>NC_092499.1:48565000-53365000 GCF_047511675.1 Marmota flaviventris | reverse complement strand
TGGCAAAATTATATTGTTATATTGTGTGCAAGTACAAATAAGTAACAACACATCTCAACATTATGTACTATTATAATACACCAATTAAAATATGTAGTAATAAATAGGTAAACTTAAAAAAAAAGAAGAAAAAAATGATCACTGACATTATGCTATTCCAGTGCACAAGATAAAGTAAAAGAGAATAGGATTCAGAGTATACATTGGTCTGATGAAAAATTTTAAAAATTGAAAGAATAGGTGTACAATAAAATAAGGAAAGTAACTTTATTAGAATAAGGATATCATTGAGGTCTGTGACTTGAAAAAGAGACAGGAAGAAAACTAAACAAGAAGAACTTGTAAACTTTGTTGCTTCTGAATGAACCGTATTCATCTGCAAATTAAGGCCAGTATGAGATTTCATTGAGGTACTTTTGTTAAGGAAGGTTAAAAAGACCAGAGAGGCAGAGCTGGGATTCTTAATTTTCATATGGAATCTGAGAAAGTCTTTCTGAATGTTATATTATAAATCTACTTTAAACACAACATAAATTCAATTAAACATTCAACATAATTTTATCAAAAGATAGAACATTCAGATAACTCAGCACAGTGCAAGGATGCAAAAAGAAAAATATTAAAAGCCAAAGTTCTGATCTTAGAAGAATTTTTTGATCTTTAACAAACCATTTCAGAATGATAATGAGTTACTAATTTGAGGAAGAACCAGGTTTGTGGGACATTTTCTCAGTTTATCATTTTTTTCCCTAAAATTATACTGGTTAGCATACATTTTCCTTCAATTCATGAGTATGTTATCCATGTGTATAAGGGTTCTAAAAACCTTTCCACCTCTCTATCTTCTCCCACCAATATGTCATATGACATCCCTTACAGTCTAGTACTTGGAAGCTTGAGGAATAGCACTATTGAAGTGAAAAGTTCTAGGAATTCATAATAAACTTTGGCATCTTTGACCAAAACAATCTAAAATAAGAATGATTTTTGCATATTGAAAAGTAACACAAGAGTTTCCAGACTAAATTAAATTTCTATTATAGTAAAACATCAATAATTCCCTAGGGTAGAGTCAGAAATTTAATCTGAGATTGTCAGCCAGGGAGTTTAGAAGCAATTAAGGACTTTTATAACAGTTCTGTAACATTTCTTGAATGATTTTTATGTGTCAAGTATTATGTTCCTACCTTAGAGGTAAAGAAATTAATAACATATTGACCTTGTCCTGAGAAGTTCACAAATTAATATGTGTCCTTAAGTAAGGCATAACTAAATTTATGTGGGCCAACAAATAAAGAGAAACAAGAGAATAATAATAAAGACCATCAAGACTTTGTGGCTCCCCATTCTGTTCCTATTTACAAAAACTTTTTCTTGAATCATGTATTCCATCTCTTTTTTTTTCAGTTTTATTGAGGTAGATTTTCAACTTTTTTGGATAACTGTTATACACAAAATTCACATAATTAATGCAATCTTATTATATAATTCAGTTTTGAATATTTGTGCATTCAATTATATTTCCTGTATTCTCCTGTGTAAATATACCCAGATTTACATATTGATTGTTTTTTTTCCCCCAGTGGATATTAAAAGGATTCTGACTTATTGCTGTTTTAAGAAATGTAGAATGGACATGTCCATCTCCTTATTTACATTAAGAAGAGTTTCTATTAGGATTATTATATTCCTGCAAGTGAAATTATCAGATTATAAATTATGCACACATTTGATTTAGCAAGGTAATGAAAAGTCATTTCACAGAAGTTGCACCTATTTACCTCTCGCCAGAAACAATGCTGTAAATGCTCTGTATATTCTAACTACTTGATTTATAGTTGCTGTAGGGTGTGTCAATATGGTAGGTTTGAGATAGAATCTTACTTTTGTTTTTAAGATATATTTCCCTGATTAGCAATAACATTGGTTGTATATTTAGAGGTTTATTGATCAGTCTTACTTCCTCTTCAAGAAGGTATTTATACCTTTTTGCTCATTTTGCAGGATGATTCTGCAGATTTCAGTAATTAAAAAGAAGTTTTGCATATCCATTAATAAATCCTTTACCAATGATGTATGTATATTCAAGTTTGTGGTTTACCTCTGTTTTACAGAATATTTTAATTAAAAATTCTATTTTTTTCAGTCAAATTTCTCAATATTGTCTCTTATAATTGGTACATGTTTATTTACTATTTATTGTTAATGTGTTGCTTAAGATTTCTTTTATGTCATAAAGATTCTTCCATTACTTATTTTTAAAATATTAGCAGATCATTTTACATATATTAATATTTATTCTAACCAAAAATGATTTGAAATTACTGTAGTCACAAACATCTAAATATTTTCACATAAGTAATTGTCCCTAAAGCTTTTAAAATAATCAATTCTTTCTCAAATTTGTGTAGATTTCTTGGTGGAATCTTTATTCTTTTGTGGGGGGGACTCTTTCTTAAATATCTCATTCCTAATGACACATCCTTTTACTCTTTGCTAACTACTTTTTCTCTGTTTTTTAAATATTTATTTATTTATTTATTTATTTAGGGGAGGGGGGTACCCAGGATTGAACTCAGAGGCACTCGACAGCTGAGCCACATTCCTAGCACTATTTGTATTTTATTAGAGACAGGGTCTCACTGAGTTGCTTAGAACCTTACTAAATTGCTGAGGTTGGCTTTGAACTCATGATCTTCTGCCTCAGTCTCCTGAGCCACTGGGGTTACAGGTGTGCACCACTGCACCTGGCCCTTTTGTTTTTAAATTTTTAATGAACAATAATTTTAGACATTTATAGGGTACAAGGTGATGTTTTGATATATGTATACATTATGAATTGATTAAATCAAGTAATCTATACACCACTTCATTTTGTTCTTGTTATTGTTAAAAGTACTTAAGCACATGGAGAATGCAGAGTAAAAGTGTAGAGTGTGTGTATATATGATCAAATTTAAGTTGTTATTAGATTAAAATAGTTTTTTTTTTAATACTCTATATTAACTTCGTGGTAACAACATCCTTTTAACTGCCAAAGCTATTTGTCACTTGTCATTTGGTAGGACAAGACCTAAACTTTTTCAGCTTTAAAACGTATGATGGGTTTTTCTTGACATTTCACTTCTGTATTATTTTTTTAAATAATAAAACCAACTACAATTTTGTTTGGATTGATACTTAATTTATAAATCAAGCTCAGAAAAATATATCTAGAAATAAAACTAGACAAAATTCAAAATATTTTTCTTAGAGAAAATTATAGCCCTTAGGAAATTGTTTTTATCCTTTATTGAAAGATAGTAGATAATATATAAAATAAATGAAGAGCTATACCTCAATGATATATAATAAAACTGTTTTAGCATATTAGATTATACAAAACTTTCCAACATGGCTGTCAATCTCTTTCATATAGTCCCAATTTCTGTTTCCATTTCATGTAATTTCTTAACTTCTCACTTTAATGTCATCAATTCTCTTGTACTTAATCTGATGTTCAGGGTTTTTTTTTTCATTTCAATATTATTTTCATTCATGAAGTGTCACTTCTTTTCCTCATCTGCATGGCCATTTCTCATAGTCTCCTATTCATAAATATCTTTTGATTCTGCTTTATACATATACAGGTTTTATATTCTGGCATTATCATTCCAATATCTGAGAATATTGACTCTCTGTTTTCTTTGGCTTCTCCTAGGTTTTATTGCCCTATGCATCATGAAAAAGAAAAAAATCTCCTCAGGACAACTAACAAATTTCAAGTTTGCTTAATTTCTAGGTTCTCAGTTTTACTTCATCTTTATGCTTTAGTAATATCATTTAGTTTCCTGAACCTACACGTGATATGTTTGTGTGTGTGTGTCTTATATTTAAAACCATTTTTCTTTTTTCATGATATCTGGTCTTCCCTTCTGACAGAAACTGATGTACAAAATGTAAATATTTCAAATTATTATTTTGAATAATTTTCAGAGGTAAGTAATTATAGACCTTACATAAATGTACAAACCAAATGAAAAATCTATATCAGTATTAAAAAATAAGTTTTAATTTATAACCTTTCTTCAAACTAAGGAGGAATCAAGAAATATTGAAAGTTATAACAAAATAATTACTCTTATCTTCATAAAGCAATGTCTCATGTCACTACTTCAACCCAGATGTGTTGCTATGCACCTGCATTAATAGGAAACCCTTTACTGTATATATATATATATTTGGCAGAATATAATTTCAGTAGCTATTTCAGAAAAATATATGCTTAAAGTTTTCCAAAACTTGTCCTGGAGGTGATTATCATAAGCTACGATGCAGGATAATGCTGTTAGTGAACTTCATTAATTTAAAGTCTATCAATATGTCAAAAAAAGAAGGTTTCTTGGCCAGGTTCTAGAATTATTTTATACTAATGTTAAAGCAAATATATTGGTACTTCCATGTAATTTCACTACTATAAATATTTGTGCCTAAAAACAATTTTGATCAAGAGACTTTGAGTTGAAAATTTTGTAATGTATTTTCAATTTTATATTTGAGCTTAGAATAGATAATAATGAATATGCTAATCTAAATCTAGAGAGAGACTGTCAAATGAAGGCCCTCACTTCTAAAATTATGGTTTGTTTTTATTTTTCTTTATTCTGGTTGTCAGATTTCTTTATGCTTATATCTAGTGATAAAGTCACTTATTAGAATAAGGTACAATTTATTTTGCTTTCAAATTCTATGCAAGTAAAATCTTGCATTTTTCTATTTCAATAAAATTGAAACAGAACTACTTGCTGCATTGCTAGGATATTAAGATAAATTAAGCTTATGTTATTGTTTCAATTTTCCATCATACTATTTTAATTCTATGGTTCTATGTGCCTAAAACGATAACTAAATTTCAAACAAGTATTAAAGAAGCAAAAATATGAATGATGGACATGACATTCTTCATATAAAAAGAGAATTCTATATCATAGTTAATGATAAAAATTGCTACCAGATACATACACACACACACACACACACAGAGAATAACATTTTTAAACTATTTAAAGCAAATTATGATAACTGGAATTCAAAAATGTGAAAATCAATATGTAGATTATTTCCCTGTGAACACATTTAAAAAACAGTGTGAAAAATGAAAGTGATTTCAAGTTCTAGTCCTCACAAATACAACAAGGTCCTAGATCTGTTTCCAAAATATACAACTGGAACCTGTATCAACTCATTCTACTGTCTGCAAGTAAGGCTACCAAGGTTTAAATAAAAGCATCTATGAAGCAACAATAGGAGCTTTCAATAGCCAAATATGTGACAAATTCAGCACAACAGAACTGCATAAGCTATTGCTCCAACAACAATAGCAAAATTCTGGTTATGTGTGGAAGATGCTAGAAAACCAGAATATTTTGAAACTTACAAAGGAACACACTCAAGCATGCATCATGGTTTTCCCGTACAAGAATTTTACCTACATGTCACAATTGATGAAGTAAGTTGTCCTTACTAGATTTTCATCTAAGAATTGCAAGATGAATGAATAATATTACAGAATATCATTATTTTATAAATCCTAATAAAGCAATGACTCAGCAATGATTATTAGTAAATGGCTGATGGAAAACTGAGCATCTCAGGCTCACAATATTTGAAAGTTCAACACTTGCAAGAAATCAAACTACATGTGACTCCTTGCAAAAATGAGTAGAAGAATTAAACAATGGCGAAAAATACTAATCAAAAGTGTGAAACTAACGTTTAGAGTCTCTACCTAGCAGGTCATAAAAAGGAGAAATCAGGCAAATTAATAATGGGGGGGGGGAATCTTTGAAAAAAGGAGAAATCAGGCAACTTAATAATGGGGGGGAAACAATTAAAGACAAGCCAGCTTTTTTTTTTTTCAATGAATTTACTGGAAGGTAGAGAAAAGGAAATGAGAATTCATAGAATGGAAAATACTTAAGAAACATCAACTAATTGTAATTTATAGAAGTCATTTGGATCTTGATTAAAAGACACCAATCAGGAAAAAATGTTAATGAAGCACATATGGAAATTTGAACACTGATTGAATATTGGATTATATTAAGAAACTAATGGTAGTTTTTTTTTTAAGATTTTTTGCTAGCTTTTCATCTAGCAAAAACAAAACAACAACAACATAAAAAATGTTTAGCAATGCATGCATCTTCTAACAATTACAAATGAAATAATAGGATATTGAAGTTTTTCTTGTTAAAGTAGGTTGTCAAAGAGAACAGACAAATAAATGACTAGGATTAGTTATAATGCAATAATTACTGAAGGTGGATAATAAGTATTTGGAGAGTATGTTATAATTTTCTTTGTATTTTTACACCTATTTGATGTTATTTGGTAGTAAAAATATTTAAAATTTAATGTGATGGTATTTATTAGGTAAAACAGAAAATAATATGGAATGCTTTACTACACAGTTCTATATTTTTAAAAATATTTTCTATCAAAAATTGGTTAATTGTATAATTTGAATTGGCATATATGTATGTATATGTGTGTGTGCCTTCTTTTTATTTATTGCTCAAAACTAATAACACATGAAGAAATTTAAACCTTAGCAGGTAGTGAGTTTTTGAATGTCTATGAATTTGGTCAAGAGTCATCCTCATTGATCAAGCTTTTAGTAAATTTTGTGTAAATAGGTGATTACTATTTTAGGCTTTATGGCTATACAATCTCTGTCACAACCTTTGAAATCTACCAGAGTAGCATAAAAGTAGACAGAGATTAAAAAAATATGAATTGACATCCTGAAGTTCCAGCAAGAATTTATTTAGAAAATAAAGAGCAGCTGAATTTGATCATACAAGTTAGTTGATTAATCCCTAGTTAGCTAGGGATCCCTAACTTGTATGATCCCTAACTTGTATTAATCCCTAAAAATCATTAGGTCAAATTAGTATGGTGTTTACAAAAGAATAGAGAGCAGATGATATGGGAAAGTTCAAAAGTAAATTTCAGTATATGTGCAAGTAAAATAGATGGCAAGAATGGCAATTTAATTTAGTGAGAAAAAGTTGATGAATTTCATCACCTTAATAAATTATGATGACACACCTAATATACACACACACAAAAATTTATAACTCTTAATTATTTATAAAAGTATGTACAGACTGGTTAAACATTTAATGTTCAAAATATGAAAAAACAAAACAGTACTACTCTTACTAAAATTATATAATCATGGCTTAAGAAAAGTTCTTAACCAGCAAATAAAACTGGAGGAAAAAGACATATTTGACTATATAAAAATTTAAAATGTTATGCACTATATATTGTAAGCAAAGTTAATGAAAACATCATGCACTTGGAAAATACTTTCACCACAAGTGGTAAGAAGACCCAAACTTTAATAGAAGTTGCAAATAATCCAATAATGACCTAGAAAAAGGATAAGACTGATAGAAAATGCTCCAGACTTCCTAACATATAGTGGAGCCCGCTTCCTCAGTAACAGGAACCTACTTTTAAAGCAGGGGTGTTGTCAACAATGGAAAGTCCTTCATTTAACAACATATTGTAACTATGCATGTTCCATCATTTGGACAAAGTGTTACAGATAGGTGGGTCTAATATGTGTGTCTATGAAAGATTTATTTCAAAGAGAGAGCACAAATTCTTCTTCCTGCTCCAGATGCCTGGAATATAAATTTAATAGTTGAAGTCCCTGCCAATTGCTTTCAAGCAAGTAGGACACCCTAAGACTAGAAGAACACAAAATGTTAGCTGCAGAAAACCACCAATACTTGCACTGCTAATTGTTAGATCTCTTTTATAGTAATTATAATTCTCCATGGTTTAATATGCTATTATTTTATTTAATACAGATGAATCTACTTTATTTTAACAAAAAGAAAAGGATTCACATGAAAGCAAAACCAACAACAAACACATAAAAAGACAGACTAAAAGTGAGACAATAGATAATAGGCATCAGTTAGAATGATAGAAATTTAAATGGGTAATAGTAACTTAGAAGGCCTCCATGGGAGAGGATACTTGCATATCACTGCATCAATATGAATTTTGGCAGGCTTTTTAGAAATCATCAGAGTCTTTGACCCTACAAGCCCTCTCCTTCCTGTTGAAGAAAAAAAATGTGTTTAAGAACTTTAGGGCAAAGTGCCAGATCTTTGTGTATAGAGTTAAAAATCAACTAAAGCAGCATGTGACATCAATGAATATATGGCCACACAAATTATTGCCATATTTTATGAAGAAATTAAAAAGAATAAATTAGAGTTGTATCAGTTGACTTGGAAGGATTTCCACCATGTATAGTGAAACTAAATGTGCATACTAGGAGCAGAGTTTATAAAAACAAACAGTGAAAATCTATAGATGTAAGTGTAGGGCATCACTATGCTTCATAAATGTGAAAAACATTTGTATTGCCAAACACAGAAAATCCAACACATACATAGACTATACAAAGATAATTTACTATAGATATATAAAACTGTATATAATATCATATACGATATATGTGCATAAGACATGAAATTATAAACATATTGTCATGGATTTGTCTGATTTCATGATATAGTATAAAATGGATAAGGAGGAGAAGAGTTATGCACAGCAAAATAGTATATTACCACACCAAAAGAGGTTATTCTGTTGTTGTATATGATTTTAATATTGTTGCATCTGCGTTTGTCTCTTTGTATGCACACGAGTGTGTATGTGCATGATGCAAATTTCTCTAAATAAAATACAAAATATGGCTGGGGATATGGCTCAGTGGTCAAGTGGTTCAATCCCTGGTACCCGAAAAAAAAATCATGAATGATTATTTCAGAATGGTCACTAAAGATATTTTATGTTGCAAAATAATTGGTATGGTTTCTTGTCTGACCCATAACCACAAACTGTAGTAGTTTCATTCCTAAACAAAAAAAAAATTTACTTAGTTTTCTGAAGAATCTTCACAATCTAGAACAGGATAGTTTTGAGAACTGGCACCTGTGATGACATTAATATGTATGTGACATTAGTAGCTTTGCAGTTTCCAAGAAAGCAGCAGAGGCCACAGCTGCTGTCTAGAGTAATGTATTATGCTGTTTAGTTTTTAACATTTTTTTGTTGCTATATTCACAAAATATATTTTTAGACTCATTTGCAATTATATTAGCTAATTTATATGAAAAATTGTTACTTTCTCCCTTTGAAAAATGACACTTTTTTAGTATTTAAATGCTTCTGAAAACAAGTGACATAGTTAATCCTCACAATAACTTACCCTTATAATTAATGGGTGACACACAAAGCTGACTGGCCTACATACATTACTTCAACAAATGATATCGCATATTTACCCTTCATTCTTTTAACAGCATTTAAATCATGAGCAGATAGACTCCAGAAAACTAATTACTTAAAATAAGATTATTTCTCCAGAGATGTATTATATATTCCAGCTAATATAATAGATATCTTCTTAATTTCCTCTCCCAAAATATTTTTAGAAAGACATTTATTGCCTGTTGTATTCATAATCAAGGAACTATAATAGGAAAGTGGCATAATTCTTCACTTTTAAAAATGTACAAAGAAAAAAACACCCATAACAACTGATACAATAGATGATGATATATTTTTAAAATGGGGATAATGAAAATGATGTCAAGTAT
This sequence comes from Marmota flaviventris, assembly GCF_047511675.1. Lineage (NCBI taxonomy): Eukaryota > Metazoa > Chordata > Mammalia > Rodentia > Sciuridae > Marmota > Marmota flaviventris. The sequence continues at coordinate 53,355,329 of NC_092499.1, read as the reverse complement.
AGCAGTGAACCTTGAAAATGGGGGCAAAATTATCATAATTCTCAGCAATATGAGAATAGAAATAACATACTGAGAATAAACATTGAGAAATGGACAAAGGAAAACCAGGTAGCTACTCCGGAAGTCAAAATAATTCCCCAAACTACAGCCCTGCTTGCTAAAGATGGACTCCATGTTTTGAGAAATATGTAAGAGAATAAGAGAATTCCTCACCTAAATTTAAAAAAAAAAACCAACCACAATGCAGTAACATTTTAAAAATCGATTTTATTTTCACCATTGTTGTTGCATAGGCTCTCTCAAAACTTTATTGTCCTTCATATATTCCTATGAGCCATGACCTCCTTGAATTTAGAGTACAAAAGGCTATATCCCCAGTGTAGAAACAATAATGCCTAGGATAAATAATGCCTAGCTTGCCATAGGCAAGTCAGACACAGATTTTTTTTTTTTAAGAACATCTCCATCCTTTTGCTGTGGTTGATATTAACATGAACATTAAGTTCAATCACAAGAAAATACATGAAAGTCAAAGTCCTCCAATAAAAAAAAAAATCTACACTGAGTTGAAATTAAAAAAAAAAAACTGTCAAAATAATTCTGACAAGACACTTTGACATCTATTGTACCACCAGGTGATATCTTTTCTGGAGAAGGAAATATGATTTTTTTTTCAATGGTTATTACCATGAGATGATAATCAAATCAGGAGCATTTATTCTTGGAAAAGTGCATGGTACTCTAGACAAGTATATGTAGAGTCATTCACCCAAAGGAAAGCAGAGAAGAAGCAAAGACTACTGTATGCCACAGCCCTTTTCACAACAATAAATACACACCACTGTCTCATTATCATTTCTCCAAATGGCATTCCGTTTAATGGTATGAACGTACTCAAGGAGACAAATGTTTAAGAAGTATCGCATGGTGATATCTCCAGAGTCTACTGTGGAAATTAATGTTATTATACTTAACATTTGGCACCATAATTCTAGAAAATATACCATGTTCTGTGGCAGTCGTTTCATACTAATACTATGTACACATTTGCTCTATTCGGCATCTGACTTCCTGTTGAAAAGTCAATGGCCTGCTATCTCTCCCCCTCCCAGCTCTACCTTCATTCCGTAAGAAACTTCACCTCTTTGCTACCTTCTCTCTCAGGTGCCTCCAGACTCTGCCCCAGTTTGCTATCATTCTTATGAGCTATAGCTGGAACTTGTACTCTCTGGTATTCTCATTTCAAATCAACTCAGTCTCTTTTGTGACGTTTCAAATCAAATTGGTTCTTTTAATGTGAAATTCTTCTCACCTTCCTTGTCCACTTTTTTTTTGTGTGTGTCATCAGACATGACACTTCCTAAACACCCAAATCTCTGTTTCCCAAGTGCTCTCACTAGGTAGAAGACACATTGTCTTTCCTAGTTTCTAATTTTCCCATGGAAGTCAGTGAGGTCAAGCATCTTGCTGGCCAGAATTAGTTCTCATTTATACCCCACTCAGTAGGATAAAAAGAACAGACTCCCTGAATGTGTCACATTGAGGAAGTTACTTAACTTCTCTAAGCCTTAATGTCTTCAGTTTCTCTAGGCTTCACTAATTTGTGCTTATAGGTGGAGAAATGTTAATTATAGTTAAGAAAATTTGGTATAAATCCTCTTCTATCTGCTTGTATAGGTCATTGATGCATCCACTAAATCAGTATAAAATCCTCAGGATAAGTTTTGTGTACACTCACGGGTGAGAATGCTCTCCTTGACACTGCCAATGATGTACCGGGCTCTGCTTCAATTTGTTGCTTGGCCAGGCACCACCTATGAGTACATCTCATACTTTAAGATAGGGAGTGGGTTATAATGCAGATCTGTGGTTCTGCTTTTCTAAACATCTCATGGGTATAGCTGACTGACACTGTTGGACCATGGGCAAAATCAGAGCAGCGTGAACCTCAACTTTTCCTTCTGATGTCTGTGACTCTATCATCATCACCCTCAGCTTTCTCAATGATGAATATTCTTGTGATCTTTGTCAAAGCAGTTCAAGAAGTCCTCTTCTCCTGTCACATCACTCATTTTCCTGTGGAGTACAGAATATACTGCAGTGGGCTTTCTCTCTGACCATAGATCACTCAGTGAACTCATGCAAGTGATCTGGGGGTAGGTTCCATCTACCAAATCAGAAACTTCTATTTAGTAATTAATGGTTTGTGATGAACCTTGCACATCTGGAATCTTTGATTTGAGACCTCTGTTGTCCAAGGAATTTTTAACCTTCTACAGAAATTATATTTTACAGGATTTGCCTAACAATTTCATGACAAAAAAAATGCTTCCTTAATGGAGGTAAAATTATGGAGGGAGAATTAGAATCAAACATTTGTTTACCTTTTTATTTTACATTAGTTAGGAGCAAAGTTTTCATATTTAATAGGGTATTGGCAGGCAGACTTACACACTGGTTGTCAAATCAACTTTATCATGGCCATCATATTCACAAATATCAAGGGCAACAGAAGTCAACCACCTTGTATTCTAGTCCCAACTATTATCTGAGAGATGTGCTACTGGGAGAGAAAACTACCCTACTGATTATAAGCCTACTCATCTAAAAATAATGACATGAGACTATTAGCTCTAAGTTCCTTCCCAACACTACCATTATATGATATCATAACTATATTACTCTTTTCAAATCCTCAAAACTGGGATTGATTCTCTCCATCCTTGACTAGTTCACAAATTAGTTTGAATGTTTTCCCCCATAAACTCTTATTTTAAAATACTTTTTATTTTATTTATTTATTTTTATGTGGTAGAATTTTTATGTGTAACAGTGCCTCACACGTGCTAGGAAAGTGCTCTACCACTGAGCTACAACCCCAGGCCTTCCCCCATGAACTCTTTTTTTTTTTTAATTTTTAAAATTTTGTTGTTGTTGTTGTTGAAGATGGACCTTTATTTTATTTATTTATATGTGGCACTGAGAATCAAACCCAGTGGCTCACACATGACAGACAAGTGCTCTACCACTGAGCTACAACCCCAGCCACCCACCCCATAAACTGTTGCAGACATCTATACTAACTCTAACAGTCACATTGTGGAACATCATAGCAGCTTGTTTTAAAGAACCCTTTCTTCTTCAAGACATTTATAAACATTTATTATCACATTACTCTATATCATTCAATTATGCTTCATATACCCATACCTTGTAACTTGTCATCATATCATATTCTAATTCTAAAATTTCAAACCTCTTCTCACCCTCAGACCTTACCAAGTAGCATATTTTCCTGTTTAGATTAAGCAAATACTTCAAATAAGGGCTTTCTCATTCAGCTAACTCATTTATTCCTTTTAGCTACAGGTGTTTCCTCTAACATGGACGGGCAGTCATTTCTGTGCAATCTTTATGGTCTCTTCATAATTATGTTCTTTGATACTATCAACAATGATCAGCAGTTCCCCTTTACACACCATTTTCCCCCATTACCTTTCCTGGCCTACAGAGCATAGCTGGAGATAGTATCAATGTCATGCATCTAACCCACCACAAATTTTTGTTTTTGGTAGCCAATACAGCCATAATATATAAGCAGATCACTTTCTGATCAAGGGTCTCATGTGTTTCATGAGTATAATGAAACACATGAGTATAATTCCTCTAATTTCCATAGTATTCTCTGTAGAAATGCACATGGCAATACTTCCCTTTTTGGGAGGGTACCCGGGATTGAACTCAGGGGCACTCAACCACTGAGCCACATCCCCAGCCCAATTTTGTATTTTATTAGATGCAGGGTCTCACTGAGTTTCTTGGCAGCCTCCCCATTGCTGAGGCTGGCTTTGAATTCAAGATCATCCTGTCTCAGCCTCCTGAGCTGCTGGGATTACAGGCGTGTGCCACTACACCTAGCTAATGGCAATGCTTTTTAAACAGGCATTGTCTGAATTTGAAGTAATATCCATGAACTTTGGGCTAAAATAATTTAAACCAGGATCTCCACATTTCTTTAAAACTTCTTTAGTAATACCTTCCTGATTCCTTTTTTCCTGAGCTGTAAATCCTCTATTCTTTTTATCATTCTTAATAGATATTCTTCCTCATATTTTACTAAGATGAAGAGCCCTCTCATGCAATTTCCTCCATCAGTTTTTGTTTTTTTCCTGGAAAGAGACAATAATGTGTCTCTTTTTCTTTTAATGGTTTATTCCCAACTCTAATCTCTAATGTTCTTTTTTTTTCATTCAGTGCTTACTGAATGAAAAAAAAAAAAAAGCTCCTCTTTCAATTTCATTCCTAACTGTACCTCCATATACAGTACATGTCACTTCCTGATTAGTGTCTGATGTCGATTCAATAATCTGTTCCTTGCAACACTCCTCCATGAAGGACAAATGTCACATAAACTGATCAAGAAAGGCACTCATGAAGCCTGTGGAGTTTGACATTAACTATGACCAAAGACAGCTGGAGATGAAAGAGCTGGTCCACATCCTGGAACTTCCTAAACTCATAAGTTTTATTAACCTTTTTAAAGATAACTCAAAGTCTTCCTCAAATAGCCTTATCTTCATGAACAGCAGAATTTCCTCACCAAAATGCTTCTTTTTACTTGTTGCTCTATTGCTCACTCATGTTTATCACAGGAAGTGGTATTCTTATCTTGATGATGAGCAAGGACTCAGATAGATACTTGAGCTGATCAACATTCAGCAAAATCTTTGCTCTGCTTGTTTCACAAAAGTAAGCTCCAGCTCCTGAGTGTTCCAAGTGTGGTCCCCACAGCAGCAGCAGCCACAATTCATCATCTAGAAGCTTATTTGAAAACCAGAAATTCAGACCCTCTTCCCAGTAGGTCAGAATCTTCATTTTAACAAAACAAACAAACAAACAAAACAGCAAAACAGTTAATTGCTCTGTACATTAATGTCTGAAAAACCCTGACCAAGTTCTCATTTCCGCAATGGCAAAAATTAAAAAAAATAAAAATAAAAAGTTCTGTAATTCTGTCATCTACTTTTTTTTTTATTGTCTTTTCTCCAACTGACCTCAGTTTATACTGTCATACATTTACTGGCTTGTCTAATTACATTTCTACAAACCAACTTTAATTGTATTATGGGTTGGATCTAAAATGTACTCCAAAGTCTTATATGTTCAGAGATGAGGCTTTGGGGAAGAGATTGTATCATGAGGACTTTAATCATAAGTAAGTCAATACATTGATGACTGAATGGTTTACTGGGAGGAGGGGCCTACATGTAAATAGTACGTACGTACTGGGAATGTTCCAAAGAAAGATCTCTTTCTGCTTCCCCACTGCTATGAGCTTTCCTTCACAACACTCTTCTGCCTTGATGCTGTGCCACGCTTCCAGCCCAGAGCAATAGAGTCAGCTAACCTTGTGTGGAAATTTCTGAAACTGTGAGTCAAAATAAACTTTTCCTACTCTAATTTGTGTGTGTATGTGTGTGTGTGCGTGTGTGTGTTGAAGTATTTTGGTCAAAGCAAGGAAAAGCTGATTAACATAGATTTGCCTTTCCTTCTCTGATGTAATTGATTCTCTGATCAATACTGCCCACTCAATTTCTGAACTGTTGCAGTCAGCAAATTTTCTTTTCACTCATTCATACATCAATCCTATATAGATAATTATCATACATCTATTGTTCATTGCCCATTATCTGCATATTTATAATTTTTAGACAGTAAAACCAGCTAAAATTAGAAATAGAAGCAGATTTGAGATTATTGATTCAACTCCCTTAGGTGGTGCTTCGCACAAGACATTCTTTTAATGAGTATTTACTGAATAAATTTTAAAAAGATGCAAAGATGAAATTGATTCATAAAGAATTAATGATGATCTCTCAAAGAAAAAAATCCAGCATCTGTATTCCTCCCCAGTTTTTATTCTTATCTAGTTTATTTCTTATTCTCTCCCATGTGCCTATGGCACTAGATCTCAATCTCCACTGCACAAGAGAACCACCTGGGGACCTTTGAGCACACCAATGTCTCCGTCTCAAACCCACAAACTCCAATTTGATGTAGGGTATGACCCAGGCAATTGGGTTTCTAAAGGCCCCCAGATGATACTAAGATGAAGACAAGGTTGAAAACCACTGCCCCAGATGGCAATCAAATTCAATGTGGAGAAAAATCACTTGGCATGCTTTAAAATGCAAAATTAGATATAATTTTGAATTTCCACAACTCTTGCAAATTCCTAGAAGAAGCAAGCTAATGTTGCTAGACTTAGTTACGTTTTAGTAGGAAGACAAAAGTTGAATATATGGATGTAAAGAGTCCTTCCCACCCCAAAGAAACTAGTAATGTTATATTTATATCAGTGAAGGTATACTTGAAGACAAAAATCCTTAATAGAGAGGAAGACTGAATAATAATGAATCAATCACACAGGAGACGTGAAAATTGTCTAAATTTAAAAAAGCATTTAAACAAAATTGACAACTCAAAAGAGAAAAACAAGTGTGTATGATCATGGAGACACAATTTAACATATCTCACAGTAATTATAAGCTAATTAAAATTAATAAAAAAGACTTACTCTGACGGATTTTTTTAATATTGACTTCTTAAAGCAAAAATAACAAATTATTTTTTAAAAGCAAGTAATAGAAACATTAAAAAGAAAAAAAATAGACTTTTTAAAAATATCAATGCAATTGTTGCACTCCTAGCAAAAGTCAAAACAACAAAAACTTCTTACAGAGGAAACTCTTTGCCCAAATGGTCTCAAATGTGAAGAGCAAATACATTTATAAGAAAGAAATAGTACAATGATTACTAAATATTGAAGGATACACTTACAAATTATCTTAACTCTGATACGAAATTTTGAGTAGTACTAAAATCAAAATTAGAGACTAACACTTAAAATATTCAAAATTTGAACAAAATATTAAGTTGAATCCCACAATATGACTGTTTGGGATTTACTTCAGGAATGTGAGATAGACATATCATTAAAAAACAAATACTGATTAAAAATTGACAAAAGGATCTGAATAGGCACGTCTCAAAAGACATACAACTGTCCAATGGGTTCATGAAAAAGTGCTCAGAATCACAAATCCTTAGAGTAATGCAAAGTAATCCAAGGAGATATCGATTCAAAACTGCTACAATGGCTTTTATAAAAAAGATTAAAGACAACAAGTGCTGGTGAGGAAGGATGTGGAGAAATGGAACATCTACACTGTTGGTTAGAATGTAAACTGATACAACCATTTTTTTGGAAAAAAATTATGGAAAATAGCATGGAAGTTTCAAGAAAATTAAAAATTGAATTATCATAGGATCCAGCAATCCCTCCTCTGTGTGTATAACAAAAAGAAATGAAATCACCACCTAGCAAAGATATCTTTACTCCCAGATTCATTCCAGAACCATTAACAATAGCTAAGACATGAAAAATCCCCCTTTGACACATGAATGTATAAAGAAAATGTGGAATACATACACACATTCATACATAATGGAATAACAGTCAGCCTTAAAAAATAATTAAATTCTGTCATCTGAGAAAACATAAATAATTCTAAAGAACATTATGCCACATGAAATAAGCCAGGCACAGAAAGACAAATAAATAACATATAATTACACTCATGTGAAAATCTAGTTGAATTCATAGAAGTAAAGAGTATAATGATTTCCAAAGCCCAGGGACAGAGAAAGGGAAGAGAGAGGGAATGGGGATTTAAAGGTAGATGGAATGAATAAGTTGTGACATCTATTGCATAACAATGGTCATCATTAATGCATTATACACATCATAATAATTAAGAAACTAAATTTCAAACATATCAGCATAAAAGATCAACTAGAAGAAAAGAGCTTTCTCAAAACAAAGAAAACAAAATGTTAGTTACCAAGTGTTGAAATATCACACTCTATACCATCAATAATATTACATATTCATAGAAAAATCAGGAAAAGTGCTTATCTGAAATAAAAAAGGACAACGTACTAATGATCTTTTAAAATGTCAAGGAAGTGAGATGACAGATTTTTTAAACACCTTGAATGAATCCCTCCTCATCATGTACATGTATCAGAATATCATACTATACAAATATAAGTATGATTTGTCAAATCAACATAATATAAATTGAACAATTTCTATGTTTTGACATATTAATGACACAAGGAAAATCATCTGCAGAAAAATATTTAATAAAGTCCAACCTCAAACATGATAAAACCTCTTAGCAACTAGTATTTCAAAAAAAAAAAAAAAGAAAGAAAGGTCTCAGTATGATAAACGACACTGAAATGATCTACAAGCCATAAAGGCTTAGCCTTTAACTTAGTAGAAAAGTGCTAACCTTGGGCTCTGGGGATATGGGAAAAACAAAAACAAAAACAAAAAAAAAAAAACAAGAATGTCTATTCTTTCTTCTAATTAGCACTATAATGGAAGGCTAAGCAAGAACAATGAGGCAAGACACAGAAAATTATAGAGATCAGAAAAGAAGGAAAAAAAGTTATTATTCTCAGAAGACATTATGTTGGACATGAAATAAAACATTTTTATAGGATCTTCCAAAGGAGAAAAATAAATTTGCAGCATGAAATGTTAATATCAAAAAATTAATAACATTTCTATGTTATTTCAAATAACAATTGAAAGATGAAATTTAAATATATAATTCCAGTAACAGCAAAAATGAAAGGAATATGATGCCTCAGATGACATCTAATAAAATATATGAAGACCATTAAACTCAAAAGTTCAAATTATTGTTGAAAAAGATTAAAATATACCCAAATAAAAATATATAATATATATTTTTGAGTTTATAGAGTATATTGAGGTAAACTACTTAATAATTAAAGGCTCCATGAGGAAAGGAAATAGAAGGCTCCATATTTTAAGTGTATTTTCTCCTAGCAAAGTATATTTTCTCTATAATGCCAATCAAAATTCTAAAATGTTTATTAAGTGTTGTTATAGTTTGGATACATAGTGTCCCCCAAAAGCTCCTGTAACTCAATGCAAAAAGTTTAGAGGTGAAAAGACTAAATTATGACATCCTTAACTTAATCTATGCATTAATTCACTTGAATGAATTAACCAGGTGGTGACTTTGGGCAGGTAGGGCAAGAGTGCAGGAGGTAAGTTACTGGGGGTGTGCCCTTGGGATACAGAGTTGGTCTCTGCTCTCTCTGTTTCATTGTGTCATATCCTGAGCTGCTTTATTCCTCCATACCCTTCTGCCATGTTGTTCTGCCTCATCTTGGGCCCAGAGCAATGAAGTTGGCCCTCTATGGACTAAAATTTCTGAAACTATGATCTCTAAATAAAGTTTTTATTTTTTATGTTGTTCTTGTTAAGTGTTTTGGTCCCAGCAATGATAACTGACTAAAACAAATGTTTAACTGATTTTTTAATAAATTACATGGAAATATAATTGATCTTAAAAATCAAAATATCTTTTAAATTTATCTAAATATTAAATATTTAAAACATTACTTGGTATGGAGGCATACTCTAAAATTAATTCATCAGGATTATTTTAATTTTGCCTAAGAATTGGCAAAAGATATCAGTGTACTTGGCAGAAGTGTCACTTGAGTATAGGAGTTTGAGACCAGCCTGAACTACATAGCAATAACCCAATCTCAAAGAGAGAAAAAAATAATACATAAAAGAAAGAAAAATAAAAAAGTAAAATAAGAGAAAAAAATGAAGTCTAGAAATAGACACATACACATATAGCTAATTGGTTTTCAACAAAGGTTCCAAACTATTGAATGTAGAAAGGAAATTAGTATTGACATATATTGCTGGTTCAAGTGGATAACTGTATGGAAAAAATGGTTAATTTTAAGTGGTAAATGACTCATACACAAAAGCTTATTTTATTTGGATCATTAGAACTAAATATAAAAGCTACAACCGTAATGATTACAGAAGAAATATTGAAGAACTTTGTCATTTCAAAGAGTTATTAGGATGCAAAAAAATATAATAAACACTATAAAATACAAACTTGATACACTGTCTTCTTCAAATTAAAAATACATGCTTTGTGAAAGACACCATTAAGAAAATGAAAATGCTAGCCAACATTTGGTAGAAACTATTTGCAATATGTATTTCTAATGAGTACATGTACATACATAAAGAGCTGTTGTAAGTCAGCAATAAAACAGGAAGGCACCATTTCTTATTTAAAAGTCAAATTTTTCTAAAAAATAGACAATGATAAACATGGGAATGATCTGAAGCAAACTGAACTATACAAAATGAGAATGTAGAGTGTTAATACTTTGAAAAGTTGTTTACAAATTTTGGGTAATTTTTAATATCCCCTGTATTCAACATTCCTCTTACTAGGTATTTATTCAAGTAACTGAAAATTTATATGTACAAGATTTTTGAAAATATGTTCACATAAGTATTATTCATAAGAAGTCTAGTTTAGTTGAATAGTAGAATGTTCATTGACAAAAAACAAATGAATCTTGGTATAGTAACATCACAGAGTATTAGTGAGCATGAAAAAGGAATAAACTACTCATGTATGCACTAACATAGATGAATTTCAAAAACATTGGTGGTATTATTTATATGAAATTCAAAAAATCGGGCAGAATATAGGCAAATATAATCCATTTTCTGTTAGCAATTAGAAGGTGTTTGACTCTGGAAACAGTAGGCTATGGGAATTCCTGAATGTGAAATATGAAAACTAAAAAGAAAAAATTGTTCTATACCTTGCCTTGTGTGGTGGTTACATAAGGTATATAATTGTCAAAATTCATCAAAGTGAATCCTTAAGATCTGAGAATTTTAATGTATGTGAAATATGACTGAAGGTTAATAAGCGTAACTAAATTAGAATTATGTATATCATTTATATATGAATGTGTGTTTGTGTATATATATACATATATATATATATATATATATATATATATATATATATATATGATTGCAAAAATAATATACTCTCTTTAAAATACATGTGCAATGCTTACCATGATTGACCGGAGACAGTGAGCCTCCAAATATCATTAAGTGTTAAAATCACAAAATTTGTTTTCTTTTTTTTTTCTGCTCATCAACAGATATACTTTATTTAAGATGGGAAAAGGTTAATAGTTTACAAAGTAAAGATATTTGTCTTTTAATTGTCTTTTTTTCATTTTAATTTGTTATATATGACAGTAGATATGCATTACAATTCATATTACACATATAGAGAACAACTTTTCATATATCTGGTTGTACACAAAGTAAAGTCACATCCCCCATGTCTTCATACATGTACTTAGGGTATTGATAACCATTGTATCCCACCATCTTTCCTACCGCTATACCCTCTCCCTTCCCCTCTCTCCCTCCCCTTTCCCCTTTGCCCAATGTGTGTATTCTTTGCAAGCTATCATAACATTTTTGGGGAGTTTTCACTTTTGTCCACATTTGCCAAGGATCTAGTATCATGTACTATCCCCTCTCTGATTGATTCCAAGAAAATACAGATTACGGCACTATCTCTCACATTTTGGATGATGATTTTGATGTTACTTGAAGACTATTTTTAGGAGTTGCCCACTGTCAGAGATGTTTATTGTTCAGTAGTGCATTTGCCAGTGGTTTGGGCTTAAGTCCTTATGCCAATAATGATTTTTATCCATTTCTATGGGTCTGTGTGCAGATTAGTGAATGTCATCAATTCTGTTCCATATCTTGCTCTGATTCATAAGTGGGTGAAGACTAGTATATATCCACAAACTCATAAAAGACTGAAAAGCCAGGAGGACTTTCTTGGCTGCATCTTTCCCTGGTTCTCAGTGTTAAACTTTTGAATACTCTTGACATTTTGCCTTAATCAGAGCCTCCAGTCTTTCCTTCATTTCTCCAACCAAGATGTCCATGGTTTTTGACAATGACAGAGTTAGGCATAGAGTTCTTCATTCTGTTTCAACCCCTCAGGCATTGCTGCCAAGCTTAAGATCTACCCTTTCCTCTAGGCAGAACTCTTATAGGACACTACTTTTCTCAAAGTAATAGTCCTGATCTATTACTTGGACACAGGGAATGAGCAGGACAAGGAGAAGCAGGCCCTGATCTTCTCAGCTTGCAGTTTCTGGAATGGAACTTGTATCCTGTGAGGTTGGGAAAGAGGCATTCAAGAAACTGGACTGAAATAAAGCCTCTTTAACACTAAACTGGAGGGGGATGGGAGCGGTACCTGTCAGCCCATCCCAAAGTGAAACCTCAGGCTCAAACTGGCTGTGAGGGAGAGGGAGGCTTCAGCATCTTGGCTGCTAAAGCCCATGATAAGAGTTTCCATAGCATGGAACTCTGAAGCAAGTGATGGCCCAAACAGACCCTCACTGTTCTTACCAAAGTACAGTAGATATCTTTGCTTGGTATATGCCTTTAAGATGATTTCCACAGGCTTTAAATGATCTTTAAAACATAATTTTCACCAGTTAAATGGTTTCTTTGCTGGAAGATTTCCAACAAGCTCCTTACTCCATAATTTTGGAAGCCAATCAACCGCCATTCATGTTTAAAAACACTAATTCATTTGGTCAATGAGAACAAAAACAAAAGAATCATTTCTTTGGGTTTTAATGTTGAGATATAATAAGTGACAGAGTCATAATAATCTTATAACATTTAACTCACAAGATATAATACATTTTGCATCGCAAGCATAAAGTAGAGGGAAAATAACAAGATGCATTTACATAATATAATGGAATATCCACTGCTGATTACACAGGATAGTATTAGTTTGGTTCCTATATATTAAAAAGGCATGGATAAGTGATGATAATTCATCAAATATGTTCTTTTTAAAATATATTTATTTTTATTTGTTTATTTTTATGTGGTGCTGGGAACCAAACCCAGGGCCTCATGCATGCAAGACAAGCACTCTACCACTTACCTGCAACCCCAGCCCAAACATGTTGTTAATACTCTGTAGAATCACTAACTCTTCTAAAGAAAATGCATGGATTCACATAGTCAAAATTTATTAGGTAATTTAAGAGGCTTTGTGGAGCTTCTAAAGTCCACCCATAAATCCCGAAGATTAAAAAGCAATTGTAAAATTTATTTGGAAAAATAAGAGATCCAGAATAGACTAAACAATCCTTACTTAGCAAGAAAAGTGAAGCAGAAGGCATCACAATACCAGAACTTAAATTATCTACAGATCAATAGTAACAAACATGGCAAGGTATTGGAACCAAAATTGACTTGTAGACCAATGGTACAAAATAGAGGAAACATAAATATGGCTATGAGATAGTGGACAAAGATGCCAAAAACATTAACTGGAGAAAAAATAGCCTATTCAACAAATGGTGCTGGCAAAACTGGAAATCCATATGTAGCTCTCACCCTGCACAAAAAATCAACTCAAAGTGGATCAAAGTTTTAGGCACTAGAACAGAGACCATGATCCTAATTTAAGAAAAAGTAGGCCCAAATAAATCTTCACCATGTCGGTATAGGATCTGACTTCCTTGATAAGACTCCTAAAGCGCAAGAAGTAAAATCAAGAATCAATAATTAGGATGGACTCAAATTTGAAAGCTTCTTCTCAGCAAAGAAAACAATCAATAATGTGAGGAGGGAGCCTACAGATTGGAAGAAAATCTTTAGGATATGCACCTGTGATAAAGCACTAATCTCGAGGGTATATAAAGAACACAAATAACCCAACACCTAAATATATAAATAAATAAATAAATAATTGAATGAATAAACAAATAAATAACTCAGTCTATAAATGGGCCAAAGAACTGAACAGACACTTCACAGAAGAAATACAATTAATCAACAAATATATGAAAAAGTGTTCAACATCTCTAGCAATTGGAAAAATGCAAATCAAAACTACACTAAGATTTTATCTCTCTCCTATCAGAATGACAATCACCAAGAATACAGGCAATAATAAATGTTGGCAAGGATATCGGGGGAAAGGTATACACATTCATTGCCGATGGGACTCCAAATTGGTATAACCACTATGGCAAGTAGTATGGAGATTCCTCAGAAAACTTGGAATGGAACCACCACTTTACCCAGCTATCCCACTCCTAATTTATACCCAAAGGACTTAAAATCAGCATACTACAGCAATGCAGCCATGTCAATGTTTATAGCAGCTCAATTCACAATAGCTAAACTGTGGAACCAACCCTAGGTGTCCTTCAATACATGAATGGATACAGAAATATGGTGTACATATTCAGTGGAACCAACCTAGGTGTCCTTCAATATATGAATGGATACAGAAATATGGTATACATATTACTCAGCTTTAAAGAAGAATGAAATTATGGCATTTGCTAGTAAATTTATGGAGTTGGAGAATATCATGCTAAGGGAAGTAAGCCAATCCCAAAAAATCAAAGGCCGGATGATTTCTCTAATATGCATATGCTAATTTACAATAAGACAGGGGATATTAGAGAAGAATACCATTACCTTCATTAGGTAGATGAAAGTTAAGGGAGGGGAGGAAAGGAGTTGTGGGGAAAGAAAGGATTGTAGAATAAAACAGACATTATTACTTTATGTATATATGTGACTGCATGACCAATGTGATTCTACAACATGTACACTATGTACACTCAGAAAAATGAGAAATTAGATTCCATCTATGTTTGATATATCAAAGTGCATAAATGCATTCTACTGTCATGTGTAACTAATTAAAACAAATAAAAAATAAGAAAAATAGATTTCTGTGTTCAAGAAATATCCAAGGCGTTTATGTAAAAATAGAATGATATTTGGATTGCCAGGACGGTAGAGATTAAGTGTTATAACTGTTTCCCAGTTGAGTCCATGAGAAGAGTGTATAACACATAAGGCATTTATAGCTTTATTGATTCTAATTTTCTATTTGTGAGAGAAGTCTCAGCACCCAGGCAACAGATGGAATCAAAAAATTAAAACATGATTTCTACTCCTGAGAAGTACTTGATTAAGAGCTAAGTGATATTTTCATTCCAATGCTATTAGATGTGTACTTCAATGCTATTGTATTCAATGCTTATGTGTCAGAAAGAAAGCGTTTATACTGTAATCTGAAAGAACAGCATCTGAATAAATGGAGAGAAGGCAGAATGGAATCTTACAAAAGACAGAAATCAAACACAACCTTGACACTATGAGGAAGGAAAGAATAAAAATATTTGTAGAGATCTTACTATATACTAAACCTATTTCTAAAGCATTTCACATGTGTTAACATTATTTAATTTTAACAGTATCTAGTGAGGAAAATATGTTTATTATTAGCCCAACTTTACAAATAAGAACATTGAGCCATCTTGGAAATGGTATTTGGCTTGGGTCAATTAGGAGAACTAGCATTTGAATATGGATTAAGCTTCTGTTTTATGGAAAGGAAACTATATAGTACATAAGAAATAAGTCTTGGTAGACCTTGAATATGGAAGAATTATAAACAAACAGGTTCTGAATGAAGATTTAGTTATCAAGTATTTGATCTCTCCTACAAGTCACAGTAAGTGATTAGAGGTTTTTGGGTTCGAAAGTAATGCCACAAAGTGATGTTTTGAAAAGATTTATTTAATGACCTTCTTTAGAGAGAGGTGAATTGTTTGAAGAGGTACTGAAGAGAAGGAAACAAGGATCAATTGCTGGGATAGAGATTAAAATGAAAAAAAAGAGAGATGAAGTTAAAATAGCTGGTATCTAAAATGTCAGAATAGCTAAGAAATTGTTAGGAGTAGGGAAAAAACAAATATTTTAAATAAGAAAATGCTAGTTGGTAGCTT
This sequence comes from Marmota flaviventris, assembly GCF_047511675.1. Classification (NCBI taxonomy): domain Eukaryota; kingdom Metazoa; phylum Chordata; class Mammalia; order Rodentia; family Sciuridae; genus Marmota; species Marmota flaviventris. The sequence continues at coordinate 53,339,510 of NC_092499.1, read as the reverse complement.
TACATGTTTAGACTAAAATAATTATTAGTTTCTTATAAAATAATTTTCAAACTTTAGAAAAGGAAACCCATCTTAGGCAATCATTATATTGAGAACTTGACTACTTCTTAAATTATATAATTTCTTGACAATTTCTTTTCATAACTTTGTCAAATATTATAGGTATTACTCTCAAAGAATTCTCATATAAGGAAACAGGTTCCTTTTATAGCAGGGGATGATTTTCCAATCTAATAATATATTTGAAGAAAAATAGATACTAATCTCTCATATTGAAATGCTTGTGTACCATTTTGCTAACATTGTCCTTGAACCATTTCCAGGATTTACAAAATACTAAAAAAGAAGCTTTAAGTGTAAAATGGAACATATAGGACATGAAAGTGCAATGTGATAGGATCTATCATCATTAAAAGAACACAGGCTGAAGCGGGGGGGGGGGAAGTTTGGTCTGTTTTCTCTCACTTCCTTGCTTTCTGATATTATGCAAATGTAATCTTCCTGGGTCTTGTTTTGCTATTTAAAATAAAAATGATGTCTAATTGATTCTACTGTATTATCTATGCCTATACCCCCTCCTTTCCCTTTATTCCCCTTTGTCTTATCCACTGAATGAATTGGACATAACTTTCTTCTACTCAGATATGAATACAGTGTAACTCCACATCATGCACAAGGTCAAGAATGAAATCCTAATTAGAATGTTATACTCCTTGTATGTGTAATATGTCAAAATACACTCTACTGTCATTATATTTAAAAAGAATGGATTTTTTAAAATAAATAATAAAAAAACATTTTTTAAAATGATGGATAAATCCTGGTGAGGAACTATTAAATTTTATAACTCCATTAGATATAATCAAAGATAAACTCTGAAAAACTGAATCTCATATCCAAAGGTCTATTCTGTCCCTAAAAATATGAAATTCACTTGAAATGTGAGTTACAAATATATAAATTTTAATTAGATTTTGTCAATGGTATTCTTTCCTAATTAAGTTTTTAAAATTTAATTTATTTTCCATAGTAATTTATCCAACCTATTTATTAATAAAAAGTAAATAAAAACTTATAAAATTATGAGTTTCCTTCTCATCTTTATTCTCATAAATATAGTTTTCATGTATCACCTATAACATGTATACACTTCCAGAAGTTCCTTGATTTGTGTGTGCATATATACATAGGTATGTATGTACATTTATATATATGTATTCATATACATAGAGCAAAATATATTTTATTGGACTATATTTTTGCAATAAGTAACACTGTATATAATACAGATTCATTTTTTCACTTAACAGTGTAGCTTACTTACATACATTTCCACATCTCTGCTTCCCTATTCTTTTATTTTTAATTTATTTTTTAAAATATTTTTTCATTATACACAGACACAGTATCTTTATTTTATTTATTTACTTTTATGTGGTGCTGATGATGGAGCCCAGTGCCTCACATGTGGGAGGCCAGTAATCTACCATTGAGCCACATCCCAGCCACCTATTTTTAATTAAGTAATTTATTCTAATTTTTATATATGACAGCACAATGTATCTCAATTCATAGTACACATATAGAACACAATTTTTCATGTCTCTGGTTGTACACAAAGTAGAATCATATATGTTTTCATATATGTACTTGGGGTAATGAAGTCCATCTCATTCCACTGTCTATCCCTTCTTCCTCCCTTCCCCTCCCTTGCCTTTGCCCTATCTAAAGTTCCTTCATTCCTCCCATGCTCCCCACCAATCCACATTATGAATCAGCTGTTGTTTGTCTTCATAATGGCTGTCATTCTGACTGGAGTGAGATGAAATCTTAGAGTAGTTTTGATTTGCATTTCTCTAATGGCTAGAGATGTTGAACATTTTTTCATATATTTGTTGAATAATTGTATATCATCTTCTGAAAAGTGTCTGTTCAGTTCCTTGGCCCACTTATTGACTGGGTTATTATTTATTTATTTATTTTGGTGTTTAGATTTTTGAGTTCTTTATATATCCTAGAGATTAGTGCTCTATCTTATGTGTGTGTGATAAAAATTTGCTTCCAAAATGTAGGCTGTCTATTTACTGCATTGACTGTTTCTTTTGCTGAGAAAAAGCTTTTTAGTTTTAATCCATCCCATTTATTGATTCTTGATTTTATTTCTTTTCAGTTATCACAGTTGGAATGCTTTCCATTGTGTGAACTTACCTTAATTCATTTAACAATCAAAAAGACTTTGGAAATTTAAGTTGTTCCTGCTGTTACAATAATGCTAAGTGAATATATTTCTGCAAACATTTTTTAATGTATGTGCAACTACAGCAGTGCAGCAAATTCCTGGATGAAGAACAGCTGGATCCAAGAGTGCATATAGTTTTAATAATTATAGTCATTTCAAAATCATCCTACTTGTGGGATGTACTGTTTATATTAGCACACAACAAATGAATGTTATTTTGCTAGTAATAACCATGTTGATAGTGTGAATTGAGCTTTATCAATCCAATAAATAAAAAACAGTTTGATCACTGTTTCTTTAATTTGAATTTCAATTAATATTCTGATGTTGAAGATCATTTTCTATGTAGAAGAGCCATTTTATCATATTTTTATTAAATATCTGCCCTTTTGTACTAGTTTAATTTTTTTCTCATTCTTGATTAATTGGAAATCTTAGAAATAAAACTTCTATCTGATATGAATTGCAAATAGTTTTTCCTGACCTTGCTTTTGATATTAGTGTTAAGATCTTTGCTAAACAGATTATTTCTAAAGTACCAATTCTTTTAAAAAATGTAATTGTTCTTCCTTGTATGGATTCCAGATTAGGAATTATAGTTATAATTTTTCCCATTCCTAGATTATAGATTCTCTCAGGTTTTTTAAAGAGAGAGAGAGAGAAGAGAGAGAATTTTTTAATATTTATTTTTCAGTTTTTGGTGGACACAACATCTTTATTTTATTTTTATGTGGTGCTGAGCATAGAACCCAGTGCCCCATGCATGTCAGGCGAGCGCATTACCACTTGAGCCACATCCCCAGCCCTCAGGTTTTAATCTTATATTTTTAATCTTTTTTTATATATGAATACCTATTCAGTTTGTCGTATGATTTGAGATATGGACCCATTTTTTTTTTCTTTTCCTTTTTCATTTCACTTTATTCTTTTTCAAGCAGGCTAACCATTTTATACTATACTATTCATAAACCAGTCATTTGATTTTTGAGAACAAAATTATATATTTTTATTGCATAGCTGCCAAGATTATTCATCTTTATTTTCTAATATTTTCTTTTCTTTTCAGCATACAGAGCATAATTACTTCAAAAATAAGCAATTATTGAGATACATTATGCATACATGCTTATATGCATATATATCTATATATACATACATATCTATATATATATAAATATGTATGCATATCTATATATATATATATATATATATATAGAGAGAGAGAGAGAGAGAGAGAGAGAGTGTTTAGAAGAATATAAGCCAGATATAGTCTCAGCTGATAAAATCAGCAGTAATAAATCAAGATTGTTACATAATGTCCTTGGTTTGGTTCTTCAATGTATCTGATTCTTAGATAAATTTTGCTTTATATCTATTAAAAATATTGATTATTGTTTTTAAAAATTTCAAACCTAAAACTTACTAAGTATATCAGATCAGGATAATTATATGAAAAAAGGTATTTTCTTATGGGCTAATTTAAAAGCTGTTTTAGGGAGAATATTTTGCCTGAAAGAATTCTAAAACTTTATGGAGTAGCAATTAAATCCCCCAAAAGCATGTCTAATTAATTTTTTTTCAAATTATCCACTAAGATTATCCTGTTGACCCAGTTGTTTTTTCTTCTTTTTTTAGGAAACTAGGTAATACTATGGAATTGGAGGGTTGGTACTAAATGAGAAAAAGAGAGAAAAAGGATGAATATATACATTTAATTGTCCAAGATTGAAAAAAAGGAGGTTGAATGTGAAGTATTAAATGCAAATTTCAAATTCCTGAAATGTGATGAGTAAATGTAATCTTTTTCATATATCTCCCTACAGAATTTTCAATCTAGATTATAAGAATAAACATGAGATAATTTGTGATATCATGACATATAATGAAAATGAAGAGCTAAATGCAAATAATCAAATATTTTAATGCAGTCTTCTGAGGTACACTGTAAGAATACTTTAATAATGTCCATATCTATATGGGAATCAGTGTATTCCAAGAACTATTCTAAGCACCTTCCTTTTACCAATTCACTTATCCTTCAAGTAACCAAATGAGCAATATACTATTATTGGCTACATTTTTCGGTTAAGAACAGAAACACAAAGAATTAAAAGACTTGCCCTAGGTTCTGTAGCCAGAATGCCTAAGCAGAAGTTTCATCATCAAGTTTGACATTCAGGAACTGGCTATGTAGCCCAAATAAGTATAACCAAGTTTGTATATTGTATATTAGTGAAAGAAACTGCATGTTCCAGAATCACAAATCACAATCATAAACATGTATAACTGTCAGAAGTCAGGCTCAATAGTTCTCAGTGTAAGTCAGGATTAGAAGGAAAAGGATCCGCTTCCTTTTAAAAGAAGACAGTGAAAGCAGACAGATTACAAGCCAGCCAAAGTCAGAGAACAACTAAGAGATATTAGCTAGCCAGTAAGTTTTATAGATGTAGGTCCACCCATGTAGGCTCAGCTGACATTAAGGAAAGGGAAATATCAATTTAAATTATCAGTGAGGTAGGTATTCACGAAACTTATCATAGAACCATCAATTTCACAGATTCAATAAAAGGGCAGAATGAGTACCAGTAGCTCCTCTGAGATCTACATGCACTAATTTATAGTCTGATCTGGTATCCTCTAGCCAAATGGGTGTTGAACTGAATTTCAGTTCCTCAATCACACTAGCCACTTTCAAGTGTTCAGTAGCACTCATAGCTACAGCCACTGTATTAGCACTGCCAAGCACAACTTTACCAAAAGGCCCCCTTGCTGAATACACAATGAAGCTATTACTTGTCTTCATGTGTTATCAACAATTTACTCCAATTCTCTTGAGAAATTTAGGAATAGAGTCAGAAGAGACACAGTAAAGAATGAGTGGCAGCCTATATTACAAGTGAAAGCCAGATTACTCTTCTCTAAAATAGCTACACATTTTGTTTCCCTCCATCCTAGCTACCCATAAAGTCTATATTTGTTTGTTTTAGTGAAAAATGCTCAGTATTATAAATTCTCAAAGCTTGGAGAACAATCATTTGTCTGTTTTGTTTTTTAATTTTTTTTAGATGTTGATGGACCTTTATTTTATTCATGTATTTATGTGTGGTGCTGAGAATCGAACCCAGTGCCTCACACATGCTAGGCAAGCGCTCTACCTCTGAGCCACAACCCCAGCTCCTGTTTTGTAATATAATATTACTGAGCTATAAAATGAAAATGGCTTAAATTGTTAACTAATAAATTTATTAACAATAAGAATTCTACAAACATCTACTATAATTTTCAATAGTCATTGTGACTATATTCTTGTAAGGATATATCAGGAAAAAAATTGTGAATATTTATGGCTCAAATTAAAGGCTTCATTTATCCACTTATGCAGATTGGATGTACTATCGCTGTCAACAATTCATGCCTTTACTCTGTTCTCTCTCTTGGACTGTAACACCTAAAAAGCCCCTGCAGAGAACCTCCCATTCCATGGAAAGGTTTTAGCAGATTCAAGATTTTTCATGGCCATCCATTGTGTTTCCTTCTAGCTGGATAATTCTTAGCCATTAAACTGAAACTTTAAAAGAACAGAATCCAAGTACAAAAACACCTTTTAATCAGTTGAAAATGAGCTCTGTTTTACACTTTTCCCTCACAAACATTCATGGTCTCTAGTTTAAAGTAGACTATGAGAAAAAAAATGCAAAAATCTATGCTATGATTCATTTTGCCATTTTGCTGACATAGTGGTAGTGATATGAAATATTCATTGAGGATGCTACTCAACTTTGCTGAGTAGTGTGGACTGGTAAAGGATACTTAAGCACTCTAAACTTCAATCTTTATAGAAGCATGGAGATAATATTAGTACCTTCCACTATGGCTAAGATTTTTTTTGAAATTTTCTACCAAATTATGTTAGGTCCCATATATGAATATGCCATAATGAATCCCATATATATGTGTGTGTATAGATAGATAATTTTTTAGATATTGATGGACCTTTATTTTATTCATATATTTATATGTAGTGCTGAGAATCAAACCCAGATAGATATAGATAGAAATATAATTATAATATACTAACTAAAACAAGAATAATAGAAAGGAGATCAGTAGAGTAAGCAGATCAGGGAAAGGAGGGGGTACAGGGTAAAGGGAAGGCATTTGGAAACAAGTTTGATCAAATTATGTATACATTATGGCATAGTGATTCCCACTATTATGTATAATTGTAGTACACTAATTAAAGGAAAGATTCTTTGAGATTTTTTAAAATTGAAGAACTCTTCAAAATCTGCTCTAATGTAACTACAATCACTCTTCAGGGCTGCAACAGAAATAAAAAAAAAAAGAAGGAGGAGCACAAGTTAAACATATTACTGATCAGTTTTACTTTAAAGGCACTTAGATATATACAGATAAAATAATTTAAACAACATTGAAATATATGACTTCTGTGGTTTCCTATCTCCTTTCAATTAACATTAGTAATAAGGATTTTTATGTGAACAAAAGAAAAAACACTAGTTAAATTTTAAGCAAGAAATTTTATCTGAAAGAAATCTCATTTAAAATGAAATATCTACTAACATTTAATTTTGAAACAAAATATTTCTTGTTAACAAAGTTGGTTAATTGCAATCTCAAGAAATGTTCAGCCACAACATAAATAAAGCAGATGTGAAAAACAATTTTAATATGATAAAATAATTGGATTTACATTTCTATTTATAAATAGCCAATATGTCATATAAGTTAAATCTCTTTACTGTAATAAGACAATAATAAATATCAGTTCTAGATATTAAAACTGAAGTAGGTATTTTTAAAAATACCCTGTTTTCCTCCATGTATGGAATTTCAGCTTTATCCTATTACTAGGTTTTGAAAAGGGAAACTATATGTGTATGCTAAAATTTGGGAGCAAAAAGAGAAATGACACTAAGAAGGATACTAGGAGAAAATATTTGCCCTTGAACCGAAAATCAAAAAATGCCTGCCTTGTATGATGTTTTTCTTCTATGTTTATCATTTCTTATGCATGCAAATTGTATTTCACTGCCAAGTAATTAATAATGTCATCAAAGGAAGGAGTAAGTGCTGTAAGAAAATTTCCAGTGGGTTTCCTGCACTGGTGGAAGGTAGATTGACATTTCTAAATTCCATCCAATCATTCTGTTATAAATTCTCTAATTGTTACCTCTCATTTTTCCTATGTTAGCCCCTTATGAAATGCATTCTTTGCTGGACCTCTTTCCTTTGTTTTCTTTAACCTTCATAAGCAAAATTTTCTTCATTAAGGCTTACAGTAAACATCAGTGATCTTCTATCTAGCCACAAATACCTTCCTGAATAAAAGAATACTGAAAAACAGGCAGTTTAAGAATTCTGAGACCATCTGTTCTCTAAAGAAATAGTAAGAAAATGAAGTCAAACCTAAAAGGAATTATTTTCAAGTTCTCTAGTCTTATGATGTACATAGTATTAATGAAATACACAAGATGTATATTTTGAAGAAAGTCATTATTTTAGAAGTCAAAGAAAGCAAAATGGTTTACTGACAAATTTTCATGCACTGACCAGCTAACTGGAATAGATCATTTGTACCCAGACATTGGGCAATTACCCTGTAGATAGAATTACTGTCATCACACAGAACTTGTCTTCTCATGTATTGATTCGTGTGGGCCATATTTCAATTCAATCAATAAGAACATGTTAGGAAAAAGAAGCCAATTAGAAAAATAAATTATTTTGTGATTGAATATAAACTGTATAGCTTTTCACTAAGGTTTTATTCTTTATGTCATTGAATGAGAGAGGAAATTTTTAATGTTTGAGTGCTAACACACCCCAAGTAATTTAAGAACATTTTAGTTAACACTGGAAGTAACGAGATTCAAATTTATTAATCTCAGTAGTAAATAACCAGCAAGAAAAATTGCCACAAGGAAAAAAATGCAAAATGATGGCACAAATAACTGTAAATGGTTTTAAGCAATGTTTTGTGTGCTCTGTTATTATTTATAGTTTAGGAAATAGATATATTTTGCTTCTTAAAATACAATTTATTAATTATATACAATTTTAAGTTAGAAGTATAGCATCATTCATAAAACTTAGCAACTGCCTGTGACAGCAAATCTTTTTGTAATTTTAACTCCCTGTTTCTCCCCTTCTGATGATTCACAAACATGTGCATGAGATCTTAATTTTGTAGTTATGTTTCTGATAATGATGAGATGAAATACATTTTCACTTTGTTTACAATTGTCAAGATAATTATCTGGGAAAAAAGGATTGGGGGAAGAAACAGAAAATATTTGATTATGATTCATACTTTCAAGGGGTTGCTGATTTCAACCCAAAATAAATCTATTTTTAGTACTTAATGTTTATTGATCCAGTTAGTTCTTCTCATATGACAGTTTTTTTCATTTACCAAGAACGATTTATTTCATGTTAATCTTAAATTTTAATATTTACTTTTTCTTAAAACTAGCAACTTTTCCCATGTTTTCTAACCCCAAGTCCATAACTCCACATTTCATTTTGTGTGCAAAGACCAGTTTCTGGAGTTCATTTTTTTCTTTCTTTCTTTCCTTTTTTTTTTTTTTTGGTACCAGGGATTGAACTCAGGGGCACTTGACCACTGAGCTGTATTTTGTATTTTATTTAGAGACAGGGTCTCACTGAGTTACTTAGCACTTTTGCTGAGGTTGGCTTTGAACTCAGTATCCTCCTGCCTCAGCCTCCCGAGCTGCTGGGATTACAGACATGTGCCACTGAACCCAACTATAGTTCATTCTTCTTAATTTTTTCTTATTTTTTTCTTTTCAGTTATACATTACAGTAGTGTTTTGACATATCATACATACAAAGAATATAACTACCATCCTTATAGTTGTATATGATGTGGACTTATACTGGTGATGTATTTATATATGAACATAGGAAAGTTCTGTCCAATTCATTCTTTCCCATTCCCATCCTCCCTCCATTCTCTTCATTCCCCTTTGTCTAATCCAAAGTATAGAGTCCCTAAGAATAAATTTCCTGACTGAATCTCATTTGGCTATTGATGTACAACTAAGCCTAGGCTGCCGGGGTATGTTAGAGAATGAAGAGTGAATTTCTAAGAAGTTGTTTTATATATGAGTTTATATATGAAGGATGCTTTCAAAAAGGGAAATGTGCCTCCATTCAATGTCATCTTCTCTTACTCTTACTGTTTTCTAATAACCAGATCTTGCCAGGTACTCTTGTGTTTCTTTCCATCCAGAAAGACTCGTATATAGTAGATATAGAAATTAAAAGGTTTATAAACACCAGTGCTGAGAATTCACCTCCCATTGGGTTTTACAGCCCCTATGAGTCTCTCAGTACATATCCTAGTCCTCTTGGGTGAGGTGTGGTACTCTGACTGGTCTTTCTGTTAACCTCTGACCTAATCAAATCAATGAATGTAAGCAAGTGCTCTCTGACCAGGTAGGAGTATGAATACTTCTCTGAGCTCTGACTAGTCTTTTTAACCATTATTTAGACCAATCAGAAAACCCTGGTTTACCCTTAACACAGTGTATTGACCATACTCTTAACCTAAAAAACTAGTCAATATTATTTTAATAGGTATACATATTAAAAATTATTAAACAACAAAAATAAGAAGAGATCTAATTAAATTATTCACTATAGAAAATAATAAATGTTTAAGGTGCTGGATATGCTTTTGCTGACCAAGTGCAGGCCCACATCAGATGATTGGTTATGGATCCAGAGATATGAAAGCTACATAGAGACCACCCATGAACTTGTCCTAACCTGGTTAGTGACTCCTGTAATTCCTCTTTCAGAATTTTACTCCCCCAGCTCCTCCCACTATTGTATAAAGTGTAATTTCCATAAATCCTTTATCATATAATACCCAGGGAATTAATTAAGTGTAATTTGAAGGGCTAAAACAACTTGCAACTCTAGCTGCTTCTTCCACCATGTCTGTGGTTATTTTAATGATCACCATTTGGTATATATAGAAGATGTGTAAAAAGCTTATCTGACATGAAAATTATACTAGTGTATATAAATATAAAGCTTGTGGTAAAAGTGTAATGCTTTTGTGCTATACCACCTTTAAGTGATAAACTAAAGGCTTTTTTTACTGAGATGAGCCACTTAATACAGATTAAAATGGAGCTTGGTCCATATCCCATCTATGAATTTGACATTAACCTGCTTACCCACTCTGAGATCCTCTTAACTTATCCCTTACACTCATCTTTGGTACTGTTTATTTTCGAAAGTGCTTAGTTTTAAAACCTACTTAGTTAATATTAGTTATATTAACAATATGCTAGATGTTAATGAGGTTAAGTATGAACCCTTAATAAACAGTGTGGAAATCCTTTTTCTATAGTCTCTTTATTTTAGATGTACTGCAAATATTGGAGATTTCTAAATATCTAACTTCAATTAAATCATTCTATTAGCAAATTAGTGCAAACTTACAGCCTCAGAACTCAAATAATGTTTGTAAACGAATATGATCCAATTATTTTCTGACTTTTCAGTCAAGACATAATCTTATTTAGCTCTCTAGTGCATTTTCTATTAATTAAAAAAAAAAAACTTTAAGGATAAAAATTCTTCCTCACCTTTCTTTATCTCCACCTTCTCCTCTTTTTCATACTACTTAAAGTTTCGTAGTTCATGTGGCCCCACCATACACTAAAATATATCTTTGTACTTTGTTGCATTTTTAGATCCAATGTGAAAAATAATTGCTGGATTTTTAATGGAGATTTTAAAGTAACATACCTCAGAGATTCTAATTTAATAGTTCTAAATTAGAACAGAGGGATTTGAATATTTATAAGCATTCCTAAATTATTCTGATGTAGGTGGGAAGGAATATGTCAAGAATAACTACCAAATTGTGATGGAGACGTCTCAATTCTTATCCACATTTGACCTTTCTGTAATGTTTGATACTTTTGATCTTTCCTTGAATTTTCATCTTTCCAGGCCCAGGTTCTTGAAAAAGCTGCCTCCCACAACCATTTATCAGTGAGTTCATAAAAGTGTGCTACAGACATCGCTAACCTGAAGCTTTTGTTCTCAGCGTGGTCTGGAGTATCAGAAACCCCCAGCCATCTCCTTGTTGACATCCTTTATGGTATTGTCTTTCCTTCTCAGATCACTGCTGAAATAACCAGACAAGTGTCAATGGAGGTTTAATAAAGGACTGGATGTGTATGAAGCAAATACTTACCTTCTACCATAATCCTATGTGTGCTGGGTGCAGTGATGCATGCCTGTAATCCCAGAAGATTGGGAGACTGAGGCAGGAAGATCACAAATTCAAAGCCAGCCTCAACAATTTAACCAGGCTCTAAGCAACTTAGCAAAATAAAAAATAAAAAGTGCTGGGGATGTGCCTCGGTGATTAGTGCCCCTGGATTCAATCCCTGGTATCAATAATAATAATAATAATAATAACAACAATAATCCCATGTGAAAGGCTTCCTTCCACTACATTTCTGTGTCTTTCAAAGTTGGTTCTTATTTATTTTTTTCCCACAAGCTCTTTCACTGCCTCAGATGCCCTTTCCCACTTTCTCCTTCGGCCACGTTATCCAGGGTGCTTTTCCTAACGTCTTCACTGAAATTCCCCCACCCCTGGGGGGCCTTTTCCCTGCACCCCATATCACCCAACAAGTGAGAGTGATTGACTTGCCTATGTGTCACCACCTCTAACCACTGACTTCTTGAGTGATGAGCCCTCTGTCTGTGAGTCCCCAGGTCCTGTCACAGATGCTGCCTGACTTTTCTTCTAATCCTTAATGGCTAGTTATCATTATTTACTTTTTAACTCTTCATCCTTCTAGCAGTATATTATATATCACCAAATGTTGTCTTTGTGCTACTTATATTCAAATCATCCTTATGGATTGTTAAAAAGACAAATTTCTTTGCTCTCTGCTATATTTCTGAAGTCAAGTGCAGAACATTTATTATGACAAGCACTTAGAGTGATTCTCAGCAACAGGAACATTTGAAATACATTTTTGAATGGGAAGAGCATTTTTCTGAGAGGGAAGGGACTTGTTCCCACTACTGGCTGATATATCGTTAGCATATCTTTTAATAAGATGTGATTTAGGCTTCATTTAGAAACAGGGATTAGAATAAATTGACTATGATGGCTTTATAGATCTAAAATATTTATATTTTAGTTTTAACAAGTTAGAGAAGAGAATAATTTAAAAATGAAATGAGTCAAACAAATTAAACCACATTTTTGCAGAATTAAATGTTAACTTAGATTCTAAAATCTGTGAACAAGAATCAACTGTTCAGATAATAAACAAAAATAATGTATTAAAAAGTGATGACGGGGACTGGGATTGTGGTTCAGTGGTAGAGCACTTGCTTAGCATGTGTGAGGCACTGGGTTCGATTCTCAGCACCACATATAAATAAATACCCATCAATAACTAATATTTTTTTTTAAAAAGTGATAACCACTGATATATCACATCCAAGAGTATAACTGATAATAAACTAAATCAAACATATTTTTTTCTTATTTTGCAAGAGGAGAAATAATCACTAATAAAATTTTAGGTATTTGGGGAAAATGCACTAAAAATTGCAAAAGAAGTATAATTTTTAATCTCTTACTGGAATGAATATATATCATGATTTCATAAGTAAAACTTTTATAAATTTTTCATGTTTATATGTCAAAACATTTGATATCTGAGTTATAGAGTGGAAAATAAACTGCAAGTTTATGAAGGCTACTTTCAAGAAAGTTAGGAGTGAATGCCTGAATTATCAGTGAATTATTATTCAACACTTTCCCCAGATAGGCAAACTTGCATATATTAATTAAGTTGTAATTAAAGGAACATGGGATAAGCATCAGTCACATACTTATCAACAATATAACAAGTAAAATTATGGTTTAATTTATACTTTATAATCCTTTGAATAAAAATGGCAGGACCTGTTCATTGGAAAACTATTCTGGTCTTTTCTCAAGGTCAAACTTCCCTGACAAATGTGTTTCCAATATTTTCTTCCAATAACAAACCAAAACAGCTATTGTCTGCATTGTGTTCAAAATGATTATTGATCTCTATGACATGACTTATTCTTTAAGAATATGACCCTCAAAAAATGATGAGGTTTTAGCTATCTGATCAAAAAAAAAAAAAACAGTTTGTGTTCTTTTTCTGAATCCTTAAGTACTTTTACTGTTTTATTATTTAGAGATTTATAAAAATTATACTAAATATGAATTTAATAACAAAGGCTTGGAAAAAATGTATATATAGGTCACCGTTTCTTTTTCCTAGTTGGTTTCCAACAGCCTCTTTCACCCTATCAATGCACTTCTTATTCCCAGTCTCTTTGTGAGGGAAAGCAAAAATGTCACTGGTGCCATATAGATTTAAAATTCATCAACAATTCCACAGGGTGCTTTTGACAAAAGGGAGGAATTGGAAAGAAGCCTTATTATTTCATAACTATCGCAAGCCAATATAACAAGGCTTTTAAAATGATTGCAGATACATATGAAAATTTGGTTTCATCATAGGATAACAATATCATCTAATGAGTTATAGGTAACTTAAATATTTTAAATGGCTTTAAATGCTTTCCCCATATTATGAAGGTACACATTAATATCAAAGGGTTTTAAAAGTCATTTATAACTTAATTACAAAGAAATTTTTCAAATTACCTTATGCCCTTCCTACTAAATGCAATAACTATTTTTGTAGAATCTAATTCAAAAACAATTCTTTCCTAATATCTATCTGAGATAGGTCAGGCCAAAATAGTAATTCCAGTGACAACCATGGGAATCTTTCTCTTGCTTTGGCATCATTTAAGGTAAAACTGAAATGTACATGCTAGCTAAACTCATTATGCAGGCATCCTCCAAGGCTTTATTAAAAACATTGTTTTAAAATTATTCTGTATACATCTGACTAAAATTAAATAAACTATAGCCTCCTTTCTCCTCCACAAAATAGCCATAATGAAATTTCAGAGTTGAAGTATCACATTTTTTTTTCTTTTTGCTAATTGGTACAATTCTGGCACTGAAATGACCAAGATTTCATAATGCATAATATGTAAATGGGAAACATAGAAGAGAGACTTTAAAACAGATTGTATTCCTGTCTCTTTCACTTATTATACAAATGATCCTATAAATTAGTCTCTCTTAGCCTTAATTTCCTTTTCTATAAGTTAGGAATAAGAATAACTGCTTAAAAACATGACTCAATGGATGAAGTAAGTGTTTTTAATTCAAGATGAGTTCGCATGGAGAAGATTGAGTGGCAAAGTGATATAAAAAGATGAATGACTATTGGGCAGCACATTGCATTCTTATCTTACTTAGAAAAGACATTAGGTATTTTTCCCACCTTTAGCCTTGGTAAAGATATAACTAGACATAAAATAATAAAATGTCACATTTTTTGGTTCCTTAGCTTTCTGCAATTTCATATAAGTTATCAAGGCTTAAATTTCCCTCCAAAAAGGAAATGCTTTCTAAGTTCCAATAATTGTAGATACTGGATGTATTGACCATTAGGATCATAAAAATGTGCTCGATGACCATACTCTGGAAGTATCTTTTTTAATTTATTTGTAATTGAAAGAAAAATTGTACATATTAGCTAGACACTGTGAAGCACACCTGTGATTCCTGCAGCTAGGGAGACTAAAGCAGGAGGATCGTGAGTTCAGTCAGCCTCAGCAACTTAGTGAGGCCCTAAGCAACTTAGTAAGAACCTGTTTCCAAATAAAGTATAAGAAAACAGGGCTGGAGATATATCGCAATGGTTAACATCCCTGGGTTCAATCCCTAGTGAAAAAAAAAAAAAGAAGAAAGAAAGAAAGAAAATGGACATATGTATGGTGTATCACAATATTTTGATACAAGTATATATTGTCTAATGTTTAAATCAGGTTAAGCATCTCTCTCTATTCAAAAGTTTATCATTTTGTGGTAAAAGCATTCAAATGCTTCCTTCTAGCTTTGTTGAAATATGTACTATATCACTGCTATCTATAGTCACCCTACTGTGCAATAGGGTGGTAGAATTTTTTTCCTCCTGACTAGAACTGAGTACCTGTTCATAAGCCTTTCCTCATCCCTCTCCTAATACTCTACCCAGCCTCTGGTAACCATGATTCATAGTATTTAATATGCAATAAAGTGTGGAATACTTTTAAAAAATTTTTTGTCAATGGACCTTTATTTTATTTATTTATATGCAGTGCTGAGAATCGAACCCATGGCCTCACAAGTTATGCAAGTGCTCTTCCACTAAGTCACAAAGTATTCCCAGCTCTGGAATACTTTTTAATTGAAATTTAGATGTATATTCCAAACTATCCCTACCCCACTTGCTTACTGGGTCCAATGTTCATTCTGACTGGAAGATTTGAATTCATTAAACCTAAAAAGTGATTCAATAGAGCTGTTCAGGTCTCAATAAAGCCCAAACTGTGAAATATATAAAAAAAAAAATCTTACCAATAAAAATATTCAAATATTACAAAACAAGAATAAAACTCAGTGTGAATAACTAATGTGTTCAAATTCATTTCTTTCATGCCTTTAAGTGGCTAGGATTAACATAAGGAGCCTTCTAAGAGTGTAGGCAACAATAAAAATTGCAATAACTCATACTTTGTAGTGACTTTCATTTTTGAATCTGGATGTTCTTTAATTTTCATAATAGCCTTGGGAGGTAAATATCATCATCCTCATTTCATGGGAGATGAAATTGAGAGATTAGCACTTTGCCCATAGCTACACAGTAAGTGAACTATATGCTGATTTTAGTCCAAGATAGTGGCACTAAGATTATTACTGCCTTGCTAAAATTTATATAGTTAAATGGATAGCACCGGAGAGGAACAACATTAAGGTAACAGTCAACTTTAAATCCAGAAGTCAAAAACATTAAAACAAATACGAAGGTATAACAGAAAGAGTAGAAGATAAATGTAAGACATAAAAAAATTAAAAGCTAATATTTATTGAGCATTTGCTCTGTGCTAGGTACTGTTCTAAATGCTTTACATGAATTAACTATGTAACCCTTATACAGCTCTGAAACAGTTGTCAAAACTCTGAACCATCTTTGATTTATTTCATTCTCCTACACTCCCCACCTAATTCATCAGCAGATCCTGTGGCATTTAGATTCAAAACACATGTAGGATCTGACCAGCACCCTAATCAGCTCCTCTTCAGTCTGTTTTCTAACCCCAAAGCCAGAACAAATTCTTCAAGACAGACTGACAAGACCTTGCAATGGTTTCCACCCCACACAAAAGAAAGCTACCAAAGACCCTCCATGATCTGGTCTCATCCCCAACCTTCAACCAGGACTCTGTTTCGTCCAGATGGCCCAACCTGGATGCTTACCCTGGATCTTTCCTGATAGGCTCTCTTCTTTTCTATGGACTATGTACCTGCTATCTGCTTGTCTAGAACATTCTTCTAGTTATCAGCATGATTTATTCTCCATTTTGTTTCATGTTCAAATATCAATGTCACTTCTTCCCATCATCCTGTGAAACAGTCTCCCTTCCCTCAGTGACCCACCCCAAGCTAATTTCCTTTCACCCAAGAACCGATCAGCAGGTGCACACTTATTCTAATTATCTACTTGTTTTAGGGGAAGAGAAGTCTGTCTTCCCTAGGACAATGAAAGTTCCCTAGTCAGAGAATTTGTCTGTCTTGTCCTTAAGATATCAGTAAGAATATTTGTTACATACCAATTTCAGATGTTGAATACAAATTCCTTCAGCCCAAGATTGAAATGACCACGCCAAGAAATAGGTACTATATAACTTTTAAAGATGAAGCACCAGTTTGCAGCATACAGAAACAAATTAATTTGTGAATTGCCAAAGCAGAGAGTGGCAGAGCTTGAATAAAAGTTGCAGCATGTGCTTGAAGAGAAAATGTACCTAACCACTGCACAATACTGCTATGCATGCAATATTTCTCTAAAAATAATCTTGTCACCTGAAACTACCCATGCTACTACAAAAGCATTGAAGCAATGCTCTGTCATTGCTTAATTTCTATTGGTCCTGTTACAAGGCTGCATCATAAAAAGATGTCATTAAATCTAGTGCCCCTTCATTCCTAAATATGTTCTTGGAAACATACTTGATAAAAAGGGATAGCAGAGGGACAAAGGTGACCTTAAGCCAGAATATAAGAATATGCTAGAAAACTGATGGAGCTGTGTCAAAAGAACACCTATACTCAGTAACTATCATGTGCAGGTCACCATTCTACATGTTCACTTCAAGTCAATTTTGCAAAATAGGTAAATTAGCCCTGGTGTCATCAATGTATCTGGCATTCAGTAGACACTGCTATATAGTCTTTGTCCTATGGAGGTTTAGAGCAAAGGAAACAGGGATCACAGTGAACATAAAACATCAGTGATAA
The DNA here is from genome assembly GCF_047511675.1 of Marmota flaviventris. Lineage (NCBI taxonomy): Eukaryota > Metazoa > Chordata > Mammalia > Rodentia > Sciuridae > Marmota > Marmota flaviventris. Next base: position 53,321,775 of record NC_092499.1, on the reverse strand, counting down.
TCATAAAAAGCCTGGAGGGAAGGAAACAAAAGAAAGAGGAAAAGATGAAATGGAAGAGTAAAAGAAGGGAGCAAGAGAGGGTGGAAAATATGAAACAAATTCAATTGAAGCATAGAGGGGAACAATGATATACATTCACAAAAATCAGAGAACACACTCTTTTTTCATGAGTTAAGTGGAAGAGGGCCCAGGGAGGCGGGCCATCATCATTCTGCTGGTGCAGATGGTGGCAGAGACAATGTAGTTTTGGAGCTGGCATTTCTAGAAGCACTTCTCACTCCTGAGTCCAAGCTCTCCAGCTGTATCCTGCATCTCACCTTCTCTTGCCTCCTCAAGGAATTCTTCCAGAAGTATTTCCCATTCTCCCACCCATTATCAGTTTCTATTGTTTACTCAATAATTCATTTCAACAAACCAAAGAATATCACCCAATTTAAGCAACATTCGCAGACCCATTCCCATAAACATAGATTCCATGAGATCCACTTTTGCCTTCAGCCACTACCAATTTCCCAAGGAGGGCCCACATTTTCTGTATTCATTTTGTCATCTTCCATTCTTCATTAAATGTGCTCAAATAGTGCTCTAACACACACTACTCCAGGGAAATAGTTTTAATAAGAACCCCAAATACCAATATTTTGTAAAGGTCAAGGTTAAATTATTTGTTTTCATCTTATTCAACCACTCAATAGCATTTGACATGATTGATGATCACATATTCTTGAAACTTAGTCTATGTTTCTCAGGCTCCAAACTTTTTTTTTCCTACTTTAAAGACTATGGTTTGGTTTGGTTTAGTTTCTACTGAGACCTGCCTTTCCTACAAATCCAAAGAAAGATAAAATTCTTTCAGTTATGCCACAGAACTCATCTTTCTCTTTGTGCATGAAAAATATGTGACCTCATCCAGTTCCCTACAGCTTTAAATATTATCCATACCCTGATAATTTTTAACTTAAACTTCTTGCCTAGAACTCTTCCCTCAGAACAAGGCTCATATCCTTTGTCTTGTTCCAGAATCTTTACTTACATTTATATTTTTATACTCTTAGGAATATCATAGAAATGGCATAATATAAACATGCTACCTTGAAATATGATGTTGAAAGATTTTAATCATCCATTTTTAGATTGACCTGATATTTTAGTATCTTATGCACACTTACTAATTGAATAAATTAAGAAAATAATTCCAAAGTAACAGTCACTCGTCTACCTATACAACAAAGAAATCACTATCTCTACTGAATTTTGTCCCCTCAAAATTCTTATGTTAAAGTCCTAAACTTTAGGACCTCAGAATGTGACTGTACCTGGAGAAGGAGTCTTTAAGGAGGTAATTAAGTTAAAATTAGGTCATTAAAATGCACTACACCCAAAGTGACTGCTATCCCTGTAAAAACGGGTGTTTAGGACACAGACACAGATGGAAACCCAGAGAGAGGAAGTCTGTCTCCAAGAAGAAAGGCTCAGGAGAAAACAAGCATGCCAGCACTTGATCTCAGACCAATAGTCTCTAGCACTGTGAGAAAATAAACTGCTAAAGCCACCCAGGCTTTGTTGTGGTCACTAGTAAATGAATGAATACAGCAGACAATAGCAACCAGCCAATACACAATGCTTTGCTTAGTAGTATTTGTGGCTTACTTGCACCTTTTGAAATTAACATCTTCAGAACAAAAATGTTAGGATTCACACTTTTTAGTACTTATGTATCTATTTCCATTCCTTCTAAAGGATGGTAATATTCTAGCCCTACTTTCCAGGTTTGTGGGGCTATACACCTATGCAAAGACATTAAAGAATCATTATGGAGAGTGATGACTTGTCTCATCGTCTTGGAATGCCTCATAGCTGTGGCTGCACTTTGCTCTGGAAAATTTCTGTACAAAGGTGCTGGACAAGATTGCCCAGGAGCTATGATAAAGCCCTGCCTGAGGAAGTTCTGTGCAAAGATACTAAACAATAACAGTTCAGATATAAGCTGCCCAGGATAGAGTATTCTGAGCATAACAAAATAATTACAGTATCTTGCAAGCATTGCAACCTTCAAGCCTGACCACTTGGCAGAAACTCTGGACAATGGGCTTCTTGTGTACAACAGGATAATAACAGGATGTTCCTAACACTGCAACAGTAGAAGAGCTACAAAAAAAAAAAAAAAAAAAAAAAAAAAAAAAAAAAAAACGTTCTGGCTCATAACTTTTTAGTGCACAAAGAACAATGTCCCTATAGTTTGACTTCCTGATTGTGAGATTATATAATACATGTGCTGAGTTAGCTCTGGGTCACTGTTCCTTCATCAGAGGTTGGTCCTATCTGGTCCCAGCTTTTTCTCTATAAGTGTTTGTGTGTCTTTCTTAATCCCTCATCACCTCTTGCCAGTTTCTAGTATTTGGCTGTGCAGATTGTGGCAAATCATGAAATGAAACGAAATGTCTGTACTACCTACCACAGCCTCCTAGAAGATATGGAAGGCTTTCCCCCTAATTTTTAACTTTCTGTGTAAGTATATATTTCAAAACAAATCTTGTTCTTCTATTTGTTTACCTTTTGTACTAGAGCTGATTGATTTTTACTTAAAGTATCTTTTGAGCTCACATAGATTTTCTCAAGAACATCTCCGAAAGGCTTGAAATCATTCTACTCATGAGATGCAGTATTGCCACAGAAAATTCCAGAGTTATAGAACTACCATCTCAGGTCAGCTGAGTGACTCTATATTATTGTAGCATAATTTGGACATTCATTAAAAATTTCCATTAAAAAGCTCAAATGGTTGGAGTAGTTGGAGACTCGTAAGAGTGCTGTGGTTACAATTAGCACAACTGTCTCCCTTTCCATTAACTGAGCACCACATGTATTTGTTGTCTTCATGCCTAAATAAATGAGATAACACTTTTAAATAGTTTTAACTTCTTCCAACTTCAAATTACTATATGCTTATTTTATGTATAAAAATATACAATGAAGAAAACTAATATCATTGATAGGTCCAGTAATCTTTCATAAATTTTTGTAATAGCTTTCTGGTCATTGTGTTTGAAACATTTTCTCTTTCTCCTCTGTCTCCTCTAATTCTATTTCCCCCTGCCTGTCTCTCACTCCCTACCTCTTTCTCTCACACATATCAATTTTACTTAAGAGCATATTAATGAACATGTTATTTTAAGTATTTGATGGCCACACTATGTATTCTAATATGTGTATGTGCATGTGTTTTGTATATATAGCAATGAACCTTAACTTATTCATCACCAAAACACAATAATATGCATTTCCTTTTTAAAAATATTTGCACATAATTGTATATAAGCTTATTTTTTCAATTTCAAGTAATATTTTTCAATGTGGATTTTGTTGTTGTTGTTGTTTGATACCAGGGACTGAAACTAGGGATGCTTAACCACTGGCCAACATTGCTTAACCACTGACCGACATTGCCAGCTCGTTTTGTTTTTTATTTTGAGACAGCATGTCACTATTTTGTATAGGGCTTCATTAAATTGCTGAAGATCGCTTTGAATTCAGGAACTTCCTGCCTCTGACTCCTGAGTCACTGGGATTACATGCATGGGCCACTGCACCCAGCTCAAAGTGGATTTTCTTAACTAAAAATTTACTAATATTAAAATCTTATAAATATTTAGAAAGGTTATATCAATTTATTTTTCAACAAAGAGTTATCTCTCAAAATCTTATAGGTCTGTCTGTAAAGTTCTCATGCACTTTTTTAAAGTTTTCATCCTGAGAATTTTATGATTTTGTTACTATTTTGACAATATAGCAAGTTAATTTCCAATTAGTTATTGCTGATTTTAAAAAAGCAAGCTATTGGATTGTATCTATTTATATTCTTACCAGACACATTAATGAACTCTTATTGTTTTTAATATTTTTATTGATTTGAGAGATTTCTCAGTTGATAAAATATTCCACAAACAATTATAATCATGACTTTTATTTCCAAAATCTATTTTTCTTAACTATTTCAAGAACAATGTTAAATAATAATGCCAACTTCCATTGCAAAACCTTATTAAAGACTGTTGTTAGCAGTAATTCCTATGTTGTTTCATTACAGGATTTAGTGACACCCCGACCTACGCATAGTACTGGTGAAATTTGGAATCAGCTTCAAAATCATACTACTAAAATCATACATGAAGCTCTGAGGTCAGATATAGAGAGGTGTAGATACATTGATATAGATTTCAATGGAGATATGTTACCTTAAATTGGTAAACTGAATGTATTCTTCTTAATTATTATTATATTCATTTCCATTTGCATATAGTAATTTTAATTTTCTTAAAATTATCTGAGCCAGATATTGCTTCTCCTATTATTTAAAAGTTATCTTCATTCTTTCTACTACCTAGTCTAAGCCTTTCACCTTTGTTTCCAATGGATAAGCACATCCATCCAATCTCTTCATAAACTGACTCTCAAATATCTTCATAGAGTACTTGCACAAAAAAAATTAATAATTTTTAATCCCTGTTTATATCTCACTTCCTGCTCAAACTCAGCTTGTCCAAACTTTATTTTCTTTCTGACCAGCCAAATCCTTCAGCCTTTCTTCCTTTTTAAAGTCAAAAGTGAAACCTATAGTATAATTTCTACATGAGTCTTAAGAACTGGGAGAGAGGAGGTGCTTGGGTAAAAATAAAAAATAATATAAATACCATGGGAACTTTGTGACCATGTTTGAATGCTTACTTTTCCAAAAGCTTTCACCAAGTTCATACATTTGCAGTTGTTTCTTCTATTTTCTCATAAGATCCTGAGAAAAACCAAAGGACTCTCCCCTGTTCTCTGAATATTCCAAGTCCTTGTCTCAATTTAGAAATACTAAAGACAGTGACAGTGGAGGCTCTGTCTGGATACAACTCCAAGCCAATACTGAGTTGAAGACTTTTAAGTAGCCTTTTCTCACTGGTACTTGCACACACAAAAAAAAAATTAATAATAACCCTAAACTGGAAGCCTATGGTCAGTATCAACATCCCTAGCATCAAGGGAAATGCAAATCCAAACTATACTGAGATTTCATCTCACTCCAGTCAGAATGGTGATTAACAAGAATACAAACAATAAAAAATGCTAACAAGAATGTGGGGGAAACGTACGTTCAGACATTTTTGGTAGGACTGGCAAGTTAGTGCAACCACTATGGAAAGCAGTATGGAGATTCCTTAAAACCTAGTAATGGAGCCACCATATGACCCTGCTATTTATTCCTTATTATTTAACCAAAATAACTATAGTCAACCCACTATAGTAATATAGGCACAACATTGTTTATAGCAGGGCAATTCATAATAGCCATGTATAGAACTGGCCCATGTTTTAGTCAGTATTTTCCAATGTTGTGACCCAAAGACCTTACACGAACAATTTTAGGAGGAAAAGTTTATTTGGGGAACTCAAAATTTCAAGGGATTCAGTCCATAGACAGCTCCACTCCTTGAGGCTCAAGATGAGGCAAAACATCATGGCAGAAGAGTGTGGCAAAGGAAAGCATGTCAGGGCCACCAAGAAGCAGAGAAGGAACTCTGCTCAATAAGAACAAAATATAAACCCAAAAGGCACACCAGGGACCCATTTCCTCCAGCCACACCCTACCTGCCTACAGGTGCAATAAAGTCAATCCTGGTCAGATCAGAGAATTAATACACTGATTAGGTTAAAACTCTTATAACCCAATATTTCATCTCTAAACCTTCTTGCTTTGTCTCATGTGTGAGCTTTAATATCTAAACCATAACTGTCCCAGTGCTCATAAACAGATGAATGGATATAGAAAATGTGATATATATACATACACACACACACACACACACAATGTGGAGTTCTACTCAAATAATTAAAAAATGAATGTATAGTGTTTTCTGGTAAATAGACGGAACTGAAGAGCATGCTAAGTGAAGTAAGCCAGATTCAGAAAGATGAGCATTGAATGTTTTCTGTCATACGTGGAAGCCAGACCAAAATAAGTGAAAAATGGGAAGGGGAATCCCATGAAAATAGAAGGGAGATTAATAGAGGAAAGAAAGGGATTGATGGGATGTAAAGAAGGACAGGAAAGGATAAGCATCATGGAATGAATGTGACCAAATTATGCTATGTACATATATGAATATACCACATGAATTTCACCTTTAAGTATATCTACAAAGGACTAATTTTTTTAAAAAACTATAAATAAATAGACGAAAGACCAGTAGAGAAAGTAGAACAGGGGGAAAAGGAGGAGAAAGAAAGGAGAAGTAGCGTCAATTAATGTGGAGCAAATTTTATTCCATGCACGTATTATTATATCATAATGAACCCCAATATCATGTGTAACTATAATGCACTAAAACACATAAAGGAATTTTGTGTGGTAAGAGATCCACTTAGTAGCAGTGAACACTGTCTTACATAGAATCTATACTCAATATTCACTAAATTGAACCAAAATTTTTAAGACATATGAGGATACACTGACAAAAACCAAATTTAACCCAAAATAAAATAATGCTGTGAGTTCATCAGGCATAGCTAACAGGCAGGTCTTTCATATAATCTTATTATAGCCTAACAAAGTATTTTGGAAGTTAGCTACAGGGGGAAGTGACCCTGGGAAACACAATATAAAATTGGAGTTTGTGTGCCTGAGATATCGCCTTGTCTGGAGCCCACCATTTCTCTGCTATTCTGAAAATCCTCATCAGGGAAGGAGGTAATATTTGCTCTAGTGCAGCAACAGACAGAAAGTTCTCAGGAGCTGAATTAGTTTTATAGGAATAGAAGGAAAGTTCTGCAGCATGACTTAAAAGTATTAATTAAAAGTAAGACAAATAATGTGACAAAAAAAAAACGTGCCTTAAGAGTGTTCAGTCATAGGGATGGGAATAAAATCTTTTCAGACTTTGAGTTGACGACAAACTTGACTTTATTGATGCCTCTCAAAATGTAATGTGTTGTAATGTGTTATTGCCTGCACAATAAGGAAATGTAGCCTGTCTACACTGCCTCCAAGTAATAACAACTATATCAGCAGAAGCAGAATACACAGAAAGGGGAGAGAACACTTCACTTGGCTCTGTCTCTCCAATTCATCAAAAATAATGCATCAATTTCTAGAAAAATATCAACCCTTGTTCAATACCCAGAACAGAATAGAATGATGAATCACGATACATAAGGAGATGAAGTAATTGAGAATTTTAACCTCAAAAAGTAAAGACTTGGAGAAATATGGTGCCTATACTTAAATGCTTAAATTTTCTCATTTGAAAGAAATGGCCCATTTGGATACTTTAAACTGGGCATACATAACTCTTCTAAGGTGGAAATAGCAAGACTCTCATTTGGGATTTAAAATATGAAAAAAAAAAAAAGTTTTTACAAACTCTTCAAAAATGTAACTAGGAAAACAACAACAACATTGCAATAGTCATTGAGAGTTTCCTGCCAGGTTCTGTGTGACACTTTGTATGCATCATTTCTTTTAATCCCCTCAACCACTCTGAGATAAGTATTAGTACTAGATTCATTTTACAGTTGAAGAAACTGAAGAACACAAAAAAGTTAAACTCACTGAGCTCTCAAAGGTAAACTCGATAAGCCCAGTTAGACTGATACTCAGCACAAGTTCTTATCCATTATACTATGGCTACTTGCTGTGGTTTTTTAAATGAAATGGACAGCCAATTTTAAAAGACCATCAAAAATCATGCTTTAATTTGGAATTCCAATGATAATCCCTGAAAATTTTTCCTGCCGCATTTTCAAGATTCTCTGATATTGTGTTCCCTGTGGAAGATAAATTCATATCTTCAGCCAAAATTTTCCCAGGACTCCAGCATCCATCTGTTCTGGTCCTAAATGTCTGAAAATTAAACTAACAAGTAGAGGAATGAAAAAAAAAACTGGAGGAAACAGGGAAAAGAATAAAACATATTCCAAGGAAATACTCATTCATTGATTTTAGGACAAATCTTTGCTCTCCATCACAAGGTTAAGATGCAAACCCTGCCAGCACACACACTCACACACACACATAAACATGTTATCTGTTTAACCACCTTGCCTGAGTGTGTGGTATGATATGAATGTAATGAAACTGATGCATCCTGAGTATGATAGAACGCGTGTTCTTTTTCAGATTACATATTATCGAATGTTAAAAAGCATCTTGAAATAAATTATATTCCTCAGCATATGATAGATTTAAACAGTTGTAGAAAGCAACATAAATCATCTTCATCCTTTCTCTGTGCACTAAGATAGAGATGTGAGATATTATTTAAGAGATTAAATGTGCAATTTACAACACATGGAGGCTGCATGCATGCATGTTATAAATACAGGATAATTTTATGCCTGCTAGAAATCTCAAATTCACACCCAAAGTATCTGAATTATCAAAACTGGTTACCATCATGTTATAGAACTTTTAGGATCTCAGAATATGTATGAATTCTAAAATATTCCAAGGTTTGTAAAATAAAGCCACCACAGAATAGTATCAGAAAATACTTTCAACTTCAAAGTGACTTCAAAGAGGAAAAAGTATTATAATTACCAATTAATTTTCAACATTAGTTACTTATTTTTATATCATCACATGTTATATATGATGGTTTACTAATGTGTCCATTGGTTGCTCATTCAAAGATTCAATGTAAAACTATGACAAAGATTAGGAGAGGAAGTGACCCCTGCGAAGGAAACCTGAGCATAAGCACAGAGAAGAAGATATGGTTTTGCAATATAGAATGACAACTAAGTGAGAGCATGCAAAGCAGAGGATTAAAGAGCATACAAATGGGGCTGGGGTTGTGGCTCAGCGGTAGAGGGCTCACTTAGTACATTCCAGGCCCCGGGGTTCCATCCTCAGCACCACATAAAAATAAATAAATAAAATAAGGGTATTGTGCCCAACTACAACTAAAAAAAAATTTTTTTTAAAAAAGGAGCATACAAATGTAAACAGGCTTAAACAAGGTGTGTGTGTGTGTGTGTGTGTGTGTGTGTGTGAGTGTGTGTCCCTGCCTGCCAGTAGGGAGAGAGAGATTATGCCCAGGAAAGACAGTTTATGGGAAATGTGAAATGATGGTATTGAATTTACCATTTTTAATACATTACAAGGAGATACTAATGACAGAAACAGGATATTGAATCGACCCAATATGCAAAGACAATTGATCTTCAAATATGCAAGAACATTTAGAAACTAACATACACACTTTGTATGTGGGACTAGTGTATGTATGGAGGAGGTCTTTTAATTTAAAAAATACCCATTGAAAGCAAATATATTCTAAATATTTTCCCAGAGATTTTATCTATCTATCTATCTATCTATCTTTAATTGGACTAATAAGTATTCAGCATCCCTATGGTTCTGCTTATATGATTTCTGCTGATTTTTTTACTTTTATTTTATTTATTTATGTGTGATGCTGAGAATCGAACCAAGTGCCTACACATGCTAAGCGAGTGCTCTACCACTGAGCCATAATCCCAGCCCCAGTTTCTGCTGATTTTGTATAGTCATCTTCATTTGGTCAAGTTGTTCTAAAAAATGCAGTGAAATTGAGGGATTAAATTCCTATCAATATCTTTTCTTCCTGGTTTATATTATAAAGAAATCACAGAGTCCATACCTGTGTAATTCTTAATTATTAATTTACTAATAATGTATCTGGGGAGTCAAATAATACATCATTTCCTTAAACACTAAATTTTTCTCCCAAATTATCAATTGTAAAATATATTTTGAATGCTGCATTTAATACAACATTAGTCACATATTAATTAGGTAAAGCTCTTAATTCTTTTTTATTACTTATGCGAAGACACTTTGCACAAATTGTGTCAGTTAAGTATGAAAGGACGGGATACAAGTACAAAAATTATTCACATTTACATGAACAGCACTTTAAACCACAAATTATGTAATGTGTCTCTAAACTTTACATAGCATTTGAAATATATGTGTCAGGTTGTGTACAATTTTGCATGGAACAATAAGACATTTTCTTTAGCCTTTTATATCCGAGTTCAAAATGTTAAGAAAAACAAAATGAAAAGACAGTTTTGATATAGCAAGTGAAACCTATGAATCATGAAGCAAAATGTCTTTCTATCAATCCATACTGGCAGGCTTCATTTGATCCAGTTCATTAGAAATGCAGAAATGGTAAACAGAGCTCAAGTCTTGCAGTCTATGCCAGCTCTTCATGATACACCATGCCTCTTGGCAGACAGCCAGTTTTGTCCTTACAATGGGAGAAACTAAATAACAAAGAAGAAGCACCTGCCTCTGCTGGTAGATTTGACCTATGCATTACCTCAATCTGCACAGCAACTCTCTTTGAAAGCTCTGTGAACTATTCACATATGCTGCCTCATCTATCCGTGGAACACCCATTGAGTTAGATGAAGACTAATATTATCATCATTTTCCAAATGTAAATTGTAGAATGCAAAGAGATGATACAGAGAATATGAGAAAAACTAGAATTCAGATTTTAACATAAACCCCTTTCACTCTAGAATTTTTTTTTCTCCACATGTTTTAGCCAGGTTGTGCTTTGTGGTCACACAGATATTCAACATCATATCAATTTCAGCACATTGTTGGGAGGTTAAAAGCATTATAACAGTTATGTTGGCTAATCTGTTACCTCTTATCCAGTGTAATGTTTATAATGCTTTCCTAACACTACCATCACTGTTGAATGAATAAGGCAAAGCCTTACATGTGTTTTTAGTGATGAAAATTATTTTTGCATCTCTATTAAGCTGTAAATCAATAAATCACACATGAAATGAATCTACTGTCAGAAATAGAATATGGTTTAGGGTCAATTTCAGTAACTTAAAGGTATTTCAAAAATGCACTTGCAGTGATCAATATACATTTTTCTCTCTCAAGAGGCTTTTATGTTCATGCACTCATTTTCAACAAGAAGGAGAAATATGTCACACTATGAAAACAAAAGGAAATTGGGTCTGATTTATGTGACTATAGTAACGTTTTAAATCTTCACCTTCTGATGTTTTAGGGCAGTGCAATTATCATTCACCTTTCAAAATCTGTTAAATCTAAATCATAAAGCCATTATCAAACCACAAAGAACTATTTCAATATCTGATTTTGGACACCATGGGTCTGATAATTATCACTTTGGCAGTATATTTATGGAATTTAAAGAGCAGCATGGTGCTAAATTTCATATCGATTATCTTCTAAAATAAAGTGCAAATATATGTATAGACATTTATAGAAAAGCCATTCCATGGCTAAAAGTGGCAATGATTTTGTAAAATGTAAAAAATGTCAATTGTATTACTGCAGTATGATATTTTGGTAGTTTAAAAATTATATGATTATTAAATAGCTATAATGTTAAACCTTAAATTGACCAAAATATTAAGTCTTCCTGACCAATTGGCAAATAATTAAATATGATACAGGCAATTTTTTTAATTATACCGAAAGAGAAATATGAATCTCTTTATTCATTTCATGAAATCCACAAACCTAAAGAATTGCCATTTCTGTAGAATGTTGTAATGCTGGAATGTATAGTTAATATTTCAAATGATCCGTCCAATGTCTATTTCAGAGCATCAGAATAATGTTTATCAATGCCCTCTATGGAGATCTTCTTGTCTGTAGAAGTGATCAAGTATGTCTCAAGTTACTCGTTTTTCAGTAGGAGGAGACTTGAAATTCTAACTCCAAAGGATTCAGACATCCCTCCTAAGGTAATATCTCCTGTAGCCTATTTAGACGTGAGAACATTCATCTTCTACTAATATAAGCCACCAAAAGTAAAAATAAGGCATTTAGATAAAGAATCCTAGAAGTAAGCAAGACAAACATGTGAAACCAAGAAATATATGATAGAGAGTAATAAAAGTTGAGAAGTAAACTTCTTGAATAACCTTTCAACTGGACAATGTTTGTCTTACAAATGGTAGATAGTCATACATTGGTTTTGACAATAAAGAACACTAGAATTATCTAATATCCAAATACAGTTTAATCAGTGACTATGATATTTAAACTTAATTAAGAATGAATGACCTACTTTTGTGAATGCTGAGGGCATTTAATTTTTCATGAGTACTCTACATGATCCTGTCTCCACAGTATTCTAATCTTTTCTGTGTTGCTCCTTCAAAAGTATTAATGCAAGCATAATGAAATATACTAAAGGTCATAATGGAAACAATTTGAGGATGGAAATGCAGCCTCACTTTATTTATTCCAAACCAGAGGCTTGCCTTCTGTGTAGAAGTGCATAAAACGTAGTGCTTTGATATCCATTATTGACCTGAAATTTTACAAGAGTTAGAAGTATTTTGACAATAACTTGCTTCCACTTGATTTGGCATAAAAAGTACATGACTTTATATTAACAGACTAAGGCAAAGCAAAAGTGGCACTCTAATCTACCTCCACCTATAATCCTATACTGGCAAAGCTTATTTGGAATGTCAGAGTCATCAAAATGGCAATGAAATATGTTTTCACCTCTGACACTTCAATTACCTCAGTTTATTTTTCACCTGCGATCCCAGAGACATGGCACCTAGTTAATAAACATGCTGGATATCATTGATGTGACAGTTTTTATTAATTACTTTAGTTATTTGATAGTAACTTCTCATGGAGTACAGAATCACATTATATTACTCTGGAACTATGCAATCATCTTAGATTTTTGCAATTTCAGATTTATAAAATAATGCTTTCCTCTCATGCCAATCATGTAAGGTAGATGGATCAAGTTGAATTATGATTATTTTATAAATGACCAATTAAAGAACGAGGATATTAAATTAAATTTTCAAAGATGGACATCAAGTTTGTATTAAGGCAAAACCAGAATGCACATGTCCAGTCCCTAGAAAGGTTCTCCTTCCATGACATCACCCACTCAACTCTGAAAACAAAACTGGTGGATCTGGATTCACAGCTTCTCTTTGTCCAATTAGTAACTTTGAAAAAGAAAAGGTAAGACTGCATCATGCTGTTTGTTCAAAGAACAGGGGACAAATTATTCTCTATATCCATTATTTCTAAATTTTAACATAGACAATAAAAAATCTTCCAATTTTCCATTCTTTAAGTGTAAAAACTCCTCTTATTAACTTTGTGTTCCCAGTGCTTAGCAAGATACATAGCCAAAAATAGAAACATAATGGATTCTTACTGTTGAAAAAAAAAATGGTTCATTAGCTCTGTCCTTACAGGGGAAATATTATTCGGCATTTCAATAGAAACAAAACAATACTGCAAAGTCAGGAGACTCTTGTTCCATTTCTGTCTCTTTTCAGTATATTTTTGAATAAATTTCTTATCTATGCTGTGAAGATAATGATACCAACGTTTTCTACCTATTAACATTTCTGTAAGGATTAAATAAAATAACAGGAGAATTCTTTCTAAATGACACGAAAAAGATTCACAAATACAAATTATTTATCTCTGTGTTTGAAACACTACACCTATTTTATTCCTGATAATGTTTCTAGAAGCATATTTTAAAGGCTCTAATAAAAATATCTAATATATGTTGACATGTTTATCATTATTTCTAAGATTTGTGAAGTGTGAATTTATAATTACTTTTATATATTATAATTTATGTTCTGAAATCTATATGAACTCTATAACAGGATACATTCGTTTTAAAACTCTCTTGTATTAATTGAAATTGGTTAAAGTTTTTTAAGAGCTAGAATTTTTCTCTCAAAGAACATAAATTTTGGTGGGGATAATAAATAATATTAGGGAAAATATAAACTAGAAGTTGGTATATCAGATACTTTTAATGTCTTTCACTCAATTAGCAAGATAAAACAATTTGAATGTTAATTATGACATGATCACAGTCGATATTTTCTTCACTAAGTAGTTCTGATCATTTTTCCCAAAGATATATTTCAACAAGAATATGTGGAAATGTCCTAAGTAATTCACAGGACATAAAGGGACACAAAGCTGGCCCTCAAATAGTGTAGAATTCACTATGGACACTACAGAGACCCTCTGTTGCATCTGAAGAAATATTTTGTACTTCTTGGTAGGGCTAATATTCATTCAAAACTGTGACATTTTAAGTTGCATCTAATGTAACATGAAAATATATTGTCACCCACAAAGTCTTCACTAATAACAAAAGAACTTCCAGCAGTACCAAAGTCCTTCTTTCTTCAAGCCAAGTAAAGCAACCAGGGACATGTTACTCATGTAGGTAAATTATTCTTGTGCTACAGACTGTGATCACCATTATCATGTAGGTGGAGTTCATTTAGTCAGAAAAAGCCTTAGCATAGTGAGTCTGGAGTTTGTACTGGGCAAGATGGTCCTGAAAATAACAGATGTTCTTAAATCCAAAGAAGCGAACAGAGTATACAATCTGAATTTGAAAGAAAATCTGCAGAGTTCCTGATGAAAGTTTATGCTTAAGAAACTTTATGCTTAAGAAACTTTTCTGCATATGAACAGTGGAGCACATGGGTAGAGAAGGTCTCTATAAGATGTTGAGGTGACAAGAAAATCTGATACTGCCAAAAAAGTTCCCAAAGTCTCCCTTAAAACTGGAGAGTGCAGTCAAATCCCTGTGTCCTTATTAAAAAAGAAAAACACAAATCCAGCAGCTCATACATTTTTGAGCCTTATCCTTCGACACAGTCTGCAAATTTTTCTTAAAAAAAAAATATCATGACAAAAAGTTCCAAATGAGATGTGTAAATCTCAGAGCAAAAGAACAATATGCAGTCCAGATAGGAGATTAAGGCCTTGACTAAGACAGGCCCCAAAACTGATAAATAGAATAAATATAATCTTGAATGCTGTGCTCAGATAAAGAGCAAGGATAGGTAGGGAAAACTCAGAATAGAGTTCCTTCAGATTGAGATGGGAGGGAAAAAAACGAAAAGAAAGAAAAAAAAAAAAAAAACAGATTTGGGAACTTATCAGAAGCCCTTGATTTATTCTTACAAAAGAGCAAAGCAGATATGGAAAAGGAAAAAGTTATTTTCCTACTCCCTCTTCCTCAATTCTGGTAGTTCTAATGTGTTCATATGATTAAGTTAAAACTAAACAATATAACTGGGAAGACCATACTTAAAAACCATGTAATTACCCAATTGTAAGATGATGGACGCACAAGAAGAGAGGGCACCTCTATCTAATTGCAATCACAGAATTAAGCAAGTTCTCAAAAAAGAGAATGTGCTGGGAACACAACAACCTGAGATAGGGAGGCACTGCCTAGAACAGTCCAACCTTGTTCCTGTCCCTCCTAGGGAATGTAATATCCTGTGGGGAACTGAAAAGGAACTGCCTGGGACAACCCCAGCTTGTTCCTCTCTTCTGGAAGCAAGATGTCCTTCAAAGTTTACCCTGTGACTCACATTGCTTCTGAGATATATAACCCATATTTGGAATGCCTCTTGGACTCCCGCAGCCATGATGCAGTGAAACATGTTAGTCAAGATTCCACCACCCCAGGTAGTTCTCTTGCACTTTAGCTCACAGTGTAAATTCTTTTGTTACCCACTGCTTCTTCTGTTGCTTGTTGCCTATGTGCTCCTGTGACTTGTTGCATATGCATGTGTTCTGTCTCACCAGACTCAGACCCGTACATAAGAAGTATACAGTGAATCTTGTGCATATCTCCTGTCTCCTACTACTCTGAGCCCTTACTTTCTCTTGGCCTATAAAATATAAGTGATACTGAGGGACCCATAGTCACAAAGACTGTGGGAGACCTATGAAGTATGCCACTCTTTCAGACAATGAGTTTAAGATTAAGGGAAATTTTATTATTGACTACTATAGCCTCCATTTTTAAGTAAATTATTAAAATTCCCAATTTCTAAATTCTAGTGGAAGTAAACTGGAATTCACTGAGCTTGTTGTTTGTTTATGTTTCTAATACAAATTTATTGATGCATGTCTTCATTGCTTCTCATCTAGAAAATTAAACTATCTTTAAAGGAGTCTGATTAAAATATTTCTCTTACGTATCTGATGAATCAATATCTATACTCATAAAGTAAGTACCAACAGTATAATTTCCCAACTCAGCAAGCTTCATGTGCTCCCAAATACCAAAATTTAACATGAATTCCTTACTTCTAAAATACGTTCAGGTATTTTTTTTCCCATTATTATTGTACTTAAGTCCTAAAACTCAAAACAGTCTTTCCACCACCCTTACTCTAAACAACCTTATTCCCCTCATTTTTCATTTTTTCTTCCTGTTCTCTTACTCTAAGATGCCTATTCTCTAATTTCAGGCCCTTAAAATCCTACCAGTTCTTCAAGGGCCATCTAAGGGGCCCCCTTACCTGATATTTTTTCCGAATTTCCAACAATGGATCTTCTCATTCTTTCATTGAACCCCATAACCCTGGGGCTTTCTACTGCACCTTTCACTTTCTGCTTTGATTGGACTCATGGGTGATATTGTCATATTTCCAAAGCATATAACAATATTCTTTTTAAAATAAAAAGTATCCCTTCCTTATGTTTTAATCATTCATAATTTACTACATAGTACATGCATTTGGGCACAGGGATACATATCTATTAAATAATGAAGCTTATGTAAATGATTAGACATTTCTACTTAACATTTGACTGCATATATTAACTTTTAAATTTGGACTCAAAATCTTGACACTTGAGTATTTGAGTTCTTCAGTTTGCCCAGTTTCAGATAAATTATATATATTAGCCAACATAGAGGCTTGGGAACATACAAATTTTATATATATTTTTAAAAATTTATAAAAACGAAGACACTCTAAGAATATACAAGTATATATATATATATATATATATATATATATATATATATATACATACATATTTAATTATGAAAGTCAAAACACTAAGGAAATATCATAGTGCATTCTAACTTTTCTCCATTTTACAGGCTCTTTCTAGGTCAGTGTTCAGAATTCAATGTTTTGTTTTGCTTTGTTTTACATTGAAAATACAGTTTGTAGGAAAATAATGGGTTCTAGTTTCACTATAAATCAAAAATAATGCTTCTGTTGAGTTCTAAAATCATCAAAATATGACTGTGCTGTTCTTTCATATTTATCATGTGGAAGCAACTTATAACTATTAGTGAAATGCTTCTAAGAAGGCCTATAATATATGCACGTCATATTATGCAACATATCTAAAAATAATTTAGTGGGATGTTGATATAGTATACATAGAAAGTGAGGAAAAACTTAGTTTCAAGCATTTTTTAATATGTCAATAAATCAAAACTGAAAATAATGGAAAAAAATGGAATCATATCCCATAGCTAAAAAGAAGTGAAATCATCTTGATCCAATTTAAACATGGCTCTACAGATACAATGGAACATGCAGTTCTGAGAGTCAGTCTACAGGATACATTATAGGGAGAAAGGAAACCGGTCTCTAGAAGAAACTTGTGTGTTAATGCTTCAGGACTTACATAAATACAGATTTTGTGGAGAATTAGAAAATACTCCTTTGGCTAGCGAATTACATGATTCCATTTTTTTTTTATTTCCACTCTTGAAGTATAAAAGATCTTGGGCTAGCATTAGAGGTAATTTCTCTGTATAAGCAATTTGCCTTGGTGGCTGTTTGAACATTGGAAAACAGCATGAGGAGAAACTGCATTATACAGAGGGATACTTCCTGATGGCTCTGTTACTAGGAGAATTTCTTTTTTTTTTTATTTTTGGTATTATTAAAAAATTACTATGACCTCCAAAGGAGGAGAAAACATGAGCGATCTCATTAAAGAAAAGATGGTATTACTGATAATTCATGCAGATCTCTAGTTATATAGAGAGCTTACAATGGTAAGTGCCCTTCTACACTATGGGCCCAGTTTTACTTTTTTTTTAAGAATGATTATACAATAATACTTAATTTATTTAATAATAGTCAACATATAAAAAATTCTGAGATTGAAGAAAAGTTAAAACTAATGGAAACAGCTAGTGGACATAACTGATCTTAGAAGTAATGTGAACCTAGAAAATATAAATTAAGTAACAATAATATAGAGGGTTGATAATGATGAAACATTGTGGAAGACAATATTATTTTCTATTTCTTCAAACCCTGTCCCTAGGTAAAAATGCAATTAGCAACCCTGGGTTAAATTCTCAATAGTGAAAAAGAAAAAAACAGTTAATTGCCATTTTGTTATCCATTTGAATCCTTAATTTAACCATCAGACCTTGAAATTTTAGTTTACAGACTGTTATAGTTTGGCTCTGGAGTGTCACCCAAAGACTCATGTGTTGAGGGCCTGGTCCCCAGAGCAGCAATGTTCAGAGGTGGAGTTTTGGGGAAGTGGTTGGATAATGAGGGCTCCGATCTCATCAATGGATTACTCTCTTGATAGATTCATAATTGAATATACTATTATGCAGTTGTAGAAATTGTAGGAGGTGGGGCCTCTTTGGAGAAAGTAGGTCAATAAGAACATGCCCCAAAAGGGTATATACAGTCCCTTGGCCCCTTCTTTGCTTTCTCTATTTTCTTGCTACCATGAAATGAAAAGCTTTGCTCCATTTGTCCTTCTACTATGATGCTCTGCCTTGCCACAAGCCCAGAAACAAGGGATCCAGCAGAACACAGACTGAAACTTCTGAAACCATAAACAAAATAAAACATCCTTCCTTTACATTGTTTTCCTCTGGTATCTTGTCACAGTAATGGAAAATTGATTAACCCATAGATGCAGACACTGAGGTACAAAGAAGATAAATTATTTGCCAAGGGTGACAGAATTTGTAACTAAGCCTGAGTATCAATCTTATTCTTGCCAACTATAAACATGTAAAGTCAAGTAAATGGAGTTAAAGTTCATGACTTGTCCATTACATGTTTATTGGTTTAAAAAATTTATATATATATATATATATATATATATATATATATATATAAAATACATATATATATATTCACCTGCATATTGGAATTTTAAATCAAGTAAAACAAAAGCAATATCTGTTCTAGAAACAGATGCAGAAAATATAAATATCTAAACATCACCTAGTATTCTACTACTATTACTACTGCATTCAGATATATTTATTCCCAAACATTTGTTTTTCTTGTCTAAGAATACAGTGATATATATATATATATATATATATATATATATATATATATATATATATATATATATATATTCTTCTAAGACACACTCTCATTACATAAGGTTATTATGAGGTTTAAGTATATAAAGTGGAAGAAAAGAAAATGTTGAAGACCTTGCACAAGGTACTAATGTAATAAAAAGCAAGGGGGAGATTTAAAGCTAAATAAAAATTCCCCCAAATGGTTCTGATTTTCTACCTTAGGGATTTCTTATCCTCTTTTAAACAAACTTCCTTGTTTTACAAACAAATCCTGAATTCAGTGCCTCTGCACTAGAATCCTGATTCAAACCACTACCAAATCTTATCATTACAACCTATTGCATTTCCATATCTGCCTTGCTGTTCTTACAGTCTATTCAGGGGCAGCAGCCAGAGAAATTTCTTACAAAAGAAGCTATTTCAGACTGTATCTCTGCTCAAACCTTCCCTAGCTTCAGATCTTTTTCACCCTGAAAGCCAAAGTCCAGACCTCACTCCTCTCTGCATCTTCATTGACTCTCCTGCTAACTCACTCCTTTAGCCAGATATGCCACTGGGCTATATCATAGGCATGCTCAGCTTTTTTCTGGCCCAAGGTTCTTGAGCTCGCTTTACTCTCAGTCTATATTTTCTTTTGCACTGTCTCATAACTTATTCTCCCTCAAAATTAGGTCTCTTTTAAAATGTCCCATCATCTATCACAACATGGTCTTGGCCACTCTCAATAAAACACTAGCCTTCCTCTCCAAATCCACACTTTCATCTGACTTTCAATATTTTCCATCATAATAGTTATCACCATCTAACATTTTTTGTTTGTTTATTGCCCATCTCCCCTTTCTAAAACTAAGATCAGAATAAAAGGGATTTTGACTTTTTCATCAACAGCAGCTTTTACTAATGCCAGGCAGGCAAATATCTGTTGACTAAATAACTCAGGAGATGCTTCTCACAGACATGGTTTTTTGAGATGGGCTCTGAAGGATCCAGCTGAATTAAAACTGGACAGAATGATGAAAGATCTAGTTTCCAGGGAGAAAAATGCAAAGTGGGGAGAGAAAGTACAAGTCTGCAGGTCAACAATGCCATTTCATTGTCATGAACTGTGTAAACAAGAGTCATCATGGAGAGTCTAAAAGGTGGATCTTATTGGGGTTTAGAGGGCCATGGATGCCAGACAACAAGTTGGCTCTTGCTGTGTAATGGGGAACCTCTGAAGGTTTTGATGTAAGGAAATTGCATGACTGATGAGCTTTAGAAAGATTTATCTTGCAGGAATATTCACTATGGATTTAAAGAGAAACCTGAAAGTAGAATGTCCAGAGATTTTAGTAAGCTATTCCATTCTAACACTTGATAAACTAGGATATATGTGCAGATTTTAATTTACACGTCTTCCAGCTGAGGTGAATGAGTGATAGTCTTTAATATAAAAGAGAGCCAAAAAAAAAAAAAAAGTAAAGAGCTAATGCAAACATTAAAGGAAAACTCTCAAGAAAATAAAATTTAAAATACAAGACTTAAACATCAAACAATACCTGAGTAGATAAATGTTCCATATTTGAAACAGAGTTTCTTATTTGACTAAGATAGTTTACTGTCAAGATATCTTTTTCCACTTATGTCTTCTCAAAACTATACACTGAAAATATTAATGTCCTTTAAAAAATGAGATTCTTCTCAATGTTTTATTATTATAAATATAAATTAGCAATGAATAAATTATACTTATAGTATATAATGTACAATATGGAATTTTAATTTCTAGGTTCTAACCAAAAAACATGGATTGATATTAAACGAATATAAAGGATGTATCCAAAAAGTGATCTATACTTTAAGTCATGCATTTCTTTAAAGGAGCCTTCAAAAATATCTGAAAAGGATCAGTCAAATTCTAATTTTGAAATTATAAATAGTAATATTATTTATTGAATTTACATGATCCAGTAGCCAATTGAGAAAGAATTACACATATAAAAGAAATAATTACTTTAAAAGGATTTAATTCACAGAAAGTTGTTTCCTTTATTTATTTTTAAATGTATATAGAGACCCTTCCTAGATTTCCCTGATATTTCATAACAGAGAAAATTTTTTGAATATTACCCTATAAAATTTTTTTGCTTGATATCAACAAGCTTAGGGAAAACTCTGTCAAATCTATTGCCTGCTGTCATCATTAACACTGTTATGCAATGATTGCTTTCACTTTGATAGCATTTCAAACACTTTTCTAAGCATCAGGATAAAACAAATTGCAAAGATGTTAAAAATATCCATGCCCTCAAAGACCTGAGTATCTAATATGTGCAGCCAGAAAGAGAAATGATTTAAATATAATTTGTTAGTGTGATAATGAAAGAATGCTTAGGTACAGAGTGGCCATTATCTAAAAAAGTAAGATTCTCCAAAAAATCACTGCTTACACGTACTGGGAGCTAATCTGCACCTGGGGAAGCTGCTTTGCACAGAAATAGAGAAACCCATCTATGGCCTCTCTGGGATACATGATTTGAGGGTAGCAGTGAAAGAAAGAGGTGTGACACTAACATCAACTTTCAAGCAGGAGACTTTTAGAAATCTTGTTGAATACCTAATTAGGAGAGGATGGGAAAATGTTATTTGAGCAAAAGCAAGAACAGAAGCAAAGGCATTGAAACATGAAATAGCTTAAAATGTTTAGAGAACTACAAACAGTTTAGTAATGCTTGTACAAGATTTGTGTCAGCTACACTGACTATTCATTTAGGGAATTCTATTCAAATAATAAAACTGTGTTTCCTAAATCTAAATAAAGTGCAGAAACCTTTGAATATGTGAAAGTGTTGAAGAGATTGAGTTGAAATAAAACAATGGGATTATTTTATAAATAGGTAATCTGAAACTCTATCAAGGCCATAAAACAGCAAGGAAGTGTCACATGAGGTTGGTTGTACAGTAAACCCTCCGGCTCCTGTTGTTGAATAAATTATCTGATAAGATAATATAAGAAACAACCATATAATAAATAAATAAATGAAACAGTACATTTTAGATTAATTGGGAATATTCTCAAAGACATTCCAATCTAGCACTTGAATAAGCGTGGTTTATATTATCTACAGAAACAGGAACATTTCCAGACCTAATAATATACGGCAGAAAGTATGTTTGGCAAATAAGGAGAAATGTGACATCTTCGACATCTTTAAAAATCTGTACACATCTATAAATATTTGTTCTTCAAAAAACAAGTGAATATGAATCTAGCCTAACAATTAAATTCTAATAGTTCATACCATATGAGAATTCAGAAGTCAGAACCCAGCCATAATATAAAGGGTTAGTTAAATACATGCCATAACCAAACCACATAGAATATGGAATGACAGGACACCCAGAATAAAGCAAGCCTGATGTCTGGAACCCTACCTTATGCTGTGCACGTACACTCAGTTTCCCACATCATAGCCATCCTCACATGGGCAAAGCCACTGTCCATCTTTAATGCTATAACAAGAACCAGGCATAAAATTGGTGTTCACTGAAACCATAAATTCCCAAATATCATCTTTCCTGCTAATCTACACATCCAGGAGATGCAACAATAAAATCTCTCTTCTTCACTGATAAAACTTTAGATACTACCATTATTTCTGGCATGCATAAAATATTATTGATAAGTATCAGTTGAATGGATTATATCATTGGGTTAAAGATGCAAAACATCACAACATAAGAGCATCAGAAGAGACTCAGCTGAGATTCTTTCCTTTTATCTACTCCAATAATGGCCTCACTGATGACTTAGTGTAAAAAAATAAATGATATTGTTAAATCAGATAACCTTCACCCGTGAAAATCAGTCTCTGCCTGGAGTTTGTGTCACATGTTGGAAACACAACTGTGAAGAAGGAAACAAAAATCAACAGAGCAACTTTAAAATTTATTTTTTGCTAAATGTCACTAATCCAAGAATTATAAATACTGAGAAAATGTAACTTTTGTCTGTAATAAATAAAACTAAATTATATTATATAATATTCTCACTCATCAGGTGCATACATGGAAATTTTAAATATACTTCATTGTTCACCAAAGATGGGAAAATGTATACAATTTCAAACAATATACAAAGGCATTCTTAGCATGGTCTTTTTTACTCAAGTCTCTTAAATAGAAAATTGACTGAATCAGCAAAAGTGTCACCAAAAAATAATATTCTCTGTAGAAATAATTATATATATATATATATATATATATATATATGTAATCATATACTAATATATATCAAAATAATCATATATATATAGTATAGATAAATATATATATATATATATATATATATATATAATATAGATAAATGGAAAAAGAAGTTGATATAGAGATAGCTAATTTATATGTATTTTGTCAACTCTTTTGTCATTATTTCTGTATCACATATATAATGAATATTATAACAAAATGACACTGAAATTTTATTTCTAAGAATCAGGATTTCATGACATCAATTAAAATGTTACATAAGTGTTACAATCTAACACACTGCTCATACATAAAGTTCTGGCAAAATGAGAACATTTGCAAATGAAAAAATAACTGTGAGTATATTTTAGAGAAATTGGTTTAATTACCTAAAGGATTATATAGAAGCTGAGTGTGATGGCTCATATTTGTAATCCCAAATACTCAGGAGACTAAGGCAGGGGAATTGCAAATTTGAGATCAGCCTGAGCAAATCAGTGAACAAATATCTTCTCAAAATATCCTTTGGAATTTCTTAAAAGTTTGGTTTTTACGCTTTTTTTCCATTTGTTTATGGTTTGTTCCCAAAAAAATGAACCTCCAGGGAAGGTTTCTGCCATCTGCTTATAGAAAATAAATTTGTAAATATCACTGATGTTTTAGTTGTCATGTAAACATTTAATAGTACAATGACTAGCATATTCTGACCTCATTATTATTATTTAGAAAGTGTCATATTTAATTTTATTTTATATGAAAAAAATACTAAAATGTCTACTTGTTTTATTAGTATGAATTATTACATATAAAAGGTAAAATGTTTCAAAATCTAAAATAAAATAAAATTGAGTATCATTTGATCTTCCTACCATAGAGGGAATTTCCATATACCCTTCTGAGTGTGTCCTTCCAGAAGAAAATAAACTCATAAATATGCATTTACGTATATCTACATATGTGTATATGTATATTTTTCACACTAAGATTAACATTTGTTATGGTTTGGATATTAGATGTTCCCTCAAAAGTTCATAAGTTAAGTAGTGCAGGAATGTTCAGAAGTGCAATGATTAGATTATAATAGCTATAACCTCATTAGTGGATTAATTCATTTGATGAATTAATCATTTGAATGTACTAATGAGCGGAAACTGTAGGTGGGTGGGGCAAAGCTAGAGGAAGTAGGTCACTGGGTGTATGCCCTTGGACTATGTGTTGTTCCTGGTTCCTTTCTTGTGCTGTGCTTCCTGGCTGCCTTGAGCTAAACAAGCTTTCTTCTGTCATGCTCTTCCACAGTGATGCTTGCCTGACCTCAGGCCCACAGCAATAGAATTAGCCAACCATGAACTGAACCTCTAAAACCATGAGTCCAAATAAACTTCACCTCCTCTGAATTGCTCTTGTCAGGTATGTTGGTAATAACCAAGCAAAGCTGACTAACACAATACTATACCCACTACAGTTTCCACTCTCCTAGAGCCATATATTTTGAACAGTTTTCTTTATCAATAAATATATAGCTATTTAATTTATTTAAAGAGGTTCACTATATTTCATTAAGGATACCTACCCATTATTGAGGAATATTTAGATTGCATAAACTTTTATAAAATGTGTCTTTCTAATTGCAAGCCATATTATAATAAATTCAATTGTAATTATATTTAATTTGTGCAACAATAACCACTGGAGAAGTTTCAGAGCCAGATCTGATATTACTTTTAATAATGTTGGAGTAAAATATAAAACACTACATGAAGAAGAGCAATCTATATACTTTCTGTCTTTTCCAGTTCATCAGTGTATCTCTAAATATCCATCCCTTAATCATAATGAAAATAATAAAGCAATCTGCACCTAGAAAACTATGAATGCAAATACCAGTGGAAAGTGTATCCTTAAAACTGCTTCATTAAAAACGGACAAATGATTACTTATAATTAAGTTCTTTTATCTGGACCTAATCCATTTTTTTTTTCCTAAGAAAAAGGAAAGTAAAAATAAGAGTCAGTTCATTCTTATGATCCAAATAGAACAAAAGAAGGGAATGAGGAAAAGAATAAACTGTGTATGTGTGTGTGTGTGTGTGTGAGAGAGAGAGAGAGAGAGAGAGAGAGAGAGAGAAAGAGAGAGGTCTGCTATAAAAGGATAGCCTGATGCAGTTTTGTGTTTCTTTGTTTTGCTTTTCTGCTGTTGGTTTACTCAGACTCCATACTCTAATTAAGGTTCCCAGCTGTGATGTAGAGTAACAGTATTTCATAATTCAACCACTGCCTAAACAGAATGTCACTTTAGTCTGTCACTGGTTATACTTCAAAATGTCAGGGTTACCTCAACTATTCAAAGGGAGTCTTTAGAGCACTTTGCAGATCCTGGGCAGAATCACACAATGAAGGTTTTGCCCAGATTGAAAAAGACAGAAAAGACAGTGCTATTTTTAGCTCTTGCTATATTCTATTTCTGCTGATAACCTTCCTACTCAATGTTTCTCTCCTCTGAAGAATCATCTGAATAGGTTACATGTGATCATATTACATTACAGCATTTCCTCCTTGTCCAAGATTAATAACAATCTGTTGCTGATTTTAGTTAACTAATAATTATGATGTTTCCACAAAACGGTTAACTGCAGAAAAACTAAACAGCTACTAAAAAAATTTCAATCCAAATTAATTAGGGTGACTAAAATGACAATGTCTTGGGCCCTAATTAAAATATCAAATATTCTGAAGTATGCTTCTTTAGTTCACTGTATGAATTAAGTCCCATACTTAAGAAAGGGACAGAGGTTATTTCAAAATCTGAATATCTGAAGCTCAGAGTATTGGACTGATATCAAAACATCTTACACCATGAGAAAGAGACTTTCATATTGCCATCTTGACTATACTGAAGCAAACTAAAATGGAGATAAATATCCAACTGTTAAAGATGCTGACTCATTGAGAAGCCTGACATTTAATTAAAGTGGAACAATTACATTAATACAAGTAATAATATTACTTATAGTTGACAATTAAAGCTAGAGAGTAAGCACACATTTCCTCATGCAGCTTGTAGCAATGACAATGAAAAGTTGTTATTAGAACTGATCTTGAAGTCACTTAATACATGGTCCATATCCCAGTAACTGCATTATGTTGGCGCTCCATATAGAACACTGGAATGCCTGATTACTTCTCTGGTATGTCAATGACTAGGAACTCAAACATGCAGAGATTTTTCAAATCCCCACAGGTATGAATTTTAGCAGCTTTGTCAAATAGAAGATTCTTTACTTAAGGGCTGCTAGAATACTATGATCCTGAGGGAAAAACAAAGAGCCTTCAAGGAGATGGAAGGCTGCGCTAAGCGCTAACAACAGAGCTCCCCCACAACACAGCAGACACAGCTCACCTTGGCCAGCAGTTGACTTCCTTTTACTGAATCATACCAAAAATTCAATGCAAAATGGGGGCTTATCCCTGTGAAAATGAGCTCATTATTATTAACTATAATCTTAAAATTATAGTAGAAAATTAAGAAGAAACTTGATAAGAAAATTGAGATTTATCACCATCAAAGAAGAATATGACTTCTAGAAATAAGCAAATCATAATGGAGAATTTTATGCTTCAGAAGATGAAAAAATAAATCATAATAATGAAACAAAAACTACAATAATTATTCAGCATTCCTATGTTCTTTGTTTTACAAAAAGACACTAAGACTGATGTCATATATAAAATTATATAATTATGATAGCATAATATATAAATATTCATTCATTATCATTCTTTATATAATTTCATTAGACCTTATTTTATAAAGAATGAAACATAACTAATTTCATATTGTAACTAATTTCATATTGTAGCTTAAAAATTATTCATAATCTTCCTTTAAAGTATGATAATATGATAACTATGAATAGTAAAATATATAACATATATATTATTAGACTTTTAGCATTTGAAAAAATAAAAAAGTTTATATAGAGTGTGTGTGAATTCATATTTTACATATATACTATATGTTAGTGTGTGTATATATATATAGAGAGAGATAGATAGATATACATATATATTTATATATACCTTAGTGTTCTATGGTAGTAAGTCAAAGCTGGAATTTATATTGAAGGTATTAGTTAACTTATCAATGAAAAGCAGACAAATACAACTCTATTTGTAGTAAAATTCTATTAGACCCACTCATTTCAAATATTTCACAATAAGACTGGCTTGACAACTTTTAACTTCTTTCCTCCAAAATAACAGAATTTTCTAAGGAATCTTAAAGTGGAAAAGATTATTATTAAAGCGATATATTAAAATTTCCCTCAAGCTCTATTAGCTTTAGAGTTTCACATGTAGAACACAAAGTGGCTTTTTGTAGAAAAACAATTCTGAAAGGAAGAAAGAGAACTAGAGGGGAAAAATGAGGAAGAAAAAGACAGATAAAATCAAGCAATAGCTTCATTTCTAAAAGATTTAGAGATGACAACATGGCCCAAGTCAAAGAATTGAGACTGGAAAGAACCAAGTAAAGTTCTTTGTCAGGACCCTTAGGAAGCAGTTTCTCTTTTGACATCTCTCCTACTCTCCTTTCCTTCTTTCTCCCTTTCTCTGCCTCTCTCCCCCTTTTTCCATTCCTCTCCCTGCCTTCCTGTTGTGATATGAAGCTGTGATGATCCACCCTTCCAAATCTGAGAGAGGAATCAATAAAGAGGAATTGCAGATGGAATTTGGATATTCGTTTTCAACTCTTTCAATGCTGAGTCAAGCCATGCCTTAAGATAACCCTGACATTTTTTGTGTGTGAACTAAGAAATTCCTTTGATGCTTGAGCCAGTTTAGTTTGAATTTTCTACTAGGTTCTAAATGGATCATAAGTAACACAACTCTATTTTCCTCCCTTATCCTTCCTAATAAAACCTAGCAGATTTTTGCTGAAAGCAAAAATCTTTTGCTGCAGATTGCTGATTACAGAGTCTGAACTCTGAGGAACATTACATCACTCCATTTGTCTCCCTCTTTCGTATATTGACCAGAGGTCTCAAGTCCTCCTTGAGTTGCTATGTAGTTAATTTATCATTTCAGCTTACAAATGGCAAACCATATCTTTATATTGTCATCACTCTTCAAAATGAGTACTAACTCCATTTACTTTCAGCTCAAATGAATTCTCTCCAAGAAGTACTGATGATCCTTCTACCTATTACTCCATACAACAAAAATTTGTATTTGTATTATGTGCCAGAAATTAGTTTGAGAGAACTACACTTCCTACACTCAATATGAACTATATTTCATAGAAAGCATATTAGGGAAAGACAGAATGGAAAAAAAAATCTTCAAAACAATATTGCAGTTTTTTAAGAGTTGTTGTCTTTTCATATTTCAAAGGTTGATTCTTTTCTGTTTCATGGATCTCAAAACCTAGAAGTCAAAAATATTAACATTAACATATAAATACCAAAATACAGGCAATTACTATAAAAATGAAGCTAGTTTCTACTACATATAAGTTTATTGATTTACAGCCACGTTCTAAAACTAATAGATTTATTTATTTATTTGTGTCAATAACAGTTAAACCCAGGACCTTGCATATGCTAATCAAGCACTCTAACACTGAGCTACATGGCCTGCACTTTTTAAACTTTGAGACAAAGTCCTATTAAGTTTTCCAGGCTGGAAACTTGTGATCCTCTTCCTCAGCCTACCAAGTAATTAGGATTACAAGTATGCACCATTGCATCTAGCTTTTCTAAAATCAATATTTATTGTAATATGTACATATCAATTTATTTATTCAGTAAATACCTCCTGAGAATACAATTGGTAACAGGGTGATATACATCTGTCAAATTTTCTGTCTTCATTTTAAAGAGCGCTTGGATCTATTTCTGCCCTTCAATATATTTTTAAGAAAATTACTTGTTCCACATTTTCAAATTGTAATGGTACAGATAACACTTATGACTGAAGAAACTTGATTTCTCCAACATCACTGGAAAAATTCAGTCATTCATTATATAAATTGATTTGTCCATTTGGATCTCAGTTAAACAATGTGTATTATAGTCATATATTATAGATACTCATATACATATTTGATTTTCAATTAAAATATTTAAAGAAGAAATAGAACTATTAAAAAGACAAGTATGGATTACAATAAGATTAACATAAATTAATCTAAAAAATCCAATTTTCCCTTCAAAACCAAAGAAAGTTATTCATTTTTCTTCTCATATTTTCCACAAAACTAAATGGTGCATAGACAATTGATTTCCAAAGCCTTTATCTGGCTTTCATGTTTAGGGTCATATATTGTTTCATGTCTTTAAAAGATCCTATCAACTGAATAACTTCAAAACCATAAGCAACCTGGATTGGTCTTGCTCCTCAGATAATGATACTATGATTGTTAATTTAGTTTTCCTAACCATATTCTAAAGACTATATAGTACTTGAGGTGCTGCTTTCAAAATATTATCCCAGCTAGTATAACAATAGGTATTCTAAACCTATAACAAAGATTGTTTATACTTAATTTATTTTTTAAAAATGTAGATTTATCTGCAAATAAAAATATTGCCCTGATATTATGTTAATAGAGTCTTTCAAGTCTTGACTCTCAACAGAGTAAAGGACAAAGATATTTTTCAATCAATCAAGCTGTTCTAAACAAATGTAACAGTCTAGTACATAAATATAAAGATATATATTTTTAAATGGAGCAATTATATTATACATATGAACACATTTGCTGTTATTTTTTAAATACAGTTGTTATTTTCTTACTCTCAACATATCTTAATAGAAATTCCTAAAGTTGTTTGAGCATTCCATTAATGGTCAGTCATCATATGAAGTGCTGGGAATTCGTTATTTCACTTACTTGTCTTAAGCTGTTAAGGTGGACAACATTAGCGCTATTCTACAGATAAAGAAACTGGTCCACATTTTGCTATGAAAATCAGTTTTTATGTACACTATCATATGTATCAGATAAAATACACTAATTATATTCTAATTCACTAGAATTTTTAAATAATTAGTCTAACATATACAACCTATCTTATATGTAACTCTAAACTCATAGAAAGAAACCTAACAGAAAGAGCTATTAATAAAATATTTAATATTCAATATAATCTAGACAAACTTTCAAACCTATATTTAAAAAAAAAATCTTTGAGGGCTAGGGATAGCTTCATTGGTACAATGTTTGCCTCCCATGCACAAGAACCTGGTTTCAATCTCCAGTACTATACACACATACACACACACACACACACACACACACAAATAAAAAACTTTGAAGGAAATTTATAAATGAATAGAAAATGCATTTCCACAGATCTCACAAATATCTCTTTTACTAAAAATGAAAACACTGAAGTCTAATATACTCATTTTAGTGATATTTTTGCAAATAAAATATAATCAGAAAGTTATAAAATCATTATAATTATACTGCCCCATGGCCCACCCTGTACCTTATTATACCTTCAAGAGTATGTCAATTTCCTGTAGAGTAATTTGATACATAAATGAGAACATTATTAAATAAAATGAAATGTGTATGAAGTCCCAGAATAAAGTAATTGTACAATCTAGATTTAATTTACAGAAGAAATGGATAGTAAATATGAATCACTAAAATATAATTAAAGGTAAAATGAAATCTTGGAGGAATGAAAAAAAATATTATACTGTTATACTGAAACAAACCAAGTCCAAATGCAACTTGAAGAAAAGCTTGGGCTGAAGTGAGTGGCATGACCACTAGCATAAGAGGAAAACCTTTCCAAGGAAGCTTCTCTAGTGCCCTGATAAGTGGCTACATTAAAAGATCGACAAGTGGAAATTCAGATCATGTGCATTCAGCAATGTTACAAAACATCCTAGAAAAGTACCTACTGTTGAATCAACAAACATTTATAAAGCTTTAAGGAAAGAAAACATCATGCTTCCAAAGTAACTGAATCATAGATCAAGGATGTCTAGATATAGTAAAATTTCAACATGCATTTATTGAAACTATACATATACACATATATACATATATATTTTACATATATTATACATATATGTTATATATTACACATACACTATACATATACACATATATACATATATACTATGTATACACATGTATACATATATGTTAATATGGGCAAATTGTCTTCCAAAAGAGGTATTGTGACTGGCTGTGTTCCAATATCCAGGGTGGGTGTCTCAATTATCTTCTCCTACCCTTTAATGCTGTGGCTTGGAGTAACAATCATTCTATTTGTTTATGATTTGACAGTCAGCTATTTGGATTGGCCTCTGCTTGGTGGTTCTCCTGTTGGTCTGAGCTGGGGCTACTCACTGAAGTATAATTATCTCTAGGTTCAATTGTATCTGGATGGTTTCAAGTAACCTCATGGATATGTCGGCTATCATCTCGGTCACTTAATTTCAGCAAAGGCATATGGACTTCTTAGCTATATAGTAATATCCTTCAGGCAGAAAAGAATGGAAGCTTTGTGGACTGGAGAATAAGGCTCAGAACTTAGACTACACCATTTTGCCACACTTGTGGCTCAAAGCAAGTAATGAAATCAGTTTCAGGGAGAAAGGAAACAAACGTCTATCTATTCTTAAGGAGAATTACAAGGAATTTGTAGCTATTTGGGATCCACCACAGAACATTTTTTAAAAATAAATAAATAAATCACAGTTGAGAACACAACATAGGGTTTATTCTTAAAAAGATCTGTCCTGACAACTGGTATATCTAGAATTAAGCACCAATTTGGATATACCATAATCAGGCCCCTCTATTTTTGAAATTATGGCATTAATTCTTGTTGAGGAAATGAGTTTTTTAAACATGAAACCTTCATCAAGGACTGCAACAGCCAGCATCAATCATATAGCAAATGGATTAGAGATAAGTGGAATGCAGTGCCTAGTTAGAGCCGGTATTTTAAAGGCAGACACAGTGATGTCTAAATTCTGTCCCATGCTCACACTGAAACATACTCTGATTTCTCTGTACTAGGGAAAAACATTAAAAGCAACAATTGCTTATCTAATTAAATAACTAATTACAAACAACATCAAAATCCCCTAATGGTAACCATAAACCTTTTCATAGACTTCCAAATACAAAATATGGCAGTTCGTAGAATACCATAAAGGCAAAAGAAATTAAGCATATGATATATTTAGAGACTATTTGTCATCCATGAAGGAGGTTAAAAACACACATGTTCAATAATCAAATAAAAATTTATTTAAGGCAAGAAAAAGAGAAATTGCCTAAGCATAGCAGCTATAACATCTTTACTGGAATCAGAAATATTTGGATTTTGATTATATTCAGAGGATCTATTAGTTGCATGATAATGGACAAATAAAATTAACTGCTCTGAGTCTTAATATGTTCCTGTTAGACGAGGCTGTAGGATTCTTGCATGGGCTAGGGAAAAGCAGAGCCCAACAGTGACTGGCAGTATCTTCTCGTAAAATGATGAGGATGAGGATATGATGATGCTGACTATGCTGATCATCAGCATCCATTATGTATTGTCAGAGATATATTAGCATGCTTCAGTGCTTTCCTCATCAAATGCATGGAAGGAAAGCCCAGGTACTTCCTCAGTGGAGGCCTTAGATGTTCACTCACCTCCAGATTCTCATTTAGAAACACACCTAACGATTTTATTATTTTGTATTAAGTTCCTATCATGAGTTTGAAAGAATGATAGGAACACTAACAAAATTTACCTATATGAGACCAAAAACAAATATCTAGAAAGGGGAAAAAAAGAAAGAAGGAACAAATGAAGCATCAGTATAAACTACCTTAAGTATATCATGGATCAGTCCCTGAAGGATTTCTGCAATCACTAGCATAATGAAGACAAAGAGTCATTTAAAAAAGGTTAATTATGTTTGACTTGGTGTCAATTTTGATAACTATTTGCATTCATATTAAATGTAAAACTTTATTAATTATTTTTAAGCATGATATCTAAAAATAGTAACTAACATTCAGGATTATGAATAATGTGTCTCCTAAAGACTTGTTCTTCAAGAACCAGAGTAAAAAATGTCTAGTCATTTCATCCTGCCTTTAAATTATTTTTCCCCTTAGTGAAATTTAGTCAACCTCATATGAAGCCTGAAGAAACTGCTAGAAGCCTAATTATCAGTTTTATTTTAAAAAGAGGAGTTAACATGAATAAATGAATATTCTAGCAATCAATAATTGGTTAAAGGTAAATTAAGAGGTAAACATGAAAGAAAGTCATCAAGACTGATTCATTACTAGGATTGACATTCTGAAAGAATATTTGTTCTCACTCTAGATTTAACTTTTCCCAGAGTGGAAACTATGCCATTTTGACTTTTGTATCTCAAAGATTAGCAGAATATCTAAGCATGCATTAAACAACAAATACGTTTTCATTGAAGGAATTAAAGAATGAGCCTTGAATCATTCTTGGTTACTCAAAAAGCCCATGATACAGTCAGTCACCGTAGGATGAGGTGAAAATTTTACTCTCCATGTTGTTCCCTTTTCTTGTTTTTCATGCTCATTATAACCAACATTATTACAATTTATAAGTTCTTTTTCTCTCAGTTTTTAGTGGAAGAGATATAATCAATTCAATCATTATGAGTAAATTAGATAATTTGAATGGGAGAGTGTACTTGAGAGAGTAGTCTCAAATATCCTCACTAGTGTCTAAAATTAGAAAGGCAAACATTTTTAATCTTGCCACCAAACTTGGATTGACCAGTTGTAGCATTTTATAGATGTATGTTAAGGACTCCAATGTCCTTAGGTGGAAAAAAGACTTTGATCAATTGTAACATCATCTGACAGGACTGCAACACGGAGTGTGTTTTAGACAACTTTTTTTTCACAGCTGTGACTAAAAGACTCCAGCAGCACAACTGCAGAGGAGAAAAAAAATTTACTTGAGGGTTCAAGGTTTCAGAGGTCTTAGTCCAGAAAATGCAGACTCCATTCCTCAGGGCTGGAGGTGAGGCAGAACATTGTGGAGGAAGTGTGTGCCAGAGGGAAGGAGCTCATATGGTGATCAGGAAGCAAAGAGAGATTTCACTCTCCAGACACAAAATATGTACCCCATAGCCACATCCCCAATGAACCATTTCCTCTAGCCCCACTCCACCTGCCTCCAGTTACCACTCAGTTAATCACATAAGGGATTAATTCACTGATTAGGATAAGGTTATAAGCTAATCATTTCTCCCCCAAACCTTCTTGTATTATCTCACTGTGAGCTTTTGGGGGATACCGCACTTCCAAACCATAACATGAGTTATATAACATCAGTTTCTTTGCTCTTGAAGCAAAAAAATAGTAGCCCTATTAATTTGTACCTCAGTTAACCCACATGGGTTGTTGGCATTGGCATAGGTACCATGTTTCAAAGAAAAATGGGAAAAAAGAAACAAAGTGTCAGAAGACGGCCATGTTGGATGTTGGGGACTAATTCTAGCTAACATTCTTTTTCTTTTTTCTTTTTTTTTTTAGCATAAAAGGTAAAGGGGCTGAAATAACAACACATAGAAAAAAATGTCTCTAACCTGTTTAGGTCAAGGATGTGTAATGATAAATAGGAATTGTGGGGTCGGGGATCTCAAGTCATCAGTTCAGGTATGAATACTAGAATTGGACTTATTGTGTATCACTTCTTCCCACTTTAAAATCAATTGGAAGCTATAGGATACCAGATTGTGGCTCACCCTAAAGGATAAAATCATGATAACACCTACACAAAAATGGAGTAATGTACTGCAGATAAAGTGATTTTGAGATCAATGAAGGCACTTGAGCTTAATCAAGATGACCACTTGGTAGGCATGCTTTTCAGAGGAAATATAAGACTGAATACACATTAGAAAGACTTACAAGTTTCACAATTCTATGTTCTCCAAAGGTTAAAATAAATTTAAATGTTAATGTTTTTGAGTAAGTCATGCACTGTCTGGTGTATCACAGATCATACATCTGGTGATTTCTTAAACCTAAGGAAATTTTCAGCTTTGCACCTTCTGCCTAGACTCTAAAGATACTGGCCTACTTGATTCCTGATCTGAATGACTCTTAGTATACCTTGGAACTCTGATGTTCTATAATTCCAAGCATAGAATTCAAAGCCATCTACTTATCATCTCCTTTAGAATTATTTCTTCATGCTCTTGCTAGTTAATGACAAGATGATAAAGATTACAATGGTGATGATGATGATTACAGCAATGTACCTAATACACTGTGTCACTGAGACCTCCATACAATGCTATGACATACCTTATCATTAACCTCAATCTGCAGCTGAGGAAACTAAGACTCAAAAGAGATTAAAAGACTTGTTCAAGGTACACAAGGCTGAGACATAGGTGTGTGGAAACCCAAAATTTCTAACCACTGTGAAATGCCAAACCTTACAAAATAGGATCATGGTTTCCTAATTTCCCTTTTCTCCTCTACACAGAATGTAAAATAAAACATCAAAACATAAAACATCAAAATACTATAAAATATCAGTTAGCAAACTTATTTCAAGCTTATACATTTATTGATGTCCTTCATGTCACTGAGAAAGCAACCTCTCTTAGGTCAGGATTCAATGTCCAATCTTTAGTTACTAAACTATATGACAGGTGAACAGTCAATACATGGTAAATATCCTATATTATTAGTACAAAAAACATTTTTAATTTAAAATTAAGCATATTTCTATTGAATATGATACCTATCCACATAAAATAAAGCATATGTATCATTCATTGTGGTGTTCAGTATTGTCATAGAAATTAAATACATTTTAATGTTCGTATTCAAATGCTTAATCACTAATAAAAAATGCATATAAATGATTTGACAACCTGGCCAGTCTTCACACTATGGAAAACAAGCAAAAAAAAAAAAAAGATCTAATCAATAAGAAAACTGTCACAGTCTGGACTTCCAAAGGTGATGAATAAGGTGGCCTTCAAGAATGCACAAGTGATATGCTTTCCCTAGTAAGCCACTTTAATGAAAATCTCCTGTAACTTTGGAGGTGAAAGCACTATGATCCATGAAAATTCTTTACACATATGAGGTTGGGGAGATTAGAGCATGTGCTAAGCATACACAAATTCCTTTTTTGATTTTGGGAAGTCAAATAGAAAGAGATCCAGAAAACAAATGAAGTGGGTCCTTCAGGGGTCTTTTTCACTTTCTCAAAAGAGATTTCATCAAGTAAAATGGAGAGTAGGAGCATGGTTTTGACTTATATTCTTGACTAAATGTACTAGTTCTGATTCAATATATATTGAACTTGTTAGTTTTCTTTCAGTCTTTTTCTAAGAGTTCAGAAATTGTTTCTAGAATTTGTTAAAAGTATCCTTTAACTTTAATCATTGATCTTATTACTTATGTTCTAGAGCCTTTTTTGTTGTAAACTCCAAAATAGATTCAATTTTCTTCCATAATTTTCTGCAATTATTTTCACAAGATTATAACATCAGTTCTAAAATATTTCATTGAAAGCATATATATATATATATATATATATATATATATATATATATATATATATTTATATCATATATACTGCTATGGTTTGGTTATTGGGTATCCCCAGAAAGTTCATGTGTGAGGTAATGAAGAAGCTTAAGAGGTGAAATGTTTGCTTGGGTTTAAACAAACATTTCTCTCTCTTCTTCCTGGTGCCATGTCCCTAGCTGCTTTCCTCTGCCAACTTTTCTGCCATGATGTCCTGCCTCACCTCAGATTCTAAGAAATGGAGAAGGCTGTCTAAGGACTAAGACTTCTAAAACTGTGAACGCCAAATAAACTTTTCCTCCTCTAATTGTTCCTGCAGGTCTCTTGTTCAGAGCAGCAATAAAGCTGACTAAAAAACAGAAATATTATATATATATATATATATATATATATATACACACACACACACACATATACACACATATATATGTATATATGTATATACATAGATTCTTTTTAATATATTATATGTATAGATACACATAAAGCAAATGCATGACTAGTATGAGCTTTAAGATATGAGATTTCTTTTATAAGAATATATAAAACACTCAAAATGATCAATTGGCATTTTCCTCCAGTGTAGCCATGTGACGTAACAAACACTAGCTATCAAAGCCAATTTCTGAGAAACATTAAAAATATGGTTTGTAATTTAAATAATAAAGTCTTTTCATGTAATTTACTTGATATCAGTAAAGTGATAATGCATTTATATAACCATATAATCCCATTGTAATTTTCTATCACTTGTTAACCCTCTTCATAATTACTGTTAAATTATGATATAGTTCAGTGAAAAGCATTCTGTCAGAACAGTATCTATCAGAACATGATGATATAAAAGCTTAAAAGTAGCATTAACTATCTCTGAATTAAATTTTTCTATCTCCTGTTATACTTACTGGGGGTTTCATAATATCATACAATTTATTGTGATAGAGCATAATAAAGATGGTTCACCTCTAACCAGAATAGCTCAATAATTATAAACATAATTTTACCATGCACATACCATGTAATGGACAAATTATACTGCCTTGGGTTCCAAATAGTCCTCAATGATTGAAGGATGCCATAGGAATTAAAATGTGAGCTTTAGAAATAGAATAAGTAGATTCATTCTCAAGGTTTATTGCATAAAGCAGAACTATGAACATTTGTACTACTGGAATGATTTAGCAAATTTACCCGTTACTCATGTATTCTAGGGAGTCACATTCACATCAGTGAGGCCTAAATTTGTATTTTTACAATGAAACATAAAACTTAGACCTGATTGTATGAAAAATCTGGAGTGCAATATCAATAGCTTCCATTCATAATTAAACAGAAATAAAATCACTGGAACAAGAATAGCAGATTTGCTAGTTAAGCTTTTAGAAAGTTTCAACTAGTTTTCTAACTTCTGATTGCAGCATAGGCAAAAATACTGTCAATGTTATTTACTAAAAATTTCTCTCTAAATACCTGAGTAGTTATTATGTAGTACTTTCACATACCAGCAAGAACACTGTTACATAGCAGCAAGTATCTCACCCCAACCACATAAGGACAGAGCAACAATATCAGCAGAAAGCAAGATCCTAATTTCACCAGCAAGAAACCTCAGCAAAACTACAAAGCCAAAAGTGCTTCAAGCAGCAAGAGGAAACAGCACTAGTTTAAATCGACAAAGGGAAATGATGTTCATTCATGGAAAGATGAAAGGTGGATTTAACATATGATGCTCATTTAAACACCAATGTCATAACCAGACTGCTTTACTGCCAAGAATCCATTAATGGCATAGGAGACAAAAATAATTGGAGAGAGAATAAGGGTGGGGTAATTCTCCCTCAGATGACTATAGCTCCTACTATCCCTCTTAAAAAAAAAAGGATAGAAATTACCTCAGGCTG
Organism: Marmota flaviventris; assembly: GCF_047511675.1. Lineage (NCBI taxonomy): Eukaryota > Metazoa > Chordata > Mammalia > Rodentia > Sciuridae > Marmota > Marmota flaviventris. Next base: position 53,282,906 of record NC_092499.1, on the reverse strand, counting down.
GTACCAGAGATATGTTGATGAACTCTCCAAATAAACCAGCACAAAAATGTCATATTTCAAAACTGAATACATATATCATTATATATTTGAAGAAGGGAAATATTAGTATTGCTCAAGGTCATTCTCTTCTTAAAAAGAGAAAGGGAAAAAATACTAAAAGAAATCATCTAGGAATGAGAATAAAGTGAAAGCTCGTACCTGATTAACTGTGCATGTCTGTTCCTATGAGTGTCCTGAGTTTCCCATTGTTCTTTCCCTCTTGACAGTGACCAAAAGAGGGCTAAGAAGGAGGAAGCTTTTGCTGGGAAATCTCCTATCAATTCCTGACAGTCTTAACTCATCAGTGAGCCAGGCCCATTCTGTCTATGGATAATGATTAACAAAGGGAAATAGATTCAAATCTCCAAATTGGCCTTGTCTCCAGAGAGGGGAGAAGGCAAGAGTGGCAGAAATCTCTATTTTTATTTATTTATTTATTTTATTTTTGAGGAACTTCTATATGTGGAACCCTGGTTGGTTATGACATTTGACCTAAGTCCAATCTACATCAATGAATGAATTTTAAGTTTGAATTACAACATAAGACTATATTTAGGCTTATGTACATTCAACATCAGGTTTAATGTATTTGTTTTGCCATCTCTAAGGATGAGTGCCCAAAGACAAGAACAAACTTGCAAAAGAGTGAATCCTTGGTGGAAAAAAGGCCAAAAGGAAGTGAAATGAGGAAGGAGATGTGGGGAAAACACCTTATTTTCCAAGTACCTATATTCTTCACCAACAATCCTTTATTTTTGGTTACCCTCTAGATAGGCATTATTTATTTGCTCAAAAATATTATTAGTATGGTTTCATTTCCATTGCAATAATACTCAGGGAAAATTTAAGGGACAAAGACATGTCCTTGTCAGACATTTAGCACACACAAGTCAGCCTTCTGTCTAAAATTTTCTGAGTGATGAGAGAATTACAAAGATATTTGCTAAGAGAAAAAACAAAATGTAAAGGGAAAATATCTACTTCCAATTCTTCCCAAATCCCCAGCTATTTTAGTGTATTTGACTTATCTACACTTTTTTTTTTTTTTAATGCAGGCAATACCATTTTTTTTTTTCTTGAGACCTCAAGGGTGGAATGTAGACCTGCTGTTCTTGTAAAGTGCAGTTACCCTCTGTATTCTTCCTTAGAGTTCAGTGTCACACACCAAGGCTGTCTGAAAAATGGCCCTCAACTCCTCATATTTATTGAGTATGGGATAGGGGAGAATAGATTAGCTGATTTTACAATAGTGCTCCAACTGGGGTGTAAAAGATCTGATTAAATCCAAGAGAACATGAAAGAGGAGGAGAAAAAAGAACAAATAAAATTCTAGGAATTACATACTTAGATTCTGGTTTTTAATCCTGATAAATCATGCAGTATTTGAGTATCAAGAAATTTTTGTAGCCAGCATTCATTCTATGTTCGTGAATATTCATACTGGGGGTGGGGAGTGTGGAATTTTGCAGGTGTACCCAGTTGGACACCACCACCCTCCTGGAACCTCTCCCCACTCCCTTCTCCCACAACCAGGAGGCCACTTCAGCCATGATGCGCCTGCTGCCTGCCAGGGGCGCGCAAAGCTCTCCCGCCCCGCCCCAAGAAAGTGTCAAAGCCGACCTGGCAGCTGCAGTGGCAGAGCCCAGCCCCCCAAACGCGCTGCATACATGGCCTTGTAGCACCACCAGCCTGTGAGGGCTGCAGCAGCAGCCTATCCCAGACTCTAGAGAAGGAGTTGGGACTTCAGCTCCGGGGACAACTAGAGCAGCTATCGGCCAGATCATAGTCTGCAAATGCCATCATATGGATATCTATAGAAACGCAGCGAATGGAGGAAAATTAAGCAGCGCCCCTACACGTTCTAAATGGCTTTAGCAAAGAGAAACCCCCAGAGCAGCCCCAATCACTGCCTCCTGGAGCAGGGCGCCTCCAGATCCGCCGGGCCAAACCTCCCCTGAGTGCCGCCAAGCAGGCAGCTCGAGAAAGCGGGGAGACAAATGAGCACTCCTTAGCTGAATTATTCAGACCATCTTCGCTATGGAATAAAACATTGATGAGACTACTTTGGAAGTGCTCTATCTTGTTAATTCTAATGCCCCAGAGAAGGGAGTGAAATTTTCTGTAGGGGACAGATGCAGAGGTGATGGGGAAAGGAAATTAAAGAAATAAGGTCCAAGGGTAAGGGGCTTTGGAAGTTAACTAAATTTATTATGACTCGGTCAGCCACGGGTATTTCCATTTTAACACATTAGACCCAATATGTTAATTAAGCAGTGGCAAATCTACCTGCTCCTTGTAAGTCAAGACACTGGAAAGAATTTTTCCAAAACACCTATTATGCAAAAACAAACACAACACGGGGACATAACTGAAATAATGCAGCTGGGGATGGTGCTGGGTGGTGGTTATGATTTTAGCCTCATTTTCCTAGATATAAAAATGACTTCTTTCATGGATTTATTCTGGTACATAAAAGCAAATCCCAGCAGTTAAGCACCACATCTCAACACACACCCATGACAATGAATTTCCTTCCCATGCAAAGCAAGTTCCAAGAAAACTCCATTTCAGATCAAAGTCCCCAGATGCGTAATTTACAACTACTAAAGGGATCTGGCAAGCTTGTCCACAACAAGGAAAGGAAAACAACCAGAGGTAGAAAAGGGTAAAATCAAAATAAAAATAATCCTTGGCTGAAATGATGGGTGGAAACCAAACACCTTCTCACACTCCACAATGTGGGAAGGGTTGGATACCAAATGGTCCGTAGCAACCATAGCCTGAAGGAAACACGAAATTTTAATCCCTGGTATCTTCAGACAGGTTCAACATGCCTAGTTCTCAAAAAATATCCTTAGGGTGGAGCTATCCATATTCCCTTAGCTTTCACTACTAGATTAAGTGCTCAGGTATAGATTTATATTCCATCCATCAGAAATTGTATTACCACATCATAGAGCAGGCGCCCTTGGATACGCAGCCCTTCCTAATGATTTTCAAAACATTAATAAGTAAAGTAGCCTGCAATGCAGATAAGACGTTAGAAACAAGAGCAGAAGAAAACGGGGTGAGGCGGTTTGTGGTTTGCTTGTTACCTGGTGCCTCTAGGGGGAAAGACGGTCGTAAGAGGACTTTCTGCCCGCAGGTACAATCCCGGCAAGGTGGCTCCAGGTGGCTTTCACTGTCGTACGCGGGTCTTGCTCCTCACTTCGCTGCCCTTTGCCATAGCTCAGCACCCGCATCCTAGGGAGTCCGAGAGGTGGCTCCAGCCACTGCCGCCGCTGCCCGCGGGTCGCGCTGGGTGGGGGATCCGCGCGGATCGCCCCATGAAACCCGCGGCTCCGCGCCCGGGGAGCGGGCAGAGGCAGGGCGGCTGTGCACGCACACACAGAAACACACTCACACACACTCACACACTCGCATCCGGGCGCGCGCGCACTCACACTTGCACTCGCACACCCAACACCGCACGGAGAGAGAGAAACAAGGAGGGAACTGGTCCTTGTCAAGATCAGCTTCGAAACCCGCCAGACAGCAAAGACAGCGTTCTCCTTTTCTCATTGCCCTTTGATCACGTTTCCTTCAAGTTCTTTTCCATACCAAATCCTTGTAATTCTGGAGCTGGTGACATTTTGGTGGGGAGGAGGGAGCCGGGAAAAGGGCTGTGGACGAGTCCGGGATTTTGTTAAGCAGTTTGAAAAGCAATCCCCATTACCTTGTTTGTATAGTAAACCAGCTTGGAAGGCTGAACTTTTGGCTTCAAATGTTGTGGACCAAAACGTACATATCCTTTTGGCTAATACAGGAAAGTCTAGATGCACCGAAACAAGACAGCTGCAAGACCCTCTCTTGACCTTGTGATGTACCTGGAAGCTGGTTAATACTGCCGCTTGCCAAGCCTCTGGGTAAAGTGATCCACACACCTGGCTCTACAACCCAGCAGCCGCTCGGAATCCAGGCAGGAAAATGGGTCTGGACGTCCTCCGCGCTCTGCAAGAACCCGGGCATGGAGGGGCATCACCGAGTTAACACGTTTGCTTCTGGGCAGTTGGATAAAAGACAGTCAAATGCATCAGATAGGCGCGCGCACATACACACGCGCACACACACACGCACACGCACACGCAGCTAACTGGAAAGAGGCTTACTAAATACTAGAGAGATTCCAAGATGACTTTTAAAAGGTTTAAAAAATGTCCAAAATCTTGCCAGAAAACGGGAGGGCCAGCAATGAGGTTTTGAAAGTCTTCTCGGGTCTTTCAATTCTTCCTCTCTCGCATGTATGTGTTTTTCCAGAAGGTTTCGTTGGTCTGCCCCACCCCCGTCCAGTTGCGCTTTTTTCCCCCCCTGCTATAACCGACCGTAAAAAAAATGGATTATATGGGTGGGTTGTGCTCACAGCCCAGAGCTCCCCAAAGTCAAGAATCCTAAGGGAGCAGCCAGCTGCGAAGCCATTCACATCCTCAGGGGAAGAGGGAAAAACGCGCAAACACACGCACACACGTCTGCACGCACACACATACAGTCCTTGGTTTGGGCAGCTCTGCACTCGCTCACCACCTCCCTGCGCGCCGCTGTAGGAGCGACAACGGCGCCCCGCCCGTTGGCCAAGGCGCTGGAGGTGAGTCCGCAGCTCAGGCACGAGACCGGCAGCTGTGGACCAGGGTTGCAGCCGCAGCCCGGGCAGGCCTGAGAAACCCGCTCTCCGCGGGGATGTGTTTGGGCAACGGCGGCCGCCAGGCCGGGAGGAACTGCGCCCCGCGCTGCAGCATGAAGGCGGCGGCGGCGGCAGGCGCGCGGCCGTGAGCCCGGCCCTCGCTGCAGTGACGGGAGCGGCCGCACGGCCCAGACTCCGAGAGTCAGACAACACCCTACCCGGGTCCTTCCAGCGGCTCTTAGCTCCTGCGCCTCCCAACCCGTCGCGTTCCTAACCGATTTACCACCGGCGCGCAGAGAGGGCCCGCGCCGGCTAATCCCCCAAGCAGGGGAGGCGCGGGGGCGTTGCAGGCAGGGGGAGGGGAAGCGTTGGAAACCCAGAAAGATAAAAGCGAACTTCCAGGGGCGTCACCAGCCTCTTACGAAAAGGGGAATTTGCTGATCCCCCACTACCCCATGGTTATGGGATAAATAAGTGTCAACGGGTCAGGCTGTGGCTGCTAATGGCAGTGGAAAAAGTCATATATCCGCCAGGAAAATCTGAGATGGAGAGCTACTGATTTGTGGTCTCAGTCATCTGAGGCGAGCTTCCAGCGTCCCCTTGGTTGTAGGTGGGTGGTTTGCTTACTAATCAGATGGGAGCAGATTCTGAAAAGAACATTTATATTTGGAAATCAGCTCAGCATCAGACATTAAGGAGTGCTGCAGTTGACTACATTTTAGTATGTCAAGCTGAAAGCGAGCCCAATAGTTGTCATAAGCAAAGCCTGGCCAATAAGGTCTCTGGCACTAGGGAAGGGTAAGAAGCAGAAAAGAGGTGTGGCGGGAGGGAAGGCTACAGGGGGCCTTTCTGGGTAGGGATCGCCCCTGGCCCTTGCCAAGCTCTACCCTGACTCTTGCCTGACTGGCGGCATTTCTTCACACACCCCCGCCCCCTCGTTTTTCTCTCCTTCATGCTCCCTCCAGTCCCCAAAGCCACAAGTAAAGAAAATACTTCCTTCTAGGAACCCCCTAGTGAAAGCACACTGTTCTATTTAGCTAGAGCGTTGGAATCCCATCCTTTCCCTTTAGGGGTTCACCAATACGTGATCTTTGGCCTCTGAGCACACCTCCCCTCTCAGCTCTGTTCCTGACTGGCCCAGACACCGGTCTGGACCCAGAAGGAAGAGAGAAGGAGTTGGGAGTTGAAACGGGAGGCTGGCTAATAATAGCTCCTCCTAACCTACTTGGTAAAGACACTTTCTGGTAGCCTTCTGGGCTGGGCATGCTGGAATTTCGCTACCAAAAGAGCTCTGCCAAGCTTCACTGTTGTCTTGCGGGTGCACAAGAGCGCGCACACTCAAGCACATCCACAGGCTTACCCCACGCGCGCGCACGGGCACCCACGCGTAATCGCGACCTACACAGCTGCCTCTTTCCGAGAAGAACCCCAAGTGGAGTGCTTTAGGTGGAAACTGCTCGCACATCCTCCTTTCTTTCTTGGGTTCCCCTAGCCAACCCTCGCCGCCCCCAACTCCTGGTCCAATCCAGGGTTTAGGCATCCGCGCAACCCTCGGGCTCCTTTGTTTCCTAGGAGCAAGGCTAGTCTGCGGTTTCCGCCACTCAGCCTCCATCCGAGTCAGCCATGGGCGCTGAGTTCCGGGCTCCAGGGATCTCCGCAGGAGTAAGTTTCTAGCGGGATCGGAGTTCAAGATCTGGAGCGACAAACTGCGCATCAGGGGACTGTGCAGTAAGATCCCACACAAATAAACCAAAGGGACACCGCCAACAAATACACCTGCGAACACCACTAAAGTCCAGAAGAGCCTCCACTAAAATCATCAGCGCTTTCCCTGTGGCTTTCTGTTCCCTGAAGCGGATAATTGAGGTTTCCAAGAAGTCCACGGCGAGAATCTGCTACGAAATGTGGCCACAAACTGTCGAAGGTACGGGGAGAGAAAGTGCTTCCATCCTCCTTCACTTTAAACTTGGCAGCTTTGGGGACTTCACTGGAGGGCGATGGAGTTGCACTTGCCCGGACTACAGACAGATCCAAGTGAGCACTTCCAAGTACTTTAGGATGTGGGGGTGACTTCTTTTCCTTCAGGATTGTCCCACTTGACATTCTTTCCCGCTGAGCTGATAGGAGCGGCTAAAAGTCTAGGATAAAGGATTTGTAGGTCCCTTTGGGGTCCAACGTAAATACTGAATCAAAACTCCAAAGTTTGCTGAATAATTTTGTTTTCTATTTTACTTGGATTTTATTTTGTTTTCCTATTTATTTATTTATTTATATTTTTATTTTCTTTCTCTTGTTTTCGTTTTTATTTTCTAGTTCCTGACCCAAGGTGAGAAGTTGAGAGTTGGGAACCAGACAAAGTTCAATCACGGGCTAAGAGGCTTTTAATTAAGGCTGTGGATGGGGGAAGGGTGTTCTGTTTTAGAAAGATGAAGTCAGTATTTTATTAATGTGAGGAGTAATAATTCATAACTTTTCGGTGTTCTTTCATGTTGCAAGCCCTATCAGGGTCACAAAAAATATCTTGTTTATTTTAGCCTTCCTGCACATTAAGCATTATATTGAAAACACTTTTCTCTAATCTTCCCATTTCATGCCTTCTCTAGAAAGCAGTTTGTTCAAAAATCGAGTACTTTTCACCTTCCAGATAGTGTTAGTTCTTTTCCTTCCTACACAGGCTGATTAGAATTTGCAAAAATAGAAGAAGAAGAAAGCTTTGTGTTGTGGTATTCTCTTTAGAAAGTGACAAGATTGTGAAGGCAGGTTAAGATCATCTTTCCCAAAGGAACACAGTGCTGTGGGTTTCTTTCTTTTTACTATCCAACTCCCTGCAGTGGGTCTTTGAAAACTAGTTAGCAAGAGCAAATTTTAGTTTGCTTATGTAATTATCCTTGTTAATAGCCAACTCTGAAGTTGGAATACTTTTAAGAGTTTAAACAATTTCTTGTAGAGTTCTTTTACATGTTGACATGTAAAGAGAATTATTTTTTTCCCTACAAATAACTTAGTTTTAGCTTTTTCCTCAAAGGAATATCTGTTTTGACTTTAATAATTTGTTCCCAAATTCAGTTTATGCCAAATCATTTTCAAGACAATGTCACCTTCCTTTCTCTACAAGATCATTTAAAAAAAAATCAAAGACCATAAATGTTGGACTTCCTATTTTGCTAAGAAAATCTAATATTTGAAATATATATATAAAATTTGAGACAATAAATGGAAATGTGAATGTTTTAAAGTTAAAATAATGAACATTGAAAGATAGCATTATTTTGTGTACTTATTTTGCATTAGAATTTTTTCTAAAGTGGTATTACTTAAAAATTGGTGTTAGTAGCAACATAGCTCCTGAATTTTGTAATTTATGTGGATTGAAGAAATGACATCACTTTAATTCATTCTTTCATTTCATGTGTATTTTAAGAATTTTATTTTAAATTGTAAGTATTTCCAGATATTCTGGTGATGTGTCAATATGCATTACCAAATACATTGCATCTGATTATTTTTACTAATTCAAGGTCTTCTGTTAATTCAAAACGGGAAATTGTGAAGAAATAAGGAAATACAAATTTCTGAAAAGAAAGAATAACATTTTTTAAAAAATGAGTTAAATGAAATCCAGACTTTGATGTTTTCTTTACTATCATAGTTATAACCCTAAGTAATTTTGAAATGTTAGAAGAGGTCTACTTAAGAGCATGTATAATGTGCCTGATCATGAAGTCTGTGAATACTGTGTATTTTGGCAACCGGATCTTACCAAAAACTTGGTTCAACTAACCTCTCTACAAAGTTGAAGACTGGCATATCTCTCATACAAAAGTAAATGCATTTCTCATTTAACTGCAAATACCAAAATATTAATCAAATTTATTATTTAATACTTGCCTTTGAGATACAGAATAAATATTTCCTTGTTTTATTGTTAGTTGAGTTTTTACTTGATTCTTGTGAAACACATTTATTTTCTTTTTATATCTTTATTACATACTTCAATCTTTATGGATCAGGAAAATGATGTGCATTATGATATCACATCAATGTCGTCTTAATGAAAACTGGAACTAGTCTGAGAACCAATAAATTACTAAGTGGAATTAGTCTTTTCATTACTAGGAAAAATTCACTTTGAGCCTCAACTTTTGAAACAGTGGTTTTTTTTGTTTGTTTGTTTGTTGTTTTTGGGTTTTTTTTTGTTTGTTTGTTTTAAAGAGCACACCATAGACAGCAAAGAGTATCAGAAAGCAAGAGTATTTCAGACATAAACATTGTCAGACAGAAAGGACTGTTCTTAAAATTGCATGTAGAAGTAAATTTTATCTTTTGAAAATATCCTTTCTTGTTGTTATTTGTTTGCTTATATCCTGGCATCAAATCTCCAAATTTGTCTAGTACTTCTGTTTAGATATCAAGAAGTCCCCAAGTATGATTCTATATAGAAAAATAGAACCCTGAGAAGAATGTGACTTCTTCTCATTAAAATCCCCATTTTGTCATAAGAGATGGATTTAATTAAGCTTATCAGACTAAATTGAATTAAAGTGTGAGTTATTAACCCACCTCCGGAATATGCAGCCAATTTCATTTCATTTATTTTCTTTTCTCTTTTTTTATTTATTCTAATTTCTTATATGTGATGACAGAATGCAATTCAATTCATATTACACATAATAGAGCACAATTTTTTAAGACACTGAGTGCACACAAAGTATTTTCACACCATTTGTGTCTTGTACATGTACTTAAGGTAATGATGTCTAACTCATTCTACCATCATTCCCCCGCCTTGCCCCATCCTTTTTCCTCCCTCCCCCCTTCCCCATCCAAAGTTCCTTCATTCCTCCCAAGCTCCGCCCCCACCACCACCTGTTGCCATTATGGGTCTACATTCTCATATCAAAGAAAACATTCAGCCTTTGGTTTTGGGGGATTGACTTGCTTCACTTAGCATTATATTCTCCAAATTTATCCACTTACCTGCAAATGCCATTATTTTATTCTCTTTTAATGCTGTGTAATGTTCCATTGTATATATATATACCAAATTTTTACTATCCATTCATCTACTGAAGGGCATCTAGGTTGGTTCCATAATTTAGCTATTGTGAATTGTATTGTTATAAACATTGATATGGCTGTGTCCCTGTAGTATGCTGTTTTTAAGTCATTTGAGTACAAACCAAAGATGGGATAGCTGGGTCAAATGGTGGTTCTATTCCCAGTTTTCCAAGGAATCTCCATATTGCTTTCCATATTGGCTGCACCAATTTGCAGTCTTACCAGCAGTGTATGAGTGTGCCTTTTTCCCCACATCCTTGCCAACACTTATTGTTAGCCAATTTCATTTCTAAAAATAAAAAACTATAGAATTTCCAATAAAATGTATTAATGAATATATATTAAAAATAGTGTTGCTGCAGTCATTCTTAATTTTGTCTACATAATTTAATATGCAGTATGATACTCTTTATACTTTCTTTGGTATTTTTATATAATATTTAATGCTATTAAATACTAGTTACCCTTATTTTTTGAGCTTAATTTTTTTCAAATGTAACTGTGTATATACATATTGTTGCAGAAAATTTTCCACTTGCTCTTGAAGCTTTATTCTAAAATCAAGGCAGTTATAAAATAATTGTCTTAAAAACAAAAAGTCTGGCTGGGCTTGGTGGCATGGTTATAATCCCAGCAACTCAGGGTATTGAGGCAGGAAGATTGCAAGTTCAAAGGTAATCTCTGCAGTTTAGTAACCCTAAGTAACTTAGTGAGACTCTGTCCCAGAATAAAACATAAAAATGTCTGTGAATGTAGCTCAGTGGAAAAATGCTTCTGGGTTCAATCTCTAGTACCAAACCCAAAAGCCTGAATTACTGCAATTATTGCTTGATTTACGAGTGTTAACAGGCACACCAAGTCATGTTAGAAATAATGAGCTGTTTGGAAGACTTTCTTTGACATACTTCTATTAAAATCTCGATGGTGAACTATATAACAAAGCTTTTCAATTTTATTTTTATAATTTCAGTTTTCTACAATTTATTCACCTCCTCACTCTGCCGCTGAATTTCAGATAGGTGACCACAAGGGGACAGTCATGTGGTGGTGTCCAGACAACATCTCTGTGCTCTCTTACAAGCCTCCATAGACTTAGAAGTAAGAAGTGATTTTAATTTATTTGATTTAAAATGCACTTTCATTAAAATAAATGCTGTTTGATAAGTTTTATCAATATGAAAACAGATCATTTCTTTTGGAACTTTTTTTTTTTTTCATTTTTTTAACATAAATTTCTGAGACACGATTAGGTAATTTACACATAGTATGTTCACTGGATCTTTATCCCTTTCTGACGACTGAATTTCCATTCATTCCTTTACTCATATTTTACCTACATAGTCTTCCAGGATCCTTGGTAGCTTGGGGTTACAGTGTCTTGGAGTTTACTTCTCAGTGGTCATGGCTTCCTTAATGAATGGAGACTCCTTTCTGTGACTGTTTACTACCAAGCTTCTCTCTCCACACAATGGCCTTCTTTCTTTCTCTGCAGTTTTGTTCATGTCATGGTAATTCTCTGAGCACCTTGTTTTAGCCCATGTTTTACACTAGATACAGGGGAAAGAAGATGATCTTAATTCTCTTAGCCTCTGTTCCTGTCAAGGAGCTCATCATCTGGTAAAAGTTCCTAGATCAACAAGCATATTTTTGCATTATTTTCAGAGCTTTGTAATGTTTGGAACAACCAATTAAAAAAAAAAAAAAACCTACTACAATTTGTTATTAAGACCAGTGTTTTCTTTTGTGAGACTGCAGGAACTATTCCCCTGTTAATTGTAGTTTCTCTATTGCTCTTATCTTCTGTTATCTTCTTATCTTCTATGCTCATTCAAATGCCTTGAGAAGTAACCTGTGAAATGCCTGGACAAACTCCTTTACTGCAGTAGCAAAAGGTGTTATTCAACCATGCTTTAGAATAAAACAGACCTGGTTCCAATCCTGATTCTGAGAATACTGGCATTACCTTTAGAAATTATTTATTCCGAGCCTAAATCCTTAGGTTTTTGTATGTATAAAATGAAAATTGAAATACATAAATTTGGGGTTAGTTGAGAGGTAATAATAATGACTTTGTTAAACTATTTCAAATCATGCAATTAATGACTAATTCCACAGAAAGTACATCACAAATAATTCAGTCTTTCAAAATAGTCTATTTTTTAAATCAAGAAATATGCTCATAAAAGTGAGATAAAAATCCTCAGAAACATACCTAAAAATTCTATTTTTTATTTTCATTTATATTAAGTATTGCATAACTTTAGTGAGATATTAATGAGCAAATTTTGAAAACCCATGTTGCTCTCTTCAGATACCTGTCACCCTCAAGATACTTTCTGGAAGATTTGTATCAGTGCCTTAAATACATGCCCCTCAAAAATGTTTATTCTTAAAAGGACATAATCAAAGAGGATTTCTGAAACAGTATACAACTTGTTTTTGTCTTTCACACTAGCTACTATAAATAATGTATCTTGACCATTATTGAAGAAGTTGGAACTCATAGGCTACAAAGAAAAAACAAAACAGAAAAATGAATCATATTAACTGATATAAAAATTAAGGAATATTCTGAGAACAATGTTGGGTTCTAGGAAATGATAATAGAATCATAAAATATATGTTTTAAACAACCTGCGCACCAATTTATTAAAATCCTCACTAACATTTATACTTCTAGAAAAAGTAATTATTTTAAAATAGTCTTTTTTACTGTATTATATCACTATGTAATAGTATTTTCCACTTTGTTTAAAGTGCATTTGTGTATTGTCAACATTAATTTAAACTATTACCCATCTGTACTCACTTTGTTTCTGCATGGATATGCAAAAACATAAAGAAAATATTGCCCTATTTTTAGTTTGGAATATTTTAATTTGCTGGTACTACTATGAAATTGGAACGTTTTTCAATCAAAATACATTGTTGAAAAAATAACACAAAAAATTACTTTGGTGAGAACATATTAGAGATTTTTATATCACCCTTCCTAGTAATACAATTTTGAAACTAAGTTACATTATAAATCATTATGAAAATTTATATGAGGGTGAAGTCTTTATGGTTTTTAAATATATGTGGTCAGCATTAATTATAATTTGTTTTTACAATTTCACAAATTTGAGGATTTACTACATTTTCTGCTGGGAAAAAAATGCTTTTGTTTTCTGTTGTATTGAAAAATATAGTCAGAAATATAAAAATATTTGCATTAGATTTTATTCATTCATTCATTCATTTTCAAAAAAAGTATGCTTCAGGGTCAGACACCTCCTGATGGTAACTTCATTCATTAGTATCATATTGCTCTCTGGTTTTCATTCATGTTAACAGGGGTATGATATCTAGAAGGGAAGAAGGAAGGGGAGAAAGTAAAGAATGAGGGCAAATTATAAGTTAATAATTACTCAGAGCTATATAAATAATTACCATGTGTTGTCTTGAAAATGTGTTTTTTTTAAACTTTGAATACTAATATTATGTTACTAAAAGCATTGTCTTATATTCCACAGAGATATTTCTTTTATACTGTTTGAATTAGATGTTGATAAGTGGATGATTTACGAGAAAGAATTGTATAAAATATTCAAATACTTTCAAACACATATGACAAATCTTTGTAACACATTAAGGATATTTCAATTTGGTGAATGATGCAATGTAGTTTTTTATCTTAAATTTGTCTTACATGTGAATTTGCTTACAATGTAAAATATAAAATTTTACTAATTTTGAGAAAGACACTTGTTTGGGGCAGTGGACTAGAATAAGGCAGTTTTTTTTTTCCTGGTGACCTCATTTTGGAAACCTTAATTGTATTCTGTAGTACTGTGCTTACTCATTCATTGAGAAAATTACCAGTGAGCTATAAGGTGGATTCCCCGACTTCCTGAACCTATTTCTGCTCATTGTGTTCTATCTTCATTGTAAGCGGCTCACTCCTCTTTTCTGCCTATGTCATTTTATAACTTCCAACCTACCCTTGGCAAAAGAATACCCTTTCATAGGTGAATACCTTTCATAAGTATACCTTCCATAAGTACATCTGTTTTCTAACACTAGTCAACTTAGGAATGATTCTGTTTAAATTGAAGAATTAGATACTCACTTCTTTAAATACTCACTTTTGAAAAACTTTGTAGTAAATGCCCCAGTTAGAATTTACCTTGAAACTTAAAATGTTAAAGAAGAAAAACAATACGTGTGAAGTGGCCATACCTAGACGAGTTTATGTGAGTGTGAACAGTCTTCTTTTATTAAATGTGCAAGATAATTCTATGTTCATATAGCAAATGTTCAATTTGAGCAGCTCCTGTTCTCTATAAGCTAATTTTACTCTCCTTGAAAATATTTTTCATTTTTTTGTATATATAAACTCACAGTTACATTCTTTTTTCTATTTTGCTTTGAGTTTCAGAAATGAAGTCTCTCCCAATGGGGTTCATTTGCTATTTTTATTTTTATTTATTTTTTCTTACTTTAGTGCAATTTATCTTTACCTTCATGTGTGCTAAGAAGCAAATGCTCAGATTGAAAGCAAGGGTAATAAATATTGCCCAAGAGAGTAAACCCTAGATTTGAACAAAGTTGTTAAGTTTTGGAAGGCAGAGTATCCCAGCACTGCCCACAATATGCTGATGTGCATCTTTAGTTTTGCTTGTGATCCTGTCAGCACATTCAAGGTCTCAGATTCTGTGTAGACCACATTTATAAAAAGTGAGCACTCTTTAAACATAGTAAATACAGAGCCTGTCCTAATTTTTTCTTTCCTTCTTTCAAGTTTGATATTTATTTCTCTTTTCTCTATGTACTGCCTGCAGGAGAGAATGGACTAGACTTTGCTTTAACCATTTACTTTTTGATTTCAAATATCTCAGTTCTCCTTTGTTATTTTAATGTTGAATAGAGCCATAGGTTAGATCCATGAAATTGATAAAAAAACAGATTATTCAATGGAGCATAGCATATTTATTTTTTAAATTTTGTTTTTTTCTAAGCTAATACCTGTGTAAGGGTAAAACAAAATACCTGATTTCAAGAAACTGTAACCAAAGACAATAAGAAATTTATCTTGTTTAGCAATTATGATAAAGAATAGTTGATGATTTGTTCCATTTCCTGTTTCTACTAGTATTTTGTAGTATGAACTGATGATGAAATATTCTTGGAACACAGTCTATTAAGCTTTATTCCAAGTGAATAAATAATTTCCCTATCAAATCTGACATTTAGATTCTCTATTCTTGTTTATTCAAAATCATAATAGGAAATCTTACATTTATCATTAATTTAGTATATAGACCCTATATTAAAATATTTTGTGATATTTTCAATTTAAGAAGGGGGAAATTAATATATGCAGATTTTTAATCCAAAGTTTAAAGTCAATTTTTATAATAAATCAAGCTCTTGTTGTTTTTAAGCTTTTTTCTGCCTTTTAAAAAATCCCACCCTCCTCTAATGTTTGTGTAATTTCTGTATTACATATCCTATTCAGTCTTGGCTGCTAAAGTCAGATGTAAGTCTTAAGGATACTTTTTTCTTACATTTGAAGTAAGTAACTTAACACTAAATATTAATTTCTCCAAGTCCATCATAGATGCTTGATTAACATACACATTTTAAAAATATGTGTTTACTGAAGAAATAACAATATAGTTTTAAAGTTAATGTAAATACATGTGCTGGTCATTTACAAGTACTTTATGTATTATTCCATTTATGCATATTCAAAAACTCTTAAATTTCCAAGGAACAGAAATTTAAAGTTAGAAAGTAACTTATAGATCAGTTACTTTAACTGTTAATTTTAATTAAAACAAAAACAACCAAAGATGACAAGCTAACTTCTCCATGTTTTATGAAAAGTAGTAGAAAATAAATGAATCAGCTTGACTACACTACCTCCTTCTCTGTCTTCTCCTTGTGCGCACAAGCTCCACCCACACTTAGGGGAAAAGAGTTTATTTTAAAAATATCTATGGAATTTTAGTAGGAAAAATCATATTATGGTTCTAAGGAAACATGTCATTATTTCAAGTACTGTGAAGAGAACCATTAATTTAAATAAGATTTTGGATTTATGAGTTTCTTGACATTTAAATGAAAACAGTATGAATTATGGCAATTCTAAAATTGTGTTCTTTCTTGTAGAAGCAGTGCATATTCATTTTTTAAATATACGTTTGTTCTTTTTTTCTAAGCTAATGTCTGTATAAGGATGAAACAAAATAAGAAAATGTAATAAAAGATAATAAGAATTTATCATGTTTAAGATAAATTTATTGTGTGTGTGTATGTGTGTGTGTGTGTGTGTGTGTGTGTGTCAGAGTAGGGAATAATTAACAACTTGATAGAGCAGGGAATTTAGCAAAAGTAGGCACTTCAGTTGAGTTGGAAAAACAAATAGGAATGAACCAGACAACAAAGTACAGTAAACCCTCAAGATCATGTGAGGCAGAACTGGTTCTGGACATTGAATGGTTTGCAAGTTTGCTAAGGGATTTTGCTTTGTCTTATAATCAGCAGTGAGTTATTAAATGGCTTTATCCAAAGGAAGAAAAAATAAAGATTTCTAATCTAGAATAATTTTTTTCTGCGTGATTGTGGAACATGAAGGTATGACTGAGAGTGTGTTAAAAAAATGATACTGGGGAAAGCAAGAACAAAAAGTACTTCTCAAAGTGGACTGGTAAACAGCATCAAATTTTGTACCGATTAGTCAGTTTAAGAGTGAGGGGAGAAGTTTTAAAAGGTATTACTTCTGATCTTAGCAAGAATAATTTGAGTGGAACAATGAGAGCAAAGGACAGATCCTTCTTGTAGTGAGTCAAAAAGAAATGGTAGAATAGGAAATATAAGCCAAGGGTATGGGTTTACTAATACAAATTCAAAAATTTAAGTCTAGATGCAGTTGAAGGATCTCTCATGTTAGATGACATCAAGAACCAAAGAAGAATAATATAAGGAAGAAAGTTTTGATGGTCTGAATGTTTGTGCCTTCACCCCCCAAATTTATAGGTTAAAAATCCTAACTCTAAATTGATAGGAGGTGGGATCTTTGAGGAGGTTATTAGGTCGATGAAGGCAGAGCCTCCATGAATGGAGTTTGTGTCCTTGAAAGTGATCTTAATAGGAGGTGGGATCTTTGAGGAGGTTATTAGGTCGATGAAGGCAGAGCCTCCATGAATGGAGTTTGTGTCCTTGAAAGTGATCTTAAAGAGCTGTGTTGCCCCTTCAGTCATGTGAGGACAGAATTAGATAATCTCTTTTATGAAAAATTGGTTCATAGCAGACACTGAACCAGCTACCATCTTGATCTGGGACTTTCCAATCTCTACACCTATGGGGAAGGAGTGTCTTGTTTATAAGACACCCTGTTAACAGCATTTTGTTATAGCAAACCAAAGTCAAGAGTTAATAAATTGCTGGAGCAAAGTACCCAAGGATCTAGTAAAGGAATCTGTCTGTGAAAGATTAATCCCACACAGAAGAGATACCCAGGCAGCAAGTACGACATGACTTCTTTCCAAAAAAATGACAGCAATATCATCTTGTTAAGCTCTTCCATAAGTATTTACTGTTATTGTATGACATATCTTACTGATATTTAAAGTTAAATTTGGAATGGTGACATGTAGTAAAAAATATTTAAATACCTGCTTTCTGACATGAAAATGTCCTGTAATATTATTATAGTAAGCTATGCAAGAAGAAAATTCATCAAAATAACAGCCAACTCATATACTTAAAACTAAGCAAATGACAAAAACAACAAAAATTTAACTTAAACAAAAGAAGGTAAAACAAACCAAACATACCTTCATTTGTTTATCATCAATAATTGCAAATTTAATTAAAATTTTGAAAGTACAAATTTTGTTCTGTGCACACAAATTCTTTGATTTTCCAAGGAGAATTACTTTTGTGACAAAAATTAACATTTTAGAAAAATTATTTATAGGAAATAGTAAATCCAGAACAGATATTTGACTTAATGAATTTTAAAAGATATCCAATTAATGTTTAAGAAAATCTGAGCCTTTTGTTTATCCATTTGCCAGGCTAACTTATTGTAATAAGATACAAAACATTTTAACTGCATTTCTAAAAGTTACATAGGTTTATTAACTAGACAATAGCTCAATTCTTGTCTCGAAGATTTCAATGATTAGTTGGCATTAGTGTGGTTTGCTTTTATAAAGTCAGAATGTAGAAGAACTTGTACTTTTTTAGTAGTGATCATAATTTTGTGGTCCCTAAGCTAGCATCTTAGGATTGCATATACTTAGGTCTGTCCCAGATCTACTGAACCAGAAATGCTGTGATGGAGCTCAGGAACCTGCTAGTTTAGTCTTCCAGGTAATTATGAACTTCCAATGTGTGGAGAAACACTGTTGTTTCAAGTTAGAAATTACAATAATTTTTAAAAGATTATTAAAAGAAATGACATACAACTATCCATTTTAATGTAATTTTAAAAAATATTAAACAGTTTGTACTAATTTTATTTAAATGAATGTGCATATAATATAAATACTGAAGTTCATCAATTATGTCACTACATATTTGAATGAGAAAGCATTAAGAATTCCAAAGCACTTTAAAAATCCCTCATATCATTTATTTCTTCTTTGATTGTCTTCATTTTTTCTCTACCCTCTATTTATTTTGTACTTGTGCTTTTCACTTAAATTAGTCATAGTTTTAAGGAAAATGCTTAACAGATGCAGACATATTTCACATATTCACAAATGTATATTTACATCAAAAAAATTGGCTGTTGCCTTATGGAACCTATTACATTAATTTCAAATTTTCCTTCTTTCTGCGAACTAAGTTCACAATATAGTAGAACTGATTGAATCAATTATGTATGGTAATGATTAATTTTGTAAAGGATGGCAAATCATGGAATTTTCAGGTTAGAATTCATATATTAAGATAATAGTTCTCATTTACTATATATATTTCTGTAAGAATTTAGACATTATGGCTATTTAAAAAAATAGAAGTACTAGATTTCTGTGCTGGAACTATAGTCAAAGAATCACCAGGAGGAAAAGCTTCAGCAATTTGGGAAAGACTGCAAAGTACCCAGCAAAAAGGAAATCTCAGTGCTAGAACACATTTCATAGGTTTTTGAGGTGTTGTGGGTTGTAGAGTGCTAGGAATGTTTAACAGCCAGCTAGGTGCAAGGATTTGAGAGAGGAGAAAAGGCTTTGAAATATAGCCCTACCTATAACCTTGGACAATTTTCATGGTTGCCATGATCAAATCTTGGCCAATTTCAGGCTATTGCAAGAGTTCAGTGAATAAAAATATGGGAAGAAATGTGCTCACCTGTATTCTTCTGGTCCCAGTGCATGGCTGAGTATAAGATCCTGAGAGTCCTTACATAGTCCTATTATTAAACAGTCAACAGCTTTGACCAATATATTCCCTGTCAAATGTTCATGAGAAATTTTGGTGGTGGTGGTGGTATGTGTGTAGCAGGGGTAGGGAGGGGATGATTTTCCCCAAATGGGACCATGTTTTTTACTTAATGTTAAAAAAATATAAGGTTTTAGAGAACTGTGAAATAAGCTAGGTGCAGAAAGACAAATATTGCATGTTTTATCTCATAATGGAAACTAAAATTGTTTATATCTTAGAAGAGCTATCTAGAAGCTGGGAAATGCAGTGGGGAGAAATGTCAGGAAGCTGGATAACAGGTGCCAAGAGAGTTAGATAGGAAAAATAAGCTCTAGTGTCCAATAGCATAGCAGTGTTGCTTACTATAGTCCAGAATAATTTAGTATATATTTTATGAAAAACTGGAAGAGAAGGGTTTGAAGACTGCCAACATGAAGAAATTAGGAAATGGAAAGTTAATTGCCCTGATTTGAATATTACACTTTGTATACATATGTAAAAATTATTACACTGTATCCCATAAGTATATATTCTTATAATGTCAATTAACTATATAAATAATAAAACATGTTAAAAATTTCACATTGCACTTAGTAGGCTGTTAAGTGGCTATATTATAAAATATAAATTAAAAATACCTGTAACTCTTCTGTAATACATTCCTTATCATAATATGATATGTGGTGAGAATTTTTCTCTCCTGGTCTCATTTATTTGAATTTTGTTTCATACCAAAAAATACTGAGAAACTAGTAGTACATAGGGCCAATAAAACTCTCAAGAGTGAGAAATTTCCATTCATATACTTTGTGAGGTAATTTCAGAATTATTATTTTCTATATATGCAAATAAAATTTTCAGGAATTATAGGAAAAAATCCTGTAAGCCAAGTTGTCTTGAAAAAATAGCTTCTAAGATTTTTAATTGAATTACTTGTCTAATCATTGTAAAGGAGACCTGAATGAATAAATTGTGTAGCACTTTTAGCTATTTTTCAATACTATGAATAAAGAATAAACGTTTCTTTAAGTATTGAATCAAACTAATTTTAATGAGAATCTCTATATTGTTATGTGATCAAAATATAAGAAACTTTTAAAATACTGTGAGTAGAAACACATCACTTTAACATGTACAAACAGGCAAATGTAATTCTTACTTTTCTAGAACATGTTCACAAAGCTTAGCAGATCCATTTCTAAGGTTACAAAATAAATCTTAAATATCTTAGTCACTGAGACACCCTTTACTGTGTCTTGTAAGAATTTTCATTTCCTCAAATTATGAAGAAATAATGGATACTTTTGGAATGTGTATCTCTGGTAAGGTTTTCGTATTCATTAGAGTTTCAGAAAGAACTAAAAATAATATAGATATCATTAATATCATTTAGTAAAAGAAGAATTCAATTTATATTCTTAAGTCTGTAAGATGGGGGAGCTGTTGTATTACAGAAAATACTGGCCAGTTCTGGTCCTTGAAGCACTTTCCTCTGATTCAACCATTTGAGGTGAAAATGATGACCCAAGACTTTGTAAATGACATTTTTAACAGGGGTTGTAGTCTAAGGAAATTGTGTCTTTAAAAGTGCTTCAATTACCACAGCAGTAAAATCTTGATTTACCAGTAATGTATTTAAAATGTGTACCAATTATTTCTATAACCTCAAAACATATTGATTAATATTCTATTTTTGAACTAAGACTTACTAAGCTTTACATGAGAGAGTTTGTGTATCTGAACAGCATGAAAATGTGTTTCTTTAAAATAAATGCTCTGTTATTGTTTAGTTATGCTTCCTCTTAAAACCCCGTTATATCTGACAAATCTCTTAATCCCTGTTAAGGTTAAGTGAGAAGAAGAATGAATTACAAACTTAACCTTGAGCAAATCCAAGTCAGGACAACAGAAGTAGAATGTCTTAAAAATTTAATCCTACAATATAACAGTTGAATGAAGCAAAAATATTAATGTTACGTAAATTATAACCTAAAGTCATTGCAAACTAGGTTGAAAACCTAGTCATGAACAGCCAATAATATCATACATTCATATAAGAGATGTTCCTGTTACAGAAACAACTTTAACAATTGCCTCATGTTGTACATATAGGAAAACAGTCAAAGAAAAGCTCTTTGCAGTATGCAGTTACCTTTCTCCTGCCTTATTTTGGAGTTAGTGGTAATCGCTAGGAGTAGGAAAAGTGAAGGTTAGTCTATCTCTTCCATAGTTTCAGAAACTGATTACATGAGGAATTATTTTCTTAAAATTATTAGTTATTAGTAGTCACAGTGTTCTACAAAGTTATTTATTTTGTGCACAGAACAAAATTTGTACTTTCAAAATTTTAATTAAGTTTTTTTTTATTTTTTATTTTTTCAAAATATGAGGAAAAGCAAATATCTGTCTTTGTAACTGAAGATTCTTGAAGGTAATGTATATGAAGTCACTTGTAGCTATTCAGTGTGATAGAAATGTTAGTTCTTGGTTTCTCATAGTCACAGGAGGCAGCTGATCATCATGTTTGTATTTATATATATAACTCATTAGCATGTTAACATATTTCAACAGCAACCTGAATACACAAGAAAATATATCTGGTGGTAGTTGCTTTCCATGTAGGCTTAGTGTTTTTTCATGATCTGTCCACTGGGTGTCTATTAGTAATCTAAAATGGCAAGATAATTTCATGTAATTATGTAAACAATATATATATAATACACATATATCTGTATATGTATATATATATATATATATATATATATATATATACACACACATATACAGATATATGTGTATATACATACACACACATATACATATGTATATCCATTTTATGGCCAGGCACAACAAAGTTTAATGTGTGTTTTCATGTGTGTGTTTGCTTCCTTACTCAAATTTTCTTGAAGTATGACTGAAAAATTAAAACTGCACATATTAAAGGTGATATACATATACATTCTGAAATGATCACCAAAATCATGTTAATTAACACATCCGTTACCTCACATAGTTACCTAACATCAAATTTACCCAATAATGTTTGAAAAAGAATAAAGGACTTTAAATTTCACTACAGATTAATGCAAAGAAAACCACTGAATATGATTTTAGTAATAAATCATCAGAGATCTCATCAGAGGGAGGGAAAATATATATAATATCATACATTCATATAAGAGATGTTCCTGTTACAGAATATATATATATATATATATATATATATATATATATATATATATATATATATATATTTTAAAACTAGCCTCTCTCTCTCTCTCTCTCTCTATATATATATATATATATATATAGAGAGAGAGAGAGAGAGAGAGAGGCTAGTTTTAAAATACATCTAAATAGATAATTCAAATAATTTACTTGAAGGATCATCACCTCTAAAATACAGATTTTTATAGCCTAAGATAACTTTTATATTAACTATATATTAAATCAACCTTATAATAATTCCCCATATGATCTGATCTGATCCATTAAAGTATAATACATATTTAGAGAGTTGAATCGTGCTCATTTTATTAAGTTATAATTTATGACATTATTTGATGTGGTAATTCATATAAACAGTGCAATATAGTGAAGAGAGAGTGAGCTGACAATTGGGGATATTGAGATTATACAAAATCTACTGCCAACTGGCTCTGTGGCACTAGAAAGATCGTACAATATTTCTAAGCTCTACTCTCCTTGTCAGTATCAGGAGATTTAAAGGCTAGATGATCAATAAAATACTGCCCATGTGTTAGTCAACTTTTTGTTGCTGTGACCAAAATACCTAAAGGGACCACTTAAAGGAGGAAAGTTTTATTTGGGACTCTTAGTTTTTAGAGGTTCTGTGGTTGACTTCATGACTCTGGGCCTTGAAGCGAGGCAAAACATCATGGTTGAAGGCCTTGGTGAAAGAAAGCTGCTCAGCTCATGGCAGCCAGGAATTAGAGAAAGAGAGAAAAAGAACGAGGAACCAGAGACAAGATATAATCCCCAAAGAACACCCCCAGTGACACACTTCCTCCAGTCACACTCCCGCTTGCCTTCAGTTACAACCTAGTAATCCATTGAAATTACTAATCAAATAGATCAATCCACAGAGAAGGCAGGTTAATATCATTTTATCTCTGAACATTCTGCTCTGCCACATGAGCATTTCAGGAGATATCTCATATCCAAACCATAACAACCCGTACAAAACTTGATTTCCAATTAAAAAGTTATAGAATGAAAATGACTACTAGAAACTATTGACATTGATGTAGTTGGATTTTACTTTTTATGTTAATATATATATTTTTTTTTAAAAAAAAACTATCACAAATTTAGTGATAATGTACACGGCATTGATCTATTGTGTATTTAATGTATAGCCTCAAAAATTTTAGAAGCATCTATGAATGTGTGAGTTTCATAAGATTAAAAAGCTATAAATAAAATATATGGAGAATTTGTTATATTCCATTTTAAATTTTAATCATTAAGCAGTAACTCAGTGTACGTGTGTATGTATGTGTGTGTTTGTATACACAAGCATGCACACACGTACGTGTGTCTTTATGAGAGAGAGAACAATTTTAAAAGCCTAATATACACAATACATGATAGAGTTGCAAACACAGAATCACAGACTTTGGAATCAAATCTAAAATTTTCTTTCTTTTGTCTGCCCCATCTCATAATATGACTTTGGGCAAGAAGTTAATCTTTTCTGAGTTTCTTCATCTGTAATATGCAGATCACAGTAGCCACTACACATTAAAGATGAGTGAAGCATTTTTTTTTTAAACATGCAGAAGAGGGTCCAATATGGCTAACAAAATGTTCAATGTTGCAATCAAGAAAATGCCAAATCAAGGAAATTCAAATCAAAACTACACTGAAATTTCATCTCCAGTTAGAGTGGCATCATCAAGAATACAAATAATAAATGTTGGTAAGCATGGAGGGAGGACACTTACACACTGTTCATGGGTTTGTAAATTAGTAAATGTTTTCCAACTACTATGGAAACCAGTATGGAGTTTTGTTAAAAAGCTAGAAATAAAATCAACATGTGATCCAGCTATACCACTTATTGTTATTTATCCAAAAGAATTAAAATCAGCCAACTATTATACGAGTACATGCATACCTATTATAGCAGCACAATTCACAATAACCGACTTATTGAATCAGTCTATGTGCCAGTCAACAGATAAAGGGATAACAAAAATGTAGTGCATATGTACAGTGGAGTTTTATTTAGCCACCAAGACAAACAAAATTATGTCATTTGTAGGAAAATGGGTGGAACTGGGAACTTAATATTGAGGGAAATAAGCCAGACTAAGAAAGTCAAGGGCATTCAGTGTTTTGTCATATATGAAAGCTAGAGACGAAAAAAACTGAGGGAGGGATTCATGAAAATCGAGGGAGGTCAGCAGAACAGAGGATGGGGGTCAAGGAGAAGCAAGAAGGTAGGGAAAGAAGTGGTATTGAGGAAGGAAATAAGCCAAATTGTATTATATGTATATATTAATATATCACAATAAATCCCAATATTATGTATAACTATAATGCATCAATATAATTAAAATGATTAGATTGTCTTGCATTCTTGGGAATCACTAAAATCTACTTTAAAATTTTAGATTTAGATTTCTAGTATTCACTTTTTGTAAACTACTCTCAAGAATATTTGACAAACTCTACTTCCAAATCTCAACCAAACTTACTATTTTATGGTGAAAAGAGCTTAAATCATTGGAAGAACTCTGACATCAACTCTATAAGCAAATATCTATATAATTACTGGTATTTATAATAACATATATGTGTATATCTTTAATTAGCTGTTGTTAATCCTAAATCAATTTTGTTCAACAATAACCTTTTTAAATTAATAATGTCAATAAGGTTAAAATGTCAGGCCTTGTCATCAAATTACTTGAGTTCAAATCCTAGAGGAGATTAGTTCAGCCTTCTCTACCTCCAAATTTCCTACAATAAAATTCAGTAATAACACCTACTTAATAGGTTATTATAGTTTGGATGAATTGACATTCCAAAATAGTGCATAATGCACAGTGTATGATTAACATTAGTTATTACTTTTTGTAAGATAATAACATAACAAATTCTTTGGACACTGATATTTCAGGAATCAGTACTGAAGTTAGCAATTATTGAGTATATGAACTGTGTTATATTTTCAAGTCATTAAAATTAATTATGTAAATGCCTTAACTTTTTTTTTAATCTAGTGTTTTCATTTAAGAAGAGCTGTCCTCCCTCTCTATTGTGTAAGTAAGGCAATTGATAATTAAAGGAAAAGTCTATAGCATGATTCTCTGGAGATGATATAACTTTTCTCAGAGGCAGAATTGCAATGAGGATTTATCATTTCTGGGATCAGATCATTAAACATGACCTCTTTAAAGTTGAAATATATCTGAAAAAAATTCATCACATGCAATATTAATTTTTCAACATGAAAAGACTAGAATGAGACTTCAGAGAGTAAGATAACAAAATATAGAAAAGAAAATGTCTTTCAAAAGGAAGAAGTAAATTAGTTTTTCCCCAAAGCCATTAAATCTACCTTGAAAATAGATAAAGAAAAAAAATATAAAAGAAAACACACCAATATTTTAAGGAAGAAGAGCAATTAGCCTACAGCCACAAGGAAAAAAAAAATCACGTTTTGTTTCTTTTTAAAGCAATCAAATCAGGTTCTAAAAATGTTTTTCCATTTTTCCCTCCTTAGGGAAAACAAACAACACAAATCCCCATGTGAAGGGAATGCTTAGAAAAGAACTTTCCAAGAAATTTGCATGTGCCCACAAACCCAAAGCATTTCAATTGAAATTACATTAACTTTTCTTATTAATACATTATGTGGTTAAAAAAATTCTTAAACTGTTTTCAGATTAATAAAACTCATTCACAGAGAAATCTAAGTATTATGTAAATATTACATTTACCTCTATAAATCATAAGTCAATCAATATTAATGGCTAGATTTAATTTTAATTTTCACTGCTTCATTATAATTAATTATAATTAATTAATTTCACTAGTAATTATTTTTAAATATTTTATATATTTAAAATATATTTACTTATGCCATAAATCCATATACACCTTAAATATATAATATATAAAATACCAGTACACTAATTACTAATACAGATTCCACATTACATGGAAAACATATTTTTAAATTTAACTACATAATAAATTTTAAATTTATCTTGTTTTATTCATGATAAAGCACAAGATCAAAAAGTTTATATGTTTATATAAATACATGTAAGTTTTTTAAAAGAAGATTGGAAAGGTCAATGCCAAGATGCAAAGTGAATATTTCAAAGTGTTAGGATTGATGTTCAAATCAATTATTGCTGACCTGATTAAATTGTCCTGTTTTTTGTTTTATATTTTAACGCTCTAGGAGTTTCTTTTACTATATGGTTTTCAGTGATTTCCTAAAAGATTACCCCAGCAATTACGGTTTACATCTTAAAACACTCTGCATCAGATTAATTAATTTAATGAAGTAATAATTTGTATGGATTACTGGGTGCTAATAATAGGTATGTAGGGCATGACTGGAAGAAGTAGGTCACTAGGGGTGTATGTCCAAGGGGGTGATATCTTGTTTCTGGCTCAACACCTGTACACTCTCTGTTTCCTAGCTGCCATGAGCTGACAAGTTTTCCTCTGCCACACCCTTCTGTTATGATGTTTCTGCTCTGGCGCTGGCCAATGAAGCATGGATTGAATATCTGAAACCATGAACCACAATAGACTTTTCCTCCTTTAAGTAGTCCTGATAGGTATTTTGGTTACAGTGATACAAAACTAACACACAAACACAAACTAAATTTATACTAATCTTTTCTATTCACCTCTGCAGTTTGGTGTTCCTTTATTTGTTTGTTTGTTTACAGTTTCTGAAATCAAGTTAATATCTAGTTTCCTTCTATCACAACCTGAAGGGCTCCTTTCTGGACATGTCTTCTAGTTATATATGCTTTGTTTGGCTTTTGTTTATCTTGGCATGTCTTAATTTCTCTTTAATTTTTGAAGAATAGTTTTGTAAAATATGGAATTCTTGGACTGATAACCTCCTTTCTTTCAACCCTTTAAATATGTTATCTCTTTGTATCTTGTCCTTCCTTATTTCTAACATTAACATTATTGAGGACCCCTTATATGTGATGTGTCACTTTTCTCTTGCTGCTTTCAAGTTCTGTCTTCAAATTTGTCTTTCAAAGCTTTATGTATGTTTGCATGTGGATATCTTTTAATTTATCCAAGCTGGAGTTCATTAATCTTAGATATTCAGATTAATGATTTTCACTACACTTGGGAAGTTTTTATCCATTGTGTATTTTAATATTCCTTCAGGATCTTCCATTATATTTATTTGGTAAGTCACTCAAGCTTACTAATTCTTTCTTTTTCCTATTCAAATATGCCATTGAGTCTCTAGTGATTTTTAAACTCCCATTATTAAATCTACAACTCCAGAATTTCTATTCAGGTTTTTAAAAAATAATTTTTATCTCTTTTTCCTTAGTCTGACATTTATTGATTTTGATAGTTGATGCAATTGTTCTCATTGCTTTCTTATGGAAGAGTGATGTTTTGGAGATTATTGGTAGGCTTTTCAGATGTTGCCCCCTCTAGAAAGAGAATTGTAATATATGTAAATTTCTTTCACTAAATAATGTTTATTTGTATACATGCTCAAATAATGTCATAACAATTGCCTGCTTATGAATCTAAATATATGACTGCAAAATCACTGTTCCCCATATCCTTCATTAGGTGGACCACACCATATCATTCTGAGTACATTTGTACCCTAAAACATCATTCACTTGGATTTCCTAAAAGCATATTCCAAAGATGCCTAATATTGCATGATTAGTTCTCTTTCTTATCGAAAGCTGTGGTCTCATATAGACTTTCCTAAAACATACTGATAAGAGAGCAAAATACTGAATAATAGGTCACAGAATACTGAACATGATGTTCTGAGCCATAAAGGCATGGTTGTAGCCTCATTCATGTAACGTCCTAAAGGAGTGGGCAGGAAAGAAAGCCACCCAGTGGGCAGAACATCAAACAGTACATTTTGTTATATCCTGTGCTTAAAAGGAGAGATGGCCAGAAGTTAGAATCTGCTTTATGAGGGTGCACTAATTATTGGGCAGCATAGGACTTGAAACAAAACAGGACAACAAATGAGAATGAGGTTTTCTGAAGAGACGTGAAAATGGACTACTCACAATAGATCTAAGACCCAGAATTTGATAATACTTGTAGATAATAAAAATGTTTACAATCAAATGTTCCCAAAATATAAGAGATAAGGAAAATTACCTACTCAGTGCTTTTTATTAAGGCCATAAATATTAGTGTTTTAAAGATGCAGGTTATTCATGGCCTTAGTACTAAAACTTTCACCTCAATAAGATTAACTTGCCTATTTCCCCATCTTAAGTGCCTGCCTTTCTAATAGAATCAACTAACACTGAGCCCCAGAAAGGGATGTTTCCTTAAAGGGAAATCTTTCACATTTAACCAGTTGCCAGTTTCCTTACAGGGATCCATATTGTAAACTACCTGAGGAAGTGTGATTTTTATTGAACCCATTGTTTTTAGTTGCCTTTTATTCTGCATATACATATTGTGGACTTGACTTTATTTTCTTCCATCATGTCTCCTAGAATTTTCCTCCAAGGAATTTCTGATTGTTTTATACAACATTATATTATTTGATGAAATATGACTTTCTAAAATGAGCTCAATTAATAATAAGAAAAATAAAACAAATTGACAAGTATTCAGATACTTTGTGATGTTATAAGTTCCTCCATCAGTAGGAAGCCACTGGACATAGAGAGATACTGCATAGCTGTTTGACGGCTTCTTATGGTGATGGATAAGAGATAGCACCTTGTCAATGTTGAGGTGCCTCTAGTAGTGTGCTGTGTATGCTTCAAGCCAGTAATCAATATATTTTCTTTACTCATAGCTAATGTATACTTTTTGAAAACGAAAGTGTAGTAGTATACAATGACTTATTGGCAGAATAAATAAACAAATAAGTGAAAATGCTTTTCCTCCCTATTTGCTGGGAGTTAGCTAGTTTAGAGATTTTAGTGTCTAAGCACAATGTTGTTATCAGCCTAAGTAAACAGGGACAAGAAGGATTTAAGCTATTCCCTGGAGTTAGTGTCTCAACCACAAGAAGAAATAACATGGTACTAGATAGTTGAGGTGAGAAACTTATGAATACAATCCAGCCCATCCCTATAAGTTTCTTGTTTACATTGCCATCAGAGATAAATATTAGAGGAGTAATAATACAGTCAAAACTACCAAGGATTCGGATTCCTTCCTAATCTCCATTCCAAGTAAAGAAGTGCAGAGCTGAGGTGTTAGCTGGAGGTAGGGTATTTTGAATGGATAGTAAAGATTTCTAAATATCCCACATGTTGTGTATCAGTTACAGCAGCACTGACCCAATCATATATGTATGTTTGATTTCTTGTACATATATTAGGATTTTAACTAATTTCACTTTTTACTTATTCCATTCCTCCACCACTCAATTGATGGAGGTTTTTGTTATAATTTGTATAACAATAATGCAACTAAAGCGACAAAGATTTTTCAACTAAATTGAGATATTTTTAAAGTTTCTAAAATTTATTTATTTTTAAGGAAACAAAGGGTTGTTTTAATTTTACTTAAAACTCTGCAGCCTAAACTTGATTATAATAATAGTTGTCTAAATACTACTTTTGTATTATTGAAATAAGTATGCTATACCCAAGGTAAAAATAGATTGTTTTAAAAATGTTACCAACTATAATGATTGTGTGTATGTTATTGCATATCTCTATTATTAGTAATTTAAAAAATTCATTTGCTGCTATTTAAAGTCAAGAATTTATCACATTATCATAATTAGTGATTCCTTTGAGAATTTTCAGATACTAAAGTTCAAATATATTAACAATCATTGCTACCTAACTGGTCTATAGGAAAGTAATTTTAAATGCATTTAGTAGTGCATTGTAGCTATGCACAATAGTAGGGTTCAGTTTGACATAATCATGACATGCACGAAATATAATTTGTTCCATTTCTGTTCCCACTACATCTTCTTTTACTATCCTCATCCTTCCCCAATATCCTTCCTGTAGTCTACTGGTCTTCCTTTTATTTATTTATTTTTGTTAATTATTGCTTTACAGATGTACATAAATATGGAATTCACTGTGGTATAATCATATATGTACATAGCATAATTGGTCAATTTTATTTTGTAGTCCCTGCATTTTCCTGTCCCTCCTCCCTCCTACTCAATTCCCTTCCTCAACCCGTCTCCCATCTACATTCACAGGATCACCCACACACATTTTACCCCCTTACTTTGCTGTAGCTTTCACATATGAGAGAACTGAAATTTCTCTGATTTATTTCACTTAGCATGATTTCTACATGTTCATTTATTTAACAGCGAATGCCATAATTTAATTTAATTCTTATTTATGACAAGTATTTATGACCACATTTTCCTTATTCATTCATCTATTGAAGGGCATCTGAGCTGGTTCTATAATTTGGCTATTGTAAAGTGGGCTGTTATAAACACTGATGTGGCTGTATCACTATAGTATGCTGACTTTAATTCTTTTGAATAAATACTGAGGAGTGGAATAGCTGTGTCGTATGGTGGTTCTATTCCTAGTCTTTTGAGGACTCTTCATGCCACAGGAAAGCAATTATTTAAGTTTGAATAGCATAGCCAACAGAAACCTTTTTGCCTGTTTTATAGGCACACACATTAGAGTTATTAGCAGAGTATATATTATATATATTACTAGAAATCTTTCACATTTAACCAGTTGCCAGCAATGTAACATCTTATGTAGATTTTTTCTCTTCCATTTCCTCTTTGTATTCACATTTTATCAATTCACTGATTACTAAGGTTTGTAATAAGATGCTTACAGAAAAAGGTACAGGAGATACATGTTTTCTTTTAAAAATAGTTCAAGATATATCAGCCTCATATTTGAATTTTGTAATTCATTTGTTACCTCTAATTTCTTCCAGCTTGCATTCTAAGATATAGAATTGGATATATAAATGTACCTGCAAGAATCCACATATAAAATTTAATCTCTAAATCTAATATACATTGAATTTTATTAATTAATTAATTTGTGTGTGTGCGCGCGCACACATCATGCGCATGCACATTGCTAGGGATTGGACTCAGGGCCTCTTGCATGCCAGGCAAACACTCTATCACTGAGCTTATCCCCAGTCCTAATCTTTAAAATATAAATAACTAATGTGCATTCTTAAAAATATACAGATGATTTGATGCTTCTCAACCCTGTATCAGAATTCTTAGAGATGGAACATGGTCATATATTTTTAATATTTTCACAGGCTTTTACAATTATTCCTAGTGGAAGATTTCTAATTACAATATCTAAAAGTTGACACATTAATCCAGGAGAGATAAGGGCATTTGTTTTATATGGTTCAAAATATAATTTGAGTATACATATGAAGTCTATTTGCCTTCTTGGATGTATTTGTATAATAAAACATGCACTCAGGAACTTTATAAGGGAAATGCTTTGTAAGCATGGATCCTCATAAAGAGCCACTCCTCAACAACCAAGGACTCAGATTCCTTCCTAATCTCCATTCCAAGTAAAGAAGTGCAGATCTGAGGTGTTAGCTGGAGGTAACTCTCTCTAGAGTGTAGCTAAGCTTTAGGAAATAAGGTTCTAACTAACTGGATTATACTGTTTAACCTTTTCACATTATTTACTCCCTTCATTTCAGCTGAGAGAAGAATAACTTTGAACTTGAAGTCTATAGTTCATAATTCTAAAAATTATATAATTGTATACCTGGAGTTGACCCAGGTGAAGTAGGGATAGGAGAGGAATAAAAACTGAAGCAAATATGTCATTCAGAAGGGCAAATTGAGGTGGAATGCTGCAATACAGTTCTCTCCTGGAACTCTTGTCTAAATGACAACAGTGAGTTCCTGGAACTGGAAGATAAACTAATAATACGGGGGCAGTTACCATGCACTAGGCAATAAAGCATAAAGGAATTACTCTCAGATTGACATGAAACAGTTGATATAATGACTAGCATTCTACAGGGAATTAAACAGTAATAGAATTGAACAACGCATGTGTTTGTATTTACTCACTGTGAACATACAGTCAAACAATACATGCTCATTAAGAATTCATCACTTGACACCTGCAAACAGGTGGAAATCTCATGCATGGAGAGAGGTAAGTTCTACAGCTTCTGGCAGTTTCATCTTTTCAAATAGTACCGGTTCTCTCTTCTCTGGGAAATGTATGTCTCCTTTGGACTGACATTACCTTGAGAGGTTTTATGATAACTACAAGTGCAGTCCTATATTTGAAAAACATGTAAAAGTGTACATCTGGACCAAAATAGTAATGCCTTTACCTGGCACCAGTTTGTAGCAATTTTAGAGGGCTCTATAAAGCCTCTCCACATTTCCCTGGATTTTTGCTTTCATGGATTTTGTGGGTTGATTTCATTTTTTTCCTTGAATCACTCTAAAATCTGTAAAGCCTAATGATAAAAACAAAAATCATTTTATTACATTAATCTGAAAGATACTTTTTAAATGTATAGTGTTAGCAACAATTTAAATTTTTCTGTTTGGAAATCATGAGTCTTAAACAGAAACCATAGTCACTAAGGTATATAGCATAATTGTTCAAATAAAGGTATGAGATTTTTATGATCAGTAACATAGCCTGAGAAGAATCAAAGGAAAAATTCCTTCTAGTTATAGCATTAGAAACTAAAATGATTATTAATTTAGTTAACTAATATTCATTAATCATATATTATATATAGAAAATGAGGCATAATTGTAGATTCCTATCAGTTTAGTCTGAAAGACATAAGAAGAACATCCAACCAGCTAGGAAGGTTCTTGGAAGCAAGACAACATAAAATAGATATGAACTATGATATTTCTTTATTATTGCTCCAGTAAAATTTTCACTTATGGACTGAGGTTGTGGCTCGGTGGTAGAGCACTTGCCTGGCAAGTGTGAGGCCCTGGGTTCTATCCACAGCACCACATATAAATAAAAAAGTAAAGTAAAAAAATCCATTGTCAACTAAAAAATATTTTTAAGTTTTTTTTTTAAATCAAATACAATATGTATGTAACCAAAGAAGTAAAGGAGAGAAGAGGTATTTATTTATTTTTATCCTAACACTAAATGCCAAAGTTCTAAGCATTGAATTGACTTTAATAGAGGGTAAATTCGTTTTCTAGAGTTCACTTTACAGTTTATCATCTGTAATCCATAGACTGATACTAACATAACTAAGAAAATACTATTTAATAAACCTGGATCTTAATAATCATAGAAATTTTGACTGACATCTATTAGACATTTTGAGTCATGTTAATTTTTCCTAAATATACTAGAAAGAATTATAAAAATAGAGCTAGTTTTTAAATTAAGGATAAAAGCAGATTTTACATGTATAGTGTTAACTCAAGATTAACCTTTGCCTTCAAATGAACCAAAATTTAACTTACCACTGTCTTCACATCTATTTCTTTACAATAAAATAACATAATGATTATAACAGAGAAGAGAAAAAAAGTTACTCACAATTTTATTACTTTAACATCATTCAGGTCACCCTCTGATCTTTGTTCTCAGATGTAATTAATTTTAAATACTAAACACATGTCTATTTTCAATCAAAAAGCTCATATATTAGTTGTAAAGAAATATGGAAATGTTCATATATAGTCTGTTTGTCATAAGGTGAATTTAATGTCAATACTAGGTTAAAGATTTCCTTTCATGGTGAAAAGACACAATGCCACCATTAGGAAATTCTGAATACTGTGTCCAAGTACCTTGCAAGTGTCACATTTTGTTTCTCAAATCCAGTCTGAATTCTGTATTGCCACTGGCAGGCAGCTTTAATGAAAGTCATCTCCCAGGCAGCTGCAACTTCCACTTCAGTTTTAGTCACAGCAGCCCTCCTGATTAGCCCCTGCAGGAGCTGCCACAAGTCTGAACCTAAATCTGCTCTCTAGAGTCATAGACATGCATTACACAAGGCCACTAGTTATCAAAATTCATAAACACAACGTGATAACCTTTCTGTTTGACTTAATCATTCTGTATGCTCAGAATTGCCATAGATGTTCACATAATGTGCATTGTCTAAGAACTATAAGCATAAGGCTAGTAATTTGTTATTATGTGATTTTTGTCCTCTAATGATATATGATGTACAAGAGCATGGAGAGTTACAATAACAGCAGAAACCATAGTCACCTAAGGTTTTATTCTAATCTTTTGTATTTAATCACATGCACTTGCACTCTTGGTTTCCTGTAGGTTTTCTGTATTACTCAACAGGTGCAGGATCTGCATAGTTCTCTTCAATTCTTATGTAGAGAAGGCACAGCATGCAGGTAAGGTTTTATTTTGAAGAAATTTTACCGTTGAGAAGTCTAATTGAAATTTTACTGGCAGAATTTTTTTATGAGCATGCAAGGTTTTATTATGATATAGTTTGGGTTTCATTTATTCTTTCTGATTTTACTTGCTGTAAGATTTTAGAATGTGATGAGTTATTCTGGAGATAAGGAAAAAATTCATTAATGGATATATGAGAATAAGTTTATGAATTGAATTTGTGTGTGTACTTGGGTACATGTAACATGTAAAATTAAGTTTTCCAGGGATCTAATAAAATCAGGGGCAAAGGCATACACAAAACTGATGGTCATACAAAATGGAACATACAGGAGTGGAACATTTTTGGAAGACTAAGAGAAGACAAATTATGGTTTGGAATGGGTAAGGACGGTTTTTGAAAGATGTAGGTTCTCTTTATTAAACAGAAAATCAAGCCAAAAGTCAAAATGAACACATAAAGACTAACATGGCTATGGTAGGAATTTACTTGCTATATCCACCTTCCAGTAAATAATCTCATTCAAGTCTCAAATCATTGGAGTCTTAAAAAAGCTCTAGGCCAATCCTCCGGCTCCCTCTTTTCCCACTGCCAATGCACATACACACTTTGGAGATTACAGAGAAGCAACTTGGGCTAGTCTACCTAGCACTTAGGGTTTAGAGTGGAAAGAAGTAATATAATATTTGATACTGATTTTTTAAAAATTGTATTATTATGTTCGGTATTGTTTTATGAGAAAGGAACTAAAGAATACATTTTAAAGTGATTTGTGGTTGTGAAACATGAAGGAAAGCTAAATACCAACCAGCGAAAATAGTTATGCTTAAGCTAGATATGGAAGTGACAAAGATCATAAAGGAATACTGAAAAGGGAAGTTCAGAAGAGGAGGAGAGAGGGAGGGTTTAGGATGGGTGACTTTGTATGAGCCCTCCCAGAAACACCAAGGCTCAAAACCAGGATTGCACATAATGCTGTGTAAGACAGCACTCAGCCTGAGCAGAGCAGAGTCTGTTTGCAGGCCTTGATACAGACATTGATCACCAGCACATTTGTAATCATGATTTAAGTGAACAGCATAGGGCTCCAATCAGAAATCAGGTGGTCTGTACGTAATGGGATTTGCATTAAGAAAACAGGATAAAAATTTCAGTGGCCAAACTCTGTAAGCAAGTAAGCATATCACAAGGTGGGGTCTGTCTGACCTCTAGCCCTGTCACAGCTGATGGATGAGGATGCCTCAGTGATGCTGGGCTGTTGTGTGGCCTCTGGAGAGCACTAGCAAAGAATGCTCTTAACAGAGGTCAGAGAGGCATCCTTCTTTCCTACAGAAGTTAAGCCATACACCAAGATGAACACTAAGACTAAAATCCTTTTAGGAGTTATTGCAACGCTTTTTAAAGTTCTACACCAAGTAAATGCCTGAGAGCAGCAAGAAGATCACATTCCTTAAACAGCCATTAAGTAGAGAGTAGGAATCAGTACTGGGATTCGGGAATATGATTCCAGATGTAAAGTAACAACATCTCAGTAATGGAGATATTGAATTTTTATGAAGCAAATCAAAACCAGTTTCAGTTCCTGAAATTTTAAGATAATAATGGAGCTTAATCACAAATGAGACAAGAACACAATACTAGATGACAATTTAAGAACATAGCAGGGTTGGAATTCTGGAATGATAGAGTCAGGGCTCCTCAATATCTGCTCTTCCATAAAAAATAGCACTAACAAAAGTTAACAAAATAATTTTTTTTTCAGCACTCTGGACATTGGTAAAAGGCTTGCCAACATTCAAGGAGCATATATTCAAAAAGAATGACTAAACACTGGCAATCAGTTTTAAATGGTAGAGGATATTATACTTGAATCAGAATGTGAGAACGGTTTCATTTAGGCCTCTGGACCACAATTTTGTCAGCAGATTGGGATTTTCACTCTCAAACTAGGCAAATTAACATATGTAACACATAGGCACTGATAAGTAGTACTTTCCTTTTCCATGAAGGCAGACTTTCCTTTAATACTTGATGCAGGGCTGGACACCCAATTAACTTTTGTAGAAAGGATAGATAAATTAATGCATATGTGAATAAATATGAGTGTGAATGATGGACAGCCCTAATCTTTAAGTGAATATTTTCTGGCTATTATTATATTTCCATTGCTTATGAAAAAAGCCAGCAAGATGTGTTTAACACTTAATATCTTGGAACAGTAGTCAAAATCTCTGAACCTCTGATTCTTTATTATAATGTGAAATTGATAATTATGTTACTACTAATAATAGGTGGGTAGATAGATGGATGGATAGATAGACAGATAATGTCATTGTAAAGAAATAATTTATGTCAATTGTTTAACACAGTACCTAACACAGAGGAGTGGATTCTGATAAATGTTTGTTAAATGAGTGAGTAAATGGATATATGAACAATGAATGACCATATTCCTTTATCAATGACATAAAATTCCTTTGGAGTGTTAGTATCACTTTTGTCTGACAAAGGCACATCCTTGTGGATCCCTTGATGCACTGGCTTTAAACTCGTCACATTTCCCTATTAGGAACAGGATTCATCTAAGAAGTGAAGGGGTGTCCTTGGGTGTTTTGGGGTTTGAAATATCATGGGAGCTCAAAGTCACGTTTAAAAATAATGGAAAAAGGGTTAAATAAGAAACCAGGGATGAAGTATTGTCAATTTTGAAAGACAAAAAGATTTAAAAAGTGCAACTAAAAGCAAAATAGAAATTTAACAAATTATAAACAATATCAGTTCAAACATTTCACACACTAGTACTAGAAGCAGAATTATGGTGGATCACAAGTAAAGCCAGTTGAACTTCAGCAATGCAATGCTATAGATTTTCTACAGTTAATAAGCTTATGGGTGGTGAGATTAATAGTATATGCTAGAGCAGGGCACGCTAACTTCTATTGGATTACTCTCTGTTTACCAAGTTCAAGAGTCAGAAAAGTATACCATAAAACTGCTTCTACACATTGTTTTAAATATTCTGTAAGAAGCACAAGAAAGAAATGTACCTTCATTCTTATTTAGAAGTGAATTCTTATATTAAAGTTTTAAAATATTAAGTATGTGAGAATGATCAAAATTTCGCACCAGGCTTACTGTGCCAGGTGCTGTTTTAAATCTGTAGATTAATTTTTTACTTTTATTCTCCTCACAACAACCCTATTTAGAGGGAAACCAAGGTACAGAGTGGTTAAATAAAAATTGAACCTAGCAGCCAAACACTAAAATTATTTGCATAAATGTATTCAATTTGATTTTTTCCTATCTTGACTTAAATACTTGCATTTTTCTTAAGTTATCATGTAATTGGTATATCTTTTATAAAATATAAAAGAAATTAATAGAACATGTTAAATCATTACTGACCCAGAGGAAAAGAAGATTTGAACATTAGCACCAGAAAGTGCAGCTTTTACAACAAACTTGTCTCCAAACTGCTATGCCTCTGCTCGCACACTCATGCTCAGCCTGGAATTCCAAACAATTGCTCACATGTGTGTTTATGCATTCACTTTCACGTATGATGGGATTTGGTGTGTTTTCTACCTTAGCTCCAGGAGGTTTGTTCAGGGAACACCTTGCAGGTAGAAACATGATATGATAGGACAGAAAGTATAAGGGAATTTGACTCCTGAATAGATCAAAAATCCAACAGGTCATTAACCTCACTGTGCCTTTGTTTCTGTCT
This sequence comes from Marmota flaviventris, assembly GCF_047511675.1. Taxonomy (NCBI): domain Eukaryota; kingdom Metazoa; phylum Chordata; class Mammalia; order Rodentia; family Sciuridae; genus Marmota; species Marmota flaviventris. The sequence goes on along the minus strand of NC_092499.1, from coordinate 53,244,459 downwards.
CAGAAGTTAGCATCCCAGTCAGTGCCGCATCTCAAATCCCTCTCAACACTAACCACCATGGTTTGGAGAAGTACTCTCTGTTTCCACTAGGTCCTTCTTCCAGTGTTGCTTGCAATCATGTGCCTCTTCAGGACTCCGTACTACATCCTCTGAACTTGCTGTGATAGTGTTTATCAGTGAGGTTATTGCCCGCTATTATAGGCCATGTAATAATTGGAAATTACACACAGTTTATGTTAGAAGTCCTCAACATCTGGGCTTAAAATAGAACCTACTTCAGTTTATGTATTCTAGGGAGTTCTCTTCACATTTATTGTTTTTTCACATGTGTGCAAACACCCAAACTTAATGAACTACCATCTCCCCTACAGCAAATATTGAAAGTTATTGTTGTATTTCTGTTATAAAATTTTTCTCCTGGTGTGAAATGGATGTTCTTATGATCATGCATTGTGTATTTTTAGGAGGAAAAAAGCACAACAAATATATAGATTTCAAATTTTAGTTTTAACAAAATGTATGTTTGACAACAGACCCACAAAAGAACATTAGGTTAATTAACATAATATTCACTTAATTCTCTTTAATTCAAATAGCCTCAAATTACTTCAGTTCATCATAAATGGAAGTAGAGAAATTTTGATATGAAAAAATTTCTAAGTAGAAGAAAACTGTGACTAGAGGTGATAAAAGTTACTTTTTTGAGTGTTCATAGCTACCGTCCTAATTTTTAATGCCTCTAAACCTAAAATACTAACTCACATTTTGATTTTTTGAATGTACGTTTCATATTGAAAATACTAGTTATGTGTTTTAATCTTCTTCTTGTGTAGAGAATTGATTCATCTTGGTGAACAATAAAAAGCTTATTACTCCCCAAATATCTAAGTCCTTTGAGGCAGAATGGTTAGTGTGAAGGCAGAGTTACATGTGATAAAATCATCAACAAAACCTTGATCTTAGTCTGATAGAAACAAAGGAAACAAAACAAATGTGCTCTTATTTTCCATACTTTTTCTCTGTCAAACATGTCAACTACATGGGATTAGAAATCTGCCACTGTAACTATTAGCTAACCAGTCATTTCTTTAATTTTGCACATTTTAAAACACTTCTCTTACTATATGAGAAAGAATGATTATTATTTATCAAGGAAAATCCAAGCCTACTGAGAAAGACTTGAAATAATAAAAAATTTTCTTTACAGAATTTTGTTCTATCAGTAATTCTGATATTTAATATGTACTTTCCAGCTTTTTTCTTTACTAAACACTAGGAACACTGAATTAGAATGGCTGATCTTAAGAATTAATGTTCCAGTGAGGAAAACAGCCCATGTTTTAGAAGTTCAAGCTATCATGACAACATTACAAAAGAAGGAAGTGATCTGTTCTGAGGTAAAAGGGCTTAGGAGCAGGCATGGAGGGGGTAATACTGGGACTGCTTGATTGATAAGTGGTTTGTATCTGTCACATAAAAATGGTGGTAATGGAAAGGCAGAAGACTTTTCTGGGAGGGCCACAGCATGACCAAATGGTGTGGATACTTGAAAAAACATAGATCATAAGAAATGGGCTTGAAAATGAATGGTGTCTATATTTGTTGGGGGCTGGGGTATGGTGGGAATAGTGGTAAAGGAAGAAGTGACCATCAAAAACTCAAATAATGACCATTGTTTAATGGTTACTAACTTGTTATGAAGCTACTAAAAAATTGCAAGTAGAAAAGTAATGATCACATCTGTGCTGTAGAAGGTTATTCTAATAATACTGGGAAATGTAAATTGAAAATGTTAGCCTGAAGACAAGGGGTATTGAATAATTAATTTTGCAATGAATTAGATGTTGGTAATTAAAAGACATGGCTACTTAGGTGGTATTCAAATTCTGGGTGATTGTGTAGCTAATGGTAGGTGATTAATGAGTTGTTGAATGAAGGAGATTGTACCATAAATGTTAGAAAGATACCATCCTACCAAGCTTCAGGAAACTATGATATAAGTATAGATGCTTACATTGTATATCAACTTGGCGGTCCTTGATTTTCAACTGATAAAGCGATTCATGGTCATGAAAAAAGCCACAAAGTGTGTGAAAATAGGAAAGTGATTAACACTTAAAACCACATTGCAGAATTGTATAACTCTGTTTATGTTTTTGAAGTATTTTAATATTATTATCTGAATAAGCACAATTATGAATATAGGATAGAAATTTTTAGAGTGGTAAATGTGTTACATTTATGTCTTTTACAAACCTGATCTAAAGTGACAACGAGACACATACTGTACAAAATTGTCAATTATTCAGATAAAAGACCACTGCTTGTGTTTATAAACAGAAATTGGGACAGCAAAAGCAAGCTAAGATACACTGAACATTCACATTTATCTAAATACTGTGTAGTCATACTTTCATAAAAAGAATTTTCATTAAAAAACAAAACAAACTTAAAATCCTGTTTGCTAGATGACCTAATTCAGTGTGACACTTTCTTCCTGAAAACAAATAATATTTTTGTTTTCCAAATACAGCCTCATGCACTGTAACAAGCAGATTATTATCATACCCCATGAGAGATGTAGGGCGTATATTACATCTTCTTACAGAATTGAAACTGAACTATTGAGAAGTTAACTGGTTTTTTCAAGATCACACATTCAATCAATGACTTAAATATTGGCAGCTTCATAATCCTCCAAGTTTTTTAAGAAATCGTTTTAGTTTTATTTCCGGAAAATATGTTTATATGGCTATAGTTAGCCATTATTAATAAAAAGATTATTGCATTTTCTAAAGTTTTAAAATACTCTGACAGCATATGTATATATCACAGTTGATTTTACAAAGTAAAAAAAAAAGTTTAAGTACAGAATTATTTAACATGAACAATTTCTGCTTTAGATAATTCCACCTGGTTCTCTAGATTTGCTCTCTGCCTTTGTCCACCTTGCTTTCTACCCTGTGGGTCCCCATACTCTTTGATTTCCAATTGCATTAGGCCATGTGAGGCATTGAAATTGAAGAGGCAGAAGGACAGAATGATAGGATCATTCATTCCCCCTTGTTCTCAGCTTCTGTGGTTGCCTTAGGCTAGTATGTCCAGTGACAGAAGGTAAAGCTTACTTAAAGTAACTTTTACTACACAATGGTTAATCCTTCTGGATTCCAGCAACCTTTACCCTCCCTTAGCTATTCAGAACTAGCAGTAGTAACAGCTTCAGGATTATACTCTAGCATTTGTGGATTCCCTACACCCTTTCCATGCCTTTGCAATTAGTTGTTTGCAAATAAGTCCTGCTCAAAAGATCCTAATTGGAGTGCACCATCTGTTATATGTTAGTATCATATACAGTACAATATCTAAACCAAGAGTGGCCTTCATCCTAAATTCCATTTCTATAAGAAGATAGATTCTAGAAATCATCTATTATTATATATGCAATAGCATTCCAAAGACTAAATAATTTATTAGTAAAAAGAAAGTATATAAATTAACAAAGTACATATTTTATTTTAATTACTGAACTATTGAAAGGATTCTTGACTCATTAAAAAATTTCAAATAGCATAGACTCATTTAAAAAATATTTTCCAAATATTATATAACAATAGAATCTTCCTTAACTATTTCTTAAATGTTTTCCAAGTATTATATGCATCAGGGTTAAGAAAACAAATGATTTCCATAAAATGGTCATGTTTGCATTTGAAATCATCCATCTGCAAACGAGATCACATAGCAACGGTTAAGATCAATAAGCTTTCAGTGTGTCTCAAGTATAAAAATAATGGTCAGCTTGATCACAAAAATGATGTATTGACAATGGGTTACAAATGGGATGAACTTTAGGGTCAAGATCTAGAACCTTATGCTGACATTGAACAAGGATGAATTCAGATGTCACTTAACCATTTTATTGTTTATAACAGTGTAGATAATAAGACTATCATGAAGCATCATTGGAAAAATTAAGTAAGAATGAAATGAGTGACAGTGCAATATATTGGAAAGACCACAGCCTTTGGAGTTAAAAAAATATGCTTACCACTTAATGTCTTGCTTTTTTAGGCAAGTAAGTTTCTTAACTTCTCTCAGCCTCAGTTTCTCTCTAAAAACACATGAGAATAATAACTAATTTTTAGTCATGTTGCAAGAATTAAAATGAATAGACACAAATTGCAGAATAATATTTGTGGAACAATTATAAATGTATTATTGTTATTAATTAACATATATAATTGGCACTGTGTATATAATAATAATCCAGGCTGCAGGATTACAGAATATAGGAACATTAGGTAACCATGGCCTTCATGTTTCAAGAAGGCAAAATCTTTCACTGGTTCAGCAGGGCTCTGGTGTTTATCTGCCTGTCATGGGTCCTGGCATTGATGCCTATGTGACATGTTCTTGACCATGTCACTTAATTTTCATTGCCATGTTTGAAAAATAAGTATAAATATAGTACTTATCTCTTAAAATTATTATTAATATTAACTAACAATGTCTTTAAGACATTTGCTATAGTACCTAGAATACTGAATTAGTATTCAATCAATGTAATACATGTACAAAGAATAAAGATGATATCTAGAAAATAAAACACATGGGAAGGAACACATATCTGCCTTGATTTTCAGCAATGTTGCCTTTCTGTTTTACCATTCTTCTAATTAGAAAGGAGGATTCTTAGAAGGACATATAGAAATATCTGTAGAAATATTACTTGTGAGTAAGATAAATGGGAAAATATCAAAGCACTAAAACTAATAACCATTCTAAATCTAAAATTGTATAATTATACATTCTCACAACTGCCAAATTTAGATTTATTTGGATTTAGATTTCATAAAGTAAAAAGGTTTATTTCAAATTCTCACCCCTTCACTGGGGTTAATTTCTATGTGTTCTTGAGTTTCCTTCTGAAAAGTTTGACATTCTTGATACCTCTTGTGGAAGACACAGGTCATGGTAAATCCAATGTCTTTGCAGTCAAGTTCTGACTCTTTGTGAGATGATTTTCTTGCAGAATAAAGACAAATCAATTCCTGAAATTCCATTTCCGGCTACATAGTTTACCTTACAATGTTTCTGTTAGAAGTGATATATTGAGAAGTTTAGAAGTTATTCACTATGAAATAAATCTGTCTCTCAGAGTTCCAAAGTGCAAACACCTTTCACTTTGGTGATATTTATACTTATGGAAAGAGAAAATAATATGGAGAATGATACTCTTTCTAGAGTTTTCCATTACAGTTTCGTTTCCCTCTTCTCTTTGTTTGCCCCACAAGTAGCTGACTTATAGAAATCTGTGAATCTTATTTTCAGCAGGCATCTCTTACAATTTCAATCAATCTTACTTCATTTTTTGTGACCTCTTCAGTTTAGGGCCCACGTCTTTGTGCTTCTTGAGTTGTTTCCTCGCGAGTCTATCATTCTTTAAGATCCTTTTTAAAAAGTTCCCTGTTTTGTATTTGTTGAGACATAGTTTGCGTCTGTGCTGACTGAATTTCTAGGGCATGATTCTGGCTTTAACTGCAATTTCATGACATAGAGGGGTGTATGCATTTGCTGTATTCTACACAAACCTCCTTCAAGGACTCAGAAAGGTTCAGTCTCAAGTGTTGGAAGAACCTGATGACCAGAACCCGAATTGATTGTTTTCCCAGAGAAAGAATACCACAGCACAAAGGAAAGCTAAACAATTGAAAGTGAACAATACATTATTGGAATGTAAAGGTTTAGAAAGAAAATCCTTGATAAGAATAGCACCTGTGGTTTAAACTTTTAATCTAAGATACTCAGATACATTCTATAGATAACCAGATGTCCTAAGAATTCTAACAATACACAGTGCCAATTATATATGTTAATTAATAACAATAATACATTTATAATTGTTCCATAAAATGATTAAGAAAAATTGCAGACATTTATTCCAGGACCAGCCCACTCATAAAGGTTTAACCACCCACCTTATAAAGTTAAAATGTCTGGCAAGTCTTGCAGCTAGTCTGTGCTTAGCCTTATTGCAATTTTCATACACAAACTTGATAATTATCATTTAGATTATTTGGGCTTTCATGGATGTCATTTCCAACTTGAAATATTATTGACATTGATTTTTGTAGACTGTAAAAGGCTGTAAATTGATGGAAGCAGTAATTAAATCATGTTTTACCATTTGAAGGCAATTGACTGTATCAGTCTTTGATGCTTCTACCTTTTAAATTAGTTGTATAGCAAGGGATTGCTGGTGATTATATACATTCTACAAGTGCTTTTTTATGTGGAACTTTCCAAAATTTTGCAAAAGGAAATTTCATTCATATCCATGTTAAAAAAATGTTAAGGAACAAATAAGTTTGACAGAAATATCCTATACCATGTGATGTTGCTAACTGAAATTTAATGAGGTATATTTAATAGGCAGTTTGTAATATTTTGAAGGTGATATTGCCATACTAGATACCTAGAATATCAATATCAATATTGTATTCCTGCTGATGCCTAGCACTGTAAAACAATGTGTGAGGCACATCAAAGTTATCTCAAGCTCAGTACTCCTGGTACTGCCATCATACTTCTTCCTGGTGCTTTCCAGACTGGTCTGACACAAGCTAGACTATAAACTTTTTGAATCAAAAACTTTTCTTTATTATTAAAATCAAGCTAATCACAATAGCTGATCTTTACCATGTTGCATGTACTGTTCCAGTTGATTCATATGTGTTAATATAATCTTCATATGCTTTGAGGAAGTTTTGTTAATATTATCACCAGCTCATGTTTGACAGATGAGGGATTTGAGTTGAAGTGAAGAAAATGAACTGAAGAAATTTTCAACAGGCACACAACTGATTAAGTGTCTCATCCCAGCTGGCACCGTGTGACATCTGTGTCCTTAACCTCTGTGAAGTTCACTATGAAGTTTCCTGCTTCTAAGTAGTTCACTTAATTTTGGTCAAACTCAGGTAAATAACATGGTATTTCTAATTTACATTTATAGCTGAAGCATTTAGATGAGTAATTTTTGTAGTTACAACATGAAGAAAGTTATCTTTCTGATTATTTCACAGAGGCAGAAGGTATTAACTTTTCCTTCTTTTGAAAGTATAGATTTTCTTCTATATTTTTATTAAAATCTTATTCTTGACCAGCAGTTTGTGGAATTGGTTTGGTACATGTAGTAAAGACCATTTATAAACTGTTGTGCGGGACTGGGTAGTCATGTATTAAATTTCATTAAAATGAGATATAATTATGTCTCTAATTGGTTTTCAAGTCTTATCATGTTTTTCTGTAGAGTGGTATAAAATACATCCTCTTTTTGTAAGACAAAAGCCATGATGGGTTATATTTTCTCTCCTCTTTTCCATTGATGGAATTTGTTTGTATTTAAACTTAACTATCAATGCATTCTATAATAAGTAAAATGTATTTATAACATACAGTGAAGCTCTTTGAAGTAAAATAATTTAGAACTTGGGTTCATTGAACAATATAAACTTTAAAAAAAATTCTTTCATCACTTAGGATTCTACATATATTAAGAGAAATAAGTTTTTTAATTAGGTGGCTTTTGTTTAGTTTATTCTGTTTTATTTTTCTCAACAAGGGCAACATTTAACACCCCCTGGATCTAAAAATAGTTATGTGTTAACTTATTTTCATATTTCTATTTATTACCATTTAATTTGCAGTCCTGGAAATTGTAAATGTTCCAGTGAATTCATGAAATGCGTTCAAACCGAATTCCCAGCAGGGCATGTTATTAAGTATGCATACCTTTTTAAAAGAATAAAACAAATTTCAATTATCAAATGCCTACAAAATGTCCAATATTGCTTGGGCACTTTTATTTATAATGTGTTATTTCTATATTTACTTAAGATTTTCATAATGACAATTTTTTTTTCCTGCAGAACAGAATATCCTTTCAAAGCCCTACCTATGTTCAATAAATGTAGCATATTGATTTTCAGTGCCTTTGTCCTCCATGTGCAGGTCCAGTTTTCTGGAATACCATATCAGGTATTCCTCAATACCTGATACGAGGTCAACTAAGAAAAATTTCACTATGTTCTTAAACATGGGTCTCTACTTTTTCCCCAGTACATGCATCCTTGTCTTAGTAACTTTTGGTGATAGAATAGGGGAGATTAGAATTCCCTTCTTGCATCTGCTATTTTTCAAGTGCCTTTAGTGCTAAGTAATCCTTATGTCAAAGCAACATATTTGAAGTGGAATATTCTGCCACCCTTCATAAGCATATATACCACTTGGTGCAGTGTAACTACTCAACATATTATAGATGACAGTGTCTTTATTATAATTGTTGGTTATGATTATTCAGGTTAACAAATCAAGGTCATACACTACTACAAGTTGCTCACATTACATTTTCTTGTACTTGCAAAATATACTTTTATTTTGCTATGCTTAGGCTAGTTCTTCATTGTCCTATAAATAACAAAAGCCTTCATTTATTCATGTGTGTGTGTGTGTGTGTGTGTGTGTGTGTGCGCGCGCACTCATATGGCACTTTTCTTAGTGTTAAATAAAACAACTCTAGAATTACATAAAGAGAATTTATTTGAAGGCTATTTCAAGAGTGGAAAATGGATGACCACAATAGAGAGAACACTTTAAATAAGAGATATGTATTCCAAAGATCAGAAGGAAAAGGGATTTTCTTTGTGGTGAGAGGTAAACAAAGCTTGGGTATGAGGAAGTGGGATGAGTAGGTGGCATGATGGCAAAATGGTTAGGGAATATCTTTTCTTACAGTTCATTCAGGGGAGGGTGCATTTGAAAGGAGCTATCTGCCAGCGCAGGCTGAGCATTATAAGCTGTAAATTTCATGAACCTGGCGGAAGGAGTGAAACTTAAGGATATGATGAAATGAAGTTAGCCAGCATTTATCTAGCTTGTCAGTGGGGACCAAAAGCTCACGCAATCACTTATGAAGCAAAGAATGGAAAGGCAGAGAGGGTCTATGTCTGTCCCTGCCACAGGTAAAGAAAGAGGCATCCACATATACCATTTAGGTCCTATGTAGGAAGGTGATTCTATGAATAAAGATTTTTTTCAGAAAATGAAAAGATGAGGATTTTCTGAACAGTTTCTATTTTCAAGAGCTATTGGCTCTCAGGCAGGTAAAATTTAATATTGCCCTTGAAATATTCTCACCCTTCTGCCCATATAAATCTTAATTCGTTAAGAAAGGTTTATCTTCTCTGTCAGGTCTTCCAAAGGGAAAACAAAGCCCATAATTATTCTAGTATATAAAAACCCAGGTTCGGTTTAAATTATGAACACTTAAAATTGTGACTTGATTTTTTTTTCTTTCTTTCATGACTTCTAGATTGTAAGGGTTTGTTTGTTTGTTTTTGGAAAACTTTGATTTATTATATCACTTCATTTTCCTTACATGGTAGGATCATGTTGATGAATTTCAATGGGACCCATGAGAGACTTCTGCTGATACCTCTTATGCTCAATATATTTTCCCTATAAATGTGTGGGTTCTAGAATCAAATGATCTAGATGTGAAAACCACTGAAATTTTCCTAAATAAATGACCTTGGATAGGTTAGTTGCCCTTTCTGTGCTAGTTTTCTCATGTATAAGAGTGAAACTATAATAGTGGGTCATTGAATGGATTAAAAAAGTGTTCAGAACATTATCTGTCAAATTATAGATACTCAATAATTTGTTATTAGTAATTACATTGTTATATGTTATAATTACTGATTTTAGAAAGTGAATAATGTTACTCTTTCTGACTAACAGATGATGTAGGGGAGTTCTTTATGATTTCACCAACATGTGGGATCTAAAAATGAAGATTTCATAGAAGTAGTGAGTAGAATAATGGTTACCAGTTTCTGTGAGAGGATGGAAGGTGGGAGGATAGAAGGGGGTAGTCAATAGGTACAAAGTTAAATTTGTATAGGAAAAAAATCTGGTATTCTTAAGTACAGTAGGGTGATTTCAGCTAACAATAATACTGTGAGTATCTCAAAATAGCTAGAAGAGAATATTTTGAATGTTTCACCACAAAGAAATGATGTTTTAGATGAAGGCATTCTAATTACTCTGTTTCAATCTTTACACAAAATATGCCTGCATTAAAACATCACATCATACTCCATAAATTTGAGAGTTATTTCTCAGTTAACAAATAAAATTCTGCACAAGGCAAGTCAATCATTTTATACTAACATTCTATACTAACTAGGACACATCTTCCTAAGATACCTGTTCTCTTTTTGAAGTTATGAATATTACCTTTTCTTCTGTCTGTAATTTACCCTAGCAATATTATGTAGTCTAATAAAGCTAATATTACCACCACCATTATTATTGAGGTCAGACCATGGATCTGGACTTCTAGGTCCTATGAATTTTGTCCAGTCTTCAAGAACCTACCTTACTAGTTATGTAGTTGAGAACTGATCCCTGATTTTTTCTTTTCAGTTACATTTCCATCACCAACTTACAAGATACACTTCATTTGATTCATTATATTCCCCTGGTTTCCAGTTAATCATCACCATGCATATTTCTCCCTGACAAATTTTTATAGGGCAAAATCTTTATTTATTCAGGTTACTTTCACTAGGAATAAAATAATATAGTTACAATGTAAATTAGGAATAGTAAGACAAATTCTGCAAAATTAAATGAGCAGAGAATACTTGAGCAAGAAAAGCTAACAAAGATAATGCCAACTCTTTGGAAAAAGCAAATGGGAAATGTCAAAGTCGACATAAATTTTTTTGAAAGGGGAAACTAAAGAAAAGAAAAATCATAAAAATATTAAAATAAATTAAAAATTTAGTCAGAGAAACTTTATTTATAAGTTTTCTAATTTTTTTAAAAAAATTCTATCCCAGGAATTAATCCCCATTGGAAACAAGTATGGAATATGACTTTTTTTCTTAAAGACATATTATACTGTTTTTTATTAATAGAATTTGCAAAAGAATGAGGTTATAGTGAAATTTTTACAGAAGAAATCTTTTTTGATAATACTTAAAACATTTCCCACAAATATTCCTCACAAATTTATCTATTTAATATGACTCATATTAATTAATTAAATCAGCATTTCTTCAATGGCAAACTTAGAGGCATTGGCAATTGAAACTACCATTTGAATTATACTGAGTCTGCATGTTGAAGCTAAGACATACCAGTGACACAGAACTTATTACAAAAGAGATAACTATATACTAAAAGACATCCTCACCAAAGAGAAGAAGGATCCATCTGAACAGATGAATAAGTTTAAGATCTCTGAAAACATGAGGAAGCAGGCAGATAAGACTTCCATAAAGAGGAACACAAAGAAATGGAAGGGAATAAAATTCCAGACAAAAATTTTAAAATATTTGTTATTAAATGATTTGTTATTAAAATGATTAATAAATTGCTAAATGAAGATCTAAAAAATAAATTAAGGAACCACTTAAGAGAGTAAATACAGAAGATATAAGACCATTTTAATAAAGAGATACAGATTCTGGAAAGAAACCAAGGAGAACTCATGGAAATGAAAGATGCAATAAATAAAAATAAATTCACTGGAAACTATCACCAACAGATTATATTATGTACAAAATAGAAATTCAGGCTTCAAAGGCAGGCTATTTGAACTGGAACACTCAGTAGACAGTAAGGAAAAAACTAAAACACCATTAATCAGAATATATAAGAACTCTGGGACAATATTAAGACCAAACTTAATGAGTAATTGGGATAAAAGAGGGTATAGAAATATAGACTAATGGTATTAAGAAACTTTTTATTGAAATAAAAGCATAAAATATTCCAAACCCTAGGAACAAGATGGATATCTAAATAATAGAGTCATACAGAACTCCAAATAGACAAGATTAAAAAAAAACATTTCCAATACACGTGATCAAAATGCCTAACATAAAGAATGAGGATAGAACATTAAAAGCCACAAGAAAGAAACATCAGATCACATTTAGAGGTAGATTGATTGATAAGATTCACTTCAGACTTTGCAATTCAGACTCTAAAATCTAGGAGGGTTTGATATGAGTTAATCCACACTCTGAAAGAAAACATATGTAAGTCAAGTTTACTCTATTGCACAAAGCTGTTACTCAGCAACAAAGAACAAATAAAAATATAAAAATTAATATATATTATATTAATATATTCTATATATACATATAGAATACCATGCATCTTTTCAGATCATAATGGATTGAAATTAGAAATTATCTACAAGAAAATTTATCAAAACCTTGTAGACACATGGAGATTGGACAATATTCTTTTAAATAAGGAATAGATCATAGAAGAAATGAGAGGAGAAATAAAATTCTGGAACCAAATGAGAACAGTGATAAAACATACCAAAATCTCTAGAAAAGTATGAAGGCATTTCTAAGAAGAAAGTTTATGGCTTTAAGAGCCTAAATTAAAAAGTAATGATAATTAAAAAAAAAAAACAGAAAGATCCCCAATAGATGATCTAGTTGTACATTTCAAGGCCCTAGAAAAACAGAAATAAATTAATTCTAAAACCAGTAGAAGATAGAAAATAATTAAGATCAAAGATTAATGAAATAGAGAATGAAAAAATAACAAAAAAAAAATACAATGAAGATTTGATATACCCCTAGCTAAACTAATCAAAAGAATGTGAGAGAAGACCCAAATGAACATGTTCTAAATTGGAGATCTAATCAAAGATTCAATCTAAAGATTAATATTGATACTTCATTGTTAAAAGGTTCTTTATCATTGAAAAGATGTTTTATAATTGCATTATTTATTCTATCAGCAATTTATTCAGATAAGCAGTCTATTATTATTCCCATTGAAGATAACTGATGCTCAGAAAGTTTTACTAGTGGATTTACAATAATTTAACGAAGTACAAGTGTTGAATCCCTTTTCAGAGAAGAATATACAAAAGGATTCAGGTTCATGTTTTATCAGTAACTAGGGAAAACATATCTAACTATATATTCATATATTTTATATATGTGCATATATATTTTTAATATATAATTTATTTTTCTTTACATGTTCTTAAAGAGCCATTGAAAAGCACTTTTATTTTAGTTGAAGTACACAGGTAGAAAGAAACACAAAAACATTACCTGTTTCTATGTTTTGCACTGGCAGTTAATGGTGAGCAAGAATAATTCAAATCTTCTTACACTCCAACAAACCTTGAAAGTTCATGTTTGAGTGCCAGTAAATGTAAATCATTCAACTCATTTTTTTAAATAACCCTTTCTCTGAAAATGGTCAAAATCGTTTGTGAATATAGCTAGACCTTCAAAATTTTTGTACTAAACAGCACAGACTTAGCTTATGTAATTCATTTTAAATTTCATGTAGCTTATTGCTGCCTGTTGTCTTTTTTTTTCTTTTTTTAAACTGGTGTTTGTGATGAAAACAATAATGAAGCATTCTGTTTCAAAAATATCCAAATGACCTATTTGAAACCTTGCTGTTAAGTCTTTCAAAAATATATTCCTAAGAAAAACTACCTTTCTTCTGAAGACATTATTTGTTGTTCCAAATGAGAAACGTTTCTGCCAGGTTCCTGCCATGCTCACATTGCTGTATAAGAACCAGTAAAACTCTTCATGAAATTGCTTTTTTACCAGTCAACAAAAACCAAGTGTGAAAAGGTCGTTATTATTTTTATTATTTTTGTTGTTTTGTTTTGTTTTTCATGGTTAGTCTTTATTTATCTTTCTGAAGACTTCAGTCTATTTTTCCAAAATAACTAAGAGAGATAGAAAAACCATTGCTTCAAATGCTGCGTGAACAATGATGATGCCCCCAGTGAAAGATAATGGTCCTTTTTTCCTCTTCTGGATAAAGGAAGCAACTCTTCTACACTGGAAAGAGTTGTAGTTCTCAGATAGTAAAGCACAAGGCATAGCTATATAGATGCTGATCAGAGCTCCTGCACCATTTATTTCCCTATCACAACTAAACAACTTATGTGGATGGAGAATATGTGCCTAGAGAGAGGTAGGGAGCTGGGTCCTTGAGTTGTGCCTAAATGCAATTATTTGAATGTTAGTGCTTGCATAGATATGAAGTGGATACTTCATTAAAAACCGAATAATTGGGTATAAATAGGTATATAGTGAGGGTTTTCTAGAGGAATAGAACCAAAAGGAGAAAATATGTATGTATTTTCTCCTTTTGGTTATATATATATATATATATATATATATATATATATATATATATATATATATTTATACATATTTATACATATATATATATATATATATATATATATATATATATTTATTTATACAACCAAAAGCTGGATAGTCCCAGTTCAGGGTGAAGGCCCAGAAACTTCCTGAAGAGTCACTGGGCAGAGTCCACTTTAGAGGAGTGAAGTAGCTGGAGTCTGATGTCCTTATTTAATCACATTAGCAATTAAGAGCCCTTTCAAGAAAAATTGAGCTTGCATCTGTTGCTGCTTCCTTGTTCTTCCAACTTTTGTCTCATCCAAACCTCCAACCTATTAGACAGTGTTGTCCACAATTAGAGTGGGTCTCTGCTTCAGTTTGCTGTTCCACATGCCAGTCATTCCTAGAATACCTTCATTGACATACCCAGAAGTCTCTTAATCTTAGGCATCTCTAAATCCAATTAAGCTGACAATTCAGATTAACCATTACAATAGCCAAAATAAGAGTTTAGAATTTATTTGTTGTTATTAGATTTAACATTAGTAGACACATCATGATCATGTGGCTTACAAGTATAGGTGTGCAGCTGGGAGGTTTTGAGTTATTTTTATATGAATTTATACCATAGTATACAATTTTTACTTATGGTGAGTCCTCACTCCCAGTCCTGGCTGTACCCAGTTCTCCCCTTCTCCATGTTCATATCAGGCAGCTGAACCTGGTTGGGGAAAATAACATAACTGTGCCCTCTGTTGTTATTTATTAAGTTAATTGCCACAGACCTATGTGAGCTTTTAGTACTATCTGGCAAGTCTTATACATTTCCTAGTCTGTTCATGTTCCCAGGCTCCAACTATAATTTTACCTCTTTTATTCTTTCTTTAGTCCTCTAGAACCTCTTTTGGTCCTCAATTTCTATGGACAATGCTTCCTATTACAATAATAAAATAGAAGAAAATGAAAACATTCCCACTGTTCATTATCAATCTACCTATATCACCTCTCTACCTTCCCTTCTGTCATTATGGATGAATTGCCCACTTATGTTTGAGAACCAGCCTTCATTTGGTCATGATACTTCTCATCCTCTCACTTATAATGCTTTAGCAAGATGTCCATTCTGCAAAAACTGGATTTTCCACTTCACTGAGTTACTTTCATGATCATATGACATAAAGTAATACTATCCATGTTAACAAAATCATTGAACAAGCATATTTCTCCATATACCATTAAATCTCTTTGTTAACTTGAAAGCAAAATTAATCAAAAGATATGATTATATTTTTATTTCTAATTCCTTTCCTTCTAGGTTGAGACATTACTAGTTAGGATTTTGTTCACATCACTACAGTAAAACAGATTTTGTCAAAATCACCAATGTCTGTCATAGTAATTATCAATTCTTTATTTTTATTTTTTATTGATTTTTTAAAAAATAATGGACAGTGGGATGCATTACAGTTCTTATTACACATATACAGCACATTTTTCATATCCCTGGTTGACATAAAGTATGTTGACATCAATTCATGTCTTCATACGTGTACTTTGGATATTGATGTCCATCACATTCCACCATCCTTGCTAACCCCCTGACCCTTCCCTTCCTCTCCCACCCCTCTGCCCTATCTAGAGTTCATCTCTTCCTCCCATGTCCCCCCTCCCTACCCCACTGGGAGTCAGCCTCCTTATATCAGAGAAAACATTTAGCATTTGTTTTTTGGGGGGATTGGCTAACTTCACTTAGCATTATCTTCTCCAACGCCATCCATTTACCTGCAAATGGCATAATTTTATTCTCTTTATTGCTGAGTAAAATTTCATTGTGTATATATATGCCACATTTTTTTTAATGCTTTCATCTACTGAAGAGTATCTAGGTTGGCTCCACAGTTTACCTATTGTGAATTGTGCTACTATAAACATTAATGTGGCTGTGTCTCTCTTGTATGCTGATTTTAAGTCCTTTGGGTATAGTCCGAGGAGAGGGATAGCTGGGTCAAATGGTGGTTCCATTCCCAGATTTCCAAGGAATCTCCATACTGCTTTCCATATTGGCTGCACCAATTTGCTTAAATGAATGATCAATTCTCATTTTGTTAATCTACCGAATTCACCACTTTTTCCTTTTTAATACAGGGAACTTCCAGGATTCCCTGTTTTCTCTTTTACTTCATTAACCATTTATTTTCATTCTGGTTTGTGGGCCTTGTCCCATCTCTCTGTCTTCCAAATTTTAGCACGCACCAGGGTTCAGTTGCTGACAGTTCCCTGATACTGTCACTCCCTTGATAATCTCATCATATGGTTTTAAATACCCTCTGTGCCCTAAACTCCTGATTCTAGACCTTTAGCTGAGCAACTCACTGCATTTCCAACCATTCATCCAACTTCTCATTACATATATCTAATCCATATTTCAAACTTAACCAATCTCCAAATAATTTCCTCATTGCATAACTCTTCCCCGCCTGTTCTTTCCACATCTTCTCTATCTCAGTAGATATAACTCCTTTCCTAACAGGTGCTCAGGTAACAAACTTGGGGTCCTCCTTAATGCCTCAATTTAAAAAAAAACACCAATAAATTTGTTAACAACTCCTACAGTTTACACATGTAAGATGCAATACTAGAGTTTCATATTAAAAAGTCATACCGTGTTATTTCCCTTCCCCAAATTCCCTGATGATTTCCCATTTATATCAGACTTAAAATTGTAGTTTTTAGAATTACCTTCTGGAACTTCTCTGCTCTATTTCTGATCATCTTCTCCTTATTCATTGCTCTAGCATGCTAGTTTGATTCATCTAACAGGTACTGAGTTCATTCTATGAGGTCAGCACTTTTGAGATAGTATGGACAAAGTATTAAAAAAAAACTTCTGATGGTCTCCTTAGTTTTCCTCAGACAAAGCACACATGCTGATGTGGCCTTCTTGTTTGATATTTCTGACTGTAAAACTCTGTCATCTTATATTCAAGTGGACAGCTCCTTTCTTTCCTCAGGCCTTGGCTGTTGTAATACCTCGATGAGTCTCAGTTCTTCCCTCTCATTGTGCTATAGTATACTTACACCTTTTGTTATTCTTCATACTATCATTCACCAACACACCCTATATTTAGTTTCTATTTGGTTATTTTATTTCTCTACACATTAAAATATGTAAAAACAATTGTGGTAATAAAGTACAATAGAAAAGAGAAAGAAAAAATATAAGTTCTTTTTAAAATCAGGGGTAAAAATGACACAGATGAAAAATTAGAGCTATCTACATTACAGTGTTTTTTCATTTAAGCATACATTGTTCTGTTCACATGCCATTTTCACTGTTATTAAGACAATAGAAAGCTACTGGGTTTCTTTGGGCTCCCTTGTGAACACTAACCCTTCATCAACAAAAAATGCTTTACCTGGCTTTTAGAGACCCATAAGAGAATGGTGCCAAATAAAATCCTTCTGATCACTTGATTATCAAAATATTTTCCAAATTCAAGCATAGTACATGGAGCCAAAATTGTGTCTAGGATAAATAAGAATTAGGGTCCTGAGCTGAGAGGGTCCAAGTAGCTTTCTGTTCTGTTCATGGGCAAGAGCCAACTCTAATCTAGTTATTAGTTTAATTAATCACTCCAAAACATTTACACATAGTCAAATATAATCAGATAGTAAGGGATGGGGCACATCTGTACTGAGGCTGATCAGAGCTCCTGCACCATGTATTTTCCTCTCACAGCTAAACAACTTGTGTGGATGGAGAACATGTACCTAGAGAGAAGCGGGGAGCTGGGTCCTTAAGTTGTGCCTAAATGCAATCATTTAAATGTCAGTGCTTGCATAGATATGAAGTGGGTACTTCTTTAAAAATCTAATAATTTGGGACTTCATAGCTATGTTATTGAGGGTTCTCTAGAGGAACAGAACCAAGATTGGTTTACACAACACAACCAGAAGCTGAATAGTCCCATAATAGCTGTCTGCAGTTTGGAGGCCTGGAGGAACCAGAAGTCAGAACCAGGAACCAAAACATTTCCACATGGTCAAATGCAATCAGAGGTTTTATTTCAATTTACATTTATATGTTGGTGTACTTATTACAACATGATATGAGTATACTCTAGATAATCTTCAGCCTTTATTGTTTAAACATCTTTTCATTTTAGAGCTCTCTACATTACAGTATTTTTCATTTAAGCGTACATTGTTCTGTTCACGTGCCACTTTCAGGAGTAGAAACCATGTTTGGAAATTAGGTTACACATGAGGATAACACCTTGTGAATCTATCCATTTCATTGGAGATTTGTGACTATAATTTGATAAACTATTGCCAACCTGGAAGATGGCTTTAATGTTGTTTTTAAGTAACAGATGGTAGATATTGTTCTATCATAATATTATTTTTAAATATTTTTGATGTTTTAAAAAGTGCATTCATAAAACAAAGATTGTGCCAGTGTTCTCTAACATAATAATTCGTTCTTTACTGGATTAATAGGGAATTGAAGCTCGAATTCTCATCTTAACAGTGAAATTTTTCAAAATATACTCTCAGTTTATCTACCTTTCCAACCTCCTAATGTATCACTTAACCTAAAGTTGACTTACTACAATGGATTTTACCATTTCATAAAAGTATTTAACTTCCATATTTCCCAGCCCATGTGTTCCTTTGCATATTTTTGTTTACTCGTCTTTTAAATTCAAAATCACATTTCTTCTGTAAAACATTTACTGATTTTTGATTCCTTCTTCCTCTCTTTGGAATTATTTTACTGTGATTTTGCAAAATTTTATTGAAATTTTTCTTCTTACACGAATCACAATCTTATTTGAATCAAGGGAACTAAGTTTTTTAGCAAGCCTTTCCTTCCCACCAGATGTTATGCTCCTTAAGCAGAATAGTGAGTCCTTATACATTTCAATGTCTAAGCATCTAACATAGTTATTCTCGACTTGAAGACAATTTCTGGAAATCATTGGAGACATTGTTGACTTTCATGACTTGGAGAAGTAGAGTAAGATTGGCCTTTAATGAGTAGAGGCCAGAGACACTGATAATCCCTATACAATAGCACAGGATAGCTGCCACAACAAAGAAGCATCTCTCCCAAAATGTTAAAAGTGCAAAGGTTAATAAACCCTGTCCTATCATTTTCCCCATATATAATTTTTACCATTATCTCTACTCACATGAAATAAGTTTGCCAGATATGGGGAATCTGAACAGTTTTGATTAAATGTGAAAATTCCCTTTAGGTTTCTTTTTTTCCTTCTATACACTATTAACTATGACTATCTTCATTTTAATAGGATTTATCAGAACATAGAACCCTAGGCTCACAGCTTTCTTCTTGCTCTTCCACTCTCCTACCAACATAAGAATAGAAAAGAAAGGACGGCAATTAAGGAAAGATGACAGGGTTGTACATTATACTATATTAAAAGAAATATATTGTGAGAGTCTCTTCTACAACCTGCTGGCCTTCCTGTCTCACCCTATGACTCCCATCACTAGAGACAACCTCCAGCTTGGTTAGCACCTTTCATATGCATAATTGGATTTATTATAGGACCTTGAAGATTTTCCAGATAGGTTAAAAATTTTAATGTAACATAAAATATTTTGAAATATAAAAAATATAAAATGCCTTAACAGGTCTACCCTATAAAAACAAACCACATAATAAGACTGGAGATGAAGATTGTGTGATATAGGGCTTGGGTTTCTGACCTGACAAAGAGCAGGAAAAAGTGGTATGAAAGGTATGGGCACAGGTTCCAGGAGCAAGAACATGGAAGTATCAATCAGGACATCATCTCTTCTTCTTTCTCCTGCATGGTTTTTTGTTTGTTTGTTTGTTTGGAATTAGGGATTGGACCCAGGGATGCTGAGTCACATGCTCAGCCCTTTTTATTTTACATTTTAAGACAGAGTCTCTCTAAGTTGCTGAGGACTTTGCTAAATTGCTGAGGCTGCCCTGAAACTTGCAGTCCTCCTGCTTCAGCATCCCAAGCCTCTGGCATTACAGGCGTGCGTCACCATGCCCAACTCTCCTGCTTGTTGATCTCTTTCTTGAGGTAAAGTACTATATTTTCTCTTCAGTGTCTAAGTAATCACTTTCTGAACAGAGGACAAAAAAAAAAAAAAAAAAAAAAAAAACAAACAATAAAGAATAAAAGAAGATGCTAGGTGCAGGGGGTATAAACCTGTAATCCCAAAAGTTCCTGAGGTAGGATAAAAGTTCAAAATCAACCTCAGCAATGTAATGAGGCCCTAAGAAAAACAGTGATACTCTGTCTCAAAAAATAAAAAAGTCTGAGGATGTGGCTTAGTGGTAAAGTACCCCTGGGTTCAATCTCTTGTACCAAAATTCGGGAAAAAAAATAGAAGATTCATAAAATTTATACTTGTCATGTGTTACAGGATTTGTGGGTACTGAAACTAAAGTCCATGAGGGAGACATCAAGAAGATCTCCTACCCTTTTAGGCCTGTGTATATCCAACAATTGAAAAAAAAATGTCATTATGTATTTTTTTCCATGTGACAACACTTCTTTGTTTATTATACAACTAAGTTTCTATTTGGAAAAAGTATTACAAAAAAATTTAATTACTTAACAAACATGATTTTTTTTTTGGAAGAAACAAGACTTATTTTGAATGGCTGAAGACATTTTTAAGAAGAGGAAATGGCTGAATACATACAAAGCAGAGCTGTTTCCAAGATAATACATAGTAATGTTGAAGAAATGTAGCATCAGCAATGGTATCTGACTTCTCCTGAATAGTAAGCAATGTCTGAGATTGAAATCAAGGGAGCACAGCAGTGCAGTAGGTAACAAGAAGATCAGTTAACTCCAAAGATGTTTCTGTTTCTTGGAGTAAAGAAGCAAGGGGGCTGGCATGATGGATCAGTGCCTTCCCTTGGCCAGTTCTTAAGTACCCAGCAAAGAAACTGTCTCAGGTTCAGTAGTTAGGACAAAAGTGAGAATGGTGGAAATGTCATAAAGCCACCTGATGCTTTCTGTAAGATAATGATACCTCTTTCTGCATGCTGTCACCCACACTGCCTCAGAGGCTGGGGAGGTTCAGATGGAGAAGTATCTCCCTTGTGGCAGCAGTGGGGTTAGAACTCCAAGAGTAACATGGACCTTCAAAGAGGGTTCCCAGATCAGGGAGAATGGTAGCAGTCATGCATAAAGGAAAGCAAGTTTCTAGCTGAAGAAGTCTACAGTATTGGGAATGAAAGAAAGGCAGCTTGAAATACAAAAATTTAGGATAAATATTGAGGTTGTTATTTTTTATTTTATTTTTCACACTAAACTTGGATTTAAGGTGACAAAATTATAGTCATGCCTAAATAATGATAACTGTGACAATGTTTCATGATTCTAGTGGCCTGTTTCAACAAACCAGGAACAATATCTAGCCAGGGGCAGTGGTGCATGCCTGTAATCCCAGCAGCTCAGGAGGTTGAGGCAGGAGGATCAGGAATTCAAAGCCATCCTCAGCAAAAGTGAGATGCTAAGCAACTCAGTGAGACCCTGTCTCTAAATAAAATACAAAATAGGGCTGGGAATGGGGCTCTGTGTTTGAGTGCCCCTGAATTCAATCCCTGGTAAGCCCCTCTCCCCCCAAAAAAGAAGCACTGGAGCAATATTTCAAAAATAATAACACTTTAAATTGACTTATTCTTGAAAAAGGCAAAGAATGTAAGATTCAGGTTATTGGTTGTTTGCTGTATGCTTTATAGTGTGTTGAGTCAAAGAATATGGAGGATGGGTGCAGCAGAATGTATCACCCACTTTGGACTCTGTCACATTTTTCAGAAATATTGAGTTTAATATAAAATTTGTTTTCCCTTATGGGAAAAGTATGCGAATTTCTTCATAAAACAAATGCTGTTTACTGCCATAAAATACAATATAAATATTTGGCCATGTCTGGTAAAGTCTATAATTTGACCTTAAATTAAAAAAAAAAAATTCTAACTGTAAAAAGAATTATTATGTGTTTCAAGCAATGGCCATCTGGAGGTGAGGCTTATCAAATCAAAAACAAAGTTTTCCAGAGCAATATGAAGATGAGAGCTTTTTGTGTAACTGAAAGAGACTTATAGTTTCAACTCCAGTATGTCATCGATCTGATCCTTGCAGCAAGAAAATACTACAGTAATCGAACATTCGCAGAATTTCTTGCAATACTCAAAGAATCCTGGTTTCAGGGCTAACTAATTGCCCTAAAATCTGGAAGTGAATCAGGAGAATCATAATCAAGATATACTTTTCTATAGCCAAAAGCAGATAGAGCACTTTAATGATGACTTTAAGAAATTGCTGGATTCTGGGTATGGATTAGAGTGTGAGTTGGAATCTCCTGGGTATCTGAGTTTTAGAGAGTTTCTTGTACTTTCATGGGCTTTCCTACAATATTCTTACCTTAAGGATCTGACAGTGCTATCTTCTTTGTCTCCACAGGGAAAGGAGAAGAGTAATCACTGTGAAGTATATACAGAGGGTCTTTTGACAAAGGCCTGCTATCTTCAGTGAGTAAGGACCCTAAAAATAAGATGAGGCACACCCAGGTAGTATAGGATAATCTCCTTGCTTCAAATTCACTTGTTTTGCAACTTTGTTTTTTTTTTTTTTCCACTGTTATGTCTAGATGTTAGGTATTTCCCAAAAATTCATTTGTGAGACAATGCAAGAAATTTTAGAGATAAAATGATTAAGAGGTTTGACCTTTTCAGTGCGTTAATCCCCTGTTAGGCATTGTGGTAAATATAGGCAGGTAACTACAGGCAGGAAGGGTGTGGCTGAAGGAGGATGGTCCCTGGGGGCATATCTTTGGAGTCTATATTTTGCCCTTATTGAGAGTAGTGCGCTCTCTCTCTCTCTCTCTCTCTCTCTCTCTCTCTCTCTCTCTCTCTCTCCTGGTGCCATCCTCCGAGCTGCTTTCCTCTGCCACAGTCTTCCACCATGATGTTCTGACTTACCTCAGGCCCCAAGAAATGGAGTCAGCCATCTATAAACTGAGACCTCTGCAACTGTGAATCCCAAATAAACTTTTCCTCCTCAAAAATTGTTCTTGGCAAGTCCTTTGGTCACAGCAGCAAATAAGCTAACTAAAACAAAAATTGGTACTGAGAGTGGGTTGTTGCTGTGACTAAACTTACCATGTGGTTTAGAAGCTTTTAGAACTTTTTTGGAATTTGTGGGAGGAATTTTGGAGAGTTTTGCAATCAAAGCTGGAAAAGCTTTAGAATGTTGTAAGTGGACCTTAATGTGCAATTCTGGTGGGTCTCAGAAGACCAGAATGCAGATGAGACGGTACACAGTGAAGATAGGTCTCATGAAGTTTCAGAGGAAAAGGAGGGTTCTGTTAGAAAGTGGACTAGAGGTCATTTATGTTGTGTTCTGGATAAGAAGTTGTTTACATTTTGCCCATGTCTGAGACTTTCTGTGAGGCTGAATTGAAAGGTAATGGACTTCTTAATCTGGCAGAAGAAATTTATAGGCAACACAGTATTCAGGCAGTGGCATGGATATTGCTGGCAGCTTTTAATGATAATTAGGAACAGAAAGCAAAGCAGAAAGATTTGAAAAGCTTACGGTTTAGCCAGAAAACCTAAATGTAAAATATAAAACTATAAAATTTGATTTTTATTAAAATATTAACTCATATTAAATGTACAAATTAACATTTTTCACTGTGATGTTTGCAGACATGCAGGTATTGTGTTTAGTTATATCCTCCCCTCCTTTCTGCTTTCCCATCCTTCCATCCTCCCTCCCCAGGCTGGTGGGGTCAGGGACAGGGGAAGTCCTCCAGCTTTATTCTCAGCCTGAGCAAATTGTTCTTAATTTTAGTGGGCCCCCTCAATATCAATCTGTTTCAATAAGATATAAATAAGCAAGAGGAGAAGAGTAAAACCTTCCATAGGGTCATGTTGGGATATCAGTATGAGCTCATGTATCATTTAAAACCTGAAGATATAAATGGTTATATATATATAAGTACCCACAGTTGTGTCTACATCCAGGCATACATTGCATTGGCATAGTTCCTTGCTCCGTGAGGTGAGTGAGCCAAGAATCATCAACACTTCAGTAGCAGTGAACACAACCTATACCCAGATCTTTCTATATTTCCTTCTCCAATACAAGGAATCAAGATTCTTTGGGAAAATTATTAATTCTGGGACTGGGACAGAAAATATACAAGATGAACTTGAGCCTAAGCATTTCTCAGTTCCAGAAAGTAAGAAAAGTCAACAAACAGAACTGCACAGTGATGGAATACTAGAGTCAATGAGAGTGCTCCCTTTGGCCAAAGCTGAAGCAATCTGAGCAACAGAAGTTTTAAAAATAATACTGTATTATAAACCAAAGGGGAAAAAATGTAAGAAACTATGAGTACATACATAAGTAAAATTTACATACATAAATCAATGCAAGGGAAGAGGGAAATATCTCTGCATAAGAATTTAAAATGATTTATGTACATATTCCTTTTTCAAAGAGTGAGCATAATTCCCTATCCCTTAAGTGTTTAATAAGCTCCTTTCAAAGAAGGCTGCATGGAAATAGGGGAAAAGAATAACTTAAAAAGAGAAACTTGGTGAATATGACCTTATTCAGGTGATCAAAGTTGGCATTTAAAATGATAAGTCTTGTTGATACCATGTGCCTTTGATATGATGTGGGGAGATTGGCCTTTGCTTATGCAGTCTTCCTCCCCAAAACACAGCTCCAGGTTAATCTTAATTAAAAAAAAAATCCTGTTAACTTTAATTTTAAGAGATATTCTACAAAGTTCTTGATTAGTACTTCTCAAAACTGCCAAAATCAATCAACAGAAAAGTCTGAGGAATAGACTGACAGGAGTCCAAAGAAGATATAGCACATAAATGGAATATGATACCCGGATGGCTTCCCAGAACAGAAAAAGGACAAGAAGTAATCGACATAATTTAATTAAGTATAATAAATGTGCCATCTTAATATAAGATGTTAATAAGACAGGAAATTGATGAGCAGGACATGAAAACTCTCTGTACTATCTTCACAATTTTTCTGTAAAGCTAAACTGCACTAAAATAAAGACATAATAATAGTTCTTTTAAGAAAGAGTGAATGGTTTGCCTTGGGCCTGTAACCTACACTTTCATCTTAAATCCTTTTTCTCAAAGGCAATTAAGGATAATTGCCTTATTTTTTTCCATAACCCAGTTACTATTTAGGGAATATAAATTCACAATTTCCACCTTTGTTACTTTATTAAATTTGAAAGCTTGGATTGTTATGTTTTTTTCTCCTTAGATGAAGTTCCTATTTTATAGTGAAAAAACTTTTCTATTGTTCATGTTCCAGAAAAATGAACACTAGTCAAAGCTTAGTCTTTATTCTTACCCACTATGTATTTGACTTGGACATAGCATTTAACACTGGAGAAGATATTCCCCAATTGTTTAATGTACGGTTTAATATCTCTTTATTTAAATCCTATTTCAAATATATATGTGCATATGTGTATGCATTTTAGAATTATATATACTAAGAATTAATGTCATAAATACTTGCCTTCACCAATGTTTATGAAGTCTGTGCAGATGTTTGTGTTACTTGAAATACTGAAAAGAGTGTGGATGTTTTTAGCACTATAGCTGTTAACTTGAATTGTTCACAGACCTCAAACAGGTAAACGTACTACTAAATTACCTCATTTAATAATTCTACTAAATACACAAAATTATTACTTAATATGAATATTTATTAGTTAATATTTATATTTACTGTGTCTCTTCTGTGTCTGGTGAAGTTTTTTTCTTTTAATATTTGCTTTTTTGGTTTCTTAGTGTCAGGAATCTATGTAAGTAACATGTTTAGAAGTGGGATTGAAAAAAAAAAACATTTGAAAATATAAGAAAGCTTCACAAACCAAAGGTTTGCACACATAAAATATATATATATATATATATATATATATATATATATATATATATATATATATATATATATACATACATGCAATGGTTATCAGCTTCCAAAGTCATAGTCCTATCTGACAATGAGTCTCATAATAAGGTAAGTAGGTAAGTGTTCCATAAATACTGTTTCATAATGGTGAAAAGGATGGCTATTAAACACTTCTTCTGTGTATAATAAATTGAAACATGATGAGAATGTTTACTATATCTCAAAGTAGAATTTCCCTTTTATTTGTTATCTGGACTCAGATTACAAATTTCTACTTGTTATTTTTTTCTCTTATTACTTGATCTAATTTTAGATAAATACATAGTTAATGTGTGAAAATTAAGTGCTTTAATTTTTGTAAGATGGTAAAAAGTAAAACATTATTTTCTTTTAAAGAAATTAAATACATTTATTATAATATGCTCCTTTCCACCTGAAAATATTTTGGTGTATCTACAACATTGCTATATAAAATTGCAACAACACTGTGTTCTAATAATAGGAAGAAGAATGATCACTTTCTAGAGCTTTCTGTTTTTCAAAAATTATATTTTTAAATTAATAGCTTAATAAAATTGCATCTTATTTGGGTTCACAGTTATGACTCAGTTTTACTATATACAAATAATAACTAGTATATTTACACAAGTGGGCAGAATTTTCAAAATATAATTACTTTTATTTTATTCTCATATGGACATTTTATAAAAATATGATTTATTACCCTTTTTATTTTCACTTCTATTTCATATTTCAATTATATATTGCTAGAATAAACATGTATCAAACATATATTAAAGTATTATTATATGTTATCTCTGATTTCTTAATGTTAATTATTTTTAATATCTTTATTGTTTATAGATGTTGATAATTTTGGACCACCCTACTGATACCCAGATGGATATTTGAGGAAAATATTTTGCGGCCTTAGGAAAGAAGCCACTGGAAGTAAGCATGTTATTACAAGAAGGCCCTTTTCACTTTGCATTATTTTTTATTCTATTTAAATACTTCCTTGGAACCATTCTTTAAATATAAAATATTCAAAGGTTTTGACATTTTTGTTTAAAAAGAGAGACTTAAAATATATTCTGTAAAATTTACTAAAAAGCATCTTTGCATATCTATTACTTGCTTAGATTAAGATTTTTATTTTCTGTTTCACTGGTTGACAGTGTTTTTATGATTACATGTAATGTTTGTAAACAAGGGTTTGGGTTGTTCAGAAGACATTCTGGGGTTCTCTTTCTTGAACCCCAGCTCCGTGACTCTTGCGCTATGATGAGAATGGATTCTGTATGAAGAAATGTGTTTCACCAGTCTTTTACATTGACGCCATCATAAATGTAAGTGATGTCTAACCATGATAAAATGGCATGTCTGGTTTTCTGATTTTCCCATTACTGACGCCAAGGCATTTGGGACACTCCGTATTGTATCCACACTGCCATATCCCCTAATGTGTACTTTCACACAGAGCTTCTCAAACTTTATGTTCATGAAAATGTGCAGCTCCAAATTCAGCAGATCAAGGATGAGATTTGATACACTGTATTTCTCACAAACTCCCATATGATAACTGATACTGCTGGTTGGAGAATCAAATTTAAGATATTAACGTAATTTATTATATTAGAGCCTGAGAAAGCACCATAGAAAGAGCACTGTTCAATTTTCTTTCACTTAATTTTTTTTTTAACCTAGAACTATTATTTTCTTCCTAGAATCCTATTTGATACCTCTGGGAACTAATGTTCCACAGAACACATTTTATAACACGTTCCACTCAGTCAGTGACTCTCAATATTTTCAGTGGATTACAGTCATCTGAAGGACTTGTTAAACTAGAGATTTTCTACCCTGCCCTTAAGTTTCTGATCCAGGAGAATGAGGTTAGACCTGAGTAGTCACATTAATAAGATTTCAGGTAATACTAATACCAGTGTTTGGAGACCACTCCTAGGGAATCATAGCTTTAGTTTCTCTAGGTTCTGCACAAGTGGCAAGTTAGATCAGCAGAAATCTTCACATCTATTCTGTCTCTTTAATATCCTCCACAAAAGCAATTTCTTCAAGGTTATGATATAAGATTATGCTTTTGTTTTTATATGTTAATGTTAAAACAATCCATATGGAGAACCTGGAATACCACTTTATAAATATCTTTTTGAAAAGACTGACCAATATATAGGTCAGCTTGCTTTCAATAAAAAGAAATGGGAGATATTCTTGGTACTATTTTCTTCTACAAAGAACATTTTTCTTTCTCAGTAGAGAAGAAAATTGTATTTATAAGACTATTGTGCTATATATAATCTTTTTTCTCTTCTCTAAGACTCAATCCTTATCCTATGTCCTTTTTAAAAATTAAATTATTTTATAATCCATTTGTTTATACCACAATTCTCATATTCTTTAAAAAAAAAAACTTTGAACAAAATTTTATTATACAAAGGTTGTCACATAAGTGGATATTTCTCTATTTTGTACTGTAAGGGTCCCGCGAAACGTCGGAGAAAGAGACCACCAAGTGACCACTCATGCAATTGGCAGAAGGGGATTTATTGAACCAGCATGCTGGGGCTCCGTGCCCACTCAAGAAGGGAAAACAGCCCAGAGCCCCGAGCAGGGGCTGAGCACTGCTTAAGTACACTTTTTGGGGAGGGCGGAGGGCTTTGTATACATCAGAACAAATCATCATGAGGCGCGGGAAAATTGAACAACAACTCCTAAACATGATTAGTTCATTCATTGGTGGGAACAGGTCAGGCTGGAGTGATAGGTCATTTCTAAACGGGGTACACATTCAAACTGATTGGTTTTAGGGCCTAAAGGACTACGTGACCAGTTACACAGAGCCCTTCAGTTATTAAATAACCAAACAGCCAGGGGAAATGTTTACTGGGCAATTCCAGTATTGTCCTAACAGCTACAGGGATTTCAGGTTTTGCAGGTAACATAGAAACCTAACAATACCTAATCCTTTACATTTTAACTCAGACCTTGCAGCTTAGAAACTTAACAACACCCGGTCTTTTACCCTTTAACTTTTATGCTTTAACTTCAATTTCTTTTACCCTTACAGTACACAATTTTTTTTTTTTAAATTTTCCACAGAAAGGCTGCTTGTGAACTTCTCATCTGGTGATAGAAAGTACTAAAATCCTGATTTTAGCAGAATAGTAGTAGAATGCTTTGGTGATTTAAGTTGAAAGCAGTACATTGGTACATGGCTTTTGCATCCAGTATCAGGAATGTACAAATGTCTTTTTATTCAAAAATACAAAATATATTATCTGTTGGTGCCGTAGTCTGGCTGGGCACAAATCACGAGCCACTCAAGCAGGAACAAACTTTATTTCTGAACTCCCCCAAACGCCACCCACACGGCCTTCTCCGGGACACACCACACACCACACACCACCCGAACTCCCCAACTGAACTTCACCAACCAACGCGAACTTTTCAGGAATCCCTGCCAGAGCTCCAAAGTAGCGGGCGCCCCAGGCAGCAGGGGCTGCCCTATTGACACAGCTTAACTTAATTACCATCATCTTAATGGCTCCCCTCTCAACCATTACTTCTGGCAAAATGCCAGGGGCCATTCTGTCTTGGCTGTGGCTCTCAACATGTTGGCATGGACAACAATAGTAGTAAGCCATACATATTGTCAATTGAAACCAGTAACTGATGGTTTTGGTGATTTTCTTGAACATCAACCAGCCTTTTCTTCAG
This sequence comes from Marmota flaviventris, assembly GCF_047511675.1. NCBI lineage: Eukaryota > Metazoa > Chordata > Mammalia > Rodentia > Sciuridae > Marmota > Marmota flaviventris. The sequence goes on along the minus strand of NC_092499.1, from coordinate 53,214,518 downwards.
TCATTTTCTTCAACTGCCTTCTCTGAAGTTTGTTGGTGAGGAACTCTGCCTTGGGCTCCCTGTCACAGAGATTAATAATGGTAAGCACTATTCTGAGAATTAGAACATGCCACCTCCTATACCACCTCCCATTCTACCCATCGTGTCCATTCCAGCATCCTTTTCTTCTTTAGGAATTTCTGTGACTGTAACTTCTGCTGTATTTAACAGAGAAGCAATCCAGCAACATCCAATAAGGCAGTTCTTACACCACCATTATTGGGTCAATGATTCCTTTTTCCATCATATTCACAAATCTTCAAGCATAGCATCATAACTAACTTCTGAAGAATTCTGAACTATTTTTTCTTAACTATTAAAGATCCTTCAACACCTGCATTCTTAGCAATGGCCATTGCAGAAATTTTGAGTGTTCTTCTAATGATTTCTAAACCAATTTTTTTGATCTTCATTTCCTGGAGTTAGTGAGTCTAAGGCTGGAATGCAATGAAAACAGAACACAATCCCCACCCAGGATAATGCCTTCTTCAATAGCAGATCTTATGGCATTGAGGACATCTGGAACTCTCTTTTCATTCACTTCAACATCACTTGGCCCACCAACCTTCAGCACTGCTACTCCATCTGAAAGTTCTGCCAGTCGTTTATTGAGTTTTTCTTTTCATATTCACTCGTCATAGTTTCTAACTGCTCCATGATTTCTTGAAAAAGCTTTTCAATTTGACCTTTATCGCCTTTTCCTTTCAAAAGTACGGCATCATCTTTGGTGATAATGAACTTTCCAACTTTTCCTAAGTCATGAAGCTAAACATCTTCAATATTTAGCGTCAAACCCTCTTCACCAAACATTACACCACCAGTAGCAATAGACTTATCTTTAAGTTGGTTCTTTCTGTTATCAAAACCTGGGGTTTTGAACGCCACAACCTGAAGATCAGCTTTTAGCCTATTCAAACAAAACAAGTGTATTTAGAGCTTCTCCATCCATATCTTCAGCAATTATGACCAAGCCTTTACAGTGAGCATTGGCAATTTCAAGAGCAGATGCAATGAACTGGATACTAGAAATTTTCTTTTCACTCAAAAGAACATAAGCATCCTGGAATTCACATTTCTAATCTTTTGATGTATTAATAAAGTATGGAGAAATATAGCCTTGATCAAACTCCATGCCTTCAATAATTTCTAATTCTTCTTCATTGAGTGTTTTTCCATCCTTTACTGTGATCACACCTTTCTTCCAATCTTTTTCATAGCATCAGAACTGATGATACCAATTTTGGGGGGGTATTCATTTACATAAATTAGAGAAATGTGAGCAACTTCTTCAGGAGTTGTCACAGGTTTAGACTGCATCTTAAGTTCAGCAATTAGAGCATCAACAGCTAACATCACACCTCTTCTAATTTCCACTGTATTGGCATCTCTACTAATCATCTCAAAGCTTCCATGGCAATAGAATATGCCAGTACAGTAGGAGAGGTGGTGTCTTGCCAAAGACCCATGCAGACGAGACCAACTGGGTTTAAAGAGCTGGCTGCAACATTAAGCTAAGAAAGCAGCAAAAAATCACTCAACACAGACATGAGATTTTCAAATGGAGGGCAGAAAGGCTCTGCGACCTTCAGGGTCAGCTCCCACGTTGGAAAGAGCACTGAAAAGAGAGCAAGTGCACCTGGAATCCCTTTATTTTATAGCAGGGACATCATAGGCAGGGATAAAGTTTCAAGGGTGGAGTCTTGGTTTGTGATGGCTTGTGGTCAGCAGATTGATTGACATCTTGGCAAGTCACACCTATCTCAGGTCCTGTGTGGAATCTTAGGCAGAGCTAGAAGGGAAGGCACATCTGCATCACACGATCACTCCCAGACAGGTGGAAGCCCACCATGCTGGACCTATCCCCTCATTTGGCTACTTTGCACAATAGTTCACACACACACACACAGCCCATGGATGGCTCACAACCATGGTGACTTCCCCAGTCTCTTCATTTGTATTGTTGGCAACATCTTGAACAAGTTTAGCTCTAATATTTTTGTATTTATCCTTTAAATCAATTGACTTTGCAATAGTCAGCCATCTTTTATTACTTTGAGATGTCCCCAATTCTGTTCAGTAACAACTGGTCTTCCCTGTGGGCCTATTCATAACACCTACAGCATTGGCTAAAAGTTATACACCTTGAAACACTAAGTCTCAGGCATCCGCACCACATTGCACATCTTTGGCATAAGCCAGAGTAAGATGAGGAGCCAGTGCCCTGGATACTAGTCTCATCTGGTCAAGGACTGTGGGTAATTGATGAGGGCCACGGACAAGTCAAGATGGCGCCTGGCACTTTGCCAGAAGGAGTGGTTTGAGAAGTAACGCCAGCTAGCCATTAAGATGATGGAGATTCCTTAATGACTGACTGCTGTATCTAACGATGTTAATTAAGTTAAGCTGTGTATAATTATTAAGATGATGAGGATTCCTTGATGACTGATTGCTGTTTCTGGATGATGCTAAATTGAATTAAGCTGTGTATTCAGTTATGTATAAATGCCTCAACTGTCTTGCAATAAAGCGGCTCCTGCTGTATCAACCTTCACAAGTTGCTTGTCACCACCCCTCCCCTGTTACTTTGCTCAGCCAGACTGTGGCAGGTAATGAAAGCATTTCTGTGTGGCTTTGGCAGGGAGTGCATGCTGCAGGCAGGACATTGGTGGTAAGTGAGGAAGGGCCTCATACTCTTTCTAAAACAATAATTGGGATATAAATCATACACCACAACTGTCAGACTTACACATGTATTTATTAACTTTATTATTCAAGTAGAACTTCAATCAACAATCGCATGTAATATGGAATGGGGTATGGGACTCCATACCCCATCTTCCAGAAACCTCATATTCTCAGAAAATATTTATATATTGAGTATCCTTTATCTGAAATTTGTGGGAAGAGAGGTGTTTTGGATTTTGGATATTTTTTAGATTTTTTGAATAGTTTCATATACATAATAAGATTTGGTAGGAAGAAGATCCAAATCTAAACATAAAATGCATTTATGTATTCACATAGGCTGAAGGTAATTTTATAATATATACTTCACACACATAGGCTGAAGATAATTTTATGATATTTTTGTTGTGCCCATGTGTTGACTGCTATCTGTTATATAAGGTCAGGTGAAGCATTTCCCAATTGTGTCAGCACTCATAAGAGTTTCCAATTTGGAACCATTTTAGATTTTGGATTTTCAGATTAGGGATGTTTAAGCAGAGAAAGAAAAAAAGAACTGTAGCATAATAGAAAATTATAATGAGTTCTGATTTAAACCAGTTTCTATTTATAGAATAAAAATGTCATTACATGCTGTTTGAAGTAAAAAAAAAGCATAGATAAGAGGTTTCGTTTAAAAATTCATTTAGGTAATCAATAAATTCATTTAGATAATCAATAAATTCCAAGGTTGCCTGAATTATGTCTGTCCAAAATTTATGTCAAAGCCCTAACCCCCAATGTGACTGTGTTTAGAGATAGTACTTTAAGGAGCTAGTTAAGGCTAAAAGAAGAATAGGCATGGAACCCTAATCCAGAAGAGAGAGAATCCTTAAGGAAAGAGAAGGAGACACCAGGAGAACGCACACAGGCTGTAAGAAGAAACCTCACCAGACACCATCTTTACCAGCACCTTGATGTGAGGTTTTCAGCCTCCAGAACTATGGGAAAGTGATCCTATTTAAGCTGCTTGGGGTGTGTGTGTGTGTGTGTGTGTGTGTGTGTGTGTGTGTATCCTGGTAAAGCATCCCAAATAGACTAATATATATCCATTCATTTTTGTTTTAGAATAAGTTAATTATGCTCTCTCCCATGATCTTAATCCCAAGAAGTTACTATCATCAAGAAGAGCATGACTACATTATCAGTTTATCTCCCCCAAAGCATCTGGTGCTTGGATTCTTCAAAAATCTTTCCTACTTCTACCAAGAGGTGCAACTTGATCCCCTACCTTTGAATGTTGCCTCTCATTGTTAGCCTGTTAACATAACTTTGGGTTAATTTTACAAGTTAAATCAAGGTGACTCCATCTCTGCCCAGACACCTGACTCTACTCCCTTCCCTCCTGCACCCCTGAAAGAGCCCACTCACCCAAAGGCTGACACCTCCACCCCACCTGCACCCTGACCACAGTGCTCACTGAAGTTAGCCTACTTTCTGAGTATGTACAGGGGCTAACAGTTCCAGGAGCTGGTGGCAATGTGCCTGCTCCTCCTGCCCCCTCCTCTTTGCAGTTCTTGAGGTTTTGAAGCTTGCTTTCCACCTGCAATAGCAAGGGCTAAGCCCCTCTGCCCACCCCAACCCCCACCCAGTGCATAACCCAGGATCTGACTTATAAAAGTTTGGTTGAGAGGAAATCTGCTGTTGTTCTCTCTGCGAAGAGGCAATCTGTCATTTCCTGACAATAAACTTGCTTCTGCTTAGCTTTCGGTGTGTTTTGAGCAAGTTAGTCCTGCACCACTTTCCTAACCCTCATGACATCCTTAGCCAACAAAATCTGTGGAAGGGAAATCCTGGGAGGGCAGAGACTATGGCATAAAACTTGCAGCTTCCACTTAGTCCTCTTAGAATACTTTCTCTTGAATTCAAATTTCCAATCTATGAAGCAGCCCAAGCATCCTGACAGAGAAGATCTGGGAGAGAGGAACTGTGTCCTGAGCCAGCAACCACAGCTGAGTCCTCAGCAGCCAGCCAGTACCAAGCTGCCAAACATCTGCAGAGCCCCTTGGAAGCATATCCTCTAGCCTTGCAAGCTTTCCTGGATAAGACCATGTAGAACAGATACGAAATGTCCCCACTGATACCTGATCCAACTGCATATTTATGAGGAAAAGAGCAGCTTACTATTCAGTAATAGATGATCAAAGCATCAACCATAATTACTTAAAAAATGAAATGTCTGTCCTCCTCCAACAACTTCACACTGTTAAGAATACCATACTCAGAGCAACTCACTACATGTAGACACTAGCCCATGACATATGTGATAAAGACAAAGAAGTCTAAAAGGAATTTAAGGAGTTCTAAAAATTATAGAATTTACTCAGGGTATGTAACATAATAAAGAAAAGAAAAAATGTATATTTGAGTGCATAAAAGTAGTAATTGAACAAAAATTAAAATATTTTCAAAAGTAATATTTCCTATCACAATTTTTTTTTTAAATTGGGGATTGAACTCAGAGGTACTCAACCACTGAGCCACATCCCCAGCCCTTTTTTGTATTTTATTTAGAGACTGAGTCTCACTGAATTGCTTATTCTGCCTTGCTCAGTTGCTGAGGCTGGGTTTGAGCTCTCGATCCCCCTGCTTCAGTTTCCCCAGCCACTGGGATTATAGGCATACACCACCTTGCCTGGCCCCAAAACCTTATGGTGTACAGATAACAGCACCCTGTAGGACCACCCTGCTTTAAAATTTTGATGTAACTGAGGCCAGTTAATAGTGTAGTATAGGTGCACACGCACCTGCACATATGTAGATAACTTTCAGAATCCATGAGAATTGGTTCTAGGAATCACTGAATACTCAATTTTCTAATATGAAATGGTGTAGTGTTTGCACTTAACTATGCACATCCTTCTGTATGCTTGAAGTCATCTGTAGATTACTTACAATGCCTAATGCAATCTATTAAGGCTATGTAAATGTTGTTAATAAATTATTTAGAGAATAGTAACAGGGAAAAAATTCTGTACATGCTCAGTACATATGTATTTTTTTTTCAAATGCTTTTTATCTGTGGTTGTTTGAAGTCATGGGTGTGTAATTCGTCAATATTGAGGTCTTATTACCTATTTTCTGGAGGATGGTAAAGTAGGAACACCAGAAATCTGTCTCCCCACCCTCCCCGCAAGGCAATTGCTTGCACTAGCAGAATTTGTTTAACCATTATGGAACTTTGAGTCTGCTGAAGGCTTATAACTCCCAGGGGAAGGCTTGAAAAGTAAACTGCAGTTAGTGTTAGTCAGTTCCCCTACCCCAGCCCTGTGGTAGGTAGCTGTGCATGAGCTCCTGAAGCAGCTTGCACACATCTTGCAGTAGCCTTGGTGTGCAAGAGGAACCATGTCCTCAAAAAGAAAAAAAAAAAAGACTGTTGTGACCACTGATAGCTGCTTCTGAACACAGATATGCAAAGGTTGTGGCAGCCCACCCTGTTGTAAGGACACCGTTCTCTGCCTGAATGATTCCCAGGAGATGAAAACGGACTGATGCCACATATTCCCTCCCTATTTTCCCTCTTGGGACTCAGACACAGAAAACTAGAACATTAACAAACAAACAAAGAAAACTACATATACTGAGGAATCAGAAAGTCAGTACAAATCAGAAGAAGGCCTGAGCAGACCTTAAGTTCACACCTCAGGCTGAACCTCAGCACAGAGACAGCTTTCAACAATTAAAGTCGGAAACAAACAAAAAATAGGAAGCCCCAGGGAAAGAGAATAATCTTATTTCCAGAGTTACCACATTATTACGTTCCAATGTCACATTTTCAATTACATCCAAAACAAGATCACAAGGCCAAAAAGCAACAGGGAAGTCAGTTTCCATGCCACAACATCCCCTAAAATCAAGCCTAATTCTGAAAAAGGGCCCAACTCTCTTCAATTCTATGAAGATTGAGAGAATTGAGGAAGCTACAGAATACAAGTGTGAACCGGACAGAGGTTGAGAACTTCACCCTAGGAAGGAAACTCCGTGACATGAGAGTCTAAAGAGAAACAATATGCACCATGTAGAAGGTGCCACAAGATGTGGCTTAGAGAACGGGTAATGGACATAACACAAAGTACAGATCTTCAGTGTAGGGGAAACAGCCTCATGTTAGAAGAAGCTGCTACGTAGGATGTTCATAGCTAGAGCAGAGATCATCGCCTGGCTTCAAAGGACAGGCTAGCTCTCTTGTTGGTGACTATAAATTAAAACCAATGTTTATTTACTATTCTGAAAATCCTGGGGACCTTAAGAATTATACTAAATTTACTCTGCCTTTGGACCATAAATGGAACAACTGAGTATGGATGACAGTATATCTGTTTACAACATGATTTACTGAATATTTTAAGTCCACTGTTGAGACTTAGAGCTCAGGGCGGGGGGAAGTTTCTTTTCAAACTATTTCTTCTCATTGACATTACCCCTGGTCACCCAAAAGCACTGATAGTGGTACACAACAAGATTGATATCTGTGTACACAATATCCATTCTGCAGTTTGTGGGCCCAGCGATAATTTTGAATTTCAAGTCTTATTGTTTAATACATTTCATAAGGCTATCACTGCTACACATAATTACTCCTGTAATGGATCTGAGCAAAGAATAACTTTCTGGAAAAAAATTCATCATTATAGATGCCATTAAGGATAATCATGGGGGGGCAGGGGAAATAGCTTAGTGATAGAGTGCTTGCCTAGCAAGTGCAAGGCCGTTGGTTCGATCGGTAGCACACAAAAACAAGCAAAATACACAAAAACAAACAAAAAGGGCAAACTGTACATTAGATAAAAACTATAAAATCTTTGTTGGTGTGGTGGCACGTCCCTGTAATCACAGCAACTCAGGAGGCTGAAGCAGGAGGATTGCAAGTTTGAGGCTAGCTTTAACAACTTAGCGAGGCGCTGTCTAAAAATAAAAACTAAACAGGGTCAGAGATATAGACCCTAGGTTCTATCTCCAGTATCAAAAACATCATCATCATTATCATGATTATCCTGAATCATCCAAGGAGGTTAAAAAATCAATATTTTAAGGAGTTTGGAAGAAGCTAATTCTAAATCTAATGGATGACTTTTACAGGCTCAAAATTTCAGTGGAGGAAGTACCTACTGTCAGGAGCCATCCTTGGGTTGCATGTGGCTCACCATGCATGAAAACCTTGTGGATAGAGACATCTGGTGTCTGGGAATGACCAGTGGACATTTCCTCAATTGCCCAGGGATAATGTGAATCTCTATCCTGCTCTACTGAGGCCGAAAAGCACCTGAGCTGGGTATGACTTGCCAAGATATCAATCAACCTGCTGACTACAAGGCGACCTGTAGCAAGACTCCGCCCCTGAAACTTTATCCCTGCCTTTAATGTACCTCCTTAAATAAACCACCAGAGCCATTTTGTCTTTGTCTAGTTCCAGAACCCATATGGACTAGATCTCTCAGGGGCTTCGCTTTCTGTAAATATATTTCTGAGTATTTGTGCTTTGTTATATACTTGTTATTTTAGATTATATGCTTTAGGGTGGCTTGGATTATCCTGGGAATGATATATGCTGTTCGTTGACCCCATCCCATCCCATAACCTGCAACTGTGGAAATAACAAGAGAACTAGAATTAGAAGGGAAGTCTGAAGATATAAATGTATTGCTACAATTTCATGATAAAAATGTAATAAATGATGAGTTGCTTTTCATGAACAAGAAAAGGGAATTATTTCTTGAAATGATTTCTTCTCCCAGTAATGATGCTATGAACACCTTTATTTCTGAAATGACAACAATTTTTTTGCAATATTACATAATATTAGTGAAAAAAGTAGTGACAGGGTTTGAGAGGACTGACTCCAATTTTGAAAGAAGTTATACTGTGGGTAAAATATTACAAAATAACATCAAATGCTACAGAAAAATCTTTCATGAATGAAGGGCAGATTCATGTGACAAATTTCATGGTTTGTCTTGGTTTAAAAAATTCACCAGTCATCCCAGACTTCTTCTTCCTTTTTGTTTGAGGGGGCAAGTGGGGTACAAGGGATTAAACTCAGGGGTACTCAATCACTGAGCCACATTCCCAGCCCTATTTTGTATTGTATTTAGAGACAAGGTCTTACTGAGTTGCTTAGTGTCTCACTTTTGCTGAGGCTGGCTTTGAAATTGTGATCCTCCTGCTTCAGCCTCCTAAACTGCTGGGATTACAGGCATGCACAACCTCATCCAGAGTTATCCCAGGCTTCTGCAATGAATAATTAGCAAAAAAGATTAATGCTTGCTGAAGGCTTAATCACTAGTAGGTTTTTAGCAATAAAACATTTTATTTTATTGCTAAAATGTTATTGTAAACTTAATGAATTACACTATAGTATTACCATGAGTTCCATATGTGCTGGAAAAGCAAAAAGTTTTGTGTAAGTTGCTTTATTGTCCTATTGACTTTATTGAGCTGTAATATCTCAGTAGGTATACCTATCTTCCTAGCTTCATACTTTGCATTAATAAAAGATGCAATTGACAGGGAAAATATTTCCCCTTTATAAGACTTCCTCACTGGAAATTATGATAAATAATCCTGTTTTTTTTTTTCCTCACAGTTTTCAGCTTAGTTTATTTTTATTAGGTTTTATTACAAATCCAATATATCATGCCTCAATATTTACCTTTAGTCAACGGTTAGATGTTAGTCAAATACATTAGCGTTACCTGTATAGAACAAATATTTTGGTTTCGGCTTTCTCCTAGTTTACAAAAATGAAAATATTTTATTAACAATAATGCTATCACCTATAATAAAATTCTATGACATATTCTAACAGATAGCTTTGTGTTAGTTTGTGTCAAGGGGAAGTTTATCAGCTAAGCAACTAGATCAGTTTTAAAAGAGACATGGATTTTGTTAACAGGCATTTCTCTTTCTGATTTCTACATATGCTTTATAATTTGCCTCATGAAAATGTTGCTAGTTGGCATCTGCCAATCATTCAGAGGTTTTACAATAGGCACTGAGGTACAGCGTGATGAAAAGAATACATTTTAAACCTTAGTCTTTGGGTGCTGGCATAGCAGAAAGGAGACCTTTCGCGAAACAGTGAGAGGTGGTTCTTCAGGGAAAACCGTGTGTGGTGATGCCCGCAGAGGGAAGCCTTGAAAGCAGTTTTACAGTCCCTGTTGCACTACTGATTTCTATCTTAGAGCAGTTATTCAAGAAAAAAAGAAAAAGGAAAGAAAGAAAGGAAAATAGAGTGATAAGCACAGGGTAGAAAATCGTCAGTATCACAGCAGAACCAGAGGCAGAGAGAAACAGACAGGAATCCTGGGAGGGCTGACAATGATGCTTCAATGTTTATCCAGCTGACTCTAATTAGGCACTTATCTCACTTGTGTAGAATTTAATTTTCTATTTCTTGGGTAATTAACAAAAACAAAAGAACCAACTATTCTTTAAAACCTGCTTAGTGGTCTAGAATACTCAAGATGTGTTTTACAACTTTTTTTGTATTGTAGAATATTTCTTGCTTTGTGGACTTCTGTGTTCTCATACTCATTAGGCAAATTTGTGGAAATGAAACACGGACTATTCCCATTAAAAATGAAAGGAGAAATCACAAAAAAACTGTAAGTGTGTTTTGAGAAATGTAGTTTCCAACTATTAAATCTATAATAATTTATCATACAACTTCATACTTACTGTGCAATCTAAAACTGAATAGGAATGATGTATTTCTAAGTAGTGAAAATATTTCTGTCTTGCTTTCTTGAGAAAATGTACTTTATTTTAATGGAATGTCTACCTTAAATTCTAAAACATTACTCAAGTAAAATAGTTTCCAGCAGTTTTGTTCCAAAAACATCAAAAATCTTGGTTCCTTTGATAAGTTCTTTGAAGAGGAAAGAAACATAGTGCTTAAAAAGACACCAGACCTGAGGAGAGGCAGAAGTAGAAAGCACAACTGACATAACTGAAACAATGCTAGTCATACTAGTAAAAAGAAGAAATATGTGTTTGGAAAAGAAAAAATAATTGAGGTATGTATTTATCTAAGTGAAAAAAAGAAAGACTGGGTGAAAATATTTAATAAACTATTGGAAACATACATGTGAAACTTAGAAGATGAAGAAATGCAAGCTTTTCACCCAGAAGAAATGAGTAAAGTTAGGGGAGGAGATAAAAAGGGAGGGAAACATAAAAGGAAGAGATAAAGATAAGAATGGAGATAATAAAGAACAGGAAGGGGAAGAGGCTGTTGGTTTATAGGAATATTTCAGGGAAAATGACTTATACAGGGAAGTATGCAGGGTATTAGTGAAAAGAGGGTACTCAAGAACAATGCGTTTCATGGAGATGTCAGAGACACGGAGGCTAAGGGAGATGTTGGATGATATGAGAATCCCCTTTAATATGGGAGAACTTGACTGCATTCCAAAGTAAGAGAGTCAGTCTCTTTATGTAGGCCTGATGAATCTGTGCAGGTAAACCATTCATAAAGAACAAAGCACACATATTTTAAATAAGTTTTTACATGTATGTACTTCAAATAAAATAGAATGCATTTTATTAAGGAAGTTGGGGCCTAATCCCACATGATGAAGATTAGGCCCTACTTTTTCTTCTATTAGACGCAGAGTCTCTGGTTTAATTCCTAGGTCCTTGATCCACTTTGAGTTGAGTTTTGTGCATGGTGAGAGATAGGAGTTTATTTTCATTTTGTTGCATATGGATTCCCAGTTTTCCCAGCACCATTTGTTGAAGATGCTATCTTTTCTCCAATGCATGTTTTTGGCACCTTTGTCTAATATAAGATAATTGCAATTTGATGGGTTAGTCTGTGTGTCCTCTATTCTGCCTCATTGGTCTACCAGTCTGTTTTGGTGCCAATACCATGCTGTTTTGGTTACTATTTGCTCTGTAGTATAGTCTAAGTTCTGGTATAGTGATGCCACCTGCTTCACTCTTTCTGCTAAGGATTGCTTTAGCTATTCTGGGTCTCTTATTTTTCCAGATGAATTTCATGATTGCTTTTTCTATTTCTATGAGGAGCGCCATTGGGATTTTTATTCGAATTGCATTAAATCTCTATGGTGCTTTTGGAGGTATGGTCATTTTGATAATATTAATTCTGCCTATCCAAGAGCAACGTAAATCTTTCCATCTTCTAAGGTCTTCTTTGATTTCTTTCTTTAGGGTTCTGTAGTTTTCATTGAATGGATCTTTCACCTCTTTCATTAAGTTGATTCCCAAGTATCTTTTTTTTTTTTGAGGTTATTGTAAATAGGGTAGTTTTTCTCATTTCCATTTCTGAGGATTTGTCACTGACATACAGAAATGCCTTTGATTTATGGGTGTAGATTTTATATCCTCCTACTTTGCTGAATTCATTTACTATTTCCAGAAGTTTTCTGGTGGAGCTTTTCAGGTCTTCTAGGTATAGAATCATATCGTCAGCAAATAGTGCTAATTTAAGTTCTTCTTTTCCTACACATATCCCTTTAATTTCTTTCTTCTGTCTAATTGCTCTGGTCACTGTTTCAAGAAACTATGTTGTATAGAAGTGGTAAAAGAGGGCACACCCTTGTCTTGTTCCAGTTTTTAGAGGGAATGCCTTTAATTTTTCTCCATTTAGAATGATGTTGGCCTGAGGCTTAGTTTAGATGGCCTTTATGATGTTGAGATATGTTCCTGTTACCCATAGTTTTTCTAATGTTTTGAATATGAAGCGGTGCTGTATTTTGTCAAATGCTTTTTCTGTGTCTACTGAGATGATCATATGATTCTTATCTTTGAGTGTATTGATGTGATGAATTACATTTATTGATTTCCATATGTTGAACCAACCTTGCATCCCTGGGATGAATCCTACTTGATCATGGTGCACAATCTTTTTGATGTTTTTGTATTCGATTTGCCAGAATTTTATTGAGAATTTTTGCATCTATGTTCATTAGAGATTTTGGTCTGAAGTTTTCTTTCTTTGATGTCTTTGCCTGGTTTGGGGATCAGGGTGATATTGACCTCATAGAGTGAGTTTGGAAGTGCTGCCTCTTTTTCTATTTCCTGAAATAAATTGTAGAGTATTGGTATTAGTTCTTCTTTAAAGGTCTTTTAGAACTCAGCTGTGTATCCATGCAGTCCTGGGCTTTTCTTGGTAGGCTTTTGATGGTGTCTTCTATTTCAACACTTGATATTGGTCTGTTTAAATTGTGTATATCTTCCTGATTCAATCTGGGAAGATCATATGACTTAAGAAATTTGTTGATGCCTTTAATGTCTCCTATTTTATTGGAATATAAGTTTTCAAAACAATTTCTAATTATCCTCTGTATTTCTTTAGTGTCTGTTGTGATATTACCTTTTTAATCACGTATGCTGGTAATTTGAGTTTTCTCTCTCTCCTTCTCTTCGTTAGCGTAGCTAAGGGTCTGTCAATTTTATTTATTTTTTTCAAAGAACCAACTTTTTGTTTTATCAATTTTTTCAATTGTTTCTTTTGTTTTGATTTAATTGATTTCAGCTATAATTTTAATTATTTCTTGCCTTCTATGGCTTTTGCTGCTGATTTGTTATTCTATGAGATGTAGTATGAGGTCATTTATTTGTTGACTTTTTCTTCTTTTAAGGAATAAACTCCATGCAATGAATTTTCGTCTTAGTAATGCTTTCATAGTGTCCCAGAAAGAGATTTAGATATGTTGTGTCTATGTTCTTATTTACCTCTAAGATTTTTTTAATCTTCTCCTTGATGTCTTCTTTAATCCATTGTTCATTCAGTAACATATTTTTTAGTCTCCAGGTGATGGATAATTTTTTTTAATTTTGTCATTGATTTCCAATTTCATTCCATTATGATCTGATAAAATGCAGGGTAGTATCTCTGCTTTTCTGTATTTGCTAAGAGTTGCTTTGTTGCATATTATATTGTCTATTTTAGAGAAATGTGCTGCTAAGAAAAAAAGTGCATCTGTTTGATGCAGCTTGAAATATTCTATATATGTCCATTAAGTCTAAGTTATTGATTGTATTATTGAGTTCTATAGTTTCTTTATTCAACTTTTGTTTGGAAGATCTATCCAGTGGTGAGAAAGGTATGTTAAAGTCACCCAAGATTATTGTGTTGTGGTCAATTTGACTCTTAAACTTGAGAAGAATTTTTGATGAACATAGCTGCATCATTGTTTGGGGCATATATATTTATGATTATTATGTCTTGTTGGTGTATGGTTCCCTTGAGCAGTATATAATTTCCATCTTTATGCCTTTTTATTAACTTTGGCTTGAAGTCTACTTTATTTGATACAAGGATGGAAACTCCTTCTCGCTTCTGCAGTCCCTGTGGGTTCTTCCCCAATAAGACTCCTATAGGGCAAGAATTAAAACCAAGAATCAATAAATGGGATGGAATAAAACTAAAAAAGTTTCTTCTCAGCAAAGGAAACAATCTGTGAGGTTAACAGAGAGCCTACATCCTGGGAGCAAATTTTTACCCCTTACACATCAGATAGAGCACTAATCTCTAGGATGTATAAAGAACTCAAAAAGCTAAGCACCAAAAAACCAAATAACCCAATCAAAAAATGGGTCAAGGACCTGAATATACAATCAATCAAAAAATATATGAAAAAATGTTCATCATCTATAGCAATTAGAGAAATGTAAATCAAAACTACTCTAAGATTTCATCTTACTCCAGTTAGAATGGCAGCTATTATGAAGATAAACAACAGTAATGTTGGCGAGGATGTGGGAAAAAGGCACACTCATACATTGCTGGTGGGACTGCAAATTGGTGTAGTAAATATGGAAAGCAGTGAAGATTCCTTGGAAATCTGGGAATGGAACCACTATTTGACCCACTATCCCCCTCCTCAGTCTATACCCAAAGGACTTAAAAATAGCATAGTACAGGGACACAGCCACATTAATGTTTGGAGCAGCACAATTCACAATAGCTAAACTGTGGAGCCAATTTAGATGCCCTTCAGTGGATGAATGGATAAAAAAATATGGCATATATACACAATGGAATTTTACTCAGCAATAAAAAAGAACAAAATCATGGCATTTGCAGGTAAATGGATGGCATTGGAGAAGATAATGCTAAGTGAAGCTAGCCAATCCCCCCAAAACAAATGCCGAATGTTTCCTCTGATATAAGGAGGCTGACTCATAATGGGGTAGGGATGGAGAGCATGAGAGGAATAGATGAATTCTAGATGGGGCCAAGGAATGGAAGGGAAATGGAGGGGGCAGGAGATTAGCAAGGACAGTGGAATGTGATGGACATTGTTATCCAAAGTAT
This sequence comes from Marmota flaviventris, assembly GCF_047511675.1. Taxonomy (NCBI): domain Eukaryota; kingdom Metazoa; phylum Chordata; class Mammalia; order Rodentia; family Sciuridae; genus Marmota; species Marmota flaviventris. The sequence goes on along the minus strand of NC_092499.1, from coordinate 53,199,472 downwards.
ATGTATGAAGACACAAATTGGTGTCAACATACTTTATATACAACCAGAGTTATGAAAAGTTGTGTTGTATATGTGTAATAAGAATTGTAATGCATTCTGCTGTCATTTATTTTTAAAAAAATCAATAAAAAATAGGATGCATTTTGGTGGTGTTCACTTACCAAATCAGAAAATTGTGAAGTGCCAAATTGTGTAAAATTCAGTATGCAGCATCCAAATATCTAGAAAACTGATTGTGAGCTTGAGTAATAAAAACTTGATTTAGGCCTCAATGAAAATACAACATGGTTATGTAGAAAAGACAACAGAAGACACGTTAAAGGATTGGGAGACAGGTTTTCAGGAAAGAAATGAATAAAGGCACAAATGCCAATGGAGGTATGAGACAAGAAAGTTATAAACCTTATCAAAGAATGGTAAGTATGTGGAGAAGCTGTGAAAATTAATTTGAGTGAGACATGTGCTAAGGAATGTAAAAGGCTTTCAAAGTATAACTAAAGGTTTTGCATTTTGTAAATATATAAACTAACTCTTATTAGATAGTCACTGGCATAAAAAATATGACTTGAAAGATTACTTGAGAGTTTAAGGAGATAATGGGGTGGAGTTGGTGGACAAGAAAGGCAGATTCAGGTAGGAAGTCCAGCTAGAAATCAGGGATTGATCAGACCACAGCTGGTAAGGAACTTGTAAAAGGCAGCAGCCATGGAACGAGAAGGGGGACAACTAACTCTCAGTCTTACAGTCAAAAGATTTAAGCAAACCATTGTACTTGAAGGAAAACAAACTGTGTGATGGTATGCTTGTCCACCATGTGCATTTGATATTTAATGGCAATTAATAAGTGAATTGACAATTAAGCACTACATGCTTACATAGAGCATTTCAACCAACAGCTGTTAAGTATGTGCAAAAGACTGAATAAAATATACTGTTTGCCTCAAATGGAATAGAGAAAATCATCTAGGGGATCATGATTCTGGGAATCAAATTATGTGATAGCTTTTCCATTTAAAGACTAGGAATAATAAAACAATTTTATATACATACTAGGGTTTGTTCTTAAGTATTAATACATTTATTTATTCAGTTATCTACTTATCAGAATTCCAAAGTAAAGATAAGATTAGTGAAAAAAATAGAAATTCTGCTTTCTAATTAATTAGGATTAGTGAAATATTCATAATGTTTTACGTGGCCACATAAAAATTTAAAAATATAACAAACACTAGCTTTCCTTTCTTCTTTTATACTTCATTTTATTTTTTTTAGCAACATGTTGTTAAATATTAAAACCCGTCAACCAACTAAATTGGTGAACTTGAAGAGAATCTACTTTAAATTTTAGAAAAACGATTTTTCAGATTGGATTTATTCCCTTCCTGTTTATCTTACCAACTATATTACCTTTTATGTAGTACTGACATTTGTGCCTACTCCTTTGTGACTCCTGCCTTCAGTTTTTCATCCAATCTGATCCTTAAATCCAGTTGTACCTCTCCTGTATACAGGGCCCATGAAGTCCTTCTTGAAAATTTTAAAGAGAAAAGTTCTCTCTAGCTCATTCATTTTTTTATGAAACTTGGTTTAATGTCTTCTTCTTTTTAATTGTTTATTTAGTTGTTAGAAAAAATGCCCTGCTCTTAAAATTTTTATCTCTTTTACTTTGTGTTTGACACATTATGCAACTATTTCGTTTTATTTGTAAGCTGAGCCTGTATCTCTTGTACTATACTCCCCTAAAAAGTCAAATGCCACTCAATCTTTTTGTTGTTGTTGTTAGTACTGGAGATCAAACCCAGGGACCCTAAACCACTTGGCCACATCCCTTCCCTCTCCCACCCTTTTTGTAGTTTATTTAGAAACAGGGTCTTCCTGAGTTATTCAGGGCTTTCTCCCTAAGTTACTGAGGATGGCTTTGAATTCAAGATCCTCCTGCCTCAGCCTTCTGAGCCACTGGGAATACCAGCATGTGCCACCAGGTCCAGCTTCACTCAATATTTAATAATCAGATCAGTATTTGTTTTCTGTACTGTGGATGTATTTTGGTTTTTTGTTTCAAGAAAATTACATCCATGAAATGATTGCAGAAATTGTGGTGGAGTCTATTTCTTTTTGAGACATATTGAGGGATTTCAGTAAGAAAATGGTCATTGTTTCATTTGCAAAGTGAATTCAGGAAACTTTTAAATTCTTTACAGCAAATAGGAACAAAAGCTTATGAGTAAAACAGACTCAATTTAAGTGTCTATAAGAGAGAAAAGTATTTTTCTCCTCCCAAGCAAACATTTTCACTGCTAAGTTTCATTGAAAGCTAATTTTTTTGTGTGTGAAAATGGTAATAATAGAGAATTATGATCTCAATAGCATGAAACATTGAAGCCAATTTTAATTAAACTTTTTTATGAATATGTTATTGATTATATGTTTGATTATCTATAAACGTTTGTAAAATTGTAAGAAAACATAATTAACACATATAATTTAATAATATTTTGGGAATTACAATGAAGTGTCTGTAATTTCAAGAATGGATTTGTGTTATTTTCTTTATATTTTCTCTTTCTGAATATTCTCTTTGTGACTTTTCATGCAACTACTTAGACTAAGTATGCAGATCATTCCATCAAATTGAGAGAGGAAATAAGGTTTTACTTTCATTTTAGTCTGAGATATGTTTGTTTAATTTGAGTAGCAAATACAAATCTTCAAGGGAATTTTATAGTGCTTAGTTTCTTATTTATGTGTGATTATGCATGTGATAACAGGGAAAAAGGTTTATTTTTCCATAGATCTAGCTCACTTTGCAATAGAAGTTTCCTCTGTTATGCATACATTGATTAATTTTCCCAAATACTATATAGTAACCTAAACATATCTTCCCCATGTATCACTAGGCACATAGCTGACCCTTCCTGAATGAATGTGGATAAATAAAAGAATGGATAGCAATAAAACAATAAAAACATCCTGAATATAATCTACTAGAAGAAACATAAAAGCAGCAATGGAGAATTGCAAAGCAACTGATAGGAAATATTGTTAGGATTTAAATAAGGATATTAAAATGATGACAGCTTCCTTCAGAAGGGTGTGCAGCATAAATACTTTAGGTACCTAAGAGACTCAAAATCTAAGAATCACAAATTAGTGGCTAATCATTTGGTATAATACCCTTGTTCTTTAGATGATAAAATAACATTTCTGGAATGTTAAGGGAAAGAACTTAAGGTCATAAAAATGATGTGTGACAACACCGAAATCATGATTCATAACTCCTGTCACCTGACTTAATCTTAAATATTAAACCAGTAAATTAGTTTATTTTTAAAGTTAGAAAGATTTTTTACACTAAGAAAATACATAATATACATTATCAATATAATCCAAAGGCATCCTAGTTAGTAGCTTCCAACAAACAGTGACAAGAAAGATGCTATCTTAGGTCATTCCATCCCTGGTGAAACTCACTGGTTCCAGCCACATATGTGAATATAGGAAAGACCAAGGGAAGAACTGCCTATCTCAATATTCCAAATTGCCAAAACACATAACCATTAGCTAATGAATGGTTGCATTTTCAATCCACTAAATTCAGGTAATTTATTACAGAGTGAAGCATACCTGATTATTAAAAAATAATTGGTTATTTTGGTTCATAATGCATACATGTTTGCTTATACACATTTGAGTAATAATGTGCAAGAATTTTGTTACCTGTTTTTTTCCCCCTTGGCATCATAGGAAATGACAACTGTATATATATATTTTTTTGCATGGGTAAAAAGTTTGTCTACATTGTTTCATATTATTGGATCTTTTTTTAAAATTTGGATCTTAGCTTTTTAAATTTATTTATTTATTTATTTTATTTATATATGACTGTGGAATATATTACAATTCTTATCACACATATAAAGCACAATTTTTCATATCTCTGGTTGTATACAAAGTATATTTACACCAATTTGTGTCTTCATACATATACTTTGGATAGTAATGGCCATCACATTCCACAATCATTTCTAACCCAATGCCCTCTCCATTCCCCTCCAACCCCTCTGCCCTATCTAGAGTTCGCCTGTTCCTTTCATGCTCCCTCTCCCTATCCCACTATGAATTAGCCTCCTTATATAAGAAAAAAAACATTCAGCATTAGGTTATTTTGGGATTAGCTAACTTCACTTAGCATTATCTTCTCTAACTCCACCCATTTATTTGAAAATGCCATGATTTTATTCTCTTTTATTGCTGAGTAAAATTTCATTGTGTATATATGCCACATTTTTTTATCCATTCATCTATTGAAGGGCATCTAGGTTGGCTCAACAGTTAAGCTACTGTGAATTGTGCTGCTCTAAACATTGATGTGGCTGTGTCCCTGTAGTATGCTGTTTTTAAGTCCTTTGGGTATAGACTGAGGAAAGGGATAGCTGGGTCAAATGGTGGTTCCATTCCCTATTTTCCAAAAATCTCTATACTGCTTTCCATATTGGCTGCACTAATTTGCAGTCCCACCAGCAGTGTATGAGTGTACCTTTCCCCCCAAATCCATGCCTTATTGGATCTTTAAGTTGGTTCTAGGTCTCAGTCCATAGACTGCAGGCGCCATTTCTTGGGGCTAGAGGTGTGGCAGAATATGATGGCAGAAGAGCGTGGCAAAAGGAAGCAGCTCACATAATGATCAGGGAGCAGAAAGAGAGACTCCATTCTCCAGACACAGAATATATACCCCATAGCCACACCCACAATGAACCACTTCCTCCAGCCACACCATACCTGCCTACAGTTACCACTGAGTTAAACCCATCAGGGATTAATTCACTGATTAGGTTAACCCAATCATTTTTCCTCCAAACCTTCTTGCATTGTCTCATATGTGAACTTTTGGGGGACACCACATTTAAACTATAATAATATGAATATTTGATTACTTCTTTATCATAAATTCCTAAAGTTTTGTTTCTAAGTCAAAATGTTAGGGGCTGGGCTGGGATTGTGGCTCAGGGGTAGAGCACTTGCCTAGCACGAGAGGGACCCAGGTTTGATTCTCAGCACCACATAAAAATAAAGGCATTGTGTTGTGTCCATCTACAAAAAAGATTCTCTCTCTCTCTCTCTCTCTCTCTCTCTCTCTCTCTCTCTCTCTCTTTTTCTCTCTCTCCTTTCTAAAAAAGAAAGAAAGAACACTAATATTTTAAAAAACATGTTAGAGGCTGAATCTGTGGCTCAGTGGTAGAGCGCTTGCCTAGCTTGTGTGAGGCACTGGGTTCAGTTCTCAGCACCACATATAAATAAATGAATAAAATAAAGGTCCATAAATCTAAAAATGTTTAAAAAAAAGTTAAAATTATTTTAAGGTCTTAGACCTTGGTCCATGGTGCTAACCTTCCAGGAACATCCCAGTATATATTCTGCAAGTGGTTCATAGAAGTTCCATTTTCACTAAGTTTCATAAGGAATTTTCACTATCTGTATAAAACAAAGGAATAAAGTATATCTCATTAAAATTTTGTACTGAATTCCTATTGCTGTTCTGACAAACTGCCATAAGTTTAGTAGTATATAGCAATGTCTATTATCTTATAGTTCTGGAAGTCAGAAGTCCAAAATGGCTCTTAGAGGGATGAAGTCCAGGTTTCTGCAGAGATGCATTTCTACTGGATGTGCTGGGGAATAATCTGCACCTGCTTATTCCTGCTTCTAGTAATTGTGGGCATTACTTAGCTTGTAGCTCTGTCACCCTGATTTCTGTTTCTATGGTCAAGTTTCCTTTTCTGACTCTTTTGTCTCCACTTTCTATTTTAAAAACACTGTTTTGATTTCATTGTGCCCATCTGATAAGTCCAGGATAATTGCCATATTTTAGGATCCTTAATTGCATCTGTTGAATTCTTGTTGCCACATAACTTAAATATTCATAGGTACTGTTGATTAGGAGATGAACACATTTGCGGGGAGGGGGTCATTAAGTAGTCTACCACAAAACTTCTCTTTGCATCATATACTTATTGATTATTGGACTTCTATCTGCTTTAAAAATTCCATATTAATTATTTATTTAACAACTTCTTATTTCTTATTATAAGAAATTATTTTATGTGGCTGAAGGAAACGTATGAAATATCATAACATAAAACATTCAATGTTGAAGGATAAGTAAGGGTTTGAGATATAGCTCAGTGATAGTGCACTGGTTTAGCATACACAAGGCCCTGGGTTTGAGCCTCAGCACCAAAGAAGGAAAGGAAAGGAATATGTAAAGTTGAAGTAAGTAAAAGTTAAAAATTAAAACTACTATGACAACTGGCAAACCAAGAGCTATATTTATGCAAAGCCTCACTGTGCCAAGAGCACAGATACACTAATATTGGCACTTGCAACTAGATCCCACACCTTTTTTAATCCTCATCATTATCAGTGCAAGACCACAGTTGAAAATGTCACCTTAGCTGTTCCTAATGGTTCCATGTATCTCAGTCTTCAGGATGAAGATACCGAGGCTAATGCTCCTTCACTAGGCTGCAGCTCAATTTGTTGCTCTCCTATCCAGCTACTACTGTACTCTGGAAAGAATGTGTCTTTCTCTAGAATAACACCTAGGATCCTCAAACTGCAAAACTCCACTGTGCCAAACAGTGACTGTAGTCCTACTTCACTGTGTTGAAGCGACATTGAGAAGAAAATGCTTGCTCCTGCCATGCGTTGCCCATTGTCATCTGGGTCCAGACCAGTATCACTTGCACACCAATTCTCATAAAATTCCTTTAAAAAATAGCTTCTAAAGCTTTTTCATGTCACTCGAGAAGGACTTAGAAGGTAAAGTCCAATATGAAGGCTTGATCTAGTTCATGTCCCATCATTGTTATGTTTCTTGTTTGCATTTTGCCCTTCATATACCCCAGAGGAGCTCATCATTTTTATCTCTGAAGTTTTTAGCAGCCAGAATGAAAAGTAAAACAGTAAGTTATGAGGTTGCCAGGAACCAAAACGAAAACACAAATTTATCTCTTAGGAAACACACCATTACTTTTGGTATTGAGACAAGTGAAATATTTCTTCTGTTGATTCATAAAGGACAATATTACCATGCAATATAATTGATATGACGAAGGTAAATTTCTTACAACAACTTTGGGTGCTGTATGTTCAGATCAGAACAAATAGAGCGTTTATAAGAGTGAATTTTAAAAGTATCTCAAAAGATGTTTCCCAAAGCATGGTCTGTGGAATATTGGTTTCCTATGAAATAATAATAAGTAAATTTGTATGCTTTGGTGTTGCAGTGGAAAGAATAACTTTGAATCCTGCATACTCTTGAAAATTTTAAAAAGCAGATTAGTTTGTCCTATAGAAGAGAATTCTGTGTCACGTAGTTGAGCTCAGCTTGTCTCTGACATTTTATCACCTATATTTTTCTGTGTATTTCTCTATGGCTAATTTTGGGGATATTTATCTTCACATGAACAGAGTTTGAAGAAAACTTGGCTAAGAGATGGGAAGGTACTACATTTTACAGAAAGTCCTCCATAAATATTCTCACAAAGTTTTGAAATTTCTTGCATGGAAGCAAATTCAAGGTTATGTTCTGGCAAATTCCTTGAATGCAGTTGTTTGCAAGCAGGATTGGCTTTCCCTAGGATAACTGGGCACTCAGTACAATACCACCAAATTCAGAGGAGAGGTCTTAACTTCAAACTGGAAAACACATTTTGTATGGGTGTGAAATTCTTAGAAGAATATATTTTTCTCGAAACTTTGGTATTCACTGTTGCTCAAATTTTACAAATTTACTCATGTAGAAGAAAGCCAGAGTTTATTCTGATTTGTGTTTATCAGTAACCTGATTTTAGTTTCTTCACTTTTGCCATCAAATGCTCATGGCTCGTAATTTCCCCAAACCCTTCTTGTGTGTTTTGGGGAAATGGAAAACTATTTTGTGCTATAAGTTTGTGTTGTCCACAAAGCAGGATGGTTTCATTTCTGCTTGATGTTTCACTGGTGCTCTGGGCTGTTTTGTCTCAGGAATGCCCATCAAGATGCTTCTGCTGCATTTCATCAACTCTGGCACCTTCTTGTCATCAGGGCCAACTCTGTGCACCTTCCTGATGAACTTGAGGAGGAAGTGAGCTTCTTCTGCACAACTCCAGGGAAGTCTCCAACTTCTAGAATGAATGGTTTTTCTTGTGACCATTTTGTTCCATTCCACTTCTTTCCCTCTTGGTATCTCTCACCTCATGATGATAATGATGATGATGGTGATGATGATTTTAAATTCAGCCTCTTCTACCCTTTTCCTTATCTTTTTGTTGTTGTTGTTTATTTGTGTTTTGTTTTCTTTTTTGTTCCCACAAATTGAGAAATCCTATGATTTTACAAAGAATGCAGATGCTTCTAAATGTTTTATCTTGATTCTTTTTGCAAGTTGTTCTCATGGCTGTAATACTTCATTGAATCTATGATGCCATAAATTAGTCCCAATGTAAGATGCATTGATATTTTTTTGTACAACTAAGAAAAATGTTACTAACAAAATTATAACATGAAATTTCCCAACACATTCATTTTTTAGCTGAATCCCAATTTCAGCCATGTTAAAACATATATGCAATGTAATGAAATACAATCCTTCATTCCCCTGAAACTTCAATGTATTATTGCTGAGGTTTCTCTATTTTTTTTTTCATAAAAGCCATACATTATTTGTGGCTTTTATTTATGGTAAAGAAAATTTATGGGAGACTGTTGTTTCAGATTAAGCTCCTTTATAATTGGACACAAAAGACCAGGCCAAACCTGGATAGAGCCACTTATTCTAGGTGCCTGACACATAATCAAACAGAACTTGGAAACAGGGAAAGTTTCTTAAAAGTAGAAGATGCATAGAAGCCAATTAAAGAGACCAGTCATGGAGGCATGATAATAATGTCCCCTTTACTTTTTATATTAGGAAATTGTTGTGGTTTGGGACTGTTCCCCAGAGGTCCATATGTTAGAGATAGTCACCAGCCTGCAGCGCTACTGGGAACTTTTAAGAAAGTAGAGCCTACTGATAGGTCTGGTCACTGCAGAGATACCCTTGAATGGGATATTGGTACTCAATCCCTTCCTTTTCTTATTTTATTTATTTATTTTTGGTTCAAGGCCATGAAGTAAAATAGTTTTGCTCTACAATATGCTCCTTGCCATTCTGTGCTACCTCAACAAAAGTCCCAAAGTACAGCACCATAGGCCAGGGACTGAAACCTTTAAAATTATGAGCCAAAATAAATCTTTCTTCTTTTTAAGTCAATTATCTCAGGTATTCTGTTACAGTAACCATAAGCTAACATACAAAATAGCTTTGAAAGAATTAATCTTTTTCTCGTTTCTTATTTCTGCTTCCATCAGCCTTTTTTTGTCTATAAAACTACTCCTTCATGGATGTGCTTTTCCTTTTAATAGATAGGATGCTGCCTGGTGATTAATCAATAATAGCCAATTACATCATTAAATTCAATTTGTTGAAATTTTATGACACTTATTTTCAAAAAACAAAATTTACTGGACTACTTGACAGCAGAAGGACATATAAATCTCCCAGGCCTCTATCACTATACACCTGGGGGTAAGCGTTAGATAATAGAGCACTCATACATGCTACCTCTCAATCTTCCCATGTACTTATCTTTTGAACTGGAACTAGGGTTTTGTGTTTGTTGTATTTTATAGCATACAAGTCTAATGGTGCTCTGTCTCAGCTCCTTCAGACATTATTCAAATATCACATTCTCAATAAAATTTCAATAATCTCTTTTCCCAAATGTCTCTAAACAATTTTTCTGCTTATTTTTCTCCATAGCAATTCGTGACCTCTATATGTTGTCTGTTTCCTCAAAATAGAATATGTTTCATGTATTTTGTTCTCTGTATTCACTGTTGTATCTCTAGCATATGGAGAAGCCCAGCTGTTCTCCCCAAGCTGCAGAGTAGTGGGCTGCACTTCAGGTGGTGAGCAGAGCCCACCATGATGGTATGGGCCTGAATCCTGGTAAGCCAGGGTGTGCTGACCTATCAGCCTGTGACTGCCTGGGTCAGGCCTGGTATGGAAGCCTGTTCCATACAGCACACAGCCCTGAAACCCTCAGAATCTACAATCTGGTGACTTCAATCTCCTGGGAAGAGCTGGGATTAACCACAAGTGGAGAGAGAACAGAAAGGGGCCAGACCTGAATGGAAATTCAGACTCAAGGGTTAACTAATAGCACTAGTACTTTTCCCAAACCCTGATTACCATAATTTGGACCAATAACATTGGCCCAAGCTCTATATAAACCCATAGACTAGCATATTCAGGTGGCAACTTGCTCTCGGGTCTCCTCTTGCCACTGCAAGAGTTCTGTTTCTATTCTTCACACTTGAATACATCCTACTCCCTTCACTGTGGCCTTTCATTGTCCCATGAATTCATTCTTCGGATTTGTGAGACAAGGACCTGAAAAAGAAGTTAGTGGTGAGCTGCTGGGGTCTGCTGTGACACTGGAGGTATAGTCTGCCATTTAGAGCTGCAACACAATGCTTGACAGCAGTGGAGAAGAATCCAGCTTTGCTGGCTGTGACCCTTGGAGAGGTAGGTATCCCTGCTGTGATAAGCTGCCAACACTGAAAGGGCTTCCTTCCCAGAGGCCTATAGACAGACTGCACAGGCCCCACCTGCCAGCACAAATGGAAAACCAGCTTGCCTCACACTCTGTTTTCAACAGAAAAATGTCTACCACCTAGTAGATGCCCAATAGGTTTTCTTTTCTTTTTTTTTTTTTAAGAGTAAGTGGAAAATAGGTTCAATTATCATTTTCACCATTTTACAAGAGTGAGAACTGAGGCTGAGAATTATAGACAATGAATAACAAGGCCGAGATTTCAACACAAGTTAGTTTGATTTTTAAGTTCATGTTCTCAGCTGCCCGTCAGCCTTGTCATAAATAGTGATTTAGATGATCGCTAATATTTCAGTGTGGAATATCAAACAGATCTTGGGGATATTTCTTCCCTCACTTGTGTAAAATTTGAGATACAGATCAATATTCCTGGTGATAAAGGAACTTTTCCCAGAAAATAACCAAAACAGGTAACTGCGGATTCACTCTCTACCCGATTTCTCAAACCAAGTAAAGAATGCCTCTCAACACTTAAACCATCCATTTCAATCAGAAGGGTTTGGAGAAATTAAGTATTTGTGTTACCAGAAAAAATTGATTATTTTAAATTGTAGTTGGGAATAACTGGTGCTTAAATGGCCTCAAGTAATTGAAAGATTAAGTCCAGATAGCATTATTTCAGGCTCCATGATAGAAGGAAATAAGGATAATTTGGCACCTGCTTGTTACTTTCATATAAGCATCAAGCGATCCATTAAAGATAAAATCATCTGCATACTTTGAACTTTTACACATGAATGCCTTTGCCATACTAAGTAATCTTTCCTAACTTCTTATTTAAAAATCATTGTCTGCACTAATTAGAGAAGCTATCATTTAAAAAACTGAGTAACACAGATATTTCCTTAAGGGAAAAGGAAGGCAAAAATAAACATAATCAAAGAAGAGAAAGTAAAAATAAATAAGGTGGACCTAGTTTGACATATTGCTGGCTTTTCAATTTAACTTCTAAATTACTTTCAAAATTTGACTTTTGTGCTGGGAATTTACCTCTGGGAGTTGTAAAAATGATTGTGTTTAGTACTCTGGATAGCACCATTTTAGCAATCTATGTGGGAAATCAAACTGATGTTAGGACTCCAAAGTATAGAAGAACATACATTATTTTCAAAGTATATTTTAAGGATACTTCAAAAGGGTTTTCACTCTCTTAGCTTTGAAAACTTTAATGAAAGAATAATTAAATCTTTAAATAAAGAATGACATACTTTATACTACAACTAAAATAGAATTCCAGAAAAGAGACAAGATTTAATATACTGAAAAATAAGGTGATTTATTTGTCAAACTTGCAGATAATTTTCTAATTTTCCATTCTTAATGAAATGAGTAAATTAAAGAAGGAAGAAGGTAAGCCTCTACCATCTAACATATCAATTGGTAAGGTTAGCTGGATAGTGGACTCTCTTGGGGCTTATGTTTTCTTAGATCTTGTCATTTTATGGGTGGGGATTTTAGAAATGGCTCAACTAAAAAATTATTTATCTCCATGTGACATTGACTATGATTAATTGCTGGCTTGGTTAGCACCTGCTCTGATCTTGAGAAAACCAGTTGGTCTCACTCACATGCCTAGCACCTTGGTGAGAATGACTGTCCCCCTCTCCCTTCCCATGTAGCCACATATATTCCGCAACTGAGTACTCACATTTCTTACATAGAATGTTTTGGGTTTGAACTATGTAGCATTGTAGGCTAGCTGCTTATTGTAATTTGGATCTTAAATTTATCTTCCAAAGGTCCATATGATAAAGCCTTGGTCATCAGCCTGTGGTGAAACCTATAAGAAATAGGGCTTAGTTCAAGTTAATTCATTGGACTCTCCACGTCTTTCTCTTTTGCTTTACATCTACCCTGAGATGTGCAGCTTTGCTCTACCACAGGCTTCCTATCATGATTTTCTGCCTTGCCACAGGCCCTGAAACAATAGTACAATCCACCCGTGGACTGAAATCTATGAAACTTTGAGTCAAAATGAACTTTTCTTTCTTTAAGTTACCTAACTGAGGTATTTTGTCAAGCAATGGAAAGCTGACTAATGTATTACTTACCTTTTTCAAACACTGAGTCTCCTCAATTGTAAAGTTGATAAGTGTATCCACCAAATTGTTGTAAGTAGCAGTTTGTCACAACTCCTTGCACACAGGTGATCATCCCTATGAGTTTTTATTGCTAAGGTAAATTTTAAAACATAGGGTGATTTTGCTACATATAAAGAAGAGAGAACGTTATCATGGATAGAATGAATGCATTGAGCCAAACTATTATAATGGAAGTATGGAAACAAAATTAAGCCTCATTTGAAGAAAAGGTATATGGTTTACTGTACTGCTTGATTTGGATATGGTTTGTGTCTTCTAATGGTCCATGTGCTGAAATTTAATTCCCATTGTGAGCTATGGTGTGCATTAGAGGTAGAGTGTTTGAAAAAGTATTACAATTAAATAAAGTTATCAGGGTAGAGCCTCCATGGTTGAAATTCTGAGGCTTTATGGGAAGATGAAGAGAGAGTAGACGGGAGGAAAGGAGGGAGAGAGAGAGAAGAAGTGTGGGCAGGACATCAGTCATACACCTACACACACCCATATGCATGGTCCCTCTTCTTGCTCTGTGCTGCTCTGCAGCACCTCAGGAATCTGGCAGCAAGAAGACCAATAATAGATGTGTTCTGTGAATCTTGAATCTTCAGAATCTCCAGAGCCATGAGCCAAAATAAATTTCTTTTCTTTGTAATGTAACCTAGCCTTAGATATTTTGTTATAGTAATGAAAAAATGTACTAACACAAGTTTTAAAAAACTATTTGTGAGTTGAGTGAGGATTTAATATAGTAGAACATTTTGAAATTATAGATAGAATCTGTATTTTTTAGTAATAAAGGCAAATGTTACCTAAAATAAAAAACATATTGTACAACTACATAATCTGAATTCTTATACTTACTAAGGGATGTTTTTCTCCAAACATTGACAACAAAATTGAACTCTTTTAATAATCTAATTTTTCCCAAAGTGTAACCATGTACTATAACAATTGATATTTTATTTATGTGTCAAAAAATGAATTCACACATCACTGAATAATGTTTTAAAACAATTACCAGGCCATTAACTTTGGTATTAGTTTTCCAAAATTCCGTTTTTTGAGGAGTGGCCTTTATTGAACACAGAGATTGGTTGGTTATCTTGCTTTAAAATGGAAATGGTTATTAAAACACTTGGTTTCATGAATCAGTGTGTTGTTCAATACAAACCAAAGGAAATTACTAATATTGACTTTATAATTGGAATTTCATATTCCTGAAAGATGGTTGCAATTTAATCAAAATTATTTTTGAACTTTGGGAAATAAATACAGTAGCTTAGCACTGAACTAACAGTTCAAGTCAAATCTTATTATGAATTCTGTGGTATTACTAATTCTTTTCAGCCAATAAAATAAAACACATTTTGTAATTTTGTTCCTTTCAATGGCTATAAAAATACAGTAGTGCCTTATCTGCTTTTGTGGCTTGAAATAATGCAATTTATTTACCTGTTAACTTATGTATTTATTCAAATCTTCATCGGACACCCACTACTTAAGCATTACTCATACTATATTCAGTGTTAATGTAACATTTGGCACATATTCAGTGTACTAACAATTAACTGTTATTATTAAGTTAAATGCTATTTGGTTCAGGCAAATACCCAACATGCAGTAGTTTCATTAAAATAAAATTAATAAATTTGTAATTGTTATTATTATCTTTACTTTGTTATTAAATAATTATAGACTCATAGGAAGTTGCAAAAGAATGAACAAGCAAGTCACAAGTACAACTTCACCTGGTTTTCACAAAGTATAATTTCAGCATAAGGAAATTGACTGTGGTACAACCCATGAATTTTATGAAGATTCCATCATTTCTGGAGGTGGGAATTAATCAGATACATCTGTGGATCTTCCCACATGCAGATGTTAGGTAGGGTCTCTGTGAAGGCTCAAAAAATAGCATTGTTCTTTCCAGCTTGATTTTAGAACCAATGGAAAAATACAATAAAAAAGTAGCAAACACATCCCAAATACCTTGTTTATTACTTAGGAAAACGAGGTTGGAGAATACAGCTCAGTGTGAACATCAAATGTCTTGCTTAATCAGGAAAAGAAGTAGAATTACCCACCTAGTCATAATAGCAGGCTTCCCTGTTGGATGCGCTCTTCGAAGGGACAGAGCAGAATCCTTGCCTCCAGGGTCAGCTAGTCTATGTGAGGCCTTGTGCGAAATGAAAATGGATGGTTGCTTGTTTAAAAAGTTGGAAAAATGGCTAGGTGCTGCGGCATATGCCTATAATCCCAGTGGCTCGAGAGGCTGAGGCAGGAGAATAACAAATTCAAATCTAGCCTCCACAATTTAGCGAGGCCCTAAGCAACTCAGTGAGCCTCTGTCTCTAAATAAAATACAAAAAAAGGGGTTGGGGATGTGGCTCAGTAGTTGAGTGTTGCTGGGTAAAAAGAAAAAGAAAAAAAAATGGAAAAATACCATTACAGGTCCTGAGACATATTTTTTCCTTTTTTTGCATGATCTTTTTTTCTCCGTTATAGTAATTTTTGTCATTTAATGCCATTCTAGTTAAAAAGTAAAATTTTAAATTATTAACCTAAATTTGACAATTTATTTTTATATTATGCCAATTATTAGTGAAAAGAGAATTTAATTCAGTCATAAAAACTATCGAAATTGTACAACTCCTACATACATATGTAATCTGTTTGTACTACAACTGTGTAAATGATGCCTAAAGCTAATTTAGTGGTTTTAGTTTGCTTTTTCATAGGTTCACACTCTACCACGCTCTGCGTTTGGCTTACTGATGAATAAGGAATCATTAAGAGAAACACAATCTTAGGGTTACTTTATTTTCTCCCTTGCTTCTGTATCATCATTTTAGTGCAGTGGTTGCCTAATACAGACAGGTAATATGAATAATAAAGGATATGAAAGGCTTCTTCAGTTTTGCCTTTTTTTTTTGTTTTTTTTTTGAATGTCTTCTTTCTGCATTCAAAGGAAGCTCTGGTTGTCAAGGAAAACTGGCCCCTGGAGGTGATCAGCATCTCTCCTTTTCAGTGCAAGATGTTAACAGGCATACCTTGATCTCACTTTGAATCATGCTGGACTCTTGTGCATGGAGGGTCCACAGGAGCCCTGTGCTCATGGGGTACTGTGAATAGTATAGGCTGACAGGACAACAACAATGATGGGAATGCAAACTGTGTTTATCTCCTTCTCTCACATGCCAGCTCCATTTTCCCACCAGACTGCACGTTCTGAACACAATTTCAAAGAAAATTATTAAGAAATTCCAAGACAACCACAGCAGTGCATTACATCAAGGTGGCCCCTTCTCAGTGATAGGTTTTGTGTGGCACATTCACAAAACCAGTTCTACTTGCTTCCAAGACAAGGGCAGAGTTCCTAATAGCACACCGACTTCATTTGTCCAAAATTTATCAATCAGTTACTCCCTCCATGGAGGAAAAAATAGAAAAGTTGGAAAGAGGCCGTGTGTTAACCCAACTGAGTTTTCGTCAGAATATATATGTCCATCTATGTCCAGAAGAGAAATGAAATATTTTCCTCATTCCTCTTCTGACTTGAGCATCATCTGGTAGTAGGCCCTAGAGTCTGAGTTTGTACAGATCTTTTAGGTGATAAAACTATTAGAGTAGCCTTAGTTAAATGTGTTGCAAAATTATCACAATAGCTTTTTAACAATTGCAAAAATATGCCTTAGGAAGTTATCCATAATCCTACTTTTGGAAATGGTGTATCATAGAGTCATTACACACATATACCTGGGAAAGGTACTACCTTTCTCCTCTCTATTGTAATTAACATACCCATGCTTCTTTTATAAAAATGTTCCTTTCAACATAGTACTTCTCTTTTCTGGGGTATTTGAATACTCTGTTTTTCATCCAGATGCTGGTTACAAAGTTCCATTCCGTTTGTGAAGACTGAGCAATTGATTTATAACTTGTACTTACAAATTTACTTATAAGTTCTTTATATTATAGTTCAACAAAAATCTGAAAAAAAGAACAAAAGATGTAGAGAAAAGATTTCATGTGTTGGGATGCGTGGGATGAATGCTTCAAGGAAGGAATGCAGAGCTTGAGGAGAATAGAGGGGCTTGTTGTCCCAAGGGTGCCCTTCAGAGCCCAAGGCCTACCATCTCACTAACACCAGCACACACGGCTTCCTCTGCTCCACCATGAGTTTTGTGTTTCGCTCTTAGCCATGTGATGACTCCTACAGAACTGATAGCTAACTGCTGTTCAGAGGTTTTTGGTAAAAGGGATATTTCCACTGAAAATAGCACAAACACAAAAATGTTGACCCATTTTCCCCCCCTCTGCCCTTCAGCTGTGTTTTTAAAGATGTTTGATCCCTCTGAGAGAGTATGATACAGTCTTTCAGGCTTTGAGTTATAAGTTAACTGTCTCTGAGCATTTCAGCCTACTGACCTCGAGCTTAAAAAGTTGGTGAAGCAATCTGAAAAGTTACAAAATTGAGAAAGGAGCAAAAAAGAAACATTTGGGGCAGAAATACAATTACTGACATCATTACTTGCTATATTCAATTTAGATAGTATATATTTTTTAGCACATTTGACAAAGCTTTTTGATGATAAAAACAAAGTCTTGTTAGATTGTCAGGATGAGGGGAATAATCTACGAAAGAGTGACGGATGACACTATACATGGATGTAATACTTAAACAATGGGTATTTGAAGCTATTTAAAAACCTGTTTTGACCTAAATTATTTCCTTTTGTAATCTTCTTCTAAAAGCTCCTATCTCTCATGATGAAAGACTAAAGCCCATGACAATGTTTAAATTCTACCTTCAAAGTGTATGGTCTTCATCATTAAATATACTTATGTTTATATAAAGATGGTGGAATTAACTTTCATACTTTTGATTGATTCTTCTGATTGTGTCATGCTGTATTAGTTTATTGAACATTATTTTCACTAATATGATATGCTTACAGTAACATTTTTTTTTCATGATAAGGTTTTATTGTCCTTTATGGACTCAGCTAACCTTGTCTGAGTACATATAATCAGATTTCAATGTGCAAGTTTTGATCTTATTTCTAGGACTTACTATTGCTTCCCAATGTAGACATTTTATGATTTTATTAGAAATTTCATTACTTGCTGTGTTTAAATAAACTCATTTGACTTATTCCCAACCTTCCCCAAAACTGTTCACATTTCATTTGTAGAACCTTTTTTCAGTACAAAGAATAAAGTATAATTTATTCATGATATCAAATTAATTATATGAAAAATCATTTTGTAAATATCTGAGCAGCAAGAATCATTGAATCAGGAATCATAAATAAGGCCTAACATCAGCATCACCTTATAGTTACAGCATTTATTATTCTTTACTTTATATATTGTACCTCACCACCAGACTTCATATGTGTTTAGAAAGTAATATTCCATAACATACACATATCTCCTAGTGGGCTTGCACATAACCAGAGTTTTGTTTGTTTATTTTTGTTTTGGGCACTGAGGTTTGAACTCAGGGGCACTTAACTACTCAGCCAAATATCCAGCCCCTTTTTATATTTTATTTAGAGACAGGGTCTTACTGAGTTGCTCAGGGCCTTGCTAAGTTGCTGAGCCTGGCTTTGAACTTGTGATCCTCCTGCTTTAGTCTCCTGAGCTGCTGGAAGAACAGACATACACCTTTGTGTCCAGCTGCCAGGTGTTTAAAAATTAATATTTTATACTTATTTTGCTACATTAGTTATTGGTTACCAAACTAAAGTGTTGAGAACATTGGATATGTGATTTTGTCAGCAAGAAAATAATTTACACAGATCATTGATGAATGGAAATAAAATAGCAGCCTGGGATGCCAGGGTGGAAGGCCAGAGGTGTGAATAGTATTCACTCAGTAATTGTGAAAATTCAGGTCACATGGGGTTAAGGTCACTAAAAAGTGAAGAGACAGCTGAAGATCTGAGTGGATTATTCTGAGCAGTTAACTACCTAGGCAGTTTAGTCCAGGATTAGACCAGATAGACAAAAGCAAACCTATGGTAGGTAATATTATCAGTGTTGAAAAATATTTGATATTCTATTTCTGTTTTGGAGAATTGAATTTTGATCCCTAATAATTCAAATAGGATAGAATATAATAGTGAAGCAAAAGTTAGACCCAGTATATCTTGTTAATACTTTACTGTACAATACAGAATCAGTTCTGTTATCCCATATATTATAATGCTAAATATCATCTAATATGGCAGCCTAACTGTAAATAAACAATTTAAAATACAATATACAGAAAACGAAAGTGCCTTAATAGAATGAACTGGAGTTATACCAGCATTAGGTAAATTAAGTTAGTTTGATAACATAATAAAAAATGAATTAAATATATGGCATCACTTTATTATTGTCATTTTAAAAGTTAAGTCAAAATTCAAATGGATTAAGTATTATTACTGTTAATTATAGTTTATTAATATTGACTGCATATGAATCAACAAAAACTCAAAATCTTTTTTATTTTGGTACTGGGGATTGAATTCAGGGGCACTTAACCACTGAGCCACATCCCTATCCCTTTTTTGTATTTTATTTAGAGACAGGTCTCACTGAATTGCTTAGTGCCTGGCTAAATTGCTAAGGTTGTCTTGGAACTTGCCATCCTGCTGCCTCAGCCTGCTGGCATTACAGGCACGTGCCATTGTGCCCTGCCTAAAAAATCAAAACCTCGTGGCAATCTTTAGATAAGCTGTATATGGTATTTTGCAAATTAATGTTCTTGAAATATCTGAACCTTAGGATTTAATGTTAAGGTTAATTCTGCTTCATTAGACATTACTTAGTAAATATAAGGCTCTTATATCTAGTTAACCATTTTCACATGATTCCTGTTTAATGTTCTTTATTTGAAAATAGGCCAGAATGAATTTTTAATTGAAATCACATATCTAATTAATACTTCTTAAAAGTTCAGCCAAAATAGAAAATAACCTTCATTTTTATGTATAGAGAAGACTTTCTTTTTATCATATCTAAGTTTTATTTTAGCCCTGTGTAATTTGGTCCACATTTGAAATGTTATTAACCTACTTGATGCCAAAAGGTCACACATATTAGTGATAATTGGCTTTTATAAATATTGCTCATTATGCAAAGACTTTATTTACAAGTACCATTAGGCCAAAGTGGCTGTATGAAATGAACTCAGGTAATAGGTTTCTGTGCATTCATTATGAGGCAAAATATTTGACAATAGATAAATTAGCAGTTGATCTTGGAGATTAGAGTATGATTTAGAATATGAAAAAAAAAAATGGGATGTTCCCTGATTCTATCTCCAAAAACAGGATTGGTTTGTTAGAATGACAATAGGTCATGAGGCTGAATTCATGAGGCTCAATCATAGCCTCCTAAACTGAAAGTATCTCCTAATGACTAGCCAATCTAATAGACTGCCATATTATACCAACTTGATATCAGCCAATTTTGCTGGAACTAACTCAAAAATACTTTTTCCAGACTCACAAAGTACTGTGATATTATTTACAAGTTTTAGAAACTTGCAAATCTCACTTTTCTTCATATGGTTTGAGAGAGCTAGTTTCTGCCTATTTTGATTAAAAACTCAAACTGTAAGGGTAAAAGAAATTGAAGTTAAAGCGTAAAAGTTAAAGGGTAAAAGACAGGGTGTTGTAAAAGTTTCTAAGCTGCAAGGTCTGAGTTAAAATGTAAAGGAGGTATTGTTAGGTTTCTATGCTACCTGCAAAACCTGAAATTTCTGTAGCTGTTAAGACAATGCTTAGAAACGCCCAGTAAACATTTCCCCTGATTTTCTGGTTATTTAATAACTGAAGGGGTCTGTGTGGTTGCACGTAGGCCTTGCAGGGCCTGAACCAATCAGTTTGAATGTGTACTCTCTTAGGAATGACCTATCACTCCAGCCTGACCTGTTCCCGCCAATGAATGAACTAATCATGTTTAGGAGTTGTTGTTCAATTTTCCCGCGCCTCATGATGATTTGTTCTGATGTATACAAAGCCCTCCGCCCTCCCCAAAAAGTGTACTTAAGCAGTGCTCAGCCCCTGCTCGGGGCTCTGGGCTGCTTTCCCTTCTTGAGTGGGCACGGAGCCCCAGCATGCTGGTTCAATAAATCGCCTTCTGCCAATTGCATGAGTGGTCACTTGGTGGTCTCTTTCTCCGACGTTTCGCAGGACCCTTACAAAACCATGGGAAAAAAGAGCAAACAGACCAGTATTGAAATGTTTAGAAACAAAACGAAAATTGCTATTGTATGACTGAATTGTGGCAGTTAATCTTTGATTATTTGTTTTAATTACCACTTATTGAACACTACTACTGATGATGGGAAAAGAAAAGAAAATGATTAAGAAGCAATCATTGTCTTATTGAATTTTCAATTGTAGTTAAAATGTTGTATTGCAAAATGTACTCTGTTGTAGTTTGGAAATAGATGTCCCCCAGAAGCTCAAGTGTGAGAAAATGCAAGAAGTTTTGGAGGAGAAACATTAGATTATAGCATTAACCTAATCAGTGAATTAATCCCTGGTGGGATTAATTGGATGATGATTGGGGTGGGGTGTGGTTGGAGGAAGGGGTTCATTGGAGGCGTGGCTATGGGGTACATATTTTGTTTCAGGAGAGTGGAGTCTCTCTCTGCTCTCTGCTTTCTGATCACCTTGTGAGCTCCTTTTCTCCGCCACACTCTTCCACTGGGATGTTCTGCCTCACCTCCAGCCCCAAGGAATGAAGCCTGCCTTCTCTGGACTAATACCTCTGAAACCAACCGTGAGCTATCAATAAGCTTTTCCTCCTCTACAATTGTGTTGGTCAGGTCTTTAAGTAACAGCATTGGAAAAAGCTGACTAAAACATGCTCCTAATTTATATAAACAGCACAAACTATATTACGCTCTAGGAGCAGGACAACAGGGAATGAGTTCTTCCTGGAGGACTGGGGAGTTTGGGAAAGTACTTTGCCATTTAGTTCATGACTATAGAGGGGAAAGAACGAAAGCAACTCATAAGCTCTATTTTCTTTCCTGTGCAAAATGACAATAGTATAACTTGCCTTACAAAAAAGTTCATTTCTCAGTTTAAATGTATGTTTTGTATCTTAGCATACTTTCTGTAGCAGCCTTCTTCCTTATTTCTATGTCACTTCTAGAAATTCCTATTCTAGGGCTCAAGCTTCAGGAGAGGTCAAAATAGAAAGAAACATAATGTAGGTTAATTTTGAATTTTTGTGGATATTCTCTAAATGTTTTCAAACACTTCTTTAGTTTATGTTCATTTCATGTTGTCAAATATTGTTCCCAAAGAAGTTCTCCCAGTGACCAGGACAGAAAGGACTTCTAGATGGAGATAATACCAGTGTTGGTGATGAGAATCAACCAGGATCCAGGTCAGTTTGAAAAACCAGGCTCTACCTCAGAGCAAAGCCTGTCCAAGGAAGGGGGATTGATTCTTGTCCTTGGAAAGACCCACAGCACTCCTAGGCACATACTCACTCTGCTGAGTTGTTTATCTACAAATAAGAGGAGAGATCTGTGGAGCCAAGTGTCCCTGACTCAGTCAGGCTACGTGAGGACCCATAGCAACCCTCTAGCAACCACCAATCAGCATGAGACAGGGAAAATACCTGGAATGCCAGATGACCCTCCCAGTAGTTTATGGTAGTTGATAACATGTTGGGAAACCATGTCGGTCAGCACATACTCCCCACGTGGCCTAAACCAATCAGGTCAAACGAATCCCCCTCTTGTACTAACAAATCACCCTTTCCCAACTTGTTCCCACCAGTGAATGTGCTAATCATGTTTTAGAGTTGTTTTATGATTTCCCCGCGGTGTGTGATGATTTGGTAAGAGATGCTATGATGTATGTGAAGTCCCTGCCTTCCCCAAAGAGTGTATAAAACTGCTACAAACCCTGGGCTCCGGGCCTCTCAGCATCACCAGTTTGCTGCTTACATCAATCTTGGTCTCTGATGGTCTTTTGGGGGTTCTGAATTCGAGCATAACAAGTTCCCCTGATATTGAAGATTGAACACCCAGACACAGAGGAAAGAGTAGAAAGCAAGTTTTATTTAAGAAAGAGATGGAACAGAGATAGTAGACTCCTCTGGAGAGGAGCTTGGACCCAGAGCTGGTGCCTGAGGGAGTGGGAGTGTCCTGCCCCTTTTATAGATTGTATATTTCCTTTGTTCTTATGCTCCCTTCTGTTCCTACTTTGCCATTGTGAACAAGGTGGGCCTAAAGGTGGGGAAGGAGCCTTCCTGGGGTACTGGCTGGAAAGGAGTGACCCAGGGGGCATTCATTAATAACTCTTTGTTGGGAGGAACAGTTCCCTGAAGAGAGGTAACTTTGGCAACAGTTTGGGGAAGAGGGTAGGACTCTGAAGGTATTAGCATTTTTTTCCCTTCTTCCGGATCCTACCTGATCATTCATTACCTACACTGACTGTCCTTTTACTTCCTCTCCACAGCCATCCATGTGCTTGTCTAGTCTTCCTCTTCTGACCCTATCTCATGTCAGCTCTTATCTCATGACCCTATCCCTTACACTGGGTGAGGTTGCATGGTTCAAACTCTTCCTATATGCTCAGCTCTCCTATGAACTCTATCAAGGACAATTGAGTTCATCAGAGATTTCCAAAAATTCTAAACCTGACAATGAACAGTTTTATGTCTCAATCTTTCTTGGGTCTATTGATTCTTGGTGCATAATGAATTTGCCTACTTGATATCTACTACCCACCTCTGCAGATTAAGAAGAATGTACTGACAAAAACAAAAGTAATGGGGCATATAACCTTGGATTCTATTCCTAGGGAAGCAGGAATATAATCTGCATAATACAGTAAGTCACCGAAATATTTTTTGAGAACCTAATATGCAGTAAACTCTATTCCAAACACTGGGAAAAAAATAGTGAACAAAATACACATTGTCTGTACCAAGGGGGGTCTCCCTATCTTATAGGAGAGATGGATGAAATATTTAAATAAAATAATGACAAATAATTATAAGTGCTATGGAGAAAAAAAGAATTTGAACAATTAGAATAGCAAAATGGTTATATAGGAAAGATGTTTCAATGACTGAGATAAGTTGAGAAGTCTTTTTGGAGCAGGAATCATAACAAGGATGAAATATATAGATCATGTGAAAAGCGAAGATAGGATGGGCAAAGAATTTTCCAGTTTAAGGTAACAGTATGCACACAGGCCTTGAAAAATAAAATAACTTCAGGTGTTTGAATAACTAAAGTAAAACAAGGCTCGAATTTAGTATGGGAAGGTAGAATAGAGGAGAAAGAAACAAAGCAACTCATAAACACTTGTTGGTTTTTTTTTTTTTTTTTTGTAGGCCAGGGAAATAGACAACAGTTATCAATGTTAAATCTATGCCAGTAGAAATGGAAGTATACATTTCTATTGGAGATTGAAAAGGCCAGAATTAATCATAAATTGATATGAGAAGAGAATAAAAAAATAACCCTGAAATATGTGCTTTGGAAAATTGAGTAAATATTGGTGCCATTGCTTAAACAAAGAAGAGCAAACAATGGGAACAAAATTTGGAAAACAAAATCAAAATTTCCTCTTTGGAAATATTAAGTATAAAACATTCATGAAAAGTTCAAATAAATATCCAGTTGGAATTTACATAATGAATTTGGAAATCACAGTTTAATCCCATTTGAAATAAATCCAAAAGATCTCTTTCTCATGGTGTGCAACCACTAATGTCTCTGCTTAATATTTTATGAACAATCTAATTTTAGCCTGTTTTTCTTGGCTTCCTAAGGGATTTTCCTGGTCTCTACATAAGTTAGTGGTCACACAGTAACTGATCACATGTTATCTTCAAACACAGCGAAACAGGATGTAATTATCCTTTTACAGTGTGTTTGGAGCACATTTCAAAGTTCACTAAACTATTCTGCTCTTTACTTTCTGTTGAGTTTGCTTGGGTTTCCTCTGCACATATGTGCAGCTCCATGGTCAGCCGGGCAAGTACAGAGAGATTACCATGTCTTTCTATGGCTCTCATATGCAGGATTTCCCTTTGATTTTTTCTGGCTTTTCCCATTTGCTTCTTGGAGGGAAGCAAATGGGAAAAACATTGCTAGATTTTTCAGCTTCTGTGCTAGATCAAGTATACTGTCTCCACAGGCAAAGCGGCTGGTTTTCAGAGCCAGGTCTACTCTTTTTTTTTTTTTTTTTTAATTGTGATGCTGTGGACTGAAGCTAGGACCTCACACAAAGCAAAGCACATGTTCTGAGTTCTGAGCTGTATCTCTAGCCACTCCACTCTTGGAGAGACTTTTTTTTTTAATATAAAAAAACTAAGGCAGAATATTGTGTTTAATGTGTTCTTCTACATTTTGTCAATGTCTGAGATATTTACTGGGACCATCAAAGAGAGGCTTCACATTGAAGTAGGTTTGAAAAGGAATTTCTGACCAAATACGATATTATGGAAAGAATAGAGACAAAGAGAAAACTCATTATGCTAAAGCAATCTTCAGGTACAAATTGACAGACTTTTGAATTACAATGGTAGCAATGGGAATAAAGGGTATATGTGATATCGTTTGAAAACAAAGTGTCCAGTGGGTATAATTTTGTTTTTTGGGTGTTTTTTTTTTTTTGGCATGAAAAAGGTTAAACCATAAACTAAAAAAGGATTCAAGAAAAATTTTGTTTCAGAGACAATCTTTTGAGCATGTTAATGTTGAAATACCAGGAAGGACTTTCAGATGGTAAAGTCTATTAGTTGAAAACTGGGACACAGGTATTCTGGAAAAGGTAAGATCTAGAGGTATAATGTGAAGTGCATTCACATGGGCAAGATAATTTAATCTAGAAGAGGGAATAAATTTTCTACTTTTATATTTAATATATATGTAACACATATATACTATGTGTATATATTATTTAGTTTTTTAAGTTATATATATTTTTTTTGTCTTTCCCTAGCCATATTGAGAGAAATGGGGGCGGAGAGAAACTTTATGGTAAGGGCACCAACTTTACAATGCCTTATAAAAGGTCAAGGGGCTGAGGAAATTTCCTGATTAAGGCTGGGGAGAAGGAAGTGGTTTCACCAGAAGTCAGAAAAATAGTGGTCAATAAACAAAGGAGATGAATTAATTATAGTCTCCTGGAAATAAAATGTTCACAGGGCTTCAAAAGAGAACACATAACTGAGCTCACTACCACCATACTCTGGGAAACAGGATATCTGCGCAGTTTTGTCACTAGGTTGTCACTGGAGCTCTTGTTTATAACTCTCATGCGACCTACATTTACAGTAGACCAGACAATGGATGTTTTATTCACTAAAAACTTTATCTTATGAGTATTTTAAGTATTTAGGACTGGGAAGATATCAAAACCTTATCCACTTCATTTTTCAGTTAACCTACTAAGAAAATGCTGGAATGATATGATAATCATGTCGATAACCAGCCCACTAAACTAGATTGTAAGTTTCTTGATTTTTTAAACATTAAATAGATCCTGAATACTGATTTTAAGACAGATCAAAACCTAATGCTTTGATGTTTTGTGTCGTTTGTTTCTTATAATATTTCTACAAATTAAAAATTGCATAAAAGGCAGTAGAGCTTCTGTATCAGAGTGATGGCAAATCATTCACAAAGACACTCAACTCTCCACAACACTACAGACAGAATTTGGAGATCATTACCATCACTAATCTTCTCTCCCTATAGCTAAACAGGGGACCAAGTTGCCATGCACAAATTAACAAGAAGATGATAGAATTATTTGTTATTTTCTGATAAGAAGGCTAAAATTAACTACATAATATTTTTGTGTTGCAGAGTGCTAATGGGATCATTCAAATCAGCAGGTACTTCATTTCTTTGCCAAAAAAAAAAAAAAAAGCCTCATTAAAACAATACACTATGGAGTTAGAACTTTGCAAGTGGTGGTGGGGATTGCATATGGAGGCTTGAGATGCAGAGAGAACCCATAATACAAAACAGTTGGATCTATATCTTGTTTGACTTTCAGATTTAAGGAGGATAATTGGAGATGGATAAATTGAATAAAGATAATAGATAGCTAAAAATACCAAACAAATATTCAAATTGGTGCCATCATTGTATTGAATAAGTGTACAACTTTCATGAATACAATTTAAAGACTGAAATATAAAGGGTGTACAAAATTATATTAGGTATTAGCTATATCAATTCCAAATGAATTATATTGTTCAGTTGACATAAGAACCACCTCTATTCCTTCAAATTATTATTTTCTTAGTTTTAAAAATTCTTCAGCATTAGTTATAACAGAGAGGCCAAAGTTTATAATTGTAATTTTACTCTTTACGTTGCACCGTTCACATAATGTTGCCAATTTTCAATTCGTATTGTTTACTATAGATTAATGTTATATGAATATTGTAATTTAAAAAATACAAAGCAACCTCAATATACTAAACTACTTAAGTGATTTCAAGTATGGTCTTAGAAAAATACTATAAATATTTGTCATTTTGATATAATAATGATGTTAAGGAAGTTATAAAGCATTTTGTTACTTTGAGGAAGTACACATTTTGGTCCTCAGATTTTCAATTCAGAGTTTTCAACAAATTGAAATTTAAGTGCCCCAAGCAAGAATCAACATTTAGACTCTTTGGAAATCCTTGGCTCCTTTTATCTCTTCTCCCTTCCTGTAACCAAGCTTACTTTTCAGAACATGATCAGTTTAAAACAAACTTCCCTTGGCATTGAAGGACTACTGTGCATATTACTTTTTAAAAAATATATATTTATTTTAATTAGTTATACATGACAGTAGCATGCATTTATGCACTTTGACATATCATATGTAGATGGGATAAAATTTCTCATTTTTCTGAGTGTACATGTTGTAGAATCATATTGGTCATGTAGTCACATATATACATACAGTAATAACATCTGTTTTGTTCTACTACCCTTTCTATCCCCTATCCCCTCCCCTCCCTTCACTTCTCTCTACCTAATCTCAGGTAGTGCTATTCTTCTAGAGTGCCCCCTGCCTTATTGTGAATTAGCATCCTCATATTAGAGGAAACATTCAGCCTTTGGTTTTTTGGGATTGGCTTATTTCACTTAGCGTGATATTCTCTAACTCCATCCATTTACTGGCAAATGCCATAATTTCACTCTTCTTTAAAGCTGAGTAATATTCCACTGAATATAAATATATACCACATTTTCTTTATCCATTCATCTAGTGAAGAACACCTAGGTAGTTTCATAGTTTAGCTATTGTGAATTGAGCTGCTATAAACATTGATGTGGCTACATTGATGTAGTATGGTGATTTAAGTCCTTTGGGTATAAACTGAGGAGTGGGATAGCTGGGTCAAATGGTGGTTCCATTCCAAGTTTTCTGAGGAATCTCCATACTGCTTTCATACGGCTTTCCAATTTTCAGTCCCACCAACAATGTATGAGTGTATCTTTTTCCCCACATCCTTGCCAACATTTATTGTTGCCTGCATTCTTGATGATTGCCATTATAACCAGAGTGAGATGAAATCTTAGTGTAGTTTTGATTTGAATTTCTCTAATTGCTAGAGATATTGAACACTTCTTCATGTACTTATTGATCAATTGTATTTCTTCTGTGAAGTACCTCTTCAGTTCGGTAGCCCATTTATTGATTGGGTTATTTGGGTTTTTTGGTGTTATGTTTTTTGATTTCTTTATATATCCTAGAGATTAATGCTTTATCACAGGTACATGTCATAAAGATTTTCACCCAATCTGTAGGCTCTCTCCTCACATTATTGATTGTTTCTTTTGTTAAGAAGAAGTTTTTTTCATTTCAATCTATCCCATTATTGTTTTTAAATTTTATTTCTTAATTCATTAAATAGGTATCAGTTTATTTCAACAACTACGCTGAGAAAAATATATATTCATCAGTATTACTTTGTATAATTTCTTTCATTTTTTTCTCATGTGTATTTCTTTAAACTCTAATACTTATTGAACATTTGTGGAGAGTAGTGACTTGGATCATGGTATCTGATTGCCTAGTGGCTGTGTTTGTTTCAGGAACTTCCTGTGCAAAGAGGTTCAGGTCAAGATTGCCCAGTTGCATTGGTGACAACTGGCCTGAGGAAACTCTTAAATTAAATATATTTAAATAATATATATAATATAAATATAAATAATTTCTTAAATTAAATATAAGTAAGTAAATATTTTCTTTGCTTCTGCCCACTACAGAATTACAAAAAACATTACTCCCAAATAGTATTTGGGAAGAAAAATCCAGATAAATTAGAGTTGATTTTTTACTTTTATAATATCACTTTTGCTCTATTAACCTATGTAATAAATAGCCAAAAACAATGTGTTTGTGCGTGTGTATGTGTGTGTGTGTATGTATATAGAGAGAAAGAGTGTGAGAGAGGGAAAATTTCTCCTTCCAAGCATTATCAGTCCATCAACCCTGATTCAGTTGTGCTGTTTTAATGTTTTTAATGCTGATAACAGAGTGATATGTATGTCAGCACATTTTTACAGCTCATATTAATTAGAGAATTCCTTGAATGACATAGTAGCAAACAACTCAGTACCCAATGTGTAGGTAAGTTTTGTGTGACTAATGCTTGCTTGTATTATCAATATTTCATGAAATTAATCTGCATATTACTTTCTACATTGCCCACTGATACATCTTATTTTGGTCAAGAAGATTCTTTTTCATTTGTTTACCAAATTATTGCAAGATAACTGAAGATGAAGAGGAAACAATACAGATGAATATTGTATTATATACATGCAAATTAACATTTAAAGGTAAGGAATTTTTAGAAAGATAGCTCAGAAATCAATGCATTCTGTACTGAATTCTGATAGATATCTTTTGTCCACGGGATGCACGTTCACATTTAGAATACTCTATATCATCAGGCATATGATACTAGCATTGCAATGTTCTTACTGGAAAAGGCAGCAGCGGTACTGGATGCTAAGCATTTAAATATATGAATTTGTTTATTCATGAAAATACACATCACCCCAAAATATTATCCTGTATTCATTTTATAGGTAATGAATTTGATATACAACAAGTATTAGAAAAAAAATTCAGAGAATACTACTACATATGGCAAAGTTGGGATTGGATTCATTTCTGAAATCAGTGGCTCTTCCCCCTCCTATCCTATTATGTAAACAGAGTTTATTTAAGAAAACATTTTCTTTAAGGCACTAGGATAGAGTACAGCATTGATGATGAGAGAAATAAATCACATCTACATAATCAATTACATCGTTTCCCTTGAATCTTACAACAATCCTGTGTTTAAATAAAGAAACAAGACATCAATGTTGTGACACATTTATTTTCATGATACTGGTAAAAAGTGGAGTCAGGACTCAAAATCAGAGGGACTGTTATCCAGATCTATGCTTTCTCATCTATATCAGAGCTACTCTGAGGTCATCCCTCAGGTAGGACTGGTATTACTGCCTCCATACCATATATGTGACAGTTGACATGTAAAGAGGATCAATGAAAGAGGGGTTTGGCAGGGCCAGAATTAGAATTTATTTCTTTGAACTCAAACTATCAAAAGCATAAAAATCTCATTTCAAATAAAATGATTCTATTCTTGAATTATTCTATTTTCTGTTAAATTCATATATAATTTATGTACCATTTCCATGTGTTCAGGTTGATACAATAAATCTAAGGTTATTATCCATCTTTCATAAGTAGAAAATAAGATAGTATATATTTCTTAGCTTGTGTGTTTGTGTATTTAAAGTCCTAAATCTCAGTACTTGCAATAAGAAGTATTTTCTTTTCACATTATAGGTTCATAAGTGTAGACTAATTGCTTATTTAAGGATTCAGTATGAGGAAGAAGCCATTATTTCGAACATACAATTCTCATTTCAGAAGGGAAAGAGCAAGTCAGCTGTAAAACATAATGATTTTTAAAGCTTCTGTTTGAACATAGCAAATTCCATATCTGCGCACATGCCATTGGTCAAAGCAAATCATATGGTGGAGCCCAATACCAGCGGGGTGGGGATTTATACTTTTTTCACAGTAGGCAACACAACTGTTGGGAATGTAATCCTCTTATTGGAGGGAGGTAAATCATTTAAACAATAATAGATGCACATGGTGTTCAACTCAAATTAATAAGCGATAGAAGTGGACTTTCAATCTAGGTCTTAAGACTTCACAATCACCTTGCCTTTCAAAAATTGTTTATGGGATAAAATAAAATTATAAAATGTGTGCATTATTTTTTCTTGCCTTATACTTCTTAAGAGATGGGATTTTGATCCATTAGCATAAAAGTCATGCTCATGTTTAATTATTATCCCCAATGTTGATTTTTTTAACTGAATCATTTGCTTTATTTTTTTCTGTTTTGGCATAAATCGTTATTTGTACATTTCATATGACATTAAGGAAGATGTTTAGAAAACAATAACTGGTTAATATGACAGCT
Organism: Marmota flaviventris; assembly: GCF_047511675.1. NCBI lineage: Eukaryota > Metazoa > Chordata > Mammalia > Rodentia > Sciuridae > Marmota > Marmota flaviventris. Next base: position 53,168,184 of record NC_092499.1, on the reverse strand, counting down.
CTTTTCACAGTTTGCTAATTTAACAAAGGTTCTATTTTTGTCAAAATAGACAAATATGCCTGAGAAAAAATTAAATCAAAACTCTGTTTTCTGCATTGCCACGTCAAAAGCCGTATGCTAGATTTCCTAATAGAAATGCAAAATATAAAGCTGGAAATGATTAACCACCCATTTCAAAAAGCCAATATCTTGCTGAATCACTAAGTGACCAAGTATAGAAGTCATGAGTTTAGAAATTGGATATAATGAGTCAGTATAATGATTTTCTTCAGTGTGTCAAGGTCACGTTGTGGACATTGTAAAATATGACTCCACCTTTCAGGTTCTTCCTGTTCATCTCTCTGCAGTTGCAGAGAGATGTAACTGGGAGTAATTAATAATATCCCTCTGCTGTCCCTCCTCTGTCAGTCCTGGCACATGACAACTTATTTGCATTTTGAGAATGGTCTAGATGTTGCTAGGCTAGTTCACAAGTTAGAGACAAGGATATTAGAAAGGAAATATTCAGCATAGTGAATTTCCTATTGTGTGGAAAGACTCAGAAACCTTGATTTCATTATTCTTTGTGGACAAAGATGTAATACAGTGTAGGTCAATGGTTAAGAACAGGTACTATCAATTTAGTCTTCTTTGGGTTTGAATCTCAGTTCTGATATTTCGTAGCTATGTGACCTTCACACTTTACTCTTTGTGTCCCAGATTCTGCATTTATAAACTGGGGATCATAGTAGGTTTGTATGGATTATTAAATTAGCTTATATTTTTATATTTATAATTATATATATAACTGTGTATGTTATAATTTAGTACTCTTTAAATAACAATTATTAAGTAATAGATAACTATATATTAGAGGGAATTCATATCAGAAGATGACTTATTAACCCACTAATTAATTGCCCTAATTAATTCAAATCACTTTGCAATTTCATGACTTAAAATTATAATATCATTTATTATTTCTCACAATGCTCGTTGAACGTGAGTATGATTCACCTAAGAGATTCTGGCTTATGGTCTCTTGTGAAACTGCAGTCCAGTGTCAATTTTTGCTACAGGCATCTGAAGGCCATAGTGGAGCTGGCAGATCTGTGTTCAAAGTGGTTTATACCCATGGCTGGGAATTTGGTGCTGTCAGCTGAGTACCCCTTTCTCTCCATCCAGGTCTCTGTATGGTGCTGCTAGAGAGTCCAGATATTAAAGGAAGTGGTACACAAGACTGGGTGGATGTTGCAATACCTTTTATAATCTCACTTTGGAGCCAGGTATGGTGACACACTCCCAAAATCCCAGCAGCTGGGGAGGCTGATACAGGAGAATCGCGAATTCAAAGTCAGCTTCAGCAAAAGCAAGGCGCTGAGCAACTCAATGAGACCCTATCTCTAAATAAAATACAAAATAGGACTGGGGTTGTGGCTCCGTGGTCCAGTGCCCTTGAGTTCAATCCCTGGTACCAAAACAACAACAACAACAACAACAACAACAAAAACCTCATTTTGGAAGCTGTGTGCTGTCACTTGCATTGTATTATATTGGACCAGCTCTGTGTCAATTAAGAAGAAATTAAACAAAGAAGATATACTAGGAACAGTATTACTAGGAAACTAGGAATTAGTATTAATAGTAATACTAGGAACTGAGGATCATAGAGGGCCTTTAGGAGGCTGGCTAATACCACAATCAGCTGCACAAAACAGTAAGGCATTAAATGAAGAAGAAAATTAATGTGTAATGAGAATTATAATTGCATTTGGAAAAGAACCAGGATACTCGTGTGAGAGTGATCACTGTATTGTCTTTTTGAGAGCATTTTTAAAGGTGAACTTTAAAAAAAACAATTAGAATTCTGCTTGTTGATTGTACATTTAGAATAAAGAAAATTAGACGGATGAATTGAATATTTGGTTGAATAAGGCAGTAATACCTTAATGCATTCAACTTGCAGTTGGAGCTCTTGTGACCTAGAATGAAATCAGTGAGCCAAAACACTGCCAGGCACTCTGAGACTGTTCCTAGAGGGGATTTGTCAATATTTGCTTCTATCATTCCTCTAAAATCTCTTTTTAACAACGAGTAAGTCTTATATGTGAATAGAGTGTCTTTTCTTGGGAGATACTCTGTCCAGTTAAGCCCAAGGGAATACCTTTATTTGACCAATTGCCTGTTAATCCTATAGTCCAATGCTTGGACACCAACCTCGACAAAAATGATGGGAGGCATGTCAATGTTCCCTTCAGAGCTGTTTATACAATAAAGATGACATCTGATCCCCACCTAACTTGTTTCTTGTCTTGCTTCTTATGAGGATTGGTTCCAACCTCAGGCAGGAGGGTGTTAATTACTGGATTGCTAAAATTCCCTGAAGTGTTCTACTGCCTCTTTATTTCCTGGGGAACTTGTCAGTGTTGAAATGGTGGAGAAAAATGGACTATGAAGGAAATACAATTGTGTTCTAACAATGTTTTATCATCAAAATGCTTTAATCATGTGTTCCTTTGGCCTCATAAAATCTTTAAACTTGGCTTCATAATCCTTCAATTCCTGTTATAGAACATTACTTATGTGTGAATTTTTATATTATTTATACTTTACCTATATCTGGAAAAAGAGATAGTGTTGTTATTTAAATCTTATGCCAAACAATAAATGCCAAATGGCTCATAAATAACCATTCTTTTTCTTCTGTGTTACCATGTAACCCTCTACGTAGTTCTAACATCATTAACTGTGCTTTCTAGTATTGTGATGTATTACAAATGCAAAGAGATTGGCATTCAGAGAAATTGAGTCCCGGTTTCATTCATACATAACACAAAATATCCATAACTGCATCTATATACCTTTTTGAGGCTCAAATAAGACAATATCTGTAAAATGAATTTAAAATTACTATTAAAAACTATGTGTAAGATTAAATCATTAATATTATAGAGGATATCTGTTATAATTTTAAGATACTGCTTAAAAGTTTTTAATGGTTTATTAAGTTTTTAGTGGTTTATGAAGAAGTTACCAAATATTCTATTCTAAAAGATATTAATAGTTGTTACTCAAACAGTACGTTAAGCATATACGTAGCATAGAAGAAAGAATTTTAATTCTTATTTACAAACACAATACCTCTCATTAGACTCTTGAGAAAATAGCATATACTTGTTTTTGATTAAAAATATTTTTGTAAGATATACTATAACCTACTCTTGTGACTTGCTGATACTAAAGAAAACAGTTGCCTATGTAAGAAATTCAAAAATTTTAAATGAAAGAAATAGTTACATCAAATGGAACCACAGGAATGAAAATACTAAATATGTTCACTACTGATAGCTGTAGCTTATTTGTCATGATATTCTATGCAAGTTAATTGCAGATTCTTGACTCTTTACATCTAGCACTTCTCTTTAATTAGTATTAAGGTATTTTACTCACCTTCTCATTGAATTCTTTCTCTAAATATCTTCCGCCTTACTCTATTTTCATTCCAAAGTAATATACTTAAGGCTCATAGAAAAATATAGTTCAAAGATATTTGAATCAGTCTGCATAATTTTTAAGTCAGTATTTGAAATCTAGACATTGTACGTAAAAATCCATATTAGTGGACTCTACCAATAAGTTAAAAGGGAGATGTTATGGTTTGGAAGCTCATGTGTGAGACAGTGTGAGAAGGTTCAGAGGAGAAATGTTTGGGTTTTAAGAGTCTTAACCAAATCAGTGAATTAATCCCCTGATAGGAATTAACTTGAGTGGTAACTGAAGTGGTAGGGTGTGGCTGGAGGAGATAGAAATTAGGGCATGGTTTTGTTGTGTATATTTGTTTCTGGAGAGAGGAGTCTCTCTCTGCTTCTTATCACTTGTGATGTGAGCTGCTTCCCTCTGCCACCCTCTCCCACTATGATATTCAGCCTCAGCTGGAGCCCTGAGGATTGAAGCCAGCCTTCTAAAGACTAAGACCTCTGAATCCCTGAGGCCTCAAATAAACCTTTCTTCCTGTATAATTGTGCTGGTCTGTTCCTTTAAACACAACAGTGAAAAAGCTGACTAAAACAGGCAATCTCTTTTCTGCATGACAAAAATTCACTAATGTTGATTTTCCTGCTTTAAATAAAATAATTTCTTTCAAACTCACTATAATAGGCAGCTTCCTCCCTCTCTCCCCATTTCCCATCATCTCCTCCTTGTGTGTCTCACCTGAGCATTCTCTACCTGAATCCTGGGACATTTGCATTTTGGAATTGATGGCATTTTAAATTCATTGACTCCTTGAAAGTATCTTTCTTTATGACTGTTTACTATCCTTGGAATACTTCTTATTTTGAAGTAGTCTTTCTATTTCAAATGTTAATTGATAAAATTACAACAGAATTCCCTTTGTTCTAAACATTTAAATTTCTTGTTATTGATATTTTATGGGTTCCATGACCACACACACACACACACACACACACACACACACACATACACACACTCATAGAAAATGAAACAGAAACATCTATTGGCTTTTCATAACTTAGGAGGAGTTTTATGTACTGAGAAATTTCTGGGGTGTATATTTGTTTGTGAAAAGCAAATTGAGATCATGACTATGCAGTGCTTACTATTGTGTATAAAATGATTCAAACTTTCACTGTCTTTTGAGTTTCCTTTTTTTGCAGGGAGGGGTATGGGGAATTGAATTCAGAAGTACTATACCACTGAGCCACATCCTCAGCCACCCCCCCCTTTTTTTTTTGTATTTTATTTAGAGACAGGGATTTACTGAGTTGCTTAGTGCCTCACTTTTGCTGAGGCTGGCTTTGAACTTTCCATCCTCCTGCCTGAGCATCCTGAGCCGCTGGGATTAGAGGTGTGCCATTGTGCCTGGCCAGTTTCCCTTTTCAAAGTGGCTGTTCTATCTGTGTCTTCTCCTTGCCAAAGCTAATTTGCAAAAGAGCTGGCTTTTTTTAAAAAAAGGAAAAAAGAAAGAAGAAAGAAAAAAAAGTGATGCAAGATATCAGTGATGAATTAAAAGTCAGTTTTGAAGCCACATATAGATTTTCTCATAAAATGGGCTACTTTTTCATGTAGTAGGGCTCTGGTATCTGGGAAGCCTAATAGGTCTTGCTATCCATTAGGAAGACCAGCACTCTAGGTGTGCATATGAGAGATGCCACTTAATGTGAATATTACACACCCACATCCCTTTTTCTGTTGGGTTCAGTTAAAAGACACTGGTGAGCTTATTTTAAAATTAACTAGAAATAGGTTTGGAATTCCTAAATTTTAGTTTGGAATATATGACTCTTCCGTGTGATGAGCACTTCTGGCATAAAAGTCTCTTTGTTGTGCATTTCAGGTAGACCATGTGAACATACCAATTCTATCTTAAATTTGTATAGCCTTATCAAAGCATCATTCTTTATCTGTGCTTTCATCTTCTGCCTCAGCACAATACTTACTACCATGAGATCACAAAGAAGCATTTTGTTTTTCTCAAAAATAGAAGCATGGAATACAAATCATTTTTATAGTTTGAGATTATATATGTTCAGGCAAATGTCAAAAGGGAAAAGAGCTGACTGCACATGATACGGGCAAACGTTTTATTTACATATATGAAAGGTAGACACCATAACTAAGTGTTTCTACTGGCTACTGGTACTTTGTGTGTGTGGTGGGGAGAAGCTCATTTCCCTGACAGAAGTAGAATACCATTATGAAAAATTTCGATAAAAAATCATTTTGGAATTAGTGATACTGTGACAAATATATGTTACTGTATTTGATGTTTTCTGAGACTATTTCTGCTTTCCGTTCCTTACTGTGATACCAAATTAGGACCTAGGACAAGCCATTTCAATTAAATGGTTTTGTTAAGTATTATGTATGATAAGGTGGGGGGTAGATAAGATTGCACTTCACTTATTGTTAATAATAATAACAGTAACAACAACACATTATGGGCTGGTACCTGTTTTTTCTAAATTTTCAAGAAAGACATTATCAAATATTAATAATCACTTTCCAAAGAAAATGAAATCAGTTGTTGAAAGGACATTTGTACTCCCGTATTTATTTCAGCACTATTCACAATAGCCAAGAAATTAAAAGAACTTAAGAATACATCAACTAATGAACAAATAAAGAAAATATGATCTATATACAAAATGGAATACTATTTGGCCATAAAAAATAATGAAATCCTGTCATTTGAGATAACATGAACAGAGCTGAAGATCATTATAGTAAGTGAAATAAGTTAGGCACAGAAAGACAAGTACCTCATGATCTTTCTCATATGGGGTATCTAAAAAAGTGGACTTAATAGAAGGTGAGAGTAAAGTCATGGTGCAGTGGTACACACCTATAAGCTTCACAATTTAGTGAGAACCTGTCTCAAAATAAAAAAAAAGAAAAATGAAAAAGGACTTGGAATGTAGCTCAGTGGTAAAGCACCCCTGGGTTCAATCCCCAGTACCTAAAGAAAAAAAGATTGAGAGTAGAATGGTGGTTCCTAGAGACTGGGAAAAGTGGAGAGGGATGGGGAGAGGTTGATGGGTACTAAGTTACAGTTAATAGGAGCAAGAACTTCTGTCGATTGACTATAATAATGTACTGCATATTACAGAAAGCTAGAAGAAGGGATTTTGAATGTTTTCACCATAAAAAATGTTAAACATTTGAGGAGGTACATATGTTTATATTGATTTAAACTTTACCCAATGTATAGATATATCAAAGCATCACATGGTATCCCATTAACATTCACAATATTTATGACTTTATGTATCCGTTTAAATTTCATTTAAAAAATTTAAACAACTGCCATTGATTAAATATTCCTATATCCCCCAAATTCATCCTAATGTGATGGTATTAGATGGTGGTGGTTAGGGGAGGTTATTAGGTCATGGGAGCACAGTTCCGGTGAATAGGTTTAGTCCTTATAAGTGGCCACAGAGACTGGAGTTCCCTTTTCACCATGTAAGTGCACAGTAAAAGGTGCCATCACCATCTATGAACCAGAAAGTGGGCCCTCACCAGACCCCAGATTTTCCTTGATCTTGGACTTCCCTGTCTCCGTAACTGTGACAAATAAATTTCCATCCCTTTACAAGCTACCCAGTCTATGGTGTGGTATTTCATTACAGCAACCTGACCAGACTAAGGCATGTAATTTATCTAACCTATAAAATGACATATTCGCCCACTAAATCTGACCTATTTAGTAACGTATTGACAGAGTGTCATATATTTTTGTAGAACTCTACTTGAAACTATTCTGTTCCTAGTGCATACATGGTGCATGTTCATCTGTCCTTTTTTCATCCTCTATAATATACTCTCAAATTTCTAGATAAAGACTTGATTTAATACTACTGGTTTAGAGATACATACGCTTTGATTTAATCCAGCCTAGCCAGTCCACAGGTATTTTGTCTCTAGTACCAACTGTCAATATCCTAATGCTCTTTCAGACTGCCTGTCACCAGAGTATGACTTATGTTTTATAACATTGCTCCTAAAAAAGGCCTCCATAGTTTCATGACCTCAGCTACTTAAATTATTTCTCCTTGATTAATTCATTTTTCCAAGAGCAGTGACAGTCTTCCCTTTTATCTCCAAAATAGGGAAATATTCAAGGTTGTATATCGGGAGATTTACAATATGTTTTATGTTAATACATATTTATTCTTTTTTGTTTGTTTGTTTGTTTTTGGTACTGGAATTAAATCCAAGGGCACTCAACAATTAAGCCACATCTCCAGCCCTATTTTGTATTTTATATAGAGACAGGGTCTTACTGAGTTGCTTAGTGCCTCGCCATTGCTGAGGCTGGCTTCGAACTTGTGTTCCTTCTGCCTCAGCCTCCCGAGCCGCTGGGATTACAGGTGTATGCCACCGCGCCTGGCCACATATGATATATCATAACATTAAATTAACGATACATCATAACATTAAATTAAACCACAATCAAATATAAACAAATCAAATTTTAAATTTTTTAAATTAAATTTTTAATTTTTTTCATGAAATAATTACTCCATATGAAACTCTAATAAATTATCTTTATTACCTTAAAATTTTTGTTGAGATACTCATACACCCAAATACACAAACACAAACCATTTGTTTTCCTTTCATTCATACTTTAAATTTTTTAGGGGCTATGATGTAGCTCAGTGATAGAAAGGTTGCCTAGTATGTGTGATCCCCTGGCACTACAAAATCAAACAACATAAATAAATAATACAATTTTCAGGACTATTCATGGACTTTTCATATATACTCAGAGGCTTTTCTCAGTAATGATTTTGGAATTTTGGTTGTAGATCTAACCTCTTCCTCAACCTCTATGACAAATCTTAACCTTTGGGCACCACCAACTCCATTGCTCTTTGCTGCGGCTCCTGCCTACTCACTAGTGAATTTGGGAGATCCACATCATTTTGCATATACCACTCAATTTGTCAGACAAGCTGTTTAGTCTCCTTCCTTCATTCATTAAACCTCTAGAGACAATGTAGACTCTGAATTGGGATGAATCATAGCTATAAACAACCTTCAGTTTGATCATATAATGTAGTAAAAGAAATGTTACCCTATGGAATTTCTATCATATAATATCAATAAACTGGTGAGATGTGATGAATAGATAGTTAAAAAGAGTTAGGAAATAGATGATTATTCAAGTCAGAGGAACGGAGATGGGAAACAGCCAAGAAGATGGAGATGTGCTATACTTCAATTGTGTTTCATTAAAATTTTTGGGAGGAGACAGATTTTTGATGTGTTAGTACATGGTTTGGATCAATGTCCCCTAAAGACCCCTGTGGTAAAGTGTGGTTCTCAGACTGTGGTACTATTGTGTAGGTGGTGGAGACTTTATAGATGGAGCCTAGTGGACAGTGTTATGATTATTGGGGGGTGTGCTCTTGAACAGGATTTTTGGGACCTCTGTCACTTCCTGTCTCACAGTATTTGCTTTCTACACTGAGGTGAGGGTTCCTCCATCATTGCTCTTGCTATGATGTGCTTTCTTGCCACAAGCCCAAAACTAAAGGGCAAACTGAGGATGGACTAAAACCTCCCCAAATCTCTTGTCTTTTTAGTTGATTATCTTGGGTATTTTGTTACAGTAATAGAAATCTTTACAACACAGGATAAAGCTCAGCAAGCTCTGTTTAACTTTGACAAAGCCATGCACTCATCTAGTCTCTGACAACCTGATCTGCAAGGAAACCTGGAACCACAGTAGGTGTGAAATTAGATTTTCCTTCCAGACATTCTGTACTTATGCTGCTGCCCTGTGTACCTAGTTTGTTTGCCTTCTTATCTCATATACATGGCCATGCAGTGCTCTCTCTCTAGGTTGTCTGTTAGTTCATTTTTAATGCATTCTACAGGAGAGGAACCAATCAGCATTTAGAATAAAAATATGGGATTTTTAATGAAAGACTTTATATTTCCAAATATCATAATACTGGCTCAGCCTATACTTCAAGGGCTTGAGTTTATGAAAACAGTATCAATGACAAGCACGGTTTTCTTCAAAAATCACCTGGTCTGCTTTAAAACTAAAAATTTGACATTGGGTCAATCTCATCTAAGTAACTCTTTTTCTAGATTGAGTTCTCTCCCCAAAAGTCCAAACTAATTTATACAAAGAGATTTCTGTTGAGCTTTTGCCAGGTATCCCTAAACATGTCTAGATTGAGTTGTAAATAAATCTTTGGCCATGAGAGGCATCTGATACATAAAATTATAGTGTATAAACACATTGTATTTATTAATGAAGTTTTTATGACCACAATATTTACTCAAGTTTGGAGTGGTATTTATAAATTTATTTCTTATAAGTGGTCAAAAACTTAAAAAAAATTATTTACTTGATACTCTCTCCAAATTGGAATAACTAGAGCAAAAGTTATGAACAGTTTTCTAATACATGCTATGTATTCTTTCTCTCATAAAAAATTATTGACAATATCAAAATTAAAAGCATTAAAATATGAACTGAATATATATGGTAAGCATAATAGACATATTTTGATATCTTTATGATGTCAACTACACAAATGTGGGGAAATTACTAGAAAATTAGATATACAAATAAAAAAATATATAATAATTTATATAATAATATAAAGACCATATAAGGGAGAGTGCTAATTTAGACACAAGACTGTAAAGATTGATCTAAAATTTAGAGCATCTTTCTGTCTGCAAAACAAAAAGCCTAGGGAGAAGTGCTATGATAGAAGTGCTGCGATGAAGGTGGGTCTCTGTGTCTATAGGAAAGTGAGTTAGGCTGGAGAGGTGTGAAAAGTAGTGGAAGAGGCCGGCAAGAAATAAATCAGGTGTGGGACGCTTTCAGACCAGTGTAAGCATTTGAAATGTTATTCCAAAGTCTAGTGGAAAACAACTGAAAGTTTTAGGTGAGGAGATTGTGGGATAAAGTTTTATTTTTTAATAATATTATTTTGATTTTTGTATGATAACTGGATGATGTAATGGATTAAAGAAATTGGAAAATGGTGAAGCCAATTAGAAGACATTTATCCTGGCCCAGATAGAAGTTAACAGTGATTCTGAGTTAGTGAACATATGGGTATTGATAAAAGGCACATATCAGAATGCTATTTTGGAGGTACAATTTAAAGAATTGCAAGGTATTAAAGCTCTCTTTTGTGTCTGTGACTCTAAAGATTAGAAAATAGGAAAAGTCAATATAGAACTTGATTAATATATATTATCTTACTGAAAGCTGAGAATATGTAAGCCCTCTCTGTAGGTTCATTTTTCCATTAGAATATGATTAATAAATTTTGCATTTATTCAAAAGCATTTATTAGCACAACATATGTGCTAGGCATTTTACTAAGGATCAAAGGTATAAAAATGAGTAAGATATGGTCCTTGTCTGATAAACCATTAATTATTCTGCAAGAAATAGACAAACAATTAAGTCTGAACAAATTTTATTCATGAATATTTATGAAACAGCCTAAACAAATTATTAGCAAAACAAACCCATTGATGTACAAAAATGATAGCACACTGTGACCTAGTTTGTTTTGTCCTAGGATGCACAGGTCAGCTAACGTTAGAAAATGTGTAACATACTAAAAGAGAAAATATGCATAATGATTTCAATGGGAGTTTAAAGAGAGTTTGATAAACTGCAAAGCCCTTTCATGTAAAAAAAAATCTCTTAATCAAGACAGGAAAAAATTTCTCTCATTTGTTAAGAAATATCTATCAAAACCTACAGCATGTAGGACGTTTAGTGGAGGGATTTTAGAAACATTTCCTTTAAGATTATGAAATGTAAAAAGGTGCCCATTGTCCCATTTTTATTTAGCATTGTAGTGGAAACCCTAATCAGTACAGGAAGACAATAATTAATCAAAATCTTCAAGAATAAATAAGAGAGGGAAAATCAAACCAGGATTTAATGTGATTTTGTATCAGGTTGGACCAAGCGTTCTGAAATAATAAAAATCTCCAAATCCCAGTGGCTAACACAAGAGATGTTTATTTTTCCATTATATAGTACTGGATTCAGTATCTCAAGGACTATCAAGGGTCTGATATTTTACCTTACTTACAAGCTTTAAATCAGCATGGTATACCACAGATGAAGGGCTATTCTCCTTGGCAGCAAGCAGCATGTACACCATGTTTACTTTGTCCCCATTGCTCTGATTCCCACAAGACAATTCAATTAGGACCAGATGATATTTCAGACTCAGTGGAATGCATTATAGGACAGGAGACCTGAGTTTAGAGCACCTGAACTTTTATACTAGAGAATGAGCATATAAATTTGGGGATGGAGAGGTAAAATCATAGCAGTGAGTACATAGGCTCTTTGATGAATGTACTGCATTTGCCATAACTTCAAATTAATATTCCATAAAGTTTTGGGGAAACCATATTAGCTGATTTTAAATATTGATGTAAAAAGCAAATGCCTAAGAAAAATCAAGATAAATTTTGTATTATAATAAGGAGTGATATTTGCCATGTTTTATCAGATGTCATCCCATATTTATATTTATTAAGATCTGAAATAAAAATCAAGGATGATAAGCATAAATAGAACAAAATAGGAACCACAAAAATAGAAGAAATGGCACAATTCAGGAGGGATATTCTATTTATTAAATGGTGGTGTGAAATTAGCTAAAGCATATAGCCAAATAATTTTTCCAAATAATAATTAAAATGAACAAAAGTTTTTGAAATTTAGTAAAGATTTAAATGTAAAAAGAAATTCAAATAGATAGAAAAAATATTGAGGAATAACTTCATGACTGCAATATGAATAAAATCTCCAAAAAAAGTATAAAAGATGGTTTAGTTAGAGCACATTAAATATTTAAATTCTGTTCTCCATAGGGCATTATGAAGACACTAAAAACCTAATCCACAAAGCACAAAAAAATACCTGCAATACATAAAATTGATAAATGTTTGGCACAAAGATACACAAAAAACTAATAATTAAATATAATTTAAACAAACTCTTAGAAAAACTGGCAAAAGACATGAAGAGGCATACTTCAGAAGAGGAGACAACTTCTTAGTGAACATATGAAAAGACACTTAACTTTATTAAAAATCAGGTCAATCAAAATTAATCCCACAGGTTCTAGTTTTGCAGAAGTTTAAAAGTCTAAAAATACCAAGTGTTGTTAATGATATAAAGTAATAGAAACTCATTTGCTATATGTGTGAATATAAATTGGGACAATATCATCCGAAAACAGTTAGGATGAAGCTTAACTTGGATGCACACTAACACTCAGTTCCATTAACTCTAGAGAAAATCTCAAACAGGAGAATCTTCTATCCAGAATATTCTACACCAAAAACATTATGTAGGAATGAGTGAAACTTTCATATTAACAATATTAAGAACAAGCAAGTAATTAAAGAATTCATTGGCAAGAGATGAAATAAATTAAGTGTACTCTACTACTGAAAAGGTTAAGAATGTAAGAATTAAGTTCTGTTTTCCTGGAACCTGAAACTCATGTAGAAGTTGAAAACAACTCCCGGAAATGCCCACTAAATGTATGTTGAAATCTCCCCTGATCATCTGGTTGCTCTACGAAAATAACCCCTCCCAGAAACCATGCAATGATTGGCTATGCTGTATGTGAAGTCCCTGCCCTCACCAAGGAAAGTATATAAGCTCTGCTTAAGCTGTTCCCGGGGCTCTCTCTGCTCTATTCAAGTGAGCTCTGAGCCCCAGCATGCTGGACCCCCAATAAACCCTTTGCTGTTGCATGAGACAGTCTCTTGGTGGTCTCTTCCTTTGACGCTCGCCTGACCTTTACACTACCATCCTGGAAAGTACTGCAGGAAAAATAAATCAACCATGGTAGAGAAACGTATTATATAAATAACTTGAAATGAAGTAGTACAAAGGAAATGCAGTGGAAATTGAAAAAAAGAAAAAAATTTAAGTGAAGAAAAAGTTGCACAAAATATTCAGGGTGAATTGTGGGGCACAGATTAATATGAAATATGTAGGAACAGTAAGAGCGAAGTTTCAATGGATGGATAATTGTCCCATCTACAAACTGAAACTGGGTGGTAGACTATGGGGTATTCACTTATTATTTTTTGTTTCATTTCATGACATATATTAATGTATATATGTGTGACATATTCTCCCTCACGAATATGCAACATGTAAAGAAGGAATTATGATATTCCCACTTAGGGTTTGATGGTTTTTAGGAACATTAACATAACTGCCACAGTCTGGCTGGGCACAATTCAGGAGCCACTAGAAACGAACTTTATTTTTAGAACCACACACGCCAAACAAAACAGCTCCTCAGGAAAACCTTCAGAGCCCAACTGCCACAAGCCTTCCCACAAGCCTCTCAACCTCCCCCACTCCTCCTGCTCTTGAGGCTGACTGGCTTGGTCTTGTGAGCAGAGCCAAAAAAAGTCCCCCAATGGCAGCTCCGTGGTCTGAAAGGGCAGGGAAACAGCCCAATGAGCATCATCGCAGAGGAGCCAATCAGTTGGCAGCTAGAAGTTTGCTGGGGCCGCTGTGAGCCAATCATCAACTGGCAGCTGGAAGTTTGCTGGCAGCTGGAAGTTTGCTGGGGCCCCTTCGGCTGTGGCTCTCAACACATAACAGAGAAAAATAGTTGAGAGATGTCTTTAGGGTAAGTAGGTTTTTGTCAGGGTAAGAAAGTAGCACAAAACCTTCTGAGAAGAAAGAAATATTTTTAACAAAGACAAGTAGTTTAAAACTTCATGGGATGTGCAGAAAAGCAAATTATTGAGTGGTGACTCTGGTGTAAGTTAGGGATTAATAATAATGTTCTGAAAAATTCACCAGAGTTATATTTGAATCCAAACTTTTCCTATTAAAGAATTTGTATTTCACTGCACTAAAACAGAAACATTGACTTAAAATGTGTAGACTTTTAGATTCAAGCATAGAAGCAGATCTAGAAAAATATTGTAATGGCTATTTTCATATGTAAAATTTGAGGTACCAAATGCCCAGAGATTTGGCCAAACATAATTCTACATGTTTATGTGATGGTCCTTTTGGATGAAATTAACATTCAAATTGACAGATGAGTAAAGCAGATTGTCTTAACTAATATGGGTGGGTGACATGCAATAGATTGAAAGCCTGAACAGAATAGAAAGACTGACACTTCCCTGAATTAGAGAGAATTTCTCCTGTTTTAGTGCATTTAAGCTGGAACATCAGGGTTGTTTTTTTTTTCTGCTTTCATTTTCAAACCACAGCATTTTCTATTCTTGAGTCTCAACTCAAGCTTGACAGCCTTCAAACTAGACCTGCACTGTTTGTTAGTCCCCTTAGTTCTTAGGCACTTTGATTTATATTTGAACTGTACCATCTGGTCTCCTGCACCTCCATCTTGCTCACTTACCCCATGGATCTTGGGACTTCTCACCCTTCATAACGGCATGAATCAATTTCTTGCAATAAATTTCTATCGTATCGACAGCCTGCTTGTTCTTTTTCTGGAGATACCCGAGTAATACAATTATTAAAGTCATATGTTTGATGATAGTGGAGAATTCATCAATTGTAAAGAATTATTGAATCAGAAATGGGTAAAGTAGGAAGCATAGGAAATTTAACAAAGATACAGAGGTTTATTGTTGTTACTGGAAAGGATAGTTCAGGGGCAAGAGACTTACAGGGTCTTTCGAGGATTTTGAAAACTTAAAAAGAAATTGATGTACAGGGTCTATCAAGCATTAAGGAATCCCTGGTGATTCCCCCTTGCTTGAAGATGCGAAATGAAAAAAAAAACACTGCAGTTTAGGAATAAGGGAGAATCAGAATAGGTTTTTCATGACCTGTAGCTCATACTCGGACTTGTAAATCTATTAAATTAGATAAAAGTGATTCTAGATTATAGGTACCAACAGATGCCTGATAGAAGTACTTTAAAATACACCATAAAAAAGGATAATTATCAGAAGCTGCCACATAGGAACCAAGCACCCCTTACCCCTGGGCAATGAGAATGTGAAGAGGTGGCAAGTCAGCCATGGGCTGTGTGTGTGCGTGCGTGTGTGTGTTTGTGTGTGTGTGTGTGTGTGTGTGTGTGTGAACTAGGAGCACTGAGCGCACAAAGTGGACTGAACTGATGTTGCCCCTCTATTTGGGTGGGCCTCACTCTGGTCTTTTTGCTTGCTCTGCCTATGACCCCGACAGAGCTCATGAGATGGGCATGGCTTTCCTACATGTCAGTCAATCTGCTGACAACAGACATCAGGAAGCTATACTCAACCCCCTGAAACCTGACCCTTGCCTCATTTGAATGGTTTATCCCCAATAAAAGGATAAATCACAAAAACATTCAGAATGAAGAAGAAACAAAGTTTATAAATATTAAAAAAGGAAAAAAAAGTATAGAAGATACCAGGAGAATGCTTATGCTATTCTGAGTACCAGAAAGATAGAAAAGAAATAAGAGGACTGAAGAACAAATAAGTGAAAGGATAATGTCTAAACCTTTTCATAAACCATTGAAAGACAATGTACCTCAGAACCAGGAGCCTCTATAAATGCTATGCAGAAAAATTATGAAAGAAACCTAACAAAAGAACATCATTCCTTATTAACTTTTAATCACAGCATAATAGATTACCATAAATTTAGCAGCTTCAAATAGTCATTTGCTGGCTCAGACTTGTTTAGGTCCCAAGTACAGTGTCATCACTGGCGTCTCTACTCAGGGCATCACAAAGCTGGAGTCAAGCTATCAGCTGGACTGTTTGAAGACTCTATGGAACTTGGCATGTAAGCTCATTTGTGAACGTGAGATTTTGTTTCCTTGCTTGGTATCAGCCAAAATGTGCTCTCCAAAGGCCACCCATATTTCTCAACACTTGGCCTCTTCCATTTTTAAGCAAACAATGGTAGAGTTCTTTCTTTTGTTTTAAATATCTGATTTCTTGTCTCCCCCAGGAGAATACTCTCTTTAAAGGATTTATATGATTAGTTAAGGCACTTCAATAAACTTCCTACCTTAAGATCAGTGAATATGAACCTTCATTATATTTGCAAAATCCCACATGGGAGTCTCTAGCTTATTGCTTAATTGACTGGGAGAAAGTGTGTGTATATCAAGGATTGGGAATCAAGGGGGGGGGGTCATCTTGTAATTCTACTTAACATACACACTAAATCATTGAGGAAAAAAGACAAAGAGAAACAAAGGCACTTGGGCAAGTCAAATTATCTTCAAAGAAATTTCTTAATTGCAATTTATGATCTGTGAAAATATCTTAGGAATTGACCAAAATAAAATTAATTTTAGATTAGTAACTATGGACAAATTTTATAATAAAGCATCCTCTTAAGTTTTTGAGACTATTATTGATTTGACTATGATTTGAGTTTGTCCCCCAAGGGTTCATGGGTGGGAAGCTTGGTTCCCAGTGTGACATGTCAGGAGGTGGTAGAAGTTTTATGAGGTGGAACTTACCTAGTCCCTGTGTCATGGGACTCCAGTTATTTTCTGCAAAAGTTATGCTATACAAAAGTCTGGCCCTTCTCCCATCTCATCTCCTGTCACAACACATATTTCTCCCTACTACATGCATTCCCATCATAACGCTATTTGCCATGTGGTAACAGAGACCTTTCCAGGGCCCAAACATGTGAGACCATGTAGTCATAGACTTCAACCTACCAAACTGTGCGCTCAGTATATTTTTAAAACAAATTACCCAGCCTCAGGTATTTTGTTATAACAGTGGTAAAATGAACTAATAAGGACATTCACAGATTGAAACATGGAAGGAGATAAATTGGGTTAAGGTGTTTTAGTGTCGCTTACATTATCTAGGAAGATAGTCAACTACCAGTTAATATTAGGTTTTGATAATTCAAGGATGCATGCTATAATTGCAAAGGTAATCATTAAAAGAGATTCTAAAGAGTCCATACCAACCTAATAATGGGGGAAAAATGAAAGAAGAAAAAAGATAGGTAAGAGGGTGGGACAAAAGAAAGTAAATAGTATGATTGATTTAAACCCAAAGACAGGGCTGAATGTAGCTCAGTGGTAGAGTGTTTATGGAACATACACCATGCACCAGGCCTTGGATTCAGTGCTCAACACTGCAAAAATAAAATAATAAAAAAATGCAATCCCAAACACATCTGGATCATATCACAGGGAATTTGGAGAAAGAGACCTTAAAGGAAAAACTTTATCAGACTAAATTTATGCAACTCATAAGAAACACACAACATAAAAATTTAGAGGGAAAAAACCCACAAAAACAAAAACTAGAGTAACTGTATTAATGGCAAGCAAGCAGAGTTTAAGAAAAAAAGAGGACACTCCACTATAAAAATATAATCAATTACCAGGAAATGTAAAAATTCTATATCTGTGTTTAGATAATATTATGGTTGCAAAGTTTATAAAATAGAAATTAGCAAAAGTACAAGGAGAAATGGATAAACCCACAATTAGTGAGGAAAGTGTTCATACCTGTCTTAGGAGCTGAGCAGAAAAGTAGATAAGAAAGTTGGCTAAAAAAAAGTTATACAAACAATATATTTTGTCTAGCAATGTATGTAAAAGGGGAAAAAATAAATACATTTAACAACCACTGTAATTTCCTATATTAACAGAATAAAAAGAAAAAACAAAACATATTTACTTCAATGCATCAGTGAAAAGTGGTACCATCTGAATACATTTATGAATAAAAACTCTTATAATAATTGAATTTTGAAAGCATTTTTTGAGAGGTCAGAAAAAGGGTACCTGCTATAACTCTTTATATTCAGCATTGTATTAGAGGCACTTGACAATTCATTAAAGCCATAAAAGAAACCACATGTTATTCACATTGGAAAAGAACAAATAACACTGTCATTACTTAATGATTATGTATATAGAAACTCAAGAAGAATATTCATACAAAACGTTAAAACTAACAAGAAGCTGGGCAAATTTGCTGGATTCAAGGCTTGTTTCTAAAATCAAGCTAGGTCTATATATTATCAACATGTGTAAGAAATGGAATTTTTTTTCAGCAATCCCACTAATAGGTATGTATCCAAAGAAAAAGAAGTAAGTATATTGAACAGACATTTGCATCCCTATGTTCATAGTAGCATTATTTACAATAACCATGATACAGTATTATCAACTTCATCAATGGAGGTTTAAGTAATGAAAATATATATATACACAATAGAATATTATTTAGCCTCCACAAAAGAAGGACATGTTCTCATATATGACATTATGGATGAACCTGAAAGATCTTACAAGTGAAATAAACCATGCACAGAAAGGCAAATATCACATAATATTATTTATATGTGGAATCAAAAAGTGTTGAAATAATAAATGTGGGAAGTAGAATGTTACCCCGGCCAAGGGTAGAGGTTAAGGAGATATCAGTCAAAGGATACAAAATTTCATTTAGCTAGGAGGAATGAGTTCAAGATATCTATTGGTCAACTTAGTAACTATAGTTAATAACAATATTACATTATTGAAAATTTTAATAGATTTTTTGATCTTAACACAAAATTGATGAGTATTGAAGTAATGCATATGTTAGATAACTCAATTTAGCCATTGTGTAATGTGTCCATATTTCAAAACATGCTATATATGATGAACATACACAATGTTTTCATCCTTTAAAAATTTTAGTATATATATATATATATATATATATATATATATATATATATATAGAGAGAGAGAGAGAGAGAGAGAGAGAGAAACTATATATACACATACATAGTATATGTATATATATAGAAACTATATATACATATATATAGAAACTATGTATATGTGTAAACTATATATATGTGTGTATATATACACATGTATATATGTACACACACACAAACACAACAAAGGCATGAAGATTAAAAGAATTAACATGTTGCCACCCTAAAATCCTCAGAAGGTTTTTATCCTAAAATAAGTAATTAACTAAATAAATAAATAAATGAATGAATAAGAGAAACATTTCCCCAGAGAACATGATCCATACTAATAAGACTTCATTGAAATTGCACATGTGGGCATACTCCCAAGCACATATACCACACAAAAACCAAAGAAAGATTCCTATTCTGTAGGCCTTCAATGATACAAAGTTTTCTATGATTACAATTTCAACAGGTAATTCTAATATAGATTTAGGATCAAGAATTATTAAGTTACAGTTCATGTCTAGCAGCAAATTTTACATAGCAACATTTAAAGTAAATTTCAGGTATGACATGGTAATAAAAAACAAAAGGAATGTATAGAAGAATCAGAACACCTGGAGTGAGTCTTGGAAACATTATACTAAATCAACTGCATAACCTTAAGTACTTCACTTGAAGTGAACTCCACTTGCATTTTCTCATTAAAACAGATGATTAGGTTTTATTCTAAAAGATGAGGAAAAAACTACAAAATGATACCTTTTACAATAACTATAAAAAATTGCATAAAATTAAGAATAAATCAAAGTGATTTTATGTAAGGCATCTAAACAAAAACTTAAAAATCAATTGAGAGATACTGAAGCAGATTTGTACAAATGGTAAGTTATGACCTATTTATGATTTCTATGAGTCAATCATTAAAATTAAAAATGTTAACTCTTCAAAAGCTATCTATATATTCAATACCATCTTAGTCAAAACTTCAAAAGAAATTTCAGTTTTGGCCAAAATTCTCTAAAACAAAAAATTCCAGAATGCCAACGCATTCTTGAAAAAGGGAAATGGGATGGTATAGCACTCTCTACTTGTTAATAAGGGTCCAATAATTAGAGAATGTTCTCTTTTCAAAAGTAGGACTCATAAGTGGAAATAGAAGAGTGAGTCTGTAATGGTTAATTTGAAATCGTTATCTTGATTGCATTTAGAGATATTGCTGACTGAGAGAGGCTTCTGGGTGTATCAAGGAGGGTGTGTCTAGGAATGATTGGCATATGGAATAGCCAAATGAAGTGGAGACCCTCCTGAAGCGTGGGCAACACTGTCTAATAGGATGATGGCTTGAATGGAAAAAAAGTTGGAAGAACAAGGACGAAGAAGCAGATACAATCTCATTCTTCTTAAACAGGTTCTTGATTGCTGCTGTGATCCTCTGTGTATATGGGACTCTCGCTCTCCAGGCTTCCAAAGAGGACTCTGCCAGTGATTCTCCAGAAGCCTACAGTATCTGACTAGGGTAGCACCATTGATCCCTCTTGTTCTGGGGCTTCTGCCTCTTGGACTGCACAACTACTGGTTCTTCCAGTTCTCCACCTGCAGACAGCCATTGCGGACTATCCAGCTTCTGGTTGCATAAGCCAACCTGGTAAATCCCCTTTTATAATTATACTTCCTGTTGATTCTGTTCCTATAGACAACCAAAACTAATACAGAGTTCAAAATATACCCATGTTTTATCACCATCCTTGATTTATGAAAATGGTATTATGATATGGAAATAGGAAAGAAAATAACGTCAGAGTCATTGGATACATATATGGAAAAAAATTAAAGCTTGGCCTAAGAACACACAATGCACCAAATTGTCTGAATAGAGAAAAACTATTAGAATTCAACATAGAATATTTTATATATGTTTATGTATATATATCTATATATACATATATATTATATATTATATAATGATATTGATACAGGTACATCTTATTTAGCAGTTTACAAAAATCACTAAAGACACACAAGATAAGTTTTTACTTTGATCTGACATTGAAAAAACAAATTTTGTGTCTCATAAGATTACCACTTAGAAAGTGACATTTAAGCTGTGTGGTGATGCACACCTGTAATCCCAGTAGCCGGGGAGGCCGAGGCAGGAGAATTGCAAGCTCAAAGCCAGCCTCAGCAATTAATGAGACCCTCAGCAACTTAGCAGGACCCTGTCTTAAAATAAAAAATAAAAAGGCTGTGGCTATGGCTCAGTGGTTAAGTGCTTCTGAGTTCTATACCCAGTACTAAGAATAAAGTGAAATTAAATTCCTTTTGAACAAATACAAAGAACTTCTAAAATTAATAAAAGGAGGCTAAAAATTACAAAAGAATTGGCAAAAAATTTAAACAGTTATGAAAGAGGCTATTTACTTGGCCAACAAAGATAAGTAAAGGCAGCAAACCTGATTATGAAGGAAATTAAAAATTAAAAATCAGTTTGAAACCAGTGGAAGGCCACCAAAATAATACAGATGAAACATGAATAATACATAGCTTTAGTGAGGAAACAGTAGCAGGAAGTCCACATACCAATGGTGAAACTATATACTGTGGATGGTGTGCATGGGAAGGGAATATGTGGTCCAACTACTTTGAATGAAGCCTTGACAACAGAAACTACAACATAACTCCTTTCCTCGCTTAAATATTTCTGCTAGAGAGTATCTCACAAAGAATTTCAGTTTCCCTCAGAGCATAATCTTCATCTACTCCAGGGTTAAGAGAACTAAACTCTAGCATAGACAAAGGCAAAGCACTAGAATTTCATGGCAAGATATCCCCTATATACTGAAAGAGGTGTGGCACTTCATCTAGTTTATTAATAGGAGACATTATGGATTAAAGTTCTAACTCCCATTATCAAAGATAGAATATGACCTTATTTGGAAATAATGTCTTTACAGAGGTCATCCGGTTAAAATGAGGTTGTGAGACTGGGCCCCAATCCAATGCAATTGGTGTCCTTGTATTAAGAGGAAACTTGGGCACAGACATAAACATGCACAGAGGGAAGATCATGTGAAGTCACACAAAGGAGAAGACATCTAATTAACCGGAACGATGCACCCAAAATCAAGAAACACCAAGTTTGACGGTAAAAGCCTAAAGCTAGTAGAGGAAAGGAAGGGCTCTTGTGAGGAGCAGTTAGAGAGAGTATGGTTTCACTAGAAAATTTACTTTGGACTTTTAGCTTCCAGAACTGTGAGACAATAAATTTCTGTCATTTTAGCTACCCAGTGTTTGTTTGTTTGTTTGTTTTGTTTACAGGAGTTGAGAACACTAATAGTACACATAAGGTGAATTTTAGAGGCTTAAGTATCAGTTTAGATGGAGTCCAATTCATGGGTGCTGCCAACTGGGATCCAGGATTTAACATGATAGCATGAACACTTACAAGCAGTATTAATAATCCACTGTTAATTAATTGATGTCTACATCCATTGGTGGCCTTAAATTTAATGAAAGAGAAATGTCATATATCCACTGGCATGCTGTAGAAGGATTCTGCATGTTCAGGAAAATGATAATTTTTAAATGGATTATGAGAAAATTGCCCTTGGAATACCTGTCAATAGGGCCCAGAGGATATTCCCTTTGACAAAATATCATGAAAAGAAAACCATCAGGGATCTTGATGAGTTCTGTGGTAGCTGTCATGGTAAGCAAGACTGGAATCTGGGAGATTCCCTGATCTTAATGGAAATAATGAGCCCCACAGGGATAAAAAAAAAATGGAGGTACAGTTGTCAAAATAAGCCATAGGAACAGAATGGAAAACAAACCATTCTGACTTGTTGGGATTTGGAACTTTGACATATTGATCATGAGGTCCTTAGAAAGAAAAGATGATAGCTGACTTACATAAATGATATATTAACATACATACAAATATACACAACACACTATTATTTAGAAGCTTAAAATAACATTTTTATCTCATAATTCCTGAAAATCAGAAAATTGGGAGTAGCATATTAGGATGGTCCTAGTGTCTAGGTATCTCATGAATTTTCAGTGAATATGTCAGTCAGTAATGCATTCACCTGAAAACTTGATTGGGAATAGAGAATATACTTCCAAAATTACTCTCTCTACTTGGCTGTGGACATAAGGTGTCAGTTTCTTCCCACCTGGAACTCTCTATAGGCTGTCTGAGATTCTTTGGTGAAATGAAAGGTGACATCCCCCAGAGTAGTGGGCCAAGAGAAAAAAAAAAGAAATTAAAATGTGTTTTAGGACCTACTCTCAGATTTTATACAGTATCATTCCTGCCACATTCCTTTTACAGAAGTCAAGTTACTAAATATGGCCTACCAAAAAATAGGAGAGTTAGACTCCACCCATGAAGGGGGTACAAATAGTTATTTGGTAGACATAAACCTAACATGGATTCTTTACCATAGAGATTCAAGGATTTTTGTACATGTGTTATGTTCAGAGATTTGAAGCCCTTCAAGCTAGTGGGGGGTTAGTGCATTTTGAGTGAGGACCCTGGAACAGTGACAATAGAGTATGCAGTGATTTCTGTCTCAAAACTTTTCCAAGATGAATATGCACTGGAGAAAGGGAAAGCCTGTGACTTCCTGGAGAACAGCAGACTGTTTATGAATACTGTAAATATACGGAAACCTGAAATGGCACCATGGCCTTAATTCAAAGTGTTGGCAAGGCAGGTCTGGTGACATTACATGTTGTATACTCATTTGACTTTATGATAGGAGACCAGTGGGACAGTGGCTATCTGTACCACAAATTTTTTCATAGTGGAGATTTTTATTCAAACAAATGACAAGAGCAGCTCTCAATCAACAATAATATTGAACTCTGCCAAATACTCTCTAATTGTTTCTCCAGATGTGAATATCAACCTGTTTCACCCCGCTTTGTGCTTAGGAAAGCTTAACTTTGGAAATTACATCAATAGTCCTGTGGATCCCAGTTGGGTTTAGCCAATGGCAAACAGCAGTAAATTATCAGAGCATGGCAGAAGGATGAAGTTCAGGTGTGTATTCCTATATCTCACTCTTCTCCTTTAGACAATAGTAGCTGCTTTTCTCAAGCCATAGCTGTGGTACTCATAGATGTCCCATTGGGAAACTAAAGTGACTATTCCCAATGGATAATTAATTCTATTGGGGAATGATGAATTTGAAATGCGTTTATATCAACAGACACTTTGATATATGGATTTGAATTTCAGGTGTGACATAAAAGCTGTCATAAAAGAAATAAGTGTCATTAGCTTAATGATGGCAGTTAGAGTCATGCAGAGTGATGGAGAACACTCATAGGAAGCATGAACAGTGAGCAGAGAAGGCTGATGACTAAAATTTGGAGAAAATTAATGGGCTATTTAAGGACTTGTTGCAGGAAGAAGGATTTGTGAAAGAGATTAAAAAGACTTGGCTAGAGTGAAGTCAGAAGAGTCACTATCAATAGATCCCAAAAGAACATTACTAAAAATAGGGAAAATGTTGAGGTTACAACACAACAACAGATCAAGTAAGATATTCAAAGATATCTGATACATTTAGAAGTAAGTAACAACTAGTGAGCTCAGTAAAAAGAATGTCAGTGAATTAGTGGCGGCAGAACACAGAGTTCAGTGCTTTGATGTCAGGAGTAAACAACTGTGAACAAATCAAAACCTGGAATGTTTATTTTATGAATCTTGTTTGTGAAAGGCAAGGGAAAAGACTAAAACTAGAGAATTAAGAGATTTATTTGAGTGAACAGAGGTGAGAAATATATATGTCTAAAAGATAGATGGAAAGAAGAAATGCAGAGGAACATTTCTGAGGTATAAGATTTGAAAGTTTTAACACAGTTCTTTACCCTCTATGTTAAAGAAACATGCATCTTAGACTCTTCTGTTCTTTGTTTAGTATGTATATAGGGTGACTTTTGGTTCTTTTGTAGGCCATTTGTCTATATTTTGACTTTTAACACCTTTTCCTGTTCTTTATTATCCTGTCAACAATCCAAGCCTTCAAGGCTAATAATCCTATGTTAGATCAATTTACTAATGTAATTGTTACCTCTAAATCTTTGGTGAGGTGAACCTAAATTTCTATGCCAAGCCAAAAAAAAGAAGTAAAAGGGAATCTATTCTGTGGAATCCAACATCTCCTTTTCTCACCTGATTTGTAATTGAGAGCAATAATGGAATTATTCATTAGAACAGAAAACAGACATCTGTGATATTTAAGAAAAGAATTATTCTGAATTTTTTTAAAACAGTAATAAATACTTTAATCAAGATTATTGCAAAAGGAGTCAACTCCAAATCCCGACAGGCAACTTGAAATTTGTAGGCAAGAAGCAGAGTAAGAGAATCAGGATACAAAATTGCTAACAAACATGTTAAGGTTAAGAAAACCTTATTTTTTACTTTAAGATTTAATCAATTAAATAGAGTTATGTGAGAATTTATAAAGGACCCACTATCTCCCATAAGAAATTTTCTCTCACATCTAAGCTGTATAAGTAAGCCTTTTGTACACAATTTTGATTAGGGAAATATTTAGTCAAAGCTTTAACATTTTTTGCTTGCCTGTTGTTTATTATCATAAACAATAAAATAAAAATAAGCTATGTGAGCAAGTCATAAAGGAAATAAATGCAAGATTTCTGTCAACTAAAATGATTTTTTTGGTCTCTTAGGATGCTATTTCTTTTCAAAATATTATTTGGTAGCACGGAATATGCAAATAAGTTATTTAAATAATTTAATATTGACTATATATATCCTATTGCTTAGTATCAGCAATAAAGAGGGTTCCCAAAGAAAAGTAGCATTAGAACTTAATTGTTTTTACTATTTTTCTATTTTTTCTTACTATTATTCAACTTCATAGATTATGCATTTTTAAATCTGTTTTTAATTGACATAAATATTTTGGAATACCATGTGAATAAATGTATATGTTGTATAATTTCAAATCAGGGTAAACATTCTAATACTTGACTGAAATGCTGGAAGCAGAGAAAATGAATTATGGTTTCTTTTTTGAAGATTTATAAGGTAAAGCTTTTGTAATTATTCTTAAACATTTTCAGTATGATATTCATTAATTGCTTTCAAATGGGAAGATAATAAGAACTAAATTAGCGTTTCCAACTCTAATTATGGAAACAACTATTCATTAAAATCAGATTAGCTATGACATCTATGAGTACTTTTCTACTTACTCATATGTTTAATCACTATGTGTTTCAATGGAAGCAAAACAGTGAAAAATACTGAGGGATCTTTTACAGGTAACTGGCAAAGACTTTCAACTTTTTAAATTTTCCTACTATTAAAAAAAAAAAATCCCCTCTGGTAGTGTTATTTCTTTTTGTCATGGAGACCACATTGCATTTCACAGAATTAAGCCATGTGGCTAGCAAAAGAAATTTATCACCAAGTTTAACTAGTGCATTTCATAGAAATCTTTCAATTTAGACATGGAAGTTTTATGAACTCTTTCTTCTCCAGACCTTTGATGTAAAGTAGCCAAGGCCTTGAGACCCATCGTTTGAAAAGATTTAGACCAAACTTAGAAAATGCCAGGCCATGAAGAGATAAAAAACATAAAATGAAACCTTACCAGTAATCTGTACTCAGGGTTTCAACTAGAATTAACTGCACTGGTCAAATTTAGGTCATGATTAAGCATACAGATAGTAAGAGAAGTTTGTAAACTGAGAGAGGATTAAAAATAATAATTTTATTTGAATAGCTGGCCTAAAGCCTCCCTAAATTTTATTGTCATTGCTTTATCATGTAAATTGATAATTTAAGTAGTTAACCTCTTTAGCCTGTTCCACAAACCTGGCCTTTTCTCCCCATTACTAGTTACTTTCCCTTCCTTCAAGTTTCCTTGTCCTCTCTTGTATTAATATTATTAGCCCGGATGGTCTGTGAGTGTTCTGATAAAATTTATTTATTTTTTCAGTTTTTAATTTATTGCTGGATGCAGAATGAGAAGAAAAGGAGTTCATCAGATTAGAGTTTACTCTACCAGAAGTTTCTACTCATAGATTTTCTTTAAAACTAGGATGTCGCGACCCCTTGCCCGCAAGGAAGACGCAACTCCGAAATCTTCTCTCAGTAGTTTATTCAGGTCCCTTGATATTTATTATTCTTTCTTCTTCTCTCTTCTCTCTCCCCCGGATGCCCTCCCAGCCTTAATAAAGCATCCCAAGCCCCAATGCAAAGCTGCCGCGTGGAACTTTCTCACAGGGTGGTGAAAAATCATGTGCCAACTCTCTCAGATAAGGAGTTGTTTGTCACATACCACAGCGGAGCCAGCGCCATCTCGTAATGGCGACCATAGTCTGCAGAAACGGCAGAAGCGGCTCACCACAGTTCCCCCTTTCTGTTTTATTAAAACAATACAGGCGAGAGTAGAGGTCCTATCCCACTGTGCAGAAGTGGCTGCATAGTATGGCTCAGTCCTAAGGAGGGCCCTTCCCCAGATCCGAGGCCATATCAGCCGACGCCTTTTTTCGTGGGGCGGGGCGTGGACGCGTCTAACCCGCATGCAATAGGACATGCTCTCCTTGAGGTCCACGTCAAGGATCACTCAAGTGCAGTGCCTTGCCTCGCATCCTGTATCGTGACGATGGTGGACGAAGGGGGATAGCTGAGGCTGAACTGTGGCTGTATTAATGACAAACAAGTTGGCAGCACCCTGAAAGAAAGGCACGGACTTTAAAGCGATAGTAAAGCACTAGTGTGGAAACCCATCTGCGTGCAATGGCAGCAAGACCAGCAGAGTGCAAGGGCTTTCCAACACTAAGAGAATAACAAGGAAAGTCATGTCGATCCCAGTGCAATGTTATAATAACTTGGGGTGCAATGACCATGACAAAGGTTTACTGTTTAAGATGCGCAAGCCAGACTTGAGGTGAGTTGCCATTTTCTAAAGCTGCAAGAGCTTGTATGATCATAGCCTTTTCTTGTGCATGGCGAGTTTTAAGGCGACAGAGAAACCACAAACAAAGTATAACACTGAAGCAACACATTGCACCAAAAATGCCTACTCCCACCCACTCTTTGAAGAAGGAAAAAGCAGAAGATATCCAATCGGTGAATCGACCCAAAGTCACTGGTTCGACACAGGTACTGTTCAAGACAGCTATCTGGGTTAGTTGAGACTGGATCATGTCTTCCGATGCCATGGACCAATTTCCGGCCAAATATTCACCAATGATGCGGGAGGCATTCCTGGAATCATTAAATCTGACAGAGGTTATACATAAATGTGCACGTTGGTCAACACAACCCAAAAGCACCAAGTCAGCCAATTCTTCTACCTGAGCTTGGAGTAAATCTATCCTTTGGTTGGCAGCTAAAATCCCTGACAAAATATGTTGATTAATTGAATTTTGGGATTCAAGTATAGTGGAAGTTTGTTGAACAACTTGATTAATAGTGGCAGCAGTTTGTATTTGACTGGCCATGGCTACTCCAGCTGTAACTGCTGCAGCAGCAGACACTGCCACAGCTGTCACTATAGCTGCCGTAATTCCAAAATCTCTACGGGTTCTAATCAATTCAACAATAGGAAAGGATTCTGGATCTGTAGTAACCAGGATCGGGACAAAGGTTGGAATTTTCATAATCACTGCCATAGTCCAGGAGCCATTCCAACACTCAGACAAGTAGCAAGTAACATTAGAACAATTAAGCATCCCCTGTAATGTAACATTAGCCAAAAGAAACAGGAACGGAGATTGGAGACAGACTGCTGCGGAGGGCAAAGTAGCATTAGATAAAAAGCATATCCTTATCCCAGGCAGGGTGTCCTGCTGCATGATTTTGTGCAGCCTGCTCTACCGCGCCCTCTAGCATAAATGCTCTCCAGTCCAAGTATTTGCCTGGGGAGACACAAGCGCGCACCAGACTAGCCCAATCTGAGGGAGTCATGTAAAATCTAGTAAGTCCCTCCACCTGAGTAAGAGTGAAAGCGGCATCTATGCCATAAGTGCAGACGGATTCTGCCAAGGTTTTAACTATCTTAAAGTCTAAAGGCTCATGATATCTTCCCCTGTTATTGTCCTGAAATACAGGGTATGCAAGTCCCATATCTGTATTAACTGTCCTCCAAACTTGCACATGAAAAGACCTCCCAGAACTTTGGCTCCCCCCCACATACGGGGGTGGGACAGCCGGCACCATATCTTTTTCTAGATATTCTACCTCCTCCTCCTCAGAGTTTTGTTGACCGATATTAGATCCCTCTCCCTTCTTGCAGTAGGCTTGCATGCCTTGTGTCTCCCTTTTCTTCTTTTTTACTTTTATCTTGTGTAGTTGTTGCAACAATATATCAAGGTCCTCAGAACACTCTGAGCCGCTTGTGTCCTCAGATGTTTTGAATTCGGTCAAGTCTGGATAGAGCCTTCTCCTATTTTTATCTTCAGGCTCTTTTGCCTTCTCACTACTGTTACTTTTGATACTCTCTGCCACTTCACTATGTGATCCTTCAGATTTTTCCTCATGTAGTTGTTCAAGAACGGCCTGACCCTCACTCACAGCTTCTTGGCATTTACCATCTGTAAGGCAACTACGGACCATGTTCCAAAGGGGTATCACCCCACCCTCTAATATGCCCTGCTCAGAAGCAAAGTCAAGATCTTTGCCTAATTTATCCCAACTAGGTACAGTAAGGCTGCCCGAAAATGCAAACCACGGTGCAGCGATATCTATCTTCTGTAAAAATCTCTGTAAAGTACAATGTTTCACTTCCAGGCCCTTGGAACGTAACAGGCCATCTAGGGCCAGGAGAAGCGGACTTGAAGATGCGGCACCCATGACACAACAACAAAAGAAGCACAAAAAACAAAAGTGAAAGTAGAAGCGAAAGTACACAGTGCAGCTGCAATAAAATGTAAGGCTCTCTCTGTGTTTACAGAGGAGCTGCCCCGCTTTGGTCGCGGATCCCATTTACTAGGGACTAACCCCGCTTTGGTCGCGGATCCCACTTACCTGGGACTAACCGGTGCACCACCCCTGACTGCTGAAAGTTCTGGTTCCCGGGTTTCGGCACCACTTGTCGCGACCCCTTGCCCGCAAGGAAGACGCAACTCCGAAATCTTCTCTCAGTAGTTTATTCAGGTCCCTTGATATTTATTATTCTTTCTTCTTCTCTCTTCTCTCTCCCCCGGATGCCCTCCCAGCCTTAATAAAGCATCCCAAGCCCCAATGCAAAGCTGCCGCGTGGAACTTTCTCACAGGGTGGTGAAAAATCATGTGCCAACTCTCTCAGATAAGGAGTTGTTTGTCACATACCACAGCGGAGCCAGCGCCATCTCGTAATGGCGACCATAGTCTGCAGAAACGGCAGAAGCGGCTCACCACATAGGAGGTAAGAAAGATACTAATAATTAAAGACATTATCTCTTTCATATGCAAAGATGATACTGTGACTAGTATTACTATTCTGGAGTTTTGGGTAATTGTTACCTCTAAATGTTTGGTGAGGTGAACCTAAATTTCTATGCCAAGCCAAAAAAGGAAGTAAAAGGGAGTCTATTCTGTGGAATCCAACATCTCCTTTTCTCACCTGATTTGTAATTGGGTAATTGTTTGAAAACCTGGAGCATTTTTGCAGTAGGTTTTCATATGCTGTTACAATGTATGAGTCTGTAGCTGCTGATATAATCCACTGATGCAGTTTGGCACTGTTTCCCTTTTCTTTCTCAAGTTAAAGCAGAATATAGACAAGCTTTTGGAATGGGCATATGGTAGTGTATGTATATATGCTAATACATTATTGATAAAGAGCTTCTTGCAAGTAACAGAATCTGACTCAAACTAAATTTTAAAATTTAGTTTTGCCACTGAGAATCACAAAGATTTTTGTTATTAGAAGTCTGAGAAGTCATTTAAGTAATGAAAGTAATCCAGATTTAAAAAGTAAGAAACTGAAGACTAGTCTCTTCATGCTGACATTGGAAAAGTAGTAGGTGAATGGTCTATTTGCCATGTTGATTGACATTAAAGTTTTAAGGAGGAAAAAAAATGGTATATTTTGTGGCATTGAATGACATCCACCAGAATACAATGGGATTGGAAAGGCCCAATTCAACTGATACTGAAAAAAATAGAAGGAATGATCAGTGGGCTCTAGGTCATATTATTATACTATAGCTAGAGGTCTTTGGATGATGTGGTAATTTATTTAGTATTAGTTTTGGATTATGGTTTGTAAAGGCTCCCCAAACAAAGGCTGCTATTAAGTTTCATTTTTTTGGTAATGCAATGAGAGTAACAATGTTCATTATTAATTAGTTTGGGCTGTCATAGTAAAATTAATTAATTATTAATCAATCATACCAACTGTAGTTTAAATCATAGTTCTGAAGGTTGAGACATCCAAGATCAAAGTCTCAGATGGTTTTGTTCCTGGTAAGGGCTCTCTTGCTGACATGTAGATATTAGCTTTCTTACTGTGTGCTCACATGGTCTTTCCTTCTTGTGTGTGTGGAAGGAAAAAAGACAAACAGAGAAATCTTTTTTCCTTTTCTTAAAAGGTAACAGATCCTACCAATGTAGGACACATTTAACTTTATCTCCCAAAAGCTCTATCTCAAAATATAGTCATATTGAGTGTTAAGTTTTCATCATATGAATTTTTTTTGGGGGGTGCATAATTCAATCCATAGCATAGTGTATGAGACATTACCAAATTATTCAGAAATATCTGATATAAAATGATCAAATTTCATTGGGATAACTCTCCTGAGAAATATTATGCATTTCTAGAGAGAAACCAAAATTGTACAGATGCATATACTATCTATTTTAAGGAAGACCACAAAACCCAATCAGCAGAAACCTGGACTAGTTGAGCTGCAGCTGTAATTGCCCTGAGACAAGGTGGATAGATTCTTGCCATAGTGGGCAATCAATCTGTCATGGATTCCATGCAGTCTGGCTAAGATCTTATCCAAGTCCTTCATGTAGGTGAAAAGTTTAAGAGTTAAGCCTAGTATCACAGATGTTTGAAGAGATCATTTCAAATTATAGGTTATTATTTATATACACATGCACCAGCAAAAGGGAGCATAGTCAATGAGTGCTTGCTTAAATCATCTGGATGAGTTGTTCTGATTTCATAAATATTGAGAACCTACTGCCTTCCATAGTAGGATATATGGGAATACTCTTAAGTTTTTTTTTAAGCTGGATTATTTAATTTCTTTTTTTCCACTTTATTTTATTTGTTTGTTTATTTATTTTTTATGTGGTGTTGAGGATTGAACCCAGTGCCTCACACTTGCTAGGCAAGCTCTCTACCACTGAGTCATAACCTCAGTCTTCATTTTAAGTTTTAACTAATGAGAAGTCTGGGAATATCTAATGACCAATAATAAAAAACTCTCCTCCTTGGAATAAATCATTTCCTAAATTTGCATTGTTTGGGCAATACTGAACTTTTAAAAAAATCTCCTCTTTCCTAAACAGAAGGTAGAATTGTTGGAATCAATTTTAGAGCTCACCTCATTTTTAGAACATACCAAGATGTTAATGCAAATAGAATTGCAAGGAAATTTGAGGTCTTTAAAGTTCTGGAATAACAGAATATTTGAAACAGAAATTTGTAGGCATTGTAGAACAGTGAGTGCAAAACTCTGATATTCGAAAGAGGAAAAGCAAATTACATGAACTTTACAGAATCACAGTCTCTCTGCTTGAATCACTTTTCAGGTAATGGTAAGGAGAGGTGAAGCCTTTGCAGACCACTACCAATCTAAGCTGAAGAAGCATAGTTTTCACTGTGTGACTAAAACACTTCTATAATTTAGATGGCAAAGTATCAGAAAAGAGATGCTTTGCTGGGGGGTAAGCCTAAAGTTGTGTGATGATTTCCTCTGGACACTTGGCTTAGTACTGATGTACACATCACAAGGTGAAACTACAGAAAGTCTTGTAGAGACTAACAGCATAACTGAGACCCATATAAAGATACAAGAAGTTGCAGGGTTCTAAAGTATTTTGAAATTGTGACATGATTAGAATAAAAAAAACTTGTGGAGTATCTGGTGTATTCAACTGAAAATCCAGAAAAAAAGACATGTTCAAAAAATAGACATGTCAATGGTTGTTTCCTTATAGACAGACAAGGAAGCATCATTTCCATCTATCAGAACTATATTCTTCCTCCATTCTACTTTCATTATACTTGCAGGTTTGTGGAAATTTTCCTACAAAACAAAAATTTCTGTTTGTTATTACTGAGTCATAGAGTTTGGCCTATTAAAAATTTTGCTATGTCTAACTCTTCTATTTATTTATGATTTAAAAAGATCAATATTTTGCAGGGTGCTGTGGTACATGCTTGTAATCTCAGAAGCTCAGGAGGCTGAGGCAGAAGGATCTCAAGTTCAAAGCCACCCTCAGCAACTTAGAAAGGCTTTAGGAAACTTGGTGATAACTTGTCTCAAAATTTTAAAAAAAATTAAAAAAGGACTGAGTTTGTGGCTCAGTGGTTAAGTGCCCCTGAGTTCAATTCCTGATACCAAAATATATACATACACACACACACATATTTTTTAAAATCTTTCCATGCAACACTGATCATACTATTTATCATATATATTTAATGTGTCCCTTTGAACAGGGACCTCAAATTGTCATTTTATTTAACTTGAATAAGTACCTGAATGGTACTAAAACATCTAGATTTTAATTCATTCATTCTTTTAAAGATGAATTTCACATTTCCCCTTCCATCAAGTACATTTCTATTAGTTCATTGAGCATTATTGTTAAATTCTTGGACAATTTCCTCCTTGTCATATTGCAATTTCTCACTCTAAAAATATGGTTAACTTGTGATCATCTGTAACTTTGATTAATACAGTCAACTATTAAGTTATTCACCTTGTATGAAAAGATACAAATAACGGTGTAGACTTTCTGTAGTTTTTATTGATAGTGAATCTTTGGACAGGAACTAAACATGGCTTTAGGTAAAGTTTCTGAAAGAATCTGGTGATAATGTGTTCCATGAAGAACCACCAAATTTTATTATCACCCGATTCTTTTAGAAGCTTCACCTTAGGCTGGTAGACAATAGAAACTGTACTGATAGAGCATATAACAATGTGAACAGTATCGCTTTCAGGGTGGTCTTTTGGATCATTTTCCTCTCAGATTTTTATTCTATAAATTACAGTCATTTTTCAATTGAATAAATTGAATGTTTTCCCTTTGCCATTGAAAGTAGAGCAATTTTCTACACTGATGGTTTTAATGTTACAAACTAGGCTCCTACCTTAGGTAGTCCCTTACTTGGAAAGTTGGTCATATTATTCTAATCACTGCATCAACTGGTCTAAAATAATACAAGCTATATGTCAAACTTAATGCTAAGCCCTACAAAAGTGTTAGCTTTTGTTTCTCTAGCAATCACAATTCTTGGAGGTACATTTTTTTTTCTGGTGTAGAAAATATGACACAGCATGATTAAATAAGCTGCCCACAGTTATTTGGTTAGTAGATTTTCAAATTCAGGATCTAAACCCAGGTAGTTCTTCAACCTGAGTTTCTAAAATTCTACTTTATGTATTATCCCTATTTTGTTGTAATTATGACATCTATGCATGTGTGGATGTTTTGATTGTAGGAAGTTTTTGTTTTAAATAGAAAGAAAGCAATGAAGGAAACTGGAGACAGTAAGCAATGCTTACTGTCTTACTTAAGTAATTTTCACACATGGTATTAGCAGTGTATCATCTGTTTGCAACAAACTCATACTCCTCTGGAAAGCAGACACAGGATGGACAGATGTTTCCTTCATATTCTTTGCTTTCTGGATCTGTTGTTCAGCTTCCATGGACAAGATATGCATCAAGTACTAAAATTTCCTTTAGGAACCTTATTTCTCTTCTAGGTTTTAGTAGAACTGTTGTGACTTTGTTCTTCCTTATCTCAGGTCCTGAGTACCTCAGGTTCGATTCAAGGATCCTTAAAGATTTAGATATTTTATTTTCTCTCAAACTTTCATTGATCCTCACAGCAGGCCTGATTCTAGATAACACTGCCTCTTTTCAAGACATCTCAATAAATTGAGTTTTAAGATTTAATTGTTTTATTAGGAATTCATGAAGCAGACATCATTCCATGCTCCGCTGAGCATGGCAGAGCAGTCAGTCTTTAAATAGTGTGTGAACAGGAAAAAAGACACAGCATAATATAAAAAACATTTGTTAACATCTTCTTACTGAGGTTTCTTTCCTTGTGAAGGTTAAGAAGAGGAGATTCTTTATCATGCTGGCTAAAATTGGCCTGTTTGGGGACTTGACTATCATCTCTCTCCTGATATCTAGAAAAGTCAGACAAATACCTTTGGTTTGGTGATGTGGAACTTTTAGCATGAGTGACCCCACTTTGGTCTGTTGGGGTCTAGTGCAGGAGCTCAGTCCAAATCAATGTCCTCCCATATGATTTATTTAGCATTCTTATATAATCACTTATTCTTGAGAGCCACAGCCGAAGGGGCCCCAGCAAACTTTCAGACTGCCAGCTGATGATTGGCTCACAGCAACCCCAGCAACTTCTAGCTTATTGGCTCCTCTGCGGTGATGCTCATTGGGCTCTCCCCCCCCCCCCCCTTTCAGACTACGGAGCTGCTCATTGGGGGACTTTTTTTGGCTCCGCCCACGTGACCCAGCCAATCGGCCTCAAGAGCAGGAGGAGTGGGGGAGGTTGAGAGGCTTGTGGGAAGCTGGTGGTGGCAGTTGGGCTCTGAAGGTTTTCCTGAGGAGCTGTTTTGTTTGGTGTGTGTGGTTCTAAAAATAAAGTTTGTTTCTTTTGACAAGTGGCTCCTGAATTGTGCCCAGCCAGACTGCGGCAACTTATAAAGAAGAATTTTAATTATTTGTTTAAATATATCTTTATGGTCCTCTTGGAGCTAACTGTATTTGAATATTGTTCAGCCTATTTCCAAGTTGCTTGCAAGTATGCAGTGACTTCAAATAAGTGGCAAGACCAGTTGTTCCTATTTTGATATTCATTATCTTTCCTTCCCCATTCTCTTACCAGGAAGTAACACTAAACATATACTCTGTTAAAGTATGCATCAAATTCCAGTATGGTCTATATTAGCAAACAAAAGTTATTTTGTTTTGGAGATACTTGACCTGAAAAAGTGAGAAATACTAACACCCTTTCCAATAACAGACTCAAGCCTATTTTCTGAGAGTTTTGATTCAGTGGGTTAGATGCAAATGTGTAGAATAAAAAAATAATTTTCATGAGTAGATAAAGAAAGGCACCAGCATTATGATCATTTAGCATTGCCTTGGTAGAAATGTAAAGAAACAGATAATGAAACAACTTTCATAAATCAAGTATATTTTTAAAAATATAGAAATATTTCTTTCTGATAATGGAGTTTCAGTCTCATCCTTTAATACATAAATGACAGGATTAATGAATCACACATAGAAGATATTTCCCAAACTTTATAAAGTGAAAAGTGAGCTTTGTTTTCAGAAACCTACATATAGGAGTGTTTCAATTGTCTTAAAATATATACTGCTACAAAAGCAACTTATAAATAAAATAAGTGCACCAAATGAATATGTTTTAAATAAAGAAATCTTATGAGATTCTTTTTATCAGAGTGATTATGCATATTTTTTGTTTTGTAAACAGTATCATTGTTCTTAATGGATTCATTTAAAAAAAATTAAGTTTAAAATGTACATAAAACTATAGATGGGAGGAAGAGGGTTCAGAGAATTTGCTTATAAAAGGAACTCATTTCTACAGATTTTCACAGTGGAATTATTTTACAAAGCCATCTCCTCTAATGCATTTGAAATCATTCTTGATTTTAAAGACTTAATTTATATAATTTTATTAGAAGCACATTTTCTGTTTAAAGCAAAAATTAAATATTGTAGTCTTATTTGTTAATGTTTTATCAGGTTCTCCTACCTGGTTATATGAATAAATGTCTCACTGTTCAACGACCTTTAATTTCCCATAACCTTTAATGGATTGCTGAAAGCAAAGAAAAATCTCAGATTATTATTTTATCTAATACTAAGGAGAGTGAGTATAGCTATCTATCTTTTACTTTTTGAATTGCAATATTTTAAATATTACAAAAAACACCTAAATAACCCTAAAATGGTCCTTACTGGGTTCATGAAAACCTAATAAGTATGGTTCATGCACTTTCAATTTTTATTTTTTTCCTAAGAGATTGAGGTTTGCTCAATGGTGTACATCGAACAGAATCTTTTCTGTATCTGCTATCAGGTATATCTAATTTTTGTTTTTAAAAGATGCTTCTTGGTTAGAAGATTATTGCACATATGTATATGTGTCAAGAGCTGTAAGATTTTAAAATGAGGGTTCATTATAAATCACATTTACAAAAAGAAATAAGGATTCCTGTCCTAATATGAAAAAAACAAGAGTCTTCTTATTCTTCTAAGTGCTGATTTTTCCAGTTTGTCTTTCAAGGCAATTCAACTTTATGATATGTTCACCAGAAGCTGGCAAATATGATTATTCATGGTGTCTATTAAATCTGGAAAAAATACTAACATCTGATCCCTACATGAATTATGTCATCATAGAAGTTGCTTATTAATACCTATATTTTATTTTTAATATCATTCTTAAAATAAGAAAGCATCATTGTATCACTTCATTTCCTATTTTTTAAAATCACTTTGCAAAATACAGCTACTAGTGAATAACAGCATCCAGGATAACTTTATTTCAGTATAAGAGGACATGTTGATTTTTATATTGTTCCCACAACTGAAGCTTATTTTTTATGTTAATTGAATTTGTTTATCCTATTTAAATGCTTTGATCTGAAGAGGCCAATATGATTTGGATGACAATGAACATTATAACTAATTTCAGACTATGATTTTTGTACTTTGGAATAATACTATTTAATTTATATCATTGAATTTTATATTTTTCAAAACACTATTACATTCTTATATTTAACATCATCTCATACTGTAAAATAGTAATTTAATGAAAGACAGTAGAAGAGAGGACCACAACACATATTTAAGCAATGTTCCTTATTTGGAAGACCTTTCATGTATGTAATTTCAGGCAGTTTGTAAATCCTCTGAAGCCATTAGCAAATATTTATGTGTACATATCTTTTTCCTAAAAAAGAATCCATTATTACTCAAAATGTTCATGTTTTCTTAGTTGCTGATCTCTAAAGCCATAAGAAAAAATAAGGAAGATAGGCGGCTACAGAAATGATGTACATACGTGTGTGTGTGTGTGTGTGTGTGTGTGTGTGTGAGTGTGTTTAGCTAATAGTAGAGAAACCTGAGGTATGTTAATTGTGCTAGGTCATTTTATGTAAGAGCTATGTTGAAGTTGAAGAAAATGGGAATATTTTAATAAAAAACTGAAGCATGAAGAACTAAATGAATTCCATACCTAAATGTAAAAGGCATTTGAAAATAGCATATTCTACAATTCAATAGTAGGGATTATTTCAGTAGATCAGAATGATCTAGGCAACTGTAAATTTTTCCTTTCTCTGCCTCACCCTGTATATTGTACACAGAGTAGCCAGCAAGATTTTTGTAACTTCTTTTTAAGGTCTTCCAGTTACTCCCAGTTCCAATTAGATTATGATCTAAATCCTGAAGTTTGTCTTATAAACTTTATTTCTCCAATCTCATTGTTATAGTTTGTATGTCAGGTGTCCCCCAAAAGCTCATGTGTGAGACAATGCAAGAAGGTTCAGAGAAGACATGATTGGGTTTTGAGGGTCTTAATTTAATCAGTGAGTTAATCTCCTGATGGGGATTAACTGAAAGGTAACTGAAGTAGTGGGGTGTGGCTGGAGGAGGTGGGAAATAGGGGCATAGCTTTGGGGTATATATATGTATTGGCAAGTGGAGAGCTCTCTCTCTCTCTCTCTCTCTCTCTCTCTCTCTCTCTCTCTCTCTCTCTGCTTTCTGATCATCTTTTGAGCTACTTCACTGCACCACACTCTACTGCCCTTACCTCCAGGATGGAGTAAACTTCTATAGAATAAGACCTCTGAAACCATGAGGCCTTAAACAAACCTTTCCTTGTCTATAATTATTCTGGTTGGGTCTTTTAGTCACAGCAGCTAAAAAGCTGACAAAAAACACTCATCTTGTATATACAGGCCTGTGGTCCTTTATGCTTCAATTACAGGGATCTTTGCTGCTTCCTGAGCTTGCTCTCTCTCTGGAGACTTTGCACCTAATCTCTCTTCTGTCTGAAATGCTCTCTCCTAGGTCTTTGCATGACTTATAACCTCTCAGAATTTATTTCTTTCTATGACTTTCAAAATCTAGGGGAGAATTTTCTTCACTATAAATACAAGGCTGTTTCCTTACTTCTCTGTGACTTCCTCTTGTTTACTTCCTACTATTTATTATTGATTGAGAAGAGCATATGCAAACATTTACTGACTCAGTATATCTGTAGGCCCTTTAATATAAGCTCCATGGAAGCAGGAGGGGTGTCTTCCTTTTTCACCACAATATCTTCAGCATCAAGAACTGTGCCTAGAACATGAAAAACCCATTTAAGAAGCTGTTATATGAATAAATAAAGTTTACCTCTCAACTGGTATTGACAGTGATGTCCTCAGCTATGATCACATCAGAGACTTATTAAATGAGCACTGTTCTGCAATTATTGTTCCTAATCCCTCTGATCTGATATCTGTAATGAAATGAAAACAAGCATGAGCCATATAATGGAGAAAACAAACTATTTTTCTCTGAATGATCTGGAAAATTCACATGGATATTTGACTCTTGTTAATCTCCATCACTTTCCCTCTTTTTCTCCCCAGATGTACCAGGTTTTGTAATTGGATATTTGATAACTAATTGAAAATCATAACTCCATTGATAAGAACTTATACTTATGTAGATTAGGTTGGAAGATTATTACTTTTGTTGTCATTGTTCAAATGTTGATGAACTTTTATAAACACCAATATTCCAAATACAAACATGCATTAAGGTTCAAAATGGACTATGTCACTCAATTTTGTATTTGTATGTATTTCATGCACAATTTTTCACATAATTTTGTACATAGGAAAATTTTTTCCAGAAATGAATACATATAAAAACAATTCAGAAACTATTAGAAAAAAATAGTACACCTATGTGACAACTCTATGCTTAAAAACACATACCATGTGAAAAATTAAAGTTTTATACTGAAAAATATGTAAAACACTATAACAAACATTATTGTGGGAAATATTTCAAGAGACTCTATAAATTGTGGGAGAAATCAATGTTTTTAATAATATTAAAGAACTGGAAAATGTTCTAAACAAATCTTTTAGACACATATGCACCTATGTTTTTCTGTCTTAATTATTAGAAAACTACTGAATTTATTAACAGCTTAATGAATCAAATTCAATCTCCTTTAATAAGCCTTCTTATAGCCTAGGGAACAAATAGAGTTTCCCATAGTAACATAGTTGTCAAGTCTCTTTATTAAAATTAAACTCTTTAGAGATTTGGCAAAATATTATTTTATTTTAGAATCATTAGGTAGAATACACTAGCTGATATAAAAATATACCATATGTTTCAGTAGTTTCTACTGGAAACTGTTTATTGTGGTTACTCCTGGTGGATGGGTGACTTTTTCTGTGTGGCAATTCAGGGTCCAAGACTCCTTCTAGTCTGCAACCCTGTCATTACTGAAAGAAGCCTGCTACCTGTGACACAAAGAGATACCATTATAATTGTCTTCATAAGAACAGGGTTTGTATTTATTTGGACATAAATAAAACCTTGAATCCTGTTAAGAACAATCAATCTATCATCTACTATGTGCCT
The DNA here is from genome assembly GCF_047511675.1 of Marmota flaviventris. Lineage (NCBI taxonomy): Eukaryota > Metazoa > Chordata > Mammalia > Rodentia > Sciuridae > Marmota > Marmota flaviventris. The sequence goes on along the minus strand of NC_092499.1, from coordinate 53,127,089 downwards.
ACTTATCTTCCATCTGCTGTCCTCAATAGAAAGTAAATGTCCTATAAATGTCTCCTCCTCTTCTTTTTGAGAAGAAGAATTTAACAGGAACTTGTAAGAATGTGTTTGTGGCGCATATATATATATATATATATATATATATATATATTGAATATTCTAATATTTTATATAATTCCACATTTGTATATCTAAATGCATAAATTCTAATTATCTGAAAAGGTGTCTCAACAGGTAAACAGATAAATAAAATATGATATATATCTACATAGCAATAAAGAAAATTGAAATTTTAGACCATTTGTGGGTAAATGAACTGAAGTACATCATGTGATGTGGAATAAGCCAAACTCAGAAAGTCAAGAGTTGAATGTCTACCCTCATATATGGAAGCTAGAGAGAAAAAAGAAATAAAAAAATGGGATCTCAGGAAACTATGAGGGAGATAAGTAGAGGAAACATAGAAGATCAAGTGGGAGTGAAGGAGAGAAGAAAAAGGGAAGAACTGGGGAATAAAATTGCAAATTATGCTACAGGCATATTTATATATGGTATATAAATGTACTATAGTGAATCTCACTTTTATGCACAATCACAATGCACCATTGGATAATGTCAAGAAATGTAAGGTGGGTTGGGGATGTGGCTCAAGCAGTAGTGCGCTCACCTGGCACGTGCAGCTGGGTTTGATCCTCAGCACCACATAAAAATAAAAATAAAGATGTTGTGTCCACTGAAAACTAAAAAATAAATATTAAAAAATTGTCTCTCTCTCTCTTAAAAAAAAAGAAATGTAAGGTAATGTAAAGAAATAAAATGAAGACCAGAAGAGTAGAGGGAGGGAATCAGGGAGGAAGAGGAGAAATACTGAGGAATGAATTAGAGTGAATTATGTTATATGCATGCATGAATATGTCACAATGAACCCCACTATTGTGTATAATTATATAGTACTAATAAGAACATTAAAATAGAAATTTCAGGATGTAAATTACTGACTCCAGCTAAATTCATTTTCTACTATAATTTATCAATAAAAGGTACTACTAATTTTTCTGTTGGCAAGTGGGGAACCTTGCCTAGGAGCAAATCTTAATTATCTTACATACGTTCCTCCAGCAGCACTCGTGGTTACACAAGTTTAAAAATAGAAATATGTTCTAGATAAATTCATGTTTTACTTGTGGAACCATCCAGGGCTGAGGTTTTTCAGTTCTCCAGGAATCTTATAGAGTAGACTGCTTTGTATTTGGATGGGTGCTCTTCTCATTAGTTAGGCATATGGTTTCTAGAGTCAAGAGTTTGGTCAGATTCTTGGATGCATCTTTTACTAGAACTGTGAGTTGGAGGGAGTTTATCAATTCTCCCTACCTGTTTTTCATGTGAAAAATAATAGCAGAGAGGAAATAAGATAATACCTGTAAAATGTTAGCAATAGAATCAGGTATACAGTAGTGTTTAACATATTCTGGTTCTGTAAATTGGCACTATTTAAAAAAGCCCAGGATTCTCCATCCCACAATAACTATCTGTGACTAAATGAGGTCACAGATATTTCCTTCACAATAGGTCACATTACAAGAAACTATGGAAAGAATAAAGATGGTTTGACCAAAGTGTAGTAAAAAGTAAGGCCAACAAAGTCTCCAAGAGAATGGTGAGCCTAGTCTGTGTTCTCAGTTTTAAAAAAAGACATCAGAGGCTGTTTTTATCAGCACAATGCACAATAGATGCTAGCAGCTGGTTCTCTACCCCCAGCCAGCTTAATCACAGTGAGACTCTGATTAGGCAGGCACACATGAACTGAAAATATTTTTAAAAAATTAAATTAATACATAAAAATTGCACACAATTATGAGATTCCTTGTGGTATTTTGATTTGTTTATACTGTGTAATGTTCAAATCATAGTTAACATATCTATTTCCTCAATTATTATTTCTTTATGGTGGAGACATTCAAAGATCCTTTCTTCTAGCTTTATATATATATACACATATACACACATATACATATATATATATATATATATATATATATATATATATATATATATAATGTACTACTTATAAATAATAATAATAATAATGAGACCAGTAGAGTAGAACAAGCAGATGAGGGGTAGTTAAGTGGAGAAGTAAAAGGAAGGTACTGGGAAATGAGATGGATTAAATTATGTTATGTGAATATATGAATATGGCATAACAAATCCCATTATTTTGCTTAATTATGATGCATCAATTAAAACAAGAATATATATATTACAGACACACAGTGTATTATCTTCATCTGTTGTCACTCTACTGTTCAAACAGAGCTCCAGGATAGCTAGCTTCCATCTATCCCAAGGCACCCATTAACTTGCTTTTCTCCTTCCCTCCTGCCCCTCTACACTCCCCAGCCTCTGTTAACCCTCATTCTAAGGTTTTAGGAGATCAATTGCTTTTTATTCCACATACGGGTGAGATCCTGTGGTGCTTGTTTTTCTGTGTCTAGCTTATTTCACTTCGTAATGATCTCCAGTTCCATCCTGTTGTCACAAATAACACAAGTTCTTGCTTTGTTGTGGGTGAACACAATTCTGTGGTATATATGTACCATGTTCTCTCTGTCCATTGCTTGTTAGACAAGATTGCTTCTATTTCTTAACTATTGTTAATAGTGTTAAATGAACGTAGGAATGCAGATGTCTCTTTCAAGTATGATTTCATTTCCTTTGGATGTACACCCAGGAGTAGGATTGCTGGATCACATGGTAGTTTTATTTTAACTTTTTTAGGAACCTCCATATTGTCTTCCATAATGACTATAATAATTTACATTTCCACCCACAGTGTGCAAGTTTTTCTTTTCTCCACATTCTCACTAGCAGTTTTTATCACAGTTTTAAATGTGATGATTCACATGAGGTACAGTTACAACATGAGTTGGGAGGGTCCTAGATAAGCTGCTATAGATAGACATGTTTGTAAATCTAGAATGGATCACCGTTTGACACCATATGGCAGGAAAAAATATTACCAGAACTAATGAGCACAATGGGCTTCAATTTGTTCTCTCAGTTTGCTGTTTACAAGCAAGTTCAACTTCCATGAATACAGTAGGCCTCTTAACCATCAGAAACATTTAAAAAAAAAGTAAGAGTTCTAGCTATTTGATTCGGTAAATTCCCAAATTTTTCAATAAATTATTTGCATTACAATATAAACTAAATAATATAATTATATAATAAACAATTAAATAATATTAAATTAATCATATAATAAATTGCATCCTATATACTATATGTACATGAGATTTGTACTGTGAGTAAATTTTGCATCTCATGCAAATGTAAAAAATCATTTTTGAAATAGCTAATCAATGAAAAGAAACACATGTACATCTTTACACTAAAGTAAAGTGCAGAGGGTACAAGAATGTCACTCTCTTATTTGGAATAATGGTATTGATTTATAAGATTGTATATTAAAGAATGCATATTTTGGAAACAACAGTAAAATCAATATATATGTCTGAAATATTGGATATTATGTAAGTAGCAAGTAACTATATGACTAACCACAGAAAATAAACAGTAAGTATAAAATAACTGATAAAGCATCATATACAATAGGTCAGCTTAGTGTGAAAGACAATACTTTTATACTAGAATAAGTAGATAAAAACCAAAAGACAAACAAATATAATTTATTTTATATTTATTTTTTAGGTTTTTTTTAGGTAGACACAATATCTTTATTTTATTTTTATGGGGTGTTGAGGATGGAACCCAGTGCTTCGCACATGCCAGGCGGGTGCGCTACCAATTGAGCCACATCCCCAGCCCTCAAATATAATTTTTAAAATACATTCAGTTAAAGAAGTTTGACTATAACAGAGTACATAAACTGAAGCAAGAAATAAATCCACTGAAACAGAAATAAATGAATTAGAAAAGAGTATAATAGCATAAATTTTACAAGTAAATTCAAGGACTACTATATGAATTATTTTTAAATGGACAGATTTCTGTCAAACTTACATACAAAAATATAATGCACTTAGAAGTCAGTCAGTAGGTAATTCCATAATTATAGATGAAGCTAAAAGTAATAAATGAATGGTCAGATGAAAGTTCTGTAGAGAAAATGATTATCCAAACAGATATAATTCATATACTCATGGAATTTATAGTTAATTGGAATAATTAGAAAATAATTAAAATAATTGCACATAATCCAAATTATGACAAGTACTCTAGAGGAAACAAATAGCGACCTTTTATAAAAACAGACTGTGTCAGAATTATGTACATGGCCAATGTGGGTACATCTGTGCAGAGAGATTCAGGTTGACATCTACAGGTGCAGGAGTGGAGTGAGGTCACACATCAAAGGCCCTCATATGTACCCAAGTTGTAGTGTTTGGAAAATGTGAGACTAATGTGGCAGAAGAACAGGTCATGTTTACTTCTGCAATAAATTTGAGCATATTCAAGCTTATCTTTATAATAATATCATTTTCACAGACATTGCTACTAGCATATTTCTCATCTATATGAAAAATGATAAAATTACTGTAGGAATAACATGACCAGGGTATACCCACTCTTGTTCGCTTCCACATGAAATTCTTTTGTCATGTGTTTCAGCATAAAACATACAGGAAAAGAGAATATCACTCTGCTAGTATCTTTCTTTGTCTCTCATATTTTAAAGCAGAAGGTTCTAACTTCTTGTCTCCAGACTCCCTTTACATTCCTAAAAATTGTACTGACTATCACTGAATACATCTTCTACAATTGCTATTTTTATGTCATGTCTGCTTTTCTACATAGAATGCAGTTTTATCTTTAATTGGACATTTTAATCTTTCCCCCTGGAATTTCAGTTTAAAGCCGTACTGAGCAAATAAAAATCTCTCTTATCATAAAATTAGTTATTTTCCTGTATGCACTCTATTTTTTTTTCTAGAATCTTGTCTCTAGAAAATAAAATTGTCATTTTATACCAGCAGATAACCTGCTATTTACTTTCCACTTATGATAATACTCAGCTTCAAGGAAGCTAAACTTCTAAATGTCAGTTTGCTATATATGAAACTGTAGTTACTTGAAAGGACTACTGGGGTTATTCTGTCTTTGGTCATTTGTTGCTGAGTAAATCAACAGAACTGGTATCACAGTTTCTGAGTCCCAGTGGGCTTTCCATTACTTTTTTGATAAACACATCAGGAAAACGATGTTTGCTACTGATGGAGGTCACATGTGCACATGGTTGCTTTTGTACCTCTGAACAGCACTACCTGACACTGTCACGTAGGGTCACAGGTTCTGTTTCTGTGATCAGCCCTTCTTAAGTTTATTTGTGGCACTATAGAACACTTTGTGACAATTCTTCATGTGACTCAGAGTCAATTTTCCTGGAATGATAATTAAATTCATTGTCTTAATTCAGGGGTGTAAGATTTCCTTTTCTTTGTTTCTTTATCTGGGCTAAAAATGTCTATAGCCTGATTTTTTCTGGCTTTGTTTCTGGATAAGTCTTACATTGTACTTGGCCACTACATTCTAGAGTTGTTAATCTCAAATGTTCCCATCATGTTTTTTTTTTTCCTTTTTTTGTACCAGAAAATGAACCTAGGGCCATTTAACCACAGAGCCACATCCCTAGCACATTTTTTTTAATTTATTTTATTTAGAGATAGATAGGGTCTCTCTGAGTTGCTTAGGGCCTCACTAAATTTGCTGAGGCTGGCTTTGAACTTACAATCCTCCTTCCTCAGCCTCCCAAACCACTGGGATTATAGGCATGTGCCACCATGCCTAGCTCTATTTTTATCATTGCTAATAGGGAAATTACCATGCAATTAATAGCACATACAGATGCTGGCTTGCTTAAAGAGGAAGTCAAGCATCTGCATGAACAGCAGCTCATTGAGAGAATCCCGGACACATAAACACATACTGGTGCTCATTTAAAATAAATATATATCTAATAAGAAATTATTTTATATATTTTCATTGATATAAACCTCTTCTGCCTCTTCATAGATGATGTTTTCTTTCTTTTACCCTTCTACTAAATGGCAAATGTTGCAAATTATCAATAATTTGTCCCAATTTTTTTGCATGTTTTCATTCATTCTTTTTACATATACATGACAGTAGAGTGTATTTTGACATATTATGTATACATGGAGTATAACTTACTCTAATTAGGATCCCATGCTTGTGGTTGTAGGTGATATGCATTTCACTAGTCATGTATTCATATATGCACATAGGAAATTTATTTTGTAACATAAACCCATTGTAACAAATAAAATACACTTGGAAGACCCTTGCTCTCACTTTCAAAATGAGCCCTTCATGTATTTCTGTATTGCTTGTCAATAGTATTAGCTCTATTCTTTCTGCAGAGAACTGTATTTTAAATCTGCTCACAAATTTTAAAAGGAGAACTTACATCTTATAATATTATCATTTTCCAAATGTGAGAAGGATCCGAAGAGTGTGTAGAGAATATGTATCATAAAATTCATTTTTTCTCAGTTATTTATAATTAGCCATTTTAATAGTGTATGTTTGTATGCTTCTTTTATTTATATTTATGTACTTTCATTGAGCTTATCTTCAGAGTAGATTAAACTATGACTGAAAGAGAATAAAAATGCTTTTAGTGTTGTAGTACTTTTAGTATTCCTTAAACTTTACAGGAATCATGATTCAGAGGAGAGAACACAACCTTTCATGGTTGGCAAAAGTAGTTCTAAATGCTGATTTTTCCCCTCCATTTTGAATATATGATTGACTTGTTGTTCATTGTATGATTTGCTATCAAATTGATTTTTAAAACTTTGAAATTTATTATCCTGATAAGAATATAGTTACTCTAAGTACATGTATGAAGACACCAAGGATGCAGAGATATGAAAAATTGTGCTCTATATGTGTAGTATGAATTGTAATGCATTCTGTTGTCATATATAACAAATTAAGATTTTTAAAAAAGTTTAAAAATATAGTTTATGTTTTATTGTTCCAAAAACCATCTATATTCTTTTCATAAATTGTTACATTGGTGACTAATGAACAGATAACTGTAACTTATCTCCTTAAACATAGTTTTGTAAGTATGTAGGTATATGTGACTTTATTCATATACTTATGATCTGAGATACTTTTCTTAACGTAAATAGATACTCTTAAAGTGTACAGGTTCATGCATACAAAAACTGTACAATCTGTGTAATTGTCACTCAAATCAAGTTATAGAACATTTTCATCACCCTTGAAAATTTCTCTTTTCTTTATTTCAGTAAATATCTTCCCCAGCCAAAAGGCAACTATTAGTTTATCTCTATAACTGTAGGTTAGCTTTCCTGTTTTTTAAATTTTACATAAATGGAGTCACATGATAACTGGTCTTTTATGGCTGGCTTTTACTCTTCATTAATATTTGTATATTGATTTTGTATATTGTTACTATGTTTCTTTTTTATCTTTGAGTAATATTCCATTGTATGAAAATATTAAAATTTACCAAATACTCTGCCAATGGATAGGTGGATTGTTTCTAGTTTTATCTGCTATAAATTAAGCTGTTATGAAAATTTGTAGACAAGTCTTTTATGGCTACATATACTTTTTTTCATTATAATGAATAATTGGAGTTGAACTCCTGGATCATTGAGCAGGAATTATTTAATAAGTTTAATAAGAATTATTTTCTAAATTGGTTATGTTTGAAACTCACCTCATAGATGTATGATAATTTCATTAGTTCACCCTTGCTGAATGTTTATTAATTAATATATATATATAATATTTATTGTGTTTACCATGAAAGTGCTTGGTAGACACCTTCTTAACAACATTGTTCTCTTGCCATTTTATCATAAAGTTAAAATGGTATCTTGCCTAGTTTTTTCACATAAATTAATGCATACCATATTTTGTTCTTATGAAAAAATATTAACCATTTAGCGAAGAACTACTTGATATTATTTGCATATCCTACTCTTCACTAACTTAACATCACAATTTTACTACATATTTCATCACCTTGTTGATATTAATCTGAGTCTATTTTATCTAGCTGATTGTGAGTTTTTAAAAATTCCATTATTACTTCTGAAATCTGCTGTCTCTTTTCTTCCTGTTTATTGACTATAATATATACATATATTTAATGTGACATATATGTGTGTCACATTATACACATACATACACTTGTATATTGCTGATTTATTAAGTGATTATAATCTTTAAATATGATTATTTATTTTGATTCTTATATTGTCTAGACTCCATACAGAGGAGTTCCTTTGAATTGGGTTCTGTGTTCATTGATATGGCTTTATTATTGTTAGAACACTTTCCTACTTTTTGGAACCACAAGATATTTCTGGTTTATCTTGCTATTTTCTCCCCAGTCTTTGACAGCAACATTTCCTCAGTTAATTCCAGAATCTGATAGTGGATAATTATATTCATAAACCATGGTCTGGGTATTACATGTGTTCATTGCTAATGGAAGTTATTCCTTCTAGACCTTTCATATGACATGTAGAAACACACTTCTATCTAGTTCCGTATCTAAATATTTTCTACTCATCTAACTAAAATTTTAAAAATTCTTATTTCTAATTCTGCTCTAGTTTTATAGGGTTTGTTCTACTTCTTTTCTTTTCCATACTTGTAAATCCTTGGCAGTGAGACACCTTGCACCCATCTCTTGCACAAATTGATTTACTCTTCCATTCTCTAGTGAATAACTAATCTACAAACTGAATAATTGATCCCTTCCTCCTTGAAACCTCCACACGAAGCAGCTGTATAGGCTCAGTTCCTGCCACTCTGCCTCCTATTGCTCTGCAATGTGCAAACTTTGCTTATTACAGCATAATAGAAATTATTACATACAACATTTCCCTGCTGATTCTCAAAACCTCCCCATATCATTTTTTCTTTTCTATTATTGACATTGTAGATCCCAATTCCCTATATGTTTTAAACATGGTGAGACATTATTCTTATCTTTATTTTGAATGATAAATTTAATTCATTTTGTCACATGAATATTTTTTTGCTCTTCATTGCTTACCATATTCTGTTTTTCATCATTCTTCTGTTTCAAGAAGTGTCCCTAATATCTACTTTAGTAAGAATGTATTGGTGATGAACTATCATATTACTCTCAAACTGAAAGTCACTTTATGTTACCTTCACTTTTGAGAGATATTTATATTAATTTTTAAATACTACATTGGTTAGTATTTTCACATTATTTTCCATTGAAGAGTATGTGTATTATTTGTTCTGTTTACTTTTAAGATTTTCTTCTTGTTTGATTTTCAACAGTTTGGCTATAATATTTATAGATATGTGTATCATAATAATTAACCTACATAGGGTTTGAAAATATTTTTCAATCTATAAATTTTAGATAGATTTTATTAATTATCTTTATAATATTCATTTAACTTTCTTTTTTCTTATAAGTCAAAATTACAGAATAGTTATTATTTCGCTAAATTCTATGTTTCAAATGCTCTTTTTTGTTTTTCCATTTTTTTATCCTGTTTATTTTGGATACTATTTCTATCTTCCAGTTCACTAATTTTACCGACAGCTGTGTTTCTAAACTTATGTTAACCCTATTCTGTGATTTATTAATTTCAAATATTGCATATTTTAGTTCTATAACTTTCTTTGTCTCTTAAAAATAGATTCCAGTTCTTTGGTAAAGATTACAATCTTTTCATTTAGTTTATCTTTTCCGAAGGTTATTTCTATTTTCTGGAAGATATTAATCCTATTGTTTCAAAAATTGTTTTTTTTTTAAATTTCAGTTTTGAGATAAAGCATAGATCATTTCTCTTGTCTGTTTTTTCTCAAGTTTTACAGTCATTTGTCCTGCTGTCAGTATTGCCAAACATGACAAAACAGTCTGAGATTTTACTTTGCTTGCTAACTGACAAATGAGCTTGTCACAATGTTATAGATGTTGAAAAAAAAAATAGAGGACTAAGGAAACTCTCACTCATGGAATGTGCATCTGTGTGTTTGTGTTGGTTTCCTTTACCCCCAACTTTAGGAAGGGATGGTACAGAGAACTGCATTGCAAAATAGCAATTCCAAGTTTAGTGAGCATGGCTCTTAAAATTGGTGCTAAGTATACTTGCTCTTTTCTCTAAAGGAAAACATTATTATGTTGATTATTGCATTTACTATATGTCTTCCTATAGCTTCACACAATGGAAGTCTTTGCTAAACAAATACCCCTAAAAGAAGATATGAAATAAAAGTCAGCATCTCACTGGTAAGACATGCAGAAATCCCAGAGACTCTAGGAGAAGTGTCTTCAATATGCATGCCTCATGGATTTCATATGACTGTCATATATTTATTTTCCATCTTTGTAGAGGCTCCAACTGGCTCTATCTTCCTCCAGAAACTTTTCACCTTTCCTCAGAGAGGGTGGTACAGGAACTTTGTTGAATACAGCCTCATTTACAGCCCTTGGAAATCTAACACTATCATGACTTTTTTTCTTCCTTTTAGGGTCTTTGAGAGTTTCATGAGATATGCATTAACATTCCATTTGACAGACAAAAAAATATAATGTTAGTTTCCCCTTATTTGAGAAGCTTTTTGCATCAGTATGAAAATTCTCCCTCTTTACAGTTCTGAATTGAACAAGTATTCTGAAAGGAAAATAGTCATGTGCTTGAAACCCTCCAACTCTTCACCAAAAACTTTACTTAGCTACTTTCTACCTCAACAAATCTTCTGGTTGACTAACTTAGATTCCCAGCCTCTTCATTGTGACCACGATTGGCAAACATCATCAGAGTAAAGTGCTTCTGGAAAACAGCACATCTTTTTCTTCAGTCTTGACAATGTGCTCATTGTTTCAGGAGCTATTTGCTGCCTTTTGGCTGACCAACTTTATATTTTATTTAGGTTTCTTATGTTTTTGGTTGGATTGTTTTTATGCTCTAACTTCCTGTCCTACTTGGAATAAAAATCCTAGAACATTTTTTATAATGAGAAATTTTGGATTTCATCTCTTAAAAATATCTGTAAATTATGTGGGAATTTATAAATCTGTATATTTAATAGAAATTCAAGTGAATCTGATATGGTAATTTAGGAGTTACACCTTGAAAAAACAGTTTTATAAAATAGTATTAATTAGTATTGACTTATGAGTGATAGTAGAACATTTTTTGAAATCCTAAATTTTTAAGTTCTTATTCTGAATAATACTGCTAAATAATATAATTTAATGATGGAATTTAAGTCACTGTGTTGATGAAAAAAATTCTGTTGTTTGTAGAATTGTATTATATAACTCATCAACCTGTTTTTCAATGTCCTTTAAAATGGCTTCAGTGTGCATTTTCATCATTATTTTCCATTCATTTCTTCCATGTCTCATATTATTATTATTAAAAGAGGCCAATGTAATGTACATCTTTTATTTACCTCCTTTGGTCAATACTTTACCCTTTTGCCAGCAAACTAATTTCTTCCTGCTCCCATTTCTGTCCAACAAATAGCATTTCAGTTCAAGGCTTATCTAAAGTTTCAGTCCTTAAACAAATGCTTTATGGGTCCCTAATTAGCTATTCTTATAAATGCACATATACCTCATCCTAGACATCCTGACTTTATTTTAAGTATAGAAAATGTCCTTTTAATATCTAATAAATTTCTTCACAGATGACCTTGTTTTGTTCTACTATGCTAACTATACTTGTGGTACTCCCTTATTCTGCTTTCTCAAATTCTGAAGCTCATCTTGTGTTATTCTTTCTACCTGGAACTGTTATCATATTATTTTCATGTATCATTTCCACATCATGCTCAGGTATTCGTTTTCATGGCAGAGTTGTATGACCTTGCTTGACCTAGATCAGGTGCTTTTCCTATCACTCAGCTCCTCCTACTTACTTAGAATAAATAACCTCATCTGAACATTTGCTACATTCCATTTTATTTGCTTGTTAAAGGTTGTCTCCTCCAGCACGGTGTAAATTTTGGGGGAAAAAAATTACCCTAATCACGATGCTTGAGTACGTGGTATAATTCTGGGGATATTGTGCATATTTTATACACATATATGTTATTTAAGTCCTCAATATGTATTTTTACATCAAAGATTAATGACTATTTAATAAAATGAGAATTTATTTTTTGTATTGCAATGTGATACAAGTCTTTATTTACCTTACTACATTGTAAATTCTTTGCAGTCAAGGATTTTCTTTTAAGTATAGAATAAACTCCTTAATTTTATCTCTCTGTTCCATTTTAAGTTGTCTAAAATATCTTTGTGGCTAGAGGAAATAAGTGAACTATAATTATTAAAAGGATAATATATATGAAATATTATTTGATTTAATGATAATTGTAATATAATCAAATATATTGAAAATATCTCTCAATATACCTGTTCATTTATTATCTAGTCATTTTTACCCTAGTCATATACCCTGGCTTAGGTTATGACTGTAGCAATTATCCCCTACAGAGTATAAAAGTTTAAATTAATAGGATGTTCTGCAACTTCTTTACTGAATCATTTCAGACTTTTAATCTATATAACAACTGCATTACCAAAATACCATGGGTATATGAATATACGTATATAATTCCAAATACAAAAACTCAATTTTCATGAAACAGTAGGAGAAAAAAAATAAACAGAGCATAATTCTCTGAAAGGCAATTCAATAACAACAATGCTACTCCTGAGAATCTTAGGAATCATAACAGTTGTGATGTCCATTTTGCTAATGTAATCAACTAGCAGACAGGTGAAATTATTTAGCTTTCCTTAGTTTCTGGTAGGAACAAATACTTTGATGCTGAAATGTCTCATAGCAACTTTTATTAAACAGTCTTTTTGAGGATAAGATTGTATTTATATTACAGAACACTATTACTATAACTGTATTTATATATCATAATTTACAAGCTTAGATGAATAAACAATTTCTGGTCAGTAGATATGGATACAGTCTTTATTAGTTTATTTGGTCTCTGCAAATAGAAAATGATCTAGTGAAAGATGTCTATATTTTTTGTATTAACTGGCCTTGTTGAAAACTATTCACAATTTTCTTTTTTGGGGGGCGTGGGGGGTGGAATTTTGCTGTATTGTTCTTTTGAAAATGTTTCTTATGAGTGAATGAGTTTAGTTTTTACTTGAAGAAAACTAATCTACAGACTTTAAGGCAGGATACATCACAATGCATTTGGTAAGTGGTCAAATATTTACCCCACTAAGAAGTCTTTTTTATCTGTCACAGAACTAAGGCTGGGATTAATGAACCCTGTGATCTGTTCCAATACATTTAAGACTGTTCACCTGTTCACTCAAAAGAATATGTGGCAGGGATGCTTAAGTGTCAATATAGCAGCCTAGATTCTGATTGTGAAGAGGAGAAAGTCATGACATGGCTTTTTTGCCATGCTAAAATTTTTTCAGTATCATTTACTGATTTGCCTATCAGAGGATGATAACATTTTCCACTTGCTTTATTTTTAATGATACAGATAATTGAAAGCCACCATCCAGCTACAGTTAATTACCATTTTTTCTTGATTTGTGAGAAATATTAGAGATGTTGGGCACTTATGTGGGCACACTAATGATTTGATAAGTTGGAATTTTTGTTATTATACATGGAATTCAGCTAACTTCATAGATTTCAAGTTTATAATTTGATCCGTTTTCACAAATATATAAACATATGTAAATATCATCCATATATCCAGATATAGAGTGTTTCTCTTATTCTGACATTGTGTCTTTCTCTTTCTGGTCACTAACACTGCCAGGACCAAATCCATCATCATCAGAATGATGAATTTTTTCTTAAACTAAATATAAATTGAATCATGAGATATTCCTTTTTGTGGGTCTAAATTACTTTGTACAAGATGATATTCTGTGATTTATTCATGGTGTTACTGTACCCACATTTTGTCTTCTTTTTATGTGAAATGTTACTTTATTATTTGAGAATAAAATCTTTGATTTCATCTACTCTTCTTCATAAGTGTTTGGATTAGCTCTAGTGGTTGGCTATTACAAATGAAGCTGATAATAATGCTTTTCTACAAACCGTTATTGTGACAATGTTTTTATTTTCATCTAGTAAATCTCTATGAGAGGAATTTCTGGATCATATGTAGTCATATGAAATAATCTAAAATTTAATTGGATTCCTTACAATATCACTTGTACTGGAAACACTGAAACTATTAAGTTTAAAGAAACAGTTCTGTTAGAAGTTATTGTCTATATTAGAATCCAAAATAATCATGTACTTGGTGGTGAGACTGAGATAGTTTATTGAAAATCCTTTAACAAGCAATTATAATTTAGAGAAAGTAAAGGAAATCATAGTGCTTAACCATACCAGATGATTGACTGTGGGTAAAGACAAGTATTTATTTTCCATAACATGCAATTCGTTTTCAGATAGTGTTAAGTTAACATACTGACGAGCTCCTTAGAAGCTGTGTGACATTGGTAAATCTAGTTTCACTTTCTGAGTTTCAGTTTCATTTCTTAAAGTAATAATAATTATCATGCCTACAGTGAATAGTCGTCATAACCCATGTGATATGTACTCTCTTTTTTTGGTGTCAATATTTTAGACAGCATTTTGGTGAAAGGAGTAGTGGTTAGGGTGGGCCCTTATAACAAACCCCACCACATGAATGAGAAGAAGAGAGGTATGAGGTCAGTTGACAGCCTTTAGGAAGGCAGATAAGATTATTCTTCTGTGCATAAAATCTAGGTAATAGATCAAGTAATACTATAGGAGAATATAAGCAATAATGTCTAACCTCCATTCGAACTGGACATTGTTAGTCTTGGTGTATTATCAAATATTGGGAAATATTACGAGGACATGAATTCTGCTCTGTTAAAATCTATGGTTATGTAAACATAATGAATTGTACGTACATATGAAAATAATGAAGGTTTGCAATTAAATGTCAGGTTTAAATACATAAAAATGATTTTTTCTTAAAAAATAGTTTGATCATACTCAAGATACAGAGATGTCAGTTAAAAGCACAAATTGGGGCTGGTATTGTGGCTCAATGGTAGAGCACTTGCCTAGCATGTCTGAGGCCCTGGGTTCAATTCTCAGCACCACATATATCTCTGTTTAGATGAAAATTATATTTTGATGACTACTTACACTTTTTGTTTGTTTTTACAGCTTTATTTATATTGGCATATAATAATTTCACATATTTATTGGGTACTACATGATTTATTTTTGCTTGTTTGTTCTTGGTTCTTTTAGTTATACATGACAATCTTTCTGTTATTAGAGTTTTATGTTTTTTTAAATTAATTTCTCACGGATGTAAATGAGGCAAGATTCACTGTGGCATATTCATATATGTACATAGGAATGTTAGGTCAGATTTATTCCACTGTCTTTCCCTATCCCATCCCTTCTCCTTCCTTTCATCCCCCTTTGTCTATTCCACTGATCTTTCTTCTGTTCTTGTCTTAATCCCACCCACCTTATTTTGGATGAGTATTTGCATATCAGAGAAAATATTTGACCTTGGGCTTTTGGGGACTGGTTTATTTCAGGTAGCATGATTGTCTCCAATTCCATCCATTGACTGGCCAATGCCATGAAGTCATTCTTATTTATGGTTGAGTAATACTCCATCCTGTGTATGTACCACAGTACCTTCATACATTTATCTTTTGAATGGGGTCTGGGGTTGACTCCACAGCTTAGCTATGGCAAATTGTGCTGCTGTAAACATTGATGTGGTTGTGTCACAGTAGTATGCTGAATTTAAATCCTTTGAATATATACTGAGGAGTAGGATAGCTGGGTCATGTGGTGGTTCCATTCCTAGTTTTTTGAGGAACTTCCATACTGCTTTCCAGGGTGATTGCATCAATTTGCAGTTTCACCAGAAATGTATGAGTGTACCCCTTTCCCTGCATCCTCACCAACATTTGTTACTTGTATTTTTGATAATTGCCATTCTGACTGGTGTGAGATAAAAATATGTGTAGTTTTAATTTGCATTTCTCTAATTGGTAGTGATGCTGAATAATTTTTCATATGTTTGTTGTACATTCATATTTCTTCTTTTGAGAAGTGTCTATTTAGTCCCTTTGTCCATTTACTGATTGGGTTATTTGCTTTTTGGTATTAAGTTTTTTGGTTCTTTGTATATCCTGCATATTAATGCCCTATTTGGGAAGCAGATTGCAGAGATTTGCTCCCATTCAATACGTTCTCTCTTCACACTCTTGATTGTTTCCTTTGCTGTGAAGATGCCATCCCACTTATTGAATTTTTTTTGTTTTATTTCTTGTGCTTTAGGAGTTTTGATAAGGAAGTCTGTTCTTGAGCCAATATATTGGAGTGTTGGGCATACACATTTTTTTTTCTAACAGGTGCAGGGGTTCTGGTCTAATGCCTAGGTCCTTAATCCACTTTGAATTTTATGCAGAGTGAGAGATAGTAGTCAGATTTCATTCTGCTCCATATGGATTTCCAGTTTGTCCAGCATTATTTGTTGAAGAGGCTATCTTTTCTCCAAAGTACATTTATGGTGCCTTTGTCTAGTATGAGATAACTGTATTTATATAGAATTATCTTTGTGTCTTCTATTCTAATCCATTAGTCTTCCTGCCTATTTTGGTGCCTGTATCATGCTGTTTTTGTAACTGTAGCTCTGTGGTATATTTTAACGTCTGGTATTATGAGGGCTTCTGCTTTGCTTTTATCATGAAAGATTGCTTTTGCTATTCTGGACCTCTTATTTTTCCAAATGAATTTAATAATGGCTTTTTCTATTTTATGAAGAACATCATTGGAATTTTTATCTGAATTGCACTCTATCTGTATAGAACTTTTGTTAGTGTAGCCATTTTGGCAATATTAATTCTGCCTATCCAAGAACATGGGAGGTCTTTCTATCTTATAAGGTCTTCTTTACTTTCGTTAGTGTTCTTTGTAGATTTCCTTTAACTCTTTTGTTAGATTGAATCTCAAGTATTTTATTTCTTTTTTGAGACTATTGTTAATGGAGTTGTTTTCCTAATTTCTTTTTAAGCAAATTCATCAATGGAGTATAGGAACATGATTGATTTATGGATGCTGATCTTGTATCCTGCTATTTTGCTAAATTCATTTCTGAGCCCAAGAAGTCTTCTAGTGGAGTTTTCTGGATCTTCTAAATATAGGATTATGTTGTCAGTAGACAGATAATTTAACACTTTTTTTTCCTTTCATATCCCTTTAATTTCCTGCTTTTGACCTATTTCTCTCTGTAGAATTTCAAGGACTATGTTGAATAGGAGGAGGGAAATGGGCACTCATGTCTTGTTTATGTTTTTAGAGAAAGGGCCTTCATTTCTGTTTCATTCAGAATGAAGTTGGCCTTGGGTTTGTCACATATAGCCTTTAAAACATTGAGTTAAGTTCCTTGTATCCCTAATTTTTCTTGTGTTTAAACATGAATGGGTGCTGTTCTTTGTCAAATGCTTTTTTGGCATCTACTGAGATAATCATATGGTTCTTGTCTTTAAGTTTATTTATGTTGTAAATATTTCCATGTGTTGAACCAACCTTACATTCCTGGGAAGAAACCTACATGTCTCTTGGTTTGGTTTTGGTATTAGAGTGATATTGGCTTTATACAATGAGTTTGGCAGAGTTCCTTCTTTTTTTCTATTTCATGGAGTAATTTGAGGAGGATTGGTAGTAGTTCTTTAAAGGTCTGGTAGAACTCAGTTGATCCTGGACTTTTTTCTTTGTTGGAAGGTTTTTCATGGCTGCTTCAATTTTATCACTCGAAGTTGATCCGTTTACGTTTTCTATATACTCCTGGTTCGATTTGGGTAGGTCATATGTCTGTAGGCATTTATTCATATCTTCAAGATTTTCTAGCTTATTGGAGAATGAATTTTCAAAATAGTTTGTGACTACCCTTTGGATTCAGTAGTGTCTGTGATGATGTATCCTTTTTCATCTCAGATTTTGAAAAGTTGAATTCTTTTCACTCTTCTTGTTATTCCAGATAAACTTGAATCAATTTCATTAATCCATTCAAAAACCAACTGTTTGTTTCATTGATCTTTTGTTTTTGTATTGTTTTTTTTAAAATCTCAATTTCATTGATTTTTGGCTCTGATTTTAATTATTTCCTTTCTTCTAGTGATTTTGGTATTGTATTTTTCTTCTTTTTCTGGGGCTTTCAGATGTGATATTAGATAATTTATTTGGTATCTCTCCCTTTTAATGTATGAACTCAATGCTAGGAACTTTCCTCTTAAAATGGCTTTCATACTGTTCCAGAAATTTTGGTATGCTGTATCATTATCTCATTTACCTCTAAGTATTTTTTATGTCTCCTATGATTTCTTGTGCTTTCCATTCATCACTCACAAGTATATTATTTACTCTCCAGGGTTTAGAATGTTTAGTGTTTTATTTTATCAGTGATTTTTAATTTAATTCCATTTGATTTGGTAGAATGCAAGGTATTTTCTTTCTTTCTTTCTTTCTCTCTCTCTCTCTCTCTCTTTCTTTTTTTCTTTTGTATTTGTAAAATTTGCTTTGTGACCAAAAATATGGTCTATTTTAGAAAATGTTCCATGTGCTGCTGAGAAGATAGTGAATTCAGACATAATGGATGAACTATTCCATAGATGTTTGTTAGGTCCAAATTATTAATTTTATTTTTTAGTTCTGGAGCACCTTTACTTAGTTTTTATTTACGTATTCTATCCAGTGATGAGAAGCATGCTAAAGTCATCAAGTATTATTCTGTTGTTGTTCCATTTGATTCTTAATATTGAGAAGAGTTTGTTTGATGTACATAACTACTCCATTGTTTGGAGCATAAATATTTATAATAGTTATATCTTATTGATTTATGATTCCCTCAAGTAGTATGACATGACCTTCTTTGTCACTTCTGATTAATTGTGGCTTAAAGTAAACAATCAGGATTTTTGATTCTCATATCACTTTATCCGATATGAGAATCAAAATCCTGATTATTTACAAGCCCATGTGCATGGTATTTTTCCCCCTGTTCTTTCTCCTTCAGTCTGAGGATATTTTTGCCTGTGAGGTGAGTGTCTTGGAGACAGCATAATATTGGGTCTTGCCCTTATAATCCAAATAGCCAATCTGTGGTCAAATGATCTTTCACTTCCTTTTCTCCCTCTGATTTCACTCTTTATATCAACTTTTATCTCATAAAACAGTTAACTATAAATTGTATAAACTTGAAGAGTTTAGACTACTTACATTAATTTTGTTTTATTTCCTGACATTTTGACTTATTTCTGGTGTTTAAAGTGGATTTGATTCTCCTTTGATTGACTGTTCTTGTAGTGTAATTCCTCCCTACCCTAGTATTCATTTTTATTTTTATTTCTTCTTCATGAAATATTTTTGAGTATGTTTTGTGGTACAGGCTTTCTGGTAATGAATTATTTTAGCTTTTATTTATCATGGAAGATTTTTATTTCATTTTCAATTCTGAAGCTTAATTTTGCTGGGTATAGTATTCTTGGTTGGCACTCATTTACTTTCTAAGCTCTTTATATATTATTCCAAGCCCTCTTAGCTTTTATGGTCTTGATTGACAAATTAATTGGTATCTCCATTGGTTTACCTCTAAATATGACCATTTTTCTCTTGTAACTTTTAAAATGCTATTCTTATTTTCTGTTAGGCATTTTTATAATAATGTGTCTTGGAGTGAATCTGTTGTGATTTTCTATATTTAGAGTTCTATATGCCTCCTGTATTTGAATATCCATTTTATTTTTAAGGTTTGAAACTTTTTCTGATATTATTCATTGCAAAGATTGTGCATTCCTTTAGTATGTATTTCAGAGCATTCATCTATCCCAATGAACCTTAAATTTGGTCTTTTAATGTTATCCTAGATTTTTTGAATATTTTGTTCATGGTATTTTAACATGTTTTCTGTGGTCAACTTTATTTTCAAGATTATATATTTTTTCTTTGAGACCTGAAAAATCTATCTTCAATGTAGTATAGTCTAATTGTGATGCTTGCTTTCCATTGAATTTTTAATTTGGTTTACTGATTTTTCATTTTGAGGATTTATGTTTTGTTCTATTTTAGAATCTCTCTTTATTGAAGTCATCTTTCACTTCCTTTTTTCCCCTCTGATTTCACTCTTTATATTATCTTTTATCTCATAGAGCAGTTTAACTATAAATTGTATAACCTTCTGTGACTTTTCTTCCACTGTGGTGTCAATGAAGTCTGCTGTTGAAGCATTATGGGTTGTTGGGATGGTTATTCCCTTGCTTTTTCATATTGTTTGTATGTCTACCCATATCTCAGTATACTTCTGACTTTTTTTTAAATGGAGGCTGCTTTATGAGCTGCTTTTTCTTAAGAGCCCTGGGTTAGGTGAATATCCAGATAATTATATTTTCATTCAAAGTGTGAATTCTGCTGATCCCAAATGAGCACCATTTGTACACTTCTGTGCAAGCCTCTCTCTTTCAACATTATAAGAATAAAAACTCATTTTAATTGTTCTTTATGATTCCTCAAATTCAGGTATAAACCTATAATAAATTTAACACACAGGTCAAAAAGTTAGTTGTTAAATTTAGCAAATTTACCAAAGCCTTAAGTGAAGGTTAAAAGGAAGGAAGAAGAAATATTGTGCACATGGGAGAACAGGAAAAAAGAGACAGAAACTAGGGAAGGGTGGAGTAGAGAAAAGCTATAAGATAGTAATTTACACCAAGTTAGAAAGGAGAAATAGATAAATGGGTATTATCTGGGGAAGAAGTGGATAGTGAAAGAGGGTAATTAGGAGTTAAGAGAAGCAGGTACAAATTGGAGCTAGGAAAAAAAAGACAAGGGAAATTGATTGCTTTAAAACATCAAATAAAATGCATCCAAATGGGTTTAAGGTACAATGTTGGCTATTATATTATCAATTATCATTCAAGTTAAAGAGTTATTTATATGATCAAAGTTGACATTAGAATTGTTTATAGTATATCATGTCAAGGTGGTGAAAATTCTTGTTGACTATTAGTTTGGATTTTTGGGGGGTTGGCATATTTAGCATATGTCTATCAGTCTTCAGCTGCAGATCTCTCCTGAATTCCAGGGACACAGAAGCCAATTCCCTAGTTGCTATGAAACTCCTACCAGAAGCTTCTGGTTTATCAGCTCAGGGTCCTGCAGCTGACTCCTTGGAGGGTACAGTTCTCATATGGCTATCTCTGTAGTTTGCAGTAGTTCAGAATGTAGGCTCTGAAAGGCCCCTGTGTTTGCTGTGGGTCATGGTGTATGTGCTCCTCTATACTAGATCATTTTCACAGTAGTGAAGATCCTGGTGACTGATTGTGAGTGCAGGAGTTCTGATTGTGTTTTTTCCATGGGTGATTTATGGTGCAGAAGTATTACCCCAGCTGTCACAGCTCTCTGAGGTGCTATTTTAGAGAAGGGTTTCTGGTGGTTCACCTGGACTCTAGTTTCCATGGTCCCAGGTTGTAAATGGTGTGTGTATTGATTCCCTCTGCTTACTAAGTCTGATGCAAAGTCCCACAAGTATCCAAACAATGCTCTAGTTTTGCCAGTTGTGAGCACAGTTCAGGGTGTGCACCTAAGGCTGGTTATCAGCTTCTTTCTACTGCATAGCCTTTGAAAATTTCCTGCTAGGTCTCTATGTCACTGGATATCCAGGATATCCAGGATATCTCTCTGGTACAACCCTGCAATATTGGGGACTGTCCCTAGGTTTCCCATAGTGCCTCCCCCCAGTGTCAGTGGTTGGGGTCTGGTGAATCTGCTTTCCTCTCTTCAGTACCAAATCTGCTTCAGGGTTGTCTCTGTTTGAGTCAAGGGAGCAAACGGACACTGCAGAGCTTTTCACTCTTGCCTGACTCACAAAGGCTGAGCAGGACTTGGTGCATTTTCCAGGCACAGGACCCCGTCCCTATTCTCTTGTTTGCAGGTAGCAGGAGGGAAAAGTGTTTTCAGTAATTTTCAGATAGTGATCCTTCAAGAAGTTTTTTCCTGGCTGGATTCTTAATAGGTCCCATTGCAGGGGACTTCCCTTTGCTTTAATTTGCAGCTTTCTGGGCATGGAAGGACACTATACTGATTTAAGAGGGTGACTGGTCAGCTGAGGGCTCTATGTAAGGGCTTCAGACCTCGGCTCAGCTTTCTTTTCATGTTTGGGTTGTAAGCTCTTTGTGCTGTTTTAAGGAGCCTTTTCTTATCAATGTACTTTAAATTTTGTCTCTTTCCCACCATTTTTAACTGGTTGAGCTTAAGAGAATGTCTGCCCCCCCCCTCCCGGCCTTTCCCTTTTTGTTGCCCTTCCCCCTTCTCATTCAGAGGATTGGTTAGGTATTAGGGCATTCCAAGTTTGCTTTCTATTCTGGTAAGCTATCTTCCAGTCTCTCTAGGTCTCAGACTGTGTAACATGGAGTCTCAGAGCATTTATTTTGCCACCCACTTCTCAATTCTGTTTTTCCTTCGCTGCCTCCTTTCTGTGTTGTGAGGAGATTGAGACTCACTGCCTAGCTCGCTTCTACCATCTTCCTCTCCCTGTTATGTTTTTTAGTCTTCTTAAGAAATGTGCTATGCTGAAACTATGTAAATACAACTTTTGATTACATAATTAGCTGGATTTACACATGATATTTATTATATGTTTTTTAAATTAAAATTGCTCCCTCTACCTTTTAATTTTCACCAGAAATTCCTAGTGGGTTCAGTGATTTCACCAATATCTACTACTTGTTAATTTAAGAACAAAGAAAGCTGAGTGTGGTGGTACATACCTACCATCGAGTGACTCTGGAGACTGAATCAGAATGATTTGCAAATTTGAGGCCAGCCTTAGTACCTTAGCATGTAAGATACTTTCTTAAAATAAAAAAAAATTAAAAAGGTATGCGTATGTAGCAATGTGGGAGAGAACCTCTGAGTTCTACCCCCACCACTGAAAACAAAACAAACAAATAACTGATAATTTTAAAATCCAGCATGATTCATACAGTGTAACAAAAAAAAGTTGATTATATTATTTATTTTATTTTAATTGTAAAACACGTTTTATGCTTTCGAAAGCACAAATTTAACTTTCCAATTCCTTCTTCAAATTATTTTTGATTAGAAAATAAGTGTTAGGCTGGGAAGGTCACCTAGATAACAAGACAGGGTTTCAGTTGTACTGCTAACATCTAGATCAGAATAGTCCATGTGCACATGTATGCTTTGAATTTTGTTTCCTATTTCTAAATGAAGAATTTAAGGTATTTTGACACTGGGGTGTTGTTATGATGTTTTCCAAAGCATTTTAGAGTCTTAACTCTGAAAACTTCATGGACAGGAAAATGGCTTGATAAAATCATGGCTTTAATGCTTTTTTTTGTCTGGTAAAAATTACCAAATTATTATTCTTTCATCAAGAACTAAATATATTCTTTTGTATTTCCAAAGCCTGGTCCCTGTGGACAAAGACAATTGAGCATAGTTAAAAAGGAAGCAGCTTTTCATTTATTTTCAGTTGACAACCAAAAGAATGGGTTCTTTCTCTTATTTATTTTTACTTAATTTGTGAGCTGATGGCTCCCCAGTGAGAGGATAATATGAATTCAGCAATCAGGACATTATTTTAACATCTTTTGCACACCATATTAGGTTATTCCATAGCATCCCTTCATGTCAGGTTGAAGACAGAAAGAAGAAAAATCTTTTGCAGCATGATTTTTGAATGTTGCTTCATTATTCAGATGCACCAGAGGCTCTAAGATGATGTGAAAATATGATCAGATAGTATGTGTTCCAGAGAAGTGAAGTGGAACTACCTGGCATTTTGTAGAGTGCAGAGTTATACAGATATGTTGATTGCATTTTGTGATGTCAGATATGATCAAAGGAACTTTCAGATTTTTTTTCCCAATAGGACCAACTCACAAATGGACAATTAATTTTTTAAAAATGAAGGAGCTTTCTGATGCCCACCTTGCTCTTTCTTTTGTGAATAATTATAGGTGAATATTAATGAAATACTAACAAGTGTATTATTGAGCTATCCTTTGACACGTAATCTTCATGTTCTTTTGTTCACTATACTATCAAAATAAGCTGTAGGTATTTATGCTTTATGGAAATGGATAATAAAAGTGCATCATTGCAAGGGAATATAATAGCACGTGTTACTTTGTCACTGTTTTATCTTTCTGTTCTTTTTGTGTTGATGACAATAAAAATTGTCATCCTGTTAGCAATCAAGATTTGGAGTCAGCATATAAGATTCAAAGTAATTACAGTGATCCATTTTTGAAGCATGCAGGTATGTAATTTCTTATTCATGCTTGATTGTACTAAATCTTAAAATGAATGCTGTCAAGAACTAGCATGAGATATGGATTACTGGTCATAACAGCAAATCAGATATATTTTTGAAGGGGTACCAGGGATTAAACTCAGGGTCACTTGACCACTGAGCCACAGCCTCAGCCCTATTTTCTATTTTATTTAGAGACAGGGTTTCACTGAGTTGCTTAGCACCTCCATTTTGCTGAGATTGGCTTTGAACTCAAAAATCTTCCGCCTCTGCCTCCTGAGCCACTGGGATTACAGGTGTGCGCTACCATGCCCAAATATATTTGTTTTTAAAGTGACTATTATTAAAAATCTGAGACAAAATAAAAAGCTTGATTGTATTAACTAAAATTGCCAATGCAGATAGTGTCATGGTGTATTTAAAACAATTCTTTACAAAATCCCTAAACTAAATTGGAATATTTATTATTACACATGGGAAAGAGAAGAATTAATTGTACCCTAAAATATATTTTGAATTATTTGAAAATCTACTTTTAGGAAAATTTAGTTAAATTCATAGGCTTATATTAAGTTCTATTAAACTGAGTAAATTATAATTAGCCATTCTGTGTTAAAAAAACATTTCAACAGTACTTAGGATTAAACTATTTCATCATTGAATTACTATTTAGTTTGGAAATCTCCACAAAAAGGGATGAAAACAGAAGATAAAGGTTTCTAGCTGAATTATCTGTTGATTGGTACACAGAAGAGATGCTACTACTATTTTACCTGAATGAGGTTTCTTGACATGAAATGTGTACAGCTGAGATAACTTGGCAAGTTTAGTGATAAAATCTTGTGTCTGACTCTGATTTTATTGTATTAACATCAGATTTCACATTATAACCATTTGCAAGGGCACATAAGTTTTAAAGATTCTCACCAAGTTGGCTGTTCACTTTCAGAGTTGACAGTATAGATATTTCATGTAACTAATGGATGCAATGCTAATTTGTGACTGTTTAAAAATCATACATTTATTGCTCAGTGCTATCTTTGTTCTGATCAGAAATTAAATTGAGTA
The DNA here is from genome assembly GCF_047511675.1 of Marmota flaviventris. Lineage (NCBI taxonomy): Eukaryota > Metazoa > Chordata > Mammalia > Rodentia > Sciuridae > Marmota > Marmota flaviventris. The sequence continues at coordinate 53,101,652 of NC_092499.1, read as the reverse complement.
GGAAACAGTTGATGTCCAGGGTGCCATGATTTTATGATACCTACATTTATAGCAGAAATATAATTTAAATAAATTTGAGAAATTAGTCAACTTGTTTGTGAATATGTAAAATTAGACTTAAGGAGTATGTCTATACTTGACTAATTTTAACTTTCAACATAGTACTCATTTTTACATTTGAAATAATTACTTTGTATTTTGAGAGGAATTTTAGTAGATCACTTCCTAAATTGAGAAAATAAGAGTAACTTTCTGCAACCCAGCTGTTATCATGACTAATCAGATGTGCATTTAAATGAAGTCACATTAATGAATACAACTAATCTTATCAATCTATTACTTCAAAGCAGTGTTTCACTGACTTTTACTTCAAAGTTCTCATACTTAGCTGCTAAAAGCACAGTACATTTTTAGATTCATATTCTTTTTTGGAGAAAGATTAGGGAAATGCCTGGGGCAGTGCTTCACAAATTAAGCATGCACCCTCCTCCAACCAAAAAACTGGATTGTGAGTTCTATCCCCAGAATTTAAGTTTAGTAAGTCTAGGTTGGGACTTATGAATTTGCATTTTTAATGTTCCAAGTGATGTTGATACTGCTATTTCAAAGCCCACACTTCAAAAACCATTATTTTAAAGAATGTCTATAAATTCCATGACCCATTTTTTCATTTGATCAATTAGCCAGCCAGCTGACTACACCATTCTGAATTCATTCCCATTCTTGGTTGGTTGCAGACTCTGGCTGCTTCCTTTGGGCTGAACTTGGGCTGATGCAGCTCAATTCAGTACCAGTCTGTCCTACTTATGAATGTACATGCATTTCCTCAATTTTCCTCCACACAGCTAAGTTCATCTCTAAATGAAGGTTAAATTGAAACTCCACTGACCTGGGAAAATACCTTCCTATCATTTCCTTATTTACTCAAGAAAATCAGGGATTACCTAAATTCTCCATGGATATCTCTCTCCTCCCCTCTCTTTCTCTCTCTGTGCATACACACACACACACACACACACACACACACACACACACACACAAACACACACACACACACTTTTATTTTATATTAGTCTTTGCCAAATGGAACTATCTCTCCATTTCTCTTTCCACCCAACACTAATTCAGTTTCCTTTTCAGACAGCCTCAACACCAATCGTTGACACCACTGGAGTTCTTTTCATAGGATGCAGCTTCCTCTCACTTAAATCATTTGAGGCCAAGAGATGTATTACATTAATAGGGACCAACCACCATCATCTAACAAATCTTCATTTTGCTCTAGCACCAACACTATCATTTATAAGATAGGGTCATATAAATCATGACTTGTCCAAAATATCCTTTATTATTAAAAATTAGTCAGACGTTTTACCTCAGGATCTATTTTATATGTTAAAATAGTAGATGTTATATAAATATAAAGTTGAAGTTAATACAAATTGAAATATGATTAGCATGATTTTTCAAAGTGACCGTGCGTCCTGTACACACAGGTAACTTGTTCAAGATGACATAAACAATCACTCTAGATTTGCTTTGTCTGAAAAGCTGTAGTACAAAATTCAGGGGTCTGATAGGTACTTTAAATATTAGCCTGATTATATTTAAACATCAAAATAATAGAAACGTAAAGGAATAAATTACTTGAAAAATGTCTTTAAAATTCAAAAGATTTTAACTTGTTTTTCCCTTCAGAGAAGTAAAATACTATAGCAAGACTTGTGAAGAAAAATTACAGGTAATTCCCAGCTGAAGGCACATGTGTCTTCTTACACATTTATCTTCAAATCTTTTAAAGTACTACAGACCTTACCAAGCCCAAAGCTTCTTTCCTGAGCTACTTATTGATTGGTAGAAAATAAGCCTCTTCAAATAAATTATGGTGACTGATTTAATGCCAGTACTCCTAACTGTTTAATTTCAAAACTGCCTTTTTATGCCTTTTGATTTTTTAAATGAATTTCCTGATGGAGCCATACTCCAGGGGAATAGCACATGAAGAACAAACCCAAGGTGTGTAAGGCACTGTGTATTAGATGGATTGAGAGAAGCACAGAGGGCAGGAGCAAGAGTAGCATGTGGCGAGAGGCATAACACAATGTTGGGGATATTTCATCACAGCTATGAAATCCTGGTAATTGTTAAAGAGTGTGCATCTCAGTATAAAAGGATGTCTCTAAAGAGTAAAAAAATGTAAACAGAGATATATGCTTTTAAAAAATCTTTCTAGTGGCTTTATGAAATTAGAGCAAAAAGGCAATATTTGTTTTATACTTTTCTTATACAAAACGCTTAATTCTTAAAATCAGTGCATCAAATTCATTTCTAAATTATGTGACTTATTTATAAAAGACAGAAATACTTTAATAGGTCAATATGAATTATTACTATTGTCCATGAATTATTTTCATTATATTTGAATGCAACAAATGTTATATTACCCAATAATTTAAAATAATAAAAACTAAACCTGAATTCTCCCTTTATTCACTCCTTAATATTTTCTCATACATCCCCTATATATTTGTGTGCTTCTGAATTGATGATGTCACTGCCAAAATCCAATGTGGCTTTTGTTTTGTTTTGTTTTGTTTCCTATGTGTGGGGGATTGAGCCAAAGCCTAGCTCATGCAAAGCATGAGCTCTACCACTGAGTTATCCTCAAGCTCCAAATACAAGGTGGGAGAACATTATTTATTTTTCACCAAAAGAAAATATTATTGGATGCATACTTCATTCTAGAATTACCTAAAACCTCCACAGACCAGAAAACTGGAAAAGAGCTTGTGATCTTTATTTCACTGTGGTTGATGCAGAAATGCTCAACAATTCTATGTTGTCCACTTGAAAATGGGTCACTCTGCTTCTATGGAAACCATTTCTAACACTTAATTTTTATACTCCTAAAAATACAAGCATTCAGAAGTATCTCACTGTTTCCCATGAGAAACAATGGCTTATGTTTTAATAGTAAATCATAAAATTTGCCTGTAGAGAATAATATTCAACCTAAAGTAGCCATCCAATAATGAAATAGAGTCATATATGTGTATGTAAGTGAATGTGTTTAAGCTAGATGCTCTTAGAACAGACCTAAAATAAGGTTTTGAATGCATATAGATTATTTCTGTTGATTCTATGAACCACTATTACTTGAATAAGAAGTGAAATTAGGAGGTACAGAAGCCAATATAAGGTATACATGAAAGTACTAAGCTGCAGAATCTAAATGAATGTACTCCAATGAGTTTTTATTGTGAATGTTAAAAATATTTTTATAAACTGTAGTCACAGAATTGTAAGTGATCATATTATTTTGTCTCATTTCCTTATTTAAAGGGATGAAATGTAGGGCCCAGAATAGTTAATTTGTCTGTCCTAGACAATCCAGAAGTTTGAAGAGATAATTAGGTTTATATTTTCTGGTATTTTCTACTATTGCTGACATATATAGAAAACATACATGACTATTATTAACATATTTTAAGATTTGGGTTTATTTTCTATCCTTAGTAGAACTTAAGCTAAAACCACTGAAATCTTTTTATTTTTTTTTAGATCATATTTTGCTCAAGTTGTATACTCCTTAAAAGTGTAGTTCTGAAAGATTTTTCTAGGATTTACTCCTAGTGATATTCAAGAAAAATTTCATCTTATGTCATCTGCCTGTTTTCCACCCTGGTTCAACAGAAACCCCCATATCTATAAGCATTCATTACAATGCTTGTGCTCATTTTGTTCTATATTTACTCAGATCTGATTCAATTTCTGACTAAGATGCCCCTCTTCTCTAGTAAATGCTTCTTCCATGCCTTTGGGCCTTAAGATATGTCCACATTTTTCTACAACCTCATATCCTCATAAATGTTTACTTGATCTTTTGCTTTATATGAAACCTGGATCTCCCCTGGATATTTTTTTTTTCCATTCAGTCGTCTCAAATAGCAAAAATTTTAATATTTTTCCCATAATCAATGAACAATGGACCTAGAAATGGACACAAGGGTTAAATTTGTCTGTCATGGTCACTTGTAGACCATTCTCTAACCACTTCCCTCAAAACCCTCAATTCTTTTGAAGAACACATGAATATAACATGCTAAGAAATAATCAACCATGAATGAAGACCAGCAGAAGCAATAGTACAATAATAAACACAGCAAAATCTCAACAAATTTAGTACCTTCAATAATTAACAAAGTTCAATTATCAGAACTATATCATATAAAATATTCTAAAAACTAAAAGAAAAACCTAAATACAATGATCAAGAAACAAATTTATTCACATTATTAGAAAAGTTTGAAAAAACAATAAAACTCCTAAAACTAAACCATTTAGAAATTGACACTAAGGACAGTATAGATCAATGGATTACACAATTGATAGATTATCAGTTGATGAACATAGAATTTATAAGCTTGAAAAAAGAATTGCATAATGAGTCTCCTCAGAAAGTAGATGAAAGAGAAAAGAAAATGTGAAATATAAGAAAGGCTAACATATTTGGTGGACAGAATTAAATAGCCATTTTCAGAAGTAGAAATGTAATGTATGGTTAAATATTTCCCAGAAATGACAAAATATATAAATTTAATAATCAAGAGAGAATCAATAGATCACATCCAAAACAGGAAAAATTATACTGGTTGTAGACTTCTGGAGTGAAATAATAGAAGTTACATAATATTTTAAAAGCACAGACAAAAAAAGAAATCAACCTTGAATTAAATACCAAGCAAATCTATTTTTCACAGTAAAGATAAACATTTTCCAAATGAACAAAACCTGAGAATACCATCAACAGATGCACAGCAAAAAAATTTTAAATGTACTTCAGGAAGAAAAGGAAATAAATCATAAGGTAAGTCTAAGATTAAGAAGGAATGCTAAACAAAGACACAAATGCGAACACATCCAAATAAATAGTGTTATGGAGCAAAAGACATCTGTGGGCTTAAGATGCAATACAGCAAAAAGATTTAATAAACACACACACATACAAAAAGAAGAAAATAATAGTTGAGCTAAAGTTATGGATAACCATACCTATGGTAAAGAATGATGATGCTTAGATTTGTTTAAGTTACTACTTTGAGAATATAGTAATTAAAAATAAAGATAAAATTTATAAAGTTTTATTAGGAATAAAACTAAGGCACCAAGAAAATTAAGCAAGTTAGTGAGATGTGTCACAGGCAATATGGCCTCCCAGACAATTCAGATCATCCTTGAAAAGTAATCTTTCTTTGGAAGTCCTGATTTAAGATTTCAAACTACTTTTCTGATGGCTATATATTTAGTCACATTTACCAAAATTTCACAGCAAATTATCCAGTGGAAGTTTCAAGCAGTCCCCAACCAAACTAAGTTTCTTCTAGGAATGAAGAATAAAAAAAAAATGAATGTTAGTTAGACATCAAGCAGCCTCCATTTCTTATATATAATAATATAATATCTAGGGCTCCCACTAAAATATAAACTATATGAGACAAACTCTAAACCAATAGAGAGTGAAGAAGTGTATCATTTGTTGAAAACACTGTGCTTTCTCTGATAAATTATCCTGAAATTTTTCTCAAAAATCAATTTACCATAAAAATAAAGGTTTACCTCAGCAATGTCCATTCTATTCCATTGATCTACGTATGTGCTGTGATAGTTGACTTTCCATTACTGTAACAAATACCAAAGATAAGCAACTTAAAAAGAGAAAATTTATTTTGGCTTGCAGTTTCAAATATTCAATCCATGACCAGTGGCTCTGCTGCTTTGAGTCTGTGGTGGCACCTCATATTAGAAGTGAGTGACAGAGCAAAACCACTTTCCTCATGGCCAGGAAGAGCCAGCAGGAGGAAAAGGCTTTGGAGGGCACAATCCCCTTTGAGGGCACAACTCTAGCAACCAAAGCAACCTCCAGTAGGCCCCACCTCAAGGTTTCTTCCACTTGTTAATAGTGCCAAGTTACACACAAGCCTTTAACTCATGGACTTTTAGAAATATTCTGGATCCAAACTACTGCTTGTATACTTATGCCGGTACCACAAACTTAATTACTGTAGCATTTACTGTTTTGAAAATGAGAAATGAAAGTCTACTACCTTTGCCTTATTTTATTTTTCAAGATAGTTTTCACTTTTCTGATTTTTATGTCTTTGCATATACATTTTAGGCTCAAACCCGATTTTGGCAAAGACATGTGTGATAGCTTTGATAGTGACTACACTGAATCTTTTGGTAAGATTACCATCCTAATAATATTGAGTCTTCCAGTTTATGAAATGAAATGTCTCCTTTTCTTTAGATTGTTTTTATTTTCTCCCAGCAAAGTTTCACAATGTTGAGTGCACAAACTTTTCTTCTGTATATTCAATTTGTAGCCTGTGACCTTGCTGAATTTACTTACTAGTTCATGTGGACATGTGTATATGTGTGAGTGTGTGTGTGTGTGTGTGTGTGTGTGTGTGTGTGTGTGTGTACCATATTCTTAGGATCTCCAACATACAAGACTGTATCATCTGAAAACAAAAACAATTTTAATCATTCTTGTACAATCTGGATAACTTTTAGTTCTTACTCTTATGTGATTATACAGGGTAGACTATCCTCTACAGCATAGAATAGATAACTTTTAGATCTTACTTTTATGTGATTATACAGGGTAGACTATCCACTACAGCATAGAATAAAAGTTATGAAAACAGGGATTCTTGGCTTTGTTATTAATTTCAGGAAGACTTTCATTATTTCACCATTAAGTATAATGTAATATTCAAGAGGTTTGTATATTACTTTTATCAAGTTGTGTAAGTTCTCTTTAATTTTATTAAAACGTCTCCTTCTCCCACCAACCCTTGATTTTTAAAAACAAGAATAGATCTAGTTCCACATCTCTGATTGCATTCTCGCTGATAAGGACCCCTTTTAACTTTTTGTCCTTTAAGAATGAGTAAAACATACCAGGAGCCATGCCAGCACACTTTTCCTATTAATATCTCAATATATTGCTAACATCTAATTAAAATCCACTCTCTGGGATGACATAAGTTGGTCTGAAGCACAGGACAATGAGTCTGAGCTCCAGGTACGCACCTCTCAAAGGTATGTTCTGCTTCTCTGATGTCCTTATTTTTTGTTTTACTCTGAATCTAGTTCGAGTTTGTAGGCAAAAGTTCACTGCCAGAGGTTATTATAACTACATGCTTCCTTTCTCTTGAAAGGAAAGAAGTAAGGAGGAGAAAGAAAAAGGAGACAATAGGAAGAGAGAGAGAAAAACAACACTTTTATGTCTTTAATAAATACCTTTGATACTTAAACTATTTTGAATGTGTCATTATTTGTAAATACAGACATAATTAGGTAGAAGAGGAAAAGCAAATTAGATGGGGTTCCTGATTTATGGCTTTTGATTTCCTGATCAAATAAGAGTTAACCAAGTGGAAAATTAAGGCTATATGAATGGAAGAAGAAACTTCAAGAAGTTATGAAATAGGAAACACAAGAGGAATTTTAATAAAACTACAGCTTAAAGAATATTTTGATAAATAAAAGAATAAGCCTGCTAAGCTCTTTGAAAATGTTCTAACATCCTGATAAAAGTTTTCAAACTAATTTCCACAATTTTATTGATTTTTAAAAGAGTATTCTGACCCACAGTCTTGTCCATTTTAGTTTTAGGATCAATGCCACAGACTGCTTGTTGAAAATAGTTGCTGTGAGTAATGTGGTGTCGAACATGATAAGATTTCTGAAATTGAAAGATTCTATTGAGATTTGTGCCCCAAGGCTAAGGACCAAAACCTAAATTATTTTCAGAATTTGATCGGTATCAGTACAGGGCAGGAAGTACTGATGTGATGTGACCTGAGTGTTCTTGTCCCCTGGAAGAATTGTAATTACTAAAGAAACTTCTACTTGTAGTAGAATTGAAAGTGTTACAGTAATCTAAACTACAAGCAAGGATGAATGAATCCTGTAAAAACCTAAATCAAAGCAGGAGTTAACAATAGATACTTTAAACTAGAGATTAAATATGTACTCGGTTTTTAAGTATGATTTCCATGTAGAAATTAAGAAGAAATAAATCTGAAAGTCCCAAGAATGTGCGTCACCTTGACCATCTGTGCACTGCTTTCTTCAATCAAGGGTAAGGAAATATTTCCTGTCAGAATTTCAAATTTTGTTCTCTAGTCAATTAGCAACACTTTGGATATTTAATATAATTGAGTATAAGCCAGCTGTATTTTACTCAGTTTGCTGAAATGAAACCATTTGAAGGAGGATATGGAGCAGATATGTCAGTCAGCTAGGAATCATTTCAATTTAGACAGCTTTAGCAAAAGCAACCTGAGCAGAATTCTGACATTCATAAGGAAAATAACATAATCTTTTCAACTGCTTACATTTGTGAATTACCACTTTAGTATATATAGCCATAAAGTCATGATAAAATAAATTGTGTCATGATGCAAGTATTTTAATGAGCTGTCTGATGAAAGAATCATCTCTTTTTTTCTCCTCATTGTGATTAGCATGATTGGAATAGGCAGAGAACAAGCATCTCACATTTCCACAATATGTGAATCAGTGTGAGCTGGGTTCATTCAACCAGGATGTTCTCCCTCACAGACACCTCGATTTAGAATGAGGAGAGTTTCGTCAGCATTAAACTCTTTCATCAGTGTCCTTCCTGCTTAAATCTCTTCTTTTCTAAGTGTTTTTCTCTCAAGAAGAACCATTAATGATGTCTCTCTTCTCTCTTGTGCTTCCACAAATGCAAAGAACCTTTGAAATAATCCCTTGTTTCCTGGGACTGGAGAACTTCAAAGGACCTGTTACCTGCCTGTTCAAATTTCACTGAAGTTCCATCTCTGTTACTGAACAGTTTTTACAGTAGTGCTAAAACTCCATAAACTTTTTATTGAGCAAAATATCTAAAATGTTTTTTACGTGTCATAGATCTGAGTCTTTTGAGAATTTGTTCTATTTTAATTTTTTTTTTTTATTGACACGGCTCTAGTTGATGTGTAATATTTTCCCTTCAGTCTTTTGGTCTTAGTATGCTCAATATATAATAATGACATAACTAGGGATCAGGAAATGATGTTTTTGTAAAGGGTCAGATGTTAATATTTTCAGTTTTGCAGACCACACTATTACACCTATTCAACTACCACTGAAGGATGAAAGCAACCAGAGACAAAAGTGACTGAACATGGTCATGTTCCAATAAAACTTTATTTATAGGGGGGAAAAAGACAGTAAGGATCCTGGGATATAGTTTGCCCATCTCTAAAAGCTTAAAGACACAAAACAACAATGACATTCTCGTCTTGGAAAACAAAGGATGAGAAATATATAATAAACATAGGTCCAGATAAATGATAAAACCTCACTGTACATAAATGATGAAGCACCAATCTTTTGACTATTCCATCCAGTAATCTACAAATCTCAAGAAGTTCTTTCTTGTATATTTTCTTCCATGATCAGACATTAAGTGAATATTGTTAAAAGTACCCCTTTTTGAGGACTGAATAGATTTTATATCAGAGTCCTGGTTATGTAATTGTGTGTGAGTGTGGAGGACTGGGGAGTAAGGGGGTTAATCTTAGTAATTCTAAGGATTAAACAAGTGTTGGCAAGTCAAGATTGGTTCTCTCTCAAAGATTCTCTGAAAAGATAGTTTTAGGATTATATGTCAATAGCAAAGCTTAGGTTCTTGCCTAGATGGAGTGTTTGAATCCACTATGGTCGTTTTTTACTGCTCATGTTTTATTCACTCCCCACCATTGAAGTCCAGCACTGTCTTCAAAGCAGTAGCAACTATTTGGGGGCCATATGATTAAAGGAGGTTTCAGGGTGAAGCAACATCTATTCCCATATTTTACTAAAGGTTAATGTCCTTTTATGACAAAGTAACCATTCTGCTCAGAGTGAAACTGGGTACTAAAGCACTTGTCCAGATGCAGGAGGCCTGTGCTCATTCCCAGAATTTCAAAAGAGAACAGCAACAACAACACCAACAAATCAACAACAACAAATAAAAGGAAAGTAACTATTTTCCAAGATAGCCACTAAAAAGCCTTCATCACACAGTCATTTTTAGAACCCAAGGAATAAGAAATGGAATATTTATCCTGGTCATTAACTTATCTGGCTAAAAATTAGAGTTCTGTTTTGTTTTGATGTCTGTGTATAATGATTAGTAGAGAATGAGTAGTCTCTGTCGCATGGTTATATTCTTTGTGGGCACGGTTGGATCTAGGATATGTTTCAGAATACCAAGAAATGTGAGATATATATTTTATATAACTAAAATTATATTTATGTCAACCAAGATTTTATAGGATTGTTGGTGAGCTAAAAATCGTACTAACAGACATCTGGAAAGTGTTTTTCCATGTTATTGACCATGCACATACACAAACTTGAAAAATCAAGCTGAAAGTATGTTACTATCATAGATTGTTTTTAGTTTTATTTTTAAAGGAAAACATGACCCTCATTAAGATATGCACATTAGAAATAAAAACCTAGATGTAGGAGCCACTTAAGCAAGCAATGGAGAATTTTGAGATAACCCTGGTTTCACACAGTAAGTAAACCTTCCCAGAGAAGGTCATGGAAGGTCCATAGCCAACTACTCAATGAGCCTGCCTTCACAGAGTGTCTTCTGGCCCAAGTAACTTACCAACAGGGCCTATGCTCCTGCAAGTAGCATCCACTACCTTCCTCACACCCCAACCACAGAGCTTCCTTTGCTGGTCTGCCTTTGCCTTTTTGCAAGTCAGTCCATCCGGGAAATTTGGTAGATTGACCAAATAAGTAAGTCTCATCCCTGGACTGAGTTTGGCAATCAAAAGGATTCTTAAGCAAGGAACAGTGGTGCTGTCATGATGGGCAAAATGTGCGACTTATGCAGTCCAGGGTGAGAAATAAAGAATGTCCACGTGCTTCTGCCCCAGTCAATGCTTTATTCACCCAAATCACTCAATACTGAAAAGAAAGTGACCACAACACTCGGAGTGACCAAGAGATCTTTATTGCAGCAGTGCAAAAGAGGAGAAAAAGAGAGAGAAAGAAAGAGCGGGGAAAGAGAGAAGAAAGAGAGGGAGAGAGGAGAGAGAGAGAGAGAGAGAGAGAGAGAGAGAGAGAGAGAGAGGAGAGAAGAGAAGAGAAGAGGAGAGAGGGAGAGCAAAAGCAAGAAAAAAAAGAGCAAGAGTAAGAGAGAGAGAGAGAGAGCATGAGCAAGAGAGGGGGGCCCAGCAGAAGGGAGTTTTTATAGCCAATCTAATGGGGTCTCTGGGTCTGCAAGCTGCCTTGTTAGTGTACAGTGATTGGATCATACAATAGTGTCATCTTCTGCCTTCAGGCAGATGGGGCAGGGCCTAGATGTGGGTTTCCATTGTACCAAATGGGTGGGGATGGAGTGTTCAACCTTGAGTGGGGTTTAGTGTTCAGACTTGACACAAACAGGTGGTAAAGGACAGGACAGAGGGGGGTTTGAGTGTGTGGGTTATCCTGCAGCAACGTTTGTGTTTGTTCAGCCTGCCCTGCAGACAACTTAGTTCAACCTGTCCTGCACCTAACATTCTTCCCTTTTTGTTTTTCTAAGTGACGTAGGGATGGCACAGATTTGTCTGGTTACTTCCTGCTGAGAGGGGGCAGTGTGGGGTTTACCTGGGAGAGGAACATTCAGGGGACAAGCTTGGGAATACCAGGGTGGCTAGAGATAACATCCAGTGACTATAGACAGTTATCTCGGAAGGGGCAAAGTCCATAAAGGTTCCTTGAAGCCATGGGTTATAAACGGCATCAAACCATTTCTGAGCAGAGGACATCCTTGATATCAGCCATTGGTCTTGTCATAGGGACTCTAGGAAGTATCAGAGGTGGCTTGGTTGAATCCAGTAATGTTAAGGGTGACAGCCCGATTGCAGCCAGTGGAAGGGCAATAGCCTTGACCCATAAACTGAGAGTGGGTGGTGTCATCCTGGTGACATGTCACTTGGATGTTAAAGCGCCATCTGTGGTTGGGATAGAAACTTGAGAGGCATTAATAATTAGTAAAAGAAGAAGAGGGTTGGAGAGAAATTTTGAGTTTGGTGGCCATGGTGGAAGTCCAGGACTGGACATTTGGAACAGGTGCTTTTTTAAGGTGGAAGACTTGATACCAGGGAGAGTGGCCCAAAAGCTTGGACACCATTGGGGTAGTAAGTAGACTGTATGGGGTCCCTTCCAGCGAGTTTCCAATGATTGAGGTTGCAGTTCCCGAAGTAAGACTGAATCATCCAGTTGAAGAGGGTCCAATTCGGTTTGTGGTTGTGCTGGGATTGAGGCAATGAATGGCACAGGAAGGCACCAGTCTGCATGTTCCCTTAGGAGTTTGCATAGAAGTGTGAGATTAGGCAGGTAGGACACAAGGGGAGGAGGAATAATTGGAAAGTTTTAGTTGATTAAGAAAGGGCACCCATATAGTTGCTCAAAGGGGCTAAGGCATGAGGGGGCCTTTGGGGCTGCCTTAATTCAGGTGAGGGTCAATGGCAGGAAATTGGGCCAGGACAGCCTGAGTTTAATAGCAAGTTTAGTGAGATGATCCTTGAGAATGCCGTTAGGCCTCTCAACCTTACCCAAGGACTGGGGTTGGTGGGGGATGTGGAGCCAGAGGCCTTGTTTACATGTATTTATGAAAAACTAGTAAGGGGGTGTCCAGCACCTGGAGTGCTGATTTTTTTTTTTTTTTTCCAGCTAGTGGCCAAATAAAATAGGACAACATGAAAAGAGGAAGTTTATCTACATTAAACTTTCCTGTAGGGACTCTTTGCTGACAGTCCTAAAATCAGCCATGGTGAAGATTCTGGAGAAGGTCAGTTAAGACTTTTCTGTGGGCCAGGTAGGGAGGGGGAAGATGGGAAGGCAGGGTTTTTTTGAGAGCAGCCCCAGTAGATCTGAGAATGAGGAAGAAGATGTAAAAGAATAATGGGAAAGGGGTTTGGGATTTTCCTTAGTAAGGAAAACTTGAGCAGTAGAACAGGTAGAGCAGAGGTGAATACAGGAGTGAATATCCCAAAAAGCCTATAAGGGACTTTAATTCTTAGTAAATTTGTTTTCAGCGATGTCAAAGCAACTTTAAAGGCCATTTTCACCAGATCTCAGATAGGGGTTCAAGGGCTCTTCTCAGTTAGTTTGAGCTTTGAGTTAGCTGGTAAGAGGACCTGGTGGGACCCAGGTGTGGGCACTGACAGGAGAAGAGAGGAGTGAGTGGGTGGAAGGATAACTTCAGTACCTGATACCTCAACAAGGGGGCAACGATTTGAGGAAGGGTGATGGTTTGGGTTTTTGATCTAGTAATTGGAGGAGAGAAAGCAGGTTATTGAGGTGGGGAGACAGTGGAGGGGCTGGGGCAGAAGGGTGAGGGTGAGGACCTATTGAGCTGGGCGATAGGGTGGAGGTTCATCAGTAGGGTCAAAAGTAGTGGATGAATCCTCAGGAGGAGAAGATTGGGGATGGGTGGTTGTGGGGGTTGATTTGCAAGCTAGAAAAATTTGTAGATATTTACAAGAGATGCAGAGAGCACAAGCAAGAAGAAAGCTTGGACATAGCAGCTCTTTACCCATTTTTTTCAAACATTCACAGTAATTGTAAAGACCCCTTATAATGGAGGGATTCAGAGACCCAAAAGGGGGCCATTTGCTTTGGTTGTCTAGGGGGTAAGTGGGCCAATCCTGAGTGCTATATATTTTGGGTTTGATGTCTGATGTCAAGGAGAGGGTTTTGAGGTTATCTAAGAGACATTGTAAGGGAGAGTCGACTGGCAGAGAGGACGCATCACCCATGTCGCCAAAGTAGTATAAGGGAGAGGGAAGGGGTTGCAAATGTAGTATAGGGGAGAACGAAGGAGACACAAATCTAGTATAAGGGAGGGGGAGGAAACTGATTTATTAGCAAAAGGGGTGGCCCCACTAGAGCCAAAAATCAGGAGTGCTAGTGGCAGGTTCGAGCTGCAGAAATTGGTTGTCACCGAATCCTGACAGTCGAGGATCTCATCCTGGACGGGCTGGAGCCATGGGAGACCTTGGCCAAGGCTTTTTGGGACTCCTCCTGGAGAGGCCGGAGACTCCCAGGGCTATAAAGAGGAAAGAGAGAGAGGAAGGGGAAGAGAGAGGAAGGGGAGGATAAGCGTTTCTCTAGCAGCCAAGTCTTAAAGGTGCGAGGATTAGGACTTTATGAGAGCCACCAAAACCGTGAAGGTCTGGGTGGTGTGATGTTTAGTTCTCTGTTACATGTTGCCAGAGAATACACAGTCCTTTGAGGGTGACCTACAAAGCCTATGCTGGTAAACTACCAGCTGGGAAGGAGAAGGGAAATAATTTTGAACCCAAGAGTTGAATCTGCCCAAAGAAGGAATCCCTGAGGGCCACTGTGGCCTTAAAGGCTGTGGTGGGGTGCTTTCCTCCCTGCAGGTGGGCAAAGAGGTTTGCCAGACAATCATCAGTCAAATCCTCCAGACACCACCATTGGATTTAGGACTCCAGGAAGGGGAAACTCACCAATTGAAGGCCAGTGGTGGATGGAGTTCTGGTGGTCGAGAAAATGGGTTCAGGTCATCTGGAGTGGCACTTCTGAAGGAAGAGGGACCCCAAAGTGAGTTTTAACCCTCTTTCTGGGTTTCAGCAACAATGAAAGGAAAGTGACCACAACACTCAGAGTGACCAAGAGATCTTTATTGCAGCAGTGCAAAAGAGGAGAAAAAGAGAGAGAAAGAAAGAGTGGGAAAAGAGAGAAGAAAGAGGGAGGAGAGAGAGAGAGAGAGAGAGAGAGAGAGAGAGAGAGAGAGATTGAGAAGAGGAGAGAGTGAGAGGGAGAGCAAAAGCAAGAGAAGAGAGAACAAGAGCAAAAGCAAGAGAGAGAGAGAGAGAGAGAGCGCAAGAGAGGGGGGCCCAGCCGGAGGGACTTTTTATAGCCCAAATCTAATGGGGTCTCTGGGTCTGCAAGCTGCCTTGTTGGCGTACAGTGATTGTATCATACAGTAATATCATCTTCTGCCCTCAGGCAGATGGGGCAGGGTCTAGATGTGGATGTTCATTGCACCAGATGGGTGGGGGTCAGTGTTCAGCCTTGAGTGGGGTTCAGTGTCCAGACTTGACACAAACAGGTGAAAAAGGACCAGACAGAGGGGGATATGAGTGTGTGGGTTATCTTGCAGCCTGCCCTGCAGACAACTTAGTTCAGCC
The DNA here is from genome assembly GCF_047511675.1 of Marmota flaviventris. Classification (NCBI taxonomy): domain Eukaryota; kingdom Metazoa; phylum Chordata; class Mammalia; order Rodentia; family Sciuridae; genus Marmota; species Marmota flaviventris. The sequence continues at coordinate 53,086,413 of NC_092499.1, read as the reverse complement.
TGTCCTGCACCTAACAAATACAATTTTACTCTTTAGGTTCTTAATCAAGAAAATGACAATCCTTAATGCTAGGCACTGCAATAGACATAATCAATTCACAGCAAACAATTCAAGATTAATTCTAAGCACTGCAAACACACTTAGTCATGTCAGGCTCATGACAGACATTCCCTCTGCATGCTAAGTTCAAGTGTCATATCTAAAGTTTCAAGCCTTAGGCTCTAAATCCAGCAGATGCACACTCACTCAGACTGAGGTGATCAGGTCAGGAACCAAGGCAGGCTTCTCCTGGGGTGGAACTGATGGCCTGTCTAGGAGAGAGTCATAGGGAGAAGCTGCAGCTCTCACTAGGATCACGATTTGACTACAGAGTTTGAGAATGGTGATGAAAATGCAGAGGATCAGGCAAACTATGAAAAGTGTTGGGACATCAGTTCAGGTCCTCATCAGGCTTTCAGCATGAGGGCATCAAGTCCGGCTGGCTGAATGTCTGTTTATTTGCTCTATTATTTATATTAAATTTTGGGGCTTTTGACAACCCCTTTCAACCTTTATCAGCTGCCACTAGATCTCTCAGTGACATCATTTACCCTGGGGTTAAAACATCTGTTCTGGGGGTCCCCACCCTGATCTTTTCACCTTTTCCTCTTATCATGTGAGGACAGCCTGCCAGAGGCTTTACTTGGAGTTTATCAGGGTGGGGAGAAGAGGGCTCTGTTAGGTGAGCCTGGTAAGACTGCAGGTTTCAAACTGGAGTTTTTTAAAATGGAGTTGTTTAGGCTCAGGCCTAAGGCCATCCTCACAGGTGCCCACCTGTAATATCAGCGACAGGAGAGGCTGAAGCAGAAGGATCACAAATTTGAGACCAGCCTTGGGAATTTAGCAAGACTTTGTCTCAGAATAAAATTTTTAAAGGGCTGAGGATGCAGCTCAGAGGTAGAAAGCATCTGAGTTCAATCCCTGATACCACCAAACGACATTCTTGTGTTCTTGGATCAGCAGAAAGAAAGCTCACTTCTGCAAGCACTTTGCCCTCATCCACACTGGGCTCCACAGATAGTAAGAACACCACCTTCTTGCCAATCAGAATACTGTGCCCATTTCATCCCCACTTTGTGATCCTCCTACTTGGGCCAACTGCTGCCTTCCCCTATGTATTCACAGGACAGGGAAGAAATGTCTCCCATATCAACTTTCCTCTCCTTCTCCCAGGCTATTCCTCATCCACTCTACTTGTCAGCCATTCTGCCTTTCAATTACTTGGCTGCTTCCAACCCTCTACTAAAAATCACTCCTCAATTTCTCCATCTTGTTTCAGATATCACTGCCTCAGGGCAGACTCTCTGCCCAGACTAGTTACCTTCCCCACCATAGCTTCTCAGGGATTTCAAATACCATCCAAGAGCCATTATGTTTTCCATCCCCTTTACCTGTGTTAATTCATCAACTCTTTTATCCCCATAAGGGAAGTACTACATTGCCCTACGTCAGTCTATTTTTCTGTTGCACAAAATATCTGAGACCTCTAATTGATTCAGTTTTACTTACTGCTGTTCTGGAGACTGAGAAATCCAAGTAAATGGTACTGGCTTCTGCTTGGAGGAACTTGCTGCCTCATAACATGGTGGAGGGCAGCACATGGCAACACAGAGCAATCAGGTTAGCTCAGGTCTCCCTTATAATTCTACTGCTGTCATCATGGAGGCTCACCTTCATGACCTCATCTAATCTGGATCTCTTCTCAAAATCCCACCTCCAGATACCATCAATATTTTAATGCGGATTAGCTTTCCAACACAGGAACTTGGGGGGATATATTCAGACCATACCACCCCCCAACACCTATTGGACAAATGACAAGACTGAGACCAAGAGAAGTGGAGTCTCCAGCCTAAGTTCACATGGCTAGCAAATGGTAGGGTCAGGAGTCAAAACAATAGTGGCTGATCACAAATCAAGCTGCTTCATGGCTTCTTAAATTTCATGCTGGTGCTGACAATAAACTATGAACTATATTTCCCACCTACCTATACAAACATATATTGTGTGTGTGCATGTGCAGTAAGCATTGTAAAGATTAGGTTAATAAACACCTGTCACTACACTCTGAAAGGGGAGAAATAGGTCTAGAAGTCACTACAGTGTTCACAACACCTAGCAAAGGGTATTGTATGGTGTAGTGTTTCTAAACAGTGAATGGGATAAGGAAGAGGTGCATCCCATCCCAGCCTTGACAGTTTGGTTGGAAATGTTCTTCTTGTGCACTGTCCTGGGAACCTCTGAAAGCAGAACTGGGAGCTCTCTTAGTCACCACTATGTCTCCTACATTGTTCAGCATAGAGCCAAGGACAAATATAGTAGCTCAGTGAATTCTGTATGAGTGAACCAGCTGGCCCTGAGTTGGTCTTTCTACCACAAAGTGATCAATAACCCATTACCCCACTTAGCACTAATGCTCAGAGTATGAATATTTGTATCCCAGACACAAAGAAGAGAATCACAAAAATAAAAATAGGCAATAAACGTTGTTTCTTCTCTTGATCTTAAATGAGATTAATTAGTGTGAAGTCACAAAAAGAGCTCTGTAAGGTCCTTGCATAGCATTTGGATGGCCATCTTAAGTGATAGCCCCATTTTAAGAAAAAATTCACTTTCCTGCCCCAGGGCATATCACCACTAGCTCATACCAATCCCACCCTTAACCGCCTGCAGCGGATCTCTCCAGCTCTAATCTCTGAGACTACCCCATAAAAGCCCTGAACTCCAAGCCTGTTCTGCCTCTCTTCATCCATGGAGAAATATTCCTTTGTTTGTCAGCTCTGACAAATGAACTCTCATGTGTATCTCTGCTGGTCTCCATCTTTCATTTCTTGCTCACCCTTGTACCAGTTCCTCGCTTTCCTTTCAAGCTCTATTTTTTTTAAGATAATCATTTTGATTTTGTTTCATTTTATAAGGCATTGATACTCTAAAGCTCTTCCCACTCAATGTTGATTAAATGATTTTATTCAGAAAAAAAAATTTAAATCAGGTGTAATCTAACATCTTAAATAGAGTATGTGTAAGATTGTATCTAGAGATTATATCACTTTGGGAAACAATATTTTGCATTTAAACTTGTGTATGTCATCCTATAAATACCATTTCTAACAATGGTGAATAATATCTAAGCAAGGTTCAATATGAAAAATTTTAAAAAAATTCATTCCCGGGGGTGTTCATGATAAATTATAGCAGTGATCTATAGGGAAGAAACAATAATTAAAGCCATCCTCTTCATCAGATCCGTGGTTCTGGGTTCCCACTAGGCAAAGAAAATAGTTGGCATTATATTTGGATGCTATATCCAGGATAGAAAGAAATAAATGTTTTGTACAGAGTACATGATTACCATTTCAGAGTTGGTCCAGATTATTGGGAATATACATGCTGAATATAGAGCTTTCCTTGCTTCAATGAGTGCTTAAATGATTTAAAAATTAAAAATACACTGGAATATTAGTAGCTCACAATTTTTTCAAACATTCCTTGAAAACTACAATAGTTGAAATATTTTCTAATCTTACGGGAAGAGAGTTTTGCTTCACTTATCAGATTTGTTCTTCAACCAGCGTGTATTTCAGAGCTCATTCTTGTTCTCAAACTGTTCTCATTCTCTGGTTCTCAAAATTGTCTCAAGTTTCTCCTTTCCATGAAACTTTTTTTTTTTTTTTTGGTGTTGTTGTTTTGTTTTTATGCTTGTTTTTTGCAAAGAAATTTTGTAAATATAAAGTTTAATTTGTAAATTAAGAAAACATTTTGTGGGAGACCAACCTTGCATGTGCACTCCTTGGCTGGGTGCTGAGGTGTTCAGTCATAGAAATGTGGCAGAGCTTTCCCCACTCTTCTTGGGTTTGAGGGTCGGTGTCTCATGCATGGGTGTCTTGCTACAGCCCCATGGGTGAAGCTATGCTCAGCTGTTCCTTTGTTGTATAACCCCTTGCCCTATTTAGGATAGAATCTTCCATGGAAGTGTCCCCTTCTCTTACTGTGTCCTTGGGTGTGGCCTACCCAGGTGTCAGTCAACCTGCTGACAGTGGACATCATGAAGATAGACTCAGCCCCCTGAAACCTGACCCCTTGCCCCATTTGAATAGCTTCTCCTCAATAAAAGGGGTCAGCGCGTGCTCTCACTCTCTCTCTCTTCCTGCAGACCCCTTAAGGTCAGAGGATCCCTCAGAGCAACCCCGAAGAAAAAGGTATTTATGTCTCTTGTGTGGTTATTTTGTGCAGCCCAGTCAGCCCAGTTTAACGAGAGTAAACCCTGAGCCTTTTAGTCGTGAGAACAGAAACCTGGCAACATTTAATATTACAAAAGTAGAGTTCAAGGAAAGCATAAAGTGCTCTTATTAGAGATTATACAGAGAGAATTTTGCAATATATGTTTGAAATATTTTTCTCTATTAAAAAATAAAACATTATACGTACTATATGTATGTCTATATATCTGTGTGTGTGTGTATATATAAGACACATATGATCATCTTTTTCACTTTTTGCTCTGCTAGGTTTAAGTATCATCCTCAAATTTGGTGATATTTTTGCATTTTACCATATGTAAATATAGTTGATCTTCATTATTCATGGGTTATATGTTGACAAATTTGCCTACTTTCTAAAATATATTTTTAATGTTAAAAATCAACATTTTAAGGACTTTCATGTTAATTCACAGACTTGCATGGAGGCATAAACATCTTGAATTGCCCAACATACCTACTCCAGTTGAGGTTGAATGAGGCAATTGCATTCACTCTGTTTTTTTTTCAGCTCCAGCAATTAAAATGAAAAAAGAAAAAAGAAAAAAAAAAAATCCTTCTTGTGGTTTATCTCGAGCCTTTTTAAATTTTTTCTTTTTAATTTTTTTTTCACTTTTTGCATTTTGGGGGCTTTTGTTGTTGTTGTTGTTGTTGATTTTCCTATTTAAAATGGCTCCCAAGCATAGTACTGAAGTTCTATCTGGTATTCCTAAGCACAACAACACCCATGGGCCTTAAGGAGACATAGGTTTGTTAGCTCAGCTTTGCTCATACAAGAGTTATTGTGCAGTTGCCCACGAATTAAATATCCATGAATCAAAAACCTTGTTTACCTAGAAAAAGGAAATTTGCTGATTGTATAGAAGACTGCTTTGAAAATAGCTAAAGTAACATCAAGAGGGTGTTATGAAACTGTGAGAACCACTGAAATATAAATAAAGTTATGGCTTTATGAGATGACAACCAATAAAATAATTGTACTGGACAGCACTGTTGTGCTCCTTTTCCCAGGGATATTTATGAGCATGTTACACAGGGTCAGGAAAATTTTAAACCCTTATAAGTTAGTGCTAGCTGGCTTACCACTTCAAAAGTAGATATGGCATAAAAATGTTAAACTCACAGGTGAACTTGGTTCTGCAACATAAATATCATTTGACATATCCCTGTATTCGCATGTAAGAGGGCTTACCTGGCAAAAAATAAATGGAACCACTGGGTCATAGGAGGTGAACACCTTCCACTTAAGAAGTTACTTTAATTTATTGCCACAATATTGATGTGAAACAAATCCCCACAGAAATCAGGGGCATATAACAGAAGACACTTATGTTTCACTTGTATGTCTGCAAATTTGTTCATGTTCAAATGATCTTGGATCCATTTGGTGGGTTGGCTCCATTTGGAGGATTGAATCAATGTTCTTCTATCCCCTCTCTGTTGTATCTTTTATCATCTTTAGATAAGCAACTACCTAGGACACGCTTTTCTTATGATAAAAGGAAGAGACACTAGTGGGAAATGCATTTGAAGTCTCATGTCTCGTTTGCTAACATCTAGTTGACTAAAACAAATCACTGATCAAGCTTCCTTCTAAGGAGGTTGGTGGGAAAGGAGAATAAAAAGTTGCTAAATAATAATCAAATCTATCACATTAGTTAGCCTCATGTTTTTATTCAAGTTACTGTACGAATTTATATTCTCATTACATAATTTAAATAGCAATGCATATGAGTTCCATTTTCCTATATCCAGGAGAATAATAAATGTTATCAGTATTTTCAGGATCCACTCATATTTTGTTATTAAATGATACCACATATTTTTAATTTGCAAGTTTGCAAGGAAAGTTGTGAGGGTGAGAAGGCCTTCTTGGCAGCAGTACAAGAGATTTTCTCCTGAATTTGGATACCAGGCAGAGTTTAATATAAATTTTAGTAATGACAGAACTACAAAGAAGGCCTATTATTTTCCTTAAAAAGCCAGGTACCTAGGAGGGAAGTGTTCTGATGTAAGATTTGAGATAGGGATATTAAGCATCCAGTTAAGAGACTTGAAACTCAATTTCCTACAGCTGAGAAATGTCTGAGCATAACCCAGCTGGAGTACTTCTGGTCCTAGTAAAGGAAGAGAGAGGAGATAAATAAGGAAGTTGTAGGACCTAGCAATAGTTACCATCAGGAACTGGGAGAACATGTTTGATAATGGAACTTGAGGGCTGAATCAAACAATAGAAAGGAGAGAGAGAGAGAGAGAGAGAGAGAGAGAGAGAGAGAGAGAGAGAGAGAGAGAGAGAGAGAAGAAGAAGAAGAAGAAGAAGAAGAAGAAGAAGAAGAAGAAGAAGAGGAGGAGGAGGAGGAGGAGGAGGAGGAGGAGGAGGAGGAGGAGGAGGAGGAGGAGAGGAGAAGAGGAGAGGAGAGGAGAGGAGAGGGGAGAGGAAATGAAAGGAGAGGAGAGGAGAGTGGGAGGGAGAAAGGGAGAAGAAGGAATGAAGGTGAAAAATACCGAACTCATAAGGAGTGGCAGTGGGCCCATGATCATGGGAAGCATTGGCCCTACCCCATAATGTACCATCCTGATATATTCATCAAATAAAATATTGGAACATCCCCTTTTAAGTGTAGCTGAGGTAGCATCTTGACACTCTGAAAATTTTCAGGGTGCATTGTACATATTAAGCAATGATCATTGTTGTTGTGCTTCAAAGAAGAATGCATGAATATGGAAACCATGTTGTAGAAGTAAAAGCTTCCCTATTTATCATGATTTTCACAGACTAACAAAGGTGGTTTATATTCCTATCCCTGAAATTTTAGGATAAATAAGTAACTGTAATAATGCTGAGTATCAAAGCAATGATGCTTTTCTCAGGGATAGGTAGGAGAAAATAAGACTCTCACTAAACATAAAGCTTTAAATTCTAGCTGTTCATGTGGGCTTTTGGGGCACTAGATCAGCAGACACAGAAAGGAATTACTGCTACACTGTTAGAAGTAACTGACTGAACCATCATGAGAGGTTAGATGATGACTGTCTCAAGCTATCCATGGGCTGTGTGTGTGAGCTATGCGTATTTGAGCATATGAGGGGACTGATCTGGTGTTACAGGCTTTTTGGGTTGTGCCACACATGTGTGCCTTTTCTCTGGATCTTCCTGTGATCCCACACAGCACCTGAGATGGGCTTGACTTGTCAAGATGTCAATCAATCTGCTGACCACAAGACATCACCAAGCAAGTTTCTACCCTTCAAAACCCAATCCCTTGCCTTATTTGAGGGGAGCTTTCTAATGTCTTTTCCCCCAATAAATAGAAGGGTTCAGGGAGCCCTCTCTGTCTTGCTTCTTGCCTCCCTTGCTCCCCTTGCCTTCCAGGGAGCTGACACCTGAGGTCCAGAGCCGTCCCTGACCCATAAAAAAGGTATTTTTGTGTTTGTATGATTTTTTAGTTGCCAGCCCAGCCAGTTGGTGATAGATGACTTATAATGGAGACAGGGAAGAATGTTTCTGATCTTCAGCTGATCTACTGGGACCCCCTTATAGTAGTATGCTGTTCTATTCATCTGCAAATAGACAAGTACCTGAACACATTTTGATAAGGATAACCAGGAACTCAGGCCATTGAGATAAAAGGGTCTGGATTACCCCTCCACAGGAGTCACCTAAAAGAGTAGCATGAATGCTAACAGAGAAAAGAAGGAAACTAGAACAGGTGGTGAGGATGAATGTTAGTTCCAGTCTTGAGAGTAACTGGAGCCTGAGATTCATCTCAATAATCTTTCTCTTATAGAGAGAAACTGTAGGCCAAGAATACTGAATTCTGGGAGGACACATTCAGTGGAATCAAACTCTAGGACAGGAAACAGCTAACAAGGACCCATGGGTCACATCCCATCCAACATCTGCTTTTGTAAATGAAGGTCAATTTTAATGTAGCCTTACTCATTAATTTGTATATTGGCATTAGCTTCCTTTGCAATACACTGGAAGAATTAAGTAGTTGAGACAGAGATCTTAAGGATCAAAAAGTCCTTTGCAAAAATATCTTGCTGACTAGGTAAATAGGAAAAAGTAGCTCCTCCCCATAGATATATTTCCTTATTTTTTGTGATCAATATTTTGTTTAATTTTTTTGTAAATTATTCTTCTCCTTGAGGGTCCTAATTAATGAAGACTGGGATTATTGTGTTTTCTGCCGGAGCATTATAGTCTAAGCACTTTACCCTTTTGCAAATAATGGGGGTAGATGAATGATTAGTGAATTAGACTTCCAGGTACTGAAGATGACATCATCCCTGTCCTATCCACTACCTACCTGTTTCTAGCAGCAGGGGCTTCATTCCAGTTCTATTGGCAGTTTGTTCTCAAATTTTCTTTATGATTGGCAGATATACATATACAAACACCAGTGCACACACACACATACATTTTGTACAATATTTCTACAGGAAAGAATTAATGTTATATTGTTTTGAGTAACAAAACCACAGTTTTATGATTTATAGATCAGAGGTTTTCATATGAAATTTTGTGATGATTTGCTAAATCTACTCTCAGATTTTTGAGACCCGATTTTCCACATAAATGGGGATGATATTTGCTAGAAAATTTGCAATTAATACAGGTATTAAGTTATTCTTGATGTGTAGGTAATGAAGAATAAGTCCTAAAAGACACCTGTAACAAGGTGTTCAGTAGTCAACAGGTCATGATTAGGAAACAAGACTTCAAGTTTGATGAAAGTCTAATTTAATTTTATTATCCCTCATATTCTCTTGGTATTTTTGTGTTTCATTTTCAGTTGAAATATCAAGAACAATTAATTTCTACGACATCCAGCTCACTGAGAATGGTGGGTACCTGGAGGCTAGGAGAAAATGATGTGGGAACAATAATATTTAGATAAGAACAAGGACAGGCAGTCAGTATAGATAGGGAAGTGAGGGGGGCAGCTGGTTCAAAATGAAATGGAATGCTAATACTTCCAGAACAGTCCCCTCCCCACTCCTCACCTGTTGCCACCTGCCTCCAGGAAATTGTTCCTCACAGCTAGGAGTTATTAATGAATGCCCCCTGCGTGGCTCCCTTCTTGGCTTTCTGAGCAGATGTGGAAAATGGGAAGAGGTATCCCCTGGAGAGCTCCCTTTTGGCCACTTAGAAAGAATGGGAGGAGGAGGAGGAGGCATAAGAAGAAAGGAAACCTGAAAACTGTAAGAGGACAAGATACACCCCATCCATCTCTGGATCCCCTCCTTTCTGGAGGTGGAGGAGTCCTCCCTCTCTCTCTCTTTCTCTTTGTCTCTCTCTCTCTCTCCCTCTCCCTCCCTCCATCCCTCCCTCCCACCTCCTTCTCCCCCTTTCTCTCACCCTGTTCGTTTTTTAAATAAAATTTACTTTTTGCTCTTGCCTTGGTGTTTCTCAGGTGTTTAATCTTCAACACCAGGAGAACAAGGACCTGATTTTGATTTTCAAGACTGGTTCAATATGATAAGGTGGAGTGCGGCCCCCAGTGTGGATTGAGGAATAGCCTAGTAAATATGCTAATAATTAATGATAGAAGTTCTCCTTCTAAGTACATTTCTTCAGCATTTGTATTTTAGATAAATATATGTTTTTGATGGACAAATGAACTTCCCACCATCAGTAATAGCAGTAAGCATTTGCATAAATGACTATAAATTTTTTTACTATCCTATGGGGGAACCTAGAATTAATTTAATTTTTGTAAAAGTGAGCCCACATACGTGTCTAACCATATAAATATATCGCGTAGAGGAAAACATACCAGTAAGTCAAATTAAATCAACCTTGCTAGGGCTCTGCACCAAAGTAAAAAGAAAAAGATCCTTGTCTGAGGAAAGGAGCAGGCTGAGAGAGATAAGTGAAGTCAATAGAAATTGAACTCAGACAGTGTTTTTCCCTGATTTTTAGAGTTTGTATTCCTAAAGTACCTGAAGATTGGGAAATACTCTAACTCAGGAGATGAGGCAGAACATCATGGTGGAAAGGTGTAAAATATACATTTGTATATGTGTATTTTATTTATCTGTTTATTTAGTTATTGCAGGCACACCCAGGAATGTCTATGCATCAGGGTCTTCGATCCATATTTAGAGCTTGGATGTTGATTTGAAGCCTTCATGAGGCACCATTTGTAGAGTCTTGACAACAGTACCTGGTGTTTTGATAGCTTTTTGAACTTTTTGTTGTCTATGGCCCAAGTTTCTTCCTTATCCATTACAAAACCATCAAAGGCTTATTTTCAATTAGAGCAAGAGTGAGAGAATAACATCTGGAAACTCGCAATTCAGATACATTGTGTGGTTGCTGGAAAAATATAATTTAAAAATATTCTCACCACCTAGAGATCCTCTTTGTAAAGACAGTAAGAAAGAAAGCACTTTCAATGCCTAATAGCATTAAATCAGAATGTAGTGCCCATCAGAGGCAATATGTGAAAAGATTACAAAGACAGTAAGAAATCTCATTCCAGCTGATACAACTCATTGTGTACATCTTCTTCATATAAACAATAACCAAACCTCAGGTAAAGGCTCTTGACAGCACTCTTTCTCACCGAGTAGTCCTAACTTTATCTGGTAATTAGGGTGACCCCTCATTTTGCTAATTGGCTTTTCATTCAGAAGAGAAGCAGCTCTCAGAGATTAGAGACAGAAGGTAGTCTTGCAACTTCCAGCAAAGCCACTGAAGTGAGGCCTCTAGCCGCCCACAGAAACTGAATGAAAGAGGCCTTATCTTCCTGGTTTCTACATTTCAAAGAGATGATGCCTAGGTCTTTGAAAAAGGCTTGCTTGGGTCATAAAGCTGACAAAAGACCTACCTAGTTTTAAAAAGGATTTATATACATTTCAAAGAAAAGAGAAGCACTTACACATTTCCTGACTAAAATGCTTTAAGGAAAAGAAGGAGACAGATTTTCTTTTTCTTTTTTTCTTTTTTTTTACAGAGAGAATTAAGCTTTTTCTTTTGTATTTGTCCTTACAGAAGTGACATAAATCTTATATATAGAACAAAATAAACTATTGAGCCTTTTTCCTTCCTCCTTCCCTTTTTCCCTTCTTTTCTTATTTCCCTTTCTCCAACTTTCTCTATTTTAGTTGGTGTTTGCATTTATTCTCTTTGTTTTTCCAATCTATTCAAAATATTTTTCTTACTCAACATTTGATAATTTTTTTAGATAATGTGAAAAGTATATGGAAAAGCACATAGTGCAAATTATTTTTGTAAACTTAATTGTAAACATTTTCTTAACACATTATACAAGGTTTTTTTTTTGTGTGTGATTTTTCTTCCGTATTTGATTTGGAAGGTGTACATCCCACTTAAACTATTAGCCATTATCTAAAAGTAATAATAAAAACATATTGGACCTAGAATCTTAAGATTCTATGTAAAGACCAAAGGAGGTTTTATTCTCTAAAATATTTTGTGTACTTTTTATTCTTCCTTTTCTTCATTTATTTCCATATTAAAATATCATCTGATTTTTAGATGTAGAATAATTTTATTATTTTTCTCAAAGAAGTTGCTCTGATATTTACACTGATATTTAATAATGAGTTTTAAAGAATGGATTTTTTTCTTATGATTTTTGATAGCATATTTTCATTAATTACCACTACTTTTATATCTTGATTTCTCTGTTTGAATATTTAAAATAATCATTTGTATTTACTGCCCGATTTTAAAAATTATGCCTTTAGAAATTTCTCCTAAACCTGGAAATCTGTGTAGAAAGTTTATTTTCTGAAATATGAATATATGCAAATGTTTTCTTCTTTTTGAATAGGAAGAAACACTTAATGAAGATTCAAGCTTTTATATGAAAAACTCTGAAAAAGCACTAGTCATGAATCCAGACTTAGAAAACAGGATATAATATTCACTTGATTTAAACTATAACTTTGGAAAATAAAACTTGCCTTTAAGCCATAGTTATTTATGGGTAATAATAGATAGAGGGTTTTTATTAATTTTAGTCTTATTATTAACATTGTTATGGTTTGGATATAAAGTGTTACCCAAAAGCTCATGCATGAGACAATTCAAGAAGATTTACAGGATAAATTATAGGGTTATAAGAGACAATCATTGAATTAATCCCCTCAGATGGGATGTGCCGCAGTCTAGCTGGGCACAAAATAACCGAGCCGCCAGGAGGCACTTGTAGGTTCAATCAGGAACTCCTTTATTGCCTGAACTCCACCAGCACTCTCCAGGAATCGCCGCGAGAACTCCGCGAGAACTCAAAAGTAGCGGGCTTTTCACAGGTGAAATCTCCATTGCAATGTTTAAAAACTCCACAGTCAAAAAATAGAACTGATCAGAAAAACATTAACTTAGGTCTGAATGAGATTGAAAAATAAAATAGAACTTCGTGATGTGGGAAAGGGCAATAATAAAATAGATATTGAAAAAAGCATCCTGGTTACCACCTGGGTTTGACTCTTCTTTTGATATCCCATCCTTCTTCCTGTAACTTGCATATGGGTTTGAAGGTATTCCCACAAGCAAGCCCCAAGGTGTTTTTTTTTTTTTTTTTTACATTTGAAATAGGTTTTAATGGTGTTCATTATTCATTAGCCTCCAGGTGTGGGAGAACCACTGTCACAGATGTAAGGATATCAGCTGTTATGGATTTGAGTCAAATCATCTTCTTTTTGGTCTGTAGAAATCACTTTAGTTAATCTCTCTGGAATCCAAATCGGCTGCTGTTCTCCCTGTGGAAACACATAAACAGACCCCTGACTACAGACAATCACTGGGTCAGGACGTTTCCATTGTCCTGTTAGAATATCCTTCCAAAGTACCTTGGGCTTATGTACATTTTTTGGATACATGTGCCTTTCTGCAGCACTAAGCCCTGATGAATCCAAATTTAAAAAGTTTAGAGTAAAAAGGGTTATTTTAAGTTTATCTTTAGGGGATATATACCCCTTCCCAATTCCCTCTTTTTGCTTTAATAAGTGCATTTTAATAGTTTGATGAGCTCTTTCAACTATGCCTTGTCCCTGTGTATTGTATGGGATTCCTGTTATATGAGTAATGCCAAATGATGAGCAAAATTGCTAAAAGAGGTAGAAGTATAGCCAGGACCATTATCTGTTTTTAACTGTTTTGGAACACCCACAGTGGCAAAATTTTGTAAGCCACGAGCTATAATATCTTTAGTTTTTTCTCTGGCATGAAGGGAGCCCATCAAAAATCCGGAAGAAGTATCAACTGTAACATGCAAATATTTTAATTTTCCAAATTCTGGCAAGTGTGTGAAGTCCATCTGCCAAATATGGTTAGGTATCAGTCCTCTAGGATTGACTCCAAGACTAACTTGTGGTAAAAAGATCACACAATTTTGACATTGTTTTATTATTTGTCTAGCTTGTTCCTTAGTTATTTTAAAAGGCTTTTGTAAAGTATTAGCATTGACATGGAACCTTTTATGAAAATTTGTAGCTTCTTCTAGTGTAGAGAAAATATGTATGTCATGTGTAGTTTTATCTGCTAAATCATTGCCTAAACTAAGGGCTCCAGGCAATCCTGTATGTGCCCTGATATGTCCTATAAAGAATGGATCTTTTCTCTCCCAGATTAGACTTTGTATAGTGGAAAACAAAGAGAAAACAGTAGAGGAAGGGAAATCCTACCAGCATCTTCAAGGGATACTATAGCATAACTATATTCTGACTATCAGAAAATAAATTAAATACAGAACCTTTAAACATCACAAAAGCTTATAATACTGCATTAAGCTCTACCTTTTGACCTGATTGGGTACTAAAAATGTAAAGGTTTGATCAGGGGTAACTACTGCTGCTGTACCATTATTTGACCCATCAGTGAATATATTTGGAGCATTCATGATAGGGGTTTTTCTTGTCATTTTTGGAAAAACTACAGGATGAGAAGACCAAAAAGACAACAAAGGATTGGATGGTAAGTGATTATCAAATGAAACATTAGATTTACACATGATTATTGCCCAAGTATTTAACTCATTAGCTAACTCATCAATTTGATCCATAGTATATGGAGTAATAATTTTATTGGGAGAAATTCCAAACACTCCCTTTGCTGCTTTTATTCCTTTGAGTATTAATTGTCCTACAGCTTCAGGATACCTAGTAAGAATAGTGTTAGGAGAATAAGATAAATGTATCCACAATAATGGACCTTCTTGCCAAAATACTCCTGTAGGAATATTTTTTGTTGGTAGTACAATAAATAATAAAGGCAAACTTATATCAATTCTATCCAAATGCATATTTTCCATATATGTTTCAATGATTTTTAATGCCTTTCTTGCTTCAGGTGTTAACATTCGGGGTGAATTTGGATCTGATGGACCTTTTAGGATATCAAATAAAGGTCCCAACTCTCCTGTTGGTATGCCTAGATAAGGTCTTATCCAATTTGTGTCTCCTAATAACTTTTGAAAGTCATTAAGTGATTTGAGTTGATCTACTCATATTTGAATTTTTGGTGGATGGACCATGGTTGAGGATAATAGAACTCCTAAATAATTAATTGGAAAATTTAATTGTACTTTATCTATTGCTATCTCTAGATTATAATTTTTTAATAAGTTTGTAAGTGTGGCATAACATTCTAGCAATGTGTTTTTATCTTTGTGTGCTAATAATACATCATCCATATAGTGAAATATTTGTAGTTCAGGATTTTGATTTCTAAGTGTCTGTATTGCTTTGTTAACATAAATTTGACACATAGTTGGGCTGTTAGCCATCCCTTGAGGGAGTACTTTCCATTCATATCTCTGATCGGGACCTTCATGATTCAGTGCAGGGATAGTAAATGCAAAACCTGGACTATCCTCAGGATGAATTGGAATTGAAAAGAAAAACAATCTTTAATATTTATAGCTAAAACATACCAGGTTTTTGGCAAAGCAGACAATTGAGGAATCCCTGATTGACCAGGTCCTATAATAACCATCTCATTATTAATGGCTCTTAAATCTTGCAATAATCTCCATTTACCAGATTTCTTTTTGATGACAAAAATGGGAGTATTATGGGGAGATATGGAAGGTTGTATAAGTCCCTCCGCTAATTGTTGTTTGACCAGGTCATGGGCTGCTTGTATCTTTTCTTTAGTCAAGGGCCACTGAGGAACCCATACTGCTCTTTCTGATTTCCAAGTAATTTTTATTGTCTCAGTGACCCCTCCTGAAAACCCAATCCATGTCTTTCTGTTCCTTGATCTATTTATATTGGTGCTGTCATACCTTGTTCTTGTTCTCCTAATCTTTTTCCTTTCCTAAAACCTTGTCTAGCCATAATAGTGGACACATTTGAATTGATGTTATTTGTTAATGTTAGTCCTAATTGATCTAGGACATCTCATCCCCATAAATTTATAGGAAGATGACCCAATACATATGGCTGTATAGTTCCTTCACATCCTTCAGGATCCTTCCAATCTAATACCATTGCACTTCTATGGGGATTAGTTGCCACTCCTAGGCCTTGAAGCGTTTGAGTGGCTTGTTGTAATGGCCAATGTTTTGGCCATTCTTGATGAGAGATGATGCTAAGGTCTGCACCTGTATCCAGTAGTCCATTAAATTCATGTCCTTGAATATTTAGTTTTAGCATGGGGTGAGAATCTAAATTTAAAGAAAGCATAGCCCAATCTACACCTGTGAAGCCTAATCCCCTGGAACCTCTTTCTATAGTACGGCTGGAAAATTTATCATGTAGGCTGGATATTATTAATAACTGTGCTATTCTATCTCATGGTGAAATTATTTCCAAACTCACGCGAACGCCACCCACGCGGCCCTTCCAGGAACCCCACACACCAACCGGAACTCCCTCCACCAGAACTTCACCAACCAACGCAAACTCGGCGAGAGCTCAACTGGAACTCAATGGGAACTCTGGGAGAACTCAAAAGTAGTGGGCGCCGGAGGCAGCAGGAGCCGCCCTATTGCCAGACAGCAGGGGTCTAATATACAACTGAATACACAGCTTGTTTCAATCCAGCATCATCCAGTCACAGCAATTATACACAGCTTAATTTAATTATCATCATCTTAATGGCTTACTGGCATCACCTCTCAACCATTACTTCTGGCAAAATGCCAGGGGCCATTCCGCCTCAGCTGTGTCTCTCAACAGGGATTAATTTAGTGGTAACTGAAGGCAGGTAGGGTGTGGCTGAAGGTGGTGAGTAATTGGGGGTGTGCTTTGGGGGTATATATTTTATATTTGGGGAGTAGAGTCTCCCTCTCTGCTCTCTCTTCATCATGTGAGTGCTTTCTTCCTCACACACTTCCACCATGATGTTCTGCCTCATCTCCTGCCTAGAGGAATGGAGCCAGCCTTCTATGGACTGAAGCCTCTGAAACTGTGAGCCCCCAAATAAACTTTTCTTCCTCTACAGTTGTTCTGCTCAGGTTTTTCATTCATAGCAGCAAAAAGCTGACTAACACAGAAATTCCTCTTTTTTATTTATAGTTGATAAAATGTTAATATTTTGTTTTGGTTGCTCTGGTTCTTTATAGAATTTTCAATCTTTGGGATTTGAAATTCATATATGGATATTTTTATATCAATAACTTTTATGCTTTCTATATTCAACAAAAATATCTTCAATATGTAAAATAGTATTTTGTGTTTTAATTCTTTTCTGGATCATATATAACTTTTAGTTGCATGGATGACTTACCTTCTTATCCCTATCCCATTGAGATCACAAGTGCTTTATACAACCTTTTACTACACTTTTACAATAATTTTATTACGTAAATTTATGAAGGCTTTTCTTTTGATCATCCTTACAGTAAAATACCAGGCTTACCCAGCACTGAGACAGATTTTATACATACTGATCAGGTTTTTTTTTTAGCTGTCAATGAGAGTGAATGAGGCAATTAGATTTGCTGGTTCAACATTAAGATGAACACTGGCTGAGAAATATTGTGGCCTAAGCAGAGGCAGCCTGTGTTTGACCTACAAGTTAAAAAAATGAAGTTTTCCCGGTGTAACTTAGTTGGTAGCTAATAGTTTGGGGTGGTTCCTCATTAGAAGTCATAAATATACTACAAGAGTAAAAAATGTAGCAGTCTTTGACCTTCGATGCACTTTCCATAGGAAATGGCTCTAACCAGAAGTACCTCCTGAATGTTTACATTCTGTCTTGTTTTTTCAAGTTTAGGAAAACTCTGAGATCCTTTAGGCAGTGATTTCTTCCATTTAAGACATAGGCAAGCTGTTCCTTCACATGGGGAGTGTCATTAAGTCACCCTTCCTTCATTATGCTTATTTTTAAAAATATGTATGACTTAAGTAATTTGATTCATCCAGCCAGAGGCTGCTACACAACTATTTTTCAATACAAATAAAGATGTTTCCTGGGTTGGTTTGTGGCTCAGTGGTAGAGCACTTGCCTAGCACCTGTGAGGCCCTGGGTTCAAGCCTCAGCACCACATAAAAAAATGACTAAAATAAAGCTATAAAAAGATTTCATTAAAAAAAAAAGAGATATTTCCTAATTTTAACGTTCAGTTTGTATCCAGTAGACTCGATTAACATATTTGCATAAATTCCTATTAAACTGAGAAATCCACTTCTAAAAATAACAGACTGAATGGTGACTGTTTTTTCTTTCTTTGAAATCTTCCTTGTGAAATCACTTTGTATCAGGGAACACAAATACCTATGATAATTTTAGTGGAAGTTAAAAGTCAGTAAGTAATTCCAAGCACCAATTAATTAACCTGCAAAGTTGAACTTAAACTGTCAGCTAATTAGCCTGTGGGGCTGAGTCTTAAACCACTGAGGAAGAGTCTAGAGGAATTAAGCTGAAAGGCAAGGTGCTCCAGCTACCAGGAGTACTTTGCTGGATGTGGGCGTAGGGCCTGGTATTCACTGGCAAAAATGCAGTTAAGCAAGCTGAAGGAAAATTGATAACGATGGTTTTGACTATGAATGATTTGATTTAAAATCAAATGTTATTTTCTGTTCATATTTCCACTATTATGAATCCCCTGTGCAAGCTTTTTACATTTTTTCTTCACTTTTTGTTTTCTTTATTGATATCTAGGGTTCCTGAAAATTGATCTCACTTTTGTGTGTTGCAAATATATTTTCCTAGACCATTGCTTGTCTATTAACCTTTTTTATAATCTTCTCTTTACAAAGGTTCTAAATTTTGTTGTAGCTGAATTTATCTATTGCTTCCGTTATTTTACATGCTTTCATTTTTCTTTATTAAGGAAGAATTCCTTATGTCAAGGTTAAATAGTTGTTTTCCTAATATTTTACTTTAATTGCTATAACATTTG
Source organism: Marmota flaviventris (assembly GCF_047511675.1). Classification (NCBI taxonomy): domain Eukaryota; kingdom Metazoa; phylum Chordata; class Mammalia; order Rodentia; family Sciuridae; genus Marmota; species Marmota flaviventris. Next base: position 53,067,788 of record NC_092499.1, on the reverse strand, counting down.
GTTTTTCACATTTAAGTATACTAGATAACTTAAATTTAGTTTTTACATGTAAGGAGTAGTAACCTACTATTATTTGGGTTTCACCTAAGGAAAATCAATTTTTTAAAACATGATATATATTTATTTTATGCTCTGCATTTGTCTTCCTCCAAATGCTACTAACTTGTTCTATGGCAATTATCCATAGATACAGGGGTATGTGTTAGAATTTGATCAGCTCTGAATGATAAGGGAGTTTTGCTAAACTGACTCAGCAGGATTCATGCTAAAACTAAGTAGGCCAACAACAGTGTACAAAGTCAAGACTTTAGTCAATAAAAGGCCTCAAAAGAGCCTCATCCAAGCTTTACAAGGAGATTTTTGCCATCAACTCCAAGCAAGGTCTTAAAATTTCAAAATTATTTTAACCTTTTCAATGTTGAATCTTCCCATCTAGAAACATTATTACTTACATAATTTATGTTTATATGCCTACATCTAAATGTTAATTTAACAAATATATAATGTGTGTGTCATATTTTCTAGGTACAATCTATAAAAATAGATTAAAGAGGTAAACATGACAAACCTGAGCTGATCTTTTATCAGAAGAAGACAGAAAACCAGTTAACACAGAAATATACAAACTGATTTTACGTAACAAATTAATACTATGAAAAAATTTTTTAAAGGGTGAATGAACAATAAATGACAAGGGGAATGAACATTTTATGGATAGTGTTCTTAGGGAGGGTTTTTCTACAAAACTGGCATTTGATCAGAATTCTGAATGAACTCAGGAAAAAGGAAGAAAATTTCATATGTAGGAAGGAGGAAAAACCAGACAGACAGGCAAGAGTCTGTCCTGACCCAGAGAAATAGGGTGGATTGAGTGGCTGAGACTGGTGATTGAAACAAGAGTGAATAGGGTGAAGGATGCAGAAAAAAGAGGGACTTCATGGTGGGAGACCACTGCGAAGTTTTTGAGGAGCAGATGGATGTGATCTGTGCATTGTTTAAAATAAAAAGTGACACTTACACTTGGATGAAGAGTAGATGACAGTTGAATAAAGAAGATAAGCAAGTTATTTTTACACCGGGATGAATCAAATATTATAAAACAAAATATTTTAGTCTTACCAATATTCATATGTATTTTGTCTATACTTCTAAGTTTTGCCTAGCACATTTTATATCATCATTTTTTTTTCATATTTTTGCTTATACCCGCAATTTTCAAGAATTATTGAAGGTCTATTTTGGTTTTGTATTTTGCTGGATTCTGGAAAATCAACAGCAACTAAGATATGATTTAGGTGGAGAAAATGACATATAAGCAGCTAGAATAACAATTAAAAGAGCCATATTCATGCAAAAAAAAAAAAAAAAAAAAAAACACAACACATAGGTATTGTACAATTGACCCAAAAAGAAGCATAGGTTACTAAATTTCTATTTTGCCTGACTCTGCTTATTCTCAGTCAAGTCTTTCACACCCTCATTCATTTAGACTTAAACTTTCTCCAACTTGGTCTTTGACCTTCCCAATACTCTGGGCATTTTGCTTTTATTTCTCATTGTTGACTTCAATCTGTTTGGGCTTGTTCCAGCTGTTTGGGGGATTTTGGAGCATTATTAAAGGGATTTAACTATCTGTTTGCAGTTTATTAGTGAGAAAGTGTTAATTTGCTTCTTAGCATTTTTAATTAGCTCTGGAAACCTCTAAGCATCTTTGCTGTAATTCCAGGGAAACTCTGGGGTTTGTAGTAAATAGAATGATCTAATTACCCTTTTCAGAATTTCTGGCCTGATCTGCCCCTTCTGGTATATACTGGAGGGAAAAAAAAATATGGATTCTATTCTGTCAGTCTGTATTTACAGCACCTATTAAAGTTGTTATTTCATTCAAGGGAGAATTCTCTTGATAACAAATATGATATCACCCCAACAGATCCTTCATCCATTTGATTTTGAAGATTTGGTTTTATTGTATAAATGATTGATTTTGAAATACCAATGATTATTCACTAGGAAGTATACACATATTCACTTGCTTAAGAACTAATTCACTGAGTTTCAGCCAATGTAAGTTCTAGAGTCACAAAGTCATCATCATTAAATCACATTTTGAAGATAAAAATACATAATTTTATTTGGATGCACTAATATGTTAAAGAATATTGTTATATTACAGTATAACCCAGATTCTCATACTAAACATAAAATGAATACAGGTAAAAATATTCTATTTAATTCATGTATTAAGAAACTGGCAATATATAACATATAATTAGTACAAAGAAAAATTTAAAGAGCAATAGTGGGAATAAGGAATTCTGAAAAGAATTTCATATAGTTGAAAAACAGGTATTCATAGGACGATTATCAATTGCATTCCAGAGGACACAATTGAAGTTGTATAATTAAGGATAATTTTTGTGTATTAATATCAGTTTGCTACAATTTATAGTTATAGATTAAGAAGATAGTATACAAATATAATGGAAGAGTAAGCTAAACAACCTAGTCTTATTTTACACATTTTGAAGTCTCTCACAACCCACTCATTCCTACTTTGTACTCATGATAATCCTAAAGAAACATAAGTCTGGATCACAAAATATGGCCCATCACATTACATTTAGCTGATGAATTACACAGATGAAGAGTGTTACTGTACCATGAAGACCTCATTAATTTACTTGGTAAGATATAAAGCCATATAGTTTTGAAGATTTACCAGTTACACAAAACTAACTTGTATCTGAAAGTTTTCATAATGAACCTCAGACTGCTAAAGACCTCTATTATTTCATATCCTGAGACCCAGAAACTAAGCCTGACACACTCTATACATTTCACTGTTTATTTATTTGGGTCAATTATACTTCTTTGAGAGTTTGTAAATGAAATACACCAAATTCCTTAAAAATGATTTGTCATACCTGATGGAAGAAATGTCATTCTCAAATGTGACCTTCCAGGTCAAGCCTGTTAAGTTGTCTACTTTTATTCTGACAGGGAAAAAAATGCAAAACAAATTCTTCTTTATTCTCTGCAAATAACTATATTACATGAAAATTTAAAAAGAAACTCATAGTTTTTCAATTAGGGGTGTCAATGATAATTAGATTGATATGAGTACCAGAAAATGTTATAGGATTTGACTGTGGAGTATATTAATTAGGGTGTGTGTTAGATAAAGACTGTGAGCATTATGTCCATGATATAATGTAAACTACAAAACTTGATAAACCACAGAAGTTAGATAGACTTGAGATGGTGATATAAGAGTCTACACTTGGGTATGGACTCCAGAGCTCACCAGTCATCAACTCTAAGCATAACCAAAAGCCCAGCCTTAGGGAGCTGGCATGACTAACAGGACCCTGACAGGAAGACCCAGACCTCCATCACTGTTTTCCCTCCTGCACCAGTCTCCTCTAGCATGTCACAGACAAGTGTCTGGGACCCTTGGGTGTAGACTCAGTTAAGATTTAGAATTAGGATGTGTGTCTGATGTGTGATGAGCATCAATAAAATAGATTTTGTTGATTCTAACTGTGCCTCAGACTGAGACTGTAGAAACCGCTAGTGACAGCAGGATTGTAAAAACATTTTGTCCTTTTAAAGATAATAGGAGCTGGGCAGGGAATAACAAATGGAGGATTATAATCCAGGCTTTGGGGAATTTGACCCGTTGGACACGTCTACAAAGGCACAGGCTGCAAGGTCCTAAACCCAGGTAGCAGGAGGTGGACTAGGAGACGCGAACCAGAGGCAAGCAGAGTCTATAATCCATAACATTTTCTGGTACTCGTATCACAATATGATTTCATATAAAAGAAGAGTCTACTAAATTTTTTGTGAGTTAAAGGTTAGTTTAAGAAACACAAAATATTGACTCAAAAATCTGACTTTCAAAAATCTGAAAAATAAAAATTGACATGACTTCACACAATTTCAAGCAAATCACATTTTTTTTTTCTGATTAAATTAATTCATGCCTATGTAGTCAGTTCATGTTCCACTAAATCTTCAGTTAGCAATAGCATGAAGCTATCTGTTCTTTTTTAAAAAAATCTGGACATCCTTACTGAGCCTGTTAATAATGTCTGATTATCATCTAAACAATGTCAACTGGGAGGATGACAAACTTGAGGCTAGTCCCATCAAATTAGAGGCTAACCAAACTAGTAAGATACTATCTCAAAAAAAAAAAAATCTGGGGATATAACTTAGTGGGTTCAGTCCCCAGTACAAACAACAACAACAACAACAACAACAACTGAATGTCAACTCAACACCTGTATCTTTAGAAATGTTAGTTACTCAGTAAAGTACCTGGTACAGTTTTTTTTTTTTTTCCCATGAGGTTATGAGACTGTTCTTTATCAAAGATACCAGCTCTCACCTATAACAGAGAAAGCTCTGGAATAAAATAAATGTTATTGTAGATAGTAGAGACCTAGTGGTAATTGTTATTTTTTACTGAAAATTTTACAGTGTGAAAAGTCTATTGAGAGTTTATAACAAGAATAGTGCAACTGTGCCGCAGTCTGGCTGGGCACAAAAGCACGAGCCACTCAAACAGGAATAAACTTTATTTTTGAAACTCCCGCCAATGCCCTGTATGCTCCCGGGAAATATGCCGACCCACACACGTGGTGTTCTCTCCGGCCACACTACCCCAACAGGAAATCCCTCCTCCGGAATTCCCTCCTACCGCACTTCCCCAACCAATGGGAACTCTTTGGGAGTTCCGCTAGAGCTCCAAAGTAGGAGGCCAAGGTGGACAGCAAGGGTCTAATATCCATTTGAATGCAGATCTTAACATAATCATATCATCTCAATGGCTTGCTGGCGACACCTTTCAACCAAAAATGCCATGCATCATTACTATTTGTCTATGGCTCTTAGCATCTCCCCCCTTCTGTTTAATTAAGCAACAAGCAATGTGGCTTAGGGACCGTGCCTGTTAGGTTGTCCAATTCAACATATGGTCCTTACCCTTCATCAGATGAACTGACCTCTAGGCATCAGCCTCCTGTCTTAGGTTGGTACCACTGCAATTGGATCATACCCGTCACTGACTACCGGTCCAGCATACAGCCATACTTGTGGATAGGCCTATGCACCAGTGGGGGGGTGAGGTTCTTTACCTCACCTCTGTTGGCCCCCAAATTTGGCCTTGGTGCCAACTGATACAAAATTTTTCCTTTAGTGGAATACAAAACAAAGAAATAATAAAGTCATTCAAATAAAAAAAATTAACAAATATTTCTAAAGACAATGATTAAAATGAATAAGTCTTTTGTCAAAGAAATAAGTAACTGTTAATTTGATTTAGAAAAATGAAATAATAGCATAATATTTATACAGAAAATAGTTTAGATATTATATTCAATAATCCTAAGACATTTACTATCAGGATATCAACAAAGAAAGCCAGGAGATGTAACTTCATGTGGTTATTTTTGTAAAATTCCATGAATAAATCGAATGTGCACAGACTTAATAATATAGTAATATGCTTAATAATATAGTAGAAGACTTAAATATAAAGAATATTAGTTATTTATACAGTACACAAGTGAAACAGATAGGTTTTTTGTTTGTTTATTTTGCTTCAGTTGTCAGAGATATAGTAAAGTCAATATAAAAGACTTTGCTCTATAGGCAGAATGCAGAGAGAAAAGAACATTTCTGTTAGCATTTAGTCATGCACCTAAATAGCAAGAAACCAAGAATCCAAGCTCATCATGATTGAGCAGACTATGCAAAAAATTTAATATATTTTACATCTTCTTTTTAAGAATTTTGGGGTGGTTCTTATATAGATCAAAACATTTCAATCATGTATTTGGACTTTAGTGGGTTTTTTTTGAGTTGGTATAGTTTATTCTTTTTTTAAATCTTTTATTGATTTTATTTTTTTTAAATACATGAAAGCAGTGGAATGCATTACAATTCTTATTACACATATAGAGCACAATTTTTCATATCTCTGTATATAAAGTATTTTGACACCCAATTCAATTCATACATGTACTTTGTGTAATGATATCCATATATGTTAGTATTTTTAAGATTAAAAAACAAACTACTTGTATCAAAAAGCACTTAAACAAAATTTTCTGATTGTAACTAAGAGATGTTTGACATTGTTGAGTTTTTATAATAATCATGTCAAAGTGGTGTTGGTTTAGTTTCTAAAAAGTTATCAAAATGTAACTCTCTTAGGGATAAACTTAAAATTATAGCTTATGTAAGCATTGGTCAAAACTTATTAGCCAGGCACAATAGTAAATATTTGATAAATGCTATGATTAATTATCTAAATTGACATCAAATCATTTCTGTAATGATATATTGCATATTACATAACATGAAAAACATAATGGATAGGTGTGTGTGTATGTATTTCCAAAGTAAAATAACTTTCAAGTTGGGTTTTTAAAATTTAAACTATAATGAGGAAATTAAATTATTTAATATAACATATCCATTGATTAAATTTTATTTTATGTAATCGAACCTCTCAAGTTCAGGAAGTATGACAAACAGAAAAGTTGCTTTGGTCACTAAACAATGATATTATTATACCGTCAAATATATTTATCTCTTTTATAGACCTTTAGAAAACTATGTCAATGTACTCAAGAAAAAAAAAAGAGTGAAACCAAAGATATGCACAAAGGCTCAATTTGCTGAAACAGTTCTAGTGATTTTCAATTTCAATTGTCACAAGTCAATACACTGTGTCCCTTATTTAGAAAATTCAAAAAGCTCTAGCCTTGCATGGAGATTAAATGATTAAGATGAAGCTAATGTTAGACTAAACCACATGATAATTATGGCTATTTTTCTTTTTATTTGTTTTTAAAATAGCTAATCCTTTTGAAACTAATCCCAGTATAAACTTTATATTTCTTCTCAGTATTACAAGTTGCTCTTTAAACTTGGAGACAGTTCTGAAGTGGGTCCAAATGTGCTCCCTCCTTATCGAGGATTATCATCCAAGATTTTTAGCTAACCAATTGGGTAATGCTAGAAAACTTTCTTCATGTCTTTAAACTTTGATTTCCTATCCATGAATGCAAAATCATAATGATAATACTTTGGGTGTTAGCCAGTTTTGCATTGTTGTGACCAAAATGCGTAGGCATTTAGAGGATATAGTCCAAGAGCACACACCAGTTCATATAGATTAACCAACTGATGAAGTTGTATTCATCAGTGATTAGTAATCTAATTGTTATCTAAAAGTCCCACTTCTGAATCTTGCTGAGTTGGGTACCATGTTTTAAAAACATGAGATTTTCAGGAAATGTTAAAGGTCCAAACCATAAACCTTTATAAATATTCTATAATGATGAATTAAATCAGTCATGCATTTACAATTCTCAGCCTAAAACCTGGCATGTATAAGTAATGAACAAATATTATTATCTGTTTCTCTTTTTTGTGTGTGCTAAAAGGTAACACAGATGCACTCTCACTTTTCTGGTGTTTCTTTCTTTTTTTTTAATAAATAGATCTGAGCAATTTATACAAATATAACTACATCATATAATTTTTTTTCTAGCATCTGAGTTCCATTTGGGAAGTAATTGTCAAAATTAAATCTTAATTGATTATCAGGAAAAAGAAAATGTATTAACAATTATGCTAATGCCTATTAAGTACATTTCTTTAATAAATTATTTTTAAATTTTCAATCTTTATTCTATTTTCAGAGTTCTGTGTTTCTAAAAAAAAACACACAAAAACTGACCTGAATATTTTGGTTTTTAAAGCCCATATCAAGTTAACTGGCCTAAATTCATAATTTTGCTAAGCTGTCACAGACAAAACCTCAGAGATAATCTTTTAGTATTTACCCTACAGAAGAATTATGAATGTTGAGAGAGAGAGAGAGAGAGAGAGAGAGAGAGAGAGAGAGAGAGAGAAATAAAGAAACAATATTGAGAAAAGCTGTTACAGAAAAATTTCAGAGAGACAGACAGTGTTTGCTTGGATTGACTACTACTATCATATAGCATAGTTTATACTGTTGGTTTGCAGATGAGATGGAAGATACTGGAATATTTCCAAATTCCATAAGAAAACCTCCTTGTACCTATAACTCCATTTAATGATATTTAAAATAGAGTACTTGTCCTAAACTTTCCTCTTAATTTATAACAAAGAAGGAATGATAACACTTTGTGACATGTTCATAACTTAAATTTACCTTTTGCTTATGATTTGTGAAAAGGGAGAATTAGTCTGGATTATTTATTAGTATAAAAATTTTAGATTAATTTTATACTAAATTTTATACAAACATGAAGACTAACTAGAAACTAAATCTGTAGTGTTCTATGAAAAATATGTAAATTTAATAATCTTAGAAAATTACTATCATCTGATGCCAGGCACAGTGACACTTGCCTGTAATCCCAGAGACTTGGGAGGCTAAAGAAGGAAGATTTCAACTTTATGTCCCCCTCAACTACTTAGCAAGGCCCTAAGAAACTTAGCAAGACCCTGTCTCAAAATAAAAAGGGCTGAAGATACGGCTCAGTGATAAAGTGCTTCTGAGTTCAATCCACAGTACCAAAAAAATTGCTATCATCTGGAACTGCAGGTTATACATCACATTTATTTTCTTCTTATAGAGTAACAACAAGAAGTACATAAAATTTATTTCTGACTGGCTAGTGTTTAATTAGGTGTGTAGAATAACCTTTTGATAAGCTGAAAAATGAATTTTCAAAGATGTCCATGTCTTAAACCTGAGAATATAAGCTTAAATGACAGAAAGACCTGTTGATGTGATTAAATTAAGGATTTTCAGATGAGGTGTTTATCCTGGATTTTCCAATATAATTACAAGGGTATTTATAAGGGACAGGGGAACAGGAAAATCAGAGGAGATGTGATTATGAAGGCAGATTTTGATGCATTATGGCTGGAAGGGGGCCTTGGGCCAAGTCAACTGGGCAGCACCTAGAAACTGGAAAAGCCCATTAAACTAGTGCTCACCTAGAGCCTCAACATGGAGGGCATTCTTGCTCATAGACAGCCTGTAGCCTACAGAGACCTATGTTAGTCAGCTTTCTGTTACTGTAAACACACAACACCTGGCAATTAATTTACAAAGATAAAGGGTCTATATTGACTTGCAATTTGGGAGGTTTCAGTCCAAGATTGAGTGGCCCCACTGATTTATGCTTTTTTAAAAAAGCAGTATATCATGGCCAGAGAATGTGGCAAAGCAAACCACTTACTTCATGAACCAGGAGGCAGAGTGACTGGAAGAGATTTGGATCCCCTAATTCCCTTTCTAGGGCATACACCAAGGACCTAAGCATCTTCCATTAGGTTCCCCTACTTCCTGATAGCTCTGCCCTGGGGAACAAGTCATAGACCCTTGGGGAACACTATAAAAACCATGGCAAGACCCATTTTGGACATCTGACATTCAGAAATATGGATTGATTAACAATTATTGTTTTTTAGTCACATATTTTATAGTAATTTGATGCAGCAGCAACAGTAAATTAATAAATTTTCTCGATAGAACTATCACATTTTTTTCATTCAGCAAGTAGTTAACTTGTATCCATCCCGGGGTTTAATATATCTTTTGCTATAGTTAAGAATTATAAATATCTTACCAGTTAGATATTTTTGATATATATTTCTTTCTTATCGTCCTTTGTTTTCTAATTGATGTTTCAAGATATTTTAAAAGAGAAGACAATATTTAGCAATGAGTATTAGGAGATATTAATCAGAATAATTTTCTGAATTTGAGAATCAAAATTAATTAAGCATACCTTCTGCTCCACATTTTTATGAAAGCAGAGCCTCTTGAGAGCCTGGGATTAAAGTCATTGAAAGTGTCATTCATGCTTGCCTCTGGTAATTTAGACTTTGTTCTTCTAAGCTTACTTCTAAATGCAGTTTTTACTTTGCCATTTATCTACAATGCATATAAGGAGAATACATGATGAGGTCACAGGAATGGCTACAGAACAACACAAGAACACACCCAGCAGGAAAAGACAAGCAGGTTGAGTTCTCCAGGGTCTCTTGGATGTCATCTAGTGATTACCAAGTCAGGCATTCTTTACATAAGCATTTCTAGCTAATAAGTGTAGCCACTTTATAATTTCTCTAAAGAAATGGCTTCACAGTAGCAATCTCTAAAGGATGGATAGAGACTATTTTTGTTTTAAAGCTGAGATTTTTCATGACAAACACACTGATTTTTACTTAGATATATGCTTTTGGAATAAGTTGAGTGGAAAACTAAACAAAAGACTAAAGAATAAACAAAAAAGAAGTTTACTCTGAAGACTAAACAAAAAATAATATAATACAAAATAAATAAAACCAACCCTCACTCAACTAAGCCTGGATGTAAACACAGAGAAAACCACTGAAGTTATTGAGGATAGATTCCTACTTAGATTTAGGTTCAAACACAGCAGCCTCATACAACTAACATCAAAACCAAACACACGTCTTTTGTGGTTAGGGATATACTAAACAGAATAGTCTGGTTTGGGTCAAATACTTTTAGCATGAGCTCTTCTGTCTTTTCAAAATGACTTTGCCTTACCACTTTTATGGCAATTCTATATTTTAAATCTCAGAGATATTGCTCTCTGAGCAGTTTTAATTCACAGGCCTGTATACCAACGGCAACTTTCTTTTAGGTCATTAATATAGATAGTAATGAGTCCAATTATTTATTTTCACCTGTGGCTTGACCACCTAGGGACAAAACATATCAGATAGATTTTCTCTCTAGAAGAGGCTCAGGGAAGATTTGATGGAAAGAAAATAAAGTAGCATCTAAAATGTAATTTGCTGGTGTTCAAATCTGATATATACAATTGCTAAGGAAATACCTCAACATCTCTTCAATCTGCTTCTCTCCTGTCTCCACTGCCATGCTATAGCTCAGCCTCATTATTTCTTATCTGGATTAATGCAACCATATCCTAATTGGCATTTCCCTATCATCAATCTTGTCCCTCTTCCAAATCCACATTTTTTATCCTGACCAGGGTAATCTTTCTGAAGCAGAAAATACAACAACATTGCTTCTTTTCTTAAAAGTCTCCAATGCCTCCCACAGCCTGCACAAGATTAAACTCTAGACTCTGCATCATGTTATGCAATCCCTAGCTCCCATACTAATCTAATCAATCATCCTCTGACCTTGTTACACACCATTCTTGAAATTTTTTAATTACTCTCGGTTTCTGGGAAGTACAAGTATCTTTTTTTTTAAATTTTTTAATTTTATTTTTTTCTCTTCTTTTTTCCTCCACCTCCACACTTGCTTCTGGTATGAAATTTTCTTTTCCCATCCAAGCCTTCCATCCTTCATCTCTGATAAAACTTGTCCCTTATTTCCAACTTTTCTCTTCCCTAAAGCTTATATTTCCTTTTATAGCCCATATCCCATGCATCATACTTACCAGTTTAATCACTTGCCTAGTTTTTAATTTGATTGAACATCTTTATTAGTGGAAGATTCAGCATCAATTTCAAGAAAACACCAGTTTCATTTCAATCATTTATTTTTTGATTAACAAAGATATGTATGAATATACAGGAAATCAAGAAATGCATTGAAGCTATGAAGTCAAAGTAACTGCCTATATATCGGATTCCTATACTCTTGCAAGCATTCTCCTTCAAAATACCAATGAAGTAGCACACATTAGTTAGGATTGATTTGACTCAGGAAAGAAATATGTCCTAATATTTCAGCAGCTTAATAAACGGGAAATTTTTATTGTCAAAGTCTTAGATGCTTGAGATAGAGGCATGGCTCTCTTTCATGCAGTGATTTGGTAACTAGAGTGCCTTCATTCTGTGGCTATGCAATCCCCTAGGAAAATATAATTATTTGATAAATCTGGCAGGAATGGAAAGATATGAAAAACCAATAAATTAAGTTTTAATGGATCAGAAATTGTTTTACATCACTAAATTCATATTATATTGGAAAGAGTTCCGTACAGCCATGTCTATATGCAATTAAGTTTCAGCAACACGCCCAGGGATTGGAGATAGATTTCAGTAGGCAACATAGTTATGTCTCACGAGAGGATCAATAAATAGTGTTCATATACCCTATTCTACTGTGATGGCCATTTATTTTAATATGTATATATCATAAGCATGAGCTTTCATCCAAATCTCTTGGTTGAAGTCTAGGTTTTTCTTAATGATTTCTACAATGTATACATTCTTTTTTAAAAAAAAATTGTTTACCCTTTCATGTGGGTCATCTATCACATATAATTCTCGAGTTTTCATCAGATTCATTTACAATCATTTTGGACTATCTTGCACTGTTTTGCCCCTTTTACCCAGGTAAAAATAAGGAACATATTTCATTTTCCAAGTCATCATTACAGAATGTGATAGGTGGTACAGAATTTCCATAAAATTTTGCCTATATTGAAAGCTAACAATAACCAGTTTGAACAAGTATCATCACTTCTACTCCTAAAATGTCTTGGGAACATCCATATTTATTGGAAATGAATTATCTAGGCTCCTACTTATTTTACTGTCCTTTGAAAAACTTTCCAAATGTTTTCTTTATACTTGAGCCCTTTTGACCATTCAGAAATCCAAGGCAACAAACTGAAAAACATAACCATAAAGCCCAGAATTCCTTTTCTCTAATGTATAAATTCATCCAGCTCAATTAACTTGTCCTCTTAAGATCAACATGCATTGAGACAGATTTGTCCTCTATTTGAGAATGCTGTAGCGAGTGGTTTTAAATGAACAGTTACTGTTTACACTGATCTTGTAGTTATGGAAGTTTCTTGTGAATCTATATATAATTTTGATTAAAAAGGGGGAATTTCCTGGAATTATTTAAATGTCCTGGCCATGGAATTGCCATTGCCTACCGTTCTTCCAGTTGTAAGATAATTAATGAATTCCATAAGTCAGTCAAATTTTTGAGAAGGGCTGCTCCATCAGCAATTTCACCCAAGTGTCCTACCCTTCCTCTTTGCTTTTCCTGTACTTCCATTTTAAAAAACAGTGATTAAATAGGTAATTTGGTGCTAAGCTGAATGGCATGTCAGTATTGTGTTTTTTTTTTTGAGTTCTCAAAATTCAAAAATCTCTCTTGCGTCCGGCCTTTATTGCTTGCAGGGACTAGGGGACAAGACAGATATAATTAAAAGTGTTGACTGTGAGGGCAGCATTCCCCAGGACAGACTTATGTAGGGCTTATACTGGTAGACTTCATCAGCTAAGCAAAGCACATGGTGTAAGAAATAGAAAATCAACCAAGGAATGAAGGACAAATAATCTAAGCAACCAAAATAGCAAAACCGCGAGGGCTATTTCTCTTACAATTGTATCTTGCAGGCATGGTAAGTTCCTGGCTTGTCCTTAACATTATGGCATATTCAGAGAAATGACTTTTAGCACTCTAACACAGACATTGTCTTCTGTATCATCTAATTCAATAAGTTAAGTTACTGTGAGCTCCAAGAAATGGATTATCATAGATACCATCACTCCTAAATGTCAGGATTAATTGTGCTCTATTCTAATATGCCCTTTCCCAAAGTACTAAAGAGAAGAATGTCCTATCAAGAGTATAAAGGTAGGTCTACAGTCTTAAAGTAGAAAAAACACACATTTTAGGAATATCATGTACATAGTATGCACTATGAACAAGACTTTTTGTTTTTTAAGAGTAGAAAAAAGGGAACCTGAATTACAGTCATGAAGAGCCTCAGAAAAGCATTGAAAAATATTTTTAATTTAGTCTGCCATGTTCTCATCTTCCACCCCTATCACATATCTTCAGTTTTCTACTGGAAGAGTCCGTGTCTGCATCTGTATGTGCCTGTGTCTAAGCACAGATATCTGTGGCAGGGAAACTTTCCTACTTGTTGACAATTGACCATTTGAAGCATTGGGGTTTGCAGAAAAATATGCTACAGTGCAGTGGTTTAAATTTAAATATTTGGTGCCTTTTTTTTATTTTTAATTTTACCATTTATGTTCTGTATTCCCTGCAAGCTTCTTAATGCCCTCTTGCTTGTTTTCTTCTTTACATATCTTTGCTCTTCTCTATCTTTGAATATCCCCATCCCTGTCAATTTCTATGACCTGAGAAAAGGCAGGGGATAATTAAAGGTTGTGCAAAATGTATCATTGGTTCAATGATCATGGTTTTTTTTTCCCCTAATATTTTGGTTAAGTGGAAAAAATAAAATATGATTTCATAAACTTTTTCCAGACTGAGAAATATCAAAAGATGTTTATGTTCAAAAGTGATCACATGTTTTTCAGAGATGTATTCATGAACATAGTAAAACAAACATCTAATACTATGAGTTCAGATTTTGAACCATTTGAAATGATTCCCTCTTTATACTTAATTTTATTTTTGTCATAAATCTTAATGCTGCAGTGTGTTATGGTGAAAGTTGTTTAGCAAGTTAAGAGTAAATTTTATGATTTTGTTATTTTATTGTAAGACTTTTTAACAACATTAGCTATAATTAACTTCATTGTTTAGGGACATAAAAACTATTGGAAAAGAGGATTATTTTCTTTATACAACCAAAAATAAAAATTGTACTCTTGGGTTATCCCAAAGAGAATATTGAGTAGTCATTTTTTAAAAAATAAAGAAACACATAAGAATATGTAAAAATGAAAATTAAATTATTTAATGTGCTATTTTTTTTAAATAAATATGCTATTCAGAAAAAAAAAACTCTACAACTGTACCTTATATATGCTAATACTAGGCAGAGTAAAAGTCACAGATTTCAGGATTCTGAGTTTGTGTGGTGTGTGTGAGGGAAGGATGGCTGGTGTACTTGTGAATGTGGTGAGTGGTCTGTGTGATGTGCTTATGTGTTGTGTGTATATGTATGGTGTATGTATGATATGAGTGGATATGGGATAAGATATTTGAAGGGGTTTGTGTTATGTTGCATGTGTTTGATATATGTGTATGTGCATGAGTTTTGTATGGCTAGCTATGGTGTGTTAGTGTGTGTACTCAAAAATCTTATACTACATCCATATCTTATAGTGTACTTAATATTCTTAGCTACTTGTTACTTTTGAAAAAATACTATCCTGTTGTATTTGCATGTCTGTAATGGGTAGAGAAAATAATTATCATCAGAGGGAGCTTAGAACTTCGGAGATAAAGATTAAATGTGAATATCACCTTGTTGCTTCTCCTCCTAATTGATAAAACAATGCTTATTGGTGTCTCAAGGTCCAGGCATGTCCAAAGCTATTCTTTTCCAGGATGCAGTGTATTTGCTCTATTTCATCCTGGCCAGTCCTCTCTGTCCCATGGGTAGTTTTGCCTACAATCTAGGTAGTACACCCCATTAATAAATGAGACTAGTAAACAGACCTATAAGAGTTAGAGTGAGATGAGAAACAGGTTAATAAAAATCATTAGAAATAGAAATGAACTATACTGATTTAAAGCAGAATATATTCCATTCTGGGTTCAAAAATAAACATGAATAAGTAAGTTACATAATGCTTTTGGCAGCAGACTTAGTGAAGTAGCTAGACTTAAAGTAACAACAGATTGAATTTTACAACAAGCTAATTATTAGTGAGAGGAATAACAGCTGTGCAGTAACAACTTCCATAAAAGTTTAACCCTCAAATAAGAAAGACAAAATGATGGTCTACTAAAAGCATTTTGTTGGTAAATATGGCATCTTTAATGTCTTGATGCCAGGTATCTTTAAGTGGAATGAACATTTTCCTACTTTTTTTAGTGTATATTGTATATTACTTTCTGCTTATCAATAAAAAGATGGGGAAAAGCTAATTAATAGTTGAAATATTGGATATAAGGTTATTGTTTTATTAGATACTTAAATGAAAGCTATTAAACTTAAAAAACCCTGAAATTATAGAATGCTTTTTTATTTTTGTAGAGAAGAAGAATTAACATCCAGAATCTAATTCAATTTTTTTTAGCTGAGTCCACCCAGAGCAAACTTAGCCAGAGACTTTAATGTATTGTTATTTTTGCTTGATTAATGACTACTAAAACAGTGGACCTAAAACTGTAATCATTAGTGTCACAAGTTAAATAGTAAGAAGTATTAATAAATGTGAACAAGAATGTGTGAGCCCTTGGGTTTGAACCACAGTAGCACACACAAACACACACAGACATGCATACACATATATACTGTGAACAGAAAATATTAACTATTTGGTGGAGAAAGAGCCCTGAGGGCAATTGAGACACCCTCTCCCTGCCAATTTTTTTAATGTGGAGAGAATATTTTCTATTAATGTTTTCATATTCTACGAACCTGAATACAAATTATGCTGCATTTACAGTAGCTAACAACATGATACTTGGCGTAGAGACTTCTACTGCTCACCCATAACTTCTCATTGCCAATTCTAGTGGCAAAGGCTTCTACATGGAAGTAATGCATCCATCAAGGTCAAAGCCTTTAATTATCTGTGGGAGACTATCCACTGTCTTCCAAGATGGTGGTACTACAAACACTAAATGGTGCATCTAGAAAGTGTAGGAACTATATTAATATGCTATTGTTGAGTTGCTACAAAGAGAACCAGTGCCCTGGAAAGTTGTTAGGGCCTCTACCAACTTTGCACAAAAAATAAACTTTTACTTTATTAATTTCCTAAAATTTGGGGACTATTTATTACTTTAGCAGTTTATTAGATTATGCTAACAAATAAATGTTCCAAGTCACGTATCTCAAATAGTGAGCACTCCAAGCATTCCAGGAACTTTACAGGATTTCCAAGCATTTCTAGAGTATTATACATCTTCTGGACCTGTTCTTGTTTAATCTTCCTACATCCTGTGAGATGGGAATCCTCCAGGGCAGACTCCGCAACTTCTGCCCTTTTCCCAACATTAAGAATGAATTTTTCAGTCTATCCAACTCCCTCTGTTGATCTGGGTTTGCCAAGTACCCCTATATCCTATGGCTCAGTCAGGGAGTTAGATCAGATGTCAGTGTTCTTGTGCCACAACAAAAATGGAACAAGAAAAATAAAATGGAGCAAGACAGCCACCAAGGTTAAAGCCTATATTCCCAGAGTTCATAACTTAGACCAAAACACATGCAAGGAACCAATTGTGGTCAGTTTGTCCTTACCTACTGACTTTAATGTAAGTGTAACTCTTAGGTGATTTGCCTAGACAGTGCTTGCTCCAGGAAATGAAAGTCTAGTCTTCCATGTTCCCTACGCCCAATTGTCAGATGAAGAATATATTGTAAAAAAGTGGCTTGTGGCCCGATGTCTATTGCTATTGAGGGAACCAGCTCTTTCAGTTCCTACAGAACTGTTTTCCCAGACCATTTTCTGGGTCCTCTTTACATGTACCTAGCATCACCTTAACCATTTACAGAATTTTCTTCAAGGCTATTTTAGAGTGTCTGCAGAATCTCACATATGTTCAGAACATTTTCACTTAATTCCTTCAGTTGCTATTTGTGGACTTCCTATAATAATTTGCTGCATCTCTCATGGTTCCCTTAGTAAGAATAATGTCCTGGATGTGAGTCAGATGACCATCTTGAACCCTTCATTTTATACTTTGCCAGATGGTAAGTGGTTAAAAAAAAAAAAAGGGAGAGGAGGGTGGGGGCTGTTCTGCACCTATGATTTACTAGGTTCCTGGAATCTGTAGCATGATTATTAATCCCAGTACATCATCACACACTGTGGTGGCCAGAACTTTCCAAAGTTTTATAACAAGTCGTAATCCGACATACGATCTTCAGTTCTGACTATAGGTAATTAAAAACCTTTACCTGAGAGGCCTCAGGAGGGAGAACCGTCCTCCTCACAGGAGTTGCAGTCAAGGACTGTGTCTCTCTGCCCATCCTCAGGCCAGACATGCTTACACATACATGTTTTCAACTACTGCAGTTTGAAGGCCTCTATTACTTGGAAATCTCCACTGAAGCCTTTTCAGCTAACTCTGCCTGTATCTCCTTTTAGTGGGTCTTGACAAAGACACCTTTCTCTACTCTGAGAAATACTTTTTCACTCCTGTGCCTCTCTGTCTCAAGATCTCCAGCCCCCACATATATAAAACAGCAGGAGGACATTTTTCCTGGGCTCCTCAGCAGTGAGGCATTTCCTGTGCCTGTGCTGCATGACTTCTGAGTGAGCCTTGCTTGATGCTCTTTGGTGGGTAAAAAATGGAGCATTTTTAGTTTTCTTTGCTTCTTTTCTGCACCACCACAGTAAGTGAATAAAGCTGGATTGCTACTTTGGCTTTATCTTACCCTCCTAATGAATCACTTTGACACCTGGCAGCTAAACACACATCTTAGATGTTTTCTTCTCACCTTTCGGCTTCATTGATATAAAGCTAATAAGTTGGTTGGATTGGGAAGAGGGAGGCTAAATGCTCCAGCCTGTTCACGGTTCCTTTATCTTCTCCCTTGCTGTTTCTGTGTCCTAGAACAAAAAAACCAACACAGAAGAGAAAATAGTTAGGTCACTCATTACTCAAATCATAAAATCTCTACAAAATAGCAGTATAAATAGTGATACATTTTATATGTGGAGATAGCCCATGGTAATGAATTCAATACAAATCATACTCTAAATATTAAAGTTCAATCTTTTCTCCTGCTGACCGTATGCTGTATGACACAGTCAGTGCTGGGTCATGGCAGTGAGCACAGTCTCCAGTCAGCCACACGATGATGAGATAAATAATAGACATTGTACCCTATGGTGCATTGTATTCAATAAGATTTATGAGATGTTCAACACTTTATTTAAGACAGACTTTCTGCTAGGTTATTTTGCTCAACTGTGGGCTAACAGAAGTGTTATGAACATATTTAAAGTAGGTTAGGAGAAGCTACAAGGTTTTTGAGTTAGGTGTGTTAATGGGTTTATCAAGTTGTAGACCCGTAATAAGCTGAGAGATATCAACCCAAAGACCTGCTCTTTTTTTTAATATTTTTAAAATTGTTGAACATTTACTTTATTTATTAATTTATTTATATGTGGTTCTGAGAATCAAACCCGGTGCTTCATAGATGCTAGGCAAGTGCTCTACCATTGAGCCACAATTCCAGTCCAAAGATCTGTTCTTGCTTCTCTTTTAAAGAAAGAAGGTTGGTGCCTCACATGA
Source organism: Marmota flaviventris (assembly GCF_047511675.1). Classification (NCBI taxonomy): domain Eukaryota; kingdom Metazoa; phylum Chordata; class Mammalia; order Rodentia; family Sciuridae; genus Marmota; species Marmota flaviventris. The sequence continues at coordinate 53,048,620 of NC_092499.1, read as the reverse complement.
ACACTCTAATATTTGCTGATTCTTTGTGAATCCCATCAGTTAACCATTTAAATTTGGATATTTTCCAACAAAAGAGTCTGTCTGTATAATTGCCTGGGCAGAATTGTTTATCATATCTAGCTAAAATTAGCTTTTATTTTTAGGACTATCTATAATTTGGTGCATACATTAACAAATTTAGTTAAAAAAATAAATGATAGCTTAAAGAAATACAAAATCAACTGTGACCAATAATTTATTGGGTGGGCCTATGTCCAAAGCTAAGGGAGGCCCTTGGACATAAAAGGCTGAGATTTGCACACAACATGTTTAGAAGGATGCTTTTCTGAGTCTCCATGTTAGTAATGTCAGCTGTATAGTTTGTATTAAATTAATATTTATAAAGAGAATGAGTCAGAGGAGGAAATGGGCACATACTGAAACCATGATAGCCTAACATAATTCCCCTTTTAGAATTAAGACTTTTTCCTTGGCATAAAAATTCTTCCCATTGTTCCTCTGAAAAAATTACTAAATAATATTAAAATGAAAACTCTGTTTCCATATAAAGTAAAGGACTATATGGAATCCTAAAAGCAAAAAAGGTAATGAAATACTATTTAATATAAAATAGTGCTTGAAAATTTGATTAAAAAAAGTAAAAACATACTATAGAAATGATCCCTGAAAGTGGAACTTTGTTTTTTTTTTTGTTTGTTTGTTTTAATTTATTTTTTATTATTTTTTAATTTTTTTTATTGTTGGTTGTTCAAAACATTACATAGTTCTTGATATATCATATTTCACACTTTGATTCAAGTGGGTTATGAACTCCCATTTTTACCCCATATACAAATTGCAGAATCACATCAGTTACACATCCATTGATTTACATATTGCCATACTAGTGTCTGTTGTGTTCTGCTGCCTTTCCTATCCTCTACTATCCCCCCTCCCCTCCCCTCCCCTCTTCTCTCTCTACCGTCATTCATTTCTCCCCCTTGTATTATTTTCCCCTTTCTCCTCACTTCCTCTTGTATGAAATTTTGTATAACCCTGAGGGTCTCCTTCCATTTCCATGTAATTTCCCTTCTCTCTCCCTTTCCCTCCCACCTCTCATCCCAGTTTAATGTTAATCTTGTTCTCATGCTCTTCGTCCCTACTCTGTTCTTAGTTACACTCCTTATATCAAAGAAGACATTTGGCATTTGTTTTTTAGGGATTGGCTAGCTTCACTTAGCATAATCTGCTCTAATGCCATCCATTTCCCTGCAAATTCTATGATTTTGTCATTTTTTAATGCAGAGTAATACTCCATTGTGTATAAATGCCACATTTTTTTTATCCATTCATCTATTGAAGGGCATCTAGGTTGGTTCCACAGTCTTGCTATTGTGAATTGTGCTGCTATGAACATCGATGTAGCAGTGTCCCTGTAGCATGCTCTTTTTAGGTCTTTAGGGAATAGACCTAGAAGGGGAATAGCTGGGTCAAATGGTGGTTCCATTCCCAGCTTTCCAAGAAATCTCCATACTGCTTTCCAAATTGGCTGCACCAATTTGCAGTCCCACCAGCAATGTACAAGTGTACCCTTTTCCCCACATCCTCGCCAGCACTTGTTGTTTGACTTCATAATGGCTGCCAATCTTCCTGGAGCTCTGTTTGAACAGTAGAGTGACAACAGATGAAGATAATACACTGTGTGTCTGTAATATATATATTCTTGTTTTAATTGATGCATCATAATTAAGCAAAATAATGGGATTTGTTATGCCATATTTGGAACTTTGGATGGGGCAAAGGGGAGGGGGAGATGGACAGGGAGTAGGAAAGATGGTGGAATGAGATGGACATCTTTAGCCTAGGTACAATGTATGATTGCACGAATGGTGTGACTCTACTTCATGTACAACTAGAGAAGCAAAAATTTTGCTTCATTTGTGTACAATAAATTGAAGAGCTTTCTACTGTCATGTATAACTTATTAAGAACCAATAAAAATAATATTAAAAGGTCTATGGGAAGGTATAATAAACGTCTGAATTTTATTGCATCTATTAAAACATTTTTGAAGAAATAAGATTATGAATGGCAAAAGTTAAGCTAAAAGTTTTTCCATATAGACCGATATTCAAATAGTCTGTTTTTATGAATTTCATGAATTATATTTCAAAACTAAATATTAAGACAGAAACAACACAAAGAAAGAACTTGACTACAGGGACACTGCTACATCGATGTTCATAGCAGCACAATTCACAATAGCAAGACTGTGGAACCAACCTAGATGCCCTTCAATAGATGAATGGATAAAAAAAATGTGGCATTTATACACAATGGAGTATTACTCTGCATTAAAAAATGACAAAATCATAGAATTTACAGGGAAATGGATGGCATTAGAGCAGATTATGCTAAGTGAAGCTAGCCAATCCCTAAAAAACAAATGCCAAATGTCTTCTTTGATATAAGGAGTGTAACTAAGAACAGAGTAGGGACGAAGAGCATGAGAAGAAGATTAACATTAAACAGGGATGAGAGGTGGGAGGGAAAGGGAGAGAGAAGGGAAATTGCATGGAAATGGAAGGAGACCTTCAGAGTTATACAAAAGTACATACAAGAGGAAGTGAGGGGAAAGGGAAAAATAATACAAGGGGGACAAATGAATGTCAGTAGAGGGGGCAGAGAGAGGGGAGGGGAGGGGAGGGGAGGGGGGATAGTAGAGGATAGGAAAGGCAGCAGAACACAACAGACACTAGTATGGCAATAGGTAAATCAATGGATGTGTAACTGATGTGATTCTGCAATCTGTATATGGGGTAAAAATGGGAGTTCATAACCCACTTGAATCAAAGTGTGAAATATGATATATCAAGAACTATGTAATGTTTTGAACAGCCAACAATAAAAATTTTTTTTAAAAAAAGAAAGAACTTGGGGATTATTAGCAACACAAAACTAAAGGGATCTTAAAAAAATGAAGGTAGACCAACATAAATATAACCAGGTGAAAGCCTAAATTACAGCTGCATTTTTAATCTGATGTCTTTATTGGAGCAGATCTATATGAAACTTCTAGTGTTGATATATGAACAGTGTTGTGGCAAGTGATTTCTTCTTAAAGCTAAATAGTATAGAACAGCAAACACAATTTATGTAAAAGCATGTACTATGTTACTAATAGAAAATTTGCTCATAATTATCTAGCAAAGTAAAATACTTCAGTAAGTGGTTATCAGAGTAAATGCTTTTCTTATTTTATTACTTAAAGTATTTTCTGTGGTTTCTAATTACTTCATGGTGTCAAGAAAGGCCACTTTGCTAGGCACAGTGGCTCAGGAGGCTGAGGCAGGAGGATTGTGAATTCAAAGCCAGACTAAGCAAAAGCAAGATGCTAAGCAACTCAATGGGACCCTGTCTCTAAATAAGATACAAAATAGGGCTGAGGATGTGGCTTCGTGGTCGAGTGCCTCCAGGTTCAATCCCTGCTATCCACCTACCTCCAAAAAATGAAAGGCTACTTTATGTTATTTTTTGAGTACCAAGTATTGAACCCATGTTGTTTAACCACTAATCCACATCCCCACTACATTTTGTTGTTGTTGTTGTTGTTTTATTTTTTTATTTTGAGACAAGGTCTCACTAAATTGCTTAGGGCTTTCTTAAGTTGCTGAGGCTGGCTTTGAACTTGCCATCCCCCTACCTCAGCTTTTCCAGCCACTAGGATTACAGGTATTTGCCACAGTGCACAGCTATTTTTTGATAATAAACAATATACTAGCAAGTTTGTGTTTCCAAAAAACTTCCCTAGTTATAACCACATACAAAAATCTTTTTTTTTCTCTCCTTCATTTTTTTATTGATTTTATTTTTTTAATACATTACAGAGGAATACAGTTCAATTCTTATTACACATATAGAGCACAATTATTCATATCTTTGTATATAAAGTATGTTCATTCCAATTCATGTCTTTATAGATGTACTTTGCTGTTTTTTTAATTACAATTCTTATTACACATATATACCACAATTTTTCATATCTCTGTTTTAATATAAAGTAGGTTAACACACAGTTCGTGTCTTCATACATGTACTTTGGATAATGATGTCCATCACATCCTACCATCCTTGCTAATACCCTGCTTCTTCCCTTTCCCTCCCTCCAGTCTTCCCTATCTAGAATTCATCTATTCCTCCCATGTTCCCCCTCCCTACCCCACTATGAGTCAGTCTCCTTATATCAAAGAGAACATTCAGCATTTGTTTCTTGGGGGATTGGCTAACTTTACTTAACATTATCTTCTCTAAGGCCATCCATATACCTGCAAATTCTATGATTTTATTCTCTTTTATTGCTGAGTAAAATTCCATTGTGTATATATACTACATTTTTTTTATCCATTAATCCACAGAATGGCATCTAGGTTGGCTCCACAGTTTAGCTATTGTAAAATGTGCTGCTATAAACATTGATGTAGCTGTGTCCCTTAGACAAAGGTGCCAAAAACATGCACTAGAGAACAAAAATCTTTAGTAAAATTGATTTTAATTTAAGAAGACCTGTGGTTAGTTTCCTTTGAGAACTATTTTAAAAGATTTCATTCCCATTCAAAACACCAGATTTGTAAAAAGACTTTTATGTATATTTATAACTTGATCATTATAGTAATCATTATCCTTTTTAAAAATGCTACAACTGTTGAAGGTATTGTTATACATACATTGGCATGATTAAAAAGTTTTCTTTATGCGTCACAGCACAGTAGAGAAGAATCCATTAATAATTAATCTACTTAATTACTTTTACCTTCACTAAATTGTACTTTTTTTAAAGGTTAATTTTCTTTGAAGTGAACATCAATGTACACCTGAGAGAGAAACAAAGCCCAAATAATCCAACATAGAAGGTATGACTAGAAAGAAAAGCACACTCAACACAAAGCAGACGTGAAACTACAAATGTCTTAATTAAGGTGTTGAGCCTGATGTTTTTTATACTGAGATTTGGGAAAATTACTTCAACTCTATGATAGTTAGCTGTAAATATGTGCCTATAGCATAAGCTAGTTACATGAAATAAACAAAAAATTAAAAAACGAAAGAACTCATAACACATTTAAAACTTCCTCAGACAACATCTTAAAATTTGTCATGGTAATTTAAAAGTTTTTTAAAAAGCTTTAGACTGCTTTAGGTATGTAAAAAAAAAATCATGCCTTTAGTTACCCTGAGTTTTCATTGTTATGTCAACCTGAAACACTGAAGGTCATTTTAATGTCTATGTGGAGTGTGAATGACAGCTGATATATAAACAGTTGAATAAAAGCTGTTCCCTATCCAATCACTAGTCTCTTTTCCTGGTAGTGAGAATTCTATTTTTCCTGGGTGTAAATAAGATAATTGAAAATATCTCTTCTCACATTAATTTGAGGCTAAAGAATACCATTATGATGGTATTTTGGCCAATGAACTTAAGAAGAAGTTGCTGGATCAGAATTCCAGGAAAGATTTTATAAAAGGAAATGCAGCCTGCTTGCTTCGTCTCTTTGGCTCTTTATTCTTTCCCCTTTTTCATTTTTCTCTTTCTTAAATTAAAAACTTAATTCCTAGAAGTCTAACTACCATCTTATGGACCATGGGAATGAAAACCACAAGCTAAAGGTGATAGAGAGGGACAATGAAAGAGGCATGGGCTTCGGTTGGCAAGGATAAGTTTCCAGACCAGAGTGGATTCTTGTGTAGGAAAAATAATTATTTTTTTTGTAAGATAAATTTTCATTCTTTTTAAGCCATCATTTTCAATAGTTCTTATTATGTATGATTGAATATACCCTAACACAGAACAATAATATAGCATATCATCTGACCCAATGTATATATAAGCATGTACAGCAAATCATTCTTTAAGACAATATATTAAAAGGATTATTAAATTTGTTTTCTATAAACAATTGAATTTAATTTGATCTATGGGTTACATATGTAGATATGTTAAATAAATAAAGTAGATAATTTATAAACAATTATCTAAATGCATAGGAGTATATGGGACAAAAAGTGTACCTTATACTTCAAAGGGAGTATATCCACCTTGTTTCTTTTTTGACTGAATTCATCTTATTCTCTATGATCACTGTCTTATTATTCATGATTATCATTTTTATAAGTTTATATTGTTCTTCAGTGTTTATTGGATAAAATTTCTGGGAATTAACATAAAATAACTTTCCACTGTAAGTATAAAATATTTTTGTTCTCCTATTGTAGTATATATTTTCACCTGATCATTGCTAGTAGTACCCTACACTCAGGAAAACTGAGTCTTTTTCACAACAAGTTGATTTTATCCTGAAGGGTAAAAAATAGATTCCTTGGCAATCGAATTTATAAGTATTATCACTGGGATATTTCAGTTGTTTTAAATACCTTTTTATTTAATTATTGGCAAAATAATCCAAACTAGTCTAGTTAGAAACTGTCTTCAGGGGTTTTAATCCTGGAAATGTATGTTTCTCCTGAGTAATACTAAAAGTAATTGATCCCAGAGCTGTTCAGAAGTATGTTTCCAGTTCTTTATGGAAAAAAAATTGAATTAAAGATATGAGATTGACAAACTGAGAGATAAACAGATTACAAACAGAAACAGAGAAGTGGGCTAAATAGTGATCTAGTCTCTCTTTGTTGTTTTGCCCTTAGAGTCAGTATTTTAAAATAGTCAATTCTGAAGTTAATTCAAATAAGGTTTAGCTGCTTCAGACAAAACTCCTATTGAAACATATAAGCAAATCCAGTAAAGTTGCAGGATACAAATCTACACAAAATATCAATAACATTTCTATATGCCAATAGCAATATACCTGAAAAAGAAATGAAGAGGATGATACTAGATTAAGAAAAATATTGAGGAATAAATTTAACTAAAGAGGTGAAAGATCTCAATAATGAAAGCTATGAAACATTGATAAAAAGTGAAGAGGCTAAAATAAATGGAATGATATCTGTGTTCATGAATTGGAAGGATTAATATTGTTAAAATCTCAATAATACTTAAAGAGATCTACAGATTCACTGTAGGCACCATTAAAACAGCAATGTCATTCTTCACAGAATTAAAAAAAAAAGTCTAGAAATTCATATGATATCACAAAAGATCTCGAACAGCCAAAGCAATTTTGAGCAAAAAGAACAAAGTTGGATATATTGCAGTAACCAAAGTCAAAATATACAAATCTAGTTATAGTAATAAAAATAACATGACATTGGCATAAAATAGAGAACAATGGAACTGAATAAAAAGCCCAGAAATAACCCACACACTTACAGTCAACTCAATTACCAGAAAACAAATAATTTAATTAAACATAAGCTGAAGATCTGAATAGACATTTATGGTATCAAACATACGTGTATACGGATGACCAATAGATGCATGAAAAATTGCTCACCATCACTTATCATCAGGGAAAGGCAAATCCAAACTACAATAAGATGTCACCTCATTCAACCCAGAGAAGCTATTATCTAAAATAAAAACAGAAAATTATAAATTTTGGTGGGGATGTGGAGAGAGAAGAACTCTTACAAATGATGGGTGGGAACATAAATTAGTATAGCCATTATGAAAAAAGAGTATAGAGTTTCCTCAGAAATCCAAAAATAGCAATCCCACTACTGGGTATGCACAAAGGAAAATAAATCACTATGTCAAAAAGACATTCATAACCCCATGTTTATTGTAGCACTATTCCCAATAGTTAGAATGCAGAATCTACCTAAATGCCCATCAACAAGCAAATTGATAGACTATGTGGTGCAGGTACATAGTAGAATACAGTTCATCCATAAAAAGCATGAATCCTGTCCCTTATGACAATGTGGATAGCCCTGGAGGATGTTAAGTGAAATAAGTCAGGCACAGAAAGAACACTGCTTGATCTTTCTCATAAGTGGAATCTAAAAAAGCTGATCTCATAGAAGTTGAGAGTACAATAGGCTTACCAAAGACCAGGAAGAAAAGAGGGAAGGAAGGATGGGAGGGATTGGTTGGACAGTGGGTACAATAATACTGATAGGAGAAATAAATTTTGTTGTTTTATGGCCTCACTGGATGAGCATAAATAACAATAATGCATTACAAATCTCAAAATAAAAGAAAGAGAGTTGAATGTACCCACCATAAAGGAAAGATAAAACTTTCAGGTAATAGATGTGCTAATCAGCCTGAGTTGATCACTGCATGGTGTGCACATGAATGAAAACATCACACTGTCCTTTATCAATATGTGCAAATACTAAGCACCATCAAAAATGTTTTAGAAAGGAAAAGCACTGTAATAATATAAAACATCTGACTCCTGTTACTGTAGTTTGAATCATTTCTCTTTTGGCTCTTTGGTTGCTTTTTATTTATTTACTTTCTCTCTGAGGCTGAAATTTCTCTGACATTTGATTAAAACATTTTCTACATCATCACAAAAAGAATAATTCCTTCTTATATATATTTAAGAGTCATTTTTAAAATATATTTTTAGGAAATAATTTAAAAGGCTCTTTATTCAGGATAATCACATTAGTGGTTCTTTGTTTTAATATACATTTAAGATTAAAAAAAATCTGTGATATGTGACCATAGTTTCTTAATTAGCTTTATTACTATTATTTAAACTATCTCCATGTCCATTATTATTATCACAATAAAATTAAAAAGCATTAGGCATATTTCTTTCTTTGTACTTGTAAAAATAACTGCATTCCACCCACTAAGAATGCATCATTTGAAGAATGAACAAACTGAAGGACAAGCAATATAAATTATAGTTGCAGTGTCTCATCTCTAGTCAGAGAGCAGCATAGTGCAAAACTGAACCCAGGGCAGTCTAATTTCAAGACTGAGAATTTTCAGGTCACCTAAAAAATGAGAGGTGGAGAGAGAATGACCCTGATTTTCCTTATCTCTGACACAGAATATTCACTTGGCAAGTTGACTATGCTTCTTGATCTTGTCATTTAGTTTCCTTAGAGTGTATGTAATCTCTTTACATTTCCAACATATGAAATTTGTTCATGTGGTCAATCTGAAGTTCATAATCTGGTTGATTTTTCTCTATCAATTTCCCTCATTAACTTCTCAAAATCTCAGCTTCTCAACATAAAATCCCACAAAATGCTTTAAGAAAGCATACATAAATGTTTAAATTCAGTTGACTCACATTTGTTCCAAACTCACTATTTATTTATACTTTGGGGGTAATTCAACAAATTTGTTTTAAAATGTGAGATTCTTCTAAGAAGTAATTTCTTCAAAAAAACATAGACACACACACACACACACACACACACACTCACACACACACACAATTTTAGTTTATTAATCAGAACATGGAAGTCTCTCTCTTTTATTTTTCTACTAAATTGTCATTTTGAGCAGTGTTGTTCAGGCATAGTAGTGCTGATTATATAATAGCCTCATTGAGGTAACTGTAAGAAACACACTCTTTCTGGGGTATTGTGATAGATGTTGACAGAAAAATGATCATGTGCTGTTGCAATTCAAGGTTCATCACAGTGCCCTTTTGAGCTTGACAAGAAGAGGACATGCTTTATAGTAGAGGAGACAATAAAAATTGGGTATTGGCAATATGACATTGAAAGCTAAAATATGAATCAGTCTTTATTGTAGTGAAAATGAAAAAATATCAAGCCCTTTCAGAAATGAAAGTTAGCCTGAGTCTACTTTTATTCAGACAAATCAAAGACATGGAATTTGTCTGATACAGTTTGTTACAATTTATTAATGTATAAAAGATTTCAATGTGAAATTTGCTGACCTTGATTTACTAATTTTTGGTTTGATGATATAATTGCTACAGCTTTAAAATCTGCTAATATCTTTAACTATGACAAAACCTACATGACCCCCTCCCATTTCAAAGTATAGTTAATACACTTAAATAGATGTTTTAGTAAGTTGAAATGGACTTCCGTGATGATCTTGCTCTATGAATAATTTTCTCTCAAGCACAATTAATTTTGCCTGGATATTTCAGTTTCTCTCTGTTTAAATTACATTCTAAAGAATGTTTTCTAAGGAAAATTATTTTAATAATTTTGGTAAAGAGGTATTTTTTCCCTGTACTTTTGTTGTTGTTGTTGGAATAGTACACAGACATGCTTCTATTTTTTAATGTACGATTGGTATTACATGTAAATCATGTTCTAACTGGTATTACATGTAAATCATGTTCTAATTCAAATATTTTCTCTGAAATCTTACTGCTTTGCCTTACTGTTTAACTTAAATATAACTCCAATAGCTTCCTGGCCCTCTGCAGGTAGGAAGATGCTTAAGTCAGATGTCATTTATTTATGGGGAATGAGTGGACAGAGATACTACTGTGATTCTCTGGAATGACATAAAGGAAAAAGCTTCAGTATCCCTTTTCATTAAAACTGATCATTATTCATTGGGTAATTCATAATAGCATGATCTGTTCTCGACACTCATTATTACAGATTTGTGAAGGTCATTGTATAATGTATTATCAACTTACAGTATATCTTCAGATGTGAAAGGAGACATAAAAAAGAAAAGAGGGATCAAAAGTTTTCCTAGTGTGTCAAAGACATTTTCATTTCAATATAAGGCCATCTTTTATAGAGAGTGCCACTTCACCATTAACTTTGAAATATAATTTGGCTTTTATTCAGTGAAATATTGTAATATTTAATTTCTCACATCAGTACTTTATCATTGCACTGAGAAATACTGTAGAAAGGTATAAATACTGAAAGTTCAACTTATAGATATTTTAGTATTCATTCTTCCTTTCAATGATTCAAAAAAATAATGTTGCTTCATTACACAGCTAAATTCTGCTAAAATATGTTCTTTTTATAAGAAGATTTCCTTTTTGTTTCTAATATTGAATAATACCTAGGTATCACATTAATAAGCAGAATGAGTGGTGAGAATGTAAATACAACTATTGAAATTATTGGGAATTCATGGCCCAGATTCTGAAATTCTTCCAAGAAAAACTGATGTCAGAGGAAAGATTTGATTACTATAGTTTTGCTGTTTTATAGAACTAAAGTTTTTTTTTTTTTTTTTGTAGCTGAATGAAAATAGTAAGTTTAGAATCAGAATTGACATTACTTATGTGCTAAGCTACTAGATGTAGGGGCTCTGGTCTTCTGTGTCATCTGTGCAGTGAGGTGACATTGGAGATGATTCAGGCCCCTAGATACCTTGTCCTTTTAAGTCTAACAGCTCTCTGTTCATCCTCTGCTCTGTCCTTGCACACTAGGTATTATGATTTGGTCTTGGTTTGAATGTGTTCCCTAGGCCTCTGTGTGTCCAAATGGAATCCCCAGGGCAAGGTATTAAGAGGATGGAAACAATCTCACCACAGTGCTAAAAGTGGAACTTTTGGGAGGTAACTAGTTTAGATAAATTTATTAGGGTAAAGCCCTGTAATCTCATCCTGGTGGCTCTCTAAGGTGGGAGAGATCAGACAGATACACTGACCCATGCATACAACACTCTCATCTGTTACAGCATGAGGCCCTGTGTTGATTTAAGGACTCTGCCAGCAAGATCATCACAATATGCGTCCTCTGAACCTTGCATCAAAATCATGAGCCAAAGTAAATCTGTTATTTATAACTTCCCCTGTCTGTGGTATTGTGTTCTTAGCAAAGAAAAAAGCCTAAGATATTCAGAAATCACTTTGCTGCTCTGTATCATACAGGAATAGAAAATCTCAGTAAGGTTATCTGTGGCCCTATATTGTAAACACATCAAGTAGTAGTTTCTGTTTGTTTATTTGTTTCTGGAATATTTCTACTTTCTTCATTTTCTGTCTAGGAACTGAGGTCCTCTCTTTTATTTAGCAACTTTTACAAAATAGCTTTCTATTTGAATGGGGGCAGGCAAATGGGAGAAACAATATGGTAAAATGTTAATATTTTAAAATATTTCTTTGCAATATGGTCCCCTTAAGATACCACACTATCCTGAAATGCAATGTGTACAAGATTTTTCATGAACTGATTTCAACCTACTTACCATTCTGTTTCTCCCCATACCTAAGATGTTCCTAAGTTCCACTCCATTCAGTTTTGAGACTGAGATCTAATGTCATTGTTTCAATGAAGATTTTTTTTTTTCTATTTGAAATCCCTTCTTTAGTCACAGTACCTGTATATTCCAGTGCATTGATTTGGTTGCCTGGCTATTTCTACCTGTAATAGGAGAGGTTTCAGTATATAAGACTCAGCACCAAGGTGCTGTGACACTGAAGAAAGATGCAGACAGATTAAGGTTTGTACAGAGAGCAATTTATTGAAGGACTTACTGACAGAAGTGTGGTCCTGGTAACAAGACAACGTGAATTACTGCAATTAGGGTCAGAAGGAGGGGTGTGACTGTTGGTTAGAACAAAAGTGATTTCACCCAAGCTCTGCATCTTGTGAGGGGACATTCCCTGTTGAAAGGGTCTGAGTTTACTTACCACTCAAATGGTCTTGTTTATTTATGGCATGTTGGGAAACTAGGCAGGAGAAACTGACTGGTATTACTCTGGTGTAAGCACAGCAGTTATGACTCAAGATGGCTGCAGTCATGTCAAACTGAAGTCGTTCATTCTCCCCCTAATAACTAGCTCTTATATTCTCATGTTCCCCCTCTTCCACAGTGTACTCTGAGTCTGAAAGGGGTTTTAACCTTGTGCAAGAAGGGCCATTTGTCTGGCTTGTAAGCAGAGTCTTCAGCAGCAGTTAGAGGCACATACATGAAAAGAGGGAAAAATTATGCAAATAATGATAATTGAGGTTTTTCCAACCAGGAACCGTAGGAACAAAACCAAGAATTGAGCATGTCTCCTATAATATGGGCAGGATCAGACAAGGTTTGGGTTTTTATATATGACATGAGGAATGTGACCTCGGGAATGTACACATAACATTTTATATTGGTAACAGCACAGGTTCCAGGGAAAAACAACAAAAATAGTAAAAGACTATAGTTACAGACAGAAAGACAAATGTTTATTTGTAGAGGTAAATCTTCACTATTCAGCAAGTCAATACTGCTGGCGTCATGTCTGTTACAGAACATGGTGGTGACATCTGGAGGTTGATGCGCTAAAGCACACTGCACATGGCCAGCAGGACAAGGTCCATGAGGGATTCTCAAAGCTAATGGCAAAATGGACTGCTGGAACAAGAGGCCAGCTGCAGTGCCTAACAGTGTTCACTTTGGCCCACTCTGGGCATAATCTCTAACCGCAGGTCCAGAATCCAACAGGCTCAATGGAGACCAAGTTAGGACAACTCAAGATTCATTCATTATTAACAAGAAATAACCAACCCATTGAGGGAAACAAGCCCCCACTGAATTTTCCCCTACCCTAGATTTGAAGCTTTTGCTGGATAACACAGCAGTGCTCTTTGTGTATTGACTCAGGTAGTGCAGCATCTGGATGTACAGTCTGGGGTCTCTTTGAGGTAGGGCCCAGGGACCCCAGGTGCTCATGACATGAGGTATATGACATTGGGAATGCCAGCCATAAGGGTATTTAAATTTATTAGTACCCCTCTAAACACTTTAGGTAAGCTGGCCAGGGTGGAATTTGTCTAGTAGGGCCTGGATCTGTTGCTTTAATGAACTCTTTTTTTCTCTCCACCAATGCTGTTACCTGAAGATTATATGGCAAATGAAAGTACTATGAACCAATAATAGACAAAATATCCTGTAAAATGGATGTGTTGGTCACTGTCATTGACATAGGCCTAATCACTTAGGTTTTCAAGATCTCAAATGGCAGTTTAATTGGGTATTTTTCTCAGAAAAAACAGTAACTGTGTCTACATAGGATGAACATATTTATGTCCTTTATTGTTTGGCAAAGGGCTAGTATAAATGACCTGCCAGTCATGTATGGGTGGGAAACCTCAGTTTGTCCATTCCAGTGAGTGGTCAAATGATGGGGCTTGAGGCAAAAGTGTACCTGACACTGCTGCCACCCCCAAACTACAATATTTTAAGGGCAACTCTTCCCCCTTAGCTATGCTCTGACCCACTTCAGCATTTTCTATTTCCATTCTTTCTATGTACCCACAGGGCCAATCCTGTTGCCTGGGTTGGGGACATGGACCCCTCAACTTTGTGATAGCATCTGCCTTTGTAGTTCCAAGGAGAGAGCTCTTACTGTGAATAGATATATGATATACTGTCAACTGTGCCCCTTGTTTATTATAACTGTTCCCACATTGGTTGCCACATCATGGCTCCTCGGGTTATCTCAATATAGGCCATTTTTCCACTTGTCATTGTGCCAAACACAGTAAGACCTCAGTGCACTGCCCAACTGTCAGTGTGAACAACAAGCAGCCACAGATCATGAATTACTGTGAACTATAAAACTGCCCATAATTCTGCCCATTACCTGCTCTGATTCCTTCTGCCTCAAACCACATAGTATCAGTGGCAGGTTCTAAAGCAACAGCAGTCCAGACCCATGGCCTCCCCCACTGGGCCCATTTACATACCAAGCATTTTTAGGTACAATAGACACCTGCTCACTCTTGTGTTTGTGAAATTACAACCAATAGGAGAGCCACTGAGTTTGATGAGGTGGTTTGATAAATAGATGAGCCCAATAGCATTCATAGCTCAAGAGTCCATAAACCATCGGGAGGATTTATGTTGTATGGGTGACATCTAACTATGTTGACACAGGTGGTAGAGTCTGTGCCCAGTTGACAAAAGTGTTTGCTTTTATCAAAAAGTATTCCATTCACGTGTGGGTCCTTCCTTAATCAGCCAATATAGCAGGGTGTAGGCATTGAGCTAGCTTGAGGAATAAAAGCCCACCAAAATTCCAGGAGCCTTCTAAAACCCATACATCATCTAGTGTGTGGGGAGTGCTGGAGGTTTGCATTTTATCTCATACTGTGTCTAGAATCAAACAGGTCTTATCCAACCAGACTACACTTAGGAACTTCATGGACAGTCCTGGGCCTTGAATCCTGTTGGGGTTAACAATCCATCTTTAGGTGAAGAGTTAAGTACATTCATCGTCTTTCTCTTGTGTCCTATAGCAGTATAATCTTTACCAGTTAGCATATCATCAATTTAGTGGAACCAGATAACAACAGTGCTGAATAAGAATGGAATGAGGTCCTGAGTCTCCATGTTATGATAGGTGTAGGAAGGTGCAGATATCATTTAGGTATACTGGAAGTGCCACAGCTTTCCCTTCCAAGCAAAGGCCACATAGCTTTGCAAGTCTAGTTGCTAAGGAATGCTGAAAAAAGCATTAGCTAATTCCAGAACAGGAGAACAGCATGCACAGAGCCAAGGGAGGATGTGATTTTCTTCTAGTGCCTGAGTAATGTTTGGCACTGCAGCATAGACAGGAGGTATCACCTTATTTAACTTCCTATACTTGACAATCATTCTTCAAGTTATTTTTGACTTTTTTATTGGCCAGAATGGGTTATTGAAGTCACTGTGGGCAGATCTTAAAATTCCAACCATTTCTAATTCTTTTATGGTCTCATTAATCTCAGCATATCTACCTTGAAGTTGTGCTACCTGCTATTTACTATCTGCCTAGGGGCAAGAAGGCTAACAGGGTCTCATTTTGCTTCCTCCATCAATACTACCTTTACTACCTGGTCTTTGATTTGAAATCTTTTACAGAAGTCCGTATGTCTTTTCTAATAGAATATCCATCCTAGAAAGATTTCAGGGGCCAGGGAGATTAGCTAGCACCAAATATGAAGCAGGGACTTTTTTTTTTAATTCCTAGATGCAACAATATGTTCTTATGGTCTTACCCCTAATATCCACCAGTAACTTTTCATGACCTCAGAGAACCTAGAATGTTGATCTGGATCAGTACGTATGTAGCATTCCTGTCTGCCAGAGCAGTGGTCCCTTCTTTGTTCATAGAGGACCAATAAATAATGATTTGCTTATAAAGTCTCTGGATCCCTTCTATTGCCCCCATGCTAGGTTGACCTTGGTCCCATCCTTAATCAAAGCAGATGGGAAAATCCATCTGGCTTTGCTGACCACAAAGAAATTCTTCTACTTTCTTCATAGAAGAGCAAAAAGGAAAGGGTGGAACTGTTGTTTGGTCTGAAGGTGTTTCCACAACGCTACCAACATTTCAAAAAGTTATCTGTCTTTTTGCTGTGGTGTCAGCATGAGCCGATCATACCACATTGCTTTTTTGTTATATTAACCAGCCTTCATTTTTTTCTCTTCCATTTTTATTTGTCTGTTTTCTTGTTATATTTTTGACAAGGTACACCCTGCCCCAATTATATGCATTCTTTCCCAGAGCAGCAGTAGCTGCTTAAATTCCCAAAGGACATTCTTACACATTGTTTGTTTTGAAAATCTTTTAACGCTCTCTTCTGAATCTCCTTTCTGAACACTCTCTTCCCTTAGTTTGCCTAATGCTGTGTTCTTTTTCTGTGATCACTGCTATATTTTTAATCAATGACAAAGGCAGTCACTTTCCAGGAATCTGTATTCAATGCACTTTATCTAAAACATTTTCTCTAGAGGAACTTTTCATTTATGGACTATCCATCATCAATTTTAACAACTTCCTAATCCTTGTCTGTTGCATGATTTTTTCCCTTAAATTATGAGAACTACTTTTATAATTGTCTGCATATTTTTTTACAAAAATACCTAATTAGTATCTTAAATGTGAGCTAAAATGAAATAATTCTTTTTCTTAATGACATTCTTTGTGGAGCACAAGTGGATATTTAACATTATACTTAGTCTCTTTTTCCTTTTCTTCTCACTGTTATGGTTTAGATATGAAGTAACACCCATGGCACCTCATGTGTGAAACAATGCAAGAAATTTCAGAGGTATATATTTGGGTTATGACAGTCTTAACCCAATCTGGGCATTAATACACTGATGGGGATTAACTGGGTCATAACCATAGTAGGTAGGTAGGGAGTGACTGAAGGAGGTGGATCAAAGAGTGTGTGTCTTTAGAGTGTATATTTTGTCCCTAGTGAGAGGAATTCTTTCTGCTCTCTGGTGCCATTTCCTGACTTGTTTTCCTCTGCCACACCTTTCTGCCTTGATGTTTTGCCTCACCTCTGACTCAAAGCAAAGGAGGCAGCGATCTGTGGACTGAGAACTCTGAAATTGTGAGAGCCAAATGAACTTCTGCTCCTCTAAAATTGTTATTGTCAGCTCTTTTTGTCAGAATGGCAATAAGCTGACTAAAACACTCACACTTTAATTATGAATCACTGCCTATGATCTTTTATAGTCTCCACAGAATGTCCCCCCCTTTACATTACTCTTTTCCTTGACATCCTACTGTAAATTCATCAGTTCTGTATGCTAATTTCTGTCCCTAATGTTTCTCATTTCTTTCTTCTTTATAATTTATCTACAATAAAATGACATTATTTTCCTCAAAACACATTATCCATAAAGTCAGTATCTTTTTTCAGAAAACACTTGATGATTTTTCATTAGCTGTCATATAATTTTGTTAGCACAATCTGCTATGATCTGACACCAACATTTATTTCCCATTTTTTTCTAACTTCTCTCTATCACTAATGCAAAGTAATCCAGAAAATATAGGCTTAATTTATCATCAAATAAACAAAATATTCCCCTAGAGACTTGAGAGAACTAAGCCAGAAATATGGACATAGAAGTTATTAAAATACAGGTAAGAATTTATATAATGAATGTTTTTACAAACAAAACATGCATATAAAATAAGATAATAATGCTAAGAAAGAAAATTATAAAATAACATTTTGGGGGTAAGGGCTGATGACAGTGATGCTTGTGTGAGAGAAGAAAGAAATAGAAAAATTTGTAAATAGTATCATTGCAAAAGTCATAAAGTGAAATATCAAGACATCAGAGATTTTTATTGATAAATGCCAAGTAAAGGATTATATTTGGAAGTAGAATAATGATAAATTTGGCTAATTTACATATAGTTTTTCTGAAAAACAGAAGCTTTGTTTGAGTCTGTAGAATTGGCAGGAGATATGTTGGAGACAATAAAGGAGCTTGCCTGTAAAATGAGAAGAGATATCAAGGAGTGGAGTAGATGGTAGAACTGATGGAGTCACTGAGGAGTTGTAGAAGATCTCTGATATGGGTAGAGAATCCACTGGAGAAAAAGTGAGTTGAGAAGGAAAAGTTAAACAAGCAAAAGAAAGCACTGTGAAGGGCTGAGGTTGTGGCTCAGCGGCAGAGCACTCGCCTCACATGTGCGAGGCCCTGGGTTCTATCCTCAGCATCACATGAAAATAAATAAAGAAAATGAAGGTATTGTGTCCAACTACAACCATATATATATAAAGGAAAGAAAGCACTGTGAGTAGCCAAGAGAGCATGTATCTGTAATGTAAAATATTTGTATCAGGAACACTGGTGGGAGGAGTGTCCTCAAACAGAAGAGATAACTTCTTGGTTTCCAGATGAAGAAATGATATTGGATAGAGAGGTAAATATTCAGGCAAAATGAGTGACTCAGGAAATAATAGTAGGGTTCAATGTAATGTAATTATGCATGGAATGTAATTTGCTGCATTCTCAAGTGCTTCCTCTTACCTCCCCTGTTCCTGTTTCTCTACTTGCTTTCCTTCTATTTATTGTTTTCAAATTAGTGCATTATGAATATACATAAAGTTTAAATTCACTGTGGTATATTCAGATATGTACATAGCATAATTTGGTCAATTTCATTCCTTATTTCCTCCTTTTCCCCTTCTCTCCTTCCTCCTCTTCAATCTCCTTCCTCTATTCCACTCATCTTCCCTTCTATTTTCATGGGCCTCCCCTCTTCCCTTTTCTTCTTATTTTGGTCTAGCTTCTGCATATGAGAGAACACACTGAATCTTTTATTATCTGAGTCTGACTGATTTCATTTATCTTGATGTTCTCTGGTTTCATCCTTTACTAGCAAAGGCCATAATTTCATTCTTTTTCATGACTGAGTTAAACTCCATTGTATGTATATACCACATTTTCTTTATCCATTCGTCTGTTTATGGGCACCTGGGCTGGTTCCATAACTTGATTATTGTGAATTGTGAATAAACTTTGATGTGCCTATATCACTATTGCATCCTCATTTTTAGAATCAACTTTGAATAGCAAATCTGCCAATTAGTCACTTTGAGCAAGTTACTCAACTTCTCTGAGCCTTCTTTTCTTATTTGTAAAATAGGGATGATGATATTTAACTCAGGATTGTTGTGAATACTAAAAATGAATGACAAATCTTTAGCAATTCATACAACACCTGGAGCTTAACATTGATTACATATTAGTTTATTGTTATTGAAATTTTCATTAGTACAATTTTGTATATATTGTGGTAGCTAAAAACTTATTTAATCAAGAAATATTTCCAAATATTTCATAGGTGATTAATAGTATTGCATTTGTTAAGATTGTGTGGAAGGAGGAAAGTAAAGGGATAAAGGACAGATTTTCATAACCTAAAAAGAAAAGTGAAAGATATTTCAACTCAATGGGCTTTGATTTCAAAGAAAGAGAGGTCTTCAGACTTCATCTTTTGAAGAAGTGTTCAAGCAGCACTGTATAAGACATTAGGAATCTGCCAGTTTTGTTTTTTTTTTCTGTTAGTTTTTTTTTTTTTTTTTTTTTTGCAGCTGTAACCAAATATCAAAATGTTCTTGAGTTTTGACTTGTTAATTTACAAAGTTGATTTGAACTATAATCCTAAATTGCTGAAATACAATAAGAAGTTTGTAGTTACATGTAAATTTAGGGCTATCCAGAATTCATTCATATTCAGAAGTTCAGTCACAGATTTGCTATCATCTTTAATAGTATTTCACACTACTAATTTATGTCAGAACTATGACAATACTTCATGTACTATCTTGACTTGTTGAATTGAAGTGGGGATATTGACAAATTCAAAAGTATTTGAATGAAAATTGACCTTTGAGTATAAAATTTCATTTGTTCTTTTCTATGTATGAACCAAAATGATCTGAAATGCCTGAACTCTGCTCTGAGGTTCTTGTACACTCAAAATATGAACTTGAAATATATGACACTATTTTCTCCCTCCCTAATGAGAATTGTGCCTCAGGGTAAGTATTAAAGCCTGAGGCACTAAATCAGTTTTACCTACCGATAAATTACACCAACCACCTCCTAAGACCTTTTGTCTGATCTCTGTTCCCCAAATAGAAATGCCTTTTTCACAATTTTCTTTAAGTCTATTTTTAAGCTCCTCAATCTTTTTACTTCTTGTTTAATAAGCACATAAAAATAATTTTAATAAATCACCTATTTAATGCCCAAAGGAGCTATAATGACTTCTAGCAATTCTTATATGTATCTATATATAGGTATACACATGTGTGTAATTTCAGTTAAATATTTTAAGATTTATTTTTCTTTAAAATAAAATTAAATGTCATTTTAAAAAATTAAATAATTATTTTGATTTGCCTCACTGCTGCTAAATATCTCATGTGCCCATGTGAATGTCTAAGATAAAATGATAAAAATCAGTATTAATTTAAATATAATTATTATCATCAAATCTACTCTTACAAATTTGATTAATTTGTTTTCTAGACAAGCACTCTACCACTGAGTTACATCCCCAGTCCCAGTCCTAACTACTGCATTTGAGAGGTAAAAGGTGAGACAGTAGTACTTCCTTTTGAGTATTCCTAGGTTTTGGAAAGAGAAAGAGAGAGAGAGAGAGACCATTATATAAACAAATGTCCATCTTCCCTTGGAAGAGTTTCCCCAGATTTCATCATTAAAATGACAGGCATCAAGTGAATAGCTTTGGTGTTGATAAATACAAAATCTCCCAAGAAAATTTAGGAAGCTTACATGTAGGGAGTAATTTTAAATGAAGAGAAGCAGTGAAGATAAGCTAATTGTTGATTTTCAAAAGTAACAGAATATTATTTTTTCCCTTGCAGCAAGGCTTTCATAAAAGAAAATTAAGAGAATTTGGTACCTAATGTATTAGGTAATGATGGACTCTTGTATGAGGTAGTATAAAAATAAGGAAGAGTTGAGATGGTAGATATAATTCAGAACGTTCCTACAGAGCAAGGGTTTCATAGTCCAGAATTTCTGATATTCCCAATGCCACTAACATAGAATAGAGTCATCTGACTTTCACTGATTACTCATGAACAGTTATTATTATGAACAGTCTCTTAGTATCAGTTATAGAGTGCACATATGAATGAAAAGTGACCAGCAAAGAGGATGGTATTTACAAATAATGTATACCAGCATGTGTTGTGTTCTATTAACAACAGAAAAGCCAGTGATGCGCAAATTCTCCAGAGATTATTCCAGATCCATTCCTTTCCTTTCTTTCTAATAATATAGAAAAGTTACAAACTTGAGATAATTATTTGCCATTAAAGTCCTAGCGTTCAGAATCTGACCCCAAAATACATTTTTATTCTTTTATGGTCAGGGAGTTTAATCTTTTAATTGGTTGTTAATCTTTTTCCTCCATTATATAGGCTAAGTGTCTATCAGGACAGTTTCTTCAAGAATCAGTACATGCTTATTTTCTATGGGATTTTTGTTTTTTCTTAACTAACTTTATTTGTGCTTCGATGTTTTCAACATAACCAAAGTTGTTGTCAGGGAACAAAACACGTCCACCACCATTGCAATTTTCTTACCAGTAATTTAGAGGATGTCTCGTATTTTTCTGTCATTTTCAAGAAATCACAATAAAACCTACTCCCAAAATGTGTTCTGGGACCATTTTGTCTTTCTCCCCCACTTAGTTCTGTGAGGAAATAGGAAGGGTCTCAACCTCCTTTCTGACTGACTGCTCTTTTTCCCAAACCCAGAAGAAATTGTGATGGGAATACTAATGCAGAAATCTTGTAAAAAATTCTTTATGACCCCTCACTCACAACCATGTTGGGTGTTGTTATAGGAGCTGAAGTCCTAACACCCAATACTTGGGAATGTTACCTTGTTTGGAAATAAGGTCATTATGGATGTTATTCACTAAGATGAGCTCATACTGGGTTATAGTAGGTATCACAAGCAGTTATTATAGACTCAGTCTGAGATACAGTTAGAGTCAATCAAATCTATTTTATTGATGCTCATCACACTTCAGACACACATCCTAATTCTAACTCCTGAGTCAACACCCAAGGGTCCCAGACACTCACCTGTGACATGTCTTAAGTCCAGGTTGCTAGAACTTGATCTTGGAAGGAGGAGTCTGGGTACAGGGGGGACAACAGCGAAAGAAACCTCTCTGTCTGGATCCTTTTAGTCCCATCACCCCCCAGAAGTCTGGGTTTTTAAAGTCCTAGTTCAGTTGTGTTTGCAGTTGATAACTGGGTAAGGTCTGGGGCATATGCCCCGGGTGTAGACTCTTAAATCACTAACTTAAGTCTATCTAAGTTCTGCAGTTTATCTAAGTTTTACAGTTCACCTTACACCATGGGCACATTGCTTATAGTCTTCTACTCAACACACACTAATTAATACAATCAACAGTCAATAATCCTATAATATTTCTGGTACTTATATCAGTGGGCTCTTAATTCAATGTAACTGTTCTTTTAAGAAAAGACACAGACATACCCAGAGAGAACATCATGTGAAGATGGAGACCAAGATTGATGTAGCTGCAAGCCAAGGAAGTCAAGTATTACCTGCCATCACCAGAAGCTGCTAATGAGGCCTATAATAGGTTCTTTCACTGAGGGAAAAATCACACCTGCCAACATTAGATTTCAAACTACTCACTTCCAGACTGAGAGAATATATTTTTGTTTTACACCATCCAATGTGTGGTTGTTTGTTATAGCAGCTCTAGAAAACTAACCCAGGGGTATTGATTTATACAATTATTTAGTGGTTTAAGTGGAAAAAGCAAAAATGATATAATATATCTTGAATACTATATTACCTAAGGAAAAAATTAAATGAACATAATAGAATCAAAACACTCAATATATCATTTTACTCTTTATATCTTGTGAAGAAATGAAAGTTTAAGTAGTTATGTGATATCTTCAAGTGAATGTTTCAAAACACACTTTTTGATACTAAGCCATTTCTTGAGGTCATATTTATATTTTCATGCATTTATTTCTTCCTTCACACACATCTTCAGTGCTCTACACCCTACACTGCATGTCCTAGATATACAAAATCAGACAATACACCTGAAGATATCACTCTCCAGGAGTGAGAGACATATCAGACTAATAGGCACATTGCAACATAAGCTTTGGTATAAACAAGTATAGAGCAGAATAGGGATATAATTTCATAATGGAGAGAGGTAGGTTATCTGAGAAAAAAAGAATAATTTTGCTTTAGATTTTGATTTAATAAGTCTTTCTAAAATTAAAGAAGGTCTCTGATGTGCAGAATTAAACATTTTGAATTGAGGAAGGAGTTCTCATTTTGAACAAAGAACAAATAGGCACTTGTCCATGTCATATGAGATAATGTATTATCATTGAACTTTTTTGAACTAATTTATTTGGTAAAAACTGCAAGCAATTGCTTCAAAAGCACAGAAGTTTCATTTTCATGTTGATTTGGGTACCAATTTGGATGTTATCTATGCTCCATATTTTAATAGGAGTGTGTGTGTGTGTGTGTGTGTGTGTGTGTGTGGTGTCTGCTGGTTTATCTTCTATTGGAACTCTGGTGGGAGTATGATATTGTATAATAGGAAACTCTTGTTAAGTGCATAGAACAAAAATTGACATCAGTATCTCTTTTAGGAAGACTTTGTGCAAACTACTAATACCTTCTGGATTCTCGTTTTCTCTTTCCACAATTTTTGTGATGAGCGAATAATGCCTACAGAGCTACTCCTATCAAATAAAATAATTAAAGATAGCAAAAACACATCATTATAATATCAGGTTTAACCTAATTAGTCTGTATGATATGAACTTTAATTTGAATATGATTTTTAAATTATCTTGGTACTTGATACTGGGTACTCCTATAAAATTTTAAATTAACTTGGTACTTTGTACTTGGTACTCCTATCAAATAAAATAACTAAACATAGCAAAAACAACACATTATAATATCAGTTTTAACCTAATTAGTCTGTATGGTATGAACTTTAGTTTGAATATTACTTTTAAATTATCTTGGTTTAATATGCAAGTTATTATCTTCGATAATTAACTTTTTCATAAGTTGGTTTTATCTATGGATAAATATATTGATATCTTACTATGTGCTAAACATTCCTATAAGAAATTTAGATTTTTTTAGCCAGTTTAATTCCAAAAATCTAACCTAATAGATGTCGTTATTATCCCCATTTTATAGGTGAAAAACTCAGGTCAGAGAGATTTAGTAACTTAGTCAGTGTTACAAAACTGTTATATGGTGAAGTTCTAGAGAGAGAACACTTGAATTTAGGAGAAATAGTAAATAAGCATGTTAAGTAAATCACTCCTTGTCTCTAAGAACTATAAAAGCTAGTAATGGTAACAGACTTCATAAATACACTAATTAAATTCCCTTTTTAATTAAATGAATTTGTGATGGTGAACCACTTCTATTTATTACTTACCTCTATCATAATTTCACCTTACACACACACACACACACACACACACACACACACACACACATATATATATATATATATATATATATATATATATATAATCAATGTGTAAATTTCCTATAAAATTAAAGTAGATAAACACTGCACTGTGTGAAGTCCCATTTTATTTATTTTATAAAACTCTTCAAAGTAGTTTTAAAATTTGGTTTGTTGTGTTATGATTGAACACTTTTGCTCATATCTATGCAAAACAGAGCAGTAACTTGTGGACACATAATTAAAGTTAAGATATTCTTTCTTGAGGGTGGCACCCTAAATTATAATTATGATGATTTAATTGAGCATCATATACTCATGGTGATCATAAAGTGTGAAGCAGGTGTGCAGCTGTTTTTCCATTGGAATGTTTTATCTTTTACACCATTGCTTCAGTGACTAAAAATCTGATTCTTACTGTTTTCCATGTGAACTCCAATTTACACCTGTGACCAATCTTTTTAATTATCAGGAACACTGCAGTTGACACAATTTGGTTCCATATGACAATATCCATTATACTCCCTTGAAAAATTACTAGCAAATGGCATCTTCACAGATGCCAAGCTGCATGGATAGCTAAAGTCATCTCCATTTTGCTTTCAATTTTGGACATTCATATTAGACAAGAGAATCATTTTCAGACATAACAACTGATGTTTGATGTAAAGAAAATATTCAAGTTATTCAAATACTTTGTTCACTCTGTTCTAATTGCCTTGCAATAAAATTCTTCTGTGTAGTGGAATCTGTTTATTGTTATTCACTGAAGTAGGAAATAGCTGGGTAAAGGCATTGATTTCCAGGAACACAGGCGGATACTTTGAGTTTCAGCACTGCCAAAAATATAATCTGCAACTAGCTTGGTGTTTTATTCTCCAGCCATAGAAACAGTTTGGGAGAGATGGGAGTACAAGTGTGTCAGTGTGTAATGGATTAGAACTCTTTGTTTAATCTTCAGCAGACTACTCTGTAGTAATTATGTTAGAATTCTCCTGTGCATGGAGACATTAAGAGATTTAATTCAAAAGCTGAGAGAGTCATGGCTTCTAGTAAAATTATGAATGAACCTGTAACAAAAATGTGACATATTTTCAAGGTCAAGGATGACACGTACGATATATTTAAAAAAATATTTGTATTATTATAACATTTAAAATCAAAAACAGTACAAATTATATATCTCAGCACTATGCATGTTATATATATATTTATATAGTAGAACTAATTACTCAAAGAGATCTAATATTTTTATGCAAACAGCATTTTAAATATTAAAGCTTTGGCTTAATACATTTCTATAACTAGGTCAAACTTCTACATTACCAATATTTTATTTTCTGATTCAGTAGTAGAAAGTTATAACAAAAAGAAAATAGAATTAAACAATCAGTAGAGTGACCATATAATATATAGTCCAAACTGGGATACTTTGAATATAAAATGGGACTATTAATTCATTATTTATGTTAAGACAACAGACATAAACCAGAGCTGTCCTACACAAACTGGTGTGTCTGATACCTTAATTACACACATATAAGATATAAGTAATAAAAGCAAGATATAAGTAATAAAATAAGTGCTGTGATATAATTTTGCTAATGATAATGAATGCTTTATTTTTATTTAAATGTGTAATTACTGTAAAAGTGTGTCCTAAAACTCATACAAAGCTTAATTCGTCTTCATTTCTTTACCATCCCCTCATGGACAACTGCACACAAGGTAACAGTTGATGAATTTTTATGGCAGCAGAGAAGTTTTGTGCTCTTTTTCAGGGTTTCAGGCCATACCGTGCAGTGTTTCTCATCTCATCTTTGCTTTCCTAAACTGGCATCTGCTGCAATTTGTCTGATCAGATCATATTTTTGGGGATGGTGCCCAGAAGAATAGGGATCTTTTTTTTGTGCTTCAGATCAAGAGGTTCTCAAACTTGACAAAATCCACAGTCTTCTCAGTACTTCTTTGTGGCTACACCCCACAGTTCTTCTCAGGTCTGTTACCTAGAAAATAATTTTGGACCAAAGATATTCTACCTTTCCAGATATTCTTGGTTTTTTCCTTCGAACTATTTTAGGCTTCTTTCCAGGAATTTATTGTATCACTTGGTTTAAAATGAAAAAGAGAAATAGGACACAAATATTTTTAGAAACAAATTTAGAATTTTTTAAAAAAAAACAACAATCAGTTGAAAATATGATGGCCCATTTGAATTTGAAATGATAAACTTTAATTGTAATTTTCAGAGTCACATTTTATATAATGTAAAATGTGCCAAAACCAAAAACACATAATCAGGAATGGGAATAGTGAAAATCAGAAATCATTTCAACAAAACCAGGATGCTATTTATGAGATGAGGCATAGCCAAAAAGCTGATAAATATCAGTTATTAAGCTCATGATTTCCATTTTGAAAATCTTAAAACAGTCAACTAGTAAATTTACTCACATTCAGAAAATTTCCTGGTTGTTTTTGTATCATCAATTTGAATATTAGGATAATAGAGTCTTTATTTATAAGCATTAACATTTTATTGTCATTTACAAAAACATTTTAAGGCACCATTTTGCAAGGTAACTTAAAATGCGATATTTTAGGATTTTGTGGATCGAGTATTTGCATACTAAGGTCAAAAAATAAAAGGAAATATAAAATATGTCTGATAATTTTACCTTCTTTCTCCCATCCTTCAAACAAATTTTGAGTTCTAAATGATGGAGTCTTTGAATATGAGAGTCCTGTAATGTGTGAGGTTGAATGCCATGAAGAATACTATTAATATATTATTTTTATTATTAAGATACAAATAGTAAATTCGAGATAAATAATTATTTTGTTATTTCCTGGTATGTTTAATCTGAAGGAAAAATAAAAATAAAAAATAGAACTAATTACTCAAAGAGATCTAATATTTTTATGCAAACAGCATTTTAAATATTAAAGCTTTGGCTTAATACATTTCTATAACTAGGTCAAACTTCTACATTACCAATATTTTATTTTCTGATTCAGAGTTATGTTCTATTGCAAAATTATTAACAACTATTCCTTAGCTACTGGAAGAAACATTAATATTCATTTGGCCCGGATATTTTTATATGTTATCTCTAGTTATCTGAGAATTTCCTGGAACATCTGGACACTTGGATGCCTAACCAAGATGGGCCAAGTGCCAGTGAAAATAATATACATTGCTCCTAGCTTTGTAAAGTTATTGTATAGGAGTTTATGCACACATATCCAAGATTCTATGCTCAAATGAAAACATACTCAAAAGCTGAACAGTATAATTGGGTTTGTGCAAACCCTTTAAATGATAATTTGGCTCAAATGCTTAATTAAACTAAATTGCGGGATTGAAATGAAACCATTGGAATGAAAAGGCAGCTCATTAACTGATGTTATACTCAAACCAATATAATTTTTAAACGCATGAATATTATTCTCCTAACTATAACCTGAACATGAATGATGTTTCATTAAATCCTATAGGAAGAGTCCTTAGTGAATAGTAGGTAGTT
Source organism: Marmota flaviventris (assembly GCF_047511675.1). Classification (NCBI taxonomy): domain Eukaryota; kingdom Metazoa; phylum Chordata; class Mammalia; order Rodentia; family Sciuridae; genus Marmota; species Marmota flaviventris. Next base: position 53,020,458 of record NC_092499.1, on the reverse strand, counting down.
ACATTATGTTAATTAAAATAGTGCATTCTTTTTAAAGAAAAGGAATATTTAAGATAATTGATTTCCTTATATACTACACTGGACATCAATTGGTATTCTTAGATATGGAAGAAAAATTTTCCTTTGTAGCATGAATAATATGTTCATTTTCTACAAAAGAGAACACAGAGAAGCAGGTTTGGGAAGTAAGAAGTAGTGAGTGTCACCAGCTGAGAAGAGTACGAAATTTCACTCTGTTTGCAAGCTAACAATTTAGCCTGCCACAATGTGAATATGGTGACAGAAGACATGAGACCCCAGAAGTGCAAACAGCAAAAGAAGTGTCCTGATATCAGTGAATTTTTGCTTGCTTTCTGACTCCTAACTCCCACTGATGACATGGGAGACAGATTACAGCTATACACACAGTGGGTTGCCTTACAAAAGCTCTCAGGATCAAGGTTGCAGGGGCTCACTTTGTAGCAATCAGGAAACAAGCCAGTCTTCCAACCTCTAGGGAGGGAGAATTGTCATCATTTTCTTGGGGTCATAACCTACACAGTTGCCTGTAAGACTAATTATAAAAACTACTCAAAATCAGGAGAATAAGTTTTGTGTTTGGGCAAACTCAGCAAAAATGTGCAGTGACACTTAGACCTCTCCAAAGAGCAAGCTGTTCAAATTTTTTGCTTAGTCACTAAAACTCAAATCCAAGTCTGAATCTTAGATTGTCATTCGACACCACACTGGACAAACACTATCACATCAGGTCTGATGTTATTACATCTCTTACTACATGGTGGATAAAAGGTATAGCATTGATAGTTATATTGACAATTCCAATTTATATGGAGTTCATAAAAAGGAAAATGGCAGGATTTTCACTAAAGTGAACCTTGAAGGAACCAACGCTGAAGAGAATGTTTTAATTCAAGTACAGATGCCATTCAAGCTTGTTTCAAATACTGGAGCAACTTTAAGGATAGTAGATAAAAAGGAGACAGTGTATTTATTAATCAACAAGGAAGATAAGTAAAAAATAACCGATTTGACTGTAGAAACGCCAAAAAACAGCCTGGGGACAAATATAGATGACTTCTTGATAGCATATAATGCAAGTCAGATTCATCTTTTGGAAAAAAGAAATGGAGAGTTAGTTAATAAGTGCAAATATCAGAGAAAACCAATATTCCACAGGTAATGGAAGCCTGCTCAATACTATTCAATAACTTCTTATTGGTTAAGTAATATATATATATATATATATATATATATATATATATATATATATATATATATATATTTGTGTGTGTGTATGTGTGTGTGAAAATCCTGCCATTTTCCCTTTCAATGGACTCCATATATATTGGAAAATTCAATATAACTATCAGTGCTATACCTTCCACCATGTAGACATCTTCAAAAAACATAACCTTTTAAATGAGTTCCAATGTTGAAGATTATTAGCTGATCATTTAATATCCTTCAAGTTATCAGTGTCCTTACCAACAAAACAAAACAAAAAATAAAACACCTCATTGTTGCAGTAATTCACTTGCAGGTCAGCATGGGAAAAGAAAGAAGAAGCAGAGCAAGCGAAGCAGCAGCAGAAAAAAAGTCCTTTATTGTATACAAGCAATCTTTTTATAGTATTGTGAACAAAGAAGGCAGCCTTCCAACATCAATAAATCAGGTCTTTCAGCTAATTAAACATAGTATACAGAAGTTTTACTTTCTAATCAGAAGTGACCCGCTTCTCATGGCTAATCTATTCTCTGCCCAGAGTATGTTGAACTCTGCTCTTTGTTAAGAACAGATAATAAAATTTTTCTTAGCGCCCTCCTAGCCCACTTGGCAGAACATCCCATTTGCAGGCAAGTCCTCCCAAGGACAGCAGACACCTTGTTTTCAAGCATGTCCGCTGTTAACTTATCTAAACCTTGAAGGAGCCTCTCATTTGCAAGTAGGCCCTCCCAAGGATAGCAGACACTCGTTTTCAAGCATGTCCGCTGTTACCTATCTATACCTTGACAGAATATCCCATTTGCAGGCAGACTCCATCAAGGACAGTAATAGTAACGCAGTTACATCTGATTCTCTATACCTCATGATAGAGATAGAATATAGACTGTAGCTATCATCTCATAGGAATCCCTGGGACATGCAATGATGGTTGCACAGAAATAGGAGGAATTGGGTGCTCAGTGACACTAAACTTTGGTCAACAGTTATTGATATTTAGGTCTAGTCAATAGATATGTAACAAAAACATGTTGACTAGCTAGATATAAAACCAGAAATAAATGTGGTTACCAAAGACCAAATCTTATGTACATGTAGAGCTGGTGTGAATGATCATGAGTGTTACTCATGCTGACTCCTTTTTTTTTTTGGTGGGGGAGTGTACCGACCACTGAGCCCCAGCCCCAGCTCTATTACTGGAGCTGGGACTCTGTCACAGCACTGATTACTGTGAGTTCTTCTTTTATGTGTTATTGTGTCTTTTTACTTATAGAGTTTTCTATTAACAAAAAATCATCAGGTAAGAAATCTTCATGGCTTGTTTGCTGTTGCAACATTAGCATCCTGAACAATGGGCAAATGATTCATTGAATTAATATTTGAATATTTCGTATGCAAAATAAATGAATGGATGAATAAAATCACATTATCATGAAAAAAGTGGTACTTTGCTTCTCTATAGGACCCATTTAATAAGGTATATTCTGTTACAAGAAGGAAAAAGAGAAGATATGGCAAGCAAAGGCTATATTGGAGATATTCAAATGTTTGAAGTAGTTTAAAGGACAACATTTATCTACTTTTTAGCTAACAGAGTCAAAAACAAGTTTTTTGAGTATGGATGTTTATTACTTTCTGGGATATAATTTACTAAGAATGAGTTTTTAAGGTATATGGAATTCAGGGTAGTAATGTAAAAAACATTGAAGATAAAATGTTTTTTACTGACACAGATAAGAACTTCAACTGTTTTCTGATATGTTTTTTGATAAAGCAAGATTTTCCCACCAGCAGCTTCTAAACCATATTCCATTCTTTCTGCCTGTATATCCCACCTCATTGTTGACATATCTTCAGTCTCCTCATAATTTCTGAGAACTTGAATAGTGAGCACTTTTCAGAACAAGGTGAATTTTGGTGACTGTTTCCCATAAATTCTTTCACCTTGCTTCCACTACAACTGTCATCTCTAGGCTGCTCTTACTGGCAATCTTATAATAAGACTTGAGTTGATGAATTTTGGTTGTTTTCTCACCTTTAGAGAGAGATAATAAAGGTGACTGTGTTGATTGGGTCAACTTTATATCTTCATGTGTGTGCTCAATGTCACATCCAATCTTAACAGATCATCTTGATATCTTTCCTAGCCAATGATTGCATGCAGAAGCCTACTTGAGAAACAAAAGTAGAAAAGTTCAAATACCCTAACCCTGGAAATTTGTTCCAGAAACTGTCCCAAATGGGTTTTTCAAATTCAACCCATGTTGCTTTGATTTGGACATGCAATAGTACCTAAAAAGTGAAAAGAAAGATAAAAAATAGTCTAGGAGGAATTTTTACTCATTGTATATATGAATGTGTGTATACACACACACACACACACACATATATATTTAGTGGGGGAGTATACTGACCACTGAGCCCCAGCCCCAGCTCTATTTTGTATTTTATTTAGAAACAGGGTCTCACTGAGTTGCTTAGTGCCTTGCTTTTGCTGAAGCTGGCTTTGAACTCACGATCCTCCTGCCTCAGGCTCCTGAGCCACTGGGATTACAGATGTGTACCACCACACCATCACACCCAGCAACTCATCCTGTGTTGAACATGAACTATGCCCAGGCTCCCAGCTTTTTCTAATGACTTATGAATAATTTTAAAGGAATCATCTTTAGCAGTTTCTTCTGTGAATTCCTTAACAGAGACATTTTCCTCATGTTTTATTTGGTGAGAAAAACACAGGTACCTATACTCTGAATAGATAGATACACAGTATCACTTCCACTCCACATGCATATTCAAGTTGCTCCAGAACAGTGTTATTGAGCATATTTTTTGAAATGATGTGAAAAGTTCTAGATCTGTGTTGTCTAATCTATCTGATAGCAACAACAACCTGGGTGGTTGAAGAACTGAAATTTTATTTTTGTCTTCTGTAATTTACTTTAAATTAAATAGACACATGTAGAGTATGATCAATTTATTATTATCACCAGAGAGCCTATTCAGAATGAAGATTTTTTCAGGGTCCACCCTAGTCTTATAATGTCTGAGTTTGCATCTTAGCATCTCCATGGGACCTACTTGCACATTAATATTGGAAGAGCAGCAGTCATAGAAATGTCTGTCAAGTTTATTTAGTATCAAATGAAGGCTTTGTTGGGATGGGGACTTTTGAGCTCCACCCCTAGATTTCTGATTCAGTATTTATAGATTAAAGCCCAAGTTCCTAGATAATACTGATACCACTGGTTTTAAAGATCACTGGAGCATTGGCTTCTCTCTGGCCAGTAAGAAAATCAATAAATAGCCATCTGGCTTACAAACACTTGAAGAGCTTATTAAAAATACAGATTCTTAGTCCTTAAACTTGTAGCTTCAGATTCATTAGGTTTGTGATGGGACTCAAGAATCTTTATTTCTGGTAAAATCTTCATGTTTTAATAATATGCAAGTAGATTTGGGAACCGTCATTGTAAGATTTTCTTTCAGAGATGATAGTTTTCCATGTGAATTTTAGAAGTGTTTACTATAAATACTGTAGATTAAAGGAAAAAAAAAACATGGTGTTTATATTTTAAGGGCACAGATTATCATTTGGAAATGATTCCCCATGGATCTTTAAACAGTCAGTAATTTTATATGTATGATGTCCAAAATGGTAACTTTATACAGATGATATTTTGAGTTCTATGAATACTGACTACTTGAAACACTCAACAGTCTGAAATTTTAGGCAAATATAATTTTGGCTGGATCACTGAAATAATTATAGCATGTAGTAACTCAGAAATTGGGTCAGTGCAGACCCTCATCTGGATAACTGTGGAAAGTTACTAGGCAAGTTATTTAACTTCTTAGTACCTCAAAGTCTTCATGTGTAAAATGTGTAATGTAATATACTTATTAAGATTATTGTCAGTCAATGAACTAATACCTTCCAAAGTCTTAGACTAGTTACTCTTATTGTTATCATCATGGTCATTATTATTTCCATTTATGCCAATTATAAGAAATTAAAAAAATTTCTTTATGATTCAGTGTGCATAACAGGTGGTTTTTAAAAAATCAGTTGAGGAATAAAATATCTCTTATTCACTTAATCCAACATTATCTGATCAAAACTGAGGCATAAATCAGAAGCATTAAGTTCCCAGACCAAGAGCCAAGAACCATTTGTTCTCTTGACCTTTTTAATTCTATATTGTTCAGTATGTGGCTTCATTATATTGTTTATCTCAAACTTCCAGCCTAATAAAAAAGTCCATTTTTGCATGGATGGCAATTTAGAGGAATCAGTATGCTATGAGAGGCATTCTAGAATAGTGGCCAGGGTAGTACCAGCTAGTAAGATGTCATACATTATCCACTAATTATCTGTCTAGGTTTTTAAGGCAAGGTTGTATGTGCCTTCTTCAAGTTTCTAGAATGGCTCCTTCTCCTCCTCCTCCTGCTCCTTCTTCTTCTCGCCCTCTCTCCTTCTTGCTTCATTAGTTTTTCTTTAATGCCTCTTGAGAAATAAAACAAACACTGTATATCAACTAGAACAGTGCCTGGAACATAACTATCAATGTTATTTCATTATTATTTATTAAAAGATCATGTTCATATTTATGCATTTTAAAATAAAGCAGTGTTTGCTAGTGGCTGACTAATAAAGTTCCTGTCATTTCCCTCTTGAGTTGGCAGCATATTGGAAGGACTTTCCAGAAACTCAACTGAAAGTTTAAAAATGAGTACTCAGGGTTTGCACCTAAGCTTCCATTCTTAGTCATGTGAAGAATCCACATGAATCAGAATGGTCACTGTGCTACCTTACCTTGTCGTTTTCACTGCATTCACTAAAATGGGGTTGAATATCTCAATGATGGAAATATTGAGGAAGCAGAGGCCAATTTTAAACTTTTTTGTTTTCTCACCAGGATGCCACTGTGAAACAAATTTGCTTTTCCTAAAAGCTGTGATTCTTCCATTCTTCTCTTTTTCTTTGTTCTGATCTGTTTTTGTTTTCTGGATATTTTAGTAAATTACTGGGAGTTGCAGAGTTGAGTCAGGCAATGAGATTATTTTAGCATATGCTTAAAACTGACCAAATTATGCTATATGCATGTAGAAATTATCTCAATGAATTCTACTTTTTGTTTAGCTACAATGCACCAATTGTAAAATAAATTAATGAAAGACCAATAGAGGAGAGTTAGGAAGTCAGGGGGAAGGAAGAGGAGAGGGAAAGGAGGTAGTACTGGAGATTGAAATAGAGTGAATTATATTAAATGCATTAGTGAATATGTCAAAATGAACCACACAATTATGTAAAACTATAGTGCACTGATAAAAACATAACATAGAAAAAAGAAAAAAAATGTTACCTGTGGGCTGTTCTGTAAAAGGGATTAGAAAAGTTAATTCTTAGCATATGTTGAAAATTCTTTTTCCCATTTTCCGGCTATATAGTAGACTATATCCCATATGAAAGTGCCTCATAGAGCCAGGACTACTGAGTTGAGGAGGTAGTCTTGCTTCACCTGGAACTTTGCAGACTACGGGAAGAGATCATGTACTAATTAATCTTCTTTTCTTGACTTCAATGGATGTCAGTTTGTACAAATGCTACTCTCTAAGGGTTTCTCTTAACCACCCTTAGGCAAATATAGAATACTATCATCTCTAAAAGAAAGCGAAATGTGTTTTTAAAATGAAATTGTTGGCTACCAAATATTTGAATTTTAGCTTAAGAAATGTCTGTGCACTAACTTTATGGTAATGATGAGAAAAAACTGAGGAATTTTAAAAATTCTTAAAGCCCAGACTATTTACTTAGAATGTCTGGGTATAGACAGAGGTATCAGTATATTTTTTAAAGCTCACCCGGTGATTCCAATGCTCAACCAAGATTTAGGATCACTGCTACTTTTGTTATTTTCCATGTTCTCTAAATCAACTGCCTGATTTGAAAAAAACAAAAATTCAAGGAATAAAATAGCTATGTTTCTTATTTGAACTTTATAGCCTCAGCCATTATATAAACATAAAGTTATCCTTTATATACTTGTACCGGGAAACTGATTTGATGAACTGTTCTACTAAAATAGCATATTTTATGTTTTTGTATCTTTTCTTTATATTAATATAGCACAAGATAAAAACTACAATGCACAAAATAATTATTAGCTAAAAAACTATTGATTCAAAGTATTGAGATATTTACATTAATTTGCATTCTGATATTAATAAAACGTTGCATATTTATGTTCTGAATCAATGCTATTTAGCACTGTTTTTTAAATTTTTTTTATGAGAGCCATTTTGTTGTTTACAGTTTAATGGAAATATATAATCTGCTTAATTCTTCCTTAGCATTGATGATCAGAAGTACAAGGAATGTCAACATTTCAACTATTTATTGTACATCGAGTAGGAACAGCCAGTCTTTAAAAATTACTTCCCAATTACTAATACCACAAAATATAATGAGTTGGAATTTTTAAAAATGGAGCAATTATTTTATTTTCATTCAAAGTAATCCAAATATGTTTGCATCTTTATGCATTTGTTTATTTATAGGAATCCTGTAGTGTTAACATGAATGGAGCTAAATAACCAACTATTAGCTCCCGAGTTAAGCACAGACTCTCTTTTAAAGACTCTGTCCCATCTCTCTTAGCCCTTCCAGTTCTCAATCTTGGTGGCACATTGGAATCACCTAAGGATTGTTAATAAATATTGATGCATGGTTTCCACTCCCAGATATTCATACTTAATTGGTCTGCACTCCACTCTGAGTATCAGGATTTTTAAAAGTTCCCAGGTCATTGTACTAGAGCACCAAAATGGAGAGCCACAGGACTAAACTCAGGAAGATTGCATTAACTATTAAACTGCCAAGCAACCAGAAGTTTCTGGTAAGTATATTTTTAAATTTCATACATAAAATATGCTCATTCAATATACTCTTTATTGACATTTCATATAATTAGAGATTTTTCTGAAAAATTAAAAGTTTTAATATTTTTTATCTTTTAGAATATAAAATGAAATAGTTATTATTTCAAAAACTAAAGGGCATATGTTGTTAAAAATAAAATTTTTATATATTGAAAATGTTCAAAAAATATTTACACATTAAATACCAATCCAAAATTTATATTCAAAATAGGTGTATTCACATCTCTATATTTATGTAGGTGTGAACTGAGACATATATATTATAAGGTAAGAGGATCAAGAGTTCAAAGCCAATCTCAGCACTTTACTGAGGCCCTAATCAACTTAGCAAGATCCTGCCTCGAAATGAAAATTTAAAAAGTGGCTTAATGGTTAAGCATTTCTGGGTTTAATCCCTGGCACCAAAATAAATAAATAAATGAGACAAAAAGTTTTGAAACCAGATGAAGAATCTGAGAGATTGTTGATGAAGTCTCACAATTATATAAAAAAAAAATTATTCAGAACATTATATTTGTTTGGACTGTGATTCAGTCAGGTTCATGACCAGTCAAATAAAGGATAGAACACGGGGAATGAAGATGGCTGAATGCAAGTGGACCTGTAAAAATTCAGAAGGATGTGATTCCAGTATTCTGAAGTTAAAAGACATGGGCATTGGTATAGGTATCACCTCATTTGTAACTCAGAATCCTAAATCCTTCCAACCCAGGCAATGCATCTTTCTTCCGGTTATTGCCACATGTCTGTGATTTCTTATGGAAATCAAATAGTCATGGATCAAATGTCTTGGCTTGATCATCAACTTCTCTTTTTTTCCTTCTTATTTATGACTTTTTGTTCTTTTTTGAGATTTTATCAATTTATCTTTTAAAATGTTATTGATCTTTTTTTTTCAATTTTGACATGTTATTTTCCAAGCATACCTTTTCTTCTCAGCTTAGTAGTTAAATTGTCTCATGTTGCAAAAAAATAGAAGGCCCACCTTTGGCTTGGCACCAGAGATGAGAATATTTCTCTCTTTCTAGTTTAGACATCCTTAGGGAGTGGCTGTGTTCTCAAACTAACCGCCTGGATGTTTCAACGTCCCTGGTTCTCCTACCTTTTTTCAGAAAGAAAAAAGATACAAAGAATAGAATATAGTCACATGCTACGTTTAAAATGCTTATCTGAGATTCTGCTCATATCATTAATCCAAAAGTATGACATTTGTTAATAGTTTGACAAAGGAGGTGATATGGTTTCATGTGAGAGCCCTAAACAAAATTAATATTCAACAGATGAATATATAAAGAAAATATGGTATTAAATACAAAATGGAGAATTACTCATCCATAAAGAAGAATGACTTTATGGCATTTCCTGTAAATGGGTGGAACTGAAGACTATCATGCTAAGTGAAATAAGTCAGTTTCAAAGCATGAAAGGTGGAATGTTTTCTCTGATATGTGGAAGCTAATCCAAAATGGGAAGAGGATAAAAAAAGAAGAGAAGAAAGACCAGTGGAGTAGACAAAAGGGAAAGACAGTGAAATAAATCTGACCTAATATTCCTATGTACATATATGAATGTACCACAGTGAATCTCATTATCATGTACATCCCAAAACCACTAATTTAAAAGAAAAGAACTATAAGTAAATAGAAAAAAGATCAGTAGACTAGAGGGAAGGGAGCAGAGGGAGGGAGGAGGGAGAGGAAGGGGAAGTACTGGGGACTGAATTAGAACAAATTATAATCCATGCTTTTATAATTATGTCAGAATAAACTCTATTGTCATATATAACTAAAAAGAACCATAAAATTTTAAAAATACTTTTCTATTAATAAAGAGAAAGGAGAAAATAGATTCAATGTAAAATATCAACATTGTATAATATTGCCTAATTCCCTTTGTACTGAAATTAACTGTAATCACCAAATCCAAAGATACAGATGCAGTAACTTGGTTACAATAATATAACGATTATTATATTTCAATAATATGATTATATTATATTACTCAGCTACAATTAATTCAAATAGTATATTGACTCACCAATGTCAGTCACTCTTCTACTCTATCTCCCAGGGTGTATCAATTCTAGTGGGGGAAGACAAAAATGTAAACAAATCCATCAGCCAATTTTACAGAAGGATACTACCAGATGGGACCAGAACATGAAGAAATTAAAAGTCCAGGTAAAGAAGTTTATTTTAAGTTTATTCTATAGATGAGCTATTCTCATTTATAGTTGGTATTATTTATATTCTCAATTATCATTTTTCTCAGCTGCATCTCATTCGTTTCTACTTCTACCTAATCATTTTTAAATAATTTATTTATTCACCTATCTATAAATTATAGTGTATATTCTACTTTTTACCCCTTTTAAGAACTATGCTGCTGAGAATATTCTTGTATACATATGTTAGCTTACATGTGGGAGAGATTGTATTGAGCACAAAATGTAAACTCTGCAACATGGAGTTTTACATGGTGAAGATATATTCCAAAATAGCAGTTCAGTTTTGTACCTAATAAAGGTAAAATCTCCAATTCTTTGAAAGTGTTCACCAACATTACATATTATTAATAATCTAAATTTTTGTTAAATTTATATATATAGTATGGCATTTTAAGAGATGATAATTTACTTTCCTGTATTGCTAATGAGATTGAACATATTTTTGTATGTTTGTCAGTTTTTAACATTTTTTATTCATTAAAATTCTTTTTCTCTACCAGACTATCTTTTTGTCTATGTATTTGTAGGAGATTTTTACATAATTAGGATGTTAATATTGTCAGTGACTTGTGTTGTGACTTGCATTTTTGCTTGTGTACACTGTTTCCTTATAACTTGTTTTTAAATTTCTTATATTTTTCCCATATTTTTAGTGATACATTATAATTATAATTATGCATAATGGTGACATTTATGTTACATATGTGTACATGCACAAAATATATAACAATATAATTTGGCCAATATCATTCTCCAGTTTTTCTCCTTATAACAGAAGTGCTTAACAATATCAAATTTAGTATTTCTTTCTATGATGTTTAAAATGTTTTAAAACTCTTTCAGGAAGCCTTTATTTTCCTGAGATTTTGAGGCTAGTCTCCTATAGTTCTAAAATTTTAATATACTTTTCTTCCAGTTTTAAGCTTTTCTCATTTACTTTAGGGAGTGTAATTTTGATTAAGAATTGCAATTTATATTTTCTATTCAAATAACTAAGCCACAAATAATTATTGAATAGATTCTTTTAAAATTATTTTTAATTGAAACATAAAGCATAGAAGCTATACAACCTATTGGAGGTACCATGTAATGTTTGATACATGTATATATTATGTAATGTTTAAATCTTTTTAAACATATATTTCTACTCAAACATTTATCATTTCATTTTCAAAATTCTTTTAGATTTTTATGGCTTTTTAAAAAATTTTTGATTCTGGGATTGAACCCAGGGCCTTGTGCATGCAAGACAAGCACTCTACCAACTGAGTTATATCCCCAGACTCTTCTTCTGGCTTTCTGAAATGTACAGCATATTATTTTTTTTTATGGTCAACATACTGTGCAATAGTACCCCCAAGTTTCTTGCTCCCATAAACTGTAACTTAGTACTCATTGATCAACATTTCCTCATCCTTCCCCACTTGCTTCCCTGACCTCAGACAATTGCCATTCTAAACTCAACTTCTATGAGATCAACATTTTTAGATGCAAAATATGAGTGAGATCATGCTATAGTGGTCTTTCTGTGATTGACTTATTTCACTTAACGAAATGACCTCCAGTTCCTTCCACCTTGTTGTAAATGAAGAGTTTCATTCTTTTTATGGATGAATACTATCCCACTGAGTGTACATCCCACATTGAATTTCCATTTACTAATTATTCAATTACAGGTCTTTCACAGATAATGTTTCAAATAGGATCAGAAGCGAGCTCATTTCTCTACCTTCTATTCTGGTCCATTTACCCATTATTGTGTAAATATCACATTGTGCTAATCACTAAAGCTCTTATTAAATTTTAATATTTTCTAGAAAAAAAATTCTCCAGTTTACTCTTAAGGAGATATTGACACTTGTTCCTTACCATAGGGATGTCACTAAAATAATAGAAATAAGGCATACAATTCCAAACCAGAAGAGGAAGAAATAGTAATAAGAAAAAGAAAAATCACTGACAATCCACACGCTGTACATCATTACCACCAAGTAAGAATTGTCGTCTTTTATTTGTTAGCTCTTTTGGATGAAATCATACTGATAATGACTTATAAAGATGAGCACCTCTTAATGTTTATTTATCATGGGTTTTTATTGACTCTTCTTTTAATACTGTCTGTTCGTATTTATTGCTCATGTTTTATTGGGCCATCTGACTTTCTTTAACTGTACACAATAGTTTTTAATATAATCTGGTACTGTGATTTATTTTGAGCCTGTGTAATACCTTTTTACTTTTTCTGAAATGGATCTTTAGGTCTGTTCATATATGTCCTACTGTTTCTTTTCTTGAAGATTAACATGAATATTCTCTATGCATTCAGGTCTTATACATTTTTAAATTAAAATATCCAATATCTCCCAAAAGATCTTGAAACTTTGTTTGGAATATTAAATGGATCTGTAGATAAATTTAAAGGGAATAAGCATCTTATAATCCTTGAAAGTATCTACTTTTTTTCTTAATGAAGTTCTTAATTTATATCCAACATATAATTCAGATTTCTATGTTGATATCTTATGTACCATTTTCTGAATTTATTCTTAGTTATCTCGTTTATTATGGTACTAAAATTTCCTCCCATGATAAAGTATACTTTCTATTGTACCAGAATAGAAAAAATGAAATTCATATTTCTTTAATGACCATGCTTCCAGGGAACCTGTCAATTTATTGACTCCTATAGGTTGCCTGTAGATGCACATTAAATTTTCTACATTCACAATGTCTTTTCCAAAAGGTAATGTTTTAAAAAAATTCCAGTTATACTAATTTTTATTCCTTCCTTTTTAATTACTATAGTGACTACAATTCCAGTCCTGGTTTGCCTAGAATTATTTTTATCAGATTTTCTTCCCTTGTTATAAGGCAAATCAAAAGGAAAATTGTTCAATAAATCATTTAAGTATGTTGTTTGTAGTAAGCTTTTCATAGATATTAACATAAAGGAACATCTCTCTGTTTGCAAAGTAAAATACTTTTACCCTGTGCTTATTTTTTATGTATCAAAATTATCAATTTTTTCCTTTTCTATGTAATTTTGGTATTATATCTAGAACAAATTCAAACTGCTTATGATACTTGTTTCTAATTTAACATTTTTGCTATTGTAAATAATATGTAAAAACTTGTATCTTCAAACTGTCATTCAAAGTATGTAGATGTAAAATTAATTCACAAATGGCTTATATATTTCCAATAGTTAAATATGTGAATTTTCCAGGTCACATGGATAACTTGAAGTAGTACATGATGAGTCTGATCCATGATTTCTAGAATATGACACCTGTGAGAGGTATCACACCTTGAGCTATTCTTTTCCATATTGGCTAATACTCACAGGCTAAATGCACCCCCTAAACTGGACTTATACCAGGTATGTTATAACTGGCCCAGGAACCCTTTAATAGGATATGACCATTCTAATGTCCATCAGCATTTGTTTGTTTTCAATTTTTTTTTTATTTTCTCTATTTAGCATTAATGATAGAATTGTTTTTTTTTCTTTATAATTCTCTATGGATAGGGGATTCTGTGGATTTTTACTTTCAATTATTGGGTTTTTATAGTATAATTATATTTGTTTCATTTTCTAAATTATGAGGCTGATAGTTATGTTTTCATCCTTTTGGCACATTTCTATTTTATTGTTCTGTTTATACATAATTATTACATACTCTGTATCTAGTACTACAACATCTTAGTGTCCAGGGTTGGTACTAGATCTGTTGATTCTTCTTTATGTTTACTCTTATAAACTAAAAATTTCCATATTTTAAAATTTTTTAATTTGTTTTACTTAGTTATACATGACAGTAGAATGCATATATGCACCTTGATATATCATACATAGATGGGATACAACTTCCCACTCCTCCGAGTGTACATGTTGCCGAATCAGACTAATCAGGCATTCACACGTATACATACAGTAATAATGTCTGTTTCATTTTACTATCTTTCCTATCTCCACACACCCTCCCTCTCCCCTCCCATCACTTTCCTCTTCCGGATCTAAGGTAATGCTATTCTTCCCTAGTGCCCCCCAACTTATTGTGAATTAGCATCCACATATTAGAGAAAACATTCGGTCTTTAGTTTGGTGGGGTTGGCTTATTTTGCTTAGGATGATATTCTCCAACTCCAACCATTTACTGGCAAATTCCATAGTTTTAATCTTCTATAAAGCTAAGTAATATTCCATTGAGTATATATGCCACACTTTCTTTATCCATTCATCTATTGAGGGACACCTAGGTTGGTTTCATAGTCTAGCTATTGTGAATTGATCTGCTATAAACATTGATGTGACTGTCACTATAGTATGCTGATTTTAAGTCCTTTGGGTATAAATCAAGGAGTGAGATAGCTGGATCAAATTGTTGTTGCATTCCCAATTTTCTGAGGAATCTCCATACTGCTTTCCATATTGGCTGCACCAATTCGCAGTCCCACCAGCAATGTATGAATGTGCCTTTTCCCCCACATCCTCACCAACACTTATTGTTTGTATTCTTAATAGCTGCCATTCTGACAGAAGTACGATGAAATCTTACAGTAGTTTTGATTTGCATTTATCTAATTGCTAGAGATGTTGAACATTTTTTCATATACTTGTTGATGAATTATATATCTTCTTCTGTGAAGTGTCTGTTCAGTTCCTTAGCCCATTTATTGATTATTGATTTTTTTTTGGTGTTAAGTATTTTGAATTTTTATATATCCAAGAGATTAATACATTATCAGAAGTGGATGTGGTAAAGATTTTCTCCAAATCTGTAGGCTCTTACCTCATTTTATTAATTGTTTCTTTTGCTGAGAAAAAGCTTTTTAATTTGAATCCATCCCATTTATTAATTTTTTATTTTACTTGAGCTTTAGGAGTCTTGTTAAGGAAGTGAGATCCTAAGGAGACGTGGTGAAGATTTAGGCCTATTTTTTCTTCTGTTAGGCACAGGGTCTCAGTTCTAGTGCCTAAGTCTTTGATCCACTTTGAGTTGATTTTTGTGTAGAGCGAGAGGTAGAAGTTTAATTTCACTTGCTACATATGGATTTCCAGTTTTGCCTGCACTGTTTATTGAATAGACTATCTTTTCTCCAGTGAATGCTTTTGGCACCTTTGTCTAGTATTATATTACCATATTTATGTGTGTTTGTTTCTGTGTCCTCTACTGTACCATTGGTCTGCAAGTCTATTTGGTCCCAATACTATGCTGTTTTTATTACTATAGCTCTGTGTTATAGTTTAAGTTCTGGTATTGGGGTTCCTCCTGCTTTACTTTTCTTGTTAAGGATTGATTTAGCTATTTTGGGTCTCTTATTTTCCCAAATAAATTTCATGATTGCCTTTTCTAATTATATGAAGAATGTCACTGGGATTTTAATAGGAATTGCATTAAATCTTTATAATGCTTTTAGTATTATGGCCATTTTGACAATATTAATTCTGCCTATCCAGGAGCATGGGAGATCTTTCCATCTTCTGAGGTTTTTTTTTTTTTTTTCAATTTCTTTAGTGTTCTGTAGTTTTTATTGTAGAAGTCTTTCACCTCTTTTGTTAGATTGATTCCTGCATATTTTATTTTTTTTAGGTTTTTGTGAATGGCGTACTTTTTTAAAATTTCTCTTTCAGTGAATTCATCCCTAACATATAGGAATGTGTTTGATTTATATATGTTGATTTTTATATCCTGCTATTTTGCTGAATTCATTTATTAGTTTTAGAAATTTTCTGGTGGAATTTTTTGATCTTCTAGATAAAAATCATGTCATCAGCAAATATCGTTGTTTGAGTTCTTCTTTACTTATTTGTATCCCTTTAATTTCTTTTTTCTGTCTAATTGCTCTGGCTAGAGTTTCAAGGATGATGTTGAATAGAAGTGGTGAAAGAGGAATCCTTGTTCCAGTTTTTTTTTTTTTTTTTTTAATCAGGAATGCTTTCAATTTTTCTCCATTTAGAATTATGCTGGCCTTGGGTTTAGCATAGATAGCTTTTACAATGTTGAGGTATGTTACTACTGTCCCTAGTTTTTCTAGTGTTTTGAACATGAAGGTGTGCTGTATTTTGTCAAATGCTTTTTCTGCATCTATTGAGATGATCATATGATCATATAATTCTTGTTTTTAAGTCTATCAATATGACATATTACGTTTACTGATTTCCATATGTTGAACCAACCCTGTATCCCTGGGATGAATCCCACTTGATTGTGGTGCACTATCTTTTTAATGTGTTTTTGTATGTGATTTACCAGAATTTTACTGAGAATTTTTGCATCTATGTTCATCAGGGATATTGGTCTGAAGTTTTCTTTCCTTGATGGTCTTTGTCTGGTTTTGGTATCAGGGTGATATTAGCATCATAGAATGAATTTGGGAGGGTTCCCTCCTTTTCTATTTAATGGAATACTTTGAGGAGTATTGGTGTTAATTCTTCTTTGAAAGTCTTGTAGAACTCGGCTAATAATTCATCTGGTTCTGGGCTTTTCTTGGTTGGTAGGATTTTGATGGCATTTTCTATTTGACTACTTAAAATTGATCTATTTAAATCTTCTCATTTAGTTTGGGTAGGCCATATGTCTCTAGAAATTTGTTGATGTCTTCTATATTTTCTATATATATATGTATATGTCTCTCTCTCTCTCTCTGTATGTATGTATGTATATATATATATATATATATATATATATATATATATATATATGTCTTATATATTTTCTATTGCTTTGTGGCATAAGATATGGTGTATTTTAAAGAATGATCCATGTGCTGCTGAGAATAAAATATATTTGCTCATTGATGGATGAAATTTTCCATATATTTCAGTTAAGTCTAAATTATTGATTGTATTATTTAGTTCTATAGTTTTCTTGTTTAGTTTTTTTAAGTTCTGTCCAGTAGTGAGAGAATTGTGTTAAAGTCACCCAGTATTACAATATTGTGGTATATTTGACTCTTGAAATTTAGATGGATTTATTTGATGTATGTAGATGCTCCATTGTCTGGGGCATGAATATTTATAATTGTTATGTTCTGCTTATATATACTTCCCTTAAGAAGTATGAAATGTCCTTCTTTGTCTCTTATGATTAACTTTGGTTTGAAGTCTATTTTATCTGAAATGAGAATGGAAACCCCTGCTTCTTTATACAATCAGTATGAGTGATAAGTTTTTTCCCATCCTTTCACCTTCAGCTTGTGGATGTCTTCCCATGAGGTGAATCTCTTGAAGACAGCATATTATTGCGTCTTGCTTTTTAATCCAATCTGCCAGGTTATGTCTTGATTGATGAGTTTAGGCTGTTAACATTCAAGGTTATTATTGAGATATGATTTGTATTCCCTGTCATTTTGATTTATTTCTGTTTTTTATTTGTCTTAGTTTCTCATTTGGTTAAATGTCACTTTAGTGTATATTCTCTCTTTACTGGTTTTTTACTTTTTTTTTCTTTCCCACTTCATCCTCATGGAGTATTTTGTTGAGAATACTCTGTAGTGTAGTTGTGAATTCTTTTAATTTTTGTTTATCCTGGAATGTTTTAATTTCATTTTCAAACCTGAAACTTAATTTTGCTGGATATAAAATTCTTGGTTGGTATCTATTTTCTTTCAGAGCTTGAAATGTATTATTCCAGTACCTCCTAGCTTTGAGGGTCTGGGCTTAGAAATCAGTTGAGATCTGAATTGTTTTCCCCCTACATATAATTTGATTTTTGCTCTCAGAGCCTTTATAATTGTATCTTTATTCTGCATGTTAGTCATTCTCATTATAATATGTTTTAGTGTGAGTCTTCTATAATTTTATACTTTTGGGGTCCTGCAAGCCTCTTGTATTTTGATATATTGATTTTCCAATCCATTCTTTAGGTTTGGGAAATTTTCTGCTCTTATATCATTGAAGAGATTTTGCATTCCTTTGGTTTGTATCTCTGCTCCTTCATCTATTCCAATAACTCTTAAATTTGGTATTTTAATATTATCCCATAATTCTTAGATGTTCGGTTCATGGTTTCTTATCATCTTCTCTGCATATTCAACTCAACTTTCAAGGTTATATATTTTGTCTTTATTGTCTGAGGTTCTGTCTTCCAAGTGGTCTAATCTGTTGGTGTTATTTTCTATTGAATTTATAATTTGGTTTACTGATTCCTTCATTTTTAGGATTTCTGCTTATTTGTTTAACCATCTGTAACTCTTCATTGAAGTAGTCTTTCACTTCCTGTATTTTTTCTTTGATTTCACTCCTTATACTATCCTTTACTTCACATATCAGTTTAACTATATACAATCTGATCTCCTTCTTAGACATTTGTTCTACTGTCTTATCAGAGGCTTCAGTTGTTGAAGCACCTTGGTTTATTTGAGGCACTTTATTCCCTTATTTTTTCATGTTGTTAGTACGTTTTCTCATCTAAAAGTATGAATTTAGTCAGGATACATTCTACTCTGTAGACCTATAGTGTCCCTGAAGGTTTCTAGCACTTTTCCTTTACTGGTAAGACCAATATCAACAGCACCAAATGATATCAACAGCACACAATATATAGCCTTAAACCTAATAGCTGCCACTAAGGTGTTTACTGCTTTCTTGCATTGAACCAAAATGATGAGTTCAATAACTATTTATAGTATAACCAGAATATTTGTTAAAATAATTTATGATTTAAAATGGTAAATGAGAGAACAGAGGTAGGCTAATATGCAATATTCATGAGGGAGGAAGATAGAAGCTAGAAGTAAAAATTCATACGAAGAATGGAAGAGTAGTTGACATTCTTGGTTGGAGAAAAGTTGGAAAGAAAATAGACAAGACAGAGGAAGAATACAAAGAGAAAAAAATAAAGACATAGAGTACAACAAAAATGCAAAACACCAATCATATATCATTGTCCTCCACACACTGATGCATAAAAAATATTCTGTTCCAAATATGGTAGAGATATTAGTGAATCAAAAAATAACATAAAATAAAATAAGTCTTACTGGAAAGTTGAACTGGCTCTGTCAGTGTTCAACAGTTTCTCAGCTCTGTCTCTGACATCTCTTGGGATCACCAAACCCCAGAGCAGCCCTTGCAAACCCATCTCTATCACACTGATCTGGGATTCAGGTACCTCAGGATTGGCCTTGCTGCATTCCCAAGATCTCAATGCTACTCCTACTTGCAGAGAGACCACCAAGCAATACACTCATGCAAAGGAGCAACCCTGAAATGCAGCAGCAGCAAGACAAAGGCCACCAGCACTCTCAGCAGGAAGACCCCAGGCTCCTTCAAACCTGCAGGCACCCCCACACTGGACCTACAGGTCCCTTCTGGAGTCCCCAGAAGAGGCTCTTGTGGTGGTAAACCTGCTGGCACCCAGGGCCCCAGCTCTGGCTGGTGTCCCAAAATGGGTGCAGCCACATGTAACCAAACCTGGAGTCTCCCCTGAAGCAGTCCTCTAGGCTGTGGTAACAGAGGTAGTAGTGGTGGTTGTTGGCAGCAGGCAGTGGGTCAGCCATAGTGGTGGCTGCAGCAGCAGCTACAACTGCAGTTGTGGGGGCATTGTCTCTAGGGCATCTCCAGGGGTCAACAGAAGTGTCAGCTTAAATTACATCTAAGGCAGTGGTTTCTTCTGTGGCAGTAGCACCCAAAAAGAAGACCTCCAGGCAATTTCAGGCTGGCAGCAGTGAAATCAGAGGTAGCGGCAATGGCAGGAGAGGTGCAGGCAGCTGTTTGTTGACAAGAGACTTCCAGATCAGCAGCAGTGACCAAGGAGGTAGCGACAGAATTCACCTCCGAGGTAACAAAGGCCATGC
Source organism: Marmota flaviventris (assembly GCF_047511675.1). Lineage (NCBI taxonomy): Eukaryota > Metazoa > Chordata > Mammalia > Rodentia > Sciuridae > Marmota > Marmota flaviventris. The sequence goes on along the minus strand of NC_092499.1, from coordinate 53,000,267 downwards.
CCAGAGAACAGAGCTCCAGGCAAGACACTGACTTCTGCTGTAGCCCAGAAAGAAGACCTCCAGTTTCCTTGTGTTTTTAGAACGTTTTTATGTGGTCAGACAATCCAGAGTCCTATACTGTGGCTGTTTTATTCAAGAGAGAATTTTTTTTAAGTCTGTTGAAAGGAAGTTGCTAATCTTAATGGAAAAAGCATCATCTATCCATCAAGAAGGACTCCTAGCTTAACATAAATGTGTCAGCTTTCCACCCTGCTGTGTAAGGGCAGAAGGAATTGGTTTCCAGATTTTAGGGGCTCATTGGCATCTTCACCCTCTGCAACCCCATTTATTTTTCTTGTTGATTTCTATACTTTGGACAGTTTCATTTCCCATTTTTCTCCTTCCATACATTTTTTTTGTGATCCTAATAATTTGTGAAAAGTGTTATTTATGGTAAAATAGAATATGATTTTATTTAACATGAAAGTACGTCTGCATTTTCATTTAGATTTGGGAGACTTGGGTTATTATAATTATTTTAGCAACATATTAAGTAATTATGAATGAATTAGTCTCTGGAACATTACTCTTCATGAAAAACAAATCTATGAAATAAAATTTTTCTAAGTTATAATTAGGAGTAAAATGTTCTGGTGTTTTATTGCATAGTAGGGTGACTAGAGATAATGATAATGCATCATATATTTCAAAAAACTAGAATAAAAAATTTCAAATTATTTTACCATAAAGAAATAATAAATATTTGAGGAGACAGATGAGTCTGACTGAAAAATTAAATGATGTAAACAGATATCAAATCATCATATTGTATCCCCATAAACATACATAAGTCTTACGTTTTTGTGTATCAGATAAAACACAAATTTTATTAGAAATTTTTTTTATTTTAAAATGTCGTTTTAAATAGTAAAAACAGAAAACTGCCCATATCATTAGATCATCTAGTTTAATCCGAATTATGGTTGTGGAAGATGAAGTAATTGGAGCCCAGGATGTCTAATTCTGTTGACTGAACATGCACAATTATTTCTCTTCAGTTAGAAATTCTTTTGTAATATTTTATGGGTACCAGCTTGCATTGTTTCTATTTTCAACAATCTATTTTCTATTTTCAAAATACATGTGTGAGGAGTGCTAGAAGAAACCAGAGATGAGAAATAAATACACAGTAGATTGAGGCCACTGTTTTAGTCAGCTTTTTTTTCCTGCTGTGACCAAAAGACTTGTAAAAAAAAAAATTAAAGAAGTAAAGGCTTATTTTGAGGCTTATGTTTCAGAGGTCTCAGTCCATAGATAGCTACTTGCATTCCTCTATACTCTAGCAGAGGCAGGACATCATGGAGAAGAGTGTAGTAGGGGAAAGCAGTTGGGAACATGGTGCCAGGAAGCACAGAGAAAGTTTTCCTCTCACCAGTGACAAAATATGTTCCCCAATGCCATGCCCCAGTAACCCACCTCTGCCAGCTATCCCTTAAATGCCTACAGTTACCACTCAATTAATCCCTATGAAGGGATTAATGCATTGTGTAGGTACGTCATCCATAGGCCAATCATTTTACCTCCAAACTTTCTTGCATTGTCTCATACATGAGCTTTTGGAGGACACCAAATATCTAAATCATAACATCTACTTAGAAAATATTCTGTAATGTACAGATTTATTGTTAATCAAATTTTCTACCTCTAGTAACATTTCTCTTTTTGCTAAAATCCCCCCACAAAGAGGGAGGGGCTACAATGGATATAACAAGATACAGGACAGGTAAAATTTAGATTTAGGGAGACATATGCCTGAACAGAATAGTCATCCTTAGACTGTGCTGAGCTAAATATTTCCTAGAAACATAGAATTGGAACATTCAGAGTCTGGATCGGATAAAATAGAAAGAAGCAAATTACACAATGAAGTTAAAGAAAGAAACCCATGATGCACACAGAAAGCATGTTTGAGAGCCTGCTGTTGAGTTCCTTGGACATAACTGAATTTTTACACTTCTAAAGACAACCATGTTTAGCTTTTTCTTCAAACCAAAACATGTTCTGTAATTTTTTTTATGTTTAAGAAATGATTCTTGCAGGGCATAGTGGCCTATGTCTGTAATCCCAGAGGCTCGGGAGGCTGAGGCAGGAGAATTGTGAGTTCAAAGCCAGCCTTAGCAAAAGAGAGGTGCTAAGCAAGTCAGTGAGACCCTGAATACAAAATAACATACAAAATAGGGGTGGACATGTTGCTCAGTGGTCTAGTGCCCCTGAATTCAATCCTGGATATCTCCCCCACCAAAACAAACAAATAAACAAATAAATACAGATTTTTGCATCTGAAGGATTCCTGTCTGAAATAAGCAATGTAAAATTACTGAATATATATATATATATATATATATATATATATATATATATACATACATATACATATATATGTGTATATATATATATATATATATATATATATATATGCAAATCACATGGTTGCTTCTGAGTTTTGTAGAGATAATAATTCTGGATTTACATGTTGACTTGTTAAATTAAGATTTGAATACCAGACAGACTATCTCTATTCCTATATGCCCAATTTATATGTGACAATATAACTCATTCCCCCTTTTCTGCCATCAATTCTATCAGAGACCTCATATCTGCTTCTCATCTCCAATTACATTCAAAGATTTTTTCAGTATTCATGCATTTGACAATAACTTGTGAAAACCTTGTTTGAATGGCAGTCATTGTTGTTGGTGTTGAACAACAAAAACATCAAAAGGATAGGAAGTCAAAGTAGTAGGCCAAAATCTCTACTCTGAGACTGACAACAAACTTCCTTGCTGTCTCCCAATTGAGATACATGTTTGAAAAAGATTGATTATAATTAACTAGTTCTCCAAAGAAAGGAGGTATTTTCATCTTGCAAAATTTGCTAATGTGCTGTATTATTCTTCATTGGATATGGCATAAAATGGTTCCGGTGGTCTTCAAGCTTGGCTGCATCTTAAGGCAAATTATCATATTTTTCTGTTAGGATTGGCCAAAATAATTTCAGAAAATTTACTAAGACATTATTATCCAAATCCTTCCTGTGATTTCTAAAAATTGATTTACTTCACATTAGTACAAAAATAAAACCATGAAATCATTACTTGAATTTTCAGTTTTACTAAAAATAAATAACCTTGACATTATAGAACCTCCAGTCAGTCCAATAATTCAACTTTTATCTATTCCATAAAATAGTAAAGAGATCTTTTTTTCAATCAACTCCAAGGCTTATCATATGTTAACAATAATTAAATTATAGGTATGAAAGTCTCTCATCAATTGTAAAATGTGAGCATCTCCGAGACATATATTAAAAACATGTGTTTGGAAGATCTACTAGAAACATCATGTATTTTAAAATTTAGTCTAAAAGTCAAAACCTGTTTAGAGCTATTGAGATACTAGGAATATTTATGAGAAAAAGACACTCATTAGCCCAAATACTAGAAGTACTTTAGTACTCTTGTTTAATTGATCTTTATTTCCTTCTTAAAGGAGCTCATTTTAGATGTCAGTTAATTTTGCTCTAGTAGATATTAAGTTCTTCAAAAATTTGGCATTAGGAACAATTTTATTACTTATTTTCATGTTGATTAAGTGTGGCTTTGAAAATTATTTTATCTCAATGTCCATGGGAATTATTATTATGATCATTGAGTTCTTTCCTCTTATGTACATCTGTGATTTCTTTAAAATTATATGACCGAATTCAAGAAAGTTCTATCTTAACTCTATATGAGTGTTTTAGGTAAAACATAATACTAATAAAAAAGCAAATTCTGCTTTACTTTTCTCCTGGTATATTTCTTATATAACTGAGAAACTTTCCTTAATTTGGGCATTGAATTCTTGAGTGCCAGATACCTAGCACATTTCATTTCAGTTCATTCTTGCTTGACATTAATTAGAGGTTTTCACACAGGTATTTGGTTTTGAGACCAGTTCTTCAATTCTTTGGGAATAATTTGTTGTTTTCTTTAAGCTTTTATTACATTTTACAGGGACATTTATTGCTTTCACAATAAGAGAACAAAATTCAACCTTTTGCCTAAAATGATTTGTCTGTTTCCCCACACTGATATAATTAATCAGAGCTTACTTCCTTTGTTTACAAGATCATTATTATATTGACATGAAAATGCCAGAATGTACTGGCACAGACCTACATTTTTATAAATTTTCCTTTCATAAGTGATAACATCAGTTTTTCTTTTTACTGTTTCATTTAGTGATTTTTGAGAAAGTAGAAAATATATAGAATGTGATAATAGGCTGCTTCTGTACTTAGGCATAAGATTCTTTCCCTAACCTGTTATGTATCAGTAATATGATATTTCAGCTAGAGATTCCCTTCACCCATTTTTTCTTGCCTTTCTATTTATCATATAACACATTTTATGAATTAATTATATGACCAGTTATATTTTGTTTAAAAATTATTCCTAAATCATGACATAATCATCAGTATATTATTAGGGAAGTTAACTATTAATAAAATGGATTTATGATATTTAATAAAAGTGTTAACTGGTTTGTCTTTTCTAGGTCTTTAGTATGGGGGACAGAATCAGTCTCATCAGGAGTTGAGATGGTTTAGAGAATGTTATTGCTGTAGTTACCCTTATGGTAACATAGACTTCAAATTCTACCTGCTTTACCTTTTGTTTAGATTGTGGTTCCTCTGCCAGAAGATTTCTCCAAACATGTGCTCTACCCTCAATTTGTATCTTCCCTTTGCACTTGTTCTTCAGGGAATATTTTCTATTCTCTTGGCTCTCCTCTAGCTATAGACTAAATGAAATGTTGGTGCGTAGGGGTTGTCACTTTTTCTGGCTCATTCTGAAACTTCAGCAAGTACTGTGACTTAAGATGTCAAAGGTGGGGTATGTCTCGAATAACAGAGCTTGGGATCTCCAGAGGGAGTTCCACCTTATCAGCATTTTGTTTAGCCCATTGGAACTGATTTCAGAGTTCCAGCTTCAAGAACTAGGAGAGAATGCACTTGTTTGTTTAAGTCAATAAGCTATGGTTATTTGATACCACAGAGCCACAGGCAACTAAAACCGGCTGTAAACAAATAATCATGTCCTGCCTTTATTGAAGGCTCCTCTCCTCCTTTCCATTTCAGATTAGTTGGTTGTCTTGGGAGCTCAACTCTGACTGGGCCAATGAAGTTATGGTTTTAATGGTTATGTTTTAGAGTAGATGTGAGATTTGTGCCATTGTTATTGTAAAGGTGAGAGCCTGGGTGTTTCTCCAGTTTGTTTGTTTGTTTTAATTTTCTAAGTCAGGTTTTGTCCATTTTAAATTACATAGGCCACAAAATTTTACCTAATATCAGTTCAAGTTGTACTCTGTTGAAAAAGTTTTCCCGATACTTGATAGCATTCTTGATTTGCTGAAATAATTTCTTAATATTGACTTCTTTCTAAAACCCATATTTGTCATAAACATGCCTCTAATTAATCAAGAACCACACTTCAGTGAATACAACAGTGAATCCAAAATCTTTTTACCTGTCCTCTGATATGGCAATAATATCTGCCATTGATTTTTTTATAATCACTGCTTATCCTCTTTTTATAAATGCACTAGTACAACATTTGTGGAATTAAGAAAGTCTAAATTTATTCTTGTCTAAATGATGTATTCAACAAAAATTTCAGATTCCAAATTTCCATAGTCTATTTATTTATATACCTAGTGGTGATTTTCCTATTTCTGCAACCACCCAACCATCTGATTGTCCATGTTTTTTTCTTTTCCAACTATTAAGCTGGAAAACAGGGGCCAGGGGCTGTAACTTTGTGTTGTAATGTCTAGCAGAATTTTCAGCACATATCAAGGAATAGTAAATGTTTGCTGTTGAGAAGAAAGAATTTATGTTTATGAAAATATGTTTATTGAAACTATCTATCACTTAAATTATGTCAATTTCTTGGAAACCAAGCAGGAGAACATCTGTTCTGGTGTTGGACTTACTTAGCACAGTTTTTTTTTTTTCCTGTATTTTGGTTTTATTTTATGTTTTCAATTGAAAACTTGGTAAATTACAGGCCACTTCTTTGTGAGAGTTAAAAATATTATTATAAAAGATACTGTGTATTTATGTTTTTGGAAACTCATATTTAAGTGATATTTAACAAGACTTATTTGGCAGCAAAGAAAAAACTCCAAATACCTCCCAACTGTAATGCTCATTAATATGCACAGAAGAGAGGTGCATTCCACCATGTGGTTATGGATACTGATTGGTTTAATTGCTGAGACTTATAAAGAATTTATCATTTATAACTTAATCTTAGCAGTCTCAAGAAAATGTAGATCTTAAGAAGGACATTCTTATCTTGTTCCAGATATTAGGTTAAATAATTTTAGTTTTTCCCATTTGGTAGGATGTTGGATTTGGGTTTATCTTCTATAGCCTTTATTGTGTTTAGGCAAATTCCTTCTATCCCTAGTTTTTTTTTAGGATTTTTATAATGAAGGGGTTTTAAATTTAATTGAATCCTTTTCTTGTATTTATTAAGATAATCTATGACTTTTGTTTTTCATTCTATTTATGTAGTATATTACATTTATTGATTTGTAAATGTTGACAATTCTGTATCCGTGGTATGAAATTAACTTTATCACGGTCTACGATCATTTTAATGTGTTGTTAAATTATTGGATCTAATTCTAGAAACTTTGCTACTGTGAGAAGAAAAAATAGGGGAAACACTTCATCTTATAGGCACAAGCAAAGACTTCCTAAATAGGACACTATAGATTAGGAAATAAGATTAAAAAAATCATTAAATGATCTGGAACCAACTTTAAAAATACTTCTGCATAGCAAAGGACATAAAAGTAAAGAGGCAATTGACAGAATGGGTGTATGTCTTTACCAGTTATTCTTTTGATGGGAGATTAATATCTAGAATTTATAAAGAATTTTTTAAAAACCTAAAACATTAAAATAAAACCAATCAATAAGTGGGAAAATGAACTGAACAGATACTTCTCAAAAGAAGAAGTGCAAATTGCCAATAATAATACAAAAAGATGTTCAACATCTTTAGTCATCAGGGAAATGCAAATCAAAACTATATTAAGGTTCCATCTTTCTCCAGTTCACATGGTAGTCATCATGGAGACAAATAACAATAAATGCTGGTGAGAGTGCAGGAAAAATGGAACTCTTGTATACCTTTGGTGGGAATGTGAATTAGTATAATCACAATGGAAATCAATATGAAAGATCCTCAAAAAAACTAAAATTCCTGGAACTACCCTATGATGCAACCATGCATCATAGATATTTATACAAAAGAATTAAAATCAGCATACTTTAGAGATACAAGATTGTCCTTATTTATCACATCAAAATCCAAATGGAATCCTTTTGAGTCTCCCCCCTTATATCAGAGAAGACATTTGGCATTTGTTTTTTTTTTTTTTTTTGGGGGGGGGGAATTGGCTAACTTCACTTTGCGTAATCTGCTTAGACTCAAAATGGGGTAGGGAAGAAGAGCAGGGGAAGAAGATTACCTCTAGATAGGGAAGAGAGGTGGGAGGGAAAAGGAGGGAGAAGGGGAATTGTATGGATGGTGGAAGGAGACCCTCATCTTTATACAAAATACATATATGAAGATGTGAGGGAAAAAAAAGAATAGTGTTACCTTAGATTAGGTAGAGAGAAGTGATGGGATGGGAGAGGTGGAATGGGGGGATAGGAAGGATAGTAGAATGAAATAGACATTATTATTACTGTGTGTATATATGTGACTGTATGACCAATATGATTCTGCAACCTGTACACTCAGAAAAATGAGAAATCATATCACATCTGATTCAAATGTATGATATGTCAAGGTCACTGTAGTGTCATGTGTAACTAATTAAAACAAATAAAAAAAATCCAAATGGAGACAGTATCAGGGAGAAGGACCTGGGGAAGGAGGAAGAAAGGGTGAGGAGATACTGGGGAGTGAATTGATCTCATGATGTTTTTATGTATATATAAATATGTTGCAATGAAATCCACCATTCTGTATATTCAATATGCAATAATAAAAAGGAAAACAAAGAAATATTAAAATATTCTTAAAATATCATTAAAATATTCTTACTTGTCATTAAGGGATTTTCCTCTCTAGAACTATACAGTCTCTATTAATATAATATTATTAATCTATTAGTATAACATTATTAGTTGATAATAATATTAATCTATTAATATAATATTTTTCTGATCCTGGGATCTGTTTAATCAATTCACATTACTGATTGCCACAGGTCACATATCAACCTTTGGTTACACAAGAGAGGATACTCAGTAATCCTTCATTGAGGAACTTACAGTTTAAAAGAATTTTAATAAAGAGATTAGTGCAATAATAAATTTATGAGTCTAGGGACCACACTCATTGCCTGACATGGGAAGCATAGAAGTATTTCAAAAAGATTACATTTCTAATACAAATTTCAAAGGAAGATCCAGGAGAGCACAGGAAGGAAGGACATTTCACATAGATCAAGCAAAGACACATTGTTTTGGCACAGGTAAAGACACATCGCTTCCTGTAGTGCTATGGCACTAATCCAACTGCTGACACTTGACCACAGTGTTTGGTGGGAATGGTAGGAGATGATATGCATTGTTAAACAGAAGACAAGTGATGTAGGACATTGGAAACCAAGGCACAGACCCTGTGTTCCATCTTGCATGATAAGTAAACATTGAACATATTTACTAGATCAATAATATTTCCTTTCTGTGTTGAAAAAGAAATTGAAGAGCAAGCCTAGAAAGAGAAAAGTTTGGACAGTACAGTAATTTAGGTGGGAGGTGATTAAGGCCAGGCAGATAACATGAAGGATGGTGAGTAGAAGACGTGTTAGAGAAATACTTGAGACAGAAAATCGACAAGTATTTGTGTTTGACTGTGGGTGTTTTATAGGACAGACACATGCAGTGAAATGTAAACAAAGGAATTTAAGTAAAGGTAATGTCCTCAGTCAGATAATAAAATATGAAGTGTTTCTAAATAAGTGGGTCTCAAACCTGGATGCACAAAAGAATCACCTAGGGAGAATTAAAAAAAGTGAGGCTTTATTCCCTCCCAGGACAAGTTATATAAGAATCCCTGGTGACAGGATTCAGGCATCTGTATTTTTGAAAAAGTTCCCTAGTGATTCTAATGTGCACACAGTATTGAATACTACTGCTGTCTAAATCATTCACCAGATGTGATTTGGACTTACAAAACAAAAGGAAAATAAACAAGAAACAAAAATAATATTAAGAACTGATGTTTTGCTGTAGTTATTATAGGAAGAATATGAAATCATGCATACTTGATATAATGACTAATCTATGAGGTAGACGTTATTACCCAAGTTATATAGTAAAATAAACCAAAGCACAGAGTGTTTAAGTAAATTTCTCAGATGCATTCAGCTATTCCATAGCACAGGCTAGATTCAAAACAGAATTTTTCTGACTTCACAATCATTACATTGTTCCTCCAATATATTTAAAGCTATATCAGTTTTATTGTACAAATTATTTTTATATTATTTTAAAAGTATATGTTTTTGAAATGTCAATTTTTTTAATCAGTAGAATTTTATGAATTCTAGACAAATGTCAACAAGTCATTTCAGGATATGTCTAGTAAACAAAAGTCTAACCTTGGGGGGAAAAAGTTTGATTAATAAGGGAATTAATAAAAGAGAATGCCAACAAATGGAATTTTTTCAGAAACTTTAGAAAATCAAAGAAGGTCAAAGAAGACCATAGAAACTTCCTTGTTCAAATCATCTAGGATTAGCTCTACCACTGGCTTGGCACATTTTTTTGACATATTTCCAAAGAATAAAAGCTCTGTGAAACAAGGGATTCTTTATTTCTGTTTTGTTCTCTGACTTCTTTATACTCATGGAATAACAACATATGCATGATGTATCTTTCAGTGAATGTAACTAAACAAACCTGAGGAGCCTACATGGTATCCAAACTCAGTTTTCAATTTCTTCAAATTTCATGCATATTCTTTAGGAGTATACTGTTGAATTAGTCTTTTTTTAAAAAAATATATATCTTTTGACTTTTCTCTTTCAGAAATATTGATTATATCCTATGTTGAATTTCCCTTGTCTTCCACATATAATTATTTATATAATCTGTGACTGGTTAACCAATTTGTCATTTTTCATTTCTATTCACTGAGGTTTTTGAAGTCCTTCTAGCAATACTGTTTTCTGTACTGCTGAAAATCATCCTTGCTGTTTCTAATAATTTTTAGTGACATGATTTGGTTCTCAGTGTGCTTACTTAAGTTTGGAGTTTAACTTTTTTTTGCACTCATCTCATTTTAAAAAGTTTTTCTTTTGCTTCACGGATTTACAGAATTTTCTTGTATTTCTTAGAATTTTTTCCCCATTGTGGTGGGTTTTATGTACACTTCATCCTGTAGTGTTTTACATGTTTTCATTTTATATCCTTTCATCTTGTTCATACTTGAATGTTTTAATCCAAACATCTTCTCTCATAATCTTCTCATCTCCTTTCCATTATATGTCAGACCAATTTAATTTTCCCTCTACTAAATTGTGAGGGCTAGGAACTTTGTGTTCTATGACATTTTTGTAGCTAAAGAAAAAAGTGAGGTGAGAGGAGTTTGCTTAATTAGTGAAGTTGTGTGCAGGCTTTGTTAAATTGCTTGGTTGCTGTTCTCTCCTCTTACTAGGTTAATCTTTTTTCTTTTTAAATTTAATGGTGGATACCACAAGCTTCAGTTTTACGTACTATATATCTAGAGATAGGCTAGTTTTGACAAGATTTCACTTCCTTCATAGAGAATCAGACTCATTATCTGCTTCCTTGGTTTCCCACCAGCTAGTTTCAGTAGTCCTTCATATATAGAAGTCCATCTATTTGGGTTACCGTGGCATGTTTCAGAGATTTTGTAATCTCTATAGTATGCATTCTGGGAAGTTGATTTAGATAGGAATGATTTAGATGGTTTTCTGTTTCAACCCAACATCATTTTCTTATTATTTTTCTCTTAGTTTTTGGAGTAAAAATACATTGCAAATTTAGAAAAATTGATAGATATTGGGATAGACATTTTCCATTTCTTTCTTTTTCTTTTTTTTTTATTCAACTGCTCCATTAGGGGAGAACTAAATTCCACAAAGTACTTCTACTTTGGGATTTCCTTTTTCTTTGAAACATAAAGTATATTACTAGTGTTTAGATAAATAAATATTTAACACCCAGGTCAAAGCTATTGAAAAGTATAGGATGCTCCGTAGTTATTGGATGATTAGGAGAAGATTGGAATGATAATTTCTTTCTGGACATGGACTTAGTTAAATTCCTAGGTGTTGAGAAACATGAGTAATTTTATATTTTAATACTTAACTTAAAATATTTATTCAACAGAAAAAATGAGTTGTAATAGGTGGTAGTATGAATCCAAGAAAAGGGAAACTAAAAGAAAATAGTATACGCTACTTTTTCCAGAAATTCATGTGGATGTAGTTTTCCTCTTTCCTTTCCATTCCTACCTACCTAGAGTATACAGACTTTTTCACCTGATTTATTTTGTGGTGTTATTTTTTTAGTTCTCTCTCTTAGTGTATCCACGATGAGCATGTATGATTTCATCTGGGGGCTGAGGAAGTCAGTAGACTCTTTCTAAGCAGGGGTAATCTTAATTATCCAACTGTATGGAAGGGAAGTGTTAGTGCAGGTAAGAAAAAATGATTTGTTTGCTTTTGGACTATTTATGAGTTTACTCAATGAAATGGTTACTCTTTAAAGTTAGATTTGCATGGACGCATATTAAAATTAATTTTTGTTATCTGGGCATAGTTTCCATCAGTTATACAAATAAATTGTATTGTTTTAAGAATTGTTTAGAAAGTCAAGTATAAAATATTTCCATATATAATACATATCCAGTAAATGTTGGAATCAAGAAAAAAATCGCTTTACATATTAAAAATAGTATTCAAAACCTAAAAATCATTAATATAAGGCATATGACAAGAGGTTCATCTGACTTTGGGAATTTCTAAATATTTCTGTGGCCCCTTGGGATGAATATAGTTAATAATAATCCACCACATATCTGAAAAAAGAAGACAGCATTTTGAATGTACTCACTATAAAGAAATGATAACAGTTTAAGATGAAGGGTATGCTAATTATCTTGATTTGGTCAATGAATCAAAATGTCAAATTGTACCTCATAAACATGATCAAGTGCATTTATTTGTTTCTCTTTATTGTTTAACTTTTAGCTGTTTTCTTAGTTTTAGGATGACCAAAATTACGATTAGAAGAGTGAGCCTCATTGCTTTGTCTAGTGATTCTGGGTATTTTATTTTACTTTATTTTCATTTTACCTTTTATATCCTACAGTGGATCATTACACCTGGATTCCTAAAGATCTGATTTGTACCAGTGTGGAATTTGTTTTCTACACTTTTATTCTAGCATCTGGATAAGCTGCAAGGCATTTAATGTGATCTCAAAGCCATTCATCCATAGAAGCCCCCTGTTGTGAAAAACAATGAGAATAGGGAGCTGTTTCTTAGGCTTGAGGCACATGTATAAACTACTTGTCCTAAATTGTTTATTTGTGCAAAACTTCACTAATTCACTTAGCATTTTTTTTTTTTTTTTTTTTTTTTGGTGGTGTTGCTGGGATTGAACCCAGAGCCTTGTGAAGGCTAGGCAACCACTCTACCAACTGAGCTATATCTCCAACTCTTACTTAACATTTTTTTAAAAGTCTAAATCATTCTCTGATATAAGTGTAGTCAGTTTTGAGAACATTGTCTTCCATATTTTATGTGCATGTGCTGTGAAACAAGAAGTCATTTTGGATGGACACTATGAGAAAATATACTTCTGAAATACATTTGGAAGTGCAATGAGGAAAATTGATTGTTTCTGTTAGGATGATTTTGCATCATTTCAGGCATTCACTGTTAATACTTAGTTTCTTTGTCCTGATGTGTATCTATATATTAATGGCATGACAAAATAATGAAAACATTGATAAAATACTAATACATACATTAGTGGCATTACAAAAACAAATAAAGTAGATTTTCTGAGGATTAGAAATATACTTTGTCAGATACATATGGAAACAGTAATGTCTTTTACTGTGTATTATTTTACTATATGTCTGATATTCATGGACACAGTATGTGTTTCATGATGATGAAGTACTTTTCACATGAAAGTGTTCAGAAAGTTTTGTATCAGAGATTCTATAAAGAGAGTGGTAGAAAATTATTTCAGAGACAAAACCAGAGATCATGAAAAAATTAGAATTATCTTTTACAATGCTTTATTTTTTTTCAGCAAATGAAAGTTCACTGAAGAGTTTTAAAATGTCTGGACCACTCATATGGTCAAATTTGCAGTTTTTGATAGATCTCTCAGGTGACAACGTTGAGGACTTATATGCATGTAGTGAGCTAAAAGGCAAAAAACTAAGAAATAACTATTAAAATACAGGTGAAATAATGGGATCATGGTCAAGGAAGGCTTTAATCAGAAATAGTTAAAGCAATGGAAGCCAATGGATTTATTTACAATTAATTGAATGAGAGAGGTCCCTACATAATTCCAAGATGTTATTGCTACTGAAGTGAAAGATAGGAAGGTGCCTTTGGAATATACAGACATATTTAGTAGTTACTTTTATGATTATGAAATATGAGAGAATTTTGAGGTGGGATCATTTTTGGGAACAATTCCCCCATAGTAAACAGTGTGTGTTGTGGAAAGGGCATATAATGTAGGAAAGAAAAAATATATATCTAATGCACATCATGAAAAATATATAGAACAAGAATATATAACTAAATATGGACTTTATTGACAAATGAATCACATGTAAGAGCACATAAAAGTGATGGAATTATTTTTCCTTCTCAGATATGTGTTCCTTTCCATTTAATTTTTAATTGTGATACTGTATGAGTTCCAGGATTCCAGTCTTCCTTTTGCCATCTGATAAGGTTCACATTGTTTGGCTTTCATTTGCTTTTATCCTATGCATTGTGCTTCCCTGGGAGTTTCTTCATAATACTAGAAAATAGGGTACTAGTTATTGCTTTCTCTCAAGTTCTTTTCTCATGTTCATAAGGGGAGCTGTAGATCTGTGTGAAGTCTTTTTCAATGCCATTTAGCAAAAATCAATTGACAGTATCATATAGGTTAAATTATGTTACTGTAACCTTCAAATCTCAGTGACTTAAAGGAAAAATGTCAACTTCTTGCTCATGTTAAATGCTGGTGTACCACATCATCTTCAGAGCAGAATCCTGTGTTAGCTTTCATATATTACTTCTGTCTTTTTTTTTTCTTCCCAAAATCAGGTAAAAAAAAATTAAGCCTAGTGTCAGTGTACAGGGATAGAGAATCCTTCTAAATAGAGGTTGCAGCAAACATTGTACAAATACAAGTTGTCACATATACTGTGTACTCACTTCTGCGATTGCATTATTAAAAGTACCTTAATCACATCTTCTTTTCTACTTTCTCTCTTTCTGATCCACTTCTCTTCTTAGAAAAAGCAACACTCAATGACTTTAGAGGTGGGCAGAGGATTGCTATCACTTTCCTTTCTTACTATCACTCTATTCTGGTCTTATATAGTGCTACATTTTCCTTTAATATACAAGTGGAATTTCGAAGTCTTACCTCCTTGTTGATATTATAAATGCAGAACCACATCACAAGTTAGGTCATTGACCTGCATTTCAACAATAATTTATTTGGTAAAGTTTACTTCTAAGAAGGGATATAATTCTCTAAGCTAGGATGTTTCTAATCTTTTCAAAGGTCATTGTTACAACTCTGGTTCTCATCTGCAACATTTGGAATTATTGCAGAGAATTTTAACATGTTTGTGTGTGTGCATACCTATAGTTTTGCATTAAAAGGATACTTTTGGGTCTTTTGATTATTTAGCTTATATATGTGTGTATAAACACCCTTTCCATTTCATACTGTCTTCTTGAACATTAGAATCAAATCAGTATTCAGTTTTCATCCCTTCTTGTTAGATAACAAAGAATGTCATTTGCCAATCAACATACACTATTCCATCACACTATAAAAAATATTTAGTAGATTACACATGCATATAGTAATTTCTCAATATAGAAAGTGCTTAAATTAATTAAAATGTGTTTAAATATAACATCTACTTCATCATTTCTGCTTCAGTAGAATATCTGATTAATTAGTACCTAACTATATGCTACCCCCCAAATGATGTTGGTACATCATTAGCTTTAATTCAATTACATATTATTGGCTAATTGAGAATCTGACCACTGACAGCTGCATAGGTCCTTCCTGTTGTATTTTCCCACTCTTTCTTAAAATTTACTTTCAACTGTTTGCCTTTCTGTCTTTATGTGATTGAAATTTTTATTTATTGCCCCTCTCGCTTTTTTCTAAATTCAATTTCCTACCTAATGGAAGATCCATTTACTTTTTCTGCATTAAAATAGCTTTGAATTTACCTATAGTCTTTTAATGGAGAGAATATGGCATTTTAATTAGATAATATATTGGAAGAACAAGCAATACATAAATTATTGTTCCTGTATATTCTACTCTTGTATACTTAAAAAACTGCAATGAACATGATTCTTAGAAACACATGTATTACCATTAAAATATATTTCTTTAATAAATAGTCTATTCAACTTTGGCAATTAAATATTGCTATGCAAGGGAAAGCAATTTGGGTTCAGCAATGATTCCATATATTCTCTTATGATGAAAGGGCTTATGAGTACTAGAAAACTTAATAAATGTTCTTCTAAGTAAATAACAACTTATATTCTAGCTTCAAATGGCAGAGATATTTGTGGAATACTTACTGAAATTCATATTCAATAAAGATTTATAATTCATCATATTTTATTATTAGGAGATAATTATTCTGATTTTTTGAAAATAAAATATTTTGTTAAGAAAATTAAATCAATGTGCAGTTCATAGTTGGTTATTTTCCAGTTGGCTGTCTTTCATAATTAAATGCAAGACAGAGAATTACAATAGTACTTGATCTGCAGGTGGCTGTGATTCCAAATTTCCATGTTTTTTTTTCTTTCTTTTTAATTAGTATATATTTGCATAGGCACTTAACATAATTTGGTCATTTCATTCCCTAATACCTCCCGAGCCCCCCCTCCCTAACCCTGATTCTCTTCTACAGGGAGGGTGCAGAAAACATTGTACTAATACAAGTTGTCACATATACTGTGTACTTACCTCGGCACTTGCATTATTAGAAGTACCTTAGTCACATCTTCTTTTCTACTTTCTCTCTGATCCACTTCTCTTCTTAGAAAAAGCAACATTCAGCGACTTTAAAGGTGGGCAGAGGGTTGCTATCACCTTCCTTTCTTACTATCACTCTTTTCTGGTCTTATATAGTGCTATATTTCCCTTTAATACACAAGTAGATTTTTGAAGTCTTACCTCCTTGTTGATATTATAAATGCCAAACCAAATCACAAGTTATTTCATGAGATCCCTTCACTCATCTTTTTTTTCTCTCTAGCTACCACATATGAGAAAACATACAACGCTTGATTTTCTGAATTTGACTATTTTGCTTAACAAGATGCTCTCCATTTCAATCCATTTTTCTGTAAATGCCTTTTCATACAACTTCATTGTTTATATATACAACACTTTATTTCTTTATTCGTTTTATATAGACACTTGAGCTGGTTCCATGATTTGGCTATTGTGAATTGTGCTGCTACAAACATAGATCAGCATGTATTGCTAGAGTATTCTAATTTTAATTCTTTTAGATAAATATTGAGGAAGAGAAAAATTAAGTTTAGACAGGTTTCAGATTCAATTAAAATATTTAAGCCAAAATATACATGGGATTCTAGATGGCCTAGGAACTGAATATTCACCACATTTCAGATTATTAGAATAAAGCAAATATATTAGATTGTTGAAAAGAGCTGTTTCATGGCCTGGAATGGTTGTGCAACCTATAATCCCAGTGAATCAGGAGACTGAGGCACGGTGATTACAAATTCAAGGTCAGCCAGGTCAATTTAGTAAGACCCTGTCTCAAAATAAAATAAAAAGGGCTAGGAATATGAGGCAGTGGTTGTTGTTACTTGCTCACTTAGCAAACATTATTGAGACATTGCAAAGTGCTAGAAATTGAGCGTACAAAAATAGCATGTAATTGTGTAATATTAGCAAATGAGAAGTTTAACAAAATAGAGGTTTAGTTTTTTTTTCCTTTTCCTTTTCCTTTTTCTTTTTTTCTTTTCTTTTCTATTCTTTTTTTGGTCCTGGGGATTGAACCCAGGGACTCTCAACCACTGAGCCACATCCCAGCCTTATTTTTTAACTAATTTTTTTTCCTGCCTGGTATGGGGGCATACACCTGTAATCCCAGTGGCTGGGGAGGCAGAGACAGGAGGATCACGAGTTCAAAGCCAGCCTCACCAAAAGCGAGGTGCTAAGAAACTCATTGAGACCCTGTCTCTAAATAAAAAATACAAAATAGGGCTGGGTGGGCTGTGATTGTGGCTCAGTGGTGGAGCACTTGCCTAACATGTGTGAGGCACTGGGTTCAATCCTCAGTGCCACATAAAAAATAAATAAATAAAATAAAGGTACTGTGTCCATCTACAACTAAAAAATAATTAAAAAACAAAACAAAACAGCAAATTGGGCTGGGGATGTGGGTCAGGGTTGAGTGCCCCTGAGTTCAATCCCCAGTAAAAACAAATATTTTTTTCTTTTTATTTCGAAACACGTTCTCACCAAGTGGCTTAAGGCCTTGCTTATTTGCTTGGGCTGGCTTTGAACTCATTATCCTCCTGCCTCAGCCTTCTGAGCTGCTGAGAAATATAGGTGTGCACCACCACACCCAGCTAGAAGTTTACTTCTATTTCTATCTATTTATCTATCTATCTATCTATCTATCTATCTATCTATCTATCTATCTATCTATTTATTCTGGGGAGAACAACAAAACTATGCAGGAGACATATCTCTCATAGTGGCAATTATCTATCTATCTATCTATCTATCTATCTATCTATTTATTTATTTATTCTGGGGAGAACAACAAAACTATGCAGGAGACATATCTCTCATAGTGGCAATTTAGGGAAATAACTTCTTCTAGCATTTATATCAACATTGTCTTATATATCAAGCCAGGGAAAAGAAAAACAGCATAGAGAAAAAGTAGAAACTTTGCACAAAAATGGCCTTGAAAACTGCATGTTACTTCTCTTTACAACCCATTATTATGACATACAGCCAACTATATACAGTAAGAGAAATACTATGTGTTTGGGTGCTCAGAAGTAGAAAAAATAGTATTGCTAAATGACTACTTAGTCTTCACTACAAAAGTGAATATGACATGGTACTTTAACCTTAAAGAACTCACAATCTATTTGGATAAATTATTAAATAAATACTGTACAGAGTAATAAGAAGTTTAACAGGTACATGTAGAAAAAGATGATGCAACCGAGAATATGTTCAATTTTTTTTTGTTGTTGTTGGTAAATCTGGAAGGTTTGCTAGGATTGAAGTGTAATGAAAAGGTTTATAGAAAATTTTATTCTTCAACTAAATTTTGGTGATAAAAAAGATTCTCACTAATTAGATTAGGCCCCGGACAAAACTTTCAAATCAATAAAGAATTACAAAAACCATTGGGGGAACAAAATTAAAAACAAGAAATTGTTTCTATGCTCGGAATAATATGAAACACAAAACATTCTGCCTTGGATTTTTCTTTTTTGTTGTTGTTGTCTGCAAATAATGTTGCTGTTTCTATTTAATTTTTCTGTTTAATTTAACAGGCCAGTATGCCCCCATTTTTAGAAACTTGAGACATTTTGAGTATGACAATCCACGTACAGTTTCAATTATTGCTTTAACTTAACCTCAAGACTTTGTCTCTTGTGAAATTAAATTAATTATAAAAAGTTCAGTATTTGGAAATGTTGTTACCTTGATTTGTATTTATGCATTATGATCAACAAAGTTGATTTTTCTTTTGTATTTGCTAATGATTTGAAAACTGGCAATCTTTACAAAATCAAATTCTTTTCAGATTATATATATTATAATCTATATATATGCTTAAAGAATGTATACATCTATTTCATTATAGCAATATTATATATTTAGCATTATATATATATATTATATCCTGGAAAAAGAATGAGGTTTATACATATTCAAAGAATGGAACAAAACTACATCAATGGATATTTCTTTTAGCAGACAAAAAATATAATTTTAAAAATTCTCTTTTATTCTTTGATTTAAATATATAATTGTTTTTGTCCAGTTTGTTTTGTTTCTATATATTAATGTATTCCATGTTCTATTCAACCCTTGTAATACTTTCATTTTCCTATCTTTTAGTTCTTTATTTTTCCACCATTAATCCTTTATTTTGGGGTATAAATAGCATAAAATGATGTTTTAGGTGTATCAACATAACAGTCAAAGTTGTTTAATTCTTTTGAAGGCAAGGATGTTATATCAATATTCTATAAATTAGTATCAAATTCTATATCTCTAATATTTAAGTTTTTACCCTATCTCAATTGAGTAGATAAAAATAGCAAAAAAAAATAATTCTTTTCAGTAGCTCCAAGAAAATACTTAGATACTGTAATTTTCCAAACAAAGTTGCCTTTTTCTCTCAGTTAATTACTGAATGTATATTTAAGCTGTATACCTCTTGATGTCATATTTGTGACTTTCTTCATAAAATGAACTGAAAGCAAACAACCGTGAGTGGCTTGTTACTCATTGTAATGTTTCATAAAGTCAAAGTTTCCTCCAACAGTTTTATTTATTTATTTATTCTATGTGTATTGGAATCATCTGTTAACATTCACACCTTTAAGTGATAATATTTACTAGCTGGAATATGGATGAGTTTTAAATATTTTTCAATATTACAGATATGATATCATTTTCATGAAGCTTATTAACCTACGTTCTAAGGAAGGTCAGAAATCTTGTATTTTCTTGCTATGTGTCCCTAGTTTCATATCAATTCAGGCTCAGTTTCCATGTTTTCCTGTTATTTCATTATTTCAGGGAAACTACATTGGCAACTAATCAACTTTTTAAAGCTTGATTTTGATCACTAAAATAAATTTGTACTAAAATAATTTGTACATTTTTTCTTTGCATCTCTTTTATATGTAACTAGTCATCCTTCTCCTAAGAGGAGATAATCTCCCTCTCTTGTTTTCAATATCTTGCCATTCTGAGAGTATAAATTCACAACAGCAATTAGACATATGGATTTTAGTGTTGATAAAGCCAGATCTATGATCACATCATGGTGTTATGGAAGCATGTGTATGTGTGCTCTTATCAGCATCAAAATTTCTCTAATGATAATATTTGCTATTTATATGACCCATTACTATGAGGTCTCCCTTTGAATGAAATGCCTCATAAGAAACTTTAATAATTTGTTATTTATTCATCTTTAATGTAATTAAAGATAAAAACAAGCATTGTTTTCTTTTTGAAAAATAATCAACAAAAATGTCACAGCAACAAAAACAAGCTGACTAAAACAGGGTCAGATGTAAGATTTCATCATTTAAAATCACAATTATCCCAAAGAGAAATTTTTTCTTCTGTTTTACCTTTATTACCATCTTTATTTAAATATTCTTAAATATTCTTTCAAAAACTTTTTTCTTAAAAAAAGCTTGAATAACCATCTCTCCATTTTACTACATACAAATGCTTGCTGGTTAAGGCAGAAAAAATTCTCTTTGTATAATGATGAAATTTATTTAAAATTTCCCAAGAAAATAATAAGAATACACTGAATTTTGAAGATATTAAAGTTGCCTTTTGAGAAAAATTAACTCTGATTTAGCTTCTGGACAAAGATCAAGGTAAATTGAGTGTTATTGACACATTAAGGCAAACTCCTCTCATCCTGCGTCTCTCCGTATTTAGGGTGTTGTTTTTTCTGAAGAATCTGGTCAGATATCTTGGCATAAGCAGAAATTGCTCATCTATGTATAGGTGGCAATCAGTTCTCAATGACAATGATAAGAAAGAGGCCAAGTTTTCAAAATTTATCATTTCAAAGTCAGTTCCCTGAGTTACTGCTTCATCTTTAGTAAAATCAATTTGTGAAATTAACATAATTTATGGGCCCAGCCCATCCAAATTGTGCCATTTGCTTTTCATAGGGCACCTTGGGTATATGATACCCTCAGTTTTTCATTTCACTGCCCCCTGGTCTGCCCTCTCTCTGGAATCAGTACCTAGGCTAGACAACATGAGGATCCTAATCCTCAAATTCCCCTTTACTACTCTGAAACAGATCCAATTGTAGCAACAATAAGTTAAAGCAAAAAGTAAAGGACTGTTCAGTAAAAGAACAACAACAACAATAAAAATTCACAGAAACTTCTAATATCCCATTGTATTTCTATATAATTAACTATTGTATACCTTAAATTAATGTAAGTTTGTAGGCCACTATAAATAATTACATGTGACAATTAAATAGATTTAACTTGCTATTTAGCAACATGGATTTCTATGATTAGTATTAGCTAATTGAATTTTCCTAGACTAGATTTAAGAGTGATTCACTTGACTCTTCCTAGACTTTTCATCTTGTCCTGCTGCCTTCTGTTTCTCTTTCACATCATCTTAATTGACAAACTGCTCCAAGTCAGAAAAGTTCACCAATTTTGTAGTTACACACCAATTATGCATTTTTGGCTTAAGATATAATCTAAAATACATGGACAATTCTGCTCTATTTCAAAATATTTTCCCATTCTTGAAGAAGTTAGTAAAATCCTTATTTCGATACTGGAATATATAAATTCTAATAATTAACCTAGAGTTTTAGTATATATTTTTTCTCTTCAGTTATTATAGATCTATTAAAGAAAAATACAGATCTATTAAAGAAAAATTATAGATCTATCAAAGAAAAATATGGTATTCCATACCATAGGGCTTTACTTATTTATTTTATTTAAATTATTAATACATATTAACTATAGAAAGTAATGGATTTCACTATGATATCTCAATACAAGGATGTGCCATGCATAGGACTTTGTTTCTAATCAAAATACTTTTTAACATTTTAAAATTTACAGTTTCCATTTTTTTCAAGTTTTCATGTTTTATTAAATGCAATGTGATCTTTATCTATGGAATATTAAAACAAAATATATGTTCAAATTTTGAACTCCAGGCATCCAATTAAATTAGTGAAAATCACCCTAGAGAAAGATATTTGATTGGATATTTGTTGTCAGAGTTTCCTCTAAGAAAATATTAGCTATTTAGTGTATTCTCAAGTGGATGATTTCCATTAGGTGGGTGAAAATATTTAAGACATCTTGAAAGGATGTATCATATTTATTAATACTACCAGGATAATCTCTTCATATTTATGGTCCTTGTATTTGATATGTTAGCTTGATGAAAGAGAATATCAGAATGATTTGTCATAATTTAGGAGATCTTTTTTTCTTCAAATGCCAATGCTTCATGAAATTTTTTTAGGTGACATGTTTATCTCCCAGATATACATTTATTTTTTAAATCCAGGATTAATAAAATCATATGTATAATATGTTCTAAATTTGGCATATTTTAAGCTAAATCTGGAAATTTCAGAATCCCTCCTTGTCTTCTAAGATAAATCATTCTAGTGCTTGGCATGTATGCTCTCACTATCAACCTCTAAGTAATGTAGTATCTAAATTAGATATTAAAAATTGCCTGACACCAAATTATCCTCTTCAATCATCATTGCCAAATCAAATTATATGATGATAAAATATTTTATATCTGCAATATCCAATATAACAACTGATAGCCACATATTACTAGTGAAGACACAGATTTTTACTTTATGTAATTTAAATCAATTTAGTAGCTTCATACACCTGATGCCTACCCTGTTAGTTACTACAATTTTAAACCATTCCCTGACCTGCATTAATATAGTAGATGCATGGGTAGAAATATAGATGTTGAAAATAGACAAGGGATAAGGGAGTATAGACTAAATATAAAATTTGATATATAATAAAAATTTTAACATTACTTTATAAATTAAAATGGAAGGGCAAAATACATAATTTTGATGTTATAATAGCAATAGAATAAACATTTAATGTAAATATTAATTGTGAAAGTGCAAAGTCTTGGGGGGTTTCTAGGGATTGAACCTAAGACCTTAAATATGCTAAGCAAGTGCTCTACCACTAAGCTACAGCCCCAATCATGAAAATAAAATTTTAAGAAGAGTTAATTGTATGGATAAGTGCAATTGTAATCTTGTATATCTCCTAAAATATATTTTAAAAAGCAGGACTTTTTCTCAGCCATAAAGAAGAATGAAATTATGGCATGTGCTAGTTAATGGATGGAACTGGAAAACATCATGTTAAGTGAAATAAGCCAGACTCAGAAAATCAAGAGTTGAATGTTTTCTCTCATATGTGGAAGCTAGTAGAATAAAGGGCAAGGAAGGGATGGGTCCCCTGAAAATAGAAGAGAGATCATAGGAATAGGTGGAGAAGACTCACGGGATGGGACAAAAAATAGGAAAAGAGAGGAAGAGTGGAATAATCTTGAACAAACTCTACAATGCACATATATAGATATACCACAGTGAATTTTACCTTTATGTGTATCTATAAGCCACGAATTTCAAAAAAAACTATAAATAAATAGGAGAAAGACTAGAATAGTAAAGGGAAGTGGAGAGGGAGGATGGGAGTGAAAGAGGAAATACTGGGGACAAAATTTAAACAAATTATATTCCATGCATGTGTGATTATGTCAAAATGAACCCCAATGGTATGTATGATTCACTAATAAGAATTTAATTAAAAAAGCATAAGAACAATAATCAGCAAGGTAACTTATTTTGATTAGTTTTTTATATGTTCTTTAATAATATGTGCACATGTAATTAGTGATTAAATGTAAAACAGTTAAAATATCAACTTATGTAAAAATGATATCACTATTTGGAAGGCTACTCTTTGGGTTAATTTCAATTGAAGTCCTTTAGTTGAAAGATCTCACAACTCTGAAGAAAGAAACAAAACATGGAATTTATAATAATCCTACATTTGTAAAGTATTTATACCAATTAAATAGGTTTGGAAATATAAACATTGTATAAATTTTTGGTATGAAAATCTTAAGAATGTAACAATAAATTAGACATGATTTTGGATTAAAAAACTCAAAATCTAATTAAGGAAATACACATGTAAACAAGATGTTTATTTATATATAATTGTGAGTGAGATTGTAAGGCTACATCTAGAATTCAGTGGTAGTACAAATGAAAGATGAATACATTCTCTGCATGAGATATGGGGTTGGTTTACAGATAAGGAAGTATCCAGGTCTTCATGAATAGAAAAAAAAATTGCTAAGCCAAAGTGCAAAAAGGATAAGAAATAAAAAAGTGAAGAACTAAAAATCACCATAGTAAATGGAGGTTATAACTAGAAAGAATACTATGGATAAAACTAGAATATTAGGCAGGATATACATCTATGATTGAAATGGAAGAATTGCTATTTTTAATCCGAACCTAAGTGTTCTTAAGTGACATTTTATTATACTGAGTTTATTTGAAGATATAAGAATGTAGTATTGTAAAACTATTCATGTAGGGGAACAGTGGCCTTTGCTTTCCAATAAGTAACCCAGGGATGAAGTTAGAAATCAGCATTTGTATATTAAATTTTGATCAGGACTCGGGTTGTGGCTCAGCGGTTGAGCGCTCGCCTAGCATGGGCTAGGCCCTGGGTTTGATCCTTAGCACCACATAAAAAATAAATAAATAAAGGTATTGTGTCCAACTAGAACTAAAAATAAATATTTTAAAAATTTGATTTTATGTTATATAAATAACCATTGATCTGGTTTTTTTTTTTTCAGATTTAGGTAAGTACAGACTTGTGTGGGATGTGTATGTTTATATATGTATGTATGTATTTACACTTGTTCACATTTATGTGTGTGTCTAGCTATGAGCAAAGTAAAGTTTACACTTATTTTTTATGTCCTTAAGATGATTATAAGTGGAATTGTCATTGGCTCACTTTTTACCCTGTTATGTGATGACTAATATTCTGTTCATCTGTGTTTACTTAACACCTGTTTTAAAGAGCACATGTCTTACATGATATAGCATAATGTCTTTTACAGAAACTGGTTAGTTTTATTTAAAGATAGATTCTTTCTTTTAAGATAGATTCATTCTTTTAAGTGGCAGTTTGACCTATATGACAAAAATCATTTTTTTTTTGTTTTGTGCTAAGATTTCATTTATTTGGATAAAGCATAGTTTCTTTTCTATACTTCCAAACCATTTTGTTAATTACCCCACCTGACTGATTTTTCTGAATTACTTTATGGATTATTGTGTAAGCTATATAACACTGCCTTATGTTTGTTTAATTAAAGCTAATTTTAAAGTGTGGCAAAATATCATGACTCTTCATATGCCAAGATAGATATGCCACATGGACATCTCTTAAGATGCTGACTAATAAGGGAAGATCTTTTGAAAGTTATTTGATTTGATATCCATATCTGTAATATATTCCCATGTTTTGTATAATCTTATATAGTATTAAGAAAATAAGACATGTTAAAAGATAATATCTGTATTCTGGCTTTTACCTTTATATTATTTTCTCAACTGTATCGTGAAGACCACAATATACCCTCATAGGATTGTTGTGAAGTTAAAGTAAAATGTGTAGCAAAGAAATAGAAGAACCCAGCAAATGTGAAGAACTTTCACTTTGTGCAAGAATATGATGGTTTCCTAATAACTCATTGGTAGAAACCTGTGCAGGATATTTTCAAACCCTAATTTTTATTTCTAAATCTGTATCCTATCATTTTTTCTTATGTGACCCATTACTGATGAACACATAATACAATTTTCTGATTTTGATCTTTGTTTGTCTGTTACTCAGTGTAGTTTTTCTATTTTACAAAATAGTTATTGATCAAATATTTCTATTCATATGCACAGGAATAGTTGAATACTCCTATTTCTGTTCTGTTATATTTTAATCATGTTACTTAACATAGTAGTTTTTATTTTGTGGCTAAATTAACCATTTTTTTTAATAATACATTCCTGGAGT
Source organism: Marmota flaviventris (assembly GCF_047511675.1). NCBI lineage: Eukaryota > Metazoa > Chordata > Mammalia > Rodentia > Sciuridae > Marmota > Marmota flaviventris. Next base: position 52,973,984 of record NC_092499.1, on the reverse strand, counting down.
ACAACACTTCTTTTTTTACTCATCCACATTTTGATACTAATATTAGAAATCATGTTTGGTACATATATATAATAATTACATATTCTGTGTTCCAATGAATATGTATGTGAAAGCACTCAACATACAGGTGTAGCAAAACCTATATTGTGTTTCAACTTCACAAAAATCACTAATTTGGAGGATAAACCATTAAAATATAATTCATAAAAATATTAAGTATATATAAAATGCATTCTTATTTTTTTTCTTTAAAATTTTGAAACATTTTTATATTACTTATGAGCTTTACTACAGTACAAGTTAATAAGGTTTTACTAAACTATATTCTAAGAGAAATTCTTTTATTCCATTCTATCCATCAAATAAATGCTTTATTAAATAAAAAAGATGTTGATAAAATACTCATGAAAAATTATGTGTAATAAGTATTCATTATGCTAAAGGTAGGCATTTAAATACATTAATACATTTAAGCACAAGATACATATTTAAGCCTCATACTATTAATTTTAAAAAATATTCTCAATTTATTTGGTTGTTCCGTTCACAGATGTAATAGAACTTGGAATTCCTCTTAATTAATTCAGAACACAGATGTAATGGAACTTGGGATTCCTCTCATTGAGCTAGAAATGATACAACACTGGTTTTTGAAATTACCTTTAAAATAAGAAATATCTATAATCAAGTGTAAATGTGCACACTTGCTTTTTCAGCTACTGAATGTAAGTAATTGACCATTTTAAATCCCAATATCTCAGCATTTTAATTTTTGTCCTTTTATAGACCTGTGTAAAACATATTCTCCTATCATTATCTAATAGCCTGAACAATTTTACTATTGTTCATCCTGAGTTATAGACACATAAAATACACATTTTGAGCAGTGCAGGTGCTCAAAATGTAAATATGGAAGACCCTTAAATATAAAGTTAACACAGCAGACTATAAATGCTTTTATATACAACCTTTTCCAAGGTAATCAGTTCTTCCTATGCCATGTGCTAGGGCAATAAAAAAAACTTAAATGGTATTCCTTGTCTAGAATCCTAAGAAAGCTACAGCTGTTCATCAAGAGCATTTTTGTTTTTACCAGAGCTGCAGCTGTAAAGCTCATAATTCATGTGGTACATTGGAGCTGTCCATCTGCTGGGTGCTGAATCCATGGTTGACTAATCATCTGTAATATAATTCCTGTCTAGTTGTTTGTGCATAGTGCCATATTCTAATGACTCCAGATCATTTATCCTGCATGGATTTAGAACAAAATATTATGCTATTTTCTCTGGAGAAATAGTGTGAAACAACATTAAAAAGAAATTTCATTAGAAGCAAAACTCCTGACATTTAAAAGCATTTATCTTAGCATTATCAATCAATTATCAAACTACTAATGTGGATCTATACAAATTTATATCTTTATTAAATCATAGAGATCTTCCAGAATCCTATGTTGGTTGACAACAGCTACTAACATACTTAACATTTAGTTAAGGCTTACTATTTGTTTTGGATATTATTATAGTAATATTAATAATTGCATTTATTTAAGCTGGTAATAGAATTATCCTAGTTGGTATTCTACTATTAATAATATATAAGATAATACTTTGTCCAGAAAAGAGGTACAATTACTTTCCCAATCTAATTATTCACTCAGCAAGCACTTAATTTCAGCACATGGATTCTATATTCCAGTCACTTTGATATGATTGATAACAATAATGCACAAGTTAAGTTGGACCCATTTGGTCTTTTGTAGTGAAACAATTATATGATAACAGGAGAGGAGGATATTGTTCAAGCCCTTAAAAAGAAACTAATTCATTTCAGTACATAATACTGTACTGAAAATTACTTGCATGATTTTGGTGACACACATTGTCCATTTCTGTTTCTTGAGCAACAGAACCTTAAATTGTTGGGAGGGCTATCCCTTTTTGTATTTTCAGTCTATATGCTTTGAAAGCTAGCAAACCTGTTCTTCAACGTCAGACATAAACAGGTAAACATACTTGGCTTGTTAGAACATGGTCACAGTGGTCAGCATAAACCAATGACTCACACCTTGATTGATGTTAACATCTTAAAGAAATGAAAGTCCATTTTTCTTTTGGACCAGAAATTGAGAGGACACCAAGTTTGAGCTTCTTACAGATCTCAATAATGAGAGATCTGAACAGAAGGGCAATCAACCCAGAAGAAGAAAGAGATGAAAATGAAAGTGACAAGAGAGGCAAGGTGGTGATAATATTATTGGAGATTGAATCAACTGTGCATTAAGCCATCTACAGCCCTGTAGTTTTAATTATATAACTACCCTCCCCCCTTTTCTTTCAACTTCTTTATTTTTAGATGCTGTCACTTTCAGCACCAAATTCTGACAATTATGCACACAGGGGCAAAGCTTTGAGAATCAGGAAAAGTATTGAAAGTTCACATTTAGATTGCTGACTGAAGAACTTCATCTTACTGTCTCCATTAATCCTGAAATTTACTATGATTACTACCCATATTTTATCAGGTCCTCTTATTGAAATACATGTTTTAAACCAAATTTCTGATCTTCAATAAATCCAACCTCATCTTTCTTTCTCTGAGACACTGCCCAAGTTTGTAAGGTGGTGGTTTTCCCTTTCCATTATAAAAAGTAAGTTCATGATGTAGGCTCCCTATTTACCTCTCTTATACTTTCTCTTGCTGAGAAAAAACTTTTCAGTTTAAGTAAGTGCCATTTGTTGATTCTTGTTATTAACTCTTGTGCTATGGGTGTCCTATTAAGGAATTTGGAGCTCGACCCCACAATATGTAGATCGGAGCCAACTTTTTCTTCTTTCAGACGCAGAGTCTCTGATTTGATATCTAGCTCCTTGATCCACTTTGAGTTAACTTTTGTGCATGGAGAGAGGAGGGGATTCAGTTTCATTTTGTTGCATATGAATTTCCAGTTTTCCCAACACCATTTGTTGAAGATGCTATCCTTCCTCCATTGCATGCTTTTAGCTCCTTTATCAAATATGAGATAGTTGTAGCTTTGTGGATTAGTCTCTGTGTCCTCTATTCTGTACCATTGGTCCACCCGCCTGTTTTGGTAACAGTACCATGCTGATTTTGTTACTATTGCTCTGTAATACAGTTTGAAATCTGGTATCGCTATGCCGCCTGATTCACACTTCCTGCTTAGAGTTACTTTTGCTATTCTGGGTCTTTTATTTTCTCATATGAATTTCATGATTGCTTTATCTATTTCTACAAGAAATGCCATTGGGATTTTGATTGGCATTGCATTAAACCTATAAAGAACTTTTGGTAATATCGCCATTTTGATGATGTTAGTTCTGCCTATCCATGAACAGGGTATATTTTTCCATCTTCTAAGATCTTCTTCTACTTCTCTTTTTAGGGTTCTGTAGTTTTCATTGTATAAATCTTTCACCTCTTTTGTTAGGTTGATTCCCAAGTATTTTATTTTTTTGGAGGATATTGTGAATGGAGTGTTTTTCCTCATTTCCGTTTCAGAAGTTTTGTCGCTGATATACAGAAATGCCTTTGATTTATGCGTGTTGATTTTATATCCTGCCACTTTGCTGAATTCATGTATTAGTTCTAGTAGTTTTTTTGTAGACCCTTTTGGGTCTTCTAGGTATAGAATCATGTCCTCTGCAAATAGTGATAATTTAAGTTCTTCTTTTCCTATTTTTATGCCTTTAATTTCTTTCTTCTGTCTAATTGCTCTGGCCAGGTTTCGAGAACTATATTGAATAGAAGTGGTGATAGAGGGCATCCCTGTCTTGTTCCAGATTTTAGAGGGAATGCCTTCAATTTTTCTCCATTCAGAATGATGGTAGCCTGAGGCTTAGCATAGATAGCTTTTACAATGTTGAGGTAAGTTCCTGTTATCCCTAGTTTTTCTAATGTTTTGAACATAAAGGGATGCTGTACTTTGTCGAATGCTTTTTCTGCATCTATCGAGATGATCATATGGTTCTTATCTTTAAGTCTATTGATGGGGTGAATAACATTTATTGATTTCCGTATATTGAACCATCCTTGCATCCCAGGTATGAATCCTACTTGATCATGGTGCACAATTTTTTTGATGTGCCTTTGTATCCGATTCGCCAGAATTTTATTGAGGATTTTTGCATCTAGGTTCATCAGAGATATTGGTCTGTAGTGTTCTTTCTTTGAGGTATCTTTGTCTGGTTTCGGAATCAGGGTGATGTTGGCCTCATAGAATGAATTTGGCAGAGCTCCCTCTTTTTCTATTTCCTGAAATAACTTGAAAAGTATTGGAATTAATTCTTCTTTAAAGGTTTTGTAAAACTCTGCTGTATACCCATCCGGTCCTGGGCTTTTCTTGGTTGGTAGTCTTTTGATTGCTTCTTCTATTTCATCCATTGATATAGGTCTGTTTAAGTTGTGAGTATCCTCCTGACTCAGTCTGGGCAAATCATATGACTTAAGAAATTTATCGATGTCTTTACTATCTTCTATTTTATTGGAATATAGGTTTTCAAAATAATTTCTAATTGTCTTCTGTATTTCTGTAGCATCTGTTGTGATATTGCCTTTTTCATCCCGTATGTCCTCACACTTCAGATAGAGCCCTAATATCCAGAGTATACAAAGAACTCAAAAAATTAGAAAATAAGATAACAAATAACCCAATCAACAAATGGGCCAAGGACCTGAACAGACACTTCTCAGAGGAGGACATACAATCAATCAACAAGTACATGAAAAAATGCTCACCATCTCTAGCAGTCAGAGAAATGCAAATCAAAACCACCCTAAGATACCATCTCACTCCAGTAAGATTGGCAGCCATTATGAAGTCAAACAACAACAAGTGCTGGCGAGGATGTGGGGGAAAGGGTACTCTTGTACATTGCTGGTGGGACTGCAAACTGGTGCGGCCAATTTGGAAAGCAGTATGGAGATTCCTGGGAAAGCTGGGAATGGAACCACCATTTGACCCAGCTATTCCCCTTCTTCGGACTATTCCCTGAAGACCTTAAAAGAGCGTACTACAGGGATACTGCCACATCGATGTTCATAGCAGCACAATTCACAATTGCTAGACTGTGGAACCAACCCAGATGCCCTTCAATAGATGAATGGATAAAAAAAAAAAATGTGGCATTTATACACCATGGAGTATTACGCAGCACTAAAAAATGACAAAATCATGGAATTTGCAGGGAAATGGATAGCACTAGAGCAGATTATGCTTAGTGAAGCTAGCCAATCCCTAAAAAACAAATACCAAATGTCTTCTTTGATATAATGAGAGCAACTAAGAACAGAGGAGGGAGGAAGAGCAGGAAGAAAAGATTAACATTAAACAGAGACAAGAGGTGGGAGGGAAAGGGAGAGAAAAGGGAAATTGCATTGTAATGGAGGGAGACCCTCATTGTTATACAAAATTACATATAAGAGGTTGTGAGGGGAATGGGAAAATAAACAAGGAGAGAAATGAATTACAGTAGATAGGGTAGAGAGAGAAGATGGGAGGGGAGTGGAGGGGGGATAGTTGAGGATAGGAAAGGTAGCAGAATACAACAGTTACTAATAGCGTATTATGTAAAAATGTGGATGTATAACCGATGTGATTCTTCAATCTGTATTTGGGGTAAAATTGGTTGTTCATAACCAACTTGAATCTAATGTATGAAATATGAAAATAATAAAAAAATAAAAAAATAAAGTTATAAAAAAAATAAAAAGTAAGTTCAATTTCTCTTGCCAATATACTTTGTTGGCAGTATCTGAGGAGCTGGCTTTTGACAAAGCATTATAGGATATTCACATCAATAAGAAGAATGAGAGAGAATTTTAATTTATATGTGATGAAATATTACACTGGCGAGGTATGGATAGCTTTGCAACACTGCAGCAAAGATGGATACTCTACTATTAAGGTAACCAGTACAGAAAAAATAAATAAAAATCAGAAATCAAATTAATTATGAAAAAATAAAACATTAACTAAGTGATAAAACCAGGATGGGAAGAGCTCAGAGGAAAAGAAGCACATGCAATGAAGAAACACAATTTTTAAAACCTCAGATGGTGGAACGAGAACCATCAAACCTTTCATAGCTATGCAGTGTCACTGATGTGCTGTTTGTTGAAGTCTGGCTAAAGAATGCACATTAGGATAAAGAAAACCCTTATTCTTTATCCTAATGTGCATTCTTTAGCCAGACTGGGTAAACGTGAAATCATGCAAGGCACTAAAAATTTTCAAATAACCTAAATATTATTAATACCTTAGCTTAGGATTTGAGAGGATAATGGAAAAATGAATGGAAGCAAATTTGAAATCCTACAATGACTTGTAGGTTCTATTTAGGTGATTATTCTGTGGCATCTAATTTCATAATATAGTCCTTGGACACAAATGCGATCAGTGACTCATATGCAAAACCAAGCTCCTTGCATTTTGTTTTCTCTCCACAACACCACTCAGGACCATATCAGAATTGATAAATATTACTTACTCTTGAAAATGTCAGGAATACTAGCAATAATTTAGAATCTCAAATGTTTCATTATATTATTAGTAACTAACCCACATCTCTCCAGTACACAAAGAAAAACATAAAATTATTTCTTTATGACTCTCTCCTATCTCATATATATTTCTCACTTTTACATGCCTCTTTCCCCCCAATTTTTATGCAACTAACCTATCTTTAAATTTAAAGAATCCTACCAATCCAGTGCTGCGGTTGTGGCTCAGTGTTAGAGTGCTCACCTAGCACGTGCTGAAGCCCTGAGTTTTATCCTCAGCACCACATAAAATAAATAAATAAAGGTATTGTATCCAACTACAACTAAAAAATAAATATTGAAAAAAATAGAATCCTAACAATTCATCCTACTTTAAGGTAAAATTTAAAGCATGCACTGAAGCTATCCATGGATTTATGGAGCTAGTTGTACTTGATTGACTCATTGAATAAAGATATTAGTAGTTGTAATTGATGATCCAATGACTTACAGTCTAGTAAAAGTCTCAAATAAAACTTAGAAATATAAGAAAACTTACACTAATAGTGATGTCTTATTATTTTAATCAAGATCATAATTTGGTTTCAATCAATAAGAAATCACTATAGTTTTCAGAAAATGTATTTTAGTTTGAATTGGTGTTACAAACCAATTCAAAGCTCACAGTTTATGGTACTTTAAAATTATTCTCTACATGCTAGGTGAAACAAGACAGTCCCCCAAAGCCAAAGTTCAATAAGACAGTCCCCAAAGCGAAAGGTTGAATGTTTTCTCTGATACGTGGAAGCTAACCCACAATAAGAGTAGGGGTGAGGGGTAGATTAGAAGTTCAGTAGATTAGACAATGGAGAATGGAGGGAAGGAAACAGGGATAGGAAAAGGAAAGACAGTGGGATGAATCTGGCATAACTATCCATTGTACATATATGAAAATAACACAGTGAATCCCACCATCATGTACGTCCACAAGAATGGGATCCTAATTAGAATAAGATATATTCCATTCTTGTATAATTATATCAAAATGGATCCTATGGTCATGTATAACTAAAAAGAACCATTAAATTTAAAAATTCATATTATTTATCTTACTTCTCAAAATGTTGCCTTCTTAAAAAAAAATCTTTAAAGTGCAAAGAAATTTCCCTTGGTATAATTTTTCTACAGATACCTAAATAGCAGTACTAGAAACAAATATCTCCTACATGTTTTAAAAAGTTTTCCAGGATATCATTTAGAGGTTTTAATGTTTAGAATAGAAAAGACAGTTAAGATTAGATAGGTATTATTTAGATTTAAAATTTGGGGAAGTTCTAGCATTCATTTTTCGACAATATGTGAAAGGCCTTAGTACAACACTGACATTCTTAAAGTACTTTCTATGAATGCATATTTACTTATTTCAGGATTTTTTTTATTATAGACAAACTTTCTTAAATTGTATTGATTAATGTCAGTAGTTGCATTATAGTTATTGTAATATTAACACTAACATAAATCAGCCGCTTCTGTGAAAACAAAAGAACCTATAGAAACTTAAATAATATGAAATGGATTTTCTTCTGATTGTCCTCTTCTCATTCTGTGATCTCTTCCTGAGATCTCATCACAGCTTCAAACACTCTCAGTTGCTTATCCTATTTAAATCTCCAATCTTAGCCTTTTTACTAAGAAGCTTGACTATGCAGTCCTCTGGAGGACTGTTACAACACACCTCAAATTTGAAATACATAAAGTAAAACTTAGGATATTTTTACCTAAATGTGTTCTTCATGTGAATTAGAGCATCACTCATCTTTTTGAACTGCATATGATAATGATCCACTTTGGTTTAAGATAAAAATTTAAGTATCCACAGAAGCCACCCATGGTAATGTGGAAATAGTTGCATTTGATTGGCTTATTAGATAAACATATTATCAGTTGTAACTGATGATCCAATGACTTTTTGTGGCAGATTTTATCCTTCACAATGGTAGAATAATATCTCCCATTTTTAATAATGTAATGTACATTCCTCTCACCTAAATGCAACATTTTTGTTTCCTCCCATTGGATTTGGTTAGATTCTAACCATGATGTTAGTTCACTTGTTATTGTGGCAGATTCTATATTACATGATAGACAACTTCTGACTATGCTTTCCTCCACCTGCTAGTCAAAATGGCAAATTAAAACCCAAATGTATTACTGTGAGTGAATCTTAGAAATTACTTCCACCATTAGTAAGTTGAAAATGTAGAGATAAAATTTCCTCTTGTATGTATTTTTAATTCACATCCAGACCCCTGCAAAACCTGGATGGATGTGGGAGAATGACTATAAAACCTCACAGATTCAGATGATAGTAATTTTGGGAGGAGACGCTATGCTGTATTTGGTATTATTGTTGGAATATATTAATATAGCCCTAGATAAGAAATATATGGTCATTGATCTAATGAATTTATTTTTTCTATTCTCACTAGAAAAGATTATCAGAATAGCTTGTTCTAGACCATTAAGCATATTTATTTACCTTTTCTCCCTCAGAGATAGGTTTGATCTCCTGCTGACAAAACCTACTCTTAAAAATGGGTCCTCTAAAAATACCACAGAAAATCACATTGATAATATAATAGTAATCAGACATGTCTAGCAGGAGAATTTCAGTGTACTTTATTATGGCCACGTATGCACTCCTGAGATGAAAAAATTACTCAAGGGGATCCACAGACCTCCCTATTCCTTGGAATTTTTAGAGGTTCATTGTTTTGGAAGACAAAGAGAATAATAAGCCCTTCAAAGTAGAAAGCCAAATCATAGCATTTAACATTCCCTACCACAATGTTATCTGGACACTTTTGCTTAAAATTACAGGTCCATATTAAAATTATGATTATTTTTATGCATTGGTAATAAATGAAGAAATGAATATTCACTTAAATGTAAAACAATACAAGAGAAAATGTAAATAAAATTAATATTTTTAAATAGATAATTGTTTCTGATATTAGATATTATTGATATCAATTGATTTTTGACAAAGTTGCAGATAGCAATTGGAAAATTGCATTTCCAACTGAGATACTTAGCATAATATTTCAGTAGTAAAACATCCCAAAGCATTCATTAAACACAACAAATTTTCTATCCCTGGCCACCCAAGACTTGCCTTCATTTACCATCCACCTCTGATCATCCCCAGTTTAATCACAGTTGCTTTGTATTCTTGGCCAGACACCTTCTTGGCTGCCACTTTCCTTTTTTCTAAAAACCCTTAAACAGGTAAATGTATTTTCTGGGGAGCACAGTCATTTGCAAAATTTGAAGAAAACATGGAAGGTAGTAGCCTTCCTTTTTTGTTTCCAGTGCACTGAGGCTGGAAAGGAATAGGCTGTTCTGTTCTGGGAAATCCCAAAAGTACAACTTGAACTGGTATTTCACAAGGATTTTCTCTCTCTTTTTTTTCCCTAGTTCCACAAAGGCATTTGCTGCCTCCTACAGTCTCCATGGGATAATATCAGGCTGAAAAAAAAACCTTCAGTCAAGAACACATATCAATACATTCAATTGCCTTACTCATGTTGTATCTCTAGGAGGGAAAATTTGACACACATTTTCTTATTCCCTTCTAATTCTTAATTTTTCTATCTGCCAATCCATTTCTACTTCTAATTCACTCACTCTCTCTCATTTTCTTTACCCTATGTTCTTATTTTTCATTATTTTTCTATGCCTGCTCCTCACTTTATATTGTGATATTATGATAAAATCCCACTACTACTTAGCAGAAAATATTTTATTGTTAAAAATTATCGGAGAAGCAATTACTTTTTGACATCACTGAAACAAATATCAACTCATATTGAGATTTTAAAGTCATTGAGTTGTGTTTATATTTTGAAACTCACTGCTTAAAGACACTTTTACTTGCTCTCATTTTCTAAATATATATGTGTATACATATGTTCACATATAAAAATGACACATAACTCTGTATTAAAACAGAAATTGGAACATTTTATGCACACATTTCATTATGTGCTTTTTAACATTACTTCTTAATGCCAATACATTACAATGTCACCATGATTTTAAAGAATGTGTATTATCCACTTCTTGATTCTCATTTTATTGTAGTTTATAAAAAATTATTGTACATTTAAGTCAGTTTTAATTTTCTATAAAATATATGTGAAAGGAGGACATAAATATATTATTTATACATTTTCTGTTTCAAGTTATTCATTAAGAATATATTTATGTTAAATGAATTGACATAAATTTCAACTATGGCACTGCTAAAATAATTAGTAAGGATGAAATACCTTTATTTCACCAAGTTGCTAGTGGAACATTCTCCATTTTTACTGTGTGGGAAAAAAGTTATTAAAAGTGGTGTTATATTTGTCATAAAATAAAGTTTTTAAGCCACCCATAAATTGCTATAATGTAATCTGTTATAAAATAATATATTCACAAGACACTAACTAGAATTAATACTATAAAATAGGAGCTATTAAAATAAAGGAGTTGTAATGCAACAAATAGAGGCACAAGCTAGATTAACTGATATGGGTAGAGTACATAGTCTTTACAAAAGCTTTTATGGCTGTAGTTTTACTGTGTGTCTCAGTTAGCTCTTTCAATGTTGTGATTAAAAGACCCAAAAAGAACTTGGAGGAAAAAAAATACATTGGCTCACAGTTTCAGAGGTCTTACTTAGTCCATAGTTGGCCAATTCCATTGCTTTGGTCCCAAGTGCAGCAGAACAAGTGGAAGGGGAAAGAAGAAAAGAACATGCCAACCAGCAAGCAGAGAGAGAGAACTTGGCTCATCAGGAACAAAATATAAACCACAAAGGCATGCCCTATCTCTTCCAGTTACACCCTACGTGCATACAGTTACCTCCCAGTTAATCCATATCAGTGGGTTAATCCACCGATTAGGAGAGACTTCTCATAATCTAATTTTTACTTCTGAACATTCTTTCATTGCCTTACACAATTACGTTTGGGGGACACTGTATATCTAAACCATGAAACTCTCTTAGGGTTAAATTTTTGTGAAAGGTGTCTACTGTACCCTAGAAATACACTATTAGAGAGAAAAGTAGCTTAAACAAAATATAAATGAATAAATTCAAATTGTCTATATTATGCCAACAACAAACCCAATCCCATTTAGCAAGTTTGCAGAATTCAGTGATTTTATTCAATATTGGCCGTAAATATTTTTCTGTAGTGCAGCTAGCAACTTGATTCAAATGACTTTTTTGAAAAAAAGTGAGGTAGATTGAATTTTTTTTGTCTATTGTGTCTTAATTTCTATTCTATGTCACTCTGAATTACTTCAATAGAAATATATTCATTCTAACCAATTCATTCAGCAATCTCTGAATCTGTACTCTATTTAGATATATAATATAAATAAAGACAGCAGCAACACACCCATATGAATAAGACCTGCTAATTGGTTTATGGATTGGCAGTCTCCAAGTGTATATCACAAATCTGTGTGATATTCCTGGACCTGCTTTTACATTTAGCATGCAGAATTGGATGAAAGATGGGTGTAATTACATGGAGCCAGATGGCTCTCTTGTGACTACACATTTACAGAAGCTTTTGCAGGTTGTTTATTCCAATCAAATTTGGAATAATTCAACCTCACTTGAGGTCTTTCTGATTATTTTTAACTGAAAAACATAAGAAGTACTTTTGTTTATTTAAAATAAGGCATCTTTGAACAAAGCACATGTGTATTTATAGTTATTACACATAAAATGCTTTCTGGAAAAATGTAAGTAGGAATATGACTTAGCATATTATTTCCATTTTGTGGATGAATCAATTGCTAAGCAGTTGCAAATTTGTAGCATGAAATTAAAATGCAATAATAATCTTTAGTATTAAACTGCATGATTTTGAGCATGTGGTTTACTATGTAAAAGTCATTAATGGTTTGAACAACCTATGCACATTGCGGTTAAATCTCAACTAACTATTTATTTTTCCTATTAAAATATTTAAAGTTAAAATAATCTAAATTATTTATATTTTATTTTGAAGTATGTCTCCTATGTTGGGAATTTTGGATGTTAAATTTTGTTTTTTAGATTTTTTTCTATGCTAATATTTTAATCATCTTGTGCTCATTATGTTTGATTATACATAAAGCAAGAGAACGCAAGAAAAAAACTTTAATATTATAAGTGACTGGAAGATGTGATCAGAAATTATAAAATACATACATGTAACATATATTCCCCAAGATCTGTTGTTGTTGTTGACTTACTTTGATCATTTAAAAATGAAACCCAAAATGTTACATTATACATGAATTGTTTTTAGATTCAGGCCCTTAGATTTCTATGAATAAGAGTTTATATTTGCACTGATAGGATGTGGTTGAAAAAAATAGACTGAACTAAATGTTAAATTACAATTTCTTTGAGTCAATTTTAATTTCACCTCACCCCCCAAAGTCTAAATTGTCAATTAGCTTTACTTTATCAATGTGAGAAAATACTGACTTTGCAAAAATGAAAGTGAAATATGAAGGTTTATGTTAATTTGTGAGCAAGTCTTGATAACTCCTTATTTTCTCTCATGCTCATCACTCTCATCTTTCCCTGGTGATCAGTGCAAACTCAACCTCACAGAGTTAGGGTAAGAATGGCCTTTACAGTGGGACTCATCAGATGTATGGGATATGGAATAACTCTGCCTTGTAGCTTTGAATAATATATACTGGGTTAATGGAACACGATGCAGCAGTATACACAATCTCAAGCATAATGATTGATTTTATAGCCCTTTAAAATCATCTTCTTACTTTATTCCATCTCTTGACTTTAAATTTCTATGTGGTACTCCTTTCAAGATATTCTGGACCAACTTTTCTGTGGCATACCTCAAAGTTGCTAACTTTTACACTCACATAAAGCTTGAGCTTCTACCACTTCGAAAAATGATACTTGTTTATAATTTATAAATTAGATTGCCTCTGTAAACTACCTTTCTAGTATTATTTTTGTGCAAAACTCTAAAGTTAGTGCCTTTTCTCCAAACTAAAAGAAAACTATTTTCTCTTTTTGAAACAAAATAATTTGTGTTATTCTGACCTACCAATATTTTTCCATACTTCATGTTTTAGAATGTTTATTTTTTTGAGTGAGCTTGTTTTTCTCACCTTGACTAATTATTTATTTTTAAAAATTATGTTAATTATTAATAAGGACCACTTTATAACTTATTCTATTATCTATTAGATAACTTGTTACTTTTTCATTATTTTTGTTACTTATACAAGGAAAGGATTATATTTAAATTCAGAACATGAAATCTAATATTTTTAAAGATAGTCCTGGTCTAACTATCCTAGTATGCTCTTGCCTTCATCTTTCCTCATTATGTCATACACAAAAAATATGTGTATATATATATATATATATATATATATATATATATATATATATAAAATATATGCATATGTAAATTTAAAAAAATAAAAATGTTAATATGCTTTCTTTTGCTATATGTATAATCAAACATAATGAGCACAATATGAATAAAATATTAGCATAGCTAAAAAATATTAAAAATATATAAATTCCAAGTATATATATAAATATATATATATTTATATATATTTATGTATATATAAATATACAAAAATTCTAAGTATGTATAGAATTTATATATATATATATATATATATATAAAACACCATTATATTTATTTTTTAGAATACTAACTCTATAAACAGTGTAGAATGAGATTAGAAGAGAGGACAGTGAGGAGGTGAAATAAGTCATGAAAGAATTTTACTAAGAATTTAGGTGTAAATGATTTGAAAAATAAGCTCTGGAGATCATAATCATAAGAAGATCATTAAAATTAAAATAATGATTATTCTAAAAAGATAATATTTAATAATTATATTTTTATAAGTTATTTACCCATAATAATTTTTTTCTTATTTTTAAATTTTAATTTGTTATATATAACAGCAGAATACATTATAATTCATATTACTCATGTAGAGCACAATTTTTCATATCTCTGGTTGTACACAAAGATGACCATCTCATTCCACCTTCCAAAATTATCCAAAATCTTAGGAGGTGCATAATACAGTAATTCACATTTTATGGAGGAGAAAATCAAAGCACAGAAAGGCTAACTGACTTGCTCTGGCCACATGACTAATAACAATGAAGTCAGAATTCATAATCATGCATAACAGCATCAGAACCTTCACTGGAGTGTAACTGAAGATGAGGTAGAATTCAAAGGTCTTGGCCTACTGGAAACATGATGGCATGGAGGCAGAGGTTTCTGGTGATAACATGATGCTGCTATATTATAGAGTATTTACATGGAAGAATTGTTTGTTGAGATACAAGAAATGGATATACAAGCAAGATTGGGTGTTAAATAATTTCACATTTCAATTAAATGTAATCTTGAAATATGACACATGAAAGGATATAATAATATAATTGAAATAAAATGACATTTCATTAGTGATTTCCATTATACCTCTGGAGATGGCAAATTATTTATAGTTCTTTTAAAAAAAAATATCTCAGTGGCTGCCAGAATAGATAAAATCTAGCATATATCAATAAAATGGGGGAGCAATAAGAACACTGTTTTGACTCTGTCTCAAACTATATATTGCAGATAACATATCTATTTTACAAATTCTGTTGTTGTAAATATAGCTTATCCTACAAGATCCAAAAAGTGTCATAGCCAGACCCAAAGAATAATTGTTTAAGTATTCTATGCAGAAGCATACTAAGTCTCATATCTGTGATGAAACCAAACAAAATCATGGGTCACAGAAACTAGAAATATGGCATAATCTTGCCTTCAATTTTACTAGTTCTTGAAATTATGCATAGATCAAGGGCTGGCAAGGTTTATAAGAAAATGTTTTATATATGATATGATAAAGAAGAGTCCTTCTTCCAAGTTCATCTTTAACAAACCATTCCATGGTGTAGCATGCATGGTTATAGAAGTAGACATTCAAGGTGTCACATTCCGAGTTTTATCACTAATGATAAGAGAAACTTTCAAAAAATTATCACATTTTTTTCTGTCTTATTTTGTCATGTAGCTTCTTATTGTGTTTGGGTTGAACTTGCAACTTTAAAAAATAATAATCTTTGAATTTAACTTAGAGGTGACCTAGAACTATTAAATTAGGCTTCCCAGTTTCCTGAGCCTTGGGATAAATAACAGTATTATTTGGGACCTCAATAGAAGTGACTAAAAGAGTATTATTTAACTGCAGTCATTTTGAACTGATTGCATATTCATTTTCTCTTGTACAAAACAATACTTAGTTCTAGGATTCTTTAATCTGAGGAAAAAAAACTGAAATTTGCTTCATCCAAAGAGAATCTCAGAAAGAATCTTTGTTTTGGTTACTGATATTATCCACTTTTTTTTACCTAATACCATTCCTTCCTGATTTTAACTCCCATGCTGTTGAGTATTTTATATATTTTCTGCTGCAGGATAGTTTTGTCTGATTGGCTTGTCTTAGTCTTTATTCTGATGGGCTCCTCCTGTCTCTGAGCTTTAGGTAGAAGCCAGGAGCCTCACCTGTGCTGACCTTAAACATATTTGACCCAAAGTTTCTTTTTGACTGATTGGTTCCATGCATGACTCCAATGTCTGACTTCTTCATCAAAATTCTGTATGTTTTTTCTTACTTATTGCTCTTATGTTATTGATCTCATTTATTTAACTTCATTTTGATAGTTCACCATCCTATTTCTATATTTCCCTGTTGAGCTTTTTAAATGTGTCATTTGATTATGGGCAAATATCCATTTATTACACAAATTTTCCATTGTTCACACTCTCTTAGCCAAAACCATTCCCTACCCTGAGTCACCAATATCCCTGCATGCCTCTCAGATAAATGTCGACCTCACCCAGCCATGTTTCTATGTTGAGAAAATGACAAACTATATAATACCACTTCTGAAATCATTCCATTTATATTAACAAAAAAGTCATTAAATTTCACAACAAACAGATAAATGCTTCTTTGAGGTTGCTAGTATCCACTCATCTTTACATTATTGAGAACCTGATCCAATTATTCAGTTCCTCCTCACTAAGGTAGACAGACTGTCTAAAATGGTCTCTTACATGTGCCCCACGAAATCTTCAACACCCAATTTCTGTGTGGCACACTTACCCTTAGAAAAAGGACACTATCTCTGAGTATCATTTTATGAAATTAGCCCTTCAAAATAGTGCTTGCTTTGTCTGTTAGAAGAAGAAGTGTTAGTGATTCAAAAAACAAGTGGGATTCAATGCACTGCTACAAAATTTGAATATAGAGGGAGGTATGTATAAAAGGATATAGATAACATTTAGGAGCTGAGAGTAGTCCCCAGGTAACAATCAGCAAGGTAGTAAGAACTTTAGCCCTACAGGCATAATAAACTAAATTCAGCCAACAACTCCAATGATACTGTAAGTAGACTCTATCCCAAAATCTCCATATAAGAGCGCCACTTGATCAACACTTTAATTAGAGACTCTAAGCAGTAACTCATCTGAGCCCACCTCGACTTTTGACTTACAAAAGTGTGATATCATTTTTAAATTTTTTTAGTTGTCAATGGATCTTTTAATTTTATTTATTTATAATGTGATGCTGAGGATTGAACCCAGAGCCTCACACATGCCAGACAAATGCTCTATCTGTGAGCCACAACTCCAGGCCCAGCTCATTTGTTTTTAAGTGGACAAGTTTGTGATAATTTGCTACTTAGCAATAGAGATAGAAAACTAATATCACCCATATAGGCTCCTCAAATCATGAAGATTAACCAAAATCACATCTCTGTATTCATTTAGACTGCCTCAATTAAAATGACTTTCAAATTTGACCTTCAGTTTCATTGCAGTGGCCCTGGTGAACACACTTTTATATTATAACTAAGTATGAAACTGAATGAAATATACTAATATTCTAATACCACAATGACAGCTACTTTTTCTATATGTAGCTGTATGGCTTTCATAAAAACCTCATCTTTGACCTTATTTAGAGTTGACTAAGAACAGAGCAGGGAGGAAGAGCAGGAAGAAAAGATTAACATTAAACAGATACATGAGGTGGGATGGAAAGGGAGAGAAAAGGGAAATTGCATGGTAATGGAGGGAGACCCTCATTGTTATACAAAATTACGTATAAGAGGTTGTGAGGGGAATGGGAAAATAAACAAGGAGAGATATGAATTACAGTGGATGGGGTAGAGAGAGAAGATGGGAGGGGAGGGGAGGGGGGATGGTAGAGGATAGGAAAGGTAGCAGAATACAACAGTTACTAATAGGGCATTATGTAAAAATGTGGATGTGTAACCGATGTGATTCTGCAATCTGTATTTGGGGTAAAATTGGGAGTTCATAACCAACTTGAATCTAATGTATGAAATATGATATGTCAAGAGCTTTATAATGTTTTGAACAACCAATAAAAAAAAATAAAAATAAAAATAAAAAAAGAAAACATATATTATTTGTATGAGTCAATTCAGAATTTACTTTTTTCCTTATCCAACCTGTATGCTTTTACCATCACTTGAGCAAGTATGACAAGCAATGTAATTCCCCCTCTCTTCCATTCCTCCAATTGCAATTTCTAACAAATGTCAAAGCGTGAAAAATGCAACTTTCATATTTTTATAATCAATTCGAACCCAGTAAAAAGGCGTTTCTCTTAAAGACAAATGCATTCCTTCACAAAATAGCATTTAATTACTGAGAGGGACAGAGAAAACATAACCCATCAATCTTAAAATACCTCCATTTTCTGCCCCACCCCACCCTGTGCCCCTCCTGTCCATTATCTTCACCATCTCTATACTTGCCTCATTACTGGGCCTGGAGGAAGTGGAATTTTTCTGATTTTCTTTGATTTGCTCATTTCATTATTCTTCCTCATTGTAGTAACTTTAAACACTGTTTCTTCATTGGCATCATGCTCACCCTCTCTACATATGGAAGTTCATCGCACATAAAAAAGAAACAGAAAACCTTTGTGATCCTGATTCCTCTCTATTTTACTTCTTTCCTATGCAGTTTACCCTCAAAACAGAAAAAGAGAGTACATTTTTTTATTTTTATTATTGGTTGTTCAAAACATTACATAGTTCTTGACATATCATATTTCATACATTTGATTCAAGTGGGTTATGAACTCCCATTTTTACTCCATATACAGATTGCAGAATCACATCGGTTACATATCCACTGTTTTACATATTGCCATACTAGTGTCTGTTGTGTTCTATTGCCTTTCCTATCCTCTACTACCCCCCTTCCTTCCTCTCCCCTCCCCTCTTCTCTCTCTACCCCATCTACTGTAATTCATTTCTCTCCCTTGTTTTTTTCCCCTTTCCCCTCACTTCCTCTTATATGTAATTTTGTATAACAATGAGGGTCTCCTTCCATTTCCATGCAATTTCCCTTCTCTCTCCCTTTCCCTCCCATCTCTTGTCCCTGTTTAATATTAATCTTCTTCTCATGCTCTTTCTCCCTGCTCTGTTCTTAGTTGTTCTCCTTATATCAAAGAAGACATTTGGCATTTGTTTTTTACGGATTGGCTAGCTTCACTTAGCATAATCTGCTCTAATGCCATCCATTTCCCTGCAAATTCCATGATTTTGTCATTTTTTAGTGCAGAGTATTACTCCATTGTGTATAAATGCCACATTTTTTTTTTATCCATTCATCTATTGAAGGGCATCTGGGTTGGTTCCACAGTCTAGTTATTGTGAATTGTGCTGCTATGAACATCGATGTAGCAGTATCCCTATAGTACGCTCTTTTAAGGTCTTTAGGGAATAGTCCGAGAAGGGGAATAGCTGGGTCAAATGGTGGTTCCATTCCCAGCTTTCCAATGAATCTCAAACTAAAAAGTTTTTTCTCAGCAAGAGAAACAATAAGAGAGGTAAATAGGGAGCCTACATCCTGGGAACAAATTTTTACTCATCACACTTCAGATAGAGCCCTAATATCCAGAGTATACAAAGAACCTAAAAAATTAAACAATAAGAAAACAAATAACCCAATCAACAAATGGGCCAAGGACCTGAACAGACACTTCTCAGAGGAGGACATACAATCAATCAACAAGTACATGAAAAAATGCTCACCATCTCTAGCAGTCAGGGAAATGCAAATCAAAACCACCCTAAATACTATCTCACTCCAGTAAGATTGGCAGTCATTATGAAGTCAAACAACAACAACAAGTGCTGGAAAGGATTTGGGGAAAAAGGTACACTTGTACATTGCTGGTGGGACTGCAAATTGGTGCGGCCAATTTGGAAAGGAGTATGGAGATTCCTTGGAAAGCTGGGAATGGAATCACCATTTGACCCAGCTATTCCCCTTCTTGGACTGTTCCCTAAAGACCTTAAAAGAGAGTTCATTTTTATAAGACTTCTTTTTGAAAATTTCAAGAGCACATTGAAAACTGTTTCCTTTTTTCTCCCTTATCCTTTATTTTACCAAGGATAGGTATGGAATATTACCACTTTGAAAATAAAAAAGGAGACATATATGAGATATATAAAATTAATAAAACTTCTTTCACAATAAAAATGAATATTTTATCCATTCCATGGCAGGTCCATTTTGGCAAGAAGAGTGGGGAATTCTAAATTTGTGTGTGACTTCACTTCCCTCTTATGAGTCCTAATCCTGCCAGTGGTGACAGTTAAATAGGTTATAAAGAAAGTTGAAAGAAGGAACTTTTCTCTTTAAAAAAAAAAAATGATGAAAGATACCAAAATTATGGGCAAAGCAGAGACATGACATGGTTAAATAAAAGAGACTTGGTATTATTTCTGGCATCCTGCAACATGAATGTGACATGTAAAGGATCCAGAAGTTCCTTCATGTCCCAGTGGAGGAGGCAGTGACTGAAAGCCTCACAACCCTGATGCTGCAGGGGCATAAACTTTCAAAGTTAGGCCTACACCTTAGCTGCACTGCAGTAAAGTGCCTGATCTCTGAAGGAGGTCAGCGATATAATTGACGCTGGATTTGCCATAGAACTAATAAACCTGCAACTTAAGAGTCCCTTATTGTATAGGGTCCTTCATAGATCCTATCTAACTTTTTATTAAAAATTGCTTTACTGTATTTTAATGAGTACAAAAAAATTTCACAGGCCTATGAACCCTCAAAACCTGAATCCATGCTTGGGACAAGGGACTGAGTATAAATTTCTTCCATATTATGTTAGAGGAAAGGATCTAAAGTCCCCAGGGAAGATAGACTCACCTAGAACTAATAAGAAAATATACTATTAACTAGTTCTGGACCATAGCAGCAGACATTAGGATTTAACCAGGACAGGAGGCCTTGGCTATAGTCAGGTGAGGCTATCCCTGCCAAGCAAGACATATATACTTTCTTCAGATAAGGACAAAATCCGTCTTTAAAGGCAGCATAATACCAAAAGGCTTTTCTCCATCCAGTTTTAACCACTAAAATTTCCTTCATATGCAGTCGGAATCTCTCAGTACAGGAGAAAAAAAATCTTGAAAATGGAGCTGGAATTTGAACTAACTAGATATGTGCTTATTGTAATTGTCATAGATTTAAGTGTACATAAGGAGAAAGTGGAATTACAGTAAACTCAGATGATGATTTCAATTTAGAGCAATCCACATGGGACCAAAATAAGAATTAAAATACTGTAAATATAAAACCAAATATCTCTTCTTTTGGAAAATACTTAGGACTTCACACAAACTTTGTTCCTTTAGTTAAAGTCTCAAATAATTTTGAAATCTGTTAATGGAATAGAAAAAATTAAACCAATAAAATGTTTCAAACTTGTGAAAGTGCAAACAACCGCCCCCCCCCCCCCAGTTCTAAAAAACTTGAATGGCAATTATTAGTTTTCTGTAGCTGCTATAATAAATCACCATAAATTTAATGGCTTAAAGGAAAGAGTGTAACTTTATTATCTTTCAATTCTTTAAATTAGAAGTCCATAATGGCCAGGCACAGCAGTGCACACCTGTAATTCCAGCAGCTCTGGAGGCTGAGGCAGGAGGACTGTGAGTTTAAGTGAGCCTCAGCAATAGTGAGGTGCTAAGCAACTCAGTGAAAGCCTGTCTCTAAATAAAATACAAAATAGGGCTGGGGATGTGGCTCAGTTGTAAAGTGCCCCTGAGTTTAATCCATGATACTTCCCCCAAACAAAAAAAAATAATTAATAAAAGAAGTTTATACTGCCAGTTTCAGGCTTTGGTCCACTGGGTCAGAGCCTCTCATATTTAACCAGGAGAGGAGGACTTGGCTATCCCTGTCTTCAGGTCAGGTGAGGCTATCTCTGCCTTCAAGTAAGACATCTTTTGTTTTATCTGCCTAAAAAATGAAATTTAGCACCCTAATTTGCATCCATTTTTGTATCTATTTTAATAAGCACTGGACTCAAATCACATCTGCAATTTAATCAGGAGTTCTTGCAACAGGCCAGCAAAGATTCCCCTTGCTGAGGTGCCTGCCTGCTCATATGCCTTGATTCTTATAAGTAAGTGAGCCTTGCTGTGCCACACTGGAGGTGGTGTTGAGAATCCCGGTTAAGTTAGTACTTTTTTTTTTTTCCTTTCCCTACTGGGGATTGAACCCAAGGCCTTTTGCGTGATAGGCAAATTGTCTGTCACTGAATTACTTCTCCAGCTTCCAGATAATTTTAATTTTTAAATTTTAAATTTTGTTTCTACTTGACACATACTAGTAAGATGCCAGTGCTGCAGAGGCTGACTTCCCTGTCCTGTGTGCTTTCCTAAGCACACTTGGTGCTAAGGTCAAGCTTATCCTGGCTGGCCTTTATGTTAGCATGACAATGTGAACCTGATATTACTGCTGGCTTTGTTTACTACATAAATAATTTCACTTGTTATTTCTGTGATACATATAGGTAATTTTATTTTTACTTCTATTTTATTTAATCTTTTTTATCATTAAAGATATTACATTTTATATTTTCTTTATGCTAAATTCCAATTACTGCTTCTT
Organism: Marmota flaviventris; assembly: GCF_047511675.1. Lineage (NCBI taxonomy): Eukaryota > Metazoa > Chordata > Mammalia > Rodentia > Sciuridae > Marmota > Marmota flaviventris. The sequence continues at coordinate 52,951,401 of NC_092499.1, read as the reverse complement.
ATTAAGCATTACCTATTACTGCCAGGCGTGGTGGCACATGCCTGTAATCCCAGTGGCTCAGGAGGCTGAGGCAGGAAGATTGAGAATTCAAAGGCAGCCTCAATAATTTAGTGAGGCCCTAAGCAACTCAGTAAGACCCTGTCTCTAAATAAAATATATAAAAGGGCTGGGGATGTGGCCCAGTGGTAAAAGTGCTCTTGGATTCAATCCCTGGTACAGAGCACACAAAAAAATTACCTATTACTAAAATGAAGCATGTTAATATCATTCTTTTTTTATCATAAATTGATTTTTAAATTTTTGTTTTCTAGTTTTGCTTTCCTAGTTCCCAACCTATGTTTTAGGTTTTGTGGTTATTGATTTCTGGCCACTTATTTATTTTGCATTTAATCTCATTTGTTTCAAATTGCATTTGGTATGTTTTTTTATTGTAGATAAATTTTATTGTTATTTTGTTTCATATACACATAAAACACATTTATTTTAAAAATAGAAACTAGAGCAATCAATTTTTGCCTGTATCTGCTCACTTAGGTTGTTCTTTAATTCCCAAATCATTTTAGTTATATATATTCTGAACTCCTTCTCTGACATTTAACCTACTGCATTATCTATGCATTCTATTGTTGTAATATCTTAGTTTGTTTGGGGAACTTTCCTGCTTGTATTTTTCATGATGTCTGTGTCTTCCTCTCTTGCAGTATAGACCCAAGGTATTACAGCTTCTGCCCTATTGTCTTATAATGTCCCTACAGATTACCAATACCTCACTTTTAAGGGAGAGATCAATATTACAGAACTCAATGTACCTAACGTGCAATCATATATCATTTAACTTCTCTTTTTACATTTATAGTTTTGTCTTTATAATCAGAAATGATGAGTTTGGTTATCTTCTACCATATAGTCCACAGATTTGCATAATGGTTTACAGTTTCTAATGGTAGAATTGGGGACTGGAGGGTTGGCTGAGACATTTATGGAGTAGTATGTGAGAATATGGAGGTATTAGATTATATGACTAGTGAGAGGGTAATTATAAGAAGTTGGATGTTAGTAGGAGAAACAAGAGAGAGGCAACCCCATGCAAGACTCCCTGCTACCTCAGCAACAGGATAACTGTGAGAACCCCTAGCAGAGAAACCTCTGGTGCAACCAGGCCCACACAGGCTTTGGTGATGTCTTACCAGGTTCTTATCATTGTCCCTTGGTAGAAGCGGTGCTATCTCATTTTTGTGGCTGTGGAAGCCTCAAAACTATATGTACTCCTATGTTGGGCTGTGGGTTTTTCAACCCAGACCCTGAAAGCCAGACGATCCTAGAACAACATATATCAAGCTCTGAAAGAAAATGAATGCCAACCAATATCCAGAAAAATTAAGCTTTAGATTTGATGATGAAATAAAAACCTTCCATGATAAACAAAAGTTAAAAGAATTTACAACTAGAAAGCCTACACTAGAGAACATACTCAACAAAATATTCCATGAAGAGGAATTAAAAAATAATAATGAAAATCAGAAAAGGAAGATATTACACTAAATGAAAAACTAATCAAAGGAGAAACCAAGTCAAGTTAAATACCAAAAATTTAAAAAATGGCTAGGAATATAAGTCATGTCTCAATAATAACCCTGAATGTTAATGGCCTAAACTCACCAATTAAAAGACATATATTGGCAGATTGGATTAAAAAACCAACAATATGCTATCTCCAAAAGACTCATCTCATAGGAAAAGATACCCACAGACTGAAGGTGAATGGTTGTGAATAGTCATACCATGCACATGGACTATGGAAGCAAGCAGGGGTTTCCATCCTCATATCAAATAAAGTAGAGTGCAAGCTAAAGTTAATCAAAAGGGATAAAGAAGGACACTACATACTACTCAAGGGAACCATACATCAACAAGACTTAACAATTATAAATATATATGCCCCAAACAATGGTGCATCTACATTCATAAAAACAAACAAGCAAACAAACAAAAACTCTTCTCAAGTTCAAGAGTCAAATAGACCACAACATAATAATTCTGGATGACTTTAACACACCTCTTTCATCACTGGATAGATTCCAAACAAAAGCTGAACAAAAAAACTATAGAACTTAATAATGTAATCAACAACTCAGATTTAACTGACATATATAGAATGTTTTATCCTTCACCAAGCAAATACACATTCTTCTCAGCAGCACATGGAATCTTCTCTAAAATAGACCATATGTTATGCCACAAAGCAACTCTTAGCAAATATAAAAGAAAAAAATGCATAGATATGACCCTGCATTCTATTAGATCATAATGGAATGAAACCAGAAAACGATGATAAAATAAAAATAAAAGCTACTCCAACATCTGGAGACTAAATAATATACTACTAAATGAAAAATGGGTTGCAAAAGACATCCAAAAGGAGATTAAAACATTATTAGAGTTGAATGAGAACACTGATACAATATATCAAAATATCTGGGACACTATGAAGGCAGTACTAAGGAAAAGTTCATTACATAGAGTTTATTTCTTAAAAGAAGAAAAAGTTAACAAATAGATGACCTAACATTACACCTCAAAGCCCTAGAAAAAGAAGAACAACACCAAAATTAGTAGGAAATAAGAAATAATTAAAATCAGAGCTGAAATCAATGAAACTGAAACAAAAGAAACAATTTAAAAAATTAACAAAATAAAAACTTGATTCTTTGAAAAATCAAAGCTAACAAACCCTTAGCTATGCTAACAAAGAGAAGAAGAGAGAAAACTCAAAATACTAACATATGTGATGAAAAAGAAAATATCACAACAGACACTACAGAAATATAGAATATAATAAGAAATTATTTTGAAAACTTGTACTTCAATAAAATAGAAAATATAAAAGGCATGAAAAATTTCTAGAGTCATATGATTTGCCCAAATTGAATCAGGATGATGTACACAATTTAAACAAATCAATTTCAAGTAAGGAAATAGAAGATGCCATCAGCAGACTACCAAACAAGAGAAACCCAGCACTGGATGGATACACAGCTGAGTTCTACAATATCTTTAATGAAGAACTAACACCAATACTTCTCAAGGTATTTCATGAAATAGAAAAACAGAGAGCACTTCCAAACTCATTCTATGAGGCCAATATCATCCTGATTCCAAAACCAGGCAAAAAAAATCAAAGAAATAAAATTTTAGACCAATATCTCTAATGAGTATAGATGAAAAAATTTTCAATAAAATTCTGGCATATTGAATACAAAAATATATCAAAAAAATAGTGCACTACTATCAAGTGGGGTTCATCCTAGAGATGCAAGGTTGGTTCAACATACGGAAAACAATAAATGTAATTCATCACATCTATAGACTTAAAGAATCATATGATGATATCAATAGATTCCGAAAAAGCATACACCAAAATACAGCATCCATTCATATTCAAAATACTAGAAAAACTAGGGATAACAGGAACATTTCTCAACATTGTAAAAGCTATCTATGCTAAGCCCTGGGCCAACATCATTCTAAATGGAGAAAAACTGAAGGCATTCCCTCTAAAAATTGAAACAAAACAGGGATGCCCTCTTTTTACCACTTCTATCTAACACAGTCCTTGAAACACTGGCCAGAGCAATTAGAGAGACAAAATAAATTAAAGGGATATGGATAGAAAAAGAAGAACTCAAATTAGCTCTATTTGCTGATGATATGATTCTATACCTAGAAGACCCCCAAAATTCCACCAGGACACTTCTAGATCTAATAAATAAATTCAGCGAAGTAGCAAGATATAAAAAATAACACACATAAATCAAAGGGATTTCTGTATATTAATGACAAATACTCTGAAAGGGAAATGAGGAAAACTATCCCATTTACAATAGCCTGAAAAAATAAAATAAAATACTTGGAAATCAACTTAACAAAAGAGGTGAAAGACCTCTGTAACTAAAACTACAGAATGCTAAAAAAAAAAAATAAAGAAGACCTTAGAAGATGGAAAGATATACCTTGTTCTTGGATAGGCAGAATTAATATTGTCAAAATAACCATACTACCAAAAGCATTATAAAAATTTAATGCAATTCCAATCAAAATCCCAATGACATTCTTCGTAGAAATAGAAAAAGCAGTCGTGAAATTTATCTGGAAAAATAACCAATCCAGAATAGCTAAAGCACTCTTTAGCAAGAAGAGTAAAGTAGGTAGCATCAGTATACCAGATCTTAAACTATACGACAGAGCAATAGTAACAAAAACAGCATGGTATTGGCACCAAAATAGACTGGTAGACCAATGGTACAGAATAGAAGACACAGAGACAAACCCACATAACTACAATTATCTTTTATTTGACAAAGGTGCCAAAAACATACATTAGAGAAAAGATAGCCTCTTCAACAAATGGTGCTGGGAAAAGTGAAAATCCAGGGGTGGGGATGTGGCTCAAGAGGTAATGCGCTCACCTGGCATGCACATGGCACTGGGTTTGATCCTCAGCACCACATAAAAATAAAATAAAGACGTGTGTCCACCGAAAACTAAAAAATAAATATTAAAAAAAATTCTCTCTCTCCCCTCTCTCTCTCAAAAAAAAAAAAAAAAAAAACCTGAAAATCTGTATGCAACAAAATGAAATTAAACTTCTATCTCTCACTATACACAAAACTCAACTCAAAATTGATCAAGGATTTAGAAATACAACCAAAGACCCTGCGTCAAATAGAAGGAAAAAATAGGCCCAAATCTTCATCATGTAGGATAAGGGCCCTACTTCCTTAATAAGACTCTTATAGCACAAGAATCAAAATCAATAATCAATAAATGAGATGGATTCAAACCAAAAATATTCTTCTCAGCACAAAAAACAATCAGTGAGGTGAATAGAGAGCCTAAATTTTGGTAGCAATTTTTTACCACATGTACATCAGCTAGAGCACTAATCTCTAGGATATATAAAGAACTCAAAAAGCTAAACACCAAAAATACAAATAACCCAATCAATAAATGGGCCAGGGAACTGAACATACACTTCTCAGAAGATGGTACACAATCAATCAACAAATATATGAAAAAATGTTCTACATCTCTAGCAAATAGAGACATGCAAATCAAAACTACTCTAAAATTTCTTCTCACTATAATAATAGCCATAATGGCAGCTATTAGGAATACAAACAACAATAAGTGTTGGTGAGGATGTGGGGAGAAAGGCACACTCATACATTGCTCGTGGGACTGCAAATTGTCATAGCCAATATGGAAAGCAGTATGGAGATTCCTTGGAAAACTGGGAATGAAACCACCATTTGACCCAGCTATCCCTCTCCTTGGTCTATACCCAGAGGACTTAAAAACAGCATACTACAGGGACACAGCCACATCATTTTTTTTAGCAGTATAATTCACAATAGCTAAACTGTGGAACTAACCTAGATGATCCTCAGTTGATGAATGAATAAGGAAAATGTGGTATATATACACACTGGAATATCACTCAGCATTAAAAGAGAATAAAATCATGGCATTTGCAGGTAAATGGATGGAGTTGGAGAATATAATGCTAAATGAAGTAAGCCAATGCCAAAAAACCAAATGCCAAATGTTTTCTCTGATATAAGTATGCTAATTCATAATGGAGTTTTTTTGGGGGGAGCATGCTTGGATTATATGAACTCTAGATAGTGCAAAGGGGAGGGTGGGAAAAAATTGGGAATGGGGGTAGAAGAGATGGTAGAATGAGATGGGCATCATTATCTTAAGTACATTTATGAAGATTAAATAAATAAAGTGACTCTACTTTGTGTACAACACAGAGATATGAAAATTGTGCTATATGTGTGTAGTATGAAATATAATGCATTCTATTGTCATACATAACAAATTAGAATAAAAACTGGAAAAAATAGAAACTATATACACTTCCATAAAAATCAAAACCCATATCACACCTACCTCTCTTATTTCTCTTAAAATATAACCACAGTTCCTTCTTGATGTGAGAAATTTAACTTGATTATAACATGATATTTAATGTCTAGGTATTTTAAAACAAAAGTTCTAATTATATATAACTTCTCAACAGGTTTTAGAAGATTATATAATTTCAAACTTTTGCTGTTATAAGAGCATACTATTTCATTTCACATAAAATTATAAAAATTTAATTAGTTTCTAAACACATTTAGATTGTTATCAGTATTCCATTAACCACTGTTCTAAGGATTCTTCTTTCACTTAGATATGGTAGTGAAAAAGAATGCATTTTTTTACACTGAATGTCATAATATTAGAAATTAACTTTTGTACATAAATACTAAAAGTTTCATGTACTACATCAACATATTTCAAAAATCCCAAGGTTGGGACATGTTGTGCTATTATACTTAATCACAGATAGACTAGAATAAAATATATATATTTTATATTTATATTTATTTTTATTTGTATATATATTTATATTATTTATATTTATATATACTTATATATTATATATAATATAGAATATTGACATATAATATATATATATATAAATAATAATATAAATAATATATATATATATATTATTTAAGTGAGTTTGTTCTCATTGTTTTTATGGGAAAACAAGAGGACTGCTATTTCCCTCATCTCAGAAGGGAGTTAAGTCTTGTGTTATGAGTGAGTCTAAGCTTAGGAAACTCTTAAGAATTGTTTTAATTTTAGCTAAACTGTGGAACTAACCTAACCACAGCTAACAACTAAGTATCCACAGTTAAACTGTGGAATTTTAGGGTTCCTGTGTGGAAGTAGATGTTCAAATAAAATTTTCCAAAATTTTTGTTCGTTTTGTGTAGGTGTTTACCAAGAAATAGAAAAATATTTCTAGTGTCATTTTGAATTTTTTTCTAACCTCAGGGAAAAGATTTTTAGATTTTAGCTTTTGAAAACAATAGAGAGCATCCTCTTTTATGCATGATACTTTGGAAGCAGAAGTACTGAAAACAGCAGTATCCACAAGATATGGCTAGGACAGCTTAATGTTTAGAATCAAGTTCCATCTGAACAAATGGCCCTGATCTGTTAAATGATCAACCATCACAGCAAACACTTGCATTCTGAAGATGAGCATAACACCTGTGGCTAGGGTCGCCTAAGGCCAGAGTATCTTCTATGAATAGTTAAGATTGCTTAAAACACTGAAACTATTGAATGACCCTATTAGGTACAATCCCACCAATTCTGAACACTGACATGTAATTCTTTGCCCTGGCGTAATACACAATCACAAAATAGTTTAATTAGTATAGATAAGTAAAGAAATGTGGAATTGAGTGATAATCACCTCTGATTCCCTTCTGATATGTTTTTCATGTGATAACATTGTCTATAATAACCCTTGTCAGAGAAAAGATCAAATTTTGTTGGCCACACTTGCTGGTCCCATTCAAGGGATTTACAGGAGACCCCATGTCCCTTATTAGACTTTTGCCTGCCCTGCTTTTAGCATCTCAATAACCTCTTTCTTCTTAGAAAGTCCTTCACAACTTTATCTGAAAATCCATTGAGGATATAACTACTACAAAACCAACTTCAAAAAGTAATTAGCAAGCTTGTAAATGTTATCATACTGGAGAACTAACTATGCAGTTCTTTTGGTCTGGTATCTATTCTGTTCATATTTGCCTTTTCACTCTAAGGCTAGATCTCCTCCTCTGAGCCCACTAGTGTTTGGCAGAAGACACTTCAGCAGGCTTGTTCCAGAGGTAATGCCTCTAAGCTCTGACAAATATTTCCTAGTCAGTCTCTGGCACCATAATATGTTTTTCTAACTTTATTGTTTCAATAAGTCAGAAGTTATGCTTCATTTTATCTTAAATACCTGTCCAACTTTTAAAACACACTCTTGGATTGCTTCTGCCTTGATTAGATTCCCTCATTGTTTCCTATTCTTCTCTTATCATTTTAGATCTCTTTGTAGTCAACTCTGTGGGACAGCTATCTTTCATTCTGCTATTGCTCTATTCATTTTATCTCTGTTCAGAGCATATCTGCAGGAAACGACCTGCTTTTCTATTAAATATACATAAGGAGCATTCATGTGGATTCAGCAGAAGGTCTCTGTCTACTGGAAAAGGGCTGCATATAATTCACATGCATTGATGAGTGGATTATTCATCACATTTCCTGGAACATGACGGTTTTTAATAAATTATGAGTCTGTGTCTCACATTTCTAAGTTCATGAGCAGAGGTTTGCATCAATACATATTCACAATATCTGGCGCCAAATTGTACAATAACTTCTCTGTTAGTGACATTGCTGAATCACTCAGCTCAAATCTCTTGTAGTCATATATTTTATATTTGAAAAAAAATTACTATGAACATTTGGATTTTAAAGAGTTTTTTTTTCATCAATAAAAAAGAGGAAAAAAGAATGACTTGTACATTTTTACTTTGAAGAAACATTGTAGCTACTGCTTCACAGAGCCTTATTCATGGCTGATAAAAATCTGCAGTAATCCTGGTATGTGACACATGACTTATAGAAACTCTACAAGTCAAGTCATAGAATTTTTTTAAGTTTTTTTTTTTTTTAAATAAGGCTCTGGAGACTGAAGCAAAAGAAAAGAACAATAACATTTTATACTTTATTTTTATGAATCTGAAGAGAAATTGAGAGATTAGTGTCAGGGAAAAGGAAAATGAACCTTCACTTTATTAAAACAAATGATGGAACAAAATTAGTAAATAAACGCCAATCTTGAATGAATGTTTTGACTTATTAACTTTCCCAATTAATTTTATATTTTAGCTTCCCCATATTCTGTATGATTTATTAATTTTGTAACAGTTTACTTTTGATTAAGTGTTCTCTTTATTTAACTAACTTTTTCATTGTAATTAGTAACCAACTTACCCAAGGCATCAATCTTTGTTTCTGGGAAATCAAAGTTCAAATAAGTCACAGTCCTGGATCTGAAAGATGCTTTCAGGATAATAAAAAGCAATTAAAATTTAGTCCTTATAGTATCATGATAGGTGCTATGACTGAAGAATATAGTTTTATGATAGTAAGAAGTGGGCATGAGGATTCACATTTTAGATTATAGAATTCTTCCTGGAGGAGTGACATTTGGGTTGAATTTTGAAACACACATAATATTTTAATTCAACTGATAACTTTTGCATATAGTGCCAATAAAGCATCAATGTATTATTACTCTGGATATTTCTGTCACTCTGGAGTGAAAGGTGCCTTGTCTCCTGTTGTGCGCTGTAATAAGGCACTGTTGCCCCCTGGTGGATTCTGCTACTCAGTATTGAAGTTCATGGAACATGGACTAATTTCAGAGCCTATTCTCCATCTATTTAACTTCATCATAGTTCTCAAATTCTGAACCTCTCTCCTTTTTTTTCCCCTGAGATACTATGGTTTGAAATGTTGCACCCAGATTATAGTCCCACAAGTTATATTTTCTGTTATTCTTAAAGTCACACACATCCAAGAGACCCCACCAACAGCAGGGTCAGACTACATTTGAAAATAGTTCAAATGTTCTCATCTTAGAAAAAACATGCCTAGTAATCAGTTAGTGAATAAAGATCAAATAATGATTTTATACTTTTGTTTCAATTTCTAATGTAAGGAAGAGAATTAGCTGGTTTGTATATTAAAGCTCTAATAAATTACAAAATATTAGTTTGATGTCTGTTACTATATCTGCTGGTCTTCAGCAAAACAGTGGTCCTCAACCAAGGAATGTTTTTATTCACCAACATCCAACCCAGAGACTCTTGACTGCATATGACAATATTTTTAGTTGTCAAAATTTAAGGTAATGTGTTACTATCACCAAGTAGGTAGGTAGAGACCATTGATGCTGCTAAAGATCCTGTAACAGAGGATACCTGCTCAAACAATCATTTCTCCTGTCTAAAATTCCAAGAGTACTAATGTTGAGCAAACTTGTGACAAAGCATTAAAGATTTATTTTTCTGTTTCAACCTTACAGCACTTTTATCTTGCTAATATATCATCATCAGAATAAAACATCATCATTGTTTTCATTAATAAAAATTATGTTTACAAGTCATAGCATAGTTAGAATTTGTAGAGATGAAAAGAAGTAAGTTTACAGTAGGTAGAAGTACATAGAGTGGGAATTTTAAGCTTACTGTGAGAACTGAGGCAAGCCTTAAGAATTCTAATTTTTCAGGGTTGGGGTTGTGGCTCAGCGGTAGAGCATTCGCCTTTCACGTGTGAGACCCTGGGTTTGATCCTCAGCACCGCATAAGAAAAGAAATAAAGAAAGAAAACAAAGATATTGTGCCCATGTATAATTTAAACATATTTAAAAAAAGAATTCTAATTTTTCCTCAAAACACGTTTTCTGTGATATAGTCTGAAACTCTTGACTGACTGCCTAATAAGAAAGTGCTGCTCTTTGTAAATGCTGTTTTCTAAATGTTTGTTTTAGTTAAGATTATGTAGATAACCGTGCAATATATAGCACTCTCAGACACAAAGAATATTAAGTAAGGTAGCTCTTTTCTAACTGAAGGCTACCCGTGTCTAAAAACCAGAAAGAAAACAGGAATCTTAGTCCTATAATCACAACAAACTGAATTCTGCTCACAAGTGATGATCTTAGAAGAGAACAATGATTTGGACATAGATCACAGCACCACAGATATTTGCTTTCAATCTCATGAAGCCCTGAACAGAGAAGCTAAGTAACCCATGTTCTAACATGATGAAATAATTCAAGTTGTTTTAAGCTACTAAACACATGAAGATATCTACGCAGCAATAAGAGACAAAAAATAAATACATCTGGTAACATTTTTACAGCAAAATGATTTTAATTCTTGGCATGCCACATGCTAAAGTTCAAATTTTAAACATTATTATCTTTATTAGTTGTTTTTTCTATTAATAATTGTTTTCTCCAATGAAATTCTGAAAATACTTCCTGCAATAGTTATTATGCAAGCAACATTCTTTTCCCTTTAGTGGACTTAATTAGTTATCATTTCTGTTTGTCTCTTGTCCAGATGATTCTGTTAAGCATCCAAGCACATTCATTTGGTGGTAGGAGTCTTTATAGAGGCATTTCTCTGATGAAAATAACTCATACATTGCAGGTGAACCTATGAGTGAAATTTACTCTTTGCATAGAATCGTTGACCCCCTTGTAATTCATGTGAAATGTTAGTTAAATGCTCAGACACTTTAGTAACTCAACATTTTCTTATTCAAATAGTTTATGCTAAAGTAGTGGGTAAAAATATACACATTTAAGTAGACAGAAAATTACTTAATATTAAATGAGTTTTATGTTTCATATTAGAAGAAAATGTATTTTGGATCATTAAAATGCTTCTTTGTTTGACGGAAAGGAGAATAAGGAATGAGGTTGATTTTTTTGTGTGTGTGGAGCTAGACTTCTCCTTGCCTGTAATTATATGAGTTGCATTGCATTTGCTAGGAAAATAGAGACAAACAAACAAAAGAATAATTTGAGAACAAATGTAAGTTGTCTGATATCCAGAGCCACTGGGAATGCTGTACTGGATAACTAAACTGAAAGGAATGCCATTTTCTTAGCCATGTGTCTCTGTCTTCATTCCATTTCCCTATCTTTTTTTTTTTTTTCCTAATCTGTACCTTTTATTTTTATTTTTTTTTAATTTTTTATTGTTGGCTGTTCAAAACATTACATAGTTCTTGATATATCATATTTCACAATTTGATTCAAGTGGGTTATGAGCTCCCATTTTTACCCCATATACAGATTGCAGAATCACATCAGTTACACATCCATTGATTTACATATTGCCATACTAGTGTCTGTTGTATTCTGCTGCCTTTCCTATCCTCTACTATCACCCCTCCCCTCCCCTCCCCTCCCCTCTTCTCTCTCTGCCCCCTCTACTGACATTCGTTTGTCCCCCTTGTATTATTTTTCCCCTTCCCCTCACTTCCTCTTGTATGTACTTTTGTATAACTCTGAGGGTCTCCTTCCATTTCCATGCATTTTCCCTTCTCTCTCCCTTTCCCTCCCACCTCTCATCCCTGTTTAATGTTAATCTTCTTCTCATGCTCTTCGACCCTACTCTGTTCTTAGTTACTCTCCTTATATCAAAGAAGACATTTGGCATTTGTTTTTTAGGGATTGGCTAGCTTCACTTAGCATAATCTGCTCTAATGCCATCCATTTCCCTGTAAATTCTATGATTTTGTCATTTTTTAATGCAGAGTAATACTCCATTGTGTATAAATGCCACATTTTTTTTATCCATTCATCCATTGAAGGGCATCTAGGTTGGTTCCACAGTCTAGCTATTGTGAATTGTGCTGCTATGAACATCGATGTAGCAGTGTCACTGTAGCATGCTCTTTTTAGGTCTTTAGGGAATAGACCGAGAAGGGGAATAGCTGGGTCAAATGGTGGCTCCATTCCCAGCTTTCCAAGAAATCTCCATACTGCTTTCCAAATTGGCTGCACCAATTTGCAGTCCCACCAGCAATGTACAAGTGTACCCTTTTCCCCACATCCTCGCCAGCACTTATTGTTGTTTGACTTCATAATGGCTGCCAATCTAACTGGAGTGAGATGGTATCTTAGGGTGGTTTTGATTTGCATTTCTCTGACTGCTAGAGATGGTGAGCATTTTTTCATGTACTTGTTGATTGATTGTATGTCTTCCTCTGAGAAGTGTCTGTTCAGGTCCTTGGCACATTTGTTGATTGGGTTGTTGGTTCTCTTATTGTCTAATTTTTTGAGTTCTTTGTATACTCTGGATATTAGGGCTCTATCTGAAGTGTGAGGAGTAAAGATTTGTTCCCAGGATGTAGGCTCTCTATTTACCTCTCTTATTGTATCTTTTGCTGAGAAAAAACTTTTTAGTTTGAGTAAGTCCCATTTGTTGATTCTAGTTATTAACTTTTGTGCTATGGGTGTCCTATTGAGGAATTTGGAGCCCGACCCCACAGTATGTAGATCGTAGCCAACTTTTTCTTCTATCAGACGGCGTGTCTCTGATTTGATATCAAGCTCCTTGATCCACTTTGAATTAACTTTTGTGCATGGTGAGAGAAAGGGATTCAGTTTCATTTTTTTGCATATGGATTTCCAGTTTTCCCAGCACCATTTGTTGAAGATGCTATCCTTCCTCCATTGCATGCTTTTAGCCCCTTTATCAAATATAAGGTAGTTGTAGTTTTGTGGATTGGTTTCTGTGTCCTCTATTCTGTACCATTGGTCCACCCGCCTGTTTTGGTATCAGTACCATGCTGTTTTTGTTACTATTGCTCTGTAGTATAGTTTGAAGTCTGGTATCGCTATACCGCCTGATTCACACTTCCTGCTTAGCATTGTTTTTGCTATTCTGGGTCTTTTATTTTTCCATATGAATTTCATGATTGCTTTCTCTATTTCTACAAGAAATGCCGTTGGGATTTTGATTGGCATTGCATTAAACCTATAGAGAACTTTTGGTAATATCGCCATTTTGATGATGTTAGTTCTGTCTATCCATGAACAGGGTATATTTTTCCATCTTCTAAGATCTTCTTCTATTTCTCTCTTTAGGGTTCTGTAGTTTTCATTGTATAAGTCTTTCACCTCTTTTGTTAGGTTGATTCCCAAGTATTTTATTTTTTTGAAGATATTGTGAATGGAGTGGTTGTCCTCATTTCCATTTCAGAGGATTTGTCGCTGATATACAGGAATGCCTTTGATTTATGCGTGTTGATTTTATATCCTGCCACTTTGCTGAATTCATTTATTAGCTCTAATAGTTTCTTTGTAGAGCCTTTTGGGTCTGCTAGGTATAGAATCATATCATCTGCAAATAGTGATAATTTAAGTTCTTCTTTTCCTATTTTGATGCCTTTAATTTCTTTCGTCTGTCTAATTGCTCTGGCCAGTGTTTCGAGAACTATGTTGAACAGAAGTGGTGAGAGAGGGCATCCCTGTCTTGTTCCAGATTTTAGAGGGAATGCCTTCAATTTTTATCCATTCAGAATGATGCTAGCCTGAGGCTTAGCATAGATTGCTTTTACAATATTGAGGTATGTTCCTGTTATCCCTAGTTTTTCTAGAGTTTTGAACATAAAGGGATGCTGTACTTTGTCGAATGCTTTTTCCGCATCTATCGAGATGATCATATGGTTCTTATTTTTAAGTCTATTGATGTGGTGAATAACATTTATTGATTTCCGTATATTGAACCAGGCTTGCATCCCAGGGATGAATCCTACTTGATCATGGTGCACAATTTTTTTGATATGTTTTTGTATCCGATTCGCCAGAATTTTATTGAGGATTTTTGCATCTAGGTTCATTAGAGATATTGGTTTGTAGTTTTCTTTCTTTGAAGTGTCTTTGTCTGGTTTAGGTATCAGGGTGATGTCGGCCTCGTAGAATGAATTTGGAAGTTCTCCCTCTTTTTCTATTTCCCGAAGTAGCTTGAAAAGTATTGGTATTAGTTCCTCTTTAAAGGTTTTGTAAAACTCTGCTGTATACCCATCCGGTCCTGGGCTTTTCTTAGTTGGTAGTCTTTTGATGGTTTCTTCTACTTCCTCAATTGATATTGGTCTGTTTAGGTTGTCTATATCCTCCTGACTCAATCTGGGCAGATCATATGACTTAAGAAATTTATCTATGCCTTCACTATCTTCTAATTTATTGGAGTATAAGGATTCAAAATAATTTTTGATTATCTTCTGTATTTCTGAAGTGTCTGTTGTGATATTGCCTTTTTCATCCCGTATGCTAGTAATTTGAGTTCTCTCTCTTCTTCTCTTCGCTAGCATGGCTAAGGGTCTGTCGATTTTGTTTATTTTTTCAAAGAACCAACTTTTAGTTTTGTCAATTTTTTCAATTGTTTCTTTTGTTTCGATTTCATTAATTTCAGCTCTGATTTTCATTATTTCTTGCCTTCTACTTCTTTTACTGTTGTTTTGCTCTTCTTTTTCTAGGATTTTGAGATGAAGTATGAGATCATTTATTTGTTGGTTTTTTCTTTTTTTAAGGAATGAACTCCAAGCAATGAATTTTCCTCTTAGAACTGCTTTCAATGTGTCCCATCGATTCCGATATGTTGTGTCTGTGTTTTCATTAATCTCTAAGAATTTTTTAATTTCCTCCTTGATGTCTTCTATAACCCATTGATCATTCAGTAACCTATTGTTCATTCTCCAAGTGATGTATGCTTTTTCCTTCCTTCTTTTATCGTTGATTTTCAGTTCCATTCCATTATGATCAGATAGGATGCATGGTATTATCTCTACTCCTTTGTATTGTCTAAGAGTTTCCCTGTGACATAATATATGATCTATTTTTGAGAAGGATCCATGTGCTGCTGAGAAAAAAGTGTAACTGCTTGATATTGGGTGGTATATTCTATATATGTCAATTAAGTCTAGGTTATTAATTGTGTTATTGAGTTCTATAGTTTCCTTATTCAACTTTTGTTTGGAAGATCTGTCCAGTGGTGATAGAGGTGTGTTGAAGTCTCCCATGATTATTGTATGGTGGTCTATTAGACTCTTGAACTTGAGAAGAGTTTGTTTGATGAACATAGCTGCACCATTGTTTGGGGCATATATATTTATGATTGTTATGTCTTGTTGGTGTATGGTTCCCTTGAGCAGTATGTAGTGTCCCTCTTTATCCCTTTTGATTAACTTTGGCTTGAAATCTATTTTATTTGATATGAGTATGGATACTCCTGCTTGTTTCCGAAGTCGATATGAGTGATATGATTTTTCCCAACCTTTCACCTTCAGCCTATGTATGTCTTTTCCTATCAAATGCGTCTCCTGTAGGCAGCATATTGTTGGGTCTTGTTTTGTGATCCATTCTACTAGCCTGTGTCTCTTGATTGGTGAGTTTAAGCCATTAACATTTAGGGTTATTATTGAGATATGGGTTGTTCTTCCAGCCATATTTGTTTATTTATGTTACTAAACATGGTTTGTTTTCCTCTTTGATTATTTTCCCCCCTTTACTGTCCTACCTCCCACTGTTGGTTTTCATTGTTATTTTCTATTTCCTCTTCCTGTAATGTTTTGCCAAGGATGTTTTGAAGAGATGGTTTTCTAGCTGCAAATTCTTTTAACTTTTGTTTGTCGTGGAAGGTTTTAATTTCATCTTCCATCCTGAAGCTTAATTTCGCTGGAAACACAATTCTTGGTTGGAACCCATTTTCTTTCAGTGTTTGAAATATGTTATTCCAGGATCTTCTAGCTTTCAGAGTCTGTGTTGAAAGATCAGCTGTTATCCTGATTGGCTTACCCCTAAATGTGATCTGCTTCCTTTCTCTTGTAGCTTTTAAAATTCTCTCCTTATTCTGTATGTTGGGCATCTTCATTATAATGTGTCTAGGTGTGGATCTCTTATGATTTTGCACATTCGGCGTCCTGTAGGCTTCTAGGATTTGGGATTCTGTCTCATTCTTCAAGTCTGGGAAGTTTTCTCGTATTATTTCATTGAATAGATTGCTCATTCCTTTGGTTTGAAACTCTGTCCCTTCCTGTATCCCAATGACTCTTAAATTTGGTCTCTTGATGTTATCCCATATTTCTTGGATGTTCTGCTCATGGTTTCTTAACAGTCTTGCTGAGCTGTCTATGTTCTTTTCAAGTTGAAATACTTTATCTTCATTGTCTGATGTTCTGTCTTCTAAGTGTTCTACTCTGCTGGTAGTATTCTCAATTGAGTTTTTAAGTTGGTTTATTGCTTCCTGCATTTCTACGATTTCTGTTTGTTTGTTTTTTATAACCTCTATCTCCCTGTATAGTTGATCTTTTGCTTCTTGGATTTGTTTATGTAATTCATTGTTGAAGTGATCTTTCATTGTCTGATTTTGCTGTCTGATGTCTTCCTTGAGACTCCAGATCATCTGAAGCATGTATATCCTGAATTCTTTATCTGACATTCCATCTGCTGCAGCTATTACCTCTTCTAACGTTGAGTTGACCTGCATTGCTTGTGGTCCTTTCTTTCCTTGTCTCTTCATACTGTTCGCGTTCCTTTCTACTTGGTGAAACTGTTGTGCTATTGAATTTTCCCCCTATACATTTATATTGGTCTTGTATAGTTGCAAAGTCTCCCTCGCAGGCGCGGGCGGCGGCTCTGCCCCTCCTCCCATTGGGGCAATGTGCCTACCACGCCAGCAGGCCGCTGGGCCTCCTCTGCCGGTCGGTAGCAGGTCTGCCGACCTTGCAGGCGCGGGCGGCGGCTCTGTCCCTCTGCGGGCCGCTAGGCTTGTTCTGTTGGTGGTCGCAGTTCTGCCTACTTTGCAGGCGCAGGCAGCGGCACTGCCCCTCTGCAGGCCTCTGGGGCTGTACTGCCAGTGGGTCGCAGGTCCGCCTACCTTGCAGGCGCGGGGGGGGGGGGGTGGCTCTACCCTTCCTCAGGCCACTGGGCCTGTTCTGTCTCTCGGGTGCAGGTCTGGCCTGTTCTGATGGTGGTCACAGTTCCGTCTACCTTGCAGGCGCGGGAGGGAGGGGGCGGCTCTGCCTCTCAGCAGGCCGCTGCTCCTCTTCTGCCGGTGGGTCGCAGGCCCGCCTACCTTGCAGGAGTGATTGGAAGTTCTGTCCCGCCGCGGGCCACTGGGCCTTTTCCGCCTACCTGGCAGGCGCGGGGGGTGTGGGGCGGCTCTGCCCCTCAGCAGGCCGCTGGGCCTGCTCTGTGCGTGGTCACAGTTCCCTCTACCTTGCCGGTGCAGGGGGAGGGGGCAGCTCTGCCTCTCAGCAGGCCGCTGCTTCTCTTCTGCCGGTGGGTCGCAGGCCCGCCTACCTTGCAGGAGTGATTGGAAGCTCTGTCCCGCCGCAGGCCACTGGGCCTTTTCTGTCGGTGGTCACAGTTCCCCTACCTGGCAGGCGCGGGGGGTGGGGGGCGGCTCTGCCCCTCAGCAGGCCACTGGGCCTGCTCTGTGAGTGGTCACAGTTCCCTCTACTTTGCCGGCGCAGGGGGAGGGGGCGGCTCCCCATTTCCCTATCTTTATATTTGTATTTTACAGAATTAATGTCTGACACATTCAATGAATCAAGTCTGTTGAACTGAGCCTTGACCTCAATATATTCATGATGTAATGCAGTGCATTGCCGAGAAGCAATTTCTGTACCCTGTGGTGCTATATATTTTTCTCTGCTAGGTAATGTCCTAATACAGTATGTTTGAAATGATCTCCTTACTTAGGGTAATTTATGTATTGCTCTTTCTCAATTCTTATTAGGGTGCATATAAATAAACATAAGTATTCAGGTGCACATGCACAAGTAATACTCAGAGACATAAAGAAACTCATAAAAACACATAGATAAACACATGAGATTTGCTCTGTGTAAGTGAATATGCACACACATAGATTGTCTTTAAAAAAGTAAGTCTAACATAATTTAGACACCCTTCAAATTTACACATTTTGGCAGACAGAACATTCATACCAATACTAAAAAGTGTAAGATAAAAGAACTTGAAGCAGTCAGGAAAACATCTAATTTGAATGATTTCATTTTTGTTAGTAGGTTGATATATTATTTGAAGTAATTATCTAACTTACTTTGGGTTATTTTCTAACTTTTTTAGGTCCTCCATCTTCTCAAATATAAAATGAAAAAATTGAATAAGAGTAGTATATCCCTAATAGTTTCTGTGAAACATATCATCTTTTTGATATGGTAATAGTGTTTTTTAAGGGAAGAAAAAAAGAATTCTCTGGTCAAATAAGTTTGAAAATGCTGAGTTAAACAAAGTAAAAGAGCTTTCTTTAGTGCAAGATAGCTTAGAGTCTTTAAAATGCTAATGTGTACTAAGTCTCTGGTAGGGAAGAATTTTACTATTCAGTGATTCTCCAACTCATTTTACCAACCTATTTTAACACTTTCTTTTTGCATAGAATTAAATAAAATGCAGTGGGGGTCAGTGTCCTTTGGAAAATACTTCAGTAAAATGTTAGAAATTTTAATAGTAAAGAAGGAGAGACATATTATGCATATTATGTCTAAAACTAAGTTTTAGGTTAACAAATAAGTTTTGCAATGAATGACTTCTTTCTTGCATATCAAATAGATAATACACTATGTATTCACTATGTTCAAAATATGTAATATTTATATATTTTAATGTTCAAAATATGTAATATTTACATGTCTACTGTATTTACTATAAACTGCTTTTTAGTCTGGTTGGATATATTTCTATATTGAAGTAGGATAAAATCCTTTAAAATATTTTAGGTAAGTTGAATTATAAACCTTTGTGAGTCCTTTTAATAAACTTATTGTCAGCTTAATTTGTATATTTCAATTTAACTTGGAGATATGTATTTATCTATATCAATATATTTACATTTGATGACCATAACTGAATGATGAATTTCAAGAATATCTAAAGCACTATTGATTTGAAGTGACTCATTAGCTAGAAATGATTATTATAAATTATATAATTTTTCAAAAATCTACTTTTTAGTATAGACCTAATGACTTAAGAAATTTTTAAGATAATCAATACTAGTCAAAATGAATAAGGAATTTGTAGAACAATCTAGTTTTTAATTAATAGACAACTTTTTAGAGCAAGTGTTACATTTACATAAAAAGGGTAGAAAGCACTGAGTTCTCACATACTCCTGCCTCCACCCTCAGTTTCCCTTGTCACTGATATCAGAAATTGGTGTGGTATATTTGTTATAATTGCTGAGTCAATTTGATACATTTTCATTATTTAAAGTCTGTAGTTCATATCAGGGTTCCCTCTTGCTGTATGTTATATAGATTTTGCCATATATAATGCCATGCATGTACCACTGCACAACGGTACTACTCAACAGAGCTGTCAGGGAATCTTTTTAAATTTAAAACAAATCATGTCAAGGCTCTGTTCATAACCCATCAGTGTCTTTCTATTTTTATCTCAATAAAAATCAAGATACTATAGATCCAGTTACAAAAATAGGTTGAGATTAAAAGCCTATGAAAATGTATACCTTGCAAAGACTAACAAAAGGGCACAAGAATATCTTCTAAAATATACTTAAATAGAAATACTGTTATCATGGAATTTTATAATGTTAAAAGAATGAATTACTAATATATATATGTACATATTTGTATATCGACATATATAGAGACAGATATATATATATATATCTAACAACCAAGTTTGAAAAATTCATGAAACAAACACTCATAAAAATGAATGGAGAAATAGACAATTCAATAATAATAATTGGAAGTTGCAATGTTGCACTCTCAACCATAGTTAGAAGTGCAAAGAAAGAATATCAATAAATAAATAGAAAATCTGAGCAACTGTATAAAACAATTAGACCTAGCAGACATTTGTAGAATACT
This sequence comes from Marmota flaviventris, assembly GCF_047511675.1. Taxonomy (NCBI): domain Eukaryota; kingdom Metazoa; phylum Chordata; class Mammalia; order Rodentia; family Sciuridae; genus Marmota; species Marmota flaviventris. The sequence goes on along the minus strand of NC_092499.1, from coordinate 52,931,049 downwards.
CTACCCAATAGTAGATGAATACATATTCTTATCAAGTGCCCAGAAAGTATTCTCCAGGGCAGACCATTTACTAATATGTTTTAATAAATATAAGTGATTTAACTCTTATGAAATATTTCCTATAACCACAAAGAAATTAAACTGAATGCCCATTAGAGAATTGGATTTGGATAATTAACAAATTGGGGGAAATTAAAAATAACACTCCTAAATATCTAATGGGCCAAAGAAGAAATAACAAAGGATACGATAATGTGATACGATAAAAGTGAAAAATATAATATTCTAAGATTTAGGGGATGTAACCAAAGTGTGCTTCGAGGACATGTCTAGTGGTATATTCCTACAATAAAATGTCAGTTGTAATTCTAGATATCAGCAATAAACAACCAACACTTTTAGTTAATAAAGCAATTCTATTTAAAATAACATCAAAAAGAATAAAATTCATTTAACAGAAGAAGAAATTTGTTCAAAGGAATTTTAGAAATTTAAAATAAATGGAAAAACACCCTTGACGATGGATTAAAACACTTAATATTATTAAGATTATTTTATTCCTTATGTTTCCCCAGGTTTCATTGAAGTTTCTATTAAAATCCCAAGTTTCTTCAGAAATTGACAAGCTGATCATAAAATTCACAGACATCATAGCCAACAAACTTGTACACCGAACTCAGAATAGACAAACAATCTTGACAAAGAACAAAGTTGGAGGACTCAAATTTATCTTCATTTCAAAATTACTATGGAGAGGTGGCAGAATATGCATCCCTTCCCCCAAAGTATGCCAATTTGGCATAGGGATTGTTTTGAGGTAAAATCACTTGACAAACAGCAGATGTAGAAAGGGCACTTTCATCTCCACTTTCTTGCCTAACACAGGAGATTAATAACTGCCCTGTGAAAGACACCCTCCATAGACTAAGAGAAAAGAGATACTCCCCCTTGTCCAGAGAACTTTGACAAACAGACCTTCTTAAAATAATTCTCATTTTCCCCTTAGTGTCCTCACATATTTTAGTTACTTGTCCAAACTTATACAATGTGGTATAAAAGCATTTCAGCATCACCACTTCTTTGAGACTTCATTTCCTTATTACCTCTGTCAGGTAAAATGTATGCACATTTGTATTCTCTCCACCTGTTAATCTGTTTTATCTCAATTTAATTCTCAGGACCATCCTAAAACTCTTAAAAGCCTAGAGATGGTGTTCTGCCTTTCCTACTCCATAAATCTATAGTAATCAAACAGAATGGTACTGGCATAAAGACAGATTACTGGAATAAAGTGGAGAGCCCAGAAATAAACCCATATTTTTATGGTCAATTGACGCTCAATAATAGGGCTAACACATTTAAATTGGGCGAAAGGTAGTGTTTTTAGTAAATAATGCTGAGTAAGATAAATGTCCACATATCCACATGATGTTTAGGCACTAACACAACACACACACACACACACAAATGAATCATAGACCTAAATATGAAATAAAAAACTATAATATTCTTATAAAAACACAGGAGTAAATCTTTGTACCCTGGGGTAAGTGATGGTCTCTTACATGAAACATCTAAACCACAAGTGATAAGAAATTTTAAAATTTTGATTTTATCAAAATTAAAAACAAAGACAACTTTTGTGGTGCAAACAATGACAATGGATGCATTACATCAGTAAAAGTTAAAAGACAACATAATGGGAGAAATATTCATGATGCACATGATACTGAGAACATAGATAACACTTAAAGTAAATAATTCAACAAAATTTGTTCAATAAAATGGAATGAAATACTGAGGCATGCCACAACAGGCATACACCTCTAAACTTTATGAAAAGTGAATGAATATAATCATTAAAGACAAGAAATAATAGGATTTTATTTATGTGAAATATATAGAAAAGGCAAATCATCATAGATCAGAGATTCCCTGGAGCTGGTAGCAGGTAAATACAGGTGGGAAAAGGCTGTCCAAGGGTACAGAATTATTTTTAAGGTAAAGGCAACATTATAAAATTAGGTGGTGTTAATATTTCAGAACTTAGCAAATATTCATCAAACAAATTCCACTTAATTTTATACTTTAAATGGGTGAGTTTTATAAGTGAATTATATCTTAAACTAATATGAAAAGACCATACAGGATGTCAACACCTAGCACCCCACACCCCCCATCTCTCCTGTTTCCTTCTATCCCATAACTCTCCAGGCCTTCTCTACTGCTACTTTTCTGAAGCACGCGAGAACTTAAACAAGAACTTTGTACTTCTGTTTTGATAGTCCCTTACTCACTTATCTTCAAGGCTTGCTTCTTGAACTCTTTCAGATTTCACCATCTAGATAAGCCTGTAATGTGTACCTTATTTTAATAAAAATATATTCTTACTTTCTGTCTTTTTCCTTCACAGCATGTCATCTGATTTATTATAAATGAATCAACGTTTTTTTTTTTTTTTTTTCTTTCGCTTCTAATTCCTGGTTCATCCTCACTGAAATGCAAGCTCTATGAAGGGCACAGATTTTTTTTTTCTGCTTTTTACATTTCTGTCTATTCAAAACCTAAAACAGTGTCTGCCATACACAGTTTGCTAGGCGATTTTTCAAAACAATGTGGAAATTATTGAGTGTTGATGATGGTGTTAAATAGCATACTTTAGATCTTATATAAACAGGAATAGAAAAATGACAAATAAAAATGGTGTGCTTGTTCTTTGCTGTTTACATTTCTAACTATTAGATAAAGGAGTCAATGTGGAATTAAAATCTTCCACTCTAGTTATCCTAATTGGAAGCCCAAGATACTATATTATATAGTTCTGACAGAATGGATTATCTACTAGCCATCAGTTGATCTTGGGTAATATCCTTTTCTTAAGAATTATCTTTAATTATGCTTGTTACCTTGATTTTCCCCTCCATATGCAGAACGAACTAGGAGGTATATGATTGGTGTTGATTTCCAAATGAAACATAGCCGAGCTAACTGACTTTGAGAGTGTCAAATTTTTGGTGTCAGTCTAATGCTGGTACTATCAGGAGAAAGCAGTGAAATTACCACCAGCCAGGGACACTCTTCCAAAAGTGACACTCTTCCACAATATGAACCTAATGCTATAGGTACTTTTACTTAGGACATGAAAATTAAAAGCTTTTAATAAATCTTTCTTTGTATAAAGAATGTGCAAATATTTCAGGGTATTAAAACTCATGTTTATTATTTCACAGTACCAAGGGGATCAGTTGATGGCCATTATTAGAAACAATGAATTTCTGTAGTTTCTAAGTTAACAAGTCACATTCAGATGGAAGACACTGGGTGTTCATGTAGTAAGTAAAGAGCTAAGAAAGGTGGACATTAATAATAGGGCAAAAATATTTACACAACAATAAAATAATGCTATGGGACAGGTTTTCAATAGGATCAAGCTCCAGAATAGCAATATCTAAATGTGTAACACTCCATTTAGAATAATAATACCTGTAGTAAGGATTTTTTATCTATGAAGTTTTCAGCATCACACACTATTTTTTATAGTACTCAGTGGTCAATTTTGCCCATAATACAAATGAGTTGAAATGATCCACTGAGGACTATTTGGTGCAGGATGGAGACTTGACTTTAATTATTCCTTCTAACTACACACTTTTGTTGCCTTCAGTGTATTCTGCTTATAATAGAGTTCTAAAAATAGTGTCCTACAGGAGGCTAAAATCTAATATGGAAGAAAATTAAATGGAAATAACCACAATCCAGGAAAACTACGTTAAATGCCTCAAGAGATGAGTACTATGTTTATACAAAGAAAATACTGAAAGAAATTGATTCTACCATTGAAAATATAGTATGCCTCTGGGTCTCGCATAATAAAAACAAACTTTTGCTGAGAATGACATAGACTTATAAACTTGCATTATTATGTTTATCACTAATGGTACATTTTATGGATACATACAACTGCAGTAACATTTCTGAAAATAAATTTTATTACTATGATTTTTAAAGTAAAAATAAGAATCAGTCCATTAATCATTGAAAATTAAACTAATGCTATTAATAAATTTTAGTGCTTCATGTCTAGACGAAATTGAAGAAAATAAAATTTTATAGTAGTTCTATTGGGAATATGTGTTACTGCTATAACAAAAATACAAGTACAAATAATAATCTTTAACAACATTAAGAAAATCCTGGTTTCTATCTACTGTGCTGCCTCTTACCCCAAGAAATGATTTTATTCATAATGTTCTAGCTTGTTTTATTAAACTGTTCTCTTTGAAAAATTTGAGTAGCAACTTTGCATCTTGTGGAGGTATTAACAGAGAACAAACAGCAAGGATATTCCTAGTATTATTACTATGGAGCTCTGAGAGAGGGACACCAGGATTTCTCTAGGAAGCAATGATCATGAAGCCTTTGAAAATGCCTGTACATATATGCTCTGGAAGCATTTGCACCATTATTCTTTTGTAAGCATTTTTGGAAGACGGGGGCTGTGACTAATGACCTGAGGAGAACAATTGTAGAGGAGGAAAACTTTATCTGGGGATTCACCATTTCAAAGATCTCAGCCAACAGAAAACCATTTCATTCCTAGAGGCTCCAGGTGAGGCAGAACATTAGTCCAGAAGAGCGTGATGAAGGTAAGTGGCTCACATGATGATCAGAAAGAAAAGAAAGACTCCTTACACTGTATACAAAATATATACCCCAAAAGCATACTCCTAATGCTCACCTCTTCCAACCATACCTTACCTGACTTCAGTTACCACTTAGTTAATCAGAGGATTAATTTACTGATTGGGTTAAGGTTCTCATAACTTAATTATTTTTCCTCTAAGTTTTTCTGCATTGTCTTACACTTAAGCTTTTGGGAGACACCTCATATCCAAGTTATAACATTCTGCCCCTGGCCCCCAAATGCTCATGACCATGGCACAATGCAAACTACATTTCTCTCATTTCCAAGAGTTCCCATAGTCTCAACAATTCCATGATTTCCCCAAAGTTCAAAAGTCTCCTCTGATATTCAGTGCAAACCCACATTGTGAGATGCTATAAAAATCAAAAGCAGTTTACATGTATTTAATACATAAAGGAACATAGTAAACATTTCCATTCACAAAAAATAGGAGCATAGAAAGAAGTAACCAAAAAAAGACTGAAATCTCGCTGAGTGAACATTTCCTGTGACTCCAAGTCCAACATCTGGTGCACATGGCTTGATGAATTTCTGTCCACAGGGTTTATGTATCTCTACCCCTGTGCCTTTGTTGGTTACCACACACAAGGCTTCTTTGTAGGTTTATTTCTGCTCAATTTCTGCAGCTTTTCTAGGCAGTCATCCAATGTTATTGGCATTTCTAAATCTCAGGGGTTTCCACTTCAGCTTTGGATTCTTCCTCTCATCTCCACACATTGCCCTCTGGTGGTGGTGGTGCGGCTCAGAGGGACTCTAAACCTGCCTCATTTTGGCTGGCCTCCCAGGCATTCCTTGGAAATCTTGGTGGTAGCCTCCATGATGCCCTAATTCAAGCACCCTGCTAGAATTCTGCATAACTAACACAACATGGTTGACGCCAAGGTGTGCCAACATCTTAAGTAGTAGCCAAGGCTCCAGGGACCCTGGCTGCAGCAACCTCTTAGTCCCTAGGTGGTTGAGCATGGTGAAACAACTTCGTAGGCCTCCTTGTAGAAGAAGGATGCTCCACTGATCTCTTCTCAAGATAATTTTTAATTTTACTCCCTTGAGCCTGAGGTAGGTGGTCTTGCCAATTCATGGAATGCCATTAAGCTATCTTTCTTATTGTCTCTGGGAAAAGTCTTTAGCATTTCTTTAGTGGCAGTAATACCTTTAACAACTTCAACTTTCTTTGGAGTAGTGTTACTCCTACCTTTGGAGTCCAAGTTTTCAAATTTTTCTGCTCTGCATTCTGCTTCTGAATATCACAATAAATTTGGCTAAAAAGTGCAAACCAGAACTGCTTTAGGTTGTTGTAAATGGAGCTTAATGGCCAATTCTGGTGGGAGCTAAGAAGACCAGAATTCCAATAGGGCTCAAAAAGGGTTTTGGGAAAAAGATGAACACTATTGGTATTTGGACTAGAAGCCATTTGTATTATGTTCTGGCTGAAAAGTTGTCTGCATTTTGCCTGTGTCCTGTGACTTTCTGAAGACTGATTTTTAAAAGCAATGGACTTCTTAATCTGGCAGAAGCAATTTCTAGACAACATAGCATTCAGGCAATGCCATGGATATTGTTGGTGACTATTAGTCAAATTTATTGTAATAATTAGGAGAGAAAGCAGAGCAGGAAGATTTGAAAAACTTTGATGTGAAAAGCAGGAGTAAAACTAGGGCTAAGGACACTACATTTATAAAGACATTACTGCCACTAAAGAAATGCTAAAGACCTTGCCTAGAGACAATAAGAAATATGGCTTCAGGGATTCTCAGGAGTTGGCAAGACCACACCCGTTTAACACTTCAGGAAGTAAAAATAAATTTCATCTAGAGAAGAGACCAGTGGGGCACTCTTATTGCACAGAGGAGGCTAAGAAGTTTTTACAACATTCTCAGCTACCCAGGCAGAGGTTGTCGCAGCAAGGGTTCCTGGAATCTGGACTTACTGCTCCAGTTGGCAGCAGACCTTGGCACAACCACATGGTGTTCGTTCTGCAGGAATGCAGGATGCTGGAGTTATGGGGTCATGGAGGGTTCCACCAAGATTTCAAAGGCAGGCCTTGGAGACCAGGCAAAGTGCAGTATGGTTAAAGTCTCTGTGGGCACCCTCTCAGAAGTCAGAGTGTGAAGCCATGGGGAGAAAGTCAAAGCAGCAGTGGAGACCCTTGAGATTATGAAAATGCCAATAATGTAGGACATTGTTTTAGGAAGCTACAGGAATTAAGCAGAAACAAACAGCAGAAAGACCACTTGGGCTGCAACAGACAAGGCCAGAGGGATGGAGCCACACAAGCTCTTTGGAGAGAATATCATGTTCCCCATGTGCCCAGATGCTGGACATGAAAGTACAGAACTTGTTTGCCTGGTTGGATTTTGATCTTGCTTTGGTCCTATCCTTTCTTTCTATGCCCCTAATTTTGTAAGTGGAAATGTTTATTCTGTACCATTATACACTGGATACTTGTAAATTGCTCTTAATTTTACTGAAGCTAACAATGTGAGATTGCACTGAACCTCAGAGACAACTTTGGACTTGAACTTTGAGCAATCTTGGAATTATTGAGACTGTGGAATTAAATGTATTTTGCATTGTCAGATGAATGTGAGCTTTTGGGAGCCAAGGCCGGATTGTTATGGTTTAGATATAGTGGACCCAAAAGCTCACATGTAAGACAATGCAAGAAGTTTCAGAGGAGCAATGACTGTGTTATAAGGGTCTTAACACAATAAGGAAACTAATTCCCTGATAGGGATTGACTGAGTGGCAACCCAAGTGGTAGTGTGGGGCTGGAGGAGGAAATTGAGGGTGTGGTTTTGGGACACATATTTTTATCTGGCAAGTGGAGTTTCTCTCTCTCTCTCTGCTTTCTGATAATCTGAGCTGCTTTCCTCTGCCACATTCTCCTGCCATGATGTTCTGCCTCACCTTGAGCCCTGAAGAATGGAGCTGGCCTTCTATGGACTAAGACCTCTGAAACCATGAGCCCTCAAATAAACTTTTCCTCCTTTAAAATTGTTCTGGTCAGATCTTTTAGTCAGAGTGGTGAAATATATGACTAAAACAGATACTTTGAAGGCAGTGCTAAGAATAAAGTTAATTGCATTGAACTCATTCATTAAAAGATTAGAAAGTCAATGAATAAATGACTTAGCATTACATCTCAAAGCCCTAGATAAAGAATTACAAATCAACACCAAAAGCAGTAGAAGATTGGAAATAATTAAAATCAGAGCTGAAATAAATGAAATTGAAACAAAAGTAGCAATTCAAAAATTTGATAAAACAATAAGTTGATTCTTTGAAAAAATAAATAAACTTGATAAACCGTTAGTCACTCTAACAAAGAGAAAGGGAAAACTCAAATTACTAAAATTCACGATGAAAAAGAAACTATCATGATGGACACTACTTATAAAAAGGCACTATCATGATGGACACCACTGAAATACAGAAGATAATTAGAAACCATTTTTGAAAATTTATACTCCAATAAAATAGAAAATCTTGAAGACATGGACAAATTTCTAGAAACATATGACCTACCCACACTGAATCAGGAGGACATATACAATTTAAATGGATCAATTTCAAGCAATGAAATAGAAGACTCATTAAAAGACTATCAATTAAGAAAAGCCCAAGACCAGACAGCTTCTCAGCTGAGTTCTATAAGACCTTCAGAGAAGAATCAACACCAATAATTCTCCAATTATTTCATGAAATAGAAAAGGAGGGAACCCTTCCAAACTCATTCTATGAGGCTAGTATCACTCTGATACAAAATCAGACAAAAACACACTAAGGAAAGAAAACTTCAGACCTATATTCTTGATGAACATAGATGAAAAAAAATTCAAGAAAATTCTGGAAAATCTCATACAAAAACCTATTAAAAAGCACCATGTATGAAAGATGATATGTCATGAGCTTTGTAATGTTTTGAACAACCAATAAAAAAAAAAAGCACCATGATCAAGTGGGGTCCATCCCATGGATAGAAGTTTGGTTCAACATACAGAAATCTATAAACATAATTCATAACATCAATAGATTTATGGACTAAAATAATCTCAATAGATGCAGAAAAGGCATTTAACAAAATACAACACCCCTTCATGTTCAAAACACTAGAAAAAGTAGGGGTAGTAGGATCTTGCCTCAACATTGTAAAAGTTATATATGATAAATCCAAGGCCAATATCATTCTCCATGGAGAAAAATTGAAAGCATTCCCTCTAAAAAATCAGAACAAGATGAGGCTATTTTATGTACATTTAAAAACCTATTATTTAGTGTAGTCATCTTTATCAGTTACCTTATCTAGATCTTCTAGATAACAGATAATTTCAGTTTCAATATTGGCACTTGCTGCTTTTCTTTGCACTTTTATGTTGAGATAGTCTCTTTTTTTTCTTTAAACCTCATGAACAAAATATTCTTCTACAGTTTTCTCACCTTTCTCAGTCTTCATAAAGTTGAAGTTAGGGTCTTGTTCTGGGTTGTTCTTTTGTTTAAGAAAATATTGTGGAGAGTTTTATTTTCTCTCCAAACTAGCAAATCTCCATATCAGCAATAAAACTGTTTTGTTTTTTTTAATCATTCATGTAAGCACCTTTAATTTCCATCAATATCTTTTCCTTTGCATTTACCACTTGGCAGTTTGCCACAAGAGGCTCAACTCTTGGTCTTCCTGAGATTTCCACATGGATTTCTCAGGAAGCTTAACATTTTTATTTTATTTTTTTCAATTTAATGTGGAAAACGTGACTATCCCTTTGTTTTGAACAGTTGGAGGACACTGTAGGGCTATTAATAGGTCTAATTTCAATATTTTGTGTCTCAGAGAATAGAGAGAACTGAATAGAAGGAAGAGAGATGGGGGATCACAAATTGGCTAAATAGCTGAAAAAAACAGAGCATTGACAGATTTTAAGTTTGTCATTTTATATGGGTGCAGTTTGTGGTGCCCTAAAGCAATTATAATGGCAACATAAAAGATCACTGATCACCAAACACCTCACAACCTCACAAATATAATAGTAATGAAAATATTCCAAATAGTAAGAAAGTTACCAATATGTACACAGAGACATGAAGTGAGCATGTGATTTTGGAGAAATTTTACTGACATATTTGATTGAAACAGGGCTATCATAAACCTTAAACTTTTTGAAAATGATTGAATGCCATTTCTCTTTATAAAAAGAGAAGGACTTTAAGCTATTATAGGCCTGTTCATCAAAATACACAAGATTATCTAATAAAGTCTCACCCAGAGAAAAAAGATAGAACCTAAGTGTTTTCAAAACTTTAGCTGTAATTACAATCTACAAGAAATAAAGAGACAGAGAAACATGTTAAACCACACCCCTAGGGAGAAAAAAAGCTAAATCCATATTATGGGAAACTACCAGAGAAATAATCTATTTTCTTCAATTAATACAAAGAAAGTTGGATGAATTAATGAAATTATACATTTTTAATAGAGAAAGAAAAAATATAAATAAAGTAGAATAGACTAAAATTTTTTGAGGATGATTGAATATTAAAGAAAGAATATCCTCAAAAATTATATTATGCACGTAAAAGGGGTATGTGTATGTATGTATGTGTGTGTATATATATATATATATATATATATATATATATATATATATATATATACCTCCAATAGGAAAAACATCAAAAGCAAATCTATATTAAAAAATTAATGCAGGGCTGGAATTGTGGCTCAGCGGTAGAGCGCTCGCCTAGCACGGGTGGGACCCGGGTTCTCAGCACCATATAAAAATAAAGGCATTGTGTTGTGTCCATCTACAAAAAAGATTCTCTCTCTTAAAAAAATTAATGCAAAAATTCATAAACATGGATGAATTATATACTTAAAAATATAGATGTAAAAGGAAATAGACTAGGAAAATCCACTTGTGTAGATTTACTCAGCAGATTTTTAAAAAATTTTATGAAGTCCCTGGAATTTTTTTTTTTTTTTTTTGCGGAGGTACCGGGAATTGAACTCAGGAGCACTTAACCACTGAGCCACAACCCCATCCCTTATTTTCTATTTTATTTAGAGACAGGGTCTCACTGAGTTTTTTACGGCCTCGCTAAGTTGCTCAGGCTGGCTTTGAACTCACTATTCTCCTGCCTCAGGCTTCCAAGTCACTGGGATTACAGGCATGCACCACTGCACCTGGCTCCCTGGAATTTTAGGTAAAGAAATAGCATTTCATTTTGATATATGCAATGCTACCGAATAAGCATGATATTGTCACATATGTTCATTCTGTCTTACTTAATCTTTTATGAATTTCCTATTCGTATACTTTGACAAGTTGTATTGTATTATATTATAACAAATCATTATAGATTAAGGCTATTAACATTCATTACATGTGATGCTATTTCGGTCATTACATGTGTTATCCTATTAGAGAATTACCAAATTTAGTATCTAACAGGATAACACGTGTAATGTGTTAGAGAATGCTAGAGAAATCCAAATTTAGTATCTCTTATTTATTCAAATAAAATTCTCATTTTCCCTTTAGTGTTTATCTGTATAATCTGTGGAGATATCACAGGGAAGTATTAAAAACATCTTAACTAGATGTTAATTTTCATCAGTTTACTTAGTACAATGAAATTATTTAACTGTTCCTCATTAACTGCTCCTTTTGTTTAAACAGCTAATGTCCTTATGATTCAGATTTCTAGTATATTATTGAGGTTAAAGTTTTTATATAGCACAATGTGATTACTTTTGGTCACTTTATGAAGGAAAGTGTATGATAGATTCTTATATTTTCTTTCTTGGTACTAGACCCTTGGGGTAGATAAAGGTAAAATGAAGAGAAATGTGACTTTCCTGAAACAGGAATAAGTCCGTAGGCCTTCCTTAAATTCTAATAACTTTTGTGTTTGGTGTGCAGCTAGTTAGGGAGGTGCAGTGTATGGATATTATCTAGAGATAGAGATAGACTGGTATTATTTGTCTGACTCAGATTACTTTTGAGTGTGCAACAGCATATTAATCAGCTTCTTTTTATTTTTAAGTGCTTATGAACAGAGTTCTAAGTTAAATGAAATGTGTAGATGGACCAGGAGAAAATGAAATATGTATTTAAAATTACCAAAGCTATCTCTGAATCCATTTTGCTATAGTAACACAGAAAGACAGTGAAAAGGGCCTGTCTTTGTTGAATAAGTATTTATGCAGAACCATTTTCAGGAATCTATGTAAGATATTGTTATGATTTGGATCTATAATGTCCTCAAAAAGCTCATGTTTTGAAAGCATGTTCCCAAATACAGTGTGGTTCAGAGGTGGACTTTTAAGAAATGATTAGATTATGGGGTCTGTAACCTGATCAGTGGATTAATCCACTGATGGGTTAGTAACTGAATAGACTACTGGGAGGTAGCTGTAGGGTGTAGGTGAAAGAAGCAGATTATTAAGGTCATGACCTTTGACTATATCTTGTCTCTGTCTCTTCTTTCTCTCTCTTTGCTTCCAGACTGTCACGAGCTGAGTACTTTTCCTGTATTCTGCCCTTCTGTCATGATGTTCTGTGTCACCTCAGGCCCAGAGCAATGGTGTCAGCTAATCATGGACTGAACTTCTGAAACCACAAGCTCAAAATAAAATTGTCCTTTTCTAAGTAGTCATTAAGGTGTTAGAGTGATGAAAACCTGTCTATCACAGACATGAACGAATAAGATCAATAATATTCTCATAAATTTATAAAAGTAACATACAATAACATTGTATAATGTTTTTGATGTATTACAAATATAGTGAACATCAATGAGAATGTGGTTGATATACCACTTTATTAGAAATAATTGAAATCATGACATACTTTTATTTAAAATCTAGATCAACAAAAATAATTACCTAAGACTTTCACTTATACTTGTTTCCTTAAGTATTATGTATTTTTTTTTCCTATTTTTTGGTTTAGCTATACATGATTACCTGACTATAGTTAATCCTCTAAAATTGACATTAGATTCTTTAAAACCAGTGTAGAAACAAAAAAGTGTATTTATAGATTTTTGTGTATGTTATGTGCACATGTGTGTGTGTGTGTTTTATAGCCCACATGCTTTTGTGCACGTTTGCATGAGCTTGCATCTGCTACCTCAAATCTACTATCATCTTGGAGGTCTTTAGTGGATTTTATAAACTAATAGAAACATCTGCTTGCCATAATCTCTACTCGAGAGAACCTGAGGTTGAGTGAACAGTTGGTAAAACCAAAGTGCATCAGAATTACATGCAAAGATGAATTCTCACATGATATTTAAGCCTCATTGAGTCTGATGCTTTGTCTTTCAGCAGATGCAGATGGATAATGGCCCTTTCAAGATGAAATTCTTAGTATCTGAAAAGAGTATCACATAAGTCATTTGATAGATAATCACTAGAAAACACTAAGAGAAAGTTTTATTCTTAATGCATATTATTAATTGGTTAATTGACATTTTAATATTTAGCTAACCTAAAACTACTGTTTTGAGATTAAAGTGCTAATATAACAGACTATTTGAAGAGTGTAATTTTACTTATGCTATGAATTCTGAGAATAAATATTGTAAAAAAAAGTTGCCATATTGAGATTATTTATGTTCACTCTGTTGAAAAATTTTTACTTAGGTTTGTCTATTTATCTATTAAAAATAATCAATTTTACCTGTAATTTAAACAATTATATTTTAAAATCTAGGTTTTTATTTCTATTTACAAGGCATAACATAAAAATATAAGACAAAGAATCAATAAGTACAATAGCAATAAATCAGTAGATCAATAATTAAGCAAAATAACATCTAGTTCTCAAAAGAAGAAACAAAAATGGCAAACAAATATATATATATATAAAGTTCAACATCTCTAGAAATTAGGGAAATGCAAATTAAAACTACACTAAGTTTTCATCTTATTACACTCAGAATGCCATTTATCAATAATACAAATAATAACAAATGCTGGTAAAGATGTGGCACAAAAGGTGTTGGTGGGACTCTAAATTATGACAACCACTTTAGAAAGCAGTATGGAAATTCCTCAAAAAACTAGGAATAGAACCACCATGTGACCTAGGTATTCCACTCCTTTACATTTATCCAAAGAACTAAATTATGCATACTATAGTGATGTAGCCACATTGCTAACAGCACAATTCACAAGGGCCAAATTATGAAACCAGCCTAGTTGCCCGTCAACAGATGGATTAAGAAAATATAGTGTATACACAATGAGAATTTACTAAGCCATAAAGAAGAATGAAATTATAACATGTGCTGGTAAATGGATGGAACTGAAGAACATCATGCTAAGTGAAATAATCCAAACTCAGAAAATCAAAAATTTGAACATTTTTCCTCATATGTGGAATCTAAAGCAAAATAATGGAAAAAAGTAGGAAAGGGATCAGATTTTATAAAGATATAGGGATAATAAGTAGAGTAGAAGAAGAAGATAGGGAAGGTGATGGGAAAGCATAGCATATATTACTTGATGTTACTTATGTTGATTATATTTGTCAGAATAAATTTAAAATTCCTCATAACATATCAAAATAATTTCTCATTTAATTGTTGTTTAATGTTTTGGATTGATTGTGCATTTAATATTAAACTATGCTATTAAAAATGCACACAATACAGATAACTTTTGCATTTTATTGGATAATATAAGGGAAAAATATTTTAAGTTATATGCTATGCATTTTTAAAAGTATAAATACAATATCTTAAGCATATTTGACCAGGCTATAAATAATTATTTAATGATTATGTATACAATGAAATAGCTTTTCCATGAAGTTAGTGTGATTAAAAATATTGATTTCCCCATGCAAACATACATATGTATTTTTTCCTCTTTGTGTATATGTATATATATATTTCTATTAAATATAATTCTTTTATCTATTGATTATAAGAAAGATTTTCCAGTTATTTTTGAGTTCATTCAAAATTTATTGGAAATCTCTTATTTTACTGTTAATCTGAAAGGTGCTAGGAATTAGAAGAGGATTAAAGTTCTTCTTTGTTCTCAAGCAGTTCAGGACCTAGTGTATACACACATGTGCAGAACAAGGAAGGGTAGCAAGCACCTTCATGTGTGAGTAGAAATTTATCAAGATTGATATAAGGAAAAGGAAAGAAAAATTTGCAAGATAAAATGTACAGCTGTAGTAAGGAGATAAAGGAACCAACATGTGCATATTTCTATTATATGGTTAACTGCCCAGGACCGATGTTGCTAAGGGCTGGAAAGTTTAAACCTTATATTAAATATTTTCAGCTATAGGACAAAGTTATATTTTTACTTAAGTATGTATTTACATTTATATTTCATTCTGTAATTGAAATTTCTGTAAAGGATTCCTATTTCCTTAATGAACTGATAACATTTGAATAAAAGAAATTCTCTTTGTATTCAATAAAAAGATGAATGCCTGAGTTGTAATTTCTTTTCATATGTATTTTTATTTCTCTCAAATTCCTCCTCATTTTTCCTACAATTCCTTGCAATACTAAAATGGCATTTCTTTACTACAGTATCATAGATTTTTTTCTGAGCAACTGTAGAAGAGACTCACAGAATAACTTTGTATACTAATAATTCAAAAATTAGATTAAAATAAATGAGAAATTAGTAATTTAGAAAAATAATTTAAAAATTAAAATTGCTCATCCATGAACCAGCAGAGAATCCTGTAACTACTGGGAAAATTCTTATATTTTACCTATCTTTTGGCCTGTGTATTTTAGAATGAATTTGCATACAGCAAAAGCTAGGGATTTTACAGATGACTGATGCCTGTGAAAATGAGATTTCTCCTCTGAACTTGCTTTAATTAAAATGCTGTGAGTAAGGGAACATTTTAATGTGCCAATCTCCATATTTGGTTAGTCCTAGCTTTCTAGAAAAATGTTGCCTTGGTTTGCATATCAAACAGCTCTGTTGCATAGGTTGTACACTGTTTATACATTGTTTAGCTAACTCTGCACTATAAGATCTTATTGAATAGTGTTGAAAAAATGATGGCCAAAGTGAATAAGAGGCTGTTAGTATTATGCATTGTGTTAGTCAGCTTTCAGTTGTTGTGATAAAATACTTGAGAAAATCAACTTAAAGGAGAAAATATTTATTTGGACTCATGATTTCAGATTCCAGATCATTATTCTGTCAGCTGACTCTGTTTTTTTTCTGGGCCCATGGTGAGGTGGAACACAAGAAGAAAGCACTTGGTAAAAAAAAGCTGCTCATTTCATGGTGCCTGGGAAGCAAAGAGAAAAAGAGAGAGGTGGGTGGCAAGGGGCAAGGCATAATCTTCAAGGACATGCCCCCAGTGACCTTCCTTTTCTAACTAGGCCCTGTTTCTTAAGGCTTCTATCACCTTCCAACAGCACCACCAGCTGGGGTTGAACATATAAGCCTTCGGGAGACATTCCAGATCTAAACTATACTCTGACCCTTTTTCTGTTGTTATTTTTCTTGTGTCTGGTTTTCAATATTTTATAACATTCTTAAACTGTAATGATAAATTCCTACATCAAATAATATTAAAATAATGAATATAGCCTAGACTTATAGTCTATGGAAAGCTATATTTGAAATGACTGTTGATTGCTTTTTATAAGAATCAAAATTAAATGAGTATTATGTCTTACTACATATGGTAACAGAATTCTTTCTCCATAGTGAATTTGATCTGTAATTTTAGATCTAAAAGCAGTTCTAAAAGGATGGTTTATGCATAATTTGATCAAAAGTGTCTGAGTACAAACAAGTGGGACTAGTTTATCACCTTGCAATAATGACTTAGGGACAAAAATCAACAAATATCTTTGATAGACATTCAATCCTCTTAAGGTATTATAAAATATATGAAAATGTGAATTTATTTTTTGCTAAAATCTATACTCACTTGCTCTCTGTATCACAATCACAATTAAGTTTAGTATTTCATCCACTGTTTTGGATGATTTCAAAAGAGGTAGCATACTTAAATTAGACATTTCCAATGAATATTCATGCTCAACATTTTAGGAAAGTACTTTTAGAACTTCTTTTTCTTCTTCTTCTTCTTCTTTTTTTTTTTTTTTTTTTTTGTACCAGGGATTGAACCCAGGTGCACTAAACCATTGAGGCACATCCTCAGCCCCTTTTTGGTATTTTATTCAGAGATAGGGTCTCACTGAGTTGCATAGGGCTTTGCTACATTACTGAGGCTGGCTTTGAATTCAAGATCCTCCTGCCTAAGCATCCATAGCCACTGGGAGTTCAGGTGTGACACAGCACCTGGCTAGAATTTCTTCAGGATTCACAAAATGAACCTATGAATTAGGCACTTTAAGTGTTCTCATCTTAACAATAGGAAAAAGGAGGCACTTATAAGTTAAGTAATTAGCTAAACATGATTAATCAGAAGCTAAGCCAAGATTTGAATCCACTTGGTCTGGCTCCAGAGCACTTGCTATTGTATTCTTAGGTTTTATAAATTGATTATTTGCCATTTTTTTTTTTTACTTACCTACTGTCTTCCTTTCCATAAAAATAAATGAGAATGCTCTTAGTCACCTTGCTCTAGTAATTACTAAATTTGATAATTATATGAGTCTATAATAGGAAGGTCAAAATTAGAATAGAAACGTTTCCTAAATTAATTAGTGTGGGAATCTTAGAGAAACTAGCTTTTTAACTAGCCTCTCTCTCAATATTTTATTGTGCAATATGAAAGACAAGCAGAAATATGCATACTATAAACGCCATATACCTATATATGCATAAACACAAATGTATATGTACATATGTATGTACATATGTATATTTAATATCATGAAAATAACAGGTTACTTTCTTTAACATTTATAGCACTAAAGAAGTCTTCTAGAAATAAACTGTCTTTCCCTCACTTTTCTAATTAGTTTTCTTGAGCTTATTCATAGTTTTACCAGATGTCTGTGCTGTCCTAAATGATAATTTTGTTTTTAACTTTATGTGAATAGAATTACCCTCTTAGAATATATGACTTAATTTTTATTTTAGTATGATTTTTATATATTTAATTTATTTGGGGTCTATAATGTTCTTTTTATGCTACTTTCTTATAGAATTGTGTTAGTACTCCGTTAGATTAGCCAAATTAATTTAAAAAATCCACCCAGAATTTTGGTTTAGAATGATTTAAATAACACAAACTATATTTACTATGTTTGTTTCACAAATAAGTAAAAAAATGTACATTGAGTTTTATATAACATTTATTATGTAAATGTTACACAATTCTGCAACTATGTCATATGTAATATTTATGTTTCATTGTTTTGTCTTGTTTAACACTAGATTAATTTGTGGATCAATTTTGGTTTTCCAGAATGATGCTTATTTATTTTGATATTTTTATAAAATTCTAAATACTTATAAGTTGGTTAAATATTTTCATCTACAGTCAATTTATGATTTTTGCAAATTTTCACTCCTGATGTTAAGATCATATAACTGAAATTGCTTCTATTGTTTTCACTCTTTGATTAAATTATTCAGTAATTATAGCTTAATATAAATTCATCTAAATTAACAAGTTATATTTCATTATTTAATTAAGTAAATTAGTTTCTTTTATTTCTGAAATTATTATTTTTGTTAAATTAATAGTAACATTTTAAAATATTGATAAAATTGCTTAATAAAGCTTACACACTTTAATTTATGAATAAAACCTTGGTATTCCACAGTATCAATAATATTGTTTTGAATGTTTTTATATATTATAATATTGATATTTTTTCAACTGTGAAACTTTTGGGGGAAATACCTTTAAATTGCTCTATGGTTGAAACAATTTGTTTATCTATTTTGTATTTTTTTAAAATTCCCTGTAATATCAAGGTGTCTTTTATTCTTTCTCTTCTAAGATGAACTAATCTGTATTTCTGTATCAATTAAATATTTTCTGTATACTTATTAAATCTTTCTGCATGATTTATTGTTTCTTTTTAAAATCATATTCCTAAAAGCAAAATATCATATTTAGACACTTTAAAGTAAATTTATGCTACTTTAAAACAAAATAGGTTTGTTCCAATAGGAGTGGTGAATCTTAATTTGTTAAAATAAATTTGCCTAAATCATTAAAACTCTTGCATAGAGGAATAAAATTCAAAATTTGACAATATGATATTAAAATTGAAGTATATTTGAAAATACATTTTGGTTTAAAAATATTCCTACCAAATAATTTTCTTTCCTCTTTCAGTGTTGAAGACCATAAACAGATAGGATAACTAAAATATGTATAGTTTATTTTTTATTCTCTATATTAACTTACCACCAAAATTACTTCTTTTCAGGACTACTTTTTTATTTAAAATGTGTATTAATATTTAGGGAATAGCCAAAATTTAATGCATTTTGACAATAAAAAAAAAGTTAAACCTCCACCTTAAAAATATTACATATCTCTACTGAAAATACCCTTCCTTCTACTGGCTAATATAAAGGATATATATTTTTTCAAAGTTTAAACATCAAAAGGAGTAAAACATACGACTGGAAACTATATTTTGTAAGGTAAATTCTGCTTATGCAGCACATTTTATTGAAAAGAAATTCAAAGGAAATTTCATTTCCTTTGTAGGCTTTACTAGGTGCTGAGAAGGAAAGGTAGACTTGCTGTCACTCTGGGCACATTTGAAACATTGTGGTGGATCCAAGACTGTGATATGAAGAACATCTTTTAAGAAAGGGATTATCATTAATTTGATTATTATTAGCATCATATAAATTTCAGGTCTTTTTCAGGTACAATGAATAATATCCATTTATGGAGTAAATATATTGAATATCATATGTGAGTCTGGCCTTGATCCAGAAAAGAGAGAGAAAAAATAGTGTACTGATTTGAAAATTTCAATTTAGTAGGGGAAATTATTGTTGAAAGTAATAATAAAATTTAGGATGCAAGTAGAATAATACAATTAATAGAAAAAATAAAACAATAAATTTGGGTTGTTTTGTATGCAAGCTTTTGTACTTTCTATTTTTAATTGTTTGCGATGGAAAATAAAATCAGTAATCTCCAAGGCATCATGTATATTTTACAGATTCACCAGTTATTCCTATTACAGAAGTTATTTACACAAAAATTTTCTCACACAGAAAAATAAAAGTCTTCGAGAAAGTAAATAAATGCAGCACATGCTTTTTTCTTAAGCTTTTAAATGAAATGAAATATTTACATTCAATAATAATAAATAATAAAAATATAAAAGTAATGTAGTAATGATTATTTACAAAAAGTTAGAAATGATTATTTGAGAACACTTATGTTTTTTTTTAATAAAGTATAAGTTTTTATTTTTATTTAAAAAAACACTTTTTAATTGTAAATACTCTTTAAAATATGAATGTATAAAGGAAAATAAAAGAAAATGTATTCCGTGGCCTAGCACCAATAAGTGATCCAGTTAATACGTTAGAATGTATAGTTCATTGTGTGTGTGTAGAAGAGTTCATTAGTTTATAGAAGAGAGTGTTTTTTTGAAAAATTTTATCATTAATTTATAGCAAGAATGAGCAACAATGCTGATAATATTACATTATATCTGAAAGCTAGGGGAAGTAGAGGCTAAATTATAAAAACTTTCACAGATTTCTCATTCATCTGAGTACATATTATAAGATTAATGAAAAATTCTCAGTAGTGATTTAAAATTTCTTTCAGCCAACAAAAAAGTAAAGCTTTCAGTAAATAACTGGGGTAATCCCATATTAAAACAATTCTGTGCTTGGATGTACTAGTGTAAGAACTAACAGAAATTTTCATTTCAAGGTATTTTAATTACTGTTGTAAAGAGAAATTGTGAAAGACTTGATGGAGATTTACCTGGTATCATAATTTCTTGGTTATTTGATTCTACAAGAGTTTTGTGCTTTTCATTAACTTTAAGATATTTTACAATTCTTTAAATCGTAGATGACTTACAGTAGTATAAATTATGTCTCCACAGATGTTGTAAATTATGTGTTGTAACACAATTATTGTCTGGTGATTATTAAATATTTTCATTCTATTTTTAATTCATTTCAATATTTCACATAAAACTGTAAAATTTTCCACAAAAAATGTCCTCAAATTGGTTGTAAAATTTTAGTCTTCTTCATTCATTAATGGGTTGAACACAATCCTTGGCAAGTGAGCAATTTATTTTTCTGTGAGTCTTAATATTTCCTGTATAAAATATTCTACAACAGTTTTAAGTGTTATTAATTGAGACATCAAATGATTCACATGAAAAAACAGGTAAATTTCTATGCTGGAATTTTGTACTATGTGCAACTTAGCTAAGGATGACTGTTTCTGGATTTCATAGTTGAGATTCAAGTACCAGTTGAACATTAATTAACCTCAATGATTCTGTTTCTTTATTTTGCTTCTGCCTTCACACTGTGATTTTTTTTCTATTTTGTTTTTGCTTTTTTTATATCTGGTAAGTCATCCTTCAGTAGTGGTAATATTGATTATTAATTGTTTTTTATGGTTTGACCATGTAGGGATCTCTATCTCTAAATGATTAATGTAATATAGAGGCTTATTCTCTATTTGGTAAGAAATGCTAGAAAATTTGTTTTACTAGCTTTGTGGATAATAAATGTTCATTTGTTCATTTGACTATTTTAAACACACATTAGGAAGTAGAACTCAATATCAGAACCAATGAGTTTTGTTCTCTGTTTCTTTTGATCTATGATGAAAACTATAGAATTGACATTGTCTGTATGCCTATATATATTCATAATTTATTAAGACCTTTTCTTATGTGATTATTTATTGTTGCCTTATATACATAAAATGTGCATAAATCAGGTTATAATAATTTTTCTGGTTGATTTATAAATAAGTTTGATATTTCTTATGAAAATTTCTAGACACATCAGCTTTGGAGTCTTATTAATTGCTCAATTACTATATTAGAAAAACATCCTCAAAGAGGGCTGTAAGACTTGAAGTTAACACAACAATTCCTAGCTTGGTTTCTTCTGTTTTGAGTCATCAGATTCAATAGACTTTCTGTGTTAATTTTATTTTATTTTTGCTTCTGTGCTATTCCACTATCAATTGTTTCATGAGCTTCATCTATTGATAGAAAACTGAAAAAAGTACAAATAACTTATTTAAATTAAATTTCCATAGAAATAAAATGCACTTGATTGTTGCCTTGTGGATCTTATATGATTTCATGCATTTTTTGCATCTATTTGTAAATTCATTTCAGCCATCTTTATTTGACAATACAAGTGCTCTAATTCGAATTCTACACAGTACCAGTCAAATTGTCTTGCTTACTGTTCCCTGACTAATTAATGAATCAAATGAAGATTTGGATACATGAGAAATTTACATTTGTATGAGGGTCATTGTGATGAATAGACTCTAAGGTGCTGCCCCAATGATTTCCCACCCCTGGGTGGCATATGTAGCTATACCATACAGTAAAGTACAAAGTTTAGGAAATTGTAGCAGTTCTGAGAAGAATTTTAAAAGGGAGTTATTTTATTTTTCAAGTTATAGCTGTAAAACTATAACCTGTACTAGAAAAAAATAGAAGCCGTTGCCAATTGACTATGGAGTATATTGACTTTGGTAAAAATAAAGCAGAAACTGTATCTTTAGCCAGACATAAATTATGTTCTTCTGGGAATATTATGCATTCTTTATTCACCCTCATGTTTAAATTTAAGAAACGACATTTAAAAAACCACTTAGAAGAAAAGGCAAATAAATGTTAAATAGCTAATACACAGGGAATTTGTTCTATAGAAATATTACTTCAGAGGAAGCAAATAAATTATAGAAGTATATTTTTACAACATTTAAAATATGGCAACAATCCCCCCTCAAAAAAAACAAAAGCTGAATTTTCTCTCTGATATGTGGATGGTAATACACAATAATGTAGGGGGAGGAGGGAAGAATAGAACTTCATTGGATCAAACAAAGGGGAATGAAGGGTAAGATGGGGAAGAGAATAGTAAAGACAGTAGAATAAAGGATATTACTTTCCTATGTTCATATATGGACACTTGACCAGTGAAACACCACATCATGTACAACCACAAGAATGGGATCCTGATTAGAAAGTCATACTCTATGTATAACATGTCAAAATATACTCTATTGTCATGTATATCTAAAAAAAATTAAAGATGCTATGAAAAAAATCACAACAGAACACTAAAATATACAGTATTTTTGAAATAAATATATTTGTTATAGAATAATATACTAAATTTACATGTTTTATCTTATTTGTCAATATGAGGAAGGGATAGAGAAGTTGTAAGCAAATTAAACACATACTGATTGATTATCCTTTACAAGAGGGAATAAACAAAATTTGACTTATTCCAGAATTGATACTGGAAAAACCTTTAAATTATAATTAGGTGTAATTCAGATTAAAATATATTAACTAAATCACTAGGTGAAATTCATAAAGCAACCACCACAGCTAAAAATACAATGATTCATAAGAAAAATCATCCTCATATGGAGTCAGGCCTTCTTGACACTGAATTTTTAAATTCTTTGAGTTTGGAATCATTTCAGAGTGCAATAAGCACTAAATGTAAGAAAAAATGTGAGAAATTGTACAGAAAACTGGATAACAGAAGAGAAAAAAATTAAAGTCACTATACAAAGCTTAATAGCTTAACCCATTTAAGACAATGTCCGAATCTTTTTTCAGATGCCATACTCTGTTCACTTAATTTTTTTTCAATTATTTGGTGTTCTTATGATTGATAGAAAATGCTTATGGAACATATTTGCAAATGTACTTTATTATTGCATGAATAATCATGCTGACACAAACTTTGTGCTCTTCTCTTTTTATACATACATGCTTTATACTTGTAAAATGAGTAAATTTTTTTAATCAGAAAAGCATTGCTTTAAAATACTAGAGAATTCTGACCATGCACATGTTTCTTATTTTCATCCTCCTCATTGACATTTGGTATTGTTGATAAATCGGTCACTTTCTCACTTTGTCTTCACCACTTCTTTTTGTACTTCATGGTGCAATGTGAATATGGACATGCCTTCAACTGGTTAGCCTTGCCTGAGATGTCTCTCTTTTTTTTTTTATTGGTTGTTCAAAACATTACAAAGCTCTTGACATATCATATTTCATACATTAGATAAAAGTTGGTTATGAACTCCCAATTTTACCCCAAATACAGATTGCAGAATCACATCGGTTACACATCCACATTTTTACATAATGCCCTATTAGTAACTGTTGTATTCTGCTACCTTTCCTATCCTCTACTATCTCCCCTCCCCTCCCCTCCCATCTTCTCTCTCTACCCCATCTACTGTAATTCATTTCTCTCCTTGTTTATTTTCAAATGGTGGTTCCATTCCCAGCTTTCCCAGGAATCTCCATACTGCTTTCCAAATTGGCCGCACCAGTTTGCAGTCCCACCAGCAATGTACAAGAGTACCCTTTTCCCCACATCCTCGCCAGCACTTGTTGTTGTTTGACTTCATAATGGCTGCCAATCTTACTGGAGTGAGATGGTATCTTAGGGTGGTTTTGATTTGCATTTCTCTGACTGCTAGAGATGGTGAGCATTTTTTCATGTACTTGTTGATTGATTGTATGTCCTCCTCTGAGAAGTGTCTGTTCAGGTCCTTGGCCCATTTGTTGATTGGATTATTTGTTATCTTATTGTTTGATTTTTGAGTTCTTTGTATACTCTGGATATTAGGGCTCTATCTGAAGTATGAGGAGTAAAAATTTGTTCCCATGATGTAGGCTCCCTATTTACCTCTCTTATTGTTTCTCTTGCTGAGAAAAAACTTTTCAGTTTAAGTAAGTCCCATTTGTTGATTCTTGTTATTAACTCTTGTGCTATGGGTGTCCTATTAAGGAATTTGGAGCCCGACCCCACAATATGTAGATCGGAGCCAACTTTTTCTTCTATCAGACGCAGAGTCTCTGATTTGATATCCAGCTCCTTGATCCACTTTGAGTTAACTTTTGTGCATGGTGAGAGGAGGGGATTCAGTTTCATTTTGTTGCATATGGATTTCCAGTTTTCCCAGCACCATTTGTTGAAGATGCTATCCTTCCTCCATTGCATGCTTTTAGCTCCTTTATCAAATATAAGATAGTTGTAGCTTTGTGGATTAGTCTCTGTGTCCTCTATTCTGTACCATTGGTCCACCCGCCTGTTTTGGTACAAGTACCATGCTGCTTTTGTTACTATTGCTCTGTAATATAGTTTGAAATCTGGTATCGCTATACCTCCAGATTCACACCTCCTGCTTAGAATTGCTTTTGCTATTCTGGGTCTTTTATTTTTCCATATGAATTTCATGATTGCTTTATCTATTTCTACAAGAAATGCCATTGGGATTTTGATTGGCATTGCATTAAACCTATAGAGAACTTTTGGTAATATCACCATTTTGATGATGTTAGTTCTGCCTATCCATGAACAGGGTATATTTTTCCATCTTCTAAGATCTTCTTCTATTTCTCTTTTTAGGGTTCTGTAGTTTTCATTGTATAAATCTTTCAGCTCTTTTGTTAGGTTGATTCCCACCAAAACCATCAGTGGGAAGTGCCTCTGTAAAGACAGAGGGCGGGGGGAAAGCTAATCATGGAGAAACAAACTAAATTAAAAAAAAAAAAAGAAGAAGATAAATAATAAAACATGGCTGGAAGTACAAACCATATATCAATAGTAACTCTAAACGTTAATGGCTTAAACTCTCCAATAAAGCGACATAGGCTGGTAACATGGATTAAAAAAACAAATTCAACAATATGCTGCCTCCAGGAGACACATCTGATTGGAAAAGACATACCCAGGCTGAAGGTGAAAGGTTGGGAAAAAATATACCATGCACACGGTCCTCGTAAGCAAGCAGGGGTGGCCATCCTCATATCGAATAAAATCGACTTCAAGACTAAGTTAATCAAAAGGGATAAGGAAGGACATTATATACTGTTAAAAGGAACAATTCACCAACAAGACATAACAATTATCAATATTTATGCACCAAACAATGGTGCTGCGACGTTCATAAAACAAATTCTCCTCAAGTTCAAGAATCAAATAGACCACAACACAATAATTATGAGTGACTTCAACACACCTCTCTCACCATAGGACAGATCCTCCAAACAAAAGTTGAATAAAGAAACTATAGAACTCAATATCACAATCAATAACCTAGACTTAACTGACATATATAGAATATATCAACCATCATCAAGTGGATATCCTTTTTTCTCAGCAGCACATGGATCCTTCTCAAAAATAGACCATATATTATGCCATAGGGCAACCCTCAGTAAATATAAAGGGGTGGAGATAATACCATGCTGATCATAATGGAATGAAACTGGAAATCAATGATAAAAGAAGGAAGGAAAAATCCTACATCACATGGAAAATGAACAATATGTTACTGAATGATCAATGGGTTACAGAAGACATAAAGGAGGAAATCAAAAAATTCTTAGAGATAAATGAAAACTCAGACACAACATATCGGAATCTATGGGACACAATGAAAGCAGTTTTAAGAGGGAAATTCATCGCCTGGAGGTCATTCCTCAAAAAAAGGAAAAACCAACAAATAAATGAGCTCACACTTCATCTCAAAGCCCTAGAAAAGGAAGAGCAAAACAACAGCAAATGTAGCAGAAGGCAAGAAATAATTAAAATCAGAGCGGAAATCAACGAAATGGAAACAAAAGAAACTATTGAAAAAATTAACAAAACTAAAAGTTGGTTCTTCGAAAAAATAAATAAGATCGACAGACCCTTAGCCATGCTAATGAAGAGAAGAAGAGAGAGAACTCAAATTACTAACATACGGGATGAAAAAGGCAATATCACAACAGATGCTACAGAAATACAGAAGACAATTAGAAATTATTTTGAAAACCTATATTCCAATAAAATAGAAGATAGTGAAGACATCGATAAATTTCTTAAGTCATATGATTTGCCCAGACTGAGTCAGGAGGATACTCACAACTTAAACAGACCAATATCAATGGATGAAATAGAAGAAGCAATCAAAAGACTACCAACCAAGAAAAGCCCAGGACCGGATCGGTATACAGCGGAGTTTTACAAAACCATTAAAGAAGAATTAATACCAATACTTTTCAAGTTATTTCAGGAAATAGAAAAAGAGGGAGCTCTGCCAAATTCATTCTATGAGGCCAACATCACCCTGATTCCGAAACCAGACAAAGACACCTCAAAGAAAGAAAACTACAGACCAATATCTCTGATGAACCTAGATGCAAAAATCCTCAATAAAATTCTGGCGAATCGGATACAAAGGCACATCAAAAAAATTGTGCACCATGATCAAGTAGGATTCATCCCTAGGATGCAAGGATGGTTCAATATACGGAAATCACTAATGTTATTCACCACATCAATAGACTTAAAGATAAGAACCATATGATCATCTCGATAGACGCAGAAAAAGCATTCAACAAAGTACAGCATCCCTTTATGTTCAAAACATTAGAAAAACTAGGGATAACAGGAACTTTCCTCGACATTGTAAAAGCTATCTATGCTAAGCCTCAGGCTACCATCATTCTGAATGGAGAAAAATTGAAGGCATTCCCTCTAAAATCTGGAACAAGACAGGGATGCCCTCTATCACCACTTCTATTCAATATAGTTCTCGAAACACTGGTCAGAGCAATTAGACAGACAAAATAAATTAAAGGCATAAAAATAGGAAAAGAAGAACTTAAATTATCACTATTTGCGGGTAACATGATTCTATACCTAGAAGACCCAAAAGGGTCTACAAAACAACTACTAGAACTAATAAATGAATTCAGCAAAGTGGCAGGATATAAAATCAACACACATAAATCAAAGGCATTTCTGTATATCAGCGACAAAACTTCTGAAATTGAAATGAGGAAAAACACTCCATTCACAATATCCTCAAAAAAAAATAAAATACTTGAGATGTCTCTCATTAGACAAGATTATTCATGGTAGCATCTGCAACTTTTCTAATTTCAGAGCAACATTCCTAAGCTCAGTAAATATTTGTTGGAGAAGTAAAGCCATCTCATGCTCTTGCATTCTCCCTAATCTGGCTTAGATCACAAACAATAGCAATACAAAAAAAATTATCTTCCCTAATATAAACCTTTCTCATCTGGCATGCCCTAGATCATTTAGAGCTTATCTGAACATGAAAAAGAAACAAAGTTTATTCAACCAAAATGCTAGACTTCATTGTGTCTGAAATATCATTCTAAATTGCATGATTGTTGTTCCAAATACCTTGTTATGTTCTTGGACTTTCTTGAAGATCATTGTTTTCTTCTCTTCTTTTTTAAAAATTTTATTTATTTTTTATTTTGTTTTCTTCTCTTCTTCATGTCATTTTTAAATAAAAGGCCATTTTAGAATATGTTTTATCTTTCTCGCATTTACCTAAGGATATTGTACTTCTGCTAAATTCATTAAATGGAATGGATTTGTGAGTTCCAAAAAAGGCAAGACATATCTCTTGATAATTAATGCCATAGTTCTTGTGAAGACTTACAAAATATGGTGGGACAGATGAACGCCTATTTACTGAGGTCATTTTGAACATAAAGATGATTAAGTATTACACCAGACTTTATACAATATTAGAAATAATGAAGGGAACCTAAAAATTTTCAATGTAACTAGGTGCACAAAGACTGAAAGATACATATAAAACTCATCAATTCTTTTTTGAGTTATTATTACAACTTTTTATAAAATGTGATCTTTAAGAATTGCTATGGCAATTTTAGAGAGAAATCAGTGTTTGTTTTTTTTCCCACAAGTAAAAGCTGGAACTAAAAGAACCCAGAAAAATAAAATATCCCGGGATCAGAAATACATCGTGACCTAATAAAGAGAGAGAACATTGATGAATTCCAGCAGGCACTGTAATTGTACTTCTATATTATGCAGAAGAGGCCAGCCTGAGCAGAAAGAAACACAGCATTTAGCAATCATGGAACAGCCGGGTGCACTGCCCTGGGATGACCCATAGGTAGTTTAGGGGTTGGGGTGTTAGGAGAGATGAGCTTCCAGGCTGGAAAGAGGAGATGATATACACTCCACGTGGCCCAGGCTTTCTGCAGCGGCTTTCTGTGGCTTTTTGGTAGGTGCAGGAGCACCTAACAAACCTTAGCCCAATGCTGCTCACTGCATGCCCACTTTGAGATCTTGAATCCTCCTGGCCAGAAGGCTAAGGTGGACAAGGAGGAAATTGTTGGGGGAGTGTGTGTGTGTGTGTGTGTGTGTGTGTGTGCAGGAGGGTGTTCAAGCCATGGTGAACACGAAGTAGAATGCTTTTCCCTTTGGGTTTGGCAGCTGGAGAATTAACTGGAGAAACCCCAGAAACTCCATCAGCGGGTATATTTGTGCTTAGAGTCTGACCCAGGAAAGACCATATTTGTGAGAGGTGACTATACAGGAGCAGTAAGCTAGTCATTTTTCCCCAATGAGGCAGATGTCCAGAAGAGATCAGCATCTGCCAGGCAACAAGATGGTAAAGTTATTCTCTAAATAAGTGTGGATACCACACAAGTGAGCTTGAAATGTCAGTCAGAACTCAGTACCAGTTTCCTGAACTTCACATTTAGAGGTATACATCAACCCCACCCTAAAGGCCATCTACCCATTTTACATGGACATAACACCATTGTCACCACTTCCCATTCTGCCCTAAATTAAGAGTGAGAGGGGAAGCAGAGAGCCAATATGACCAGCTTTGGTTCCAGGCCACTCAAGCCGACAATTTAGTGAGCCCTTGCTACCCCTAAGGGGTATACATCCCAAAAAGAAAGAAGAAAATATGGCATAGGCAGGGAATACCCATTATTGTTAATAAATTGTCTTGACCACTTCCAAGGAGACAACCCCTTCATTTTTCACTAAGATTTTTTTTGTTTGTTTTCCATCCAGAATGAATATGAATGTCTGGGTGTGTATATTCTAACTGTGTTGATTGAGTCATGGGTGTGTGTGTGTGTATTTATGAATTAATTTTTTATCTTCACTTTTATTCCTTTTTTCCTTTTTAGTTTTACTTATTTATTTCCCAAATCATTTGTTATTTTACTTTGTTTTTAACTTTAGAAAAATCTAGGTTTTTAGTTTCTGTGCTTTGTTTTCACTTTTTATTTGGGCCCTTGTTTTGTTTCTCATTTCTTCTCTCATCCCTTCCTCCTTCAGTAGTTAAATTCACGTCTCTCTCTTTATTTTTTTTCATTATATTTACTTGTTATTCTTTATAGCCTTCACTTGCTATCTTTCTCCTGCTGTACCTATGTTCATTTTTTGGAATATTTTAAACTTTCCTTTTATCTTCTCACATTATTTTATTTTCTCTTAATTAACTATAATTTTACTACTTTTTAGAATAGTGTAGTATATATAATTACTACCCTATCATTAATGTTGTGGTGGTTATTAGTACTGGGGAGGGCATAATTGACACCCATTTTTACTTTAATGCTAGATCTAGTTCATTGTGATTTAACATTGTTTCTCTTATTAGTTAGTGACCATGCTATTCTTCTTTATTTGGTATTTAATGTTGTACATGCAATAGTAGGTTCTGGGCATTTATTCTAATTCTCTATATATTGATCACTATGCTTGTTGATGTTGCATTTCTCCCCTTTTTCTGAGAAGGGCTTGGAAGTGACTGTTGAAATGTGAATTCAAAGGATAGAGACTCTGGATGAACTATATGCACAACTCAGGAAAGTAATTGCACAATTTTCTCCACACAGAAACCAATTCCACTCAAATTTAAGAATTTTTTAATACATAAAGAAAAATCCCAAACCAATGGTTAGGTCCCAGGTAACAATGGCTAAAACAGGACATTAGTTCCTAATCTTAGATATATAGTCCTACAGAAAAATCAGAGAATGATTCCAAAAGAAGGTTCAGAAAACCCTACAGTGTTACAGCATCTCTACAAGAGTGAATTAATTCAGCAGTTCAGCAGTAGCAAACAGAGGCATTGGCAGTTGAAACTAACACTTGTATTGCACTGAATTTATATGTTGATGTTAAGTGATACTAAAAACACAGGACTTATTACAAAAGAAATAATCACACATCAAAGAACACCCTCACAAAAGAGGAAGAGGAATCCACATCATCAGATGTTCAGGACCAAGATCTCTGTAAATATGAAGAAACAGGCAAACAAGCCCCCCCCAATTGCAATTCCCCAACAAGGTAAAACACAGACATAGAAGTGATGAAATTCCCATGAAAGATTTACAAAAATTATGAAAGACCTAAAAAAAGACATAAGAGATGAATTAAGAAAAAGCTAAGACAGCAATTATAGGAGGTGAAAGATCATTTCAATAAGAGAGATTCTGAAAAGAAACCAATCAGAACTCCTCAAAGTGAAAGACATAATAAATAAAATTAAAAAAAATTACTTGAAAGTATCACCATTGGACTAGATTACATAGAAAACAGAACCTCAGGCACTGAAGACAATGTACTTATGCTGGGACATCAATAGACAATAAAGAAAAAAAAAAGAAAAGAACTTGATCATGATATACAAGAACTCTGGGACAACTTTAATAGATCAAACTTGTGAGTTAATAGAATTGAAGAGGGCATAACAATACAGGCTACTGGCATTGAGAACCTTTTTCATTGAAATAATAGCATAAAGTTTTCCATACCTTAGAAATGAGATGGACATCAACAGACGGGATGCATACAAAATCCCAAATACACAAGATTGAAAAGAACCTCTCTAAGACACATCATAATATATGAGATGGGTGTGGTCTTGACAATTCCTGAGATGCCCTCAAGATATCTTTTTTTTTTTAATTGTCTCTGGACAAAGTCCTTAGTATTTCTTTAGTGACAGTAATATCTTTCACATCTGCAACTTCCTCAGCCCTAGTTTTATTCCCTGCTTTCATGTCTATGTTTTCAAAATCTTTCCGTTCTGCTCACTCCTGAATATCACAATAAACTTGGCTTAAAGATTCCAGTATATCCATGCTATAGCCTGAACACTATGCATCCTAGAAATTTCTTCTGCCAGATTAAGAAATTTATCACTTTTAAAATAAGCCTCACTGAAAATATAAGACACAAGCAAAATAGACAACTTCTTCCCCAGATCACAACTGAATGGCCTCTAGTCCAATTACCAAGAGTGTCCTCATTTTCCTCTTGACCACTGTCTTTAATGTCCACAGTTGTATTAGCATTGGCATTCTGGTTTTCTGAGCTCCTACCAGAATTCCTATTGAACTCTACTTAAAACAATTTAAAGCTTTTCCAGCTTTCATTTCTAAACTTTACAAAATTCCTCCCATAAATTCTAAAAAGCTACCAAAGCTTCTAAGCAATATGGTCAGGTTAATCATAGCAATGACCCCACTTCTAGGTTCCAATTTCTATTTTAACCAGTCTTTTTGGAGCTTTAACCAAAGCACCTAACAAGAAAGACTAATAAGGAAGAAAAGTTTATTTGGGGCTCACAGTTTCAATGGTCTCAGTCCACAGATGGCCAACTTCATTCCTCAGGGCCTGGAATGAGACAGAACATCGTGGCAGAAGAGTGTTTTAAGGAAAAAAAAAAAAAAAAAACTGAAAGCATGGTGCCAGGAAGGTGAGAGGAAAGGAAAGAGAGAGGGAGGGAGCGAGGGAGCACTTTTCTTATTCATATCAGGACAAAATATAAAAACTAAAAGTCACACTCCAGTGATCCACTTATAGCCACATACAACCTGTTTATAGTTACCATTCAGGTAATTTGTATCAGGGGATTAATGCACTGATTAGGTTAAGACTCTCAAAATTTAATAACTTCACCTCTAAGCTTTCTTGTGCTGTCTCATACATGAACTTTTTGAGGTCACCTAATATTTAAACCTTAAGAGACTGCTAGAGCTAATAAACAAATGTGGCAAAGTAGAAGGCTAAAAAATATCAGTATACAAGTTGCAGAATCACATCGGTTACACATCCTCATTTTTAAAATGGGAGTTCATAACCCACTTGAATCAAATGTATGGAAGATGATATGTCATGAGCTTTGTAATGTTTTGAACAACCAATAAAAAAAAATCAGTATATAAAAATCAATAGCTTTCCTGTATCTCAACAACAAATCTCTTGAGAAAGAAATCAGGAGGAAAAAAAACATTCACAATAGACTCAAAAACAAAACAAATAAATAAACAAACAAAAAAAAAAAAACTAGGAATAAATCTAACGAAGGAGGTGAAAGACCTCTACAATGAGAACTACAGTATATTGAAGAAAAAAACTAAAGAAATATTCAGAAGGTAGAAAGACCTCCCATGTTCATGGATAGGCACAATTAATAATGTTAAAATGGCCATTCTATCAAAATCAATATACAGATAATACAGATTCAATGCAATCCCCATTAAAATACCAACGACATTTCTCAAAGAACTAGCTAGAACAGTCCTAAAATTCTTTTAGAAAAATAAAAGATGCAGAATAACCAAAGTAATTTTATGTCAAAAAGGCAATTGGCCTTTTGAACTTAACAACAGAGCATGGAGTACAATGGATTAGACAATTGCCAACACTGTAGAGACTGAATAGAAAGACACAGGCTGTAAGAAAATTGAAACAGACATGATTAAAATTGAAAAAATAAAGTTAGATTAGAAGGTTTTGGAAACTTATGAGATGTGTAGAGCAAAGGAGGGTTATTGCCTTAAAGGTTTCAATGAAGGGTAAGTGAAAAGATTATAGTGAGACAGATGTGGGTAAGAAATGCAGAAAATAGTACTAATTAAATTTGAGACATTACACATTTAATATTACATTTTCAATCTGTTGTGATATATCTTCCATATTATCTAATGCTTTTTGAAAATGAAAGATGACTGGGTAAAATGTTAGAAATGGAGTCATAAAACTTTATTTACATAAAAGAAAGATCAGTACAAATTATTATATAAAATATAATAAAATTTCATAAAATTCTGTTACTTTTTCTCTACGATAATGAAAATATTTAGAACAGGGGGTAAATACAGACAGAGATGAGAGAGAGAAAAACAAGCAAAGACACAAAAATAGGGACTCCAAATAAGGAGAGAAAAAGGAACAAAAGTTGGATTGACATATATTTTGATTTAGATGTGACAGTTTGATTAAGTTGGGTTTAGCTATGAAAGTCAGTAAATGATTTTTTAAAAATTTTCAGCCTAGAGAAGTCACATGTCCATTTGAAATCGAGTGTACTCGTTATCAGTTTGGCCATACAATTCAGAAAACATACTAAGGTTATTTGTGTGCATATGGAGAATTTGCTGGTCAGTTAAATGAGCTACATCTGTTTTTTACAGTCCTTAAGTTATGTAAAATCCATGATGCTATAAAGAACCTATTTATACAATGATTAATCTCACTTTATTTTTGTATCCATGAGTCTTCTAAGCAGACAAACTGTCTACCCACATATGGAAAATCTCAGTGATTATGTTCCTGAATAATGGAAGAATGCCTGCTTGAGCCAGAAGGATTGACATAAAAAGTTTTCTTCTTATAGGCCATAGGAAGAGTAAAGTTGTGGTTGAATCTACAAGAAATTTGTAACATAGATGAAATATACCACTAAAAAGTATTTGTTAGAGTACAAATCATGCAGAGAAATTTATAGTTGAATATAGTTATACTTTTCTCTCTAAATTTAATGCTAGAGTTATATTTCTTGAAGGTAATTATAATAAATTTAGATTAAATTATAATTGTATTAGAAATATGTCCCTGTTATTTAATTGGATGATTTTAAAATATTTCATGTATTCCTTTAAATTCATAGTAGTTTATGTATAGCAATAAAAATGCATTACAGTGATTTAAATATAATTTATACCTCTGCAATTTCATAAAATTCTGTGACTTTTTCTCTTATAGAATATCAGGGTAAAACAATTCAGATTTTCTAATTTGTTATCTTTAATTCCACTATTATTTTGCCTCAATGATATTTCATAATTTGTGTGAATGCACTCCTCAAACATGGAAACATTTTCCCAAAAGATTTTTTTTTTTTTTTTTTTTTTTTTTGTGTGTGTGTGTGTTGAACCCAGGGACACTTAACCACTGAACCACATTCCCAACCCTTTTTTACTTTTTTATTTATTTTTATTTTGGGAAAGGAGCCTTGCTAAGTTGCTGAGGCTGACTTTGAACTTGGCATCCTCTTGCCTCAGCCTCTTTATTCACTGGGATTACAGGTGTGTGTCATGGCACTGGGCTTCCTAAAAGATTTTGCACATTTGCTCTAATTACAGGGTTTATTTCCTAGTGAATGATATCTTTAAAAAAACTGTAGTGTTACCATAATGGATGAGAAATGCAGATAAAACTTTAATTTGTTTATAAGACAGAAAGAGGCATTTCAAAAATTTAAACATAAAGGACTGGGGATATGGTTTTGTGGTAAAGCCATTATCTAGCATGCCCAAGGTCCTGGGTTCAATTCCCAGCACCACAAAAATAATAATAATAATAATAATAATAATAATAATAATAATAAATTCAAATAGGTATATATTTCATATTTACTTTATCTGTTTTATTTAAGTTAATTCAAAACTCTTTCAATGAAAAGTAAAGTTGTTAAATGAAAAATATACTATATTTTCTAAATAATTGAAAAATTAAATATTGTTGAGGTTTAACATTAGAACGTAGAAGAAAGTTGAGGTGATAATCTGGGATATCTGAGAGTATTTGCTTTCCCTTGAGGGAGCTGAGATAGCCAGTCTCTTTGTCAAAGTGTCTTCATAATACTCAGAATGTTGTGGATAATATTTATTGGATTGAACACAAATAATTACATGGAAAAATAAATATTTATTTTATATTTCTTGCAATACACTATGTTGAATAAGTTTTAATTTTTAAAAATAAAATGTCTTTAGATTAACTATTTGTCAGTAATAGAAAAGAAAGAGTTAATATTACACATACCAATTAATGAATAGAGTTTCTTTGAATGATATTTAAATAATATATGATCCAAGTGTCCCAAAAGAAGTCCTTAATAAAATATAAAAAATAGTCATTGATTACATTGCTTTCTTTTTCTATTTTTTTTAGTTATAGATATACATAATACCTTTATTTATTTATTTATTTTTATGTGGTGCTGAGGATCAAACACAGTGCCCCCATGCATGCTAGGCAAGAGTTCTATCACTGAGCCACAACCTCAGCCCTACATTGCTTTCTTGATTATATTGGCAAG
This sequence comes from Marmota flaviventris, assembly GCF_047511675.1. Classification (NCBI taxonomy): domain Eukaryota; kingdom Metazoa; phylum Chordata; class Mammalia; order Rodentia; family Sciuridae; genus Marmota; species Marmota flaviventris. Next base: position 52,894,992 of record NC_092499.1, on the reverse strand, counting down.
TGATTACTCTGTATGTATTTATTTCTTTATATTTCAAATGATTCAAATGATAATTGCTTTTACTGTTCAAAATGTTCATGAACAGTTAATGAGATGTGGTTTCAAACAATCTTAAGAAATAATATTTTGTATAAAATACATTTACTATGCTAAACAAAGAACAAAAGACTGATATGAATAGAAAAATATTAAAATGAACATATATAAAAATAAAATATTTTAGTGTTTGTTGTAAGTTAAGAATTTACTTGTCCTTCTTTATTACTGTTTTGTAAACTTATGCTTTAAATGGGCCTAATCTGAATCTGAAATTAGAAAATATTTTTGTATTATTTAATAATAAAATTATTTGAGAAATACTTTAATACTGTACATCAATCATTATTTTATCAGTAAAAGATTTTATTTGCCCCAATAAAACAATTCTATAGATTTGATCTGGAATGGTCCCCAAAGACCCATGTGTTAAAGAGTTTGTTCCTAGCCCACAGTAACATTGGAAGGTGGCAAAAGTTTGGGAGGTAGTCCTTAGTGAATGGTCTTTGGCTAGTACCATGCCCTTCAAAGGGATTGTGAGACACCACTCCTTTCTCCTTTACTACCTGGCCATGAGGTGAGAAGAAAACTTCCATGGGATTCCATCACTAGGTATTACCTCAGCATAGGCCCAATGTAGTTGATCGTAGGACCAATGAATGGATAATGGACTGAAACCTTCAAAACTGGATCCAAAATACAACTTTTCTAGTTAATCATTAAAGTAATGAAAAGCTGACTAATACAAGTACACAAGAATATGTATGTATTTTTAAGTTAAAAGATGGAGCATTATATGTTACAGAGAACAATTACATGTGGTATTCCTGACCCACAGATGATTTGGGGTTAAATAATTTTCCTTTAATATGTATAAACTCTCTGTTTATAGGTTTACAACATCATATTTGCACATTAAAAGCCAGATAATCTCTACATACCAAAATTCTGTTTATTTTTTTTAAATATACCATTGATATAGACTATAAAATACTTTTACTCAGAAACTAGTTTTAAGATTGTGTATGAAATTATCACATATATTCCATAAATTTTCACAATTAAAATTTAAAAAATGAAGGTAATGAAAAAATTCAAATAAAGTCTAACAACAAAATTTTCTTACTCAAACTAAAAAAAAATAAAAATAAAGCTCATTCTTTATAATTTGGAATATATAGTGGTAAGAATCACTCATTTTTTTCAAAAATATTTTTTATCCTAGATATCAAACCTATACTGATTTTATTTTCATATTTACATTTATCATTTTCTTGAACTTAAGAAAGAATTTAGACCCTCACCCATATAATACTTTCTCAAGTGCCTTATAATTCTTGGTTCTCCTCACTGTCACTCTGTTGTCTTTTCTAGATCTTCTTTTGTAAGCACTGACCTTCACTGGCCAATTATTAATATTCCATGCAATTAGTTTGGAGTTTATTCTCTTAATTCTATGTATGTAATTCCTAAAATTTTCCTTCCAGCCATGCTATTCAAAATGTTCTTGTGTCATATACAAATTTTTTTAATTCCTACATTTTATCATGATGAGCTGGTAGAAATATTATTTGTATTCTGTATCCTAAAATATTAAGGTATTATTTGTTTTTACTCTTGCTTTCCTGATTTGTGAACTCAACAAATATCCATAATGAACTGAAAGCATTTTGAAAAAAACAAAACATGCAAATGAAAATATTTGAAATATAACCATATACTGTGGGGAAACACATATTTTAATTTTTAATGTATTTATGAAATATATATTAGTCTCTATAATATAGTTTCACCTGCTGATATTTATTGGGATTCACTTCAACTAATGAGAAAAGGTATATTCACATGACCAGCTTATATAAAAATTTAAGCTCTCAGTAAATGAACTTAGGGAAGTTCTGACAAAAATGAACAAATTGAAAGGGTAATAAATACAGTGAGAAATACTATGAAATACAAATTTAATTTAAAGTCTTAGTATTTTCAAAGTATCAAAAAGAACTGAATTTTACTTAGCATGTTTAGAAACTTATTTGTTATTTAAAATATAATGATTTTGGTCATTTTCTCAATTATAGTTTGAATATTTCCAAGATTATAATTTTTATACATATACATTTTGGGGAGTTCAAAAAATGTTAAGATAGTAGAAATGTCCAGTTTGAAGGAAGTTTCCTTGCAAATATTTCCTGGCAGATGTCTCTTTCTATTTCTTTTAAAACTCCCAGTAGTAAAATTTTCACATGCTTCAGCTACCAACACAGTTGCTGAAGAAGATGTGTAAAGCATTTATCCTTAATGGGTTATACATGGAACACTGAACTTAAAGTCTCTGAGGAGAAAAGATAATAAGGTTCATATAACTTAATTCATTCTAAAGTTGATATTAAAATGCTTAATCTACTGTCTTTAATAAGTACTATCTGCAAGTTTTAAAATAAAATTATTTCATGTTTTAAAACTTCATCCTACTGGACAATTGTTTTTTTCTTTTTCTCTCTAAATTTAGATTCTACTGCTTCTTATTGAAGAATATTAACTTATATATGGAATGTGTGTTTTCAATACTAGAAAAATTAACCACACATTACATTTTCATAAAAAAATACTTATATTCAAATACAAAAAAATCCAAAGTCAATGAATTCATTTACATAGAAATTGATGAATAAATAACATTATTTTGATAAAATCTTCAAGAAAAATCTAATGCACTGAGAACTTCTGTTTATGAAATTAAATTCTCCAGACATATTAGGCATTAGCAAATCTAGTATCTCGATTATTAAAACTATGAAATCAGTAATGTTCCTTAAATAGTACTTTATAACTCTTATATTACAGTGATTTATTTTCAATTATTGCTTTAATAATTTATTTTTCATTGCTGTGACCAAAAGACCTGAGAAAAATGATTAGAATAGGAAAGTTGATTTGGCTCATTGTTGCAGAGATTCTATAGCTGGCTGACTCCATAGTTCTTGGCCAGAGTTGGGGCAGAATATCATGAGGAAAGCAGGACATTGTACCAGGAAGCTGAAATACCTCTACTCACTGGGCAAATGGCCACCCCAAGGCATAACCCCAGTGACCTACCTCTTCCAGCTTTATCCTACATGCCTTCAGTCACTGCCCAATTAATACCCATCAGAGAATTTATCCACTGAACAGATCATAACTCTATAAACTAAACATTTCATCTTTGTACTTTCTTGCCTTGTCTCACAGTTGAGCTTTTGGAGGACAACACATATACAAACAATAACAATTCACACATTCATTGTGCATATTGACAGTATATATTTATGAATTCCTATGGCATGCACTGATGATATTCAACTGACTCGGCTTTCTGGCCATCAAGCCATTCAGCCAGCCCACTGGTCCCTAACAAGCAATGGAGCAGTGGAGCAGTAGAATGGCAGTGGTGGAAGTGGTGGGTTAGACCAGGTGACAAACATAAGCTCTGGCTGTGTGGAGCCTGCCATTGCAGCAGGCCTGAGTGATAGGCCAACACACAGGGTAGTCAAGGTGCACTAACCTGTCATCCCCCACAGCTATGCCAGGCGCAGTGCAGACACTCAATTCACACACATGTTGCTCCACCAAGCATGTTCAATTCACTGAAGTGGGGAGAAAATGGAAGTAGGAAAGAAAAACCTTAGTGGGATTCCGGGCTCACCAACCGCATTAGTACTTTTCCAAATCCTAATGAGCATGATTTTGAATGAATAGCATTAGTACTTTTCTAAAACCTGATTAGCATAAGTTTGGACTAATAGCACTGACCCAAATACTGCTTAACCCCCAGACCAGCAACTAGAATGGAGAAAATCTGCTACAAGTATTTCTATAAATATGACTCTTACACTCAGACATTCTGGTTTGTGGTTTTTATTCTTTGAATTCATGAGACAAGACTCTGTAAGAAAGAAATTGATGGTCAGCTGCTGGGGTCTGCTGCACCACTGGAGGGAATGATCCACCAATAAGAGCTGCAACACTTCTCACCTGTAGAGGCCTGCACTCTTACACAGACCCCACCTGCCAACAGAAACAGAAAAACTCCATCCTACCTGCCAGCAGAAGCAGGGGGCGAGTTTTATATCACAACTTTATTTTTAAAAAGAAAATACCAAATTCCTCACGAGATAAGACAATTAGCATAAATTAGTTATCCATAGAAACTAGAAGAAAACTGAACAATCATTATTTTCATTCTGCCACTATTAATGTATATTTAGTTGTTAATATAGCTTTTTGCTGGTGTTTCTTTCTTTTTTCTCTTTCCCTTTTATTTATTTATTTTTTGGATTAGAAATATCTAGGAGCTGGGCACATAGCTCAGCTAGTAGAGTGCTTGACTAGCATACTCAAGGACCTTGTTCAATTCCTAGCATCTCAAAATTGATTCTAAAATAATAAATTTTAGAACATTTTATTATAAAAATATGTATAACAAAAATATACTTAGAAATATAAGAAAGAATTTAAGCAAAAATATTTCATTTAAATATGTATAACCATCTATATATGGAATTGTTAGTCTTAAGAAAGACTGTTTCCAATAATTTCTTTAGAAACACTGGGTCCTCACTCTTACTCAGTTTTTAGGAAGCATTCATTTTTTTTTTATACATTCATGTGTGTGTAGGAGGGTGCACATGCATTGTTATTGATTTTTAATTCACTGTGTAGTTGGAGAGACATTTATATAATATGACACTTACATACCAGTGAAATAGATAAAATATTATAGGAACATTTGGATTGATATAAATAATTAAGACTAGTTGAAAAAACAAATGCCAAACTCTAAGCATTGGTGTCCTTCAAAATTCTAATGTTGGAACTTAATCCCCAAGGTGATGGAATTAAGAGGTGTGTTTTTTTGGGAGATGGGTAGTAATGAGGGCTCTGATCTCCTAGAAAAGATTAAGTAGACATCAGATCTGGTCCCATGATTGTAGACTTCGAAGCCTCTGGAGTGGTAAGAAATAAACTTCCCAGTCTAAGGCATTCTATTACAGCAACAGGAGCAAACTTAGGTACCAAAGTGTTAGTATGAATTCTCAAAATAACAGTTTAAAAATTTTAAGAAGAAAAACAATTGATCCTAAAGGAAATATATTGTCCTTTAGTTAAGGTGATTCTAAGACAGTCTTCATAAAACCCTCAACTAAAACATACACATGCTTCTTTCTGACTCTAGATGTCTTTTTCTTATTATATTTCTTTTAGAAAACTTGTAATTATAAGTTTTTTCTCAGTCACTTTGAGGTCTAAATCTTCTGAAAGGACTGAGTCTCAAGGACCTAGGAACTACCCCTCTGAAATATAATAATCAGGAAAAAATCATATCACATCTTCCAGTCTCTCCTTGGGTAGAAACATAATTTAGGTGGGCACATCGTTTGGCAATATAAAATTAGTTCCCATGTGAAGGTAAGAGTGTTTGTTTTTCTTTAAAGACAATTAGAAAATAGATTTCTTATGAGCCCCTCACCTTAGCTCTGAGAAAGTCTTCCTTTGTTTCATGAGAGTAGAGTTTCCATGTTTGGTCTGTGTGTTTTCCCTTATGTCTGGCAAAATTGTTTTTAGTTCATCTTGTTTGGGTGCTATTTTTATCCAATGGTAGCTTTAGCTAATAAAATGCAATTATCTAAATACATCATTTTGACCTATAAAGACTTCCCATAATTTGAATGTTTATTTTTTGGGTGGTACCAGGAATTGAATCAGGGGCACTCACCACAGAGCCACATCCCCAGCCCTATTTTGTATTTTATTTAGAGACAGATTTCATTAAGTTGCTTTTCACCTCACCATTGCTGAGGCTGACTTTGAACTTGTGATCCTCCTGTCTCAGCCTCCTGAGCCACTAGGATTACAGGCATGTGCCACCGTGCCTGGCCATAATTTGAACTTTTGAGTGCAAATTTTATTCTATGAAAGAAGTCCAAAAACATTAATAAGTATCTTGATAGAATGATGTCAAAATATTTGGCTAGGCTCTCTGTTATAAGCAATAATGAAGGAGAGACATACAAAGATAAAAACAGATTTTTTTAAAGACCAAGACATATAACTATAATCACTGATTTCTTCTAATTTTGCACTTACCTCTTTAAAGAAGTAATTGTGTATACATGGAGATATAAAATTAAAGCCCTTGCCTACACAAGCGAACATTTCATTTGATATACAGACATACACAGTGAGACACAGTTAAAATATGTTTTAAAGTAGTGGATAAAATGAATAATTCAAGTCACAATATTTAATGAATTTCAACATATGGTATTGGAATTTGGAATAAAGATTCGTGAAAAAAACAGTCATTGCTAGATCCCAAAAAACGAGAAGAAATTATAATGTGGAGATAATGGGGAAAGTATATTCAAGAAGATAAAAACTGGGGCTGGGGATATAGCTCAATTGTAGAGTGCTTGCCTAGCATGAACAAGGCCCTGGTCAATCCCCAGCACCATACACACACACACACACACACACACACACAAAGAAGATAAAACTAAGAAAAATCTTTCAATCAAAGCTGACCATAGTGCATTTATGAGCTGCTTAGAAGAAAGAAAAATAAAAGAGATATGAGACACTTTTAAGAGGTGATTTTAGTTACATATAGAATAGAAGACTGATAGAATCAGTGTTGATGATCCAGGGAAAATCTCAAACACCTGGTTGAAAGGGTTTTACTCCAGCCTGAACTATTAGATATAATCTGAGGAGTCAAGTGCAAATAAAATACAAATCAAATTATTTTAATTTCTTACATGTATATGTGTATATTAAACACAAACAATTAAAGCTTAGTGTCTTCCTATTTAGGTATGTTAGTGAATCATTTGGAATAAAGAACATTTATATATGTATATATATACATATGTATGAAATATTTATATATGTATATGCATATATGTATGAAAATGTGCCCTCTTTTTAAGCAATAATAGAGAAGCTTTTTTATTAATTGATAATTTATATAAACATATGGTAGCATGTCGAATATTGCTGGGAATCAAAGATTTAGATGGATATGAATACTTCATATGTTCACTATGGTTAGTGATTATTTACATAGGTCAATTAATGACAAGAACTGAAATTACTAAGTTAATTCAAGGTGACAACTTCTGACATTAGTTTTTGGTCAACATAAACACTTTTTAATGCATAATCAAACTTTTGCAATTTTCTAGCTTCTGGAATTCTTGACAGAATGCCCCTGGAATTTCATTCCCTTCATTCATATAATTCTCCAGGCCTTCTAGTCCCAGATAAGGAATCTCTTCCCAAAGTCAAATTAGCATCAAAGATCGTGACTTCAGAATGATCCTTGTCCATACAGAGGCTCATGTGCCTATTTAGTTGCCAGTAAGTTCAGAGCTTCTTGACACATCTATAAAATATACTTTGAATATTTATTTGTCTCTGCACAACCGGAATCAAAATCTTCATGCTTTATAATCCTTTATTGCAATAAATATCAAAATGCTGTTGGGCCAAAGCCACATTACATTTTCCTATGTTGTCTCTGTCACAAGTTTCCTCAATGTTTGCTGCAACCATTTTATTAATTCTGCTTGAATTCACAATACACCATCATTATGCTTCTCTAAATCCTTTTCCAGCAGTTTATGTTTCAGCTTTTTGCACTAACCTCAAACATGCTTGTACCCAGAAAACACTAATTATCTCAGAATAATATGAAGTAGTATCCATATTCTCTTAAGGCCACTTTGAAAATATTTCTCAAAAATAAAAGTTATTAGGTATTGATAAGATTGCCTCTACCAACTATTGATTTCTTGGCAATGCTCATTAATTTTTGATAGTGTTTTAATCTATTTATTATATTCTACCCCTTACTGTGTGGGCAGAGCAGCAGCAGGAACCTCCCTATTTAATCCCAATCCTTTTAGCAGCACATAGCCAGGGTAGTGGCAGTGGCTGAAGCCATAGAGTGTATGGCTTAGTGTAATACCCCATAGTTTCTTTGCCTATAATTAATAAAGTTTGGACCAGGGTACACTTCAGTAAAGTTGAAGAGACCCATTTACTGATAGTGATTTGAAATGTTGAACTGGTGGAAACTAATAAAACCTGGGAAACTTTAGAATATAAATAAGCATTTTCTCAATAGAAATTATAGAATATTAGATAATTTTATTAATCAAACTTATTTAAAAATAAGCCACGAGAGTTATGATTTGTAAATAAAATAATTGTCTGTGATCTTTAAGGTATCCTCTTTAAGGTATCCTCCTATCCCCTTCAAAAATGCGCTCAGTCATTTTAGAGACTGAGGGGAACCATGGTATTCACTTCCTGTGCTGTCAGTGATGTGTGCCTAAATGTGATGCCAGAGTGCAAGGTTAAGAGTCAGGAACCACATAGGTACCTGCTTTGAGTCCTGTCATGACTTCTCATGCAACTAGCCATATCTTTGGTCCCAGAGAGCAGATGCCTTGGTCATGACTTTCTAGGATGGCATGATCTGTTTCCCTATGCGACACTCATTTCCTACAAATGTAGGGCACTGAGTGGGCTTTTCTGTGTTAAATTGGGTCCATGAGGCCATAATCCTTCATGCTAACATGGTGCAATGTCTGTGGGGGCTTAGAGATGGGAATACGCATGACTTTCTGACCCCTGCTGCAGTATGAATTCATATAATAGCTCACTTACAATGATTGTGGTTAGTTACAAAATCCTGAAGGTTCATAGATGATGTGAGATTCTTCTCCAAAGAAAAGCTCCTATGTAGACTCTGAGTCGCACCCCTAACTAGAGTGCAAGCTTGTGACAACCATGAAACTTTCTGGTAGCTAGGATTGAGTCCACTTTCGTTCGTGGTGTTTGCTATAAATCTGTTTACCCTTGCCTCTGTAAAGGGCAGCGGGGGTGGGGGGAGGGGCTCTATTCTGGCTCTGGAACCTGGGTGGCAATTGCTGGGTTATTTTGTTTCTCTTTCTATGCTTTCATCTCAAATTTCTGAGTCCTTCAAGGTTCTAGTCATTCTGACTGATTTTCATCACTCTCCCCTAGTCAACTAACAACCAAATATATCTGTAGACCTGTTGTTTTATTTCTTCTTTGTGGAAGAGGTGAATGCTGGGCACTTATTCAGCTATGATGAATTTCACCTCTAAATTTATTAATGTACTATTAGACTACCATACACTATCTTACAATAAACATTGAAAGAATTTCCTTGGAGCACTAAATAATTTTTATATTATGCAGCAGTTATGACAAATCTTATGCCCAGAAGATATTGGTGGAACATGTGTTCATACATATTGAAATAATGAGATATTTTTAAACCAAGACATTTACTTATAGTGATTTGAAATGTTGAATTAGTGGGAACTCATAAAACAACCTGGGAAACTTTATAATATAAATAAGCATTTTCTCAATAGAATTTCTAGAATATTAGATAATTTTATTAATCAAACTTATTTAAAAATAAGCCATGAGAGTTATGATTTGTAAATAAAATAATTGTCTGTGATCTTTAAGGTCTGAACTTTAAAATTTTATATTACAGCTTCCATATTAAAAAACAGTACAGAGCTGAGGTTGTGGTTCAGTGGTAGAGCGCTTGTCTAGCATGTGTGAGGCACTGGGTTCGATTCTCAGCACCACATACAACAAATAAATAAATAAAGGCCCACCAATAGCTAATAAAAATATTTTTTTAAAAAAACATTAATTATATTAACATTCACAACTTTACACACCATAAATTATAATAGAAGATTTATGTGTTTTTATAGTTTAACCATTAAAATCATTAAAAATACTATTGAATATTTTTTTTCCAGATGAAAATACACTGAATTATATATAAATTAAGTACTTACCCCAAGTTGACACAAATTTTTAAGGGAAGAAATGGGAATTGAATCTCATCTCTACAGATTTTGTTTTCTGTACCCACAAAATGCCAAAAAATGACATAACACTTGGCTTTTATACAGTACATAACATTGAGAATAATGGTTTTTTCATTAAGTAGAGATAGGATGACTCTCCATGTGAAATTCAGTCTGGATATTTTGGCTTAGATAGGTCTGTATATCACAGTAATGTGTCACACAAAGTATGTTACTTACATAGAACATTCCCCAGGGGAGATGGAGAAGGCACAAGAAGAACCAGGCTGTCTTGGGCAACATAGACAATGTTGGGCTAGGTAGTAAGATGGGCAGAAAGCTTCTAGTGGACAGGAGTTTTAAATTCCGAGCTTTCACCAAAGAAGGAGACACATGAAGGCTCTTATTCACTTACTCATGTGTGGGACTGAAGAAGAAAGGGTGGCTGAGGCTTAAATAGGAGTCAATCATCTTCAAAAATAGTGACATTCTTTACTCTGAGTGATATAACATTATATTTAATGCTTTTTCTTGGAATACCAGACATATATATGCATTGAAAATTTTTCAGTTGAAATTTAATGATTTTATATTTTAACTAATTTAATAAGTTAAATATAATCATTATATTAACAATCAAATTTAATTTAATATTTAAAATAAAACTTTTGGTTTAATAATAAGTTTCATTTTAAAGATAGCTAAAATAATCTCCAAAACTTGTGATAGGAAGGCACAATTATGACATGTCTTATCTCTCATAAACTCAATAAAATAACCTGAAATATTTAATTCACAAAATCTCCTGAGACCACTAGAATTCAGAGAAGTATTACTCTAACATATTTACAAATATGAAAAAAAAAAAAAAAAACTCCAGAGTTGAAGGGGATTTCAGTCACTCTATGCTGAGGGGAATTCTTAAGCTTCATTAACATTTCTTCTTTAAGAAAAAGTACCATCAGGCTGTATGGCTAGGTTGTGGACCACTCTTGAAGGAGGAGTCCTATTCCTTTGTTACATCATGTTTCATCTCTGTGGACACTGTAGCCACAACAGAAATGTCCCTCCTTGCAAAATGGTTGCAGTGCTAATATTGGCACGTGTTAAGCAGGTGGTTGGAAAGATCCTCTTTCCTGACTAAACATGGATTTAACAAATAAGTATGGGAGGCATGTTCTGGGGTTGTCATAAGAATGTGCTGCAGACTGGGTCTGCTAGCAAACCAATGTAATTTATCTGTGAAGAATCAGCAAGTGCATTTTTCTCTGGAACCTTCTGAGTCTTCCTTATTGCAGAGAATTCACATGATTATTAGGTGTTGATCCATTCATTATTTATTTATTTATTTCTTGATTTATTTTTACTCATTCTACTGGTCAATTTAATAAGCCCTTTTAATCCAATGGTTTCTGTTCTCTTTTGTTACTAAAATTTTCCCTAATTATATTACCTGTTAATCAACAATTCTCCCTGTTTTCTTTTTGAAAAATCAATGATGCAAACTCTGTATAGATTATCTTTACTTTCAATTTTTCAATTCTTTTTCTCTTTCTATCTCTCTGTCTTGGAGAGTAATTTGAAAGAATTTTTTCAAATAATTCATTTGTTCTTAGTTGTACATTTTTCCATTTTTTTCAAAAGTGCAACTTTTAACTTCCAAGACTTTAAATTAATTCTTCTTAACAGATACCATCATCTCATAATGCTTTGTTAAAGTCTTTTTCTTTCTTTTTTTTTTCAGATAATTCTAGTTTTTGTACTTGCATTTCAAGATGATCCCAGAATTTTTACAAACTCTCATAATGTTGAAAGTACGACCTTAATGCTTAGTATATAATGAGAAGATGAGGCCTTTTAAAAAAAATAAATCTGTTTCTGGGTGGTGTTCTAAGTTATTTCTTTAATCTTCTTTTAACAAGAAGATCAGAAACATTTGAAAATAGATTTTTCCCTTGTAAATCAGATCAATCTTTACTTTATGTAGTGACTAAGTAGTAATTATGTTGGTTTGGCATCCTTACTGTGTATCATAACTACAAAACTCTATAAGTTAGTGAAAAACAGCCTTAGACAGTGAAAGATGAGAAAGGCTGTATGTCAATAAGAATTTAGTTATTGGCATTAATATCTGAATTTTAAGTAAATTTTTTCCAATGATTTAAATATAAAACCAATATACCTGTGGACCATAGAAAAAGAGGTGGTGAGGTTTGGCTCCAGAGCTATAATTTGGTAACTCTAGTTGTAACTCAGTCTTTAACCCTCATCTCGTATTGCAATCAATAAAAGAGATTTAAAGCATATATCTAATCAGTTTCCAAACTAAATACAAAATTAGCTTTTTAGGAATATGATTAAGGCATTAGGATGATTTAAAACTGTTCTGGGGATTTTACTCAATCTTACAGAAGAATAAAATAATGGCATTTGCCAGTAAATGGATGAAAATGGAGAACATCATGCTAAGTGAAATAAGTTGGACTCAGAACATCAAGGGTTGAACATATTCTCTCATATGTGGAATCTGGACCAAAATAAGGGAAGGAAAGCAATGGGGAGTGGTGGTTGGATATCTTAAATATATAGGGAAGATCAGCAGAACAGAATAGAAGGAGAATGAAAGGGAGGGAGGGAGGGAGGAAGGGAAAGGAGAGGAAATATAGTATGAATTTAACAAAATCATGTTGTATGCATATTTAAATGTACCAAAGGGAATTTCACCTTTGTGCATATGTAGAAAGCATCAATCAAATAAATAAATAAAAGAGTGAAAGAAATATCAGTAGAGCAGAGGAGGGAGAAAAGTGGGAGGGAGGGAGGAACTAAAAGCAGAGGGGAATAGGGATTGAAATAAAATTTCTTGCATGTGTAATTTTGTCAAAATGAATCCAACTACTATGTATAATTGCAATGTTTATATGCCAAGAAGAAAGAAAAGAAAATAAAAACCTCTCTAGGGGAGCCAGGGTGTTTACAGTTGCATAGGAGTGATGTGTAACTCCAGTCACTTTTTCCTGTGTTCCAAACATTTGCCCTTCGCTGTTTGTAGCTACTGCCTGTTCTTATCCTTAGTGTTTGGCTTTCCTTGAAGAGAGAAATTTAGTATCAGCTCATTTTTATGAATACTATTGTATTAACATATCTTTGGTTTTTAATTAATTTTTTCTTTGTAAATTTCACCACAATGCTTTTTATATTTGAATTCATCAAAATTTGTCTCCTGATACCATCTTTTTTTCTTTTTAACAGTGTTTGATTATTTTTTTTTCTAATAACACCTTGCCTTGAGATTTTTTTTAAAAGAGAGAGAGAGAGAGAGAGAGAGAGAGAGAATTTTTTTTTACTATTTATTTTTTAATTTTCGGGGGACACAACATGTTTATTTGTATGTGGTGCTAAGGATCAAACCCAGGCCACGCTCACGCCAGGTGAGTGTGGTACCGCTTGAGCCACATCCCCAGCCCCTTTCCTTGAGATCTTAGTTGTAGATACTCTGAACATCTTGATTCAGTCTTTCTATCTGACATCACTTTCATTGCTTTATATAATGTAAAAGGCAAGAATAAAATGAAACTTTAAATACAATTGTGAAAGAATTGTCTCTTGACTTGTAGAGCAAGCTGCTTATTCATTTTATTTTTAAGAATTAGTAAAAAATAATTCATCTAATAAATATTTTATGTACACAAACCAACAGAGTGAAGAAAACATTGCTGGAAATAGTTTTAGGTATATTGCAATCATAGAAGAATAGCACAGATTTTAAAAGATGAAGTAATTTGAGAAGACAAAAAGTGTTGCTTTCCAAAGTTTGCTTTATTCTCCTGTGGTAAATCATTTAAGAAAGTAAATTTTTTTCTGACAACTTCTCTATCTTTCTCATGCTGCAAAATATTTTCAAAGAACTTATGTAAATGAGAAAACTTTTATCCTGGGATTTTCTCTTAGAGAGAGAAGAGGATTCCCTCTCCTCATTTTTAGTATACATTTGGGTAAAGTAAAAATCTTTCATCTTAATCAGACATCACTCCTGAGAAAAATCTTTCAGGTATTCATCTTGTGAGTCTTTTCTAGTGGAGGTGAAATTTTATCTTATTTTATATTTATTTTCCTGTAACTGAATATCTGGGTTAGAATACATTTCTAGGAGGAGTGCTCAGTTATATTTATTACAATATAGGGAGCATATAAAAATAAAATCATAGGAAACAGGAGCAGTAACAAGAACCAAAATGAAAAACATTGCCTCATTAGATCCTTTTTCTTCTTCCCCATGATAGTAAACAGAGTATCCCAAGACTCACTCCAGTGTTTTCATCTGACTCGCTTCTCCTTCAGTACTTCATTCCCCAATATACTAAGGTAAGAGATATACTTTTTGTTCCCATAGTAGCAATGATGGCTTTTTGCCTAACTGTTGCTCTAGAAAAGTTAATTGTGGTGCGTATTATGTGTGAGTAAGTAATAGTTTGATTATCAACCTATTTTCTACCTTATCCGAGCTGTGTGGTCCTAAAAATTGACTTATTCTTTAATGGGTGATAATTTCTTTATATTTCTAGAAATTGTTCATTGATACCTAGTTTCTCTTACATGGTCACTTACTGTTATTTTGTGTAATTTAATGAGTATTTCAATGGAGGAGATGGCAAAGAGGGAAGGACAGAGAAAACAGTTACTATTTAATTTTTTAATGTGACTCAATGATGATTTTATTAATTTCTTACTTAATGGTAATCGTGATTCTTCCTAATGTCACAGACCACAGAAAAAACTCTGAGCTTAATAAAACAATTTCATGTAATCTTACAACAGATTAGAATTATTCTGCACTTAAAACATATTCAAAGAAACAATATAATTAATTGTACAGTACTTGACAGTAAAATCAATCGTAGAGACCTAAGTTTTCACCCACAGTTTCTTTAGAATGATCCATCATCATCCAAAACATGTTCACAACTCAGTTCTATGGGATGAGATAATGATCAGTTACATTGTTTTGAGTCCTATGACAGAGCCTTCAAACAGGCCACAGATCTTATCCTGTAAATGACAAAAACCAATTTACTTAACTTTTCAAACCCTTTCTTTATCTATAAAATCAAGGTATTAAATTTAAGAAATTTTGCAATGAAATAAATCGGTGGCACAAGGAAAATAAATAACAAGAAACACAATTCTTACAACATTTAGGAGCAACTATAATGAGCATAAAAACTTTATTCTTGGCAGAACATGCCAGAACACATCAAGCTGAAGCATTTCTGGGGAGTTGGCTTCTAATGTTCAGGCAGTCCTTAACGGGGAATGTTTGCTCATTAGTAATTATCAGTATGATATACTGCCAGGGCTCTTATACCGGAAGCATATTACACAAAACTTCGAGAAAATTAAAATTCCTTGAACACATCCCTTCTTCTTAATGTAAAATCTGAGTGCAGGTAAAATTTGCAGCTCTGCCACTAGCACCATCTTTCATTCTACACTGTGTATATCATTTAGTAAGTAACTATAGCAAAGAGGTCCATCTCTGGCCATACCAAACTCCTCAAGGCCTTCCAAAGTTTGTGCCTCATATTTCTGGCCAATTCATAGCAAGTAATAGCACACACTGCAATAGAAAGTGTTTTCAGTACATCCTAAGTGCCTAGGGAATGTTAGTTATCATATGTATTCTGATTTTTATGTATGTTCTATTTAAAAATTTCTTTCTGACCTCCCATTCTCATTTTTTTCATCCTTTAACTTATTTTTTTCTATGTCAATTTATTTAAAAATCATTATAATAAAATTAAGGAATTTATAAGATTATATCCCTTCTCTTTGATAAAGCTCAAATATATATTATAAATGTATTCTGTTTTACCTTATGAATATGAAATTAGTAATAGAAGATTACTTTAAGAAAAGGGACTATGTTGTTTTTCCTGAATAGTTCTTTATTAAATAAAACTGATGTTCTTTTACTAAGAAGTACATTGAGATTATGTGCTTGAATATACAATATATTCTTTCCACAGTTCATCCCTTTCATACTGAGATATCTATGATATCTTCTTATTAAAATAATGTATTCAGTCAGTTTCTGCATCCAAGTTGATATCCCTGTATGATGCACAACCCCATTATAATGTTTTTGGAGATTCTGAGACCTCTAGCCCCTTAGTTCTGCTTTCTGAGAGACTTTGCCTTGTTACTGTCCCTATTAAGTTGGCAATAGAAAATATATCCACATAGGGAATTTTCACAACTCCATTCTTGTGGAGCAGTTTAAAAAATATAGCTTGCTTTATAAGAAAATAATCATATTTTTGAATCTGTACATTTTGTTATGAAAAAATCTCTATGAGCAAAATTTGTTTCAGTTTAATTCATTATGTTGAAGACAATAAACATTCTTTCTGAAATGATCTGCCTCAGCTGTTTGTTCTCTTTCTTTCTGAGATTCTTGGTACTCTTTGTTAATGTATATTGAATTCGCTGTGGGCTCAAGCCTTTTGCTGTTTTTGATGTACACATATATATAAAATGTATACATGTGTAGATTGTGTTTGTGTGTTGGTATTAAGACTGGGACGATTTTAAAATTGTTATCTTGATGTTTACTGTAATTGCATGTCTTTATTTCTCTACTGATATTTAATAAGCACTGACACAGTGTTGAAGTGTGTATGTAATGAAAAAGCATTTAGTTCTAACCAAGGCATTAAACCTAAGAAGTCTAAAATAGCTTTTATCACTTAAAAAATGAGAAGAGTGTACTGGGGATGTAGCTTAGTGGTAGAACATATGCTTATCAAACATGAGGCCTTGGGTTTAATCTCCAAATAATATTAATTAATTAATTAAGGTAAGGGTAAAATTTTTATCTAAGTAAAAGATAGCAAATGATATATTACATAGTTCTCAATCTGTGTATACTACATTCAGAAGAAAAGTATTCTGAAAGAGTGATGTATTTTGAGGTGTGAAGTATATTTAATATAATTAAGAAGCTAAAATATAGCAGAGAAATGGAAAATGGAATATACATATATATATATGTATATATTAGCATAATTCACAAAAGCCAAGTTATGAAACCAGCCTAGGTGTCTATAAACAGATGAATAGAAAAATAAAACGTGGCACATATATACAATGAAATTTTATTCATCCATAAAAAATAACAAAATTAAGTCATTTGTAAGCAAATAGATGGACATGGAGGGCCTAGTAATAAACAAAATAAGCCAGACTCAGAAGATCAAAGGTCATATGTTCATTTTCATATGTGGAAGCCAGAGAGATAAAAGAGAAAAATGATACCTCAAAAAAAAGGAAGAGAGATGTGTTGATCTGCCTAAGGATGAAGGAGGTGAAAGAGGATGTACTTGGAGAATTAAATTGATCAAATTATGATGTGAGCATGTAGGAATATGTTACAATGAATCCCACTATTATGTGTAATCATAATGCACCAATAAAAATAAAGAAATTGAGTGGAGTGTGGTAGTGCGTGCCTGTAATCCCAGCGACTTGAGAAGCTAAGACAGGAGAATGCAACTGCGAGGTGCTAGGCAACTCAGTGAGACCCTTTCTCTAAAGAAAATACAAAATAGGGATGGGGATGTGGTCTCATACTACCCCTGAGTTCAAATTCGGTAGCAAAAAAAAAAAAAAGAATTTGAAAAAATTACTTAAATGAAAAGTAGAGCATTACTTTTAATTTATGGAACATTCCATGCTTGCATGTGTCACACTGTATTAATTATAGAATATTTTCAAAAATATTATGATTCTTCCATAAAAATTTGGAAGCAAAATAGGAAGAAAAAATATTTAAAGAAATTCATAGATTTACACACTTTTTAAAATGTGTCTAAGATAGCACATATAAGTTTTATATAGTTTTTAAAAAAAGATGAACTTCAGAACAGGCACAATATAAGTTGGGTTGGCCAAGGTAGCTAGATGCCTCAAAATATTATTCAGATTGCTCACACAACCATCTGCTGAGCCTTTGTACATACTGGTGTGGCTAAGTGACTAAATAATGGTGAAGGGAACACTGGCCCAGAAAGATATGTGCTATTCTGGTTTATATTCTTAAATGAAGGAAACATGTCTCCCCCTACTTAGAACATTCCTTCTTCCTGACTTGAATGTGTATTTATTAATGAACAGTTTTGACCTTGCAAATAAAGAAGAAAGAAAAAAAAGCACAAAAGGAATTGCATCTCTTCTATATTCAATTTATTAAATATCAACTAATGCATACTTTATTAGGCAAATGGTGTATGAAATATATAATTCACTAAATATTTTCAATACATTCAAAGTAAAATTTCTGTTAGCATGAAATAATTAAGAAAACGGCAATTGTTTAATCACTTATATGAGAGTTAAAAAGTACACTGTGTTTTCACCTGTAATTTATTTTCATTTTGTTTTAAAAATGAATACCAATATGTTAAAGTATTTTCTTCTGCTTTTGTATTTTTTCTAGTATAATAAAATTATCCTATAATAGATACCAAGTATTGAATATAAGTGAAATAAAAATATGCTGGTGGATATGGACCAGAGAAAAAAGGTAAAATATTCATGAACCATGAAAACCCTTTTGATAAAATACTCTTCATACATATTTTAAAAGTCCCTTGTGAGTCAGAAAATGATTCTACTCATAACTTTTTTGTTTTGTTTTGAGTACTAATGGAGTCATTAGACTGAGAAAAGAGACAAGAGTTTCTATTAAAAAATAAAACAAGAAGAGACATAAAATAGGTATGTAAATCACTAAAATGATTCTAGAATCATGTAAACAAATGGTGTAAATGTAGGCAATTTGAAGACATATACAGGAATAAAATTTGAAGTATATTCTAAGATACTTTTAGTGTACAAAAGTCATGTATGAAACAGTGTATGCTTTGAAAATATGTAAAGGTGTTATTATACTCACCTCAATAGATACTGCTTCTTTAAAAAACTTTATCTTTCAGTTGAACCCAGGACTAACACAAATTAGGCAAACACACTGTCACTGAATTACACCATTAGCCCTTTCTAAAATTTTATTTTTGTACTGGGTCTGGATAAATTTCCCTTACAACACATTCTTGTTTATATCATTAAGTTCATAAGTAATATGGAAACAAACAAGAATTATTCTTATTAAAGTAGTTCTATAATGTACTTATTGGGAAAATGAACAACATTCCTATTAAACCATTTGATCTAAACTTTAAGCTACTAGCCCAGTACAATGACCTCCACCTGTAGTCCAGCTACTCAAGAGGCTGAGGGAGGAGGGTCACTTGAGACCAAGAGTTTGAGACAAACCTGGCTAACGTAAAGAAATCCTATCTCAAAAATAAATAAATAAATAAAGATCAAGAGATTATTTATTTGGAAAATTTTTATCTGATTCTTCAATTTCTGTGGCTCTCTGGTGTGTTTATGAATTAGAAAGAGCAGGCATCTTTCCTCTGAGTTCAAGACTGGCCTTATACAAGAGACACTTGTCAGTTAGTACAGCCAGTTTCTGGAGTACAATACCAACTCTTTCCTTCACCAGAGAGAAAGAGGCATCCTGATTATTTTTATAGCAAACTGTGATAAATAGGGAGGAAAATTGATGATTTTTACAAGTCCACGATGTCTCTGCCTCACTTCTTTTCCACAAACACACCAAGCTCAGCCCCATCCTGTGGCCCTTTCTTGTCTGAGTCATGATCACCTCCTTCCCCACACTCAGATTAAAGGCAGTGGCCCCTGCACTGTCCTCCCTGGTCCAGCAGGACCCCTTGGACTTCGGGCCTTTGGTTTGCTGACTGCTATGTGATCAGCACCAAGGCCAGCTTCTCTTTTCTTCCATCAGCAAGAAGGCTGAATATGTCAGAACTCCAACATTTGAAAGACAAGAACTAATCCTTTTAGAATACCCTTCAGAAAATTTGGGACACTGGACACATGAGCCAAACACTAATCCCATTATCAAATGTCAAAGAAAAGACAATTTTGAAAGGCAAGAGAAAGGCAAGATTGCACACACAAGAGAAACCACACAGCCCCCTAGAACTGTCTAGGAAGAAGCTGGCGGCTGGAGGTTCATTTCTTGATTGTTAAGTGCTGTGCCAGAGACAAGGACTCAGGGAGAGGGTTCACTTAACAGGCTGTGGTTTCATTAAATTTGATTTCATATTCTAATACAGGGAAGAAGGCCTTCAATTATTTTCTGATCACTCACAAAGGAAATATATTCATGGATTTTGCTGAACTTGTATATTTGTGAAGAGAAGTAGGAAGGAGAATCTCCTAAACTGCTATCTTGCTGACTTTCAACATAAATCTCCAGAAACCAAACCTAATGAAATAGTCATGTGACTTACTTGACAAAGAATTAACATAACTCTCATAAGTATGCTCACTGAAGTCAAGGGAATAACACTTGACAAAATTAGAATTCCAACAAAGATAAAAAAATTTTAAAAAATTAAAATTAATAAAGCTAAAGAACCCAAGATTTGAATTTAAAAATTCACTAGAGAATAGTACTCTATATAAAGCAGAATAAAGAATCAGTGTGCTCAAAAATGGGTTATAATAATTACAATTATTATAATTCAAGAAAAACTGAGCAACATAGAGAGATCATGTATCAGAAAATAACAGTAGTAATAATAATGACAACAACAAAAGACAGTTTCCCTAGAAATTCAGTGTAAATAGAGGAGCAAACTTTAAAAATAATAAAAAAGAGTGAAAAAAGCTTACTTAAAGGAATTATGTGACATCTTGAGCAGATGAATATATACTGTAAGGGGGTGGCAGAAGGCAAAGAGACAGGAAAGGACAGGAAGCTGCACAAAGAAATAGTGGTTGAAAATTTCCAAAATTTGTGGAAGGAAATGGTTATGCAGCTCCAAGAAGTGGAAAGGCTACTAAATAAGATGAACCCTACCCCACATACATACATACATACATGAGAAACATTAGTCACATTATCAAATGTCAAAGACAAGACAATTTTGAAAGCAATAAGAGAAAGGCAAGTTTGCACACACAAGAGAAACCGCACACCCCCATAGAACTACCAGTATTTTTTTTTCAGCATAAACATCACAATTAGAATTAAGAAGGATAATATATTCAAAGTAATGAAAAAGATAAACTCCCAACCAAAAGAATGAAATCCAGCAATACAATCCATCAAAAATGAAGGAGAAGCCTGGGGTTATGGCTGAGGTAGAGTACTCACCTAGTATGTGTGAGGAACTTGGTTCTTCCTCAGTACCACATAAAAAATAAATAAATAAAACAAAGTTATTGTGTCCAACTACAACTAAAAAATAAATATTAAAAAAAATGAAGGGGAGATTAAAACTTTCCCAGAAAACCAAAAATTGGGAGTTTATCATGACTCCCTATTTTCATGTTTATCATGATTTGCGTTACAAAAAAAAAGTTATGGTAATTTTTTTTAAGTTGACATGAAAGGATGTTAAAGAGCAATACAATTACAGAAGAACCCATAAAATACATTGGTAAAGGTAAATATATAGATCGATATAGAACATATGCTACTATACTGGTGGTAAGTAAATTACTAAATCACTTTCGATTTCAGTATGACAAAAATATTTAAAATACATATGACTGAAAAAAATTTAAAAAATACACCATATGAATAGATCTAAATTTTGACAATGAAATGAAATGTCTATTGGAGAAGATAAAGTGTAGTTTCTGTTTACATATGAACTTCAGTTGTTATAAACCTAATCTTCTAAAAACACAAGATTCAATTTTATGTAATCACCAAGATAACCAAAACATAAAATACCCATAGAAATTATATAAACCAAAGAAGATAAATAAATTCCTAACAATATAAAAAATAATAACACACTAAGGAAGAGAAGAAGCAATAGAAGTTCTACTACTAATTGAAAACAACATAGCTACAATAGTGAATTCTTCCCTGTGATTACTTTAAATGCAAATGGATTAAACTTCTCAATTAAAAGACATAGAATTGTTCGATAGATTAAAAAATAATGAAAAAGACTAGACTATAAGCTGTCTCTAAGAAATGTACTCTACATTTATGGACACACATAGGCTAAAAGCGAAGGGATGGAGAAAACATACTTCATGCAAATAGTAAACACAAAAGAGAAAGCTCTGCTTCTGCCAAACAAAACAAACTTTCAAATAGTCAAAGAAACTATCAAACAGGCAAAAAATCGTTATATTGTGTTAAAGGAGTAAATTCATCCAGAGGATATAATATTTGTAAATATATATGCAACTAGCATTGTAGCTTGTAGTATGTAAGGTGACTGAATAATGGCAGAAAATTTTAATACCTTTTCAATAATAAACATAATATCCACACAGAAGATTAATAAGGACACAGGATTTAAATAACACTATAAGACAAATAGAACTAATCAACATAATACAATGTATTCTAAACAAGATAATATACTCTTAAATGCCCATGGATCTATATTGAAAATGGAACAAATATTTGGTCAAAATCAAGTCCTAATGAATTTAAAGGTACTGAAATAATACTAAGTATACTTAAATGGCATAGAAGTAGAAATCAAATAGCAGAGAAAAACTAGAAAATTAATAAATGTATGTAATGAAACCAGCATTGGATCAAAAGAAATCAAAATTGACATTAGAACTTTTCTGGGGACAAATGGAAACAAAACAAAGAATTCTAAAACTTATAGGGTACAGCAAAAGCAGTATTAAAAGGGAAGTTGTTAGGGTCTGTAAACAAGTCAAAATAACACCTGGCATTTTGCCAGGGGAATGTTAGAGTTCGTAAACAAGTCTGGATGGTGCCTGGCAAAATGCCAGAGGGAGTGGTTTGAGAAGTAACAAAAGCAAGCCATTAAGTGTGGAGATTCCTGATTGGTTGACTGATGTATCTAGTTTATCTTAATTAGATAAGCTGTGTGGAATGTATAAATACTGCTCCTGTCCTGCAATAAACGGCTTCCACTCCTGCTGTATCAATCTACACAAGTTGTTCGTCACCCCCCGGTTAGTTTGCTGCAGCCGGACTGCGGCAGGAAGTCACAGCAAAAACGCCTACATTGAAAAAGAAGAAAGATCTAGTATAAAGAATCAAGCATCACGTCTCAAATACTAGAAAAGAAAAAAAAAATGAACTTTAATGGTGTCAGAAGAAAGAAAATAAAGAATAAATAGAAGTAAATTAAATAAAAATTATAAAACATCCATGAAACTGAGCTTTAAAAGGTAAAATTGGCAAACTCTTACTAAGGAAAAGAAAAAGAGAAGATGTAAACAATAAAATTAGAATTGGAAAAAGAAGTATTAGAGGTGATGCCATAGAAATGAAAATGGTCATTAATTCCATAAATGTGGAAACTAAATAACCTAGAGGAAATGGATAAATTGCTACAATATGCAATCTATGCAGACAAAATTATTAAGACATAGAGAGTCTGAATATACATATAATGAATATGGGGACGGAATCAGTAATCAAACACCTCCAAACAAACAAAAGATGTCAGCAGTAAATAGATTCACTAGTGAATTCTAACAAACATTTAAAGAATAAGTAATGCCGATCATTTTCAAATTCTTCCAAAAAATTTCAGAAGAAGAAATGTTTAAAAATTCATTTTATGAATATAGCAGCACCCCAGATATCAAAGCCAGACAGACACCAAAAGAAAAGAGAATTACAGGCCAAGATCCCTGAGGAATATAGATAGAAAAGTCCTCAAGCAGGGCACCGTGGCACACGCCTGTAATCCTAGCAACTCGGGAGGCTGAGACAGGAGGATCATATGATCAAAGCCAGCATTGGTAATGGCAAGGCAGTAAGCAACTCAAAATAGAGCTGGGGATGTGGCTCAGTGGTTTAGTGCCTCTGAGTTCAATTCCCAGTACAAAAGAAAAAAAATTTAAAAATATATTATAAACTGAATCCTGTGGAATATTAAGGAGGATACATTGAGACCATGAGGAATTTATCCCTGGGTAATGAAGTTAGTTCAGTATGTCAAAATCAATTAATGTGATATGCCACAGTAACAAAATGAAAAATAAAAGTCACATGATAACCTTTTTGACATGCAGAAAAATGTTTGACAAAATTCAGTAAGTTTAATGATAAAACCTCTCAGCACACTGGGAATATAAGAAAACTATTTCAACATGGTAAAGATTATACTTAAAATTCTACCCTGAAATACTCAATAGTGAAAAATAATCATTTTCTCAGATCAAGAATACAGCAAGGATGTTCACTCTGACCACATGTATTTACTTCTATGTCTCTGTATAGTATTGAAAATGCTAATTAGCAATTAGTTAAGAAAAATGAATCAAAAATAATTCAGAAAGAAAGAAGGAAAATATATCTATTTGATACATATAAAATCTTAAAGACTCTACACACAAAAATATTATAACAAATAAATGAATTTACCAAAGTTTTATCATATAATATCATTACAGAAAAGTCAGATGCATGTGTATACTGTAAAAACAAAGGATATGAAACAGAAACTAGGAAAGAGCACTACCAAAGAGCACTTAAGAATAAATATAAACAATATAGTCAAATTTTTGTATATTAAATCAACAAGATATTGATGGAATACATTAAGCAAGACACAAATTGACAAGCCTTTCAATGTTCATGATTTAGAAGATATAATATTGCTAAAATGTTTAAAGTTCTCAAAACAATCGACAACAATGTTTTTTATACCTTTTTTCAAAGTAGAAATAAATTCTAAAATTAATGCAGAATCATACACACAAACAACAACAACAACAAACAAACAAACCAAAAAACAAACAAACAACCAAGTCAATTTTGTTAATGAATAAAGTTGAAGGTATATGACCAGATTTCAAAATATATTACAAAGATATGATAATCAAAACAGCATGATTCAGGCATAAAGCCTGATGTATAGACTAATAGAATAAAGGGCTGAGAAATAAATCTATGAATTTATAGCTGGCTGACTTTCAAACAGATCACCAAGAATACATCATGAAGAAAGGATAATCTTTTCAACAAGTGCTGGGAAATTTAGATAACTTCATACAAAAAATGAAATTAGATCTTTCTCTTATATCTTACACAAAATTTAAGTCATCTCAAAATGGATGAAAGAATTAAATGTAAGTGAGAGCACCATTAAAACTCCTAGAATAAAGCAAAATTGTAAAAACTACATGGCACTGATTTTGGCAATGCTTTCTTAGATATTATACCAAAACCAAAAAATAAATAGGTGGGATCACCTACACAAAACTAAGTTTTTATTTTTATTTTTCACAGCAAAGGAAACAATCACCACAGTGAAAAGGCAACCTAAAGAATGAGAAAAAAAGATACTTGCAAACCATATATTCAATAAGGGGTAATATTCAAAATAGGAAAGGAACTCTTTTGAATCAATAGTAAAATCTAATAACAAAATTTAAAAATAGGAGAAGAACTTGAAGAGATATTTCTCCAAAAAAAAGGAAAATACAATTTTAAAATAAATATATTAAAAATGCACAATATCACTAATAATCAAGGAGATGTAAATTAAAACCACAATAAAATATAGCCTTACATCTGTCAGGATAAGATATGTGATGGTCAGATGTGAAGAAATTGGAACTTTGCGTACTGTTGGTGGAAATGTAAAATAGTACAGCTGGCATAGAAAACAGTATGGAAGTACCTCAAAAAGTTACAAATATAATTACCATATTATCCCCCAATCCTACTTCTGGGTATTTATTGAAAGTATTGAAATTGGGATTTCAAAAAAGCAGTTCTATGTTCATTATCACATTATAAACAAAAGCCAAAATGCTGAACACCTTAAATGTCTATCAAGAGACGGATAAAGAAAATGTAGTATATGCAAATAATAATATTTAGATCTCAAAAAGAAAATTATGCAATAACATAGATAAATCTAAAAACATTTTTTGTTTTATATACTATATGAAATTTCAGTCATAAAAATACAAATACTGTATAATTCCACATATACGAGATATTACAGTAATCAAATTTACATAATCAAAGAATAAAATGGTGATTGCCATGTTCTGGGGAGAGGAAGAAATGGTTCTTAATCATGAGTATAAGCATTTCTGTCTAGCATGATAAAACATTATACCTATAGTCAAAAATTATATATCATACACTAAAAAGATTTATTGAGTATAGACCTCATTTTAAATATTTTTGTCAAAATAAAATGTTCAAACTTTAAAAATAGAATCCCGAAACGGCATTCATCAATGATTTCCTACTATGAATTGGAATTCTGTTTCATAGTTAGAAAGTAATTGTCATAAAATTGTTACAGTCATTAGTGCAATGAAATTTTTTTTTGGGGGGGTGGGGGTACAAGGAATTAAACTAAAGGGCACTTGACTACTGAGCCACATCCCCAGCCCTATTTTGTATTTTATTTAGAGACAGGGTCTCACTGAGTTGCTTGGGGTCTCACTTTTGCTGAGGCAGGCTTTGAGCTCTTGATCCTCCTGCCTCAGCATCCCAAGCCACTGCAATTATAGGGATGTGCCATTGCGCCCAGCTTGATTGAATGAATTTTGATACAGCATTTTTTTCCTATGATCTCTTTAGATGCATCAATGCTTAATGTGAGATGACATATGATAGACTTTACAAGAAATAGTGTGAATAATTTAAAAGGATAGAAATATCAAAAACACAAGGTGGGAATATGTTAGAAGAAACTGAATGATCCATGTTACTTTCACACTTACTTACTCATGTACCATAATAGAATTTATAAAACATAACCATAGCAAAATGTGAAAAAGTATTTTTTTCAATAAAATTAGGCAAAAAATATTAAATGATAGTGAAGCATTGTATAATTTTACTTTCCAGAATTCTTGTAATCTTATAATCAGGAACATTTTGAAATAATGTGAAATGTTGCTTATCTTGCATTTTACTAAATATCTTAAGGAGATATTGAATATCTTTTTAGCTGCTTGAGTTTTCACTGTTTAGAATTTTTAATTTTTAATCATCTTTTTTATAAAATACATTTTCCATTTACATAATGCAAATGGAAAGTGCAGAGTGTTAGAGAAAGGTCCAATTTTTTTTAACGTGTGGATCCCTAATTTCCCCAACATCATGTGTTGAAGAGCATATCTTTTCTCCTTTGTAGGGTTTAATGCTTTTTTTAAACATTAGTTGGCTGTGTATGCTTGGCTTTATTTCTGAGCTTTCTATTCCAATTGGTTTATATTTCTGTCTTTTTGCTAGGAACATACTCTTAATTACTGTAGCTTTGTAATATATTTTGAGATCATGAAATGTGATGCCTCTGGTTTTTCTTCTTTCTCAAGGTGAGTTTCTCAACGTGAATTGGAGTAAATATTTTCAAAATAGTTTCTAATTATTTTCTGTATCCTGCAATATCTGTCATGACATTTCCTTTTTCATCATGGATGTTAATAATTTCAGTTTTCTCTAGCCTCTTTATTAGCATGGCTAAGGGTTTCTCAATTTTATTTATTTATTCAAAGAACCAACTTTTTGTTTTGTCAATTTTTTCAATTGTTTCTTTTGTTTCAATTTCATTGATTTTAGTTCTGATTTTAATTATTCCTTGTCTTCTACTGCTTTTGTTGTTGATTTGTTCTTCTTTTTCTAGGGCTTTGTGATGTTGTTAGGTCGTTTACTTGTTGACATTTTCTTCTTTTAAGGAATGAATTCCATGCAATGAACTTTTCTTTTAGTACTGCCTTCACAGTGTCCCATTGATTTTGATATGTTGTGTCAGTGTTCTCACTTACCTCTAAGGATTTTTTTAATCTCCTCTTTGATGTTTTTTGCAACCCACTGTTCATTTCAATAGCATATTGTTTAGTTTTCCAGCTGTTAGCATAGCATCTGTTTTTTATTTTATCTTTGATTTCTAATCTTATTCCATTATAACCTGATAGGATGCAGGGTAGTATCTCTACATTATTTTTTATTTGCTAAGGGTTGTTTTGTGGCATAGCATATGGTCTACTTTAGAGAAGGATCCATGTGCTGCTTGGAAGGAAGTATATTCACTCATTGATGTCTATTAAGTCTAAGATATTGATTATATTATTAAGTTCTATGGTTTCTTTGTTTAACTTTTGTTTGGAAGGTCTATCCAGTGGTGAAAGAGATGTGTTAAAGTCACCCAGAATTATTGTGTTGCAGTCTATTTGACTCCTGAACTTGAGAAGATTTTTTTGATGAACATAGATGCTCCATTGTTTGGAGCATATATACTTATAATTCTTATGTCTTGTTGGTGTATGATTCCCATGAGCAGTATGAAATGTATGTCTTTATCCTTTTTTTATTAACTTTGACTTGAAGTCTACTTTATTTGATATGAGGATGGAAACCCCTGCTTGTCTCTGCAGTCCATGTGAGTAGTATGATTTTCCCCAAACTTTCATCTTTAGTTCGTGGATGTCTTTTCCTATGAAATGAGTCTCTGAAAGGCAGCATATTGTTGGGTCTTTTTTAAAAATCCAATCTGCCAATCTATGTCTTTTGATTGGTGAGTTTAGGCTATTAACATTCAGACTTATTATCAAGACATGATTTTTATCCCAATCATTTTTGTTTATTTTTGGTATTTAACTTGACTTGGTTTCTCTTTTAATTGGTTTTTTCATTAGTGTAATACCTCCCTCTGCTGATTTTCATCGTTGTTTTTCATTTCCTCCTCATAGAATATTTTTCAGAGAATGTTCTGTAGTATAGGCTTTCTAGTTGTAAATTCTTTTAACTTTTTTTATCATGAAAGGTTTTTATTTCATCATCAAATGTAAAGCTTAATTATTCTGGATATAAGATCCTTGGTTGGCATCCATTTTCTTGTCAGAGCTTGATATATGTTGCTCCAGGATCTTCTAGCTTTCAGGATCTGGATTGAAAAATCTTCATAGATCCCTTTCTCCTGTAGCTTTTAAAATTCAATACTTATTCTGTATGCTAGGCATTTTCATTATAATGTGTTGCTGTAGATCTGTTGTGATTTTGTACATTTGGTGTCCAGTAAGCCTCTTGTATTTTTTTATTTTTCAATTCATTCTTCATGCTTGGGAAATATTCTGATAGTTTTATTGAAGAGATTGTACATTCCTTTGGTTTGAATCTCTGTGCCTTCCTCTATCCCAATAACTATTAGATTTGGTCTTTTGATGTTGTCCCATAATTCTTGGATGTTTTGTTCATGGTTCCTTACCATCTTCACTATGTGGCCACCTTTATTTTCAAGATTTTATATTTTGTCTTTATTATCTGACATTGTGTCTTCTAAGTGATCTAGTCTGCTGGTGATGCTTTCTATTGAGTTTTTTATTTGGATTATTTTTTTTCTTCATTACAAGGATTTCTGATTTTTTTTGTCAGAATCTCTATCTCTTTCCTGAAGTATCTTTTACTACCTGT
Organism: Marmota flaviventris; assembly: GCF_047511675.1. Taxonomy (NCBI): domain Eukaryota; kingdom Metazoa; phylum Chordata; class Mammalia; order Rodentia; family Sciuridae; genus Marmota; species Marmota flaviventris. The sequence goes on along the minus strand of NC_092499.1, from coordinate 52,865,559 downwards.
ATTTGCTCCCTTATCTCTTTGTTGGAGTGATCAGTTTTTGCTCATTTTGGTCATTCTTTAATTCACATTATTTTAATCATGAACATTATGAACTCCTTCTCTGACATTTCATCAACTTTGCTGTCCATGGGTTCTGTTATTGTAGTGTCTTGGATGGTTTGGGACACTTTCCTCCCTTGTTTTTTCATGTTGTCTATGTGTCTTCCTTTCAGTGTGGATCTGAGGTATTATAAATTCTATCCAATAATTTTGTGGTATCGATGCAGATTATCTGTACCTCACCTTGGTGTTGGGCTTCCAGACCCTGCCGATTTCCCACCATGGATGCTACTGCAACTAAAGGTGGTGGCAGGAATAGCGGAGATAACTTGAGGTAGCAGTGGTAGTGCCCCAAGATGGATGCAACATTTTTCAGAGATGGGGCTGAAAGGGTGAGCCTGACACTGGCTTTGGGATGCCTGTTCCTAGATTCAGCTGCCTCCAGGCTCTATCTGTTGTCCCATGGTGCAGGCTTATCAGGAGGGCTATGGTGATGGCTACAGGTTTCTAAGATGGAGGTGAAGTAGGCCTGTGTTCCGATGGGTCTGCCAGTAGTTGGGGTAGTTCTTGGCCAGGGCCTGAGTTTCTGCATTGTCTCCTGGTCAGTGGGGCAGTCCTAGGCCTGGGAATGGGGTCTGACATGGGTCTGCCAGTCAGTGGGGCAGTTCTGAGACAGAGACTAGGCCTTTAGGACTGGGCCTTTAGGACTGGGCCTTGACTCCTGCATGAGTTCCAAGGGAGTATTTTCCAGTAGCAGAAGGAATGTATCCATATTTCATTATTTATTTATTTTGATATTAGGAATTGAACTCTGGGGCATTCAGCCACTGAGCCACATCCCCAGTTATTTTTTTTTTTTTTTAATTTTATTTAGAGACATGGGTTTTATTTAGAGACACTGAGTTGCTTCGAGTCTTGCCAAATTGCTGAGGCTGGTTTTGAACTCACAATCCTCCTGCCTCAGCTTCCTGAGCCGCTAGGATTACAGGTTTACAGGAGCCTGGCTATTTACTTTTTTTGCTCTATTTTGGACTCTGAGATCTATGTTGGTGCAAGCATCAGAGATTCATTATTCTTTGTTACCTTGTGCATACACTATCATGTATCTAGAATCAGGAATGTCTGGCAGGTTATCTTGGGTAGTAAGACCCATAAATGACCAGGGCATAATGTTTCTGATGGCTCACTTTTTTCTGCAACAGAATACCAACGTTCAGGTTAGGCTTCTTCCCTCTATTTCTTCCCTACACTTTGGCTCATTGGAGACCAAAGAGCTTTCTATGTGTAGCCTTTTACAGATCATTACTTACCCCTTTGCCATATCTATCTTCTTTTGCTAAAACATTCATTTTCATGATTTAGAAGAATTATGTGGAGAGTGTAAATGAACTGGACATCTCATCAGACAATTTTTAGGTTAATAAAATTGCATTAAGTGATATTTAATGTTGAAAAGTGCATTATTTTTAACATCTATGTTTAGCACCATTAATCTTTGTCAATTGAGATGTAATGAGGCACAGAAGATTTGGAGGAAAATATTGGAATAATTATCAAAATAATTAGCATATATCATGCAAATCTATTAATTTTTGCGTTGGCTCTCTCTCATCCAGCAAGGAGGTCTATGGAACAGCGTAAAGGAGAGTGTGGCTGAGGAGTCACTAATCAAGACCTCTGAAGACCAAGCAGGAAGCAGGTCTGATTTTATTGCACAGTTACTATGTATCTATACTCAGGCAGTAGCTAAGCAGATTACAGGCAGCCACCAATGCAATGTCTGCTAACTGTCCTTGCAGCGACCATTCGAGGATTGGGCTATGGAGCAAGCACAGGGACTACAACACATGGCTTCATTCCCAGGGCTGTGCCTACAGGGTAAGTGGCCTGCTGCTCACACACCTAGCACAAGGGCAGTGGCCTGCCACTCAGTCCTTAATGTATGCCATGTATTTAGTCTCCATGCACTTGTCCCCATGAATTTTGCTACAAAATTTAAATTTGTATATCACTTTAATGAAGGTAGAGCTTGATACTCTGTGAAAATTTAAAAAAAAACCTGTAATTCTGATATGTACAAAATAAACACTTGCTCCCCATTAATATCATCATCTTCTCTTTACTTTTTCGTGCAAGTAAATGATATATCATTTTTGAACTCTATATTTCTAATATTTTGTGAAATTCAGATAAATTGTAACCTTTTAATATTTTCAGACACATTGGCAATTTTTGAATTAGCCTCTGCAAAACAAAACTGAACATTCTTTTATTAATTATAATCCAATGAACCTTTGAATTAATGGTATATCTCAATGAACCCATTGCGAACTCACAGATGTAGCAATGACTTACCAACAGGCATACCAATTACTCTATCAAACTGTCTTAATATGGTCCAGTACGGTGGAGCTCACCTTTAATCCCAGCGGCTCAGGAGGTTGAGGCAGGAGGATCACGAGTTCAAAGAAATCCTCAGCAAAAGCAAGATGCTAAGCAACTCAGTGAGATCCTCTCTCTAAATAAAATACAAAATATGGCTGGGGATGTGGCTCAGGGGTCAAGTGCCCCTTAATTCAATCCCTGGTACCACAAAAAAACAACAACAACAACAAAAAAAATTGTCTTAATATGAATAATTCTTCATAAAATACATTATATGCAAGTTTTATTTGAAATGAACTAGTAAGTAGCAATTTTAGGGTCATTTATTAGCTCTTTGAATTATTTTTGAGATTATATGCTATGAAACTGCACTAGAATGAATGAAACCTCTGTTTACACATAAATATTAGTAAATTTATTATATCCATTTTGCTTTTTATAAACACTAGTGGAATATACATCTTAAGTAATGCATTATATATGATGATTTTTAAATGAATTTTTAAGTTCAATATTCAAGGTTAACTAAATATCCCCAAGGTGATTCATTCTAAATTGAAGGTAGGAATATGTCCACTCAATCAATGTTATCCTGTTGAATTTTTTAAAACTAAATATTATAAAAAACAGTTGAAAAGGGGCAAAACTATCTGCCCTTCTTGGTCAGGTGGAAAATGGTGTACCTATTCAGAAAATATATACTTGTAAAGTACATGGTCGATGAAAAATGATGAGACACAACAGTAAATTTCATTTTCCTTAATCTGAAAAAAACATACAATTATGTATTAACATGCAAATATCATGAGACTTAGGAGTATTAGTTAAATGTATAAATTTAGATTTCACTCTGATGAAATTTTAAATCTGTTGACTTTTATGGAAGTATTGGTAACATGATGGCAAAAGATTTACAGCTAGTATCAAGAAATTGATTCTGAATTGATATTTGATTTTGTTCTTTATAAAATCACTATTTTTTTCTGATTTCATTGTGTATAAAAATCATACAGTGATGAATCACACAGATGTCTTTCTCACTTTTTTATATAACCAGTTAGTATCCTCAGTCAGTTCTGCTACCTGACTTTTCTTGTCCTCTAAATATTTATGCTTTCTTTTTCTAAATATTTAAAGTAAATGGGCAAGATATTGTTACTCTGCCCACTGCATATCTCTTTATCCAAAACATCACATACATGTTGGTTAGTGGAATGGAGTAAGAGATTGATACCATGATTGTGAATATTCAGGCATCAGCTTAGAAGAAAGACAGTCCTCTGTCTAAATCATGTAACCCTAGGTTTTTCCCTTTGATATAGCAAATGAACTGCTACTGACTTTGCTGACAATGGCTCAACCTCAGGACTCTCTCTAGGCAGCCTGGCTGCATTCTGGGCCCACATGAAGGCTGGTGCCTACCTGGTGTTGGGGACAGTACTTCCTTTACCATATTAAGGTGATAATAGGACCAAGACAATTTTAATAGGATTATAAAATACTTTAATCATATTTTCTTTTCTCTTCATTTCTCCAATGAAGCATCCCCTCAGATGAGTAATGTGTGAATAAAACAAGAACAAGAAGCTTAAACTCAAGAAGAGATTGAAAGATTTAATGTATAGTCAATCATGCCTGCTTTTTAGACCATCTGGTCTTTGAAAATGCAAATAACGTAAAAGTAACTGGTACTAACTTATTAATCCTTCTAAAAGACAAAACGAATACCTCATCAGAATATCAAGCAAAATGTGTCCCACCATCCATATTTCCTGGCAGATTTTATTCTTTTCCCTGTGTATTGATAGGCATTAAGGGATGTTAAACAATGCATCAATGCAAAAAATATAAAATGTAATTATAAAGTAATTAACTAAAAGGAATCCCACAGAGTGTCTTTTGAAAACACTGAATTATAATAAAAATATTTTCAAAATAGTTTTTATATGCAAAACAATTTGAATTGCTACTTTTTCTTTGTGTTGACACAGTAATACCCCTGTTTTCTCTAATGGTGCTATAACCAAAAGGAGTGATTTAACCCTATCACTGTGTTCAGCATCACAGATATAATATGACTACTCTAAAACTTTTGAGTTGAACTTTCATGTTATTACCCCATTATTTTCATCGTTTTATTTCAATATGTTTTTAACTCATTATCATTTAGCTTAAAATAGCAAAATGGATCTTTCAGAGTCTCCTTTATACTAATAGAAAAGTTCTTAATTTCAAGAAATCTTTTTGTCACAACTATTAACATTGCCTCTTTGATTTGCACATTTTACATGACATACTATAATTTAGGAAACTCTAAGAATTGTAACAGGCAACAGAACAATTTTATAGAAACAGATCTGAATATGTCAGTTCTTTTGACTTCATCACATAACAACCACAATAAATATATTTTGCTTTCTTTTACTGACCTATAAATAAATGACAACCCTCTAGTACAATTTTTTTTGCAATTCATTTCTTCAAGTTCATTGCTTCCTTTTAACAGGACCTCTTTTTTCAAATTTATTTCTTTCATACATGACAATAGTGGAATGCATTACATTCATAGTTATCCATTCAGAGCACAATTTTTCATAATTCTGTATATGAAGTATGTTCAAGCCAAATTATGCCATTATACATGAGCTCTCTTATTGATTTATTATTTTTTTGCATTATATTTTTAATACACCTTTATGCCACAATTTATCATATCTCTGTTTGTATATAAGGTATGTTGACACCAAATTCACATCTTCATATATGTATTTTGTATAATGATGACCATCTCCTTAAGGGGAACAACAAGGATGGTGGAAGTAGATGGTCGTCTAGTACAATGTTTAATTTTCATTATTCTGTTATGTTAAGAACTTTCTAGTTATCATCCTTTACCTACATTAATCAAAATATACAATTGTAGGACTCATTTATCTCACACATTTTTATTTTATTTTTATGCAAGCATAACTTTTAAAAATTGAATGTCCAGCCAGGAACTATGGAGCATGCCTGTAATCCTAGCTACTTGGAAGCTTTCTGAAGGAGTATCTCAAACCTGAAGCCAACCACAGAAACTTAGACCCACTATCAAAATAAACACTTTAAAAAAGTCCTGGGGATGTAGCTCAGTGGTAGATCACCTTTGAGTTCAATTCCCAGTAATACACACTCACACACACATAAAAAAAAAAAAAAAAAAAAAAAACACCTACAAATACCCCATCTCCTCATCTCCACCTGTAGCCTAGAACTTCTAGTTCATGAATACATAAAGTCTCACTCCAAAAGCCATTTATAAAATAACCAACACACAATATTACAACTATCTGCTGGATATTGCACATGTTTTCTATGGTAGCCATAAAATTACTACAAATATAGTAGTTTATAACAAGATAAACTTATTATCTCATAGCTCTGTAGTCAGAAGTACAGTTTGACTCAGCTGATTCTCAGCTCCAGGTTTTCCAAGCTGAGATCAAGATATTGGCAAGGATGGATTCCTTTCTGGGCCTCTGGGTGTGTGTCTGCTCCAAACTCAATCTGATTGCTGTCAGAATTCAGTATTATCACTTGTAGAACTTAGATCTACATTTATTTTCTGGCTATTGATCAAATAGTTTTCAACTCTAGCCACCACCAAATTCCTTTTCTTGTGGTCCCTTCCCAGTTTTCAAGCCAGAAGCCTCAATCAGACTCCTCACACTTCAAATTTCTCTGCTCTCCCTTTGTAATTCTTTTCTTTTCTTTTTCTAAACTGATAAAGTTCTCTGCATTTTTAAGGGTGAAAACACTTAAGTTGGACTAATGCAGAAAATACAGGGTCATCTCCCTGCCTCAATGTTCATAACTTTTATCATATTTTCAAATTTCCTTTGGCTGTGTAATGTAACAGGATCACAAAATCCTTGAACATTTTCAGAGGCCTTTATGTTACCTACAAAAAACAATATTCAAGAAAAAAATTAAATATTGAAAGTAGAAATAAAAAACATCACACACTAACACACACAGACACATACCTACCTACCTGTGGGTATTAGTAACTTATTTTTACTTCTTCTAGCTTTTTCTTTATTTGTTATTCCAGCAAATCAATTTTAGATATCAGTCTGTAATCTAAAGGAAATTTTTAAAGTATTCCGGCTGAACATTCCAATGTTTTAAAAAATTCCTGTTAATATTATATTAAACCCATTTCCCGGTTTTATTTTCCTTTAATCATTTTATTATTTTTGAGACTCTTGATCATCCATCATGGTCTGCCTTCCTCTAAAAGAGTTTCTTTGTGACTTTTACCTATATTTTCCTAGCATTGGACTTTAACTTTTCCCTATCTCCTCATTAATAAATTTTACATATTCCTTTTAGCTCTTGTGACTATGTTGAAGTTATACACAATTCTATTAGCTTTTTCAGAATCACTAAACACTGACTTTTAAAAATAATAGGATTGCAAATTTTATCCAACTTACTCCAAGACATGTTGTGATATATAAAATTATTCTCCCCATTCATGGTGCTTTTCCATGTCTTTGTGTTTTTTGGTACTCCTCATTCAGCCATTGCTGATTCATGAGGTTGGCAGGACAAAGTTACACATGCGTAGCTTGATCCCTGTATTTCTTCCTCGTTCTGAAACTGGCTTACTGGTAGAAAACTTGTGATCCTCTCTGATATTGTCTTAATATCAGCTAGATCCTGTCTAAGCAAGATGGGCCCAGGGAAATCCAGCTGGGCCTATGCATCAAAGGAAATGTCTGACAGACCAAAGTTCAACAACTGGAAAGCCACTTGTTCCATGGAAATAATTCCTTTTCCTTTTTCTCTGAGTTGACCTTGGGCTTCCAACCACACATTTTTGCTATCTTTTTTTATTTCCTTTGAACCTGGGAAGAGAAAAATTTTCCTTATTTGTTTCCTATAAACATCTAAAGGTATAAATAGTCATTGCACAGAAGAGACAGAACATATATTATTTAGGACCTTTTGTGTGATGAGATGTTGAAATAGGTATTTTATGTGAATTACAATTTGTAATCCTAAAATGACATTGGGAATGAATTATCATCTATATTTTGATGATGAAGATATAGGAAATTGAAGTAATTTGCCCATAGACATAAGAAGAAAAGAACCAGATATCAAGTGGGGAAACCATAGAGACTTGACACAGAAGATCATGATATACCGATATCATCTGATCCATTAATTTTCTTATATTTTGGTTTTCAATTTTTAATTATTGGTGGATTAACATATTGTTTATACAAGCTCACTTTATTTATTAATGTTTGTAAATCTCCATTTGTATCCATATAGAATTTTGTTATCACTTAGAATTTTTTTCTCATCGATATTAGCTATTTTCTTTAGATGTATGTTAATTAAATTTATTTTAGTTGTAAACAGAAAAATCTAAGTATGAAGACATATTTTTTTGAGTAAAATAAGATAATTCACAGAATCAAAGGGGTAGTTTAAAATTAAACTTTCATAATGACTTGTACTAGTGAAAACTCTGAGACATAGGCAACATGAATGTTTATGGATCTCCTCCTAAGAAAGCTCTTAATAACAGATTTATATACAAGGACTCCTAAAATTTTGTTTCTCTTTTTCAAATTAGAAATTTTTGGACAGAGCATATGATTGACCAAACTTGCTTCATACATTTGCCCTTTTATCTATCCAACTTCCTAGTGGAAAACAAAATCATGTATGCAAACTTGTTCAGTGGTTGTCCATTATATGTACTAGGGGGTCACCCAGAAAAGCAACACTTCACTAAAAGCAAAGTAGTCATTTCAGGGAATGCCCAGTCAAATACATCAGGCTAAAAATTTTTGCATGGCAAAGGAAACAATCAACAGAGTGAAGAAGGAAATTTTAGATGGAGAGAAACATTTCCAAACCATACAGCTGACAAGTGATAGCATCCACAATATAGAAAAAACCCCAGAAATCTAAAAAAAACAAACACCCAAATAACTGGATTTAAAAAAATGGGCAAGAGATCCAAATATATATTTTGCAAAAGAAGACATACCAAAGAACACAGGTGAATAGAAAAATGATAAACATTATTAATTATCAGAGAAATGTAAATGATAACCATGATGAGATATTACTTCATTCTAGTTATGGTGTGTATTATAAAAAGGCAAAAAGTGACTAGTGCTGGCAAGAATGTGAAGAAAGGGGAAGCCTTAAACACTCTTGGGTATAATGTTAATTAGTACTACCATTACAGATAACAGCACAGAGTCTCCTCAAAAAAATTAAAAATAGAACCAACATACAATTGAATAATTCTGGCCACATATCCAAAATATTATATCAGTATTCTAAAGATCTGTACTCTCATTTTCATCACATTTTTTCACAATAGACAAGAAATAAAAATAATATATGTCTATAAACTAATGAATAGATACAGAGAATGTGGTAAAAATACACATTGGAATACTAGTCAGCCATAAAGAAAAAAAAAAAAAAAAAAAGAAATGTGAGGACATAATGTTAAGTGAGGTAAGCCAGGCACAGAAAGACAAATATGGCCATGATCTTACTCAAATGTGGACTATAAATAAAATTGATCTCATAAAAGTTGAGAATACAATGGTGGTAACCAGAGGCTGAAGACAGTAGTGTGAGGTTGACAGGGACTAAGTTATACTTGGATAATAGATGTTTCTGTGTACTATGACACAATAGAGTGGCTACAAGTAACAGTTACACTTTATATTTCAAAAAGCTAGAAGAAAAAAGTATTACAAATGTTTTCACTATAAAGAAAGGATCAATGTTTGAGGAGACAGATATGTTTGACCCAATTTAAAATATTACACAATGTATACATGTATTGAAACACAATGTAGAACCCCACAAGTATGTATAATGTTTATGTTTTTTATTAGTTAAAAATAAAATTGAACTAAATTTAGAAAATGAAATGCTTAGTATAGACTGCATGGAATATAATATTTTTGTGAATAAGAAGCCAGTTTTTACTTCAAATGTATGTAGCTTTTAAAGCTTCATTCTTCATTTAAATATTTATTGATATGAGGAAATAGTATAATTTTGAAAATAAATTTAACTGTGTTTAGAAAGGATAAAATATCATAAATTTTTAAGTGTATAGTAAAATTTCTAGATTTATGGAACTAAGTCTGATTGTCTATTTATGTCTTCAGATGGGAATATTTTTTGTTTTATTTTCCTATGAAATGTTTATTTCATGGTTTCAATGTTACACTAAAATGGCACTATAACTTGTGAAAAATTCATTATCTAGGAAAATAGGCATAAGAAAACAGAAAAATCTGAAAACCTTTTTCAGATTTGCTGTGTTTTATTGCTCAAAGTCATGTTTTTTTTTATATATGATCTGTTAAGAAATAAACCTTAGAGTACTTTCTAGAGAGAAAAAAAGAAATATTATTATTCAGGAAAAATATGATGATGATTATAATATTTTATTTCCATATCATATAGTCTATACCTTTCATCACCCATATCAACATCAAAAATTCCATGTCGCCACCTGTGTACAGTAAATGACATTATATAAATGACTAAGAAAGAAGATGACATATTGTGCATGTACTTTCTTTAATTGATATTTCATATTCTTTATTTTATGATGTATGTCTCTCATCTTGCATTCTGCATTACTGGTGAATGAATTGAGATTATCTGATATTTTTTATCTATTTAAGAAATTATTTTAAAATGTAGATGAAATTAAAAAGGCAATGAAAATTCCTGAGTGCCTATACATGTTTCTACATGTTACAGAATATTTTAATCATAAATATTGACTCCTTCTACATAGCCTTTTCATAATAGAAAATTACTGATAACTTATCTATCTTCATAGGCATTAATGCTTTATTTATTTATTTAACTAGCATCTGTATGATATTTAATATGTGTCAGGTGCTATTCCTAAATGATTGTTAAGTATGAAGTTAATGCTCTCATTATATCTATTCAATAGTGGACAAACTAATGCACCAGAGAGTTTAAATAATTTGCCCAGTTGTAAAGACAGCACAGTCAATTAGATGTGTAAAATGCAAGTCAAACTATGATTTAATATAGTTTAATATAATTAAACTATTATTACAATTATGCTGTAATTTAGTAATAGGCTTTGAACCTACAGGAAGTGGAATGTAATGAGTATTAAACATTTTTGTTCTATTAATTTACCTTTATTGCTCTATAAATTATTTTAACTTTCATATAAGGTTTAACATTCTAGTGACATTCTTTCTTTTTTTTTTCTTGTGTGACAGGGGAATGAACTCAAGATCCTATATCATGAGGCTACATCTCAAGTCCTTTTTTTAAATGTTTATTTTGCGATGGGGTCTCATAAGTTGACAAGACTGGCCTTGAGCTTGTGCTCCTCCTGCCCCAGTTCCCTAAGAGCTGGGATTATATGCCCAACTCTTAAATTGTTATTCTTAGTGAGATATTTTTCTAAATATAAGTTAATATATTATGAAATTAAAACTTTGGTAAACTTTAACAAATGGAACAAAATATTAATTTATTTTTATAATAATAAATGTAATTTCTATATTTCCTGTAATAGAAGAAAGTATTGCTGTTAACATATGTAATTGAAAAACTTAAATGTCACACTTTAAATGTTACATTAATTCAAAATTCTTTTTGATAGTTTAAATTTATTTTTAACTGACATATAGAAACAAAAGTTATACATATTTATGGAGTACCATATGATGTTTTAACACATGTATACATCATGTAATGTTTAAGTGAAGTTAAACATACCTGTCTCCTCAAACATTAATAATTTCTTCACAGGTAAATTCAAATTAAATTCTAGTTTTTTGAAATGCACAGTACATTAATATTATCTTCATGCATTATTATTATCTTCACTGTGCAATACAACACCAGAACCACTTGCTCCTATTTAACTGTAACCCAGCACAAACCAACCTCTAATCATCCCACTTTACCCTCCACTTTCCCAGCTCTGGTTATCACCATTCTGCTCTGAACTTCCGTGAAATCAACATTATTTAGATTCCACATAGGAGTGGGATCATACCATACTTCTTTTTTCTCTTAGCACAATGACCTCCAAATCTCTTGTATTCACATCTTGGTCCTCAAACTCCCACTTATTTTCTGTACTTTTAAGAGTCAACTTATTTTTCTGTTCTTTAATAGGCACCAACATATCTACACAGAGCTTTTGTCTTCTATCTTTCTTTTAGAAGTGTTCAACAATGTTCAATTAGAAATCTAATTTGTTTAAGGGCAGTGTAATAGACTTGAAATACTTTCTTTTTAAAATAGTTTTACTACCAAGATAAATTTATATATTAGGGCACTACAAACATTCATGTTTGTTCATAAAATTTGTTTATTCATAAAATTGTCCCATATCTGATACAAATGTGATTGTGTGCTTTTAGCATCTGAAAGCTTTGCATTATTAGCCCAACTGAAGTCCTTGTTAAAAATAAAATAAAATGAAATGAACTTTGGCCATTGCTTAAGATGAATAATGGCATTATATTTTATAAAATCTGCAAATTTCTATGTGCTATTGTGAGAATGATGTTCATTGAAACCTTTCTTTAATTAAGCATTATTTATGCATCAGTTTTCTCTTGTTATCACTAAAATTTGATATCTTTAATGCAAAAACATTAATTCTGATCCTACAACAAATAACCTACTAGAGAAAAAATTAATAGCAAACTTCAAAAACACGGACACTTTGGAATCTCTAATTAATAAAGCTAGCACAATTTACCAACAGAAACACTGATTTTTATTTTTATTTGCCAAAGGGTAGCTTTAGGGCATCCTTTAATCCAATAGCATGCCATCTAAACAACTATCCAATAAAAGGCTATTAGCTGATACTCAGTAGGAAACTGAACATTTAAAAAGTTTCCTAAAACATCCCTGAGGTGAAGAACGATGAATATTTTATTCAAACAAATATGATTGAGATTTATTTTCTTTATTCTTTTTGTGACAGAACATCAAGGACTATGGATTCATTTACTCTGTACCTTGTTTTCAGTATGTGAATGCTGTAGTGAGAAATTCAATTGAAATAATATAACTGCACTTGAGATTCTACTACATTTTAAGATGTAGAAAATTCTGATCAAGACTCATTATGTAAATATACTGATGTGAAACACCGATTTAATAAATATGTGCACTCTTATTTTACCGAAAGCTTAAACTTTCTATTCAACAGGTAATTTTGAGTGAATACAATAAAAATCACCATGTTTATTGGCAAAGTGTTATTGTATGCAAAAGTACATTTTAATGAACCTTAAAATTAATTGTTATTACTATAGAACAATTTTCCTGATAACTTGGAAGGTGAGACAGAATCAATTATTTACGCATACACTGAACATATTCTGATAAATATCTACTTACACTTTTCCAAGGAGGTGAGTACCTTTAAAACTCTTGACAGTCTATGACACAATAGTATCCCTTCTGGTAGATTCTGTCGAGTACCTTGCCCACAACCTCCTGGCCCTTAAAATTTGGGACTATGTTTTCTTGGTCTCCAACTCTCCCTCTTTTCCCTTAGGCTTTCTCTGACTGACAGATCCTGTTCTGCCCAGAGACAAGATATGTAGGAGAAGTTTCAGGAATCAAATTTCCCATCTCTCAGAAGCATTCCATAAATAACTGGTAGGACACAAACTAGGAAAGCACTGTACTAAAGGCAATTTTTTTATATTAAAAAAAATTCTCATAAGGTCCTGATCAAAATGGTGTTAAGTTCCCCCTACTAGAATGAATTTTCAGCAAGCAGCTTTCTTATTTTTGGCTCCTGATCTCCTTAGTGGGTTTACTTTAGAAAATCTGTAATTACAAATCATTTTTATTCCTCCATGAGGTATCAATCTTTTTAAAAGTTTCTTGCCGGTTTTATAACTCAACACTACCTTTGTAAAGACCTGGGAACTATCCCTTTGAAAAATAATCAACATGGAAGATAATACCTGACTCTAGTTTCTATGATAGGAACCTTGTTCCAAGTTGCAAAACAATCTCCTGTACTGCATATAGGAGAAAATTTATTTTTTCCTCTGGGTAAAGCCAGTTAACAAACAGATGGCCTAAGATCTCTCCTTCAGCAGCTGTTTAAAATCTTTGTGACCTTTTTTCATGTTTCATGAGATATGAACTTACACTGAATTCTGGCTATTTTCTCCTATGTTGTAATTTGTACTCTGTCAGTCCCAATGTAAGTGGATGAAACTACATCAATTTCATGGATTTTTATTATTACTATTTTTACTTTCCTTGCTCTCTGTCATGGTTTAGATTTGAGGTGTTCCCCAAAAGCTCACATGTGAGACAATGCGAGAAGGTTTAGAGGAGAGAGGATTGGGTATAGCCTTAACCTCTTAAGAGAATTAATCCCTGATGTGATTAACTGAGTGGTAACTGGAGACAGGTGGGTGTGGCCGAAAGAAGTGGTTCCATATGGGCGTGGCCATGAGTATATATTTTATATCTGGAGCAGGTAGTCTCTTTCACTCTCTCTGCTTTCTGATCACCATGCAAGCTGCTTCCCACTGCCACACTCATCTACCATGATATTCTGCCACACCTCGAGCCCAAAGGAATGGAGCCAGCCTACTAATATGACTCAGAACCTGATAAAAAGAAGAGGTTAGGACTCAAACTGAAACAGAAAATTCCATGTGAAGACAAAATGAGAAGGGATCTATGAGTCCAGGAGAAGGGCCCTAGAATGAAATTTACTAGGCTGACACCTCCATCTTTGACTTCAAGGCTCCTTAATATGAGAAAATTAATTATTAATTTATGTTGTTAAGGCACTCATTCTGTGGTATATTATCATGGCAGCTCTAAACTAATGCACTATGGTTTTATCTTTCAATTTTTATCAAAAGTGAATACATGTGTGGTGCACACTGGTGCATGCCCACAATCTCAGCAGGTCAGGAGGCTGAGGCAGGAGAATCTCAAGTTTAAAGCTGATCACAGCAAATTAGTGAGGCACTAAGCAACTCAGCAAGACCAATATTTTTTAAAAAGGGTTAGGGATATGGCTCAGTAGTTAAGTACCACCTCTGGGTTCAATCCCTGGTACAAAAACAAAACAACTTAGTATTGTATTGAAAATATATCAGAAGTGTCACCAATTTCTGTCCTTCTTCCTCATGAGACGAAAACCTAATTTTCTAATGGATAGTAGTATAATTACAAAGATAGGCTAAAAACTTTATTCCTTCACTTGAGTACTTTATTTCAGATTAATATCTGTTTGGGTTTGGATATGAGATGTCACCCAAAAGTTTATGTGTGAGGCTGAGGTTGTGGCTCAGTGGTAGAGCGCTAACCTAACACATGTGAGGACTTGGGTTCTATCCTCAGCACACTACAAATATATAAATAAATAAACAAATAAATTAATAAAACAAAAGTTTATGTGTGAAACAACGGAAGAATTTTCAAAGGTGAAATAATTAGTTCATGAGACTTATAACCTATTCAATGGGTTAATCTATTGATATGGATTAGCTAGATGGGAGGTGTAGGCAGGTAAGGTGTGGCTGGGGAAAGTAGGTCACTGAGGGGTGTGATTTTGGGGTTAATGATTTATCCATGAATATCAGAAATTTTTTAAAAAAACTAAATGTTATATAAAAGCAATTTTAAAAGGGCAAACTATCCCTACCTTCTTGGTCAGGTATACCTGTTGAGGAAATATAAAGTTGTAAAGTACATGGTCAATAGAAAATGATAGGACATAACAGTAAATTTTATTTTTTCTTAATTTGAAAGTACATACACATATATTAGCATGTGAATATCATGAGATTTAGGATTATTAATTAAATGTATATATTTTAGATTTCACTCTGCTAAAATTTTAGATCTGTTCACTTTAAATGTAAGTATTGGTAACATGATGGTAAAAGATTTACAGCTGTTATCATGCAATTGACTCTGGATTGATGTTTGATTTTATTCTCTATAAAATCACTATTGTTTTTTACACGACTTTATCTCTCTGTTTCCTGGCCACAATGTCTTGAGCTGCTTTTCTCTACCTTACCTTCCAAATTGATGTTCTGCCTTACCTTGGGCCCAGAGCTCTGGAGTCAGCCAATCATGAACTGAACCTCTGAAATCATGAGCCAAAATAAATTTCTGGTCCACTATTCTGTTCTTATGGGGTCTTTAGGTCACAGTGATGAAAAGCTTTCTAAAACAGAAATTGGTACCTAAAATGCTGTCATTGCTATGGTTTGAAAGGCTTTTGAGCTGATTTGTGGGAGGAATTTTTTTAATGTTTAGAGATGCAAGTGGGAAAAGCTTTACAATTTTTAAGTGGTACTTAATGGAGGACTTTTTTGGGAGCTCAGAAGCCCAGAATGCTGATAAGGTGGTGGGCAGTGAAGACTGTGAACATAAGGTTTCCAAGGAAAAGAAAGACTTCATTGGAAATTGGACTAGAGGCCATTCATGCTATGTTCTAGCAAAGAAGTCATATAGATTTTATTCAGGTTCTTAGACTTTTTGTGAGGATAAATTTAAAGGTGATGGACTCATTATTCCATTGGAGGAAACAACACATTCAAACAGTGGCATGGATATTGCCAGCAGCATTTAACCAAGTTTACTATGATAATTGGGAGCAGAAAACAAGGCTGAAAGATTTGGGAAATGTGTAGTTTGGCCAAATAAAATTATTGTGAGTAAAACAGGGACAAAGGAAATTGAAGTTGTTAAAGACATTGCAGCCACAATAGAGGTATTAAGTGTGGCATACCTGTAATCCCAGCAGTTTGGGAGGGCAAGGCAGAAGGATCATGAGTTCAAAGCCAGCCTCAACAACTTAGCGTGGTCCTAAGCAACTCAGCAAGACCCTGTCTCTAAATAAAATATAAAAAGGGGATGTGGCTCAGTGGTTAAACACTTCTGAGTTTAATCCCCAAGACAAAACCTTCCCCCCACCCCAAAATTTTCGCAAAGACAATAGGAAAGATAGTTTGAGAATATCTTAGGAATTGGCAAGACCACACCCATCTCAGGCTCAAGTATGTAAAAGTCTCTGAGAAGAGACCATGAGAACATCCTGCTTACACAGGCTTAGCAAGTTGTTTCACTGTGCTTAGCTGCCC
The DNA here is from genome assembly GCF_047511675.1 of Marmota flaviventris. NCBI lineage: Eukaryota > Metazoa > Chordata > Mammalia > Rodentia > Sciuridae > Marmota > Marmota flaviventris. The sequence goes on along the minus strand of NC_092499.1, from coordinate 52,848,937 downwards.
AGGTGCTCAGAGACTGCTGCCACTGTGGTTCCAGGAGCCTTCTCTACTGCTCAAGATAATGTCAGAACTTGGCATCAACCACCTGGTGCTGGTTCTGCAGGAATGCAGAATGCTGGAATTAGCCTGTCATAGAGGTTTCCACTGACATTTCAAAACAAAGCTTGGGAGACTAGGCAACATATACCAGGGTAGAAGTCCTGATGTCTGACCCTAAAAGGGTGATGCATAAAGATGTTAGAAGGAAGTCAAAGCTGAAGTGGAAATCCTAGAGATTAAGAGATTCCAGTAACATGGAATGTATGCTGAGGGAAGTTGCATGATCTAGGAGATACAAGTCAAGAGAGAGGCCATGTAGGCTGCAATCCTCAATCCTTGAGTCTCAATCCTTGAGATTTCAGACTTGGACTTTTGAATAATGCTGGAATTGTTAAGGCAATGGGGACTTCTGAGAATGGATTAAACATTTTTCATTGTGAGATGGGCTTGAGCATTTGGGGACAAGGAGGGAGAATGTTATGGTTTAGATATGAGATTTCCCAAAAATTTTATGTGTGAGACAATGCAAAAACTAGCAGAGGTTAAATGATTAGATTATGAGAGGTGTTACCCCAAAAGTGAATTAACTGAATGGTAAATGCAGATAAATAGGGTGTGTGGAGGAAGTAGGTCAAGGGGTGTGCCTTTGCCTTTATGTTTTGTCCTTGGTGAGCAGAGCTCTCTCTCTACCCTTTTCTCTGCTTTTTGGCCACCATGTCCTGAGCCATTTTCTGTTGCCATGACATCTGCCATAATGTTCTGCCTCACTTTAGGCCCATAACTATGGAACTGGCTGACCATGGATTGAACCTCTGAAACCATGAATCAAAATAGACTTTTCCTCCTTTACATTGTTTCTGTTAGATCTTTTAGTCATAGTTAACTGTAACAACACTCCAGTTTTCAAAATATGGAACACAGCTCACTTTAAAATATATCCTACAGCAAAATTTCAATTATATACATAAAGTGAATGATCATCAATGCCACTGTTTTTCATGATAAAGATCAGGAACACATAATTATAGATATAGATAGATATAAATACATATTTATCTATAATTAAGTTTCTGATAATTTTAAATATAAAGTCAATTCTAAAATTTAAAGTTTTTTTAAAAAGCATTTTTACTAATTAGAACTATATTCTGATATATGTAATATAAATCTGAGCTAAATATCTAAGGGATTTTTTTCTTCTTTGTAACCAGAATGACAGACCTGGAAATTTCTATGCATAGCTAGTTGGTTCCATATTGTTCTCAGCAAGTGAGGTTCATTTAACTTTTTTCTGTTTTTTTTTTTTTTTTTCAATTATCTGTGGCTTTGTTCTATTAGGCAGTAAGAAAAGTGCTACACCTCACATATACTTCTCAAGCAGGCAGGAAATGGTACAGCAAGTTACTTAAGATGTATTTGTTAATTCTGTGTGTGTGTGTGTGTGTGTGCATGCGCATGCCCCATGTGTTTATGCAAGCATTCCATGTGTGCTTTAATATGGAAAAAGAAAACTATCTAAGAAGTTCCATCCAGGATAAATTTACTTCTACATTATTAGTCAGATTTCAGTTGTATAGTTAAGCAGAAATGCAAAGAGTCTGAGCATATTTTCCATGTTTAACCTCCCTATTTACAGATAGAGATAAAATAGGACGTTTGCTTAAAAGGCATAAGATTATTAGATGGGCAACTAGTTGTATGTGACAAAAAGATTTACTACATCTTTGATTTTTATGAAAATTCATCCACTCATATTTTTAAACCCAACACTATAGCACCCATCTATGGTTCTCAAGATAACAATATTTTGACATGCTGACTATTCATATCTATAGAGTACAATGTGGCATTTCAATACTGTATAATGTGTATATGAAAATATATAATGTGTTTAATATGAAAAGCAGATTAAAATTTTGAAAATTTTTTGTTGGATTTCTAATAAGTAACTGCTTTATTGCCTAGAACGTATATTTTGGAATTTAATAATGTTTCTGTTATCAAAGTAAGATACCTTCTTCATAGTGTGAAGATCATGCAAACTTTTAAACTTATGGTGTGCCAAGTGAATTGGCCTTTCTTCCTGAAAAAAAAAGCTTTGTTTTAAAGCTTTGTTTCTTGTTTTAGTGTAACATTTTATGGAAATTGTTGTCTTTAATATTAATTGTTTATTGGTTTATTATAGTTGTACAAAATAATGTACATAATGGTGAGATTCATTATTACATATTCAGGCTAGCTCTCCACTTAACACTTTTCCCCCAATGGAAACATACTAGTTCATTTTGTAATCTTTCGTTTTAAATAGTAAAGTATAATTTGTATACTATAAAGTATATTCATTTAAGTATACAGTTCTGCAATTTTGATAAAAGGACATTCATGCAACTTACACCCAAATAAAGATACAGAGTAATGCACTGCCTCAAAATTATTTTCATATTCTTTTTTTTTTTTTAACTTTTCTATCCAACTCAGATCGCTGGCAATCACCAACCTGTTTTCTTTTATTTTCCATGGTTTAATATAAACGAAATCATGAAGTATTTAAATTTTGGTCTGACGTTTTTAATTTAACAAAATACATTTGAGTTGTATCTATGTTGTTACATGATCAGTTATTTTTATTGCTAATTAGAACTACATTGTGTGGATATAATGCCATTAGTTTATTGTTTAAGGGGCCTTAGAGTTGTTTCCAGGTATTGATTGTTATGAAAAATACACAGTTACATTATCAGAAATATCCTTATGTAAGTATAATTTTCACTAATGTGGGGAGGCACTTGGGAGTATAATTGCTGGATAGTATGGAAAGTTGTATACACCTTTAATAGAAACTTCAAAATCTTTTCCAGAGTGGTTATATCACTCCATATTCTCCATATTAAAAGAGGTCCATTTACTTTTTATATTAATATATTTTATATAGACACATGCTGACTATACATATCTATAGAGTACAATGTGACATTTCAATACTGCATAATGTATATAATGATCAGATCAAAGTAAAAATCCAATTTCTTTGTTACTCCATGAACATTTGAATTCATTAGACTGGCTTTCTTTTCTGTTTCTTCTTCCTTCCCTCCCTTCCTTCTTTCCCAACTATTTCAATGTTAGTATAATGGTATCTCTTTGAGAATTTATTTTGCATTTCATGCTAATTAATAACATAACTTTCACGTATTTATTTGCTAATTATGTATTATTTTAGTAAAATGTTTGATTATCCCCTCCTTTTTTTTCCAGTGTTGAGAATCAAACTCAGAACCTTGCACATTATAGCCAAATACTTCACCACTGAACTATACCACTCCCTCCTTTTTTACAGGATTGCATATTTTCTTATTAAGTTTTCAGATTCTTTTATATTCTCAATAGAAATTCTTAATTGGATAGATATTTGACTAATAAACTTTAGCCTTGGTTCATGAATATTATTTTTACTTTCTAAAAATTTTCTTTGAAAGAGTACTATTATTTATTTTTTACTGTGTTAAGAATACTGAACATGAGACCTCTTGTTAAATTTTAAAATGTACCACAGTGTGGCATGGTAAGTACAGGTACAATGTTGTACAGCAGCTCACTAGAAGTTATTTATCTTGCATCTCTGGAACTTTATACCTGTTGAAAAACTCCTTATTTACCCCTTCCCTAACAACCACCATTTCCCTTCTATTTCCATTGGTTTGACTACTTTAGATATTTCTTATAAGTAGAATCAGGCAGTCTTTCTGTGAGAGGCTTATTTTGCTTAGCATCCAGAGATACTATGGATCCAAGGATTTCCTTTTTTATTAAAATGATGAATGATATTCTATGGCATGCATATCCCACAGAGTTTTATCCATAAAAGCAGTTATCAAATTCAGTGAAGTCTTATTCACTAATTTACTCTTATACACTAATTTAATGACATAGTAAATATTTTTAATAGAAGTAGTACTATTCAGGTCATTTGTGTTTAAGGGATCTTCCATAGTATGTCTTTTGACATACTTTGGAATATGATCTGTGATCATATTTTCGAGGAATGTACTAATCAAACTGGTCAAGTGTTTATATTATCCTTTATTATCTTTTACTGTCTATAAGATCCATAACTGTACAATTTTTGTACCTGATATTTACTTACAGATACTACATTTTTTTCTTTATTGGTCAGACAAGTATAGGTTTATATTTATCAGTTTTACCTATTTCATTTCAAGCAATAGTTTGTTTTTTTTTTTTGCTTATCAATTTTTTTTTCCATTTTTAATTTCATTTATTTATTTTAAGCTTTATTATTGATTTCCTTTTATTTGGTTAGAGTTTAATTTAACATCTTTTTTCAATATAGTTAAATTTAACCTTAAATTTTTGGTTTAATATCTTTCTTCTATTTGAATTATACTCATTTATTGTTTAAAATTCCACTAAGCACAATCTTAAATTGCACACATTTTGATTATATTTCTATTTTCAACCAATTGTGAAATTTCTCTTAATATTTTCATTGACACATAAGCTTTTGAAAAATATATGGCTTACCTTTTGCATTGTTGGAAGTTTTCCATTGACTTTCCTGTTATTGATTTATAATTTAATCCAATTTTGATCTGTGATCATATTTTGTAAGATTTTGACACTAATTCAATTCAATTCAATTCTGACAATGTCTACCTGGATATTGAAGGATATGGAAAATGACAACCCCAGAACAAGGAAATGACAACCCCCTCAAAACTGTCTGACCCAGAGAAAGAGGGAGGAGGAAGGCAATCATTAATCCTCTCCCAGTAAATTCTTTCCCAGTAACAATGGACCCCAGTGGGAAAAAACTAAACTTTTATCCTTTCCTGGTTCATCCCCAGCATCTTCACCAAAAGCAAGCACTCATTCCTTCCCAACCATAGTGGGTCCTGAAGGGAGGAGGTGGATACTGAAATGCTGGCCCTGGACTTTTATCCTTTCTCATGGCCAATAAGTCCTGAAAGGAGAAAAGCAAATGGTGAAGTTCTGGGTAACAGTGAATGCCAGAGGAAAAGATCAGCAGTGAACACCAAATTCTGAGCTTTTCTCAGTGACAATGAGTTTTGAACTTTTTACAACTTTCTTTCTCACTGCACAAACTGACACATTCTGCCTCAGTCTCCGATGATTACTTTGCCTTAATTGTAAACTATAAAACTCAGACTCCTCCTGTAATCAGTGGCCATTTTTCTACCCAGAAAAATGAGCATCGCCCCAGTGCCTGATTGATTGATTCCACTGCAGAATAAAGGAAAGCTTGCTGGTCCATTTGAGTTCTGCTTCTGTCCCAGTTATTTGTGTTTTCATAGTGTTGCCAAAACCGTGTTGGTTACTTTTGCTTAGAGGTATAGCATCAATTCCACAGGTTAAGGGATTAGTCCCTTAAAACTACCACCACTTTAGATGTTAATTACAATTACTTACTGATCTCTATAAATTAGAGTTCCTAAAACCTCCTCCTTGTGTTTTATTAATTTTATAGGATGGGTCACAGAACTCGGCAAAAAAAAAAATTACCAATTTATTATATTAATATAGGATTTCTATATATAATGCTGATAATCAGCCCAATAATGACATAGACCATGCAGTATAGGTTGGGACTTGAAGCTTCCATCCCCTCTCTAGGTGTACTACTTTTCAGGTACCACTGTTCAGCAATTTAGAAGCTTTCTGAACCCTGTCCATTTGGATGTTCATGGAAATTTTAGTATACAAGGACAATTGACCAAGTCACTGTTCCTCAGTAAACAACACTACCTTCAGCAACTTCCTCATTCCCAGACATCAAAGCCCAAGGCTAAACTTTCAACCATCTCATCATATGGTTAGTTTCCTTGGCAACCATGGAGGATCCTAACAAAAGTTGTTCCATGAGAGCAAAAGATGTTTCCATAACTCAGGAAATTCAAAGGGATTTATGAACCCTATGTTAGAAATTACTGAGGTCTGAGAAGTAGAAGGGCAAGATGGCCAGTGAGGAGGTTGTGGGCAGGGCCAGAACAAAGGAACATGGAGAGGGTCTTCTGATGAGCTCAACTTCCTGCCTGCTGAAAGTTTGGGCAGACAAAAGCAGGTGGCCCAATCAGATAGACACTTTTGCTTCTAAGTGGGGGAATCCATTAGAAAAACAATTACAGATGTGTAGACAGAGAGGGCAAAAATCAGTAATAATGAGGGAAGCAGGAACGGGGAGGAGATAAGGAAAGGAGGAAATTCCAAGAACCATAAAAAGAACAAGCCAAAACTCCCTCACTGACTGGGCATGGTTGTGCACATCTGTAATCCCAGTGGCTTGGGAGGCTGAGGCAGAAGGATTTTAAATTGGAATCCAGCCTCAGCAACAATGAGGTGTTGAATAACTCAGTGAGACCCTGTCTCTAAATAATATACAAAATAGAGCTGGGGATGTGGCTCAGTGGTCAAGTGCCCCTGAATTTAATCCCCAGTACCATTAAAAAAAATTACCTCACTGGATTCCCAGCTCTAGAGCCCCCTCTCTTCAGAGAAGTCTGTCTCTGCATCTCTGTTGCTTTTGCAATAAACCTACTTCTTCCTTGCTATTTCTGTGTCCTGTTCTCAATTATTTGCTGAACTGAGACAATGAACGTAGCACCCCTAGACAGTAATTCTTTTTCAGCTTGTTCATAGCACAGAGCTGCTATTAATGAACTCTCAGTTTTGTTTTTGTTTGTTTGTTTGTGGGGTTTTTTCCCCCTCAGTGATAGTTTCTATTTCTTGCCCAATTTAAAACTTAGTTGTTTTTTTCTAACTTGAATATTTTTTATGATAATTCTGCTATACCTCTTATATTTTATTTAAAAGAACATTATTTTTCTTCACAAATAAGGTGTCATTATTAAAAATAAATAATCAGATTTCAAAAGTTTGCATACATCTTTATTTTCATCTATCCTGGTACATAGTTTCCAACTCTAAAAATAATTCTGTGTTAAAATAATTTTTAGAGCAAAAAATCTTCATTTATCTATTTCAGATATTATTAAACATGTATTTTAATATGAATTAAGATTGTAAAATAAAGTCAAGTTCCAGAATTTTTTGTAATATTGTAGAATTCACAAGATTAATTTAAAAAACACATTATTACAGTTTTATTTATTTAATCATATTTTATACTTTTGTAATATATAGTAATCTGTAGGATAATGACAAAATCCCAGTCTATAGGAGAGTTTCAGCAAATTTAAAAATTTTTCAAACTGTAAGAAGATAACTAAAATCTTGAATTAACAAAACAATGTCCAGACATTATATTTAAGTAGTGGTAATATCTGAGAGAAATACAAAGTTAGTTTTAAAATTCAATCAAATTGTTATATGTTCCCAGCAACCCATTTACTTACAAAAATAATATAGAAAACTTCTTAGTATAACTTAGAAATATTTATATCAATACACAAAATTTTAAAGAATGAAAAACATGTCAATCTGTCTGCTTTTTATCCTAACCCTAGAAATCAAGTATACTCTAACTCACAGTTGAATTTAGTTCCTTTTTTTTTTTCCTGAGTTTTAATTTTGGCAAGTGAAGAGGAACTGAACAAACAAACAAACTAACTAACAAAAACATTTTTAAGAGAAAATAACCATTCCCTGTTTATTTTTTTAATTTCCTTTTTGGATCATTTACTATTTATCCAGAATAAGCATGTGGTACTATGTATACATAGTAATAAACATGATTTATGTATAGTTTGTATGTAACTTTCCCAGAGGAAGAAAAAAATGAAATAAGAAAAGCATAAAGGAGTTGTGGGAGGGAGAGTGCAACCATTAAGTATGAAGTGAAGTTACAAAAGCCCATATCACTTCTGCAATCAGGGGAGGAGGTGTTAGTGCAGGAAAATACATTAGGAAACAGAAACACACACAAGAGAAAGAATCGGTAAACCACTTTAAAAGATAACTTGTGATGTTGCGGATTCCTTCAAGTCATACAATAAACCAAGGCAGTAACAAATAATCTGAGTGGTACAAAAATGAATGGAAGTCTGCTAGATTAAAGCAAGTGATCTTTCATTTAGACAGAGAGAAAAAAAAATCCCTTTTTAATGTTTATTCTTGTCTTTCTAAGAATAAATTCTCACATGTACAATTTTTTTTTTCATGTCAAAAGTTTATCAAAGTGAGCTGGGCACTGTGGCACATGCCTGTGATCCCAATGGCTGGGGAGGTTGAAGCAGAAGGATGGCAAGTTCAAAGCCAGCCTCAGCTATTTAGGGAGAACCTAAGGAATTTGATGAGATGTTGTCTCCAAATAAAATAAAATATAACATAATATAAAATAAAACATAGGCTGAAGATGTGATCAAACACAACTTTATTGAATCCTTGGTGAAAAAAAAAGTTATTCTATTTAGTTATATATATATATATATATATATATATATATATATATATATGTATTAAAATTTCAAGGGAGTAGATCTCTGGTTCAGAAAACACACACATTCAGAGGATTTCATTAGAAAACTCAATGCCAATAAGAAGAATGCTTGCTTACTCTTGGATTTCCAGAATCTAGTCACACATAGTCTTCAACTGAAAACCAGCTGAAACCCACATATCTTCTAGGTGTAATTAAATAATGCAATTCCCAGGGACATAAAACAAAATTGTGGGAATTTTCAAAAAGTTTTTATAAATGACCCAAAACAAGTGAGAGGAATCCAACAAAATCTTCTTATTTTTTTAGACTTTCAGATCAAATTAAGAGAAAGAATAATTAAATGAAAACCTGTCTTCTTTTTCTGAATATCTCCTTATAGACTCATAATGCAATATTACAAGGATCATCAGTGAGACAAACAGCATCATTGAAATGCAATGTGCAAAATGACTTTTCAAAATAGAAATCCTTATTCCTAAGAGAAAAAATAAACTCAATGGAAAGAAATCATAATTACACCTAATGTAGGACTTCCTCACCATTGTTCTGAAAAGACTTGAAATTGGAAGCTCAAGAATCCTTAAAGTAGCCCAGTGTATCACAGTTAAGTTTCTTTTAACTTTGTGATGAAGATTCTTCAATAAATCTTTGTTCATCATTCAGGATAGTCCACTCTTGACCATCCACAAATAAACTGTTGATGTTGTCGAGGAGGGGCAAACTATACTTTGTGTGCTCCAGACAAATTTCTGAATCATGTAATCTATGTGGATTGTTTTACAACACTGTATTCCATGAAAAGTTTGTTATACAATAGTACATAAATGGAATATATCTGTATATTTGCTTTGAGAAAAGCAGACTTTTATTAACATGTTTTATAAGCTTGTTAAGAAGATGTGTAATTCTCTTAATAAACACTAAAATACATTTAGTAAAATGCATCAACCATTTATAAAAAAAATATATACACACATAAATGCACCCACATTAAACTCAAAATATCTTAATAAGTTAATAATAGTCATACAATTCCTAAAGTAAGAAATGACACTATTCTTCCCAAAGAAAACATAATTAATAAAAAACTAAAACAACATTTCCAAAAATAATTTCTGTAGAACATTAGTTTTAATTAAGCTGGGCACAGTGGTCCAGACCTATAATCCTAGCAGCTGATGAAACTGAGGCAGGAGGATTGCAAGTTCAAAGCCAGTGTCTGCAAATTAAGGAGACCCTAAGCAATTTAGAGAGACACTATTTCAAAGTGAACATTAAAAAGAACTGAGGATGTAGCTCAGTGGTAAATCACAACAGTATTGGGGGAAAAAATGATAATTGAAAATATGGGAATATTTAACTTGCTATTTCAACAAGGCATTATTTTAACATAAAACATTGAAAATTTAATGAGATAATACTGATGGGTTTTATTACATAAGATTTAACAATAACTTGCTCCTGAATTTTCCTCCCTATAAAAGAAAAAGACTGACACAATAGGAAAATTCTTGTAAAAAATTATAACTTCACAGTGATGTTCTTACAGAGTGATAAAACTATTTTGATAGAAAAATAAAGATAGAAACAGCTGCAGCTAATTTACATAAGAATAAATACATGTAATTTAATAACTATTTTACTGTTAATATTAGACATTGTGGAAATATTTCAAAATAAAACTGAGATGAATCATTCATTTTGCATATTTTTCTTTAGGTTCATGTTTAATTCTTATACACTTGACCCATGCACAAATATGATGAGAATAAACTGTTGATATTGTAGAGCAGGAGCAAACTATACTGGTGTTCCCCAGACAAATTTCTGAATCATGTAATCTATGTGGATTGTTTTACAACACTGTATTCCATGAACAATTTGTTATACAATAGTATGTAAATGGAATACATCTGTATGTATGCTTTGAGAAAAGCATACACTTCACATTATTTTGGAAGAGATAATTGACTTGGCTGTTTAAAGGTCATATAATATCTTCTAAATGCATTAAGAGTTTGAAAAATTGATCAGGATTTTGCAAATTGGGGGGCCAATTTTTGGTGAAAATTTAGATATATTTAAACCCATAGCAAGAATATTTTAATAGACTTAGTAGTGATCCAGAGAAAATTTTAAAACATGAAATAATCTAATAGAAAAAAATCAATGTTTTAATCATTTCTCATACATGTAACCACTAAAATCATGTCATTTCTTAAAGAGGGCAAATGTTCAAAACATAATAAACACAGGAGTAAGGCAACAGATATTATTTAGAAAATAAGATCTTAATTTTGTATAAATCTGCAATGTACATATGTATACAGGACTAATTATATTGGTTAACTTAGTTGTGGGCCTCTGTATTTGGGGAATTACATATTAACTTCTAAATTCTTTCCAAATTTCCCCAGATTACAAATGATTTTAATTTTAGTATCATATTTTTTAATCAGAAAAGTAATAGCTTTTTTTTTAATCAGAAAAGTAATAGCAATTTACAATTTTAGGAAAAAAAGAAATTATAGTTAGAGACATTTTAAAATTCAGAAGTATTTTATGACTAATTTGAATAACTTAAATACCTGTATTTACACTATAAAATTCATACATATGCATTTTTAAATGATTGACATGCTTTTTGATTAAGCATGCTGTTACTTCTCAATAATTTCTCAAATAAAAAAAAATAGGGGCCAAGGTTATAACATAGCAGAAAATCAAACTAATTACCACCAACTAGCATTAAACTGTTTTAAATGATACTTTTAAGTTAAAAAGTATTTTTAATTTTATTTCAAAGTTTTGTCATAACAATTATAAACAAAGAAGCAAAGGCCAAAAGCAGTGCTTACAGTGTGATTTGATGTATATTTTAATGTGCTTGTTTAGCTGATCAAAGCTCTTTTAGTTTTCTTATTAAAGTGGCAGAACTTCACCTGTGAATTTTTATAGAAGCCTGGGGAGACACTCAGCAGGATCTAACTTTTTGTTGTGGGTAAAAAAAAAATAATAATTCTCCCTTTATGTGAAAGTTTGCTCTTTGTTTGTCAAAGGAAATCTCCAGGTGAGGTGAGTTTTAGCAGGAAAAATAAAATAAAGTATATATTTTGAGAATGGAAAGCATCAAGTCAGGAATGCATAATTGAAAATCTATTCATCATGTCTATTATCAGAAATAATGCTTTCTCTTTGAAGTGGATGATAGAGTTTTGCAGAAGTGTACCTGAAGAGGAAACATTTAGCTTTATGTTCATCTTAAAGTAATTTTTTATGGATCATATGTAATGTTTAAAGTTCTTAATTTCATTATTCTATCATTTAATCGGTAAACAGTGATAGCCACTTTAAATCCAATTTTGTTTGTATGATATGAAAATATCTTTGGCCACACAGGATTCACACACAATTTACAAAGAGACATGTCTTTAAACTTGATGGCAAGTTTTTGTTGTTGTTATTATTTTTTTTTTTTTCCTTAGTTTCTGCCGCAGTCTGGCTGGACACAAATCAGGAGCCACTCAAGCAGGAACAAACTTTATTTCCGAACTCCCCTGAACGCCCTGAACGCCCTCTCAGGAATGGCACACACCAACCTGAACTCCCTCACCGGCACTTCACCAACCAATGCAAACTCCCCAGGAATCCCCCGGGGAACTCCAAAGTAGCTGCAACCAAGGTGGGCAGCAGGGGTCTATATACAATTGAATGCACAGCTTAACATAACCATCATCATCTCAATGGCTCACTGGGGGCACCTCTCAACCACTCCCTTCTGGCAAAATGCCATGCATTATCCTGACTTGGCTGTGGACCTCATCACATTTCAAATTAAAAAAAAAAAAATTATTTTGAAAATATTCCCTAGGATGCTTAAGAAAATAAGGAAATAAACATTTATAGCACTATTATTAATGAGTTATGTCCTCTCTAATTTATTTAATCTATGCTCAATTGGCAATAGGGTCATCGTAAATGTAATTAGTAAGATGAGGCCATACTGGTATAGGACAAAGTGCAATTCCGTTTTGACTGTTGACCTCATAGGGAGGAGAAATTTGGATAGTCATGAAGGGATGGTGCCATGCTAAGATGGAAATTGTGCAACCACAAGCAAAGAGGCACCAGAGCCAAACCACACAGGTCCTGCCCTAGAGACTTCAGAGAGGTATGGCCCTTCTAAAATTTTATTCTCAAATTTATAGCCTATTGAAATGGAAAAGGCAAATAGAGACTTGTTTTTCTTTCTTTTTTTTTTTGGTACTGGGGATTAAACTCCGGGGCACTCAACCACTGAGCCACATCCTCGGCCCTATTTTGTATTTTATTTATGAACAGGGTCTTACTGAGTTGCTTAGGACCCCGCTTTGCTGAGGGTGGCTTCAAACTCCCAATCCTCCTACCTCAGCCTCCTGAGCCACTGAGATTTCAGGCATGCACCACCAAGCTGGGCAAATTGAGGCTGTTTAAGCCACTCAGTTTGTGCTATTTTGTTATAGCCGTCCCTGCAAACACATAGAATTGGTTTACAAATGGAATCAGCAAGAGAATAAATTCTGGAAAAAAATATTTTCAAACATTCAATTTTAGAAGTAATAAAGTGGAGGTCAACATTCACAGAGGACGTTTGTATAGAAATTTAATCAACATAATTCTGACTCCATTATAATTCCTTCCAAAGTACTATCTGATTATACATAGGTACATATATGCTATACATAATTACATCCTGACACTACTTTATAAGTTCCATAAAATTACATATTTCAGGGGAAAATATTCTTAACTACATACCTGACTTCTCTCAAAATATGATAGATTTTAAACTTTGCATCATTTCATTTTCTGTCATTCAGTCCATAATAAGTGTGCCTTTTGCTACTGTTTTCTACCCAAGTAATTAAGAATGAAATTTCTTGCACATAGATGGGTAGTAATTATGTTAAGGGTGGAAAAATGCTGATGAGGGGATAATTCAATCAGCTTCAAAGAAATTTAAGAAAAATCAATGCATTTCTTTAAAATGAGGAGCACACAGCACAGGAGGATGAATTATTCTGTGTTTTGTGGAACACCACCACAGGGAACAATTCCACTGAACTGTATGAGCAGTGGGGAAGGGAGGGTGCCTCCTGGGGCCCCCTGGTGTTTTCATCATTTATTAAAAGATAGAGGATTAATGAGGGACTCACATTTCTGAGTGTCAGATATTTCTGTTTTAACCAGTTCCTCATGCAATACATTTTTAAATTCAAGTTTTTGAAGGAGTAATAACTCATTTATTGTTATCCATAAGTACTTAATGAGATGTTGATAGAATTTTCCAGAATACTTCAGTTTGAAGTGCATTAAAATTTCATTTGGCTTGTCATATTTACAAACTAGGTAAATTTTAAAAATTAAGGTAATTCAAAGACAAAAGGTCACTAACAAAACTTGCTCTTCATTCTCATGCACCATTCTTAATTGCTGCAATTCATCTAGATGTCCACATGCTTCTGTGTTTTGTAAACTAAAACTCAGACCAAAAAGAGATATTGGAGAGTTAGAAGAGCAAGAATAGAATCACAAAAGGTGGTTTTCTTCTTTTAATTTCTTCCTTTTTAACAACATTTCCTGACACCTCTCTTTCCCTCCTGCATATGGTAATCATAATGGCAGAGTGATTAATTAATTTTTGTCTTCTCATATTCTGCTTTCGGCATTCCTTTGATGATCAAGAAGATCTTGCTTCTAAACATTTAAACTTTCTGTCAGTGGAGAATTCTGATTAGTTGTAAATCTGGGCAAACCTTATATTTCTACCTAAGATATAGTGTACCAACAGAAATTAATTCAAAGGACACATAATTAGAAATTTGTAGTACTTTACCAATAATTTTGTCCTTTCCCTGTGAAAGTTTTAAAAAATGTTCCTTGTTGAGGGTGATACATTAATAATAATATGCTTCTTGAGAGAATTATGACTAAAAGTCAAGGATTGCTACAATATTCTAGGCTATGTAGAAAATGTTTATCCAAATAAGCCTGTAAAAATTTATAGTTATCAAAGTATTTCTTCATGAGAATGTCTATCTTCTTAAAATGAGAAAATTAAAATCAGTTATTTACTATTTGAGTTTTTGCTTCTATCTTCAGAATTACTAAGTGCATGCTGATTTTTATTGACAGTGAAATAGTGTGGCTATAGAATAATTTTAAATATTTACAGAAGGAAGTTCATAAAATTAAAAATAAATTTCTGCATTACATTGTTTTAAAATTTGATTCTTCAGTCTGTACTAACATAAAGAAGGAAAAGTAAGTTAGTTGAGATCAGAATCAAAGGTAGGTACTTCTGTATTGCACCTTTTTTTTAAGAAACTCATTTTCTGCCTTATTACTTTTTCTATACTTAAATATTTTTTTCTTTAAAATCTGAAAGAATGAATTTTATTCTTCCTCAAAAGAATGGATGCCTTTGTGTTTTCCCACAAGTTCTGAGTTAATATTTATTGTTAAATTTTAAATAATTTGCCAGGAACTAAATATAGATTTCACAAAACCCTACTATCTTCAAAAGATTTCTTTCTTAAAACAGTAATTTAATAAGAAAAGGGATGCATACATTCATCCAAAAATTAGGGAATATAATATTGGAATAAAATGTTAAAGTGGGTATTTATACATACTACATACATATTTATACATACTGCATACATATTTATACATACTGGAAAAGAATAAGCAATATCAACATAATGCATACATAACTAATAGTACTAAATGAAAGGTACCATTTTAGTTTTATTTATTTCACATTTTATCTTTCTGTGCTTTTTAATAGAGTATAAAATACATTCAGTAAGTAAAGGGCCAAAACTTAACTTACCGCTTGAAGTCTATGGACATTTGCAACCATGGGATAGAATATTTTACCCAAGAATGTTCCCTCATCCTGAGGTTTAGTCAAGATCAACTTCTGCCTTCTCTTTTGAAACCTCTAATAGGATTTTTACTACCATTAATAAGTTTTGCCTGTTTGTGGGAGGCCATCCTCGCATGTGATTTGAATTACCTCCCTGGCTGGGTGAGAGGCGCTTAGACACATCTGTGTCAGAGCCATTCCCCACCCTTTCCCAGGTCCAAGGGCTTGTCGTGCAGAGGTGTGCCTGGCCACTGCCCTGAAGACCCAATTGTTGCCCTTGATCTTGGGATGCTGCCCCCCTTAACCTTCATTGGATGGGATTTTCCCTGGAATTTTTTGTTCCTCAATAAAAGCCCACTCCCTGGCATGTTCTCTCTCTCTTGCTAGTCTCTTCTGTAAACCTTGCTACCACATTAGGTGGCTGGAGGTGGGAGCTAGGAGAAGCTGTCCTGGAGCTGGTTTTAAAGGTAATTAGAGTCTTGTCTCTTTAATTTAAAACTCCCTAGCAATTTCTTATGAACTGAACCTTCTTTCATGAATCCAGCGCTGGTCGCGTGGCAGACCTGTTATTGAAAAAAAACAGGACATACAAGGACACTTAAAGCTATGTTATTTGTCAAGTTCTCTTCTTCGAACAATTTAATATGTAATCATAATCTGGAGCTTCTCTAGTAAAGTGTATGACTGTATTACTTCAGCAATAACACTAAAAGTAAAATGTCAGATCATGATGTGCATACAAATATGTCTTGCTCCATGCAGCACTGTAATTTGTATACAAGAAAGCAAAGAGCAGAAACAATCTTGGAGAAGCTTTTATAGGATACATAGGAAAATGGCTATTGATAAAGACTATGTAACCCTAAATAAGCTCAATGTGTGTGTGTGTTTCATAGAATAAATGTGTGTGTGTGTGTGTATGTATATTTGTACTGTGGATTGAACTTAGGCACTCGACCATTAAGCCACATCCTCAGCCCTATTTTGTATTATATTTAGAGACAGGGTCTCACTGAGTTGCTTAGTGCCTCACTGTTGCTGAGGTCGGCTTTGTGCCCAAGATCCTCCTGCCTGAGCCCTTCTAGCTGCTGGGATTACAGGTGTGTGCCACCACACCCAGTTATTTCATAGAATACTGCTATCAGAAAAGAAGCTTCATTAACTTCATCATTTGAGGGGCCTCAAGAACACAGTCACCATGACCAGTGCACTCCCACCAATGTGTGTTTAGATTCCTTTATTCACTCACAGAATCTTCAGGGAAAATCAGCGACAAAGGCCTTTATAAGTATTTTGTTTAGGTGAAATTTGGTTCTACAAATGCATGGAACCAAGTTTACAGTTCCATGCACAAACAGAGTTAGAAAAGAGAGTCTTTTCTGCTTAAGGTAAATTTAGATACTTATTTGCAGTATGGACTTTGGGAAGGTTGCCTTTTAAAAGGACACTTGAAGTGTCCTTGAGTTTATTGAAGGGCTAGGAAATTAGAAAGGGGATACTCTCAAGGAGAGATTGGGTCCTCTCAGAGAGGAGAGTGGCAACATGCCTATATTGCACTGCAGTTTTATTGGGGATCCCAGGGAAGTTTCCAGAGAGTCCACCACTTGACTTTTGACAGACAGCAGGGTGACAGACTTTCAAATCCCCATCACCATGACAACTCTATCACTTTGGCCCATGCTGACTTGTTCTAATTGGATTCTTAGTCATTTTTATAGGTTTTATGGTTAGTAGGAATTATTCTTATCTTCTGTAATCTTATCTGTGAAAGGGTCAGAAATGTATCTCCCTTCCTTGTACCATGGGTCCCTCTTATCAACCTTATTTCCTGTCTGCATTTCCTTGCATATCACAGGTAGTTTGTTGAGGAATGTGACATATTTTGTCCACTCCATCCACACAGAACTGCAGGTAAATTACTTTTGGGCAAAGAAAGCATGTAGAGATCAGCACAGTGGGCCATTTTATAGAATTATTCTCTTAACCTTCTATTCCTACCATCTTCATCTCTCTGTGCCCCCAAAATTTTATCCCCATAGAAGATTTTTTTGTTTGTTTTTGTTTTACCATTAGGCTTCCATGACAGTGATATACTTTTGATATTGTTTTGTCTTTTTAGCAAGTTTTTTTTTTTTTTTTGCTAAACCATTTAAGTAAATGATTCACTCAATATCATCTGATTCAATTAAGAATCTTTACAAGGGAATGGGGCCATATCTTTCATCTGATGTTTGGCACAAGCCTAGGTTTTAATTGGCACAATGCATTCAAAGTATATTTAAATTTCTCTTTTATAAACTGAAGATAAAAATTAATTTTATCTTAATTTTTGAGAATCTGTTATTTCCTTTCATGCCTGCTTTCAAAAGGAAAAGAAAAGAACCAATTCTGACTTAGTATTTTTTTTTTTATATCTTCTCAAATGTAACAAATACCATATAGTTCCTGTTTCCTTACTTAAAAGTTCTGTGAATACATTTTAGGCTTTCCAAGTGATTACTGTTACAGTTGTAACAAAATCCTTACACTATATAACACAATTTTTTTAAACATACACTGAAAGTTCTCTGACCTCTTCTACTTAGCATCATAACTAGCACAAACTTTTATTTTTCTTTTATAATGGCACACATTTCTGGTAGTAATTTCTATATAAGTCAATTTATCCAAGGTATGTGTCACTAGGAATGATTATAAAATATCAGCAGCTTACAAGAATAAGTATGTATTCTCCCTCATATTATGTGGGTGTTACTAATTGGCTTTAGTTTACTCATCTAGATCTTCACTTACCTTTGTTGAAGGAATAGTCTGTTTCTACATTGCTGTCCTGGGAGAACCAGGAGAATAAATAAGAAACTCATAATCCCTCTTAATTATACTAATATAAATTAAATCCTTCCTGTTTAATTTCCTTTAACCAAAGCAAGTCCTATGTCAAATATGACAATGATGTTCATGGAAGTATAATCCTTTCACATAAGATCAGTTCCTATTTTGTACAAAATATAACCGGTGGTGTATTATATTTTTTGCATTTTTTTCCATTTATAAGTATAATTCACTCAAGTCTTTCTGGACTGGATGCTTAGGATTTTGTGGTGAATGAAAGAAACTAATTTCTTGTATTCATGACAGTTATAGTTTAATGCATAAAGTGAGTTTACAAGAGACAAAGGTTTGAGGATAAAGAATAATGGTGTAAGTAAATGTGAAGAGAATTTAACTAATTGAAGAGTTTAAGGGGTTCATTTTGCTAGGACAGAGTAGCTCCTACAATACATTAGGAGAGTTCTCCCAATTACATTAGGAGACTAGGATGCAATGAGGAAGCCAGCTGTTTGGAGTTATTATAGAGCAACTAAGAAAATTCATCCTCACATGCCAAGGTGCTATAGAAAATGTATTTTGGTGAACTCAGCATTTTCCCATTTTTGCCCTCAAAGGTTTTGTCAGCTCATGCACAGTCTGTGGTTGCCAAAAAGCAAGCAGAAAGTGTTTCAAATGGATGAAAAGCCAGGCAATTTTAGAAGATTCATGGAGCTAACAAGACTAAAAAAGGATCAGAATTTCCATAGCGCCCAACACAAAAAAATTAAAGAGCCCAGAGAAAGCAAAAGCCAAGAAGAAGAAGAAGAAAGACTGGACATTCCTCTCATTCTCGAGTCAACTCTTTTCTTAATTTTTTTTTCATTTACTTTTCTTTTTCTTTCATTCACTTTATTACTATGTTTTACTTCTTTTCTTTTCTGGGAAGCAAAGCAGGATGGAGAAACTCTCCTTGAGCAATGGAGAAAACAAGTGGATTTCAGGGTCTTCCACAAAGCAGAGAATTCAGTTCAGATCTTGTGAAAAGCTGCCCTGGAAGTAAGTGATACTGGGAACATACGGGCTCTCAATTAATGAAACCCAGCTCAGTCTGTGTTGTGATGAAATAATGCGTGAGTTCTTTGCACACCAGGATCAAAGACAGTTTTTCTTTGTAGAACAAAAGTTAATTACCCTCGAGTCTTTGCCCTTATACTCCCCTTTGATACTCCTTAGAATTTCTCATTTAATGGAGAAGACTTCACTTTTTCAGGATTTAGAAAGATTTGTTATAGGAAATTTTCAATTGAAATTAATCAAATGAAAGGAATAATTGAGCACTCAGAAATTCAAATTAATCATGAATGTCTTTATTACCACTCAAGAAGTATTAATAGGCCTAATAAGTTAGTTTCTTAAATAAATCACTGTTCTAAACTATGGCAAAATGTGATTTGTATGGTGATCATTCAGTTTTATAGAAGTGTTATTTCTGACTTTAGAAAAACAACTGTTGTATTTTGAGAAGCATATCTTATATGTTTAAAATAAAGTTTCTGTCTCAGCTAATTGAATGACTTATAAAGAGTTATTCTAAGTGTATAGAAGCTTGTTATAATGGACTTTTCACCTGAACCCTGTTGGAGGGAAAAAATGCTATTAAATAGCCCAGGTATATTGCTAGCCACAGACCCCATCTCTCTGTTCAAACCACTCTTTGTTTGGTAGGTTGAACTGGAATGAAAGAACTTGAGTTGAATATTTCATGCTGTGCTAGTATGCTTAGAATTAAATTCATGATCAAATTCTTCAAAAAAAATAGGAGTCCTGAAAGCTATAAATGGAATAATTTTTATACTTACCAGAGACACTGCAATAAGATCATTTTAAGTTTTTCCTGCACCAATACCATGAAGGGGCTATGAGAAAAATAACAAGCTACTAAGAATCAAAACAACAACAACAGAAAATAGAAATAGAGAAAGCTCATAAACAACAACAAAATACAGAAATAGTTATCCTCGCAATTCAAAATGCAGAATAGTTTTGGAATTATGAATATAAGATTTTTGATATAAAGATTAAACTCATGCATGCTTCCTGTTATGTAACATGAATGATTAAATTTTTACAAGAATTTCAAAATATATTTAAAAAAATAGAATTAAGGATAATTATGGTCAATTCCTTCTTTGTTCATTCATTTCTTAAATATACAAATCATTATTTTTTATTTATATATGATGGCAGAATGCATTACAATTCTTATTACACATATAGAGTACAATTTTTCATATCTCTGGTTGTATACACAGTATATTCATACCAATTTGTGTCTTCATACCTGTACTTTGGATCATAGTAATCATCACATTCCATCATCATCAATAACCCCATGCCCCCTCCCTTCCCCTCTAACCCCTCTACCCTATCCAGAGTTCGTCTATTCCTCCCATGCTCCCCCTGCCTATCCTACTATGAATCAGCCTCCGTCTACCAAAGAAAACATTTGGTATTTGTTTTTTTGGGGGGATTGGCTAACTTCACTTAGCATTATCTTCTCTAACTCCATCCACTTTCCTACAAATGCCATGATTTTATTCTCTTTTATTGCTGAGTAGTATTCAATTGTGTATATATGCCACTTTTTTTTTTAATCCATTCATCCACTGAAGAGCATTTAGGTTGGTTCTACAGTTTAGCTATTGTGAATTGTCTGCTATAAACACTGATTTGGATGTGTCCCTGTAGTATGCTGTTTTTAAGTTCTTTGGGTATAGTCTGAGGAAAGGGATAGCTGGGTCAAATGGTGGTTCCATTTCCAATTTTCCAAGAAATCTCCAAACTGCTTCCCATATTGGCTGCACCAATTTACAGTCTTACCAGCAGTGTATGAGTGTACCTTTTCCCCCACATTCTCACCAACAATTATTGTTGTTTGTATGCATAATAGCTGCATACAAATTATTTTTGAGTGACAACCATGTACCTCATTTTCTGGTAGTTGTTAAAGGTATAGGAGTGACCATGTAATTTATCATTCAAACTAAAATACTTCTCAACATAAAAGGCAATATTAAAACACAGAATGTTGGGACCACAGTTAAAATATGAGACTATATCTAACAAGCAGGGTAAGGTACATAAATACCCTCTTACTACAGGTGGCTCTTTGACCTTAGCTCTTCACAGTAATTCATATGCACTGGAAGAGAAACATAAAACTATACCATGGTTCAACAATTTATAATGTGAGCTACTTCAGTGTAAAAGAAGAGTGTAAGATATTTGATATTTGATGTAAGATATTTAAACCTTGGAGGTCATGAAAGCTTTTTGGAGAAAGTAATTTAAGCTACGGAAATAGACTAATTTATAACTTTGTAATAATTAAACATCAGGCTTAGTAAAATAACTGAAAACAAATCTGAAGTCCTCCATCAAGTAAATAATCATTTGAGAATAGGAAGAAATTTTACAATAACTTCATAAAAAGAAAGTGAAATTTTGTGTATCTGGGTGCCAAAGTCATGGAGTAGATGAAGAGAAAAAAAAACACTCTAAATTGTCCATGTGAATGATTTTAAAAACCTGATAAAGTACCATAAAAATTGTGTTATCCTAATAGTGCTATCTAATACTGTGAGCCACAGGAATGTTTCCTCTAAATAAACATAACAGGCAGTGGTCCTATATCATCTTTTCCTGCACTGGAGGTCCAGCTTATGAAAACAATTTAATGCACTTGCACTTGATATTTCTCCTCACCTATGTTTTAGTTCAAGTTAGGTAGATAAACTAGGACACAAGGTTTTGTTTATCTTTTTATGTATCTAAATGATTAACAACTCCTAAATGAGAAGCAAATCCACGTGATACAGGAATAATACTTGTTAGTATTAACAGCTTCAAGTTATTTTACAGAATCAGGAATTAATATTTTAATATCTCTTTAAAATTAACATAAAATATATACATATACATTACTTATATCTATCTAATGATTTAAAGAAAAATGGTTCTTACAAAAATTATCTCAAATATTCTAAATATATTTTCAACATATATTCTCTCAATATTTTTATTTGATAGCATTTTATAAATATCAATAGATGATAAGCAAAAAATCCTCCAAAATACACTTAACAGAAAACTGAAAAGAGAAAACACAAAACTGGATATTTGCTGAGAAATCTATTTTTGCACAGAAGAAATTGTAAGACACTTCACACAAGTTATTAAAGCTAGTTATGATCTTAGCATTAATGCCACATTCATTTCATAATGCATGTAAAGGCTTTTATTTATTGCTTTTTTTAACACACTCATTCAATGACTAAAAAATCAGCAAGTAAATATAGATCTTAAATTTGTTTAACTTAAAACCAGTTAAATAGCTATAGCAATTGGTTTATATTGTAGTACTTTAGAGTTCTTGACCCAAAAATTGCTATCCAAAAGAAACTTCAGTATGTATACAAAATAGAATATTGTTCTGCCCTAAAAATAATGAAACACTGTCAGTTGTAACATGAGTTGAGCTGGAGATTAATATTTTAAGTAAGATAAGTCAAAAATAAAAGATAAGCACTGAATGATTCCACTCATATACAGAATTAAAAAAAAATTGAATCTCATAGAAATTGAATAGAACCATGGTTACTAGAGGCTGGGGAGAGTGTATAGGAATAGGAAAATATTGATCAATGTACACTATGTTACAGTTAAATAAGAGTAAGGACCTCTGGTGTGCTATTGCACAGTATGGAGACTATAGGCAACAAGAATGTACTATATACTTCAAAAAGATAAAGAAAAGATTTTTAAAGTTTTCACCATAAAAAATATATACATGTTTATGTAAATAAATACATTTAACCTGATTTAAACATTATGCAATGTACACATGTATTGAACATTACATGACACCCCACTAATAAATAATACTTTCATGTTCTGTGTATCAGTTAAAAAAGCAATAATTGTTATCCATTTGAGTGCCACAATCTTAACTCTATCATTACAGGGAACTGTTCTACTTCCAATGTAATACTTACTAATAGTGCTATATTCCTTCCATAGTCCTAGACTTTCAGAGTTGCCAATTCTACATAATCAATTAAAACCTCTTAATTTCCTTTAGTCCATTAATTTCTATTATTCTCATTACGTTGATCTCATCATCAGATAATAAATACCCCTCCACCTTCCCCTGAAATTTCATCATTTCTTTTTCTTTTTTTTTCTCTTTTTTATTAGTTGTTCAAAACATTACATAGCTCTTGACATATCATATTTCATGCAAATGATTCAAGTGGGTTATGAACTCCCATTTTTACCCCATATACAGATTGCAGAATCACATCGGTTATACATCCACGTTTTTACATACTGCCATACTAGTGTCTGTTGTATTCTGCTGCCTTTCCTATCCTCTACTATCCCCCCTCCCCTCCCCTCCCCTCCCATCTTCTCTCTCTACCCCATCTACTGTAATTCATTTCTCTCTCTTCTTTTTTTTTTCCCATCATTTCTCTTTCATTGCAATATCTGTCATTGGCTTTGTAATATTTTGCCTCACCTTCCACTTTACTTGCTACTGGATACTGTCTTGGAGTTGATATCCCATAGAAGAGTACATATCCTCCAGAATACACTGTCAATGCTTGACAATTCTTTCATTTATAGTTCTTTAGTGGTTGTTACTGCTTTCTTCTTTGAGTTTCTCATACATTTTTTCTTGTAAATAGATGATCTTGACTCATGTTGTATTAAAGAGGATGACAGTATAGATTTATACTCTCATTTCTTCACCAGTTCAGCATTTCATTGAAAGTGCACTATTGAAGGATTACAGCTTATTTGAAAACTTGAAGTTTCTGCTTATAAATATGCTTATGTAGGAAGTCTTTTATCAGCTAATTCTCCATACGCCATGCTATCCTTCATGCTATTCTGCAGAATTCTAGACTTCATTGACACCTGCTAATCTCTAAAATATTTAATTCCAGCACCCCAATGCATTTTTATTCTATCTTTTGAGTATGATTAGCAAATTTGCTGACATGTCAGGTACAATTGTATTGATATATCTATTATTATTATTATTATTTTATTTATTTTGGTGCCAAGGATTGAACTCAGGGGCACTAGACCCCTGAGCCACATCCCCAGAGCTGTTTCCTATTTCATTTAGAGACAGGGTCTCACTGGGTTTCTTAGCACTTCACTTTTACTAAGGCTGGTTTTGAACTCGCAATCCTCCTGCCTCAGTCTCCTGAACCACTGAACTACAGACGTGTGCCACTGAGTCCAGCTTGATTTATCTACTAGTATACAAAGAATTTTTTTTCTTGTTTTATGTTATTTTTGTCCTCCAGGAATATATCTTCAATTATATTTAGTAAACAAATTTAGTGACTATATGTGCATGTGAGTAATAAGTATTTGGATACCTAAAATGCCTTTTCATTATCTTAAGGCATAAAGTTATGAAAATAACTTTCATAATTTTCAGAAATCAGTATTTTAATATTTTGAGATACTTCTTGTTACTATATTCTGAAATATTTTATAAACATTAAAGATTACATAGGTATGATATGTTAAGATCATTGTACTGACATGTGTAACTAATTAAAACAACAAAAAAAAGAAATTAAAAAAAAAAAGATTACATAGGCATGCTTTTTATTTTCTTTTTTTCCCTTGGAAAAAAGGATCAATAGCAATAAGCCCTGGATTGTGTTTATTTCCTTTCTCTCCCAGTTTTGCTCTTTTAATCTGAAGATTAAGTCTGCTTTCATGTCCCGGTCAATATGGAAAATGTTCTAATACACTTCCTCATGTTAAGCATGTCAAGAGCTGAGAAAGGTCTGAAGTTCACCTTATTTGAAAGCCAGCACAAGAGTTTGCTGATGAAAGACAAGATTCTTGAGACAGACTGGGGATAGTGCTCAGTGGCAGAGCACTTGTCTAGCATGTGTGAGGCCATGGGTTCAATCCCAGTAACATTAAAAAAAAAAAAAAAAGACATTTGGATCAGAGATAAAGTGCCTAATTACCTTTACAAAGTGGGCAGCAAGAATGAATGCTCATGTAGATTTCCCTCGGCCCCCAAGTCCCTGCAAGCCTCAATGTGGGTTGTAAGCACATAGTTGGTTTGTGACACAGGGGAGGGACCACTAAGTTAGGAAGTTTCAGCCTCTGTCATGGGATGCAAACAAACCTACTGATGTTGGCTCTGAAAGAAAGCATTTTATTGCACAGCACAGTAAACAAACCTACCCTCTATTGGAGCAAAGAAAAGAATCTTCCAAGGCTGTTAGCTTTACAAACATCCTTGGACAGGCAGACTGTAGAAAATGGATGCCAGTGTCCCTGCTAACAAGGTGCACATAAATGAGTGTACCATGGAGAATTCTCTGTCAACAATGCAGTCTTGGAACCAGGTTGCTGCTTCGCTGGAAAGATAAGGTTTTCATTTTGTATTTCCTGGTTTTCTGGAAGTAATTTGATTAGGAGTCTGCAATCCCAAATTTCTGATAATGTTAAGACTTTTTCTTTAATGTGCTTTTTGTTAATAGTGTGCTACTTATAGAAGCAGGGCTACCAAAATAAAAAATTTCTGGAAAGCAAATCTGCTGATAATTTTTCTGCCTATAAAATCTGCTGGAAGATGTATAAAGAAAAAGAGGCATTATTCCTGGGAGCTAGGAAATCAGTCTTGCTTTTTCAAGAAAAAAATAATAATTCACACTCTACTGTGGAGGAATTGGTTTTCTTATTTGTATATCCTTTGTGTTTTTGAACCACACTAGAGACTCTGAGATAGCAACTTTCCACTGTTTTTCATCCTGATAATTTTGTACTACTTACTTTTGTACTACTTACAAAAGAGCAGCAAGTTGGGGATATAATATAGACAATATCTTTAACTGTCAGTTTTAGTTTTGAATTCTCATCTTATGATATTACTTCATGGAAACTTCAGTGGGAAATGGTAAAAAAAAATATTTAAGAGTTACTAGTCAGATCCATTTTATACATCCTATCTGTAGCTTTATTTGCCTACATATATCCATGGTATGTATACATTTTGGCAAATGCACTCTGTAAAGCTGCCTTATAATGAAGTAGAAAGAAGAATAATGCTAGACCACTTGAGCCCTTATCTATTTATAAATTCTCAAAGGCTTTTCACCACTATAGTCAAAGTGCTAAAGCTACCAGATTTCCCAAAAGAAAAATTCTAACTTATATTATTTTTCATTATTTCTTTAAACCATGGAAAATAACAAAGTCTAAATCACAGGTCTCCAGATTTCTTCTCTCAGATGACAGCATTACCAAAGAAGAACAGAAACATTTTTTTTTTTTTTTTTGCCAGATTGATAGCTCTGGTGTGCATTATATTTAGGTTTAAAAAATAAATCTGAAGTAATTTTTAGTATAAGTCCACTAAATCCTGCCTAAATTCATTATATCTTTAAAACATGATTTAATACATTTTTGAAAGATGCCAATCAGCCATAGGACGCTATTTATTCTCACATGGACACTGGTTTATCTTTCTCACGAGACCTAATTTAGAGACCATCTCAGGATAATACTTTCTTGAGGCGTACATGGTGTAGAATAAACTACATGTGCTTTGATTTTCAATGTAGTTTCAGCCTATGTATACACTAATAAGACCATCATCACAATTAAGGAAATGAATACATTTATTGCTTCTATAGGATTCTTCTTTACACTCTATAAACCTTCTTACTGGCCGTTTCCTGCTGCCCTCTCCCCAGCCCCAGCCAGAGGCATACAATCATCTATTTCTATCATTAAAGATAAGTTTGATTCTTTGTATAAATGTCATTCTACAGTATGCACTTTTTTCCCCGTCTCTATTCACTCAGCATAATTTTTCCAAGATCCCTCCATGTTGTTGGGTACATTAATAGTTCTTCATCATTATTATTATTTTTTGAATATTGGTAGTGCTGGGATTTAACCTAGGGTCTCATGCTTACTAGGCAAGACGTCTACTACTAAGCTACATCCCCAGCCCAATAGTTGTTCATTTTATTTCTCAGTAGCATTCCACATTATGGATACACTGAAACTTTTTTTCCCACCCACCTGTTTTTGGACATCTGTATTGTTTCCAGACTTGATTATTACATTAAAGCAGCTGTGGGTATTTATATACAAGTTTCTGTATGGATAGGTGCTTTTCTTGCTATGGAATAACTGGATCATATTGCTGTATGTGTTTAACTTTCCAAAAAAACTGCAGAGTTTTACAGAGTGATTGTATTACTTTAAGCACCATCTAAGAATTTATGTTCCTGCATATCCTTGCCAAGACTTGGAATGGTCATAATTTTAATGTTATGAATATCAATAAATGTGCAGTGATATGTCATTGTGTATAATTTTCATTTCCTCAATGACTAATGATGTTGAACTATTAATGTACTTACTCAGCTGTTTCATTTCTTCTATGATGAAGCAACTTGTCAAATCTACTTTACAGAGTTTTCTTCTTGCTGTGTTTTCAAATGTTCTTTGCCATGTGTCTGCTTTGAAAGTATTTTCTTCCAGGATATGTGCTGTCTTTTCATTCTTTTAAAAAGTAGAAGTCCTTAATTTTTACAAAATGTTTTTTACTAAGGGTTTTTTTTTTCTTTTTTTCTTTTTAGGGATAGTGCTTTCATTATTACAAATATATGTAAAAAAAATTGCTCAATACAAGGTCACAAGTCTTCCCCATTTTGTTTGTTTGTATTGGATATATGTTTTGTAATTTTTACTTTTACTTTTAGGTATATGGTTGGTCAATTTTTAGTTTAATTTTGCTTATAGTATAATTTATAAAAGTTTATTTTGTTTCTAAAGTACATAAAATTTTTCCAGAAGCATTTTTCAAAGGACTACCCTTTCTCTATTAAATTGCCTTAGCAATTTTGCCAAAAGTCAATTGAATATATATGCCTCTTTGGAACTTTCTATTCTATTTTATTAATCTATTTGTCTCTCTCTTGCCACAAATAGTACACTGCACGGTTTTTGTGTCATTACAATTCTGAAAATTAGGTAATGCAATTTCAGCTGTATTCTTTTTCAATATAATTTTGGCTGCTCTAAGCTCTTTAAACTTCCATAGGATTTTTAAAAACAGTGTTTCAATTTCTACAAAAAATAGCCCGCTGGGATCTTGATTGGAATTCATTGAATCTGTAGATAACATTTTAAATTTTTTTACATTTTGTATTGTAACACACATATACACTATAGATATAAGTTGATTGAGATATTCCTTATTCATCTTAAAAACATTTTTTAATCTTACAGGAGTTGTACATTTTATATACTTTTCCCCATTTCATATTTTTGAAGCTATTTTAAATTCTATTATTTTAAAATGCAAAATTCTTATGATTAATTGCTAGTATGTAGAAGTAAAGTATATTATCTATATATATATATGAATATATATATATATATATATAATACCTAGCATCTTAGATGTTAATATATTAATTTGTTGGTATTAATTTTATATCCAGTATTCATGAGAAATTCATTTAATTGTCGTAACTATTCTTTATAGATCCTTTCTATCAAATTTTCTAAAGGGTTAAGAATACAGTCAATTAATAAATACAGCTTTTGTTCTTCATTTACACCTGGATATTTTAATCTTCTTTCCTTAGTTCCTTCATTCCTTTTTCCTTCCTTTCTTTCTTTTACCAGCTAAAACTTAAATGGTAGTGCTGAAGGGAAGTAATAAAACCTTTATTCTGCTCTGTCTTTTGTCTCTCAGGAGAAAGCATTTCAGCTTTCAGTAGATCAAACTATGGTAGATTTTTCATAGGTTCCCTTTAACATGGTGGAAAATTTCCTATATTGGCTAATATTTTTCATCAGGAATGAATATTGGATTTTAACAGGTATTTTTCCTGCATTCATGGACACTATCTTTTTGATAGTAGCCATTCTTAACTGGATTAAAATGATACCTTTGTGATTTGTATTTGTATTTCCCTGATAATTAGTGATGTTGTCCTTATTTATTTATTTATTTTTCATATACCTGTGGCTATTTGTATGTTTCCTTTTGAGGAATGTCTACTTAGGTCTTTTTTTTTTCCCATTTTAAAATTTAGTTATTTGTTTTCTGCCACTTAGTCATTTGAGTGTTTTACATATTCTGGGATTGTAACCGCTTAACATATATAGAATATGCAGATACTTTCTTCCATCTGTAGGCTATTAGCTCACTTTGCTGAGTGTTTCCTAGACTGTAGAAGTGTTTTAGTTTAATCTAATATCATTTGTCTATTTTCACTTTGTTGCCTGTGCTTTCGAGGTCATATCTAAATAAAGATTGCCAGCACCCATTGTCCTGAAGCATTTTGCTTATATTTCCTTCTAGTAGTATCATAAGTTTGGGTCTTACATTAATTTTATTTTGTGTTGATATAGATATATGGTTGGAGACAGAGGTCTAATTTCAATCTTTCTTATGTATATATCTAATTCTCACAACACCATTTATTGAAGAGACAGTTCTTTCTCCCTTGTGTGTTCTTAATACTTTTGTCTGATGAAAATCAATTCGTTATAAATACGTGGATTTATTTATGGGTTGTCTATTCTATTCATTAGTTTATATGTCTGTTTTCTATGCTATTACCGTGAATTTTCATTACAAATATGTACAAACATAGCTTTGTGGTATACTTTAAAGTTAGTTGGTATGATGTCTCTCTCTGGTTTTATTTTATTTTATGTTTTTCTCAAGATTGTTTTGGCCATTTGGGGTCTTTTGTAATTCCACTGAAACTTTAAGGTTTTCTTTTTTCCTTCTAAGAAGAACATCATTGTTATTTTATCAGTATCATGTAGAAGATATGCATTGCTTTGAGTAATATCAATATATTAACAGTGCTAATTATTCCAGTCCATGAACCTGGGATATATTTGTGTCTTGTTCAGTTTCTTTTTTTTTAATCAATGCTTCATAGTTGTCATTGTAGTAATTCTTTATCTGCTTGGTTAAATTTATTTATGAATATTTTATTTCTTTACTATTATAAATGGGATTGTTTTCTTGATTTCTTTTTTCAGATAGCTTTCTAATAGTGTATAGAAATGTTATTGACATTTATATGCTGATTTTTTTATCCTGTAACTTTAGTGAATTTATTCATTAGATATAAATTTTTTTAGTGGAATCTATAATTTTTTTACTATATATAAAGTCATGAAAGTCATAATATCTGCAAATGGAATTACTTTAATATTTTTCTTTCCAATTTGAATGCATTTTCTTTATTTCTCTTGCTTATTTGTTTTGACTAGAAATTCCTTTACTCTACAGTTCTCTGCTGGGGGGGCGGGGCGGGGGGCAATCCCTACCCTTCAGGCAAGTGACTTTGGCTGCCGCAGTCTGGCTGGGCACAAAATCACGAGCCACTCAAGCAGGAACAAAGTTTATTTTTTGAAACTGCCGCCAATGTCCGGTACCTCCCGGGGAGATTTTTTCCACCCACGAGGCAGAGAGAGCTCCTCCCCTGGAACTCCCTCCTACTGTACTTCCCCAACCAATGGGAACTCTCCAGGAGTCCCGTAGCCGGCCTAGGTGAACAGCAGGAGTCCAATATCCATATGAATGCAAATCTTAACATAATCATATCATCTCAATGGCTAGCTGGCGTCACCTTTCGACCAAAAATGCCATGCATCATATACTTGGCTCTTAGCATCTGGCCACAGGTGAGTAGAGGGAGATATGTCCTGAAAGTGGTAACCTTCCATTTTCTTCAGATCAGCTTCCATCTTCCAGACCCAGCATCATCTATCTACACTAACTGCCTGTCCTTTTTTTTTTCTTGTTTCACTGGGATAAATCAAACTTTTAATGGACCAATTGTGGTTTGCTCTATGTTTGCTGAGAGTGTACATAATATAGCTTTTTTTTTTTTTAATCCAGATTGAACTCAGGGGCATCCGACCACTGAGCCACATCCCCAGCCCTATTGTGTATTTATTTAGAGGCAGGGTCTTACTGAGTTGCTTAGTGCCTCACTTCTGCTTAGGGTGGCTTCAAACTTGTAATCCTGGGATTACAGGCGTGGACCACTGTGTCTGATTTAGAAACAAATTTTCATATACTCCTTGAAAGTCTCTCAAAACAAAATTGCCTCTAGGTTGTTATGTACTATTTGTTGCATATTTAGGCAATATCAAGGTTTTTCCTAAGACAAAATATAGATCTTATCTGTTGACAACTCAATTTTGTTTCAATTTAGAGCAGTTGCTAACTTTTATTATGTAGAGTATTTCAGGGTATAATTAATTTCATCTTTTTTTAGGTCTAGTTTTAAAAGCATATTTTTCTCGGCATAAGCAAAACGGAGAAAGTCTGACAGTTTCAAAGGCTCTTCTCAGGTCTTCAAAATTGGATTAGGTAAATTTTGAGACATATTAAAATCTCTTAGGAAATTATTTCATTGGTAGATTAACATAGGTATACATCCATTTAGACTGCATTAAGTTATTCTTGAAGTTCCTGTGTAACAGTTACAAAAGATTTCAATATGAAATAATTCCTTAAGGAAAGCTTCTATTTAAAAGTAAAACTAACTAAAATTGTTAATTTTTAACTAAAATTGTTTGCATTTTAAACTTGTCTCAGGTTGTAACAGCAGTATAAAATAATGTTTTTATAAAAAGTGCTCCTTCCGAATGCTCTTAACACTATATAACACAGTGCTTTCCCATCTTTGTTTTATTGGCCAGTGTGTTTCAAAACTGCTGCTAAATTGAAGTAATTAATATGTTCTAGATGATAGTAATTTTTTGTCTTATTGAGTATATGTAGGAGATAAATCATAAATAAAATAAAATAATTCACACATGAAAAGGGCTATAAAATTAAGTAGATGGATGGAAAGAACAATAGCATAATGTGTTCTGTTTACATGATTTATGGATTTGAAGAAAAAAATAGTATTTTCAAAGGTATTGATCATGAAAATGTTATCCATTTTGTTTTTCTCTCCTCTTCTTGAGACAATGATGAAGTGCTGCTCTTTTGTTACCTTAAGCACTGGATTTTAAAGTGTGTTTATATCAGTTTATCACTAACTGTCTTAAAGCAAAGGGATGGGAAAAAGGCCAACTGTTTTTATTCCTCTCAAGAGTAACTAAATGGAAGATGTAAATTTGTATACAAATAATCTAAATTAATATCAAAATTATTTCAGTTACCAGTCAAGTTATCTTAAATACAATTTTATAGTCAATTTACAGTAATCAAAGACTCTACAAAAAATCATATTGAATGACCACAAAAGTTGCATCTTATTTTTTTAATCTAAACTAATATTTTTATTTGAACCATATTTTATGCATAATATTCATAGTGGAAGCAGCTCAGAATTTTTTTTTCTTATTCAAGAGTTGTTTTAACTGAGGAAAGAGGAAATAGGAACTCAAATTTATCCAATTGGTCTTTCACTTTCAGATATATCTGCATATAAATGTCATCTCAAGCCACTTCCCTGTAGTTTTCCAAGCACAATTTCACATCATAGAAGGTAAAGGATGCATAGGGATGTGGTCTGTGCAGAAGTATATGGGTTCCTATTGTCATATGATGTGTGTCTCCTGTTATTTCTAAGAACACACACACATATATCTAAAACATATATATGCATATATATGTACATGTATATGTATACATATGTGTGTATATAATATGTATAATATATGGAAATGGTGAGTTATGAAATGAATGCAGACTTATTAAAATCCCACTTCAACATTTACTGACTTTGATGCTTTGTCCAGTTCTTAGCACTTCTCTAAGCTCAGCTGTCTCATTCCTATGCAGTGATACTGTGTTATTGCAGTGTCATAATATCATGAGATGATATGTCCACTGTGCCAGATCCATAGGATAGGTGATTTAAATATAATTTTTCACGATAACCCTGTTTCTCACTTTTTTTATATTTGTATTAGGATGAATTTGATGCTACTGTCTCTGTTGACAAAAAAGTTAAGATATGAACACTATTTGATCTGAGGCCCAGAGAGTAAGAATATATATTGAAATCTATGATCTCAATGAGGCCAAGAGAGCAAGACCATATTTTAAATATGTGATAACATTTTATTATAGTTTGTCACATTATTCTCTTTTACAAAATATGTGATTTTTGAAGGCCAGTTTAATTATATATTCTTGTGTGTATTATTTTGCTTAGTATCCCCTCACTTTTACTATTCTGTCAGAAAGCTTACTGTTATCTCTTCTTTTTTTTTCAGGAAGAGTTTGCAGTGAGGGACTACTAAATATTTAGGAAAGAATAACCACTTAATTTTATTTTATCTTATGAAATTGGAAGAGATTTACAACTGAATCATTGTGATTGTGTGTCTCATCTCTGTACACACTAATTTTTCTTTATAGCAAACAGTCTACTACCAGATATCAAAAAACAAAAACAATGATGAAAAGTTCTGTATGTCTCTGTATATATAAATGAGCTGGGCAGTGAAAGTGGTTAGCCTCTCAAAGTCAGCTACAATTCCAAGGTTGCTCCCCCATGAATGCAAAGATCGATATCGGCCATGAAATCAAGATGCACTCAAAAAGGAAAAGTATAGTCCTTTACATATGAAATTAACAGAAACTTCCTAAGGAACCACAAACATGAACTTAATGTGCAAAGACAACAGATCAACTAGCTTAAATATAATGATGGAGCTAAAGGAGAGCACAAGAATAATGCATGAAAAATTAAAAATTGAATTAAAATGAAAATCTCACTAGAAGGTTTTGGTTGCAGTTTCAAGCAGGAAGAAGAAACTGTACAGATGAAGATAGGTCAGTTGAAACTATTCACCTTCAAGCAACATAGCAAGGCCTTCAGCAACTTAGTGAGATGTAGTTTAGGGGTAAAGTGACCCTGGGTTCAATTTGCAGTACTAAAAATCCAAGGGCAAATAAAAAGTCTTCAAAGCAGCAAGAGAGAAGTGAATCATCATCATTTAAAAGAAAGTCTTTATACCATTATCAGCAATTTCTTACAAGAAACTGAAGGCCAAAAGACAGTGGTATGACGTTTTGAAAGTGCGGGAAAAAAGCAAAGTAAATATCAAAAACCTCTTCAACAAAGAATTCTGTATTTTGAAATACTCTCTTCATGAGAGAAAAAGAAATTAATATATTTTCAAATAAACATAAGCTGAAGGGTTTTATTTCTAAGAGACTTGATATATAAGAAATGCTGATGGGAGGCTTAAATAAAAGGCACTAGAGACTAACTTAAAGGCATATGCAGAAATTAAAACTTTGATAAAGGTAATCAAATAGTTAAACATTTAAAAAAAACATGATGTTTTTTTTCTGTGTAGCTATTCCTTTTAATTACCACATTATTTTAAAAGCAAATGCTTAAAATATAAATCAATGTTAATAGGCAAAATGTGAAAATGAAGCTTGTGAAAACAAATTTAGGGGAGGGAAGATGCTATCTAGGAGCAGAGTTTCTGTGCATTAATAAGGCTAAGATAATATAAATTTAGATCAAGTTGCTAAAACTTAGGATATTATTGTTAGAGCTCTAAAGAATATACTCAAAAACAGAAATGAAAAGATAATTTTAAAATGGTACAAATAAAAACAGTAATTAAACAGAAGAAGACAGTATTGGTAGAAATCAGAAGTTTTTAAAAAGTCTAGATCATACAGAAAGCAAATAGAAAAGTGGCTAATATAAATTTTTCCTTAAAGTAATTATTTTAAATTTAAGTAGATTAAAACCTCTGGCTGAAAAATAGAAACTAAAATATGGATTGAAATAAGAAAGCAAGGAACCATGATGAAACTAAAGAATCTCTTAAGATTCAGAACACAAATACATTAGAGGTGAAAGAATGAAAAAAGACATTATCATATACAGTAAACAAAATGGAGTTGTTTCTATGCTCATTTTATAAAAAAATAGACTTCAAGTGAAAACCATCAGAAGATACAAAGTAGGACATTATATGTGGGGAAAAAGATCAATGAATCAGGGAGAAATATGAAATATTTGTGAATATGTACTTGAAATATAAGTGAATATGTACCAAATAAAGGCTAATCAAGATAGATAAAGCAAACATTGACAGAATTGAATAGAGAATAATTTGACAATAATAGTTGATGAATTCATAACCACATTTGAATAAGTGATAAAATAACCAGATAGAAGATGAATAAGAAAATAGAGGACTTGAAAAACTCAATAAATCAATTAAACTAAGATACATATAAGACTTCACCATATAATAGCAGAACATAAATTTATCTCAAAGGAACAAGGAATTTTCTCCAGGACAGTTCCTATGTTGGACCACAATGTAAGTGCCACTAAGTTTGTACATATCAAAATTATGTAAATTAACTTGGAGCCACCATGGAATGAAACTAGAAATCAATAAAGAAGGAACACTGGAAAATTCAGTTATGTGGCAATTTAACAACATACTCCTTATAAAGTGAAGACAAATGATAAGGAAAACATTAGAACTATGGAATGCAAATAAAGCAGTGACCTGAGGGAGATTTATAGCAGCATATGTCTACATGAAAGAAAGAAACATCTCAAATCAATAGTGGAATATGTACCTTAAATTAAAAGAGGAAAAAATGACAAAATAAATTTGAGCTACCAGAAAAGGTAATAATAAAAATTAGGATGGTGATAAGTAAAATATAATAGAAAAAAATAAAAACTGCTGAAAGTTTCATTGGCATAATGACAGGTATGTAGCTCATTGGAATAAAATCGAGAGTCCAGTAATAACCCTGTACATCTATGCCAATTATTATTATTATTTTTCACTGGTGATTGATCCCAGAGGCACTTTCCCACTGAGTCACATCCCTAGCCCTTTTTACTTTTGAGTTAGGGTCTTGCTATGTTGCTGAGGGCCTCACTAAATTATTGAAGATGATCTTGAATTTGCAATTCTCCTGCCTTAGCCTCAGCATTGGATTACAAGTCAGCACTACCACACCCAGCTGGCCAATTAATTTTTGCCAAGGATTCCGAGCCTATTCAATGAGGAAAGAAAAGTCATTTCACTAAATGGTGTGAGAACAAGTGGATATATATTCATAAAAAACTGAATTTGGACCAATACTGTCTACAATATGAGATATCAATATTGTGTGATGTTCTGAATATAAAAACTAAAACCATAAATTTCATTAATGAAAATAGGAATAATTCTTCCTCACATAGCATTTGACAATGTATTATTGTATGAAACCAAAAGCATGAGTAACAAAGACAAAAAATCCCACATATTTGATTTCCTCAAGTTGAAAATTTTGCAATATTCAAGTATATTAACAAAAATATAAGAAGATCCTAGGTATGGTGGCTCAGCCTGTAATCCCAGTGACACAGGAGGATGAGACAGAAGAATGGAAAGTTTGAGGCCAGCCTGGGCAACTTAGTGATACCTGGTCTCCAAATAAAAAGTAAAAGGAGCTAAGGATATAAACCAATATCTATTTAGGCCCAATATTCAAAATATAAAAATAAAAAATATTCTTCCAACAGTAAAAATTAAAATCGACCAATTGATTCCACCAAATATATACAAATATTAAACCTGAAAATACAAAGGTGCTCAATGTCACTAGTCATTATGGAACACATTAAAGCACAGTGAAGTACCATTTCATACATACCAGAAGGATGCAACTTATGGTTTGAATTTAGCCTCCAAAATTCATGTTGAAACTTAATTGCCACTGTCACAGTATTGGAAGAAAAGATGTATCAGATGATTCGGTTATAGTCAGTCCCTGCTCTCATGAAAAATTAATGTCAATGAGAAGGGGATGGGTTAGATATTGTGAGTGTGGATTTGTTGTAAAATTAGCCCCTTCTTGCTCTATCAGTCTTTCTCATGTGTCCTTTCTGCCCTTCTGTCTTCACCATGGAAAGCCCTTACTAGATGCCAGCATGGTGTTCTTGAACGTCCCTAAATCCCTAACCTTCTGAAATTAATTTATTTTCTTTATAAATTATCCAGTCTGTGGTATTCTGTTATAGTAGCATTAAATGGACTAAGACAGATGATAATAATTGAAATAAAAATAACAAATAAAATGGAAAATAACAATTATTGGCAGGGATGTGGAGAAACTGGAACCCTCATACATTGCTGGTGGGGTTGTAAAATGGTTCATCTGCAGTGAAAAACAGATTGGCAATACGTGCTGGTTAAATTTAAGGGTCAATTTGGTTAAGAGATTCCCAGATAGCTGGTAAAACACTGTTCTTGGGTGTGCCTGCGAAGGCCATTCCAGAAAATTTGTATTTGAATTTGTAGATTCAAATACTAATTCACACTCCAAGTGTGTCTGGGTGCCATCCAATAAATGGAAGGTCATAAGGAAACAGAAATGTAGAGGAACACCTAGTTTGCTCTGACTGCTTAAATTGTACCATTTATCTTCTCCTTCCCTTAGATAACATCACTCCTGTTCCTAGGCTTTCAAACAGGACTAAGATAAACCAATTTGCCTAGTTCTCAGGCTTTCATTTGGAATTTCACTATCAATAGTCATGGGACTCAAGCTCACAAATGGCAAATCATGTGACTTCTCATTCGCCATAATCTTGTGAGGCAATCCTTCATAAAGAATATATTTATTTCTATCTGTCTATCTATAAATCTCCTATTAGTTCTGTATTCTGAAGAGACCTAATATCCAATTCCTAAAATGTGAAACATAGAATGTATAAAACATTAACTCTTCTCTTACATATTTTATATGAAATAACTTAAAAAAGGTACTCAAATAAATGTACTTCATTTACAGTCTTACAGTAGAAGTATTCAAAATACACAAATGTGCTAACAGATTAAATGTCCATTACTGAAAGATGACATAAAGAAATTATTGTATATATTTACACCAGAAAATAATTTAAAGCCATGAGAAGGAATGAAGGATTGGCACATGCTACAAGATCATCTAAAACATAATAGTAAATGAAGAAGCCAGTCACAAAAGTCATGTATCAGTATCTAGAGTAGATAAATACATAAAGAAAGAACACAGATAGGTGGCTTTCAGGGGTTGGGAGGAGAAAATTCAGAGCAACTCTTTATTGGGTTCAGAGTCTCTTTTAGGAATGATGAACATGTTTTGAAGCTAGATAGAGGTGGTGGTTGCACTATATTTTAAATCCATTAACAGTCCACTGGATAGTTCTTTTTAAAATAGTTCTATCAATTTCAGCTCAGTAAAAGCAAGAAGAAGAAGAAGAAAAAGGAAATGAGGAGGAAGAAAACAATGAAGAAGAAAATGAAGAAATAATGAACTATTTGAGAACCCTTATTCATGAGTATCAGTATGGTCAATATGTGAAAAACCCTCACTGTCTGATGCCTGAGGTGCACACCGAGAGTAACACAGAATTGATTTAGAAAATAGATATATAGGAACATGCTTTTAAATTAACTTTTTGACAGATGATCTGTCCTATCTCTTTATAAATTTTCTTTTAGCTTGAAATACATGGTTCTTATGTTTTGGATGAGACTCCTCTAAATCTTGGTGTCTGAGTTGCAGCCTTAGCTATATCCTGTATTTACAATAGCAATCTAAACCTAACATAGCAGGATTGTTTGTGTTTAACAATGACAGACATTGAAGTAATAATCTAAAGTGACAGGGGTTCCTCAAATGTTAACTGTGATATTTCTTGAAATATCACTAGAAACCAAAGAGACATTGTAGAAACAATAGCACATAATAATAGAATTTTATATTATGACATGATATATCATTGGGAACCATATGGACTGGCTAATCAAGATGATTTACAAGTACAGGGTTGCACCATTTTATATTAGTTTTTGCTCAATATCTACATGTTTTTTATTTATTTTTTATTTTTTTGATATATATATATATATAATATATATCATAATATATATTATATATATATATATATATATATATATATATATATATATATATATATATATATGAGAGTGTGTGTGTGTGTGTATTTAGTTGTCAATAGACCTTTATTTCGTTTATTTATATGCAGTGCTGAGAATCAAACCCAGGGCCTCACATGTGCTAGGCAAGTACTGTACTACTGAGCCACAACCCCAGTCCTACATGGTTATTTTTAAAAAAAATAAATTTGAGGGTTTTTTTGGTTTCCTGAAGTCTTGGGTATGTCAACCCTTCTAGACTAAGTTCAAAACATATATTCAGTAGAACCACAGTGATTCTATCCTATAAAGGCATTGCCTTGCTTTTGTCATTAAAATTAACTAGGTGTGGACTAGTAGTACAGGAACTTGTCAGTAGATGGTTATCAGAAACCCAAGAAAAGAAAATAGGATGTGATTAAGACATGACGCTGAAAGAGCACAAGTATGAATAGATTAAGACAAAGTAACAGGAAACAGTTTAAAGAGAGTACACAGGCCCCACACTGATTGATGTAAGTACCTAAATAACAACCTTTCAATGCAGGATTAATTTACTGAAATAGAAAAAACCCAAGGGAAAGTGAGAAGAATCTTTATTGAAATCCTTAATTTGTAACTCACATAAAAAAAAACAAAACAGGATAATAGTGCATTGGATACACATCATATATATATATCAGCTCATTTTATCTAAAAAATACATGGTAAAATTTTACTAAACCTCTCTATTTCATCTTATTTATGCATCAATCAAATATGAGAGGCAAATGAGTTGCAAATATGGGTTAAGAGGAGTCAGTAGGTCTACATAATACAGCTCAGATCTGAGAATCAAGATTTACACAAAAAACTTAAATGGATGATAATTACAGCCCTAAATCCCTTTATAGGAAGAGATGAACAAGCTGCACAATTCTGATAAGCCTTTCCTCCAGATTAAGCTCTTAAATTAGCTTCCAGTGTTACATAATAGACATTAGGTAAGATTTTTACCAGGGCATTTTACTGACAATATGTATATGACATAAAACCTAAAATTTAGAGTTTAGAAATGGTGTTGCTCATGCTTCAGATTTGACAAAGAATATCCTCTTGTGACTACATTATTCTCCCTTTTCCTTTCATTTCAACAACATATATTTAAAAGAGGAGATAACTAATGCAAATTATGATCATTTTATTACTAGATATATCAAAAGTTACCAGTCAAATCTTCCAAAGTAGGGTCTGTGATGAATGAACTCTTCAATAAAAGAAAACAAAAGATTGAGAGAAAGCTTATGATAAATTGAAAAAAATGTCTGTGTTTCTAGGGAGGGAAACATTTAAAAATTTGATACATGATAGTTATCAGGAGGCTAAAAAGTTGATAAAGTTCAACTAGACAGAAAGTATCCATGCTAAACTATTCATCGCTTCTGCTTTCATCAGATCCTTAGTTTTCCTCAGCCTGTTTGATTCTTAACCACATTTATAATGAATGAAATAATGTACAAGTAAGCAAGCTGCCAAAAAGAGTGGAGAAAAAGTTAAAAAGAGGAAGCCAGTGAACACACCAACCAAAGCCTGAGGCATCTCCTCAGGAAGGGCACCACACTGGCTCCACTCATTTTTTTCAGCTCTGTGTTGCAAAGACAAGGTTCAAAGCGAGCATCCCAAAGGTCAGAAACTCTTATATAACCCCCACTTGCAAGGTGGCTACTCTAACCTAGGGTCTATAAGTTGAGACTTCTGGAGCCATGAACACTCTTATCCCAAGGTGCTCATAGGGTGAGTTTCCACCATAAAAGAGGAAGTCAAAGACCAGAGGACAGTACCCCTGCTGAAAACAACCAAACAAACAAAAGGTAAGATCTTTAGAACCATTTTGTAATGACAATGTCCTTAGCAAAACATAACACTGGACATTAGAACTATCCTTGGAAACTAGATGTCACAAGTGCCACTATGACCTCAATAATTAACTTTCTGATATCAGCTCCTTTATAACTCCTGATCCAAGCCCCAAATCTTCACTTTTTATATAGTAGGTACAAAGACTAGGTGGTTTGGGAGGGGTGGGGAGGTGGGGAGAACAGTTGAGGTGTGGATTGTGGGGAAAAAGGTTATTTGGCCCTGTTAATTTCAAAGCTAGGAGTTTTACCTGTTTCCCACCATCTCCAAATTCTTTGCCAGAAATGGAAAACACTCTTCATTATCAAGTAGGTGGATATCAGCTATGCATTACTGTAGCTTACCAGTCTGACTGCCTAGCATGCTCATAGCCCTTACTTCTGAATAACACTTTCACAATAAATTATTTGAACTCTTATAATAAAATAGTTTCTTGAAATGTCAGGTCTTTCTTTTAAAGGGAAATAACCAACAGTTTTATCTGCTATTTTAACTGAGTTTGAGTAAAGGAATTTCAAGTAGGATAAATACAAAAAAAAAAAATCTGTAACTAGACAGACAGTGGAGAAAGTGCTGAAAGCTTAAGGAAAAAGGAAATTGAATGTTTTAAATATTAACTGGTTATGATGGAA
The DNA here is from genome assembly GCF_047511675.1 of Marmota flaviventris. Lineage (NCBI taxonomy): Eukaryota > Metazoa > Chordata > Mammalia > Rodentia > Sciuridae > Marmota > Marmota flaviventris. The sequence goes on along the minus strand of NC_092499.1, from coordinate 52,807,188 downwards.
TTAGCCTTTTTTTCTAAAGTAATGCCATGTGTCACACACACACACACAAATCTATCCCTAATGTTATCTGAATTTCAACAGTTTTCAACTCAAACTAGCAAAATATGCCAAATTCTAACCACTGTCATATATACATATATTGACATACACACAGTATATATATATAAAACTATATATAAATATATATATATTTATTATATATATATAACTACTGCTATCTCTGGTGACAATGTTCATATGAGTTATGGGTTTTAGTTTTGACAAATAATAATTGAATCTGCTAAATAAAGCGTAAAGGAACATATTTAAAAATATTACTTATAGCTGAGAGGATTACAAGCAAGATTAGAAAATGAGTTTCAATAAATGAAAGAAGGATCAGAGATCAAGTTTTGATCAAAATCATGCCACAGAAGATATGTGGTCAATAAAATATTATCAGTTCTCACTGCTGCCAGACCTAGTGTCATGAGCACCATGATGCTGCCCTGGATGTCAGGTTGGGAGCTGCCCTGGGAATGGTGCGCTTCTGCTCCTGCTACCATCTCCGAAGCACACTGCCCACTCAACCTGCTCCCTTGATTTAGGAAACAGCATAATAAAATTTATGTACTCACACAGTCAGAAGTTTTGCTGACTTGTAGGTGTATAAACAGACAGATATACTCAGAGAGACTTACGAGTTTAATACTATAATTACTGCTAAGAATAAAATAAAAACAAAAACAAACTTATTGGCCCAGATATCAAAAGTAGTTCTCAATAGATTAGAGTTCAAAATGGACAAAGAAACAAACAGAGAAAGGCCTACAAACAAGATTCTCTCTCACCTTTTGTTCAACAGTATGTAGATACCCACCCATAGCTATTAATTAATTTTCAGATGCTGCCAAATGATCACATAAAATCAAATCATCAATTACTTCTAATTACGATAGTCAGATTTGAACACATCAGATATAAAAATAAAAGTTCAGTATAAAATGCAATATTAGTAGGAAGGAAATGGAAAATGATTAGGAAGGAAAAACAAAATTAAAGTAGGCAAAATTCTCTTGAACCTTTAGATTCTCCTCTAGGACCCAGGGAAAAGATTCAATTTTGGCTTGAACTGTTTATGAGATGCACATTTCTGCTAATGAAGTGGCTCTGGTAGATAAATCTGTATCATGGTAGAAGACCTCCAAAACTTAATGTAATTTTGATGAAAATTTAAAATAACAGATACACAAACAAGCACATGTAGAGGGAATCAAGCAAATGTTTTTAACATGTTCAAAGTAAAATTCAAAGAGATGTATTTATGGAATAGGAATATTAAAATAAATGTGACAATGGAGACAGAACTAGATTCTTCTATATTGAGGGAAAAAAAAATCAATGGAACCTTTACCTGAAAAGACAGATTTTACATATAACATATTTTATCTATAAAAAATCATTTCTTTTCCGTTAATACCAGATATTCGCAATTTACAGACTTGCGTCATAGACAGTACAGTTTTTCACTGAAGCTGCCTTCTTTTTCTACAAAGTACATTGCTTATGAAACTGTTATATTAAAGACTGTTTCCCCATTTCTGTATTTATCTTTCAATGGTTATAATTGATTACTGTTTATAGGAATTTAACAAATTTCTATAATTTTTCTAAAACATAAGATTACATCCAGGAAGTCAATGAGAACAGCTTGACAGTTTCATCTCTATTTCAGTATATTTAAATGCATTAAAATTATGCACATAGACCATATATTCATATATATTAGTCTTTCATTATGAACCCCCCTATATCACATGTAAAAAGGAATTGAATTGTCTCATGTACTTTAATTTTCTGAAATCCTGGTAGTAAATAATTTTGTAGGAAACAAATAAAGAGTGATATTTTCTACAACACCCAAAACTATCAAAGCTGAATGGCTTAATGAGTAACCTAAGTTCATAAAATGATTAAACAGTGAGCTTGTCTTCATTTTTGTATGCCTTTAAAATACCAGTAAAGGTCAAAATTAAAAATCAAGGAAAAGAAAAACATGGCATACTAATTATATACTAGTTTAAGCTTTGCAGTTTTTCTCATATGGACAGTTTTCATCAAGATAATAAATTGCTATTTTATGGCTTGGAGATTTACATAAATTTGTTCAATACTTAACCCAGATGCTTGACTTCAAGGACATTCAAAAAATAATTATTAAGTACTGGATATTTAGAATGGGAATATAATTTACATTTTCAAGTCTGACACACTTCATTAATAGATACATATTTTTCTTGTTTCAGATTAACATAAATTATAAAATGTTAAATTGAATCACAGTGCTAGCTTAGTTTTGGCATAGTGAATTACTTTTTTCCTAATTGCATTGTTTTATAATGGCATCTGCTAGAGAAACTCTGTGAAGTGTTAATAAAAATAATAGTCTCATCTATCTCAAAACAAATAATTGAAGGGTATAATTTACTATATAAGAGACTTTCCTATAACCTCTCCTTTTCAATCAGTAGAAGCAATGATAGCTTTCCTTAGGCAGAAAATGCTATACATTGTTGAGATTTTCAGATAGTTTTCCTCTCATTCTTCTTGGAACTTTTTCAATAAAGTTTGCTTAAGTTTGCCAAAAACAATTTGATTAGATCCACTTATTCTGAGATGTGAGTAAATAGGAGTGATAAATATTCAGAAATATTTGTCATTTAAAACTGAATGGCTGGATAATCTAATTAAAAATCTCCGATTGGTGTTACTTCCAAGTTATGGTAAATGCTTGGGAGAAATATTTCTATTGTCCTGTAATTCTTCCCATTTAAGCAGAGCTAATTTGCACAATAAATGTTGCTGTTAGAGACCTATTCTTTCATGTTATGGTCAACACAATCACATAATAATCAGATCATGAAATAATATGATTGATGTCTTATTTTCACATATATCAAGTGATTCTGTTGGGGCATTTGGGTACTTTACAAATCTGTTCTATCACTAGTTACACACATTTGGTATGTCACTCAACATGTTTTCTTGTAGATAAAAGTGGAAATTATACTGATATCACAGGGTTCATGTGAAATCAAAGAGTATATTACAGTGTTTTTCAAGCAAAAAACAGTTAGTAGCAAACAAGACACTGAAAGACTAATATTACATAATACCACTTATGTGATGTCTAAATTAGTCAAATGCACAGAAACAAAGAGAGGTGTAGTGGTTGCCAAAGACCAGAGAGAGGGGGAAAGGGAGAGGTAATACTCAAAAGATACAAAGTTTCAGTTATACAAGATGAGCAGGTCCTAGATCGTCTATGTACCATAGTGCCAACAGTTAATAACACTGTTTTGAATAAAGTTCAATAACTCTGTATCAAATATTTAAAGTTCTCTTAAGAAAGCAGATGCAATAATAAATAAAAAGGTGGAAGGAAATTGTTGGAAGTGATAGAAAGGTGTATGGCATAGATTGTTATGATAATGTTATGAGGGTATATTTATTTCCAAATTCAAAAAATTGTATATACCAAATATGAACAACTTTTAACATGTCAATCATACTTGATTTATAAATAAATAAGCTGATTTATAAATACATAAGGTGATTCAGAAATAAGTAAAATAAATTTTAAAAAGTTAACTAGATAAAGAACACAGTTTTAGATTATTTCATAAAAGTCTAGAACATAAATCAATATTTTATAGAGATTATCCAGACCAAGGGTTAGCTAAAATTTTCTGAAAGGACCAGATGGTAAACATTTTTTGCCTTTACAGACCACATTGGTGTCTACACAGCAACTCAAGTCCACTATTGTAGAGTGAAAGAAGCCACACACTATTCACAAAAGCTAAGATAAGAAATCAGCCTAGGTCATCAATAGATGAATGAATAAGGAAAATATGGTGTATATACACAATGGAGTATTATTTAGCTATAGAGAAAAATGAAGAGGTGGAACTGAACTGCATCATGTTAAGAGAAATAAGTCAAACACATTAAAAAAATACTATCACACATTCTCTCTCATATGTGGAAATTGAAAAAAGCCAACTTGAAAGTAGAACAGAGATTATTAGGGTCAGGAAGAGGGAAGGGTGGTTGGCTATACATGATCACTGCAAGCTGCATGCATGTATGGAAATATCCCAGTGAATCTCATTAATATGTGCAATGAATATGTGTTAATAAAAATAGATATGAAAAAGCAGCCATAGACACAAATTAAGGAATGCAACTGTTATGATTTAGATATTAGGTGTCCCCTAAAAACTCATGTGTGAGACAATACAAGCACATTCATAGGTGAAATGAGTGGGTAATGAGAACCTTAACAATCAGTGAGTTAATCCCCAAATGCGATTAACTGAGTAATAACTGAAGGTGGATAGGGTGTGTCTGGAGAAGGTAGGTCATTATGGGCATGATTTGGGGGTATATATTTTGTCTCTGGCAAGACTAGTCTCTCTGCTCTGCTTTCTGATTATCATGGGCTCCTCCCTCCACCACACTCTTCTCTGGTGATATTCTGCTTCACCTTGATTCCCAAGGAATGGAGCCAGCTGTCTATGGACTGAGAACTCTGAAACTATGAGACTCGGAATAAACTTTTTCCTGTTCTTATCAGGTCTTGCAGTCATAGCAGCAAACAAAGCTGACTAAAACAGTGGCTATATTCCATTAAACTTTATTTATGGACATGGAAATATGAAGATTGGAAAAATTTCATTTCTCATGAAATATTATTTTTGAAATTTATATTTTATTAAATTATACATATATAAAATATCTTTAACATATAAACCATATAAAAAGACAACAGGCTGAATTTTGGAGATTCCTAACTTTGCTCCCATTTCACTTCTTCCTCTCTAGGCAATGAGGCTCCTACTTACATCCTAGGACTTTTACAGAGAATGACTTATGTGTATGACATAATCCTTTTGAAAGAACTTTATAAATTGAAAAATGGTTGACAATTATTATTGTTTAATTAAAATAGTACAAAGTAAAGATAAAATACAGACTATGTTAATTACCATAATACTTTAGGTTTTTAAATTGCTTCATGAGGAAAATGAAAAAAAAAAGACAATGAATCTACATTTATTCTTGTATTTGTATTATCTAAGATAGTACTTACCATTTAATAGGTAAAACTTTATAAGTTGATTAAATTAATACATATATTCATATATTTACTGGAAATAAAGATAGATTGTCAATAAGAAACTTTGTTTACAGGGTAAAATATATGCATTTAAACATAGAAAAGGTAAAATAAAATGGACTTCAACCACCATGAATTTTTATTCTGCATGTTGTTATATGACTCTTGGATATCCATTGGCATTTTTCAGATTCTTGTAATCCAACAGAGTAGATAATTCTTAATGTCTCATTTTAATATAAATATGTTTGGTGGTTAGACTAAGATATTAACCATCAGAGAGTGAAAATGAATATTTTAAAATTTAATGATAAACTGCAGATTTAATTTGCAGTAATCCATTTTCTCAAAGTTTTATTCTAATTTTAGATATAAGTTTGAATTTAAAATTCAAATATATGTTTTCCAAATTTTCTCTGTCTTCAATCCCTCAAATTCCTTTTATTTATGTTTCCATTCTAAATTTTTTTCCATATTTACATAATTAATATTTAGTGCCACTAGACCAAAATATCACATTCCCTCTTCCTGAACTGGGTTTTGTTTAGAACAACAAACTGAAAGGTTCATTCCACAAATAGGTGAGGATTCAGTTAGTCAGGAAATAATTGTGGCTGTTGTGAGCATTCTAAAAGCACAATGGCTTAATTAAATTCATTTTTATCTCACACAAAACTTGAGGTAGCTGTGCTCTACAAAAAAAAAAAAAAACCCTCTTCATTTTTCTCTATGGCTAAATAATACTCAGTATCTCACACAAAACAGTGGTAGCTGTACGCTACTATCTATCTATCTATCTATCTATCTATCTATCTATCTATCTATATACACCCAAATATATATATTTGTTCCCTCATCCTTCTGGTATTTTTTCATCCACCTGCTTGAAAATGAATCACCTCAAAATCTACCTGCTTGAAGATGAATCACCTCAAATCCACATTGTTACCTGTAGAAAGGAAAGAAGAGGAATTGGGAAAATCATGTCCTTTTTTATAAACATGTGAATCAGAGATTGCATAAAACACTCTTCCTTTGCTCTCTTTGACCAATTATTAATCACACTGGAGGCCTAGCTTCAGATGCTGCTGCTTAATACAGACTTATTTTTGGTATCCATGTACTTACTTAGCATTAGTGTTGTATAACTATATAGTATAGAGGAAAAAATATGTATTGGGAGACAATTATTAAGTTTTTTCACGAATATATATAAAAGATTTGCCCAAACTGACTTTTATATGAAGAAATAGGACATACATGGAAACAAGAACAAGACTGAGAGTTACCATCAAAGAAAATGGAGCAGCAAATTATAATATAAATATATAATAGGAAGAAACTGGTGAACAGTAATAAGGTTTGACTTACGAAATGCAGTAAATGCATGATTCTAAAAAAAAATTCTACTGTGAAATTATGACATTGTCAATATTTGATTAAAAACTTCCTTTGATTTTTCCTAGCCCAAGTTTATGAATTAACATTATATCTGACTTCAACAGAGACCCAAGTTTATTTAAAGTAGAAGTGAAACAGATTCAGAGGAAGAAGTGCTTTGACATAATATAAGTGATGTAGTATAAACACACAATGTCTATGGCCTGTGAGGTGGGTCCAAGTCTCCTTAAGTTTCACAGTCCTATCTAGATATCAGGGATTCTGAAAGGTAAGCCAAACTTGTACCCTATCTGGCATCAACAAAACAGAATGAAATGACACAATTTGGGGAGTAGAAGACAATCTGTTTTCCTCTCCAGGTGTCAGCAGAGGCCAGCAAAGAGCTGAGCTTCCCATTCCCGTCAAAGGTAGAGAATGAAGTATTTTGAGGTGAGACAGTTAGAAGTAAACTTTCCTCAGTGTCATCAGGGTCGAGCAGGGAGCAGACTTTCTGCCTTCAACTCTGTAGCAATAGAATCATGTAAGTTAGTTGCCACTTTCCCCTTTCCTAGTAGTACTTGGCTCTAAAAGGAAACCCACAACCTCTTTTAGAGGCAGCAATGTGGTACATGGTGATTCCCCATTTTTGTTGGGAAGTTGTCAGTAGGGCTAAGAGGTGGGTAATCTTTAGTCTACTTTTGCTTGGTCCAGTGAGTATGATGTATATTTCACCCACCTTGCCTTCATACTACAACTCAACAGGAAGATAAGCTACTAAAATAAAAAAAAAAAAAAAAACAGATTAATTAAGATCTTAAATCTTGTAAAATAATATTCTAAATATTTAGGCTACTATCAAACCACTCATTATACCAAAATTCAATCATAATTGACAATCAAGAGATGCCAACACCAAAAGAGAAGATTTTGGGATTTCCTGACATGAATTTTCAAACCTCTGTTATAAAATTGATCCATCAATCAATTATGAATTATATTGAAACAAATAAAAATAAAAAAAATAGAAGTAATAAAAAAACAAATTGAATTGGAGATCTGAAAATAAGCAATAGCAGAAATTTAAATCACTGGATATATTAACTAGTACAAAGGATACGATAGAGGATGAAATTAGTAAATTTAATATAGAGAAATAGAATTTATGCAAGTTGAAAAATAATACAGTCTTAGATACTCGTGAAGCAATATATTCATACAATTGAAGTCTCAGAATCAGACTAAGAATGGGACTGAAGAAATATCTAAAGAACCAGTGACTGAAAACTTCCCAAATTTGTTTAAAGACATAAACCTATAGTTTCAAGAACCTAAATTAATCCCAAATGCATAAAATCAAGATAATCCATGCTAATATGTATCATGTTGATATTCCAAATGGTAAGGACAGAAAAAAAGAAATTTTAAAAGCAGCCACACAGAGAAATAAATTACTAATAAGAAGCACAAAGTGGTTCAACATTTTTTCAAATTAAAAGACGTGGGGAGGAGGCAGGAAAATAAAGAAAAGAAAAGAAAAAGGAGAAAGAGGAGGAGAAGGAAGAGAAATGTCAATCATGAATTCTATGTCCATTGTAACTATCCTTCAGGAATGAAGAGAAATAAAGACATCCTTGGTGGATAGAAGTTGAAGAGAAAATAAGAGATTCTGATGCAACTATAAACAGGAACAGAGATGAACCTCATGGTGATATTATCAAGTATAGATATTTTGGTTGTGATATGTTGCTTATTTTCTTCAAGATTTTAGATTTAGAGTAAGCAAGATAAAGGGTACATAGAATTTCTCTGTATTATGTTTTTTTAATACCTGCTTGCAAATTTATAATTTTCTTAGAATAAAAAGTAATTTAAAAACAATTCTATGTTTTTTATAGTAAAATGATGCTAAAGTTCATATTGAAATTTTGATTTTTAGCATATGATAAGTAATAGAGCAGTAGCTCACCATGAAGAAATGTCCAAGTTAAACAATCTTCAAACTCCTGCAGCAGAATACAGGGAATAAAATGAAAAGTATAAAAAATATTTTAACAATTCCTTTGGAAAAAAAACTATTCCATGAGCTCCGTTTTATCTACTTTATTTAAGTCAGGAGTCAGAGGGGTATTTTAATAACCTAATTTGTGTATCTCATAGTTAGAATAAGTCCTGTTTAAAAACTCAAATCTGAAAAAAAAAAAAAAAGGCTGTTTCAAGGTCAGAGTAGAAAGGAAACAGAAATCTCCTCCTTCAGTTTTTTTTTGGTGGTAGAAATTGGCATATGTACTTAGGTCAGTATAAATTTACTAAGTAAGTATTTGCATATACTAAATTGGGACATTTTAAATAAAATATACTCAAGTATATACAGTGGTATCTTCTTGGTGGTGGGATTTGAAATAAAATTATTTTTAATTACTTAGTAAAGTAAAAAAGAAGAAAATGACAAAGAGCATGATATGAAACAGAAACTTTAGGCATGTGAAGAATGTTCTCTGAATCTGTATATTTTTTCCCAATAAATTAAATGCTAGTTCTCATGAAAACGTTGGTGAGTTGAAAGAATGCAACCCATTTTTAAGTCCTATGGAATTTTGTGTCTTCTAGTCTCACCTGACAACAAAAGAGATTGAACAAAACAAAAGGATAATTATTGAGAGGTGATTTTTGCAATTGGGAGTAGTTTCAAAAAATATTTAAATTTTAATCCAGATATGGAATGATGCTACAGTACTTTCTGAAGTTGTTCCATTATGAGAAGTAAAACAACATTCTCAGTTATTTATCTCCACCTCTGCCTTCAAAATAGAATTCATAGTAGCAACAACATTAAATTATTATCAGTTTCCTCATATGAAATAACTTAATAAAAAGAAATAAATGTGAGTTCATTAGATAAGCTTGCTTTTAAATAGATAAGACTAACTCAGCATGAGCAACCATGTGACAGAGTACAGGAAAAAAATCACACTATTACCATGGGACATTCTTCTGAAGTGTTAATTTCAATCAGTAAAACTAATTAGAAACCTGGTTTAAGTATTTTTCATGGTAGATTGACTACTTTCACAATGTTGCCAGTTCATAGACTGAGATGTATAATACTGCAAAGTTCAGGTAACTCATCAAGGGTGGCTCTTCTGTAGAAATTGAATTCAAAAATTAAATGTAATTCTGTCCACTGAAGAAATGTTTTAATTCAGCTCTCAATTATTTATGAGTCATGCACTTCTGTTCAGAAGATATCAGCTTAAATAACTAGGTAATACTCAGAAGTAACCATTAAGGAGCCCTTTCAATAAGGTGATATTGGATAAGTTCTTACAGGAACGTAGATATCATTTTGAACTATAATAATTTCTCACTATTCCTTTATAAAAGTATGTATTCATTTAGCACCCAAATGATTTTCTCAATTTGATGTATTTTTGCCTTTTTCGTAAGTCTTGAATATTAGTTTGTCTTCTCTCATGTCAGTCATTATTCTATTATTTGCTGCAAACAAAATCTATTAGAGGACTGAAATACCCCAGTTGACAAAGGTGAAAAAGAAATCCAGCAGAACAAATAGCAGGAGAAAAAAAATCATCAAATGATAAGGAAAGACCAACATTTTAGATGTAAAAGCTCGATGTAAAACATTCTGTTGCCATTGTAAAAGATGTCCCTATTTGCCCAAAAAAAGTGGATTGGAAAAGTTTTCAAGCATACCTACCTAGAGTCTTAGTTCAGTTCTTATTCAGGAAATCTGTCTGCACAGCTGGCTGATTTTGCCTTCAAGAGCTGCGACTACCCTATGTGCATTAGGGCAATCCCAGCTACAGGAGAAGGTGTACTGAATTTTCAGCTCTATAAAATCCATGCTGCATTTACAAAATTAGGTCTGTCAACTGGCTGAAACTTCAGTATCAAAATTTTAAGTATAAAAGTATTGGTGATTCAAACAAAAATGTATAAAGGTCAGAAAAAAGTCATGGCCATCGTATATTACCATACAGCACATTCCTATGTCATCAAAGCAGAGTAAATTCTACTTAAATAGTAACACTGATGGATATCTTAAATATGACTTTGGATATCCTGGTTTTTATAAAATAGCAGATAAACAACAAATTTCTTCCTGTTTAAAAATAGGCAAAAATCTGTGGTGCCAAGAGACTAAGCAGAATTGATAGCTGACAGGAATTAAAATTTATTAATATTTAAATTTATGTAAAATGGTATAGTGAACCTAAAAAGAGAGAGACTGCGAATAGTAGGGCATAGTTTTTTTTTTTTTGTTGTTGTTGTTGTTTTACCACAAAGAAGTAGAAAGATGTAAGTAAAATCAACAAACAAGACAAAAAACAAAACAAAACTGGATGAGGTATGAAGGTAGATAAGGTGGAAGACCAGACAAGGAAAGAGTATGCAAAGACTGCTACTAAGCACCTGCAGTCAGGACAAGGAGGCCAGTGGAAATTGGGTCAGCAATTGGGAAGCCTGAGCAACACATTTCTTGTATGAATAGGACACATTCCTTCCTCCTTTTTTTGCTCAGGGTGCAAGAAGAACAAGATATTCCACAGGACCATGCAGTTTTTAGGATTATTATTCACATAAGCAAATAACAATAAGATTCATAACTAATCCTAAAGTGAAAGGACTGAGGGTCAGAGACCTTGATAGTTAGAGACAGTGGTATTGTAGAAAAGGAAGTTCCAGCACCAGCTCTCGGATAGTACCAGCTATTGTAAAGCTGATCCTGCAGAGCCCAAGTGACTGTAGCAGTGTGCAGTGACCAGTCCCTGTGATGCTACAGAAAGGATGTCAAGTGAGTCAGACAGAACAACAAGCAGGAGTTTATTGTAGATAGTGAGGATAAGGATGCACATTACAGGCACTGAGCCAACATTTTTCAGAGACAACTGTGTAGCTCTTTCAGAGTGTGGGTTTTTAAGGCATTTGAGTTCCTCGCTCTGCTCTTGACTCATTTTCTCTTATCCCTCTTTGTGATTACTTAGTGGTTTATTGCCCTTTAAATTTTTTTTTGTATAGCCCTTAGCAAATTTTCCTTGTAAGAGTCTGGATGTCCTGGTCAAAAGAGATCTTAAGTGTTATAATAAACTACAGCTGGAGAATGTCTGACATACCAATTCCCGCTTTCCAGATTGAGAAAGTTGAACTGAGAAACTTGCTTGTGATTTCCAGTCCTGTGACTGGACTTGTGGACTCCTTTTGATGTGTATGTTTGGTGGCCTCCCTGAAGGTTATCTCCCTTTGTAATCCTCCCTAGACTCCCTGCCATAGCTAACCATAGTAACACCAGTCAGCAGAAAACACCTAAATTATAATAGTTCTTACATTTGGAATGTTATGATATAAAACTCCCGGACATAAGTCAAGAAAAATAAAATGCAAAACACCCAAGTCAGATTAAATAATGAATGGTATGGCTTTAGAAACAAAGATCACATATTTCAGAATCCTTCTGCCTTCCATATAAAATGAAATATGACATGCTCAAGATTACCCAAGTTGCCTAGAGCTCTGCTTCACTCTGCATGGTGGAGATATCATGTTTCATATCATACTTGAAACTTCTAAGAAGTTATTCTGTGATTTATTAATATTAATGGAGAGAAAAATTCTAAAGTAGAAACTTAGTCACTTTCAACAAATAACTATAGATTTTTTGCTTTTAAACATAAAATAATCCTCCACATCTTTTCCATTATCCACAGATATAATAGTACTTGGCCTATAAGGGCAAACATATTTTTAAAAGATAGAATTAAATAAAAGTGTATAGAAGAGAACTTAAGGACGAATTTTAAACCTTAAGAAACTTACCATCTCAAACTGTAAATTCACATAGCTATTAGTGTCATGCTCGGGATGAGAGGTGAGTCGCAGAGATAATTCTTTTTTTAATTTCTTTTATTATTAGTTGCACATGACAATATAATGATCTTGACATATCATACATTTGAATCAAATGAGGTATGATTTCTCATTTTTCTGAGTGTACAGGTTGCAGAATCACATTGGTTATACAGACACGTATATACACACAGCAATACTAGTGTCTATTTTATTCTGCTGCCCTTCCTATGCCCCCTTCCCCTCTCCTCCCCTCCCATCACTTCTCTCTACCCAATCTAATGTGACACATTTCTTTTTAATTTTCCCTCACATCATCATACATGTATTTTGAGATAAAGAATTCTGAAAAGTAAAACTAAAAGCGCACTTGCCTGGCATGCGTGAAGCGCTGGGTTCGATCCTCAGCACCACATAAAAATAAAATAAAGACGTTGTGTCCATCGAAAACTAAAAGAAAAAATAAATAAATATTAAAAAACTCTCTCTCTCTCTCTTAAAAAAAAGTAAAACTAAAACACTTTAAATTTTATAGCCATATAGCAAAATCAACTTGTGGGTGTATGAAAATACATGTTTTAAAAGAAAACATAAAAAAGGTAGATATAGGAATATTTTAGTATTACAAGTGTTAATATGAGATCATTTAATATTGTATCTGAGATTTAAAGCATTTTAAAATACTGTTTTATTCACCTCTCTCTTGAAGCAACTAGTTTCGTATTTTTTATTTTTAAAAATAAGTTCACTTGTGGGAAAAAAAAAACCCAGATTCTCAAATCACGCCAAATGTGCATTCATATCATGTAAAAAATAACTAGGCATAATTAATATAAAAATATATTCATATATAATATGAAGATAAATATATAAGATATACATATAAAGAAATATGAATATACATAGAAACATATATAAATGTAAAATATAAATATATATAAAGATAATATAAAAGATAAATAAATATAAAAATATATTGTGTATAATTTTTACTCATGTAATAAGTATTATCTAACTAGTTAAAGAAATAAAAGTACTCTATATTTTTATATAAATGGTCAGAATGCCTTTCAGCCCATAGATTTAAGTGTCTATTTCTGTGTAGATTTGGGAATACCAAATTCCTGGTAGAGGGTAAGTGATATCTTGCTTTGTTTTGCTTGAATGCCTTTGAATAGTAGAGTTCTGGCTACTCATCACTTGCCACCTCCTATTGTCCCCAGATATTTTCACTGGCCTTTATCTGTCTGCAGCAACTGACTCCTAGAATTCTTGGCATGGATTTTGGCCCTTGTTGATCCTTCCTGATTTGAACCCTTACTGGCTGGGCTCAAGGAGCACCATGTTTTCCCGTTCCTGTTCCAAGCATAGAGGTGGTGATGGTCTCCCACTGCTGTTGTGTTTGGCTGACGTGATCTCTTGATTATTTCTTTTGCACACAACATTACTTTTGAATGAAGTCGTTATTTTTTTTTGAAATTCAGCAGTGTATACCCTCTCATATTTATATGCATTAATTTTTGTATTGTTTATAACATTCTTTCTCATGATTTTAAAAATCTGAATATTTAACTTTATTATTCTGTTTATGTCCCTACTTTCTCAAATTGTTATATATACACACACACGTGTGTGTATGTGTGTGTGCGTGTGTGTGTGTGTGTGTGTATATATATATATATATATATATATATATATATATATATATAAAATAAACTTGTTTATGCTTGAGCTTTTGTTTTGTCTTATTTTTTTGCTATAAAATGTTTTATCGTTTTATAGCATCATACAGATCATGTGTAATTTATTAAATCTGTTTAGGAATAACAAATTAGATTGATTCTTACTGTTATGAGGCACTAGCACAGTAACATCTCCTAACATCATTCATTGAAGAATTTAGTTATCTCATAATATGTAAATGCATCCTATATAACATATTACATTCCCATATAAATTATCCTGCAGTTAATCTCCATTCAAAATTGTGTTACACTTAGTGTATCTTTTAAGTAGCTACTTTATGTCAAGAACTGTAAAAATTCTGAAAACTCACCTTACTTACTAGGTAACAAATTAGCTTACCACACTCTCATGGATGTTGGTAGAAGACCCCAGAGTCCTTGGACAGAGAATTGGACTTTATTCCTCACAATGCTGAAAGCAGCCTGAGCTCCATGATTGCCAGGTCCCTTTTACCAATTCCCAACAGGGTGAAGTGGAGAGGCTCAAGTAGGCTTGGCGTTTGCAGAGGGTTTGCATTTCAAAGTCCATGATTAGGAACCCTCCACCTACTGTAACTGATTAGAGGAAGACATTTTCTTTATTATCTTGAACAGTAAACAAATATAACCTGTCTTCTAGAGGGAGACCCTATCAATCTTCCAAAAACTGTTTGCTATACAACATCTTTGAAAAAGAAATTCAAGATGAGCAGAAATGCAAGAGACCCATGAACATCACCTACTAACATTAAAAAATATAAGAATATCACCAATTTTTGTGTAGATATTTTGTTATTGATCATAGTCTAAAATTTTTATTGACATTATTGCAGTTAAATAGCTTAGATCATCTACCCAGGTAACTCATCCAGATACATTTATATTTTGCTTCCAATTAATATCTGTAGGGTGTGTTTTCCACTTTTCTTTCCCAATAGCAGCATCCAGAATTTCCAGTAATGGTTTTAAATATTGTATTAATAATAACTATTAATTAATTTTATGCTTCTCACTTTAATGAGATTACAACTAGACTTGAAGCATGACTGCTGCTTGGTTACCTGTGCATAAAAACCATAAAAGCACATACACACACATTATCAGACTGGGAAGTTTGACTTGCCAATTACATACTTAAATTTTAAGTGGATTCTTGGTCACAGATCAGAGGAATAGCCTTTGTCCTTGCCAAGATCATAAATGACTGAGTTTATTTTCAAAAGAAAAATAAAATAAATTTCTTATTTTCAGTTAGGTGGGATTTCTTTACCACAGGAACTATTATTTATAAAATTTGTCTCTGTTAAATACAACAGAGAAGAATAAGTATTTTTTCTTGTTTGTTGATTTGTTGCTTTCATTTCTAAAACATCTTTCATTAGCCTGCCAAGGGTCTGCAGAACATGGGCCCTCCAACACTTCCTTTATTTTCCCTTCACCCACAAACACCTTTGTTACATATTATTTTATGTTGACACTATTTATGGCATTTCATACTTTTATATGACCAGAAGTTACAAAATATTTAATTTGTTTACTTGCTCATCATGTAAATCCATGCTCATGGCTAGTCATTTTACCTCAGATTTCTGTTTTGAATTTTCTGTTGTTATGCTTTCTTTATTTTTTTAAAGGTTTTTTTCTTAAATTTATTTGTTCTTTTTTAGATATACATGATGGTAGAGTGTATATTGACACATTGTACCCAGATAGAGTATAATTTATTCTAAATAAAATCCTATTATTGTGGTAGTACATGATATGGAGTAACCCTGGTCATGTTTTCATATATAAGGATAGGAAAGTTTATCTGGCTCAATTAATTGCTAAATAAAGTTTATATTACCCTTAACATTAGTTGGTATGTAGGTTAATGCTCATATTTATAAGTATCCTTTGTTTTCATATTTAAATGAAAACTTAGCTAGACACAGTGTTCTTAACATTTATGTGTATATATTTTATTTCTTTCAAAACTGTAAGTATTGTTTCATAAGCTTTTGGCATTTACTGCTATTATAGAAAGATGCAAATGTGATTTCCCCCCTTTTTTTTGATTTGCCTTTTTCTGCTTGGCTTCTTATTATTTTAAAAATTTATGCATGATATTTCACAACATATTTTTTAGTAATGTTCTTTATCACGTTTCCTTCACAATCAGTTTGTTTGCCTTTTCAACTGAAAATTCTTTTATTTTAGTTTTCAGAAGACTTTTTAGAATTTTCTTAATTCAGTATTTCAACTTCAGAAGGACCAGGATTGAATTAGTAACCTTGATGGGTTTGGTGAACTAGTTCAGGACTTTCTGTTGTGTGATGCTGTGGTTTAATCTGTGTCTGACAAGTTTCAGATGTTGCCAACATGAAGTATTAAGAGGTAGGTCTGCTTAGAGCCAGTGAAGTCCTGAGGGCTTCTGCCTCTTTCCTGAGCTCAAGGCTCCTGTCAACCAGGCTCCCTGCAGAGTTCCTTAGCTTGCCAACCTCCTGCTCTCGGGAGCCATGGAGAACATAGCATTTCCCCTTTAAAGCTCCTGCCTTTGCCACAGGGGTACTTGGCACGTAGGCCCTCATCAGATGCTCATGCCTTGATCCTGGACTTCCTGCCCCCAGAACTCTCACTCTTCAGAATTATGACAATATTAAATCTTCACAATGAGACAAGAAATTCCTCAATTATCATCACTTCATCCTGTTTGGTCCTTTTCTTTAGTACCTGCCATAATAAACCCAATTTAACGTGGGTTTATGGTATGATGATGTATTGGCATGTTATATATAGTGTGTGTATACACACACAAACACACACACATGCACGCACGCATACACACACACACACACACACCTTTCAGTGTTATAATTGCATGATGAAAGAGGAAATTAAAATACACTGTCAAAAAGAATTTTTACATTATGTAAGCTTCATATTGTACTGTTTAAAGAAATCAAGTAACTTTAGGAAATATTCTGTAATAATTTAAGTATATAACAAAATCCATATTGTTCTTTAATTCAAAAAGTTTCCATAAAGTGAAAATAAGGCTTTTTCAGAAAGTTACTTAAAGAGATTTAGAGCCATTTATGTTACTTTAGAAAGTTCTAATATTGTTTTTCTTTAACTAATTTGTAGATTGTATATCTGCCCTCAATTTACAAAACTAACATTAATATTTATTACTCTTAATTTTTAGCTTATTTATTGCTTTTATCTTTATGTTTTACTTATTAACTTAGAATATTATGATTTGATATGATGAACTGAAAGGAGAAGATTTAGCTTATTTATACCATTCCATTCTTCCCCACCTGCTATGGTTTTAATATCCCTTCAAAACTCTGTTGGAATTTAATTGCCACTGTGAATGTGCTGGGAGATGACATCCTTTAAAAAGAGATGATTAAGTGTCATCCTCACGAATGGATTAATGCCATTATGGTGAGAATGGATTTGTTATGAATGCTAGTTCTCACCTGTATGTGTTCTCTTGTTCTCACCCTGCCTTACCCACTTGCTTTCTTGACACGTGATGTCCTCTGCCATATTACAATGCAGCAAAAAGTACCAGTTGTTGGCACCTTGGTATTGGACTTGCCACCTTACAAACTGTGAGAATAAATTTCTTTTTTTTTTTTGCTTGTTTGTTTTGGAAAATCAATTATTAGACTGTGCTATTCTGTTGCAGCAGCAAAAACTGAACCGAAACCCCTTTGCCCACTTTTGACAGTTTAGCTATCAGAGAGACAAATTATATGACTTTAAGTTGACACTTTCAAATGATTGAGATTTTTGTCCTCCACAGGTAATTTGACAATTTATGGAGAATATATGGTCACTAGGACTGAGAGAAATGGATGCTACTCTCATAATTAGGTAGAGATTACTATTGATGCTAAAGATCCAAGAATGCACAGGGAGGCCCCCATCAACAAAAAAACTCTCTAATATAACTTATTAATATTATGAATGTTGTAAAATGTTTCTCTAAATGAAATACTTATTTTTTGCACCAATAATTTTCATGTTTTTCATGTATGTAAATACATTTATATCTCTATTTTTGTCCTTTTCTGACTTTATATTTCTTATGTTAAGTGGCAGCTATCAAAATTGCTAATATTTATATTCTATTCTGTAAAATATTAAATTCTCATAAATTCTATATAATTTGAGTCTAGAAGTTGGAAAACAAGACAAATAATGCTTTTATTGTATTTTTCTAGTTAATGTAGTTTTTGTTTTTATATAAAGATCTACAATAGTAGGTTAGGCTTACTTTTTCTTATTGGTAAAATGTCATAACCTCTCTTCCAAATCATGTAATTATTATAAGCAACTAAATAAATTTATGTTTTCTTTTTTATAGAGCCATCAATCTTTCTAAAACATGAAATATCAAAACTAAAAATTTATGAAATATATTGGTCATTGCTTTTGCTTGTATTCTAAATTTTTGGGGCTTTTACAATTTTTCTCATGAAGAAAAAAATGGCTTATTTGGCAACCTGTAGATTGTCATCCTGCCATTTTAATTATTTAACTCATTGTACTGAATGCATTTTATGTAGAAGAACTTTCTATTGGAGCCCAGGAAAAACAATTTTTAATTTATAGTAAAAGAGTTTTTAGAAATGCTATGAAATTTTAATTTTGATTTATTTTATTTGGAAATATCTATCTATTTCCTTGTTTTTCAGTTTCATTTTGCTTTTTTCATAAAGGTACAATTACTGGCAAATTTTAAAATCATTTAATACTTGATAATTTCATATTTTTTGTGTACAGTTTCTGGTCCAAAATCATTTTTATTCCAAACTTTGAAAGGTTTTGCCCCAATGCTTTCTTGCTTACACTATATCTGATCAGAATCATTAAGCCAGTCTTATTCATGTTCCTTATAAAAAAGATGCATATTCCACTTTCTAGAGGATTTTAGCATTTTCTCTTTGTTTTCTTTTAAAAAAAAATATCAGAAGTGTCAGTCTAGAGTTTTTTTTCTTTTTTCCTATTTTGTCTCTAATATAATTCAAACTCATGTAATTCAAAATCTTTTAAAATCAATATTTCAAAGAGAGATCTGCACTCATGTTTATTGAAGTACAATTCATAATAGCCAAGATATTGATGTAACCTGAGTCTCCTCCAACAGATGTATGGATAAAGAAAATTTGTTAAATACACAGAAGAGAATATTACCTGGTCATAAAATAAATATAATGAAATTGTGCCATTTATGGTAGCATGTGTCATCCTGCAGGTGTTAAGGGAAATTAGGACGAGGACTGAAAGTTCTGACTTATATGTGGAAGCTGAAAGAGAATATCTCACAGACATAGATCACAGAATAATAGTTACAAGAGGCTAAGAAGCGTTGAGGGAGAAAGGAAGGATGGAAGGAGGATGTTTATCAGGTGCAGGAGTACTGTTGTTCAGGAGGAGTAACTTCTGATAATCTGTAGTATGGTAGGGTAACTATGGTTGACCATAATTTGTTGTATATTTCAGAATAGATAATAGAGAACATTTGTAATATTCCTAACATAAGTGATAGTATGAGGTGACAGGTATGTGAATTACCCTGATCTGATCATTGCACATATATTCAGTTAGTGAAAGATTAAGTTGTAAATGTGTGCAATTACCCTGTAAATGTCTAAAATTGGGTCATTTAAAAATGTTTTATGTTAAAAATGCAAAAAAATATAACAAAAGTTTATGCAATACAGCATTTTGCAAATACCCTAATTATCTTTTGGCCTGTTTTATGAATCTTCCTGAAATCAAACCTCCAAAATCAAACATAATCTTGATTTGGGGTAGTTTGTAGGACAGAAGACTGAAATTCAATAAACAACAAAACTGGTAGTTGTTGTATCAAGAAGGATATTCTTAAAAGGAAACTGACTCTATGAGATTAATTACCTCTGCCTGATTTAGGAGAAAAATTTTAAAGTTACCATAGAAGTGACTTCTGCTGCCCCGTTGCAAACTGTATATAAGGTAGCTAATACATTATGGTTCAGAAACAATTGTATGAGAGAAACATTCTGGATAATACAAACAGTTGAAGATGACATTTTTCCAAGATTGAAATGCAAAAAAATAAGTTCGCCAGAAAGCATTGAGTTGTAAGAATATCTGTGGAATATTTTGTAGACTATAGGGGAATTTTATGAAATTGCTTATTCTCACTGTTTTAGCATTTTATAAAAGCGGGGCAGCTTCATAGAATAACAGAAATACTTGTTTATGATTTATTATTTAATATTTGAGCTTAACACTCAATCTTAAAGTTTATAAAAAATAAGTGATGGAATAAGAGCATATTGGCAAAATAAAAATCAATGGAGAATATTATTCTTTGAATCTTTAATATTCCCCAAAAAGTTCTTTTGTTAGGCAATGCAGGTATGTACAAAGATGAAAAGACAAAATTATAAGCACTGTACCTTCATTGGTGGATTAATCCATTTGAATGAACTACTGGGTGGTAACCATAGGCAGGTGAGACATGGCTGCACAATGTTAAGTCTCTGGGAGTATGCCCTTGGGGAGTGTTGTGATTTTTCCTTGGCTGCTCTTTCTGTCTTTGTGTTTACTTTCTGGTCCTGAGCTCACCAGCTTTCCTCCACCATACTCGTCTCCCATGATGTTTCTTTCTTGGATCTTGCCAAACCTGAACCGAATCCTCCAAAACTGAGTCAAAATAAATCTTTCCTCCTCTTGTTCTTGTCAGGTATTTTGATCACAGTGACAAAAAGCTGACTAACACAGAGACAAACAGCTATTACATTCAGGCAGGCAAATACCTTGTACAATAGATTTGAATAAAAGAAGGGATGCTGCTTTTAGTTGTTGGTGGATAAAATGACACAAATAATTACATAGTAGGAAAGAGACAGGGAATAAAGGATTGAGCCTCAGCCCAGGTACAGGTAGGATTCTGAGTCTTTTTAAAACAATTTGGTAATCTGACAGTTGCACATGATGAGGACTCTCAAATGAAGACATATGGTAAATTACAATGGATATAGGATAGAAAAGGAATCTCATATATTCATATATTTTTTTTCCATCCTATTATTGAGGGTTAAACTCAGGGATATTCTACCACTGAGCAATATCCCCAACCCTGTTTTATTTAATTCTACTTTTTTTCTTTCTTCTTCTTCTTTCTTTCTTTCTTTCTTTATTTTTAGAAAGAGTCTCCTTAAATTGTCAAGGCAGATCTGAAAATGTTGATCCTTCTGTCTCAGACTTCCAAGTCTCCGGGATTACAGGAGTGTCCCAACACACCCAGTGTTATGGTTTGTATATGAGGTATCCCTCCAAAGCTCATGTGTGTGATAATGAAGGAAGGTTCACAGCTGAAATGATTAGATTACGAAAACTTTAGCCTAAACAGTGGATTGTTTCATTTGATGGGTGATAACTATAGGCAGGTAGGGAGTAGCTAGAGGAAGTAGGTTACTGGGGACATGTTCTTGAGTATTATATTATTCCTAGCTCTTTGTACCCAAACCCTGGCTGCCATGAGGTGAGCAACTCTTCTGTCATGCCCTTTGGCTCTGATGTTCTACCTCATCTTAGGACAAGGCAATAGAGTTGGCCAACCATGGACTGAATCTCTAAAACCATGAGCCAAAATTAACTTTTCCTCTTCTAAGTTGTTCTTTTCAAGTCTTTTGATCACAGCAATGAAAAGCTGACTGACACGCTTGGCTTTTTATATTCTTTTGCCTCTGTAAAGACAGAAAGGAAAAGGATTCATATTTGAAGGCAGTAGCTAATATTTTACACATGACACTTTCCCACAGAGAAGTTAGACACAGTGAGATTTGGGACTTGGCTCAAAGCTTACTCATTTCCTCCAAGCTCCCCAGGAAATATGCTTAATTACGCATGTAGAGTCAATTGCTGGGCTGCTCATGGCCTTTTGTCACCCAAGTGTACTCAAATCCCTCTCATCTTAACAAAAACAAAGTTCTTCTTGATTTCTAATGTCTGTGTCATTTGTCCTATATTTTACCTTTGGATTGCCAAACTTCCCTAAATAGTAATTCACACCACTTCTTTCTCCTGTTGAATCACATCTCAACCCACTTTAACCTCCCATGTATTTCCTTACATAAAATTATCCTTTCAGATATTATTGATATTACCTCTTAATTGCTAAATCCAATGGTTATGTCTCAATTTTTGCCTCATGAAACTTTTTGCTCTCATTTGACAATTTCCCATCTCATCATTTTTTATAGCATCTACGCCTGTTGATGTAAACACACATTCTGAGTTTTCTCTTTTTTCATGTACTTTCCAAATGTTCATTATGCCTACCTTTGATATCCACTATCAGAATACATCCAAGTGATCCTAGGATTATTGCCTATAAGCAAAATTGGTTGCCTCTTGAAAAATAGCGACCTTGTCTGCTTTGACCATGAGTGTATTTTCGATGTTTAAACTAAAGCTGTGAACACAATAGACTCCACAAACAAAAGATAGGTCCAGCAAGTCCAGCTTCAAAGCCTGTATTTTTTTTTATTTACTAGTACACTAGTCAAATGCATGTAGGTAATAGTATTTTTGGATGTTCTTTTTCCTCTTTAATTGTTATATTTGGTGCCAGTAGAAGCAGGCATCTTTGAACTGTCACCATTTAATTAGTCCACTTGTGACAATTTCGCTACACAGTTAGAATCTTCCAAAATTTAAAACTTAAAACATCATTAAAGAAATCACATGTTCATATATCTGCAGATCAGCTGGACTTCAGCTGAGCTAACCTGTGCTTAGGCACTGAATATCAGTCTCTAGGTCGGGTTCAAACCTGCTTCTCATGTCTTTTGTTATGTGATGAGAAACTAAATAAACAAATGGACATATGGTAAGTGCATATACAAGAAAAGATTTTTGGTTCACAATTTGTAGCAACCAGCCCAGGAAACTAACCCATAATTTCCAGTAACCAGTCTAGTAGGCAATCCTGAAGTCTTGGTCAGATTTACAACGAGTCAGGCCACTGCCTATTGCATCAGGGACAGAAAGTTGAACAATAACCTTTATAGCAATCAGCCTGAAAGGGAAGACCTGAAAAACTGACAATTTCTCTGACTTTTTTTCTTGCTTCCAATTTAGGACCAACCACAGAAATCCAAATATGTATTCATGACCAAAAACATGGGATTTCCTGCTTCTAGTTAGTCCACAGCTTCTTCATATCAATAGTTTTATAACTGGCATAACTGACACTTTCCCTTGTTTTCCACTATCAATTTATCCTTTCCTCTGTCTGCCTTTGAATCATGTCCAAATGTAAGTATTGGTAGCTAACTCCCTTACAACACTAAACCCTGAATAAATAGCCATATTTTGTTCTCATTGATTAGCATTTATTCATTTTCACAATGGTCATAAATATAGACAGAATATCCATTAAGTATTTTCTTTCATGTTATTAAGTAATATTTGTAGAGCAAACCATAATAACTGCACATGAATTTTATAAAATTTGAATTGAATGAGTCTCTAGATGGTTTTGACTGAACCTATACTGTCTTTCTTTCCATTAAATTTATACTAAATATAAATTCTCATAGTTCTGTGCAACATATGGGCATTATCAACTCCCTGGGGTTACAAAGAAAGGGCTAGTTCAGATAATCTCTAGGACTTTAACTATAGTTCTATGGTGAGCTCCTTCTGGCTCAGGATATTTTTATCTATAATCTAAGTTGTTAATGTGGGATGTATACCACATTCATAGTAAAATACTTTTGTTAAAACCATAACATTCAAAATATTCTAGAACATAGGTAACTGTTTCCAAAGACATAACCATTTTTGTCGACAAATGAGTTTGCTCATGACTTGTCGCGACCCCTTGCCCGCAAGGAAGACGCAACTCCGAAATCTTCTCTCAGTAGTTTATTCAGGTCCCTTGATATTTATTATTCTTTCTTCTTCTCCTCTTCTCTCTCCCCCGGATGCCCTCCCAGCCTTAATAAAGCATCCCAAGCCCCAATGCAAAGCTGCCGCGTGGAACTTTCTCACAGGGTGGTGAAAAATCATGTGCCAACTCTCTCAGATAAGGAGTTGTTTGTCACATACCACAGCGGAGCCAGCGCCATCTCGTAATGGCGACCATAGTCTGCAGAAACGGCAGAAGCGGCTCACCACAGTTCCCCCTTTCTGTTTTATTAAAACAATACAGGCGAGAGTAGAGGTCCTATCCCACTGTGCAGAAGTGGCTGCATAGTATGGCTCAGTCCTAAGGAGGGCCCTTCCCCAGATCCGAGGCCATATCAGCCGACGCCTTTTTTCGTGGGGCGGGGCGTGGACGCGTCTAACCCGCATGCAATAGGACATGCTCTCCTTGAGGTCCACGTCAAGGATCACTCAAGTGCAGTGCCTTGCCTCGCATCCTGTATCGTGACGATGGTGGACGAAGGGGGATAGCTGAGGCTGAACTGTGGCTGTATTAATGACAAACAAGTTGGCAGCACCCTGAAAGAAAGGCACGGACTTTAAAGCGATAGTAAAGCACTAGTGTGGAAACCCATCTGCGTGCAATGGCAGCAAGACCAGCAGAGTGCAAGGGCTTTCCAACACTAAGAGAATAACAAGGAAAGTCATGTCGATCCCAGTGCAATGTTATAATAACTTGGGGTGCAACGACCATGACAAAGGTTTACTGTTTAAGATGCGCAAGCCAGACTTGAGGTGAGTTGCCATTTTCTAAAGCTGCAAGAGCTTGTATGATCATAGCCTTTTCTTGTGCATAGCGAGTTTTAAGGCAACAGAGAAACCACAAACAAAGTATAACACTGAAGCAACACATTGCACCAAAAATGCCTACTCCCACCCACTCTTTGAAGAAGGAAAAAGCAGAAGATATCCAATCGGTGAATCGACCCAAAGTCACTGGTTCAACACAGGTACTGTTCAAGACAGCTATCTGGGTTAGTTGAGACTGGATCATGTCTTCCGCTGCCATGGACCAATTTCCGGCCAAATATTCGCCAATGATGCGGGAGGCATTCCTGGAATCATTAAATCTGACAGAGGTTATACATAAATGTGCACGTTGGTCAACACAACCCAAAAGCACCAAGTCAGCCAATTCTTCTACCTGAGTTTGGAGTAAATCTATTCTTTGGTTGGCAGCTAAAATCCCTGACAAAATATGTTGATTAATTGTATTTTGGGATTCAAGTATAGTGGAAGTTTGTTGAACAACTTGATTAATAGTGGCAGCAGTTTGTACTTGACTGGCCATGGCTACTCCAGCTGTAACTGCTGCAGCAGCAGACACTGCCACAGCTGTCACTATAGCTGCCGTAATTCCAAAATCTCTACGGGCTCTAATCAATTCAACAATAGGAAAGGATTCTGGATCTGCAGTAACTGGGATCGGGACAAAGGTTGGAATTTTCATAATCACTGCCATAGTCCAGGAGCCATTCCAACACTCAGACAAGTAGCAAGTAACATTAGAACAATTAAGCATCCCCTGTAATGTAACATTAGCCAAAAGAAACAGGAACGGAGATTGGAGACAGACTGCTGCGGAGGGCAAAGTAGCATTAGATAAAAAGCATATCCTTATCCCAGGCAGGGTGTCCTGCTGCATGATTTTGTGCAGCCTGCTCTACTGTGCCCTCTAACATAAATGCTCTCCAGTCCAAGTATTTGCCTGGGGAGACACAAGCGCGCACCAGACTAGCCCAATCTGAGGGAGTCATGCAAAATCTAGTAAGTCCCTCCACTTGAGTGAGAGTGAAAGCGGCATCTATGCCATAAGTGCGGACAGATTCTGCCAAGGTTTTAATTATCTTAAAGTCTAAAGGCTCATGATATCTTCCTCTATTATTGTCCTGAAACACCGGGTACGCAAGTCCCATATCTGTATTAACTGTCCTCCAAACTTGTGCATGAAAAGATCTCCCGGAACCTTGGCTCCCCCCCACATACGGGGGTGGGGCAACAGGCATCATATCTTCTTCTAAATTTTCAACCTCCTCCTCCTCAGAATTCTGTTGACCAATATTAGATCCCTCCCCCTTCTTACAGTAGGCATGCGCGTCTTGTGTCTCCTTTTTCTTCTTTTTTACTTTTATCTTATGTAGTTGTTGCAACAATATATCAAGGTCCTCAGAACACTCTGAGCCGCTTGTGTCCTCAGATGTTTTTAATTCGGTCAAGTCTGGATAGAGCCTTCTCCTATTTTTATCTTCAGGCTCTTTTGCCTTCTCACTACTGTTACTTTTGATACTCTCTGCCACTTCACTATGTGATCCTTCAGATTTTTCCTCATGTAGTTGTTCAAGAACGGCCTGACCCTCACTCACAGCTTCTTGGCATTTACCATCTGTAAGGCAACTACGGACCATGTTCCAAAGGGGTATCACCCCACCCTCTAATATGCCCTGCTCAGAAGCAAAGTCAAGATCTTTGCCTAATTTATCCCAACTAGGTACAGTAAGGCTGCCCGAAAATGCAAACCACGGTGCAGCGATATCTATCTTCTGTAAAAATCTCTGTAAAGTACTATGTTTCACTTCCAAGCCCTTGGAACGTAACAGGCCATCTAGGGCCAGGAGAAGCGGACTTGAAGATGCGGCACCCATGACACAACAACAAAAGAAGCACAAAAAACAAAAGCGAAAGTAGAAGCGAAAGTACACAGTGCAGCTGCAATAAAATGTAAGGCTCTCTCTGTGTTTACAGAGGAGCTGCCCCGCTTTGGTCGCGGATCCCATTTACTAGGGACTAACCCCGCTTTGGTCGCGGATCCCACTTACCTGGGACTAACCCCGCTTTGGTCGCGGATCCCACTTACCTGGGACTAACCGGTGCACCACCCCTGACTGCTGAAAGTTCTGGTTCCCGGGTTTCGGCACCACTTGTCGCGACCCCTTGCCCGCAAGGAAGACGCAACTCCGAAATCTTCTCTCAGTAGTTTATTCAGGTCCCTTGATATTTATTATTCTTTCTTCTTCTCCTCTTCTCTCTCCCCCGGATGCCCTCCCAGCCTTAATAAAGCATCCCAAGCCCCAATGCAAAGCTGCCGCGTGGAACTTTCTCACAGGGTGGTGAAAAATCATGTGCCAACTCTCTCAGATAAGGAGTTGTTTGTCACATACCACAGCGGAGCCAGCGCCATCTCGTAATGGCGACCATAGTCTGCAGAAACGGCAGAAGCGGCTCACCACAATGACTGAATTCTTCTTTTCCAAAAAACGATGAGCAAACTACTCATTTTATACAAGTGTGAAAAAATTAGAGATGGAAGTAAGTCTCATATTCTAGAATATTTTCAATAAGTGTATTGAATAAAAACTTTGGACACTTGTAAACATAATTTTAGGGAAAAATAATAGTAAGGATAATGTTTTTATATATATTAATATTGAGAACAAATTCTTCAAATTACTGATATGGAAGAAAAGCTCAATTAGGTAAATAAGCAACTGTAATTTATGTGTGTGTAACAATATGTTTTGTTAATTAATTAATTATTTTTTGTGTAAAGTTGTAGATGGACAGCATGCCTTTATTTTATGTGCTTATTTTTGTATGTGGTGCTAAGAATTGAACCTGGTACATCGAATGTGCTAGGCAAATGCTCTGCTACTGAGTCACAACCACAGCCCTCGATTTATTTTGACAAACATAAATAAATTTTAATTATTTATGTGTTTTATGAATTTTCCCTATGAGGTAAATGATCTATATGTATCCTTTAGTAACCATGAAATATTCATCCTTATCAATTTACTTACTCATTACTAATACTATTTTTCAAAAAAGGAACACAAAGTTCAGATATAGTTTCGAAGTATATTGTGTTTGGAACTAAATTAATTGAAAAGGGACTCTCTATATAAATTATCAAATGTTTTAACATAAAACAAAATACTAGTTTTCGATTGTCCTCTTTAATTACTTCAGAACCGAGGAAAAAGATAAACAATTAATTGTAAAATAATCCCAAGCACAATCATCTGACAAAAAAATTAAATCATTTTTGTTAAATGCATTTTAGAATCATATATTTTAAAATATTTACATAATTCTATTATAAAATAAAACTAAAAGCAAAATAATGTATTATGAACTCCATCATAATCTCTGAAAATGGATTTGGTAAGACTGATAAATATAGTTCAGTGAGAAAGTAAGTGAATATAGAGGTTAAGGAAAATCAAAGGTGATAATCCATTATAAATACAGTCTAATAGTAGCAAAAGTTAAAGAATCAAATGACAAAAATGTGTTCAAATGAAAATTAAGCACATGAATGAGCGACAGAGCTACACGTAAGTCAGGCCCATAATACATTTTAAGTTTGAAAGCAAGAAAAATATACTTTATTCACCATGATTTTCAGTGAGCATGGAATACTTAATTAGATTGAGCTGATAATGTCCTTCTTTGTGTCCCCAGTGAGCCATGTTCTTTTTCTACAGCTAGAATAAAACCTAAAACATTAAGTTAGACTTATTATTTCACCTGACTGGCTTGGCTACCCACTAAATCTTAAGTTCATTTAGAAATTTAAATTATGTTTTATTTGTATTTCCCATTGCTTCCTCTAATCCCCAGAACTCGGGAAGTAATGGAAGTTGAGTTTGCCATGATTGTATGGATTACACAGTAATAGCTTGTTAAAGAAAGCCTAAAGGGCTTTCTGAATCAGTGTCCCTTCTTTCTTAATCACCCATTTTCTTCTGTTTTTTTTTTTTTTTTATTGTCTTGTATTCCCATTGAGTCCACCAAAAAAGTCACAAAATGATGTCATTTAACCATAAATCAATTATTTTTCGGTCAAGTCTTAATTTGCCTCAGTACTATTTGTCATAATTTAGTATCACCCTTTTGGGGAGACCATTTCCTTAGGTTTCTTTACCTGTATTCTGCTTTTTTTCTCCATTCTCCATATTTTATTTTTACTGTTTCTTTTTGTTGATTTCTGATAGTTATCTTCATCACCATATTTGGGAACATCCTAAGACTTCCTTCTCTTATTTGTTCATCTGAGTTGTCTCCCTCAGGGACTCTCCTTATCATTGCAAGTAGGAAAAATAAGATGAAATTCTAAATCAGATCTCTCTTTGATTCCTGACTTCACCCTTCTTTTTTCCTTTACCTATTGTTACATTTACCCTCATTACCCTGATTAAACCTTAAGACCAAATCATATTCCATCTTGTACACCAAAACAGAGACTGCTAGTTAGTTCTAATCCCTATCTATGAAAGATTTCTTTCTTTGGTATATTCATAGCATATCTATCAGCTTTCTGGGATTGGGTTTTGACAGTAGGACATAGATGGAACCCACTTAAGCCATTTTTAGACCTGACTCCTAAACTCTTTCAACAGTGTGCTACCATGCTCTAATTGCATCTCCTGGCCTAATGCAGAGGATAGAGAGAAAATTTCATTCATAATAAAATGGTGCATTGCACATCTCTTCTACTTTGCCATTGATCAGGGGCTTATCTGCTGAAATTTGGAGGTTCTTATTTTTCTATGTGTTTTTTCTTAACTTTATATACAAATAAAGACAGTTTGCCTTTTTGCATTTCTGTAGACAGAGCTGACACTTTTATTGAGTTACCAGATTAATTAGTCCAACAGCAATTCTTTCTGGTAGTAAAGCAAAGTATGCTTTCTATATTGGATGAATGTTTGTTTTGAGAAAAGTTCGGGAAGGCATTTTGCATTTTCCTATTTTAAATTTTCTTTTGTCATGTTTCATCCTACATTTCCCTTTATTGCTGCCATTTTCCTCTTCAATCCTCATTCTCCTTTAGTTCTCTTCTATCCTCAACATTGTAATTTCAAGACTGTCTTCTCCTGTCCCCCCATGCATCTTTAAGTCTCTGGTGGTGTTGCTCTGTTTTACAATAGACTTTTTCATTATTTTATTGCAGAGCAAACTTTCTGGGAAGGTTTTCTGATCAATACTTGTTTGCTTCTTACTCCTTTGCTTTCTCTTCTTTGCAGTTTTCCCTGAATTTTATTCTATCTGAATATGTACAGTAAAAATTGTGGTAAATAACTTGCATGGATTTGGTGTGGCTATGTATGGGAATGTTTGACAAGACTCAGTTTCCCAGATAAGCCTTGAAAGTTTTCTATGGTATGTTAATATCTACTGCCAACATTGACTTTCTAACTGTTAAAACAACTCCATAAATTAAACAGTGTCGTAGTCATTTTGGTTTTAGAGCTGTTTATTTTACACCATTCTTAAAAAAATAAATTAAAGCCAGCTCTTCAAAATTCATAAGTCAATACTCATTTCCTTTCAATTCAACATATTAGATATATAGTGAGTTGTTTAATTTTTACCTTTTTAATTTTCTTTCATCTGAGATAAAATTCAGTGCTTGAAGATATCCTGCTAGGAATAGAGACTTTGGCAGTTAAATTTCAAGTTGAAAATTTTATTTCAACTGGACTTATGTTGATTTGGGAATTCTGGATGTACTTAAATTCTATTTAGGATTTGAATAATCTAGGGCATATGTTACTTAATCTCAGTATCCAAGTGTGTGAATTTAAATAAAAATGTCATTCTTATTTACCCTTATAAATAATAGAATACTAAAAAGGAAAACTTGTCATGTTTCTATATCCCATAATGAGACATATATAATGTACATTTAATGTATAAAAATAGTTACAAAATTTTCTTAAGACTTTAGGTGAAAATTTTGACATGTGTATATGTGTAAATGTACTCACTGTTGTGGGGCAGGTCACTCAGAAAACACACCACATCCCAGTTTTGTCCAAATTAAAAAGTCTTTATTCTGACAGGCCGGAACTGATCCTATAGGACCAAGTTGTCTCTGCAGAAAACAGCATCAAGCTTCAACATTTTAGGGTATTTAAAGGCAAAAACCATGTCTGGGTTGACATGGTTGGTACAGAAGCTGAATCAAGCACTTAGCAAAACAATGCAATAGGTACATTGGTATTTCCCACTGGACTTTCCAGGTTGGCATAGCAGCAAGCAATTAGAAGGGAAGTGGGTCAAAATGATCCTAGTTGGGTACAAGTTAGAGAATGTTTAATAATTTCTAGACAATCGATCTCTGACAGGGTACATTGCCCAAGAAAAATGGGAACCAAAGACAGAGCAATTTTACATTGTATAAGAATTGCCATTCTGTGTTGCCAAGTATGTTATGCTAGGTAACTATTAATGGGTACAGAGGCGGGGCTTTCCCATGGGAGAAGCATTTCTTACATGATATGAAGTCTCAGGGTAAAATGGAGTCTGTTTGGTCATTGCCCATATAGCTTGGCCCATAACACTCACGTACTAATAAATTCATACAGCCTTCTGCAGAGGCAAAAGTGTCATGTGAAAAAAATTACAAGATCAGACTGAATCTTGCTAATATTATAGATGAAAATTGAATTTAAACATGTCTGTCATTAGTGACTTTTTTGAAATTTGTATTGTTGTACTTCAAGCCTTCCTTACCTCCTGATTATTGTAGTATTTTAAATCCCTTTCCTGAAAACACCCAGTGCTCTTGTAACTGGAAACTAAATTCTAACAACAGCAATAACAATAATAATTATTATCCAAAGGCACAACTTTGATGGTTTGGCCCATGATTCTTCATCACTGACAGATACAAAACAATAAAACCTATCTTAATATTCACCACAATCAAGAAAATAGCTACGTTTCTACTCTTATCTCATAAATACTGTCACATGTTTATACTGTAACCACAAACCTCTATGTAACTTTTCCCTTGCATACCCTCAACTGTTCTTCTACTTGCTTTATGTTTATGCTGTCTCCTCATTCTACTTAAACAGTATAATCAAGAAGAAATTATTAATCCAGTTAGCATTAAATAGTCCCTAGAATTCTTAGTCCCTAGATTTTCAAGGCATGATGATATTTGTTCTGCTGTGATTAAGTTCAAATACTATCATTCTTACACTGGGTCACATTTTCAAAATATATATGCAAAGTTTGGTAGTGCCCATGACTAATATAGGTACATAAATAATTACTGAATATCTTCTAATGCCAGGCATTATGTACATACTTCTCACACCAGGTCCCCTTTAATGATCAAAAACTTGAACTCAAAGATGGAGAAACTGATATGAAAGGAAATTAAACTTGGTCTTTATTTTCACTAAGCTCTTCACATGGATTTAATGTGTCTGTTAATTGTAAATGTAAACCAGACAGTGGAATAGCAGTAACACTTTTGGTATGTTTCTCATTCATAGGAGTCACATACATTTTCATATCACATTACAGATGTTGTATATATTCAACAAATTTTCTACCTTCATCACATTTTCAAAGCTGCAATGCTTAATATACTCAGATACATCATACTATTTAACATATAAATAAAGAAGCATATATAATGCTGTCTTCCAAGCAAGTTATTTTTTTTTTTAAACTAGCAACTGTATTTCTATACTTTTGGTTTCCTCTCTAATTATATTTAGCTTCAAAAATTTGGGGAAATTATTTTGAATATGGTGAGTTCATAAGCATCACTAAACTGTGTGTCATAGAAAAAAAATTAACAACTATATGTATGACCAGCTCTTGCAATAATGTACCTAAATTCCATAACAACTCCAAATTCAGTGGCTTACAAAATAAAACCAAAAAAAAAAAAAATGGTTTTCACCCTGATCTCTGGGTTGATTGCTCTTTAACTAATACAAGCTTAACTTGAAACAGCAAGGTAGGCCTGACTACAGGCAGTAGGCTAAGACCAGGTCAGCCCTCTGTGAATGTTGAACTTCAGAACATTTTTCTCATAATACATGGAAGGATCAGAAGAGCCAAGCCAAACTGGGTGACTAAAGTGAAGACCTGCTTAAAACACTCACGACAATTTTATTGTCAAAAGGCTTCATGTTGCCACTCCCTATACTACTAATGCAGGGACGGAGACTTTGCCCAAGAATAAAGTTAATATTTACTAAAAATATCCCAAGCTATCCCAAAAGTCTCTGTATGATGGGGGGGTCATTCATTTATTTTCAGATGAAGAAATTGAGACTGAGGTGGTTAAATATTTGACCACTTTCTTTACATCTAGGAAATATCACAGGCATATTTCAAGATATCTGTGTTTGTTCTAAAAAGGCTCTTTTATTTCTACTGCATATTTATTTATCCAAAAACAATCAGAAAAGCCTTTGAAATAAGTCACAATGTATTTCCTGTAGTGAAAGAGAGTAAGTATATATTCTGGACTTATTTATATTAATATGTTTTTTTAACGTATACCCTAATATTCATCTTTAAAAAGCTAACCATCATTTGTGCAGAAAAAGATATAAGCAGAATATTTAAGTTTGAAAATACTAGATATAGTTTTTCTATAGTGTCTTATTAGACACTAAACTCAAGAAAATAATAATTAGTTAAAACTACTTATGCCATTCCTTATTGTGAAATACAATTTAAAACTGCAATGAGATATCAATTTATACTCATTAGACCGACTATTAAAAAAAATAAGTGTTGGCAAGAATACAGAAAAATTGAAATCATTGTGCAATTGCTGGTGAGAAAATAAAATAGTGCCATTCTGTGAAACACATGATCTTGTTTCCTCAAGAAATTAATAACAAAATTAACATATCATCTAATAATTTGTCTTTTATGTGGGTGCACCCAACTGGAAGCAGAATCTTGAACAGAGTAGTAATTCAAAGCAACATTGTTCACAATAGACAATGATGAAATCAAACCAAATGTCCACAGATAGATATACAAATGTGGTATACATTGTAATATTATTCATATTGAAACAAAATTAAATTCTGATATTTTACAACATGGGTGAAACTTAAAGACATTTTGCTAAGAGAAATAAACCAGTCACAAAAGACTAAATATTGCTTCCATTTACTTATATAAGGTACATACAATAGTAAAATGCATAGAAATAGTGGTTTTTTTTTAACAGGGACTGGAAGGAAGTAATGATACATTTTCTTTAAGGTTGTGATTGCATAAAAATGTGAATGTACATAGTGTCACTGAACTACCACTTAAAAAATAGTTCAAATACTAAAATCTATGTTTTTATATTTTATCACCACCACCAATAGTAGCAACAAAGAAGCTTTTCATCAAAGTATACTGGGTGGATAATTTGAGTTTCTCAGGATTAACTTTATGGTTATACAGTGACAAAAAACAGAGACTTACGTCTTCCATGAACCTGAATAAAACAGAACTTGAGGTAAGAATATACAAATAAAATCCTATTAGTATGACTGATAAAATAGGTGGGGACTTGTCTTGAAATTTGTGAAGTGAAATGGAAAGAGGGTGGCAAAAAGGAAAAATTACAAGAACAAAGTAAAAATTATGCTCACAGAATTGACCAGAAACAACTAACAGCTGTAAAACACATTCCCAAATAAATGAATTAAACATCACTGCATTACTGTTTCATGTAAAGACACATACCATACGTTGAAAGGAAGCAGTGTTATGGTTGGTATCAAATGACCCATACATAGAAAAAAAAAGGAGACTAAAAAAAAAAGTAACGAATAGGAAACTAGAAAATGCATTCTATATTTTACTTAAATCCTGTGTGATTCTTTTAGTGAATCTGTGATACTTGAACTTTATAATTCAATAAAATTTTCCCACAGCACAGCAGAAATTGATGAATGTGACTTCAACTACCTTATCAACAACTGATGTTTGTCAAGGGGAAAAATTGAAGTTTTTTCCCTCCGGTACATTCCTTCACTATATCACAACATTAAGGTCTTTGACCAAACAAGACAATGGATCAGCAAAAGTTATTATTAATTGCTTTACTTTCCCATAGCCCAGAAATTTGCTACACTAAAACCTATCTCTGTGTTCTAAATTTTATACATCAATATCATAGCTTGTTGATAACTCAAAAATTCAATCATGTAACTTATACTGATTATTAAAGCTATGTAACAAAGGATGAACCAGATGTTTTGTGACAGCTTTTTACCCAGGTAATAAATTATGAAATAATGATAATTTAACTTTACAAATTTGTCTTCCACATGAGCATCAAATTTATATTTGTCTAAGTTCCTGTCAGTATTAATAATGTGCACCATTAAAGAACACTAGGAACAGACAGGTTGAAAAGGAAAGGTGAAATAAAATAAAGAATCCTGTTTTTAAATCAATAAAGGCATGTCTGTGAAATTAAATAAATCAGCCCAGAGCAAAATATTTAATGCATGATAAAATTTAGTTTAAAACATTTAATATAGAACATACTACTAAGAAAACACATTTTTTAATATTTATTTTTTAGTTGTAGTTGGACACAATACCTTTATTTATTTATTTTTATGTGGTGCTGAGGTTTGAACCCAGGTGAGTGCTCTACTGATGAACCACAACCCCAGCCCAGAAAACAAATGTTTTATGTTAAAATCTATAAGTTTTGTTAACTTTTGGTAAAATATAGATGTTTATAACTACAGTTTGTAGCTAGTTATTGCAGAACCAATCATATTTTACTCTAATGTGTATATAGCAGGGGTGATTGTGTTTAAATGATTGTTATAATTACTTTGTGAAAATTCTTTAAAAATATATTGTAATTCAATATTTATTCCACCTTCATGATTAATTTCAAAGTATTATTTTTTTTGTGTGTGTAATTGGCATTCAGAAATGAAATCCTGAGCATTCCAAATCTCCTCATTTAATCATTCACCTATCCTGGAATGTACTCAAATCTAGTTTGAATGGAAAAACCCAACGAAAAGATTTATATATTAAATCTTGCTTTCTATTCTAAATCTATTTTGGATGGATAAAAAGCAATGGAAAATTTCTGTATCAAGTCTTCTATACTCATTTCTCAGTATTATGGTGGTTATCAGAACAAATGTCTTTTATCTCCTTTCTTGAGGACTACACATTCTGCTTTTGATTTTATTCCCTTCTTGCCATCCAGAAAATAAGAGGAGAGCTGAACCCCAACTCAGAATGAGGAGCAAAAGCTTACTTGAGAAGGCATATTCTGTATATCATTCTCTATATTGACAGATTTATTCATGGGCGACCATGCAAGGCTTTCTGCAAATTAAAGGTGAACAATCTGCTAGGAAAGCCGGACTAACAGGAGTCCAAGTCCCACTAGCAAAATATATTGTATATACCCCAGATTAATAAAATCGGACAGACACACACCAAAACAACAACAGCAGCTAACTTGAGAAACTGTACTGAGTGATATTCACATTTATATAGCTTTTTACCTGAGGGCATTCGCCAGTCTGTGAAGCATGGTGTATTAATAATCCTAAAAAATAGTCTAGTGCATCTAAAATTCATACAAAATTGTACTGGATTCAAAAGTTAGAAGATTCATTTTAGGGCTCTCATAGCTTGCGCAAATATAGAGAGACCCAAATGGGAACAAACATGGGAATTTAAAAAAATATTCATAGAAACTGTGCTTAAGTTCTTTCATGACATCTGAATTGCACATAAGCATAAGGTTCTACAGGGTTTCTGCAGAAAACGACTGGAGGCACTTAACAGCTTAACAGGGTGAGCAGAAGTTTTAACTGCTGTTTCTTCATGCCGCGGGAAAGATAGAGTTTGTAATTTAAATATAGCTAAAATAACAACCTTCTAAAATGATAATCAAAATTCTTCAAAGGTACCCTATTGTGCATCATCAATATTTTAAAATGTGCAATTACAAATACTCTACGTAGGAAGAAACAGGAACTTGGGAACCACAGACAAGAGAAAATGAAGTGAGAAGAAATTGGCTGTAAGAAGATACAAATTATAGAATTAGCAGAAAATGTCTTTTAAGCAGTACCATAAATATGTTCAAGGACCTAAAGTAAAATGTTACTCAGTCATAATGAATAACAGATGGTGAAGCAGCACAGATTAAGGGAAGAAAAACAGAACTGTAAAAAATAAAAAGTCAGTGTGAAAACAACATCCAAAGTGAAAATTTTACTTCATGAGCTTAACAACATACTTGAAAAAATAAAATAAAATGTTGAAAGCCTAGAAGATAAATTAATAGAAATTATCTGCTGTGATAACTAGAACAAAGAAAAAAAACAGATTTCAATAAGATGATTAGGTTTTTAATAATCTGCAGAAAAATATTAAACAGCAAACCATCTGGTTCATTGAGTTCCCAACAGGATGGGGGAAGGGTTGAGACAGGATTAACTGGAATATGAACACGACAAAATTCTTCAATATTGATCAAAATTCTAAATTTATAATTCCAAGACCAACAAACTCAACAAAATCATTACAAAGCACTCTTATGAATGATGTGGACAAACCACTGAAAAACCCCCCAAAATTATGTTTTGAAAATCACCAGAAAAAATATCAACTTATTACATAAAAGTAATCAACTAAACAAATGAAAGGTGACATTTCCTTAGAAATAGTGTGTGCCATATGACAATGAAATAGCATATTTTGAGGTGAAATGAAGATATTTTCAAATAAGTAAAAAATTGAGAAAATTTGTTAGGAACAGGAATAATTACAGAAATTTTTGAGGCGAGAGCTAAATGTCAGGAAAATTTCAGATTCAATAGTATAAAAAGTGAAGAAAGGAATGAGAAACAAGATTAAATACAAGAGGTTATGTATTTTTAATTTTATTCAATTAAATCATTATTTTATTTTATTCAATTAAATTATTAAAAATACAACTAATTACAGCCTAAACATACTGTATTAAGGAATTCAGTAGGTATGAAACATATGACAATAAAAACACTAAACTATTGAGTGGAAATATGAATACTTAGATTTTATGTGATCTGGTATAAGAGTAACTAACTACGCTGATAGGTTTAATACGCATACCTAATCCTTAGAATGAGCATTAACAATCATATAAAGTGAAACAGCTAAAATCTACCTAAGGAAATAAAATTTTAAAAATTATATCCACCCACAATAAGCCAGAGGAAAAGAGATATAAGAACCATAAATATATGGAATAAATGAATATCTTATGAAAATCATTATACTAAATTTAATACCATCCAAACTTGCTTTAAATGTGCTTTAGTCTACCCAGAATGCCGTAATAAAATATTATGGACTGAATGGCTGAGACAATAAAAGTATGTTTTCCCATAGTTCTAAAGGCTGAATGTCTACAATGGAGATGGCAGCTTGGTTCTGTTCTGGTGAGGACTCTATCTCTAACTTGTAGATGGTAGCTAGCTGTCTTGCAATGTCCTTACATGGAGTTGGGATAGAAAGAAATCAATGTCTACAAGCAATATCTGGTGACTCTTCTTAAAAAGGAAGTAATTCCATCAAGAGGGCCCCGTCCCTATGACTTCATCTAAATCTTATTACTTCCCAGAGAGTCCATCCCCAATACTATAATATTGGGGGACACGGTATCAATATATTTATTTTAGGGGTATACAATTCAGCCCATAGCAAAATGATAACCAGTTCAATTAAAAGCACAGGTTTTCATCATAAACAAAGAATAAAAGAACAAGTATATGATTTCATAAACAATAAAGCTAAAAGTTAAAAGTGCAGTCAAAAGGGGGAATGGATGAGAAAAGGTATGCCATGTCAAAGAACAAACAAGCAAAAACACACAGAAAATTGTGAGATACTAGTGATATTAGTCAAGCAGTCTTTAAAAAAGGAGCATAACCCAGAAAAAGTGGAAATTTTAACAAGAAAATTCATCCTCGAATTATAGCAATCATAAATGTATGCGCATCTGATAACACAACATCAAAAATACACGAGACAAAAACAAACAAAAGTACACAGAAAAGCTGTAGGAGGTTTTAACACTTCTCTTTTAGTATCTGTTTGAACATGTAGACAATCATTGAAATAAGAATATAGAAAATATGAACAATTCTATGAACCATTTGACCATTTTAGCATTTTGCAGAAGCACTACAATCTATAATTTGGATCATATTGAGACAGGAGAAAGGGTTAAAATAGGCAGAAAGAAGATTTGGGGCCCTTCCAGGTCAGGTCTCTGTGCAGCAGGGCAGAGAAACTACAGACAGAACCCAGGGCTCATCAAGGCCAGTCTGATTCCTGTATAAGCAGAAAAACTGATAGTTTTTGTGGAGGTCAAAAATATAAAGCACAGTAACCTGATTGGACCAATGGGCATGTGAAGAGCTCACAGATACTGAATGAATGCCTACTCAGGACTGATTCTGGAGCAAGCTTTCTTAAACCCTGTAGATTCACATAAACTCCTCAACAATAACCACTCTCCAGTATCCCTCTCTTGGCAACATCCGCCCCCCCCCCCCCGCCCGCCCCTCTACTTTCTTTCTATTACTCTAATAAATTCTGTCATTTTGCTCTTACCCTTGTATCCTTAGGTTTTATTCTTCAAATTCATGAGACAGATATCCAAGCCCCATGCTCAGTGTTATACTTCTTTCAGAGTTAGACATGTGAATAGTTATCCAGTTTGTTCTTCTACATGCAGAGAAATTTTTAAAAATAATAACAAACAAAGAAACTTTAAAAATCCAAAGGAATATGTAGTACTACAAAATATATTATCTTCTACATTTTAAATTAATTAGCATTAAAAGAAATGCTAATTAAGACAAACTTAGCAACCTAAGTTTAGAGACCATATATGTTTAAAAATAAAGCTGCATACTTCTGAGTAACTTAGAAGTCAAAAAAAAAAAAAATGATAAAGGACATTTTAAAAGCTTGTGAAAAAATTAAAGTTTTTTGAGAACAGCTAAAGAGTCCTTAAGGTGAAATTTACGTTATTAAGTGAGATGACTGAAAAAAGAATCATTTTAAATAATATCATTTAATTTTTTACTCTAGAAGTTTTAAACAGATAAATAAATAAATCATACTTATTAGAAAGAAAGAAATATTAAAAATAAAAGGAATGAAAGAGAAACAAGCAAAAAATTATTAGCAAAATAATGTACATTGAAAAATTTAATAAAATGGTCAACATTTTGATAATCTTGACCACGAAAGAGAACACATAATTTACCAATGTCAAGGCAGTAAGGTAGGAGTTCCCCACTTATTTAAGTGATAAAAAGTAATGCAAATAATTTTCTTTTAATAAATTTGACAACATAGATGAGGCAGACAAATTTTTTGAAAGACAAACTTAGCAACCTAATGCTAAAGGATTGAAAACATAAACAGTCAAATGTTATTGCGACTAAATTGGTACTACAAGCTTTTACAGAAGGAAAGCCCAAGATAGCAAATTTCATTAGTGAATTCTCTTAGCTTATATGAGGAAGAAACAATATGAATTTTACAGAATCTTTTTTAACAGAAAGAGCATTAAGAGGGAAAAGAGAACAAGGGGGAACTACCCAACTTCTTTTTATAGCACTAACCTTATGATGGTAGCAAATGTTGAAAACAATCTGACAAGAAAAAGAAATTGTAGATTAATCTCATCCATGACTATGATCCATGAAGTTCTTAATAAAATTTTTAGCAAGTTGAAGGCATCAGGTACCCCAAAATACTCTAAGAGCAAGTTGCTTTATTACAGATATATTTGATACTTTAAAATTAGTTAATCTGAACATGGCGGCGAGTGGGGAGGCAGCGCTTTCAGTACCTCCTCAACAACGGGGTCAGAGAGATGCATGGATACGCTTAGATTCGACCTGCTGAGAAACTCCTAGCAAAATTCCACTAAAGAGAGACCGGCCGGGAATCCGTAGGATTTTTGGAGGTGACAGTTTGCGCTAGACAAGTGAATCTCTGCCACGCAGTGCAGAGGTCCAGACCATCCAGCCGCTGCCCGCGCAACTCGGCGACTGTCGGCTGCCTGCACCGGCCCCCGCGTCAGGGTGGATAGCCTCCGAGGCGCAGCGCAGCAGGAGTGGTGCAGGGACTCTAGGAAGAGGTCTCTCGCCAAGCCTTCATGAAATAGCGAACCGGGAGCTGAAACCAACCAGAGACAGACCAGTCCCACCCCTCCCTTCAGACACTCCGGCAAGGAGCCTGGGGCCCGCCATAGCAGAGAGGTGACATCACCAAAGTTCCGCCGACAGAATTCCTTCCCAGCGGAATCCACGTTAGCAGGTGGGTGACTCCCACCCCCTCCAGATACAAGCAGCCAGGAAACCTTGGGAATCTCTCCGGGGGGCGTGTCTGTAGGGAAGCAGAGGGGATTCCAGATCCCCACCTCCCCTTAACACCAGCGGCGACACCCAAAATCTTAGCCGCCAGTTTCTGGGGGTGTGCCCACCAAAGGGGTCTGGAAAAATTAAACTGTTGGTTCCCAGATCACCCCACCACAGCACTGGGGCTTAGATGAATGACAGAGAGGGTGTTCATTGTTCGGGATATAGGACACGCGGTGGGGCTGCAAGTGTAATCAGATCCTTGGGGAACCGCCTCTGGTGAACAGGACCTGGCTGGCTGGCTGGGAGGAGGAACAGGGGGAGGGGCCGGATAAGTGAAAGGGCTCTGGACTAACAGGATTGAGAGACTCCCGGGAGCCACCTTACAGGGATTTCTGTCAGCACATAGAGGGCAGAATCTCGGCTCAGAGGGCACAGCTCCGCCTATTGGAAGAGAAGAAAATGGGATTCAGCCATAGAACAGGGGATGCCAGCATGGCAGAGATCTGATGTCATCGGAGAGCGGCCGAGGAGAGAACTTCATCGGTGCCAGCGGCGACGGAAACAGTTGGTCCCCTGGTAGGGAGGGTGAGTCACAGATACCCGAGTCTCTCTCGCTTTGTCGTCGAGCCAGAGGGGAGGAGCGGGGCCACCGCCCGCGCCCGCAAGGTAGGCAGACCTGCGACCAACCTGCAGATCAGGCCTAGCGGTCCCCGGGCGTGGTAGGAGGGGCAGGGCAGAGCCTTCACCCCCACCTGCAAGGTAGGCAGACCTGCGACAGAATGGCGGATCAGGCCCAGGGGTCCGCGGGCGTGGTAGACAACTCACACCAATTGGAAGAGGTGCAGAGCAGAGCCCCCACCCGCACCTGCAAGGGAGACTTTTCAACTATACAAGAGCAATATAAATATATACGGGGGGAAAAAATTTCAAAAACACAACAGTTTCACCAAGAAGAAAGAAA
This sequence comes from Marmota flaviventris, assembly GCF_047511675.1. Classification (NCBI taxonomy): domain Eukaryota; kingdom Metazoa; phylum Chordata; class Mammalia; order Rodentia; family Sciuridae; genus Marmota; species Marmota flaviventris. The sequence goes on along the minus strand of NC_092499.1, from coordinate 52,764,936 downwards.
CGCAAGCAGTATGAAAAGACAAGGAAAGAAAGGACTACAAGCAATGCAGGTCAACTCAACTTTAGAAGAGGTAACAGCTGCAGCAGATGGAATGTCAGATAAAGAATTCAGGATATATATGCTTCAGATGATCTGGAGTATCAAGGAAGACATTAGACAGCAAAATCAGACAATGAAAGATCACTTCGACAAGGAATTACACAAACAAATCCAGGAAGCAAAGGATCAACTATACAGGGAGATAGAGGTTATAAAAAACAAACAAACAGAAATCCTAGAAATGCAGGAAGCAATAAACCAACTTAAAAACTCAATTGAGAATACTACCAGCAGAGTAGAACACTTAGAAGATAGAACATCAGACAATGAAGACAAAGTATTTCAACTTGAAAAGAACATAGACAGCTCAGCAAGACTGTTAAGAAACCATGAGCAGAACATCCAAAAATATGGGATAACATTAAGAGACCAAACTTAAGAGTCATTGGGATACAGGAAGGTATAGAACTCCATACCAAAGGAATGAGCACTTTATTCAATGAAATAATACGAGAAAACTTCCCAGACTTGAAGAATGAGACAGAATCCCAAATTCTAGAAGCCTACAGGACGCCGAATGTGCAAAATTATACGAGATCCACACCTAGACACATTATAATGAAGATGCCCAACATACAGAATAAGGAGAGAATTTTAAAAGCTACAAGAGAAAGGAAGCAGATTACATTTAGGGGCAAGCCAATCAGGATAACAGCTGATCTTTCAACACAGACTCTGAAAGCTAGAAGATCCTGGAATAACATATTTCAAACACTGAAAGAAAATGGGTTCCAACCAAGAATTGTGTATCCAGCGAAATTAAGCTTCAGGATGGAAGATGAAATTAAAACCTTCCACGACAAACAAAAGTTAAAAGAATATGCAGCTAGAAAACCATCTCTTCAAAACATCCTCGGCAAAACATTACAGGAAGAGGAAATGGAAAATAACAATGAAAACAAACAGTGGGAGGTAGGACAGTAAAGGGGGGGGAAATAATCAAAGAGGAAAACAAACCATGTTTAGTAACAGAAATAAACAAATATGGCTGGAACAACAACCCATATCTCAATAATAACCCTAAATGTTAATGGCTTAAACTCACCAATTAAGAGACACAGGCTAGTAGAATGGATCACAAAACAAGACCCAACAATATACTGCCTACAGGAGACGCATTTGATAGGAAAAGACATACATAGGCTGAAGGTGAAAGGTTGGGAAAAATCATATCACTCATATGGACTTCGGAAACAAGCAGGAGTGTCCATACTCATATCAAATAAAATAGATTTCAAGCCAAAGTTAATCAAAAGGGATAAAGAGGGACACTACATACTGCTTAAGGGAACCATACACCAACAAGACATAACAATCATAAATATATATGCCCCAAACAATGGTGCAGCTATGTTCATCAAACAAACTCTTCACAAGTTCAAGAGTCTAATAGACCACCATACAATAATCATGGGAGACTTCAACACACCTCTCTCACCACTGGACAGATCTTCCAAACAAAAGTTGAATAAGGAAACTATAGAACTCAATAACACAATTAATAACCTAGACTTAGTTGACATATATAGAATATACCACCCAACATCAAGCAGTTACACTTTTTTCTCAGCAGCACATGGATCCTTCTCAAAAATAGATCATATATTATGTCACAGGGAAACTCTTAGACAATATAAAGGAGTAGAGATAATACCATGCATCCTATCTGATCATAATGGAATGAAACTGAAAATCAACGATAAAAGAAGGAAGGAAAAAGCATACATAACTTGGAGAATGAACAATAGGTTACTGAATGATCAATGGGTTATAGAAGAGATCAAGGAGGAATTAAAAAATTCTTAGAGATTAATGAAAACACAGACACAACATATCGGAATCTATGGGACACATTGAAAGCAGTTCTAAGAGGAAAATTCATTGCTTGGAGTTCATTCCTTAAAAAAAGAAAAAAACCAACAAATAAATGATCTCATACTTCATCTCAAAATCCTAGAAAAAGAAGAGCAAAACAACAGCAAAAGAAGTAGAAGGCAAGAAATAATTAAAATCAGAGCTGATATTAATGAAATTGAAACAAAAGAAACAATTGAAAAAATTGACAAAACTAAAAGTTGGTTCTTTGAAAAAATAAACAAAATCGACAGACCCTTAGCCATGCTAGCGAAGAGAAGAAGAGAGAGAACTCAAATTACTAGCATACGGGATGAAAAAGGCAATATCACAACAGACACTTCAGAAATACAGAAGATAATCAAAAATTATTTTGAATCCTTATACTCCAATAAATTAGAAGATAGTGAAGGCATAGATAAATTTCTTAAGTCATATGATCTGCCCAGATTGAGTCAGGAGGATATAGACAACCTAAACAGACCAATATCAATTGAGGAAATAGAAGAAACCATCAAAAGTCTGCCAACTAAGAAAAGCCCAGGACCGGATGGGTATACAGCAGAATTTTACAAAACCTTTAAAGAGGAACTAATACCAATACTTTTCAAGCTACTTCGGGAAATAGAAAAAGAGGGAGAACTTCCAAATTCATTCTACGAGGCCAACATCACCCTGATACCTAAACCAGACAAAGACACTTCAAAGAAAGAAAACTTCAGACCAATATCTCTAATGAACCTAGATGCAAAAATCCTCAATAAAATTCTGGCGAATCGGATACAAAAACATATCAAAAAAAATGTGCACCATGATCAAGTAGGATTCATCCCTGGGATACAAGGCTGGTTCAATACATGGAAATCAATAAATGTTATTCACCACATCAATAGACTTAAAAATAAGAACCATATGATCATCTCGATAGATGCGGAAAAAGCATTCGACAAAGTACAGCATCCCTTTATGTTCAGAACCCTAGAAAAACTAGGGATAACAGGAACATACCTCAATATTGTAAAAGCAATCTATGCTAAGCCTCAGGCTAGCATCATTCTGAATGGAGAAAAATTGAAGGCATTCCCTCTAAAATCTGGAACAAGACAGGGATGTCCTCTTTCACCACTTCTGTTCAACATAGTTCTCGAAACGTTGGCCAGAGCAATTAGACAGACGAAAGAAATTAAAGGCATAAAAATAGGAAAAGAAGAACTTAAATTATCACTATTTGCAGATGATATGATTCTATACCTAGCAGACCCAAAAGGCTCTACAAAGAAACTATTAGAGCTAATAAATGAATTCAGCAAAGTGGCAGGATATAAAATCAACATGCATAAATCAAAGGCATTCCTGTATATCAGCAACAAATCCTCTGAAATGGAAATGAGGACAACCACTCCATTCAAAATATCTTCAAAAAAAAAAAAACTTGGGAATCAACCTAACAAAAGAGGTGAAAGACTTATACAATGAAAACTACAGAACCCTAAAGAGAGAAATAGAAGAAGATCTTAGAAGATGGAAAAATATACCCTGTTCATGGATAGGCAGAACTAACATCATCAAAATGGCGATATTACCAAAAGTTCTCTATAGGTTTAATGCAATGCCAATCAAAATCCCAACGGCATTTCTTGTAGAAATAGAGAAAGCAATCATGAAATTCATATGGAAAAATAAAATACCCAGAATAGCAAAAACAATGCTAAGCAGGAAGTGTGAATCAGGCAGTATAGCGATACCAGACTTCAAACTATACTACAGAGCAATAGTAACAAAAACAGCATGGTACTGGTACCAAAACAGGCGGGTGGACCAATGGTACAGAATAGAGGACACAGAAACCAATCCACAAAACTACAACTACCTTATATTTGATAAAGGGGCTAAAAGCATGCAATGGAGGAAGGATAGCATCTTCAACAAATGGTGCTGGGAAAACTGGAAATCCATATGCAACAAAATGAAACTGAATCCCTTTCTCTCGCCATGCACAAAAGTTAATTCAAAATGGATCAAGGAGCTTGATATCAAATCAGAGACACGCCGTCTGATAGAAGAAAAAGTTGGCTACGATCTACATACTGTGGGGTCGGGCTCCAAATTCCTCAATAGGACACCCATAGCACAAAAGTTAATAACTAGAATCAACAAATGGGACTTACTCAAACTAAAAAGTTTTTTCTCAGCTAAAGAAACAATAAGAGAGGTAAATAGAGAGCCTACATCCTGGGAACAAATCTTACTCCTCACACTTCAGATAGAGCCCTAATATCCAGAGTATACAAAGAACTCCAAAAATTAGACAATAAGAGAACAAACAACCCAATCAACAAATGGGCCAAGGATCTGAACAGACACTTCTCAGAGGAGGACATACAATCAATCAACAAGTACATGAAAAAATGCTCACCATCTCTAGCAGTCAGAGAAATGCAAATCAAAACCACCCTAAGATACCATCTCACTCCAGTAAGATTGGCAGCCATTATGAAGTCAAACAACAACAAGTGCTGGCAAGGATGTGGGGAAAAGGGTACACTTGTACATTGCTGGTGGGACTGCAAATTGGTGCAGCCAATCTGGAAAGCAGTATGGAGATTTCTTGGAAAGCTGGGAATGGAGCCACCATTTGACCCAGCTATTCCCCTTCTTGGTCTATTCCCTAAAGACCTAAAAAGAGCATGCTACAGGGACACTGCTACATCGATGTTCATAGCAGCTCAATTCACAATTGCAAGACTGTGGAACCAACCCAGATGCCCTTCAATAGACGAATGGATTAAAAAAATGTGGCATTTATACACAATGGAGTATTACTCTGCATTAAGAAATGACAAAATCATAGAATTTGCAGGGAAATGGATGGCACTAGAGCAGATTATGCTAAGTGAAGCTAGCCAATCCCTAAAAAACAAATGCCAAATGTCTTCTTTGATATAAGGAGAGTAACTAAGAACAGAGTAGGGACGAAGAGCATGAGAAGAAGATTAACATTAAACAGAGATGAGAGGTGGGAGGGAAAGGGAGAGAAAAGGGAAATTGCATGGAAATGGAAGGATACCCTCAGGGTTATACAAAAGAACATACAAGAGGAAATGAGGGGAAAGGGAAAAATAATACAAGGGGGAGAAATGAAGGTCAGTAGAGGGGGTAGAGAGAGAAGAGGGGAAGGGAGGGGAGGGGAGGGGGGATAGTAGAGGATAGGAAAGGTAGCAGAACACGACAATCACTAGTATGGCAATATGTAAATCAATGGATGTGTAATTGATGTGATATTGCAATCTGTATATGGGCTAAAAATGGGAGTTCATAACCCACTTGAAGCAAAGTGTGAAAGATGATATATCAAGAACTATGTAATGTTTTGAACAACCAACAATAAAAAAAAAAAGAATTCAAATGTTTTAGAAAATGAACAGAAAAAAATGGCCCAGATTCTTGACTGCTATGCCCTTTGAAGTCTGCTATTCAATGACTGTTCAGAAAGTCTGGTGACAGAAGCACAGCTATGAAGTCTGCCAAAGGAAGCACTTGTAATTGCCTATGGTTGGTCCTGAAAATTGCACTGGTAGCATTTGAGAAGCTATTAGTATATCCTTTATTTATAGGATATTTTCTCATTAGCTATTAGTGCTGTTTTGAGAAATTTGTTGTATTTTAGTGCAATTTAAAGTTATTTTTACTACATATTATATTCATTATTTGATTAATCATTAAATCTATATTATTATAAAATAATAACCAATAATATATCTCTGTATATAAGAAACAAATAGAAGAAACATTTTGTATAATAAAGTAAAAATGAGTGAAAAATTAGTAACATCTAAAACAGAAGATAAATTGATTCAAACTTATTAAAAAGTTACTTTTTTTCAGTGTGAAAAAAAATAAAATAAAATTAGTTAATCTTTTATCATATTATCAAAATGAGAACATAATTTATTCATTCTCAATATATGCAGGAAAAACAACTGAGATGTTTTATTAAAACCTTATTTTAATTTCTTATAAATATATTGCAAATATTAGGTTTAATATCTATGTGGTATAATGTAATATTTTGATATATTATACAATGTGGAATGATTAAATCAAATTAACCTACTCATCCTTTGTTTTTTGTGTTGGGTCATTAGAAATTTACTCTTGGCCATTTTGAAATATACATTATTATTAATAATAGTCCTCCTACTGTTTAATAGATTTTACAAACTTATTTTTCCTATCTGAAAATCTGTACCTTTTGACTGACATCTCCCAAATTCCTCCTCCAACCACACCCAAACTTCTAATATTACCATTCTGTTCTTACTTCCATGAGTTTGACTTTTTAAAAAACTACATGTGAGATCATGCAGTATTTGTCTTTGCTTGGCTTGGTTCACCAGATATAAGGTTCTCCACATTCATCTAGGTTGTGGCAAATTACAGAATTTCCTTCTTTATAAAGGCTCAATAACATTCCATTGTATTTATTCCTGTTTTTAAACTGTTCATCCACTGAAGAACACTTATGTTGATTCCATATCTTGGTTATTGTGACTAATGATGCAGTGTACATGGAAGTACAGATTTCTCTTTTATATATTGATTTCTATTCCTTTGGACATATGCCCAGAAGTATGGTTGCTGGACCATATGGTAACTCTAATTTTAGTTTTTCGAGGCACCTCCATATCGTTTTCTAAAATGGCTGCACTAAATTAATCCCCTCCCAACAGTGTGCTAAAGATCCCTTTCCTCCTCATCCTTACCAACACTTATTATCTTTTTCTTTTTTAAAACAATCATCACAACTGGTGTAAGATTCTGACTTGCATTTCTTTCCTGATCAGAGATACTGAACATTTTTTGAGAAACCTTTTGGTATTTGTGTGCCTTCTGTTGAGAAATGTCTATTCAGATCTTTGCCCATTAAAAAAAAAAATCAGTTTGATTATTTGTTTTTCCTACTATTGATTTCCTTAAATATTTTGGATACTAAACCCACTTTTGATTTATGGCTTACAAATATTTTCTCCTATTCCATCAGTTTTCTCTTCACTCTGATAATTGTTTTCCATGCTATGTAGAAGTGTTCCAGTTTGATTTAATCATTTGTCTGTTTGCTTAAGTAGCCTGTGCTTTGGGTTCTTGTGAAAAAAATCCCTGCCCTAACCAATGTTGTGGAGCATTTTGCCTGTTTTCCTCTAGAGTTTTATAGCTTCAGTTCTTAATATTTAAGCCTTTAATCCACTGTGAGATGACTTTTTTGTATGATGAAAGATAAGGTTGCAGCTTAATTGTGTGTAGAACCAGTTTTCATACTACCATTTATTGAAGAGACTGGTCTTTCCAACAAATACGTTCTTGCCAACTTTTCAAAATTCAGTTAGCTATCAATGTGTGGGTTTATTTATGGGCTCTCTATTCACGTCATTCATCTACATGTCTATTCCTATAATAGTACCATGCTGTTTTATTACAATGTCATTAAAATATATTTAAAAATCAAGGAATGTGATGCCTCTAATTTTGTTCATTTTACTCAAGATCACTTTGGCTATCTTGAGATTTTGTGGTTCCAAATCAATTTTAGGATTATTTTTCTAGTTCTGTTAAAAGTGATAATTGAAAGATCAATAATGAGTAAGGAGGTTAATTCAGTAATAAAAACTCTTTCATGAAAGAAAATTCAGAATGAGATGGCTAAATTCTCATGGTTTTATATATGTATATATAATTATAGAAATAATCATATCTATAAATACCTCTCTATTGTGTGTATATTTATACATATACATATATGCATATACATGTACCTAAATACATTTATATGTGTATATAAATTTATAAATATGCATGTGTGTACACACTATGCATTCAGATCTCAGATTTTGGCTCCTAAACATTATTCTTCACACACACACTCAAACATATATGTAAATAAATGGGCTTCAGTTCTTGGGCATACAAGGCAAAAGACAAAGAGAACTTTATATTTTATTTTACATTGTTATGACAAAAATTAGAAATATGCTCAAATAATATTGGAATATGTTGAAAGGATACTATTGGATCTAAGGGACTCTTGATTCAGACAGAATTTTAACACCAAAATTAGCAATACCATAATTAATTAAATATCATAGAACTAGTGTGTCATACCAATTTAAGGAAGTAAATAAGAAAGTGAGTGAAAACACAAAATTAAAACTTTTGAACAGAAAATTGATAAATACATAGTGAATGATAGATTTAAAAAATAATTTATGTTTAATAAAATTAGTGGGTGAAAATTTGACGTGAAACAGTTCTCTAGACAGCTTCAAAACATCTCCAAAATAAGGGAACCAATACATTTGTAGTTGAGAATTTCAAAATGATGATGAGTTTGTTTTGATAGTTCCACTTCCAACACCATAATACAAAATTCAGTGTTTTTGCCCCCTCTTTTGATATCTGTAATTACCTCCCTTGATGAGGAAAATTGTTCACATTTTTCTTCATTAATACTTTGACTCATTTTTTTTATGGCCAGAATATGTTATCTCAGAATTGCTAACACAAACCACAGCAAAAAGCAAACCTAGTGTGTGAGGCAGGGTAATGGCCTCCATATGCTTCTGCATTCCTGACTTCAGAACCTGTGAATATCACTTTGTTCAACAAAGGTGATTTTGTTGATGTAATTTTCAGGATTAACCAGCCAAATGTTTAAATTTCATGAAAAGAATGCACAAATTTGGAGAACTTTTATGAATTTAAAATTATATCCAAATAAAATATTTTTAAAAAGCAAAGCACATCATCTTACTCACCTGCTTTATTTATTGACGTATGTAGTTGTATTCCCTAAGTATCACAAAGCCATCATATAAACAAGAATGGCACTGCTAGCATGCTGAAGATGCCAGAGCTGAAGAAGGAGAAAAATCTGAGACTTAATCATTTGTTTGAGTGCATGACTTGGCAAATTTTGTAATAAGGTGATTCATTTTTCCATCATGACACAACACATTTCCTTTGTGTTTAAGCTTTTTAAAATTGTGGTTTCATTCATTGGTGCTGAGCACGCACGTCAAAAGGAAAAAAAAATGATCCCACATTCTGCACAAGACAATATGTGTCACTATTATAAGAAGTCAATTTAATGATATATATTTAAAAATTCTCCAGGAGAAAATAATTTGCCAGGAAAAATATTTTAATGTTCTTCTGACTGATGAATTTCAATCTCTTTAAACTATGAACTCCTAACAATTTCCTCAATGGCATTAATATTTTATTTAAATTCTCTTAAAAGACAAATTTTCCGTCTAATTAATTGTCTGGATAGTCAACATACAAATAATGTTCTTTCTTACCCAAAATTCACATCTGAGTCACTTAAACTAATACCTTGTGAGGATCAAGAGAGATTCAGAAACAATTACCATAGTACTGAATACTGATGCATTTTATGAGAGTGAGAGAGTACAAAGAATTTACAGCCTTTGTTGATTAGCCATTAATTATTAATTTTTGAATCAAACACATAAATTGTATGTTAAGCTACTGAATTTTTAAAAGCCAATATGTATCATCACTGTAACATTATGTTGAATTTTTTACTCATTCAAATTAAATGTCTAAGTCTTTGTTTCTTCATCTGCAGATTCAAATATACAAGAATATCATTTAAATAAAAAAAAAAACTTGGATATGCATGATATAGTAAGATTTTGGAAATAACTGCCATTCAAAAAGTATATTGCATTGATTTGTTATTATTTAATATTTCTTTTATTTGAAATTATGAATCACATATTATATAACCAATTTACTTCAAGATTTCTTGTGCTTTCTCTCTGGTTCTTAAATCACTTTTGCAACAATTAAAACCAATAGTCATTTTGGATTGTTAAACTTGTAATTTTGTGCAATTATAAATGATAAAATAAGAAAGAATTTAAAGGAAATGATTTTGTTGTAGCTATGCTTCAAAGTCAAAGTTCACTCGCTTCTGATATTTTTCATTTGTAGTAATTTTATATCTTCCATAATGTGCTCTTCCTAAACTCGTGATAAGCACATTCCTTCAATAATCATCTAAGTAGAAGCAGATAATGCTTTTCAGTTTTTAAGAGACTGTATCTATATATAGTGTACCTGGCTTAAAGTTCCATTGTTACTTTGCTGTGAACCTTCTCAGTAGTGTCAACATTTCTGCAATCATATTTTAGCCTTGTTAAAATTTCAAATTCGATTCTCACCCACGTTCTCTACTTTAATTTTCTCACCAATAATTGATTTTACTTGTTTTTGAGATAATAAACACATTCCCCCTTTCTAAAATCTATAACAGGCCTTCTGTCAACTGTTTTTTATATAATCTATAGTTCATTATTTTTTATGTTTTCTTCTGGATATTTTCAAACTTTATCTCATATTCAATTTAAGATCCCCAGTTGAATTCAAACTCTGTACTAGAAATATTATTTTGGAGCTTGGTGATAAACCAGGTGTCAAAAAGCTATTATGCTTGTAACTTTATTTGTAGTCCAGAAATGAAATATTGTTTTATCCCCATATCCATGATTCCCTCTTCATATGTTTTATTCTCCTCCAATGTCTTAATTCTCAAGTGGAAAGAAGGAAAATTTGCAGACATGCAAATAAGCACTTGATTTTTCCCACACAAAGATTTTCATGTCCTTCTAATGGAGGTTTTGCACTGAGGTGGTGATGGTATTTTTGGTAGCCTCCTCCCTTGCCACATGAGATTTAGCAGTGGGTGAGAGTTCAGTTATTTTTAAATTTTATTTTGTTTCTGCTTTGCCACAATTTAATCATGTTTTAGGCAATTATTTGCAAAATAATACCCACTTCTTCAGCTTTCTTCAGGTAAAATTTCTTTTTTTAATATTTATTTATTTTTTTAGGTGTAGATGGACACAACACAATGCCTTTATTTTTATGTGGTTCTGAGGATCAAACCTGGTTCCCACCCGTGCTAGGTGAGTGCTCTACCGCTGAGCCACAATCTCAGCCCCTGTAAAATTCCTTAGTCTTAAATTCCATGATCTACTAAGCAAGAAATAATCAACTGGGGGAAAATGATACTTGAATAAATAAACATCCATAGTTATTTGTGATTTTTCTTTTAATTGGGATTTTCCATGGTCAGTAACCATTGTGACAAGTCTTCAACTATAGGTGATAACAAATTTGCAATAAGTTGCGATGAATACATTATAAAATGAAATGTCATTTATTCTAGATAATCTGGCATATTTAAAGACTTGCATGTGATTTCTAGAACTATATTGGTATATCTATGACCACCATAGTTTTATGAAATATACCAAACCTTTATATAGAGTATCTATAAATGTTTTTATAATGTTTGAAATTCATTTAAAGTGCTAAATGCATTTCAAATACACTGAATATAGCATTACTCTCTGGTTAAAAGATAAATTATCTTTATTTGAACAGAAAGAAAAAAAGAGATTATTTTTAAATGCAATCATTAAGTCTAAAAGTATCAACACAGCATTTGAAACTTCACTCTCTGTACCTAATAACATATGCAAGAAAAAATACATTAACAACTTACAAATAATTCATTGCAAGTAGGCTTTAAAAGTTTGCTTCATATATTACTGACTGTAGTCAGTTTAGTGTTCCACAGAGTAATATTAACCAAGTCACCTCCCTGAACAGCTATTATTTATGAAAAAAAAAGAATCTAATAAGAATTTTTGGAGTTTTCCCTACAATTTCTGTTTTTATATTATGATGTCCAGAATGTCGCTATAGGTTTGGATGTAGTTCAATACCTAATGATGTGAAAATAAATAATATTAACTTTTTAGTTTCATATCATAAATATTAAAGTAAATAAAGTACTCTAGTTTTAAAATAAATGTCCGACTACTCATAACTTGGAAAATACACTGTGATTATACTGACATATTGGATTTTGGACACTAGTCAAGATCCTTACCATCATTTGCATTTGGGATTTGCTCAGATAGATGATGACTTTTATAATCATGTTAACTGTGTCTTGATTTTAGAATGCCATTTGCCATCTGCTGGTAATATGTCTAGACACCACTGAGCTCTAGTATTTATTTGAACTTAATAGTAGTGTCTCCTGAGACATGTAATACTGATATACTATTTGTATGTTGGCTAAATATAGAAAGGTAGAACATGCCCCTTGGATGTGAATGTTGTAAGCATAAAGCAAAAAAAAAAAAAAAAAAACCCAATTTATTTATGTTCATTATTCATTAATAGTACATGAAGTCTAATTTTGGTTATTTTTTATAAAAGTTGTTCTAATAAATATTAATCACCTATGCAACATATATTATACTAAGTATACAGGGAAATAAATACACTTCTGGGAAGCTGGAGTATGGTTAGAGAATGGGCGAAGATGTTTTAGAAAGAGTAGGAATAAATTGGGTGGAATAAAGTAGGAATGAAGTATATACACACATGTATGTCTATTTATATAAGCTAGTGTAAGGAGAACTCTACCCTGAAAATCACCAACTTTGCTAAAAAAGAGAAATTAAAAATGTTTGTAATTGGTGAAATATACCATATTCATGGATTAGAAGACTTGACACTGTTAAGGTGGCAGTTTACACCAAAGTGACACAATATTAATCAAGATTCTTGAATGCATTTTTATTTTAGAAGTTAACAATCTAATTTTATAATTAAAGTTGAAACACAAAGGAACTGTAATGCACAAAAAATTCTGAAGAGAAAAGAAAAAAAAGAAGTTAAATTGGTTCCAAGAATTTCAATAAAGCTACAGTAAATGAAAGTGTCTTACTGTTGTGAGTCTACCCAAATAAATAAAGGAATAAAGTGCCCAAACATGAACAAAGCTGAAAAAAATCAAGAAAATTTCTCACATACATGTAAAGATGATCAATAGACTAAGATTCAATAATTTATCACATCTGTTAGTTCTATTTCAGCCAAGTTTTCTAGGCGGAAAAGCAGATTATTTTAGGCTAGTTCAGAGTTATACCTGGCAAAGTCACTGGTACTTCCATCTTTTTCTATTGGTCAGAGCAGTCATGGAAATGGCCCAGGTAAAATAAATGTAGAAACAAACTCCTCATGTATTTAAAAAATAAAGAAAAAATAAAGAAATAAACTTCACCATTTAATAAAACAGTAGCAAATCTCCACAGTGCAAAAGAACATGTGGCCTGGGAAGTTTTATAAAGACCATCTTTAGAAAATGCAATTTGTCACACACACAAATATGGCTGAAGTTTAAAAATATTGGTTTCTGCTAAAGGAAGCCATCCACTGATCCATGTACAATAAAAAAGATAAAACAACTCAGGACTCCTGAGACTGAAAATGGGTATGAGGACATTTTTTGGGTAATGAGAATGGTATATAGTATGATTAGAGTGTTAATTAACTGGAGTTTATATAATTTATCAAAGTATATCTATAGTTTTTACCACATGACACTTTCTTAATTTAGTGGTTTAAAGTAGAAATCATTATTTCTCATAATGTAGTAAGCAGAGCCAGCTACATAATTTAGATGACCTATGTGAAATAAAAATGTCAGTTCCTTCAAAACCTTTGCAGAAAATTGTTATTAAAATTACCAACAATGATTTCTTTCTTTCTTTCCATGGGCTTTCCCTCCCTTTCGCACAACTTACAATCATTTAATTTGTTATTTAATGCCACTTCTCCTTGGGCAGTAGGTACTCATTGATAAGCATGAGCCTCACAGTGTCTCATGATGTGGCAGATGACTTTGGTTCACTTGCTGCAGAATTCCTTCTGCCAGTTGCCAGTTGCTAGAAGAACATGCACCATCTTTTTCCAAAAGTAAAGAAAGTCAGTCTCTCTATCCCCTGGGCTCACAGTACCTACCAATGGCAGATAGGTGACCTCTAAAGGATCACATCACCCATGCAGGGATATGTTTACACCTGGATCAAGAAGAACCAGATGTTTTCTCCAACTAAATTGCCTTTAGAAAGTTCCCTGACACTTCACCCTGAGGCAGGAACAAATGCCACCAAGCACCATGTCAAGATAAGGAAGCATGTGTACCCTTGATATGACACAGTCAGACCTTGTACTCAGAGCCCTAAAGGCAAAAGTGGTCACTGGGAAAAGGCAGTAAGGGAAGGTGAGGCAGAGCACCACAACTCCAAGAAAAGTGAACTGACTGATGAGATTGTTTCAGAGAAGCAGATATCAGTACCCCATGTGAAATAAGGATCCAAGTCCTTTGTGCATGCCCCATTGACCCATGGGACTTGAAAAACACAAATTTGAAAATAAAATTATTAGGAATTTCAGAAATAGGATCACAGAATATTTTACCTGAAGCACGAAAACCTTAAGCTTTTGGGTTCAAGGTCCTGTGCAGTTGCAAGCTAATGAAGCCATGCCTGTCTGTGGATGTCGTTGGGACTCTATTGTGGGTGTCAGCTCAGACCATCTCTGAGGTCAGTATGGGTCCTCGCTTGAACTGGATGTCTAAGATGAGCTCATACTGGTTAGATGTCTACTGGAGATGACTTGATCTTACGTTGATCATCACTCAATAAGCTAGCCTTGTGAGTTTCAGGATTCCCAAGAGAAACAAGCAAACAAGAAGTATGTTTTAAAGCCTCTGCCTGAATCCCATGTTCTGATGTTCCTTGACAAAATCAAGTTCCAGGCCAGCACAGTTAGTATAGGACTGTATTTGCAAAGGACTTGTTTAGAAGGAGAGGGACAATTTGTAACTGTTTTTCAGATCCATTGTATTCCAAAACAATATACTTCAGATATGTGCTTTTTTATTTTTACTGCAAATTCTACAATATTTAAATCATTTAATTTTAAAACATGACATGTGATCTGAAAGAACACCAAGCCCAACAACTCTGTAGCTGTTACTACATTGGCTCAGTTGGGTTGATTTGGTTTCTGATTTGTTCTTTGTTTTGCTCACATAGTTGTTGGTATTATTGTTCTTATTAGCACTATTATGAATTGAATATTTTTTATTAAGCACTTCTTAAGATTTCCAGCAGTTGGATTTTTGAGATATTTAATAAATCATTTTGCTCAAATAAAAATCTTGTGATGTGCTTTTTGGAATGGCTCAAAGCTTAAAATAGTGATGGAGCTACAGAGTAGAAAAGATGAACATATTTAAAAGACAAATTATTAAGAATAGGATTAAAAAAATAAGCTAAGTCCTGATTGTGGTTGAACTACAGCATCATGTAAGCATACCATTCCTGTTGTATCTCCAAAATATTTGTTCAAACTTTTCCTTCAGCTTGATTATTTAGTACATAATTATATAAAGTTTGTTTCACTTTTATAATGATATATGCCAAGTATTTAATTCTACAAAATAAAATGTGAATTTCATTATGGAGCCTTCATATATGTACTCAGAATATAATTTAATTTTAATGCATTATAGCATTTTATGAATGACTGAATTTCATTTTTCCTGATATGCCAGGCTTATAAATAATACACATTCCCTACTTTATTGTGTGCTATTTCATATAAATTATTATTCAATTAAACCAAGGAAATTATTAAGATCAAATTAGTTTAAGTCACTAAATATTCTATTCACTTCCAAATCATTTCAATTAGCACCAGTTTTCCTTGATACAGAAAGCATCATTTAGATTAGATTCACGTGGCTGTCTTTAATGCCATACTTTCTTCCATTATATTATAGATCTTTGTAAAACTAGAGTAACAAAAGCCTTTTTAAAGGTTAGAAAATTATATCAAGAGCCACCCTCTGTCAATTTTGTATTGCTGCTTCTAAAAGAAATTCAATCACACTACAATCCTCTTTTATGAATTCCTGCTGACAGAAAATGAATTATATACCTAATTTTGAGGTGACAATGGCAGACATTCATGTGTTCAGTTGCCCAGAAATCTTGACATTTTCACCTTGGAAGGTACTATAATTTCACCCACTGCACATTATACCTTCCTTCCAATGAACTTTTCCTCATTTTTCTTTCAAATATATATATATTTATATTTATATATTTACTAAGACATAATATATGTATATATGTAAAATACATATATATGTATTTTAAATATTCACTCTTTTTTACATTTTTTTGTTTTAATTAGTTACACGTGACAGTACAATGACCTTCACATATCATACATTTGAATCAGATGGGATATAATTCTCATTTTTCTGAATGTACAGGTTACAGAATCATATTGGTCATGCAGTCACATATATACACACAATAATAATAACGTCTATTTCATTCTACTGTCCTTTTATTCCCCCATCCCTCCCCTCTCATACCATCCCTTCTCTCTACCTAATCTAAAGTAACACTATTTTTTTCTGTTTTCATACATGTATTTTGTATAACGATGCTTTAAGACATAATATATATAAAACATAATATATATGTATATATGTATTTTAAATTTTCACTCTTTAAGCTTTTAAAATGTAACCTATGAGTTTTTTGTTTACTTATTGACCTCATTCTCAATGTACTTCCAACTATAAGCATATTTTGTACATTTTAGTCTCCTTTTTATCACTGAATTCTAAATTTCCCCACAGCTGAGTTACTAGCTGTAGGACATTAAAATATATCTCTTTTTAAAAACAAAGCAAATCTTTATAACATGAATTTTGAATGTAATTCTTCCCTATTCTTTCTTTCTCTCTAGATATCTATTAGACTATATCTATCCATATTTGCCTGCTTTCATCAGTTCTAGCAGGCAATATTTCTACATTTTAATGCCTCTGGAACTTGATTGTCTTAGTAAGACCATCTTAAAATTTATTGCTGCTTGAATGGCTATCTGGATATAGTTATCATTGCTTGTGTGTGTGTGCAAAAATCAATCATATTTATTGTAAATTTGTAACTTTAGTTAATGTGTATTGTTAATTCTAAAATTTTAGCTTTATCATTTAATCCATAAAAACATCACTTTAGATTCAGTATTGCAGCAGAAGTTCATTATGTATACACACATGTATAAATATACACTGGAGCCAATAGTCATCACTGCATGAGTAACAAAAATTTTCTTTTTTATAAAACAGCAACCAAGTGCTTTATATTATCCAAGAAAAGAATATATCTATGAGAAAATAGTAATCTATATTTTTTGTCCTATTACATAATAAAAATATCTGCCGTTCATACATCATAATAGAAGTGATTCAGTGTAACTATATTTTAAAATGATAATTAATAATAGAATATGTTGTTTTTTGGTGGAAAGAATTTAATAAACAATTTGGTTATTCATGATGCAAAGATAATAATTTTAGGGAAGAATCCTTGAGAAAGTTAGAAAGGATGAAATATGGTTATAAATTAAAATCCTGGCCAGAATGCAATTATAGGGAGATTTCCAAGGTTGGTAAGAAATAAAAATTAAGCTAATTTCAGGTTCTGATTTCTTATGTTTGTTTTCTTCAGCGATGTGTTTTGAGCATTTATTATGTGTCAAACCTTGTGCTTTGTATTGGAGATGGAAAGAGAACAGAATGGATATTCTCCTATTGAAGGAAGACAGTAGAAAAAATTTTTATACATGGAAGATATAATGACATTTGATTTAGGTTAAATTGTGTCCCTCAAGAAACATATTTAAATTATAATCCCAGTTCCTGTGAATGTGACATTTGAAAGTAGCTTCATCATAGACGTTTATAGATGAAGTAATACAGAGATAGAGTGAACTCTGATCCAATATGACTTGTGCACCTATAAGAAAAGAAGAATAAAAGACACAAGAAGCGGATGGCCATCTGCCAATGAAGACAGATATTGGACTCTTCATTCCACAAGCCCCTAAACATCAAGCTTTTGAGGAGCAGATCTACTGCCGCTCTGACCTTTGGTTTTCCTGAGTGTTTGTGAGTCAGATTTGGCTTGTAAATATGTCTTGTAAGATGACTTATGTTTCCATGACCAAATAAAAACCACTCTGAAAACAATGCTTCCAGAAGTATCTCCCACTATATCAAAACTTAAACTACTATATATTTATTAAAAAATTAAGATAAAAAGCATCATTTTCCACATCTAAAGTAAACTGAAAATTTATAATTAGTGTTTTATTTTCTAAGTACACATTAAAATATGAGAGAAAGGAGATGATAAGATTGAAATCTTGGAAATTATTCTGATATTACTAAAAATGTATACTGTGAATTCAGAGAAGAAGACAAAAACTATAAAAAATAACTGACTGCAGGGGCAAGCTAAAGTATTTTAATATTCATTTGGGTTGACCATACTACAAAAAATGCAGGGAATGAGACAACTTAATATCATATCTAAAGATAGTTATAAAATTGGGTTTTATTTTTATAAAACCATTGAAAAAACTAAAAATATACCCTTAAAAAATTGAAGCAGAAGATGGTGATCTAGGATATAAACTATAGAAAGGATTATGAGTGCTCTGATTTTAACAATAATTCAGTGATGAAGACCAGGCTGAATATTAATTTATAAAAATTCTAATAATAAAATTGAGAATTAGAAATGACAAATATACTTACTATAGCACTAAAATAAAAATTTCAAGTATTCAAAAGTTCAGGAATTAGTTTTTGACCAATAAATAAATTAACACCAATACATTAATGAATTATTTTTATCAATTCAACATTGTATAAAATTTTAATTCAGACCACTAACAGCAACAAACAGGGATTCTTCTTCACTGCTGATGGGAATGCAAAATGGCACAGCATCTTCAAAGAGAGTTTGGCAGTTTCTTTAAAGCTAATTATATTCTTACATGATCTAGCAATGGTGTTCCTTGGCATTTACACACAGTAATTACAAATGTATGTCCAAACAAAATCCCACACAGAGATAACTATATCAATTTTACTCATAATTGCCAAAACTTGTAAGGAACCAAGATTCTTTCAATGGTAAATGGATAAATAAATTGTGTCAACAGAATGGAATACCATTTAGCACTAAAAGAAAATGAAATTTCTACTGGTGAAAAAAATGGAAGAAAATAATTCATGTTACTGTTGAATATGTCAATCTAAAAATGTTACAACCTATGTTGACTCCAGTTATATAACACTCTACAAATATCAAAACTATGGAAACAGTTAAAAATCAATATTTTCAGGGATTGATGGGAGTTAAGTATGAATAGGTTGAGCATAGAAGAATTTTAGGGCAGTGACATTACTCTGTGTGACATTATAATGATAGAAACATAGAATATATAGCATTATACAACAAACTCTTATAATGTACAGCACCTAGAGTGAACCTAATGAAGACTATGCACATTGGGTGATAATGATATTTTCATGTAGCTTCACTGATGGTAACAAATGTGCCACTCCTGCTAGGGTATTTAATAATAGCAGAGGCTATCCATGGGTAGAGGCAAGGAATATATGGGAAATCTCTCTGCCTTCTGCTTTAATTTACTGAGAACCTAAAATTACTCTAGAAAGTCCATTTATTTTTTTTTAAAAATTAGCAATTATGGAGTAGGAAATTTAAGTTTTCTAAAATGGATAATTTGAAAGAACTCTTAAGCTTAGTCATGTAGTATCAAAAATATATTTAAGCCAGAGGGAAAATGTACAATGAATGTGGTTTTACCAAGATAAGACTTTCTAGCCTGTGTGAAATATTTGTATAAATGCAAACTGACTTCTCCATAGGGCAAGTCATTATTTATGTAATATTTCATTCCAAAAGTATGCATTTTCCTTTTTGATTAGATTTTAAAGAAAATCCACTGTAAATTGCCTTGCCTGTAGTAACACAGTCCCTATTATATATTAGCTGTTTAATAAATATGTATCATATTAATGAATATATTAATAAATGCTACCATAAAAAATATAGAAAAATCTCCAGAATCAGTGAAGAGTTAATATCTTTCCTACCACATAACTAAAAACTGTACTTCATGCAATTATAATATAAAAGCATATGTTTCTAATTTTTTGAAAGTTTAATATATTTACTTCCATTGATATGATTCTAACTTTCATAGTGTAGAAAATATGTAAACAGAAAGGGATGGTAGACAGTTTAAGAACAGGAAAAAGCTCCAGAGGATGGAAAGAAAAGTTAGAATATATCCACAGAACAGCATTTTGTTGATTAATGTTCATACACTTGAAGGAAAGTTCATAGCATTCTATTGAGAATGTTAAGTACTTTCAGATCAAAAACTATGTCCTATTTTACTTTATACTTTCAGTTTATATATGTCAGTGACATATATAGTAAATATTAACTTTTTAAAAAAAATTAATATATAAATGGCTCTGAAAAATTTAATAGGTCAAGAAAACAAATGAACAAAACAAAATAAATCATCCAAACAGCCAATCACCCATGTTTCTACAAAAATCTTCAAATCATTGAACTAAATAGTGCTTAAACTCAATTTCTTTGTAGCTATGTTCAGAAATTGTATCTCTGTAAACATTTTATATATTTCCTATTACTTCATCTTGAGAGATATATATTTATGTGAGTTTTTCTGAATAAATAAAAAAGGAAGAATATTCAATTTAAATCAATGTAACCAAATCATAATAATAATGATTTTCACCTTACTTATAAAGAATATAAGAAATTGACATATATACATTTTATTTACAGTAAAATATGTGATTTAATATTATTAATTAGTAAGATTAGTATTTATATAAACATGTACCACAAAATTTCTACATAGGATTATAGGCATGCACTGCTATATAAGGAAAAAATTGCTTTTGTATTGGGCCTTGTTACAGTTATATTATGAAGGAAACTTGCTTTTGAAAAAAACTATCAGATATTTCTTCAGTGAGATTAACAGTCTTGAGGCCTGAGGAGTTTCATATAATTTTGAATTATCTATAGTATAATTAAAATTATGTTTTATTTATAGAAACAATGTTTTTACTAGAAATTAAAGCAGTGAAATTCAATAGTAAATGCTATATTTAACTTCTTTTCCTAAGCAGACTAACTTTATCAATCAGGAAAAATATTTTATGAAGAGAGTGGAAATATTATGTATTCTTAAATGATCATATGTTTGTTTACGTTAGAAATGACAACCATATATGACATATATACCTGCAACCTTCAAACATTGATTAAATAAGATCTGGGGTTGTAGCTCAGTGGTAGAAAGCTTGCCTAGCAAGTGTGAGGTGCTGTGTTCAATCCTCAGTAACACATAAAATAAATAAATAAGTTAAAGGTATCGTGTCCATCTACAACTACAAATATTTTTTAAATTTTTTTTTAGTTATAGTTGGGCACAATACCTTTATTTTATTTGTTTATTTTTATGTGGTGCTGAGGATCGAACCCAGAGCCTCGCATGTGTTAGGCACGAGTGCTCTACCACTGAGCTACAACCACAGCCCTAAAAATATTTTTAACATTTGATTAAATAATAATTCAGCAAAATTAGATGAAAAAGCAAGTAATATTAAATTTATTTCTTAAATCAGGGTTCTTGTTTTTTTGCTTTCTGTTTGTATCATCCATTCTCTTCTTTCTTTAATCCTTAGTAGGATTAAGGAGTAGCTTCCCACAAAGAATCTAAGAGATACAGGCTTTGAGTTACATATTACATCATGAAAAACTAAATCTCAGTATTTTTTTCTGAAATTTATATATACTGAAGCAAACATAAATTACTTTCTGTGAACAAGCCGATGTCACATCACTTTCCCAGGTGCTATTCCCAGGTTCTGTGAATCAATTGATGGTAACAAGAGGCATAGAATCATCCAACAGGTTTAATCGTAAAGCTCAGGAAGAACTCATACCAGTGAAACTGTATACTACACGATTTGTAGCGAGTAGAACAAATTTTATAGGTAAATCTCAAGATTCACCACAGCATTCAGAACTAACAGAAAAGATAACAATGAGAAGAATCCAGAGTAAGGTGTGCATGCATGTGTGAATGTGTATGTAATTATGTGTAATGAACATTGAAAAGCAAGCTTCACCAAGTAACAATGCAGAGAAACCTTCATTAAAGTGCATGAATTAATCACATTGTGTGTGTATAGATCCATATTCTTGTTATGAATGTAACCTGCAACTTAGTACAACCTAGGGATAATAATGTTCTATTAGAGGTATGGAGCTATTTTTGTTTTTGTTTTATGGTTTTTAAGGTATTAGAGAGCTTCACTTTATCCATGTCCTTTCCAATGCTAATATTTAACCTTCTATTGTTAAGTATTTTTTTAAAAATTATCTTTAAAACTTGCATTTTACTACTATACGATGAGAATTCTGGCTTAAACTGTAAAACTTCATGTGAAAATCAGGAAATAAATGCACAGTATAAATTTTATTCCATAAATTCTTATAATTTATAATGTATTTGATGAAATTTTATGTTATATGCAATTTGCTTTTATTTTTCATCTTCAGTATTTCCTTTCAGGGCCTGGAGTTGTGGCTCAGCAGTAGAATGCTCACTTTGCACGTGCACATTCGATCCTCAGCACCACATAAAAAAAAAAAAAAAAAGATATTGTGGCCAACTAACACTAAAAAATAAATATTTTAAAAAATTCCCTTTCAATAAGAAGCTATTCAATATAAGATTCATGTTCTATAATCTTAGCCTTATTATTTTTTATTATAGAAATTTACATAATAAAGGTCATCTTCAAAGAAAGGACTCTTCTTTAATGAGTCTTATACAGGATAAAACACAAATCTTAGTACTGAAGTTGATAGAAATAACAATAAAGCCATTATGTTTTAGCATTTGTGTGAGAAACCATAGGTACTGTCATCTAAATAGATCTAAATAGATTAGCTTCATAAGTCACAATAATAAATATAAATTAAAATGTGAAATGATTTGGTTCAAATATTAGTCACTCTAATTTTCATGTTTCACTTTCACTGACAATTTTAGTAATTAAGATGACTAGTAAATTTCTAATAAAATAATTTTTTAGATGAAAGAACATATTATTTTGAGCATAGTAATTAAATTCATACAGCTAAATAATTCATGATTATAATTGTACATATACTAATTTATTGATTCAGTTTTTCATTTAGTTTTACAAATGATTTACTAAGTTTATATATTTCCCTTTTTTTTTTCCTATCTCAGTGTGGCTTATTGTTTCTAAAGACCTAGGGAAATCTCTATCCCTTCATTAGCTGAACACAAAATAAATCTATTGCAGACTTCAGTAGTTAAAAATGTCTTAAAACATATAGATGTTTTTATACTTTATATACATAGCATATGTGTAAATTTATTTTTGTATTATTTTATCATTTCTTCTAAATTCTCTAATTGGTTTCATTCTTTTCTGGAGTAGATATGCTTAAGTGATATTTTATATAGAGATAATAAATGTCATACACTAAACAAAAGCAAAAAAAGTAGTACCAATGACAACAACAACAAAAAAATACATTTGTGTGGTGATAATCTTGTTTTCAAATTGACATTTCATATTATTATAAATGTTCTGGTTTTTAACCCCCAAAATTTAAAATATGAGACATTCAAAGAAACAAAGCATATACCATACACTAGGGAGAAAATTCTCCACAAAACAGTCCATAGAAACACTTCATAGGGAATATTAGACATTGGAATTACTCAAAAATGCTTTAAATCAAAATTTAACTATTTTCAAAAAGCAAAAATAAAATCTATCAATGAAAGAAAATGCAAGAATGATGTCTTATCAAAGTTGTTATTGAAGATATAGATATTATTTTTGAACAAAATTTTTGGAGTTGAAATGAAAAGAATATTAAGGAGATCAAACAAAAATTTGATCAGACCAAAACAAGAATCAGCAAACATGAAAATAGATAATTGAGATTATGAATCTCTGGAAGAGAAAAAGGAATTCAGTAAATGAGGATAGGCTCATATAAGCTCATATGTCTCTAGTCCCCTGCACCTCAGACAGAGCATTAATCTTCAGAACTCAAAAAATTTAACACCAAAAACCAAATAACCCAATCAGTAAATGGGCAAAGGAACTGAACAGGAACTTCCCAAAAGAAGAAATACAGTCAGTCAACAAATATATGGAAAAATGTTCAACATTTCTAGCAATTAGAGAAATGCAAATTAAAGCTACATTGAGTTTCCATCTAACTCCAGTCAGAATGGCAATTATCAAGAATATGAGTAACAATAAATGTTGGCAAGGATGTGGGGAAAAAGGAACAATCATACACTGGTGGTGGGGCTGCAAATTCATGCAACCTCTGTGAAAGGCAGTATAGAGATTCCTTAGAAAACTTAGAATGGAACCACCATTTGACTCTGTTATTCCACTCTCATTTTATACCCACAGGACTTAAAAATCAGTATACTATAGTGACATGACCACATCAGTGTTTATAGCAGCTCAATTCATAGTAGCTAAGCTATTATGAATAATGGAACTAACCTAGATGCCCTTCAACAAATGAATGGATAAAGAAACAGTGGTATATGTACACAGTGAAATATTACCCAACCATGAAAAAGAACAAATTTCTTTCTTTTGCTGGTAAATGGATGGATCTGGAGACTATCATGTTAAGTGAAATAAGCCAATCCTAAAAAATCAAAGGCTTAGCTCTGACATCAAAACAAGAAATGAAAAAAAATATGTAAATTGGACTTTATCAATTTTAAAAATGTACTTCAAAGACACTATGATTACAATAATGTAAAGATATTTCAAAGGATGAGAAAAAGATTTGAAATCATATATCTGAAAAAGTTCTAGTTCTCAGAATACAGAAATGTCTTCAAATACAAAACAAAGAGTAAGCCAAATTTAAATGTTGCAAAAGATCTGTATAAGTATTTCTCTAAAAAGGTTATAACCCCCAAAAGAATCTGAAATTAGTGGCGATGGTTATAAATCTTTGTGTACATACTAACACAATTATTTGCACTCAAAAGCCATCAATTTTATTGTACATGATTTATATATCAGTAGTAAATCATAGTCTGATTATTTAAATATCACTGTCTTTATTTGTACTAAAACAAGTATTGAATATTTTTTGTTGATGTGTTTTATTGAAGCATGAGTTCATGTGTAATCTGTTATTAAATGGATGGATGCTAGCACTTAAGTCTCAGGGAGACCAAGTTCCCAACTGAAATATTCAGAAACAAAGTGATTATTAATCCCTATAAAATAATATAAATACATCTACCTAAATTGCTAAGCCTAGGGAATAATATCATGACTTAATATTCAGTTAAATGTAATTTTAGGACCTCTGTTGAACTTTCCTTAAGTTTGCATGCATTTTGTTTCACCTGACCAATACTTATTTATATTGAGGAAATATTATGTCTTTTACTTAAGCAAAAATAAATTCAGAATGGCATCTAGACTCTGTTTACTGAAGGTAAGCCTGGACCCTAGATTAAATATATAATATATATAAATAAATACATATATTTATATGTATAATATATAATATATACAATGTGTATATATATATATATATATTTACTTCTTTCACATGAAATTTTAAATTCTACATTAGATCCTTTGGTATTCCTATTCTTGCTATTGGTACAGCTGCTCAAATGCTTTATGTGAAGGGTCTGTTGTCCTGATAAGTGGCAGTCCTGTGCAGTCTGTGTTTTCCTTATTTTAATTCCCAAGGAATTGTGGTTTCCCAGTGAGCCAGGAATTTTTATTATATCATAAACACAAGAGAGAATACACGAAGCAGTCAGTTGAAAATCTGCTTTTTATTTAATAATTAATGTCCTAGTGAGGACCATATTGCACGATTTATCACATCAAGAGTAAGCCAATTATCCATCCTTTGGGATTAGTAGATTCTCTTAATAGAAATGAATACTCCCTGAAAAACAGGCTGTAGAATGAAAAGAACAGACTGACTACTGTGGTGAGAATAGCTCCTCTATCAATTGTTCCCCCAGTGAGCTCAGTTATGTCCACAGGGTAGAATGGTTTAGATAGAAGCATTCTAGTATTTTGTGATGAGTGTCCAATTTTTACAAGATTAAAAGTTGGAGTTAATGTGTGAGAATAATTCCAGCACGAAAAGAGACCAGAGAAAGGGAATCTTCCCTCTGTGATATTTAATGAAACATTAATTAGGCATTTATCAGGAGCATACATAGAAGCAGATAAATTCAACAACCATAAACATTCAGAGAAATTCACAGGTTAATTATCTCTTTCTATGACAGAGAAAGAATAAGGAGAATTAAGTTTGGTAATGATGGAATATATTAATATGATTTTGAAAAACCCTTTTAGGGCAATTGCTAAGGTTTATTTAAATAAAGTAACAAGTAAGACTTATAGTAAAGAGAAAGAAGCACAGCCATTTCTCAGCACAAGATTCCTTTTCTGTCATTCTATATGGAAATTCTCTACTTTGTGTCAACATTCTTTCAATTTGACATTTTAGATTTTCTGGCTTTAGCCTGAGATTATCTACTTCTAGAAGATTCTTAAAACTCTCCATTTGGTTTCTCATGGACTTACCATCCTGTAATAAGCCCAGTCTAGAGGTGGGTGTGATATTTTCATATTCACAGGATATCAGGTCATTTACAGACTGTCAACAGATTCCTGAAAGCAGTCACCAAATTTTCATTGGAAACAAAGACAATTTATTAATTAGTTTAAAAAAATAAATTATTTATAACACTTTGGAAATGTAAGCTTGAGAATTCAAATTTTCTTTTCTACTTCCCTACCTGAGAGGATGATGAAAAATGAATTGCTATTCATATAACGTGCTTTTTAATGAAAATTCTCTTAATTTTCATTATTGCTGTTTTATTTGTTGTAAATGTCTTCCAACTGTGTCAGTCAGTTTTTCATTGTTATTTGAGTTATGACTCAAATAACTGACAAACGACTTAAAGGAGGAAAAGTATATGTTGGTTCATGGTTTTGGAGGTTTAATCCACATCCACTGATTTGAATCTGAAGTGAGACAGAGCATCATGGTGGAAGGGTGTGGCAGAGAAGAGCTGCTCAACCCCTGGGAGCCAGGAAACAGAGAGAGAAATAGAGGAAGGGGCTGAGCACAAGAAATATCCTTCCAGGGCATTCCCCCCATGACCTACTTTCTTCAACTCAGCCCTACCTCCTTGTTTTCACCACTTTGCCATTGGTTACATTATTAAGATACCAGTGCAATAAGCCACTGATGAAGTCGGAGTCCTCATGTTCCCATCACTTCCCCAGAGTCTCACCTCTGAAAATTGGGGAATTATCCTTTAACATATGAGTCTTTGATAATCACTTCATATCCAATACCATAACACCCAGACTATTTGCTCTTTTTTGTTTTTTTGCATTTGTTGAATTTTTTCATAAAATAAACTACAGTGTTTTTAGTTTCTTTTTAATGAATTTTTAAAAATGCAGCTATGTAAACACCACTACCTGAAACAAGGTATAAACTAGTAAATCATTCCCTCCAATTTTACTTGGTGACCTATCCCATTCCCTAAACTAACTTCTGAAAAAAATCAAACCTAATCTCCATTCTGTAGTGCCTACTCGTATACTATTTTATATTTTAACTGTATTTCAATTAAAGAAAAGTTGTAAAGATAATACAGAGTGTGTGTGTATATATATATATATATATATATATATATATATATATATATATATATATACACATATATATATATTTCTTACCCAGAATCCACAAAAATTAATATTTTAGGTAATTTGGAACAACTGTTGTAAATAGTAGGTACTCTGACTTCTATTCAGGTTCACCAGTTTCCTCAATACTGTCTTTTTTTTTCCTCTTTCAGATCCTATTTAGTATTTCTCATTGTATCTTGATTTTTTTTCCTCTTTGGTCTTCTACAGTATGTAATATTTCTCAAGTATGTCTTTGTCTTTAATCATCTTGACAATTTTGAAGCACACTTGATTCTTTATTTTGCTGGATGTCTCTCAAACAGGTTTTATCTGTTATCTTCACATTACTGGACTGTTATGTGTTTTGTCAAAAGTATAAAACACAGGCTTTTGTGTGTGATTTAATTTTAAGTTTAAACTGATATCCGCCTCTGAATATATGCATAGCAAAACCTTACCTACATTTTTATGGATTCAGTTTCATATTGGTTAGTTTTTTTTCCTTTAGATTTTATGACTTCATAGTTTTAGAAAGTTTAAAATGAGATTATAATATTTGCATTAGTAATATAAATGCATATGGCCTAATCATTTAAGCAAAATAAAAAAAGTCATAAGCTTATCTATTTATTTTGGTACTGGGGATTGAACCCAGCATTGATTTACCACTGAGATACATCCCCAGTCCTTTACTTTTTCACTCAAGGCAGGGAGGGATTCACTAGTTGTTGAGGCTGGATTTGACATTGCAATCTTTCTGTCTCAGTCTCTGAAATAGCAGGGATTACATGAGCCTCTACAGCTGCCTTCATAAGTTTTTCTTTTTAAGAATTAAAACATGAACAGAATCAATCCCAGTATAAATTTATTAAACTTAAGTTTAATAAATTTAAGTTTAACCTCAAGTTAAACTCTGTGATTTTTTGGAGAGAAAATTACTGTGCATAGATGCCTGGTGTATTTATTGAATGCCGAAGGAATGTTTTTATCAAAAAACAAAATTGTAATACAAATCCATCAATTTTAATGTTTATGAAGATGAATTTAAAATTCTACATATTTATTTGTAAAAGAATGAAATGGTTAACAAATTAATTCTAATATTTTCTATAAAATAGTTCATACTTCAGCTTCACATTAAAGCTGTTGTTGCTGTATTAATTTTATTGCCTTCATTATTAACATATTTAATACTTAAAAATGCATTTCTATTAATTGTTGTCTATCTGCCTTGTATGATACTGAGTTCTTTTAATTACACTGCCAGTCCAAAGTGAATTTATTTTCATACTAGTTTAGGAGTGATTTTCTTTAAAATTAGTTACCTTCCATTTGCTTCTGCCCTCCCCCACAAATAATGAGGCTGCAACCCACAGGGCATGCAGTGTAGATACAAATGTATACAATCTAATGCAAAGGTAATAATAGATCATATGCTTTTTTTCCTCTGCTTCTCAATTAGTAATCAGAATCTTCTCAGAGAAAATTAAAAATAAATAAATAAATAAAACACCTTTGCTTTTTGCCTTGTCTAGTTTCTGTAGTTGAATTCTGCTTTAAAAAACGTGGAATGAACAAAGTCACTCACTTTATGCACCTTATGTTTAAATAGACACCTTTGATTTCTTAGGTCTTTCAGTTGTAGTTTTGTTGTTGTTTTTTTCCCATCAAAATACTAGTAATCATATGGTTTGCTATATTAATTCAGTTTTCATTGTGCAGAATGTGCATTTTTTTAAAAATCAGAATCTGAAGCCAGGTCTGGTGTTGTGCTACTATAATCCCAGGCACTACAGAGGCTGAGACAGGAGGATTGCAAGTTTGAGGCCAGCCTCATCAAATTAGGGAGACCATCAGTGATTTAACAAGACCCTGTCTCAAAGCCAAAAATAAAAATGAATGGGCTGTAATTCAGTGGTAAAGCACACCCAATTTTAATCCCCAATGCCCCTTTGCCATCAGAGTTTAAAATTAATTGTGAATATTTAAAAGCATAATTTTACAAATTTCTTTTAGTTTAAAACTTTTTCTACTGGAGTCATCTCCATTGTGTTATTATTCTTTTCTAATGAAAGTGGAATCTTTTATAACTACCTTTGTTAATAATAAAAATATTTTTTATTTTATTTTTATCTGTGTAATGGTACTTCTGCCTGTTTTCATGTTTTGTATGATAATCTCTCTTTGAGAGGACAAGTTTATTGGCAAGCTATAATCATAATAGTAACATTCTTGGAAATGATATTTCAACTTTTAAAATGGCACATTTAAAATTCTGCATGTTAAAAAATCTAATTCTTTTCACCCGTCCACTATTGCAAACTGTGCTGAGTAAGAAGTTAGTAAGAAATAAAGCAAGTCTTTCCTAGGTGGCAGCAAATAAGTTACAACTAAAAGGCAATGTTGTTTTCGTGTTATTTTATTTTTCAGCGTCTATACACGTAAGGTCTCCTAGTTTTTTCAAGTTTGAAATGATCTAAATTAAAGAAAGTGGAGTGTTGGTTCTTAGATTTATGTATGATTAACATGTAATTATTGTTCCTTTGAAGACCAATTAACATGTTCATTAGAGCATGAAATTAATATTTTTGTATTCTATTGAAATTTTGTGATAGCTCCCTATATACAACAGCAGTCTGATACAACTCTGAACATTACATTTATATCAGCATAAATTAAATGCTTTATATTCCTATTTCACTTTTAGAATCAACTTCTAATCAAAGATTAGTTTCTTAGTCATGATAATAGAACAGTGTTAAGGTTTCAACCTTGATATCATCATATGCAGATGAAAGAAGCTGAGAAGTTAAGGAACAAATTTGTAGTACACTCTCTTGATTTCCTAGGGTTTGCTTATAGTACATGAAATATTCTGCTTTGTGGAGTGTACTATAAGCAAACCCTAGGAAATCAAGAGAGTGTACTACAAATGTTAGAAAACGAAAGCATGTATATTAGTCTCTCCGTATTTTAAAGTTATTGAAGAGAAGATTATAAAAGATACTTGAAATATACTTCAGAAAAATGAGCACATCACATGCAGACATGGGATACAGAAATAGTGAATCTAATTTGGAAGTAATTAGTAAATTCATTGATGGGATATATTTTCAAAGGACAATACAATAAAACGTTTGTTTAAGAAGAGGAGACAATCCAATAATAATGCTTTTCTTTGACAAGAATAAATGTACATACAAGAAAGAATGTAGCCATCAGATGTGAAAGGGTTGATCTGCAATAGTATATGTAAATTTAAATATTCAAGGGAATAAATTATCTCCAAGATCATCAACTGAATCCTGGTTCTAAATTTTCTTCACCAAATGTTGGAGTCTTTCTTAAGATTTACCTTCCTTCCCATCCTCATTATTAACTACATACATCTTGTAGAATTTCTATTTCATGCAGAGATACTGTTAGAATCATTGCAGTTATCTTAATAAAAAAAACAATGTTAGCTTCTGAAAAGTAATTGGTGCTTCAGAAGACACACAACATTTTAAAAATACAATTTATCTATGTAAATGAAAAAGAAACCAAAATATAATACAAAATAATTCTTAACTTGTGTAATTAAATTATTAAGTTAATTAATTATTAATTTAAATTAAATTACAGTTATATTTTCTCTCCTTTTTTTTAAAATACAGAAAGTTAGGAAGTACTTGCAGTTTATGGAAGAAAATACGGTTAGCTGATTTATCACACCTTTATTAAATACTCTTGCAATTTTAATGGTTAGGTCACATATGGCTCAAGCTGTTTTGAAGTAATTTTATAATTGAGTCGAACTAATGTTCAGCATCTCTACCCAGCACAGCTGGTGCAGGTTAGGGTTCACACACACTCGGAGAAGTAGACAGCTGCTGTGCTCATATCAGCATGACACCGCTATATCGATTACCATTCAAAACACTGCCATGTAACTATTGATATTTTTCTACCAGGCTATTACTTTGAGTATCAAAGGAGGCAAAGTCATTATCAAAGTTTTATTATTTTTAATTATAGCAAAGTAATTGGCATGGTGATTATAAGAAACCTAAAGATCTCAAAGTTCCCAACAAAGGAAATTACAACTGGTATAACCCCCACATAAAAGAGGAGCAATTTGGTTGAAGAGCTTCCTTTAAATGGTTACCAAATATAAACAAGCAGATATCATCCAGATCAATTAAGAAAAGTATATTTAGGAGAGAAATACTGTTCAGGCAGGAATGAAAACTCCACAAAGCAGCATGTTGAGACTTGGTACTTTATTCTCTCAGTTTTCAAAATAAACTTGTCCTGTTCTCCTGATGCACATGAATACTGAGAAAAAAAAAAGTGTTATTGCTAAGCAAAATGGAGTAAACCGGACAATTTATTACTGCTAGAGTTAGTTGTTCAATTTAAAAGATCGATAAGCATTACACAAATAATAAATAATGGTCAGTATTTGCATGAAACAAATGTCACTCTCCTGTGGATGCCTCTTTTACCTATTTCCTTCTCTTTGTATATCTTTAAAGTAATATGATGATTTTTGCAGAGAAGATAAATATATATGGCATGGGCATTAAAACATGGTATGCACATACTGAATCAAATCAGAAAAAATTATCAGAAAAAATTAGTCAATAAGTCATTAGTTTGTTTTGATTAAAAAGAAAAAGACAAATTAGTGAATGACAAAGGAAAGCTAAGAAACTATTCCAGACAGGAGAATAGTAATGTGACATGTTCAATAAGTGGAAAATATGATTCTGGATGTACTCTGAGCTTATCAAGTGAAATACTAGGACCATTAGGAAAATTTGAACAGCTCTTGTATATAGATGATAAAATGTATCAATATATGTTCTAATTTGATAGTTACTCTGTTGTGATATAAGAGATTATGGTTTTTCTTAGGAATATAATACTTAAATTGAAGCAGTAACTTGGCCTCATACCTGCAACATAAATGTCTCAGAAACATGTTTTGTATGCAGATATTTGTATATATATGCATATAGAAAGGTAAATATATATATATATATATATATATATATATATATATATATATATATATACAGATATATATGGTAAAAGTGGATGTAGTAAAATCTCAATAATTAGAGAAGCTGAGTGAGTGCATATCTTTATATCTTATAACATTTCAAGTAGTTTAAAATAATTTGAATAAAAATTAAAGGAAAATAATTCTGTTGGAAACAAAGAAAGCCCCTACATTTAGAAATGTAAATAGGGAAATAACTTGACAATTTGTAATGAATTGTCAATACCATTATACATTCAAGGAAAAAGAAGAATATGTGTGGGGAGAGATTTCTTGTATTTCTATATTTTTGAAACTAATTTACTCAATGTCATTAAACAGAAAAATTATTTTCCCTATTCTTTCTTCTTTCTCTCTCTACTACTGCTACTATTACTATTACCACTACCAATTGAATGTCACCATATGCCAGGTGGTATACATTTTACAAAGACACAAGCTAAAAGCCAGAAAAACATTAAAAGCCAGTCTTGTGAATCAATCCACAAACCTAAACAGCAGGTATTATTGGAGGGATCTTCAGTGCATGGTGTTGAAGTCTGTAAACAAGTCAAAATAACACCTGGCATTTTGCCAGGGGAATGTTAAAGTTCGTAAACAAGTCTGGATGGTGCCTGGCAAAATGCCAGAGGGAGTGGTTTGAAAAGTAACAAAAGCGAGCCATTAAGTGTGGAGATTTCTTATTGGTTCAGTGCTGTATCGAGTTTATGCTAATTAGATAAGCTGTGTGGAATGTATAAATACTGCTCCTGTCCTGCAATAAACGGCTTCCACTCCTGCTGTATCAACATACACAAGTTGTTCGTCACCCCCTGGTTATTTTGCTGCAGCCGGACTGTGGCACATGGTACAATAGAGATAACCAGCAACAACAGAAATTAACCCTGATTTCTAACTAGATGTATCAACTCCTGCTTTAAGATCAATCAGAAGGAAAAGTGTGCTATAAGCAGATATAAAAGGAATTTGCCTCAGTTTCCACAGCCTGGCACTAGACAGCTGACATAAAATAAAAACACAAAACATATTAAAAAATAATAAAACAATAAGTACCCAATAAGTAAAGCAATAAACAGACTCAAATACAAGAAAGGATTTGCCATAGCTCAAAGTGAATTTACCAT
This sequence comes from Marmota flaviventris, assembly GCF_047511675.1. Taxonomy (NCBI): domain Eukaryota; kingdom Metazoa; phylum Chordata; class Mammalia; order Rodentia; family Sciuridae; genus Marmota; species Marmota flaviventris. The sequence goes on along the minus strand of NC_092499.1, from coordinate 52,731,137 downwards.
TTTACAAGAAGGTTACCTTTAATGGAAAAGATGGAGCACATGCAGGATGATGCAGAGTGATTTCTGCAATGAAATTGAAACTATAATAAATAATGTATCAGTAATACAATAAATGAAAAGCACAATAAAAATTTCTCCCAATAAATTTTTCTAAAGATTCAGCAAAGTTAAAAAAAGCTTTAGTGACCTTGAAGATTATTTTATCCAAGCAAAACTATAAATAGAAAATTTAAAAAAACAGGTTGATGATAACTTTCAGAATGGTGGTACAAGGAAATCCATCAAGTTCTTTTCCAGTGAAATCATCAAAACTGATAAAACCTATTTAAAAATGTAATTTCTAGAGGTTGTCTTAAAGACACAGAACAAATGAAGAAATATTTATTCACAAATATTTGCTTAATTTCAGTAAGAATACCAAGTCTCTGTGGCACCTGATCCACACAATCTACTGCCTCTAGTCCATCCCTCAGCTGGGCATGGAGGAAGATCCAAAAACCTGGTGGTCCAAAAAGCTGTTCATAGTTTCAAGTAAAGGGATGAGACATCTTCTTAGAAAACACAGGCGTCCAGAATTCTTCAACTACCACAGTTATATTTTCAGGATGGTGAAATTAAAATTTAGGTAATTGTTGCCAAAATGACAATAAATCTTTTTCTACTCTTCACTGACTTGTAAGAGAAGTAGGCCTAACATAATGGAGTCCCTACTTCCTTCTCTGCAACATGCTGGTAGAGACAAATTTCCATTCTGTAAGAAAGAAGCAGAGGAAAGCTGAGGCTATTGCCCCTTTTCAAGCAGGGCTATCACTTTGAGAGAAGCCAGTCAAGGGGTCTGTCCCCATCTCTGAAGTGGCCACACAGTAATTTTTAATGTATTCCCCTCAAAAGTAGAATCATTTTAGTAGCTACCATTTATATACTTAAAATAAGTAAGTACATGTGGATTAAAAGTCTTTCAAATAAAAATGACTTTGATTTGAAAATTCTGTTATTACATGCATTCTAACATATTTTTCCTGTTAAAATAGTAAACAAATGTAAGCCACCTGAGGAATTATACTGGTTAAGGTCAAATATGTGGAGACAGAAAATATCAAGGAGATTAAATTATATTTGCAATAAGTTTGTTAGATTGTGAGTACCTACTAATTCTCAATGATAGAATCAGAAATAATCAAGCTTTCATTCAATCTTCTTCTTCTTCTTGCCCTTGACCTTCTTCTTCTATTTCTTTTTTTAACTCCAGTACTTTTAGACTGATTCAGAGCTGAGGATGAGGCTTAATGGTAGCGCACCTGCCTGATACACACAGTTCTGAGTTTGACCCCACTACAAAACAAAATAACAACAACAACAAAATCAAGAGAATTATAGAAAGAGCCTACTTAAAACATTGTAACTTTCTAAGTTACAGGGTAGGCAGAGTATAGTGTTGCTGGTTGAATAATGAGGATAGAACATTATGCTTATATTTAGTCAATATAAAGTATGAGTAAGTAACTTTTCTTTTTCCTGAAAAAAATGTTTTAACACTGACATTTATTGCTTAGTTTCATAGATCCAAGTAGTTTAAAAGAAGTATGGTAGAATCACTGCCCTCAAAGTTCTCAGAATCTACAGAACTAAATTAAAGGGAGAGGTAATATTAATTCTTGGCTAAAGTCTTGCCAATTCTTCAACAAGAAATGAATGTAAAATATGAGGAAGAAGAAGAAGCAGGATATAATTTCCAGACATTTGAATAGAATGAAAACATGAACTATAAACTTGACTGAATTTTGGAAAATCACTGGAGGTTAGGATAGAAAACAAATACTGAAGTCATTTTGGAGCACATTGATGATGAGATGTGTAAGGCTCACTGAAGTGGAGATGCCCAGCACTTCTAAGATGAACAGAGTTTAATGAAGTAATTCACTCTTAGCTTAAATAGTGCTGATTATGTTAATCATTTCACAAAAGTAGAAAAATGCATTATTTATATCATTTTGTGTAGTCTTAATAAGTAAAAGTAAATTTCACTGAAATGTTTCATTTACTTTAAGAAAGGAGATGATTTCAGAATTTCCACATATTCTTATGAAAGTCTATAGATATTCTTTTTTTTAACTCCATTATTAGTTGAGTATGTGGTTAATTGAAAATTCTGACATACAAGTAATCTAAGATGTGATGATTTGGAAGACCACAAGATGTTTCTTACTTCTAATACACACACACACACACACACACACACACACACACACACACACAGGCATGCCCTTATCTATGATTCTATAATGCAATTATGTATGAATTTGTATATATATGTTCATAATAAAAAACTTTTATTGTATGAATTATGTATGTAATAGTGTAATAGTGTATAATAATATGCACACATATGTGTATGTGCATGTCTCTATATTTATACAAGATACATATACACATACTTGTATGTGTGTGTGTGTATATATATATATATATATATATACATATATATATATATTCTATGATCTTAATGAAAAATGAAAACACTAATAAATGAGACAGAGATATTTAAAAGAAAATTATTTTTTGCAAGATTTTTACTTTAATTCATTCATCAATAATCTTTATTATTAGGGCTGGGGATGTGGCTCAGGGGGTAGCTCGCTCGCCTGGCAAGCGTGCGGCCCGGGTTCGATCCTCAGCACCACATACAAAGAAAGATGTTGTGTCTGCTGAAAATTAAAAAAAAAATATTAAAAAAATTTCTCTCTCTCTCACTCTCTTTTTAAAACCAAAAATAATAATCTTCATTATTTGTTATATTTTTATCTGGACCTAAATATAGAACATAGAGAAATGTTGTCTTTTTAAAATATTTTTAATTAAAGGTCATTTAAAAGAACAATTTTGCCTAAGGCAAAAGTGTGCATTAATTTTAACAAGGCACTCTCTCTTAATAAACAAAAGTATGCCTCCATGCCTAAAATAAATTCGCCTAGGATTAGTTAGTTTCAAGTTCATAATTATTTCTTTATCACCATTTGATATGGGTGTATGTGTGTGTGCATGTGTGTGTGTGTGTGTGTACCCATGAGTACCTCTGTGTAGATACTGTGAAACAGAATGGCGATAGCATTTGCATGAAATCACTCCCTAGGTAAATCACCTAGGGAGAAACATGTACATACATTGAAAGGCACTTAATAAATTCATAGTCACATTTATATTCTTATGTAGCTATGCTTGGTACTTCCATCAAAATGTAATGTCCCCCTATCAGTTTCTGTCCTTAATTTCAAGCTATGCTGAGGCTGACAGAGTCGAGAAAATGTGCAAAAACTAGCACACTGAAAGAAAAGGGACTTAACTTACTGAACTATTTGGAGGACTGTAGAAATGTGCTCGGGGCTACAGTTCTAGGAGTCATGCCTGAATCTATTTGAATAATTGGCATATGGTCACCAATGGCTTTGCCACGGCCTCTGTGAGGGTAATGGCCAGGAAGCTCCAGAAGTATCTACACTGCTGCCATGAACATGAGCTTGCGCAGCTGCTACTGCCACAAACAATCAAGCCATTTCTGCATCATGAATCAAATCCTGCAACCACTGGTGTTACCAGATTTGGAGTGTTTCTGTTTCTGCCTTCCTCCTGTACAGTTTCTGTTTCTTCATGTAGCTGCAGGGCATGTGATTGGTATTATCTGTATCATCTGCTAGCTCTCAGGCTGAAAAGAAGCCTGGAGGCACAAATGTTCTAGTTTCCACATTGAGGAGAAAAGGTGGAAATTTTCCCAAACTTTATAAAGATGTTCAAAAAGCAGTGGGCAGAGGGACAAAGGAATGTTTACTCCCTTAAGCAATAGAAAAATGTGCACCTACCCATGGCAGGTTGAAAGTTGTCCAATCCACTGTTACGTGATGGGAAAATACTAGATCAAGATAAGTTACCATGTATATCAAGATGCAGACCATATACAAAAAAAAAATTAGAGTAAAAAGTGAGTGTGTTATTATACTTTTGATAACTTTGTGCAGCTGTCAGCAAAGTCCTGGAAGAGATGAATGAACTGAAACTAGAATTAACCTGACTGATAGGGGAGATGTCAAGAAATAAAATCAGCTTTGCCAAGAGAAGCATTCTTCGTTTACAGCCTGAAATCTCACTTGTCTGAATACTCTCTAGCTCAGATCCTTTCCACACTGAAAAAGTCATATGCTTCTCTATATACTGATTCTATTAGTAGAGTATGTCAAATGACAGCTTTTACCATATATAGAAGTGGGTCTCCAAACTTTTCTAAGCACTATTCATTAAGCTTTTTCTGCCACACGAAATGATGGGGAGAAACTATTGTTTTGTAGCAGAAAAATGGAAAGGTGTAGTCAAGGCCATTAGCCTATAGACTAATAGAATAACATACTCAGAGCATGAAACAGAGAATCTTCAAACTTAAAGGCTCTGTTTATTGAAATATCCCTGGTTGTGTTTAGTAGCAAGTACACGTGATGAGAGATTAAGAGGTTATGACCCTTTAGAAGTTTGAGACAAATTTTTTGCCAATATAAAATTTCAGGAAAGGCCTGAAGCACCTATAAAATTGTTGAGTCCCTAATGCAATTTATAACACCCTAATTTCCACCAACTCAAAATGGACTGGTAAATCTATACAGCCTACCAGAAAACTATATTTGCTAGTGATATACTCAGAGGGACAATTAATAAAATGCTTAAGTAGAATTCTTCCAAAGGCAAAACTAAAGCTTTCATATTGGCTAAAATAACATGAATCCCTTACATTCATATCCATTAAAGTTCAATATTGCAGGGAATGACTACTTGATGAGTTCAGGATCTCCTGAATGAAGGCCTTGTTTCTTCTTTCTTTGCTACTATTGTATATTTTGTGCATTAGCTAAAGACAAAGTTTATTTTGGATTATAAATTAAGAGATCCTAAGAAACAACATCCAAATTCAATGGAAAGATCCAAATTTCAAGCCTTATGGAGTAAATGAATAAGTCAGTAATCTTGCCCAGGAAAGATATCATGCTGCATGTAAAGGGGAAGAATGTGAATGTGGAAAATGTTTACTTAAAGGAATAGAGTTTTGCCTACTGTTGGTTAGCTAATTAGCCTAAATTCAAGTCTTCTACCAGCTGCCTTCCAGAAAAAAAGATGTCCATGTAATATAGTTCAGGATAATATGAAGGAGTTTCGGGAGCCCTTGGGCAAAGTGCCCATTTTGAATCTTAAAAATGAAATATATTCCTATAATAAAGCATTTTTCCTTTCTGTTGCTCCCTTTTTATTACCTAGAATATGGTTATGAGTCCCAAAGGCCTCCCTCCATCTCAGACGCACTAAATGAGCGTGATCATGAAAGATGGCAGAGGAGAAAGAAAGAATTTTATTTGAGATAAATAAATCTCTACCCATTACCTAAGCAAAGGCATTTCTAACTGGTCTTCTCCAAAGAAACGAAACTCACCTCCTATTTTCAACATCAAGAAGAGATACAGTGGACATTAGAACAAGACCTAATGTATGTCACAGACATGTCTCACCCTGTCAAAATGGTGATGTGTGGTAAAGGTAACCAAAAGAAGCTTGAAAATAGGGGGAGAAAAGAAAACAAATTATTTGGGCATTTAATCACATCATACTTACAAATGGAGATGTGGTCATATCATAAAAAGGAAGGTTAGGAAAGCATCAACCATACCAAAAACTTTATATAACATGCCAGAAAAGTGTTCTGCTTTCATTTCCCTTCTTCCTTTCAGTTCTTTGTTCTCCCTTGTCAATAAATTTCCCTACTGAAGTGGATTCATAAAGTAGGGCTCTTGAGTGGCAAAAGGAAAGTCCCAAGGGAGCAAAAGCTAGGAACACAAACCTTGAAGGGAGGATGGAACCGCAGGGGGTTCTAGGAGTTCTCTGTATTTTTCCCCTAACCTCATCAAAGCACCTTTAGGTATTTTTTGTTGTCTCTCCTCACATCTGTTTCCCTCTTTTCTGCTGTGTCCCTGGGGTGATATGCGTCTTTCCCAGACTCTTTTTCTTGTTGACCTTTGGTTGGGTTAGGCAGATAGGAAAATCAAAGAGATCAGAGGATGGGGAAGACAAACACAATGTTTATTTGGACTCTGCACTTTAGTGCCTCTTATTCCAGTTGGGTCCCTCAGGAATACAGCTCCAGACAGACCCCCCCAGAGGTTCCATTTCACAACTTTGCACAGGTGACACACTTTTTGCTGTAGCTCCTTCATCCATGGATGTGATTGATAAGCAACAGACAGACATGAGTGGTGGGAACATGGGGCTAAAGGCATAATTCTACAAAATGGGCCTATCATGCTGATTCCACAAACTTTCTTTTAAAAAGCAATCAATCTGCAGTGGTGCCTGATTTAAGTCAATAAGATATGCTACATTCCTCAGCAAAAACCTGTTAACAGCAGGAGAAAAAGAGGCCCAAAAGAAAGGCTATTTTCTGCTGATAATGAGAACATAGAATTACCTGAAAGGGGGAGAGGGGATTTTGTGATCCTCACACAGACCTGATTCCAGAACTCAAGGAAATAAGGATAGTGTCTCATAACCATAAAATCTCTAAGAAAATTCAATTATAACTGGTCAGCATGGGCCAAAGTGATCCAGAGTTGCCTTGGACCTTTACATGTGCAGAGGGGACTTGGAAATCTGAAGCCATCCTACAGTCAGTAAAACATCAAAAGTTGGACCTGATCAAAACTCTCTGAAATATTCTCTGGGATCCAATAAAATTGCAGAGGAGGAAGGGCATACCATCTCCCTCTGCCAAGACCAGCATGGCCAAACTAGCAAGTTCGGGTGAGGGGCTAAGGAAGATTGGAAGAAATAATCAACAAGCAGATCTTGAAGCTAAAACAGCTGAGGTCAGATGGAGCGCTGCTTTCTGATGGAGATCAAGTATAAAGAATTACATCAGCAATCTTTATTATACATGTCTCTGAAACAGATTAAAGACTATGTAAGCATTATTCTTTGTATTCATGAAAGTTACTGAGTTAGTAACAGTATGTAACTATTTCTTCAGTTACAATATACAGTTGCAATGTGCAATGTTAGGTGCATTGTGCAGCTCTCAAAAAAGTCCATTGTTTAAAGTCACTAATTTGCAGGCAGATTCAGGAGCAGTGGAACTGGTGAAACATTGTGGTTATCTTAGCAAGGAAGTTCCTTCATTCCCAAGAGCTGCCTGAGAATAAGGTCAAAGCTGATAAGATTCTAGCATGGAGGATATCTCCATAGCAACCGAGCATCTTATGCCCTTGCACAGAAACTTTCCCAGTCACCAAGTATGCGACAGCCATGAAGTCATCAGGGACCCCAATCTCAGACACAGGTCTCCTAGTCACTATTACCACTCTCCACACCCCTCCTTTCTAAGAGGTTCCACTCTCACCCTTGAAAGTGTCTGCTGCTTTCCCCTTTTTCTTATCCCTTCTAATAAGGAAGAGATAGCTCTGAGTGACATGTCTGAAAACTTCCCAGAATGGCTGCAGTAACTGGAAGTGACAGAGACCACTGCAGTTGTTTTGCCACTATGGTAGTCCCTTGCCCTGTAACACTTTGATGGTCCCTGCTCTTGCTGGTGTCCTGATGTGTTTCTATCCCTCATTTTTTAATTCTGACTTTGCATCTAAGTACTTCTGTATGAAAGTTTAATCATTTGAACAGAAGATATTAAGTTGAGTTACTTGTCAAGACCCTGATTATATATTGTGAGTGACTAGTAACTACATTTATTAATAAAATTAATAAACTTGAATATTAAGTGATATATGAAATATTTGGTTAGTTGTCATTCATGAATCTGTAGTGATTTCACATTGTTCACATGATTTAGGAGTGGTTACTCTCTTTAATAAAAAAGTACATGCTTTGTATACAATCAGAGATATGAAAAATTGTGCTCTATATGTGTAATATGAATTGTAATGCATTCTGCTGTCATATATAAAAAAATAGTTTTTTTTTAAAAAGTACATGCTCCAAACTGGAAATACATAGGAAAATTACCTCCTCATAAGTATCAGTAGTTTTACTATTTTATTTTTTTGTCAGATTACTCAAATCCCAGATGAATAAAGGATTATTCTCTTCAGGAAATACTGAAATCCATTTCTAAGGTGAATAGAATCTCCTTCTTTGGACCCCTTCCCATTTATTTTGAAGAATAATCTCATTTAAAAACCTATGGGATAGACTCAGGAGAACAACAAGAATGCCTCAAATACATCAGAATTGCTAAGGTAGAAAATTGGAATATGATTAATGGGTCCACCAACTTACAGTGGGGGTCTGTGGAGTAGATATCAGTCCGTGGCTGGATAGTTTTAGCAAGACTGGTCATGCTACCTCTCTCTCCACTGCTAACTCTCTAACTCCCTGTCCTGGCATCACCAGAAGAAAGTCTCTGTTCTCATACTTTGCACTTCTACATTGTTTCCCACTCCTTTATAACAAAATATAACTTAAAAAGACAAAAAAATGTCAATAAGTTGTGCCCAATTTCATTCCATACATTTGAAACTTACAGTCTTCAATTCTATTATTTTTAATTTTTTTCAACCATTTTATGAAATAATCAGTATGTTACTTATTCAGTTTTCACAGTTTTGAATTTTCAGGCAAATCAAATATAAATGTGTGTGGTTAAGTTTTCAATTTTTAAAATTCATCCAGAGATTTTATATTTCTTCAGAAATAGGACTGAGAGGGTTTTAAATGGAAATAAAATGTTTCATCCTAAAAAATAGAGTAAGATATGTATTAGCATACTATTTTAAAATATCAAGCATTTCACTACATCCAGAACTCCAAATGAATTAGAATTAATTTTCAATCTAATTTATAATTATTTTTAAAACTGATCATTGGTATTGAGGAAAAATAATTTGGATGAGGACCAACAATTTCAATACACATAACTTATTACCAAATAGTACTTATTCTTATAGTAAAACTGACTTGCAATTACACCAATATAAAGAATAATTTATTCAAGAATTTTTGTTTCAATTGACATGCTGGACACTTTCTACACGTAATTTCAGATCTGGAATACTGTGTAGTTCCAATAAGAACTGGCATTAGCTCAGATATTGTATTTCAGCATTTATCTTGGTTGTTGTCCCACCAAGATTAATGGGATTGTTTTAATTTGTAGTTTTTCTTTCTTTAGCTAAAATAAATATGTGATACAAACATTAGGAAACTATTAAGTTCTCAAAGGATTTTTAAATGAAATTATAATTTGAAAATATCTAAGTCAAATTTCAAAGCAATTTTATTCATTTCTATTAACTTTCTCATTTTTGATGATAGATGCTTTGGGGTAAAATTATAAGAAAGAAGTGAAGGAAATTTTACATAAACAGGATTTCAAGTGTAACTATTTTTGTGAAAACCATAGAGTTTAGTGTGGAGAGGTGTAAATTGATTTTAGATAGTCCCAGGACTTCATATAGGCATGTGTATGTGGTATTAATTATATTGTTTCTAAACTTCTTTGATTTAAAACTGGTTATTTGCTATTGGAATTGTAGGCTAAAATAATATTAGTATTATTAACTTAAATAGGCATTATTTGATCATTTCAAATTAAATATTCAGAAAATAATTTCAATATGTATGAAATATAAATGATATGAATATCTGTGTTACAGAATACTATTTATTTTTCTTTTATATTGTTTCACATGAAACAAACTAGCATAATAGCTTATGGTATTTTGTTTTAAAATATTTATGCAACTGTTACTTAATTTTATAGGAATGATATGCTTTAATTGTTTACGTTTGTGGAAACTACTTCAAAAATACAATTTCAAAAGGAAACATCAGTCTCAATGAAAATAATTGAAATCTTCCTTTTATACATGGTTGAAAAATATTTTCATGCCACTCCAATGACAAAAAACTAACAAGAAAATAAAATGTCAAAAGGTTCAATTATCAGTCTCATTATGTTCAATATTATTTGTATCTTAGTTTTCTGTCTAAATTATGTGATCCTCAGAAAATAGGTTATAAAAATAACAAAAAGATTGAGCTTCACAAAGTAAATTATTCTCAAAAAGTTTTTGCAAAATCCCTCCAGAGTCACCATGCTATATGGTGAAATGATCATGACTTTGAAAATTGAAATGATCATGACATAAATGATCATGACTTTGAAATTTTGGAATATATTATGTAAAGGTAAGGAAAGAGAGCTAATTTTTTTTGACAAATAAGTAGACATTTAGAACTAACTAAAAATGTTTACCTTGAAATTTGTTCCCTAATTAATTTATCTAACTTGTTCACAAGAATACTTTTCCTGAAAGGAAGACATTTACTTTTTTATTTTTTTAATTAACTTTCTATTTGCTCTAATTAGTCACATATGATAGTAGAATACATTTTGACACATTATACATAAATTAAGCATAACTTCACATTCTTCTGGTTGTACCTGATATTGAATCACACCCGTCATGGTATCATATATGCAATATAGGGTAATAATGTCTGATTCATTCCTACCCTCCAACTTCCCCCTCCCTTCACTACCCTCTGTCTAATCCAAAGTACTTCTATTCTTCCCTAACCTCCTCTTATTGTGATTTAGCATCCAGATAAGGAAAACATTCAGCCTTTTTTTTTTAATTGGATTATTTAGCTTACCATGATATTCTCCAACTCCATCTATTTCCCTGCAAAATGCCATAATTATTTCATCTTCTTTAAAACTGAGTAATATTTCATTGTGTATATATATATATATATATATATATATATATATATATATATATATATACCACATTTGTTCAGAATGTCAATGATCAAGAATACAAGCAACAATAAATGTTGGCAAGGATGTGAGGATAAATGAACGTTCATACATTGCTGGTGGGACTGCAAATTGGTACAACCATTATGGAAAGCAGTATGGAGATTTTTCAGAAAACTTGGAATGGAACCACCATTTGACCCAGCTATTCCACTTCTTGGTTTACACCCAAAGTCTTAAAATCAGCATACTATAGAGACACAGCTACATCCATGTTTATAGCAGCTCAATTCACAATATCCAAAGTATGAAACCAACCTAGAAGCTCCTTCAAAAGACAATTACTCTTGTAAGAGTTTATCTCCTACACTAGCCACTTGTTCTTAAAATGAGGAGTGGACAGCAACAGTAACCAATACCACATGAGGCTTAACAGAAAGGCAGCTCCACTGTATTCTCCCACTTTGGAAATTTGTTTGGTTCTTTTTTTGTGGTACTTTATTGAATTTTTCAATTGTTAATGTGTCTAAAAACAAAGAAAGAAAGAAAGAAATGCAACTTGACAACTGAATCAAACTTTCCAGGTATGAAGCCCAGAAATCTGTATTTAACAACATTTCTTAGTAACTTTGAGATGTACCCTTCCATCTAAATTTAAACCGAGCTCTCATGTTTCAACTCAGCAGTAATAACAACAGTGCCAAGTTTATGCATTCTTAAAATCTCTTTTTCAAAAGAGGACTAGATGTTTTGGATGACTTCTTAAAAGGAAAGATCTATGCATTGCACCTTATTGTTACTTCAACTATGTATATGGGGCCTTGATAGAATGTGTTACAGTTGATTTTGGCTTTAACAATATCACTCTGATGTTTACAGCTTCAACAAAAAAATCCAAACATGATTTCATACCTTGGGTTATTTTTAGATCATATGGCAGATAAAATATAATGTTAAGTATATTTAACCATTTTTTTACATTTTATAAAGGCTCTTATGTTTCATTTACAAGTTAGCACTTCCACAGTAGTTGGCTTATATATGCACTAATATATTTGACATGCATGTCTTCCAAAATACTCAGGGAATAGTTTTACAAAATTAGTAGACAGTATGGATAATGAATTCTGAACTTAAAATTTCACTTAGTATCAAAGAAAAATCTTACAAATGGAGTTATAAAATTTAAATAAAACCATTAATAAGAGTTTGTTAAACTAATTCATAGAGAATCTAATTTGGGAAATTTATTCTGGTTGAAAAAAAAACATGAAGTATATATAGATTTATAGAACAGATGGAGATAGCACTTGTATTACAGTCATCGAGTTGATTATAATTTTCAGAGCTTCTGGTTCCAAAATTTATGAAGACATTTAGGTATTTAATTCAAATGTTTTGATATACAAAAGCTTAAAAGTTGTTTCAAACTTGTCTGTGGCATCTATACCTCAAGATATCAAAGTAATCTCATATCATTGAGTAATAAGACTCTCTGGATTTGGATCCTGAGAATATAGACCATGGGAAGAGAATAGAGAGCCTAGAAGTAAACCTACTGCTTTTTTTAATGAAGTACAATGAACATGCTTTGGAGAAAGGACATTTTCTTCAATAAATGTTTCTGGGAAAATTGGGGATACACATGCAGAAGAATGAAACTAGATCCCTACCTTTCAACAGTTTACAACGATCAATTCAAGATGGATCAAAGACTTAAATGTAAGACCTGAAACACTGAAAGTACTAGAAGAAAATAGAGGGGAAATGTTTCATAACATTAAAGTGGGAACTGATTTTTTTTTGACAAGAAACAAAAGCAAAGGTGAATAAATAAGATTATATCCAATTGAAAAGCTACTTCAGAGCAAAAGAAACAATCAACTAGTGAAGAGATAATCTATAGAGTGGGAGAAACTATTACAAACTGTACAACCAAGAAGAGATGTTCACTACATACAAGGAACTCTAAAAACTCAACAGCAAAAACAAACAAACAAAAACAATAAAAAACACAAATTTAACACATTTAAAAAATGTCCAATAGAGCCAGGTAATGTGATGCATGTCTATAAATCCAGTAGCTCAGGAGCTGAGGCAAGAGGATCTTGAGTTCAAAGCCATCCTCAGTAACTTAAGGAAGCCATATAAAACTCAGCGAGACCCTGTCTTTAAATAAAATATTAAAATGGGCTAGGGGTGTTGCTCAGTGGTTAAGAACCCATGGGTTCATTCAATCCCTGGTAAAAATAAACAAACAAGCTAAAAACAACCCCAAAAAACAAATAAGCAAACCAAACAACCCCAAAACAACAACAACAACAACTAAAGTCCAATAGAACTAAGTAGACATTACTCAAAAAAATACATACAAGAGACCAACAAGTATATGAAATCAGCTGAATGTTACCAATCATTAAGAAAATGCAAAACAAAATCACGTAAGAGTCCCAAAAACATTTACCAGAAGACTTATAGAGTTGATAAACAAATTGAGCAAAGTAGCAGGATACAAGATCAATATACAAAAATCAGCAGCTTTCCTATACACCAATAATGAATTTGCTGATAAAGAAATTAGGAAAACTATATCATTCACAATAACCTTGAAAAACAATGAAATACTTGGAAATAAACCCAATAAAGGAGGTGTAAAACCTCTACAATGAAAACTATAGAAAACTGAAGAAAGAAATTGAAGAAGATGGAAAGACCTCTCATGTTATTAGGCAGAATTAATCATGTCAAAATGCACATACCTCAAAAACATTATGTGAACTCAATACAGTTCCCATCAATATACCAAGAACATTCTTCACAGAACTAGAAAAAAACAGCTCTAAAATATATTTGGAAGAAGAAAAGACCTATAATATGCAAAGCAAGCCTGGGCAACAGTAGTCTGGCTGTACAGAACAAATTGGGGACAGGATCAAGATAGCAACAACTCATAACCCTCATCCATGTGAGCCATGAGTAAGTCGCTCAAGAGCCTCGACCATCATGGCTAGTGAAAGCAGAAACAATGAAACCAATAGGCTGTACCTTAGGCAAATGTGTCATACTTTGGGGAAGTCATAGAGACAGCATAATAATAGAAGACAATGCCTTAACCTTACAGAGTACATCTGTAATGATGGCATTTTGGACCTGATTCATCCAAGAGAGAATCTAGTAAATTCATTAGTCTTTGTTATATTACATCAGGTGAGTAAACTGAAAATTTATCCAAAACATAAGCCAGAGTTAAATGAAGAATTCACAGATAATCAAGCAAGTTCTATGAAAAGTCTGTCTTCTTAGACTTCAGCTAAAGTTTGGTGCAGTAAAAGTATGAGTTGGGGAGAAATGCACTTTACAAAACTTGCAGTATATGAACACCAGGTTAATTATCAAGATACTGAAAGATGATAGGTAGCTGTCAGAATAAAGCACAATATATTTAAAATATACTAGTACTAAATTATAAAATGTTATATTTGGCAGGAAATACTAAATGTTTAATACTAAATTCTGACTAAAATCTCCAAGTTCTCTTTCCCTTTACAAATCACTAACATGCTATTTATAAGGTGTTTCTTTTTTCTTCCATTTTGACTATTTTACAGATGTGCTACTGAAGAGCAGTTGTTTTGATGAAGCAAGGGACTGAAAACAAAGCTTAAGGTACCCTTTTACATAATTCTATTTCATTTAGCTTTGTGATTCTTTTCTATTTTAAAATCTTATTATAAAGAATAAAAGTCAGAAACAGACAAATGGCTAAAGAATCAAAATGTTGGTTCATACATCAATATGCCAACTTCAATAGCTGGCAAGCCGCCATTCTACCTACATTATTTTTGTTCACTGATAAATGAATTTTCATTTTATAGTTGATTCACAATTCCTGAAGCAATCCAACCCTCAGGCATACTGTTTCTAACAGAAATAAGCTGGTTTGGGAAGAAGAGAATCATTCTTTTTTTGAAAGAGAATGAAATATATTTGCAAACACAGATGTGCCAAGCAAATATTAAAGACTGAAGAAAACTTACATGTGAATGTTTTCAGTTTGAACGTTCCACAGACTCTACATGTTATTTGTTCAGTAAAGAGTGTCAAACAATACAGGAATTACACAGATAAATTTTTCAAAAAATTTATTTTGTTATTATAACTTTAATATTAACACATTTCTAAAATTGCAATTTTCCCAGGAATGTTTGCTGTTTCTGTTTTATCTTTGAGGAAGTGCTATTTTATTACCTTAGGTCTTTGAAATGTTAAGCTGAAACTCCAGAATAATGAAAAGAAGAAAATCATACAGAGAAAAGTTTATAGCTACTGGCACTGTGAAGTGTTCCATTATAACCAGCCTACAAATCTCTAATGCTAAATTTATGAATGCTGCCTGATACTGGCATGTAATAATTGAAAACTATTCAACTTCTAGGAAATTATGTAGGAAAGACTAAGGAGTAAGGGATTCTGAATTTTATTCCAAATTTTTCAATCTTAACCACTCAACCTCTCTGGATACTAGTGCCCTCATGTGCAAGATAAAGGTGCAGCAAAAAGTCTTGATATAGAGCAAATATTATTTTTAACTTCAAAAACATTGCCTGAAAACATACTGACATCAGAGACAAAGGACAAGCTATGAATTTCCAAAATAGATACTGGCTTTTCACAATCCATGTTACATAAGCTCTAAAGCAGTAAAACAGGTGTTTAGTACTGAGGGCCTTGCCTTAGGGCTTTAGATGAACTTATCTAATCACAGACAAGATAGCATCTGTTACACAGATTTAAAAATGTGCTGGGTCTTATCACCATTCAGTAAAAGTAAAACAAATTATAAATGGAAAGGACCTCAAGGAAAGAGTAAGTAAAATGCTCCTGGATGTGCTAACCAGGCTGCAAGATGATCCCTAATAATCTTCTCTCCATGGCATCCACACCATTATGCATTTCTTTTCCCAAACTGAATAAGGACAACCTGGTCAAACAATAGTATATGTCAGAAGCACCTGTGAGACTTCTGAGGTCACATTTCTAAAGACATTATAGTCTCTGACTTACTTTCTCTTGTACCACTCACACTGAAGGAATCCAGCAGCCCAATCAGAAGACTGTCATGTAACCATCTGGAGAGTCTATGAGGAAAGGAACTGTCACCTTCTAAAGGACACCCTTAGACACACATCCTCACTTCCAGGTAGTCTTGAGTGGACTGTATACTAAATAGCCACTTTCAATGAAACTTCATAGGCGACCTCAGGCCAGAATTCTCCAAACCACTTCAGAATTCCTTCCTATAGAAATTGTAACATAATGAATGCTTTTATTATGAATGCTTCTAAATTGTGTGTGGGGTTTGTTATTTCGCAGCTGGTATGATCTGAACTTTTGTGTTCCCTTTAAATTCATATTTAGTTCATAATCCCCAATGTGATGGTATCGTGAGGTGGACCTTGGGAAGTGAGTAGGTCATGAGGGTGGCACCTCATGAATATGAAAAGTATCCTTATGTGGAATAAAGAGACTATAGTTATTCCTTTCTACCATGGGAAGACACAGTGAAAAGACAATGTTCAAGGAACAAGGAAGCCAGCACCTTGATCTGGCACTTTCCAGTCTATAGAACTATGAGAAATAAATTTCTGTTGCTTATAAACAACCCAGTTTTAAAATATTATGTTATAGCATCTCTATCATTCTAAGGTAGTGGAAACAGATGGCAAAAACTTTGGTTATAGAAAGAACTAGGTTACATTTTTTTCAATTATTTCTAAAAACATGTGAGGACTTCAACAGAAATTTAAATTGATATTTTCTCTTTTATTATATCCATAAAGTGGGAAAACTTTTGACAATTTTTACAATAATGTAAGTTTGAATTATTTTATTCAAAATGAAATCTTCTGAGGATAAATATCAGTTTATTTCAGGTTTTCACACAATTTGTGCTGTTTATTAACATTTTATCAATTAATTTCTCTGCTACCATAATATATTCAATATTATTATCTTAGCCTTAATATCTCAGCTAACACAATTTTCGCTGGAATTTAATATCTATGGACATAAGGAAATATTCTCCTTGGTTCACTGTTGTATCTCCAAAAGTAAGTACAATAGCAGTCATATTTGTATGCTTACCTAGTCATTACATAAATAATTCATTAAGTAAATAAAATAATCCTTATTATTAAATGGAAGAAAATTATTTTTATAAATAAATGAAAACCGTCATAATAGTTTCTGTACATTTTACTGACACTCTAGAGAGAGGAAAAAAAGACTTTTAGGGATAAAATAAAGATGACTTTATAGGCACAGATATTTTATTTGAAGAGATCATTAACTATAGATATTCACTTGCTTCTGCCACAAATGGGGAAAAATGTGAGAGCTGGATTTTTCAACACATGCAAAGAACTCATAGATGCAATTACTCTCCAGATAAAGGTGGCACCTGAGCAAGAAAATTGGTGTTGATGTGCGACAGGTAAGGAAGATTCAATTAGAGTTACATGAGTTGGCTACCTACCTTCTGTTCAAGGACAGTCCAAAGGGTATAGATCAGAAGAAAGTACTGGGTTCTCCAAGTTGTTTCCTTTTGCTCCCCAGATTCTTTATTCTTTTCTCATATCTATAATAATAGTGTAACCTATAATAATAGTGATTTCAACAAAATTATGGTATTCCTTACAAAATTTTGAATCTGAAATTGTTTACTCATATAATCCCTATAGGTCTTTACAAGATTTTTTAATAAAGGGTTGTATAAACACAATCATGACATTTCTAGCTAGTACTACTCATTAAGGCACAGTAATAAGGATGAAAATACAAACCTATCATTTCCATATTGGTGGGAGAGTCATGAAAAAGGCTTTGGGAAAAATCTATTTACATCTTTTTTTCTGAGTAACATAACAAGATAAGTCATTTTGTATAAATAGACATATCTTGAATAGTTACCTAAGTAACTTTTTAATTATAATACTTTAAAAGTTATAGCACGAACTTTCTTGTTATGTCAGAAAATTTCTAAATATACAGCAAAACTGGAAAGCAGTATAGAGATTCCTTAGAAAACTTGGAATGGAACCACCATTTGATCCAGCTATCCCACTCCTCAGTTTATACCCAAAGGACTTAAAATCAGCACACTATAGTAACGCAGCCAGATCAATGTTTATAGCAGCTCAATTCACATTAGCCAAACTTGGAAGCAACCTAGCTGCCATTAATACATGAATGGATAAAGAAACTGTGGTATATATGCACAATGGAATATTACTCAGCATTAAAAGAGAATAAAATTATGGCATTTGCAGGTAAACGGATAAAGTTGGAGAATATCATGCTAAGTGAAGTAAGCCAATATGAAAAAAAACTAAAGGCTGAATATTCTCTCTGATAAAACAATTTAATATCAAGTTTATAACAATATAATGGATTCTTGTAATCAATTTTTGTATTTTGATAAGATGTTGATGAAGATTTCTTATTAAAAAAAGTACCTTGTATTACACTGAAATCTAATAACTACCAAGATTTCTGTTCCTTATACAAAACCAACTTTTAGGAATCTGTTTGCTTTTTATATCTATTAGTGGTTCTTTTCTCTATCATTATTTAGTTTATAATGAGCCTATCTCTTCTGCTGTAACTTTTCTTTCCATTTTCTGAGTGCTATGTATAATTTTTGATGTTGATGCCTATAGTCTATGAATGTTACCAGTAAGAATAAGATAATTAAGCACTAAAAGCAAAATATGTTTTTGTGCCTAAAAAGATCCTGTAAGCTTTTAGCTAGTTTCACTAACCCTAGTGGTGTTCCTTTATTTCAGAATTATAAACTAGCCTAAAAAATTATGGTTGTTTCGATCCACAGGGCTAGAAAAGGGAGGAACAGCAAATCAGAAATAGCCCCAGAGTACTGCATTCATCCATTCAGTAACACTTGAGGAGAACTTAATATTTGCCAGGCACTTGAAATAGATCAGGATTCTAAAAGGAATAAAGTATTTGCCCTCATAGAGCTACACTGTAAGGGAAGACTAAAATAAATAATTATTTGGACAAATATACATACTACAGGGAAGATAAATAGGTCTGAATGAGTATATGTATAATGATGTGTATAGTCAAGGAAGATTCAGATAAAAGGACATTTCAGTAGAGACCCAAAGAAGTTGAATGGAATGTATGTTGCAATACGGGGAAAGTGTTGAAAGTAGAACACTTTGAACTCTCAAAATCCTAAAAAAGAGAGTATGCTTGGCATTTTTTAAAAGGAGTAAGAAGCCGGGCATGGTGGGGCCCATCTGTAATCCCAGCAGCTTGGGAGGTTGAGGCAGGAGGATCATGAATTCACAGCCAGCTTCAGCGTAGGTGAGGTGTTAAGCAACTCAACTCAACTCTAAATAAAATACAAAACAGGGCTGGGGATGTGGCTCAGTGGTCTAGTTCCCCAGAGATCAATCCTTGGTAACCACCCCCACCTGCATCAAGAAGAGAGAGAGAGAGAGAGAGAGAGAGAGAGAGAGAGAGAGAGAGAGAGAGAGAGAGAGAGAGAGAAAGAAAGAAAAGCAAGGAGCCAGAGGCCAGAGCATCTGAAGCAGAGTGAGCAAAGGAGTGAAGCTGAGGACACCATCAGAGAGGTGGCAGAGCCAGAATAAACAGTGGAAAAGACTGTTTTATCAGCTGTAGGGAAGTCATGGGAGTCTGTGTAGAGAAATGACAGGGTATCCATTGACACTGGGTTAAATGATTCCTTTACCATCATGGCTCCCGCAGATTTACTAGCTTACAATAAAATAAATTTCTTCTCTCAAAGAATGACTGGGATATTTGTAAATTTGGGAACCTTGACAAATAAATGTCTAGGACTTTTAAACAAAAGGCTTCTTTCAGGAGATGAAGACAGGCTTGAAAATCAAGCAAACTAAAATTGTATTCTCTTTGGAAACAAGAATAAATATAGGTAGGGTTCAAAAATTTCCAATAACCTACAAAATCTTGTGGAGTAAGTATTACTTTTTATCTGATATAATGTGTGTTTTCTCACTCACAAGTCAATAATTTTTATCAAAAGATTTATACTACAGATCTTTGGCTATAATTTCAACCTTTTCATGGGCTTGTGTAGTTTGTGGAGACAAGATAGCAGACAAAATTTGCTGCCTTTATTCTGGCCCTCTACTGAGCAACTTTGTTTGAACTCCTGAAGTCTCATAGCCTTAAAGAAATCAAAGTCCCTTAGCAGTTAACACAGTGATACATAAAGTTATGATTACAAATATTTGATTTTTTTTCAACTCATATAGTTTCATTTATTGCATACAGTGAAACAGATTTACCTAGAGTTCCACTGAAGTGTGAACTTGGAGTGAAATTAATATTGATAAATCAATCTTCCTTTATCAAAATATTGCAATCTTACTTAAAATTAATGGCTATATGATTTAAGATTATCCAAAGATTTGAATCTTACCCGTTATCCTTCAGTTTTAACAAGGGAAAAGATGAAGGATATCTTTGGTTTAGAACTTAAATTATCGCAAAATATAATACCAATAATCACGTAGTCTCCACCTAATATTTGGTTTACATTTCTGTGGTATTGACTCACAATAAAACAGAAATATTTTCCCATTTAAATTTGTTTCTGTGGTTAAATATACTGTTTTTTTTTCCTTAGAAAGCAATAGCACTCTAAGATATATTATTAAAATTGTATTAGTAGCAAAACTTTCATTATGATATCTTCATAGTTTCTAACAAAATGTATACATTTGCAAGGGGACTGATGAGCACTATAATCTATTACAGTAAAATAAGGTTACAGTAACTGTTTTGATGAGTGAAATCATTTTGACATTGGCCTGATTAATAAAGTACAAACCAACTTGGCCAAATAGCTACAGACCACCTCACTCTCTAAATCATTGATGAATTTACCATACCATACCATTGTGTTTACAAAATCAGATTTATTGATTCTTCTTCCAACAATAAAATCAACTCTTGATGATAAAATACTGAAGTTGCTCCTCCTACATGATTTTTTACTTTGATCTCATTTTATTATAAAGGACAATAAATAGAAGTTTAGAAAAAAAGAACAACTTGGAATATAGCTTTGTATTGATTGGTCTTTAATATTCAGGAACTTTAAATTGTATTTATTTATTTATATACAGTGCTGAAGATTGAACCGAGGGCCTCACACATGCCAGGCAAGTGCTCTACCACTGAGCCAAAACTCCAGTCTATAATATTTAGATTTTAAATATCATATAATGCTTTCTTTCATTCTGAAGTACTTGAAATCACTGATTTAATTTTTTTTATTTTCTTATACTTTCTAGTAAAATTATCATTTAATAAACTTTGCAGAAGTAATAGTGTATATTATAAATAAAATACAACATATTTTATATGCGTCTGTGTATACATGTACATTTGTGAGTAAATTTCTGTTCTATATTAAATATTTGAGTTATGGTTAAAATGAAAATAATTTAAGCTAAATAGAAATGATGGAGCTCTGTAGTTGCCTCAAACATACGCAGATTAGGAAAAAAACAGCATGGTAGAATTCCATGGGTTTTGGAGCTGTAGATCTAATTAGGAGATTGCTACAGATGTGACTCTGGATATGTCAATTAACATGTCTGAGGTTAGATTGCTTCAGTAGAATGCAAGGTTTTAAGTGTAATAATGTAATTACTATAATGCATACTCACTAGGCTGTTCATTTGAAATCACAACTCCTCTAAAGCAAGGGCACTGAAACACAGTTTACCTGGGGTGCAAAAAATGTACTTATCACTCCTCTGACAGGTTGGCATTATTGTGCTTGCCTGATGGAAGATAGAACAACAAGGAGAGAAAAAGTTTTCTCTAGAGAATTCTTAAACACATTATATATAAAACAGGGTGTCCTAGCTCCATCATGCTTTATCTGGGAAAACAGGGTTATGGGGATCCTGAAAACTCTCTTCTTTTGATAACCTTATAAAGCCTATCTTTCCATTCTTTTCCTTCTCCCTTGCCTTCCTCTCCTCTTCCTTTCCTCTTCCCTTTCTTTTGTGGGAATATAGACAATTTCAGTTAGAGGACTATGTTCATGATAACTCTTGTGCAACACAATCACTAGAGTTAATAACACTATCTCATATTCCTGAAAAATGCTGAGAGTTGATTTTAAGTATACTCAGCACAGAAATTATAATTTTGAAGTCTATTCAATTGTCCATATGGTGTGATGGGGTGAAATTTTGTCCTGAGTTCTGCTGAATAAGATATGGTAACACCAAAAGGAAAGATTTTTAATTTTAATTATCTAACACAGTGTCTGGCACAGGAATACTTCATAAATGCTAGTTGTTTTCTCATTTCCATCCCCTTCTCCCTTCTCTTTTTTTTTTTTTTTCTTTTTAGGAGAAATATTATTTATTTATTTATTTTTTTAAATTTGTTGTTCAAAACATTACAAAGCTCATGATATATCATCTTTCATACATTTGACTCAATTGGGTTATGAACTCCCATTTTTACCCCAAATACAAATTGCAGAATCACATCGGTTACACACTCACATTTTTACATAATGGCATATTAGTGACTGTTGTATTCTGCTACTTTTCCTATCCCCTACTATCCACCCTCCCCGCCCCTCCCATCTTCGCTCTCTACCTCATCTGCTGTTGTTCAATTCTTCTCCCTTCTCTACCATTTGAATTATTGCAAAGTTTATGGAAGACAATTTAGAGCTAATTTCTTTTATTATTGTTCCATTGCAAAAACATATAAAATAATTTTCTGTTGAGTTGAAAGAAACAAACTTTGCCTTGTTATTTTCTTCTAAAAAAAAGAGAAACAAATTATGTATGGTGAATAAAAACATAATTTTTTTTCACATAGAGACCACATAACATACATAAAAAACCCAACACCTGACCATGTCACTGTTCTAAGTGTGTCATGGTCATGATGATATACTTTTGTAATCAACTTTTCCCACTGACCTTAAATGCTAACTATTATTAATGAGTAATAAGGCTTTCAGAAAAATTTTGGACGTTATATGTCTATTCTATTAATTTATTAAAATTTCTTTCCTGGTAGAAGAGCACAACTTCCTAAATATCTAACTTTCATAAATCAACGAAAAAATGATGGCAAATTCCCATTTCTTATGCCTCTCCAGATTTTTCAATTGTTTTCAGCAATTGAACCTTGATGTAAATTATAGAATTATATTGCCAATTTTCATGAGGATCTTAATTATGAGTTTAATTGAAATTACATTATATCTATACCATCTATAGATGCTATATATTAGATATTATATATATTAGATCTACAGATGAACAAACAGATGAATATTAGCATTTTTGTGACTTTGTATTTCCTGCATAGTAAATGCCTCTTTATTAATTTGTATATTATAAAATATCTTTCAACATACTTTTGAAATTATTGTCATAAAATTATGCATATATTTTATTGTATGTATTTGAAATAATTTAAATTTTTGTTGCATTTGTAAATGAAATTCTGGTTCTGCTTGTTTCTTTTAGTTTCTGGTGCCTATAACTGGATATGTAGCTGATAACTGAAATTGCAATGTTAAATGAAAAAAGTATTATCAAGCATTTATTTCTTTTTACTGTCTACACTGACACTTTTTACGATCATAATGGATTGAATTAATGCCTTCTATAATATTTTACAGTTAGTATTTCTAGGCTAAGTTGCATTTAATTTTCATTGTGCTAGATTTTAAACCTACTCTGTCAGATTGTTACTAAAGTGTCTTTAGCTCAAAAAATGAATTATGGATTATTATTATTTTTTTAAATTTCTCTCAGGAAGTTCTGGGCACAGTGTCATATGCCTATGAGCCCACTAAATTAGGAGATTTGGGCAGGAGGATCACAAGTTCAAGGCTAATCTCAGCAATTTAGGAAGGCTCTAAGCAATTTAGTAAGACTTTGTCTCCACAATAATTAAAAAGTACTGGGATGTTGCTCAGTGGTTAAGCATCCCTGAGATCAGTTCCCAATACCAAAATAAATTCAAAAATATGCTTGGGCTGGGGTTGTGGCTCAGTGGCAGAGTGCTTGTCTTTCACGTGTGAGGCAATGGGTTTGATCCTCAGTACTGCATAAAATGAATAAATAAAATAAATATACTGTGTCCATCTATAACTAATTTTTTTACAAAAATAGTCTTTTGGAAAAATAGACACAGCTATTATTTTAATGTTTGAGTGAGATAAAAAATCTAAAATATGTTTATGATATATCATGCATTTCCATCTGTAAAACCATTAGCAGATTTTTCAACATGAAACATGAAGATTATTCTTATGAAAAAACAGTATATAAGTATAGCATATTATCATATCCAATTGTATTCTTCAGTTAGCTTAATTTTCAACTTTGATTTAATCCCTACTCTGAAGCATGTGGTAATGATGGGTATCCTGCTATTCTGTGCCGTTGTGGTGGAGCTGCCCACTGTGATATTTACCTGACCTGCCTTTCCTACAAGTGTCCTCGTGCTTCAAATATTTTCTGTCTGTGCAGAAGTGCTTTGCTCTTCATAAGCAATAGTTTATTACTATTTTGATGCATCTATTTTGGTACATGCTGTGAAAGTCAAAAGATAGACCAGGGTAAAAGGAAGAGCAAGTTTTATCCATTATATGTAATGATCTGCTTTCATTTTATAAATAATATAGTACATTTATTAATAATTTAATTCATGTGTGACTGACAATAGCTTATAGTGTCCTCACTTCCAAAAAGCATCTTTGAATTTTAACTGTCATTGTTAAGAGTTTAAGACTGACATTTAGGCATTGAATTAAATCAGCAAAAAAGTATTTAGGGACTGAAAAGTTCTGGCAGCGCTCAAGTGGCATCATATAGTAAGTTGTAGGACCTACGTCAGGAATTTCCTATATAGCAAATTCACTACTCAAAATCAACATGTTCAAAAGAGAAAGATGGCAAAAAGGTAGTAGGCAGTGATTCCCAATTCTCTCATGACACAGAAGACAGTGACAATAGATCTGAGAGATGGGTGACCAAAAAAAAAAAAATGTTCTAAGGCACAATATTATAGTCTGAGACCTGAAGGGACTTGAAGATTACTTACCAGAGTAGAAAATAAGCACAGAGTTCTCCAACTGGGAACCAGAACGAGAGAGAGGGGAATGGAGAGGAACAGCACAGAGAGAAAGAGGGAGTAGAAAAGCACATAAGCTCACCTCCTTAGTAACTTTTCGAAGAAAATCAGAAAAAAAAAATATATGACAGGAACAGAGGTGTCCTTGTAGTAAATAAGCCATAAAAAGCCAAATCATAAACAGAAAGCCAAATCATAAATATGCTCCCCTGTTGGTGGGGGGTGGCATATTGATCAGTTGCCCCCTTAAATGAATACAGTATCTCCCTATCTCCAAAGAGTAGCAGATTAAACCAAAGCACCTCCACAGTGGGTTCCCTTAATAATCCAGCTAGAAAAAAATGGTAGAGAAATTATTATTATCTGAAATTCATTGAAACCCTGTCCCTTCAACCTGAAAAAGGAGAGCAGGGTGGAGAAACCCCACTTGGAAAGTGCTTGTCTAATCCTTGGCTGTGCTCAGCTGCTGTCTAGACACAGGCAGAGATGGAACAATTCAGGGTGGTGGAAGTTGAGAACTCAGATCTGAGTGGCAAGGGTATGGAGCAGAAGAAAGATGAAAGGTGAGCCTTTAGATCCACTGTATTTCCCTGCCAACACTGGGGGTAAACATGTGGGAAGTTATAAATTCTAAGAAACCTAGAGAGACACCCCTGATCATGGGCTTGTGTGTGGGTGACCAAGAGAGACGCTCCCAGAATATCCAGAAGCAGGATCCTCAGATCCTGGCAACAGCTGTGGGAAATCTGTGAGAAGAAGGTGCCTAAATGCTCAGGAAGCTTAAATGGAAAGTGGCCATATTATTACCATAGTCAGCAGGAGGCCTGCCAAGGTAGGAAATTGCCCAGGTTCAAGGCAATGGAAAATGGAGAACAACAGTCCCCAGCCTGACTCTTCCCTCAATCTGACCCGGCTGGCAGCCTAACACTTGATCAAAACTGCAGAGTGATAAGCAGAGTTTGGATACTAGCTGGACCCTATCTCAGTCACAACCAGAAAAGGAAATCAGCACCCACCATCCACAATATTGGGCAGTAGAACCAGAACCCAAATGAACCAGCTGAGTCCCTCCACTCAGTAGCAAGAACAGTACCTAATGAGCTTCGTAGACCAAGGGGAAATTTTCTGCACCACATGTGACCTGACAAATCTACAACTATAAGACTTGTGCTTATAGACATCACCAGACTACACCACCAAGAAAAGGATCTTGTAGAGTGGAGCAGGTACATGATGACCAACAACAATCACAGCCACATCCCAGATCCTGCACCCTGACACTTACAAAAAAAATATAAACAATCAATGGACATAACACCACACTCTCTGAGTAGTTAGCCACTGGTCCCTGAGCTGACAAACCAAAACATGCTGGTTCCCACCATAGCAACTAGAGGAGTAGTAGCTCCTGTGCCCCATCCCCTCTGGAAGGACCCAAAGTGAAAGAAGGAGAGGCATCTTCTAAATGCTTAAATTCCAATGAAATCTAAATAAAGATTCAACAAGAATTTTCTTCACCTTGGCACATTCTACTATAAATAACTCTTGTCAAATTTGATCATATATATTACTCTTTATCTTGAATGTTATTGTTGCCCTAATAGATAGCATTGTACATTTAAACCATTTGAATATATTTCTTCTAAAAGTTTAATGCATTAATTAGAGTAATTCTCCCTATCTTTTTCTTTCTAGCCCTAGTTTATAATTACTCCTCATAACCCCTATTCTCTTCACATTGTCTGCTACTACCTCAAGTATGCCCATCCACCTTTTTTCTTTTTTTATCTTTGTCAGTATCATTATATTCTTTTTTCTTTAATTCTTTTTTTCATTCCTCTGTCCAACATTTCTTCTTCCCCTTTTCAGCCCTTATATAAATATACCAATTTTACTATATTAAATAGCTAATTCTTCAAACTCATCCAGAACCTTATACCTGGATTAGAATAACAAGTTTTTCACTTTTCATAAGTTTTAATAGCATATGGCTTGGTTCTGAAGGGATTGTAGTAAATAGTTCAGCAGCATCTCTAAAACTGGTGCTGATACTGGGATCAAAAAAGCCACACACTGAGTTAAACTATCAGTATCTGATATTTACCCAAACCAGAGCTCTTAAGAGAAAAAAAAACTCACAAAGTAGTCCCTTAGTTAAAAGAAGAAGAAATAGCCTTCTAATAGGTGAGGAAACATATAAGCTATATAGAAAAGCAAGGGAACAGACCACCTCAAACTACACATAACACTTCAACAACTGACTCCATTGATGCCACAGTGGAGAAAATGTCAGAGAAAAAATTTAGAAATTTTTGAATTAAAATGTTCAATGGCAACCTAGAAAAAGACATAAGGAGTGAAAGTAAACAGAAAATAAATAGTGAAACATCACTTCAATAAAGAGATTCTGAAAAAAAAAATCTTGGAAATGAAAGGCTTAATAAACCAAATTAAAATTTTAATGGAAAACATCATCAATACATTTAGACCATTTTGGAAATATATTTTCAGACCTCAAAGATAAAGTATACTATCTTGAAAGCAATATTTATCATAAAGAAAAGATGTTAAAGAAAAGATGTCAAGAGATCATGACTAGAATATTGAGTCATTTATTATTTTACAAATAATAAAAATTTTCCATGATAAAAAGAAACTAAAAGAATTCATAACCACAAAGCCTTCACTACAAACTATACTCAATGAAATATTTCATGAAGAAGAAATTAAAATTAAAATGAATACCAACATGGGGATATTGTCAATTAAAGGAGAACCAAATCTGAATTAACCATCAGTGGTAAATCAAAATGGCAGGAAATACAAAAAAAAATCATTGCTCTATAATCACATTGAAAGTAAATGTTCTAAATTCTTTACTCGAAATACATAGATGGACAGATTGGATTAAAGAACAGATTCATAAGCAAAGACATCCACAGACTAAAGTGAAATAATGGGAAAAGATATACCATTCAAATTGTACCCATAAATAAGCAGGGGTAATTATTCTGATATCAGAAAAGATGTATTTCAAGCCAAAATTAATCAGAAGAGAAAAAGAAGTTCACTTGATACTGGTTTAGGGAACCAGACAACAAGATACAAAGATTGTAAATACCTATGCCTTACATCGAAATACATAAAACAAAGTCTTCTCAGTATTAAGAATCAAATAAACTACAATGCAACAATACTGGGTGACTTCAAAAAACCTCTTTCAATACTAGATATATCATCCAGACACAAGTAAAGATTCTTCAAATCTAAAAAATGCTACTAACCAAATGGACCTAACAGACATCTATAGAATATATCATCCATTCATGGCTGAATTCTAAGCTACACATGGAACATTTTTAAAAGTAAATCTCATCTTAGGTCACAAAGTAAATTTTAGCAAATACAAAAAAATAGAGATAATTCCTTCCATCCTTTCAGATTATGATGGAGTGAATTAGAAATCAATAAAAAGATTAAAAAACAGAATCAACTCTAATACCCACAGACTAACACTTTTAAATTATTCATGGATAAAATACAAAATGAGGGGAGAAATAAAAAAAAATCTTAAGAACAAAAGAGAATAGTGATACAGCATATCAAAATCCCTGGGAGAGTATGAAGGTAGTTCTAGAGAAAAATTTATAGTACTGAGCTCATATATTAAAAAGTTAGAGAGATACCAAATAAACAATTTAACATTACAACTCATGATCCTTAAATAAAGAAGAACAAATAAACACTAAATCAGTATAAGAAAGGAAATAATTACTATCTGAACCCAAATCAATGAAATAGATTAAAAAAAATAACAAATCAATGAAGCATATAGATTTGCAGAGGAGTACCAGGGATTGAACTCAGGGGCACTTGACCACTGAGCCACATCCCCAGTCCTATTTTGTATTTTATTTAGAGACAGGGTTTCACTGAGTTGCTTAGTGCCTGGCTGTTGCTGAGGCTGGCTTTAAACTCTTAATCTTCCTGCTTTAGCCTCCTGAGCTGCTGGGATTACAGATGTGTGTCACTGTGCCCAGTCAAACAGTAGATTTTTTTGAAAGGATGAACAAGATTGATAAACCCTTAAGTTAACTAAAATAGAAAGTAAAATTAAGTAAATAAAATTAGAGATGAAAAAAGAAATATCACCACAGGCATCACTGAAATCCAGATCATCAGAAAATATTTTAAAAACTTGTGCCCCAATAAGTTAGAAAAATTTTAAAGACATTGACAAATTCCTTGAGGCATATGACTTAACCAAATATATTTAAATTTTCTATAACCCTGAAGTTATGGAAAATTTAAATATATCAATATCAAGTATGAAATTGAAGCAACTATTAAAAGCCTTCTAACAAAGCAAAGTTCAGGACTGGTTGGATTCTCAGCTGAGTTCAAACCTTTAAAATACTAACACCAATTTTCAAATTATTCCATGAAATAATAAAGAAGGGATCATTGTTAAATTTATTCTATGAAATCAGTAGGGCCCTCTTATCAAAACCAAAGAAGGAAATATCAAGGAAAAAAGAAAACCTCAAGCTAATATTCTTGGTGAAAACAGATGTGAAAATTCTTAATAAAATATTGGAAAAGTGCATACAAAAACACATTAAAAAGATAGCAAACCGTGATCCAAGAGAGGTTCATTGCAGGGATGTAAAGTTGGTTCAACACATTGAAATAAATAAATGTAATTCACCACATAAATAGACTTAAGGACAAGAATCATATGATTATCTCAATATATGTACTCAATGACCATACTTCTAAAAGCATTATAGATTCAATGCCAATTCCCTCAACATATCAACGATGTCCTTCATAGAACTAGAAAAGGCAATTCTTTAATTCATTTGGAAAAATAAGAGACCTAGAATAGCCAAAGCAATCCCGAACAAAAAGAGTGATGCTGAAGACATCAAAATTCCTAATCTCAAGTTATACTATAGGACTATGGTAACAACAACAGCAGGGTAGCGGCCCCCAAACAACCATGAAGATCAATGGAATAGAAGACCAAGGAAATTAAAGACACAGAGACAAACCCACATAAATACAGCTATCAGTTATTAAGTGAAGGTGCCAAAATCATTCATTGTAGAAAAGTAGCCTTTTTAACAAATGGTGTTGGTAAAACAGGAAATCTATGTGTAGAGTACTGAAATTTGACCTCTATCTCTCATCCTGCACAAAAGTCAACTCAAACTGGATCAAAGACCTATGAATTAGACCAGAAACTTTTCAACTGCTAGAAGAAAATGTAGGCCCAACACTCCAAGAGTCCTAAAGCACATGAAATAAAAGCAAAATCAGTATGTGGGATGGCATCAAATTGAAAAGTTTCTGAACAACAAAGAAAAGAATTAAGAGCATGAAGAGAGAGCACAGAATTGAAGTTCTTGGCCACCTTTTCCTCAAATAGGAAAAGACACATCAAAACTACATTAAGATTTCGTCTCACTCCAGGCAGAATGACAATTATCAAGAATACAAATAAGCATTGGTAAGGACATAGGGAAAAGAGGCCACTCATACATTGTCAGTGGAACTGCAAATTGATTCAACCACTCTGGAAAGAAGTATGGAAATTTCTCAAAACACTAGAAGTGGAACCACCATCTCTCCCATTCCTGTGTATATATCCAAAAGCATACTATAGATACAGAAACATCAATGCTTATGGTAGCACAATTCACAGTAGCCAAGCCTTGAAACCAACCAAGGTGCCATTCAACAGATGAATGAATAAAGAAAATGTGATATACACACACACAATGTAGTATTACTCAGCCATATTACTGAACCATAAAGAAGAACAAATTTATGTTATTTCTGGTAAATGGAGGAAATAAGCTAGACTCAGAAAGCCAAAAGTCCAATACTTTCTCCAATACAGATTAGATAGAAAAAATAAGCATGGGAAAGAGAGAGAAAAGAAAAAGGGTAGGGAATTTCATAAAAATAGATGAGTGAACTAGAGAAAGGGGATTGAAGGGGAGGAAGAAGGGACAGAAAAAGGGAAGAACCATTGAATGAATCTAACCTAACTTTCCTATGTACATATATGAATATACCACAGTGAATATAACTAACATCATGTATATCCACACGACAATAACTAAAAACAAAACAATGAAAAAAATTAAATACTAATGTTATATGTAACTAAAACAACCAATAAAAAAGGAAAACAGCAACAACAACAATTGAGTGTCCATAGCAAAACTTGAGTGTTTTAAAGGTATGCAGCATATAAAACTATGAGCTAATTTGCTTCATATTTACCCATTTGGCCTATGATAATTATAACTTTAATGAAAGAATTATAATATTATTTGGGGAAACCTTTTACTCCTCATTTGAGATTAAAGAAGAGTGATGGAAGTCAATGTAAAACATAAACACAGATTTATAACAGCTGCACAAATTATAATTCCCTTACAAATATTGTTTAATTTATACAATTTTCATTTTTACCATGATTGTTTCCTGTTGATAATGCAAGATACTGAATTATCAAAGGGAAGAAATTTAGAGCACAAATGACGGGGTCACAGCATATGGTTTAGAGTATTGGATTCACATTTACTGTGCAATAAGTTACCACACTTTATTTTGCCTCTGTTTCCTAAACTGAAATGTAGAATTACAGTGATAACTTTATAAGTGTAACTGTGTGATCATTTACCTTGAAAACAATTAAAAAAACACTGATAATATAAGTATTTTTATGTCCAATATTATGAGATATTTTATTTCCATTGGTATTACTGTTCTGATATCAGAAGAATTACATATAGTTTTAACTGTTTAAAGGATTATAAAAGGATCAAATATTTAAAACCAGTTTCTTGCATACATTTATGTATTCCCTGGTTTTTTTTTTCCTCATGATTAGGCATTCAAGCTTTCAAGTTAGACTGTGTTCAAGTTCCAACTATTCCACTTAATAGAAATATAGCTGAATTAGCATAGAAGTTCCTTTTTTACTAAATGATTATAATAGCACCAACTTCAATGGACTGATAATGAGATTAAGTAAATCAATGCATGTACAGGATGTAGGACAGTATGTAGCACAGAGCAAGGTCTTCATACCTCAAAATAAATTTCTAATGTATATGTGTAATATTTAACCACATTCTAATATTTATTCCAAAAGTTCTAAAGACAAATGGTGATAACATTAGCCAGAAATACAACCATGTATAGGCATAGCCCATGTGGTAATTTATTTCATGTTGGATTCAAAGATAACGTTAGAATTCTGCTAACAAAGTAATGGAAAAATTGCTTTAGTTTTGGTCAGCTTTTTTGTTGTTGTGACCAAAAGACCTAATAAAAATAATATAGAATAGACATGGGGCTCATAGTTTTGGAGGTCTCAATCCATAGATGTTCAGTTCCATCTTTCTGGGCCCCAAATGAAGGAGAACATTATGGTAAAAGGGTATAGAAGATGAAAGAAGCTCAGGAAATGGTAATCAGATATCAGAGACAGCTCCACTCATCAGGGATAAAATATAAACCCCAACGTGACAACCCCTGTGGCCTATTTTTTCCAGCCACATTCTACCTCCCCTCAGTTACCACCGTGTTAATCCATATCAGGGAATTAATGCACTGATTAGGTTAAGGCTCTCATAACTCAATGATTGCACCCCTAAACTTGTTTATATTGCCTGACACATGAGCTTTTGACAAAACCTCATGCCTAAACCATAACATCTACCTTGTCAATCTCAGTGGCTTAACATAGTAAGTTTCACTGCTGATCATTACATATCCTAGTAAGATTAGAAATTATGGTGGAGGGTTCTTCTCCATACAATTGGTAAGTGTTGTGGGTTTCTTTTAATCTTGAATCATCATCATCTTTTACATTCTCTTGCCAAAATTACACCACACAGGAAAAGTATGGGGCAGGATTCTGTGTGAAATATATCTACAAGCCAGACCTGGTAATACATTATATCATTTTTATTATATTAAATTATCCCAAACTAGATGCAACTAGACTTGGAATTATGTCCTCTATGCTCAGAAGGGAAATGAAAAGAATGTCATGTGTTCATCATAATTCCTATCATATATATGAAATTTTATTACAAGTGTCATGTAATTTTCTACAAGTCATTCTTATCCTCTACTTTTGCTAAAGCATGTGAGAACAATTATTGAAAAAATCATGTAAAATCTGGATCAATAAGAAGTGATAATGAACATGTTGATGCAAATGAATTACTAAATTTTGTTTAACAGTAAGATATTTGTTATCATAGCTTAGATTGAGTAGTATAAAGAGTAATAAGAATTTCTGAAGTTTGATTCCTGACTCTACCATTACAGATTATAATTCTGATAACAAACTAACAAAATGTGCTGGTAGACATTAGCAATTAAATATGTGTTAAGTGTTATGGCAAGTTATCACTTCATAAAGTAATCATTTAAAAAAATGTATTGCCAAATGTAACTTTTTTATGTATGCCATATGCAAAATAAAATGATTGAAAATTCATGGCTGTTTTTTACAGTGTTAATCTTCACAGAAATGAGCAGTACTTGCCATGGAAAACTGTCACAATACTTATTTCACTATACAGTACTAAAAAATCTATCAAGTTACAGTATTTGTCCAGAAGCATAGAGAGTGAGCTATATTATAATCGTATTTTATTATCAAATGTTTTAAAAATAAATTTAACAGAGTATCTCTTTTCCCCCATTTTTTCTTCATCTTCAACTTCCTGATGATAATCTTAGCATGGATTTAAACATAACATTCACAGTTATAAAAAAAATCACACAATATTATATTAAAAGTACAACATTTAGTATGATACACATAAAATAATAAATTATCATTAATTTATAGACTTGTGCAAATCCCACATTCTTTTTTAAACATTTGCATCACCCAAACTCTTTCATTGAGCCTGTTTAAAGCCAAGCATCACTCATACCCTCATCCTCAGGTGTGCGAATGCTGTCTCTGTGACCAATATACTCAACAAGTGCAATTTAGAAATAAAAAAGTTTATTTGGGCTCATGGCTTCAGATGCTCAGTCCATGACTAGCAGACTCCATATCCCTGAGCCTGAGGTGAGGTGGAACATCATGGTGGAAAGCAGTGGCAGAAGAAAATAGCTCACCTCATAGTATCAGGAAGTAGAGAAAGCTTGAATGCAAGGAGCCGGGGATAATATATTTTCCAAGTGGACACTACCGTCACCTACTTCCTCCAGATACTCCCTACCTGCCTACAGTCACCACTCATTAATCCGTTCAAATTATTAAACCATCAACTAAATTAATCCACTGAATAGGCTACAGCTATCAGAATATAATCATTTCAACTCTGAACATTCATGTATTATCTTACACATGAGCTTCCAGTGGAGTGCTTATACCAAACCCTAACACCAGGTAACCATAGATTTGATTTTTGTTTCTTTAAATGTGTTCTAAATATTTCATGTAAGCTATAAATCATACATTGTGTGTCTTGCTTTTTTTCATAAGGGTTTTGATAATACATACACACTGTTTGTTTTGTTTTTAATACATACACACTGTTTGTTTTCTTTATGTATGATATTCCATTGTATGTACATAGCACCTTTTTGTATTCATTCATCAATTGAACCATTTCTACCATGTTTCTGTGAACATTGGCATATGAGACTTTGACTGGACCTATTTTTTTTATTACTCTTGGTTCAAATCTTAAGGCTAAAATAGCCAGGTCACATGATAACTTATGTTTACATAAACCATGGACTTTTCCAGAGAGAGAGAGAGAGAGAGCGAGAGAGAGCACCATTTTCATTACTACCAGAAGTAGAGGAAGTTCCCACTTTCCTGAAACACTCATAATGCTTGGTATTGTTATCTTTTTTATTACAGTCATTCTCATCCATGAATAGATACTTAGTTGTGGTTTTAATTTTCATTTTCCTCATATCTAATAATGGTGAGAACATTTCCTAATGCTTAGTATCTGTTATGATTTAGGTATTAGGTGTCTTTCAAGAGCTCATTTATAAGATAATGCAAGAAATTTAGAGGTGATGTGATTGTTCAACTTTAACACAATTAGTGAATTGATTATCTGATAGGGATTAACTGAGTGATAACTGAAAGCAAGTAGGATGTGAATGGAGGAGGTTGGGCATTGGGGACTTGCCTTTGAAGTATATGTTTTGTATCTGGTGTGTGGAGTCACCCTCTTTACGCTTCCTAGTGTGATCTTGTTTCACCTCCCTCCACCATACCTTTCTGCCATGAAGTTCTGCTTCACCTCAGGCCCTGAGGAATGGAGTCGGCCATCTATGGACTCAGAACTCTGAAAGTGTGAGCCCCCCCAAATGAACTTTTCCTCCTCCAAATTGTTCTTGTCAAGTATTTTGGTTACAGCAGTGAAAATGCTCATTAAAACAGTATCAATTTGTTATCCTCTTTGATAAAAAGTTTATTCAAATGGTTTGTCCATTATTGAATTGTTATTTTCTTATTTTTCTTGAGTTACAAGATATATTTACATATTCTGCATGCAGTTTCTCCATCAGATACATGATTTGCAAATATTTTATTCCATTTTGGTTTAGCTTTTGATTTTGTCTGAAGGAAACTTTAATATATGCATGTTTATAGCTCTCTGAACAATATAAATATGTTGCCTCTTCATAAATGATTTGGATGTCAGTTTTGCTTTCACTTTTTTTCTTTATATTTGTATAAAATAAAATCTGCAATATGGACATGTAAATATACCCTTGTTTCCTTTTTGACATGAAAATCTAGAAATAATGCTTCTAAACTTTCTTAAGATTTCAATAACTATAGATTTTATGGTAGCATGGAGACAAAAATAAGAATATTATAGACAGGTCTGTCTTAGAGACATTGTTTATAATTAATTCAATTGATGATGCCTGTGACATTTCACATATAATGTTCATATTTTCTGTCCCATCAATTCAGATATTAATCTTGGTACTTCTTTCAATTTCCACGTAACAGATTTAAAAAAAAAAAAAACACTTGGTAAAACACTAAAAAGTTTTAAACATCTTAACACTTTCTTGCTATCACTCAAGGGCATTAAATTCAAATTTAACATATGTGTTCTCTTTTCTTACAAGTTCATAGAATATTCATCTACTTAGTAATTTTTCAGGTTATCTTAACCCAACACTCCTCAAATTAAGCTTCTTTCATCTCTTATCTTCTCCAAAGCACACATTTTGTTTCACCTCTTAATATGTATAACAGCTTAACAATCTTTTATTTCTCATATTTATATGCAGTCATCCTTTTGTTTAGGTCTTATTTTCTACCCTAACAATCTTAAGCTTTCCTAAAACCTAAATAATAATCTTGCTAAAAAGGATTTCTACAGCTGATTACGAAAAAAGCAAAACTTATATTCTCAGTTCTGGCCTCATTCCTCTAAGTTTTCCTTACTAATAACGTACTCTGCTCCAAAATAAAATAAAGTAAAAGCAAGGAAAACAGGTTTAAGAAGGCTCTGAAGGATGAAATGAAGGAAGCAAACTTTCTGAGGAATAATGTGGCAGCGGGTTACTTTTATTTCCTATAGAACCTCATATATTTTAGAGTATTATAGAACCTTCAAGTAGGAATTGACATCAGGAAAAGAAAAAATAGATCTAGGAAACATTATTGTCCTTAGCTGAAAATCTTCACATACAAAGAATGGGGTCAATCAATCATGGAATAAACCTCCAAAACTATGTTCCCAAATATACCTTCTCTCTTTGTAAGTGGATTCACTCAGGTATTTTGTTTTGGAAAGCTGACTTAATGAACCTGAAAAACAAATCATAACAAGATAAAAAAGAAATACTGAATATTTTATAACAGATAAAACAGAAAAATAAATCACTAAAGACAGAGGAAAGTTACACAATTTCCATGGAGTAAAACTTTGCTGTTCTGTACACTGATGTTTCATATTACTTTTCTGAGTAAAAAGCTGAAGCATAGTATTTAATTATGCACCCAAAGTAGACATCCTGGGCTACTTTTATTCAGTTGCATAACACTTTTTTTGTTCTCTACCAATGGGTGTACATAAAATCCTTAAAAGTTTCACTTACTGTTTTCTGTTTCCATCAGTAAATTTTTCCTATTAATGTCATAGTATTAAAAATGTGTTACCAACTTCAATATTTTGGTAGACAATTCTTCCAATATTCAGTTAGAAATCTTTCAGCATCTTTTACTTCACTTTTAATCTTATTCTGTACTTTATATGTGCATGTTAGATATCTTCTGTTTTCCTCAAATTTTTTGTTCACTCTGTCTCACTTTTTCTTTCCAGGCTCTCATCTGCATTTCTTCTGCAGATCTCAAGCTTGACTACTACTGAAACCCTTTTACTAAATTATCATGTTTTCCTTATATTCATACCTTTATAAACAAAATCTCAAAAATATCTCAATTTGATTATGCTACCTATTTGCTGTTAACCTTCTCACTGGTAAAATCAGTCACCCACTTCTCTAACCAATCCTACATCAATAAATAAAATAGCTGGGCATGGTGGCATGTGCCTACAATCTCAGCCTACAAACCTGAAGTAGGAAGATCTCAGGTTTGATCCTAGCCTAGAAAAATTATTGAGTCCCTGTCTCAAAATAAAATTTAAAAAGTCAGTGATAGAGGGCGCTGCTTTTAATTCTCAGTACCACAAATAAATAAATGAATAAATGCTCTAATCTATTGATCAATT
Source organism: Marmota flaviventris (assembly GCF_047511675.1). Lineage (NCBI taxonomy): Eukaryota > Metazoa > Chordata > Mammalia > Rodentia > Sciuridae > Marmota > Marmota flaviventris. The sequence continues at coordinate 52,693,373 of NC_092499.1, read as the reverse complement.
TTAAGCATTATATTTTGCTACCCATGATATTTACAGTTCACTCCCAAGGAAGGGAATCTTGAAATTCCACCTATCATGGAGTGCAGTGAAATTCACTGCTTTATGTTTTAGTAATGGCTCCACTCCCTTCATATACACACAGTTTTACCTAGCAAAAATTCCATGGAACATTATTATCACCACCCGTCTGTACATACCCTCAACTCACATACTTGGTCTCTTCATTTAATTCTGTGGGGAAAGCCCAACTCTGTGTTTGCTGAGCTTCCACACCCTGCATCTGAATGGCATTGGAGAATAGCACACTAACTTTCTTCCAGGTCTACCTTAAATTCCTGGACAACTTAACAAACTTAGGAATTTTATTATGGATCTCTAACCCATTCACTTACCATCTCTTCTAGATTATAGTTTTTCATTTCTCTCATTTCAAACCTCCAATACCTCTTCTAGATTCACATTCTGAGCTGATGACTGTTTTCAATATCACTGAGAAAACAGAGACAAGCAAGAGAGAACTTCTATATACTCCCACTCCCACATCACTCTACCAACATATTGGTATATGAACCATTCTACTCTATCTTCTCTCCTCAAACTGTCCCTGATTATATATAAAGTCACCTCTCTACTTATGTATTATCAACTTCACCTCATCTACTTTAGAAGAATGTATTCAGAATTGTGCAGTCTTTGGCAGCATAATCATTACTTGACCTAAAATATTTTATGTAAGCAAACAAGTAAATATTTCAAGGTAAGTCACTGATACTTCAGATTTTATTTGTTATGGAAGAACAGTATAACCAGTCTTGACTATGATAGTCTTTGAACAATAATTTACCATATTGAAGATCAGTCAACTTTTTAGATAAAGTCATGTTCTTTCCTTCAACCTCTTATATGTCAACTTTACTGGCCTATCTTAGGATGAGCATATACAACTTGGGTCTGATAACAATAGTACTTACCACTTACCTTAATGTCATTTATTCATTACCTATATACCTAAACTAGAATGGAAGTTCAATGGGGCAGGGATCATATTTTTTCTTTTTTACCATTAATGTATCCACAGAATCCATTCAGTATCTGGTAGAATTTAGTTCTTAGTAAAAACACACTTATGTTAAATAAGCAATCTATTGGAAATCAATTAATATCAGAAGAGTAGATGATATTTACCCAAATTTTTACCTTAAAAAAAGATTACCTGAGCATCTTTGCCTAAGTAAAATCTATATGCTTCATCAAGATTTATTTGAATGTCCAGTATTTTCAGTTATATATAATCAAGAAATGCTCTTTTAAAATGATCCAATTTATGGATCATAGAACCATTAGTTGAGTACTATTTTTATTACTTCTGTGTTAAAACAGGTTTGAAATAGGATCTTGCTATACAATAATATAAAATACAATAATAATAAAAGACTTGACTAAACTTAATAGTAATTGTAAAATGAACTAAAAATAACACAGAAGTTTGAGTTACATTGGTTTTACTGTGGACTTAATTGGTAGAGTAGGAAATTAAATCACTGAAATGTAAAATGACCTCAGAATGAACATGATATTTCCATTTTTTAACCATCTTCATCAACAGAACATTTTTTTCAGGGACACAATCAATATGCATATCCATCTTATAACCAGAGTTACCATCTCATTTATAATTTTAAAGGTGCATAAGAGTTCTTATTTACCTTCTATTTGTCTACTTTCTATTTCTCTGCCTATTATCTATCTATCCATTGCTGCACCTCTCTATTATCTGTTTCTCTACGTCTATCTGTTCATGTCTGTTAAGTTTCTATTATCTCTGTTCATCTGTGTATCTATGCGTATGACTCTCTGATTTTTGCCTTTTTGTGTATCTATACCCCACCCCCCATCTCTGTATGTCTTCATATTTATTTACTTGTCCAGCTCTCTGTCTGCCTTTCTGATTATCAAGACATCTATCAATGCTATATGTTTGAATATATTTAATACGAACTGATAGGCTGAGTGTGGTAGCACATGCCTGTAGTCTCAGGTATTTGAGAAACTGAGGCAGAAGGATAACTTTAGCTCAGGAATTCAAGGACATATTTTACAATGAACAAGACCTAATATCAGCTCAACAGATAAAAGAAAAAAAGAGCTAAATATTTCTGTAATGTTAATGTACTTAATTAAATGTACTTAATTAAAATTACAACTTAGTATCTTCGGGCATTTTATAATTCCACTCTGATGAATTTGTATTATAAAAACATTCAAATTTGCAAAGATAGTTGTTATAAAAGGGGATGTTCATGTTGATTAAAATGCAAATGATTCAAATTATAGGGCAGAAATCAACTCTCGGTAATCTTGTCCCTAAGAAATGACCCATTCAAAAATTTCACACATTTTTGAAACTGACTTGAAGATTTTTCTGAAATATTGCATTGAATATTAAATGTCATTATTTGACTTGAAAGAAGTCAATATATTTTATGTTCTTAAATGTTATTAATTAGAGTATATGAATTAATTATTCACTAAAGGTCAATAATGATGACAATAAAAATCAGTTTTCAGATGAAGAATAGTAAAGATCAAACAAAATGCTGAAGTAAGCACAAATTTTGTTTCTTGAAACCTATTAATTCTTATACTTTCCCAGTATTTTTATATTATTCAAATTCAAACTTTAAAGACCTTTAGAGTAGATCAGTGGCAAATCCTCTAAACGTGTAATAATTCTCGTCACATTTTTTATTGCCAAGATTAAGAAAAAACATGAGTTTGATGCCAATTCAATTAGGCAAATTAGTAACATATCCAATGACCTTAACTAGAAGGAGTTAATTAAAGAATGAATGCCATCTTCTAGGAAGGGTATTAGTTATGTGTAAAGGGTTTCTTCCCTGCTCTGACCTGTTCTACAATTTTAGATTAATGATCTGAATAAGGGCATTTTAATATGTTTTAAAAGGCACTAAGGAGAATTGGTGACAAAATTGTACGAAATTTAGATCTGCATAACGAGATAAACTATACAAGATTAATTTAATAGCAATGCATATAAAGATTTGATATATTCACCAATATAACTGCATAATTTTTAAAGACAGAAGTGAAAAATTGACTTTTATAATTATAAATTCAATACTTTATCAATTTATTATAAATTTTATTGTGTATCTATTATGTAATAAGCATTCATAAATCAATAGCCTACAATAATAAAATTACTTATACAAATTATGAAATAATTTACAATAAAATTACCCACAATTATTAGTATTGTGATAAAACCTACTTCAAGTGAATTTTCAAAATTCTCTATGGTACTGAGATATTAGCTTAAGGGTTGTGCAAATTGAGGTCAGCAAACAATATAAGTAACTTTTAATTTCAAGGAACTTTGAGAGAATTTATTAAAGGGACTCAAAAATTTTAACCTTCTTCTTTGTGGTAAATCATTCAAAGAATGAGAAGCGTGTAACCTGGATAAATGAGTATCTGAAAAACATGAAAATACTCCCAAGATTTGATTTCCAAAATTATAAATGTAGGAAACTAGTTATATTTGTCCTCAAAAAGGAAACTGACAAAAGGAAGATTTTAAGAAATAACACTTTTATGAAATATTGTTTTCATATAAAGAAAAATCATACTTAAAAACAAAATTGTTTTCCATTTGTAAAATATAAGAAGAGTTATTTGTTTTGTCTTGTTTACTACTAATAACATGTACTCTTCATTGTCCTGTTTAAATGTTAAGAGGTAAAATCTCAGATTCTAGTTTATTCAAGCTATTGATCAGGATAAAGTATATTAATCATTGAGTTTGTGGAATTTTAGTAAAATCAGTATTCTTATTTTAAATTAAAAAATAAAGAGATGAGTTAAAGAAACATTGTTTTTTTTTTTTCAGAAATATATGCCTGGTTAAATTATGTTGAAAGATCTTCTCCTGGAACTACAAAAATGCTGGAATAATAGACATTATTTTATTTTTAATTTTATAAGATGTATATCTTTCTGCACAAGTTTGAGTATATATTGATAGATTTTTCATTGCCAGTAGATAAAGCAATATTTATCATAATACTTGTCAAACAAAATTGTGCCTGCAATTGTCCCTCTAACCTGAGCTAATTCAAGGCAGAGACCAGATTCATTATTAATTCCACAGTATTTGTAACACTGGCATATTGTGAATGCTTGATAAATGATTTTTGAATGAGAAATGCACTGCTCTTCTTTTATTATGTTTCTACCATCCTTGAACATTATTGCCTATATTAAATCCATACAAATTCCTTAAACATTTTTCAATTTTAGTGTGAAGTTATTTAAAAATGTAAATTATTACTCAGAGACCTTTTGTTCCATGACACTGTTACAGTTATATTTTTTAAATTAATACTGGGAAGATAAAAATAGGTGTAAAGATTATTTATCTTAGCAGCAGCTATGTTTTACTGGATATCCACTTCGACAATATCGTACAGAATATTTTCATACTATGTTCAGCGGGCTTTCAATTATACTTCCTTATCCTTAGCTATTAGAACAAAGTTTTATTTAGGAGACAAGATGGAGAAGTAAAGAAAGAAGCACGGCCCAGTAGTTCCTCAATACCCGACTTATAAAGCAAAAAGGCTGATGCTCAGTAAGGTGAGTAACAAGGGAACCTCACTGAAACAGTAAAAGGAAAATAAAGAAAAATCATAGCATTACTCAAAGTTGGTAACTGAAACAGAAGAAATAATACCTTAGTGACACCACAGCTATGGCCACCAGCAGAGCAGGGAGAGCAGACAAAAGAGATCCATGACTGGCTGATAATGAAATTAAAAAATAAAGTAAAATCAACTTAGTGAAACCTGTGGTTTACAGAGGAAGACTGATTTTTATAGACACAGAGCTGGTAGATACACATCTCAGTGAAAACAAATCCAAAGTGGTCTGCCGAGGTGAAAGCATCTCATTACAGGGGGGCTGGGGCTGTGGCTCAGTGGTAGAGCACTTGTCTAGAACTCATGAGGCCCTGGGTTTGATCCCCAGCACCGCATTTTTAAAAAAAAAAAAGGCATCCCATGAGGTGGCAAGCCCTCCACAAGCACTGTTCAGATGAGATTATACTTCCGGTGTGAAGATGCTGAAAGCTGTCACCACACAAGTTGTACATCTGTGAACAGAGATGGGTGGGGAGATTGGGAGCTCATAAAGGAAGCTATCAAAAACACTACCAGAGAGTGCCTGAACAGAAATACTTAAACAGAAACAAATAACATTTTAAAAGACCAGTATCTCAATTCCAAGGGAGAAAAGTTCCATAATATCTGGCACCCACTAAAAGCTGGTGTGAAGATATTCACTGCCATCACACAGACCATCTTCAATACTGGGTGGATATGTAGTAATTCACATCCATAGGGATCAGGAGGAAACCCATGGAGTCTTAGTCCCTGGACCTTAAAAATGGATTTCTTTGGAAGCTCAGCAGAGATAGAAAGTTCCACACCTATAGAGGGAGTGGACCAAATCTCAAATACCTACCAACAGAATTCCCAAAAGGATTACACAATTCAACAGCACTCCCCAGTCCATCCCACCCAATACTGGGAAATTGGAAGCTGAGAGCAACTACACATGACTGGAAGCCAGGTAATGAAGAGTGGCCAAAAACACAGAGCAAAAAATAAATACAAAGACTGAAAGTCCATCCCTGTCAATAGATTGGACCACCACAGTGGAATCAAGCCTTCCTTCCGTCTCTGATTAAGAATCTTTTTGTCTTTCTTTTACTCTCTTTTTTCTCATTTATTTCTCCATATGTCCATGTTTTCACTCCTTTTAAATTTCAGAATATTGATTAATTGATTTTGTATGTATGTGTGTGTGTGAGTGTGTGTGTGCGTGTGTGTGTTTTGAACATGCTCTGTGGTGAGCCGTTCCTATAGACCGTGGCCGCCATTAGAAGATGGCGCCGGCTTCCACTGTGGCCTGTGATAAACAACTCCTTTTTTGGAGAGTTGGCACGTAATCCCTTATCACCCTATGAGAAAGCTCCAAGTGGCAGCTTTGCATTGGGGCTTGAGATGCTTTATTAAGGCTGGGAGGGGCATCCGAGGGGGAGAAGAAGAAATATCAAGGACCTGAATAAACTGCTGAAAGAAGATTCCTGAGTTGCGTCTTCCTTGCGGGCAAGGGGTCGCGACAATGCTCTATCTACATGGATATATTATATATATATATATATATATATATATATATATATATATATATATATATATATACACACACACACACACACACACACACACACACAATTTATATGAGGGTTGAAGTTGTTTCATCTTACATCCCTCCTATCTTTCCCTTCTTCACCCTCTTCCCCCAGTAACACTCAAAATTTCCCATTCCCTCCTCCTATAATTCTTTTTACATTGGTTTCAGTTAACTTATTTTTCCTTCTTCTTTATAAATGATACCTACTCCCTATTTCTTGCCTCTCCTCTAATAACTTTTAAACACTGAAGATTTCTCTTGCCTTACTGTGATATTCACTTTTACTTAAGATTATAATCTCTTTAAATAATAGAAATTATATAGATTATGTAATTCCTACCCCATTCAAGTTGTTGTGACTATTAATATTGTGGACAACATGGTAGACACCTGCTGTCTAATACCTGATCTAGTTCACTTTTTTATGATTAGTAAAATTAGATATGTTGTTAAATGCTGATCCCACCATTCCTATGGAGGTGGCAATTGGAGTTATAGATGACAAAGTAGACATGGGCATTTATATTAAGGCTGTTACTGACATGAGTGCCATCCTTCATACACATCCTACTACCAAGAGGGATTGGCAAAAGATTGGAACACTTCAAGATTACAAAGTAGAAATTCTACTGTCAAGAAATACTCACATCCCACCCAAGCAACAGTGAATATCACCTGACACAAAATCTAGCCCCACCTGGGACTTACATTATGCCAACTCAAATAACTGAGGAGACAAAAATCCCAAACAAAAACCAGGACCCTGGGAAGAACAATTAGAGAGGGACCTCAGGGCCCACCTCTTGACATCTACTTGTATATTAAAAACAGACCAAAGTCCCAGAGCAAATAAAATAATCATACACAAAAGGACACCTGTAAAAACAAGGAAGAGGAACCTGTATAAATTGATGAGCAAGTCTAAGACCTATTAAAATTTGAGGAAACAGATAAGCAAATCTTCCCAATCCTTCAACAAAGGATACCTCTTATATTGAAATGGACAAGATCTCAGAGAAAGATTATTTCAAGAGTGCAAACACAGGAGATGAAAGACCTCTTCAATAAAGAAGTAGAAACATTGAAAACAAACCTATCAGAACTCCTCAAAATAAAGAATGTAGTCAATCAAATTAAAAATCTCTGGAAACCATCAATAATAGATTAGATTGTATAGAAGATAGAACTTCAGCCATTGAAGACAGAATTTCAGCCCTCAAAAACAGGCTATGTGAACTTAAGTACACAGAATGCATTAAAGGAAAAAAAAAATAGGACATAATCAGAATCCACAAGAACTCTGGGACGATATGAAGAGACAAAACCTGAAAATCACTGGGATAGAAAAGAACATGAAGATACAAGCTAAAGGCATTAAGAATATTTTCAATGAGATAGTTACCAAAATTTTTTCCTATATAAGAAATGGCATAAACATCTACATACAAGACCTGTATGGGACCCCAAATAGAACTATTCAAATGAGAAGTTCTCAAAGGCACATCATAAGCAAAATGCTTACGTAGAAATATAGAAAATTATTAAAAGCTGTAAGAGAAAACATCAGATTACATTTTGAAGCAAACCAATAAGTCTCATGACTGATTTCTCAATTCAGACCCTAAAATCAAGGAGAGCTTAGTACAAGACATTTTCTAAGTTCTAAAGGAAAACAATTGCTAGACAAGGTTACTATACCAAACAAAACTCAGTTTCAGGTTCAAGAGGTAAATAAAAACATTCCATGACAAAAATAAACTGAAAGAATTCATGACCACCAAGCTAGTACTACAAAGAACATTCAAAGATAAACCACATGCAGAGGAACTATAAAACAAATCCAAAAGCTCCCAAATACAGAAAGATTAATAGAAGAGTAATCTACTAAATGAGAATCAAGATAGTATTAAATGTAGCAAAAAAATCAAAATGGCAGTAAACTACAAACCCATATCCATACTCACTCTGAATGTTAAAGATCTCAATTCACCAATTAAAATACAGATTAGCAGAATAAATCTAAATTAAAAAAAAAAGATTTGACTATATGCTCTTTAAAAGAGGCTCATACAGCCATACACAGGCTGAAGATAAAGGGATGGAGAAAGTATTCTACACAAATGGATTCTGAAAAGAAGCAGGTTTACTATCCTCATCTCTGACAAAGCAGATTCCAAGCAAAAATTAATCAGAAGAGATAAAGAAGCCCACTGCATCTTGGTAAATGGAAAAAACAACAACAAAAATATATAATAGTAAGTATGTATGACCCCAATGTCAGCACATCCAATTACATTAAAAAAATACTCCTTGACACTAAATCTCAGATAGACCCCAACACAGTACTGCTGGGTAGTTTCAACACACCCTTATCACCAAGAGACAAATCATCAAAATATTAAATCAATACAGATAATTCCAACCTAAATAAAACTATAAATCAAATGGATCTACAGACCTACAGAATACTTCACCTCAAAATAGCTGAATTTATCTTCTTCTCAGCATCTCATATAACTTTTCCAAAATATACCATATCCTAGGTCACAAAGTGAATCTTAGCAAATACAAAACAAATATATAATATCATGTACCCTCACAGATCATAATGGAATGGAACTGGAAGTTGACAACAAAATAAAGTAATAGAAACCACAAAAACACGTGGAAATTAAACAGTATTATTTTAAATGAAGACTGGATCAAAGAAGAAATGAGAGTATAAATCAAGAAATTCTTAGAAACACAGGAAGACAGGGATATAACATATCAAACTCCCTGAGGCTGTTTGAAAGCAGTTCTAAGAAAAAAAAATATAGTACTGAGTGCCTTCATTAAAATAAATAGAGATATCTCAAATAAATAAGCTTATGCCCCACTTCAGGGCCTTAGAAAAGGGAGAACAAACTAAATTTAAAATCAGTAGAAGAGAGGAACTAATTAAGATCAGAGCCAAAAATAAAGAAATTGAGGGGAAAAAAACAATACACAGGATCAAAACAAGAAAGAATTAGTTCTTTGAAAAGACAAATAATATTAATAGACAATGAAGCTAACTAAAGAAAGTGAAGTCCCAAATCAATAAAATTTAACAACAAAAAAGGAGTTATCACCACAGAACCTTCTGAAACCTAAAGGATCATAAGAAAATATTTTGAAGATTTACAATCCAATTAACTGGAATATCTAGAAGATATTGACAGATTTCTAGACAAATATGACTTTCCCAAATTGAACCTGAAAGAAAAAACCTAAAGAGACCAATATCAACTACTAAAATGAAACAGCAATTAAAAGCTTTCCAAAAAAATGAAAAGATCAGATGGTTTCTCAGGTGAATTATACCAGACATTTAAAGAGGAACTAACATTATTCTCAAGTTATTCAATGAAATTGAAATGGAGGGAACACACCCTGATACACATGTGAAGCCAGTATAACGCTAATATCAAAACAAGACCAAAATGCGTCAAAGAAAGAAAAGTATAGAACAATATCTTTGATGAATACAGTTGCAAAAGTCCATAATAAAATATTACTAAACTGTATTCAAAAACACGTTAAGACAATAATAATACATCACGATCAAGTGTGTTTCATTCCAAGTATACAAGACTGTTTCAACAGAATTGAATCAATAAATGTAATTCGCCACTTAAATTGAGGATAAGAATCATATGATCATCTCAATAGATGCAGAAAAAACCTTTGATAAAATCCAGATCCATTTACATTAAAAACACCTGAGAAACTAGGGACTAAAGGAATTTACCTCAATATTGTAAAGGCCATTTATAACAAACCCAAAGAAAACTTATGTTTGAATGCAGAAAACACTAAAAGAATTTCCTCTAAAGTCAGAAATAAGACAGTGTTATTCCATATCACCTCTCCTATTCAATATAATCTTTGAAACATTAGCCAGAATGATCAGGCAAGAGAAATCAAAGCGATTAAAAAACAGGAAATTTAAAAGTAAAACTACTTGCTGATGATATGATTTTATATCTAGAAGATGCAAAAAGACACTTCCAGAAGACTTCTATAGCTTCCAAATGAGTTCAGTAAATATGATCAAAGAATACAAGATCAATGCCCATAAATCAGAAGCTATCATATATTTCAACAATGATTCAGCTGAGGAAGAATTCAGAAAAATCATCCCATTCATCATAACCTAAAAAAAAAGGAGGTGGGTAATTAATCTAACTAAGAAGGGAAAAGAGCTCTACAATAAAAATTAGTGAACACTGAAGAAAGAAATTGAAAAGACCTTAGAAAATGGAAAGACATTTCATTTTCTTGAATAGGCTAAATTAATATTGTCACTTTCCTATGTACATATATGAATACACCATAGTGTATCTCACTATCTTGTGTATCCACAAGAATAAGGTCCTAATTAGAATAAGATATATTCCATGTTTGTGTAATTATATGAAAATGGATTCTATTGTCATCTATAACTAAAAGAAACAATAAAAAAGACCATATTGCTGGGCTCAGTGTTGTATGCCTGTAATCCAAGCAGCTTGGGAGGCTGAGGCAGGAGGATCAAGAGTTCAAAGCCAGAAATCTGGGAAATGCAAATCAAAACCATATTAAGGTTTCTTCTTACTGCAGTCAGAATGACAATAATCAAGAATACAAACAATAGTAAGAACTGAGAAGGTTGTGGGAAATAGATACAATTTTATATTTTTGGTGGGTACTCCTACTCTATCTCTGTTTCCTGGCTACTATAGGGTGAGCAGTCATCATCTGCATGTTCTTTAGCCAAGATGTTCTGCCTCACCTCAGTCCCAGAGCAATAGAGTGGGCAGGCTATGGACTGAGACTACAAAATCGATGAGTCAAAATAAACTTTTCCTCCCCTAAGTTGGTTTTTTCAGGCATTTTAGTCATACTGACAAAAACATAACTAACACACTCTTCATTTTCCATATGATGCATGAGTGAAGGAATAGAATTTGATATTAGAGTTTTTGACTTCTAAATTAATGTTGAGCCTAGTATAATATGTTGTTTCTCATGAACAGAGGGTGGGTAAAATTTGAATATTTCAAACTACAGACATCCTAAAAGAGATGTAAATATATATATATTATATGAAATCTATAGATACATTATGTGTAATATATAATTATTAAAAATTTCACTAATTCTGTTTTTAGACTAATAGGATCAGATGAGCTAGTACTTACCTGTGAGATAATTAAGATTTTTTTTTTTTAGAAACTGTGGCTTACACAAATAGAGTGAGGAAGAATGTTCAATAATTTTCTCTATTCCTCCTAAAACTTTCAAAATTGTAACAAATTTTTAAATGATTACAAGATGATTGTCTTAATTCTAGGCATTGCAAACACATCTCAGGATGAAAAAAGAGATAAATAACAAAAGAGATAAAATGTGAAATTCAATAGGTCACAATCACAAAATGGGTGAATAAATAATAGACAATACATACACACTACACACATGTAATTTTGCAAATATCTGATTAGCCATCAACTTGTTTTTGATTCCTTTCTTCTATCTCCCATCAGAAGGCAATAGTTAAATCCTATTTTGTTTTCACAATATCACCTGAAACTGATTTCTTTGTTTCTTTCAGTGTCTTTAACTGAACAAGGATTTTTAAGCTGGTGATCTCAAACTTATCAACAAACACATACACCATGATAAAAATCTTTAGACTCTAAGAATTCCTAAATTAATTAATTAATTTTCAGTCAATAATAATTATTATATTGAGTATTGACACACAGATAACAAATGGTCTCCAAAGCAAATCCCCTTTACTTTCTTTTTTTGATACCATCTTTGTCTTTGAGGAATTTCCAGAAAAGTTCTGGATTTGGCTTGAAAAATTGTTGAAAGACTCATTGTTTTCTCTCTGTTCAGTTTTTTTTTTTCTAGGAAAAGAACATAGATAAATGTTCAACACATTTAAATGAATTTCTGAAATGCACATATCATTCTTTGCACGTATAAGTAATAGGGTTGTGGTGTCATATCTAATATGCATTCATCACAAGTGATAGGTGCTGTGTGCCAGGGTTTCTCATTTGGCTTGCAAACTCTGACATACATAGGTGCATTTGCAACATATCTAAGGACTGCACCTAATAAGAAAGATCTCAGTGCAATTTCTAGTGCATTGTTCCCAGGTTACTGTTTCCTCTCCCAAACAACTCAGAGACTACTGTGATGAGTATAATTGCCACAGTCTGGCTGGGCACAAATCACGAGCCACTCAAGCAGGAACAAATTTTATTTTCCAAACTCCCGCAAACGCCATCCACGCAGCCCTCCTAGGCACACCACACACACAAACCGGAATTCCCTCCACCAGAACTTCACCAACCAATGCCAACTCCCCAGGAATCCCCTCAAGAACTCCAAAGTAGTGGGTGCCCAAGGCAGACAGCAGGGGTCTATATACAATTGAATACACAATTAAGATGATGAGCCATCATCTTAATGGCTTGCCTCTCAACCATTACTTCTGGCAAAATGCCAGGGGCCATTCCGACTTGGCTGTGGCTCTCAACATCTCCCCCCTTCTGTTTAATTAAACAACAAGCATGTGGCTAGGGGACTCTGCCTGTCTTAGGTTGTCCAATACTACATATAGTTCTTACCCATCATCGGATGAGCAGACCTCAAGGCGTCAGCCTTCTGTCTTAGGTTAGTACCATTGCAATTGGATCTTACCTGTCATTGACTACTGGTCCAGCATACAGCCATACTTGTGGATAGGTCTTTGCACCAGTGGGGGGGGTGAGGTTCTTTGCCTCACCTCTGTTGGTCCCCAAATTTGGCCTTGGTGCCAGTGGGGGGGTGAGGTTCTTTGCCTCACCTCTGTTGGCCCCCAAATTTGGCCTTGGTGCCAGTGGGGAGGTGAAGTTCTTTGCCTCACCTCTGTTGGCCCCCAAATTTTAGACCAGCACAAGCAGAAGGGAGGAGGATGCAAAATGCCACGACACCAAGCCAAATGATGGTTCCTTTTGGAAAAATTGTGCCACCGATGACACCATCAGCAAAGATACCTCAGCACTACCACAATTCGCTGCACCAACAGATAGTTCACAATGCATACAAGTGATACATAGTCCAGGCAAGTTCTGCAAGAAGTTCAAAGCAGAGGAATCCATTAGTATGTTCATTTCCTCCCAAAGTAAATCGACTCCTTGATTGAGCATCACTTGTTGAGTTACATTATTCATTGATGCATCAGTTTATACAGTTTGTTGTGATAGCTATCGCAGAAGCTGTAGTTTGGTTTTATCTTTGTCTTCACCAGCACTGGGATGAAGATAGGAATTCTGGCAATGATGGCTAAAAAAAAATTATGTAGCATTCCAGCAGGCACTAAAACAAAAAGCAATTTTCTAAACAATTTAGTATCCTGAATAGAATTAGATATAATGAAAAGAAAGGTGAAAGTAAACAAACAGATCTGTTAACCTCCTTTTTTGTTCACATATTAAAACAATCCTCAACAGCTATTTACCCAATTTAAATTAAACCACTTAAATCACATGAATAAAAAATATTTGGATCCATATTTTCATGAGCGCTCCTCATATATGATATATGGACATACGCATATACAGACATACAACACAAAACACAAATGTGCACACATAATACAATACATACAATACATAACAATAATAAAGGCCTTGTATCTTTTCACAGGTGAAATCTCCATTGCAATGTTTAAAAACTCCACAGTCAAAAAATAGAAATGATCAGAAAAACATTAACGTAGGTATGTATGAGCTCAAAAAATAAAATAGAGCTTCATGATGTGGGAAAAGGCAATAATAAAATAGATATTGAAAAAGTCATCCTGGTTACCACCTGGGTTTGACTCTTCTTTGGATATCACATCCTTTTTCCTGTAACTTGCATAATGGGTCTGAAGGTATTCCCACAAGCAAGCCCCAAGGTTTTTTTACATTTGAAATAGGCTTTAGTGGTGTTCATTATTCATTAGCCTCCAGGTGTGGGAGAACCACTGTTCCAGATGTAAGGATATCAGCTGTTATGGATTTGAGCCAAGTTGTCTTCTTTTTGGTCTGTAGAAATCTCTTTAGTTAATCTCTCTGGAATCCAAATCAGCTGCTGTTCTCCCTGTGGAAACACACAAACAGACACCCGACTCCAGACAAACACTGGGTCAGGACCTTTCCATTGTCCTGTTAGAATATCCTTCCAAAGTACCTTGGGCTTATGTACATTTTTTTGGACACATATGCCTTTCCGCAGCACTAAGCCCTGATGAATCCAAATTTAAAAAGTTTAGAGTAAAAAGGGTTATTTTAAGTTTATCTTTGGGGGATATATACCCCTTCCCAATTCCCTCTTTTTGCTTTAATAAGTACATTTTAATAGTTTGATGAGCTCTTTCAACTATGCCTTGTCCTTGTGGATTGTATGGGATTCCTGTTATATGAGTAATGCCAAATGATGAGCAAAATTGCTTAAAAGAGGTAGAAGTATAGGCAGGACCAATATCTGTTTTTAACTGTTTTGGAATGCCCACAGTGGCAAAATTTTGTAAGCAATAAGCTATAATATCTTTATATTATATTATATTATAATTATATATAATTATAGTTTTTTCTCCAGCATGTAGGGAGCCCAACAAAAATCTGGAAGAAGTATCAACTGTAACATGCAAATATTTTAATTTTCCAAATTCTGGCAACTGTGTGACGTCCATCTGCCAAATATGGTTAGGTATCAGTCCTCTAGGATTGACTCCAAGATTAACTTGTGGTAAAAAGGTCACACAATTTTTACATTGTTTTATTATTTGTCTAGCTTGTTCCTTAGTTATTTTTTTTTAATTTTTTATTGTTGGCTGTTCAAAACATTACATAGTTCTTGATATATCATATTTCACAATTTGATTCAAGTGGGTTATGAGCTCCCATTTTTACCCCATATACAGATTGCAGAATCACATCAGTTACACATCCATTGATTTACATATTGCCATACTAGTGTCTGTTGTATTCTGCTGCCTTTCCTATCCTCTACTATCCCCCCTCCCCTCCCCTCTTCTCTCTCTGCCCCCTCTACTGACATTCGTTTGTCCCCCTTGTATTATTTTTCCCCTTCCCCTCACTTCCTCTTGTATGTACTTTTGTATAACTCTGAGGGTCTCCTTCCATTTCCATGCATTTTCCCTTCTCTCTCCCTTTCCCTCCCACCTCTCATCCCTGTTTAATGTTAATCTTCTTCTCATGCTCTTCGACCCTACTCTGTTCTTAGTTACTCTCCTTATATCAAAGAAGACATTTGGCATTTGTTTTTTAGGGATTGGCTAGCTTCACTTAGCATAATCTGCTCTAATGCCATCCATTTCCCTGTAAATTCTATGATTTTGTCATTTTTTAATGCAGAGTAATACTCCATTGTGTATAAATGCCACATTTTTTTTATCCATTCATCCATTGAAGGGCATCTAGGTTGGTTCCACAGTCTAGCTATTGTGAATTGTGCTGCTATGAACATCGATGTAGCAGTGTCCCTGTAGCATGCTCTTTTTAGGTCTTTAGGGAATAGACCGAGAAGGGGGATAGCTGGGTCAAATGGTGGCTCCATTCCCAGCTTTCCAAGAAATCTCCATACTGCTTTCCAAATTGGCTGCACCAATTTGCAGTCCCACCAGCAATGTACAAGTGTACCCTTTTCCCCACATCCTCGCCAGCACTTGTTGTTGTTTGACTTCATAATGGCTGCCAATCTAACTGGAGTGAGATGGTATCTTAGGGTGGTTTTGATTTGCATTTCTCTGACTGCTAGAGATGGTGAGCATTTTTTCATGTACTTGTTGATTGATTGTATGTCCTCCTCTGAGAAGTGTCTGTTCAGGTCCTTGGCCCATTTGTTGATTGGGTTGTTTGTTCTCTTATTGTCTAATTTTTTGAGTTCTTTGTATACTCTGGATATTAGGGCTCTATCTGAAGTGTGAGGAGTAAAGATTTGTTCCCAGGATGTAGGCTCTCTATTTACCTCTCTTATTGTATCTTTTGCTGAGAAAAAACTTTTTAGTTTGAGTAAGTCCCATTTGTTGATTCTAGTTATTAACTTTTGTGCTATGGGTGTCCTATTGAGGAATTTGGAGCCCGACCCCACAGTATGTAGATCGTAGCCAACTTTTTCTTCTATCAGACGGCGTGTCTCTGATTTGATATCAAGCTCCTTGATCCATTTTGAATTAACTTTTGTGCATGGCGAGAGAAAGGGATTCAGTTTCATTTTGTTGCATATGAATTTCCAGTTTTCCCAGCACCATTTGTTGAAGATGCTATCCTTCCTCCATTGCATGCTTTTAGCCCCTTTATCAAATATAAGGTAGTTGTAGTTTTGTGGATTGGTTTCTGTGTCCTCTATTCTGTACCATTGGTCCACCCGCCTGTTTTGGTACCAGTACCATGCTGTTTTTGTTACTATTGCTCTGTAGTATAGTTTGAAGTCTGGTATCGCTGTACCGCCTGATTCACACTTCCTGCTTAGCATTGTTTTTGCTATTCTGGGTCTTTTATTTTTCCATATGAATTTCATGATTGCTTTCTCTATTTCTACAAGAAATGCCATTGGGATTTTGATTGGCATTGCATTAAACCTATAGAGAACTTTTGGTAATATCGCCATTTTGATGATGTTAGTTCTGCCTATCCATGAACAGGGTATATTTTTCCATCTTCTAAGATCTTCTTCTATTTCTCTCTTTAGGGTTCTGTAGTTTTCATTGTATAAGTCTTTCACCTCTTTTGTTAGGTTGATTCCCAAGTATTTTATTTTTTTGAAGATATTGTGAATGAAGTGGTTGTCCTCATTTCCATTTCAGAGGATTTGTCGCTGATATACAGGAATGCCTTTGATTTATGCGTGTTGATTTTATATCCTGCCACTTTGCTGAATTCATTTATTAGCTCTAATAGTTTCTTTGTAGACCCTTTTGGGTCTGCTAGGTATAGAATCATGTCATCTGCAAATAGTGATAATTTAAGTTCTTCTTTTCCTATTTTGATGCCTTTAATTTCTTTCGTCTGTCTAATTGCTCTGGCCAGTGTTTCGAGAACTATGTTGAACAGAAGTGGTGAGAGAGGGCATCCCTGTCTTGTTCCAGATTTTAGAGGGAATGCCTTCAATTTTTCTCCATTCAGAATGATGCTAGCCTGAGGCTTAGCATAGATTGCTTTTACAATATTGAGGTATGTTCCTGTTATCCCTAGTTTTTCTAGAGTTTTGAACATAAAGGGATGCTGTACTTTGTCGAATGCTTTTTCCACATCTATCGAGATGATCATATGGTTCTTATTTTTAAGTCTATTGATGTGGTGAATAACATTTATTGATTTCCGTATATTGAACCATCCTTGCATCCCAGGGATGAATCCTACTTGATCATGGTGCACAATTTTTTTGATATGTTTTTGTATCCAGTTCGCCAGAATTTTATTGAGGATTTTTGCATCTAGGTTCATTAGAGATATTGGTCTGAAGTTTTCTTTCTTTGAAGTGTCTTTGTCTGGTTTAGGTATCAGGGTGATGTTGGCCTCGTAGAATGAATTTGGAAGTTCTCCCTCTTTTTCTATTTCCCGAAGTAGCTTGAAAAGTATTGGTATTAGTTCCTCTTTAAAGGTTTTGTAAAACTCTGCTGTATACCCATCCAGTCCTGGGCTTTTCTTAGTTGGTAGTCTTTTGATGGTTTCTTCTATTTCCTCAATTGATATTGGTCTGTTTAGGTTGTCTATATCCTCCTGACTCAATCTGGGCAGATCATATGACTTAAGAAATTTATCTATGCCTTCACTATCTTCTAATTTATTGGAGTATAAGGATTCAAAATAATTTTTGATTATTTTCTGTATTTCTGAAGTGTCTGTTGTGATATTGCCTTTTTCATCCCGTATGCTAGTAATTTGAATTCTCTCTCTTCTTCTCTTCGCTAGCATGGCTAAGGGTCTGTCGATTTTGTTTATTTTTTCAAAGAACCAACTTTTAGTTTTGTCAATTTTTTCAATTGTTTCTTTTGTTTCGATTTCATTAATTTCAGCTCTGATTTTCATTATTTCTTGCCTTCTACTTCTTTTGCTGTTGTTTTGCTCTTCTTTTTCTAGGATTTTGAGATGAAGTATGAGATCATTTATTTGTTGGTTTTTTCTTTTTTTAAGGAATGAACTCCAAGCAATGAATTTTCCTCTTAGAACTGCTTTCAATGTGTCCCATAGATTCCGATATGTTGTGTCTGTGTTTTCATTAATCTCTAAGAATTTTTTAATTTCCTCCTTGATGTCTTCTATAACCCATTGATCATTCAGTAACCTATTGTTCATTCTCCAAGTGATGTATTCTTTTTCCTTCCTTCTTTTATCGTTGATTTTCAGTTCCATTCCATTATGATCAGATAGGATGCATGGTATTATCTCTACTCCTTTATATTGTCTAAGAGTTTCCCTGTGACATAATATATGATCTATTTTTGAGAAGGATCCATGTGCTGCTGAGAAAAAAGTGTAACTGCTTGATGTTGGGTGGCATATTCTATATATGTCAATTAAGTCTAGGTTATTAATTGTGTTATTGAGTTCTATAGTTTCCTTATTCAACTTTTGCTTGGAAGATCTGTCCAGTGGTGATAGAGGTGTGTTGAAGTCTCCCATGATTATTGTATGGTGGTCTATTAGACTCTTGAACTTGAGAAGAGTTTGTTTGATGAACATAGCTGCACCATTGTTTGGGGCATATATATTTATGATTGTTATGTCTTGTTGGTGTATGGTTCCCTTGAGCAGTATGTAGTGGCCCTCTTTATCCCTTTTGATTAACTTTGGCTTGAAATCTATTTTATTTGATATGAGTATGGATACTCCTGCTTGTTTCCGAAGTCCATATGAGTGATATGATTTTTCCCAACCTTTCACCTTCAGCCTATGTATGTCTTTTCCTATCAAATGCGTCTCCTGTAGGCAGCATATTGTTGGGTCTTGTTTTGTGATCCATTCTACTAGCCTGTGTCTCTTGATTGGTGAGTTTAAGCCATTAACATTTAGGGTTATTATTGAGATATGGGTTGTTCTTCCAGCCATATTTGTTTATTTATGTTACTAAACATGGTTTCTTTTCCTCTTTGATTATTTTCCCCCATTTACTGTCCTACCTCCCACTGTTGGTTTTCATTGTTATTTTCCATTTCCTCTTCCTGTAATGTTTTGCCAAGGATGTTTTGAAGATATGGTTTTCTAGCTGCAAATTCTTTTAACTTTTGTTTATCGTGGAAGGTTTTAATTTCATCTTCCATCCTGAAGCTTAATTTCGCTGGATACACAATTCTTGTATGGAACCCATTTTCTTTCAGTGTTTGAAATATGTTATTCCAGGATCTTCTAGCTTTCAGAGTCTGTGTTGAAAGATCAGCTGTTATTCTGATTGGCTTACCCCTAAATGTGATCTGCTTCCTTTCTCTTGTAGCTTTTAAAATTCTCTCCTTATTCTGTATGTTGGGCATCTTCATTATAATGTGTCTAGGTGTGGGTCTCTTATGATTTTGCACATTCGGCGTCCTGTAGGCTTCTAGGATTTGGGGTTCTGTCTCATTCTTCAAGTCTGGGAAGTTTTCTCGTATTATTTCATTGAATAGATTGCTCATTCCTTTGCTTTGAAACTCTGTCCCTTCCTGTATCCCAATGACTCTTAAATTTGGTGTCTTGATGTTATCCCATATTTCTTGGATGTTCTGCTCATGGTTTCTTAATAGTCTTGCTGAGCTGTCTATGTTCTTTTCAAGTTGAAATACTTTATCTTCATTGTCTGATGTTCTGTCTTCTAAGTGTTCTACTCTGCTGGTAGTATTCTCAATTGAGTTTTTAAGTTGGTTTATTGCTTCCTGCATTTCTAGGATTTCTGTTTGTTTGTTTTTTATAACCTCTATCTCCCTGTATAGTTGATCTTTTGCTTCTTGGATTTGTTTATGTAATTCATTATTGAAGTGATCTTTCATTGTCTGATTTTGCTGTCTGATGTCTTCCTTGAGACTCCAGATCATCTGAAGCATGTATATCCTGAATTCTTTATCTGACATTCCATCAGCTGCAGCTATTACCTCTTCTAACGTTGAGTTGACCTGCATTGCTTGTGGTCCTTTCTTTCCTTGTCTCTTCATACTGTTCGCGTTCCTTTCTACTTGGTGAAACTGTTGTGCTATTGAATTTTCCCCCTATATATTTATATTGGTCTTGTATAGTTGCAAAGTCTCCCTCGCAGGCGCGGGCGGTGGCTCTGCCCCTCCTCCAATTGGGGCAATGTGCCTACCACGCCGGCAGGCCGCTGGGCCTGCTCTGCCGGTCGGTAGCAGGTCCGCCGAACTTGCAGGCGCGGGCGGCGGCTCTGTCCCTCTGCGGGCCGCTAGGCTTGTTCTGTCGGTGGTCGAATTCTGCCTACTTTGCAGGCGCAGGCAGCAGCACTGCCCCTCTGCAGGCCTCTGGGGCTGTACTGCCAGTGGGTCGCAGGTCCGCCTACCTTGCAGGCGCGGGGGAGGGCGGCTCTACCCTTCCTCAGGCCACTGAGCCTGTTCTGTCTCTCGGTTGCAGGTCTGGCCTGTTCTGATGGTGGTCACAGTTCCGTCTACCTTGCAGGCGTGGGGGGGAGGGGGCGGCTCTGCCCCTCAGCAGGCCGCTGGGCCTGCTCTGTGCGTGGTCACAGTTCCCTCTACCTTGCTGGTGCACGGGGAGGGGGGGGCTCTGCCTCTCAGCAGGCCGCTGCTCCTCTTCTGCCGGTGGGTCGCAGGCCCGCATACCTTGCAGGAGTGATTGGAAGCTCTGTCCCGCCGCGGGCCACTGGGCCTTTTCTGTCGGTGGTCACAGTTCCCCTACCTGGCAGGCGCGGGGGTGGGGGGCGGCTCTGCCCCTCAGCAGGCCGCTGGGCCTGCTCTGTGGGTGGTCACAGTTCCCTCTACTTTGCCGGCGCCGGGGGAGGGGGCCTTCCTTAGTTATTTTAAAATGCTTTTGTAAAGTATTAGCATTGACATGGAACCTTTTATGAAAATCTGTAGCTTCTTCTAGCATAGAAAAAATATGTATGTCGTGTGTAGTTTCATCTGCTAAATCATTATACAAACTAAGGGCTCCAGGCAATTCTGTATGTGCCCTGATATGTCCTATAAAAATGGATCTTTTCTGTCCCAGATTAGACTTTGTATAGTGGAAAACAAAGAGAAAACAGTAGAGGAAGGGGAAATCCTACCAGCACCTTCAATGGATACTATAGCATTAACTATATACTGACTATTGGAATGTAAATTAAATACAGAATCTTTAAACATCACAAAAGCTTGTAATACTGCATTAAGCTCTACCTTTTGAGCTGATTGTTTGGGTACTAAAAATGTAAAAGTTTGATCGGGAGTAACTACTGCTGCTGTACCATTATTTGACCCATCAGTGAATATATTAGGAGCATTCATGATAGGTGTTTTTCTTGTCATTTTTGGAAAAGCTACAGGATGAGAAGACCAAAAAGACAACAAAGGGTTAGATGGTAAGTGGTTATCAAATGAAACATTAGATTTACACATGATTATTGCCCAAGTATTTAACTCAATAGCCTACTCATCGATTTGATCCATAGTATATGGAGTAATAATTTTATTGGGAGAAATTCCAAACACTCCCTTTGCTGCTTTTATTCCTTTGAGTATCAATTGTCCTACAGCCTCAGGATACCTAGTAAGAATAGTGTTAGGAGAATAAGATAAATGTATCCACAATAATGGACCCTCTTGCCAAAATACTCCTGTAGGAATATTTTTTGTTGGTAGTACAATAAATAATAAAGGCAAACTTATATCAATTCTATCCAAATGCATATTTTCCATATATGTTTCAATAATTTTTAATGCCTTTCTTGCTTCAGGCGTTAACATTTGGGGTGAATTTGGATCTGATGGACCTTTTAGAATATCAAATAAATGTCCTAACTCTCCTGTTGGTATGCCTAGATAAGGCCTTATCCAATTTATGTCTCCTAATAACTTTTGAAAGTCATTAAGTGATTTGAGTTGATCTACTCGTATTTGAATTTTTGGTGGATG
This sequence comes from Marmota flaviventris, assembly GCF_047511675.1. Lineage (NCBI taxonomy): Eukaryota > Metazoa > Chordata > Mammalia > Rodentia > Sciuridae > Marmota > Marmota flaviventris. The sequence goes on along the minus strand of NC_092499.1, from coordinate 52,670,983 downwards.
GACCATGGTTGAGGATAATAGAACAAAAATGCATTTTATCAGTTTTCCTATTTTCTTGAAATGTATATTTGTGGTCTATTTCTATCTCTATCTCAGGGGTAAACAACTTCAAACCTTGAGCCAACCATTTTCCCCAGTTTTCCTGAGAAAGTTCTAGGGACAGGCAACTTGAAATAAAAACAAAATAAATCAAAACAATAACACATTGTTTTTTGAAATGGTCACCAATTCTTTTGCTCTCCTTCAGGGGTGAGCAATTTCACTTACCTCCAAGCTTCAGGCGTTCCCCTTACGGGCCACCAAATGCTGCAGTCTGGCTGGCACAAATCAAGAGCCACTCAAGTAGGAACAAACTTTATTTTCCGAACTATGAACGCCACCCATGCGGCCCTCCTAGGCACACCACACAGACAAACCGGAACTCCCACCACCAAAACTTCACCAACCAACGCCAACTCCCCAGAATTCCCCGCGAGAACTCCAAAGTAGCGGGCTCCAGAGGCGGACAGCAGGGATCTATATACAATTGAATACACAACCTGTTTCAATCCAGCATCATCTTAATGGCTCGCCTCTCAACCATTACTTCTGGCAAAATGCCAGGGGCCATTCCGACTCGGCTGTGGCTCTCAACATATAATCTTAAATCTATTCTATGTTCTAAATTATTTAGATAGCAAACCATTCACAAATTATAATTTTTCAAGCAATCATAACACAATCTTTGCTAAATGTAATGACTTAGGAATCTTGGATCACAGGTCATAAATTCAATCCCAGAAAGTCACTAACCAACAGAGTTTGCAATAGATCCCCTGATATCTGGCAAGTTAACCAAGATCCCAGAGTTCTGGTTTAAATAACACTGGAAAAAAAGTGTTGCTTTTTTCATATCTGATAAAGAAAAAATGTAACTTTCCTTTTGGTTTTCCTTTTCTATTACCCTTTTCTCTGCTTTTCTCTTTCAGTTGACATTTATGATGAGTGTTTTTCATTGATTGAAAGTTGACCATTTTCTTCATAAACATAACAATTCCGTTGTAAATCACTATTCTACTTGCTTTCTGACTTTTTCCATTTCCTATCAATAATTCTCTTATGAAATATTTTCTGTGGACTTCAGGGAATATCAATTAATTTTTATTTGTTGTTTTTTTTTTAGTTACACATGAGAGTAGAGTCTATTTTGACATAGTTATAGAAACATGGATTATATCTTATTTTAATTAGGATCCCAGTCTTATAGATGTACACAATATTGAGATTCATTGTGGTGTATTCATATATGTACATAAAAAGTAATGTCAATTCATTTCACTGTCTTTTCTTTTCCTCTCTACCTCCCTTCTTTTTATTCCCCTTTGTCTATTCCATTGAACTTCTACTCTTCTCCTATCTCCCTTTGTGGTGTGTTAGAATCCACATTTCAGAGAGAACATTTGACCTTTGGTTTTTGGATATTTGTTTATTTCACTTAGCATGAATGTCTTCAGATTCATCCATTTATCAGCAAAAGTCATAAATTTATTCTTCATTATGGCTATATAAACACCACATTATCCCTATCCATTCATTGCGGAAGGGCACCTAGTTTGGCTCCATAACTAAACTTCTGTGCATTGTAATGCTGTAAACATTCATGTGGCTGTGTCACTGTAGTTTGCTGATTATAAATGTTTTGGATAAATACTGAGTGGGATATCTGGGTCAAATAAAAGGTGGTTTCATTCCTAATTTTTTGAGGAATTTTCATACTGCTTTCCATAATCATTGCACCAATTTGCAGTCTTACTAAAAATTTATGACAGTACCCTTTCCCTCACGTCCTCACCAACATTTATTGTTACTTGTATTCTGAAAATTGCCATTCTGACTGGAGTGAGATGAAAAATCTCAGTGTAGTTTTAATTTGCATTTCTGTAATTGCTAAAGATATTGAACATTTTTTTACATATTTGTTGATAATTTGTATTTCTTCTTTTGAGATGTGTTTGTTTAGTTCCTTTGCCCAGTCTTTTGTTGTGTTGTTGTTGTTTGTTTGTTTGTTTTGTTTTTGTTTTTTTGGTAGTAAGTTTTTCAATGCTTTATACATCCTGGATATTAAAGCTGTGTCTGAATGGCAAAGATCTTCCCTCATTCTATAGGTCTCTTTTCATAGTCCTCATGTTTCCCTTGCTGTAAAGAAGCTTTTAGCTTAATCCATCTGATTCATTGATTTTTTAAAAATTTTACTTCTTGTGCTTTAGAAGTCTTGTCAAAGAAGCCAGTTCCTGTGTCAATATGTTGGAATGCTGGGCCTACATTTTCTCCTATCAGGTGCAGGGTTTCTGGCCTAATTACAAAGTCTTTGATCTTTTTCACAAAGTGTGATAGAGGTCAAATCTCATTCTTCTACATATGGATTTCCAGTTTTCCTGGCACTTTTTGTTAAAGAGGCTATATTTTTTCCAATGTATGTTTCTGGCATCTTTGTCATGTCTACGATAACATTATTTATGTGGTTTTGTCTCTGTATTCTATTCTATTCCATGAATGCCAATACCCTGATCATTTTGTTACTATAGCTGTGTAATATAATTTAAAGTCTAGCATTGTGATGCCTCCTGGTTTGCTTTTTTCACTAAGGATTTATTTGGCTATTCTGGGTCTCTTATATCTCCAAATGAATTTTATGACTGCCCTTTCCATTTCTAAGATGAATGTCATTGAAAGTTTTGATCTGAATTGCATTGAATCTTTATAACATTTTTGGTAGTACAGCCCATTTGAACAATATTATTTTTATGTGTCAAGAACATGGGAGGTTTTTCCATCTTCTAAGGTCTTCTTCAATTTCTTTCTTTAGTGTTCTATAGTTTTCTTTCCATAGGTCCTTCATCACTTTTGTTAGATTGATTTCCAAATATTTTAATTTCTCCTTGTTAAATGAAATATTATTCAGGCATGCAAAATACCATTATTTACCCTTATCTCTGAAATTCAGTTGTATTCAATTTTTAAATTAATCATACAATTACATTTCACTTAACACTTGAAGTGTATCATAACTGGATCATATTAAATATTTTTCTTCAAAGTAGATTTTCAACACCTGGAAGACAGATGCTCTCTGTATTTTCTTGTTGTCTTCCATAGTGCTTACAGTAATGCTCTGGAAGTGCAGAGTGGTTTTACTGCTTCATAGAGATGTAGAGGAGGGAATGGCATAGCTTATTAGAGGATTGTGATATGATTATGTGACATGAAATTTTATGCAGATGTCATCAGTAAAAGTTTTGTCTACCTGCTGACTGAATCAAGTATTTTTGGTAATTGAGAGAGAAGAAATTAAGTTTCTTAACTTTGCTCCATTACTTCCCTAGTTAAAGGATGGGGGTGGGTGCTTCAAGAAGATGGGCTATTTGTTCTAATTTCTTTTATGAAAGCTGAGAACAGATGTCCTGATAAATGGAGAAGTTTCACAAAATATTTGTTCTCAAAAATCTTCTTTGCACACTATAAAATTAGTGAGGATGCCAAGTGTATGGTGTTTTATATGGGATTATTTTATTTACCATACTTAAAATCAGAACAGAATATTTAAATGTCTTATTCTTAAATTTTTTAAAATAAAAATAGAATAAGTATAATAAATATTTTATGAAAAATAACTGATATCTATAATAAAAATTGATAGAATATCATTGTTAGATATTGTACATATCTTGTGTTTTATAACAGTCCTATTAAGATATAATTCACACTATACAATTTGCCATTTTAAAGTGTACAATTTATTGGGTTTTAGTGTATTCACAGAGTTTTATAACCACTGTCCCTAGCTAATTTTAGAATGCTTTTATTATTCTAAGAAAAACCCAGTTCTGATGAGTGGTCAATCCCAACTAGTGCCTTATCCCAAACTCTGGAAACCATTAATTTATTTTCTGTACCTTTGAATTTTCCTGTACCAGACAATTCACTTTAATGAAATAAAATAGGTGGTCTTTATTAGCTAGCTTTTTTAACTTAGCATAATCTTTCAAGTTTCATCCATGTTGCAACATATATCAGAACTCTTTTCCTTTTGATGTTTAAATATTTCATTATATAGACATATCTCATTTATTTATATAATAAACTTTGATTATTTAATAGACACCTGAGTAGTTTCTATATGTAGCCATGTGCTTCAAATTGCTGCATCATGTTGATACTTTTTCATTATTTTCACCATCATCTAGTTTTGTTTATCTAAAATAACCAAAATTATAGCCAGGCATGGTGGCACAAGCTGATAATACTAGTAATCCCAGGGACTCAGGAGGTTGAGCCAGGAGGATCACAAGTTCAAAGACCAGTATTAGCCAGTTAGCAAGACCCTGTCTCAAATAAATAAGTGAATAAATGAATGAATGAATGAATGAATAAATAAATAAATAAATAAATAAATAAATAAATAATAGATAAATAAATAAATGATCTGGTGTTGAAACTGCCTGGTATAGCACCTCCTGGTTCACTCTTCAGTACTTCAAAAAAAGATAAATATTTTATTGATTGTATTAATCATATTATGAAATAAATCAGTTACATTACATCAAGAATGTCCATTCCTTCCCAGGAAAGTCAACTTTTATCCATATACCAAATATTAATAGAGAATATGGTACATATCAAGAACTAAGCCTTGGTAAGTGCCAAATGTCAACTTTATGGACATAATCAAAATTTTTAAAATATAAATGTTTGATGTACAAAATACCCCATGCTATTTTTTTTTCTGGGTATTTCATATTTTCCCCCATGAACTACACTACCAGTCAAAGTAATAAATTTTTTATATTCCAACTGTACACATGGCTTATGTCTTATTTTTATTTAGGTGAGAGTTCTTGGCGACAAGAAAGTCTATATTTAAATTTTATTCTTCATTTGTGAGTTGTCATGGCTAAGGGGAAATCATGGTTTTCTCAAAGCTTGTGGCCCAGCTGACAAAACCTCTGAAGATCTTCCTTCACTGGATTAATTAATTAATTTTAATTTCACTGGATCGAACAAACTTAACAGCTCTCTTGACTTAGGAAAATCTCTTTCCCATCCATATCTTCTAGAATATTGTCTAATTTATTTTTTAGTTGTACCAGTTTTTCTAATTTTGAATTGTCTATCCAGGCAAGTATTTCCATAATTATTACTAGGAAATTATTACCATAATATTCCTTCTGCAGTGATATCCTGCTATGGTTTAGATATGAGTTATCCCCCAAAATCTCATATGTAAAATAATGAAAGAGAGCTTAGAGATGAAATGATTGTGTAGTAATGTTTTACATAATCAGTGCATTAATCCCATGATAGAAGTTTATTTGGTGGCAACTGTGGGCAGGTAGGGTATTACTTTGAGGAAGTGGGTCTGGGGGACATTTCTTTGGGGTTTATATCTTGTCCTTGTTAAGCAGATTTTACTCTCTGCTTCCCGGTTCCATGTCTCCAGCTGCTTTCCTCTGCCATACACTTCCACCATGACGTTCTGCTTCATATTAGGCCCCAAGAAATGGAGTGGCAATCTATGGACCAACCTCTGAAACTATGAGACACAAAATAACTTTTCCTTTAGTTCTTCTTGTCAGGTCTTTTTGTGGTGGTGAAAAAGTTGACAAACACACATGGTTCTAGGAAGTCTATTCAAGCTAATGCCTTTTCCTGTGTTTTCTTTTTTAATCAAATATAATGAATTTTGGCTAATTTTTTGTGCTTTAAGCCAGTGGCAGGCTCATTTAAAATGCCTGGTCTAATTTGTTTCATGCACCATACATGATGCTTTCACAGTATATTAATTTTATACGTTTAATTTGGATATGCATGTATAGGTTTTATCAAACATTGTGTTTCCAACTGGAAAGTCAAAGTTTAAATAGATCTTAAGTATACTTTAGCTTGCATGTTCCAGGGAGCTTTCCACGACTTCCTTCAGTAATTTTTAGGGGTTTTAATTATGGCTACAGTAGTCTATTATGTTACTTTTAGGCACATAATAATATGTTATTATTGATTTTCTGAAGCTTTGTATCTTGACCATTGACGTTCATCCATAAGGTATATAGGTATTCTAGTACATTATTTTAAGACATGTTAGAGCATCTATCTAGGAATCTTTATTCATCATAATTAAGCATTCTTTCTCAAAAATTTACCATCCATGTTAATAACTACAACAGCAATCAATAGCACTCATATTGAAAAAATATTTTTAAATTATTTTGGTGACAGAACTTCTTTCATGTGCCTCCAAAGAGGTTTCTTTAAAAATAATATGAACTGTAGATTTCTCGACAAAGCATGTTTCCATGTTGAAAGCATTCTAAATATTTATTTAAAAAGTACTTTCCAATTTTCAAGCTATCTCATGTGGTCATACTGTCTTAAATATTTCTAAATTTTTTTGGTTTTTAATTTATCTCCTTACTTTTCAGTAATATGAGTGATATTTTTAGAAAAGAATTAGTTTACCTTCCTTGGTATCTGAGAATGTAGCTAAAAGACACTATTATGTTATTGTTTTTAAACTATAACAAGGCATCAAGGAATTATTAGTTTTGTCTTTTGGTGTTATATAATTATTGGCCACCTTTGCTTCAGTAATCTCTTTCTTTTATGTTCCTTTATCATTATGTTTTCTCTACCTCCTCTTTTCCTTTCCCTTCCTGTGAGTATGACCATCTAGTTCAATTACAGTACTATCCTGTATAGAAATAGCACTATGAATCTGGCTAGTGTTTCTCCCTTTATCCCACTCCAGTTGTAGGCTACAGGGTCGGATAAATAAGAGTCTTATGAATTTTCCTCATTCATTTGCCTACTATGTTTCTGGAGTCTGAAATATTGAATCTTACCCTAGATTGATGAGGAGAAAGAACTCACCTCATCATTCTTTTAGAAATTCAGAAAGTTATATTTAGAAGTATTGTCATAGTATATTACACATCAATGATTTTTTTCTATTTAAACTCATAAAGGCAATCCAGGTACAGGTACCACATGATCAGTGGGAGAGAAATAGAAAAAAAAATCCAATCTAACAACTAGGAAAAAGTTGATGTAAACCAAGGATTTCACCCATTTTACCTTTCTTATATTCTTTATAATATCTCAAATATCTACACATTATATATTTTTAAATCATATTGACTTTTATTATATAAAGTCACTTGAGGAGTCACTTATCCTCCAATTTGATAAGTGGTTTAAATATCCATACTAATTCTTAAATACATCTTTGGTAGATTGCTGTCTTAGGGTCAGTCTGTAATATGTGATAGTTGCTAACCTACTAGTGCACTGCAATTTCAATAAAAAGATTTCTGAATCAGATAGTGTATTAAAAAGAAATCCAAATTGAAATATACTTGTTACACTGATCCTCTATCTAATGGCATTTGAAAGATTTGTTTTCAATTATTAATAAAGAAATGTAAATCCAGAATAATAAATATATCCCATTCAAAATACTTAATATTCCTCCATTGCCATAGACAACAGCTAATAAAATCCACTCACTAATTGTGGCCCTGTCAATATATTCGTTCGTACTTCTGGCATTCATTCTCACATAGAAGCTAAAAGTTTCCATACCAACAACAAGTAAAAAGTCGAGAAATCTGAAAAAAAAAAACTGCTTAGATTTGTCAGATGTTTTATCACAGAGCAAACTACTGTCCCCATAATTGGAAATATTGACAGGTGAATGTAGAGACTTATAGCTTGTGGTAGCAAAACAAGCAAGCCCAAATCTTGACATGGCAGGGATGTTGGAATTATCAGATCATCTCTATATATAAGGCCTAAGATTTCTATTGGGGAAAAATTCATTGTACTTTTTGCTTCCAAGAGTGAGTGAAGTATGACTTTTCTATGAATTATTGTAATACTGGAATGGACCGCTTACCTCTTATCAGCTTATGTAATGTACACAAGAAACCAATTAAATAAAGCACATTAGAGTATCATTTTTTTTGCTACAGTTCTAATTAGAAGAATGTTTTACTCACTATAGGAATCAACAAACAACACCTATATTGTCCCTTCTTATTATCAAACAATTACTGTAACATTTCACCACATATACGAATTTCTTTCATTTTCCAGTGATCCAAATTCCAATTCCTAGAAAGCATAGTCATTGTCTGTAGGCCAAGAGTCTATCAAATCTCATATTTCATTATTATTGTTACTATTTAATTACTGTTGTGGTTTGTATCTTTAATGCCCCCCACCAAAAGCTTAATGTTTGAAAGTTCAGAAATGGAAACCCCAGGAATTAATAGATAACCGTTAGGTAGAATATCTGCAGAGGTACAGGAAAGCCAGACCAAGAGAAAGACTGGGAGGGTTGAAGCCATATGGTGAATAAGAACTATAAAACCATATGTTCCTGTTAGTTTTAGTCATATTTTGGTCCCATTCCATCTTTTTATGAGCCTATTCCTACCTTTTGGAATGGGGATGTTTACTCTGTGCCACGTATGTATGTATGTATATTGAATGCATGAGTTACTTTTGATTTTTACAGAGGCTTAGAGAAAAGAGTTTGCCTTTAGTGTTGGAGTACTCTTTGAACTTGAAACTTTGGACAATGCTGGAATTATTAAGACTATGGGGACTTTGGCTGAACATGGATAGACTCTCTGACACTGTAAGCCCAAACAAACTTTTTCTTCTCTAATTTTTTCTTCTAAAATATTTTGGTCACAATAATGAAAAGCTGACTACCAGAGAGTTCAAGGGCTATTGTTCAAAATTCTGCCTTTGAACATATTTATCTTTTTCCTTATTAAGTCAGGGTTTGGAAATATGGATGCCCCTCTTTTTTATGTGATCCTATCAAGAATCCATGTTCAATCTTTGTCATCCTTAGCCAACCAGATATTTTTGTGTCCAGTATTTTGGTGTTAGTTATCTCCTCAGTGAGTTACTATAGGGCATAAATGCTAGTAGCTCAGGTTTGTAATGGTTACCTTCTTCAGTAATTTTTTTTTAATTTGCTTAATTTTTGTAATTGTAAAATTCACATAATAAAAAGTTTACCAGTTTAAGATACACATCTTGGCATTCTTTCATTCACAGTGCTATATAACTGTCACTAGTAACCATCTCTTATACTTTTTTTAAATTGTTTTAATTTGTTTTAATTAGTTACACATGACAGTACAATGATCTTGACATATCATACATTTGAATCAGATGGGATATAATTTCTCATTTTTCTGAGTGTACAGGTTGCAGAATCACATTAGTCATGCAGTCATATATGTACACCCAGGAATAATAATGTCTATTTTACTATGCTGTCCTACTTTTTTATTTTCCTCAATTAAAATTATTACTAACTCCCAAATTTCCCTTCTGCTAGCATGTGCCAATCACCATTATATGTTTCTTCTTTAGGAATGTCATATGAAAGGATATACACCTTATTTGTCTTTTATAGCTCAATTATTTCATGTATAATTTTTTCAAGGTTCATCAATGTTGAGAAATGCATCTTCATTTCCATTACATTTTAATTCTGAGTAGCATTCCATTTTATGTTTCTGCCACATCTTTATCCTTTTACCTGTGGGTCAATAGGTAGCTTTTAACTTTTGGCTATTGTGAATAATGTTGCCAGGAACAGGGATTAAAAATACATTTTCAAGTACATGATTTCACTTCTTTTGGGTATTCACACAAACAAGGAATCACTGGATCATAAGGTAACTCTACTTAATTTTCTAAAAAACATTTACCATACTGCTTGTAATGGTTAGTTTGAATTGTGAACTTGATTGGATTAAGAGATGCTGGTTATGTCAATGGGAAATGTAGGAATGATTGGCATGTGGGAAAGCCAATTGGAGTGGAGACCCTTTATAACTCTGGGCAGCATTGTCCAATAAGTTGGGTTGCTACAATTGCCTGAGAACATCAAATTCTCACTTCTTCTCTCTTCCAAAGTGGACTCTGCCAGTGAATCTCCAAGGAGTTTCCAGAAGCCTTCAGTCTCCAACTGGGGTAACATCATTGATACCTCTTACGCTGTGGCATCAGCATCTTGGACTGCCAAGCTGCTAGTTTTCCCAGCTCTCAAGCCTGCAGATGGCCACCTGGAATATCCAGCTTCTGGTTATATAAGCCAATATAATGCATTCCGTTTTTATAATTATACCTCTTGTTGATTCTCTTCCTCCTCAGAACCCTTAATAATACACCATTTTTCATAGCATCTGCCCCAATTTACATTTCCACAAACAATATATCAGGGTTTCAGTTTCTATCATTCCTCAACAACTTGCTATTTTCTTTTTTTTTTTTAATAATAGCCTTCATAATGGAATTAAAATGGTATCTCATGATGGTTTTAATTTATATTTGTTTTACAATTAATGATGACATGTCAATCATCTTGATGTATGCTTATTGGTCATGTCTGTATCTTTGGAGAAATGTTTATTCAATTCACTTGTTCATTTTTCAGTTGAGTTTTTGTACTTATTTGTTGATCAGAAGGAATACATCATAAAATTCTTTGTGTTAATTCCTGAATATTATCACCTTATTACATATGATTTGAAAACATTTTTTCTTTCATGTGGGTTTCCTTTTCACACTATTAATTATGTCCTTTAATGCACAAATTTTTAAAATTTTGATAAGTAACTTGTGTTTTTTTAATTGCCTTCACATTTGGTATTACATACAAGAATTCATATTATGATATTGTCAAACCCAATATCATGAAGGTTTTCCTATGTCTTTTATTAAATATTATAAATTTAGCTCTGGTATTTGGGTCTTAGATACAGTTTGAGATAAATTTAATTTATAGTATAAGGTCCAAATTCTTTTATCCTGCAAATGGATATCTAGTTTTCTTAGCACCATTTGTTGAAAAACGATTTTTAGTATCCTTGTCAAAAATCATTGGACTATACACGCAAGAGTTTATCAGGCCACTCTATTCTATTCCCTTGGTCTGCATGATTGTCATTATGTCAGCACAACACTATTTTGATCAAAGTAACTTTTTAACAAGTATTAGAATAAGGAAATGTAAGCCCTGTGACTTATTTCTTCCTTTTCTTCCTTTGTGTGCTATTCGGGGTCCCTTGAGATTTCATGTGAATTTAAAGTGGGTTGTTCTATTTCTGGAAATTAAAAGGTCATTGTGATTTTAATAGGTATTGTACTGCATCTGTATATCACTTAGAGTAGTATTGACAGTTTAGCAATATTAATTAATACATAGTTAAAAGTATTCCTGCCCGGCGCCGTGGCACACGCCTATAATCTCAGCAACTCAGGAGGCTGAGACAGGAGGATCATGAGCTCAAAGCCAGCCTCAGCAAAATTGAGGCACTAAACAACCGAATGAGACCCTGTCTCTAAATAAAATACAAAATAGGGCTCAAGATTGTAGCTCAGTGGTCGAGTGCCTCTGAGTTCATTTCCTGGTACACCCCCAATAAAATTATTCCTGCATATTTTACTCTTTTTGATGTTATTATAGATGTTGTTATAAAAGGAAATCTTTGATTCTTTTTTTCTTTTTGGATTATTATTAGTTTATAGAAACAACTTATTTTTGCACATTAATTTTGTATCACAGTTTTGTTGAATTTGTCTACTAGTTTTAGTAGTTTTTAAAAGTAATCTTTATGATTTTCTGTATTTAAGATCACATTACCTCTAGACAAAAAGTATTTTAAATTTTATTGTGTAAAAGATTGTCTACTTCTGTGATTAGAATTTATAGTACCATGTTGAGTAGAAGTGAGGAAAGCAAGCATCCTAATATTGTTCTGATATTAAAGAAAAAACTTTCTGTTTTACCATTGAAAATGATGTTTGCTGTGGGTGTTAATATTTTTTATTGTGTTGAAGTAGTTTCCTTCTATTTCAAGTTTATTTGGTATTTTTATCATTAAAGATTGTTGAAATATTTCAATTTTTTTCAACTCAGATGATCACATGACTTTTTTCTTTTATTCTGTCACTGTGTTGTACTATATTGTTCTCATATGTGAATATGTTGCATGTTCTGGAATATAATATTGGCATTAGATTAGAGAAAATATCTCTGGATTTTCCTTCTTGCTATAGTGTTATTCTGACATAACTTATGGCATGATGGTTATATCAGGTCTTAAAATAATTTTGACTCAGTAATTAAAACGGCTTCAATTATTGACTAACAACAGACTGATAATTATTTATTTTAAAAAACATCAAACTTAGGTACATTGCTTGTCTACAACATCAGTGCCCTTATGTGTTTGGTTTTACAGCACTGGAATCAAGGATACCATCAGTATGATTATGATTTAGGGCTTTACCGGTGTTGGTTTAGTAGTAGGTTATTATAATTTCAATTTCACTCAATATTTTTGAAAGTCTCATTTAATTGATATTTTCCCTGAGTAGCTTTATAAATAGAAAATTAACAAGATTTCCAGATAAATGGGGTTTCTTCTACAATGATATATTTGTATCTGAAAAATCAATCTAAGTCTTATAGGTCACGTTGGAATATTAGACAAGGAACTTAATATGCCTTCAGATTCTTTAAATACTTTAAATGACCAATTAAATTGACCAATTGAAGTTTATATAATTTATTATGTCCAGTAAAATATGATGAAAATATGTATGTGTGACACTTCTTTTATTGATATTTAAATTGAAGAATTTTCTCCATTCAGATATCATAAACCTTCTAATAATGTCATCTACAGGGGACAATAAAACAAATCACATTCATAATAGTCCCATCTTAAGATTGTTTTGGTTCATTTTTTATCGTATATTTATGATGTGCAACATAATGTTTTAATATACATATAGACTGAAATACTTTTATCAAGCAAATTAACATATCTGTCATCTCAAACCAAATGTGTGTGTGTGTGTCTGTGTGTGTGTGTGTTACCACTACCTAAATTCTATTCTCCTGGAAAATTTTCAATATATAGTGCAATATTATGAGCTGTGGTCCTCATATTACTCATGAGATCTCTTAAATTATTCATGCTACAGTGCTCTATAGTAAATGCCAGACTTTATTTGGAGTCTATTAGGTTTAATTTTTAGCCATTAATGTTCTCTTCCTATTCCAGAATCCAATCAAATTTAGCTTATTGTATTTAGCTGTTGGATTTCCCAATTCTCTGAAAGAGTTTCCCAATGAAACTGTTTTTTTTTGGGGGGGGGATTTTGCTGTTCTTGAAAAACACAAATATTCTGTAGAATATCCTGAAATCTGGGATTTTCTCATATTTACATCATGACTAAACTAGAGGTAAGTGTTTTTATGAAGAATAATATAGAGGTGAAGGGATCTCCTCAGCACATCAGGGAGTATGTGATATACACGCTGACTGATGATGTTCACCTTGACTACTGTGTTAGGCAGTGCTTGCCAGGTTTCTACCACTCTCTTTGCAAGTATATTAATAAATCTAGTCCACCTACAAAAATGTTGGGGACAAGAACTAATGCTTACATCATTTGTAAACTAATATTTACAAATAGAATATAATTAATTAACAAAACGATTTGTTGATATCAATATGGGTGTGAAATATACATTTTGTAATTTAAGTTATAATCCATTATTTATTTTATTGCTGAAATTGTTCTGGCTTTACTCACTGAAAGTTCTTTCTGAATGTCTTGTGTTTCTAAGCCACCATTTCTCCAAGGAGTACTGTTGGATTTTTAAGTGAAAAATGATATTTAGATACCAATATATTAGTATGGATTGTGCTCATTTTTCCTGTTACATCTTCCCTTTCAAAATTTCCATGTAAGCATCCTTTTATCATTTAAACATATTACCCCTCAAATTTTAGTTTGGTGATTTAACTATAGCTACAAATTAAACACCCATGTCTAATGATTCCTATAATTATTTCTCATCATCGTGAGGCCATTATATTTACATCATTATAAATTGTTATTAGTCCCAGCTCCTGGGATTTGCACCAAGAGACACTGGACTATCCATCCTTCAAGATCATAAGTCACTTTCTCTTCTTGCATTATTTTAATAGATACTTAGAATGAAAAGGTTATAGGCTCTGCTTTGGTGTCATTAGTAGGTTTTTGAAATTCATTAAGAGTAGGGCAAATTGAGAAAATTCTGTCAAGTTCCTTAAAGAGTGTCAGGAATTATTGGAACAGCTAGACTACTATAATCTCTTATAATGATCCATTAAATTTTTAGTAGCTATCTCATTTATTTCTTCATATTTCACATATATAAAAAATAAACTAGACATGTCCTCTTAGTTTAAATCCCCACAGCTCTTTCATCCTTTTTCTTTCATTGTTTCTTTTCTCCAAATTAATCCAGACAAATTTTCATCATGCAATCATATTGAGTAGAGTTAGATAGTAAAAGTGTGACTTTCTCTCATCATTCTGCACTCACAAGAATAAGGGTCACAAACAGAATAGAAAATGGAACATCCACCTTCATTAATAACTTAGTACAAAGTCTAGAGAACCTTTAGTGTTATATAGCCATGTTAAAGCTACTTGAGTAATCGGTGTTCCCAACAATCCCATAAAGAATATTATACAGATTTAATGTCTAAAGAGAATTTGGAAAATCTCCCTTTTTAAGATTTACTTCTCATATTACGAACTTAAAAAACTCAGAGACTGGGGGTTAATTTGTCTATTTTTATTTCTGAAAAATTGCTATTAATTAAGGACCTTAAGAGCCATCCAAAATTCCCTTTCATTTGGTAGAATCTTGCAAACAAAAGGGAAAGTGCTCCTTGATCACCAGTAAATTAGATCCATTTGATCAGAGGCTCCATAGGTAATTGTTATTGTTTACTTCACTATACAACATGACTTTTCTCCCTGAATGTCTCTGTTTCACTTGCTTTTTGATTCAATTTCTGCCCCTGTGCCCCTGTAAGTTGTACAGTTCTTTTAGTGATTTCAGTGAGAGCAGAGTCATGTCCAAATTCTATAACACACACACACACACACACAAACACAAACACAAACACAAACACACTCATGCTCCCAGGCACGCCCACATACACATATTTTGACAGATGCCATTTCCCTTACAGGCAAGATTACTGTGTGTAACTTGGCCAATTTATCAAGGTTGGGTCTTTCAAATTCACACTCACTCACTTAGTGTCCACTTTTGTTATTTCAATTCCCTTTGTAATCCTTTAACTGTTTTCCTTAGCTTCAAATTTTCTTGAGTAGCTTTTTTTCTCAGCAGCAGCGACTCTTCAAACAAGTGTGATTCACCAGTCAGCCTGGCTTCAACAAATTCTAAATCCTCATCCTGCTCTTCATTTTTCTCCGCCTAAAGTAAGCACTGGTGGCCATAGAACTTTTTGGGTAAAGAATTGTTTCAATGATTTTGCTCTAAGTGTCAACTGCAGCAATGTCAGGCTCAGAGAACTGAAAGCACTCACAAGACTCCACAAAGTATGCTCACATAAGATGTTGATAAACAGAAAGTAGCAGGTGAAATAAAACAGGCAAATATGAAAATTATACAAGCCATACACGAAGGAGGAACTTTCAAGGCCTTCTTTCAATTTCACAGAACCAGCTTAATCTCTGGATCATAAACCACCAAACTACCAAGATAAATGGGTCATATCATAGTCTCAGGGAATCCAGAGCAAAAATGTACTGAGGGGTCTTTAATACCCCAGTGGTTATATAGCCAAAAACAGCCTGAGAGACCACATAAATCAAGTGCAGAACAGTAAGCTATACATTTCCAATAAAGATGGCTAGTTGTTACAGGGTTAATGAGAAAATTATAAATCTCTGGTTACAGGATTTCATCTCTATCTTGTTCAAGGTTCAATACAATAGTTCCAGGTGTTTCCAGAGATAAGCATAGAATGACCATAGACTATGTACAAGTTTTTTTTTTTTTTTTCTCTCTCTTCCTCTCTCTTTCTCCTCTCTCACTTTGTAATATTTTAAGAAACTTAAAAATATATAAAATATGATAATTCCAAAACTTTTAGTATACAAAACTTGATAACCATAGTATCACAGTGTTACTTCTGATATTCACAAACAATTGAGAATATATTTATTACAGAATTCCTACAACTAAGTAATAAATTATATGGCTTATAATGCTTATGAAAAAGCAAGGCCTTTTTAAAAAGAAAAAAGAATCCTACAAATAATTTGAAAATTGCATAATGCAACATTTTTTTCCTAGTTATAGACAAAAGCATCACTCAGGTTAATGTGTTAATAGAGTGGACAGTTTCAATGAATTATGCTATATTATGTGAAAAAAAATCTCATCTAGTTATTTTTGTTTTCCTATTATACTTTCAAAGAAATACTGTAATCGAGTATGCAGGCTGATGAATAGAATATAATTGAAGTAATACAGCTCTGAGGTTCAGAGTCACACAGCAATACATATGTTAGAAAACAATATAATTTTCTTAAAAGTTGGAATGATGATAATGATCAAATATCATATTGTTTCTAGAATCTTCCCAGGTACTCCAATTTGTCTGAAAAATGATGCCTATTCATTGATTACTGGCAATAAGTGAATTTTTAACATTTGAATTTTAGTGACACATTTGTTTTTGCTTTATTTTGACACTGTGTTTGCTTTATTTTGTCACTATTGTGAAATTAACAATGCAGATGAGGACAAGTAAATGACCTTATTCTCATAAGAAGTTATAGTCTAGTGAGAGACAAGGAGAAACAATAGATATAATACTCAATAGTGCCTGTTAGGAACAACTACTAAGAGGAAGATAAAGCAATATTTGCAGCCAGTTCCTCTGAAGAGTTTATACTCTATCAGGGAAAAGAATGAAATTAAACACGGATCCAAAAGAGGGTCTGAGGATTTTCTACACCATCACAACATACACTTCTTACACCCACCACCACACGTATTTTTTTGTGTGTGGATTGACCAAATCTTTAGCACTACTAATATGTGAAAGCAGTATGCAAGAACTTACACTTCATTAATTATTTGATTTTTCTATACTTTTAATTACATAGTTATTTAAAAAAAAAACCCACCCCAAAACATTTGAAAATAAAAATTCTTTTTAGTATTGATTTTTAAAAAAATAAATGACAGTGAAATGCATTACAATTCATATTATACACATAGAGCACAATTTTTCATATCTCTGGTTGTATATAAAATATATTCACACCAATTCATGTCTTCAATACATATACTTGAATAATGATGTCCATCTCATGCCACCATAATGGCTAACCCCCTGCCTGCTCCCTTTTCCTTCCTCCCTTCTGCTCTATCTAGAGTTTCTCTATTCCTCCCATTCTCCCTCTCCCTACCTCACTATGAATCAGTCTCCTTAGAGAAAACATTCGGCATTTGTTTTTTTGGGGGGATTGGCTAAATTCACTTAGCCTTATCTTCTCCAACTCCATCCATTTACCTGCAAATGCCATGATTTCATTTTCTTTTATTGCTGAGTAATATTCCATTGTGTATATATGCCACATTTTTTAATCCCTTCATCTACTGAAGGGTATCTAGGTTGACCCAGCTATCCCTCTCCTCCATATATACTCTGAGGACTTAAAAACAGCATACTATAGGAACACAGCCACATCAATGTTTATAGCAGCACAATTCACAAAAAAAAATTTCTTCTTTACTCTAAGCTTTTAACTTAGAGTAAAAGACCATTTGACACATGTGTTGCCAATGTGAGCACAAATAGGACCATCCTTGAGGAAATGATAACAAACCCTGATTTCTACATGAAAGAAAAATGACAGTAGGTAGTTGTATAATCTTTTTTTCCAACTCAGTCCTGCCCTCAGATTTATCCAACTGAACATTCTTCCTTAACAACAATGATATCATAATATAGTTTGTCATTGCTGTTGTTGTTGTTATTTCCAAAACACAGAGTAAGAGGAAGAATTATTTTCTTATGTAATAGCTCATATCCAAACATGAAATTCATCTAGTTCTCTTGAGTGACAATTTAAAGTGTAATGTGTATATATATGTATATGTGTGTGTATATAAACATATGCATATGTGAATATAGTGTAACATGTTTATGTGTATGTATATATGTATACATATACGTGTGTATATGCGTTTGCTTTTGGTTGCAGTATAAGGAGACCTAATTATTGGCTGAATTGAATAAGATTGGAGGAGGTTTTGTTTGTTTTTTCTCTCATTAATGCATCATGAGGCAAGCACCCCAAATTGCAGCCCCACAAGGATCTTAGTTTCTTTTTCACTTGCCTCTTCATGATATTTTCATTCTTAGGTAGACTCAATCATTGTGCCACTTCTATGCACCATATTCTTTCTCTAAGCATAACAAAGGGGGAAGGCACAGGGCAAAAAATATGTGCCAATATAATATGTGCCAATTATATTTGCATTAATTAGGAAAATAGTAGATTTTCCTGAAATTTCTTTTCCCTTGGAATTCTGCTTAGGTATCATTGGTCAGAACTTGTTCAAATAGAAATCTTTAATTGTTTTATCTTTATCTTTGAATTGTGAAAATTTTTCTTTTGCAAATATATATATATATATATGTATATATGTATATGTGTATATATATATATATATATATATATATATATATATATATATATAAATCAATCTGAATGAAAAAATTGTATTCTTTGAGTGAGAAGGGAAGAGGAGCTATTACATAAAAAAATAATTATGACTATCACACAATCAAACCCAAAATTAAAATTAAGAACTGCCTCCTTCTTCAATCTTCATATTTTTCACAACAGATGGCATTTTTTTCAGTTGTCTCAGAGGCAGATGAACTCCCGTTCAAAATTTGGTTTGGTTATCAAGGCTGATATCTCCATACATACTAAAAGGGAAGAAAGCATTTATTACTTAAGTAGTTTGGTACATGTGAAATAGATGCAGAGAGAAGAAAAGGAGACTCGCCTGAGTTTCTGCTGTAGCCAGGCTGTAGGGCCAGAGTGCAGGTTCCTGATTAGAGGAAAGCATGGCCAACCCTGAATTCCACATGAAATCATATGGAGATTTGATTTGATCAAGAGTCAAACCATGCAAGCTCCAGAGGGAAGGGGATTGCATGGTTTGACTTTCCTTTCTGAACCAAGTAAGGTAACACTGAAGTGGTTTCATCAATTGGCTGGGCTGTGAATCACAAGGAAGAGGGAGGATTGAGGCTGAGGACTTGTCACCAATCATCTAGCAACCGATTAGTAAAATCTCTGGAAAGTGTCTTTAGATTGGAAATCTACCTGTCTTAAGATTTTCCATAAAGTTTCAAAGGGTTCAGCAGTGGTGCCTTCAAATACATGACATGTTTTTTTTTGTTGTTGTTGTTGCCCGATCTACAGTGTATACTTATTCAGTAAATTAGAATTTCAAATTGAATTAAAATGGCCAGCTCCAGGCTGGTGTGCTTTGGTTGGAAAAGACAAGAGATTTACCTGATTTATGCTACATATTTGGATTCTGGGTGGTTTGTTAGTTTTTCTCTTTAATTATTCTGTCTTTGCTTCACATATCATTTGGTTATGTTGCATACATCATTTGTTATACTTTTAATAGATTTATTGAGGTGTAATTTATGTACTGTAACATCCAACCACTTTACATTGAAATGCACAGTTCACTGATTTTTTAGTAAGTTTGCAGAGCTGCTCAAACATCACCAAATCCTGTTTTATAATATTACTGTTACTTCATAGATCACTCCTTCCTGTTAGGATCAATCTCAGCTTCTACGTGCAGGCCCTGATTATTAATCACTAATTTGTTTCTGAATTGATAGATTTTTCTTTTCTGGATATTTTAGATAGAGGGCTTATATAACAGATATTGCCTTTGCATCTGGTTTCTTTTACTTGATATGATATTTTGAGGTTTTTCTGTGGTTCTGAGTCAGCACTACTTCATTCCTTTTTATCACTGAATAGCAGTCCAAGTATGAATATGCTACAGTTCAATCACCCATTTCCCATTTGTGAACATTTGGATCAGTTCCACAGTTCGGATGCCATT
This sequence comes from Marmota flaviventris, assembly GCF_047511675.1. Classification (NCBI taxonomy): domain Eukaryota; kingdom Metazoa; phylum Chordata; class Mammalia; order Rodentia; family Sciuridae; genus Marmota; species Marmota flaviventris. The sequence continues at coordinate 52,650,918 of NC_092499.1, read as the reverse complement.
AATAATGCTTCTATGAACATTGACATCCCTGTATTTTGAGCCATGGCCCATGTATTTCTATTTTTCTTGACAGACACCAAAAAGATGAATTGGAGGATCACAAATATCTATGTGTCAAAAAAAAAAAAAAAAAACAGGAAAAGAAAAAAGATAACCTAAAAAACAGTTTTCCCAATGAATGCACCATTTTACATTTTCATCAAAAAACATAGAGTTCCACTTTTTCCCTGGTCTCACCAGCACTTAAGTATTAATTGTAATTTGTTTATAGACATTCTAATATATGTGTGTATCAATATTGCAATGTGGTTTAATATTCATTTCTAAACTAACTTATAATGTTGAGCTTCCTTTATTTTTGTCATATTTAAGTGGACATTTGTACTTCATCAGGATTATGTCCCTGACTGGTATCTCTCATCTCTTTTCCTCTAAATATATGTGTATTCATATCTACATCTATAAGTATACACACACACACACACACACACACATATATATATATGTTTATACTTATATTTTAATTTATTTATGCTTGTATTTATGCACATATTTATACTATTCATTGATTGCAGAACCTTTCCTACATTTCAATATGGCAAATTTTTTCAGATCTACCAATGGGTATATTTTTAAATGCCAACAAAACCATATCAATTAGATTGCTTATCATGACTACTTCATTTTCTTCTAAAATATGTCTAAGCATTATATACACTGCCTTTTAAAAATATATGTAATGTACACATTTATTTGGTGCTCAGGTGTTGTACTTTATTAGCTGTGAGAGGAAAATATAGTCCTGAAAGGATTTTAGTTTTGATTAAGTTATCTTTAACAGCAACAATAAAAATGTCCTCTGGATCAGATTTACTTGCTTAAAATGAAGAAAACTCTTTAAAAAATTTAATTCCATCAGGTCATTTTTAGAATTGTCTTAATTTTTTATTTTAATAAAATTCCTACATCGAATGCATTTGTCATTCTTAAATGGGCATTCAGTGAGTTGTTGCTCCACACACACTGAACACTTGGGAACTCTGGAAAGAGGCTAAGATCAATGGAGAGAGGAGCAGAGGATCTTGCAGCTGATTTTCTGTCCCTGCGCCTGGGCATGCTCTACGCTACTGGCAGATGATGATAGCTTGCTCATTATTTCTCTAAATTACAAGTGAACTCCTTACTCTTTTTTCATTGTCTACAAAGGACCATGTAATATGTCAATTGGAGCCAATATTATAAAGTAGCAGAATCCCTAGAGAAGACCAAAGAAAGAAAACACATAATTAAAATGAAAGAATAAAGCAAAATTCTTTTATCAGCCATAGTAAGAGAGAATATGTGTAATTCCCAAATGAAGGTTTTGGATTTAAAATGTCTTTACGTCTAATATAAACAAAGGAGTATATTTCTGAAGACTCCCAAATGTACCATCATGTAGTGAAATCAAAACATTTTTCAATGACATTCCATTAACCAGCTTTGTTGCAGGGTGGGAGCTGGGGTGGGGGTGGGGCTATTCTAACCAATGTCCCTCTATGCCAAATAAATACAACAATGCTTTCTCTCCAATAAAGGAAATCCATTTGGGTTTTCTTTTAGTTCTCTAATGAAGGCAATATCTCTATATGAAGCTGTAGACCACACAAAATAAAATTAAGGAAATACTTCCTTTGATACAATCTAAAGAAACTTGAATAAAATATGCAGTGTTAGTTTTGATGACTTTTGAAATTTGAAACTGAGTTTAGATGAAATTAAAATGAACTGTTCATTGTCACACTCTATATTGATTCTTTTTCAATGGATTTTAAATCCAAACAACAGCCTGCTTCCTTTCTGTTTCTTTTTTTTTTTTTTTAACCAGAAACCATCTCTATCTTGGATACAGGTATGGAAGCAGAAGGACACTGCCACCATTATTACTAGCTAACTTTCTAGCCCAACAACTGGTATCCATGAATTCATATAGACATCTTACTCTCAGACAGCCAATCATATGACTGAGCTATCATGAAAATTGTCTCTCTTCACTAGCAGAGCATAAGTGATTCTGAATTAAATTTCTTAAATATTAAAATTACACATACTTTAATTTCACTAATCAAATATATAAAATGCAGTCAATATGATTTGACAAAAGTACAGAGAAGTGGTATTTAATGCATTTTTGAGAGTAAAAATTTATGAATCAATGAGGAAGGTAACTCAGTAAAGTTACATAAAATATTATGAATGAATGTTTTTTGCTATAGCCCAACACTTTTTCTTCAAATATCTAACTTTGAGAAACTCTTCTGATGATATGTAAGATATCCTAGATGTTAATTACAATATTTAGTATATGAAAAAAATTAGACTCTACATATCTACCAAACATCAGTGTCTACATAAAACATAGTGAATCACACCATTGAATACAAAGCATATATATCAGAATATTAGACCTACATGTTTTTATAAGGGTATTCATTTATAAAGCTGATTTAAAAAGTAAGTTCCTGAAGAGTGTTAAAACACAATTTTTTTTTGAAAAAGTATTGAAAATTGTACAAAAGATCATTTAATATTATCTATGATTGAGTGTGTGTGTGTGTGTTGCCGAGAGAATTGAACCCAGGGCCTTGTTTATGCTAGGTAAGTGCTGTACAACTGAGCTATATCCCCAGCCCTGTCTATGACTTTTATAAATATTTAGTATATGAAAAGCATCAGTCAAGAATAATGAAAACAATAATGATCATTTCTGGTGAAGAAGGGAGGTGACCAGGATGTGGAATAATGATTTAATAACAATTTTAATTTTTTAAATAGTATGCATTTGTCATAATGAAGAACAAAGTCCTCTATCATATAATCAAAACTTAATAGTTATTAAAATTTAATCATCATTTAAATTTATGAATGATTTACTGGCAATTGCTAAGTAAATATCATATGTGTCACATATTTATACGTTTATATCAAGGATTATGATCTATTTCTTACAGTGAAATTAGCTTTCCCAAGAGAAACATTCTTGTCAAGTTTGTATACCATAGTTGATTTTTCTATATTGTTATTAATACACCTTATGATTTAATTTACTTCCACTGTAAAACATCTATGTAATCACATTTTTTGTAGTTATCTGAAGAAACTGAATATTTCAAATTGAATTTGTTTACTAAAACGTTAACATTAATATTTTATGATTATCATTAAACAGTGATGTGCCTATACTATACAACTTACTCCTTGACTAACCTATTTGTATTTTAATAAACTATAGTCCATTTTATATGGTTCACAGAGTTAGGACTGTGAAGAGTTACATGATGCTGAGTTTTCTTCAGAGCAGTTCTAAGAAAGAGCCACATCCATCTTCCTACAATTTTGATTCCAGAAATTCTCATGCTTGCATGAATTATTTTGTTTTAGACAATATATGTTATTTTACAAGCATGTAATTTTAACAGATGAAGTAAATGTCCCCCCACAAAAAAAAAAAAATCCTAAAGGGATGAGGACCACAGTGGAAAGTCAGCCACAGCAAGGATTCCCAAAACAGATGTGAGAAAGAAATGCAGGGGTTTGTGCATTAGCTTTGCACATATTTTGTTGTAGTCATTATCTTAGTCTAGGGCCATAATACATCTGCATATACACATTAAAATGATTGTGCTTTCTAAGAAATTGGATGAATTTTCTTTGAAGATAACTTAGAATACTAATGCTTCTGTTTGATTCATTTTGAATTGAATATATTTATTTGTGTGTGTGTGTGTTTAGAAGAATGCACTATTCTATATTACAGCAAAGTAAAAAGGTATTGACAAAAAGCCACCTTAAAATCAATCTTGTCACTCTGTGTAATATTTTGACATGTCTATAGATATCACTAAAATTTTGTAGTCCTGAAAAATGTAAATCTGGAAAACAATATGTGAAAATCATCTTTCTAGGTAGTACAGTTCTTGCTTTTACATATAACATAAGAAATTTAAATGTGGACTTGCAATGCTGTAAGTTATTTTGTCATTAGAGATCTAAAGGAGCCAGATATTGCAGCCATGATACAGGGTAATTGAGAGCTTTTAATGGGTACTGATTTTTGTTGTTATTTTGTTGTTGTTGTTGTTGTTGGTGGTGGTGGTGGTGGTGATGGTGGTGGAGGTGTTTTTGTTGTTGTTGTTTTGTTTTGTTTTTTTAACATTCCCTCCTGGATTGGTGAATGCCTTTTTTTTAACCTTTATTTTTATTTATTCATTTATATGCTGTGCTGAGAATTGAACCCAGTGCCTCATGCATGATAGACAAGCACTCTACCACTGAGCCAAACCCCCAGCCCACTAGTAGGTTTCCTACTGTATTTTTCTATTTCTTATGACTAGGCAAAGTTTCCCACTGCGGCTCTCAGCTCCCATCTCCATCCCCTATGGATTACTTATTTTCTTTTTTTTTTTTTTAATTTTTATTGTTGGTTGTTCAAAACATTACATAGTCCTTGATATATCATATTTCACACTTTGATTCAAGTGGGTTATGAACTCCCATTTTTACCCCGTATACAGATTGCAGAATCACATCAGTTACACATCCATTGATTTACATGTTGCCATACTAGTGTTTATTGTATTCTGCTGCCTTTCCTATCCTCTACTATCCCCCCTCCCCTCCCCTCCCCTCCCCTCTTCTCTCTCTACCCCTCTACTTTTCAAAAGCAGCAAAGTGAGCTAAAGCAGCAATGGTAGAAGACAATAAAACGACTACACTGAGATTGTTGCCCATTTGGCCAGATGTTGCCTATTTTATTTCACTTCACCTTTTAAGCAATATAATTACAGCTTAATGAAATATTTTCTTCAAAGAACAGATTTTAAGCTATATATAAAGTGAGGTGTTCTGGGAGGTTGAAACTGGGGTTTAACCTTATAGAGTTAAGTCTGTATTTGACATGTCAGAAACTTACTAACCTCCAAAAGGACTCTTTTCTGTGAGGTAGACTCTGCAATATATGAGCACTAATCAGTTATTACAGAGTCCACTGATAAATACAATTCTGAGATTCTTAATTAGAACAAAATCAGAAATATGTTACTTGTGAAAGATGCATTCTGATAACAGCAAGCATAATATTTGGTATTCATAACAAATATAAACATGATATGAAAAACATCCAAGAAGGAGATTATAACTAGTAAAAATAACATATTTTGTACACATTGTGTCTCAAAATAAATTGGTAGCCATTAAGTTCTTACATAAATTACAAAGGGAAGAAGTAAAATTTATGAAATAAAATGGAAAGCTTATTATTTATTTATTTATTCATTTATTTATTTATTTTGGCATGTGAGATGGTAATTTTGATGCTTGAACTTGGTCAGACTATAGTCCCCAGTAATTCAAGTAAACACTAATTTGGATATTGCTGTGAAAATATTTTATACATGTGATTAAAATCTATCATAAACTGACCTAAAATAAAGGAGATTATACTAGATAATCTTAGAGTGGGTTCTGATACAATGAGTTTAAAGCAGAACTAAGACTCAACTGAAGAAGAAAACCTGTCTGTGTCCAGTAGCTTTACCTTTTGTCCAAATTTTTCAGGCTTCCCTTCCTGATGACTTGCTCTGGGAATTTCAGACTTACCTAGGCAGGCCACAAGACGACAAAGGCCAACTTTTTATCACAATTCTCTTACTAATTATCTTATCAATTCTGCTTCTCTGGTTGAACTCTGAGTGATTCAGCATAACTGCATTACCAAAAGTTAACCATAGCTATATCACAATCCAAAGAATAAGCATCAAGAAAACATACTCTCTGACCCAAACATAATATAATTGGAAACACATAACATCAGATATTTAAAAATCCCATAAAATTCTGAACCAAAATTCATATTATGGATAAACAACATGATGAAAGCTTAACAACATGATGAAGTTGCAAGGGAAAATGGAAAAAAAAAGTTAATAAAAAATAATTAAAAAGAAGTGGGGATAAATGATGACAAAGATAATGCAATTTTAAAATAATGCTTTTGAGTACCTATGTTTATAAACAATACCTTAGTTGCCTTGGTTAATATCTAAATACATTAGCATCTCCTGAAAATAATGAAAAGTCATACTATTTTAAAAAACATTTCTTCCAGAAAACCGAGCATTTTATTCACTCTGAGCAACCTTTTGTGCAGCTCACATAGGTCATGTATGAACAGAGTTTAGATTCATTCTGAAAGATCCATTCCATTCCTCTGATCCACCTTCCATGACACTAATCCTAGAAACTTATTCTCCCACACTCCTAGCTCACCCTGCCAAATTCTTTGTTGCTGTCTCTGAATCACAGCAAAAATGTTCCTTTGACCCTGTCTCCATCCAGGCATACCAAACAAATGCATAGTTAAGTATATTCCTCACTGGGAGAATAAGGGAGGGGAATGGGAGAGGGTTTCGTGAATAGAGAGAAAGCTGTTTCCTTTTCCCCTTATCTATCAAGACCAAAGCCAACTGAAAGCATGCACTAATTCAGAAATGTTCCATCATATTTGTGTCAGCATGTAGTACAAAACCAACTGTAAACAAAAGCAAAGTTTATCTTCTTCCATCTATTTGACACAGAGAATGTCTATGTTATATTAATAAGATGAACATTTTAGTGTAAGAAAAAATTATTGTCAAACATAGTAGATGCTTTGGGAATTTGACTTACCTTCTCATGCGTCTTCCACTATCATTGAATAATACAGTACGGCTATGGAAGTATAACATTTTGGTTAAGAGAATCAAAAGACACATAATTGATGGTGAACAGCACAAGTTACCACATTTAGGTGTTCCAAGATCAGACCAATCATTCTTCGTCATGACCTCCTAGCAAAGGGAATACTTATTTGCAGAAGAATACATGCATTCTCTCTAGAACCCTAAGTAGACCAAGGATGAGAACACATTTTGTATAAAGAGGCAGATAGAAAATATTTTAGACTTAAGAACTTGTGGTTTCTGTGACAAATTAATTCTGCCATTGTCATGAAAAAGCATATATAGACAATTTGGAATCAGAGGCATATTTGCCAAAATAAAAAATGTGTGTGCAAAAGCACGGGGTGAACTGGATTTGGCTAGCAGGGTATAATTTTCCAACCAGTGCCACAGACGCTTGAAGTGTATTTGGAGCTACTGTGACATGGATTCCAAATAGAAGGAAGCTTGCACTAAAATCATTCATGTGGCTTACAAAGTTCTTCTAGAATAGCTGCTGCATTCTGCTCACCAAGTCTGATAAGTGTGTTTCCTAAGCAAACAATAGTGATCTGTGGTAAACTGACATAATGTCTTTCTTGAGTAAAATTCGTCAAAATTCAAGATAGTTGAAATGTCTCCAAGGAAAGATTGATTGTTCTGGAAGTGTACATTTCACTATCATGTGAAATCTAGTTTTCTATGTGACTCTAGTTTTTCTTGTCAACAGGTCTGACGCTACATTTTAAGTAGTAATTTAATTGAGCCACAGGATACCTAGATATTTGGCTAAAGGTTATTTCTGAGTGTGTCTAAGAGGGTGTTTTTGGTTGAGATCAGCACTTGAATAGGTGAATTGAGTAAAAGAGACTTCCTCCCCTATGTAGGGGGAACATGATTCAATCTTTGAGAGCCTGAACAAAACCCAAGGGGAGAGAAAGAGAGAATTTGCTCATTCTCTTTTTGCCTGGTTGAACTGGAACATTCATCTTGCCCTGTCCTTGTCCTGGAACTTACACTATTGCTCTCCTGGCTCAGAGGCCTTTGGTCTCGGACTGCAACTACACCACCTGCTTTCCTAGTCTCCAGCTGCCAACTACAGACTGTGGGAGCTTTCACCCCTGCACATACCTCCCTGGGGTCCCATAAGCCAACTTTATAGCTTGATAGACATCGTTTATATAGCATTAAAAGGAAGATACAGAAATAGATATTGATATAGATGCAATAAGGGTATGTATAAAGTAACATAGCCATTCTATGTTTCTATTTCTTTGGAGAATCCTGAATAATATCGTAAATTTAAGAGAAAAATATTTACCATTAAAATAATGTTTATGTACCAAATTTCAGTGGGTGAATTCCTTTTTCTTCCAGGCAGTAGGTTGAAGAGCAGCTGAAAGGTTAGAATAATCTCCGCACAACCAATGGTTAGTCAAGCGATAGAAATAAAAGTGATAGGAGTGTCCATATCTGTAGCTTAAAGTTACAGATGATAGCATTTGCTTCTTAAATTCTTCTCAGAATGAGATTTTTACCTTTGGTTTACAATTTTGGAAGGAGATTCAAATTCCACAGGGTATTAATTTACCTTCCCCATCGGAAGATCTATCATTTGAAGAGCCAATGTTTGGATGGTACAACTTTTACAGAAGAAAATAGAGTGTAGGTCCAAAATAAAAGTGAATTCACTAAATAAAATACTGTGATTAAAGTAGGTTCTATGCAAAGAATGAAAGAATGATCTAATATAAGAAGTTTGCCTGATATTTTACTAATGGACCTAAGGGAAAAGGCTCAAGTGATGTAGAAAAAGTGTTTGATGATTTCTGTTTCTCTAAACTAAAAACAGAAAGGAACATATTGAATTTAAGAAAGCTATCACAAAATATTTTAAGGACAAATATTATCAAAGGAAAACAGTATCAATAACTATGAAAGATCTGAGATTTAGTATGTCTACTTGCAAACCAGCATGTTAGCCTGACACAATTTCCACAGAAGATGATAAAAGGAATGAGACTCTTAGGTCAGATGCAGAGGACTGTACTAGTCACAGCATTGCCAGCACAATGAGCACTGGTGTTTTCTCTCAGCCCTCCTCATTCCCGGGTGCCACAGGCAACTAAACAGGCTCTGATGGATACCGTGACATGCCATGAATTGTGCTACAGGGGATGGACTCTAATTTAGGAGTCTAAAACTTTATAATATTCAGTAAGCACATTTGTCCTTTGCTCCAGAACGAGACAGTATTTTTACTGCACTGGACCATAAGAATGCTCGCCCTTTGCTTTGGAGAAAGATATCATCTCTATATTCCAAAGCCTTGTGCAAGTAAACTCACTCATGTAATGAATCACTACTCCAAGGCTGTTTGCATTATAACTCTTTTAAACCACCCGCCATACACAGGCACACACACACACACACACACACACACATACACACCTCACAGAGAGAGAAAGAGAGAGAGAGAGAGAGAGAGAGAGAGAGAGAGAGAGAGAGAGAGAAGGAGAGAGAGAAAGATTCCCTTCACAAGACATTCTGAAACATGAGGGACTCATGGAGAATGATCTCCCAATAATACCCACACTCAGTTCTATACTATCTTGATTTCTGGTTAATTTTCCTATAAGTACTTCATTCTGGTGGCTACTCTGGTTTATCTAACAGAGGCTGGACTCAAATCTCCTCAATTTATCTCATATAGCATCCAAATAAGGTCATCATTAACAGTACTCTAAGCAGTAATAAGAAGCCAACAACCTGCAATATTGAGTACAACGGTATCCCTAAGGTTTTGGACTTGAGCAGCTAAAGAAAACCATCAAAGTAAGTACCCTTAAGCAAGATTTTAATCTTCCACTTGGTCTAATGGATTAATTGCATTAGCTATTGCACAGGACCTGTCGTGACCCCAAAGTTGGAAGTTTAGGACAATTTTATTGTCCATAATAACCACGGTCAGTGAGCTGAGTCTGACCCAAATGCCTTTTGGGGCTGAGTTAGTTTCATTGATCACTTCAGTTAATGTCAGGGATATTTTCATACCACCTTTTCTAATTGGATCATTCCCGTTTTAGGGATAATGGATCACTCATCTCCCTGGTAAACTTCTTCGAGTAAACAAGGGTAAACTCTTCTTAAGACACATTTTTAGCCCACAATTGAAAACTACATGATGTAATTTCCTGAACCGCTTGAAAGTATTTTGTGATTAATCCTGTGGTAGAAGTCACCAGCTCTTTGAAAGGAAGATACCTTTGGAGTAAATACTTGTTTGTTTTTACACACAAAAAAACAAAGTTTCTGGTTTCTTATGAAAGTAACTATTGTTTGAAATTTGTTCTCCCCAGTTAACTTACAGCAATTGCAGGTTGATGGTGACCCAGCATGGTCTCTTGACTGTTGTTAGGAATTAGAGATAGTTCTTGTCTATAAATAACTACAGGACCTCACACCGTGCAACCTACTTTGTTAGTTTACATCATCATTCAGGTGGAATTCAAATGCCTCATGAAATTACTGAGCAATGGGTATGGGATTGGGCACAGGGAAGAGTCAGCAATGTTGCCAAGAATTTTTAATCAGTGATTATGAGGTTCTTTGTCTCAACAGATACAACCAAGTTGCCTCCAGTAGGGATGGAAGGAGTGTCACCCCACTGTCAAAATGGTGGCTGTTCCTCTGTCTTATGAAGTAAAGAAATAACCCAAGTACCAATTGGTCAGCTTGCTTCAGTTCTTTTGCTGCTCAGACTCTGAACATTCATTTGCAGACACTACAGTGAGGAATTATTCCACTCTCCTCTTCCAGACCACCATCAGCACCACTGCTTGGATAAGAACTCATAGGACCTCTTCACCCACAGAATCTACACAAAAAAAGCCGACCTTTCCCCTACAGAGCCCTCTCATAACTGGAGAACAGGTAAGAAGTATGGAGAATCTGAGACTTTATTCTATGGGTAAGTTAACAAATTAATCTGCCACTGTTTCATGAGTTCTACTAGAAGACATGAATTATACTGAGTTGGAAAGTCCTACCTTTTTTATGGCTTGTGAGTGTTCAACATGTCCCTGAGACCCATGGAGCAAGGCAGATGGACTTAAACGGATACATGTGCATGCACTGGTGTATTAGAGAACTGAGTTCAGGGAACTACACTCGTTTATAATGAAGTACAGCATATCTAGCTTTTACTCCAGATTCAGACATCATCTTGTTACACTGAAAACAAGAATGCCTAGTCTTTGTTTTATTGAGAGACACTAATTCTCTCTTTTAGGGTTGTTATGCCAATATCCTTGAAATTAGATTATAGAACAAATGACACTTAGTGTTTTATTTTGCCAAAGTTGCAGCAATGAGACCAACCCATGAAGAATTTCCTCAGGACAATCAGGAACAGGGCATTCATGTCTGTTATCACTATAAACATTTTCATGATTGTATGAAAACAATAGGAAAATTTATGCAGTTTTTGAAAGGGAAGAAAGGGCTACCATTATTTGAAAGTGATGTTATTCTTATATAGGGAATCTGAAGTATAAAAATATTTATAATTTTGAGTAAGTATTACATTTCATTAATTATATTTTAAATAATATTATGTACTTAAAGAGAGACTACAATATAACCAGCCAAAGTCTATGGCTATAATAAGGTAAGGGTGATCAGCTAAATTATTGGGCCCAGGAAGAACATATTTTATTCAATTCTGTACATCTGAGATTAAAAGAAGAATATGTTCAACAGAGAAGAAGCAACATGCTAAGTGGAATAATCCAGAAGGACCCTAAACATTCAACATTCTAGATGAAGGTTACAAACTGTGAGGTTTATCTGTATCTGACTACTTAGTTCACAGTTAACAAGCTGAACCATGGCAATTTAAGCACAAAATGCATGTGATTACTTGTTTCCAGAGGTCAGACTTGTGTTCAGTTTGCTATAAAAGATGCTAAGAATTTGGCCTTGATTTTTCCGCTGTGGCACAACCCAAGACACTCATGTCTTTTGTCCAGCCCTATTGTTATTATCTATAAAACATCAGTGCAGGGGAATCAGCACACTGATATTATGCTGGTGTTTTTACTGCCATGCTATGAGTGACAACATTTTACTGTTATTCATTGCCTCAACCTCATCTACTACTTGCTAACAAGATTTGAGTTCTTTCTTTACATAGAGATGATATTGTGGGGAAAAGGGAGAGATTAAGAGCAAATGAAAACAAAATGAGGGAATATATATATATATATATATATATATATATATATATATAGTAATTATATAATTCCGATTATGTAATGCAATTTTATATCATAAAATGATCATTAAATCATATGTCATAATGGAAACTGGGAAAAATTTTTTATATTCATTAATGTGCAAATAAAAATTTATCTCCCACCTGTCTACTACAAGCGTACATATGATTTTATATCTAGTAACTACCAAATCCACAAATTTTGGTTTTGCCAAAACAACACTAATTTTCCAAAAATTTAACTGACCTATTTTTAAAAAAATTGCCCAAATGCTAAGGATTAGGCTCAGAAATTCATACTTGATTATCACTTACCTTTCAAACCATATTATTTCCTTTGTGTCTTGCAGACTCCAAGAGTTTATTTGTTCTCCTATGTATCAGTCAGAATGAACATTCTATCAGCTGATGCTTCAATCCCCAAACACTAAAGACAAGAAAGAATGTTTATGACATACATACAGTTTGATACTAAGAAATTCTGTTATTACTTTTATAAGGTACAATTTTGTCCATAGTCAAGTCAGATATATTTTAGAATTGTTTTATTAATTGGCTTTAAAGTAAAGAGAGTAGAGTAATTGTCTACTGGAAAAAGCTCAGATCACAAAGGAACATTCAGAAATTAAAGTTGTATTCTATAATGTTAGGGGAAATCTCAAGCTGACTTGGAAGACAAAAACTCTTATGTTTTGCTGAAATATTTCCTCAAGTACCTTTTCAATTAAAAATATAAATATTTCCCTGAAAACAAATATAGAGTACACAGATTAAAGGGTCCCACACAGGACAGAATTGGAGAACTCCAAAATGTGAACCCTATGGAAAATAAAATTTACTTGAAAAAGTTTTGAAGGAAGCACTCTCAACAAAGGATACAGGTGTAACTGCCTAGAAGTTTTCCTGATTGACCTCAGAAATTCCTCATTGGAAAATTATAAGTTGGTGACAATGGTGTCAGGTACCAAGAGGAGGCTCACAGCATCACATGAACCTAGATAGATACAACCAACCTCGTTTGGTTACAGACTGCATTTGCAGGAATGTGAGGATGAGCTAAGTGCATGCAGAGCCAGTTACCTGTGAAATGTTCTAAAACATAGCATCCTAGTTATTTGAAGAACTGAAACCAAGTGTGTAAGTAACCCTGAAGCTAGACAACAAAATATTAAATATGATGTGAAGAAATTTCAAGGATTTATTATTCATTTCTGTAACATAGGCAACATAGGAAAGTAAAAATAATTAAATTTTCTTTCATCAAAGGTTTTGGAGGTTCAATTTCATTATGTTGGAAGAAAATATGTAATCTTAAATTCTTCTGTTATGAAACCTAAGGATATAACGACTCATGTGACTTCATGCTACTATTGCAGAATTCTTTCACAGTTTTACAATACATATTGCCATTAGAGGTTTTTGAGTTGTGTAAAAAAAATTAATCAGTTTTAGATAATATTTACTCAGTAATTATTATGTAACATTTTCTAGTTAGGGATATTTTTTTCTTCCTTGAATGTTTATTAGAATATTTTCATTCTTATTTTATAGATAAGAGACCTTAAGCTGAGAAATGTAAAAAAATAAAAATAAAACTCATTTTGCTGTTGTATTATTTATATATGCTGGATCTTAGTCATTGTTTTATTTTTAAAAGCTTGTACATTTAACTAGTGTGAATATAATGTCTGCATATAAATAGATGCTATCTTTATACCTTTAAAATAACTTCATCTAATTTTATTCTTTTAAGCTTTTTCCACCTATTCCACTGCATATTGATACACAGGTACATGTGCATACAGGTATACTCATACAAATATTTGTATAGACATAGTCACACATTCATAGGCTCATATATGTAGGTGCATTTGTGTAGGGTTCTGTAGGTGTATCTGTACACAGGTAAATGTACTGGTGTACATAAATCCATTCGTTCTATTCAATGTTGAAAAATCAAATAGCAAATCTTATCTATAGGGATATTGGCCTAAAGATATTTTGCTTTCAATCTCTACAAAATATACACTATGCAATGAGAACAAACTGAACAAAGGGCAATTGAGTGGGCTTATGCTTATATCTTCACAACTGTGCATTTAGGTTTTAAACCTCTGTCATTTAAAATGATATGATATACTTAGAGAAAGCATAGTTCGTGGGAAAACATTTTATGAAACAAATTTTTTTTTCTGAAATCTGATCATGGTACAAAGAAAAGTTTTTTAGAAAGTTATTCACCCATAATAATTAATTTAACCTCAACATGTTATTGTTTAGATTATTGTAAGTAAATAGAATATCAGATTTTTTTATCAGAGATTTTCTAAATATAGATATGAATTAATTCTTAAATATAGTTTTTATTATGATGATATTTTCCCAAATATGCCTTAAAATTATATATGAATAAATTATTAAATATGAAAAACTTTGAATAGTTAGATTTCCAATGCTAGTACAGAATCTACTTTATAGAAGTTTCTTCAAACAGGCAAATTTTACTTTCTCACCTAGTTTAAAAGGGCATTCATCACTACTTGACACCCAGATGCTCTGAAATACATGTACTTCCAAAGGACCTGATACCTTCTTCAATTTCTTCCTGACAGTAGCTTTCACTATTTCCGTGGTAACTTTTGTGTGGGTCGACAGATAGTGTTTAGAAGTGTTAATTGACTGACACGTTCTCTAAGTGACAGATGGTTGCACAGACCCAATTGGCAGAGTGCAGTAATGTCAACTGTCAGAAATGATAACGAACCATCAAGGATCCCTGTTTTAGACACACACACTCAGACACATGCACACACAAGTACACACACACACACACACACTACACTGACTACATATGAAAAATTCATATAATTGAAGATAACTGTCATCTTTGACCATTGAAGTTAGTGGACATTAGAACATGAGCACTGTTCAAGAGAATTCCATATAATAGATGGTAACTTTCCATGGTATCCAAGATGATTTTAGGGTAATAGAAATGGTTTTGACAACAATTCCACAAAATTAATGGACAGTTGATTTATATTTAAACTTCCCTAATTATCATAATTCACTAAAAGATTCCCTGGACACAAAATAAAACATTTTATGTAACATATGATTTCTAAATAAATAATCTATACCTGATTTATATCCTATTTCAAAAGATAAGAATGTTAGTGGCATAGAAAATGAAGAGATGCTTTTATATATAAAGTTGGGTTGTTAAAAATTTAAATATAGCTATTCAAACTCCGAGAGGCAAATCCAACTAGTGTGGCATATTATGCTATTTTATGATTTTTGTTTAAAAGGTACATATTTTGTTAAATCTACAGAAATATAGAACCTGTGGAGGATAGAAGTGCCAAATAAACAGCCATCAGAAGATAGGGGGAAAATGACCTTTAAGATCTCCTCCAGTTCTCCTATTTCAGTTCCAGAAAAATTTTGAACCTCTCTCCTATATGTCACTTTATGGACTGTATTACAATCTAAATTTAGCATGAATTTTCTATAACGCATTCAAGGATAATCTGTTATGCCCAACTCACACATCACTCTGTTAAAAATGTCAAGCAGATTGACAAATTAACCATAATTCCTAAGGAACTTTATATTTTTTATCTTTTCCTATTTTATGTAACTTTTAATTTAAATGACATTCATGCCTATTGAAAGAATGTCTCAGATCCCCTGTCCAAATTCATTCATGGCTCATAAAATGTTTCTATTGAACTTGGAGATCTTATAATCTCAGTGATGATGTCCAAATTAAAAACAACTTCATGTATTTATCAAATGGTTAATCCATTGTAAATCTCGGTTAAATCAAGCAGATTCAGCTTTTCTTTTAGTAACTATGAAGGAATTCAAGGTTTGGTATTTTAAAAACTGCATTTGGTTAGACAGTAGACTGAACAAAAGGACCTGCATTTGTTCTCAATTCATATTAAAATGATAGTAACAGGGTTTTTAAAGCATAAATACAAAACACAAAAGCACAAGAGATAGAATAGTAGCTATACATTTTGAAGATTGCAAGCTAAAAGGTAGGTGGTATCTTATTGAGTAGACCCAGGGAATTAATTTTAAACTGGATTGTGATATTTGTGAAATGCAAATATAGGACTGCCAGTTAAACTTGAATCTCAGAGAAAAAAGGAATAATTCTTTCAGAATAATCATCTCCATATTTAACTGGGTGACCTGTATCTATCTCCTCTGCTAATGCTAAGTCTTCCATGGAGGAAATGAAAAGCAATATAACTTAAAACAGAAAACATCAAAATATTCAGGAATATTTGACAATAGCTACCTCTGAAAGAAGAGTTTAGTTTGACATTATAAGGAAACCCAGTCTGAAAGCTTTCATGGAGCAATTACCCACCCATTTAACAGCAAGAAGATGACTGGTGAATTATCCTCTGGAAAGGGTAAAGCAAAGGCTATGTGTATGTGGGAAACTAAGACTCAGTTGAGGGTAAATGGTTAAAACTGAGATTATATGAAATAGGTTTGGAGACCTCAAGCCTGTTCCCAACTTTGTTTCGAGAACATTGGCAGCAATGCTTTGTCCTTTCTAAGATGAAGATTAAAAGATGCTTTTTTTTTTTTATGAAATCTGAGTGCTCAGGGGAAATAACTCATAGGTAGTGACAGAGAATTCTCCAGTGAAATACCATCTATATCATCTTACATTGATGGCCATAGGTGACAGCCATACTCACAGGTCCAGAGACCCCCATCTGTGTCTAGTGTTGCCTTTATTTCTAAGTGGACAGTCAAACACAACCAGACATCTGAAGAATGTGTCCGTGCATAAATACTGAGATCAAAACAAACAGATTAAAGCAACTTAGAGGAATAAGAAAGTGTGCAAGAGGAAGATAATTCTAAAATTCCCTATAAAAAAGAAAATATTGCATCCATGCAAAGAGAATAATAGTATTCTGAAAAAAGGTACAATGATAAAAATAACTCTTGTATATTAAAAATAAGCCTCTGAAATAATTTAGTACTCATCTCTTAGGTAATTTGAGAAAGGATCAGAAACTAAATTAACATACAAAAATGAATTGAGAGGCAAAAGACAACCTATGAGACTATTTCAATAGAAGCAGTTTCTAAATGAGAAGAGCTGTAGAAGTGAAAATATAGAAAACAAAGTTTTAATATATAAAGAAAATTCTGAAACTCAAATGATTTGAGTTTCTAAAGGAAAGAGACTATGAGATATTTACTATAATAAGTATTAACAGATGAATATTAAAGTCCTAAATCATCACAAAATACTGCAATTACTGAAAAGTTACTGAGCATCCTACAAATAAAACTACTTACAAATGATAGACTACATCATGGAGTTAGGCCTTTTTAAAAGATATCTAGAAACTAATGATAATAAAACAATTCTACAGACTTAGTACAGAAAATATCTCAAAGAGTAGGACAAACTATGATGGGATTTTTCATGCACTTCCACCTAGTTGGGTGTATTTTCTATACTCAATCTAATTAACAAGCCAATATAGAAAAATATTAAAGATTTTTAAAATTTTTGATTTTTGTACCCATTTTTTAAGAAACTAATAGACGTGATGATTCCCTAAGGGGAGAGAATAAAATAAGAGGGAAGACTTAGGATCTAAGGAACAATCAATTCAGCCCACAAGAGAAGAAAAGAAAATCCTCAAGATGATAGCTAAAGAGAGTTTCTAAATGATGGCTTGGTAGCAAAACTTTGAATCAATATGTCCAAGCTGAACAGGTTCAAATGTAGAAGACACAACCTCAGAAAATATTTTAAACCAGTATTCTATTCTTTAATACATCAAGATGTAGATGACACTCATTTTCCTCTGTGTATACTTGGTTATTAAACATATCTCTCCCTTAGATACAGAATAAAACAAAAAGACATGTATATGTGGAAGATTCCAGCAATTCCTGGTGATTAAGGTGATGCTGCTGTCTTGAGATAATAATATTCACAGCCCAAATTCCCAATCCTCTAACATAGAAGAGTATGAAAGTCTTGATTCGGTGATGATGTATGGCTCTTCAAGTGATGTTGGATTCTGTCTCCATCAACAAAGATGAAATTGCCAATTCACAGTCCAACTCTACTTCACATTCTATCCACCTGTTTGTAAGAATGTATAGCATAACATAGAAAGAAAAACTGACACTAACAAAAAGTAATTTATTAATCAAAGGGAAAATTGAAAGTTCCAAGGAGAAAAAAAGACATAATATAATGTATTGATCAGACTTGCATTGTATTTATGTAGTTGTAACCATGAAAATACTTGTTATGACTTAGATATGAGGTGTCCCCCAAAAGTTCATGTGTGAGACAATGCAAGAATGCAAGAAAGTTTGAGGTAAACTGATGGAGAGCTTGTTTTTCTTTTCTTTTCTTGAACCCTGGAGTGCTGAACACTGATCTACATCCCCAGACTTTTTTTTTCTTTTTTTTTTTTTGGAGACAGAGTTTCACTAAACTGCCAATACTGGCTCTGAACATGTTATCCTCCTGCTTCAGCCTCCTGAGCTGCTGGGATTACAGGTGAGCATCATTTTGCCTGGCAGTTTATGAGAGCTTTAACCTAATCAGAGCACTAATCTCTGAGAGGGATTAACTGGGTCATAACTGTAGGCAGGTAGGGTGTGGCTGGAGGAAGTGCCTTTATGTTCTATATTTTTGTCCCAGGTGAGAAGAACGCTCTTTGCTACCTTGTTGCCATGTCCTAAGCTGCTTTCCTCCAGCAAGACCTTCTCTATGATGTTCTGCCTCACCCTGGACATAGAACCATCAGGTGAACTGTTTATGGACTGACACCTCTGAAACCATGAATCCCAAATAAACCTTTCCTCCTCTAAATATTTTCTTGCCAGGTCTTTTGGTCACCTGATGAAAAAGCTGATATATAATATAATATAATATAATATATGCACATGCATACATACACACGAGAGAGAGAGAGAGAGAGAGAGAGAGAGAGAGAGAGAGAGAGAGAGAGAGAGAGAGATATTTCTGTATATAAGGAGCAGGGGAAACTAAGTTTATACGTGTAGGGTGGTAGATGAGCAGGGCAAGTGAAAGTTGGCTAAACACTCATATCTCAACAAAGGGAGTTAATAATTAATGTCAGAAATTGAAAATTTAAGAAATGCTACACAAGTATTTTCTTAGCTGTATGAATATAAATATGGAAATAAGCAGCTTGCTGAATTTAATTTTATCATTTCTGGAAATGGCACCTGGTGCTGGGAGAGGGATGAGCTATAGAACACAGTGGACTGAACAATGTAAGTTAATTTTCTAGATGCCCTGAGTAATTCTTCAGCTAAAATATTTTTTTAACCTAGAACAGCCACCCTACCATGAAATGGAGCTTTAAAAGCATGTTTGTAGAATGTGATCAAAACTGCAATGTTATTTACTAACCCTGTATTCTTACATGATCTACTTTATGTTCCTACAATCATTCTTATTGTTTTTGGTAGTTGCTATTTAACCTGCAAAACAGCAAATCTATTCTTCATTGCTATTGTGAGTAGAAAATGAGATTATAAAAACACTATGCACGCTAATGGCAAAATACATGCTGAATTAACTATCATTAGTATTACAAAATTGTATGGGTCTGTTGCTGGTGGTTTGTGCTGTTCTCAACTTTATTAACAATTGTTAGACTACTTTTCATTATAATATCACTTGGGGAAATACATAATTCAGCTGATATATTTCAAACCAATATACATAGGCTTCTAAGTGAGAAAGATTTAATAAATCAATTAAGTTTTTTTGAAGGCAGGGTAATTGAATTGATGGTGTTTAAATTAAAGGTCACTTACAAATGTATATCTGAATACCTTAAAAAGGAGTAAATTGGGCTGGGGATGTGACTCAAGCGGTAGCTTGCTCGCCTGGTGTGCACAGGGAGCTGGGTTTGATCCTCAGCACCGCATAAAAATAAATAAATAAAATAAAGATGTTGTGCCCACCGAAAAACTAAAAAATAAATATTAAAAAATTCTCTCTCTCTCTCTCTCTCTCTCTCTCTCTCTCTCTCTCTCTTTAAAAAAAAGGAGTAAATCAGCCATTGTTGCTAAAATCTAAGACTGAAGACATGCAAGAATTTGGGATTGCTTACCTTAAATTAATGGTCTAGATTGAAAAGATCAATAGCTCTGTCTTTTCTGCAAAAATCAAGAGATTGCTTTCAGGAGATTAACCACAAAAAACTTTGTCTCTTTTCTATTCTCTTAGCACTTGGTTCATCAACTTTTAGTGTTACACTAATGAGAAAATTGAGCCATTCCTCTTCTGGTGTATAATGTTTTCAGAAAAATCAACTTTCAGTTTTGCACATGGTATCAAATTCGACACATACTTGCAAACAGATGGACAGAATGTGAAAGTAGAGTTGGACTGGAATTCGCAATTTCATTTTTGTTGATGGAGACAAAATCCAGCATCATTTGAGGAGCCATACATCATCACAGAATCAAGACTTTCATACTCTTCTACGTTACAGGATTGGGAATTTGGGCTGTGAATACTCTTATCTCAAGACATCAGCATTACCTTAATCACCAGGAACTGCTGGAACCTTCCACATATACATGTCTTCTTTGTTTGATATGTTTAATAACCAAGTATAAACAGAGGAGAATAAGTGTCATCTACCTCTGGATGGATTATAGAACAGAACACTGGTTTAAACTATTTTCTCAGTTGTAAACTAATTTGAGAAAGTTGTTTAAAAGAGTTCAACATATTCAAAGTAAAATGAATAATGTGAAACCCAAAGCATTTTTAAATTGTAAGGTAAAGTTATACATATCAAGTAGGAGGGAAAAATATTATCAATTATGTGATTAAAATCTGATTTGCCTTGGGTTTATGTTTTTAGTAATAAAAACCAGAAGTCAACATGTGGTCAAGTCCTGAGGTTATCAAAGTTAAGTAATAATTAACTGGGGCTTTATTATGTGCCTATAATATAGTATATCCTGTTAGGTAAGAACTTGTTCTGTCTCTCTTCAATAAATGAGGAAGTTGAGGCACAGAGAGAGCAAAGCTGTTGCCTAAGAGTATGAAAAAAAATTCAGGGATGATAGCTAAATGTCAGGCATTGCAGCAGGTCCCAGACGCTCCCTCCCCCAAGTGTAAAGCCAAATAATTTTAATATTTACATACATAAAAGCAAAAACATGCTATTGTATATATTCATTCTAAAAAAAAATTACCTAACTGCCTGACTCAAAAAGGAATCACAGGTCAGAATTTAAGAATGAGACAGATGTGATATAAAATATATGAATTAAATAAAAATATCTGTCTCTAAACATAGGATCCTGACAGAAATCAGAAAATGTGGGGTAGGGATGGTACTACATTTGCTAAAGTGGACTAAAATTGTTATCTTACAATAAAGAACCAATTAGATTATTACTTTAATCTTAACATTTAATAGAAAAGTTATATGTAAGGGTATATTTCCACACCAGAATGGCTTATTTAAATACACTTCAATATGTTAATCTGTTATGAATTAGAGCAATGAATTAATAGATTATATTAGTTTAGGTGTGTTGACACCAGAAGTATATTACATAGTGGATATAGAACCTATATCAAAGGCCAAAAGACTGAAATTTTTTCTGGCTAGTTGTTTTACTATTAAATATTTTTATCAATGTTAAACCATAAACACAACAATAATAAATCACTTATCTGAGAAAACAAACAAACAACAACAAGAACAAAACAATAAAAATATGTATCAATACCCTTATTCTCTGAATGTATCATTAGTGGTTAGAGCATGTAATCATTTTTGTTAGTAAGTAACAACACAATCGTGGTGTGTTCCACATGACAGGCATACTCTGATGTAAAATATGACTCATTTAGTCAATATTGACTAAAACTGATAATTTAACACATAATTTCCTTCATATAGTATTAGAATGGCACAGACTTCATAAGTACCTTCTCAGGATACTCAGGCACATGAAAGTAATTCTGATTGTATTTTTATAAATTTTTATTGTTATGCTTTGGAGTAGCAAGGAGATTATATTATTACTATTCCAAGGGTGTTTTTTGCTGTCAGTTACATGTACAATTCAGGAAAAAGCATAAACATATATTACATTTTTCGTGAAGGATATGGAAGCTTCATTAGTTCACATTAAACAGTCCAATCCTTTCTGTCAAAATGTCAAAACAAGGTCTCTTGGATTCATGGTAACAAATCCTGTAACAAAAGAAATCTGAAAGGTAATTAAAGACTAAGGAGCAATTGAATCTTATCTAAGAACCTTGAAAAGTGACAGGGCACATAATACTAAGGAAATGGCAGAACCAATCAATTTGTCAGTCTTTTCTTTCTATCTTGGGCTGACTTTCTCCTTGTAAAGGCAAGAACAGCTGTGGGTAGTTTGCATTGTGTGTCCATCATTATGTCACTTTACATTATAATCCTTCTGAGACTGATTTACTTCTTTCTAGGATGTTCATTTTCTTTCAGACACCCATACTTATGTAAGCAGCTAAGTATGCACAACATAGCAATTCATGATACTAGTAATAAAAGGATTAAGATTTGTCTTTTGAAATTTACCTTCTCAGAACATAGTTTCTGCCTTTAAGACTTTAAAATATGAAATTCAACTTTGTAGCCATTGTTAAATGCAAATTATTTTAATGCATGAATATTGAATACTTTCAATTACATAAAGCTCATTAAACAATCAAATTCTTTTTTTTTTTTTTTTGTACCGGGATTGAACTCATGGGCACTTGATCTCTGAGCCACATCCCTAGCCCTATTTGATATTTTACTTAGAAACAGGGTCTCACTGAGTTGCTTAGTGTCTCACTTCTGATGAGGTTGGCTTTGAACTGTTGATCCTCCTGCCTCAGCCTCCCAAGCCTCTGGGATTACAGGCTTGTGCCACTACACCCAGGCAAAAAATTCTTGGTCACACGTTTCTGTTTTAATGATGTCCTATGTGTATGTCGTTATAATCATTTCACAAAAATAAGCACTTTAAATTCTGAACTTCTAATGGTAAAGTAAAACTTCAAAAAAAAGACTAAAATATTAATAAGTTTCTAGTTGATTTCTTGATTTACTTCTTTGAAAAATGTTACTGAGGCAAGCATGAGATGATTGAGTAGTAATACAGAAAATTGCAGAATATGTAATAATAATGTAATATAGTAATGTGTAATGGAACAGAATATATTAGCCAGTAGTTACTTAAAAATAGTTTTTTGGGGGGTTATGAGGTGTTGTTATGTAATATGACCTCTACAAAACCAAATTTTCAGGAAGATTATATATGTTCCTGTGGGAAAAAAATGACTAGTAAGGCATGAAGGCAATTTCTATACTTTTTTTTAACAGTTAAGTAAACCAAATAAATTCTGTTGAAAACCTGTCATATACAATAAACTCAGAGAGTATTAGGGGACAATACTGAGTGGGAAACTAATTTTATACATCAAAAGTTTCCAAAATTTTGGTAGTCAGGTGTTCTCAACCACAGAATGTCTATTCTGAGATCAAATGTCTTTAATGGATTATAACTATAGTATTTTCCATCTCCTCTTCATCATCATTTGCTCTTCCTGAGGCAGAATTTTTCTTGTTGAGGCTTCTTCATGTTCCTTTTCTCTCTTTAGTGACCTTTCCAGGACACAGTTTTTCAGAACAGAAATGAGTTGCTTGAAATAAATGTTAAAAGATTGAAATAAACTCACTTGTAATATCTGATTATTTCTCTAAAATAATTTTATTAAACACATTTTTTACCAAATGTTTTCTATGTGTGACAGTCTAGTGTAGAGGCTAGGAGTTAGTTAAATCAAGAATAAAACATGTTTTCACTGAGCTGATATCATATTTGAACATCAAATTCCATGAAGAAACTGGCCTTCCAGAATTCAATACTCTAGACTCATATATTGAACACGCATATTGTCTTGATAAGATCATATGCATTTATACAACTCTAAGTAGAGTTTGGTTTATGAACTTTAGAGCATGTATAATTAACTGTAAAATTTATTTTTATGTAATATTTATTTGCAACTGTGCTATAGAAAAGGGTCGGGCTATTTTCTATTTCATTCTTCCCTGGAAGAATTCACAGTGTTCTTTTTTTTTAAAGCTCATTTTGGGAATGCTTCACATGCAATATTTGATGAAACAGCATATTCTTTGCTATATTTGTATTCTTAATTATAAAGAGAAATGTTCCATTTAACAACTCTGAACAGTTTATATTAATGTGACTAAGGTTTTACAAAGCAATGTCTTCTGACAGGTTATCAGTCACTAATGTGGCTTGATTTGTGTTATCAATAACTAAGGGAAATGGAAGGCAAGCCAACTATGGCCAATACATCATAAGCTTGATTTACAAAATTTCCACAGGCAAATCTGTTTGCTGGACACCAAATTAACAACATTGGCAAGGTGTTATTTACTACTGCTTTCAGGCAATATACAGATAAAAATGCTTAATTATTTATTAATGAAGACCTAATTAATCTTCTGAAGTGATTTTGTGTGAATGAGAAGCAAAAGCTTTATCATAAAGGCAAAATAGCAAGTAATTAGCAACGTAAAGACTAAACTCTATTGCAAATGCACATTTGTACCTAATTTTCCCTAATTTCAATGTGATGATGCTGACACCTAATGCGTCAACTGTTTATTTTCCTTCTTTACTGGAGGAATTGGTTTGTAATTCAATAATAAGGGAATAGATTATAAAACCTAAAATTTTATTTTTTGAAATAATTCCTAGACTTTTATTATCTTTAAAATTAAACTACACATACACAAAACACATACAAATTAAGGTTGGTTACATATTTTAATTATATATTTTGACAGTTGACTCATTTATAAGAATATGAAAGTATTTATTATAGAAAAATGCTAGTGTTATGGGCTGATTTGAAAGTTAAGTCAGGCTGACTCCATTGTCCTCAGAATACACATCACGTGTGGGGAGTTGCCCCCACCTGTTCTCCCAAGCCCACTTGCATAGAAGCTGGCACCTCCACCCTCACCCCTCTGACCTCATGTCTTTTTGGAGCAGAAGTTAGTTTACTTCCTGAATGGGTACCAAGAAATTGCCAATTCTGAGAATGGACTTATGACTCTACTTGCCTCTCTGGTCCCCCTCCTTTGTGGTTTTTCTGCTTAAATGCTCCCTCCACCTGGATTCAGTGTCTTGGGCTGCAGAACTCTCTGCTTTCTGCTCCCTTGACCCTGGTCAGAATAAATACTTTGTCTACTCTTCAAAAGACCTGGAGTTTTATTTGGGATTTTAGAATCGCGCCTTAACATTGAGATAAAAAATCTGATAAGTGACTGTAGAGAAAATATTATTATAAATGTATCATGTCTCATTCATATAAAATATGTAAAATACTCTTGATTTAATTAAAAAAATGGAATGCCAAATATTAAATTAGCAAATTTTGCTTTAAGATATGTGTTTTCAAAAGATTCTTGTGTATGCTCAGGTTAAATTTTGTCAAGAAAGAAAGGAAATTTAACAGATCAAGAAATAATTTGAAAACCTTGCTTAAGGTGACAAGATAAAAAATATGGCAGATTAAGATTTGCAACCATGATGCCAAATTCCCTTCATTGCTGCAGATGATGATATATTGTCTCTGAGAACCTGGTACATGGCCTGTTAGGTGTTCCCAGACTTCACCTTTCTCTAGAAAATCAAGTAACTTGACCACATGTTCTTTCAGATCCATTTCATATTCTTATTGTGTATCTTTGCAATTATTTCTAGAGAACTTGCTGATTTTTGGTGTCTCCATTCTCAAGGTGCTTATTATTTTAAAGCAGAAAGAAATGGTTCTTGAAATGAGCAAAAAATACACAGAGTCATTATATAATTTCAAATAAAAAAATTTTAGAATGTTGAAATTATCTATAATAGCTAGAGAGAAATATCTGCAGTAATAGAAATCCACTTACAACTTGAGAAAACAGTAAAGTGTGTGGATAAGCAACACAATCCAGATAGAATTTTCCTGGCAACGCTAATGGTGGGGACAGTGAGCAAAAATATAAAAGGAAATAGCCTGACGTATGCTAAGGATAAAGCTATCAACCGCACAGCAGATGAAAATATGCACTTTAGCTGTCTACAGATTGCAACAAAAATTAACTTTTTTATATAACTGCTGTATCTATATGATCACAGTTAAGAGGAAAAAAAAGGATCTCAGCAAATCTGACATAGTTTTGGCTAATTTGCTCAACCATTATTTTTATCTCCCTGTTTGCTGTTCCCATATTCCTTTCATGGATGCCAATCTCTTCTCAAAATAAGGCATCAAAAACTGAAGTCAGTTGTCAGATCAACTCCCTTTTCTCCTTAAGTCAGTGAGGTCACAGGTTTGATAGAAAAACACAAATAGGAATATTTCAGAACAATGTTGATTTTGAAGGCACAAAAATTAGTCCATGTGACTACTGGAAATTAAGATATTAACTACATATTCAGTCTACCAAATGCTTTCAAAATATTATTGCATTTAATTCTTATTAACATCTATCACTGGTTTTGTAAATAGTCCCAAATTTGCAATACGGGAAAATAGGTCTTAGGAAGGTTAAGTAACATTGCAAGTATTCCACAATGAAAAGAACTGTATCAAGAATCAAACATAAACCTTCTTAGTATTCCACAGTGAAAGGAGCTATACCAAGAATCAAACTTAAATAATTATAACCTAAAATTCTCAAGATATAGAGCGGCATATGTCAATATGTACAATTTTGTGCATCTTGTTTCTATTATACAAGTAAATATTTTTAAGATTTTTCCACGGTGCTGTGTGTAGTAGTAGATCATTTCTTTTTATTGGTTTTCCATTAGTAGAATTTATCACAATTTGATGCAATCAATTGTATATATATACACACACACACATATATACACACATATGTAAAATCTATATATTTACACTATATATATATATATATATATATATATATATATATATATATATATATATATTGTTTCTAGTGATGACCATAAAGCTTCTACTCTTGCGCACATCTTTATTTTAATAATTTAAAAATTTATCCTGAAAAATTTTACAGGTATACAGAAGTGAGATTGATTGCTAAGTCATAGAATAGGTGTATATTGATTCATAAGAAATCAATAAACTTGGGCTGGGGATGTGGCTCAAGCGGTAGCGCGCTCGCCTGGCATGCGTGCGGACCGGATTCAATCCTCAGCACCACATACAAACAAAGATGTTGTGTCCACCGAGAACTAAAAAATAAATATTAAAATTCTCTCTCTTTAAAAAAATGTTAATAAAAAAAGAAATCAATAAACAGCTCCCACAGTACCATGTTGTTTTATCTTCATTTCCATAATAATGAATGACACTGATCATCTCTTCAGACAGTGAATGGCCAGTATACATACATCTCATTATTATATACATATGGTGAAAAACATGATGAATTTGCTGATTGTTTGAATTAAATATAAGTGGTAATTTTTTTTCTAGATTTTTTCTGCATCTTTTGATATGGTCATGTGTTTTATCTGCTGAATTACATTGGTTAATACTGAAATGTCAATTTCATGATAAGCTACACTGAATGAAGTTTTATTAACTTTTGGAATTATTTTCAATTTATTTCTCCAATATTTTCCTAAGAATTATTTTCTTTAATTCCACTAGCCTGCATTTTTTTCTGAAATATGTTTGTTTTTTGGGGTTGACTCTTAGTAAAATCTGATAAAGCTGGCCAGTTTCTTTCCCAAGGAAGTTGTTCTGGCAATTATATTCTAAGAGCTATAATGTATATGGTACAAGTTATAAATTAGAAAATGTTGCAGGTTGAATAATGATCATCCAAAAATGTCAAGTAAAATTTATGATGGTACCTTATTTTTAAAATGTTACCTGGTTACTTCACAGATGTAATTAAACTAAGGTTCTTAGATAAGAAAATATACCTGGATTACTTTGGTGTCCCCTAAATGTTATCATAAGTGTCCTTGAAAGAAAGATGCAAAGAGGTGATGCAAAGATAGACAAACAATGAAGAGATGTGGCCACAAGCCAACGGACATCTGGAAACACCTGAAGTCATCAAAAGCTGGAAGAAGCAGGGGATGTATTCTCACCTAAAATTTTCAGAGGGAGCATGGTCCCACTAAAATCCTGATTTTGGATTTCTAGCCCAAGAACTGTGAAAGAATAGAATTATCTTGATTTACACCACCAAGTTCATAGTGGTTTTTAATGAGCCACCGGAAAATAATATGAGAGAAAGAACATAATGAGTAACAGCATGTTATTGTGAATTTTAGTGAGAAAATCCATGTGATTTCTTACTTACCATGTAAGTCATGATATTGATCATGAATCAGACATCAATAGTTATGTGTACTTGTGGGGCAGTGTGACCCTTCATCCTACACAGATTGCACAATTTCACTTGCTGAAGCATATACTGCTACGGCCTTAGGCCTGGACAATGCTCTTGATCAGATTCCTGTGGAAATGTAAACTTTGACCAATCAAGGCATTTTCCTAGAGTGAATTTTACCATAACCTGAACTTCTAAATTGCCCTGGGAATACTGCTTTCATCTGAACAAGAGGAGATGGGTAGTGCTAGATGGGATTTGATATAAATAGACAACTGGATAGAGATCTGAAGTCAAGGGGCATTGCCTGTAAAGATAACTCTGGGTTCCTATACTCTCTATAATCCGGCAATTAGTGAGGATTAGGGATGTATTATTTAAGACCTCAATTGCACCACCTATCACGCAAGTCATTCTTTTTCATTTTTCTTCATAGTAGTATCATTAACCCTGTCACTCTCAACCAGAGTCAATTTTCTCTTCTTCCACCAACATCGGGGACATTTAGAAGTGGGTGGAAATACTTTTGATTATCATAACTTCTAGGTCAGTGTCATGGTACCTAGTGGCAAGAAGTCAGGGATGATGTTAAATATCATACAATAAATGAGGCACAACAAAAATAATTACTGTTGGAACATTTCCGTTGCATCAGGCTGATAAACATAATCTAATCTGATAAACAGCTCATTCATTGTTTTTGTTCCCTCTACTACAGGAAGTTTAAATAACATGAAGCTAGAGATATTTTACTTTTTGTCCTGTGTTCCATTTCTAGGAACTATAAATTCAATGTTAGGAACTAAATATTTTATTTTACTGACGAAAGAAAAACTCTATGTCACAGGGCAATAATATTTACAAGGATTTCATAAAGAAATAAAGTAAAAATTTCATAAATAAGAAATTCATATGATTTATCTCTGATGTTCAAATAAATTGACATTTCTCAAATTGTGCAGCCTCATGGTTATTATTATTCTCACTGGAAATATTAGTTTAGTGTTTATTTGAAATTAATCAAATTTATAATATATCTGGTGTTTCTTGTTATTGTGAGAACACTATCATATTTTTAAATTTCATTATATTTCAGCTTCCTCACTTATAAAATGAGGAGAGTAATACTTTTATGTTTGGAGCTGTTTTGAGAATAAATGAGTTAATAGAGCATATAAGGTTAAATAGGGCCTTGTATATACTATGAGCTGCATAGATTTTTAACTAAAACCTCTATGGTGTCCTTGGATGATGAGACTCTTAACACATAGCATTTTTTCCACTGATGAATATATATAGATATATAGATATATAGGTATATAGATATAGATAGATATATAGATAAAGATAAATATAGATATAGCTTTCTGATCATTTGGATAATTTTAATGTTAAAAAATTTTCACAAAAAAAGAAATAAAAAGATTGAAACCATGTATTAGAATCACATTTGAAGCTTTCAGGAGTCAGGTAAAAAGGTCTTGAAAGATATGGAAGGTATAGGATGAAGTATAGAACTATAGGTCCAAGGCTAGTAAATTAGTCCATCAGTTGAGTAGGCAATGGCTACAAAGGTCTGCTTTTCACAGTGCAAAAATGTTCTTCCTTGGAAGTTTGGCACTTTTCTTTCTCTAATGCTGGTAAGAAAAGTTTCCTTGTGATTTTGTGGGAAAATTATTAATTTAATTGGTTACTTATTTGATTGCTTTCTAAATTTCATGTAAATATTTGAAATCAAAGGATAATTAATACAATAAATTTACCACCATAATTATCTGTAATATTGATAATCATTCATTTCCAAGCAAAATCACATTGTGATTCAGTTTCCATGGTAAGTATTCCATGACGATTTTGAGCACAGACTATTTTATATTTTGCATATTTTAATTTCTTTGCTTTGTTTACTTCTTCTCCTTTTCTTTCCTTCCTTCCTTCTTTCCTTTCTTTCTCTCTCTCTTTCTCTTTCTCTTTCTCTGTAAGGGTGAAAGTGCACTGAGCATCATTATTTAACAAATGTGTGAAATTTCAGATTTGGTTCTACTATAAATGATATGTACCAACTAAAGCAAAATAATTAACTTAGGTCAGGAAAATTCTTAAAAAAGAATCCAAGACTATATTTTTGCTTACTTGCATATTCCCATAATATGATAAAATGTAATATGATTATATTTTATTGCCTAATTGCCTCTTGTATTTAGAGGATTTATATAGAGAATTTGTTGGTTTTTTTCTTCATGGTTTTCCCACAAATCTATTGATGGCAGTTCATGTGGATTGTACTAGAATCTAAATCATAAAGCAGATTCTGGACCAGTATACTGACATCTTAGGCATATACATTTCCACATATGAAGAGTGTTATCTTATTCTGTAACAGCAACTCTTACATATAATAAAAGGAAATTTATCTTTAAATGTGACTTTTTCCACAAACTTTACTTATTTATTTAGAGCACAAAAAAGCATTGATGAATTTGTTGCAATTATACATAAAACTCCAATTACAAGAATAAAATTAACCAGTAAGAGCACAGTATTTGCACTATTTATTCTGGGCATAAAGCCATATTTTTTAACACAATAATTTTATATATCCTTCCAGAAGAACCACCTGGAAGTATATTTAATTATTTTCAAATGTGGTATAGTTGAAAATAGTCTTTTTATCAAGATGACTGAATATTCTAAGCTCAATTTATTGTAGACACTTCTCTGAATTCCAGTGATTACCAGCATCATGCTTCAGTTCTCTTCAAAGACATTCGCCTATGTTAACATTTTTTCATTTTAAAGTTATTACACAATAATTTTTGTTTTTATGGTCCCACCTAGGGAAATCTATGTATTTCCTTGAATCTGATGGACTGAAACAATGGAAATCATTTACAGTAATTTAGTTACTTACTTCCTTTTTAAAAGGAATCATCTGAGACCAGATAGTTTTTAAATGAATTCTGAGTTTTCTGTTACAATAACAAACTAATCAAAGAGAAAATTTAGAATGCCAATAACTGAAGTATTTTAAGTTATTGTCTCTTAGACATGGCTTTAAAAGAAAACATGTTAATTATAGACTGCATAAACATGCCCTGAGAAAAAGAAGTAGAAGAATAAATTAGGAACAAAGGAGGGAAGTATTTATTAAACATTAGAAAATAGAACATTTGAAATAAAGACAATATTCTCAGATATGTAAACATAAATCAAATTTCCCACCAGGTTTTACCCAGTCTTGTGTGCTAACTGCTCTGTTGGCCAGTAAAGTAATCAAATTCTTAAACGGTTAAGGTTTCTATTTCTAGTTATTCTAGGTCTTTGGATTTCTCTGTGTGATTATAATATGAACTTACTCTGGAAGTATTTTTTCCAGACTCTTCTGCAATATCACTAGTTGAATGTACCTCATAAAATTGTAAAACAATAATTTAAAAAGACCAATTAAATTCTACAAAGTTTTCTCAAACAAGAAAAACATTTTGGAACCTGCAGCATTCCAGACCAAAGATGATTCCAGAATGCCTCACCCACCATATGTGCAAATTATACTTACAGCCACAGAAAAAGAAGTAACAGGAACATTTCGATTATCTTCAATCTCCATCTGCCTTATATGCACATGGCTTAATCGATTGACAGCCTGTGATTGGCTAAAGCCTGACTGTTGTGGTTTGCTGAGTCTCAGTTGCTTATTTAGGAGGTTATACTCTTAGTTACAACTTGCTTGTAGGTCAAGTTAGATTTCAGTTCCCAATATATGGAGGCTTCTAAGGATCAAATTTTTGCACTGCAATGTGGAAACAGATTTAGGACAAACATATCAATTAACACAGTTGTTTCAGGGAGCCAATTTAGCTTATAACTCATAAAAGCAGTCTCTAAGAAATCATAATTTACAAGGATGGAATCCACTATTTGGGGTATATTATAAAATTACATTTGCCTATATGAGAGAAGTATATAAAATCTAAACAATTATCATGATAAGGGATAGAATTTTTGATGATGCCTAAAATTTACAATAAAAATTATTATTTTTTTACATAAAAAATAGTGATAATTTTTTATTGTTAATTTTAGGCATCATCAAAAATATGTACATCAGATATTCTAGAACATGATTTTGAAATGGAAAATGCATTTTAATCCACAAATCAATGTTTCTGTTATTTAAAAGATCTGTACTTGTTTACATCATATAAATATGGAACATAAGATAAATTATAATTTCACATATCTATCTATCTATATGTATATGTGTGTGTATATATATATATATATATATATATATATATATATATATATATATATATAAGTGGGGGTATTTATTTTCTTCAGGTATAGAGAATAAGTGACTTCAAATTTCACATATCTAATGATTCATTTTTCTTACATATATATACACACATATGTGTGTGTATGTGTGTGTGTGTGTGCATATATATATATGCACACACACACATATATATGTAAATATTCTCCCAAAAGACTTCTACATTATGTTTCCACAACATAACTTATATACTGTGGTACAATCATTTTTCTTTTTATAAAAATCTGCTGACAGGACTCATTCAGCATCCTCATTTTACTCCTCATCAATTATCTATTATTATTTAAAGATTTGAAGTAACTAATTTAAGCCTGTATTTTACACACAAAAAATTTTAATTGGAACCCTATAATATATATCAAAGTGCACAATTATCTCCTGTCAAATTCCAATAAAGTTAACTTCAGGAGGAGAAAAACAAAACATGCTCCTCCTTAGGACTATACTAAGGCAATCTTATCATTTCATGCCCCTCCAGCATCAGTTTACCAGGGACATTCTGCCCCTTGGCAAAGATATTTCCTTTGGAAGGATTTTCTGGCTTTTTTCTGTGATCTTTGAAATTTTGGTCATGCCATAAATATTACATAGATATCCAGGATGTACTAGTTATTTGGAGGCACAAAGATCAGTTGAGTCCTCAGCACATGCCCATAATTTATATCAACTGTAAAATTATAGTATAATATCCTTACACTCTGAGTTGATATGTTCAGCATATTTGGAAATAGTCCCAGAGAATTAAGTACTAAGGTTTAGAACCCTGACTAATATTAAGACCTATAGACCTCCTAATGGCTTTGTTAATCTTGTTTCTATTATATGGTTTCATTTTCTCTCTCTCTTCCTTTCCTCTTTCTTCTTTCCCACCTTTCTTTTTCCTTCCTTCCTTTCTTTCATTGTTTATTTTTGTTTTCCACAAATAAGCATACTGAAAATGAGAAATTTAATTGCTTGGTGAAATCCATTATTATTAAGTGACGAAGCACAAAGTCAACTATCTGAATCCAAAATGCATAGTTTATCCATTACACTGTATACATATACTCTCTAGAATAATTTTGTGGGATATTTTATTTACATTAAATCTCTTAGATATGAAATGTATTCCAGTTTTTAATTTAATTTTGGGTTTTTTCTAAATAAATTTTAATTGAAGTTGTTTTTCTCAGAAAATAATCCTTGGAAAATTGGATATATTCTCATATTACTCCTAACTATAAACTATTTAAGATTGCCTGCATAGCATATAAAGTATATTAGTAATTAACATAGAACATATGTTAATTATAATGATATAACATATATATCATTAAAACTAGCATGTAGTGTCCAATAAAATTCCATTTCATATACCTGTATAATTCATATGTCAAACCTGACAATATGAGATCCTTGAATGTATATGCATACCATAGTTGAATTAAACTGTGGAAAGTTATAATAGAAAGATGACTTCTGGTTATGCACAGACCATTTGTAAGCCTAGGGAACCATGCCATGGTGAATATCAACTTTTTGCCTTAAAGAAAGAAAAATGTGCTTATTTTCTAATGATATATATCTCTATATATACATGCATGTATATTGGTATATATGTCAATATTATGCATTTATGCATCTCTTTCATTCACATTCAGTGTGAAAAAATTTCTGAAATGCAAATGTTTTTTAAACATTTCCATGTTTTCATAGACATGGTCTCAGTGAAACTGACAGATACCCCAAGTTGTTATCATTTTCCGTGTGTAATACACAGTGACAGAAAAGTTGCATATTGAGCTAAATTAAAATAATCTTTAGATAAGATTTTATTTTGGGGTTATGAAATAATCATCTTATATAAATTATTAAAATGCAAATATATCTTCTGAATATAATTATTTCATATTTGCTACCCCATCTCATCCAGGTACATTTAATTGCCTATCTCTTCATAATATTAATTATTGATGTGTACATTTTGAAGCCAGAGCTAATATTTCTTTCTTTCATAAATCTGAAAAAATATAAAATATGGATTTTTTTTTGTCTAGATTTGTTAGTTCTTTCTTAGCAGTGACAGGAAGCATCTGGCTTTTCTGTGAAAGTTTTATTGGACACTACATGCTAGTTTTAATGATATATATTCAATTCAATGAGATTGAAGTATGGATTTCCTGTTATGTTCTCTAATTCTCCACTTAGTCACACAGATCTTGTTTAGCATATGTCAGATCATGTCACTCACCTGATTTTTTTTTTTATAAAAATAGAAAAAATGGATGTGTAACCAATGTGATTCTGCAATCTGTATACGGGGTAAAAATGGGAGTTCATAACCCACTTGAATCAAATGTATGAAAAAATGATATGTCAAGAGCTATGTAATGTTTTGAACAACTAATAATAAAAAAAAAAATTTAAAAAAATAGAGCATGGCTTTCAAGGACACACTATCTCAACAACCATTTCCATTCTGATCTCCTATAGCCACATCAACCTTCTGTTATTCATCCTCTGTCATAAGGACTTATGCTTCTTTACAACCTTTGACCTTTTGTACTGTCTTATTGGTTATTTTTGTTTCAAGTAAATCTTAGGCCCATGAGGATATGGATCTTTGCTGTAGGGCATGATGTAACATGGGGCATGTTGCATCAGAAAAGAGGAAACTTAACTTGCTGGCTGCTACCCGCTTCCCAGTCCTGGGGCCACATGTGGCTAAGAGAGCACCTAGCGATTAGCCAGAAGGCATTGCCATGGGTTGTGATGAAGAATCAGACCACTTCTAGGATAGGCTCAGAACCCTTCTGCCCTCACGGACAGCTCAGACAGCTCGGACAGCTCATGTCTCCCATTACTGCCTGTAGGATAGGTGTAGATGTAAATTCTCCCCACCCTGCTGAACTTTATCCTGATTGGCTCCTTCCTGTACATTATTTTAGCTCTGTATATTTTCTCAATAGATCCTTCTTTGACTGTTCTCCCTTGCACGTCTGATTGTCCTCCGGTGAGGGAGGGCTGGGTGTGGTTGGTTCTCATCCTGGTCAGGTTGTGCTCCCCCAATTTCTCCTGCAGGTCAGGAGGGAACAGGGGGCTAAAAACCCTGACACTTTGCATTTAGAATTTAAATGTTTGTTTGTACATGAAATAATTCATTCATTGAGTATTTAAATATGTGTCAGAGACTATCAGAAGTTGAGAATACTAATGTGAATAAAGCATATCCCTATTCTGAAGGCATAAGAGTAAATAAGTTACAGACACAACAGAGACATAAAAGTTATTTAGTGTTGTTCCCATTAGGCTAATTTTTTTCAAAATTAAAATATTGCAGCATTATCACATATTCTCTGCATGATTTGGGGGCAAGTTATTTCCCTTTTAATATCTCAGTGTAAGAGCTCCAAGTTGGAAATAAGACCAATACCTGACACATAAAGATGATTTTGAGTACTCATAAAACCTAGAGAACATTCAATAAATATCTGTGATAAAAAATTGTGATCCCTTCTGCCACATATACAACTCTAGTCCTATGTTTTGCCCAAGAATCTCCCCAGTGGCTCCTAAAATGCCTTCAGAAATAAAATGCTAAAAGGTTTCAACTGACGTAAATTGAGACTCAAAAGCAGGTAGATTCATGTATCACCTTCGTGAAAGAAATTAGTGGCATAGTCCTTACAAGTTGACTTCCATCTAGCCGAGCTGTATTGTACCCCATTACATTGCACTGTGTTCACACATTGTAAAACTAAGTAATGTTTAATTGTATAGCATGGGGTCCTGTCTAATTACACTTTTGATGATAACTAAAGTGAACTTTATCAATGGCATGGGTGAGCCTTATAAAGGTTTACGGTGAGAGTAAACGTAAAGGAGAGCCTTCTATTTTTAATGTAAAATTAACTATTCTGTAGGATTCTTAAAAATGTCTATGATATATTAGTTGAAAAAAACTTCCTTATATTTAGTTCTCTAGCATTACTGTCATAAATTTATGTTGAATAATATGGCATAATTTTTCTGTGTCTACTGAAATGTTCACATGGAAAAAAAATTTTTTCTTGTAACATAGTAACTTGTACTTATGTGTTTCCTCCCTTTAAACTATTTATTAAAACCACTTTGGTCATGGTGTGGTATGTTGTTCAGCGCAACCTGTATTTAAATTGACAGTATTTATTTTAAAGTTTGTATTTAAATATGTGAGAAAAATGTTGTTATAGCTGCCTTTCTCATGATTTATTTTCATTTTTGGTATCGGTCCTTTTCACAGTTCAAATTACAGAAAGAGAAGTTGGGAAATTTTCTGGTGAAGAGTTGAAGAATATTCCAACATTATTTAAAATATCTTTATTTCATAGGTTTAAAAAGGAAAAGATTTCTCAACCAAAACTTCTATTTTCCTTTTTTTTTAAAAAAAAGGATAATATGAACATTTAAATGATTTGGGTTTGAAATATGTGTTTGCTTATCATGTAATTTTGCTCTCTAGTGTAATATGAGATTAAATTTTCTCTGTTGCAATTATATCAAACCTATCAAAACAAATTAAATTTGAATATTTAAGATTTACTATTTTATTTAGACTGCTATTCTAAGACAACATAAAATCTTTTTTTTTAAATTCAAATATAAACAGCAAATCTTTGAGTCTTGATGCAGCTTCCTTTTAGTAGTAACTCATAATTTTAATTCCCTGCAATATATGCTTGGTAATTAGCAAATACTATTCATCATTCTCATCTAATAAAATACAAAATCCTTATAAATTTGATGTAGTCAACTCCCTTTAGAAGATATATGCTAAAAAAATTCAATAAAAATGTAATATTAATATCTTTTGAAATGTAAATAAATATTATACCAATATTAAGCTATAATCACCAACCTATTATATTTTTACAGTAATCCACATAAGTTTTGTTTTGTTCAATGACTTCTGGGACTTAAAAATGTATTTTATTTTTATGAAATTTTATTTATAACAAATGAGGACAGTAAAAATTTCAATAAATTCATTAAAATTAATTAAAAATATGCTGAGATCACAAACCATAATTAATATATTTTATTTTTATTCTGGATTGTAAGAAAGAATTGCAAATATCCATATTTTAAGAGATTTTTTATGGGCAATTCCTAAGTAGGAGATAAGAAAAGGAAATATACCTAAACTAATGGATATTCTTAGAAGAACAAATAGCTCTATATAAATTTATTAATTTTATTATTTCATAATTAATATAGCCAATAATTTAATAATATACATATATTTTAAAAACTTTCAAAAAATCTATTTTTAAATCTAACAATTTAACTATATGTCTTAAATGACTTTGACAATTGGCATTGTGATAGGGTTATAGATACACCAGATATTGTGAATAAAGCACAAGGACTTTACCCTCAGGTACTAATGAAGCTAATGATTATGATCTTTTCTCCTCCTATGAGTAAAAGGCAAATATAAGGCAATAATTAGGAGCACAATTTATGTCTTCAGTTTTTCTGAATTCCAAGTCACTGCTTACTTTTTCTAAAAGCAATAGTACCTCCATCTAAATATCAATATATTTATTAGTAAAATTTGAATAAAAATACCAAATGTTGCCTAAATATTTTAAATAAATGAGTTTTTTATAAAGCTCTTGGCTTAATTATTATGAATTTAAACAGAACTCAGAAATCTATCATCTTAAGAAACTATGCTTTTAGAGTTGATAAGAACATTTTCTATCAACCTTATTTTGCAGCATTTTTAACTATTTCAAAATATTAACTTGCCATACAGAGTGAGAGATAAGAATCTTTAAGCCTTTGAATAGGTCAGTTAAAAAAAAGGCAAGATAATAATATGAACATTTAGGTCACTTATGAACTGTAAAATAAAAATGAAAATATGGAAAATCACAGGTTTCCATGTTGTCAGGAAGATAAAAAAAGACCTTGAAACTAATTCAACCAATGCTTTCTTTCAAAGTCTGTTCTTAGTGTATTTTTAACCATTGTTATCTAGCCTTATTTTTTACAGTCTTTTAAAAATAATTATCAAGATTTTATGTGATATTTTCTTTTACTCTTTTTAAAGATAAAAGTAAGAGGTCAAAATAAGAGTCTTACAAAACACTAAGCAATTATACAGTCATTTTATAGAGAGAGGCTGTTTATAATTAAATTCAGCAACAAATGCACCTGCTAGTGAAATCAAAAACATTATTTTTTAATTTTTTTGTTTGCTTGTTAATGTTGAGCACTATTAGAAAACTTGGTAGTAAGAACATGGATTCTGGAATCTGAAACATCTACTTTAGAATCTAGGAGCCACCACTGATTAATTGGATCAGTTTAGAGAAGTCAGTTAACAATATCACACTTTCCTTTTCATGAAAGATACAAGTAAAAAAAGTTTTGCTCTATCATAAAGTATTATCAATGATTAAATTGAAAAATGCTAGTAAATTACTTAGGACACACAATAAATTTTAAGTAAACATAAGCAAATCTGACATATTGGCTAGATTAAATTAATCACTTCATTTTCTCCAGCTCTTAATTAACAATACAGATTGTTTTAATGCTGCCTACGCTCAATTATATCACCAGGAATTTGAAATATCAGACACTCATAGAACATTCAACTGGCTCAGGTAGAAAATAAGGAAAAAAAATCACTCTACTTTCCGTAAATCAAAACCTCTATTGTTTTGAAATATAGGATGAGCCATTTCAGTCATGTCACTTAAGAAAGTGACTACTGCATTGTCAATATGCATGGGGGAGGTGGTATCAGAGATAAGCTGCCAATTACTAAGAAAGAGTAATTGGCAAAAGAATAACTGAAAGAGAAGGTGACAAGGACAAGGGGCTTGATGCCAGTCCTTGTAGCAACTTCACTCAGAGTATAGGCAATAGCAAAATCATGTTGAGACTGCTGGAGACAAGCGGATAATCACAAGAGAAAGCTATTAAACATGAACTTAAAAAATAAAAATTTAAGCACAGAACCCTTCCTTCACCATTAAGCCTATTACCTGATAATAAAAGGGAAATCAAAACCTTTTTCCTTTTCCTTTAATTTCTTTATGACTTTCCTCAAAATAAGACATCTGAATGGAACACAGAAAAGGACATTACATGTCTCACTATGCAGCGAGTGGGAAAGGAATACTTTAAGGAACAGAATGCCTTTAAGGTAGTGAACAGTGCCCATGAGACAGCTGACACGTGTGAGACACTTTATAAAGGACAGTGACTCTTTGCAGAATCACGTAGATAGATAGAAAATCTTATAATTGTCATACTGCCCTTTCATTAATTGCAGTTGTTTCATTACACATAGTTTTTAAGAGAATAAATCATTTTCTGAGTTTCCTTTATTAAAATAAATAAAATATTACTGCATCAAAAATAATAAAGCTAGAGACATAGGCAACATTGTGCAATATAATATTTCAACACTTAAACCCATCACGGTTCCCTTAGTTTTAATTTTACTATTCATGGGGTTTGTTTCATCTTTGGCAATATATTTTTCTTTCCTCTCTTTCTTTGGCTTTCTTCCATTTCTGTCATTTCTTCATCAATCACTAAAAACAGCTTGCACACAACAAAAAGGTAAAAATATATTTTCATTTTTTAATTAGCAGAAGATAAATTCATATGTCACTTATATCTCAGTAATTATTGTCTTGGTTTTTAATTCCGAGTGTCATTTAATACCAAACATTTATTTGCAACATAGTCATTTGACACAGTTCAGTCCGGTTAAATGAATCTTCTTATTAGATTTCATAATGAAAGTCCACGTAACTGGGTGAATAAAACTTCTTTGTTTTAATGGTTTGTGACACTAATTGGGCTATTGTTCACGAATTAACTTTATATTTCTGAATCCATCATGTTCAACAGGATAATAAAGAAGTTATTAAAATCTGGCAAAATACTACAGGTGATGAGCTTTACACATACGGGGCATTCACTAGAAGATAATAGTTGTTTTGGATATGATCGAAATCTACATAATCTTTCTTCCCAAACATGAAGCTATTGACATGATATTAACTACAAGTGAGGATTTCTGCCCTGTTCTTTCATTTAAAGCCTACTCAAGCATCAATTGCTTCCAAAGATCATTTCAGTTTACATTTGTTATTCAAATTTTGTCACACTCTAGACAGGAAGATAAGAATATAATGGTGATATCATTACTCAGTGTGTATTGCATGTGTTCATTAAGGTGTGACACTTCTCAATGTAAATACAGATAATAATTAAGAGTAAGATAGCCTGAACTCAGATTATGCCTATGTAGCTTTGACCAAATTAAGTGACCTCAGCTGCAAAAATGGAAACAGTAGAATCATCTTAGATGCTTAAATAAATATTAAATGAAATAAGACCAGTATATGACTATACACTTAAGAGCTTAACAAATGATGGTCAGTGTTATTATCCCTTTCAACTTTCAATAGCTATGAGGAGTTCTAATTACAATAATTAACTTGTGTGAATGATTTTCACGAATTCTTCTGCCACTAATAATAATAATAGCAGTTGACCCTTGTATCACCACAAATGAATATCATAAATCTAAAATTTAATTAAAACCCATTATTTTGTACAATAAATGTGGCCTAATATTATAATTAAAATGGTAAAATTACAACATTTAAGATCATATATTGAAAATGTAGCTATTTTGAATATTAAACTCTTTGGGGATATACTATGATGGTAGGTATTCTGGTGAGGTGCTGAGAAATTTTAATTTGACATTACTTAAAAATATTTGGAAGAAGTTAATATAGTCATTTGGGGTCCTGGGAGTTTGTTGAGAACAATTATATGTAAAGGCAATATATGTTTCATTGTATTTTATCTCCCTTTGATAATTTACATGGAATCCAAATTGAGAAAATTACAACTTACGTTATAATTTTGAATACTTTTACTGTTTAAAAGTTAGAATATTGTATGGGACAATATTTTAGGAAAAATTCATGATAAATTACTTAGTTTTCAGTACAAATATGGGTACTAAAGTGATGGCTGGGAACTTTTGTCAACATGATCACTAAAATCTGGGTTTTAAACAATCCACACAGCATGGAGGTCTTGGTATATGATATCTACATAAATCAATGATATAATAACTAGACTTTGTAAAAGTGAAGACAATCAAAGTGTATATATTAATCAAAACCCATTAAAATAAAGATCAGAGACTAGTATAGCTTATCCCATAAAATCAAACATTGTTAATATGTCCTGTTTGTATTCAAACGAAACAGTAAATGCATATAAAGGATATGACGAAAGAACACTATATGCATATATGAATATGTCAAAATAAAACCCATTATTTTGTACAATTAATATGGCCTAATATTATAACTAAAATGGTAAAATCACAATATTTAAGATCATAAGTAGTGGTTGATTGGTTATAATTGTGGAAACTTCTTTTTGAGTAACAAGTGCAGCGGTTGTTAATGACCACTGACATTGTGGTTGATATTACCATCGAAACTACAAAGGCACAATGTTCACACATTTGATGTTCTAAGTATATTTTAATAAAAATGGAGTATGAAATTATCAAATATTGGTTTATATTTGTCACAAATTTTTGAGAAGTTTATAAAAAGTTTCTCCCAAGTAGAATCAAATAAAAATGCATGAAATTAGAATTACCTCACAATAAAATAGCATTCATAGACTACCAAAGTTAGTTTTTAAGCAACTAGTAAATTTTGTTTCATTGAATGCAGTTATTGAACAAATTTAAGAATGAAAAGCTCTCTAGTTTTAAAAAAATGAAGGTCCTATTTCAGTATTATATAACAAGAAGGATACAAAACTAAAATCAACGTGTCTGGTTCTGCCAGAATATGTATGCTATGACCTTGTATCTATCATATTATTGAACTAGAATTTTCACAACATATAATTAACATGTTGTGCTTAGTAATAGCCTACATTTATTTTCCTGATATTTTGTATTTCCAAATTGGTATAAATACACAAATAATGTGCCAGTTATTAAAAAAAACTAACAATAATATACCTAACAGAGGTAAACAGGAAGTATATTTCAAAATATCACAAGGATGCCCTCCTTGTCCAAACTTTGCTTAAGTTCCTCTAAGTCATCTTCTTCTCTACTAGGCTTCAACCTTTGAACTTCCTCATCATAGTTCCATTGTTTCAAATTCCTGCCATTTAATTTTAGCCAGAACTGCCCTCCTTGATAACTGATTACCCTCCACTGCATAGATATCTTTTGGTTTGTTTGTGTTATGTATACTGGGGACTAAACCCTGGGGTACTCGATGATGGAGTTAAATCCCTAATCCTTTGACACAAGGTCTCGTAAATTCCCCAGATTTTTTTATTCTATTGCCTCAGATTACAGAGTCCCTGGGATTATAGGCAAGACATCTGGATCCTCTATAAAAATCTGATCACATATCTAATTCTCCACAAGTCCCAGGTGATATCTCATTACCCTGATCTGACTTCAGCAAAAATCTTATTATGAATGTTTAGCCAGGATACCCCCCTATGCTCGGTATTTCTTAGTAGTTTTTCATTCATTAACTTCTACCCTTGTCATGGCTATAAATTCCCACTTTCCCTTTGTATTCAGTGATTAGCTTAATTTAACTTCCCTTCAACAATATTTCATTGGATTTGGCATCAGGGTGATATTGGCCTCATAGAATGAGTTTGGAAGTGTTCCCTCTTTTTCTATTTTATGAAATAATTTGAGGCGTACTGGTATTAGTTCTTCTTTGAAGGTTTTCTAGATCTCAGCTGTGTATTCATCTGATCCTGGGCTTTCCTTGATTGGTAGGCTTCTGATGGTGTCTTCCATTTCATTGCTTGAAATTGACCTGTTTAACTTGTGTATATCATCCTGATTCAGGTTGGCCAAATCATGTGACTCTAGAAATTTGTCAATGCCTCCAATATTTTCTATTTTATTGGAGTACAAGTTTTCAAAATAATTTCTAATTATTGTCTGTATTTCAGTAGTCTCTGTTA
Organism: Marmota flaviventris; assembly: GCF_047511675.1. Lineage (NCBI taxonomy): Eukaryota > Metazoa > Chordata > Mammalia > Rodentia > Sciuridae > Marmota > Marmota flaviventris. The sequence continues at coordinate 52,607,076 of NC_092499.1, read as the reverse complement.
TGATATTTCCATTTTCATCATGGATGTTAATAATTTGAGTTTTCTCTCTTCTTCTCTTCATTAGCATGGCTAGAGATTTATCAATTTTATTTCTTTTTTAAAAGAACCAACATTTTGTTTTGTCAATTTTTAAAAATTTTTATGTTTCAATTTTATTGATTTTAGCTCTGATTTTAATTATTTCCTGTCTTCTACTGCTTTGAGTGTTGATTTGTTCTTCTTCTTCTAGTGCTATGAGATGTAATATTAGTTCATTTATTTGTTGACTTTTTCTTCTTTTAAGGGATGAACTCCATGCAATTAACTTTCCTCTTAGTTCTGAGTTTGTAGTGTCCCAGAAATTTCAATATGTTGTATCAGTGTTCTCATTTACCTCTAATATTTTTTTACTCTTAGAGGTAAATAAGATGTCTTTTAAAGCCAATTGTTTATTTCATAGCATATTATTTAATCTCCAGGTGTTGGAATAGCTTCTATTTATTATTTTATCATTGATTTCTAATTTCATTCCATTATGATCTGATAGAATAAATACAGGTCAGTATCTCTATGTTTTGCCAAAAGGCTAAGAGTTGCTTTGTTGCATAATACATGGTCTATAAAGACACATCAAAGGAAGAAAACCTTAAACCAATATCTGTAATGGACATAGATGCAAAAATTCTCAATAAAATTCTGGCAAATCAAATACAAAACATATCAAAAATATAGTGCACCACAATCAAGTGGGGTTTATCCCAGGGATGCATGGTTGGTTCAACATCTGGAAATCAACAAATGTAATTAATCACATGAATAGCTTAAAGATAAGAATCAAATAATCATCTCAATAGATTCAGAAAAAGCATTCAACAAAATAGAGCACCCCTTCATGTTCAAAACGCCAGAAAAACTAGGGATAACAGGAACATATCTCAATATTGTAAAAGTTATCTATGTTAAGCCCCTGGCTGACATAATTCTAAATGGAGAAAAATTGAAAGCATTCCCTCTAAAAATTGGGACAAGACAGGGATGCCCTCTTTCACCATTTCTATTTAATATAGTTAATGAAACTCTAGCCAGAGCAATTAGATAGAGGAAAGAAATTAAAGAGATATGGATAGGAAAATAACAACTTAAATTATCACTATTTGCCAATGATACAATTCTATATCTAGAAAAATCCAAAAAATTATACCAAGACACTTCTAGAACTAATAAATGAATTCAGCAAAGTATTAGGATATAAAATCAACACCCATAAATTGAAGGCATTTCTGTAAATCAATGACAAATCCTCTGAAAGAGAAACTAGAAAAGCTACCCCATTTACAATAGCCTCAAAAAAAAAAAAAAAAACCTTGGGAATCAACAAAACAGGTGAAAGATCTCTTCAATGACAATTATAGAATGATAAAGAAATTAAAGAAGACCTCAGAAGATAGATAGATCCACCTTTTTCTTAGATAGGCAGAATTAATATTGTCAAAATGACCATACTACCAAAAGCATTATACAAATTTAAATGCAATTCCAATCAAAATCCCAATGACATTTCTCATAAAAAATTTTAAAGCCATCATGAAATTCATCTGGAATAAGAGACCCAGAATAGCTAAAGCAATCCTTAGCAAGAAGAGTGAAACAGGTGGCATCACTCTACCAGAAATTAAACTATACTACAGAGCAATAGTAACAAAAGCAGCATGGTATTGGCACCAAAATAGACTTGTAGACCAATGGTATGGAATAGAGGATACAAAGACAAACCCACATAAATACAGTTATTTCATATTAGACAAAGGCACCAAAAACACATTGGGAAAGGAGAGTCTCTTCAACAAATGATGCTGGGAGAACTGGAAATTCATATGAAACAAAACAAAATTAAACCCCCATTTCTTACCATGCACAAAACTCAACTCAAAGTGGATCATGGACCTAGGAATTAAACCAAAGACCCTGTGCCAAATAAAAGGAAAAATAGGCCTAAATCTTCATCATGTTGAATTAGGCCCTGAATTCCTTAACAAAACTCTTATAGCATAAGAAATAAAATCAAGAATCAATAAATGGGATGGATTCAAACTAAAAAGCCTTTTTTTTTTCAGCAAGAGAAACAATAACTGAGGTGAATAGAGAGCCTACAGATGGGAGCAAATTTTTACCATATGCACATCAGATAGAGCAATAATCTCTAAGATATATAAAGAACTCAAAAATCTTCACACACACACACACACACACACACACACACACACATGCAATCAATAAATGGTCCAAGGAAATGAACACTACTCAGAAGATGATATACAATCAATCAACAAATATAGGAATAAATGCTTAACATCTCTAGCAATTACAGAAATGCAAATCAAAACATCTCTAGCAATTACAGAAATGCAAATCAAAACTACAAAGATTTCATCTCACTGCAGTCAGAATGCAGCTATTAAGAATACAAACAGCAACAGTGTTGGTGAGGATATGGGGAGAAAGGCACACTCATACATTGCTGGAGGGACTAAAAATTAATGCAGCCAATCTGGAATGTATTATGGAGTTTTCTTGGAAAACTTGGAATGGAATCACCATTTGACCCAGCTATCCGACTCCTCCGTCTATATGCAAAGGACTTAAAAAAAAAAAAAACACACACTACAGGGACACAGCCACATAAATGTTTTATAGCAGCACAATTCACCATAGCTAAATTGTGAATGGATAAAGAAACTGTGGTACATACACAATGGAATATTACTCAACATTAAAAGAGAATAAAATCATGGCATTTGGAGGTAAATGGACACAGTCTAGAATATTATGCTAAGTGAAGTAATCCAATCTTAAAAAAACAAATGCCAAAATATTATCTGATATAAGGATGCTAATCCATAATGAGGATGGAGGGGAATATGGGAGGAATGGAGGAAGTTTAGATAGGGAAAAGGGGAATGATAGGAAGGGAGGGGGAAGTGGGATAGAAAAGATGGTGGAATGAGATAGACATCATTACCTGAAGTACATGTATGGAGACAAGAATGGTGTGACTCTACATTGTGTACAACCAGAGACATGAAAAATTGTGCTCTATATGTGTACTATGAATTGAAATGCATTCTGATATCATAGAACAAATTAGAATAAATTAAATAATTTTTTAAAAATTCCACTGGAGTAGACTTTTTTTTAATGAAGTCTTCCTTACTATCTTTAACAACTTTCAGAACATTTTTTAAAATCAAATATCCACTTCTAGTTACAATTTATATATCTGGGACTTAAAGAGACTCCTTTTGCTAAAAATAGTGACTACTGTGCCTCAAGATCGCCAGTGGCTAACTAAAAGCAGAATGGAGCTTGGCATCTCTGTTTTCATTTTCTATCTGTCTCTTATTAGCTGAAAGTTTGTGATCTGCTTATCTCTGCATATAGGCATGCTCATCATAATGTGTTTTTCACCTAAACTGATAATGTAAGGTTTATTAGCTCTAAATTTACCTAACCTATCTTGTACCCCTTCAAGACTGAGATAAATTTACAACAATATTTACAGGAAATGTATGCTATAAAATGGATTTCCTTTTTTTCCTTTAACGGAAATTGGACACCTAGACTTACATCAGCCCCCTGCCAAGGAGTGGTGTCTAGAGGTATTCTGTCATTGCCCTATACCTTCCAGGAGTAGTGAAGCCTTTCAGGCACCTCACTCCAAGATCAGACTGCCCCAAATGTAGGTTCTCACTCTCATGGGAACCAAATGGCCCCCTCCAAGATCATAGGTCTGATAGTAAACATTCTCCTTCCTTCCCAAGCTAATGGAGATTGCCCCCTCAAGTAATAAAGACTTTTATGGAGCTATCTTTTAGAATCAGAACTGGCATAATGTTCAACGAGGGCACAGTTTAACTAAGACTGCTTAATAATGAATACCTTTTGCTCCCTATCCAAGTTCTTCCTCTATTTAAATCCAAAGCCCATTTAAACACCACAAAGATAGCTTAAGATGGTTGATCGCATTTTACCTCCCTAATAAAGTCATATTTATTAAAGTCCCTTTTCTGCTTTTCACCATTACCTTTTCTCTGATTCTGTGAGTTAGTTGGCTAGACCTAGTCTATTGGAATCCTCAGTCAGGCCTCTGGCCCAGGATTCCTGTAATATTATATTCGAATGTTAAGCAGATGTTGTTTTAGAAAAGCTATGTTAGGTACTTAAATGACTTAATACCACTCTTTCTTACTTCTTACATCTTAAATAAAGCAGTTCTGGTTAAAAGCAAGTTACAAGTTTGAACCAAATTAATATTTAGGTAATTTCCCATTGAGATCAAAGTGACCTGAAATTTCTTAGCATTTCCAGAAAGTCTACTTAGAAAGCTTTACTTTCTAAGGTTCTTGCATAAAGAGTTTTACTTTTGATTTTAAAACATTAAAAATAATAACAAGAGTAGTTACAGTAATAAAATAAAAATAAAAGTAACTCCATTTTTATTTGTTTTTAAAATCAATTTATTAATATTCTGGCCAATTATTTTTCTTTATTAAGGCCCATTTTTCTTTCTCTCCTAAATTACTTATTAATAAAAATCATTTTGCAGATGCTGCCATAACTATATTCTCCATAGAGTCTGAGCTCAGTGGATTGGGTTGGTGAGAAGGAGCAGAGAATCAATACAACATACAAGCCAATATCATCTGAAGAGGAAGTGAGTGGTTGCTCTAAATAGCCTTAAGGAGTAGAACTCTGAAGACTCTTCCTAGATATAAAAGATACAGTATTTAAATTGTTAACATTGGGGTTGCAGACCCACAGACTAGCACAGTGGATTATCCAGAAGAGTAAATGTGCACAAAAGGATTATTACTCATAGAAAAAAGACTAATAACTAAATAACTTCCTAAATAAATGAAGAAAAACTCTTCTACCAGATGAACCTAAGAGAAATCTTTAGTCCTGGAAGAGACTTGCACCACTAGAAATGGAAGAAAGTGCTGAAATACAGAGAAAGAGGTTTACTTAGAGTATGATAATGCACAGCAAAAAGAGTATAGATTTGGAGACTGAAAAATGACAAAAAAGTTGATTTTTCATTTGTAAGGAAAATGATTTAATGCATTTGAGATCACTATATTATCTATAAAATGAAAATATTACCTACTTGGGAGTGTGGTTATGGAGGTCAGGGTAAAAAAAGTTCTGCACAATATTTCACACAGTGATTAAGCTCTCAAATTAATGCAGCCCCCTCCCATTTTCTTGGTATTATCAGGTTAGTTGAACGCTTTACTTATAATATTATTATTCTAATTTAAAGGATTTTAAATTCATAATGTATTAATCTTAAATATGCAATGTGTCTTTTGGTATATGTATTTAATCACAATCACATTTATTACAATGTTAGGGCCTCACTAAGTTGCTAGCACTGTCTTTGGAAATCTCTTGTCTCAGTCTTCCAAGCTCCTTAGATTACAGGCATGTGCCACTGTGCCCAGCACTTTCTTATATTAGGTTCAATTTCAAAAAATGTCGTTACATGAATGCTAACAGTGTTAGCCATTTTCCATTTGTATGAAAAGAAGTTCTATATACAGCCAGAACTTTCTAAATATCTTCTGTATATTTTGAAGCATTTCTTCTAGAAAGATATCCAGTTTCCACTATTGTCAGGTTTCTACAAATGCAAAACCTATTCCAAGTACTGATAGGGACAAAATTGATTTAAATATGCAAGAGATGAGAAAAAAAAGTATGTATTGCCAGGATTACTACCCTGGACAAAAGTGGTTGATATTTGGGTGTGGGAGGATTCCTGAGAGGCATCCAAATGTCTGCCATTTTTCTCTACCTAAAGAATTGGGTGGGAGGCAATAGCAAATTAATCCATGTGTTCAGTCTCTCAATCTCCAAAAAGCTTGAGGGTTTTCCCTGGATTTAAAATTCTCACACTTCTGAATTTCATCTTTTGCAGGTTGAGCAAGTCTGAGATAAATATGCTAGCAGAAAAGTCCCATGGGAAAAACAAAGCACAGTTGAAATGAGAAGTTGTCAATTTGAACTTGGGCAAACCCCACATGGAATCTCCCACTGTAGTCACAGCTGCAATCAGAAGGGAGATCAAGAAGATGAGTGGGAGGAACAGATTTATTTGATGTGATGGTGAAGCTCAAAAAGCAATAAACCAGTGAACTGACATCAGTTCACTGGGCAAGGGAGGATACAGGAGAACATTTTGAAATTAGGAGTAAAAGCATAATGTCAAAGTTTTAATGTTTATTATATATTTCCACATATAGAATATATAAAATTCAATGAATAAAATTATGTTAATAATATATTATAATTTATAATTATGTTTAATAACTATCAAATATATCAAATTTATGTAACATTTTAAATTTGCTGTGGCAAAGTTATTCAACATATGTGCATATTATATATGTCATATCTGAAGGTTTCATAGTGATGTCACTATTTTGATGCTTAATACTAAATATTAATATTAACATACCTCATTGTATTTATACCTTTTTACCTCCTACTAGTCTGTCTTGTGAGACTTTTATCTATTTACTAGCTTTTTTTTTTCATAGAACATATGCTCATTCTGCCTATGTACTCCATTACATATTGTTTTCAATATCGTTTCTATACTTTTGTGTTTATTGTTTTTTTTTCTGTCTTTTGAAGATGAATATTTAGCTCACTAGTTTTCATCATTGGCTCTATTATAAGCAGTCATGGGTACACATTTTCATTTAAAACTACTCATATCCACCAGATTTTGCTGGTAAGTACTTACTATCTTAACTAAATATAACGTAGTGACCATTGTGATTTTGTTTGGTCTATGAATTTTATAGAGGTACATTCATAAGTTTCAAATATGACATTTGTAAGCTGAGTGTAGTTGATGAGAGCCACAACCAAGTTAAGATGGTGCCTGGCAGTATGCTAGGAGGAGTGGTTTCTGAGCCAATGCCAATGAGCCATTAAGATGATGAGGATTCCTTAATGACTGACTGCTGTTTCTAGATGATGTCAATTAAGTTAAGCTGTGTGTAATTAGTTGGGTATATGTACCTCTGCAGTCCGGCAGAGAGGCGGCTTCTGCTAACTTGGGTGCCCGCTACTTTGAGTTCTCAGTTCATGCTGAGTTCACTCGCAATAAAGAAGTTCCCGATTCATCCTTCAAGTTGCTTGTCACCTCTTGGTTATTTAACCCAGCCAGACTACTGCATGTAGTAGTGTGAAATTGTCCATAATTCCAGCTACTTGGATGGTGTAAGCAGGAGGATCACAAGTTTAAGGTCAGTTCCAGCCAGAGACCCTGTCTGAATAAAAATAATGAAAATACCTGGGGACATAGTTTAGTGGCAAAGCATTTGTAGGTTCAATTCCCAGTACTGAATGAAAAAATAATACGACTTTTGTTAATGATCTTTGTGTTATTCATGTACCTTTAATTTCAATTAATCAGATAATATAATTTGTATGATTTTAATCTTCTGGAACATTTTCAGGTTTCCTTCATAGTCTAGAATGCCTTCTTCTGTTTGAGGTACTTGTGGTTTTTTGTTTTGTTTTTGTCAGTTTCTGGTTCCCTTCAAATTTTACATTTCTTTACATATGCTTTCAAGAATATTCTATCATTTTCTACACATTTTCATAAAATCCCTAACCAAATTTTTTACTTGCCTGTTTTTCCTTTTAAGTATGTATTTCTTAGATGACAATTCACTATGATATATATATATATATATATATATATATATATATATATTCACAATTTAAATTTTTTATCAAGTGGGTTATTGAACGTTTTATCCTTGTAAGGAAATTCAAAGTAATACTAGTAATGGTTTTAGCCTTAAAGACTACTTTGCCTTTAACAGAGTTATACCAGATTTTACTTGGTTAAAGTTGGCATGGCATCTTTCTTCAAATATTTTGGATTTTTTTGCTCCTATGAGCAAAATACAGGTCTTTTATTTTTCTCCTTGTATTTGACCTGACAATATTTTTCTCTTAAATGTAAGCTTTAATAAATTTATATTCAAGGGAATTTTTTATATATTTTTAAAAATTTATTATCATAAAATTACTATTTTTTCTTCTATTTGTGCCTTTTTCCTCTTATTTATGACTTACTTAGATTAACTTTTATAGTTTATCGTATTGCTCAATATTTTTTGTTAAACAATACTATTGTACTATTTTTGTAAAAAATACTATTTTTTCTTAAACAATATTTTACTATATTTTTATTATGACTACAAAATGTGACCTTGATTATCATCAACCATCCAAGTTTATTTCATTTTCCTATTTACTTATGGGACTCTATAAGGCCCTTAGTACATGTTAAGTATTTATTCTTTTTGCAGTAGTAATAAATATGTAACAAAGATATAGTAGCAGTATACTACAAATAGAAGGCTTTAAACTAACAATTTTTTGTCAAGTATTTCATAGAGAATCAATTGGGTATTTGCCACATTCTTTTTTTCATGATTGGATTATAACACCACAGATTTTGTGTGCCATTTTCAATATATGATAACAACGGTACATTCCAGCAATTATCCTTGATCACTAGAGCAATGTAGACTTTGTGAGGATTGGTAAACAGCCATGTTACTCTGTATTTTTTACCTTCTCTCCATAAAATATTAAATTACTGTATAGCTATTCCTTATCTCTGTTAAGGCAGAACCTTCATAAATCATTTGAGGAGTTTATTCCTTTCTACACCATTTGTTTATTCATACCATAATTTTTGTATTAGATGGATTCTTATATATTTATTGTTTATGAGTTATTATTCGATACTACTTTATTTTTTTGCTTAAATTATTCCAGAGAATTGGTGTTTAAAAACAAGATCTGGGTAATAGGTATGGTCATTTCTACTAGGATGTAATTGATTCCAGGTCATCTCAGTTAACAAACCAAGGAAATATATGTGTGTATGTCATCCTATATGCATAGACACTTTGTAAATATCTCTACATATGACCCTCCATATAAATATTAAGCTAAACTTGCATCCATACTGATGTATCCAGCTCTAATCTGATTTAACATATATTGGTCTATTTTTCCCCTATGTTTATTTGTGGTCTCTAAAAACAAGAATGAAAAACCTGGTTCATATCAAGTATGCATTTACTTAATTAAATTCCAGTATACCTATGTTTTCAGAATTGTTACTAAACATCTCTGTGATAAAATATATTATTTTCTAGAATACAAGTCTTCTTTATCATTATTTTTTTCATTATTCTTCCATAGTCCACTCATTTCTTAAATTGTTTAAATGGATACCTGTCATGTTTTGGATATGAGGTGTCCCCTGAGAGCTCATGTATAAGATAATGCAGAAATGTTCAGGGGTGAAATGATTAGATTATGGAGCTCTGACCCAATCATTGAATTAATCCATTTAATAGGTTCAAAGTTTGAATGGATTAACAGATGGTAAGTATAGGTATACAATCAACAGGTAGTAAGTAGACCATGACTGATGGAAGCATGTCACTATGGGAGTGCCCTTGGGTATTATATTATGTATGGATCCCTGCACTCAAGATCTCTCTGCTTCCTGGTTACTATGTCCTGAGCTTCTTTTCTCTGCCATGAACTTTTACTATGATATTCTGCCTCATTTTGCACCCAGAGCAATAGAGTCAACCAACCATGAACTGAAATTGAGACCATGAGCCAAACTAAACTTTCTCTGCTCTGAGATTTTCTTGTTGGATATTTTGGTAATAATGAAGCAGAAGCTAATAGAAATTGAGCAGAGTCATTGCTATGTGGTTTGGAAGCATCTGAAACTGGTAGGCAGGAAGAGTTTGGAAAAGTTTGGAGTTCTAGGAATATATATATATATATATATATATATATACACATATATATATATACATATATATATATATATATATATATATATATATATATATATATAGTAATACAGTATTTTAAGCAGAGATTAATAGGTGATTCTGGTGTGAGCTCAAAATACTAGAATGTCAATAGAAACATGGACTGTAAATTCTAGGTTCATGAGAATTCGGGAGAGGGAAGAGTTTGGAAATTGGGGTAGAAGGCTTTTGCATTACATTCTAGCAAGAAAATCTTCTAAATTTTGCCCATGTCTTGAGATTCTGTGAAGCTGGATTTAAAGGTGATGAACTAATTAATCTGGTGAAGAAGGTTCATCAGCAGTATAGTATTAGCTGATGGCATAGATTGGACTATGGCAATCTAATGTATAGTCCAGTGGATTGGATTGCTGGCTGTTTTTAGCTAACTTTATTGTGACAATCAAGAGGAGAATGAAGAGCAAAAAAAAAATTGAAAAAACCTTGCAATATGGCCAAAAATTCATACAAACTGGGACCAAGGAATTTATAGTTTATAGTTGTTAAAAAAGGGATCCTAAGCACTTTGCATGAAAGAATAGGAAGGAAGGCTAATGAACATCTTAGGAAATGACAAGACCATATTCATCTCAGGCTCAAGAATATTAAAGTTCCTTTGAGAAGAGACAATGGGGACACTGTGGTTGCACAGGGGAATGCAAGAAGGTTTTCCCACCATGTTTAGTCACCCAGACACTCAGAGGTTATTGTGCTCATGATCCCAGGAGACCTGGATAATATCTTGAGAAGGTAGCAGACCAAGGCATCATCATGTGGTACTGATTCTTAAGGAAAGTAGGATGATAGAGTTAGGGACTCATGAAGACTTCCACAAAATTTGAAAGGAAGCTCTAGGAGGCTAGGCAAAGTGTATCAAGGTTGGAAAAACTGAAACAGATCCTGATGCATGAAAATGTGTAAAGGAAGCTGAAGTTGTAGCAAAGGCTCCTGAGATTAAGCGATGCCAGTAACATGGAATGTCTGCCAAGGAAAGCTGCAGATATCAAACAGAAAAAAAGTCAAGAGAGAAGCCATAAGAACTGCAATAAGCAAAATCATAGTGGAGTTACATAAGTCTTGGAGAGAATATTATGATGCCAGTTACCCCAGATGTTGGACTTGAAGTTAAAGGACTTGTTTTCTCAGCCTGATTTTGACTTTGCTCTTGTTCCATTCCTTCTTTCTCACTTTTGGTAGGAAAATGTTTACTTTTTCTCATTATCTATTGGATATATATAATTTGCTTTTGATCTTCATGGGTGTTCTCAGCCAGGAATTGGGCTTGATTTGCAGATGAGATTTTTTGTCTTGGACATTTAGGATACTGAAACTGTTAAGACTGTGGGGACTCTTGGAAATGAACTACATGCATTTTGAATTGTGAGCAAAGAAAGAGCTTTGAGGGGCCAGAGGTAGAATGTTGTTGTTAGGAGATGAGGTAGCCCCCAAAACTCATGTGTGAGATAGGAATGTTCAGAGGTGAACTAACTAGATTGTGACACCTGTAACCTAATCGGTGGATTAACACATTTGATGGATTAATAATTTGAATGAATTAATGGGTGGTAACTGTAGGCTATGACTCGAAAAAGTAGGCCACTGGGGGCATGCTTTTGGGGATTATATTATCTCTGTATTCTTGGACTCTTCCATAATGTTCTGCCTCATCTCAGGTTCAGAGCTGTGACATCAGCCAACAACAGACTGAACCTCTGAAACCATTAGTCAAAATATATTTTCCTCCTCTAAATTATTCTTCTCAGGTCTTTTGGTCATAGCAATGAAAAACTGACTAACACAGACTTCAGTAAGTTTATTTTGCATATTGAGAGAGTTTCACACATTTATAACATTTAAATTTTTGGTCACATATAGTAATTAATATACATTTAAGATTCATAATTTCTTTATGTCACTTATCATTTCATTGTGTTTTATCCTTGAGTATATTTCCATTGTTTGGATGTACCACACCTATATTTGTTAGTTTGTTAATTATTTCATCTATTGAAAGTAATTGTGGTAGCTTGAATTTTTTATAGTTACAAATATTTTTATTATAACAAAGAGTTTTATGTGGACATAGTTTTCATATCAATTTTTTAAATAACTAGGAATGTGATTGGAGATCATACATTAAGATTATGTTTATATTTGTAGGACAGACTTTAATCTAGAATGGCAATATCATTTAGAAATACAGCCAATAATGAAAAGGTATTTCTGTTGTTACACATCCTTGCCAACATTTGGTAATGTTACTTTTAGTAATGTTACAGAATTAGTTATTCAAATAGGTTCTCAGTGCCATCTTAATTTTCAGTTTCCTAATTTTAAAAAGATGTTATGTTATCATTTCATATGTATTTTTCCAACTTCATATACTCTGTTAAGGTTTATAATCAGATCATTTCAGCATTCATTTATTTGAGAGGATGTTTCCAGTTGAATTTAAAGGTTTTTATTTTTGGTCTCTTTTGGATATGGGTTCTATATTTAATGAGTTCTGCAAATATTTTACCCATGTCTATCGTTTGTATTCTTCTCTTCAAAGGACTTTTCCCATTGCAAAAGCTTTTCCAGGGAGTATGCTTATAATGTTTATATAAAATGTTTCCACCAAAACCATGGTAACATAATTTTATTCTGTTTTTCTTCTGTAAGATTTTTAATTTTAATCTTATGACCTATGATCTATTTTTATTTAATTCTTATTAAAAGTAGAAAATCTGTCTCTTTATTAATTGCTTGGTATATAGATATGTGATGGATGTTGAAAAATTATGTTTTCTCTGTTGAATCATCTCTGCTCCTTGGTAAAAATAATCTGGTAAATATGTATGGGGCTTATCTCTGAACTTCACTCTATTCCACTTATTCCAATACCATGGTGGTTAACGTGGCTTTATATTATGCCTTGAAATTAAGACATGTGATTCCTACAGTTTTATTATTAGATTAGCTATTTTATATATTTTGTCTTTCCATAAAACACTCACTATATTTTTTGATAACTATAACTTAGCTTCATGCCCCTTTGGCTGAATTCCACTGAAACTATAAATAAACATAAGGAAAAATTTGGTATTTTAATAATATTGAGTTCTCCAATCCAAATACATAGGATTTCTATCCATTTATTTAGATCTTTGATTTCTTCAATAAAAATGTTCTATTTATTTTCATTTAGATCCCATTAATATTTTGTCATATTTATACCTAGGCATTTAATTTCTGGAGTTATCTTAAATGGTTTATATTTTAATTGTATTTGTTTCATTGACTCTTAAGAAGGGAATTAACTTTAGTATATATTATGTGTTCTATATACTTACATAATTGTAAGGGTTCTGTGTTTGGGACTAAGGTCTCTGAAAGCTTCATGACTATGGCATGCTTGGTGGCTAGGGAAGTTTCCTTGCAAAGGTACAGAATGCCTGGCTGCTAGGAAAACTCTTATACACTTATGGCTATGCCTAAATTTCCCCTTTTTATAAAGAATGAGACATAGTGGATTTGAGGCTATGTTAATGACCTCATTTTAATTTCATCTTAACTGTAAATGTCTAGGAAACTTCAATATATTTTTCTTTTTATGGGGACGGAAGACAAATATAATCCAACCTGTGATGTCCTCATCTGGAGAAATTACTTTAGTAATTTTTAAAGCAGTTCTGCTCTAATGACATATTTTCATTTTGCTGTTGATATTATGGTTTGGTTTAGTTTAGTTTACAGTGTTGGGAATCAAACCCAGAGCCCAGGACATGTAAATCTTAGCTACATCCCCATTCCTTATAATGTTCTTACATAACTTTATCCCAAACATATATTTGCATTGAATATAAAATCAGTGCTTCTACTGATTACTATGACTTATGGTAAGAAATGAGCATTCAATTTATTGCTCCCTATGGACAATGCATTTTTATTGATATTTTTGTTTCAGTGTCTACATTTACGACTTTTTTATTATTAAGGTTTTGGTCATGAAATGCTTTAAATTTATCTTTTGGAATTCACGGTTTGTTATTAAATAATAGGTTTGTATCTTATAGCAAATTTAAAATATTTTTGTCAAGGTTTTCAAATATTTTCTCAAAATGTTACTTTTGCTCTCCTTTTAAGCTCTCAAAGACACAGACAATACACATTTTATTGTTTCATGACGGAACACCAAGGCTATGGTTATTTATAATTTGTTTTTGCTTACTTTGTGATCAGATTGTGTAATTTGTCTTTATCAATCTTTAATCTCACTTTGAAACTGCAGCTCACAGAAAAAGTTTCCTTGTTATCTCCATTCTGTTAGGACCCCATTTTATTTTTTACAGTAATTTTTTTTGATAAAACTAATTTTCCATTGGTTTCAAGTTAAGTTTTAAATCATTTTCTTAAGTTTGGGATGATATTAGCTTTTTAGTGTTTGTCAAGTAATTTCAATACATGGGTAATCTCATCATTAGTATTTTGTAATTTTCTTCTTTCCACATGAGTTAAGATTCTACCTGTTCTTCATATTTCAGGAAATTTTGAATTGCACCACAGACAATTTGAAATTTTGAATTGCACCACAGACTATATAATGAGATATAGTTTCTGATTAAATTGTGTGGAGATGGTTGATAGTCTTCTGTGAGTTGCAGTTTCAAAGTTAATTCTTATCTCAAACTTTTGCTTCTCTACATATATCTGATTTCATATGTGCACTAGGTGGTAGTCTATATTTCAGTTTTCAAAATGTGAATGTGTTGAGACGGATCAAATTCACATATGCAAAATTTGAGGATGAGATCAGAAATTCCTAAACTGTTTATTTTCCTGCTTCAACACCTTCCTTTCCATGAACCTTTGTATTTTCTACTTTCATTGGTCTCATCTTTTGGAGGTCTATACAGAAATCCAAGAATTTATATAGGCTGCCTTGCTGTGCACTTTCTCAACTGCTCCTGCATCCAGAGCCAAGAAAAACAAAGACAGATAAATACATAAGTTAATTATTGGAATTTTGTTAACAGAATTCTATCAAAGAAAGAGTAGATATCTTCTTCCTTTGATTTTTGACTCCTTGAAGGCCCTCAATGCTACCAGCTACTATTACAACCATAAAAAATGCTTAAGGATTGGAGCAAAAGAAAAAGAAAAATATGCACCATCTCTGACTATTAGGACTTCCTCTTAACATTTCTTGAGCAGGATCTAGAGGGTTTCTCTTGGAGTTTTCTTTGTTTGTTCCCTAGTGGCCTCTTCTGTTGCACTGAGCTAAAAATCAAGTGATAAGAAAAGGAGTGTGTGGAGGGGTTGGTAAATTCAATAGCCCTTTGATGACATTTTAGTTTCTGTTTTTTCCTCTATTATACCAGCTTTTTGCCTGTTAAAATCCTCAGCATTCATGAGGACAAATTGTATCCATAACCTGAATTCAAATGTTTTAATCTAGTTTTATTTTACCTTAAAACCCAAAAGGCAATAAATAGAATAATACTGGAAAGTTTCTCTTCTTCTATATTGACATAAAATTGCAAGTAGTATAATTTCTTGATTCCATTTGCACTTCAAAGAGCAAAGACCTGCAGTATGTTCTCCTAAAACATGCATAACATGAAATAATAAATATGAAAACTATGTCACTTTTAATAATTTGTTATTTGTAGGAATTGAAAAATAGAAAAGAAATAGCATTTGTACTTTTACCTGTATTTATCTGTTTATGCAAGACTTTATCTCTAAAAAGATAAATAAAATGAAAAATTGATAAATTATTTATTTCCTGCCTCAACATCTTCTCCACAACTCCTATACTTCCTGGTCTCCTTAGTCTCATCTTTTAGAGTGCTACAGATAAATTCCGTATTTCATAAAGAACAAATAAGATCATCATCTGAAGGTAATTTAATATATATTTAATTATAATGATAGCAGAAAATAATATGTATGTTTTTCTATTTTCTCTATGTTTAAAATGTGTCACAATTAAAATTAATCTTTTAAAAATATATTTATTTTTTAGTTGGACACATAGTTTTATTTTGTTTATTTTTATGTGGTGCTGCAGATTAAACCCAGGGCCTTGAACATGCTAGGCAAGTACTCTACTGCTGAGCCACCCAACCCCAGCCCCAAATTAAAATATCTTAAGGAGAAATGTTTATTTTTGTTAGTACTGAAGAGTCACATTAATGAGCATAATTTTTTTGGAAATAATATTCTTGCACTATTAAATGTATTATTAATAATAATCTTCAGAAAAAAATAGCAATTAGACAAAACGATTGATAATCTTTACTCATATTTGCTATATTATACAATGATAGAATCTGACATAAAAACATCATTTGTAATTCAATCCTAACAATAGCATACATCTCCAAATACAAATTATAAAACATTTGCAGTACATATATTTGAGCTGAACCTGATGAAATGGTGGGTCAAATAATGGAGATAACACACTGAATTTCTATATTTTCATCCTAAGTATATGCATACTTATTAATGAAATATACACAATATATATTAACATTTTAACATGCTTGAGTACCTTTGATAGATTAGTTAAGAATTTTAAAAAAGTTATGTTATAAATTTAAATTTCAATAAATTTGTATTTTATGCTTATTAAATTTTACAAAGCACACTCCAATATCACATATTTATTTGCCAACCAGTTTCAGTTGTTTAATTTTACCCTACTTTTAATTTACCTATCCAAAATGAAACAATGATTAATCATTTATATTATTATAACATTTTTCAATCTTATTATAATGAGGCCATACACAGCAATTTGTATCCTACTTATTGGCATAGAGTGATTGATTCATCTAAACCTCTTTCAATGTTTCCTTGAGAAAGAACAGAGAATTCAGGGCAAAGAAACCCATTATTAGTTTTTCCTTTAATTATCTAAATTATTGCTATTTTTAAACATTATGCTATTGCAAAATTGTCTATTTTGTAACAGCAGAGTAGCCTATACATAATAAAAATTCATAGAATAAGTCAATAAAAAATCAAAAATACTTGAATGTTACTACTAATATTCTCATATTTTTATCTTAGACTAATTTATGTAAGTTCATATAAATGTACATTTTTAATTTAAAAATATTTGAGATTATTTTAAGTAAATTATATGAGATTTATTTTTTATTTGTCAGTAGGGACACTTAGAAAGATAATCTATATCCTGGATTTATTTTTTCTAATTTCTTGTTTTAGCATCAACAATCTAACTGAGGTTAAAGGTTATCAAGCATACTGAAAAACATGTAATTGAAAAATTTTATCCCTTGGCTTACTCTGACTCTGAGAGAAAAACATAACTACTAGAAAAAATGTGAAAGTCAAAGCCATGATAAGGTCTAGTAACCCAATCATTGGCATTCACTAAAGTTGGGATTATGCATTTTATTTTCCTACTGTGGATAAGTAAATGAATAAATGTAAGGGGGAAAAGTCAAATATGCTTTGTTTTCCTCACTTAAAAGTCATTTATAATGTCAAGATGGCTGATGTAGACTTCTTGAAGAACTTCACTATAAAATTTACAAACAGGAAATAAAAATGTGCTTATTATCAAATAAGCATTTTACATTAGTAAAATTAATTACTAGGATATCTGAAATCAGTCTCAAATTATTTTCTTTATTCTAAAAGTCAACGTTCTTGTCACAGAAACAATGAGATAAAAGTGATGTTTTTCCTCTCTCAAGCTAATACAGGAAAGCTTTAAAAAAGTTAAAAAACATCAAAATGCCATTTTTATTTGCTTTTGAGACTTCTGATTTAGTTGCAGAAAATTACTATTTACTTTGGCTAACAATTATTTGTGATAAGTCCAACACTAAAATCATTTTTCATTACCTGAACATAAAATATGCTCCTTGCACAGAAAACTCATAAAGAAGTAGCTATATATTTTCTAAGTGACAGATGATTTGCTAAGCACTTAAATATTTAATTTAATATCCAGAACAGCATCAGAGGTGATGTACCAATATAATTATCACCATTTTAAGAAGGTTACAGAAGAAGACTGGTAAAATATTTCTACAGTTGTAAGAAATGGTACAGCAAGACTTAAATCAAGGTAGTCTGTTTCAGAACATAAATTCTACTAAGAAAGCATCAGGTCATGTTGTGTGGCAGCGGATTCCAGTGTGATTTTAAATATTTATCACATGCAATAGATTCTAAAATAATGTGGAGTATTTTTAGGGCAAGTTTCTGTTAGAAAATATTATTGAATCAGGGTTTTATGATACAGTCATGTCTCACTTAAGGAAAGGGGTATATTTTGAGAAGTACTTTATTACTCAATTTGTCATTGTGTCATCATAGAGAATGTTTACACAAACCTAGATGGTATAGCCTATTGTTCCTAAGCTGCATACGGGTACAACATGCTACCATATTTAATGCTATGGACAATCATTACACAATGGTATTTGTGTATTTAAGTACGTAGAAACAAAAAAAGGTAGAGTAAAAATGCTAAGCAGTAGGAATTTTTCAGCTTTATTGTAATCCTATAGTAACACTGTGTATTCAGACTATCACTGACTGAAATTTCGTGGTAAGGTTTATGACTATACATTATTTTATTCAACTAGATAATAAGATGATTACATAAAAATTGAGAAAAGAAAAATGTTTAGTACATTTTTATTAAAAGTGAGTTATTTAATGATAAATATTTCATCAACGATTTTGTAGTATCAGTGACAGATTATGAAAATATATTTTTCTATTTTAAACTATCATTATATTTTTAACAGTTTATTTTGGAAATTATGGCACAGATTGTTGAAATGCAGAAAAGAAAAACAGATTATATGTGTAAAGGTTAACTTGAATTGTCAACTTGACTGAATTAAGAGATACCACAGATTAAGAGGATTCTGGGTGTGTAAATGAAGGTTGTCTAAAAATAATTGGCACGTAGGGCAGCAAATTAAAATGGAGACCTTCCCTAAGTAGGGGTAACACTATCCAACTGGATGGTGACTTAGATGGAACAAAAGTTGGAAGACCAAGGAAACAGCAGCAGATGTAAGCTCAATTTTTCTTGAATGGATTTGTGATTGTTGGTGCAATCACCTGAGGCTATGAGACTCTCTCATTCTTCAGTGATTCTCCAGGAAGTTTCCAAAAATCTTCAGTCTTACACTAGCATCATTTATCCCTCTTGTTCTGAGGTACCATATCTTGGACTGTCCAACTACTGGTTACTCCAACTCTCCAGCCTGCAGATGGCCATTGTGGACTACATAGCTTTTGGTTGTGTAAGCCAATCTAATAAATCCCCTTTTATAATTATACTTCCTACTAATTCAGTTCCTTTAGAGAACACTAACAGAAATTGGTCCCAGGAGTTGTTCTAGAGAAAAAAAGTTTTAAAGATGAATTTTTTCAGTTGGTTTTGTGGTTACTGGAGTTGGTTCTCTACTTTAGTTAGGCCTAAAGTTGCTGAAGTCTCTCCTACTGATACTATGGAAAGCACTGATAATCTATGGTGTACTATTTTAAAAAAATTGTAAAGCACATGTATTTTAGGCTCCCAATTTGCCACTTGTAAAAAGCAAAAGAGTTTAGTGATTCTATACATGATACCTTTAAACAATTCTGGAAAACTAAGAAATATGATGATTTGGTTGGTTGCTTCTGTCTTCACTGAACAAAGTAACAAAGGAAAAGGATGAGCTCATAAATAATATTTTTCAGTGGCAAATACACATAACTAAAAGTTGCTCGGTGTTCTCTGAAGAAGAATCTTCTCTCTAGTAGTCATAGGGCTGGAAAAACCCTCATCCTGGAATTGGCTGAGTTAAGCTGCAAATTCAACTCTTATCCTCAATACATACCTGTGGTTAAAGGAAGAGTACTGCTTGGAAAATAATGGGATCCTGTAAATTGAGATGGTGACATATTGGAGGACTATGAAGGGACTGGAGACATTGAACTCCCACATGCTGATAAATTTTATTTAGCCAGAAGTTATTGCATCCCCACTCTTAGCCATAGCTGAAGCATCCTTACCACCACCCTCTGTAACACTGGCTTCTTCACCTAACTACTCCTGCTTTACATGGAAACAGAAAGACCTTTCATGATTCAGTTGCTCAGCATGAAAATGTGGATATACCTCAGGACCCACCCTTATCACCTACTTTGTCCTATAGGCCTATAACTAAATCTAAGTCTAGGCAGGCAACTAGAAGTGAGGTACAGTGTGTAATCCATAAGGAGAAAGAACACTTAGAAAGAACTTCTTGAGTTTTCTAATTCATAAAAGCAAAAGTCTGGGGAATATATGTGGGAATAGATTTTAAAGGTGTGGGATAATGGTGTGGAAGGATCATAACATTAGATCAGGCTGACTTTATTGATATTGGTCCATTAATCAAAGTTCTAGATTTAATGTAATAGCTTGCAGTGTTAAGAAAGGTTCTAATACTTTGTATGGTTGGCTGAAGTATGTATCAAAGATGGCCCACTGTGAATGAGCTGGAAATGCCTGACATCCCTTAGTTTACTGTATGGACGATTTCAGAGGCTCAGAGACATTGGAATGCTGGAGTGGATCAGTCATGTATGACCTCCTCCTCCAGAGTGGGAGGGTCTAGAAGATGTGCCCTTTCCCAAAACTATAAGAAACAAATTTGTGAGAGAAGCACGGGCATCTTTTAAGTGCTCTGTCATTGCTCTTCTCTGTATGCCAGACCTTACTGTGGGAGTTGCAGTCAATCACTTGGGAAACTTAAATGCAATGGAAATAATTGGATCCCTGGGGGAAGAAAGGGCCAAGTGGCAGCCCTCAGTTACCAAAGACAGGGTTGTCATAGTTACCATAATGGACAGCAAAGGGGAAGAAATGGACAAAATGTTCTGACTCATGTACATCTCTGGTATTGGATACTTAATAGTGGTGTTGCTAGAAGCTAAATAGATGGGAATCCCACAAAATTCTTATTTGACTTAGATAGGCAGAAAAATTCCAGAACAAATGTACAAAAGTCTGCCCTAGATCATAACAGCAGAAAATCATGGCCCTTCAACTACTTCCCAGATTTGCTTCAATTTACAGATCTGGAACACCGTGAATGAAGGGGAAGCCAGGTTTACTTGAGGAAGAACCCTGGTAAAGTACAAAACATTTTTACTTTTAAACTTAGTTCCATTCATCTCCAAAGAGACCTAAGGCCTTTTACCAAGGGAACTGTGCAATGGGAAAGGCAATGATCAGATCTTTCTGGGACTACTAGACACAGGCTCTGAATCGACACTGATTCTAGGAGATCCAAAACATCAATGTGACCCTCCAGTAAAAGTAGGAGCTTATGGAGGTCAAGTGATTAATTAATAAAAAAAGTCTAACTCACAGTGAGTCTAGTGGGCCCCTGAACTCATCCTGTGGTTATTTCCCCAGCCCTGGAAAGTATAATTAGGATAGATACATTTAGCCTTTGGCAAAACTCCCACATTTGTTCTCTAACCTGTGGAGTGAGAACTATTATGGTGGGAAAGGCTAAATGGAAGCCTCTGGTGTTGCCTATACCTAGGAAAATAGTGAATCAAAAACAATACTGCTTCCCTGGAGGAATTTTAGAGATTAGTGCCACCATCAACAACTTGAAGGAAGCAGGGGTGGTGATTCCCACAACACCCTCGTTTAACTCTCCCATTTGGCCTGTGTAGAAGACAGATGGGACATGGAAAATAATGGTTAATTATCGTAAGCTTAAACAGGTGGATACTCCAATTGCAGCTGCTGTACCAGATGTGGTTTCTTTGTTTAAACGGATTAACACATCTCTTGTTAACTGGTATGCATCTATTGATCAGGCAAATGCCTTTTTCCTCCATTCCTGTGCATAAGGACCACCAGAAGCAATTTTCTTTAAGTTGGAAAGGCCAGCAATATATTTTCACTGTCCTTCCTCAGAGGTATGTCATCTCTCCAACACTGTGTCAGAGCTTAGTTCACAGAGATCTTTATTGCCTTTCTCTTCCACAAGGTATCACACTGATCCATTACATTAATGGCATTTTGTTGATTGAACCAACTGAGCAAGAGGTAGCAACCACTCTGGACTTGCCAGTGGAACACCTGCATATCAGATGATGAGAAATAAATCCCACTAAAATTCAATGGCCTTCAACTTCAGTAAAGTTTCTAGGAGTCCAGTGGTGTGGAGCATACTGAGCTATTCCTTCTAAGATAAAGAATAAGTTGTTCCATCTGGTCCTTCTTACAAATAAGAAAGAAGCACAATGCCTGGGAGGCCTATTTGGAGTTGGAGGCAGCACATTCCTCACTTGCATATATTACTTAGGCCCATTTACCAAGTGACTAGAAAAGCTTCTTGTTTTGAATGGGGCCCAGATCAGGAGAAAGTTCTGCAACAGATCCAGGCTGCTGGACAGTCTGCTGTGGTCATATGGTTCCTTGCACCATGATCTGGCAGACTCAATGGTACTTAAAGTGTTAGTGGCAGATAGAGATGCTTTCTGGAGCCTTTGACTCCCATAGGTGAATCAGAGAGGAGGGCATTGGGATTTTGGAACGAGGTTCTGCCATCATCTTCAGACTCTCCCTTCAAGAAACCGATCTTGCCCTGCTACTGGGCCTTAGTGGAAACTGAACACTTGACCTTGGGTCACCCAGTTACTAAGTAACTGAGCTGCCATCAAGAACTGGGTGTTTTCTTACGCACCAAGCCATAAAGTTGACATGCACAACAGCACTCTATCATCAAGTATAAGTGATACATATATGATTGGGCAGGACCCAAAGTCACAAGTAGGTTGCATGAAGAAGTCACCCAAATGTGCCTAGTTTCTACTGCTGCTGCAGTACCTTCTGTCCCTCAGCATTAATCTATGTCTTCATGGGGATGTACTTGATGATCAATTAACAGAGAAAGAGAAGACTAGCTAGTACCTGGTTTACAGACACTTCTGCATGATATGCACATACCACCCAGAAGTGGACAGCTTCAGCATTATTGCCCCTTCCTTGAACAACCCTGAAAAAGAGTGGTGAAGAAAATGAAGGGAAATGTTTACAATGGGCATAGTGTCAGGCAATGCATTTGGTTGTGCATTATGCCTGAAAGGAAAAATGGCCATATGTGTGACTATATACTGTATATGTGCAGCTATAAGCAATGGGTTTGCCTGTGTGGTCAGGAACCTGGAAAGAACATAATTGAAAATTTGGTGACAAAGATATTTGAGGAAGAAGTATGTGAATAGACCTCTCTGAATTTGTAAAGGATATGATGACATTTGTGTCCCAGGTAAATGCTCACCAAAATGTGACCTCAGCAGAGGAGGACTTTAATAATCAATTAGATAGGATGACCTGATCTGTGGATAGCAATCAACGTCTTTCTCCAGCCACTTCTGTCATTGCCCAATGGGCACATGAACAATGTGTTCATGGTGGCAAGAATGGCAGTTATGCATCTGCTCAGAAACATGGACTTCCACTCTCTAAAGCTGATCTGGCTACAGCCACTGCTAAGTATCAAATTTGCTAGCAGAAGACACCAAAACTCATGCCTGAATATGGCATCATTTGCAGGGGGCATCAGCTAGTAACCTGGTGGCAGGTTGATTATATTGGACCACTTCCATCATGGAAGGGGCAGTGGTTTGTCCTTACTAGAATAGACACTTATTGACTTCCCTGCATGTAGGGCTTTGTCCAAAGTTACCCTGCATGAACTTACAGAATACCTTATTCCACACAACATTGCTCCAGACCAATGAACTCACTTCACAGCCAAATAATTGAGGCAATAGACTCATGTTCATGGGATTCACTGGTCATACCATGCTCCACACCATCCCACAGCAGCTGGTTTGATAGAATGATGAAAAGGACTTTTGAATGTGCAGTTACAGCACCAGCTATATGGTAATACCTTGCAGGACTAGAGCAAAATTCTCCATAAGGCTGTATATACTCTAAATCAGCATCCATTGTATGGGATTATCTCTCCTATTGCTAGAATTTATGGATCCAGGAATCAAGGAGTGAAAACAGAAATGGTACCACTCACCATTACCTCTAGTAATCCACAAGAAAAAAAATTTGCTTCCTGTCCCTGCAAACTTACGCTCTGCTGGCCTAAAAGTCTTAGTTCTAGAAGGAGGAATGCTTCTATCCAGAGACACAACAATGATTTCATTAAATTGGAATTTAAGTTTTCCCCCAACCACTTTGGGTTCCTCATGCTCTTGAGTCAACAGGCTAAGAATGAAGTTATGGTGCTGGTAGGGGTGATTGATCCAGATTACCAAGAGAAGATAGGAATATTACTCCCCAATGGAGGTAAGGAAGCATACTCCTGGAAGGCAGAAATCCCTTAGGGTGTCTCTTGGTATTACCTTGTCCTGTAATTAAGGTCACAACACTCAATCCAGGCAAGATAGCAAATGTCTCAGACTCATACAATGGATGCTGATTTCACTTCAGCAGGTCTTGGCTCTTTACCTAGTGGTGTCAGTCACATCTCTAGGTAAAGAGCCAAGACCTGCTGAAGTGCTTGCTGGAGGTACAGGGAATACAGAATGGGTAGTAGAAGAAGGTAGTCATAAATACCAACTTTGGACCTGTGACCAGTTACAGAAATGAGGATTGTAAATTGCCATTAATATTTCTTTCTTATTCTGCTAAAGATATGTTTGTGCATACTTACACATGCATTAAGTGATGTGTTTGTTACTCTCCTCTTATTCATCATAATATTGATTGACTTAACATTGGTACTTAAAGTGATGTTTTTGTTTTCACTTTTATTCTGGGGAAAAAATCTAGTGTATTTTCAGTGGTATGAAGGATATTTATGTATTATGACCTATTTACTGTGTTTATTTGAAGATTAAATATAATGTAAAGAGTCATGTTGGATATCAAGTTGTGCCATGTCCTGCAAGGCTATTTATTCAGGTTCCCAAGCTGGGTTATGACAGGATTGAGAAAAGACAAATGGACACAAAAGTAGAGAAAAAGCCAGGGTCTGATGGATCAGCCAAACTTTGATGGAGGAAGACTGATCAAGAGCAAGCTTTGCACGTTTATTTATAGGTCTTAACAGCAAAGGTATTTATTGCGAGAAACTTACTTTAACACAAACAGAACTGAGGTCAAATGTATGATCAGTCCAATTGTAATTATTAACTTGCACCCATAATTTTCTACTCCTTGGTAGCTGGTATTTGAACCTTAGGTCATGAATGTCATTATCTGATAAATTCTGAGTTTGAGACAGAATACCCTGTTGAACTGGGTATCACAATCTTCAATTGGCACTTTTGCACTGAGAAACTCCCAAGACAGGTATTGCCTCTGTTTTGGGGAGTTCAAGGCCCATAATTCATTCACCATTCCTGACAAAGTTAACAAGGGTTGGACTTGTCAACTTGACTGAGTTAAGAAATGGCAAAGATTAATAGGATTCTGGGTGTGTCTATGAGGGTGTGTCTAAGAATGACTGTCATGTGGGATAGCAAATTGAAGTAGAGACCCTCAAGCATGGGCAACACCATCCAATAGGATGGTAGCTTGGATGGAATAAAAGTTGGAAGAACAAGGAAGCAGCAGCAGAGGCAAGCTCAATTCTTCTTGAATGGCATCTTGATTGCTATTGGGATCACCCTATCATACCAGACCCTCATTCCTTCCCTCTTCTAAAATGGACTCTGCCAATGATTCTCCAGTAAGTTTCCAGACACCTTTGATCTAGGACTGGGTAGGCATCATTGATCCCTCTTTTTCTGAGATGTCATATTTTAGGACTGCCCAACTACTGTTTACTCCAGCTCTCAAGCCTGCAGATGACCATTTTGAACTATCCATTTTCTGTTTGTGTAAGCCAATAAATTCTAATAAATTCCATTTTATAATCATAGCTCCTGTTGATGCTGTTCCTCTAGAGAACTCTGACTAATATATGGTAGAGTTCAAACACATTTCAACAAATTTGGAAGAACTGAAATCATATTAAGTTATTTTAAAACACAAAACAATAAAACTAGAAATCGGTAACCAAAAATTTTGGAAACTACAGATACCTGGAAATTAAACAACATGCTTTTGAATAAACAGTGGATTAATAAAAAAATTAAAAAGGAAATAAAAATATTTCTTTCAACAAATGATGATGGAATGAAATTAAAACCTATGTGATACAGAAAATCAGTACTAAATAAAAGTTTAAAACAATAAATACCTATATTAAAAAATCAAAAAGCTCTCAAAGAACCTATAATTATACACTGCAAGGTACAATAAAAATAAGGAAAAATCAAATATGAAATTTTATAAGGAAAGAAAAAAATGATAAGGGAAGAAATAAAAGAAGTAAAAACTAAGTAAAACAAAAAATTAATAAAGAAATACACAAAAAATCCTTAGCTAGATAACTAAGAAAATAAATGTAAAAGACTCAAAATAAGAGATAAAAAAGAAAACATCACGACTAAAACCACAAGATACAAATTAATTTTAAGACATTGAAGTGGAAAAAAAACCTGAACTCATACTCATCATCAAGACTTTATAATGAAGAATTAGGAAACTTGAAATTGCAAATTATGAGTAACATTATTGAATCAGTAGTGAAAATTCTCTCATCAAATAAATGCCCAGAATCAGATGACTTCACTGCTGAATTCATCCAAACAATTAAGGAAGAATTAGAAGCAATTCTTCTCAAATTATTTCAAACACATAAAGAGGAGGGAATTCTTTAAACTCAATGTATGAGGCAAGTATTATCCTAATGTCAAAACCAGACAAGGAAACAATAAAAATATTGTCACAGGCCAATATCTCTGACATATATACATAGGAAAATCACCTACAAAAATATCTAGTGAATGAAATCCAACAACATATTTAAAAGAAATTTCTCCACAATCCAGTGGGATTCATCCAAGGCATGTAAGGATGGTTCAACATATGAAAATTTTAAAAATGTGATATATCATATCAATCAAATGAAGAACAAAAACCATGTGATCACTTTGATAGATGCAGAAAGGGCATTTGATAAAATTTAGCATGCTTTCATGATACAAACTTTGAACAATCATGTATACCAGAAACAAATCAACATGAAAAAGGCCATAGATAACAAGCACATAGCTAACATTATTCTGAATGAGGAAAAGATGAAAAAAAATTTTCTAAGTTCTGCAACAAAGATGCCCACATTCAACACTTTTGTTTTGTGTAGTAATGCAAGTCCTACACAGGGCAATCAGGCAATAGAAGTGTATAAAGGAAAGGCATCTAAATTGGAGAGAAGGAATTCAAATTATCATTGTTTGTAAATCGCATAATTTTTAACATGGGAAACCTAAAGACTCCCCAAATTATTATTGGAAATAATAAATAAATTCAGGAATATTATATAATCTAATGTCAACATACAAGAACTTGGACACTTTTGGGGCTGGGGTTGTAGCTCAGTGGTAGAGTGGTTGCCTAGCACGTGTGAGGTCTTAGGTTCAATCCTCTGTACCACATTTAAAAAATAAAATAAAATAGAGATATTGGGTCCATCTACAACTAAAAACAAATTATAAAAAAAGAATCAGGACACTTTAATACATCAATAGTGATTTATCTGAAACAGAAATCAATAAAGCAATCTCTTTGACAATAGGAAAAAAAAGTATAACAAACAGAAAATAAAATGAAAAAAAAAACTATAACAACTTTAACCCTAGAGGTAAAATATTCTTTACAATGAACACTATGAAAATTAATTTAAATATTTAAGAGAATCCAAAAGTGTAAAGATACCCTGTGTTCATAAATTAGAAAAATTAATATTGTTAAAATATTAATACTTCCCCAAGTGAGGCAATGCAATCCCTATCAAAATACCAATTATTGTAAAACTAAAATAAAGAATCTTACAATTTATATAGAATCAAAAAATAATTCTAAATAACCAAAGCTGTTTTGAGGGACAGAACAAAGCAATAAGCATTACTCTAATGGACTTTAAAATATATAATCTCTAGTAATAAAAACACCATAGTATTGGCATAAGAATAGACATATAGACCATGGGAATCAAACTAGAGGATACAATAAACTCATTCACCCATCTACAACTATCTTATTGTAAACAAAGTGCTAAAAACATGCATTAGAGAAAGGACTGTCTCTTCAATAAATGGTGTTGGGAAAATTGCGTATCTATATACAGAAGAATGAAACTAAACCCTACCTTTCTCACCAGGAACACGAATCAACTCAAATTGGTTTAAAGATTTAACATTAAGACCTGAAAATATAAAAGTACTAGAAGAAAGCAGGGGTATTGAGTTGGGGCAGAGCAGAAACACTTTCAGATATTGAGATGGGAAAGAATTATGGGCATAAGACTCCAAATAACAGGAAACAAAATCAAGTATAGACAAGTGGAGTTATGTCAAGCTGTAAAGCCTTTACATAGCCAAGAAAATAATCAACAGTGTGAAGAGGAAACCTGCAGAATGGGAGATAAAGTTTGTAACTATACATCTGATAAAGAGTAAATATTCATAATATATAAGGAACTCTAAAACTCAGAATAATAATAATAGTAATAATAATAATAATAATAATGATAGAAATATGACCCAGTAAACAAAGCAATAGACTTAGATAGATTATTTCCAAAACAAGATATACAAATGGCCAAAACACTTATGAATAAATGCTTGACATCACTAAACATACAAGAAATGTAAATTGAAGCCACAGGGAGCTATTATCTCATTTCAGTAAAAAAGGCTATTATCAAAAAGACAAACAAGTGTTGGTGAGGATGTGGAGAAGTGAGAAAGCTAAACATTGTTGGTGAAAACTAAAATTAGTGTTAAGGAAAACAGTATGGAGGGTCCTCAAAAAATTAATAATTGATCCACCAATTCTGCTCCTGGGTGTAAATCCAAAGGAAATGAAAGCAATATGTTAATCATCCATCACTCTGCCATGTTTATTACACTATTAACAATATCCAAGACATGGAAACAACCTAAGTGCCCATCAACTGATGAATAAATGTAGAACATCTGCTACATAGACACATGGAATATGATTTATTCATAAAAATGAACAAAATCCTGTCATTTACAACAACATGGATTTGGATTCTGTTAAGTCAAATAAGACTGTAATAGAAAGACAAAATACTAAAAGAACTCACCCATATTTGTAATCTAAAACAATTTGTTTCTTAGAGGTGGAGAGTAGAATACTGGCTACCAGAAGCTGAGAAAAGGAAATAGCAAGAGGACTGGCAAATTTTGATAAATGGCGACTAAATTCTATTTGATAGGTGAAATAAGTTCTAGTATGATGTGGTACAATGTACAATTGTGACAATGTAATAATATATATATTTAAAAACTAGAAGAAAACATTTTGAATATTTTACCACAAAAGTAAAGAAATAATTTAATAAAATAGATATGTTTACTTTGATTTACATATTATAAAACACACACACACACACACACACACACACATATATATATATATATATATATATATACTGAAACATCACATAGTACTTAAACATACATATAATTTTTATGTGTCCATTCAAAAATTTTAAGAAGACCCAAACCCATAGGTCATCCAAAGACTTTCCCAGATAAACAGATAAAACCATTTCAAATAATAGGAGGTGCTTTTTTAAAAAAAAATTCATCTGATCTTATTTACTACCAACTTAAGAGAAAAAAAAAGAGATAAAGCATGCAGGATAACATTGCAAGTTAATGTATTTACTTATGCCATTTAATGTAAACAACATGCATCAGTCTGAAATGGCAGCAAAATAATACCAGTAAGTATAAATATGTATATCATTAAATTTATGTAACCCTTTGAAGGTACTCCAAAATTGAATGATTGCTTCTGGGATCAAATGTTAAAATTTCAAAATTATACCATATCAAGAGTCGCTCAAAAATTGTGAATCTCAATTTAAGAAACTGAAGAAATCCATACAGTGTTGTATGAATAAGAAATCATCTGGTACTCCTGCTTATCTGAGTCCAATTTGACTCCACTGAGCATCTTTTAGCTCTACTCATACATTTCTTTAAAAAAATTAAAGTGGTAACTTTAGCTGCCAGCCAACCAAATATCACAATTCAAAGCTAAGAATGTGTGATTACAGTAATAGGAACTATAGAAAAAATAAAATTGAACTTAGCATTCAGGTGAAGAATATAAGTTAGTTTTACTTGTTTTCTCAGTGGGTATGTTTATTTCACATTGATTTATTAGTTTCACATTAATAGAAAAAGTCAATACTAATTCTGAAGATTATTTATTTATATACCCACAAACAAAGGTTGTTATATATTAATGAGTGACGGGTATTTTCAGTATGTAAATTTTAAATTGATTTCAAAATAAACATGAATAATGAAAACAGAAAATAATCTATACTTTCAAGCAGGATAAGAATGCTGATAAATATAAGTAAACACTGAAGAATTTTTGTTGCATGAAGATAAATACCATTTTTTCCTGTGTTGTCTTTTTTTCCTCTTCTTCTTAAATTATTTATTTTTCATTTTTTTTATATCAGGGATAAAACCCAAGAGTGTTAACCATGATCAACACCTTCGCCATTTTTAATATTTTATTTTGAGACTATTTTGAGACAGGTTTTTACTAAGGAGCTCAAGGCCTCACCAAGTTGCTGAAGCCAGATTTGAATTTGAGATCTTCCTGTCTCAGCCTCTGGAGCTGCTGGGATTACAGGTATTCATCACTGTGCCTAGAATAGTCAAATTTTTAAATTCAGAAATTTCTGCAATTATTTAGTTAATAGAGGCTATCAGTATTGATATTATAAATAGAATGTGGGTATTTTGCAACATTTTATTTTATCTCACCTTCATCCTTTATCCTTTAATCATTCTATGTAATATATGTACTACATAATATGTGTGTGTGTGTGTGTGTGTGTATATATATATACACACACACACACACACACACATATATTTTATAAAAACAATGTTATTTTTTTAAATGCTATATTGTCATAATTAACTAAGATATAAATATAACTAGTACTTTTGGACATCCTCTTTTATCTAAACCCTAAGGCTTTACATTCCCTCTGATATCATTCCACTTAATTCTCAAGAATTTAGTATTTCTACTAATGAAAATCTCTTTGGATAAATCCCCTTAATTTTTTTCTTATTTTTGAAAGTGATTAAAAATTATATAACATAAAATTTATCATCTTAACCATTTATAAATGTAACATTCATTAGTGTAATTTTATTCACAATGTTGTGACACCAATGTTCAGAACACTTTATCTTGAAAAACAAAGGTAAAATGTAATATTTTATGCCCATTAAACAACTTCCCTTTTAACCATTCCACCCCAGCCCTAGGAAAGCAACATTCTACTTCTATTTTTTTTTAAGAATTTGACTATTCTGGACACCTCATATATGTGAAATCACACAATATTTTTTTTCATAGTATTTGATTTACAATTCTGAACATAGTACCAAGGTTCATGCATGTTGTAACATGTCATAATATTATTCCTGTTCAAAGCTAAATAATAATACATTTTATATTAAGTCCCACATTTTAGCTATGTATTTCCCTGTTGATGTTCAATGTTTATTCTACCTCATGATTAGTTTAGATACTGTTGCTGCCTATTATTGGTAATGTTGATAGTATGTTTGGGTTACTATAACAAAATACTATGAACTTATACATAAGAGAAGCTAATTTTTTACATAACCTCTTCTACCACCACCCCAAATGTCAGTATGGACTGCAGATTTCCTCCATATTGAAAGCTTTGTGGTGTTTGCCACTCCTTGTAATAATTAATTCTAAAAAATTTTAAATTATGTACATTCTTCAAGGCTTTTTTCACTGTATGGAACAACCTAGGTACATAGTTTTTGCTACTATTGCCATTTTTTCCTGATACTTTTAAAATATTCCACACTCCCCAAACTTCCATACTTTCTGATGAAAAGTTTACAGTCATCCATATTCTTTTCACTCAGTATTTAATGTTTTGTTTTTGCATGTATGCTTTCAATCTTTTCAGTCATATAGATATTATGCGCCTTAATATACTTTTGGTTATATTTACCCTAGCTATTGTGAATATATAATAATATATGTATTATGTCAATAATATATGTATTTTTCATTCATAATATATGTATTATATATACATAAATATATTGATATTTGATAAAATACTGTAGTTTATCAACTTTGGAATTTTTTATCTGTTATTTGTCATACATATTTCTTATTTTATACTTTAGTTTTTCCTTTAGACTTTTGAAAATTTTCACTATATTCCAAATAGATTTGTTCACTTTTACTAAAAAATATTTTCTTTTTATAAGTTGTATTTTGTATTGACTTATCTTAAAGTTAACAATTTTAATCTATTATATTCATTTAACACAGTTATTTTTTAAAATGTGAATATTGCTTTTGTACATTGTAAATTTTTCATTTACTTCCTCTTTGCACTTTGCTTTCTTTGTTGTAAGATTTATTTTTTACCCTTTATGTATATTTTGCACTTCACCTAGTTGAACGTAGGGTAGTTATTTAATTCCTTGTCCATTTCAACGTTGAAATATCTTTCAGCTGGCTTCTTTTGATATTATTTTCCATTCAGAGAGGACCCTATTTTTCTCCTTCTAGGTGTGCTTATTTATGTGAGTTGCAAAACAGATATTGTAAATATTATATCATAGAGATATACTTATATAGCTGTGTGAAGAGTATTGATATTTTCAATGAAGTCACTATAATGTTTATATTTAAAATGCAAAATATGTTTCATTGGATGGTGATGTTGGTAACACAATATCAGTAATCTGTTTCCATAAGCTGCTTTTAAGTCTTCCCTCAATGTATCTGGCTCAAGATGAGATGAAGAAATGAGAGAAAATGAGAGAAGTAACAGATTTGAATTAGTAAACAGATTTGGGATGACCACATTTTGAGGTATTACCCCCTTATGCTCTTTGTGAACCATAGGCTTTGCTCCCACATTCCTAGATCCAAAGGATGATGTACTTTCTTAGAATTTTAACCATGATGTGTCACACCTGTGATCCTTCCTTAAACCAAAGCTACATAATCTCACCATAGGACAACCCCTTTTCAAAAATGAAATTGTTCTCTAAAATCAATCTCCTTGTTTTGTTAAGCAAATACTTCCTATAGTTTTTATTCTTGACCTGGTTTATATGTGTTATATGTGAAAGAGTTAATATATTAAAATCTTACAAGTTATACTGGAAGCAAAAGAGTGCATCACTTTTTGCAGCCTTTTTCTTTTAAGAAGCATAAATTAGAAGACTTTCGAATATTTATGAAAACTGTATTGTTGTGGTCTGAGTCACTAACTTATAAATAGAAAATTATTTTGTGCCCAAAAAGAAAGAGTACATCTCATAAAGATGTAATTTAACATCCCTTTCTTTTGAGTGTTTAGGGAGGAAATCATCTTGGACCTATAAAAGTGACTACAGATTTTTTTACCCTTATTTCTTTAGCCAGACATATACAGAAAACTCTCTTGCAATACTTTTTCAGTTCTGGAAAGTAAATCAATGTAAGTACTCAACTGTAGTGTTCATAAAGAGGATTCAGAAAATTGATGTAGCATTCTTTTTGCTAGCATTGAAAATCATGACCACTTAAATGAATAATATTCTAGTAAAAGTTAACTTTTCTATAGAAACATTCCTCAATTTCTTCCCAAAAGGGTGAAGAAAATATGCATTTCATGTCCTAGAAAAGATTTCTCTAGATTTCAACAGTCCTCATAAACCATGCTCCAATAGTATCTGTTCAACTGTAAATTTTTAGTCTTGCCTGCTTATTTAACAGCTATTGTGTCTGCTTTATAAGAAACCTGGTACAAATTATAACTATTGAACATTACACAGGATAGAAATGTACAAAGAATAAATGAAATGTATTGTCCTGCTAAATGTATTTTTAATATTTTGTTACTAATTTCAGTTCTTTAGCCAATATGCATGTACACACACACACACACACACACACATAAAAGTAAGATCAGATCCTGGGAGTGGAGAGGGTAGAGAACAAAGTAGGACTAATGAAAAACTATAAAGAAAGAAAATGATAAATTACCATTGCAGAGTTTTCACAATTAAGCTGCCACTATGATCCAGAGAAAATCTCCCATTTTCATGGCAAAAATCATTTGTTAACTCTTAACTATATGTTAGGAGATTTCCATTCTCTAGAAGCAATGATTATAAAACAGAATATAACAGAGATTATTTTTCTTTAGTCAAAAAAGTTGCAATGAATAGTGAATTTTTGTCTGTTTGTTGTAATTAGTTACTTTTTTGAGGCACAAGATTGGCTGGGGTCCTTGAGGGATCAAAGCAATCTCATCAATAGGGCTAATAATTTTTTTAAAAATATTTTAAATATATTGTTTTTAGTTCCTTTCTACTATAATTCAGAATTTATGTTGAGGAAAAATTAAACAGTTGATAATTTGTTTCACAAACACAAAATAATATATTAAGAATATTTGCCTGAATAATATGAAAAATAATGATAAAGGTGAAAAGTACTCAGAAAAAGTAAAATAATTTTGAATAATATTCTATATGTTTACTTCCAATAAATGACTTTTTAAATATTGGTATTTATAAAAAGCCAAAGTAATCAACAAACTAACTTCACTATCAATCATGGAGATGCTTCATGAAAGATATCTATGAAGATGCTTAAAGATAGATGTGGATTTGGAATAAGAGTGATGTGTAAATTTTTGGAGTAAAGACAAATTTTGAGTATAGTCCTAAAAAAACAAGTTTAACTTTCCAGGGAATCTATGTACAGACAGTATATTGTTTTTTGCCATAAATAGTTACAACCCTCTTCTGAACAATTTAATATAATCTACCTAGGTGAAAATAAAGCAGATTTTCAAATTTTCTTTTGAAATATCTGCACACATTTCCCATTATTAGTATTAAGAAAAAATTTAATTTCAACTTATATTTTTGCACATTCCTAGCTAGGTGGCAAGTAACTCTTCTTTTGCTTGGAGCTTCAAATCTGGATTCCATAAGGACTTGAGTGAAGAGAGAAGTTGAGAATCAAGAAGGCAGAAGAAACATGAATAAGGTCAAACTGAGGGCAGTATTGAGACCTTCTTGTTTGGAAACAAAATCTCATCTAACAACCAAACAAGCACCTAAGAACAGGCAGATATTTTGAATTAGTACTGGAGAAAGCAGAAACCAGACTCAAGGTTCCATCTGTTAGAAATCCTGAGTACACACTCAGCCACCAGGCTTCTTTTTATATTTACTTTATGATACAAAGAAAACCCTTAAATACTTGATTTTAAAAGTTGTTAAATATAAAACATCTTTGAAATAAGAGAATATATTTTTAATGGTCACAAATCTATATTTAATGATAAAACATTCTTACATATAAACGGATATACTAAAACCGGATATAATTGTCCATACAAATGTCATTATATTCAACCAGAATATTTTTCAACATTTTATTGTATTTATCAGTACATCTAGAAGATAAACTTTTCACTTCTTATGGCTAATTAATATTTTTATTACAAAATATTAGTTCAGTTAAGATTATATTTTACTTCCATTGACTTTATAAGGTAACTAATTATATGTATTTTAAAATGCCTCCTATTGGTTTGGGGCTGAAGCTCAGTGGTAGAGCACTTGTCTGGCATTTGTGAGGCTCTGAGTTTTATCTCAGCACTATAAGCGTTTTGTTTTTTTTGTTGTTGTTTGTTTATTTTTATAAAGCCCTATAATTTATTTTCTTAAAAGTGGTTACCCTACTATGCACAAAAATTTAATATGTAATTCAAGAAAATGACATTCTTAGACTCATGCTAAACTGTGTGATGATTAAATTATGCAAGTGCTATTACTCAGAATAAGACAGGAATCTTGTTACATGAAAAATGCTGACTTACTGAAAAATGCTAATGTCCAATTGTTAAGAGCTTCCTCTGAGAATAACTTTCATGTAAAATTAACTATTCTAACAAGATTTGACATAAATGAAATCTGCAAATGAATGAATAATTTATG
The DNA here is from genome assembly GCF_047511675.1 of Marmota flaviventris. Lineage (NCBI taxonomy): Eukaryota > Metazoa > Chordata > Mammalia > Rodentia > Sciuridae > Marmota > Marmota flaviventris. Next base: position 52,570,984 of record NC_092499.1, on the reverse strand, counting down.
GGTACAGTACTGAATGCCAGAAGTTCCTGGATAAATTTGCTTATTCTAAAATGCCATGATTCAATTCCTAAAGAAAGGTTAAACTTTGAACTCAACAAACTGCCTGTTACCCGGTCTATTTAATGTATGAATCTAAAATATTTATTTGTTCACCCCTTTTTCCCTTTGTACTTTTAGCCAAAATTTGAGAAGGTTGCAGTTCATCTCTGAAGCCAATGAATTATTATTCTGTTTAGTTAATTGGAAGACTGAGTAAAAATAGATGAAGAACAATGAATGAGCAGGTTTGTTGAAAGTAAAATTTTACCAATGTTTAAAAGGCTATCAGTTATGATGAAGCACTTAATGATCCACTGTGGAAGAATATGTGCAGCTGGCTTTTGTGCTTCTGATTTGCTCTTAAGATCTGCTCAGAGAATAGAAACAAACATTTGTGAATGAAACACCTTATTATTAATTTCTTTTCTAGTTAAAATTTAATTGGTTTGGTAAAGAATTTTTTGGAAGACAGAAAGGAAAAGGCAAATGAAATAACAATAAACCTAACAAAAATTAAATCAGGAAATGAGATAAAATGAATGCAAGGTTTTATTTTATGTAGGCTTTTACTTCTAAGAGGAAAGAATTATATTCTGTGTTCTTAAATGAGGGATAATTCTCTCTTTATGAAGTTTTGTAAATTCACTTAAATACATGGAATGGATAAAGAATTAAATGTAATTTTTCATGTTACCTGGATATTTCTAATGGAATGAGCTGTAGCTATGGAGAAAATGCTCTGGAGTCCTTTTTGACCAAACATGGTGAACTAGGCAATGTCACTAGGAGTGATGTATCAAAGACATTGACAATTTCCATCACATTACCCCTATAATTTTGAATATTTTTCTGGTATTTACATGTAAACAAAATTCTATTCAAATAAACTTCAAATTTCTTTTCAAAATCCATTCTTGAAAGATAAAATATTTATAAGATGGTCATTGAAAAAACTAAACTTATTTCCAAACCACCAGGGACTGCACATGAATTAATAGAATTACATATTTATGAGCCAATTACTATATTTACACAGGCCAAGCAGATCTCTTTTCATTTAATTATAATTTGATAACTCTTTTGAATAAATTTAGCAACAGTGGCAAAACCCAATAGACTATATTAACATTTACAAATGAATTACAAGTAATGGAATACAAGCTTATTTTTTTTTTTACTTTAGTGTCATAACCAAAATTCCAGGTATCTGAAAACAAAAATAAGTGGGATGCCTTACCACTTTTCAAGTACATGAATAAAATTAATAATTTTGTAAGCTATGATTCATATCATTTTTATTATGCTATGACACAATTAAGTCACTATAACATTATTTATTTGGATGTATTTTAAGTATCTAGTGATTAAGGAGGCATTAATTCATTTGAGATATATATAACTGTTTATTTATATTATTTTCTTAAATATTGTTATTCTGAAAATGTATAAAAATCAGTGATTCATTAAATTCAACTAATTATGAAGTGAGAAAATGTAGTATATGATATAATAATAATTTAAATAGATTATTTTATGTTCTATAGATTTAATTTAAAACAATTTATTAAGGACTTATATGAAATTTTCTTTTGGGCAAAACTTTGAAATGTCATTATTTTATCATGCTTTATTTTTGTTTACCTCAACAACAATGTCTTGTTTTTGTTTTTTTAATTATACATATCTTAAAAAAAATCTTAACCGGGCATATGCTTTAACATCCCTTTGCTTTTAACCTAACCATATATTTATATTTAAAGTGGAATTCACACACACATTATAGAGAGGGTTTTTTTCTTAATCCACTCTGACACTCTGTAATTATATTGTCTAATTACTTAAAGTGATCATCACTATAGTTGTATTAATATCTATCATGTTTGTAACTATTTTTTTCATTGCACATTTTTTACTGGTACTTATTTCTATTTCTGTATAACTATGCAAATTCTGAACCGCAGATATAAAAAGGAAAGTAGTATAATTGATACGCTAACAGAGCAAAGGCAATAGATCATATCAAATCTCAGTTATAGCAGAGTAAGAAGAAAATGAGAAAAAGATTCTGGTCCCTAAAGAACTACTTTAAGCATTTTTTACGGGTCAGATTCTACTGACAGTAAAACCCATGGTTTTTCTTTGTCTGAGATGGACATTATTTTTGTTTCCTTTTGAAAGATAATATCTCTGGGTATAAAATCTGAAGATTTTTGTCTTTTTTTCTTTCTGCATCTCTAATATTTTGTGTATCTGCCTTCTTGCTCACATGGATTCTAACAAAAAACCTGATATAATTCTTATCTTATTTCTGTATAGGTAAGGTTTTGCTTTCCTCTTATTTCTTTCAAGATTGTTTTTTGATTTTATATGATTTGAATATGATCAACCTAGATGAGCTGTAATCTTTTTGGTTTTGCATTCATTTGGTTGGTAATTATCCTGTTGGGTGTTCTGTATGCTTCCTTAATGTGGAGTTCAGAGTCCCTTATGAATTTTGGAAATTTATTGGACATTATGACTTAAAATATTTAATTTACTCCATTCTTACCTTTCCCCCTGGTATTCTAATAACACATATATCATTCCTTTAACATTGCCAAAAATCAAGGGGCTAGGGCTATAGCTAAGTGGCAAAGTGCTTGCCTACCATGAATAAGGCACTAGGTTCAATCCTTAGCCCTACATAAAAATAAACAAATAAAATAAAGGCATTTTGTCCACATACAACTAAAACATAAAGAAAGAAAGAAAGAAAGAAAGAAAGAAAGAAAGAAAGAAAGAAAGAAAGAAAGAAAGCCAGCCAGGCGTAGTGGTGCACGCCTGTAATCCCAGTAGCTCAGGGAGGCTGAGGTAGGAGAACTTCGAGTTCAAAGCCAGCCTCAGCAGCTGCGAGTCACTAAGCAACTCAGTGAGACCCTGTCTCTAAATAAAATACAAAATAGGGCTGGGATGTGGCTCAGTGGTCAAGTGCCCCTGAGTTAAATCCCTGGTACCAAAAAAAAAAAAAATTTCAAATGATTTTCACTGTCCTTCCTTCCTTTTTCTCTTTGCTTTTCAATTAGGGTAGTTTCTATTGACATATCTTGCAGGTCACTTTTCTTTTCTTGCCATGAGGCACTTAGTGACATGTCCATCTAATATATTCTTCATTTCTGTTACTATGTTCTTTTTATTTTTAGAATTTTCTCTTGATTCTTTGTTATCACTCGTATCTTTTTTTTTTTAAACCATACTCATTCATTCTTGCTTGCTGTCAACCTGACAGAAATATAGCTCTTGACATACTAATTATAATTATTTTCAGTTCGTTTCAGGACAATTCAAAAATCTATACCGTAACATAATGCACATAATTTTGCTTGCTTTGTCTTTTCAGACTATGCGTTTTTCTTTCGCATGCCCTGTGATTTCTTATTAAAAGCCATGCTCTATATATTGGATCATAGCAATAGAGGAAAATAAGCCTTTAGTTTGAAGTTTTAAGTGAATCTCTCTAGGAGTTGGGTTGTATTAAATTTTTGTTGTAACTGTGGGTGCCAGCAATTTTAATTTTCTTGGGGTTGTTATGATTTGAATGTCAGGTGTCCCTTAAAAGCTACTGTTAATGGAGGAATACTCAGAGGTGAAATGATTGGATTGCAAGAGATGTAATGTGATCAGTCCATTCTAGTTTGAATGAACTGATTAGATGGGAACTGCAGGTAGCCCCCCCACACACCTCCACTACTTCCTTATTGCCTTAGGAGCAACTTCCCACTTCTGTGCCCTTCCCTTGTAATATTGTGCGTCACCTGTCTGACCCACAGCAATGAAGTTGGCCATCTGTTGATTAAGACTTCTGAAACTATGATCCCCAAATAAACTTTTCCTCTTTTAAATTGTTCTTATCAGGTATTTTAGTCACAGTGATGAAAAACAGTTAACTGAGGTAAGGGTCTCATTTTCGTCTCCCTTGTTAATCTTGTGCTTTTCCCCTAAGATCTTCTGTGCCTTATTGTGCTTTCAGCTATAATCCAATATTATACTTGAGTTCTGCTGGTGATGGTGAGCTATGAGGTAGGAAAATGTTTAATAATACTATGATAATTCTCAGTCTTTTAGTGTGCCTGTGTTCCAGGCCTGTGTCCTTCTGTGTGTCCCTTAGCATCCTAACCCCAACTTTAGATGAGACAGAACGATTAGAGGATTAGAGGGGTCTGGAGTTGGGTAGTTTTGCTTCTCCCAGGGTTGTATCTGGCTCTAATAAAGATAGTTTCTATTCTGAGTAGGCCACTATTATAAAGAAAACTCTAGACCTCTTTGAAAATTTTTATTTTTCCCTCAAGGGTTATTTTTGATTCTTCACAATGGGAACCTGAACCTATTAGAGTTCCTGTGGGTACACCCAAGGAAAGAGTGAGGGTATTCCCAAGACTGGGTATTCCCCAGTTTTCTCACTCTCAATCTAAAACATATTGGCCTCTAGCAATTTACAGTTTCAGTGAAGTGTTCCCATCAAATTTTGGCTCTAGCAGCTTCTGTTCCAGGTAAGCCAATTTTAACTGTAACTTTTGGATTTTCTTTCCAATTTACAAGATGATGATTAGCCCTATGACTAGATTTTTTAGCGGATCCAAAAAGAGTTATTGATTTTCATTATGTTCAGATTTTTTTACATTTTAGGGACAGGAATCTTCATTTACAAGATTTTAACATGTCAGAGTTTACAACAAAACTATTAAGTACATTTAAGGGTAATCAAAAGTATGGACATTGATTTATATCATAAAGGTAAATAATCTGTTCCAGTGTTAAGACGGACTTTGGTTTCTGAAAAAAAAAAAAAAACAGAATATGAAATCAATAGAAAGAGTGATTAAATATCCAAATTAAGTAATTCAATATTTTCAACTAAAAAGTATATGTGAATGGTATAAATGTAAAAGATAACTGAAATTTGTGTGTATTCATGTGTATCCATATAGACAAATTTAATAACAAATTAATTTTACTTTCCTATCATAGCATAATGCATGATCATGCAAAGAAAATTTCTGACAAACCCAAAGAACACAGGGAAAAATGGAAAATTATCCACAGTCTCACCACCCAGAGATAATGACTAAAAGCATAATTTACATACCTCATGCTGTTGCTTTTTTATTTAAAAATATGATTATTTGCACAAATATTATATACAGACATTTTTGTAATTTGTAAACAGTAATGCATTTTTCTTCCCAAATACATGGCTCACTCCATCTCTTCAGGGAATATAACTATTAGCATTATGCTCTGCATGTGCATTTTGCTATGCCCTTGTGTGCAGATACATATGCATCCTTATAAACTGTTGTGTGACTTTTGTATAAGTTGTATGACATTGCATTAGTATGTCATAATATACTTTTTCAACTTAAGTCATAGTCCTTTGCTATTTCCACATCAACTCAAATATATCTTTTTGTGTGTGTGTTTGGCCTCTGAGTCACATTTCAATTATGAAAGTGTCTTATTTTATTAATAACTGGCTAAAAGCAGTTATAACCCAATACCAGATTATTGAGAGGAAGCTTACAATTAATATTAGTGACTTGAAGTGTCTTCACATCACTTGCTCCAAATTTAACAAAAATTCAGCATCAGAATACTCCAGCATTTATGAAAGAAAACAGGACAAGTTAAGCCTCATTCCACAAGGGAAAGACTTGATTGGTTTCTTCAATCTGTGGAAACTGCAGAAGACTTGGAAGAGAGATAACTGTTGAAAATTACTATCCCTTGCTACACTTCAGGTAGGACATTAAGAGGTATTGATCTTCAAGAGATTGTTATTTTACCCACTTAAAATTATAGCCATGGCACTCTTCTGTCTTTGGTCTCACTGGTTTAACAACTCTTCCCCAATTTGAAGGCACTCTTCAAAGGTGTTGGGACAATGACCACAATGGTAGAATGAAGGCTTAGAAAAACATTCTCCTGATAATCAGTGTATTTATCATTTGTAAGAATTCCATATACTAAATATATCTGTCTTAAAAGTATGTATGTAGTATAACATTGCTATTTTTTCTTGATTTTTCTCTTGCAGTTTGCTTTTTAAAAGATCCACAAATATAATCATCTTGCCAATAATTCCTAGCAATCACTGGAAAATTAAACATTAAGTTCAGCAAATGGTAGTTGACTAACATAAATATTTTTAAATGATTCCCAAGGAAATTTAATTTTCTTTAATTGTGGCACAAACTTCGTGTGATTCAATGAATACTAAAACTTTCTAAATGAGATTTTTTAACACATTTTCATTTACGCATAATAAGATTATCTGCTGTTCATTTTAGATGTAGAGAGGAATATAAAATTTAGTACAAATATTCCAGATATGATACAGAAACAGGAGCTCACACAAATTTTGAAATAGCTGAGAAGTTGTGGTCATAGAGGCCTCCAGTGAATATTTACAATGTGTGCTCTTAAGAGTGTGGTTCTCTTTTTTTTTTTTAATTTTTTATTGTTGGCTGTTCAAAACATTACATAGTTCTTGATATATCATATTTCACACTTTCATTCAAGTGGGTTATGAGCTCCCATTTTTACCCCATATACAGATTGCAGAATTACATCAGTTACACATCCATTGATTTACATATTGCCATACTAGTGTCTGTTGTGTTCTGCTGCCTTTCCTATCCTCTACTACCCCCCCTCCCCTCGCCTCCCCTCCCCTCTTCTCTCTCTGCCCCCTCTACTGACATTCATTTGTCCCCCTTGTATTATTTTTCCCTTTCCCCTCACTTCCTCTTGTATGTACTTTTGTATAACTCTGAGGGTCTCCTTCCATTTCCATGCAATTTCCCTTCTCTCTCCCTTTCCCTCCCACCTCTCATCCCTGTTTAATATTAATCTTCTTCTCATGCTCTTCGTCCCTACTCTGTTCTTAGTTACTCTCCTTATATCAAAGAAGACATTTGGCATTTGTTTTTTAGGGATTGGCTAGCTTCACTTAGCATAATCTGCTCTAATGCCATCCATTTCCCTGTAAATTCTATGATTTTGTCATTTTTTAATGCAGAGTAATACTCCATTGTGTATAAATGCCACATTTTTTTTTTTATCCATTCATCTATTGAAGGGCATCTAGGTTGGTTCCACAGTCTTGCTATTGTGAATTGTGCTGCTATGAACATCGATGTAGCAGTGTCCCTGTAGCATGCTCTTTTTAGGTCTTTAGGGAATAGACCGAGAAGAGGGATAGCTGGGTCAAATGGTGGCTCCATTCCCAGCTTTCCAAGAAATCTCCATACTGCTTTCCAAATTGGCTGCACCAATTTGCAGTCCCACCAGCAATGTACAAGTGTACCCTTTTCCCCACATCCTCGCCAGCACTTGTTGTTGTTTGACTTCATAATGGCTGCCAATCTAACTGGAGTGAGATGGTATCTTAGGGTGGTTTTGATTTGCATTTCTCTGACTGCTAGAGATGGTGAGCATTTTTTCATGTACTTGTTGATTGATTGTATGTCCTCCTCTGAGAAGTGTCTGTTCAGGTCAAGAGCAAAAAAGAAGTTGATGCAGTTCTCAAAAATTTCTGTTCAGCTTCCACCATTTATTAAGTCTGTGTGATAGCTAAGTCTGTTCTGCCTGGTATGATGTAATTGTTCTTCATACAACTATAGACATATATTCTTTTTTCCCTTAAAGAAGTAACTTTCTTTTCTGTTTCTAGGTCAGTCACATTACCCCTTTCATGCTGTTATTTAAATACTTGGTATAGAATTGATCATCAACGCAATTTCTATCTAGTGTCTTATAAGGAGGGTAAAAAGGGAAATATGTTTGTTATTATAGTCCCAATACCTTCAACTGGTTATGTGGCTGGAGTTGGAATTCATACCATCTCTTTTCCAGTACAAATTTATCTATATAAGGATATATATATATATATATATATATATATATATATATATATATAATCTTTTATATGTAAATATATATGTATATATTCAGAGAGAGACAAACAGACAGAGAGACAGAAAGAGAGCAGCTAAGGGCAAGAGACAAACCTCTTTTGGGGCAAGGTTAAATTTTCTGACTACATACCTTTCTCTTGGTGAGTAAATATGTCCCAACTTGCCTTTTCTAAAAATGATCCTTTCCTCAACAGTTTCCCCTAACCAATTTGTCTTTGCCTTTTCATTGAAAATTCGTGAAGTCTCCTCTTACTCATCTCTCACTTCTCTGTGCACTGTACTCCTGCTCTGTGCCTTCATTATTGGAATTTCTCATGATTTTGTTTCCAGTGAGCTTCTGAATTGCCATCTCAGAGAATACCTTCAGATTTAATCTTGTTTATAGTCTATCACCAACAAACCACTTTTGTATATCCTAAAAAACAACACTTTTATTTTTTCTCTATTTTTCCTCTATTTCCAATACAGCCTTCAAAAGCACAAAATGTAAATATATTTATTCTGAATATTTTTCAACCTTTTCAGTTATATTTCAAATGCTGTGGGCTTATTATTTTTCCTCTTCAACATACATTCACATATTACAAATACACATTTGTTCAGATCATAAATATATTTATAATGGGATTGTTTAACCTATTATTTTGGAAATACATTATCATATTCATTGACTATTTTTTTCTTTTTGCCTAGTGTTTAGTACATTACATAAAACATCTACAATGCTCGATAAATATTTTTTGACTCAGCTGTTCAAGGACACTTCACAGAGAATTGAAGCCTGAGCAATGTCTCTAAAAATGAGTTGAGGACAGAACAGATATTTAGTTCAATGTATCTAGGTAATGCTGTTTTCTGATAGCACAGTACAAAGTGACAGATCATGATACATTTAGGTCATATGAAAAATGACAGTGAGAGACTTGAAGCTAAATTGAGGTATTGTAGCCTGAATATATCATCTACTTACATATAATATTATATATAACCACAAAAATATGTTGAATATTATTATGTACAGGGAAGCCTACGGGTCACTTACAGATAATTGGAAATAAAAAAAAATTAATTATGTACTCCAAAAGCATACAATCCAAAAGGAGCTACTGGACTTGAATAATCTAAAATTGGTCCTAGACAACTTCAAAATGAGGAGATTAGCTTATCTTGGAGTACATGGTGTAAGTGATATATTGCAATCATTGGAATTTTAGAGATGAATCACAGATCAGACACACTGTTAATCTAATAAATAATCATTAACTATATAGTCATTAGGCAGTTATGAAAAGTCTCAAGGTTCCTTTACTCCTTTGAAAATAAAAAAAAAAAATCACAGAATGGAGTATCAGAACAGAATGCATGAAGGTATCCAGATCCCACGTGGAAGAAGAAAGGAGGAGGTATGTTAATCCTGACTAGACTCCTCTCTGAAGAAAGGCATGTTCAGAGAATGTAAGCATCTAGGATATGGCAGAGCTTAGATTGTGATCCAGTCACCCATACACTTTAACATATATTATACTGTCTCTAAAATTATTGAAATATAGGTTGATTTTTATAGTGTCCGTAGAATTTTACAAGAATCCTGACTGCAGCCTCATCTGTAAGACATTGTGCTATTACCACAGGGTTGTGCTGTCATTGTCTGAGAGTCCTCATCTGATTCAAATGCAGCTATGCCATTAGCGAGCCAGCAGTCTCTAAAGGGAAAGTTCTGCATATAGAAAATGAATGGCAATAATATGGAATGAAAATCATTCTGTGACATGAAGAGTCTGGACATGATGAAATGGGTGTCTCAGTTGAAAGTTCACAAAGAGAAAACAAAGAACAGATGGTTCAGAATGCAAATGAAATACAAAATTTCTACTGCTTTTGACAAGTGAGAGAAGCTGATCATTGGAGAACTCTAGTAGTTTGAGAATCTTTTTTTTTTTTTTTTTTGGTAAGCTGTACTGTAGTTCATTTGTTTCAGAAAACATGGGTATGTATTTTGACATTGGCATCTAGTGAGAAAGAAATAAAATGTACAAGGGCCAAATTTGCCCTATTTTCATGTGTTGTTATTTAAATAAATTATCCAGTTGTTTTAGAAAGAAATCTGACCAAAAAAAAAAAATCAAGGAAATTCAGAGAAGAAGCAGGTAGAGAGATTTTCCATCTAAAGAAATATCACAATAAATAATCCACTAATGACCAAAATTACAGGGTTTGGGCAAGTATATCTTTACTGTTACTATACTGGTAAATTGTCACTAAAGAAATGGAGGGACCTGGAAACATTTTCTTTGTGAGGCATTTTAATCTTTAAAAATATCATTTCATTCAATCTCAAAACAACCTTCAGGTAGTTATTAGAATAATTTCCACTTCTGAAATAATTTAAAAATTACAGAAAATGTAAGCATCCCAGAGTTAATATGACTTGTAAGTTTTGAAGATGAAATCCAAATTTCGGCACTCTAACTCCATTCTACACTTATTATTTATAGGCCATATTATTTCCCATGTATAACCAAGAGTTGATAAAGTTTATATAACATTTATAGAATATTGTCAAAAAGACAAAAGATAGCGAGTGTTGGCAAGGTAAAGTTGAACTTTAAGAAGATGCACTAGTAAGATCAGCTAAGGCAAGAGGGAGCCCATGTTGTACACCCGTATGTAGTCTCCTTCGTAGCCACAGTGGTCACTCTGTCCATTTACCTATTATGCCAGATCTGGGGCCACTGATGTTAAAAGCTACCCTACAATATGCTAAGGCATTTGAATCTGTAGTTACTTAGAGGCATGCTGAATATTTTCTGGTGGTCTTTGGTGTGTGATAAGATACAAATATCTTTTTTTAAATGTTTTATTGGTTTTATGTTTTAAATACATGACAGTGGAATGCATCACAATTCTTATTACACACATAGAACAATTTCTCATATCTCTGTTTGTATATAAAATATGTTCACACCAATTCATGTACTTCATACATGTACTTTGTATAATGATGTCCATCACATTCCTCCATCATTACTAATCCCCACCCCTTCTTTTATCTCCCACTCCTATGCCCTATCTAGACTTTGTAAGTTCCTCCCATGCTCCCTCTCCCTACCCAACTGTGAATCAGTTACCTTATATCAGAGTAAATATCTTAAAGCATTGTGCTTGCTTGCTTTCTTGTATCAATCTGTATGTTGGTACCCATACCTCCTTTTCTAGGATCTTCAAGTTTTACTCTTTTCAGGTCTTAATGAATGGCCAGGATGTTGGCCACTGAACATAAATATGTAAAAATCCTCCACAATAAGGCATTTCCCCTTTCTCACAGTGCATAACCGTGTGGGCTATTTCAAAGCCAACTTTTGGGATGGTTTTCCCTCTCCACTGTTTTTCAGGTCCACCAGAGAATGTGGCTAAAATGCAAATACCAACCATTTTTGGATTCCATACACATACTGACTTAAAATATCCGTAAAACAACTTTGACATTTTACTTACTTTTTCAATTGGTCATATTAACTTTCCATCCAGTCCACTAGAAAAAACAAGAAGGAGAACTGATACATCTGTGAAGGGTGACATGCAGTTTTGTGTTATCTGTCATGCAGTTCATGAATGCTTTGAAAAAAATCAGGCTCAGACTGAATCATGAGTGTATACTTTCTTTGTTATGATCAACACTCACTCATAATGTATAGTTCTGAGTACAAGGTAATCTGCTGCCCCATGTTCAAATGGCCTGTTGCTGCAAAGTTTTAAAAGGACAAAAATCCCTGCTGAGAAAGGAAAAATCAATAACATGAAGAGGGGCCTATACAATAGGAGAAAATCTTTACCACATGCACCTTAAATACAGCATTAATCTCCAGGATATATAAAGAACTCAAAAAAACTTAACACCAAGAAAACGAATAACCCAATCAATAAATGGAGCTAAGGAACTGAACAGACACTTCAGAGAAGAAATACAATTGAGCAACAAATATATGAAAAAATGTTCAGTATCTCCAGCAATTAGAAAATGCAAATCAAAACTACACTAAAATTTCATCTCACCTCCAGTCAGAATGGCAATTATCAGGAAAACAAGCAACAATAAGAGTTGGTGAAGATGTGGGGGAAAAGGTACACTCATACATTGCTGGTGAGACTGCAAATTGGTGCAACCATTATGGAAAGTGGTATGGTGATGCCTCAAGAAAACTTGGAATGGAACCACATTTGACACACCTGTCCCACTCCTTGGTTTAGACCCAAAGGACTTAAAATCAGCAAACTACAGTGACACAGCCACATCAGTATTTATAACAGCTCAATTCACAATAGCTAAACTAGGTGTCCTTCAGAAGATGAATGGATAAAGAAATTGTGGTATATATGCACAATGGAATATTAATCAGCTTTAAAAAAAGAATGAAATATTGGCATTTGCCAATAAATAGACGGAGTCCAAGAATATCATGCTAAGCAAAATAAGCCAATGCCCTAAAACCAAAGGATAAATGTTTTCTCTGATTTGCGGACACTAATCCACAATGAGGTAGGAAACTAGAGAAGAATAGAGTTACTTTAGATTAGGCAGAGGGGAGTGAAGGAAGGGGGGAATAATGGGAATAAGGATAGTAGAATGAATCAGATATTATTACCCTATGTATATGACCAATATGATTCTACAACATGTACAATCAGAAGAATGAGAAGTCATGCTCCATTTATGTATGAGGTTTCAAAGTGCATTCTACTCTCATGTAAAACAAATTAGAACAAACTTAAATCTTTGCTGAGTATGGCACAAACTTTTACAGACTCTCTGTGGTTGCATATTTATTCTCCCAATGGGGTTTGCCATAAACTGATTACTGCAATATTTCCTACCATTGAAACCTCAAACAATAGCTTTCACCAGATTATAGGATCCACTGAAACATCTTATGTCTCTTCCTTCTTCTCAGTAGAAAGTATGACTCAGTCTCAACACAGTATGTAAAACTGCAGATAGCAAAAGTTCTAAAATGTTTATAAAAATAATAAATGATGAGGATATTTACTTACAAGCCAAATATGACCTCAAATTTATTTTATATCTTTGACATGAATAGAAGATATACTATGTGAAATAATTACACTCTTGCTTAATAATTCTGGTTAAGGGACATTTAGAATTTCAGTTAAGTGAAAACAACTTGTTCAAATTTCACTTTACATCCAGACAGAAAGTAATTTTTAATCATTTAAAGGTCTTTATGTAAAAGTGAAAGGTAATATAGGAATAGAAACATTTATCAACATCTCGAATCTCTAGTGAATAATTTATATAACTCCATTATAATCACTTCAAAAATATTTTCATGTTATTAAAGAAAATAACCTTCTAATCAATTTCTTTATTATTTATGTACTTGTTATAATATATTTTATAACTTTAAAATCATATTTTACAGATAAAAAGTAAATATGCATTATACAAATTAAGAATAAATGAGCATCCATGCACCTACCAATCATCTTTGTAAATAAAATACTACCACTACCTTTCAAGTTGCTTCAGTATTCCTGCATAAGAGTAGCCCTGTGTCTTAAATTTAAAATCATACCACCAAATTTTGTACTAAATATCATGATTTTCACGTTTTTAACCAAATGTATGTGAATATATTTTGTTTTACTTGTACTTGAACTTCATATAAATGTAATTATACTGTTTATATTCTTCTGCAAGTTACCTTTTTACTTAATTTCATTTGTGAGATTTATACATGCTCATGCCTGTATCTCTATTGTATTCATGTTCTCTGCAGTATATAGTACTATTGGATAAATATAAATAATTTACTCAATTTCTCCTGTTTTGTTGCTATCTAGACTGTTTCCAGTTTAGTAAGATTCTAATAAATCCAAGAATGGCTCTTCTTTTATATATCTCCTAATGCACATATACAGTGGTTTCTCAAAGAGTAAAATTGCTAAGTTTTAGAATATATATGTATCTTTCATTCTATCATTAGAATTTTTAAATTTATTAATTCTCACAGTTGAATAAAACAGTACCTGTGCTTTAAATTTGCAACTGCCTGCTTGTTCTATGATTGATTTTAGACCCACGTGCGCGCGCGCACACACACACACACACACATACACACATTGCCAGTGTATGCACATATTGGATAACTATATGTATATCTATATAATCTAAAAATAATATATATATGTTACCTGAAAAGTGGTTGCTGTTATGTGTATATATAATATTTACAGCTTTACTGGTGATTAATTTCTACTTCAATAAGATATTCATTGAATTGTCATAAAATAAACATTTATTTATAATTTATAATATTTTAAATAGTAATAAATACGTAACTATAAAATATATCATGTAATAATAACTATAGTTAATTATGTGAATCATTTTACGTGTTCCAAATTGTGTCAGTAGTGGGTTTTGTTTTCATAAAGTCCACCTATTTTGATCTATTTTTTCTTCTATGTACTTAAAATGATTTCAATTATTTGGTCTCCTTAGTTTTTGACTATAATTTTACTTATTGTTTTCATTCATATTTATAATTTATAGTTAAAGTTAGTTCAGATTGTGAGATAGCAATATTGTCAGGAATGTTTCTTGGCTATTTCATTTCCCTTCCAAGCCTATGTGAGAGGAATATTTGCTTCAAGATAACAGGATGCTGTGGGTTGGCTTTTCCCTTGTCAACAAAATACGCCTGAGGGGCTAAACAAATAATGTCCTGCCAAAGGCATGCTGGCAAAAGCTGAAAGCTGAGGAATTCTTTCTGCTTGGTAAGCATCAACTCCTACTCGAGTTGACTGGTAACTAGATTAAACCAGAAAGTAGACTTCTCTTTGATTATACTTGTACAGAAATTTTGAAGAATGTCCACAGAGAAGAACAGATAGTTAATAAAATTTTCAGGGAGGGCTATGGACAATCAGAAAGGTACTGCATTAGTTAATTCTAAAGAAAACATTTTAAGCTTTCCGTTTTCAGTTCAAAGGAAGCCAAGTTCTGACTTCCTTACTTGTCATGAGTGTCAGTTCATCCCCTGACAACAACTTCCACCATGCTATCCAAATTTAACTCCAACATGATCAAAGTCAAATACAGGAGACACAACAGTCGTGTTGGTGCAGGTCTGCCCTGGCCCTCAAGATGGGTCTCCTGGATCTGTGTTCAGAAAAGTTTGATGATGATGTTGTCAAGGCAACTAAGACTGGAAAGGCTTGTGGATTACAGTGAAATTGACTATTCAGTACAAACAGGCCCTTCTGCCTCTGCCCTGATCATCAAAGTCCTCAAGGAACCACCAAAAGACAGAAAGAAACAAACTTTTAAGAGTGGAAATGCCACTTTTGTTGGGATTGTCAACACTGTCTGATAGATGTGGCATCAATCTTAAACCAAGAACCCTTTTATAAAGAAACACTAGGACTGTCCAATCTGTGGCTTAAGTGTGATGACCACTACTCTCACGACATAGATGATTTCAGCAGTAGTGCAGTGGAATGACAAATTGCTTAAAAAGTACAAAGGAAAATTCTCTATTTCAGCTTTTGTTGCTTATGCCTTCAGAGCCAGAGCCCAAAATTCAACACCCAGACCAACGCTGTGAAGCTTTTCTTTTATGTTTTCTTCTAGTATTTTTCAAGTTTCACCTTTTATATTTAGATCTTTATCCACTTTGAGTGTTGATTTTTGTATATGAGTAAGTTAAGGCTCTAATTTCCTTCTTCTGCATCTAGAGATAGTTTTCCCAGCATCATATATTGAAAAGGCTTTACTTTCCGCATTGTGTGTCCCTTTAAAAATGTTACGTTGCAAAATATTTTTTAATTTTATATTTACTTTATCTTTAAACTTTTATGGCTTTCTTATTTTATTTATTTACTTATTTTTTTAATGGATTGTTTCAAATGTCTGGGCCTAAGTGATCCTCCTCCCTTAAATCCTAAGTAGTTGAGACTTTAGGCCTATCTATTTTACACAGTACAAAATGAATGTTACCAAGTTCAAAAGCACTGGAATAATAACAAGTATCCTTTTGGACAATAGTTAGATGCAATTAGTTATGAAGAAAAGGAGAAATCTGGAAAAATACACACATAATGTTCATTGTGGTAGAGGTGGCATGTGGGGAGGAAAAAGTGGCCTCATGGGTTCACCCAATCCTAGCGAAGTGTTCTCAAATGAACATGGGACAGACAGAGGTGGCTTCTATGGTAGCAAGGCATGGACTGAGGTGGCATTTGGAGAAGAAAATGAGGTGGCCTGAGGGAACCCCTAGAGCTCCGGTTCTAGGGGTGGGAGGAAGTGGTGGACCTGAATAGCAAGTGAACACTCTCAGGAAGAGACAAGCCCCACTGCACTCTGAGACCCAGCAGGACTGTATTGACACCCAAGATAATATTTTAAATGAAAAAGCTATCTTCAGTTATAATTTCTCATTCATAAAATTGATCACATTGTGATTATTTTTGTCTATACTATTTTCACCAGTGTAAAAGAAATATTAAAACAAGTTTAAAAAAAAACAGTGTGTTTAAGGACTTTCCTTCTTATTTATTTATTTATTTGTTTTTACTTTTAATTTGTTATATATGACAACAGACTGCGTTACAATTCATATTACACATATAGAGCACAATTTTTCATATCTCTGGTTGTACACAAAGTAGAATCACATCCTTTGTGTCTTCATACATGTACTTAGGGTAATGATGACCATTGCATTCCACTGTCTTTCCTACCCCTATTCCCCCTTTTCCCTCCCACACCTTTTCCCCTCCATCTTATGTAGAGTTCATTTAATTCTCCCATACCCCCACCGTCAGAAGCATATTATGAATCAACATCCTTAAATCAGAAAAATCATTCAGCATTTGGTTTTGGGGGATTGGTTAATTTCAAATGCCTTGATTTTGTTCTCTTTTAATGCTGAAAAATATTTCATTGTGTATATATATATATATATATATATATATATATATATCCCATTTTCTTTATCCATTCATCTACTGAAGGGTATTTAGGTTGGTTCCAGTTTAGCTAGAGTGACTTGTGCTGCTATATTCATTGATGTGGCTGTGTCCCTATAGTATACTGTTTTTAAGTCCTTCAGGTATAGTCGGAGGAGAGGGATAGCTGGGACAAATGGTGGTTCCATTCCCAGTTTTACTGCTTCTATTAGAAGAAAAAGTAGGCCCAAATCACCATCATGTCAGATGAGGCTCCAACTTCCTTAGTAAGACTCCTATAGCACAGGAATTAATATCAAGGATCAATAAATGGGATGGATTCAAACTATAAAGCTTCTTCTCAGCAAAAGAAACAATCAGTGAGGTGAATAGAGAGCCTAATAATTGGGAACAAATTCTTCACATCAGATAGAGCATTAATCTCTAGAATATATAAAGAACTCAAAAAATTTAAAATCAAAGAAACAACCCAATCAGTAAATGGGCTAAGGAACTGAACAGACACTTCTCAGAAGATGATATACAATCAATTAACAAATATATTAAAAATGTTCAGCATCTCTAGCAATTAGAGAAATGCAAATCAAAACTACTCAGATTTTAATCTCACTCCAGTCAGAATGGCAGCTATTAAGAGAATACAAACAACAATAAGTTCTGGTGAGGAGGTAGGGAAAAAGGCACACTCATACATTGCTGGTGGGACTGCAAATTGGTGTAGCCAATATGGAATTTTCCTGTTTTATAGATGGTTTAAACATGGTTTAATAATGAAAGAACCTTGTTAGCATGTTCAGTTACATTGGGAAGGACCAGAAGGGTCTCTAACTGCAAGAGTTTTCATGGTTATGATGCTTTCCTTTTTAAATAAAATTTCAGATTCTTATAAATGAAAAATATACATTTCAATTATTATTTTGGATAATTTGTTCTCTGTCCCCTACTCTTTTTTATTTTTTTAATTTTTCTTCTTTTTGGTGCTAGAGATGAAAACCAGGGCCTTGTGTACACTAGGCAAGCACTCTACCAACTGAGCTATATCTGCAGTCCCATGTCCCCTCCTCTTATCTCTATGCATCTTTAAGATGATTCCTGCTCAGCTTTCATACACCTTCATGTTACTGCTACATTTCTGGGTCACTAGTACCAATTATAAGCCAATAAGCTGAACTATTCCTTCAGTCATCTTTGTTAAACTTTTTTTTGGTTTGTTTGTTTTTATGTTGTTGTTTTTTTGAGTGAAGGGAATTCCAGGAATTGAACTTAGGGGAGCTAAGTTCAGCCCCACCCTTTTATTTATTTACTTGTTTATTTATTTTGAAACAGGTCTTGCTGAGTTGCTTAGGGCTTTGTTAAATTGCTGAACAAAAATTACTTTTTCTTCTGGCTTGAATTTGCAATCCTCCTGCCTCAGCCTCCTGAACGTAGACATGTGCCAACACATCTGTGATGTTAATATTAAACTTAATTTGCTCTTTTTATTTAGAGAATATTCAAGATTCTCAAATATTTCTGCTAAAGATATAATGGATTAATATCTAATGGCAGCCTATATCAGTGTATAAATGGCCAAAATTTTTGATAGAGTAGTCTGCTCAGATTCCCTTAAAATTACAACATATGAGTGAATATTCCCTTTGAAATATCATTTCAGTCAGCCAGGAGATCAATCACAGAAATCCTTGGAGCAATAAGTTTAGTCCTTGATTTTTTTTTTAAATTTATTGAGATTGAACCCAGGCCTTGCACATGCTAGACTAGTGTTCTACTACTGAATTACAACCCCAGACCCACATTGTTTTTTTAAATTTTAATTTGGGACAATATCTCAATAAATTATTCAAGCTGGGCTCAAACTTGAGACCCTCTTACCTCAGCCCTCCAAATGTCTGGTATTTTAGGCATGCATCACTGTGCCTAGTTACAGGGGAATGTTTTCCGTTGTCTGTAATTTGGACAGAGCTGGAATAGTTTCAAGGTTTAGAACTACATCATAATATGTCCATAAGGTGTTATTGTATAAAAATCAATCCTCACATCTTTATTGACTGCTAGCATCTAAAAACATATAATTTTATAATGTCATATAACACTCAGTAAATAAATCCATAGCACACATTGGGCTCACCAAAAAGTATACATGGTGTTTGGTCTGTCTTGGTATCTTTCAGTGATCAAATTTCATCACTGAACTGCTCTCTTATGCCTTAATGAACATTCTATTTTGTCTTTATGCATTATTCATTTAACTCATATGAACACTAACTGTATATCTTAAATGATTAAGGTTTCTGAGAACACAAAAGAAACAAGATATAGTTAATTCGTCCACTAATGGAGATTTCAATTTGCTGGAAGAGAGACACATATTAAAAAAAAAGAGCTAAATAATTAAGTGTGAAGACAATTTCAGGTAGGAATAAGTTATGAAAAGAAATTTTAAACATGGAGAAGTGTCTGCAGGTAGGGGGGGATATTAGTGTGTAGGAAATCCTGTGTAACAAAATTCCATTTAATAACATGCACCACAGACATATCAGTAGAGCAAAGAGTTCAACCAAAGTAAACACCATATCAGAGATACACACAGAATGTTTAGGAAGAGTCTGTTCAGTACTTTAGCCCAGTTATAAATTGGGTTATTTGATTTTTTGATGTTAAGTTTTTTAAGTTCTTTATTTATCCTGCAGTTTAATGCTCTATCTGAGGTACAGGTGCCAAAGATTTTCTCCCATTTTGTAGGTTCTCTCTTCACATTCTTGATTGTTTCCTTTACTGTGAAGAAGACTTTAGTTTGATTCAATCTCATTTCTTGATTTTTGATTTTACTTCTTGTGCTTTAGGAGTCTTGTTAAGGAAGTCAGTTCCTAAAGAAGCTTGATGTATATTTGGGCCTACTTTTTCTTCTATTAGGTGCATTGTCTCTATTCTAGTGTCTAAATCCTTGATACACTTTAGGTTTAGTTTTGTGTAGCATGAGAGATAGGGGTTTAATTTTATTTTACTACCTATGGGTATCTAGTTCTCCCAGCACCATTTGTTGAAGAGGCTATCTGTCCACCAATGTATGTTTTAGTGTCTTTGTCTAACTGAATTTATGTGGGTTTTTCTCTGTGTCTTTTATCCTGTACCATTGGCCTACATGTCTTTTTTGGTGTCAATACCATGTCATTTTTGTTACTATAGTTTTGTAGTATAATTTAAAATCTGGCATTGTGATGCCTCCTGCTTCATTTTACTTGATAAGGATTGGCTTGGCTATTCCAGGTCTCTTACTTTTCCCAAGAAGAGATATGACTGGTCAACAAATATATATATATATATATATATATATATATATATATATATATATATATATGTATATATATATAAATCTTCAACATCTCTCATAATTAGAGAAATTACAACTAAACTAAGATCTTATCTCAGTCCAGTCAGAATGGCTATTATCAAAGAATAAAAGAAACAATAAATGTTAGCAAGAATATGGGTAAAATGGTACACTCATTCTTAGCTAATGGGATAGCAAGTTGGTGAAACTACTATGGAAAGTAGTAGGAAGATTCTTCAGAAAACTTGGAAAAGAACCACCATTGAACCCAGTTATCCCACTCCAATGTTTATATCCGAAAGGATTTAAAACCTGTACACTACAATGACACAGTTGCATCAATGACATTTGCCAATAAATGGATGAAACTGGAGACAAATAATATTCCCCCAAAACCAAAGGCCAAATATTTTCTCTGATATTAAGACGCTAATTCATAATAAGGATGTGAGGGTTAGGGAAGAATAGAAGTATTGTGGATTATATTAACCAACAAAGTTAGGGTGTATTTATAGGGGAATGAAGGGGAAAAAGTGGAAATGGGAATAAGAAAGAGAGTTGAATGAATTGGACATTACTATCCTATGTTCATATATGATTGCATGACCAGTGTAATTCTACATCATTTTCAACCAGAAGAATGAGAAGTTATACTCCATATATGTATAATATGTCAAAATACATTCTATTATCATGTGTCACTAATAAAAACAAATTTAAAAAAAAAGGATATTTAGGAAACACAGAAATTCATGTAGCTGGAACATAGGAAACGAGACAGAGATAAGCCTGAGGATATAGAATTAGTTAGATAATAGGATTTGTAGTGCTTTGAGAGCTAGGAAAAAGAATCTGGATATTAAACTAAATTCAATCATTATAGGGTTTTAAATAATACATAAACAGTTAATGATCACTCTGGCTGCTTCGTGGAGAATAAATTTAAGAGGACAATATGGAAACCAGAGTTTCAGACTGGAATGATGACTTTTAACTTTAGCAGAAGAAATTGAAAGAAGTCTCTGTAGGGCTGTATTTGGAGTTACAGCCCACAGACTTAGCGATAAGATAGGTGGGTAATGACTGAAATGAAGAAAAAAGACCAGTTCACTTTTGGCTTGGATATGTGGGAGGAAAGTGTCACTATTACTGAGAGGGGTAGATTTGGGGAAGAATGAGAGTTTTACATTATAATATTTGACCTCTTACTATTATTAAAACAAAAAAGTAAAACATACTCAGTTTTACAGATCCAAAATGCTTTTATTTATGACTCTAGAATTGGGTAGTAGTGTGGACAAAAGTTGGTTCAGAATGAACCTCCCTACCAACAAAGATAGGGTGTATTTATAGGCAGAAAAAACAAAGTAATTACAAAATTAAGTTACAAGGACAGCCTGGAGGGTTATTGGAGTTAGTTTACAGCTTCTGTCTGTCTTATGTGAACGTGATTTGGACAGTTGACCACTTGTTATTGTCTGAGAGTCAGCTACTTGTTGCAAGAGTAGGTCACAGTTTGCTCACACATATGTTAGGTTGCAGTCAATTATATACAGAGATATTTTTAGGTCAAATTTGAACTATATTATGGAGCTGCTTTAGGCCAAACTATTCAATTTAATACTACTCAAATCTCATATCTCATGAATTTATTCATGCTCCATTTACTCTGATTCAGTAGCTGCACATTTATTGAGAAAATATTATATACTAGGGGCTAGTTTGATAATATAAACCCTTCCTGGTCTCCATAATTATAGTGCAAAGAAAGCAATCATAAATATTTACATGTTTATAATGTGTTACTTGAAAAGCTACTTCATATTCTCCAGGAACTTACAAGTAATTTTGAATTGCAAAAGATCCAAATGTTTCTCCTCTCTAATTTTATCCCTTCAGTCTCACTTATTTCTCTTTGTTTCTATGATAGCCAGTACCATATGTGCCTTTTGTGATTTGAAGTAAACCTTAATGTGAAACTCTATAGAAATATAATATGAGCCACACACACAAAAAAATTGCATATGTAATGTTAAATTTCTGCCAGTGACATCAAAAAGATAAAATAAATAGGAAAAATGTAACAATGTATTTAATCAAACAAATATTTGAACATGTAACCTATATAAAAATATAAATAAAATATTTTACTTTGTTTTAACTTTAATGACATTTTGAACTCCACTGTGTATTTTATGCTTATAGATCTCAATTTGATTAACACATTTCAGGTACTCAACAGCCCATGTGGTTAGAGGGTACTGCACTGGAAAGCATATTCTGAAGTTTTGAAATCATAGAAAATATTAATTGTTGCCCATAAAGGATATACTTTTCAAATATAAGTATAGTTAGGTAATAATTACCAACATGATGCAAATCAGACAAAAATCTCAAGGAAATGCTTATATATGTCAATGACTACTGGAATAATATGTGATATCAGTTTGGAAGATCAATCATAATAGATCTGAATATGACAGAGAAAAGGGAGATGGCCTAGTCTAAGAAAAAAAGGACTGAAGATTAGCCAATAGATATTACAAAGGGATTGAGATTAAATATTCCAATAGGTGTTTAGGACATAACAGTCAGTATGAGAATAAGTGGTAAAGGCAGCAGAATACAACAGACACTAGTATGGCAATATGTAAATCAGTGGATGTGTAACCGATGTGATTCTGCAATCTGTATACGGGGTAAAAATGGGAGTTCATAACCCACTTGAATCAAAGTGTGAAATATGATATGTCAAGAACTATGTAATGTTTTGAACAACCAACATTAAAAATTAAAAAAAAAAGAATGAGTGGCAAAGCTTAGTGTAAGAAATTAGGTCAGGGACTGTTAAAAATAATAAAACTAGAGTGAGGTATACTCTAAGTTCCAAGGTTATTATGACCTTGTGGGAATGTGGAACAGTGCTGGGGAAACTGAGGGCATAAAAAGGAAACAGACAATGTGACACTGGAAATAACAAGGATTTTTTTTTTTAATGAAATGACCTGTTAATTTTTATCATCAGTTTTTATACCCCAAAGAAACAGGAGATTTTTTTAGTGCGTGAAATGTCTTTGTTGAGATTAAAGAAAATGGCATTGTTTGTCATCATCTCTAAGACCTAGCATGTACTATATAGTAACATAATTAATTATTTCTCACTCTCTTCCTTTCTCTCTCTCTCTCTCTCTCTCTCTCTCTCTCTCTCTCTTTCTCTCTCTCTCTCTCTGTAAATAGATAAGCTATGAACAAAAAGGAAATAACCAATTGATGCATTTGCTAATCACTAAAATGATTTCATTTTATGATTTTATAATTTTTATATAACTTTGTCAGCTAAAATGCATGATGAATAGATTATCTCATTTTAGACTATAAGAGAACACATCATATTCATCTCTGCTAGAGATGTGACTTATGAGCAATGTTGCCAACTCCAAGCAACCCACCACAAAGCATTCCCACATAGCATCTGATGCCCAGTGTTGATAATGGAAAAGCACATTTCCTTGGTAACCTAGATGAATGTATAGTATCAAGGGGTATCAGAATGATGAGTTTCCATTCTGATAACCCCTGTCCTGGCAAGAACAAAGTCATTAATTATTAAAAAAAAATTACGGATTGGTTTTGACTGTAGAAAAGTGCAGCCATCTGGGAAATAAGCACTAAATAGCTCATAGGAAAAACACAGAAAAATTTTTAAACTGTGTTCATTAATTATACAAGGTGTTCTGTTTGAAATATCCTTCTTCTGGAACACGAGAGATATCATGCAGAGGACAGAGCACCTGAGTTTTCCTGTTCCCCTAAATGTTGCCCTAGCTCTTAGCTTATTTTCAGATGATCAAAGAAATTAACTTCCTAATTTTGTTCTCCTTACAGATACCATGTTTCCAGAGATCCTAACATCATTCTATTGCCACTTATTTGGTGAAAACGACAATTTACTATGAGGCGGCCTAGTTTAACACACCTGAGTGAAGTGAGTCAGTTGTTCCTTGCAAGAAAGATTAGATTGATTTATAAAAATTGTACTAAAGTTAACTTATATTTTTATTCCATTGAGCTCTTTTCTGCGTAAAGGCTTTATTTGTTCAAAACAAAAATCCAACTGTCAGAACATGTTGGGAACATTGAGTCTGGGGTAAAAATGAAACATGATGTTTTTCTCATTTCTCATTGATTTTTTCCCCCTTGTTAGAATGATCACTTCAGTGTAAGTTTCCACATTATTTTTAAAAAGATTTTTTTGAGATAACACAGGGATGCTATACAAAACCAACAAAAGTCTACATTGTGATTATGATTAACCTTGCTGTTCAACAAGACACATGACTTAATAATAAATAAAAATTGCAAGCTTGAGAGCTATACAATTGGAGAAATAATATACTTTCAAGAAGCAGAGTTAAATATCAGTCCAACATGCTGTGTAGCAAAACAATACTGTTTTCAGTTTTGGAGAAGAGCCATCTTATATAATGAAAAGTGAAAATAAAAGAAATTTTCTCACAAGTTAACTTGTGGAATGCCATTCAATAAACTTAGCTTGATAAAATCTACTAAGATTACAAGAAATACCCCCTCTTCTTTGTATAATGAAATTTTCATTTTTTCTATTATCTATATGAATGATCAACTTGAGTTTCTTCTCTGCTTATACAAACAGAGAAATCATGTACTTGACAATAACAAAGGGGTTTATTTTATCTAAGAAAGCTGAAACACTTTAAATATATAAGAGTTCAATTTGTTTTATTTTCCCTAGCTACATGGATCTCAAACTTTAATTACACCTTTTTTGTGTGCAGTATTTTTTAATGCTGTTGTCCTAAAGAGGAAAATATAACAAATTTAAAATAATTAGGCTTCTTCTGCTTGTTTTATTTTTTTATTGAATTTTTTTTCTCCCTATCATATAATATGTTCAGGATATTTTAGCTCAATATTTCATAAACAAATATATTGGGTAGAGGATAATTCCCTGGAATAATTGTCTCATTTTTCCTGAAAAATAACTTAAAAGCTCATCATGATCCAAACAGCATTTTAATATAGTTCAGAATTAATCTCTGAGTCAATTATTTCCATGGCTTTACTCATGTTTGTAGTTATTTATGGTGGCTAAAGTCTGAAGACTGGCTGCTCTTCTGTCTCTTTGTAACCTCACATCCTTCTGAAATCTACTAAAATTACAAGAAATATCTTCTCTTCTTCCATGTGTCTTCTCTCCATAGCAGCGGACTTCAAATATTTTTACATGATGACTAACGTTGCAAGACAAGTCAGCAGGGTGGAGTAATAGACTCCATCTTTTGATGGAAGCAGCAGCATGTAGACACAGAGAAAAAAGAAAAAAACAAAAAAGACAGGAGCTACCTGTCTTTGCAGACAGTCTATCACAACCACTACTTCTTATACTCTTTTCACATTAATTGTTCCTTTGCTTATGCCTACACAGTAACTGTATGCTAAAATAATTTTTATTTTCCAAGGCATATTTCAAATATTGTCTCATATCTTGAATTTTACATGATGGCCCAAACACACCTGAGAAGATTGCATTGGCACTTGAAGTGGATCAAAAGTGCAAAGTTTCAGTGAGATGAGAAGAATAAGCTTTAGCACAGAATGGTGATGATCATGAAAGGTATGTTTTGAAATTGCTAAAAGAGAAGGGGTTAAGTGTTATCATTACAAAAAAAGTTAAGTATACAAGGTGATGGATTTATTCATTACCTTAATTATTCTACATTATAGACATCTGCCAAAATACCATGTTATATCATATATACATATATATTCATATAATTATTATTTGTCAATTAAAATATTTTTAGAAAGAAAACATTATCTGATTTTTAAATAGTTTAAATGACAAAAAGAATAACATTAAATATCTCACTTTAAATATTTTTTTTAATCTTACATTTTTAGTAACTCTCTCAGCAATTCTCTCCAAAGCATCAAATCAGTGGTGACTAAGATGTAATCTCATCGGAGTCAACAGAACTATTTGACACAGCATGTTACTTCATTTCTTGAAAACTTTTCTTCACTTGGTTATAGATATAACACATTACCCTGATTTTCCTGCTACCTCACTGGTTTCTGATTTTTATTATCCTTTTCTAAATTTATCTCATATTCTTGATGTTGAAGTATCAAAATACTCCAGGGTTCAGAGCCATGATCACCTCTTTCTACATATAATAATTTCCTTGCTTTCATTTACATTCATGACTTCAATGCCACCTATAATAAAGAATCCAAATTTCTGTCTTTGACATTCAAAGTATGTACAGTTATGCATTACTCCACAACAGAGGTTCACTCTAAGAGATGTGTCATTAGGCAATTTTGTCATTGCACAAATATCGGTATTTCCTTACACAAACCTAGATAGCATAGTCTACCACATCTAGGCTTATGGTATATACATTATATATGTAGTCTGTCCTTGACCAAAATGTCACTGTGCAGTGTATGACAGTATATCCAAGTGATTGGCTAGCACTCTATTTGATGTTCAATGAGCATGAACATCTTCAAAATCTATGTCTTCATTTTGATACAGCATTTTCATTTTCTGCACTGTCAGCTAATCTTTCTTGAACATCATACTTAAAATAGCAAACCATTTTTCCACTGTTTTTCATGTCAACTAGTATTATTTCTTTTAGCATTTAAAACAATTCCTTATATTTTACATGTGTTAACTTTACAAAGAAATATGTCAGCCTGAAATTTATGAGAGAGTTCTGGATTGAGAAATGACTTTGGTATAGCAATGAGCTATTTTATAATTTTTCAACTTAAAAATCGATTTTAATTGAACCATGCTGGGGCTGGGACTGTAGCTCACTGGTAAAGTGCCTACCTCACATGTGTGAGGCACTGGGTTTGATCCTCAGTACCACATAAAAATAAATAAAGATATGTATGTCCATCTATAACTAAGAAAATGACAAAAAAATTGAACAGTGTTGTTGAAAGTATATGTAACAAAAGAGTCTTATTAGACCCAATCTTATTTTCTGCCTCTTTGTGTACATGCACATAAACACACACACACACACACAAACATACACAAACTCACATGTGAAAAATTTAGAGACTATGAAACTAACGTCTCTGAAATAAGTGAAATGCTAACTTAACCTCATTTGTTTTATTGGGAAAATTTTCAAAAACTTTTAAAAATGTTATTATTTACATTGAAAATGAGAATAACAAAGTAACTGTTCTGGAATGTTCAGTTAAGGTATGTTATGAGTGCAGTGCTACTGCTATTATTATTACTTACTGATTATGAATCTATTTTCTTCACTGTGTTTGGATGTTGTCGCATAGTGCTGGAATCTTTCACTATGGTGTGATAATAACAGATATTTAGGAGTATCCTAGGAGTAAAAGAAAGGTGACTCTATTTCTCTGTTTAGCTAATTTTTTAGAATTTTCTTTTTTCTGTCTTCTTTTTAAAGGCTTATTTAATAAAACTCAGTTTCAAAGAAAGCAAATGAAAATGCTATGTTAAAAGGAGACCATAACTATAATTTCTTTACATTGTTGCAATTTAAATGAGTTAATATATTACTACAATTTTACCAATTGTAAATATTTTAAAATATATTACTTGATGCATTGAATAGAAAAAAATTAGTAGTAGAATAATGACTTTAAAGCCCCTACTTTTGCTTTCCTTGTGTGTCTCCTCTAGAGGCACTTTTTCCTTATGGACTAAATTACAACCCAGCAAACCCTAATCCTCACTTAGCATCTGACTCATTCATGAGGCTTGTTACTTAAACTTGAATACATTTCCATTGACATAGCAACAATAGAACTATAAATGGATGAAAACCATTTTGAATGTTCCAAAACTCTTCTGAGATTTGTTTCTTTCAACTTTTCATGAAAAGGAAATAAATTGGTTGGCATTAAACGTTGGTTTTAAAAATAATTATGCATTTCAAAGCATTCTTTAGAGATTAAGCAATTGAATGTTATTGAATAAAATATGTATTATTTCCTTAAAATTTATAATTTTTTATTCTTGTATTAGGAAGATAAGAAATACTCTGCATGTTGGCATCTAATGTATCAGTTTACTGAAATTTAGTGACATTATTTTTGTAAAGAAGTTCAACACAAATTTCATTTTTTATTTATCTCTTTAACCAGAGCATATAAATTTTTTCAAGTATTTCAAGTCAAATAGCAGCATTATTTCCATAGAAATAACCTGTCACAACTAAAAACTAGAAGGTACTCAACATAAATGAGGTAAATCTGCCAAATATTTTGTTTTCGATATACTTGAAGTAATCAATTTTCAGGGATATGTTTGCTTTTAAAGAAACTTACCTCTGAGGCTTTTCAATTAAACGGCATAAATCCAAATATCTCTTATAGTAGTTCACCAGTAATAATAGCATTCAGTTGTTTTCTGCAGTGATTTCCAGATTTCACTTTTATTTCTAAACCTCCCCATGGCAGTTGAGTTTAACTTATATTTTAAATCAATGAGTATTTGACATACATATTTAATTTTGAGTTGGCTGATGCATTTTTTGATGATAATTTTTTAAAAATCAAACATATTAAAATATTTTATTAAAAACACAATTTCAGAGGAATTATTCATATGGTTCCAAATGTAGAGATGCTTGTGCATAAAAAAAATCACAGCCAGATTGAATTTACTGGAGTCACTTTAGCAATATATGTACACCTATTCTGTAATGACATGTAGAATTAAAATTAAATATAGATATATATATATATATATATTTTTCAAGTTAGGGTATATTTTTACCACAAGTAAATTGGATAAATGTGGCATATTTTCTGCTATCCTTTTTTTAAAATTTATTTGTTCTAATTAGGTATATAGGACAACAGAATGCATTTCAATACATTGTACACAAATGGAGCATAAATTTTCATTTCTCAGGTTGCACACGATGTAGAGTTGTACCATATGTGCAGTCATACATGTACCTCAGGTAATGATGTCCATCTCATTCTACCATCTTTTCTAATCCTCATTCTCCTCCCTTCCCTGCTTTATCATATTACCTCCATTCTTCCCATGCCCCACTGCCATTATGGATCAGCATCCACTTATCAGAGAGAACATTTGGCCTTTGGACTTTTGGGATTGGCTTACTTTGCTTAGCATGATATTCTCCACCTCCATCCATTTACCTGCAAATGCCATAATTTTATTCTCTTTTAATGCTGAGTAATATTCCATTGTGTATATATAGAATGTTTCTTTATCCATTCATCTATTGAAGATCATCTAGGCCAGTTTGACAGTTCAGCTATTGTAAATTGAACTGCTATAAACATTGTTGTGACTGTGTCACTATAGTATGCTGATTTTAAGTTCTTTTGATAAAGACCAAGGAATGGAATAGCTGGGTCGACTGGTGGTTCCACTCAGAGTTCTCTAAGAAATCTCTATACTGCTTTCCATATTGGCTACACCAATATGCAGTCCCACCAGCAATATATGAGTGTGCCTGTTCCCCACATCCTAACACTTATTACTGCTTGTATTCTTGATAATTGCCATTCTGACTGGAGTGAGATAAAGTCTTAGAGTAGTTTTGATTTGCATTTCTCTAATTGCTAGAATAGTTGAATTTTTTTTCATATTTTTTGATTGATTGTGTATCTTCTGAGACGTATCTTTTAAGTTCCTTAGCCCATTTATTAATTTGTTTTTGGTGTTAAGTATTTGGAGTTCTTTATATATTTTAGAAATTAGTGCTCTATCTGATGGGCATGTAGTAAAGACATTCTCCCACTCTGTGGGCTCTTTCCTCACATTATTGATTGTTGGCACACGCCTGTAATCCCAGCAGCTCAGGTGGCCAAGATAGGAGGATTGCAAGTTCAACATGAGCCTGGACAATGGTGAGGCACTAAGCAAGTCAGTGAGACCCTGTCTCTAAATAAACATACAAAATAATTTGTGGTTCAGTGGTCGAGTGCCCCAGATTTCAATCCTTGGTATCCTCCTGCCCCAAAAATAGGAAAAGAAAAAAATTGATAAAAAAAACAATGTTTAAAATTATGTTTTAAATAAACTACTATTTTATGTTTAAAATAAATTACTAAACACAAATTATTGTGTATTTGGCACTTTTCAATTAATGCAGATCTAATTTGACTAAGTATGTCCATTATTGTCTTAGTCTGGTTGGTCTGCTATAATAACATCAGCTGGGTAGCTTATAAACAATAGAAATCAATTTCTCCCTGTTTAGACTGACAGCTGAGGGCAAGTCACAGGGCAATTTTGTATTTGGTGAAGGTCTACTTTCTGGCTCATAGATGATGCCTTTTATCTGTGTCTTCATTTGGTGGAAAAGATGAGGGATCTCTCTGCATCAGTCTCATTCATGGTAATCCTTCCCTCATGACATAATCATTAGTTCCTAAAGGGCCCACATCCTAATGCTATTATTTGAGAGTCATGATTTCAACATATGAATTTTGGGAAGACACATCATTGTACATGAGAGACATAGTAATTATAAATGTTGCATTTATAACTCAAAACATTTAAAGGAAAATAAGTGCTGGTTAAAATGCTTTAAAACCTAAAAGTTTATGGTATTACTATATTAATGTGTGTATATGTATATGTATATATATATATATATATATATATATATATATATTGCATTTGTTTTCTCAAGGTAAGATTACAAGTTAAAATTTATTTATAATGTTTGTAACAGTAATTATAACCTTGTCAAATTGATAGTGCAGAAGAGAATACTAAGATTTCCCCCAAATGGGTAACATATTTGGCACAATTTTAACTTATAAACTATCAGCCACTCATACAATAAGAATCGATTTATAACTGGACTTTAAAAGCCCAGTCTTTATCACTGGGGAGGTCTGGATGTCCAGTCTTGATTCTCGGCCAAGGTCAGAAGGATTTATGATGTTCTATCTGAAATTTGAAAATTTCCTGGAAATCTCCAGGGTCACTTTATTAATGGTTTTTATCTGGCATACCGAGTGATACAGCCTGGCTAGACTATGTGATTAGAAGGGCACAAAACCCCTGCTTGAAATTTCTGCTTTGAATTCTCAGGAAGCCAGATTTCTAGCATAGATCTTGGTGGTTCGATACAGAAACAAAGTGAACTCTATGTACCAAGAGTTTGCCCACCACATACACACATCAGGAACTTGCCCCTGAGGATGATAAATTTTGCAAATTCAGCAACTCAGTTTACCGTAGTACAAAATTAGAGTCTCTGGAGAAGCTGGATTTATAGATATTGGTTAGCTGCCACAAAAAATCCATGCTACAAACTATACAAAGAACTAATTGCAAATGGCTCTGATATGGGTTGAAATCTGGGGAGAGAGACACTAGGGACACTTGGGTATCCCTTTCTTTCTTGAGGATATTTGTTCATTGATTCAGGTTTTGTCAAAGCAAAACAAAAGTTTGTTTGGTTTTATTTTCCTTTTTTTTTAAATCAAAAAACATAGTTGTTTGTGAAAATTCTTCCTCACTTCAAGGTTAAACCTTGAATGTCAACAGGTTGTCAGCCAACAATAACTACAGTCTTCCTGAACCTTCATAACTATTCTCTAAAAGAACAGATGAACTTGAAACGTGGTACCCATCATGGATCCAACAGTCAGGGAAAGCTTTGCCAAGGTAGGCTTCATCTGCTCCCTACTTATTTGTCTGTTTCTTTGGATCATTCAAAGTGCTTACTGTGTAAGTGGGGTCTCTTCTCACTTGTCACATATTGAAAAGGTGAAGTACCTTTTGAAGTGTCATGCAAGATAGCATAT
Organism: Marmota flaviventris; assembly: GCF_047511675.1. Classification (NCBI taxonomy): domain Eukaryota; kingdom Metazoa; phylum Chordata; class Mammalia; order Rodentia; family Sciuridae; genus Marmota; species Marmota flaviventris. The sequence continues at coordinate 52,538,830 of NC_092499.1, read as the reverse complement.
TTCTTAAACATGACTTTTGATATATTAGAACTGTTGAAGCAAATGGGCAGCATGAAAGAAAGGGATGGATGGAACTACCTTTATATGTTTTATGTTGTTTCTTTACTTTATATGGATGCAATATTTTTCTTATAGGGTATGCTTGAAAAGAGAAGATAAGAAGGGATCAGATTACTAGGGGCACAAGGCAAATCATCCCAAAGCTAAATAATGGTTAGCTATCCTCTTCCTAGTAAATACTGGGGCTAGTCAGAGATCCCGTTCTTTATCCATTGTGACGTTCATCAGAAGTCTTATTTCTTTTTTTTTTTAATTTTTTATTGTTGGCTGTTCAAAACATTACATAGTTCTTGATATATCATATTTCACACTTTGATTCAAGTGGGTTATGAGCTCCCATTTTTACCCCATATACAGATTGCAGAATTACATCAGTTACACATCCATTGATTTACATATTGCCATACTAGTGTCTGTTGTGTTCTGCTGCCTTTCCTATCCTCTACTATCCCCCCTCCCCTCCCCTCCCCTCCCCTCTTCTCTCTCTGCCCCCTCTACTGGCATTCATTTGTCCCCCTTGTATTATTTTTCCCTTTCCCCTCACTTCCTCTTGTATGTACTTTTGTATAACTCTGAGGGTCTCCTTCCATTTCCATGCAATTTCCCTTCTCTCTCCCTTTCCCTCCCACCTCTCATCCCTGTTTAATATTAATCTTCTTCTCATGCTCTTCGACCCTACTCTGTTCTTAGTTACTCTCCTTATATCAAAGAAGACATTTGGCATTTGTTTTTAGGGATTAGCTAGCTTCACTTAGCATAATCTGCTCTAATGCCATCCATTTCCCTGTAAATTCTATGATTTTGTCATTTTTTAATGCAGAGTAATACTCCATTGTGTATAAATGCCACATTTTTTTCACCGTTTGACCCAGCTATTCCCCTTCTCGGTCTATTCCCTAAAGACCTAAAAAGAGCATGCTACAGGGACACTGCTACATCGATGTTCATAGAAGTCTTATTTCTTTTAGAAACTCTTAATTGCCCCTCTCATTAAATTCAGTCATTATTCATCTCCACCTGCTTCATTTACTTTAACCACTGAAACACAAATTTTAAACTATAGGATTATAGTCCCTTCAGCTGTTCAGAAACCATGGAATGGGGATGCAGTTATTGCCATCAAATTCCATGTGTTATTATTATAATGTAAACAGTTTTAAGCTGCAACTGAAGAAGAATAATAGTAAAAATAATTTCAATAAAACACAAGGTTATTATAAAATAACCAAGTAATTTTCCATAAATGTATCCAAAGCTACATTATTGAGAAAAATTCTAGAAAAAAACATTTCAATATGACAGCTCATAATAGTAAAAGAGAAATATTTTGTTAAACAAGGAATAAAATCAGAAGCTTTTATTTAATACCTCCATATTATTGAGCAGAATAGGAAAGTGCTGTATGTGCCATATAATAAACTTAGTAACCAGAATGTTAAATCTAGTTTAACACATATGTTTGCTCCATCATGTCTATAAGAAACAATATTTTTGTGCTGAATATTTTTATGTTGAAACACTCTTTTGGCCTTAGAGACCTCATTTGTTATTATTTATACAATAACTTGTATTGTTTTATCAAGTCTATTATATAGTTTCTTGTACTTTCATAAATAACAGTCAAGCAAATATAACATTTAAATAAAATATGTTTAGTATATTTTCATTTTCAAAATTTGTCTAAACATAAATTTACCATATTGTAGACATTTTTTTTTAATTTGGCATTTTAGTTCATATTTATCCCAGTTGTTTTCTTAGGAGAAAATCTGTTTTTAATGTAGGACTAAAATTTACACTAGCTTTACTCATCTTATGATAGTTGTTGTGCATATTGGGGGATGGTATTCTCCTCCAGTTACTCTCTTGCCCAGGGAGTGGGATATAGGAATGACAGTACTCTCAATTTAGCCTGTGGGATCTTAGGGTATTATTCTAACTTTGTTCCATCCAAACATACAGAGAATTCAAAGACAGATTATTAAATGTTTTCCTTAATTTTTGTTCTTCTTTTTGGGTACTTCTCAATTAAGTGCTTTGGTCATGGAAAATACTTAACCATCTTTTTAAGTATAAATGTGTAACAATGTGAATGCTTCATTTGTCTGACACATCCAAGCATATGTATCAACACCGTAAGCATGTGGAGTTAAAGGAGGAAATAGCTTGGCTCTGAGGATCCAGCTGAAGTTCATACTTTATACAGATTTGTTATGCTATGTATTTAAATTTCTGCTTCATCTCTATGGATGAATTTTCTTGTCTACCACATTCTAATACATTTTATCTACCTTAGGATTATTTCATTTTTTTCTTTGCCTTTTCTTCCTTGAGCAGGTTTCACTTTTTTTATTTGCTTGCTTCTTGTGTTTGTGTGTGTGTTTCTTTTTTGTTGTTGTTGTTTGTTTGTTTTTTAGCTATGGAGGCCAGGGTTCTTTCAGGTAATTAGCCTCAGTTCTGTGCAACCTCAGTAAAAGCATTTCTAAAAGGAGCCATTTCACTACCTAAGTTATAAATCTTTATTTTCTGCTGAATAACATATATACACTTATATCCCAATCTATTTGTAATTTCAAATTCCACAGGATAAATTTAGGATAAATAAGTATCTGTCTCCTAACAACACTGTTTGTAATCTAGAATCGTATTGGTCTACTTGCTTTGAATTGGGTTCATATACAACTTCTTTACAGCTTTTCCCTCAAGGATCTTTGACTTTATCTTTGAAAAATTAATGGCCACTTTCTCAATGAAATTTTTTGATCTGTCAGTAAATAGTGAATTATCAAAAGATCACTCTTGCCTCCAGCCATCACAGGAATCTGCACAGCTTGTTACAATAGATAATTTGTGTTCTATTAGATCATTAGGCATATTTTGAAAGGGGACTTTGGAACCTTCCATTTCACATACTATAAGTAAAGTAGAATATATCAAATTAAAGTGAAAATGTAAGCAATCATTTCATAAACATTGTCTTTTTATTTCAAAATTGTTTTTTTTTAATTTTTTATTGTTGGTTGTTCAAAACATTACAAATTTCTTGACATATCATATTCCACACTTTGATTCAAGTGGGTTATGAACTCCCACCTTCACCCCATACACAGATTGCAGAATCACATCAGTTACACATCCATTGATTTACATATTGCCATACTAGTGTCTGTTGTGCTCCGCTGCCTTTCCCATCCTCCACCATCCCCCCTCACCACCTCTCCCCTCCCCTCCCCTCCTCTCTCTCTACCCCCTCCACTGTATAACCCTGAAGGTCTCCTTCCATTTCCATGCAATTTCCCTTCTCTCTCCCTTTCCCTCCCACCTCTCATCCCTGTTAAATGTTAATCTTCTTCTCCTGCTCTTCGTCCCTACTCTGATCTTAGTTACTCTCCTTATATCAAAGAAGACATTTGGCATTTGTTTTTTAGGGATTGGCTAGCTTCACTTAGCATAATCTGCTCTAATGCCATCCATTTCCCTGCAAATTCTATGATTTTGTCATTTTTTATGCAGAGTAATACTCCATTGTGTATAAATGCCACATTTTTTTATCCATTCGTCTATTGAAGGGCATCTAGGTTGGTTCCACAGTCTTGCTATTGTGAATCGTGCTGCTATGAACATCGATGTAGCAGTGTCCCTGTAGCATGCTCTTTTTAGGTCTTTAGGGAATAGACCAAGAAGGGGAATAGCTGGGTCAAATGGTGACTCCATTCCCAGCTTTCCAAGAAATCTCCATACTGCTTTCCAAATTGGCTGCACCAATTTGCAGTCCCACCAGCAATGTACAAGTGTACCCTTTTCCCCACATCCTCGCCAGCACTTGTTGTTTGACTTCCTAATGGCTGCCAATCTTACTGGAGTGAGATGGTATCTTAGGGTGGTTTTGATTTGCATTTCTCTGAAAGCTAGAGATGGTGAGCATTTTTTCATGTACTTGTTGATTGACTGTATGTCCTCCTCTGAGAAGTGTCTGTTCAGGTCCTTGGCCCATTTGTTGATTGGGTTGTTTGTTCTCTTATTGTCTAATTTTTTGAGTTCTTTGTATACTCTGGATATTAGGGCTCTATCTGAAGTGTGAGGAGTAAAGATTTGTTCCCAGGGTGTAGGCTCCCTATTTACCTCTCTTATTGTTTCTTTTGCTGAGAAAAAACTTTTTAGTTTGAGTAAGTCCCATTTGTTGATTCTAGTTATTAACTTTTGTGCTATGGGTGTCCTATTGAGGAATTTGGAGCCCGACCCCACCGAATGTAGATCGTAGCCAACTTTTTCTTCTATCAGACGGCGTGTCTCTAATTTGATATCAAGCTCCTTGATCCATTTTGAATTCACTTTTGTGCATGGCGAGAGAAAGGGATTCAGTTTCATTTTGTTGCATATGGATTTCCAGTTTTCCCAGCACCATTTGTTGAAGATGCTATCCTTCCTCCATTGCATGCTTTTAGCCCCTTTATCAAATATAAGATAGTTGTAGTTTTGTGGATTGGTTTCTGTGTCCTCTATTCTGTACCATTGGTCCACCCGCCTGTTTTGGTACCAGTACCATGCTGTTTTTGTTACTATTGCTCTGTAGTATAGTTTGAAGTCTGGTATCGCTATACCGCCTGATTCACACTTCCTGCTTAGCATTGTTTTTGCTATTCTGGGTCTTTTATTTTTCCATATGAATTTCATGATTGCTTTCTCTATTTCTACAAGAAATTCCATTGGGATTTTGATTGGCATTGCATTAAACCTATAGAGAACTTTTGGTAATATCGCCATTTTGATGATGTTAGTTCTGCCTATCCATGAACAGGGTATATTTTTCCATCTTCTAAGATCTTCTTCTATTTCTCTCTTTAGGGTTCTGTAGTTTTCATTGTATAAGTCTTTCACCTCTTTTGTTAGGTTGATTCCCAAGTATTTTATTTTTTTTGAAGATATTGTGAATGGAGTGGTTGTCCTCATTTCCATTTCAGAGGATTTGTCGCTGATATACAGGAATGCCTTTGATTTATGCGTGTTGATTTTATAGCCTGCCACTTTGCTGAATTCATTTATTAGCTCTAATAGTTTCTTTCTAGAGCCTTTTGGGTCTGCTAGGTATAGAATCATATCATCTGCAAATAGTGATAATTTAAGTTCTTCTTTTCCTATTTTGATGCCTTTAATTTCTTTCATCTGTCTAATTGCTCTGGCCAGTGTTTCGAGAACTATGTTGAACAGAAGTGGAGAGAGAGGGCATCCCTGTCTTGTTCCAGATTTTAGAGGGAATGCCTTCAATTTTTCTCCATTCAGAATGATGCTAGCCTGAGGCTTAGCATAGATTGCTTTTACAATATTGAGGTATGTTCCTGTTATCCCTAGTTTTTCTAGAGTTTTGTACATAAAGGGATGCTGTACTTTGTCAAATGCTTTTTCCGCATCTATCGAGATGATCATATGGTTCTTATTTCTAAGTCTATTGATGTGGTGAATAACATTTATTGATTTCCATATATTGAACCAGCCTTGCATCCCAGGGATGACTCCTACTTGATCATGGTGCACAATTTTTTTGATATGTTTTTGTATCCGATTCGCCAGAATTTTATTGAGGATTTTTGCATCTAGGTTCATTAGAGATATTGGTCTGTAGTTTTCTTTCTTTGAAGTGTCTTTGTCTGGTTTAGGTATCAGGGTGATGTTGGCCTCATAGAATGAATTTGGAAGTTCTCCCTCTTTTTCTATTTCCTGAAGTAGCTTGAAAAGTATTGGTATTAGTTCTTCTTTAAAGGTTTTGTAAAACTCTGCTGTATACCCATCCGGTCCTGGGCTTTTCTTAGTTGGTAGTCTTTTGATGGTTTCTTCTATTTCCTCAATTGATATTGGTCTGTTTAGGTTGTCTATATCCTCCTGACTCAATCTGGGCAGATCATATGACTTAAGAAATTTATCTATGCCTTCACTATCTTCTAATTTATTGGAGTATAAGGATTCAAAATAGTTTTTGATTATCTTCTGTATTTCTGAAGTGTCTGTTGTGATATTGCCTTTTTCATCCCGTATGCTAGTAATTTGAGTTCTCTCTCTTCTTCTCTTCGCTAGCATGGCTAAGGGTCTGTCGATTTTGTTTATTTTTTCAAAGAACCAACTTTTAGTTTTGTCAATTTTTTCAATTGTTTCTTTTGTTTCGATTTCATTAATTTCAGCTCTGATTTTAATTATTTCTTGCCTTCTACTTCTTTTGCTGTTGTTTTGCTCTTCTTTTTCTAGGATTTTGAGATGAAGTATGAGATCATTTATTTGTTGGTTTTTTCCTTTTTTAAGGAATGAACTCCAAGCAATGAATTTTCCTCTTAGAACTACTTTCAATGTGTCCCATAGATTCCGATATGTTGTGTCTGTGTTTTCATTTATCTCTAAGAATTTTTTAATTTCCTCCTTGATGTCTTCTATAACCCATTGATCATTCAGTAACCTATTGTTCATTCTCCAAGTGATGTATTCTTTTTCCTTCCTTCTTTTATCATTGATTTTCAGTTCCATTCCATTATGATCAGATAGGATGCATGGTATTATCTCTACTCCTTTATATTGTCTAAGAGTTGCCCTGTGACATAATATATGATCTATTTTTGAGAAGGATCCATGTGCTGCTGAGAAAAAAAGTGTAAGTGCTTGATGTTGGGTGGTATATTCTATATATGTCAATTAAGTCTAGGTTATTAATTGTGTTATTGAGTTCTATAGTTTCCTTATTCAACTTTTGTTTGGAAGATCTGTCCAGTGGCGAGAGAGGTGTGTTGAAGTCTCCCATGATTATTGTATGGTGGTCTATTAGACTCTTGAACTTGAGAAGAGTTTGTTTGATGAACATAGCTGCACCATTGTTTGGGGCATATATATTTATGATTGTTATGTCTTGTTGGTGTATGGTTCCCTTAAGCAGTATGTAGTGTCCCTCTTTATCCCTTTTGATTAACTTTGGCTTGAAATCTATTTTATTTGATATGAGTATGGACACTCCTGCTTGTTTCCGAAGTCCATATGAGTGATATGATTTTTCCCAACCTTTCACCTTCAGCCTATGTATGTCTTTTCCTATCAAATGCGTCTCCTGTAGGCAGCATATTGTTGGGTCTTGACTTTGGGGAATGAAATGGAAATGATGTAATTATAGATTGGAAGATCCACCATCTAGTAAAGGAACCACAAGTTATTAGTACTACCACAAGATGTTAGTGTATCTGTATAAGGAGGTCTCTCTTCCTGGGTGGATAGAGGAGAAAGACTCAAATCTACCCACAATAGGTGCTTTCTCCTGCATCAGTCTAGCTTTGGAGACATTAGTGGCAAATGTTCCCCACCCCCACCAAAAATAAATAAATAAATAAAGTCGGTTTATTTATTTATCTATGTTCTAACCACATTAAAAAAAAAAGTAAACAAAACTCTGTATTTTTATGAAACTTGATGAACCATCATATTCCAAACTGTACATTCACAGAAATACATAGTTATCAAAAATGCACACACTTCCCCTGCCTATCCAGCACCTTTGGCTTCCTAGACCTGGTCTGCTTTGGTATCTTCATCCTCAGCAGGTTGTCAGGATCCTTGCCAATCTCAGCTTTTCCCTGTTCTCTTTAAGTACCTTCTCTCTCTTCTTTTCAGGAACCTTTTCAGGCTTACACTCTAGCTTTGGAATAATGGGTTCAGAACAATCTTTCATATATCCTCTATGGTCCATCCATCACCATGGCTTTATCTATGTTAGGAAAACTTTCAGTCTTTCTTTAGCACATGAAGATGACCCTACAGGACATCTTCACTGGAGGTGGAGAAGCAGTGGTGTAGGGACGGTGGTCAGTATGAGAGATGGTTCTTTTCTTTCTTCATAGTATAAAATTATTTTTTAACTGTATACCTGATTCTTAGTGATAGACTGGTTTAAAGGGAAAAACAGTGTATATTTTGAAATTATTATCAATAAGTAGTAGAAACATGTAACTTTTTGTTTACATGATAGTATTTTATCATAAGTGTTGCAATTTTCTATTTATTTTTATATCTAATCCACTCATTTTTAAACTTCTCAGGTCAACAACAAAAACAAAACTTTATTTCTAAACCATGGTACAAAGCCCTGAGTATCGAAATCATAATTATTAGTTTTTAAATTAATTGAATATTAGACAATAGTAGACAATGAATTCCATTATCAATACCAGGGCAACACATTAGATCTGTTAAAAATTAGTAATTGATGATAAATAATGTTACAAAGTAAATGACTTAAATCATTATGCATAGTGAGACTTAATAAAAGGATGTATCAGGCATAAACAGTCTGATTACTGCAAAGGAAAAGATTTGCAGTTTCATACAATGTTTGATGTTGAGATATTAGTAACTGGGTACTCTGAGGCTATATGCTTCAGTTTTTGACTCATTAGTGGATGCAAAAATGAATGCTTAGAAACTTTTGGATATATTTGCCGGTGGCTCAAATAATTAGAGTTGTTCACCATCTTTGGAGCAATACTTTATTTTTGCAGATACATGGACACTATCATTCTCTTCCTAATTTACAAAGTTCTTCACACTCATTTTAGGATTATTCTCCAAAAGTAAAAATTACTCTTATTAGATGAGTAAATCATTAGTTCTTGTTTTGTGAAGATCCTATAAAATTCACAAAGCTCAGTTTTATCCCTTATGTAAGTCACTATATGCATGGTTTAACTTTCTCTCTCTAATAACCCTAAGTTCAACTTTGATGAACCTCTTGTCACTTCCTAACTGGGCCATCCAATTTAATGCTCTAGTGTTTAGGTTCTTACCATTGCCTAGAATGCTCTGCTCTTAACCTCATGTGTCAATTTAAAAAAATTCTTGAATACCTCAATATTTACCTTTTCAAATAAACTTTGAAGTAACTTAAAGAAGTGAATTGTGTGACTCCCTTTTCTTGCTTCTGTAGCAATTCCTTCATATCTATGTCACTGGGCCATCCTGATGTGATGCCAGGATTTGGCACTGTCTGTATTCTCTGCATATCAACACTAATAGGACAGGAACTATATGTCTGTAAGCTCAAAAGTCAGTACCTGGATTGACTGAGACTTCAAAAATAAATCAATAAATAGATAAGTAATCATCAATAAAAGTCATAAATTATTCCTGTTTTATTTTATTAAAAGATAACTGAATATAAGAATATGTTTCTTCTGCCCATACTATTAAATGGAATTTTGAAAATAATCGTTCATAAAATAAATGACTAATCTTTGTCTTACTTTTAATTTACATGAGTAATAACATTAAAATATGTACATATTAAATACATATTCAAAATTAATTATTTTATTAATGATTGAAAGAAAAATTAAACTTCACTTTGTGTGACTCTCATGGAATCCATCAAAAATTTTCATTATTTTCCTTTTGCTCAACCTTCATCATCATATAGATGAACTTGAATTTGTATGATTACAATTGCTGTTGTCAAAAGTTATATTCTGAGTAATGGCAGCTTTGTAACAGTAATTTCCCAGTGAGATTATATATATATATATATATATATATATATATATATATATATATATATATATATATATATATATTCTACAAATGTATTCAAATGCATTTTTACTTAGTCCTTTAAAATATCATTATCTAAAGCTTATCACAGAATCACAGGTAATTGTCATTAGATTTAATAAAGCATACACATATGCACATGCATGCAGAACCGGAGCATCACTCCCTTGCTTTGTGTACATACCACTGTCATATTTCACTTATTTCATTTTGGTGTGGTGAACCTATTACAGCAATAATTACAAGAAAATGCATCACTAGTTTATTTTTGCCACCTACAACTGAGTAAGCCACTTTGTGTTCTATATTCATTTTTTAAAAAATCTTTTTGTTTACCTATTTTAAGCACTGTAACTTCCAGTAATGCTGAATAAACCAAAATACCCAGGAGAACAATGTTAAATGAAGAACTATTTAAAGATAATTTTCTATATGTACCACAAAGGAGTGTGGCACAGAGTTAAGATTTGCATTTGAGGCTGCTGTGGAGATGTGAAAACAAATCTTACCTAAAAAACTAATAAATTCTGATTGTGACAACGGAAAATGGAGAATGGCAGGAATAGATATGGTTGGCCCCAGAACATTAGCCAGGAAATCAGCAGAAACATCAAGAAAGTCACAATATGAAAGCCTAGAATTGGGATCCTTGCATTAGAATGAGGTTGCAGCAGAACAAAAGAGGATGTTACCTGCCCAGAATGGGGCAGAGGACAAAAACACCCCCACACACTTCACCCCTGCCCAGACTCTCACCATCAGGCTGAGCTGACTAACATGTGACAGTAGAAAGCTGTTGGATTTTTTTTTTAATTATAAGACATAAAATCATAGAATATCACTCTAGAGAGACAAAGCAATGATCAAAATTATAGTCAGGTACAGGAATTATCAGAAAGGTTTTAAAATGACTATGAACAATATATTAAAATATCCAAAGTAAACAAGTGTAAAATGGAAAATAATAGAGAAATGTTAGAGCAACAGTATCAAGATTTTATACAATAATTTTCATTTATTTTTAATAACCAAATTTCTCTCAAATCATATTTTTCAAACATATTAGAATTATTAATTATGGCAAAATACATTACAATCAAGGAAATACACCTAATGGGAAAAAGAGGATAATGTGCTTAGATTGTATTTGAAATTTTGAAAACTATAATTAATGTTTTGATATTTTAAAAAGAAAAAAATTACAGTCATATACTAATCCTAGAGTATGTAGTAAAGCAATTTAAAATTGGAATTTTATAAATAATTCATATGTATCATTGCTCCTTTCCTAGAAATATTTTAATATCTTGCTTCAGTGTATTTTAAATTATTTTTCCAAATAATTTGGGTTATGCAGAAGAGTTGTTAAGAAATTCCCACATAGGCTTTAAACAGTTTTCTCTAATCTTAAAATCTTACATAACTATGGTTTATTTATCAGGACAAAGAACTGAACAAAACTGAACTTTGCAATACTAATCAAACGACTGATTTGATTCTGCCCAGGAACACAATCTATGATATCCTGTTAAATTTCATTATATCACCTTCATCTCTAATCTGTGGCAATATTCAGTCTTTCTCCAACATGATGACTTGGTCATTTTTGAAGAGTGCTGGCCAAATCTTTTGTAGAATGTCCTTCAGTTTTGATTAGTTTGATATTTCCTCATAATTTGTCATGTATCTGTGAAAATAAGTTTGAGGGCTATATTACTAATTAATCACTCATTTTTTCTTTCATACAAACACTGTGTATCCATAGGCGCCACTGTTGTGCGCTTGCATACTGAACAATATTGGTGGGTTCTGTATACATTGCAGTGCTGTATTTATTTACTCCCATAGTTCACAGAATGCAGAAATAGCTGTATTATGGAACGATGACTTACTTTACAACCTGAGGAGAATTCTCAGGTTGTAAATGTTTTAACAAAGGACATGTTTCTATGGTAGTGATATTCCTAATAACTTCTTGTCAGGATATCTCAGAATGTGTTTATACCCTGTACCAATATTTCCCCCATATATTACAGCTACATTAATAAAAAGATACCTAAAAACAACACAAAAATTCAACATGAGTTTTACCCAAATTCCATTACCTTAAAGGATTTCATCACAAAATTTCTAGACTTAGATTTCCACTTAAAGTCTTTTTTTTTAATTAACTTTTTTTTATTATTAATGTAACAAATAATTTCTTCCACAATGGCAACTGTGGTAAAAAATGCCAACATCAGCCAACCTGCCAACATATCCTATGGTCTTTTAATTAATATAGTGCATAGACATTTATAAACTACACAACCATACCAATTTATAAGCAACTAATAATTTTGAAATGTTAGAATATAATAAATTTACACCGCAAATAGTTTATTTTCCTCATATTATTTTTTCATATTCACACGACCCACATTTTTTTTAATCAGACTCCATTAAATTCTAGATTTAAATAGAACTAAGCATAAAACAAAATAGCTCTTATCAGTGTCTAAGCCACTTAAAGCTATTCTCTAAAAAATAAGTTATTCAACCCAAGGCAAACATGGAGAAAGTTGGAGCTGAAGCTTTGGTTCCCCATAGTTTGATCTGTTAAACCCATGGGAACTTTCAAGATTCAGTTTTTTAGTAGCTTCATGCCATAAAGGTAACTGTCACTAGTGGAATGTCCATTAGCCACAGAAAGACCCCCAGACACATTCGACAGGGTGTTCAATCTGCAGAAAATGGGGAGTTTGGAGTGGTATGCAATCAGATTAACACATTTTTAATCCTTAGTCAAACATAAATATTATACCTAAATAACAATCTCGAAGGAGCTTGAAACTTAAATCATGAACTAACTAACCCTGAAGAACGTAAAGGTTCTATTCGGAATGGAAATGATAACCACTTGGCCAGTTTTCTGCAGTGAATCACAGACTGACATCATGCAGTCAGTTCAGAGACTGCAGTGCTCCTCCCTGAGGCTGTAACAGTTAGGCCATTACCTGACATGTGCTTCAGGACACCCAGTGATAGCAAAACAGGTCAGTCCTATGACACACAGGGTTAGGTCTTGTAACTCTGAAGTGTTAGGTAAAACCAATGTTGGGTTTTCCTCATAACTTTTCCTTAAATCCTTTTATTTTCATGAGTAAATCCAGGCCTACTTTGGGCTCTCCATGTTAAGCCTGTGGAAGCTGCGGCTGCGGCTGCTGCTGCTGCTCGATGGCTCTTTTTCTACGTTATGGTCCTATTTCTGCTAAATTGTCCTTCAAGTCTTAGTCAATTTCAGTTTTCTAAAAACTCTTCTTTTTAGAATACTGAGACTATCAGTAAATTTAAATTAAAAAAAATTTTCAATCTTATTTTTCAAATACAACAGAATTCTGATATCTGATGCTGGGTGATTTCTGTTCACTTAGTATCAATGTTGTAAAGAGGTTCAACTGAACTTTTATTTAACGAGGTGAGTTTCAACTCTAAAAATGGTAAATTAACCTCTTTTTTTTTGTGGGAATCTAAAGTGTAACCCTTAGGAGATTATCTTTAAGTTAAAAACATAAAATTAGGCCGATGATGATTAAATACAATGTTAACAAGTACATTGAGCAATAAACTGAAACTTTCATTTAACTGACATCTGCTAGTTTTTTATTAAGTATAAAGGCCAGTTAATCAATTCATTAGATTGGTCAAGGCAAGACACCTGAACTACACAACAGAATTTAAAAAGCAGTTGGTTTTGTAGTAGTTCTCTGGTAATCACACACCCACGCACACATACAAACAAATTGGTAGAGTACTCTGGATATTAGATTCCCCCATAATCTTGTATAATGCACTGTTCACAATCTGCAGTTTTTTGATAACGATATAAATTGGACATGACCAAATTAGAGATGACTGATAAACTCTTTTGGGAACTTTAGCTGTATTCCCCCAAAGATTGACTTTAAACTAAAAAAAAAAAAATCATATAAAAACACAAGATTTAACAGACACTTTGAAAAAAATCAAATTATAACTCAATTGTCTACTTTTTAAATATGACTAAGAAAAAAGTTTTAAGTAGTAATGTCTACATTTAAAAAAATGACAAACTATTAACTGGGTGAATCTGGGTTGGGGGAAAGCTATACAGTATTATTGCACTCCACGAATGTGCAGAATTCCAGAACGTGCCAGCACAGAAAAACTATTTTGCATTGAGGTTTTCCAAGAGGTACAAGGAGCCTGCCAAAAAAGCATCTGGTCTGTACTAACAGCTGGCTGTCTTCAGTACAGACCTTCATAGTGTCAGTCACGCTGCTCTTGCAAAGATCCCTTAATGTAAGAGTTTTCAGTGCTGATAGGTGGGGCTATGATCAATGATGCGGAATTGAATCCATGTGCACGTTGAGTTTCATTTCATTGTCAAGAATTTGAACAAGTTGTTGCATGGATGGAAGATGACCAGATTCCAGCTTAGACCATACAGGCACGTCATTTAAAGTTATCTCAAATGCACCTGTTGACATACACTGGTTCTCAATCATGTTGCTTAAGAAGAAAACTATCATACATGCATAGACCTTATTCTCCTGGCCCCACTGCCAGATGCTAGGAGCTTGCATGCCAAAGAAAGCAAAAGGGTCCTTGCCAACAATGATCAAGCCTATTAATACGAGTTTGAAGATTGACAGGAAAGAGGCTATGTGTCTATAAATTGGTTGAGGGAGGTAATTCTCTCCTTCGATTCGGATGTCTGGGTACCGCTGACTAATAACCCGCATGTACTCCTCAAACACCCGCCTGTAACCTCGGGAAACACAAATCTGGAACTTGAGCAGCGGCCCGGTAGCGTACTGCATCTTTAACCTCTTGCTGGGCACGCAGCCCAGGTTGGCCAAGGCCTCGCTCCGGGCCACCGCCGACGCCGCCACCAGGAGAAGCAGCAGAAGCCTCATCTTACTCGAGACTGCCGCTGCAGCCGCCTTCAGACTGAGACTGCGGCCGCCCAGAGCCTCGCCGCCGGCGGCTCCCCCACTTAAAGTCTTTTTCCTATATTAGTTTCAATCTATCCATTATAAAAATACAGATTAGGAAATATTTTCTTATTGTCTTGCTCAATGGAATTGAAAATCTTAAAGCTGCGATAAAATATACAGAAAATAACTCTCGAATAAAAAAATAATGCATAAAAATTAAGTTTTGGGGAAGTGTCAAAAGAATCGATAGGTCTCCTTGAAACATGTTAGAGAATTTCATGTTAAAATGCATTAAGTAAATATGATTTTTCAATTTTTCATCTTTGGGGCACATGAATTAACATAATAAATTGATTAGTAAATAAGCCTTAATGAAGTCCTCTCTGTCCTTTCTCTTTATCAATGGGAATTTGTTTTAATATATTTTAGGTGATAGAATTTTTATCTAAATTCTTCATGAATATTAGCATATTAGTATGTATCCCCATATCAACTCAAATATTCTCCCACTAATGAAATTTTGCAAAACTCTCATTGACAAAATGACCTAGAGAATTATGAAAATTAAAAGAATTTGCATATTATATCTATGGGTGATTGAACTATAACATTTAAAAACGGAAAAATTTTATAAAATTGTGTATGTTAGTTTTCCAAAGCAACAAGACAACTTTTTTCTATTTTCTAAGTCATGGAAATTTAAATAAATAATTTGATTCTTCTTGGCATCTACAATACATGCAAAACAGGATGCTACAATATAAATTAAATTGTCTTAGTAAAATAGCCATTACTTTTACTATAATTGAATACTTGATCTTTCAGTACATGTTCAGGTATTATCCATACTTTGATTACAAATCTGAAATTTGCTTCCATTTACCCAGCAATTTATACACATTCTTTTTATTATAAATCCTAAATGATTAATTCTTATATAATCACTGTATGATATAACTTGGAATTTACGATGTACTTTTAAAAATAAAATGATATTATCATGGACACAATTTAACAGGATTTCTAAGTCCAGAGTTCTGATCAAAATAAAAAATATTATTATTAGTGTTTTTTTAATAGTTATTTTGCAAGAGATTAGTATATCACTGTGCACAGAAATAACTATGCAGTGGGAAACTTTATTTTTAACTTGATCTTTCCTCTTTATGCTCTTTTCAATTACCATTTGGTCCTGAGTATAGTGTCCATATGTTTCTACTTCAGAAATGATATCTACTCAATTTCATAATTACCATCTAAAATTTTTCTTGCCACATATTAAACCCTAGAAACTCTGACCCACCCTGGGTGTTTTTCTTAGCTGCTCAAATTTTCACTTACCATTGTTAATGTATTTAGTAATTCTCTGTTTCACTCATATAAATTTGCAAAACTCAAGTTTTTAAAGTAAAATATAATTCACAAATCCTTCTAATGGAGGAAATATTTTGGGTCAAATATATTTCCGATGATTCTCAAATATGATAGTAAGGAAATAAAATCCCTTGGGTTTATTGTTTTAACAGAAAGGATTTAAAAATATTTATCACTTGTATAATTTTGTGCCCAAATTATACATTAAATTATTAAAAATAAATATTTCCTATACTAATTTAGTATATAGTTTTCCACATTAATTCTGTTGGTGTTTTTTTCTATTTATGCCTTGTATTCAATTAATTTAATTCACCATAATCTAGCATTTTCTATTTTTATGTCTTAAAATATATAAAGGTGTCAAGTTCTAATATTATAATACTTTATTTTAATAAAGTTCATTATGTCCATACTGTAGTTTCAGTTAATAGTATTTTTTTAGTGAAATTAGCTAATTCAGAATGAAATTTATTTTACTAATGTCTTCCCTTAAATTTCCTTGTAAATATCTTCTTATAATTTTAGAAACTCCTTATTTAACTGAAAAAAATTATTAAATATTTAAAATAAACCTATTCTGGAAATCAAAAATATTAATATTTACAACTAAAATAAGCTTTTGTGTAAAAGATAAACATAAGTTATTTAGATGTAGAAATACATAATAAAAATCTCTGAAAGATTTTTTTCTATGCAAAGGGACAAAACTTTTGAAGTCATTTTAGATTTTATTAAAAAGATGACACTTGGAAAATATTATGGATTTATGTATTCTTTTATAATTTAAATTATAACAAGATATAGTCATATGTGTGAGTGTGTATATATTTTGATTTAATTTTATTAAATTTCAATATGGATAGAAAAAATACATATATTTTCAAATGTGTAAATTAATAGGTAAAATAATTTAACTATGGGAAATTAAGAATTTTGCAGAGAATTGGTAATTCTGAAGTTAGTCTTCAAACATAGGAAAAAAATAATTTGTGTCAAAACAGTAATTTTTTTCAAATGTTAAATGTAGTACTTCAACATTACTGTTCCACTGTTTAACCATCACCCCTGCATTATCATATATTCATGAGTATTCCAAGAATCCAAATTTTGCGGGAAAAAAATAGTAATAAATAATTTTTAAGTAATACTGGAACATTTTTTTTCAAATAAAAACTCTACATAATGATTACAAATGTCCCTTCTTTCCAAAAACAATGTGGCATAAAATATTCGATGATTATGCCATGAAGTACAGTATTCTTTCACATCTCCAAATTCAAAGAATATTCAAATATTTAATACTTTCTTTTGGTAAAATTTTCATATTATTCAAGTGATCTCAAAATTAACACTGCAATTAAAGTATATTAAAAAGAATGCTATATCAGTCAAGAAATATCAGTCCCTTTTTTCTTATATTTTAAATTTTAAAAATATTGATTTCACTTAATTCTTGATTGAAGAGCAAAAATGCCCTTTAACTTGGGTAAAAATGCTAAAAGTATGAACAGAAAATTTTTTACATGAGTGAAGCAGATATATTTTCCATATCAGATATAATTATAGATAAGATGCATTTAATACTATTAAATTATATCTATCATGATGAGAATATTTTAGTAATAATCTACTGGAATGCACTAACCCTGCTGATTGCCCTTCATTATAGCCACAAATATGATTGTTCAAAGAACCCTACTATACATATCTCTTTTTGTTTATGAAATATTGTTTTGTTTATAACTATACGTACTCAAATTCCAAATGATGAAGGCAGAAGGAGAAAAAGGCTTCTTAATATGCTTGACCTTCTGCTCCCTACGATCTTATTTTTCCTTCCCATTAAAATTACTCTTTTCTTCAAAGCAAATGTTTTTAGATGCTGATTCCAATATTTTATTCCTATCACTCTTAGCCTACTTTATTCCTTTGACATCCTCTAAAACTACTTTTCATCTTTTTCTCTTCCTACAGCATTTATTTGCACACAGATATTTTAGAGCTGGTCACAACATAAAATGTCAAGCTCTGAATAATCTTATTTTCAGTCTCTATTATTCAATGAACAAAACTCTTGGACCTCAATAGAACCTTAAACTCTTTTGGTCCTATGACATACCATTTACTGGAATTCACTTACCTCACATTCCCATTTTCCTTAAATTCACTTTCAATAACATCATCTGTTATTATAATTATGCCCTTTAATATGTTTGTAAATTTTTACCTGTTTTTCTGTGACTTTTCTTTCACTGGTTGAAAAATAAATTACAAACTTTAATTAAATATCCTTTATGCACTGAATATATGCAGTTGAATAAGACTTAAGGAAAGCACAATATCATGGTGCTTGATCTAACATTAAAATTCTGACCAGAAGCAGAAGTGTATTCATAGTACTGCCCAACATTTATATTGTGATTCATCTAACCCACATAGTCTTCTACTTCCACTGATGAGTATATCAAAGTTACTGAAACTTCCTCAGTTCTTGGGTTCTTTAGTGTCTCACAGTAATCTTTTGTCATGATTCTCATAAATCGAAAGGAACACTAAGCATATCTGTTTTAAGTCATTAGCTACTATAATATGAATTTATATCAAAATAATAAAGCAGATATTTGAAAATCACATTGAAAGAAACATTTTATTCTATTTTAAGTGACCACTCTTTCTTACAAAGGGGTGTGTTAACCTGTTGAGCATGGCACAATTCACCTTCATTTCCTGTTTCAATATATATCCTCATTTACATATTTTCTTTTTTGATCACAGCAACAGCCAAAATCCAGATTGCAAAAACTGCCATCATCCAAAAGATAAAGTGTGATCTGTGTCAAAACTATGAACTATCTCAGTTTTGTAATTTCAATAGTAGGCTGAAGATTTCAAGAATATGTACAAAGCCTCACACTTTTTCAAACATCTCAATCTTCCCTTTGTGATGCCTGTCTACTCTTCCTTGCACACTTCCTGAGCTGCAGGACTATATTGTATCATTCTCTGTTCTCATATCTGTCACAATTCTTATCCCAAGCTCATGTAGTTTGTCAATCTGATGTTTACTCATCTATGAAAAGAGAAAATTCAAAGTGAAACTTACACAAACTCTTACCAATCTACTATATCTATCTCCTATAGGTATGCTGATATTTTATTTTCCCATTATGAATGGAACTCTGTGTTCTTACTCAAGATCAAACTGTCATTTGTGTCTAGATTAAGTCTAAATATGTCTACCCTCTCAATGATCAAATATTTCCCCCCAATTTACCATTTCATACTGGAGGATGGACATGCTGTTATGTAAGGAAACAAAAGGAGATAGAAGCAAGATGCAGAGGCAAAATGGCTGGTTGTTTTAGCTGCTGACTTTATTTATACCATTAGGTTACATTAGGTCACTGGCATCAATAGTACATTGTTTACTGTATCACTAGGTAGGTACCGGTACATTAGGTTATAATGTAAGATGTTCTTGTTAATAATCAGATAGGTGTTCCAGCCAAGCATGCATTAGTCATCTTAATAGTTTCTGGGAGAAACTGCAGAATGTCCCAGCAGTGGGAAACAAGATGCCTATTATTCTCTGGGAGTTTGCTCACCAGAGAAATTTGCTGTCTTGTGCATTTCCACAGCAGAACCCTTACACGGTTATTTATTCTACTGATTAAAAACAACACATATTTTTCCAGTTACCACTCAGGACATTCCTTAAGAGAGAAATTCCTCATCATCACAATTATACAAATTTGGCTTCAAGTTCTGTCTTTTCACACTCTTGAAGCTACTCGAAGTCATCACTCCAATGAAGTCAATTTTTGTGAGGACCCTCAGTGCGTGACTCCAGTGGTCAAATCTCTGTCCTAATCTGACTTGATTTATACTTTATCTTCTTGATATTGGAGGCATGAAATATCCCTCCCTTATTCCCAGCACTAGCTATTCCTTTTCAATCTATTACTTTGTTGATTCTTCAGTATTCATCTTCTGATAATTGAACTTTGGAGTATCTAAAGCAAGAGTCCTTCTGCTGCATTTTCCACGGTTCTTTAGTCATTTTCTTGAGTCTCATGGATGTCTGTGTCTTTAAATGTTAACTCTGCATGTATACCTTTCATTTGTTTGTCCTAACTTTAGTCCTAACTCTAGATTTATATATTCTGTGTCTCATTTGAATCAGGCGGGAAATGGAGCTTTTTCAATCAAACCTGTTTTTCTCACAATTTCCTCTCTTCAGTTGACATCAATCTTCCAAATTTTTCTAACAGCATATCCATTTCATAAGAAAATCCTGCTATTTGTATTTTCAAAATACATTCTTAACCTAATCTGTTCCCACCATCTCTGTTGCTAATTTTTGTTGTGAGCCACTACTATCAATCACTAAATTAAAGTGAGAGCTTGCATCTGCCTTCCGTGCATTTTCTTTTACTATCTCCTTCATTTCCTTTCGTTTCTCAACACAGCCTTCACATTTCTAATAGACCTCAAGGTTCTGCTTGCTCAAGACCTCCAGTGGCTTCCCTTCCTAATATGAGCAAAAACCAATATGGTCTGGTATAATGAATAGTTTGATTTTCTTTTTGCTATTTGATTGCTGATAAATTTTAATCTTGCTCCTCCTTCTTACTCACTTATTCCAGATGTGGGCAAGCCAATGAGAAAATCACATGCTCTCTCTCACTGGGACAGAATGGAAAGTTAATCCATGCAAGCCCCCCTTCATGTACAGGAACCCTTGCCTTAGCCCCAGCCCTTTATCATGATAAAAGTCAAATCAGTTTCCCTTTCTCCTATCTCAAGATATTTTCAGACCTACTTAGAAATATGCCTGTTCTTCCAATAGAACTACACTTCCAATAGAACTACACTTCCAATAGAACTATGTGGCTAATGAATGCAGACTTGGTGCTGTTGAGGAGTCATTAGTTCAAG
This sequence comes from Marmota flaviventris, assembly GCF_047511675.1. Lineage (NCBI taxonomy): Eukaryota > Metazoa > Chordata > Mammalia > Rodentia > Sciuridae > Marmota > Marmota flaviventris. The sequence continues at coordinate 52,517,930 of NC_092499.1, read as the reverse complement.
ATCTGAAACAAAATTTGGTTGGGAATCTATGTCACCTATTAGTGATGACTACAACCACTAGCTGTGAATTACTTCTTGGAAACAATGCCTAACACTGTACACTTCATTTTTGTCACTCCAATTTATTGGAATCTTTGCTCACTATATGTTACACTGAAATTGTTCTGAAAACTCTTTGCCCATGCCCGTTACTGGGTCTAGAAGTTTCTTTTCCTAGATATCCATGTGACTGACTCACTTCCTCATCCTTAAATCACCAAAAGATTTCCTTAATGCACTTGTATATTTCATGACACTTGTTACCAATTAACTTACCTAAAACCCTGCTTACTCAGTTTCTTATCATTTATAACTTCATTTTTTGGCATAAATTTTCATCTGATTTTCCCCCCAGATTATTTAGAGCTAGTTCCTAGAAGAGTGCCTTATACATTCAATGAATACTAATCAATATTGGTTGTATGACTAAATCCATAGTTGGATAATATTGTGGGGTAGGATTCATTCAAAATGAATATATCTTATACAGATAATTTCCATAAAAATAAAATGGGACACAAATCTCATGGGAATATTTATAACATGTTTATATATCAAATAAAGATAAAAGAATAGATTTTATTTTTACTTTGGTCATCAAAGAAGACAAAATAAATGTAACACTTAATCAATTTAATTAAAATTTAAGAAAACAAATGCTCAACTTACTTTGTGGTAGAATAGGCTGTTAATGCAATTTGGGGGGGAAAGCAATTTAGAAATATAGGAAAGAATCTTAGAATTCTTCATGCACTTTGAAAATATAGTTATCTGAAACCCTCCCTTTGCACTCTCGATTTTTTCCTTTGCTGTGAAGAAGCTTTTGAGTTTGATACCATTCCATTTGTTGATTCTTGATTTTACTTTTTACGCTTTAGGAATCTTGTTGAAGAAGTTTCTAAGCTGATATAATGAAGTGTTGAGCCTATATTTTCTTCTAGTAGATATAAAGCTTCTGCTCTAATATCTAGGTTTTTAATGCACTTTGAGTTGAGTTTTGTGTAGGGTGAGAGATAGGAGTTAGATTTACACATGGATATACCACAGTGAATCTCTACATCATTTACAACCACAACAATGGGATCCTAGAATAAGATGTACTGCATGTGTGTATAAATATATCAATCTGTACATTACTGTCATGTATAACAAAAAGGAACAAATAAAATGAAATAAAGAAAAAATAGTTATAATTTAAAATATCTATTATTAGGCAGGAAACCAAAGTTATGAGTAAAAAACTTTATTCTGGAAAAAATTTCTATCATATAGTTGTTTAAATCTCTAAGTTGGCAACACTTAGTCCCAGAAGCAGAAATTCTGCTTTTTTAAGGTCACATTGTTGGTGAATTTTGAAGAGATTGTTCTTAATAGAAAAAATAATCAAACAATAATGATATTGCTATGAATAGTGTTTATTAGAGAAAGCAAATATAATTTTATTTCTATTTAATGTGAAAATTCAAATTTAAGTTAACATTATTAAAACATTAAATATTATATATTCAATAATTTATATGCCTATAAATTTAAGTAAATTTAAAGTTAAATAAATGTAAAATCACTTTATATCATTGTTTTCATCAAAGTAATTATGTTGAGCATTAAAGGAAAGATTTTAAGATCAGAAAAATTTACAAGTCTTCTCAACAACATGAGTACATGTTGCAGTCTAAGCATGCAAAGAGCAAAAATATTTGAATGCCTGACAAATTATAAAATCTTCATCTTGTTGGCGTTGTCACTTTGTGCTAGGGAACTTGTTAAACAAACAAACAAATGCTTCATTTTGTTATTTTTACTATATCCCTCTTCATGTCATCAATACTGTTATCACAATCATGATATTCATTGCAGAAACTTTATGAATGTAAAGAACTGTATGAATGTAAAGAACCCAAAAGAGAAGAATAGAAGTTCAGTGGATTAAACAAAGGGGAATGAATAAAGGGAAGGGAAGGGATAGGAATAGGAAAGACAGTGGAATGAATGTTACAAGACCTTCCTATGTTCATGTATGAATACACCTCAGTAAATCTTCACATCATGTACAACCACAAGACTGGGATCTTAATTAGAATGGGATGGATTCCATGTTTGTATAAATATGTCAAAATATAAACTGATGCCATGTATAACTAAAAAGAGCAAATAAAATATATATATCTCATACTAGACAAAATTGGCAAAAAAAAAAAAAAATCCTGGAGAAAAGGTAGACTCTTTAACAAATGGTGTTGGGCAGAAAATAACAAAATCCAGAGAAGCCATTGATAATAAACAGAATTTTAAAATTAATTCTCAGATAAATCAAAATGTTTAAAAGTGAAAAATTATTTTTTCTTTGTAATAATATTGATCAAAATCACAATACTATTTTTAATGAGTTCATGCATTTTTCTTCTATTTATTTCCAAAAAACAACATGTCCTAAACAAAAGGATATAAATTAAAAAATAATTTTGGAAGATCACAAATCAGTTTAGGTATAATCCTGTCTCTGAAGCCAAAATAAAAGAAAAATAAATCTTTAGAATTATGTAAATGTCAGTGTCTAAGAATATGAAAATATATATTTAGAATGATGGTTTACTTTGAATCAAATATAGGATTTGATTTCATCTGTGACATCTACATCTGTGATTCCACTCTGATTCTTTTCCCCTGAAGTCTATAGTTGCTCCCAAACTATTTTTTCTTCATGAAAACATGCTATTTACTGTTATTGATATTCCTGTTGGTGTTTTCTTTTAAACCAATAATATACTAATATTTTTTTTCATAAAACTATACATATTTACATTTAATTTTTCATAAGACACTACAGGGAGGTAAGAAATATTTATCCTTCCATAAATATTGTTAAAGTAATGAGTTACTTTTGATCCTCCTTTGGACTTTTTTATATTTCAATATAATTATTGGATAAAATAGAAAGTTTATGATAAAGCCTCCAAATAATCACCATTGCTAGATGTTCTTCATATTGATTATTGGTTTACTGTTAAATTTTGAGTGTTTGGGTTCTCTTTTACCAATAACAGTCCTTTGATCACCATAGCTTATTTTATTACTTGTAGTTGCCATCCATTCAACTCTTTACAACAAATATTTTTCACTGAGAATCATCAAAATACTTAAATATTGAGAGGAAATCTGCTAGCGACACAGAATATTTTCCAAAATAGATTTCTCAAGTATAATCTCAAAATCACTGGATAACTATAAATATTCTGTCTATAAAGGGAAGTCCTTTTTTTAAGAATAAGATAGTAATGTCAAATGCAGTTTATAAATCACAAAAATAATGCCATACCATTTTTATTTGTTAAAGGGCAAAATGACTTGTACTGGTATACAATGCCTTCTCAATAATAAAGTGTGCCTTCTCAATAATAAAGTGTGCAAGGACATATCACTGATAACAGACAAATACTAGTGGTAGGAAAGAAATGTGAGGCTAAGGAGATACTTCTATAAACTAAGCCCACTGTGCTGACCTCTACAAACATTCTTTCAAAAGTAATTTACCTGCAGTCCCACCTGGCTTAAATCAATACAATGTGCCATGTTCCTTAGCAAACCACCTGTTATCTGCAGGAGAAGTGCAGGTGTGGAATGCCAATAAGCAGAAGCAACTTACCCTGGAGGTTGGAGGACTTTTGTGATCTTAAGCATACAGGTTTCAGAAATCAAGTGGAAAGTATAATTCCCCCTAACCATAAAATCTGTGAGAATAGGTTTCAATTACAACCAGTCAGTGTGGGCCAAAGCATCCTAGAGTTGCCCTGTTTACTATGTTCAGCAGGGACTTGAAAGTTTGATGTAATCCTGTTGAGAGTCAAAAGTCAAGATTAGGCCTTGGGTGGAACTCTCTGGAAATTTCCCTTGGACCCCAAATAAAACTGGAGGACAAGAGGGATTCTGGAAACTTCTCTGGGACCCCAAATAAAATGAGGAAAGGAGGAATGCACCATCCCTTTCCTCTTTGAGAGGACACACTACATTCTTTGAGAGTGTTCCCTTTTTCTATTCTTTCTGATGAATTCATGCCTGCTACTCTAAACAACATATCTGAAATCTTTCTGGTGTGATCACAAGAACCAGTGAGAGGACCTCTGCAGCCACCTTGGATCCACAGCAGGCCCTTGTTCTGTAACATTGTCATGCTAATTAAGTTTTAAAATTTTTAATAAAGCATTCAGTATTTTAATTCAATATCTAAAAGAATGACCAAACAGAGACACAGCTGTTAAATATGTACCTTTATGAAAGGAAATGACAAAAACATAGGGTGTCAGATATGTTCACATAAGTTGCTTTGTAAGTTTCAGAATGGAATTACTGGAGAGGAAATGACATTTGAATGAAGTCTTGAACATGTGTCAAAAACAGTTTAATTTTAAATTTTGTACAACTTTTAGTCAATTTTTTAAATGAAATAAAATCATGCTTTTGCATTAAATTATCATTTAACTTTTAAATGTGGGCAGACAGAATAGTAAGGAAAATTCTAAACATATTTATAAATCCTCTGTGTGCCTATTAAGTTTTATTAATATAATATTACATGTTTACAGTATTTTTCATTTTTACTCATTTCATTGGATTTTGTAGAAATTCATTGACATAGTAAGATTGCCCAACACCAATCCTACCGCATAACCTCCATTCATCCAATATAGGATTTTTATCTTTTCATATATTTTTATGCTTAAATGATCTATAAATATATTAGCAGATTCATTGTTTTGTCACTGCTTAGTTCAAGTCAGATTGATTTTTTTTAGTGCTACAGAGGCAGATAATTAAATAATTTTGGCAGGGGAGGTGGTACCAGGGATTAAACTCAAGGGCACTCAACCACTGAGCCACATCCCCAGCCCTATTTTGAATTTTATTTAGATACAGGGTCTCACTGAGTTGCTTAATAACTTGATAAATTTCTGAGGCTGGCTTTTAACTTGCAATCCTCCTGTCTCAGCCTCCAAGCTACTGGGATTACAGGCGTGTGTCACCTTGCCCACTAATTAAATAATTTTTAATGGAAAATAAAAAAGAATCCGTTTCCCCTTTCCTAATGTGGAAGAGTCTCTGTGAGACAGTTTATAATTCAGAAGCAGCAATTTCAAATCTTGTATCTAAAGTTAGCTATAGTTCTATATGACATAAGTGAAAGTAATGAGTGTCAAATCAAGGCCAACTTCTATGAAAGAAAACTTTAGAAAAGTAAAGGATTCTTATGCTCTATGAGGCCAGGGACATAAAACTGAAAAGTCTGACTCCAAATGATCTTTGGAAAAAAACTTTTCATTAACCAAGAAAATATCTATTAAAATGTTTCTAGGACATTATTACTTTATGTATATATGTGACTACATGACCAATATGATTTTGCAACATGTACACTAAGAAAAATGAGATATTATATCCCATCTGTATATGACATGTTAAAGTGCATAAATGCATTCTACTGTCATGTATAACTAATTAAAAGAAATTTAAAAATTTAAAAAATGTTACTGGATTGTAAACCACTGAAAATGATCTGTTTATTTCTTACAGAAACTAGGACTTTCTTACCTTTAAAAGTAGAAAAAAAAAACCCACAAAATCGTAGTTCTGGAAGGGAAGGGGAAAGCTGAGGAACAAAGCAGTTGAAGTAAATTTGGCCAAGACTAACTGAAAATTGAAAGAAAGACATCTTCTGAAATACAGAAGAAACAAAGTGAACCATGCTGCTGTGATTTACCTCTCAAAATATTTGCTCACTTTTAAGCTTCATATGAGTGAGGGAAGACTGCTAGAAACTAAATAGAGACTGGTTGTTGAAAGGCCAAAAATACCAAAGATAAATCTTGTATCACAGAATATAGATTACAAATCAGAACTACAAAGGTAAAGGAATCATAACAAGCACTCCTGACTCTGAAGACTCTTATATGCTTTCATATAAGAGTAAATTCAAACTACAACACTTTCAAATGAATCAAGATAATCTATCTGCTTATATTGCATTTACCTAATGGAAAAAAAATTCTCTGAGATAGCATCTTCTCAGAGACGCCAACTGTCTTAAAACATATATTTGGCATATGATAAAATTACATGGCATACTAAAATCAAATCTCAGTGACTAAAATCCTGATATAAATTAGACAAAAGAAATGTCTTTATATGTGCTAAAGATTTTATATAATCAAATAACACAATGAATGACAATAAATAATACTTAAAGAATGATATGATCATAAATTTAAATAAAACATATAATAGAGAAGTTCATAATAAATCTGAAGTCTATAAAGAATCAAAGTATATTCTTTCATTAAAAGTTTTCCCTCCCAGTGGTAGTTATTGATTCAGGGCCTTATATCTGCTAATCAGTTGTAGAGCAACTGAACTATCCCTCCAACAGCTTGCTTTAAAGCATTCTTAACAGCTGTAATTAAGCATTCAAATTATATGGAACAGAATTTCAAATCACTGAACTTTAATATAGGTTTATATAAAATATCCAGATTGAAACAAGGGAGGTTTACAAAAAGGGAGGATGAAAAACAGTACAAGAATTGTATGGGACATAGAGAAAAAATAATTTTATGCATATGCATATATATGTGCAACATATAATATAAAAATTACATATATAAATGAATATATATATATATATGTGTGTGTGTGTGTGTGTGTGTATGTATATGTGGCAAGCAAATGGCAACCAAAAGAGAAGATACCTACCTTTCAGTAGAGGAAAATAAGATTCAGACCTGAACTTGTAACCCTAATGAAGACAGAAAAACATGGATGAAAATACCTAAGACATGAAGGGAAAATAATTACCATATACAATTATGTATGCATAGAAAATATCTTTCAAATATAAAAGAGAAAGAAAAGATTATAAAAAGATAATACTGAAAAAGTTCAATATGGAGAGAACTACATAAAAAATACAAAAGAGATTTTCTTTCTAGATTGAATAAATATTATACCAGATAGAAGCATAATAATTTTGGATTAAATGTAGATCACAAAAAGGAGTATATATGTAGAAAAAATTTAAATTATATTTACTGTTTAAAACAATTAATTTGAGATTTAAAATATAGGACAGAATTCAAATTGGACTACAGGCAATGTAGCACTTACCTGCTTCCTGCTTCTTCACATTATAGGATAATAATAATAATAATAATAACAACAACAACAACAACAAAAACCAGAGCTGAGGAGTGTGCCCAAGGACTTAGTGTACACTGGATATGAGATTTGCCACTGAGATACATTTCCAGCTCAGCTGACAGGAATTGCACTAAGCTTCATGACCTAGTCCCTCCTGAATCTTGGGGATACTTCAACTTGAACAAAAAAATGACAGAAAAATCTCGATATGATGATGCACGACAGCTAGGGGCATCTAATGTAGTGAGGAAAGAGTGTGAGAAGGTACAAGAGAACATATACATAATCAATACCTGGTATATGCATGTGTGGAATGTCACATTAAAACCCAATATTTTAGCAATCTATATATATTAATAAAATGGAATATATATATATATACTATGAAAATTTTCATGAAAGGTTTTAAATATAAAAACATAATTTCATTACACCTTCACTAAAAGGAACAGGATGGTAAATATATCTATAAATATTTTATATATTTGATGAATATAAAATTTCCAAATAGATGTTGGTAATTCAAGTATCAACCTTTAAATAATACACAATTTATAAGGATGAATTTTATATTTACTGTAGCAGGAAATAAGCACATATATTGAAAACATGTTTAAAAAGTGAAATAATAATACCAAATATCATTTAATTACAAAGATAATGTAGTAGAAAAATAAGGGGAAAAGGATGGATGATGCAAATGGAAAACAAATAAAAAAGCCTCAATTTAAAGAGAGATAAACTATGTTACATTAAATGTGAAGTGAACTAAATATTCTATCATCTTAACAATAAAACATTAACTAGTAAATGATGTAAAAATAATATCATGCAAAAACTAAAAGAAAACTAATGTAGTCTTAGCATCAGATGAATTAGGCTATAATAATAGTATTAAAGTAGATAAATGCCAATCCAACAGCAAGATGTAACACAGTCTCATAATATATAAATTGAGATATATGACATAAAATTTGACATAGAAATAAAAATAGATAAATCTATATCATATTAAAAGATTTTTAATAAAACTCTTATAGTACCTGAAGGTCACACATTTTAAAAATCAGCAAATTATAGTACATTTGAATCATTCACATAAATATATATGCACACATTACACAATAAACTATAAAAATATATATTTAAGTATGTATGTGACACTGTCATGGGATGATTTACACAGCAAGTCTCCATAAAGTTCCAAGAACTCATTACCAGGGTAGGTTCACAATAAAAATAACAATAAAAATCAGTAACAGAAAGGCAGTTAGAAATCCCTCAATATTTAGAAGTGAAGCAATATACTATTAAATTTTAAATAACTTAAGAATCATTTTAAAACAGACAAAAATTCTAATAAAAATTATAAAATATGTTGAACTAATAACAAAAACATTATATCAAAATATATAAACTATTAATCCAAGAAATCCACTCCTGTGTATGTTGTGCAAAGGAAGCAACATAGCATGTTATTCATATTCCCCATCTGGAAACAACCCAAAATGCCAATATAGTAAGATTATATGATAAATAAATTGTAAGATATGACAAAAATAAGTATGAAATTATAAAAAATAGAATTAATCATACACTATATGCAAAACATGGATGAATTTCACAGAAAAAATGTTACTTAATGAAAGGATATACACACAAAGGAATGAATAATTCATTATTCTCATTTATGTCAGTTTCAAGAACAACAAAACATAATCCAAGATAAAAATAGTCAAAATTATAAAAACAGTTATGTTCAAGGAAGGTAATGATTAGGATGAGCAAGAGAGAAGTTTCTTCAGCACTAAACAGACTTTATCTTAATCTAGGCTTGTAAGACAGGCTTACATAAATTTGCGTCTTTTTACTTAAAATAAAACCATGTTATTTTTCAATTACAATATTAAAAAATATATAACAATTAACATTTTTGTCTGTAAAAACTGCAGCTTGCTCATCTTACACCCTCATTCTTGATTAACTTTTCTCTAGGTTAATGACTGCTAACCTGGCATTTACTTTCTTTCAGAACTTTAATGAATTATTCTATTGTCTTCTATCTTCTGTCATTTCCACTGAGAAATCAGCTGTCTACCAAATTCTTGCTCATTTGATAATTTTAAATTTTATTAATACACTTTAAAAAATAGTTAGCATGACTAAAAGCCTTCTCTTCTCTTAAAAAGTCAAAAATAAAATGTATGAAATCCTAAGAGAATAATTTCATATGCAACTCTGACATTTAATAACTTCAAAGACACTTTGTTTTTATACAGAATATCTAACCATCAACACATAATGTAAACATTAATAATTAAATTTTACAAGTCCCTTGTGACACATATAAGTGAACATTCATGGTAAAAACTTTTTATTACAAAATTAAGACAGTAGAATGAATCAGACATAAATTTCCTATGTCCATATATGAATACATGACCAGTATAACTCCACATGTTGTAGCACCACAATAACTGGATCTTAATTAGAATGAGTTATGCTTCATGTATGTATAATATGTCAAAATATACTCTACTGTCATGTATAACTAAAAAGAACAAATAAAAAGAAAAAGGCATATCATTAAATATGTGAGTGTATTCAGAGAGGAAAAGCTATTCATTTTCTGAAACTACTTGAAATACATAAGCAATATGTAAAAATGTTTGAAAATCCTCATATATATTCCATAAATAAATAAATATATATGTGCATATATATGTGTGTATATATATGTATATGATTATTATATATAATATATATATATATATATATATATATATATATATATATATATATATATATATGATGAAGGGAATCTTAAAAGGTATGTCTCTATTTTTATTTCCGTAAATTCAGAGTAGGTTTTCTTAAAATACTGAGAGGATTATCTACATCATAATTGCAGGTTTCTCAGTAAAATTCTTGGCCAAATTAACTCTAGACTTAGAATAATCAAAATCTTAGAAGGAGTGTGAGTACATTTGTATGTGTGATATTACCCAATTTTATGTAAAGTGAAATTTAAAGTGACTTTTGATATGCAAATGATATTTAGTAAAATTGATTTCAAATTACTGGAGAGATTATCTTAAGTATATATGGTGTGACACAAATGCAGATTGAACCTGATAATTACACATGAATACTCTTCTACAAACAGTTGAGGAATATATTGAATAGGGTAGCCTCTCTTTTCAACAATTGTATGTGATGCCACTCAAATTCTGTCCTTGTCTGTCTTTGCAAATAATAAGAGAATGTTTTTCAAAAGATTTCTTGTTTTGATCTTCTTTTCTTTTTTAATCAAGAATCTTGACATTCATAAACAAGTTGTCTGCAAAACCATATGAAGTTTTTCACCTGAATTTATCTATAAAGACTTTATAAAGCTTTGAAACATTTTAAATAAGTGGATTTATTTTGACATAGTCTTCTGTGAGCACCTGCAAAATCAGTCTTAATTGGGATACAGCTGTTGCTGATTGCTGTGAAGAGAGGATGTCTGTGTTGGCTGATTGGCCATTTTTATTTGACAGTACATTGAGTTTTCTTTTTCTTTTTTCAAGTTGTAGCTTTCTTAGGAAATTGTTTAAATGATTAAAGACCCAAAATGGAGTGTCACTTTGCCAACTATCAACAGTAGAAAATGAACAGCTTTCAGTGAATAAACATTGCCAGACACCTGTGTATGACTTCCTCCTTTTTGGAGCAAGAATATTGATCTCAAGAACCAATTTGCTCAATGGTTCAGCAGTCACAGAAGTAAATGTTTTAAACTGATGAGGCATACAAGCTAGTAAAAAATGTCAAGGCAGCAAGAATAATTAGGCATGCTCTAAAAAGTCCAAGAAGAAATGCAATGGCTCTAATGAGTGTTAAATAAGTGTGTCCTCTGTTTGTTTGTTTATTTTTTAGTAAGTTCAGTAAGATGGTTACAATTCTCTATTATCTTATTCATTGATGTTTAAAGCAAACATTTTTTAAATTTGTAATGGGATATTTGGATTTCTGCCCATTTAGAAAAAGTAACAATATAATTGTAATGTGTTTACCATTTTTCCTTGAATAATTTCAGTATGGTCCTAATGATCTACTTCTTGCACAAGAGACAAGCTTTCAAATTATTCATCCATCCATATATATATGTTATGGACACTATAAGCTCTAAAAACAAGAAAAAGCAAACAATAAAAAGCAAAAGCCCAAATGTTTTTTAAAAGGTAACCATTTCAAACATCTGCTTCCATTTTATTTATCACATAATTTAAAATCTTTTTATCACCAAATTCATGTTCCTAGATACTAAATAGTTTGCAATTTCCTCTTAGAACATTTTATTCACAAATAAATGTAATCCTTTGGAAAATACTCTTTTGGAGTATGTATTTCAATTGATGCAGTCTAAAAACATTGAACTTTTTTAAAAAAAGCTTAGAGTGAATTAAATACTTATTGCTTATGAACTAAATTATCCAAGACTCTACTTTCTTGTACAAAAATATATTTTATTGTAATTCACTCTATTTACCCATTAAACATCAACTTCTATGACCTGTAGGCATTTCCCTCTACTTAGATCTTATTATTTAACATATTAGTTTTCTCCTTACAAACTAGCTAAGACAAATTTCTTTAGGGAACAGAGAATTTAATTGGAAGGCAAATAATTAAGTAGCATGGCACATTTTGATGTGTTAGGGCAGACATAAATAAATTTTCTCAGTGGAGGCCCAAAGGAGTAGTAAGAAAAGTGTTGTGAAAATATGTCCTCATAAATCATTTTATTAAGCTCTTGGTATGACTAAGATGAAGACACATCTAATCCTCAGAGATGGCATAAAACACATGGTGCACACGCACAAATGTGTGAGTACATACACACACACACACACACGCACACTCTCACTCACTCACCCACACAAGCCAAGACTGAAAGAATGCAAATGGTTTTCTAGTTTCTTTAGGAGATATAAATGAATCCTCTTCCTGAATCTTTATGCATTTTACCTTGAATATATATATATATATATATATATATATATATATATATAGAGAGAGAGAGAGAGAGAGAGGAGAGAGTATATCTATATATCTATATCTATCTATCTATCTATCTATCTATCTATATATATCTATATCTATCTATCTATCTATATATATATATATATATATATATATATATATATATATATATATATACAGAGAGAGAGAGAGAGAGAGAGATAATGGTGGATTGAATTGTTTTCTGTGTCTTACAAACAATATAATCTAACGCTTACATTCCAAAAGATGAATTAATGCTGACCAAAGTTATGACTAGGAGTGACTGCTTTGGAAAAGCATAGAAACACTGATTTTCTACTTGCTTTATATTCTATCTTTCTCTTTATGAGTCTGTGCTTTTGTATCTCATATTTAGGTTAGGTATCCTAGTATGTTTTAGTTCTATAATACATTAGCAAGATCCATTAATAAAAATGGGAAACTAGAACCTGAAGTAATGAGTTTCAGAGGTAATGGTGGCTTGGATAAGAATGGTGTCAATGGAGAGGAAGAGAAACAAATTTATCAGAAAAAAAATATATATGGAAAGATAATTCACAAGAGAAAAAAAGGAGCTGATTCAAAGATGATGCCCACAGTTTCTTGGGAAACAATGTGGAAATTTCAAGTAGGCAGCTGGATGTATGATTCTGCACTCAGATGAGAGCACTAGATAAGAAGATATCAATTTGAGCAAATCATCATTTAAAAATGGTATACCAACCCATATGAGTAGCTTTTAATGTCAAAGTGTGGAGTCAGAAGAGCTTCCTAAATGGAACACTCCAAGATTTAGAAATTGAAGAGAGGATAATGGTCTAATATTTGAGTTGAGGAAGGGAAAATAAAATAGAAGATTGTTGCATCACAAAAATGAACAAAAGAGATTATTTAAAATAACAAAAGTTAATAATAAATTCACATAATTCTAAGCAATTGAACAAAATCTGTTCTCAAACCAATAAAATTATACTTTTTATATAATTGAAAAATACTTTACAAACACAACATCATTATAAATTTGGGACTACCTATAATTATGGTCGTGGAAACCACAAAGATACTCATTTTTTCACTTCATATTTTTTTCCATATTGCTGAAAGTTAAAAGAGAAGAAAAAATGATGTCATAATTAAACATACATGAGAAACAAGAGGATCACATGGACTCTCAGGTTCCCCTTGATCACTATCTTGCGATCAAATATGGATAGTGATTAAAATTTTAATACTGAAAATTAGCTTTAACTAGTCTATGAAAATTAAATAATATAGTTTTGGCTGTTTCAAACACATCTATCAGAAAAATCACCTTTTAACTAAAAATTTTGTAGTACTTTATGCCTTCTTTAATAAAATGTTACTTTAATAAAATGTTACCTCTATTCTTGCTTCAGAATGACTTAGTATGATTTTAGCATTTTGAAAAAGGAAAGAATTCATTTGCACTTTTGATCTATGAAAATAATGTGAGATAATATTAATCATTGATTTGGCTTGTCACTTCTAATCTACATGAAAAACTACATCATGAAAAATATCTTACTATCAATTTATTTACGATTAAAAATATAAAATTATGTATATATATTTGATGATAGGAAATTTAAAATAGATCTTACTGTCAGTGAAAAATATATTTTAGTGTGAAACAGAAATAAAGAAAGCAAATATTTTCCAATATTAATTTTATACTACAACTGAACCAAAATTATATATAGCTAACTGTAAAAAGAAAGACTAAATATTGACTTATTGCATTGTTTCTCAATGTCACAGACTAGAACAAATTCTAAAGTTTGAAAGAATTATCATAAAGTCAAATTCCCTTTCCTGCAGAGTAGATGCAGTATATTTTGGAAACAGCATTAACAGTGGAAATTATTATTATTTATGAAAGAAAATGAAATTATATTGATGTAAAATTGTAAATTATCACATTATAAAGCTGAGATAATAATTATAAAGTTATGTTCATACTTTACTCAGTTTATTTAACTGAATTTACTTCTCCATTTGAACAAATTATGTGTGTATTTGGGTATGCTATCATAAAATTATAAAACAAAGTCAAATATAATTTTATTATTATTAATTTCATAGATGGAAAAGTGTGAATAGAGAGCTGTAACTTAACCATGTCTGTCACTTTAGTACTTTTTACTCTAAATTTTAGTCACTAAGCAAAGTAAGTTCAGTTGCTGTGAGTCTCTCATCTCCTGTGTTACTTATGCTTCTAGTCTGAAAGATTTCTGCACTTTGAGTTTGTGGAGTTGTACTGAAAGCCACCTTAGATACTATCAACTCTAATACCCATTATCTCAGAAAAAAGAAGTGATGAAATGCTGTCAAGAGAAGTTTAAAGATGGCGGCGAGGGGAGTGCATTGCCCCCGTGTGCTGCTTCACTGTGTGGGAGTATGACAAGTCAGGACGGCTAAAGGATATCTTGTTAGGAATTTCCAGCAATAGTGGGGTGCTCCGGAACCTGGAGGAAGGATTTCCATCGCACGAGGATCAGCTACGGGGACTCAAACGCGAGAGGTTTGTCGCACTGCTTATTCAGCAAATCGGCCCGAGGCTAGAATCTGCAGCGTGCGCTGGGATAGAGACGCAGGGTTACAGCGCTGCAGTTTCTGCCAGCCGCGCAAGCACCGTACTCAGGGCTGAATTCTGGGTTCGAGACGGGGGAAGGAAGCGGTCCATCTCGGTTCTCCACACCGGTCAGACCACAGAGGAGGCCAGCAGCCACCATGTTGGTAAACTGACGTCACCACCGCTGTTTTCGACTGACCGCAGCTCATTCAGCCATAGAACAGGTAATTTCAGGCTGCAATTCGCCTGCGGCTTGCAGACAGATTGCTAGGGCTCAGCGCCTGGGTGCTTCTTAGAACCTGATCTTATCGGAGTGAATACCCAGCGCGGAGCGGCTGCTGAGCCCGCGGAGGCTGCTTCTTGGACCCTGCGCCTACCAGAGCATACAACAAGCACTAAGCAGCCGAATTACGGCTCCCGGAACTGAGCCTGCGGGGACTGCTTCTTGGAGCTTACATTTATAGGAGCTTACACCGAGCACGGAGTGGCCGAGTTCCGGCTCCCGGAACTTCCCTGGCCCGGGGCTAGGAGCCCGCGGAAACTGCTTCTCGGTCCGGGTCCTGCTGAGGGCCGGTCAGGACTCACCCGGTGCTTTGGTTGCCCGGCAAGGGGAACGAAATGCTGCCATTCGCATAGGATACCAACATGGCAGAGATCTGATGTCTGCAGAAAGCGGCGGAGGAGGGAACTTCATCAATACCAGTGGTGACATAAGCAGTTGGTCTCCTGGTAGGGGGGGTGAGGCACAGTCACCCGAGTCTCCTCAATTTGTCGTCGAGCCAGAGGGAAGGAGCCGGGCCGCCGCCAGCGCCCGGAGCAGGCCCAGCGGCTTGCCAGCGTGGTGACCGCGTGACCCCAATTGGAGAGGGGGCGGAGCGGAGCCGCCACCCGCAACCGCAAGGTGGGCAGACCCGCGACCCAGTGGTACATGGGCGTGGTAGGAGGGGCAGGGCAGAGCCGCGGTTCGCGCTGTGACGAATGAGCGTGCAAGGTAAACAGACCTGTGACAGCCTGGCGGGTCAGGCCCAGTGGCCTGCCAGTGTGGTACACACGTCACCCCAACTGGAGTAGGGGCAGAGCAGATCCTTCTCCCACGCCCGGATCAGGCCCTGCCGGTGTGGTGGTCACGTGACCCCAATCGGGGGCGGAGCAGAACCGCCACCCGTGCCCGCAGGGTGAGCAGACCAGTGATCAACCTGTAGATCAGGCCCAGGGGTCCGCAGGCGTGGTAGGAGGGGCAGGGCAGATCCGCCGCCCGCGCCTCCAAGGTAGGCAGACCTACAACAGACCTGCGGATCAGGCCCAGGAGCCTGCCGGCGTGGTACAAACACCACCCTAATTGGAGTAGTGGCAGAGCAGAGTCGCCGCCCGTGCCAGGAACAGGCCCAGTGTACTGCAGGCGGGGTAGTCACGACACCCCAATTGGAGTAGGGGCAGAGCAGAGCCTCCACCCGTGCCCGAAAGGTGGGCAGATCTGCGACCGACCAGCGGGACAGGCCCAGTGGCCTGCCGGTATGACAGACACGTCACCCCATTTGCAGTAGGGGCAGAGTAGAGCCGCCGCCCGCGCCTGCAGGGTAGGCAAACCTGCAACCGACCGGCGGATCAGGCCCAGTGGCCTGCCGGCGTGGTACACTCGTCACCCCAATTGGAGTAGGGGCAGAACAGAGCCGCCGCCAGCTCCCAGAACAGGCCCAGTGACCTGCCGGCGTGGTAGCCACGACACCCCAATTGGAATAAGAAGAGAGCAGAGCCGCCGCCCGCACCTGCAGGAAAGATACGCAAGCAGTATGAAAAGACAAGGAAAGAAAGGACCACAAGCAATGCAGGTCAACGCAACTTTAGAAGAGGTAACAGCTGCAGCAGATGGAATGTCAGATAAAGAATTCAGGATATACATGCTTCAGATGATCTGGAGTATCAAGGAAGACATTAAACAGCAAAATCAGACAATGAAAGATCACTTCGACAACGAATTACGCAAACAAATCCAGGAAGCAAAGGATCAACTATACAGGGAGATAGAGGTTATAAAAAACAAACAAACAGAAATCCTAGAAATGCAGGAAGCAATAAACCAACTTAAAAACTCAATGGAGAATACTACCAGCAGAGTAGAACACTTAGAAGATAGAACATCAGACAATGAAGACAAAGTATTTCAACTGGAAAAGAACATAGACAGCTCAGCAAGACTGTTAAGAAACCATGAGCAGAACATCCAAGAAATATGGGATAACATTAAGAGACCAAATTTAAGAGTCATTGGGATACAGGAAGGTACAGAGCTCCAAACCAAAGGAATGAGAAGTCTATTCAATGAAATAATACAAGAAAACTTCCCAGACTTGAAGAATGAGACAGAATCCCAAATCCTAGAAGCCTACAGGACGCCGAATGTGCAAAATCATAAGAGATCCACACCTAGACACATTATAATGAAGATGCCCAATATACAGAATAAGGAGAGAATTTTAAAAGCTACAAGAGAAAGGAAGCAGATTACATTTAGGGGTAAGCCAATCAGGATAACAGCTGATCTGTCAACACAGACTCTGAAAGCTAGAAGATCCTGGAATAACATATTTCAAACACTGAAAGAAAATGGGTTCCAACCAAGAATTGTGTATCCAGCGAAATTAAGCTTCAGGATGGAGGATGAAATTAAAACCTTCCACGATAAACAAAAGTTTAAAGAATTCGCAGCTAGAAAACCATCTCTTCAAAACATCCTTGCCAAAGCATTACAGGAAGAGGAAATGGAAAATAACAATGAAAACCAACAGTGGGAGGTAGGACAGTAAAGGGGGGGGGGGATAATCAAAGAGGAAAACAAACCATGTTTAGTAACAGAAATAAACAAATATGGCTGGAAGAACAACCCATATCTCAATAATAACCCTAAATGTTAATGGCTTAAACTCACCAATTAAGAGACACAGGCTAGTAGAATGGATCACAAAACAAGACCCAACAATATGCTGCCTACAGGAGACGCATTTGATAGGAAAGGACATACATAGGCTGAAGGTGAAAGGTTGGGAAAAATCATATCACTCATATGGACTTCGGAAACAAGCAGGAGTGTCCATACTCATATCGAATAAAATAGATTTCAAGCCAAAGTTAATCAAAAGAGATAAAGAGGGACACTACATACTGCTTAAGGGAACCATACACCAACAAGACATAACAATCAGAAATATTTATGCCCCAAACAATGGTGCAGCTATATTCATCAAACAAACTCTTCTCAAGTTCAAGAGTCTAATAGACCACCATACCATAATCATGGGAGACTTCAACACACCTCTCTCGCCACTGGACAGATCTTCCAAACAAAAGTTGAATAAGGAAACTATAGAACTCAATAACACTATTAATAACCTAGACCTAATTGACATATATAGAATATACCACCCAACATCAAGCAGTTACACTTTTTTCTCAGCAGCACATGGATCCTTCTCAAAAATAGATCATATATTATGTCACAGGGCAACTCTTAGACAATATAAAGGAGTAGAGATAATACCATGCATCTTATCTGATCATAATGGAATGAAACTGAAAATCAACGATAAAAGAAGGAAGGAAAAAGCATACATCACTTGGAGAATGAACAATAGGTTACTGAACGATCAATGGGTTATAGAAGACATCAAGAAGGAAATCAAAAAATTCTTAGAGATAAATGAAATCACAGACACAACATATCGGAATCTATGGGACACATTGAAAGCAGTTCTAAGAGGAAAATTCATTGCTTGGAGTTCATTCCTTAAAAAAAGAAAAAAACAACAAATAAATGATCTCATACTTCATCTCAAAATCCTGGAAAATGAAGAGCAAAACAACAGCAAAAGAAGTAGAAGGCAAGAAATAATTAAAATCAGAGCTGAAATTAATGAAATCGAAACAAAAGAAACAATTGAAAAAATTGACAAAACTAAAAGTTGGTTCTTTGAAAAAATAAACAAAATCGACAGACCCTTAGCGATGCTAGCGAAGAGAAGAAGAGAGAGAACTCAAATTACTAGCATACGGGATGAAAAAGGCAATATCACAACAGACACTTCAGAAATACAGAAGATAATCAAAAACTATTTTGAATCCTTATACTCCAATAAATTAGAAGATAGTGAAGGCATAGATAAATTTCTTAAGTCATATGATCTGCCCAGATTGAGTCAGGAGGATATAGAAAACCTAAACAGACCAATATCAATTGAGGAAATAGAAGAAACCATAAAAAGACTACCAACTAAGAAAAGCCCAGGTCCAGATGGGTATACAGCAGAATTTTACAAAACCTTTAAAGAAGAACTAATACCAATACTTTTCAAGCTACTTCAGGAAATAGAAAAAGAGGGAGAACTTCCAAATTCATTCTATGAGGCCAACATCACCCTGATACCTAAACCAGACAAAGACACTTCAAAGAAAGAAAACTACAGACCAATATCTCTAATGAACCTAGATGCAAAAATCCTCAATAAAATTCTGGCGAATCGGATACAAAAACATATCAAAAAAATTGTACACCATGATCAAGTAGGATTCATCCCTGGGATGCAAGGCTGGTTCAATATACGGAAATCAATAAATGTTATTCACCACATCAATAGACTTAAAAATAAGAACCATATGATCATCTCGATAGATGCGGAAAAAGCATTTGACAAAGTACAGCATCCCTTTATGTTCAAAACTCTAGAAAAACTAGGGATAACAGGAACATACCTCAATATTGTAAAAGCAATCTATGCTAAGCCTCAGGCTAGCATCATTCTGAATGGAGAAAAACTGAAGGCATTCCCTCTAAAATCTGGAACTAGACAGGGATGCCCTCTCTCTCCACTTCTGTTCAACATAGTTCTCGAAACACTGGCCAGAGCAATTAGACAGACGAAAGAAATTAAAGGCATAAAAATAGGAAAAGAAGAACTTAAATTATCACTATTTGCAGATGATATGATTCTATACCTAGCAGACCCAAAAGGCTCTACAAAGAAACTATTAGAGCTAATAAATGAATTCAGCAAAGTGGCAGGATATAAAATCAACACACATAAATCAAAGGCATTCCTGTATATCAGCGACAAATCCTCTGAATTGGAAATGAGGACAACCACTCCATTCAAAATATCTTCAAAAAAAATAAAATACTTGGGAATCAACCTAACAAAAGAGGTGAAAGACTTATACAATGAAAACTACAGAACCCTAAAGAGAGAAATAGAAGAAGATCTTAGAAGATGGAAAAATATACCCTGTTCATGGATAGGCAGAACTAACATCATCAAAATGGCGATATTACCAAAAGTTCTCTATAGGTTTAATGCAATGCCAATCAAAATCCCATCGGCATTTCTTGTAGAAATAGAGAAAGCAATCATGAAATTCATATGGAAAAATAAAAGACCCAGAATAGCAAAAACAATGCTAAGCAGGAAGTGTGAATCAGGCGGTATAGCGATACCAGACTTCAAACTATACTACAGAGCAATAGTAACAAAAACAGCATGGTACTGGTACCAAAACAGGCGGGTGGACCAATGGTACAGAATAGAGGACACAGAAACCAATCCACAAAACTACAACTATCTTATATTTGATAAAGGGGCTAAAAGCATGCAATGGAGGAAGGATAGCATCTTCAACAAATGGTGCTGGGAAAACTGGAAATCCATATGCAACAAAATGAAACTGAATCCCTTTCTCTCGCCATGCACAAAAGTGAATTCAAAATGGATCAAGGAGCTTGATATCAAATCAGAGACGCGCCGTCTGATAGAAGAAAAAGTTGGCTACGATCTACATTCGGTGGGGTCGGGCTCCAAATTCCTCAATAGGACACCCATAGCACAAAAGTTAATAACTAGAATCAACAAATGGGACTTACTCAAACTAAAAAGTTTTTTCTCAGCAAAAGAAACAATAAGAGAGGTAAATAGGGAGCCTACACCCTGGGAACAAATCTTTACTCCTCACACTTCAGATAGAGCCCTAATATCCAGAGTATACAAAGAACTCAAAAAATTATACAATAAGAAAACAAACAACCCAATCAACAAATGGGCCAAGGACCTGAACAGACACTTCTCAGAGGAGGACATACAGTCAATCAACAAGTACATGAAAAAATGCTCAACATCTCTAGCTGTCAGAGAAATGCAAATCAAAACCACCCTAAGATACCATCTCACTCCAGTAAGATTGGCAGCCATTAGGAAGTCAAACAACAACAAGTGCTGGCGAGGATGTGGGGAAAAGGGTACACTTGTACATTGCTGGTGGGACTGCAGATTGGTGCAGCCAATTTGGAAAGCAGTATGGAGATTTCTTGGAAAGCTGGGAATGGAGCCACCATTTGACCCAGCTATTCCCCTTCTTGGTCTATTCCCTAAAGACCTAAAAAGAGCATGCTACAGGGACACTGCTACATCGATGTTCATAGCAGCACAGTTCACAATAGCAAGACTGTGGAACCAACCTAGATGCCCTTCAATAGACGAATGGATAAAAAAAATGTGGCATTTATACACAATGGAGTATTACTCTGCATTAAAAAATGACAAAATCATAGAATTTACAGGGAAATGGATGGCATTAGAGCAGATTATGCTAAGTGAAGCTAGCCAATCCCTAAAAAACAAATGCCAAATGTCTTCTTTGATATAAGGAGAGTAACTAAGAACAGTGTAGGGACGAATAACAGGAGAAGAAGATTAACATTTAACAGGGATGAGAGGTGGGAGGGAAAGGGAGAGAGAAGGGAAATTGCATGGTAATGGAAGGAGACCCTCAGGGTTATACAGTGGAGGAGGTAGAGAGAGAGGAGGGGAGGGGAGGGGAGAGGTGGGGAGGGGGGAGGGTGGAGGATGGGAAAGGCAGTGGAGCACAACAGACACTAGTATGGCAATTTGTAAATCAATGGATGTGTAACTGATGTGATTCTGCAATCTGAGTATGGGGGTGAAGGTGGGAGTTCATAACCCACTTGAATCAAAGTGTGGAATATGATATGTCAAGAAATTTGTAATGTTTTGAACAACCCACAATAAAAAATTAAAAAAAAAAAGAAAAAAAAAAGAAATGCTGTCAAACTCATTTCATCAGTCCAATTGTACATTGATGTTCAATCCAGAGTTGGAAACTATATCCCACATGAACGCAGAGATGAATTCACAAAATACTTGTTATTCTTATATAAAAAAATAGCACATTTTTACAAATAAGATTTGTCATAGTAATGTAGTAATTGTTTATCATTTGAAAATCACTTAACATTTTGAAGATATATGTGACCATTATAAAATATTCATTAAAACAAAATATTGCCTGAAAAGCAGGAAACAATTTGACAAAATCTTATCCCTATTCTTTAGAAACTAGTTCTATCAAATGAAGTACAAAGAAATGGCTCATAAATGGGTAACTCACAGCATCATATTCAAGGTGAAAGATCAAATAGCTACTAATATAGAGGACAAAGTGGAAATGTTTGATTTTGAATGTGTTTATTTTATGGGATTTCTGCCTCATTAAAATTGTGTTAGAGACATCATGTCTTTCTGTGGTCTCTGTTTCTCTCTCTCTCTCTCTCTCTCTCTCTCTCTCTCTCTCTCTCTCTCGCTACATTAACAGCAATGTTTCACTTCAGAATTACACCTTCATGATCTTAGGACAAAAATACTTTAAATAAAGCAGAGGCTTAGTGAACATACAATTCGTGCCACAATTACATTTCCTACAAACCACGGAAATTTTTTCAGTGTTATCAAAGACCAATCAGTAAGCAAAAGCTTACATCTATATAAGTATGTATGTAAATATGTATGAATTTTGCATATGTGTTTATATTTGTTCATACTATCAGCTATTCATACACATGTGTAAAGTATATCCCTTACACTGGCCTGTGTGTGTGTATATATTCAGATACAATATGTAAATGTTTGTATACAAATAAGATTTATTACAGTAGTGCAGTAATTGTTTATCATTTGGAAATCATTTAACATTTTGAAGATAAACATGACCATTATAAAACATTCTACAATATTCCAAAATATCCATATACATATGCTTACCTATCAATCCCACTTTATTCATACAGTAATTAATTAACATTTTCCATACTAATAGGCATTTATACGTTCTCTCAAAAAAATACTATCAGTAATGTTCCCAAGAAGGTTTTTAATGGACTTCACATTTCTACGAAATGTGGATTGTTGGGCATAACAAAATATGCATACACACAAAGAGTATCTTTGTAATAGATACTCTATATTTAAGAATGATGTGGTCACATATTTGAAAAGAAAATCTTTGTTGTGTTTGCCAATACTATAATGTGAAACAGCTCCTGATTTAAAAATATAGGTAAATGATGTCAGTATGTGGCAAAAACTAAACTGCTTGGGATGACATTTCTAAAACACTGATAATGTCTAATAAAATAGATACTAGTATTGCTGTATGTATATACGTGGCCATGTAACCAATGTGATTCTGCAACCTGTACACTTGGAAAAATGAGAAATTATACCCCATTTGATTCAAATGTATGATATGTCAAGATCATTGTATTGTCATGAGCAACTAATAAAAAAATAAATAAAAAAATATTTTTAAAAAATGAAATAAAACATTGATAATGTATACCACCTGGTAATAAAATCAGAATCCAGAATGCCTTAACTGGGGTGAATACAGGAAGTTGCAGAAAAATTGAGTATTGGAACATGCACATTCTTTTGGATAATGCTTATTTTCTGTGTTTATAACCATTGCTCTTCGTTTTTCATATGTTTTCCTTTGTTAACAGCCTTAGCCCCTTTTATATCCACTTTCATCACACTTATATCAAGCTTTTTAAATTATTCTCCAGTGCTGGGGATCAAACTCAAAGCCTCATGCATGGTAGGAAAGCATTCTACCACCAAGTCACATTCCCAGCCCTTATGTTGAATTTCAACATAAGGTAAAGTTTCAAAGTAATCCAACTGTCAATATGTTACTCTTTAATTTATGGGACTCTAGATCATTCCATGATCAACATGGTTACTCTTGGAATTGTTTCAAATTAGAGTTTGCCTGAGGGGGGGCTTAAATGAGTTTTGGAGATAAACTCAATATTTTCTGAGTCTCTATGGTTATAGGA
The DNA here is from genome assembly GCF_047511675.1 of Marmota flaviventris. Taxonomy (NCBI): domain Eukaryota; kingdom Metazoa; phylum Chordata; class Mammalia; order Rodentia; family Sciuridae; genus Marmota; species Marmota flaviventris. Next base: position 52,493,892 of record NC_092499.1, on the reverse strand, counting down.
GGAGTCAGGCAGAAGTAACAGTTATTTCTCCTCAATTCATTTTCTCAACTTCTGTGTGGATAACAGTGACTGAGATTCTTTCACCCAGATGTCCTGGGTTTTGTAAATCAAGAGAAAAATACACTGTTTAGTAAGTCCCATGAGATATCATTTTAGTTCCTTTTCCAGAAATAGCTAATGTTGCAGTTTAAAGCAACTTTTGTCACAGAACAGTTTTAACATGTAGGTTTTATCAGAGGTGGCATCTACTGCAAAGCTACTGAGAGAATAATAATGAATTGCTCAGCTGCATGACCTTCAAAATTAGTGATTCTGAAAGTAAGCTAAAAGCCAGTGAAACTAGAGGGTTGATTTAGATTCTGCTCTAATAAATTTATTGTATCTCTAGATACAATAAAATGCTTTTCTTGCATTGTTTTAACAAAATTAACTGTCCATTCAATGGATTAATATTTTTGTAAGGATATATACCAATAACTTAGGAAATTACCATTGTTATGGCCAGGCTATATGGACAATGACCAAATAGACTCCATTTTACCCTGAGACTCCATATCATGTAAGAAATGCTTCTCCCATGGGAAAGCCCCGCCTCTGTACCCATTAATAGATACCAAGCATACTATGCTTGGCAACATAAAATAGCAATTCTTATACAATGTAAAATGGTTTTCTTTACTTTCCATTTTTCTTGGGCAATGCACCTTGTCAGAGATTGATTGTCTAGACATTATTAAACATTCTCTAACTTGTAGTCAACTAGTGTCATTTTGACCCACTTCCCTTCTGCTTGCTTGCTGCTATGCCAACCTGGAAAGTCCTGTGGGAAATACTGATATACCCATTGCATTGTCTCACTAACTGCCCAATCTAGCTTCTGTACCTGCTTGCTTACAGCTACGTCAACCCAGATGTAGTTTTTGCCTTTAAATATCCTAAAATGCTCAGGCTTGGGGCTGTTCCTTGCAAAGACAGTTATAGGTCTTGTGAGACTGTGTGTGTGTGTGTGTGTGTGTGTGGAGGGGGGGGGTTGCTGACAGTCGCTGGCAGGCTAGCTAAATAAAGACTCTTCAAAGACTCTTCAATTTGAACAAAAATGAGACTTGGTGTGTTTTCTGATCGACCTGCCCCATAACATCATGGATAATGACTATCTATCCACTAAATTCATAAATATGCTTCTACATTTTACCCTAAAGTTTCTGACATGATACCTTAGCAAAATTTATCAGTAAATTATAAAATGATAAATGGCCATAATGGCAGTCAGATGGAACCCCATTGGACTCAGTGTTGTAAAAATTGCCATTTTCTAACTACTAGACTAACACTTCAACTTTGGTCTTATACTAACATCTGTTTTATATTGAAAATATTAGTATAGTTTCAAAAACTCAGTCTTTGCATGCATGTATTTCATGAGTCTTAAAGTTAGTAAAAAATTTCAACTGGCATTGTTTTTTTTCTTAACCTTAAAAAAAATTCTGGAGCCTTAATATCCTTTAAATTAAGCATAAGAGATATCAAAGTAAAAGTTTTTAAATACTTCTCTATTTTAATTTAAAACATCTTAATTTATCACCAGGAAAAAAATATATGTATTAATTGATGTATTTTTATAGACTACTAATGTAAAATATACTTCTTTATAGAAGAATATGAGTTTCATCAAGATTAAATAGCTTTCATAATTTCACAATATACATTTTATGAGCCTAGCCCACAATATTTTCCTTATGTTAAATTCTAAATATTAACAACTAAAATTAAATGTAAGCATAGTATTACTTCTAGACAGAAAACAGAACATAAAACACCACAGCATCCATGATAACAATGCAAAATAAAAGTTATTTAAGGATATTGAATGATAAGAAACTTTAATTGATCCAAAGACTAGAGAGAAGAAAGCCCTGTAGAGAAGAAAAAAGAATGGCAGTTGATTTTGTGTCTAGGGATAGGGTCTAGTCTGAATATAAGTAGGCAGAGAAGCAGGATTATCAGGGATAAAGACTTCAGTGATTATGAGAGCACAGATGGGCTGTTAAGGACATCATGGGCTGGCATGATGAATCAAGACCTGAAAGACCTATAAAGGAAAAAAAAAATCTGCAAAACTTCATCTCACTAATAACTCTGGGAAATGTATAAAGCTCCTAAAGAGGCAGGAATACAAAACAAGAACTCTCAAAATTCCATGCAATTAGACACCGCTGCAGGAGTTGAAAGGACATGCAAAACAGAACTAAAAAAATAAATTGCAAACCTACCCAATATCAACTTATATCTAAATTTATTATAAAATTTTCCAATAAAACTCTTAATGGAAAGTTGTGGTTTTCACCAAGTGTCACAGAAAAATTTTCTTCTTTAATACAAAATAGAGCTTAAATTAAAATTCATTTAAATTCAAAGGAGTCTATATAATTAAAACATAGGTTTAGGCACAGTTGAGTTCCACTAGTGGATGACTATGAAAGGATAACCCTATAATCTTGCTTCATAATAATTTTTTTCACCCCATGGGAAAAGCAAAGCAAATACTGTTTTTTTATTATTATTGTTCTTTTATATCCAATATTTTCCATATTATAAAAATTATGAATCATAAGAACAAAGAAAAGTAAATAAGAACCAAGACAATAAATAGTTAATAGAAGTGGACAATCAGATGACAAAAATATTAAAATCAATATTTAAGTCTATATGCAAGCTGTACTAAATATATTTTTTAAAACTTACAGTAAGATATGAATTAAATGATTAATAGGATGAAAAGATAAACAGAGAATCATTAACTTGTGAGTTTATAACAAATGATTTTGTTATGAAACTGATACTCAGCAAGAGACCAAACCTCCCTTGAAGAGTTGGTGAACTCAGGTTTATTTATGCCAGGAGATCCTGAAGTTCTAGCCCTAAGCTGAAGTTACATGGGACTTGTATAGGAAATCTAACATTATTTATTAAACATTACAAGATTGGTGGGTTTGAATTCTTGGCCTACATGACCAAAGATCATGCACAGAAAATTTACCATAAGTAGTTTACTCTTCAATTTGAACAAAAATGGGACTTGTCAGAGATTGATTGTCTAGACATTAGTAAACATTCTCTTAACTTTATGAAGATGGTAAACACCATTGAGTGTTATCCTGAAGTAGCAATAACTCAGGATGACTTGAGTTTATCTCCTTAAGAGCTATAGTTCTAAGAACTAAGCCTATAAGGTTACAGTTTAGACAGCAGTTAATTGGCCTAGCAACTAAATAATGTAGCTGCATTTCTACAAAGTTCAGAAAGCTACAAAGTATAGGAAAATTAACCCTTTCCCCCTAGCATTGGTTCTTTATCATAATGTTTTAATAATTTCATTTTATGATCAGTTCTAATATCTCCATCACAATCTAATCCGTGAGGTTGGAATTCCAGAAGAAAAGGAAGTAGAATGAGGCAGAACAAATTCTTGATCAAGTAGTGGGTATTCCAGTGACATGACATCCAAACAACAGTACGTTACCTCTATGAACTCCAAATGTGAGCTCTGTGATGGTCTTCATCACCAAAACTTGACACTATGACCTAATAATAAGAAAAACATCAGGCAAGTCCCAGTGAAAAATATCCTTCAAAGTACCTAAGCCATAGTATGAAAAATTGTGAATGTCACTGAGCACAATAACACACACATATAATCTCAGTGGCTCAAAGTTGAAGACAACTACCTAAGTGGATGGATGTGTACTATCTAATTTTAAGTGTTTTGAGATACTTTTCCTCAGTGGCTCAGGAGGCTGAGGCAGGAAGATTGCAAGTTCAAAGCCAGTCTCAGCAACTTGTAGAGATCCTGAGCAACTTGGCAAGAACCTTTCTCAACATAAAATATAAAAAAGGACTGGGAATGTGAATTAGAAGGTTAAAGGCCTTTGGGTTCAATTCCTGGTTAATAATAATAATAATAATAATAATAATAATTGTGAATGCCATCAAAAACCAAAAAAGTCTGAGAAACTCTCATGACCAAGAAGAACCTAAGGAGACCTGGCAATTAAATGTGTAATGGTAATCTCCATAAGCTCCTATAAAAGAAAAAGTATGTAAACAAAAACCAAGGAAATGTGAATAAACTATAGACTTTCATTATAATTTGGATGTATAGTATCCCAAAACAATGCTAGAACATTCAGAAACAAAATGCTTTAGTTATGAGAGCTGGAAACTAATTGATGGTTTAATCCATGCACATGGATTAACTGGCTGGTAACTGTAGGTAGGTAGGATGTGGCTGGGAGGAGGTAGCTCATTAGGGACATGACTTTGGGGTATATATTTTGACCCTGGTGAGAAGAGCTTTCTCTTTGCTTTCTGGTTGCAGTGTTTTGAGATACTTTTCCTCCACTGCACCTTTCCACCTTGATGTTTTGCCTCATTTTGGGTCCAGAGCAATGGAGTCAGCCATCTATATACTGAGACCTCTGAAACTGTGAACTTCAAATAAACTTTCCCTCCTCTCAAATTGTGTTTGTAAGGTCTTTCAGTCGTTCTGATGAAAAAGCAGAAGAAAACAACTTTAATTAGCAATGATACATTCATATTGATTCATTCATTGTAACAAATGTACCATACAGGTGTAAAATATGAATAATAGGAGTTAGACATATAGGAAAACTCTAATAATCTTTGGACATTTTTGCAAATATAAAGTTTCAAAAGTAAAGTTTATTTAAACAAATTTTACATGATTTCCTGCTAAAATAATGCATAAAATCAATTATATAAGAAAATTTCCTTAGTCAATAATACCCATCTATATAAACCCTTAGTTTATCATACTAAATGATAAATATACACCTAAGATCAGGAACAAAGCAAGGTTATCCACGAACTATTACTCGACATTTTACAGAAAGTCACAATTAACAAGTAAAAGAAAAAGATGTAAATATGAGGAAGGAAAATTACATTTATTCACATTGTGCAGAAAATTTTTAAATTGTGTAGAAAATTGTAGTGCATGTGCCAACAGAGAACTAGTATTCATACATATGGTTAGTAATTTTTCAGGATATAGTCAACATACCAAATCAATTATATTCTATATACTAGCAGAAAAGACCATGAAAAAGAAATTTAAATCTATCACAGAATAGAATAGAAAAGAAAATATTTGGCAATAAATAAGTCTTCTATTCACAAATAAAACTTTTTATTTTCTAAACTTTAACCAGAGGATTTGAAAATATATATGTAAATTCAAGGGACACAGCAGCCAAAACAAAGTTGAAGACAACTAGCTAACTGGAAGGATATGTACTATCTAATTTTAAGACTTACTACAACACCATAATAATCAAGACTGGATGTTATTGATGTAAGATGAATAAATACATCAATGGGGCAGAATAAAGAGTCAACAATAGAATCACATATAAAAATGGTATTCATCATATTTATTAAGTTAAATCATGGTCAAAAGGATAAACTTTTTAATAAATGCTATTAGAAAATTTGAACAACTAAATGAAAAATTATTAACCTCTTTCCTTTTTCCCCCCATACATAAAATTAATTCAATAGAAATAATTGATACAAATGTAAAATCTAAAGTTCAGAAATCATTACAAGAAAGGATGTGAACCATGTCTCAACTTCGCAGGGCACAAACAGTGACTCTCATGAGAATGTACCAGCTGTACATCAGTATCTAAAATATGATTATATTCTTCTCATAGTAAAGTCTAGAGGTCTTAGTTTTAAGGAAGAAATGTCAAAAGACACAACTGAACAGAAAGCTATGACTGCCATCCTCACATTTTATGCTCCTCATGCTTCTGGAAGTAAAGACAAAGAGGCAAATTACTTTAAAGAACAGTGATTGATCCTATCTACAATTGGAAAATAAACTACTGCATAATAGAGGTAGATAGAATGGAACACAGGAGATCACTTAAGATATCCTTTAGTACTACCATGTTCTGGCTCAGCCCACCAGGCAAATACCACACAAGCTAATATGCTTACCTGGGGTAAAGGGAATAAGGGACAGGTAGTTATGAATTCCAACTATGACCATGTTATCAGGTATAGAAGTGAGAACTGTAATTATCATGAGTATTTCTTCCTCAATTTTTATGAACACATTTGTGTAAATCTATTTTTATGTATTATTTATTATCCTTTTGTAGTATAACAAAAGATATATTAATATTAGTTTACTTCATACCCTGATATTTAAGTTACAGGATTTTAATCACAGGGATTATCATCCATCGGTTTTGAATACCTTTCTGGAAAAAAAAATGTTTAGCTTGTTTCACTTACCTGTGGGGCAGTTGTATCATATTCAGTCGGAGCGTGACTTTGTTACTAGATTTTTATGGAGCGTAGGTGTGGATTAAGGAGGTGTGCACGGGTGCCAAACTGACAAAGAGTGAATTCTAAGGGTCAGTTTTATGCGGCAACTAGGGTAGGCTTTAGTACCAAGTTATTCACTAAAACACCAATCTCGGCATTTCTCTGCGGGTGATTTCTAAAAGTAACATTTGTTATCAATTGACTTTATTGACTTTATGTAATGAAGATTAACCATGGTGGATCTGATCTAATCAGTTCAAAGTTCTTAAGAACAGAACTGATTTCACACTTTAAAAAGAAATTCCACTTGTATACTGCAGCATTGCCTTCTGCCTTGGGGATCCAGCCTGTGAATCTATATCCCATGTTCACAAGTGTTTCAGGAGCATAGAAATAAAATCTCATTTAAATATGCTCACCTCAATACTGTTTCTCAGTATTGCTGAGTAATGTACTAGTCCCTAAATTCTATAATATCCTACATTACCATGTCCAAGGATGTAAATGTTAGTTGGTCATATCATGCTAATAGTAGTAGAACAGAGATTATCCAATTGCTAAGATTTTAAGAATTATAAAATTTTGATGTTTAACGTATTTATGGTTGCTACTACCATGGGTACACATTAATACAAGATACAGTGTGATTAAATTTGGAGAATAACTGGATATTTATTTTCTTTAGTCTTCAGGGAGTCTGTTTTATGTTGAATTTATCTCTGTTCATTTAAGATATAATGCAGTGGCATACTATTTATACTATGTATAACTTAATATACAAAACATGTATAAGGAAAAATTAGCATTGTGGAATTATGGGATGAGTGTCAGAAAAAAATGTCTGTGAATTATCCTTGAAGTACTCTGAACTTATTTCCTGTGATAACATTTTGAGTGCATTCACATTGCATATGTGGATTTTCTTGATCACTGGAAAGAGATAAGCAGAAGAAAAACCTGTACAAAATGTAGCTTCCACAAATCTTTGTTGAACTTCATTGATTTGAGTTCTGCCAGAGATAAACCATATCCTAATCTCACAATGCCAGTAGACACAAAAGGTAAAACAAATATCAAACATCCTTCATTTTGTTTCTCAGGATCCAGTAAAGAGGGGAGCATGGGAGGGAAGTAAGTGGAATTCTAATAACAGTGATGCTTGGTATGTGATCACAATGTTGCTTGCCCTGGTAAAGCAACATTATAACACACTTAAAAGATCATTGATTTTTTTCATATAAGAATATATGAATGGTAAGCTATTGGAAACCTTTCCAGGCTATTTATACCCCATACACATTATTTTCTCCCAGGGAGAAATGAAATGATACCTTTCAGAAATTATGTATGTAAAGTTACTAATGGAATTATAGTATATATATATATATATCCAGTTAATTATTGACTTTTATTTTTTAATTGGTAGTTGCTTATTTTGTTTTGAGAAGGAAATTTTACAAATATCTTGTCAGTGAAAATGTGACCAACAGGACATAAATATCAAACTGAACATGAGCAAGATGAAAGGTGAAAATTGGCACAATTTGAACAACTTCATTGACCAACCTAAGAACTCTAGTCATATTTTAAGCAGCCCTTTATTTGCTAAAGTAGTAAGTTTTCTTAAGTTGTTAAAAAGACATGCTCACTCAATGGTCAGTATGTCCTTGTTTATGCATGACCCTGTAGATTAGTATTGAGTTAAATTCTTTATCTGTTATCATATGTTTTATAGAATGTGTCCATGGTAAAAGATGTAACAAAACTGGAAGTGATATTTTTGTTTGGAATTTTTTTCAGATTAGGTTATTTATTCTGAGCTATGAGATCTGAGGGAAGGCACAGCAGGTTCTCTAATCAAATGATGATAGTTCTTTGAAACAAAGAAGTCTCGTAGCAACTCACGCTGAATACCTGTAGTTGGAAGGGGAAAGTCAGAGGCAAGGAGAAAGGTGTTACACAGATTGTGAATCTCTGAAAGTGTACTAAAATGAGGAAAGTGTTATCTACATTTTATTATAATTATTAAGAATTAGAGTTTTGCACATTATGTAAGGCAATTAAAGCAGAAGTAATATAAAAAACAGCAAACCACAACTATAAAATTATGATTCTTAAAGTAAATTAATATCTGGTAATCAAAATAAGAAACTATAGTCTACTACAAAATTGCATTTTGATTATGGAGAAGTCATTTATATGGGTCCTAAGATTTAATTTTTAAATGTGAAATTAGCACTCTGTTGGCGTATAAAATTTACTTGTAGCCTAATGCTCATACCAGCTTAATAATATTGATTAACTCACTCAAAGCTATTTATTATGCATGTATTTTATGTCATAATGCCATGCATTGTTCTAGTATCTAAGATTTAGTCATTGAAAAGAGTGTAGATAACAAAGATAAAAAAATCCCTTTCTAAAAGCAATTAAATTTTAATAGACAGAGATGTACAAGTAATTAAGTAATTAAGTAATAAAATAAAGCATATTAGATTTTGATAAATGATACCAGTAAAATATCCTAAAGAAATAACTGGAAAGGATCAGAGATTATAAATATAAGGAGATCATTATGTTCTCAATAAAAAATGGAAATTGAGCAAAACCTGGAAGAGGTTAAATATTGAGTCAATAAAAATACTGACAATAATAATGACATCTTTAGCTGTATTATAGCAACGCATTGAATGATTTCCAGTACCACATGTGGTGGTATACAAGTTACATGTAGTCCTTACATTGATACCTCCATTTTCAGAAATTAGGAAAGTAAGAATGAGAACAGCTAATTAAGTTTCTCAAAATCATCAATCTAATCTATTTTGTAGCTGGAATTTAAGCCTAACATTATTGAACCAGAGTATATGTTCCCAATGACTGCTGTGTACCCACTATATAGGTGGGTAAGACTTAAACATGAATTTCCTCTACATCTCTATACACAGCAACTTTTGTTGAAAGCTTGGGGGAGGTGGTCAGGCAGCCATATATATTCCCTGTGCATGGAGGATTCTCTGTTTGAGAAACATAATTTATTAAGGTCTAATTTGCATTTTCTCTGGTTGTGTTCTCTTCAGGAGGTACCAGCCTACTTCATAAGACAAACACACAAGGCCTGAAAGGCTTTGCATATTTGTCTTCTTTCAGTTTGCATCAACACAGTCTTTGCTTCTTTCCCTGTGTGTTAGGAGTGAGAGTGAAAGTTGTAAAAAAAAAAAAAGGTCTAAAAATCAGTTCACACATTATGAGCAGCTCATTTGAAAGTTGTAGAATTTTTTTTTCCTGGACTATGAGGATCTAATTCATTATGAATTGAAGAATTTTAGTTTAAGCCATAAATATTGAATTATTGATATTTACCCCCCAGGCCAAATTCAAAAGTAATCATTTTAAAATGCAAATTTCCATCAATATGTTAGGAATATGACTAAATATCTATTAATGAATGGACATAATGCATTCTAGTCTAAGACAGGTGACAAAATTATATTATAATTTAATGTTGGTGCTGAATTACATCTAAGAATAATGACAATTGAGAACTAGGATATAATTATACTTTATGAAAATTAGATGACCCTTTATAAATAAATTATAATTAAACATGTGTACTAAAGACATGAGAGATTTGTTTGTGGTATTTTCACTGTAAATGCATCCCTATAAATTTTGTAGTGATCATACCATTGATAGTAAATTATACTGAAACATGACATTATCAACTTAATCTTCATAAAATTATACTATGTCCAAGCACAGGAAAGAAATTCCTCATCAATTTAAAATGTAATGCTTTTCATCTCAGCATCAATAAAAACATTAGGATACTTTTTATTTTGTGCCATATATCAAATATGGCAAATCTTAGAATAGGTAAAAAAAAAAAGATTTCTGAGAGGGCCTATTACTACATACTTTTGGTGGTGTTGTATTTTCTAAACTTCCTCTCTGAAGTAGTGTTATCAATGTGAAATTAATTCAAGTTTGATAAACTTGACTTGAGGATGAAATCAGTATTTCCCTCAAGAAATGTTTTAGATTTTCTAAGTGTAGGCGGTAGTCTGTTCATTCCTCAGATGATAAGTTCATACCAAATCCCTGAAAAAGGGTGTTTTCAGATAGAAATAAGTTAAGAAATCTGAGATAAATTTTGTAGTGATGGTATCATTGGATAATAAATTATAGTGAAGTTAGGCATTACTAACTTTTGTTTGTAAAATTATACTATGTCCAAAGAGAAGAAATTTCTAGTCAGTTTAAAATATAAAGTTTTATATTTTATGTAATAAAAATATGGATTATCCAGAACAGCCTGAGTTCAATGAAAATTGCCCTTTGAAAAACACATAAAAGAATGAGACACAAAAGAAAGCAACGTAAAGATGAGTTAGGAATTCAAGTGATACAGTCATACACCAAGGGGGCTGAAGAATGCCAATAGTCACCAGAAGCTGAAGGACACATTTGCTTCCCTGGACTGGCCTCCAGAAATATAAGAGAATAAATTTCCATTGTTTTATGCCACTAAGTATGTGACTTAAATTTATTGTAATTTATTATAGTCACCATAGGAAACTAATACAAGTTCTCAAAGACAGATAGAAATCTTACATTCTTCACACGTAGGAGTCCTCTCTCCTCAGACTTTCAATGTTGGCAAAATGAGACAATGATGAGACTCTAGCAGAACTAAAAATATGGACTACTTATCTTCAGTATAACCCTACTGCCTTTATGAATTCCCAACTTTCTGGTAGCAGAGAGCATGCTAATCCTCTTATATATCAGCTTGCCCAAGGAGACTAGTGAGTCATTAAGCAACATGGAAATTACATTAAACCCCTTTAATATACATTGGTTCATCCCTATCAGAACATATAAGTACTCTGTACATTGATTTACCTTCTTTACCCAGATGTGTCTTTATCACAAAATTCATTTACTAGCATGGAATTCCGTGCAATATTAATTCGTACCAAAGAAGAATCGGAACAATGAGTTCTTGAAAATGGTACTGTATAATATTACCATATACCACAATACTCCAAAGCAGTTGGTCATAATGGAATGTCCTGATAAAAGCCCAGTTAAAATGTCAACTCAGGGACAACACTCAGAAATATTGGACATTTCCTTAGAAGATATTCACTCAACACTTGCTAAAATTTATGCTGCTAGAATTTAAAGTATAGAAACCAGCAAGATGAAGTAGTACTGGCTGCCTCATAATTACTCTCATGGACACACTTCTTAGATTTTTGTTTCTCTTTCACACAACATTAGACTGTACTAGCTGGAGTTCATGATTTCCACAAAGTAAAATGCTTTTTCCGGTACTGAATAAATATCCACTAAACTAGAATATGAGACTATCCAGTGGATATGTTGAGCTCTTTATTCAAAGTGACAAGGCAGTTACCATACTAACAGAAAAAACTAAATCCAAATGCATTAATTAATGAATGTGCTGCTTTGTATTTCCATACAGAGTAATAAAAGAAAATGGGGAATCAGAAAATTTGTTGCTAAACAAAGGTGAAGAATATTTTGGGTTAAGGTTATTCATGAATGAATTCATGTCCTGCTACCAGAAAAGAAACCAAGACCAAGATGAGAAAAACTGGGAAGGGTAGAAGAGGAGTAAGCTGATAAATATTTAGTTATGAACTTGAGACCAGCTCCAGATGCATGAACTATACAGCTACACTGAATCCTGTCTTAAGATTTTTTTTTTTAAATAAAATATTTTGAAGATAATTGCAGTGCAAAATGCATTTGGTCCATTTTAAGAGTCTCATAGTCTTAACATTTTCACCATTACTCAAAGTTCAGGTCCACAGTTTGAGACTGAAGGCAACTCTTTTCTGAGAACCCCTACAAAATCAAAAGCAAGTTACAAATATCCAATATACACTGGCAAAGAGTAAACATTTCCAAATTCCAAAAAGAAGGAATAAGGGCATAGGAAAGAAGGCATGGGGCCAAAGCACAATTGAAACGCAGCTGGGCAAACAGGTTCTGGAACTTTGCAACTCCACATATAGCACTTAGGACATAGGACTGTGACATGTAATTTGTAAAGAGCTTGGGCAACTCTGCTTTTGTCATTGCTGGTTGAAGTAGGCATGGGCTCTTTTTCAGCTTGTTTTTTCTTCTCTGCAGTAAGCAGCTTTTCTTGAAACAGTCCACATTACTGGCATCTCTTGATTCCTGGGGTATCCATTCCAGCTTCAACTTCAAGTTTATAGCTTCATGCATCACCCTTTCAGGGTCTACTCACAGGGACTCCGATCCTGTCTCCTGAAACTTTGCCTAGCCTCCCAGGCCTTCCCTTGAAATCTCACTGGAGGCTTCCATGACCCCCTAACTTCAGCTTCCTGCATTACTTCAGAACCAGCACCATGTATATGACACCAAGATCTGTCAGCAGCTTGTGCAATACTTTGGTCCCCTGGTATCATGTCTCCAGTAGCCTCTGAGTACCTTTGTGGCTCAGCATGCTGAAACAACATCCCGGGCCTCCTTGTATGAGAACGGTAACCCACAATCTCTTCCCAAAGGAAGTTTTTTTCTCTTCTGTACTCTGGAGCCTGTTGTGGATATGGTCTTGAAAATTCTCAAGATGTCATCAAACCATATTTCCAAACCAAATATGATTTAATGACTGTCTTTATGTAAAGTACTTAGCACCTCTTTAATGGATATAATTTCTTCAACATAAACAATTTATTTGACCCCAGTTTTACATGCAATTTTCTCGTTAAACTATAAGCTTTTAAAATCGTTTAACTTGGTTTTCTGCTCCTATTTCTCACAGTAAACCTGGCCAAAAGCTGCCGGCAATATCCACGCCACTGACTGAATGCTGTGCTGCTTTGAAATTTCCTCCACCAGATTAATTATCCATCATTTTTAAGTTCAGCCTGACGCAAAGTCTCAGGACATGGGCACAAAATGCACAAATTCTTTGCCAGAATAATAAGTGGTCTCTAGTGCCATTCTCAAGAGTCCTCATTCCCCTCTGAAATTTCAGGAGCGCAGTTCCCAGTCCTATCAGCATTCCGGTATGTTGAGCTCCCACCAGAACTGTCCATTAAGCTCTACTTAACAACATTCTAAGGCTTTTGCAGCCTGCACTTTCAAGCTTTTCCAAAATCCTCCTGCAAACCATTTCCAAAGGCTTCTAAACAACATAATCAGCTTATTTGAAGAAACAACCCTACTTCTTGGTACCAATTTTTGTTTTAGTTAGCTTTGCATCACAGTGACCAAAATACCTGACACAAAATTTAAAGAAGGGAAAGTTTAGTTGTGCCTCACAGTTTCAGAGATTCCCAGTGGCCCATCTTTCCAGCCATGTCCCAGGCCTATAGTTATCACCCCAACAGTTCATTCAGAGTAGAAATGACTGATTAGATTGCAGGTTTCATAATCTACTGATTTTACCTCTGACTATTCTTTAATTCATAAGAGTTTGGGGGGCATACCTCACACCCAAACCATAGCACAATACTAAACAAAATTGACAAACTTTTAGTTAAACTAGGGAAAAAGAGAGAGAGGATTCAAACAAGTAAAATTTGAGATGAAAAAGATAACACTACTGATACCACAGAAAGACAAAGGATCATTAGAGATTTAGAGAAAACTATCTGCCAAGCAAGTGGAAAGTGTAGAAGAAATAGATATATTTCTTGACATACATAACCTGCCAAATTTCAACATGGAGAACATAAATAGACTAAAAATGAGTAGTATGATTGAATCAGTCATAAATGTCTCCAGAGAAAGAAAAGTCCAAGACCAGATGGTTTCACTATTGAATTCTACTAAAAAATTAAAGAATAATGCAAATACTTTTACAAATATTCCAAAGAATTAGAAGGGAGGAAACTCATCTCTTTCTACAAGGCTGATATTAAAGCTTTATGCTGATACTAAAACCAAACAAGAATACAACAATTCAGCAACTATAGATCAATATCCCTCATGAACATAGATCAAAAATTATATATAAAATTATATATATAGACATACATAGATAGAGAGATTGAGAAATTGAAATAATATTCTCCCATAAAGAATGAAATCTATCATTTGCCACCTGCTTCCCTCTTCCTGCTAAGGATTGCTTTAGCTATTCCGGGTCTCTTATTTTTCCAGATGAATTTCATGATTGCTTTTTCTACTTCTATGAGGAATGCCATTGGGATTTTGATCGAAATTGCATTAAATCTGTATAGTGCTTTTGTTAGTATGGTCAATATTAATTCTGCCTATCCAAGAGCAAGGTAGATCTTTCCATCTTCTAAGGTATTCTTTGATTTCTCTCTTTAGGGTTCTGTAGTTTTCATTGCATAGATCTTTCATTTCTTTTGTTAAGTTGATTCCCAAGTATCTTTTTTTTTTTTTTTTGAGGTTATTGTGAATGGGGTAGTTTTCCTCATTTCCTTCTCAGAGGCTTTGTCACTGATATACAGAAATGCCTTTGATTTATGGGTGTTGATTTTATATCCTGCTACTTTGCTGAATTCATTTATTAGTTCTAGAAGTTTTCTGGTGGAGTTTATTGGGTCTTCTAGGTATAGAATCATATCGTCAGGAAATAGTGCTAATTTAAGTTCTTCTTTTCCTATACATATCACTTTGATTTTTTTATCTAATTGCTCTGGCCATTGTTTCAAGAACTATGTTGTACAGAAGTGTCTTGTTCCAGTTTTCAGAGGGAATGCCTTCAATTTTTCTCTGTTTAGAATGATGTTGGCCCTGAGGCTTAGTGTAGATAGCCTTTACGATGTTGAGACATGTTCCTGTTATCCCTAGTTTTTCTAGTGTTTTGAACATAAAGGGGTGCTGTTTTTTGTCAAATGCTTTTTCTGTGTCTATTGAGATGATCATATGGTTCTTATCTTTGAGTGTATTGATGTGATGAATTACATTTATTGATTTTCGTATGTTGAAACAACCTTGCATCCCTGGGATGAATCCCACTTGATCATGGTTCACAATCTTTTTGATATATTTTTGTAATCAATTTGCCCTAATTTTATTGAGAATTTTTGCATCTATATTCATTAGAGATATTGGTCTGAAGTTTTCTTTCTTTGATGTGTCTTTGCCTGGTTTGGGGATCAAGGTGATATTGGCCTCATAGAATGAGTTTAGAATTACTGCCTCTTTTTCTATTTCCTGAAATAAATTAAAGAGTATTGGTGTTAGTTCTTCTTTAAAGGTCTTGTGGAACTCAGCTGTGTATCCATCCAATCTGGACTTTTCTTGGCTGGTTAGCTTTTGATGGCTTCTTCTATTTCCTCACTTGATATTGGTCTGTTTAAATTGTGTATATCTTCCTGACTCACTCTAGGCAAATCATATGACTTAAGAAATTTGTCGATGACTTCAATGTCTTCTATTTTATTGGAGTATAAGATTTCAAAATAATTTCTATTTATCCTCTGTATTTCTGTAGTGTCTGTTGTGATATTATCTTTTTCATCACTTATGCCGGTAATTTGAGTTCTCTCTCTCCTTCTTTTCGTTAGCATGGCTAAGGGTCTGTCAATTTTATTTATTTTTTCAAAGAACCAAATTTTTGTTTTGTCAATTTTTTCAATTGTTTCTTTTGTTTCAATTTCATTGATTTCAACTCTAATTTTAATTATTTCTTGCCTTCTACTGCTTTTGCTGATGGTTTGTTGTACTTTTTCTAGGGCTTTGAGATGTAGTTTGAGGTCATTTATTTGTTGACTGTTTCTTCTTTTAAGGAATAAACTCCATGCAATGAATTTTCCTCTTAGTACTGCTTTCATGGTGTCCCAGAGATTTTGATATGTTGTGTCTATGTTCTCATTTACCTCTAGGATTTTTTTTAATCTCCTTGCAGGTGGCATTGCTATACCAGACCTTAAACTATAATACAGAGCAATGGTAACAAAAACATCAAGGTATTGGCACCAAAACAGACTGGGAAATCAATGGTAAAGAATAGAGGACACAGAAACTAACCAACAAAATTACAATAAAAGATAGCATTTTCAACAAATGGTGCTGGGAAAACTGGAAATCCATATGCAACAAAATGAAATTAAACCTCTATCTCTCACCATGCACAAAACTTAACTCAAAATGAATCAAGGACCTAAGAATTAAACCAGAGACTCTGTGTCTCACAGAAGAAAAAGTAGGTCTTAATCTTTATCATGTGGGATTAGGCCCCAACTTCCTTTATAAGATTCCTATAGCACAAGAATTAAAACCAAGAATCAATAAATGGGATGGAATCAAACTAAAAAGATTTTTTCTCAACAAAAGAAACAATCTGTGAGGTGAACAGAGAGCCTACATCCTGAGAGCAAATCTTTACCCCTCACACATCAGATAGAGAACTAATCTCTAGGGTATATAAAGAACTCAAAAAGCTAAGCAATGAAAAAACAAATAACCTAATCAACAAATGGGCCAAGGAACTTAACAGACACATCTCAGAAGAGGATATACAATCAATCAACAAATATATGAAAAAATGCTCATCATCTCTAGCAATCAGAGAAATGCAAATAAAAACTACTCTAAGATATCATGTCACTCCAGTCAGAATGGCTGCTATTATGAAGACAAACAACAATAAATATTGGTGAGGATGTAGGGGGAAAGATACACTCATACATTGTTGGCAGGACTGTAAATTGGTGCAGCCAATATGGACAGCAGTGTGGAGATTCCTTGGAAATCTGGGAATGGAACCACCATTTGACCCAGATATCCCTCTCCTTGAACTATACCTAAAGGACTTTAAAACAGCATACTACAGGACACAGCCACATCAATGTTTATAGCAGCACAATTCACAATAGCTAAACTATGGAGCCAACCTAGATGCCCTTCAGTGCGTGAATGGATTAAAAATGTGGCATTTATACACAATGGAATATTACTCAGCAATAAAAGAGAATAAAATCATGGAATTTGCAGGTAAATGGGTGGCATTGGTGAAGATAATGCTAAGTGAAGTTGGCCAATCCCAAAAAATCAAATGCGGAATGTTTTCTCTGATATAAAGAGGCTGACTCATAGTGGGGTAGGGAGGGGGAACACGGGACGAATAGGTGAATTCTAGATAGGAAAGAGGGGAGGAAGGGAAAGGGAGGAGGCAGGGGATTAGCTAGGATGGTGGAATGTGGTGTACATCATTATTCAAAGTACATGTGTAAAGACACGAATTGAGTGTGAACATATTTTATACACAAGCACAGATATGAAAAATTGTGGTATATATGTGTAATAAGAATTGTAATGCATTCCACTGTTGTGTGTTTTAAAAAATAAAATCAATAAAAAAAAAGAAATTCAGGGGCTGGGGAGGTGGCTCAAGTGGTAACATGCTCACCTGGACTGCACGGGGAGCTGGGTTCAATCCTCAGCACCACATAAAAATAAAGTAAGATGTTGTGTCCACTGAAAACTAAAAAATAAATATTAAAAAATTCCCCCCTCTCTCTCTCTTTCTCTCTTTCTCTCTCTCTCTCTCTCTCTCTCTCTCTCTCTCTCTCTCTTTAAAAAAAAGAAAAGAAATTTATCATTTGCAGCAAAATGTAACTAGAGAAAATTATGTGCAGTAAAATTAAACATATGTGGAAATGCAGGTATTTACTGCATGTTCTTTCTCATATATCTGTTTAAAAAATAGAACAAATTGATCTGAATATGCTATTGATTATTAAATTCAGAGAGGAGTGAGGGGAGTATATAAATGGAGACTGAAATTGATTAGTGCATGCTGTATGAATTTATTGAACTATCACACTGTATGTCATTAATATGTACTATGAATATATGCAAAACTTTAGGAAAAGAAAAAACCCAATGGATCCAATGGCATATCAAATTGTCAAAATAATACCCCCAGAAGATCAGATATTTAAAAAATTACAAAATTTTTAGAATGCATATTTAATGAAGTAATTTGAATGCAGCAAACTATACAAACCTACATATTTAAACATATATGACTCCCTATTAACATCAACCAGTTTAAATTCATATAAAAACTGCTCTACCGTCACTTTTAGGGATATTATTGGTAAATTTTTAATATTTTATTTGTCTACTGTGTTATTGGAAAGGTATTTGTATAGTAATTAAAAGTTCTTTTGCATTGTTTGTAACACAGAGAAAATGAGTATGTGTATTATTATATTAGGCACCGAAGGTTTTCATTGTCAGAGAAGAATGATTCACATGAGAAATGTGAGGAGAAAAAAAAAATATGTGGTGCTGGATTCAATATGTAGTATCAGTATGAACATATAATGATTTTGTAAAAACTATTTTCTCAGTCTGATTTGATTAACTGTCATATGTAGTGACATTTTATTAGGAACTGGCATAGCTAGTGTCCAGAATTGATGTCCAGATGTTATTCCCCACTTAAATGCATGAGGATTCCTTAGAGAAACGGCTCACTCCACATCTCATGAAGGAGAAATAGAAGGAAGCTTAGAACATGTTTTGCCAAAAAGCAAGAAAATGTAAAAAAACAAACAAACAAAAACAGGAACATGTCAAAAGCAAATGGTAGGTGGAACAATAGGGTTCCCATGATGAAAGTTAGAAAGAGGAAGTACTTTTCCTAGGATGATAATAATAATAATAATAATAATAATAATAATAATAATAATGTTAGCAATAGATAAAGTAGGAATCAATGAGATAAGGAAAAACCAAAAGTCATTTTCCAAAATAGAAGAAGGCATATTAATAAATCAAAAAGGAATGGTGCAATTAGGTAATTACCAACTATAGATAAACTAAGAGCAAAATAATTTATTTAGGCAGTACTTATTTTAGCAATAAATATTAATTGATGCTAAAATAGTGAATGGAAATTGTTAAGAAATATTATTTCTTCATTTTTTGTAGTTTTTGTTATTTTAAAGGGGAATTCAATAACTTTACATTGGAGAAAACTAGCAGACAATCATGAACCAAATGTTCAAGGATACTACTTATATAAAGAAACAATACTAATTTGCTAATAGGGATGATAGAACTATAGAAAAATTTATTTTTAGGCAATAACAGAAAGATTTAGAGAAAGTGAGGCATTATGTTTGAAACTTACTGTCAATTATTTTTATAAAAGAGAAAAGTATAACAAGAGAGAAGAAAAGTAAAGAATGAGGGAAAGAGGGAGGGGAAGTGGGAGGGAGAGAGAAAGAAGGCAATATGATAAAAATTTCCAAGATCATAGAAATGGCTGGGACTTTTTACAAGTTAGTTTTGTCCAGATATTTACCTATTAATTTGTTTATAAACAATACATTTTTGGAAGTGCCCTATTATGTTTTGAATCACACTATATAGATTGTTATTACTATCATACTGATAATAAAGGTGATATATCTGGAACACAAGGATGGTTTTCTTGACAATGAAATGGTGATTCTGTATTTTCATCTGTTACTCATCTAAACACATTTTTGTCCAATATTCCTAAGTCAGTAAATTTACAGACAAAGAATATAAAGTCTTTATCAATGTATAAGAGTCTTTTAGATATTTTACAATCTGGTGATTTAATATATTGATAAGATGACCTGTGAGAATCATAAAAACATTAATTTAAGATAAATCAGCCAGGTGTAGTAGTACCTGCCTGTAATCCCAGCAGTTCAGGAGGCTGAGGCAGGGCGATCACAAGTTCAAACCTGCAACTCACAAGGCCTTAAGCAACTTAGCAAGATCCTGAATAAAATACTTTAAAAAAAATTTTTTTTAAGGCCAGAGATGTGGCTCAGAACATAAGTAGCTCTGGGTTCAATCCTTACTACCAAAAGGAAAAAAAAAGAAAGATAAATCAGTTTTTTAGTATTTACATCAAGACTAAAATTGCTTTATGCTTATTTTTATTACATTTCTAGGTGCATACATTATCTGCTGAAAATTATAACATGTAAATATGTATTTCTTTAACATCACATAAAAAGCAACCACTTAAGGGTTGTTTTTTGCTTCATTTCTATTCTGCTCGTCTCAAGGACACTGATGGAAATATCTTGCAGGAGCAGGTAAGCTTTCTTACAGGCATCATTAAACACACAGAATGAGCCAGAGTCATTGGTAGGGATCACACAGTACCTCTTACTTCTCTGTGATGCTATTTCTCATTTAGAAAAAGCATCTCTATTACAAAGAGACAGGCCTATAATAGCATTATCTAGCTGAAAGGGAGCTCCAAGATGGATCACTTTTCTTCAATAACTCTACAGAGTATTCTCATAACATCTATAGTGCCATACTTGACACTTTTTTTTAACTAGGCTGTGACTGCTCCATTGAGTAAATTTAACTAAAAGTATGAAAATATCCATCATTTAAAACACAATTCTATCATACTTAAAACACAATTCAAGACATATTTTGATGTCAAAGTGGTTTTGTGCTTCAGTAACTCCACTTTGTAGGTTTAAATTAGTGTGCCCTTTAAAATGGAAATATCTTTCTAAAATAAATATCTAAAACATCTCTTATCATTACTCCTCCTAACTAGCTCCTTATTTCATGTATGTATGTGCTACTGAATATAACTCTTTTCTGAGTATATACACAGGATTGGGTGAATACTATTGATTTAACATTTGGATTCTCAATTGGAACCTCCTGGCAGAGGTAGATCAATATTTTTTGAGACCTGACACCCAATCTTGGGCCACTGCTTTAAAAAACAATGTGAAATTACAATATAGCACATGTTCAGTACAAATTAAACTTTTTAGCATACATATCATCCTATGGCAGAACTACCAATATAGAAAATGCCATGGGGAAATGCACTTTGTGTGGACCAAAGATTAGTCTGGAATAAAGCAGGATGTCAGGTTTGAAAACATTACTTACGGCCAACGAAGTATGCAATTTACACAGACATTGCAGCCAAATTTACAGTCTAGCTATGTCAAAGACAAGTGACTTGATCTGAAGTAGATTACTTAAATTTCCAAACAAAACAATTTTTAAGACAAACATTTTAGGGAAAAATTGTAGTTAACTCAAGAGATTATAATGAGGACAATTAATGTATTTAATGTTAAAGCATTTATTTTCCTGAAAATAATACCTTGTACATTAGTCTCAGGATATACAAAGTCAAAAAGAATATACTTTCACAGTAAAAAAATAAAAGTATATATATTCTTCAAAATCATAAGTATTTTTTATTTTATAAGAAGACTGTACAGAGTTTCAAGACAACCAGGTGAGCTTAATTATAAAAGAATAAACAAGCCCTTGCTAGGAGAGGTTTTCCACCTTTAGAAGAGTGTGGAAGACAGACATGTCAGCAAGATAAGTGGGTATAAAAATGAGTAAAATTTTATAAAGTTTTAGAGGCCTATGTTGATCGGATTTTCATTGCTATGATCAAAATACCTGGCAAGAGCAACTTATAGGAAGAAAAAGGCATTTTAGCTATGGTTTCAGAGGTCTCAGTATATGGTCAGTTGACTGCATTGCTCTGAACTTGAGGCGGGGCATTATATCATGTGGAAGAGTGTGGCAGAGAAAAAAACTGCTCAGCATATGATAGTGAAGAAGCAGAAAGTAAGGAAAGGGAGCCAGGAACAAGAAGATATAGTCCCCATGGTCATGTCCCCAGTGACCTACTTCTTTCAGTAACATCTACCTGCTTACTACTAAGCCATCAGATGGATTAATCTAACAATGAGGTTACAACCTTAATCATTGTGTAAAAGCCTGATCTTTGAACCTTGCTGCATAGGGGATTATGTTTTAAACAAAGGAGCTTTTGGGGTGGGTGGGGGGTGCAGGGGCAGTTTAGATCCAAACCATAACAAGGTCCAATACGGTCTAG
This sequence comes from Marmota flaviventris, assembly GCF_047511675.1. Lineage (NCBI taxonomy): Eukaryota > Metazoa > Chordata > Mammalia > Rodentia > Sciuridae > Marmota > Marmota flaviventris. Next base: position 52,471,667 of record NC_092499.1, on the reverse strand, counting down.
AATAAAAGTCTATCATTATTTTTGTATCTCACTATAAATTACCTCACTGGCCAACTGTTTGTGACCCTCAAAGGAAAGAATGAGAATATCTGAAAGAACAAATCCCATGGTAGTATACATTCACAAAACTGTAACTACATTCTGAACCTTTTTGAGATCATCATAAAAAACAAAATTCTTCATCCCTGAGGCTCTGGTAAAAAAACTATTGCAACTGCAAAAGCAACTAAGGGAAAGAATAAACTAGTGGAATGGTATCAAATTAAAAAGCTACTGAACTACAAAAAAAAAAAAAAAATTAACAGAGTGATAAAGCAGCCAACAATAGAAGAAGATATTTGCTAGATTAACATCCAGAGTACATAAAGAACTAAAAAAACTCAACCTTCAAAAACATAACTCAATAAATAAATGGGTAAATGAACTGAACAGGCACTTGTCAAAAGAAGAAGTACAAATGGTCCAAAATTATATGAAAAGTATTTAATATTTTAATCATTACAGAAATGTAAACAAAAACAATGTTGAGATTCTATCTCATTAGAGTTAGAATGGCAATCATTAATAATATAAACAACCACAAACTCTGGTCGTGGGGAAAAAGGAATTCTTATACAATGTTGATGGACATGGAAATTAGTACAGCCACTATGGAAATCAGAATGGAAATTCTTCAAAAAACTAAAAATATATTCACCATATGATCTGGCTATACTAATTCTTCATATTTATCCAAAAGAATTAAAGTCAGCATATTCTAGAGATACACACATAACCATGTTTATCACAGAACAATTTATAATAGCCAAGGTATGGAATCAACCTAGGTGTCTGTCAGCAGATGAAATGAGAAATAAAATATATACACACAATACAGAATTGTTTAATTCATCTTATTTATTTTATTTTTAGTTATTATCTACTGGGTAGTATTCACTGTGCTAGGATTTTTTCTGAGTGATTTATAAATATTAGTGTGACTTTATTATATGTGCATAAATACAAATCTTTTTTCACTTAATTTATTTTTTATTTGTTCTTTTTAGTTATACATGATAGCAGAATGTATTTTGCATATTATTCATACATGAAATATAACTTCCCATTCTTATGGTTGTACATGATGTGAAGTTATACTGGTCATGTATTCATATATAAACATAAGAAAGTTATGTCCAATTAATTATACTGTCTTTCCTATTCCCATCCCCCCACTCTTTCCTTCATTCCTCTTTGTCTAATCCAAAATACTAAAGTATATCTATTCTGCCTTATTATGTGTTAGCATCTGCATATCAGAGACAACATTAGGCCTTTGGTTTTGTGGGACTGACTTATTTTACTTAGCATGATAGTCTCCATTTCCACCCATTTACAAGCAAATGCCATAATTTCATTCTTCTTTTTGGCTGAGTAATATTCCATCATGTACATATGGCACATTTTCTTTATCCATTCATATGTTGAAGTGCACTGAGATTGGTTCCATAGATTAGCTACACAATAGGGATTTATTTGTACATAAAAATAATGAAATTATATCATTGGTAGGAAAACAAATGGGACTAGAGACAATAATTTTGAGCAAATAAGTTGGCCTCAGAGAGGAAAGTGTTGTTTGTTTTCTCCATTTGTGTCAGATATAAGACAAAATTAATGATAATAAAAAGACTTTATGAAATTAAAAGGAAGACCAGTAGGGTAGATGAAGGAGATCAGGAGGAGGAGAAGGGGAGTGTGAAGTAGGTCCTAATTAATGAAATCGATCAAATTGCATTTATATTTGCACAGGTATGCACATTGAAAACCACCGTTGTGTACAATTAATGTGCACCCCACAAAAAAGTAATTAATGCATAAAAAATGCTTAGAACCATGACAGAAAATTGCTCACAGAGTGTTAGCAAATAATACTATGTTTATCATTATAATTGTATGTTCACATTTTAGGTTGTATATTTATATATCATCCCTGAATTATAAAAGAGTTTTGCTTTTTGAAATTTCATTTCATTCATTGTCCATTATAATGATATTCCTGTTAATTTATACTCAGTCTCGTCCTTCTGTCTTCCAAATTCACTGTTTTTCACTGATTGTACCATGATACCACAATCTTGTAGTCATAACTTCTAGAGAATATTACTTTTATTAAAAGTAATAAGAGCCAAATAAACTTGTTTGCATACAAAAAAAACCCTTAATATCCTCCACATCAAGGTAATATGAGTGGCTATATTTTTCACAAAATCTCTTCATTTTGATGTAGTCACACATTAGTGAGAATAAATATATGCAGGTTTACTTTTTAAGTCTGGACTAATTTTTTTTGCAGAAAAAATTGCTTTTTTTTTGTTTGTTTTACTGAATCTCTTTGGATGGAGAAATTATAATATTGCTCTGTTGACATTCATTTACTATAACAAAATATCTGAAATAATTAACATTAAAAGAGAAAAAGCTTACTTAGGCTCTCAGCTTTGAAGTTTCCATTCCCTGGTTGGTTGGCTCCATTGCTTTTGGACCTGTGGCAAAGAAATGCATCATGTCAGGGAGCATATGGTGGAGCAAGCTGCTCACAGAATGATCTCAGAGAGTAAGAGAAGAGATCAGCATTTTCCAATCCCCTTATAGGGTATAACCTCAACTCTGATCTAATACCTCCCATGGGGCTCCACCTCTTAGTTTGTACCACCTTCCAATAGCTCCCCTATAGAGAAAAAGCTTTGAACATATGAGTCTTTGGATTGCATTTCAGATCCAAACTATACCAACTGCAATGCTCCAGGTATACTAGAGGTTAACATGATTTATAACACCCAGAGAAATAAGAGAATTCAGTGAGGCCCACCAATTTTTCCTAATATTTTTTTTATCCCATGTATACTTACCAAAGAACACATTTTTTTTCATTTTCCTTGTAATTCCTGTTGAATCCTTTATTACATAGACAGCAATAAATATTGGAGAAATTTTTGCTACACCAAATATCTAAGTGTATTACATTAAGATATTTAATTAAATATAATAATTCAAACATTAAATAAATGCTCAGTACACAAAATGTTTAATCTTCTTAATAAAAGCATCTCCATCACATTTATCACACATTTACATAACCAGTAATAAATATAAAAAGCCATTTATGATTAAATATTTTATTTAAACAAGTTTTGGGGCTACAGCAATACCACAATAAAAATGAAAGTTTCAATATGGGTTTTATTCTTTCCAAGTATCACTTCTGGAACAGTAAGGTACCTGTCTTCTCTATGTTCTAGACTCCTTAGTTGTACTATCAGGAGAATTAACTCCATAATCCAAATACAAGAAAGAATAGTGAAAAACACATTTTCTAGTGTTGCAATGTAATAACATTTGACCATTACTGTTATTTAAAAGTGCTACTCTGCCTTTTTGACATTTGTTTACTATAACAAATAGTAAACAAAACATCTTCCTACTTACTTATTGTCTTCATAACACATCTTATTATATATTCATTAAGATCATATATTGTTGACTTGGAATGTAAGCATGTAATATTTTTCATGTTTTTCATTAGGCATATTACCCCCAAAATTTAGTGATATCTGTGAGAGGCTCTATATGTAAATTATTTCATCCTTTCTATGTGATTCTACCATATGTTAGAAATATAAGTGCATATTTGTCTCAGCAATAAACTGAATATAAAACTGAAAAATTATATTCTCCATGAAAATGTTATTGAACTTTAAATTATCCTCATTGCATCCTCATAATTTTCCCTTCTGGAGATGATCCGGGATACTTTGTCCCATAATTACACTTATTTTAATGATATTCCATATCTTCACTTCCTTGGGGTTCTTCCTGGGCTCTGTCTGCTTTTGTATTTGATAATTTAGAAAGCAGATTAGCTTTGCCACATCAGGCAAGCTGGAGCAAAACATTTTTGTAGGGCATGATGGAACATGTGGGGCATGTTGCATCAGAAAAGAGGAAACCTAACTTGCTGGGTGCTACCTGCTTCCCAGTCCTGGAACCACACATGGCTAGGATGGTGCCTGGCGATCAGCCAGAAGGCATTACCCGTGGGTTGTAATGAAAATCATCGGACCACCTCTAGGATAGGCTCAGAACCCTTCCACCCTTGTGGACAGCTCTTGTCTCCCATTACTGCTGACATTTACCCTGATTGGCTCCTGTACATTATATTAGCTGTGTGTGTTTTCTCAATAAAGGAGATCCTGCTTTCATTGTCCTCCAGCGAGGGAGGGCTGGGTGCAGGCGGTCAGTCAGCCCTCTCCTTTCTTAGCTCATCCTGGTCGGGGCGTGTTCTCCCCATCTCTCCTGTAGGTCCAGAGGGAATGAGGACTAAAAACCTGGACACATTTTCTCTCATAACAATATACCACCTCAACGTAGTGCCTCATTGTAGCACATCTCCAGGCAGATGTCCCATTATTGCACTACTCTGGCCAATGAGATTCAGAGGTAAAAACCTCCTTCAATTTTTTTTTTGAAAAATATACAAAGGGCACCAAAAATCAATTGTCCATTTGTTAAATTATCTATCAAAGCTCATGTATTCATTTTACATCCAATAACACTTAGAGGACAAAATAACTTTGGCAATTTTTTTTTTTCTGCCACTAACGAATACCAAACTCAGAGGGTATTACTTTGAGAAACTCCATAGTTGAGATAAATAGCACCATCCCCCTGTATTCTTGCTTATATTTGGACTTAGTTTCAGGAGCACTTCCCCTTTTCCCAGAATTTCCATAAGTTAATCCATATTCTCCCACCCTGGATAGAATTCAGAAATTTACTGAAAAACTTGCAAAGAAGCAACTGCATCAGTCTTTTCCCTGCCATCCATTCCAAGTACTCCACTGCCTAACACAAAAACTAGAAGAAAATGAAAGTCTCCCTCTCCTGCCCTAGACAGACTTGCAGGGACCTTTCAGAATTCTAGTGTAGTCACATGCAGGTTTTTTAGGGGATGCTTACAAAATGTTATAGTTACAGAGGTAACAACTTGTGCTAAGATGACTTTTCAATTGGAACCTATTGGTTTAGTTGGAACCTATGGTCTGTGACCTATGTTGGACCATAAGACCCAATAACACCCAAAAAAATATCTGCAGCTCTTTAGAGTGAACAGTCTCTAGGATGACCTCAGTGAGCCCCATCTGCTTATACCACACTTTTGCAATTGCTTCTAACTGATAAAAATGCAGCTACACTGATGGAATGTCAATTTTGTACATAGACTACCAAGAGTATAACTCCCATATTGCTATCATACTTCTGTTGTCTCTCAAGAAATCAATTCTGCTAACCACTACGAGTGTAATCCTCTTCATAGCTTTAATTTCTTTCTTTGTTTTAATATTCTTATTGCAAGTTTTATTTGCCAAAATAGAAATTTATCTAATCTTCAGTGGAGGAAAGGAGAAAAGAAGGGCTGATTGTAGCTCAGTGGTAGAGTGCTTGCCTAGCATGTATGAGGCATTGGGTTTGATCCTCAGCACCACATTAAAAAAAATAAATAAATAAAATAAAGGTATTTTAAAAAGGAAATAAACAAGAGGATATAACATTTGATTTAAAAGGAAAAATTTTTTAAAAATGAAGAAAAGACAAAAACATTTAAAAAGAATTCAGTAATGTATTAGTGATAAAAATAAGTGAATAAAAACAAATATCTCAAAGAGAAGGAAAATTATTGATTACCAATATTCACTGAACTACATATCCCACTTTATATCACTGTCTTTTCATACAGTCTAGGCTGTGTAGGCTGTGAGCTACAACAGTGGCATTAGCTTGCCTTGGATGGCAGAAATTTGCAGTGTTTAGTGAATGTGCAGTATTTGTTTGAAGATTTTCACGTAAATCTTTATTTATTTCAGAGTAGGAAGGCAAGTTGCTTCTTGGGGACTTCCTATTAGTTACCATAACGACATTCATAGCAAAATAATTCAAATATTATCTATATCCAGTGATGTATTTTAGAGACTAATAGCTTTCAAGTTAGTCAGTGAGAAGCAATCTATACACATATGTGTTTTTCATGATTTTCAACTGACAAGAGTATTGCATTTTATCAAAGATGCAATAATATGAATCAGTTCCTACTGAGACAAAGCAATACTATCTGATATGTACATTATCGTTACATCGGTTCTCTCATTTCCATATTATCCTTTGAGACCTATTATAATTTTAGCTCATTTAAATAAAGACTAAAACCCAGAAGACAGCATACTCTATGGTTTACCTAATAGCTGAAATCTGACAATTGAATAACAGGTATGATTCTTGTGACCTTAAGATGATTGGGATGCCAATCATTGGAAGATCAGTGTGGCTTTAATAGCATCAAGGAAAATGTATTTCTAAAAAAATCAAGCTTCTAAGAAACCATCATTATGAAGATATTAACAAAAATTGTATTCGTTTCAGATTACTGAGAATAGCATTTGCAATTTTGATTTCAATTTTTAAAGATTTTAATTTGAAAGGTAAATAATATTTACATTCAAATAGTATTTTAGAAAATCCTGTAAGGAGTAATTGTTGATATTTTAACATTAAAATTAGCTATAAACTTATTACTTGCCTCTATTGCAACATTAGGTTTACATACATTTGAAAGATGAAAAAAATCAACTAATTTAGTAAAATACAGATTTGGGAGTAAAGTATTTGGTTAAATAAAATTTACTTACAAGCATTAAATTCTACAGAAATATAATTAAAAATGGAATGAATTTAATCCAAGTTTTGAATAAATATTGCAGTATTTTAAAATACCATTAATAGAAAATTGTTATAAATTAAAAGGAAATTCATGGCATATTTCTCAACAAAATTAGATATATTTTTTCAAAATTATGCTTATTATAAAAATAATAAATTTGTAACATGTTAAATACAAGAAATGAAGATTACATAGAAGAAAAAGAATCCTATAATCTTTTAAAGAGTAGATAATGAATATTCATTATATTTTATCACATTTTTATATTTCAATTTTCTTTTTCTCTTTTTACTTAATAAGATATCACTGTTTTAAATTTTATTTTTTTAACCACTATACTCTGACCTCTTTTCGATGGCAATGAAAGTTCTAAAGCATGATTATTAATACATATATTTTAGACATGTAAATATACAATAATTTATGTAAACCAATAAGTATGTTTAATAATAATCTTAAACATATTTTCTTTCCTAAATGTTCATGATCTTTTTTCAAGTACTCTGATGATTTCCAATTTACTGAAATAGTTTCTCAAGGTGCTTGTAGTCAGAAGATTCAAGTCCCTATATAATCTTACTAGACAGGGAAGCTATATATTTCCTTATATAGAGTAGGTAAGGAAGTATAGTCAGTTAAAGTAAATTAAAGCAAGACTGAATTGTATTTTTAAAATAAATTGAACCCCACTTTTGAAAATCTTAAACTGGTTTTGCTCTGCAAAATCATGTTTTAGCTCTTCAATAAATAGGCCTAGTCACAAGAAAAACTGAAATGTGATTCACTAGAAAGGTTATTTTAAATACTAAAGAAGGGCACGCGGCCCATCATCCCATCAGATGGAGACCAGAATAAATTATTTACTACCACAGATGTCAAGGGAAGAGATGAATCTGTTTTGAAAAAGGTGATGCACAAAAATCAAAATATCCTTAAGTCAAGGGATTTAAAGGATATTTGAAAAGTATGTCCAGACACCTGATAGCTTTGTATTACAATTCAACTTTATCAAATATTTACATCAGTGCTGTGTAACATAATTTATTGAAAGCATTGAAATCAAGAGCTGTGATTTCACAAAACGTCTCAATCTCCCACCATCAGGAAATTGTCCAAACAATTCAACAAGAGAAATTAATCAATAACAAGTTCTGTTTATAAGCAGAACCTGTGATTCAAGATGTTAAAATTATATAATTTTATATTTAAAATTTGTAAATGTACTTTAATTAATTCTTATTAATTGTCTTACCACTAATACTGACAGTTAAATTTGAATGTCTTCACTAAATCTTAGTTAGTTAGTTCTGGGGTTTTAATTCTAGAAAATAACAGACAGGAGCATGGGGACATTTTGGAGTCCTGTGCCAGTGATATAAACATCCCTTTCTCCTCTCTGTAATTGACTGACCTCAGTGTTAAGACCACACCAATTACAGCCAGGTGCAGTGGCACAGGCCTGTAATCCTAGTGGCTGGGGAGATGAAACAAGAGAATTTCGAGTTCAAAGCCAGCTTTAGCATTGGCAAGGTGCTTAGCAACTCAGTGAGACCCTGTCTCTAAATAAAATACAAAGTGGGGCTGAGGATGTGGCTCAGTGACAAAGTGTCCCTGAGTTAAATCCTCAGTAACCCCCGTCCAAAAAAATAATAAAAAAAAAAATCACACCAGTTACAAAGGAGCTTAGGAAACATTGCCTAGAAGAAGGGAAAGGTATATTTTAGCAGGTTTTATTAAAATCTTCAAAATTAACAGACCTAAAAAAATAAATGCTAAGTCATACCCTGTCTCAGCTTTCTAAACAGGAGTTCTCCATGACTTGATTTTTATGAATTTCACTCAATGCTAATACTTTCAAAAATCTAAAAAAATTGATTGTACCTAATAAAAAATAACCATGGTTATGTGACTTCTACAATATTTTCCTTAGAAAATAATGATATAGGCAAATAAATTATCTCTATTCATTAGATTTTTAAAAGTCATTATGTCATTTTAGAAAAAAAAAAGATTAACGTTCATCTGAAAACTTGAGGCTAAATCCTGAGAAATATATCATTTTAGAAATATCATCTTGAATTTCTAGGTCATTTTTCATCTGGAAATATCTAAAAATTATCCATATTCATAACTCAGAATTGTAGCAAAGATGTCTCATTTGAATATAATGCAAAAGAGCAATGCTCCATTCTGATTTTCATACAGCATATACCTTCATATATTGTAGGATTGACAGTGATTCTCAAACTGTATAGTACATTCAGATCACTCTAGTCTAAGATAACAATATAAGTCCCATGTACTTGCTCTCTGAGATCTAGATTCTTTGGAGATAGAGTTTTAATTTTTCACAAGCAAATAATTTGGATCCAAATGACTGAGAGGTCAAGTTTATAGAAATAAACATTACTTTCATTATTTTGTACTCCTGAAATATAGGCAATGCTTTCCTAGTAATATGCACTATATGAATAAATAAAGTGTGTGTATTAGTAAACTTTTTATTGCTATGACTAAAATACCTGATAAGAACAGCATAAAGGAGGAAAAGTTGCTTTGGATCATAGTTTCAGAGGTCCAGTCCACATTCAGTGACTCCATTGCTCTGGGTCCAAGACGAAGCAGAACATCATGGTGGAAAGGTATGAAAGGAGTGTTGGTCTGCTTATAGCAGCCAGGAAATTGGGGTGGGGGGCCAACTGGGAAAATGAGTGCTTCCATGACACACCTCTTTCACCCATATTCTGCTGACCTACAGTTACCAGGCAGGTAGTCCATTTGAACTGTATGGACAGATTAGGTTACAGCTCTCACAATCCATTTATTTACCTCTGAATATTACTGCATCAATCCAGGAGCTTTTCAGAGATACTGCATGATTAAACTGTAACAAGTTGTTTGGAATAATTTAAACATAACATGCTCAAAATTAAACACTATTTGAAAAAAGGACACTTTTGCTGTTTTTCATGTGATTAAATTCCTAATGCTCTGGACTTTAGTGTTTATGCCTGCTAAATGAGAACTGTATCTTCTTGAATGGAAGTGAAAAGATTAGAACAATGTGTATATTTGACATATTTTGTTCAAAGTAAATACAAAATTCGTAATATGTTTAATAATTATCCCATTCTCATATGTTACAAGTAAATTATTTTATCCACTTATTTATTTAGCTGAAATTTTTATCAAAATAAATATATAATATATAGGAGAAATTAATCAACAAGCAGTTTTAAAAATCATAGCAGTTCTTTGGTGATATTGGAAAATCTTTGAAGAATGCAGAAATGTGGTAATTGGGCTAAGGATTGACTGTATAGAAGCAAAGGGATTTCTTTTCCGCCCACAGTTTAATTTATAACTAAAACCTCTATAACAAAGGACAGAAGAACAAAAGAAAAGTATATAAACTTATTTGATGCAAGTTTATGTGCCTTGGAACCTTTAAAAATGAAAATCCAAAGAACTAAGGAAGCATGTGTATTTTTATGCTCAGTTTAAGGAGGAAGTGAATATCGTGGAGACATATGTTTGGAGGATAGGTAGGAGTTGTGAGCCAGCCAGGGGCTGTGTGTGTGAGCTATGCACGTTTGAGTGTGTGAAGGGACTGGACTGACATTGCTGCCTGATTGGGTTGTGCAATGTGTACGTGCCTTTTTGCTTGCTCTGCCTTTCATCTCACACAGCACCTGAGATGGGTGTGACTCTCCAAAATGTCAGTCAAATTGCTGACCAATACATCACCAAGCAAAACTCCACCCACTAAAACCTGACCCCTTATTCTCTTGTAATATTATCCCTTTGCCTTATTTGGATGGAATGTTCTATGGAACAGCTTTCCACATTAAAAAACAGGGTTGGGGCATGCTCACTCTCTTGCCTTTTTCTTGCCTCCCTTGTGGGAGTGAGCCATCACTGCATCCCAGAAAAGGTATTTTCTGTGTCTGTGTGGTTTTTAGTTGCCAGCCCAGTTCACTTGGGGTGACCCTGATCCAGTTGCATGTCAGGACAAGTAGATGTGATCTAATGGAAACACACTGAAGGTGGGGATTGGGCAAGGCCACTTAGTCAGGATTCTCTTCTGTGTCTCTGTATCCTCAGTAATGAAACAATCCTTTCCTCTTCTAACAGGGAAGTTAGAATTTACTTCTGGAATGAAGGTTTTATGATATTCATAAGGGAAGATGAGATAGGTTTTATGGCCTGCTTCAGGGATTTGCTCAGGTGCAAATATGCCATAATTTGCATAGTATGTCTGCAGATACTTCCACAATAAACTTTATTTATCAGGATTTCTGGGTTTTTTGTTTGTATGGTTGGTTTTTTTTTTAACTATATAAAGAATAAATAAGTATGGATGAAGGAGAAAGTCTTTTATTTCTAAGTTCTAGGATTGTACAACCTTTTTTTTATTAAAAAACATTAAATGAAAAATGATTGGGTTAGACAATGAAATCTCAATTTTTAAATAAAGTAGCAAAACTTTATATATATATATATATATATATATATATATATATATATATATGTGTGTGTGTGTGTGTGTGTGTGTGTGTGTGTGTGTAAATAAGAATGTGTCAAGCTTAATTCAGTTGAGGCTATAATTCAGAATCAAAAATTTTCTTTTTTTTTATTCGTAGGATGTGATATTTCGGAAGTTTCCAAAATATCTTTGTGTACATATCATATGTTATAAATGAAAAATATTTCCACTAACAATTTGCAAACTGGTAAAAGCATCTCAAAATTTTTATTTTTGCTTAGAATCTTACTGGCAACAATTATTTCCAGTTGCCAGTAAAAGACAGGTATAGTTAATTTATCTTCAAAAAGTGTCTGCAAAATACCAAGTCATTATAGTTCTAATTTGTCTGTTAAGCATTCTTTTTTTTATTGGTTGTTCAAAACATTACAAAGCTCTTGACATATCATATTTCATACATTAGATTCAAGTGGGTTATGAACTCCCATTTTTACCCCAAATACAAATTGCAGAATCACATCAGTTACACATCCACATTTTTACATAATGTCATATTAGTAACTGTTGTATTCTACTACCTTTCCTATCCTCTACTATCCCCCTCCCCTCCCCTCCCATCTTCTCTCTCTACCCATCTACTGTAGTTCATTTCTCTTCTTCTTTTTTTTTCCCATTTCCCTCATAACCTCTTATATGTAATTTTGTATAACAATGAGGGTCTCCTTCCATTTCCATGCAATTTCCCTTTTCTCTACCTTTCCCTCCCACCTCATGTCTCTGTTTAATGTTAATATTTTCCTCCTGCTCTTCCTCCCTGCTCTGTTCTTAGTTGCTCTCATTATATCAAAGAAGACATTTGGCATTTGTTTTTTAGGGATTGGCTTGCTTCACTTAGCATAATCTGCTCTAGTGCCATCCATTTCCCTGCAAATTCCATGATTTTGTCATTTTTTAGTGCTGCGTAATACTCCATTGTGTATAAATGCCACATTTTTTTTTTTATCCATTCATCTATTGAAGGGCATCTGGGTTGGTTCCACAGTCTAGCTATTGTGAATTGTGCTGCTATGAACATCGATGTGGCAGTATTCCTGTAGTAAGCTCTTTTAAGGTCTTCAGGGAATAGACCCAGAAGGGCAATAGCTGGGTCAAATGGTGGTTCCATTCCCAGCTTTCCCAGGAATCTCGATACTGCTTACCAAATTGGCTGCACCAATTTGCAGTCCCACCAGCAATATACAAGACTAACCTTTTCCCCACATCCTCGCCAGCACTTGTTGTTGTTTGACTTCATAATGTCTGCCAATCTTACTGGAGTGAGATGGTATCTTAGGGTGGTTTTGATTTGCATTTCTCTGACTGCTAGAGATGGTGAGCATTTTTTCATGTACTTGTTGATTGATTGTAGGTCCTCCTCTGAGAAATGTCTGTTCAGGTCCTTGGCCCATTTGTTGATTGGGTTATTTGATTTCTTATTGTTTAATTTTTTGAGTTCTTTGTATACTCTGGATATTAGGGCTCTATCTGAAGTGTGAGGAGTAAAAATTTGTTCCCATGAAGTAGGCTCCCTATTTACCTCACTTATTGTTTCTCTTGCTGAGAAAAAACTTTTTAGTTTGAGTAAGTCCCATTTGTTGATTCTAGTTATTAACTCTTGTGCTATGGGTGTCCTATTAAGGAATTTCATCCCGACCCCACAATATGTAGATCGGAGCCAACTTTTTCTTCTATCAGACACAGAGTCTCTGATTTTATATCAAGCTCCTTGATCCATTTTGAGTTAACTTTTGTGCATGGCGAGAGGAGGGGATTCAGTTTCATTTTGTTGCATATGGATTTCCAGTTTTCCCACCACCATTTGTTGAAGATGCTATCCTTCCTCCATTGCATGATTTTAGCCCCTTTATCGAATATAAGATAGTTGTAACTTTGTGGATTAGTCTCTGTGTTCTCTATTCTCTACCATTGGTCCACCCGCCTGTTTTGGTACCAGTACCATGCTGGTTTTGTTACTATTGCTCTGTAATATAGTTTGAAATCTGGTATCGCTATACCGCCTGATTCACACTTCCTGCTTAGCATTGTTTTTGCTATTCTGGGTCTTTTATTTTTCCATATGAATTTCATGATTGCTTTCTCTATTTCTACAAGAAATGCCATTGGGATTTTGATTGGCATTGCATTAAACCTATAGAGAACTTTTGGTAATATCGCCATTTTGATGATGTTAGTTCTGCCTATCCATGAACAGGGTATATTTTTCCATCTTCTAAGAACTTCTTCTATTTCTCTCTTTAGGGTTCTGTAGTTTTCATTGTATAAATCTTTCACCTCTTTTGTTAGGTTGATTCCCAAATATTTTTTTTTTTGAGGATATTGTGAATGGGGTGTTTTTCCTCATTTCCATTTCAGAAGTTTTGTCGCTGATATACAGAAATGCCTTTGATTTATGCGAGTTGATTTTATATCCTGCCACTTTGCTGAATTCATTTATTAGTTCTAGTAGTTGTTTTGTAGACCCTTTTGGGTCTGTTAGATATAGTATCATATCATCCACAAATAGTGATAATTTAAGTTCTTCTTTTCCTATTTTTATGCCTTTAATTTCTTTCGTCTGTCTAATTGCTCTGGCCAGTGTTTCGAGAACTATATTGAATAGAAGTGGTGATAGAGGGCATCCCTGTCTTGTTCCAGATTTTAGAGGGAATGCCTTCAATTTTTCTCCATTCAGAATGATGCTAGCCTGAGGCTTAGCATAGATAGCTTTTACAATGTTGAGATAAGTTCCTGTTATCCCTAGTTTTTCTAATATTTTCAACATAAAGGGATGCTGTACTTTGTCGAATGCTTTTTCTGTGTCTATCGAGATGATCATATGGTTCTTATCTTTAAGTCTATTGATGTGGTGAAAAACATTTATTGATTTCCGTATATTGAACCATCCTTGCATCCCAGGGATGAATCCTACTTGATCATGGTGCACAATTTTTTTGATATGTTTTTGTATCCGATTCGCCAGAATTTTATTGAGGATTTTTGCATCTAGGTTCATTAGAGATATTAGTCTGTAGTTTTCTTTCTTTGAGGTGTCTTTGTCTGGTTTCAGAATCAGGGTGATGTTGGCCTCATAGAATGAATTTGGAAGAGCTCCCTCTTTTTCTATTTCCTGAAATAACTTGAAAAGTATTGGTATTAATTCTTCTTTAAAGGTTTTCTAAAACTCTGCTGTATACCCATCCGGTCCTGGGCTTTTCTTGGTTGGTAGTCTTTTGATTGCTTCTTCTATTTCATCCATTGATATTGGTCTGTTCAAATTGTGTGTATCCTCCTGACTCAGTCTGGGCAAATCATATGATTTAAGAAATTTATTGATGTCTTCACTATCTTCTATTTTATTGGAATATAGGTTTTCAAAATAATTCCTAATTATCTTCTGTATTTCTGTAGTATCTGTTGTGATGTTGCCTTTTTCATCCCGTATGTTAGTAATTTGAGTTCTCTCTCTTCTTCTCTTCGTTAGCATGGCTAAGGGTCTGTCGATCTTATTTATTTTTTCGAAGAACCAACTTTTAGTTTTGTCAATTTTTTCAATAGTTTCTTTTGTTTCCATTTCGTTGATTTCCGCTCTGATTTTAATTATTTCTTGCCTTCTGCTAAAATTTGCTGTTGTTTTGCTCTTCCTTTTCTAGGGCTTTGAGATGAAGTGTGAGCTCATTTATTTGTTGTTTTTTTCTTTTTTTGAGGAATGACCTCCAGGCGATGAATTTCCCTCTTAAAACTGCTTTCATTGTTTCCCATAGATTCATATATGTTGTGTCTGTATTTTCATTTATCTCTAAGAATTTTTTGATTTCCTCCTTTATGTCTTCTGTAACCCATTGATCATTCAGTAACATATTGTTCATTTTCCATGTGATGTAGGATCTTTCCTTCCTTCTTTTATCATTGATTTCCAGTTTCATTCCATTATGATCAGATAAAATGCATGGTATTATCTCCACCCCTTTATATTTACTGAGGGTTGCCCTATGGCATAATATATGGTCTATTTTTGAGAAGGATCCATGTGCTGCTGAGAAAAAAGTATATCCACTTGATGATGGTTGATATATTCTATATATGTCAGTTAAGTCTACGTTATTGATTGTGATATTGAGTTCTATAGTTTCTTTATTCAACTTTTCTTTAGAGGATCTGTCAAAAGGTGAGAGAGGTGTGTTGAAGTCACCCATAATTATTGTGTTGTGGTCTATTTGATTCTTGAACTTGAGGAGAATTTGTTTTATGAACGTCGCAGCACCATTATTTGGTGCATAAATATTGATAATTGTTATGTCTTGTTGGTGAATGGTTCCTTTTAACAGTATATAATGTCCTTCCTTATCCCTTTTGATTAACTTAGTCTTGAAGTCGATTTTATTCGATATGAGTATGGCCACCCCTGCATGCTTACGAGGACCGTGTGCATGGTATATTTTTTCCCAACCTTTCACCTTCAGCCTGTGTATGTCTTTTCCAATCAGATGTGTCTCCTGGAGGCAGCATATTGTTGGATTTGTTTTTTTAATGCATGTTACCAGCCTATGTCGCTTTATTGGAGAGTTTAGGCCATTAACGTTTAGAGTTACTTTTGATAGATGGTTTGTACTTCCAGCCATGTTTGATTATTTATCTTTATTTTTTTTTAATTGATTTTGTTTCTCCATGATTAGCTTTCCCCTGCCCTCTGTCTTTACTGAGGCACTTCCCACTGATGGTTTTGGTTATTGTTTTAAATTTCTTCCTCGTGTAGTGTTTTGCTCAAGATGCTTTGCAATGCTGGTTTTCTGGCTGCAAATTCTTTTAACTTTTGTTTATCATGAAAGATTTTTATTTCGTTGTCGTACCTGAAGCTTAATTTTGCTGGATACAAAATTCTTGGTTGGCATCCATTGTCTTTCAGTGTTTGAAATACGTTGTCCCAGGATCTTCTCGCTTTCAGCGTCTGTGATGAAAAATCCGTTGTTAACCTTATTGGTTTACCCCTGAATGTAATCTGCCTCCTTTCTCTTGTAGCTTTTAATATTTTCTCTTTGTTCTGTATATTGGATATCTTCATAACAATGTGTCTTGGCGTTGGTCTACTGTGATTTTGTATGCTCGGTGTCCTGTATGCATCTACAATTTGTATATCCGTTTCCTTTTTTATTTCTGGAAAGTTTTCTATAATTATTTCATTCAGCAGGTTGCTCATTCCCTTGGTTTGAACCTCTATACCTTCCTCTATCCCAATGACTCTTAAGTTTGGTTTTTTTTGTGTTATCCCATATCTCTTGGATGTTTTTCTCGTGATTTTTTACCAGCATTTCTGAGTTGGCTAGACTCTTTTCAGGATGATATATTTTGTCTTCATTATCTGACGTTCTGGCTTCTACTTGCTCCACTCTGTTAGTGATACTCTCATTTGAGTTTTTAATTTGGTTTATAGTTTCCTTCATTTCTAGAATTATTGTTTGATTTTTTTTTATAATCTCTATCTCCTGATAAAGATGCTTAATTTCTTCTTTTATCTGTTTATGTAATTTATTTTTAATGTGATCTTTCACTGTTTGAATTTGCTGTCTCATATCCTCTTTAAGGTTCCGTTCCATCTGTCTAAGGTAATCCTTGAGTTCTTTATTTGACCATTTTTCTGATGCCTCTAGGTCCTCCTGAATATTTAGGCTGTCCTGCATTGTTTGTACTCCTTTTCTTCCTTGATTTTTCATGCTGCTCATGTTATTTCTTGTTCTGTTTGACTGCTGAGTTACTGTTTTCTCCTATAAATTTATTTGATACTTGGGAGGAAAGGTATTAGAAGGGAAGGGAAGAAGTCACTAAAGAGAATAAGAGTAAGCAGGTAGAATTCAAGGAAGGGGGAATAAGGAAATTGAAAAGAAATGAAAAGACAAAAGAAAAAATATAGAAAATAAAAAAAGAAAAAAAAAATGAAAAATAATTTAAAAAATTAAAATTAAAATTTAAAAAATAATAAAAAAAATTAAAAAAAAATAAAAAAACAACAAAAAAATGAAAATGAAAACAAAACCCAAATTTAAAAAAAAATTAATAAATGCAGTCTTAGAGTTTGATTAACTTCTCTTCCAATAGGTGGAGCTGTTCCCACCGGGCCAAGCTTCTCCTCTCAATACACGGGAACCAATCACTGTGCAGCAGCTCCTCCTCCCAGATTGGGCGGGTCTCCAATCCTGAGTGCCTAGGGCCTTCTCTTGTGTCTAGTCACTTCCCCACTTTTCCTCAAGCCAGGCCCCGCTCACCGGTGATGCTCACCACAATACTGGCTACACGCCAGGTCTGCTGCTCTCAGGAGCCATATTTTCATGAATGACTGGGCATACTCTCCCTGTTTGCCATTCCCTCAGACCCTAAGTTTGTAGAGCTTGGGGCTGAGAACCCTCAGCTAATTTTGCTTGCCCTCCAGTAGCCATGCCCCCGGTAGCTGCTGCAAGAGACCTCAGTTGTCAGCACTGGTGGGAGCAGTAGCTGGGAGTTCCGTGCCGCGGGTCCCGCGCCACTACTGATTCCCTTGGTCTGGCTATCGCGCTCACTGGAGAGCTGGGAGGGGCCCTTAAGGTTTCCCCGCTGTGTGGAGAGGGAAGGCTAGGGGGTTACACACCTGTCACCGCCAGTTTCAATGGAGTTATCTCCTCTGCTGCATTCTGGTGACTTCAGTTCTCTGCCATGGTGGTATCCCATGCAAATGGCGACAGTTCATTCCCTTTGCCGTGTGACCAATGCAATGGGTGGGTCCTGACTGGCTCTCCCAAGCTCTGTTTCAATCCTGTGGCCACTGCCTATGAATGCTCGGTTGGCATTAACGTCCTTACGTTCAGAAGGGCCGACCAGTTGTTTCAGGGGGATCATTTAGTGCTGAGTCACAGCAGTTTGTCTGCAAGAAGCAGGCAAACGGGAGCTTGAATTCAGCCGATCTGGGCTTGGTGTGTGTTCTGAGAGGTCCAGACTGTTCGCCCCAGTTCAGCTCAGCATTGCCTAGTGATCCTGAGCAAACAGCATTTAGACGGTTTAGGACTCCCTATGCGCAAGCAGCTGAAGAGGTCAGAGACTTGATCTCTCTGTGCCCTCTGCAATGTTGGATCTCCTGTCAAACATTCTTTCAAATAAAAATAGTATTCCATGAAAAGAAGTTGCCAAAGCAGCTTCACATTAGAACATTTTTTGTTTTCTTTTAGAAACCATCATTCTTCAACACACCAAAAGTCCTTTATATGAACTTTTCATTTCATGAGAAAATATAAAAGTGACATATTCATAGTTGTGATTTAATAAAATTAATACTTTCTACCACTGTGTCCAAGATATTCATAGGTGAACCAAGTGTTATGTTTGGTTTTGGTTATTTTTTCATTTGTTTTCTTATTCTGCAAATGCATGGTAGAAAGGACACACTAGTCCTAATACCCTGCATATGTCGTGTTTTATGCTGAGAAATCTGCAGTTTTGCCCACAATTACATTATCAGTGTATATGTCACCAAAATCAAAAAGACAAATAGATGATGTTTCAGAATTACTAGGAAACTAGTTTTGACATTAAAGTCCACCTATCCTAGGATTCCATGAAATGCCCTGTAAGTACTACTGTTAGAATAAATTTCAAATATGGTAAATCTCCAGATCTCCTTCCTTAAAATCAATTCAAAAGTGAAATACCTTTATACAATGGGGCTTGATTAGTTCCTGCTCTTTCAAAGTAAAAGAAAAAATATAGACCTATCATAATACCCGGCTAAAAGTAAGTAACCCCAAGTCTTTAGGATTAACTATCATTAACTAATGTTTATAATATTGAGAGAAAGGTATGACAGCCAGGAGTCTACATGTTTTTCCTGCTGTGGATCAGAACATCACTTCTATTCCAAGCTTTACTAATACTTCTCCCTAACTTGAAGACCCAAGCAATTACATTTTTACATGTGATGATTTTTTTGACTAGAGTATAATCAGAAAAATGCTATTTAAAAAATGCCTATTATCATACTGAGAAATAAAATTTAACTAAATTGAAACCAAGACATAAAATGACAGAATATTTCATAAATGTGTCAACTATTTTTTGCATACTTTGTTTTCAGGATTCAAAATTGTGCTAGGAGTTTTAGAGAAAGAAAATATGCAACAAAATAAAAACACATTATCTTACATTGGATTATATAGTTGAGGGGAAAAATAATGCATGCCTTAAGATTTATTTTATTCATCATAGGACAAATTAGTGAGATTTGTTACATTGAAAATATCATATAAGTCTATTTCTGTGCATTAGTTCTCTAAGAAAATAATTTAAAGTAGTCATGTCAGTCCAGTAGAAATTGAGGTACAAAAAAGTCATTTGACTTACCAAAGACAACTAGGGAGTTATCCAGGTGAATAGGTAAAATGACTCACTAAATAAAATGTATTTGCTCTTTCTTCTTCTGCACTGTGTTGTCAAGCCAATTAATTTGATATCTTGCTCTTCTTAAGTACTTTTGAAATTAATTTAAATTTCTTGAAGTATAAACATAAATACAGTATATTCATATTTGTTTCACTATTATTCTCCTTTTGGTAATAGATCTTTTAAATCAAAACTTTAGTTGTTAATATGTTGTAGAGAATTAGAGAAGATTCTTTGACTTCTTCATGATTGTTAATAAAACCCTTAGTAGAATATATAGAGAAAGGTAATTTTTAATAAAATATTTTATTATTTGAAATAGACTCCCATAATTTTAATTTGCTTTTAAGTAATCAAATCTCTGTAAAGGTGGTAATCAAACATAATTGACTAAACAAATAGAAGCATTTTCAAATTAGTATATGATATAGCCAATAATTTAAGAACATTTAATTAGTAATTTTTCCAAATAGTAATAACATAAAACATATAATAACTATATTGCATAGAGCTCATTTTAAAAGCCATACTAAAAAATATCTTCTAGCCAAAGTATTCTGATGATGAAACTAAAGAAAATCATTGTTGTGAGAAAAATTGTTATTTACCAACAAGTTCCTGCAACATTTCCTCTCTTTTCTCAAGGTCTAAGGGGGAAAAAATAGCAATTCCCTACCCTACGAAACAAAGCAGCAAAACTGCCTTACCTTTTATCTGATTTATTATTGTACATTATTGAGAAATGACAAATGACTCTGAAGTATGTGGTAATAAATTTATGGCAGTAAAATTTTATTCTGAAATAAGATCTCCATATAAATTTAGATTAATAAAACATATCAAGAAACTATGAGAAACATCTAATTTAATAGTTTGGCAAATTCTAAAATATAATCAGGATACCATGAGTATAACATCAATTAGACAAAAATATATATGATTTAATTTGCAAATCAGAAACCTAATTCATCAACTTCTTTAGAGAAAACTCATATGGGAAAAAAAATCAACCTAATGAAAATTAGCAGTAGTTGTCAATGCCTATCTAAACTCCTCATAAATTGAAGTCCTTCTGTCCATGGGGCAGATGTGTGTAAAAGGGAATTATAAAAGCATTCATTTTGTTTTTTAATACATGGACACTTCTTTCAATTATAATGCTGGATTGCTATAAGCTTACTTCAAAGAGTCCTCTTTGAAGAATATGTAGTGATTTGATAATCCAAGAAATTAGTTCCCTCAACAGTAGTCTCCTTTTATGAAAGAATATACTTTTATATTGGTGTCAACTAAGGTTATAAGACCCCAAAGACCCATTCTTTTCATCTGGAAAAAGTCAGTTTCTGAAACTGTTGAATTAAGGGACAATCATGTGACTGAGGGAAGTTTCTCTTGGATATTGCTTGACTGTAGGAATTCTAAAGGAAATAAGCTGGTTCTACATAATAATTTGCTACAGAAGTTCTCCCAAGGGCAATGTTTTATTTTCATTGAATAAAGACAGTAAGTATCTAGAATCTAGAATTTCACATGGAAAATGGCTGGAAAAAGATATTAAATAATGAAACTAGCAGAAATAAACTTGTTATAAGTATTCTGGTAGTACTAGGGTGGTCATGGCCATTATTTAATCAATGCTTTTAGACTACTTTATGACATGTGGTATTATTATTTGTTAGCTCTATTTTATAGAAAACAGAGATACAAAGTCTGTAGGAATGTTGGTAAGTTACCAGAAAGGGAGGGAGTAAATATTTAGATAGCTCCTTGTATTTCTGGCTCCAAAAATCCATGTCATTTCTACTGCACCAGGAATTATATGTTGTCTTTATCATTTTTGTTTTTTGATTGATTTTTTTTTTTTGCAATTAACAGCTAAGATTAATATTGAATGCCTACTATTCCCCAAAATGGAAATGCCACAGGTAACAGGGCACAAAGTTAAACTAATATCTTAACTCACTGTAATGTAGACTTGAATTACTTGATTTAGGAGGAAGATTTCAAAGTATTACCATATATTATAATGATTTAAAAACCTAAGTAACATTTCTAGACATTCCTTCAACAAATGGTGTTGGGAAATCTAGAAATATATATGCAACAAAATGAAATTAAACTCCTGTCTCTCACCCTGCACAAAACTTAACTCAAAATGGATCAAGAACATGTTAGTCCAGGATGCAAGAAAAGACCACTGACTCCCAACTAAAATCAAATTAAAGCAAGCTTATTATTTCGACTGGCCGGGCTGCCTCTCCCCACAAAAACCGCGGGAAAAAGACAGCCCCACAGCTTTCTTGCAGCCCAGTGTTTATAGCCCAGAAAGTTACACAAAGGGGGTTACAGATAACAAAACTCTGACCAGCATTACACTAATGCTAGTTTACATTTTTGCTGGCCCCGACATCAGAATTTATGAAGGTCATTAGAGCCTCAGAGAGGGTTGTTATCTGGCCAGGGAAGGCTAAGATTTGTGAGGCATCACTAAAGTTTCAGAGAGGGCTGCTGTCTGGTCAGAGAGCCAGGCAAGGATGAGTTCAAGGCATGGGCAGACATTCCAAGCTAGTTCAGAATTTGCAGTAATTTGTAGTAAAACCAAAATTATCATTTCTTGGCTTGGTGGTGAGATGGCTCCCAATTTTAAGAGAAAATTGGGCTGTGTCTATCAGACCTAGGAATAAAACTAGTGACCCTGTGTCTAATAGAAGAAAAAATAGGCCCTAATCTCCTAATTCCATCATGTGGAATTAGATCCCAACTTTCTTAACACAGCTCCTTTGACACAAGAATTAAAATCATGGGGGGATCCAACATGGCGGCCGGCAAGGAAGCAGCACTTTCAGTATCTCCACATTAACCGGATCAGAAACACCCATTAAAACAGCTACATTCTACCTACTGAGGAACTTCTAGCAAAATTCCGCTGAAAGGAGACCTGCCAGGAAGTAGTAAGTTATATTAGAGGTGACAGTTGGCCCCAGACAAGTGAATCTTGGCTGGCCGCGGGCGCAGAGGTCCAATCCTACAGCCACCGCCCAACCGGCTCTGCAAGCGGCCACCGGCGGCCCGGGGCAGTGAGAAGGGTCCACGCCTGGCCCAGGAGACGGCTCCCGCCATCCTGGCTCTCCTGGCGGCCCCGCTCGCTCGGTGATCGGCCACCCCGCCCGCCCGGCTCTTAGCCACGAGGCCACTGCCTACCGGGTTCTACAAGCGGCCCCCGTCGGCCGGCGCGCCGAGAAGGGTCCCCGCCTGGCCGGGCAAACGGCCCCGCCCACCCGGCAAACGCCCCCCCCCCACACCCGCCCTCCCGGCTCCGTTGGCGGCCCCGCCCCCGGCCAGCGCAGGCTCGGCTCTGCAGGCGGCCCTGGCGGCCCGCGCAGCGAGAAGGATCCCTGCTTGGCCTGGCAAACGGCCTGTGCCCTCCTGGTGCTGCTAACGCCCCGCCCACCCGGCAAACGGGGCCCCCGCCCTCCGGGCTCTGCTGGCACCCCGCCCGCGGCCACCACCCCAGGCTCTGCAGTCGGCCCCCAGCGGCCCTGCGCTTCGAGAAGGGTCCCTGCCCGGCAGACGGCCTGTGCCCTCCAAGCTCTGCTAACGGAACCGCCCCCACTGAGAACGGCCCCACCCACCCGGCAAACGGCTCCCCCCCTGAGACGGCGTGAAGGAAATCTAACCAAGCCTTTATGAAATAGCGAACTGGGAACTAAAACCAGAGATTGGGTCAGACCAGAGACAAGCCAGTTCCACCCCTCCCTTCGGACACTCCAGCAAGGAGGCAGGGGCCCGCCATTGCAGAGAGGGGAAGTCACCAAAGTTCGGCCAAAGAGATTCCTTCCCAGCGGAATCTACTTTGGCAGGTGTGTGACTCCCACCAGCATCAGATACAAACAACCGGGAAACTTCAAAATCTCTCCGTGGGCGTGACTGTAAGGGCCAAGGGACTCCCGACCCCCAACTCCCAATACTGCCAGTGACGTGGGCGTGACTGTAGGGGCGGAGGGAAGCAGAGAAGACTCCCCACCCCCAACTCCCCCAACCGCCAACTGAGAGGGCGTGACAGTAGGGGCGGAGGGAAACAGAGGACACTCCAGACCCCCAACTCCTCCTACTGCTAGCGGAGTGGTCGTGATTGTAGGGGCTGAGGGAAGCAGATGGGATCCTCGACCCCCAACTCCCATTACCACCAGTGGCGACACCAATGGTCTTAGCCGCCAGACTCCGAAGGTGTGCCCACCAAAGGGGTCAGGAAAAATTAAACTATTGACTCCCAGAACACAGCTCCACAGCACTGGGGCTTAGATGAATGACAGAGAGAGTGCTCAGTCATTAGGGAAATAGAGCACCCAGAGGTGCTGAAAGTGTAACCAAATCCTTGGAGAACCTCCTCCGGTGCACAGGACCTGGCTGGCTGGCAGGAGGAAGGGGAGGAGGGGCCGTAGAAGTGAAACGGCTCTGGACCAACAGGATTGAGAGACTCCCAGGAGCCGCCTTACAGGGATTGCTGTTGACACATTGAGGGCAAATCTCAGCCTGGAGGGCACAGCTTTGCCTACGGGAAGAGAAGAAAATGGATCTCTAAGACCTAATTTTATTTCTTATTTTATTTTATCTTTTCTCTCCCTTTTTCCCTCTTTCTCTCCCCTTCCAAGTTTTATTGTTCTTTCCATTCTCCTCTATGCTATCTAACTCCCCCTCCTTCTTACTTTTCAAGAGCACCTTCCTTTCCCTTCCCCCCAACTTTCATCCCAAGCATTACGTCCTCCATTTCGTGTAACTGTCTAAATGCAAACAGGTGAATGTTTCGAGGCCGTCTATAGTGCTCCTAAATACCTAGCTACTACCAACACCCTGATCCAATTGACGGTTAGCATCCCCCTTCAGTAGAGCAATCTTCTAAAGTAGCCAAGACATACTAACCCGTATACCTTCATAGCACCCAACATAAAGTCCTAAGAACAAAAAACAAATCACTATATGCATACAAAATCCGGAAGCCCTTTATAAATTGAATGAATCAGCTCTAAAGTACAATAAAGCCCAACATCTATAGGCATAATCTCCCACCACAAAGGAGAAACAACAGATATAAACAAAGCCAAAACAAATGTATAGGAGAAGGCAGTTACAAAGCAGTCAAATAGAGCTGGAAAGTAACGTGAACAACATGAAAAAAACAGGGAAAAAAGGAGTACAGATAATGCAGGACAACTTAAATCTACAGGAGGACCTAGAAGCATCAGAAACATGGACAGGGAAAGAAATCAAGGCATACCTAACTCAGATGGAACGGAATTTTAGAGAAGACATGAGACAGCAAATCCAAGAATTGAAAGTATATTTTGAAAACCAACTAAACAAACAAATACAAACTGCAAAGAACGAGCTTTACCAGGAGATAGAGATCTTAAAAAAAAACCAAACAGTGATTTTAGAAATGCAAGAAACCATAAACCAGATTAAAAATGCTAACGAGAATATTACAAATAGACTAGATCAAGTAGAAGTCAGAACATCAGATAATGAAGACAAAGTTTATCAACTTGAAAAGAATATAGTCAATACTGAAAAGATGCTTAAATCTCACGAGCAATCTATCCAAGAGATATGGGATTTCATCAAAAAACCAAATTTGAGAGTCATTGGGATAGAAGAAGGCACAGAGATTCAAGCCAAAGGAATGGACAACCTATTGAATGAAATAATCCTAGAAAACTTCCCAGAGATGAAAGATGGAATGGATTGCCAAATCCTGGAAGCCTACAGGACCCCAAACATCCAAAACTGTAATAGGCCAACTCCAAGACATATAATTATGAAGATAGCCAACATACAGAACAAGGAGAGAATATTAAAAGCTACGAGGGAAAGGAGGCAGATTACATTCAGGGGTAAACCAATTAGGTTAACGGCTGATTTTTCGTCACAGACTTTGAAAGCGAGAAGATCCTGGAACAATGTATTTCAAACGCTGAAAAATAATGGATTCCAACCAAGAATACTGTATCCAGCAAAATTAAGCTTCAGATTTGACAATGAAATTAAAATATTTCACGATAAACAAAAGCTAAAAGATTTCGCATCCAGAAAACCAGCACTGCAAAGCATTTTGGGCAAAATTCTACAAGAAGAGGAATGGAAAAACAGTGCCCAAAACCAACAGCGGGAGGTATCTCAGTAAAGGCGGAGGAAAACAACCAAAAAGTAAAAACTAGCCAAACTAAAATAAATAAATAAATAAACATGACTGGAAGTACAAATCATATTTCAATTGTAACCTTAAATGTTAATGGACTAAACTCACCAATCAAGAGACACAGGCTGGTAACCTGGATCAAAAAAACAAATCCAACAATATGCTGCCTTCAGGAGACTCATATGATAGGAAAAGACATACACAGGCTGAAGGTGAAAGGTTGGGAAAAATCATACCACTCACATGGCCCTCGGAAGCAAGCAGGAGTGGCCATACTCATATCGAATAAACTCAACTTCAAACCTAAGTTAATCAAAAGGGATAAAGAAGGACACTATATCCTGTTAAAAGGAACTATTCACCAACAAGACATAACAATTATCAATTTATATGCACCAAATAATGGTGCAGCAACATTCATAAAACAAACTCTCCTCAAGTTCAAGAGTCAAATTGACCACAACACAATAATTATGGGTGACTTCAACACACCGCTCTCGCCATTAGACAGATCCTCCAGACAAAAGCTGAATAAAGAAACTATAGAACTCAATGACACAATCAATAACCTAGACTTAACCGACATATATAGAATATATCAACCATCATCAAGTGGATACACGTTCTTCTCAGCAGCACATGGATCTTACTCAAAGATAGATCATATATTATGCCATAGGGCAACTCTTAGTAAATATAAAGGAGTGGAGATAATACCATGCACCATATCTGATCATAATGGAATGAAACTGGAAATCAATGAAAAAAGAAGGAAGGAAAAATCCTGCATCACATGGAAAATAAACAATATGTTACTGAATGATCAATGGGTTACAGAAGACATAAAGGAGGAAATCAAAAAATTCTTAGAGATAAACGACAATTCAGACACAACATACCGGAATCTATGGGACACAATGAAAGCAGTTTTAAGAGGGAAATTCATTTCCTGGAGTTCATTCCTCAAAAAAAGAAAAAACCAACAAATAAACGAACTCACACTACATCTCAAAACCCTAGAAAAGGAAGAGCAAAACAACAGCAAATATAGCAGAAGACAAGAAATAATTAAAATCAGAGCGGAAATCAACGAAATTGAAACAAAAAAAACCATTGAAAAAATTGATAAAACTAAAAGTTGGTTCTTTGAAAAAATAAATAAGATCGACAGACCCTTAGCCATGCTAACGAAGAGAAGAAGAGAGAAAACTCAAATCACTAACATACGGGATGAAAAAGGCAATATCACAACAGACACTACAGAAATACAGAAGATAATTAGAAAGTATTTTGAAACCCTATATTCTAATAAAATAGAAGACAGTGAAGACATCGATAAATTTCTTAAGTCATATGAGCTGCCCAGATTGAGTCAGGAAGACACACACAATTTAAACAGACCAATAACAAAGGAAGAAATAGAAGAAGCCATCAAAAGACTACCAACCAAGAAAAGCCCTGGACCAGATGGGTATACAGCGGAGTTTTACAAAACCTTCAAAGAAGAATTAATACCAATACTTTTCAAGCTATTTCAAGAAATAGAAAAAGAAGGAGCTCTTCCAAATTCATTCTATGAGGCCAACATCACCCTGATCCCGAAACCAGACAAAGACACTTCAAAGAAAGAAAACTATAGACCAATATCTCTAATGAACATAGATGCAAAAATTCTCAATAAAATCCTGGCGAATCGAATACAAAAGCATATCAAAAAAATTGTGCACCATGATCAAGTAGGATTCATCCCTGGGATGCAAGGTTGGTTCAATATACGGAAATCAATAAATATTATTCACCACATCAATAGACTTAAAGATAAGAACCATATGATCGTCTCGATAGATGCAGAAAAAGCATTCGACAAAGTACAGCATCCTTTTATGTTCAAAACACTAGAAAAACTGGGGATAACAGGAACTTACCTCAACATTGTAAAAGCTATATATGCTAAGCCTCAGGCTAGCATCATTCTAAATGGAGAAAAACTGAAGGCATTCCCGCTAAAATCTGGAACAAGACAGGGATGCCCTCTCTCACCTCTTCTATTTAATTTAGTCCTTGAAATACTAGCCAGAGCAATTAGACAGACAAGAGAAATTAAAGGCATAAAAATAGGAAAAGAAGAACTTAAAATATCACTATTTGCGGACGATATGATCCTATACTTAGAAGACCCAAAAGGGTCTACAAAGAAACTACTAGAACTGATAAATGAATTCAGCAAAGTGGCAGGATATAAAATCAACACGCATAAATCAAAGGCATTCCTGTATATCAGTAACAAAACTTCTGAAATGGAAATGAGGAAAACCACCCCATTCACAATATCCTCAAAAAAAATAAAATACTTGGGAATCAACCTAACAAAAGAGGTGAAAGATTTATACAATGAAAACTACAGAACCCTAAAGAGAGAGATAGAAGAAGATCTTAGAAGATGGAAAAATGTACCCTGTTCATGGATAGGCAGAACCAACATCATCAAAATGGCGATATTACCCAAAGTTCTCTACAGGTTCAATGCAATGCCAATCAAAATCCCAACGGCATTTCTGGTAGAAATAGATAAAGCTATCATGAAATTCATATGGAAAAACAAAAGACCCAGAATAGCAAAAGCAATTCTAAGCAGGAAGTGTGAATCGGGAGGTATAGCGATACCAGATTTCAAACTGTACTACAGAGCAATAGTAACAAAAACAGCATGGTACTGGTACCAAAACAGGAAGGTGGATCAATGGTACAGAATAGAGGACACAGAGACCAATCCACAAAATTACAACTTTCTTATATTTGATAAAGGCGCTAAAAGCATGCAATGGAGAAAGGATAGCATCTTCAACAAATGGTGCTGGGAAAACTGGAAATCCATATGCAACAAAATGAAGCTGAACCCCTTTCTCTCGCCATGCACAAAAGTAAATTCAAAATGGATCAAGGACCTAGATATCAAATCAGAGACTCTGCACCTGATAGAAGAAAAAGTTGGCTTCAATCTACACATTGTGGGGTCGGGCTCCAAATTCCTTAATAGGACGCCCATAGCACAAAAGTTAATAACTAGAATCAACAAATGGGACTTACTCAAACTAAAAAGTTTTCTCTCAGCAAGAGAAACAATAAGAGAGGTAAATAGGGAACCTACATCCTGGGAACAAATCTTTACTCCTCACACTTCAGATAGAGCCCTAATATCCAGAATATACAAAGAACTCAAAAAATTAAACAACAAGATAACAAACAACCCTATCAACAAATGGGCGAAGGACCTGAACAGACACTTCTCAGAGGAGGACATACAATCTATCAATAAGTACATGAAAAAATGCTCACCATCTCTAGCAGTCAGAGAAATGCAAATCAAAACCACCCTAAGATACCATCTCACTCCAGTAAGATTGGCAGCCATTATGAAGTCAAGCAACAATAAGTGCTGGCGAGGATGTGGGGAAAAGGGTACGCTTGTACATTGCTGGTGGAACTGCAAACTGGTGCGGCCAATATGGAAAGCAGTATGGAGATTCCTAGGAAAGCTGGGAATGGAACCACCATTTGACCCAGCTATCGCCCTTCTCGGTCTATTCCCTGAGGACCTTAAAAGAGCATACTATAGGGATACTGCCACATCAATGATCATGGCAGCACAATTCACAATAACTAGACTTTGGAATCAACCCAGATGCCCTTCAATAGATGAATGGATTAAAAAACTGTGGCATTTATACACAATGGAGTATTACGCAGCACTAAAAAATGACAAAATCATGGATTTTGCAGGGAAATGGATGGCATTAGAGCAGATTATGCTAAGTGAAGCTAGCCAATCCTTAAAAAACAAATGCCAAATGTCTTCCTTGATATAAAGAGAGCAACTAAGATCAGAACAGGGAAGAAGAGCATGAGGAAAAGATTAACATTAAACAGAGACGAGTGGGGGGAGAGAAAGGGAGAGAGAAGGGAAACTATGGAAATGGAAGGAGACCCTCATTGTTACACAAAATTACATATAAGAGTTTGTGAGGGGAAAGGGGGAAAAAAAAAACAAGGGAGAGAATTAAACAACAGCAGATGGGGTAGAGAGGGAAGATGAGAGGGAAGGGGAGGGGGGATAGTAGGGGATAGGAAAGGTAGCAGAATACAACAGTCACTAATATGGTATTATGTAAAAATGTGGATGTGTAACCGATGTGATTCTGCAACTTGTATTTGGGGTAAAAAATGGGAGTTCATAACCCACTTGAATCAAATGTATGGAAGATGATATGTCATGAGCTGTGTAATGTTTTGAACAACCAATAAAAAAAAAAAAAAAAAAAGAATTAAAATCAAGAATCAATAAATGGAATGGGTTCAGACTAAAAAGTTTCTTCTCAGCAAAAGAAACAATTTGTGAGGTGAATAGAGAGCCTACATTTTGGAAGCAAATCTTTACCCCTCACTAATCAGACAGAGCACTAATTTCTAGGGTATATAAAGAATTCAAACAGCTAAGCACCAAAAAATAAATAAATAAATAACCAGTCAATAAGTGAGCCAAGGACCTGAATAGGCACTTCTCAGAAGAGGATATACAATCAATCAACACATATATGAAAAAATGTTCATCATCGGTAGCAATTAGAGACATGCAAATCAAAACTAAAATTTCATCTCACTCCAGTCAGAATGGCAGCTATTATGCATATAAACAAAAAGAAGTGTTGGTGAGGATGTGGGGGAAAAGATACACTCATACACTGCTCGTGGGACCGCAAATTGGTGCAGCCAATATGGAAAGCAGTATGGATATTTCTTGGAAAATTGGGAATGGCACAACCATTTGACCCAGCTATCCCTTTCCTCAGTCTATACCCAAAGGACTTAAAAACAGCATACTACGGGGACACAGCCATGTCAATGTTTATAGCAGCACAATTCACAACAGCTAAACTGTGGAACCAACCTAGATGTCTTTCAATAGATGAATGGATAAAAAATATGTGGCATATATACACAATGGAATATTACTCAGTAATAAAAGAGAATAAAATCATGGCATTTGAAGGTAAATGAATGGAGTTAGAGAAGATAATGCTAAGTGAAGTTAGCCAATCCTAAAAAAAAAAAAATGCTGAATGTTTTCTCTGATATAAGGAGGCTGATTCATAGTGGGGAGAGAGTGGGAGCATGGGAGGAATAGATGAACTCTAGATAGAGAAGAGGGGTAGGAAGGGAAGGGAAGAGACATGGGGTTAGAAATGATGGTGGAATGTGATGGGCCTTATTATCCAAAGTACATGTATAAAGACACGGATTGGTGTGTATATACTTTTTATAAACCAGAGATATGAAAAATGGTGCTCTATATGTGTAATAAGAATTGTAATCCATTCTGCTTTTACATATAAATGAAAAAAAATAATTTAAAAAGGAAAAATATATTTAGAAATGTGACTGAATTTAATTATAAGGTTGAAAATTTCACTTGGATTTCTGTAAGATGCTTTTATACTCATTGTGACATATCCCTGTCAAAAGTTGGAAAAGAGCTATTGACACAGAAGAAGATAATTGTTTAGGGGGAAGTTAAGGACATTTTTAGTGAAAGTTTAAGGGAAATAAGTGTTAAGAAGCACTCAATAAATACTAAGCTCTGTTCCATTTTCTTAACATGCTTTACTATTCACTAAGTCTCTAAGATACAATTATGGATAGCGATTCTTAGCTAAAATAAGAGAAAAAACACTTCTGAAAATCCTTTCCTTCATAAAATGCAATAAAAATGTTTGCAAAAAATGATCAGAATCAACTTTTTCAGAATTCTACAAAATCAAAGGTGTATAGCACTTGGGAATTTGGGAATTTTTTGTATTCAAGAAATACATGAATTTCAACAATAGGAACAAGCTTGAGGTATTTTCACTTGCCTTTATTCCATCCTCCCTCCAAAGGTCTGTTGGAAGCCAACAGCCCACCATCTCTGTCAAGACCAGAGCAACAGCCAAGCAGTCACTGGAGGGGCAAAATGGGCTGAAGTCCCTCAAAATTCATACTCCCCAAACCTATTGTTTATTGACCTTTCTTGGGAATTTTTCTTCATGAAGCTCTTTTCATTTGGCCTGGATGAGGACATGCCTGTTTGAAGAGCCTTTTCTCACATTGAGAAGTAGGGAGAGTTTGATCCAAATGCAAGTAGAGACAGTTATTTAGAGTGAGAATTCTTGAAGTTAGGAGTAACATTTGGGGCAAATAACAGGTTAACCTTAAAAGGAAAAGTTGGATAATGAAATAGTTATAGGAGGCAGGAAAAATCTCTAAGATATTCTTGAGTCTGGAAGGATATATGTATTTGTAGGTTTGTAGGGCTGTTTGCATGCCCAGGAAAGTCATGAAAAATCCCAAAACACTAACCTCTTTAAAAACAATTATTTATTTGGTTTGTTCTTTTTATACATACATGACATTAGAGTATATTTTGGCATATTATATTATACATGGAGTATAATTTGTTCTAATTAGGTTCCATTCTTCTGATTATACACCATGTGAAATTTTATTGGTGGTATATTCATATATGAACATAGGAAAGTTATGTCTGATTCATTCTACTATCCTTCCTATTCCCATTCCCCCTCTCTTTCCTTAATTCCCCTTTGTCTAATTCACTGAAGTACTACTCTCCCCCAAACCCCTGTTGTGTGTGAGCATCCACATATCAGAGAGAATATCAGGATACTACAGTGACACAGCCACATCAATGCTTATAGCAGCTCAATTCCTGGTAGTTATGGAACCATCTGAGGTGTTCTTCAATATATGAATGCAAAAAGAAACTGTGGTATGCATACACAATGAAACATTACTCAGCCATGAAAAAAATGGCTTTATGAGTTTAACTAGTAAGTGAATAGATCTGGAGATTATCATCTAATAAGCCAATCCCCCCAAAACAATAATTTATTGTAACTTTTAGGCTCTATTCAAGCAGGGAGTGAAGGTTAACAGAAATTTAAACCACCTTCCAGAATTGAAAGCATGTCCAACACACACACCCACAGATACACACAAGTATACACATAATCCCTTGGGAAAGACTTGAAAATTTACTGATTCCAGATATTTAAGGAAATATGAAAGTAGTAGCTGATCCATAGACTAATAAAACAAAAATTTTAAGACTGATCATCAGTATAGACTTCACAGAATTAGTCCAAAATAGTCACAAACCAAAATAATAATCAAATCAACAAACCCTAGGGAAGAAGGAAAGGGTCCAGTTTTCAATGAAAACAAAAATATATGACATTTGAGGAAACCAGAATTCATGACACAAGCAAAATATAATAAACATAAGAAACTGCCCTGAGAAGGTACTAGAAAAGTCTTCCAGTCCACTATTTTCAACGTATTCAAAGAACTAAAGAGCATTATGCCTAAAGAATAAAAGGGAGGTCTGAGAGTATTATGGCAAATAGAAAATGTCAAAAAGATATTGAAATTATAAGAAAAAAGTAACTAAATCAACATTTTGGAGTTGAAAAGTACAATAACTGAAATGAAAATTCAATGGAACAGATTTTTGGAGGCAGAAGAAAAAAATCAGGAAACTTTAAGATAGGTCAGTTGAGATTATAAAAGTCTGAGGGTCAGAAAGGAAAAAATGACAGAAACAAATAGAACCTCAGAGAATTGTGGAATAACATCAATGGTGTTAAGAATAGTGTCTTCAATATTGTGTTAAGAATATACATTGAAGACACTCTTCTTAACACCATTGATGTTATGTCCATATGCAAAAAACGAAGCTGGTCCCCTACTTCAAATCAAAAATTAATTCAAAAGATACAAATGACCTAAGTGCAACAGCTGAAACTATGAATTTCTTGAAAGAAAATATATATATAAGTCCTCTAAATCTATACTTAAGCAGATATTATATCCAATATCAAGCAATCAAAAATGAGGAATGAAACATCCTCATTTTTTTTAACATGTTTGTTTCCAAGATCCCTACCCTTAGCTTGAGGACTATCATAGCAATATAAGACTATTTGTTTCTTAGTATCTTCACTTAGTATATCATTTTTTAATAACAAATGCCCAGTATCAATTATGGTTCCAGATATTTTTAAAAATGTGTGTTAGCTGAACCATAGTCTAATAAAGGAAAATCTTGAAGACTGAAATTGAGTATAGACTTCACATAATTAATTCAAAAATGTCAGACACCAAACAATCAAATCACTTGCCTAGCATTTGGAGAAGAGGGTTGGAATAGATTTAAAGAAACAATTCATTCTGTGAGGCCACTGTATCTATTTTCATATTTTGTACTAATATGGTTCCTTCCTTATATCTTAATCTATTATTATTTGTACTTCATGATAAACTTGAACCAACCTATTTTATATGCAAATTACCTGATCATTAGCTAAGTCCTGTTCTTCCTTAGAACAGTCCTTTTCTACAAGCATCACGTGCTAAGGTAGATTTTACTCCATCTCCTACCTCTAGTAGTCCCTACCACTTTCATTGTCTGACCAATCTGCATAAGGTAGTGGAATCTTACTAATAATTCAAGTGTTACTTCATAAAACAGTAAGATCATGGTATAATATAGCTTTATTGTAGAAAAAGCAGTTAAGAATCACAGATGTATTCACTCTAATTTTCCATCAGAATCAGCCCTTACTTATATGCCAGAAAATATTATAGAGAGGTGTTATTACAATTGGCCATTATTTGACTATTTCTAGATTTCAAGTTAGCTGGGGGGAAATCCTGTCACTTTGTCTCAATACGCAGGCTTGTATTGAGACTGGTTTCCATTTTATGCATTTGTATAGTAGAGCACTGTGTTCTTGCATCGGAAAAATAAAAATGTTCAGAATAAATCCTATTCTATGTCTGCTAAAAATATTGAAAGATGTATTTTATTTTGATATAGCCTGGAGGCAAGGGCAACAATAATGCTTTTATGCAAATTAAATGTACACCCAGGGATTTTTATACGTTTGAAGGTCTATAATATTCCCTTGAAGTTCATTGGCTAGGATGGAGTATCATTGTCCCATGGCTACTCTGCCTCCATATGCATTAAAATATAAAATAGCCAAGAGACTCTCTTGGTTCAGAATATAATCTCTTTCCTAACATTTGTCCTATCATTATCTAGCATTCTTTGCTGAATCTGTCTGACTTGCTTCATTGAACTTTATTTTCTTTGCATGCTAACTTCTATCCTTTATCTTCCTCCTAGGAAAGAATTGCTTCAAACATGTTTATTCTAGTAAACAAATAATTTCTACTAAATACTATTCTTTATTAAAAAGTGAGTTCAGCCTGCCACATAATGTCTAGATCAATACTTATTTTCCTTGAATCCAATTTTCGTCCAAATTTTAAACATAATTCCATCAACTGTTGCATGCCCACATCCTTCCAATCTAACCTCAGCCCTCTTAAGCCTTCACCAGCAGGTATGGAATTACAGTGCATTATGCTCCCATGTCAAGAAGCTGCAAAGAGTTTTCTTTGCCATTTTACCCATATATGTTGAAATAGCATTCAGTCTCCAATTAGGGGTCAGGCCGATCTTTGTCTCTGTTTTTATTTTCCCTTATTTATTTATTTATTTTTTTATTATTGGTTGTTCAAAACATTACAATGCTCTTGACATATCATATTTCATACATTTGATTCAAGTGGGTTATGAACTCCCATTTTTACCCCGTATACAGATTGCAGAATCACATCGGTTACACATCCATGTTTTTACATAGTGCCATACTAGTGACTGTTGTATTCTGCTGTCTTTCCTATCCTCTACTATCTCCTCTCCCCTCCCCTCTTATCTTCTCTCTCTACCCCATCTACTGTAATTCATTTCTCTCCCTTGTTTTTTTGTGTCAGGTCTCATCCTGGTCAATTTTCCCCTGATAGTTTAAGATCAGGTTTCTCATTGCCTGCTTTGGTTTCTGGTTTTGTTTATTTTAATTTCTCTAAATAGAGTAGATTTTATTTATGACCTTAATAATTGGGGCAATAATAGGATCTCCTATCATTTCACCTAACTTTTGAAAGTACTGCATAAAAACTTTTGGCTCCATTGATTATCACCTTATTTCCATCAATTTTTAAAATCAATATTTCTACCCCTTTTCATTCCCATGTTTCTTCTAAATCACTCTATTATTTTTAGCATCAGTAAAACCCATAAAAGGAAACTGAAACAAGAACTCTGATATGGTTTTAGGGACTGTTGCCTGCTTTTACATCAGTAGGTTTACGTTGAGTGCACATAGGAAATGTATCCACTTAATCACAACATATTCCATTACCTGAGTAAGACATATAATAAGTTATGAATATCCTAATAATAACAAAGCCAATCCACCATGACTTATTGCAGTGTGTGAGCCACACCATTTAGGGAGCTTCACTAGATATTTAAAGGAGAAAGACCACTCCCCTTCTCAGTTCAAAGGAACTTCACAGCGGCTTTTATCTAGTCCATTAAGCTAGTAATCCTTCCAAAAACAACTTGCTGTGCAGGGACCATGTATACACATCAGTGATTGATACACCACAGATCTACTGCTGTATCGATCCAAACACTTTATTTCTTAGTATTCAAAACCAACAAGTCTCTGCCTTTTCTATCCAGAAGTTCTGGTGGGTTTAACCCTTAGTCTGATGATGGTGGTGGTGATGATGATGATGATGATGATGATGATGATGATGATATAATTATATAAGTAAAGATTTTCTCTTAAATTTTTGAGACTAGAGGTTTTTCATGAATTATCATGTTTAATAATTAAATTTTCCTCCAATCTTTCAGACCCTTGGCAGCACTTGATCTGAATGGCACAGTTTTGAGTGACTCTTTTCTATCACTAGGTAATGGATGACAAGTGGAGAAGAAACCATCATAGGGTTTTTTGTTTGTTTGTTTGTTTTAATCTTTTTGAAGTTGTTCACACTAGCTGACTCAAGGAAATAATGTAATTATGTCCTTTAAAGCTTTAGAATTCATTTTTACCTGAATTGTGTGTTAATCAAAGAACAAAACCATTCTAAATCTTATACAGTAAATTAAACTGACATTGTTTACATTCTGGTATTGGTTAAATTTTTGCATAAAACCATTTCTGGACTAAGTGATGATCACATTCTTTCTTTGCTTTACATACTACAAGTGCAAAAAACAAAAACAAACCTAGGATTTAAAAACATCCTTGATAGAAATAAGTATTGGACTACATATTTCTCTCCTAGGCTTAGAAATGCTGCATCTACATGTTCATATAAAAAACATGTAAAACCTTTCAGGACAAGAGCCAAATCTTTAATTCACACTTTAAGTGTTAGTGGCAAATTGTTAATTTAAGAACATAAGAACTAATAAATCCACACTTGTTTTTTAGTTATTTAGGAGCATGTCTTGAAATATATTTTTTAAATTAAACATAGAACATGTTTTCATAGGAATAGTAATAAATTTATGCCGCAGTCCGGCTGGCTGCAGCAAAATAACCGAGGGGGGGGGGGGGGGGTGACGAACAACTTGTGTACGTTGATACAGCAGGAGTAGGAGCGGTTTATTGCAGGACAGGAGCGGTATTTATACATTCCACACAGCTTATCTAATTAGCATAAACTAGATACATCAGTCAACCAATAAGGAATCTCCACACTTAATGGTTCGCTTTTGTTACTTCTCAAACCACTCCCTCTGGCATTTTGCCAGGCACCATCCAGACTTGTTTACGAACTCTAACATTCCCCTGGCAAAATGCCAGGTGTTATTTTGACTTGTTTACAGACTCTAACAAATTTAGATTCATGATGATAAGATCAAAATATTCTGAAACTATAAGTGTTATTTGTAGTAGAGAATGATGTAAAAAACAAATTTCCTTGAAAACACTGTTAAGAAAGTAGCATAATATGTAAGTTGCAAGGAGGTAAATGGAATAGTTTTAAAAGTATTTGTACAAAAGTGGTGTTTTAACTGACCCCTTACAAAAGTTCAGGTTATTGAAAGGGCTTCTGTGGTCATGAAGAGTTAAATAATCGCTTGAATCCGGAAAAGCAAAATCTGGGTATAACAGCCTCATTGATTTTATATCACTGATTTTCTACAACCTCAGCCACATAGCAGAACAATTTCTTTGTCCCAGTAAATCAATAGACTAAAAGTGTCTATGTTTAGACTCTAAATTTGTCCTTTTATCAAATGTTCACAATATTTTGTAAGGTCAAACTTTTCTTTAGATTCAATAGTTATAACAAGATAGTTAATCCTATTGATTTTGTTCAACATGCTATACGTGGCTATTAGTAACTATCACATGATCTTAAGATTAATGTGCTTTTGTCATTCTATGGGTCTTAACATAAATTGAATGATTAAGTGCAATATCATTATAGCTACAAGAGATAAAGTTAAGAAATAGCTATCATCTTTTGCAATTCACTATTGAGAAGTTAATTTATGGCCTAATGCACTTACAATTGTTTCTATTGCCACTTACTTTATCTTTGAAACTTCCATTAGATTATCAGTTAACAAAATGAATATATATATATATATATATATATATATATATATATATGTATATATATATATATTTGTAATATCTAATGGCATATTAATTATATTATATAATAAAATTTTATTACAAATGCTCTAATATGTACTGCTAATGTTAACATAAGAATATTATACAATATAATTGTTGAATACTTGAGAATAAGTGGTAATCATGACACTTCTGTGTATATTTTTACTTCATGGTTTATAACTGACGATGAAACAATCCTTGTAGAATCAATGTCCTATCATCACTTCAGAAGGTCTAATTACCTCCATTAAAATAGCAGTACTTTTGTAAGTGCTAATACTATGAATACTTTTTCTATTCATATCATTAATCTATTAGAGAAATTATTGCTAATGCCCAAATACAGTATCCAAATTATCTTGTATATTTTTTACTGAAAAAGTCAGCTTTGCTTCCCCCAAATTCATGCTTATTCTGTGTAATACTGAAAATGTCTGAAAAATAATGACTTATGGCAATATTTTTTAATTTGCTATATGTTAAATTTAGTCACTATTATAAACATTATTAGTTTTCTTTTATATAAAGTACAATGACATTTGACTTTTTGAATATAAAACCGATATTTTATTTAGGCTGCCAATCTTGACTCCCCAATATTTGTGAATATAATAGATCTATAAGAATGAGATAAAGCAATATCATGGACTGAATGTTATACAAAATATCACCAGGTAGTTTTGATAGCACTATTTATTTTAATTTTTTGTAACATAGTTATTAATGTTAAATATCCCTTTGCAAATTAGATAGTAACACAATTCTATAGTTGATTAGTTAATAAAATAGTATTTTGTAGTTAGTATATCTTACATGAGCAAAATAAAGAATGAAAGATTAAGAAATATATCTTGCCGCGTCCGGCCAAAGGAGCCGAGTCCGGCGAGGGACGGCGAGGTTAAAAGACACAGGACACCAAGGTTCTTCATCCAGGAGAGAGAGATTTTATTTTTTCCCCCCCTTTTATATATCCTCCCATACTCTGGGTTAAGCATACACACACATACACACATTCTTTACTGCAGGAAGCGGTTTCAGGCAGCTTTTAGCAAACTAGGTCTGGTTTTGCAGGGTGCTCATGCAAGGCTCAGCTGTGCCAGCTAATCAGTAGGTACAATCTGTCCCAGGCTCTCTGTGAGGGCAGATAGACAGGAAGCCCATAAGACTGATTCAGACTTCGGTGGAAGCCCACAAGGCTAATTCAGACTTCGGTGGTTTTCTTGCCTTTACATGCGAAACAAGGGACAGGGAACTTATTCTTTTCCCTGTTTAGGGCCAGGGGCTTCACCACAATATCTGAAGCCAGGCAAGTTGGCACATGCCTCTAATTTCAGTAGTTTTGGAGGCTTCCACAGGAGAAACATGAGTTCAAAGCCAGCTCAGCAACTAAGTAAGGCCCTAAGCAACTCAGTGAGACCCTGTCTCTAAAGTAAGCAAAATGGGGGATGGGCTGGTGATGTGGCTCAGTGTTTAAGTGCACCTGGGTTCAATCCCTGGAATGAATGAATGAATGAATGAATGAATGAATGAATGAATGAATAAAATATATCTGGATCTTCCGGATGGTTAACAGAGACAAAACTAACAGCATGTAATCAAGCACAGTTTCTACCCTGCTCATGGAAACCCACTCTCATGCCAGGTCATATTCATACTTTTTTACATATGGATGTTTTAAAATTCAAAATAGCTTATGCATGTGGTGTCATGTCATTCAATGTCACAACAGATTATACAATGGAAATCAGTAAACAACTAATTTATTCCCACTCTTTGTCCAAGTCCATGGCAATATTCACTTTGTTTTATTAATTTTTAAGAGGTGACATCTCAAACCCTATAGCATTCTTAAGTCTCTGTTAATAATTCTTTACACACAACTGCTCTATCTGCTGTTTTACTTTCTATTCTTCAAATTTGTTTAGTTTTAACTTTTGGGTTCAGTCATTTTGGCAACTTTTAAAATCATAAAGACCTACATCTTTCATTGATTTCCAATTTCATTCCTTTATGATCTGACGGATGCAAGGTATTTCCTCTATTGTTTTGTGTTTGCTAAGACTTGCTTTGTGCCCCAAAATGTGATCCATTTTAGAGAAAATTCCATGTGTTGCTGAGAAAAAAAAAAGTGAATTCAGTTGCTGTTGACTGAATTGTTCTACAGATGTTAGGTCCATTCGATTAATGATATTTTTAGTTCTAAAGAGTCTTTTAAA
Source organism: Marmota flaviventris (assembly GCF_047511675.1). Taxonomy (NCBI): domain Eukaryota; kingdom Metazoa; phylum Chordata; class Mammalia; order Rodentia; family Sciuridae; genus Marmota; species Marmota flaviventris. The sequence continues at coordinate 52,430,968 of NC_092499.1, read as the reverse complement.
CTTTTGTCTGAATGACCTATATAGTAGAGAGAGAGGTGTGTTGAGATCACTGAGTATTATTGTATTGAGGTCTATTTCAAATCTTTATATGGAGAAAGGTTGATTTTATGCATGTAATAAACCATTGTTTGGGGCATAAATATTTACAATCATATATTCTTATTGGATAATTCCCTTAACCAGTATGAAATGACCTTTTTTGTCTCTTCTGATTAATTTTGGCTTGAAGTCTATTTTGTGTGATATAAAAGAAGATACCCCTGCATCCATTCAGTTTCCATTTGCAGGGTATATGTTTTCCCAAATTTTCTCCTTCACTCTGTGGAGGTATTTGCCTGTGAGGTGAGTCTGTTGTAAAGACTGTTTTAGTCAGCTTTTTTTGCTGCTATGATTGAAAGACCTGACAAAAAACAATTGTAGAGGAGGAAATGTTTATTCAGGGGCTCATAATTTCAGAGGTCTGAGGCCATAGACAGCTCCATTCCCCTGGGCTCAGGTGAGGCAGAACATTGGGACAGGAGAGTGTAGCAGAGAAAAGCAGCTCATATGATGATTGGAAAGCAGAAAGAAACACTCACTCACCACATACAAAATATATACCCCAAAGTCATGCCCGCAATACCTACCTCCTCTAACCACACTCTACCTACCTTTAGTTACCACTCAATCAATCCCATCAGGGTATTAATTCACTGATTGGGTTAAGGATCTCATAACTTTCATAACCCTCTAAATTTTCTTGTATTGTCTCACAGGTAAGCTTTTGGAGGTCACATCATTTCCAGATCATAACATTCTACCCTGGCCCCCAAAAGCTCATGATTATCTCATAATGAAAAATACATTTTGTCTATTTACAAGAGTTCTCCTAGTATCAATAGTCCCAAGATTGCCCCAAATTTCAATTCCAAAGTCTCTTCTGAGACTCAGAGCAAGCTTGCACTCCTGTAAAAATCAAAACTAATTTACAAGTATTCAATATATAAAGGTACAGAGTACACATCATTTGCAAAAATAGGAACTTAGATAGGATAGGACCAAAACAGGACTAAAATCTAGGGAGGCAAACAAGTCCTGTAACTCCACATTCAGCATTTGTGCACATGGCATTAAAGCCATAATTGAAAGAGGTAGACAGTTTTTTATGGATAGGTAAATGGGGTCAGATCAGATCAAGGAGGCTGTTTTGAGTCTGAGAAGTTGGAGACCACCCGGAAGGATTAAAATGCTAATGCCTTCAGAGGTCTTCCTCCACTCTTATCAAGATAACTTGCCCCTGCTCCAAATTGTTGCTAAGGTAACCTGTCCCAGGGGTTGTCCCTCCCTACAGGGAGTTATAAAAGTTATTAATTAATAAACCCTGGGCCCCATTCCTGTCCAGATTACTCCAATCTGGCCCCTCCAGCCCATCTGCTTCTCAACTTTTGGCCATCCCACCTAACATCTCCTGGGCCTAGTCATATACACAGGGAGGAGAGAGATAAGGGGGAAGAGAGCAGGAGAACAAAGGAAGCCCAGGACATATAAAAAAGGCATAACACTCTCACTTCCTGGGATACCAGCTATGGCTCCCTTCTCCCTCCAGGGAGAAGTCTGGTTACCCCTTTACAAATAAACCCTGTTTTGTATGCTTGCCTCTGTGTGCTTCTCTTGATGTTATATATACTTAAACATGCGAGGAAGTAGGACTCATCATGTTAACAGGTGGTATCAACATCATGATGTTCTCTCCAAAGAACTGTGTAGCTCTGCCCTTGTGGCTTTGTTGGTTGCAGCCCAAGTGGCCTTTCTGATGGCTTGTCTATTCTCAATTCTTATGGCTTTCCTAAGACAGTATCCCATGTTACTGGCATCTTAATCTTGGAGATCTCTACTGCAGCTTCAGCTTCCTTCCCACAACTCCACACTTTGGGCTCTCAGGGGGGTGCCCTTAGAGAATCTGAACCTCTTGTACTTTGCCTGGCCTCCAAGGTCTTCCTTTGAAATCTTGATGGAAGCCTTCATGACCCCCTAACTCCAGCATCCTGAATTCCTGTAAAACCAGTACCACGTGGTTGACACCAAGGTCTACAGCCATCTGGAGCAGTAGTAAAACCTCCAGGAACCCTGGCTAAAGCAGCCTCTGAGTGTCTGGGTGGCTGAGCAAGGACTCCTTGTGCAAAAGCATGTCCCACTGGTCTTTCTAAAAAAAAAAAAAATTTACTTTTACTCCTTTGAGCCTGAGACAGTATGGTCTTGCCAGCTTCTCACATGCTCTCAAGCCATCTTTCTTGTCTCTGGCCAAAGCCTTTGGCATTTCTTTCGTGACTGTAATGTCTAACAACTGCAATTTCCTTAGCCTGACTTTTACTCCTGCCTTTGAAGACCAAGTTTTTCAAATCTTTCTACTCTGCTTTCTGCTCCTGAATATCACACTAAACTTGAGTAAAAGCCACCAGCAATACCTATGCTCTATCTGAATGCTATGCTGCCTAGAAATTTCATCTGCCAGATTCAGAAGTATATCACTTTTAAATAAATCTGCCTCACAGAAAGCTTCAGAATATGGACAAATACAGAAAACTTCTCTATAACATGAATGGCCTCTAGTCTAATTACCAATAGTTTCCTCCTTTTCCTATACACCCTCTTGAGCTCTATCTTTACTATCCACAGTCCTATTGGCATTTTTGTCTTTCAAGCTCCCACCAGAATTGGCCATTAAGCTCCACTTACAACAATCTAAAACATTTTGATTTGTGCTGCTAAACATCTTACAGTTTCTCCCATAAGTTCTATAAAGTTCTAAATGCTTATGAACCACACGATCAGGTTATTCACAGCAATGCCCCTACTCCTGGTACCAATTTCTGTTTTAGTCACCTTTTTCACTGCTGTGACTTAAAGACCTGACAAAGAACAAATTTAGAGAAGGAAGTTTATTCAGAAGCTCATAGTTTCAGAGGTCTCAGTCCATAGATAGCTGGCTCCATTCCTTGGGGATTGAGGTGAGGCAGAACATCATGGCAGAAGAATCTGGCAGAAGGAAGCAGTTCGCCTTATGATCAGCAAATAGAGAGAGAGAGAGAGAAACTCCACTTGCCAGATACAAAATAAATACCCCAAAGGCATGCTCCTGGGTATATAAACCACAACCTGCCCACCTTTAGTTACCATTCAGTTAATCCCATCAGAGGATTGATTTACTGATTGGGTTAAGGCTTTCATAACCCAATCATTTTTCCTCTAAACATTCCTGCATTTTCTCACATGAGCTTTTGAGGGATATATCCCATACAGAACACAACATACCATGTTTGGGTTCAATTTTTAATCCAGTCTGCCTGTCTATGTCTTTCAATTAGAGAGTTTAGACCATTTACATTTAGTGTCATTCTAGAAAGATGATTTTTATTTTCTGCCACTTTAATTTATTTCCTATGTTTAATTCAGTCTTGCTTATCCTAGTGTAGTTCATCCCTATGCTAGTTCTTATTTTTATTTATCATTTCTTCTGCATAAAACATTGAGTATTTTTTGTGCAGTTTTACTGGTTATGATTTCTTTTAGTTTTACTTATCATAGAATGTTTTTATCTTCAATTCTGAAGGAAAGTTTTGCTGAATATTGTAATTTTGGATAATATCTATTTTCTTTCAGTGCTTGGTAGATTTCAAGACCTCCTGGCTTTTAGGGTCTGGGTTGAGAAATAAATTGAAATCCGAATTAATTTACCTAAAAATATGGTCTATCATTTTTCTCTAGTGGTTTTTAAAATTTGATTCTTATTCTGTTTATTAGGCATTTTAATTATAATGTGTCTTGGAAAGGATTTTTTAGGTACTGTCCTGCTGGGGTTCTAATTGCCTCTTGTATGTGGATTTTTATCTTCTTCCTAAGATTTGGAACACTTTTCTTTTATTCTTTCATTGAAAAGCTTGTGAATTTATTTAGTTTATATCATCAAGCTTTATTCTTCTCCAGTGAGTCTCAATGTGATATCTTAATATTATCTCCTATTTCTAGTATATTCTGGTCACGATCTCAATAGAAACTTTATATTCAAGATTATATACTTTGATTTAGGCATAAGAATTTGCCTTCAAAATAGCCTAATCTATTGGTATTGCTTTCTACTGAACATTTAGTTTGATTTTATTGAGCCTTTCATTTTTAGGACTTTTGTTTGTTTCTCTTTTCATAATCTATCTCTTCATCAAAAGGATCTTTCACTTCCTGTATTTTCTTATTTTCATTCCTCCCATTTACTTTTAGCTCACTGAATATTTTAATTGTCAATTTTCTAAATTCTTTCTCTGACATTTCCTCCACCCTGGTGTCAGTGGAGTAAGTGGTTGTGTTGTGAGCTTTTTGTCATGAATTGTTTCCTTGCTTTTTCATATGGCTTTTATGTCTACTCATTTGTTGGGATGATTATTGCTTCTTCTTTTATGCAAGAAACTATTTAATGAGCTTCTTTATTTTAAGAGCTCTGGGTTGGGTGAATATTCAGATATAAATAAACTTACTCAATGTGTGTTCTCTGCTGTACCCAGTGTCAGCACCACTTTGAGAAAAGACACTAAAGCCTATTTACAACAATCACTTCAGAACAAACTTGAATACTAACCTTAAGGAAAACAAAACTTGTTGACAGTGTTTTCTACAGTTTCTCTCATCCAAGTATCAACCTGCAGTAATGTTCTGGAATAGTTTGAAACATTAGTTATTAATGATAGAAAAATTGTTATTACATTATCTGGAGTCTGAAAGGGGGAGGAAAGAAGCAATGGATAAAAGAAGACAAAAGAACAAAAGAAAAGATAGAAAACAATAATATAACTCAAGTTAAAATGAAAAAGAAAAAAAATAGATGGGGGTATTTAAGGCAAAAGAAGTTAATATAAGAAAAAAGGGGGAGAGGGGGTGTAAGAGGAGCAACTATAACATTGATCTAGTAAAACAAAGAAAGATAATGATTTCAATTAATGACTTAAAATATTAAAAGAAATACTAGCCAATTGGTGAGGGCACAATATTGAATAATAAGATAACAACAACTGGATTGAAATGAAGAGTAACACATGTATGATCAAAGTTGATATTAAACATATTTATAGTAAACCATGCCAAGGTGGAAAAAAAATCTATTAAGTCTTCTTGTTTTAAATTTCATAAGGATTTGTGATCATTAAGAGATGTCCATTTCTAACTTTGGATCACTGCACATATGTTGGGCACAGGAACAAATCCACTGGTTGCTAAGGGCCTCCCACTAGCCCATTCTCATTTGTCAATCAAGGGAACTAAAACTGGATGCTCATCATTTGTTAGCCAGTTCTATTGTGTGTAGGAGCAGGATACAGGACTCAAGGTTATCACTCTGACTACAGTGGGGCAACACACACCTACTCCCTTCCACAAGGTCCTCTTCAACATGGCACAGTGCCTGGTGGCTGTCTATAAATGTGAGGCCTGGGTTGTGGTCTCTCCATGGATCATCTGCAGTGAAAAAGCATCCCATTTTACTAATGCTGATAAACAGGTCACCATCCCTGTGACTAGAAAGTAGATTCACTCAGATGGTCCATATGTGTTTGAGCTCATGCTGCCCATAGCTGTGAACCATGGGTACTGCTCTTCTCCATTGATGAGGAAAAAAGCAACTCTCCCATCCTGGCTAAGCTCTAATTGCCTGTGGCCATGAATAATGGACCCCATCCCCTCCAGTCTCCAAGACAAAGACAGCCATCGTCTCACCTATGCTTAATATCTCATTGCTCCACCCCACTCAACTTGTTTACAGTGGTTTCAGCAGGCTAGTAATGATTCCTTTACAAATTCCTTCTAGATGAATTATTGAGACATACTACTGCAAAGGTACTCCCTCAAGTTTTATTTGTTGCTCTCTGAAGGTGAGGAGGGAAAGGAGAGAAGCTGTATTGGTTTAGTTTCTTGAAGAGAGGCTGGCCAGCTGTGAACTCAAAAAAAAAAAAAAAAAAAAAAAATGGCTGCCATGCCCATCTCAGCTTTCAGTTCACAATTTGGTTTAAGCTCCTTAATCTTCTTCCTTGACTCTACGGCTCCTGTCACATTTGTATTTGACCTGCTTTTCCTTCCAGCTGTTGTTAAGGAAGTGAGCTTATGTGATTTTCTGTTTCCTTTTCTCTCTCTGTTTCCTTTTCTATCCCATTATGGTCAGCATTCAGGGTTAAGGAACTCTGTCCTTAATGTCTGTTACAGTAATAAAACTTAAGTCTCCTCAAGTCCCAGATTGTTCAATATTGTTTTAGAGAATTTATTCTGTCACCCACCTCTCCATTCAGCTGTTCCTTCATTGCCTCCTTTCTGGGCCATGGAGGGTCAGGAGTTACTGCCTAGCTCCATTTTATCATCTTCACAAAATCCAAGGGCTATTTTTAATGAAACAATATTTGTTTATACTGCATACAGTAAGTCTTTGTTGGTTCTAGTTTAAGTCTACAGAAATAATAATTATTTATTCTTAAAGATGCCAATTTACATAGCAATGCATTGAATTATGTTTTGATTTAGATATGAGATATTCCCCAAGAGCTCATGTATGAGACAATGCAAGAGGGTTCAGAGCTAAAATGATTAAATTATGACAGGTGTAACTTAATAGGTGGATTAATTGGGTGGTATTTGTAGGCCGGCAAGATATGGCTGGAGTGGGTGGTTCAGTAGGGTTGTTCTTTGGGGGTCTATATATTGTTCTTGATGAGCAGAGATATCTCTCTGCTTTCTGGTGGCCATGTCTTCAGCTGCTTTCCTTTACCACACTCTTCTGGTGTGATTTCTGTCTTATCTTGGGGCCCAGAGGTATGGAATTGGCCATCTATAGACTAAGACCTCTGAAACTATGAGCCAAATATGTTTTCCTCCTGTAATTGTTCTTGTCTGGTCTTTTGGTCACAGCAATGAAAAAGCTGACTATGACAAATTATGAGTCTTTTAATAAATTGCCTTCTTTCATTAAAAATACCAAAATTCCTTCTGAGACATAACATCAAGTGAGATAAAGTATCCTAAGTAACTAAGTAACAATTTAATTAAATATGAGTCAGGAAAAAAGCTAGGAATCATTTATAGGCATATGATTATGTTAAACATAAATCAGACCAAATGAAGAAAAAATTAATTTCAAATAAAAAATTAGTGCAGAACCAGTACTAGATAATAGCAGCTGACATAAATTTTATTCAGCCTAACAGCTCATTGTAATTTTTCTTATCTTTATGAAGGGAAATCTAAAAATGTTAAATGGAGATACATACAATTTGATCCATTAATTGTGTTCAGACTGTTAGTTTGTGGAAATCATATAAGCCTTGATATGTGTGCATTTATTCATTAGAGGGAAAATTGCAAACTACTTACATATACAGTATTTATTTGGTTATTCATGCAGTAAGATTATCTTAAAATTTTCTTTATAATATATTAAATTTTGCTTAACTGTCACTTAAAAAAGCTTGAGTTGCATATTTTATATTAATAACAGAAGATGCCTTACTTACTAATATGATTTCTAAAATCTGATAAATCATTTTCTATAGATGCATATATGCAATTATGGCATTTGCTGGTAAATGGATATAACTGGAGAACATCATGCTAAGTGACATAAATCAGACCCAGAAAGTCAAGGGTCAAATACTTTTTCTCATCTGTGGAAGCTAGAGCAAAATAAAGGGGTGGGAAGAGGGCAGTGGATCCCATGAAAATAGAGGGAAAATCAGCCATCAGAGGAAGGGATAGAGGGTAAGGGAGGAGAGACAGGAAAAAGGAAGAACTATGGAATGAAATAGACCAAATTATGCTATGTACCTATATGAATATGCCACAGTAAATTTCACCTTTATGTATAAATAGAAAGCACCAATTTAAGAATAAACAAATGGAAGACCATTAGAGTAGAGGAAGGGGAATAGGGGGAGTGAATAGGGGAAGGAAAGAGAAATCAGTGGGTATGAAAATAAAACAAATTATATTCTAGGCATAAATGATTATGCCAAAATGAACCCCACTATTATTTATAACTATAATACATCAATAAAAACATTTTAAAAATCTGCAGGTCTTACATTAATTTACCAATAGTACTTATTCATGGATTTTGAAAGAATAATAAGATCTGATGCTCTCCTTTACCTTCCTCTATAAAATATATCTGGCAGCTATAGATTACCCAGATATTCTTGCTCTTTAACACTGCCTTGTATTTTTTCCATATCTGCTGTTAATTAAACTATTTAGATATTTTCTATACCAAAAAAATTCTCAGCAGAACACAGTCAGTGTTATAGATGTTTTGGATGTTTTCTCTCCAAAATTCCCCAGCTCTCCCATCTACATTTTTAGTAAGGATAGTATTTGAGGACAGATGTTATATATCAACATTTGATTTTCTTCAGTTTTAGGTTTGACTGTTTTTGCTATTGTGCCTAGAGTGTATCTTTCTCTTAAATAGTTTCATTAATTTATCATTTTCTTTCCAAAGGATAACAAAATCATTTTGAGAAACTAATGATGAAACAAAAATTTTAATCCACTCAAGATATTTTTTATTACTTCACATTCACCCCTTCTCAAATTTCTCTTGCATATATTGGAGAAATATATATATATATATATATATATATATATATATATATATATATATATATATATATTATGATTTTTAATAAATAATGTATTATATACACACACATATATATGCATATAAGCATACATATACACATATTTCTGTAATGTCTTTAGTCTTTCAGTCATCTTTCAATTTTGAGACACCATTTTAATTATTCTTGTTAATTAATATATAATGTATGACACATTAAAATCATGTTTTGTGAGATCACTGGTTAATTTTTATTTGTCAATTTACATGATGGAGTATCCAGACATTTAGTCAAATATTATTCTAGGTTTGTCCATGAGGCTGTTTTTGAATGAAAATAACCTTTAAATTGGTAGATTGAGCAAAGTAGATTTCTCTTCCCAATGTGAGTTGGTCTCATCAAATCAGTTGAAGGTCTAAAGCAAACAGCAGGGCTGACTCTCCTTGAGTAAGAAACAACTGTTCCCTGTCTGATAGCTCTTTCCTGGCTTTGAAGTCAAACAGAAGCAGTGGCTTTCCTAGACCCTAAGCCTATCAATTTTTGGACTAGAATTACACCATTGGCTCTCCTGATTCTCAGGCATTTGACTCAGATAGGAACTATATCTTTAGCTCTCCTGAGTCCTCAGCTTACCCACAAACTCTGCAGATTTCTGTACTTGCTAGTCTCTATAAACTCAAGAGCTGACTCCTTATACTAAATCTGTGTACAACACACACATGCAAATACATGCACACATACACATATACATTGTGTGAGTTTTCATTCTCTGGATAACCAAGACGATGTAGCTAGTATTAAAATAGCTTATCTGAGATATTAAATTTGTTTGTTGTTTATTATGTTCACATTTTTATAATAAGTAAAAATAAAATGTTCTCAATTTTAAGTGAAAAAATAATCATTGGAACTTTATTAGACTTTAATTATAAACTAAAACTAGTATTATGATCTTAATAGCACTCCAAAACATTAATCTTATAAGATGTTCTATTTCTTCATTTAATGAGTTCTTATGATAGTTTATTTAGAGGGCATTATAATCTTTTTCACATAGTTACTTACAATTAAATGTATTTCCAAGTCTTTTATTTGCTGTTACTGGAATATTTTTCTTCATCTCTCTTTTATTTGAAAGGAATTACAAATTGAAGATATAGCTAAACAACTGACATAAAAATGTTTTAAATGTCCCTTTCCCTAGAGATAAACACAATATTAAATTTAGATGGATCATTTCTATGTAATATTTAATAACTATCAAATATTGGCATTAATGTCGGTCAAAAATATCAAATGTTAGCATTTTCATTTGGCTTAGACTTAGTGTAAACCATTAAGGTAATAAATCATCATTTTAAATTACATTTTCAACAAATCTCACTATTATTTTTATGAAAGTTTGCCTTAGACATATGTGTATCTTTCTCATTCTCTTGAACATCTCTGCTGTATTCTATTATTGGCTTATCTGAATAAGCCAACGGTTATTAAGGTAGTCCCTGAAACAACTTATAGGTTGTTTTATGATTTTTAACTTTACCATTATGTTCTAATGACCATGATTCTTTGTGTTCTTTTAAAGAATGTAGAGCAGAATTTCACTATCATGAGCTCTTTGAAATAGATTCCTGCATTATGGTTCCTATTTCTCAACCCCATAAGGTATTTATAAATTGTTCCCCAAAGTAATAGCACTAATTACCATCCTGTTAATAATATGTGAGACTGCTTTTTACCCAGCCAACACTTTCTGTAATCAGATGTCAATTTTTATAAGATAAGCCCCAAATTGTAATTCATTGCTTTTGTTTTAATTTGTAGTCCCTTCATTACTTTCATTGCTGGTATCTTTATTTATTGAGATTCTGGAATTTTCAATAAATTGTATCTATATGTTTATATATACATATATATGTGTGTGTGTGTATATATATATATATATATATATATATATATATATATATATATATATATATATAAAATAGCTCCCTAGTCTATGTTATTGGTTTATATTTATGTTCTTGGTATTTATCTCTTCTTACAGTTCTTACATTAATTTGCTATTCTGGTAATTTAAAAAATATTTCTCGTGTATCTTTTCTATTTAATTTTAATTTAATATAGTCAAATTCATGTTAAGTTTTTATTACTTGTATGTTCCAGGTTAAAAGATATGTTGTCATATTAAAAAAAATACCATAAAGAATATTCTGAGTAATTTAAAGTTTTGCTTCGAGTCCTTACTCATACTGAATTTGATAAGATATTTAATCACATCTAATCTTCATATTTACTCAGTCATTTGTGCTGACATCATTAATTTAAGAGTTCAATTTTTTTATTTTTTATTTTAATTTTTTTTTGGTATCAGGAATTAAACCGAGGGATACTTAACCATTTAGCCACATGACCATCCCAACATAAAATTTAGAGACAGAGTCTCACTGAGTTGCTTAGGCCTCCCTAAATTGCTGAGGCTGGATTTGAGCTTGAATCCTCCTACTTCAGCCTCCCAGGCCACTGGGAGGGCTCCACCACAGCACCTGGCAAGAGTTCAATTTTCACTTGCTTATTTGTAATGGTAGTTGGTGTGGCATTACTCTGTCAATCAAAACATAGTCACTGGATTAAAAATGAAAAGTGACAAAACTGAGGACATTTTCAAAAGGAAAGCTCCTTTTGTGCTAAAGATTGACCTTTTCTTTTATGGAAGGAGAGAGATCCTCTAAATTACTGGTTTTCTTGTCAGTTCCAACCACATCTCTTTTTACTTCTTCTCTTTGACCGAAATAAAACTAAACAAAACATTTTAATTCATTCTTCTTTCTGCATGACATAGCATGTATAAGACAACCTTGCTCTTCTATGAAGAATTCTAGGAAGCTCCATTCAGGAGCCTGTCCTACCCTTGGGTGATGCCTAGGCCATGGGGTTGGGGAAATGTCGCAGCTGTCTACTGGCAGTGATTGCTCAGCTGTTTTAGATTTCTTTTTAAATTAAGAGTTTAAATATGTATGTTCTGTTTGATACAAATTTCCTTAATTTTCGTTTCAGAAGCTTGATCCTCTATAAGTCCTAATTTTTGTTCCTGCAACCTACTTGACATGAAATAAAAAGACACTGTTAAGAAACGCTCTAGTCAGCCATTCTTAGGTGGTAAAGTAACTACATTCATACACTATCTTGCTGAGTTATTGCCGAAATTTGCATTTTTTATATCTGCAATATTGTGTTTTATTTCTGCTTCAGATGGAGATGATAACTCTCCTATGTTATTAGTATTAGTTCCTATGACAAATTAGAAGCATCTTAATGATTATGGAGAACTCTTATGCCCCAGGTGAAAGTTGTCATTTGTGACAATCCAGCTGACCCAATCTGCTTTGTCTTTTAACGTTTCTGATCCTGAGATAGTTTCATATTTAAATATGGGATTATGATATAAGTGCCAGCCAAATTAGCACTGATGAGACTTTTTGGTGGACCAAGTTATAAAATGCTAGATAAGCACTTGGTTCTGAGAGAAATTCAGAGAAGTTAACTGTCTAATTCTCACATGCTTCTCTCTTGTGGTTATGTACATAATTATATTTTGAGAGAGAAATCACAGTTATCCACTCATAGATATATTAATCTATGTGTTTATTATATGCATACATATATGCATGAATATCATGAACATATTCACATTTAATAAAATATTAAATTTTATTTTTGCTTAATTGTAAAGGAAGAATTGAATAGCGGAATTACTGAAATGGATCACTGTTTACTCCCCACAAGTCATACTGTTTTTTTGAATCCTTTTCTAAATAAAAGAGAAGAAGTTATAGGAATTTGAAGGTATGTTGTTTCCCACATTTAAATCAATAATATTAAAATTTACACTATAGAAATAAATATCTAGAATATTAAAAATGAGGTCATACTGCTTTAATTTCCCAAATTATTTCCTATTTCATCACCTGATTTTTAATCTGCTTTTTATATATTCTTACTATTTTTACAGTTTTCATTTTGTGATTTAAGGACAGTTTCTTGAATTTGTATCATGCTTCTAAAGTCAAGTTTGAATGCACACTTTTCAATTTAAACATACAAAAAAATATAACTTTCTTTAGTATGTTGCTCATGAGAGACACCTTATCAGCTATCAGTACAACATAAACATTTTTCTTAGTCTTGAAAATTAAAGTAGATTAGTATATTCTTTGTTAAATCTGGCTGTCATCAAGCCTCAGGATATGTTCTTTCTCTTTCTATACTCACATTCCTAGCCCAAGTGTATTCATTGTTGGGAATCTCTATCATTCTGGAACTTTTGCTGTGGATCCTTTTTGGGAGAAAGGGGAAAAACTTTGAAGACACTTTGCCCTAATTTGACTCAGCATTTAGAACTTTTCTACTGTATGCCCTTCCCCTTGGCCCTCCCCTTAAGCTTAGGGCTTATAAATTGTTAAAGCATTTTGTTCAGGGCTTCCTCAGTAGCGGGCAGGGTAGACTACACCACCATCCCTGCACCTACCTGAACCTCCATAGGCGTACCATTACATAAGGGAAAATAGAACATGCAGATGTTGCTTTCTCAGACTTTATACTTTTCTATATAGCATCTGATATAGTTTGGATCTAGAATATTCCCCAAAGACCCATGGGTTGAAGATGGTTCCCAGCCTGTAAAGGTGATAGGACTTGTAGGAGGTGGGACCTTGTGGCAGGAAGTTAGCTCATTATGGGTATACCCCTTGTAAGGGGCATAATGACCTAACTATCTTCCTGTTATCTTCCTCTATACTTTTGCTTCCAAACCACCATGAGGTAAGCCACTTCCTTTGCCATGCTCCTAACCAGAGCCCAAAAGAAACAGAGCAAATTGACCATAAATAGAAACTTTCCCAAAATGTGAGCCAAACAAACATTTCATATTTTAAAGTCGATTATCTCGGGTACTTTGTTTCAGCAATGAACAGATAACACAAAAGTTAGTACCAGGAAATAGGATTATTGTTGGGAATATACCTGACAATGTATAAAAGCCTCTGAAACTGATTTACAGGAAATTAGGAAAAGTTTAGGGAGGGAGGCTATAAAAAGTGTAGAATGCTATAAGTGGAAATTAATGGGCAGTTATGGTGACCACTGAAAAGACCAGAATGCTGATGGGAATGCAAGAAATTAAGGCAATGCTTGTAATGAAAATAAAAGGAGACACAGAGACAAGATGCAGAGGCAGGAAAAGAAGTGGCTGCCCCTCCAAGCAGCCGCATTTATTTATATCAAAAGTTACATATGTCATTGGTATTGTAACTACATTATCATTTAGTATTCCTTTAATCCCAGGTGCTAGATAACTGAGCTCAAAGAGCCCTTTTCTCCAAGGATATTGCCATAGTAACTAGACACTACACCTGTATAGTTATCTTGCTAGCTTCAAGGAGAAGCTGCTGGGCATTCTTAGCATGGGAAACAGAGTGCCTGTTACCCCTCTGGGAGTTTGGTCACCAGAAGAACGCTTCCCTGTATGTTTCCATGGTCAGAATACCTACAAATGTTTATGAGGTTTCAATGGGAATGAGTATTCATTGAAAATCGAACTAGAGGCCCCCATGTTAAATCATGTTAAGCCATGACAGAGCACTTGGCTGCATTTTGTCCACACCCTGAGATTCTGTGGGGGGCTAAATTTATCTAATTGAGGAAAATTCAAGGCAACATTGCATTCTGACAGCAACATGGGTGTTCCTGGTCTTTGTTAACCAAATTTACAGTGATAGATGGGAGCAAAAGAAAACAGAGCAGAAAGATTTGGAAAATTTGTAATTATCCAGTAAAGGGGTGTATCTGAAGGTGCAATCAGCATGGGTGCAATTGCTAAAGAGATTTACACATTAAGAAGCCAAGTGCTTTACACCAAGACAATAGGAACAAAGTCTTGAGGGCACTTCAAGCATCAGCACCTCAAAGGTATAAAAGTACAATTTTTTTTTCAAGGATTTTCATTTGAGAAGAGAGCTCCAGAAAACATCGCTTGCACAAAACCACCTAGAGATCTTTTCTGGCAAGACATTCAGAGGTGGCTGCAGCTGTGTTTCAAGTAGGCCCAGGTATGGCTTGCCCTGGTAGTAGATCTTGGCATAATCCATATATATTGTTTTTCAGATATTCAGTCTACAAGAGTTATAGAGTGGTAGAGGCTTATGCCAAGATTTCAAAGTTAGCTTAGGAGGCCTGGCAATTAGTGGTATGATCAGAGTCCCTTCAAGTAGTCCCTAACACGGTGATGAATGGAGCTCTGAGAGTAAGCTGAAACTATAATAGATACCCAAGGAAAGAAAGGATGCCTGGAATGTGAAATGCCTGTCAGGGGAAGCCACAGGCAGTGTTCAAAATCTACCCTAGAGAGGGGCCATGTGGGCTATAACCAGCAAAGCTACAGTGGCAGGAGACCCCAAGTTCTTGGAAACTCATATCCTTCTATAATGTGTCCCAAATGCCAGAAATGGAGCTATAGGATTTAATGTTTTCTCTGCTAGATGTCAGATTTGCTTTAGTGTGATCCCTCCTTTACATTAACCTATTCTTCCCTTTTAGAATGGGAATATTTACCCTGTGCCAATGTAACTTTGACATATGTAACTGAAATGTTAGGGCTAGTTTAGTATAACATTAGTTCATTCTGAATATAACAAAAATAGGAATTTTTTTTTAAATTACAAGGAATTACAGATGAAAGTGCTTGAGTCTCAGAAAAGACTTGGAACTTGAACTTTTGAGCAGTGCTATACTAATTAATACTCTGGAGACTCTTGGGAATGGACTGAATACCTTTTGCATTGTGAGATGGACATGAGCCTTTAGGAGACAGGGGAAAATGTTATAATTTGGACCTGAGATGTCCCCCAAAGACCCATGTATTGAAAGCTTGGTCCCCAGTCTGTGGCACTATCTAGAAGTGGTGGAGCCTATAGGAGGTAGTGCCTAGCAAAAGGTTTTAAATCATAGGGTGTGTGCTTGAAGAAGATTGGGTACCCTGGTCTCTTCCTATGTTTTTTTTTTTTCATGCCATGAAGTGAACTTGCTTCTAATACCATGTTCCACTATGATGCTCCAGCTTACCACAGGCCCCAAATCAATGGATTCAACAGACAATGGACTGAAACCTACAAAATTGAGGCAAACTAAGCCTTTTCTTTTTTAGAATCCATTATCTTAGGTATTTTGTTATAGCAAAGGAAAAGTGATCAGCACACCATCTCAGTAAGTGATTGTAGGTTTCTCTCTTTTACTTTTGGTTTATAGCTGGCAATTTCAAAACATACACACTCTCACTCCAATCTCATTGTACCTCCTGACAAGAGGAATGGTAGGATTCTTCTCTTTCACCAACAATACCTCTCTCTACTTAAAGGCATAACTTTAGATATGTAGAGTCAAGAAACTTGAGAAAATAGCTGAAATGTTAGGGATAGTTTAGTATAACATTAGTTCACTCTGAATATAACAAAAATAGGAATTTTTTTTTTAAATTTTCCTCTCCTGATATCCCAAGAACAATTCCTTGCAACACATATTAACACACATACAAACACATCCACAACACAGTGATTCTCCTTCACAAAGTCCCTTTGAGTATAACTGAACTTTGGCTTCCTTCAACCAATCCATTTGGCCCCTTGGAAAATGTGCCTTCTCCCCTTCTAAGTACCTCCCTTCACAGGTCATGCCCATCTGCATTCTCCCTGTGAGATATGCCTTATTTGTTTCTCGAATTACAAGTGACTCAGACACCATTTTTTTTCCTAATATTCCACCAAGTTCCATTGACTGCATACTAGAATTTTGAATAAAAATCCTGAGAAGTCTTTCACCTAAATAAAGGGAAACAAAAGAAAAATACAACATCCAAAGCCAGTACCATACAAAGAATTTCCTATTATACAAGCTTCCCTTTATACTTTCTTGAGGTTAGCAATGGCTCTAAGTCTGTTTTGAGGTGATTTTTTTTGTGTGTAGTTTTACACAAATCTCATATAGTTCTGAAATTCCTCCCTGCTTTGTTTTTGATGCATCAGCAAAAATAGAAATTAGGAAACTTCTAAATTTTGCATTGAATGTATTATAACTTCATACTTAGACAAAAAAACTGGGACATCGTGGACACTACATAGTCCTCAGTATATATCTCTCATCAGTTTATGGAAATAGCTCTATGTGAGCTGACAAGTGATAGTATTCTTCTTTAAAGTAAGAAGGAAATAAGTTGATAATCTTAATATTCTACCATTGTGATGACAGAGCTCATGTAAAAATGATTGTGCCATGATTCACTGAAGATCTTAAAAATACATTAAATAATTCAAGACCATTTTAAAAGCTAACAGAGCTCATTCTAAGAGAGCTATTTCTCAGGCTCATATTAAGATGAATATTTTAACATTCTTGTATCTACTTAAGAATACATTTTTAAGAAAAATATCAAAGGATATTTACAGATGGCTTAAATTTAAAAATTATCTTTCAAATTAAACAAAAAAAAGCTTATAAGCATGACTTGTTTTTATCTATCTGCCCATGTGTTTGTCAGATGCCTGTTCTAGTTATAATCTTACCATTTGAGCGTAAGCACAGAACGTTGCTGTCATCTACACACTGTTCTTTTTAAGTTGGCTTAAACTAATTAATACTTCAATTTGTATTAACTTATCTAAATATGTAATGTTCATATGCAATCACATTTTGAAAAATATTAAAAAGTATGAGTGTGCATACAATTCACTTAAGTGCACACGTGCATGTGCACACACACACACATACATTTATATATAGAACTTTTGGAATTATCTTTTTTTTATGGTTTGGATGTGAGATGTCCCCTTAAAGCTCATATGTGAGAAAATTCAAGAAGGTTCAGAGGAGAAATTATTGCAATATAAGAGTCTTAACCCAATCAGTGAATTAACCCCTGATAGGGACTAACTGAATGGTAATTGAAGTGGTAGGGTGTGGCTGAAGGAGGTGGGAATTGGGTGTGGTTTGGGGGTATATATTTTGTAACTGGAAAGTGGAGTCCTTCTCTCTTTTTGCTTTCTGATCACCATGTGAGATGCTTCCTCTGCCACACTCTTCCTCCATGATGTGCTGCCTCACCTGGAGCCCTGGGGAATAGAGCTGTCCATCTATGTACTAAGACCTCTGAAACTGTGAGTCAATTACACTTTTCTTCCCCAAAATTGTACTGGTCAGATCTTATAGTCACAGTAGCCAAAAAACTGACTAAAACATCTTTTTATCATTATTCAATTAATTAAACAATGGGATCAGATTATAAGACCATAATGCCTTCTATCAACTCCTCAAAGTAAAATGAATAGAATGGAGACTACATGATATTACTAATACTGACATAAACATAATTAAATAATCTGCCTCGCGACCAGCACGCTAGCTTCATACTAGAGGTTCGAAACATAGAAATTAACTAGTGAGATCAAATTAAAGACACATAACTCTCAAATTACCTTTTTCTTGCCCAGCTCAGAGATGGCTCCTCCCAGCTCCTGCCTCTAGCCACCTGGTGGTAGCAAGGTTTACACAAGAGACCAGCAAGAGAGAGAGAGAGAGGCACACCAGAGAGTGAGCTTTTATTGGGGAGCAAAAAAATTCAGGGGAAAATTCCATCCAATGAAGGTCGAGAGGGATAGCATTCCAAGGTCAGGGTCAGTGATTGGTTTTCAGGTCAATGGTCAGTCACACCCCCTCATGGACAAGCCCTCGCACCTGGGAAGGGTGGGAAAAAGCTCTGACACAGCTTGTCTGAGTGCCTCTCACCCAGCCAGGGAGGTAGCTCAATCACATGCGAGAACGGCTTCCCACAAAATAATAGTAAACCAGAAGATTAAAGCAGATGTGTATCTATCAGAATATTATTATTCAGCATAATCATTAAGATTTCTATAACAGCCTTCATTTTCCTTGGAAAAAAGTATTGATCAAATTAACTGGAAAATGTGACTTCTATCCAATCTTCCAATCTAAAAGAAAACCTTATATATCATAGCAATGAAATGAGAATTTATTGCAGTGGTCAAGATTATTTACTCTGAAGAAAATATATTAAAAATGATGTAACTGACTCTGGAAATGATCAAATTTGTGACGATGGGTAATTTTTGCTGTTTTTAAGCCTTATATCCTTTATATTTAAATGGAAATAACAACTATACATACACACACGCACACACACACATACACACACACACAAGCACAGACACAAACCATGGGCACATACATTTGTATTTTACCTCTCTCACTAACCTTAGACCTCTCTTAAATGTCTATGTTCTTCAGATACAACTTAACTACCATAAATATTTGGTAATCTTAGTACCTGTAGGTTTCTGACCATGAAAATGTTCAGGGAAGCATCCCCCCTCCACACCGTGAGAAAACTCCTTGGGGGTAACTGGCGCCTTGTTTTCCAGGCTTGGAATGCCCAGCAGTTTCCCCTTGAAGCTATTAAGATAACTATGTCTGTTTCATTCTACTATCCTTCCTATCTTCCCAACCCCTTCCCTCCCCTCCCTCCACTTCTCTCTACTTAATCTAGGGTAACGCTATTTTCCTCACATCTTCATACATGTATTTTGTACAACAATGAGCGTCTCCTTCCACCATCCATGCAATTCCTTTTCTCCCTCCCTTTCCCTCCCACCCCTCTTCCCTATGTAGAGGTAATCTTCTTCCCATGCTCTTCCTCTCTTCCCCATTTTGAGTCACCTCCCCTTATATCAGGGAAGACATTCGGGATTTGATTTTTGGGGATTGGCTAACTTCACTTAGCATAATCTAGAATGAAATAGACATTTTTATTACTGTGTGTATATATGTGACTGCATGACCAATGTGATTCTGTAACCTGTACACTCAGAAAAATGATAAATTATATCCCATCTGATTCAAATGCATGATATGTCAAGATCACTGTACTGTCATGTGTAACTAAGTAAAAAAAAAAATAACTCTGCAGGTGCACTATCTAGTTTCAATGGTAATGCCCTTGGAGAGAAGGGGCTCTATGTTTGCATTAACCTAGATCTTATCTCCATTAGCTAGCACTAGAGATAAAAGGAATACTAGTTAGAATGTAGTAATGTGGTAATGGGAGCTCTGTAACTTTTGAGATAATAAATGAAACCAGCCACTTGCTTTCTTGTCTCTGCACTGTGTGAGTCTGTGTGTGTGTGTGTGTATGTGTGTGTGTGTGTGTGTGTGTATGTGTGTGTGTGTGTGTGTGTGTCCTTCTTTTGTTCGTTTCTCAACAGCTATCTTTGTAGGTTTTCTTAACAAGTATCCATATGTTAAATCCAGAAAATGCTTAACTGACTTCCAGAAAATTAAAAGACTTTGGATCTGACTTTTATTGTCATGGAATTAGGATTCCCATGGTCTAAATAAGACTCAAAGAATCCATTTTTATACTGCATTATCAATACAGTGTACTAACTACCCACGTGTAACTACTGAGTGCTCAAAATAGGTCTAGTGCAAATTAAGATGTGGCATAATTGTAAAATGGACAACAAGTTTTGAAGATTTATTATAGAAGTAAAATCTCATTAAGAAATTTTTACTGATTAAATGTGTGGATGAAAATGCTTTGGATATAATTAGTTGAGTAAAATTACATTAAAGCTAATCAATTTTACTTTTTTACATATATGGCTTCTACAATGTTATACTACAAATCTACATTGCATCATATTTCTGCTGAATTGTGCTCTTACATAAGCAGCAATATTTTTCACTTTAGTTTTATTATTTGTATTCTTTAATTCAATATTCTTTTGAAATATACTTTATATAGTTGCCAACTTCTCTTAACCAATAAAAAACACATTTGACAAAAATGAATAATCTTTTAAATCTAATGATAAGTATTTACCTATTAGTTTTAAATTTTTTATAAATGTTAATTATTGTGTTAGTTTTTATTGTAATAATAACTGATCACATGTAGAGTTAATTAAATACGTTCATATTATATCACAAATTTTTTGTTTGTCCTGAGGTTTACATAGTAAGTTTTAAAATGTGAATTATAACATACTCAAGTTAGGTTTCCAAGGCAGGTATAAACTTTAATTTTAAGTCAAGTTTAATAAAGATATCCACTACTTCTACAATAACTTCCTGAAATAGATTTAATTATTTACTCATCAACGTTTAATTAAAGATTTTCAATGAAGAGAAAACAATCATAAAGAGTAAGCTAAATATTTTTTTTAAATTTAAGTAACTTGAAATTTTATCTTTAAACATTCAAGGAAGACGCATGAAATAATAATTTTAAGTAAAAATTTTATGTGAATATAAAATGACTTAAAATAATTTGCAAATATCTGTAAATTTCACATTTTATTTAAACTATGAGCATGTGTACATTTATTAAAAATGACTGCTAGGAATATATTCTGTTTTAACTATTATTTCTTACATCAAATCATGTGATAGTCTAAATGCCAAGCCATTGAAATGGAAAATAAAACTTCAATGCAAATGTGTTAAATTGTGTATAACAAAATATAAATTGTTGTGAGTTTTTTTATGACTTGTCAAATATCAAAAATGCTTTTGAAATTAGAGCAGCTGAATGAATAATTCTTTTAAGATAGGTCAGTCAGATATTCCAAAGTCAGCTCTCATGATTCCAAAGTCCTGTGACAGTTCAACATGAGATTATCAGTAAAGTTATTTATATTACAGATGGCTAGAAATTTCTGCAAGATTTCTTTTTCTTAAGAAAGATTCCTTAGTCACTATTTTGAGGAAGGAGAACATGGTCAACAAAAATACATGTTGACATAAATATTTTCTTAGGATTGCCAATAACTTTGAGAAATGAATGTACACAGTAAAATTTCAGAGATTCCAAAAATATAGTATAAATTGATTTTAAGTGTAATGATTTTGTTACTAACTCTTGTCAAATGAACATTTTTTAAAAGTTCAATCATATTGTCCACTGTAGTATGCCAAGAAAAAATGTCATTATCTCTAAGTGGAATACACTTTATCAATAGCTTTCTGTTACTAAGGCATCATTTCATCCCAGCAGAGGCTCATAGTGTGTAAGTGTTCGGGAGAATAGAAAAAGAAAGAAAGTTATTAACAGCATCTTATGAGAATATCTAAGCCCTAATACTAAAATTAGACAAAAGCAGACAAGATAATCATGATGTAATCTCTCAACAGTATAAAATCTTTGATGCAAAAACCCAATTAAAAATTAATACATGGAAACAAATAGCAAAGAGAATGAATATACTAACACCACACAGCAACACAGATGATACTCGGAAATGTGATGTTTAGTCAAAAAAGACAGGCATGCCAGGTGTAGTGGTGCACTCCTGTAATCTCAGCAACTCGGAAGACTGAGGAAGAAGGATCACAAGTTCAAAGCCAGCTTCTGCAACTAAGCAAGACCTTAAGCAACTTAGTAAGACCCTGTCTCAAAATTAAAAGTAATAATATTTTTTTAATATTTGTTTTTTAATTGTAGTTGGAAACAATACCTTTATTTCACTTATTTATTTTTATATGGTGCTGAGGATCGAACCCAGGTTCTCACAAGTGTGAGGCGAGCAATCTACTGCTGAGCCACAACCTCAGCCCCTAAAAGTAATAATATTAACACACACACACACACACACACACACACAGGGCTGGGATGTTGTTCAGTGGTTAAGTGCCCCTGGGTTCAATTCCTAGTATCCACACCCCCAAACAAATGATGAACCAAATCATCCATAGCACAGAATATTCTTGGTATTTAGTGACTGCAGCGGTACACCTGATTGTTGAGTCTTTTCTTTTCTTTCTTTCTTTTTTTTTTTTTGTCTAGATCTTAGACACATGTAAGATTGAATAAGAGTTTTTCTGTTAAATTAAGGGTTGAATAAGCCTGGGGGAAGCATTATATCCGACTTAAGAGACTGAAGGCATTTTGGTATATCAACATACCTCAGGGTAGTGTAGGATATCTGCATCACCTATTACATGCAAATGATGGCAGAATATTAAGTAAGGAGTGGTGGTGAAGGTAGTCATTTAAACCAGAAGAGCTGTTATTTCTTTTTTCCTATATTCACATGGCTCACTTCCTCAGTGTGTTCAAATCTCACTTCAAGTGTTTCCTTACCATAGAGATCTTTCAATATTATTTTAGTTTAAAAAAAAATAAAGATTAGGCCAGGGGTGGTGGTGCATGCCTGTAGTCTCAGCGGCCTGGGAGGCTGAGGCAGAAGGATTGCTAATTCAAAGCCAGCCTCAGAAAAAAAGTGAGGCACTGAGCAACTCAGTGAGACCCTATCTCTAAATAAAATACAAAATAGATCTGGGGATGTTGCTCAGTGGTCGAGTGCCCTGAGTCAAATCCCTGGTTCCAAAAAAGAAAAGAAAAGAAATAAGATAAAATAAAAATTAATCCATAAACATATAATTTGCTTTAGGGTTTCCTCAACAACATCTATCACCATCATAAATTGTAGGAATGAATGAATGAATAAAATTAAGGTAGTATGGAGGCAGATTGCTATGGATGTTCATGGATTTACAAGAAAGATGGAATTCTTTTTCTATGGATTAATGAACAGATTTTCATGAACAGACTACAAGACCATCTTTATATTCAGGATAATTGCCATGCAGAATTGTGGAAAATGATTCAGTGGAAAGAGGACCCCAAAGTTTGAGACACTGGTGAAGGTTCTATTAATATACTACCAGGATTAGACTATAAAAACCATCTTACTTTAGAATTCAGCAAGATATATAAGGAAAGATAAATTTAATTAATGATAATGAATGCATAATGGCTAAATCACTATATGAACAAGAAAAAGAGAAAGGGCAGTATTCGGGTTGCTTGTCAAGTTTTAGCATGGTTAACTTTAAGGGTAGGCTATCCTTTGAGAAGTGGAAACTCCCATATCATAGTATGATTTTATTTTATCTGGTCATTTGCTTATTTCTTTTTCTGGTCTTGGTAAGGGTAACCTAATGAAGACGAAAAAATGATAAATGTTTGGATTGTGCATCATTTCTATACCTGACAGGGTAAGTAGATATAAAATTCTAGCTCAATGCATGACATAAAAGGGGATGTTTAGTGAATGAACAGATTGACTTGTGACAGTGTATAGAAGATGAAAGCAAAGGAAACATGGACACTGAACTGGGTTAAAGCAAAGGACATAAAAGATAAAAAAATAAATAAAACACTCAGACTTTAAAGATTACTATGGCCTAAATGAATTTTTTCCCCTGTTGAAAGCAAAAACAAACAAACAACGACAACTGAGGCTCCTACTGCTTACTATTACTTGAAAATAGAAAGGAATGTTTACTCAAGAAAATTGAGTTATTCTTATTAGTCCAGGTAGAACTGATCAAAGTATTTTTAGACGAAATGTCAATTTTCTGCAATTTTATGCCACTTTCTGGTATCAGAAACCATGTTATAATCTCTGCTTTTTGTGTTTATTCATGAGAGAAATTCAAGCAAAACAGAAAACTTATTAAGATATAGTAAAGTCTATTAGAAGGAAAAGAAGAAGGGGGGCGGAGATACTCTCAAGAGAGAGTAGGTCCTCTCAGAGAGGAAAGCAGCAACTCACTTCTCTGTGTCCCAACTGTTATTTGGGTAAGAAGGAGACTTATAAGACCTGGCCCAAGTACCAGCTCTCTTGGGATGGATTGACAGACAACATTAACTAACAACCTAAAGATAACTTTTGAGCATTTGGCCATGCTGACTAGTCGTAATCGGAACTGGATTTAAAGAGTTTATGGTCAGTGGGTTCTGATCTTAAACATTCTGCTTTCTTAGATCTGAGAATCTCTGGTCTGTGTTGCTTGTGTTCCTACATGTTTCCTTGCTTCAGATTTCAGCAATGAGACCCTTTTGAGCAAACATATTTTTTTCCTTTGCTTCTTACCTCCTGAATTTACCCATATTTCTCCTGCTGTAAGAGGAATCGAACCTAGAGCTTCACATGTGCTCACATATTGAATAGCGCTAAAATAAGGCAAGGGGTCTGAAATAGCTATCTTGTCAGAACTTGAGGGGCCACTGAGGGATGGCTAGTGATTAATTGATTTGTTCTGTACTATTTTCTTAAACTCCTGACCCACTGCTCATGTCTAACTGCTATCATAAAAGATTTATTGCTATTACAGAAAGAAACAATAGAAACACTGGATACATGGGATTAAGTGCTAGATTTGGATACCTAAGTGTTTTTGTCTTAATTAGATGCAAGATAGATAGATTCTAAGGATTCTAGAGTCTATTCAGAAATCTCTATTTCAGCAATTTCTGTTGATAAAATGTAAAGACCTGGGGAGGGTGCTGGGGGTGTGGCTCAGTGGTAGAGCGCTCGCCTAGCACATGTGAAGCCCTGGGTTCGATCCTCAGCACGACATAAAAGTAAATAAATAAAATAAAGGTATTGTGTACAACTAAAAGTAAAAAATAAATATTTTAAAAAATGTGAAGATCTAAAATTTATTTTATTGCACTGTTCACAAATTCCAGTTATGCAGAACTAATGGATAATTTAGTAGTATTCATTTATCCTTAGAAAAATGAAGCATAGATTTTTTTTTATTGGTTGTTCAAAACATTACAAAGCTCATGACATATCATCTTTCATACATTTGACTCAAGTGGGTTATGAACTCCCATTTTTACCCCAAATACATAGATTTTTAACTCCTTGAGGATAGAGGGCTTGGATCAAGTAGTCCAAATTTTAGAATTAAATTTTAATAAATTTTAATTTAGATTTTTTGGGGGTACCCGGGATGAACTCAGGGGCACTCAAACACTGAGCAACATCCCAGTCCTATTTTGTATTTTATTTTAAGAGACAGGGTCTCACTGGATTGCTTAGCACCTCACCATTGCTGAGGCTAGCTTTGATTTCATGATCTTTCTCCCTCAGCCTCCAGAGCCGCTGGGATTACAGGTCATACACCACCATACCCAGCTTAATTTATATATTTATTTTAACATATTTTCAATAGCTTTCATTCATAATTACAAAGAAAATTATCAGTGTTTATTTAAACAGTGAGGATTCTCTTTGTCCAAAGTGCTATAGGTTAATTTTATAAATAGCTGCTTGCATACTAAGTTGCTGAGCTGATGTTCTGTCACCTTCCCAATATTATTGTATGGTCTCTATATGCAAAACATTCATATTCTTAACCATATCACAATCATTCCCAATTAGGGTACACATGTTACTGTATTACTATGTAATCCTCAGAACTACTTCAAATTTCACCAACTTTTCTATAATCTAAATGCATTCACTTCAAAATCCCACATTGCCTTTAGTTATCATGTCTTTCAGTCGCCTTCTATCTGGAACAGTTCCCATTCTTTCCTTGACTTTCATAGCTTTTTTAAGATTACAGGCCATTTATTTTGTAGGATGCTAACCAATTTGAATGTGTCTTAATGTTTTCTCCTGATTTGATTCAGGGTGTGTATTTTTGGCAAGAATTTCACAGCAGTTTTGCCTTGTTCTCATTGCATCCAAACAGATGGTGAAGTTCCAATCTGTCCTCATACTGATGAAGTTCATTTTGATTACTTCATTAAGGTGCAGGCTGATGTGTTTTTTCATTATAAAGTAACTTTTATTTCCCCTTTGTAATTTATTACTTTTGTGGGATGAGATCATGCAATTATATTATATTCTTTATCAAACTTTAAATCTACTCATTGTTTCTGAATAGATTTGGTTTTATATTTTATATGAATATAAAATATTTTTTTAAATAAATTATAACATGTTAAAATACTACTTTTTAACTTAAATGATACCAGACTTGACCAATGGCATCTTGTTTCTGTGCCTTTTTGTTATAGTATCATTCTTCTTTTGAGGACAGACTTCCTGGAAAACAAGATGCTACTACTCATCTGGTACTTTAAAATCAGACATTTTCAAGGTGACCTATCTTGCATAGTGAAAAATATTGCATTTGGACTGCAAGATTTGTGTGTTAGATGTGCTGGTGTTCTTGTGATACATAGGATATTGGTGTTCTTAGGTTGGAAGCTTGAGTACTTTGGCATATGGATAAATATAAACATATTTACTCTTTTAATCAATACTGTGTATGTAGCTAGACTGCTTGTTCCACTTTGTCCCTCCTCCCCAGCACAAATGCCATTCTCACCCCAGTCCAAATCCCTCATTCCATGTGGGGCTACAACAAGGCAGAAGACCTCTTCCCCATTGAAATTCCTGGATTATGGAACTGACTATACCAGAAGTCTCCCAGACTCTGCAGACACTGCCTTCAGGTGGCCACCCTCCTCAACCTGCCCAGGCTTCATTGCTCTGTGTTGCCATCTCCACCATGTCTTTTTGGAAAAAAGTAAAAAATGTTTATGTAAGTTATTTTATTTCATGGAAAACACATTGCCCCCAGGGAGAGACAATATAAAACAGTGTTCCAAAAGCAAATATTATCAGTCAGTTCTAGAAAAAAGTGGAAAATAAGTCAAATGAATGTAAATACAAATTTAAGTAAATGCTATGAAAATTTCAAAAAGAATATGCTTTTATGTTTTCAATAATGAATTGAAGAAAAAAAAATCAAGCTCAGTTCTCTGCATGAACTCCTTGGCAGTAAATTTCAAATGCCATGGTACAGTAGAGTTCAGTTTTCATGAATTTTCATGTAGCATTTTAATTTATATTCATGTATCATCAGCAAAATATCTGAACTCATTATCTAAATAAAAATACATTACCTAATTATAATGATTGTTTATACTAAATTAACATTAAATGCAGTTATCTTCTTTATTATATATTAAAGTTTGGATGATATTTGAATTGAGGAATGTTCTTTTTCATAGAGATTTGAATGAATAAATATATGTGTCTGAGGAACACCTTATGTATTTGTTTTAATTTGTGGAAGGAAAAAGGTTTTATAATGTGAGAATGAAAGCATTTTTCAACTATGACAATATTTACCTATTTGGTAGAAAAATAAGAAATAATTTTAAATAATTATATGAAATTCATATAGATAGTTCTTTGCCCATGGATTTGAAGTTTTGAATGAAACTAGAACTTTTCCATGAATTCTCTATCCATTTTTTTTTTAGAAAGAAATAATGGAAAGAGTTTCTTAATATTTTATGATACTCTATTTTTACTTGTTTCATGGGAAGTTTGTTTTCTGTCATATAATAGTTACTGGTGGCAGAGAAAAGGACAGTAGACATCTTATATAATATCTAAATAGTAAAAGAATTTGTCTTGCTTAAAGCAAAAGCTTGGCATTTGCCTTGACATTTGAGAGGTAATCCCTGGGCCCTTGGAGGTTATGCCTGAAAGGAATATCTGTTTGCCTAAGGGTCTTGACCCATACTCTTAGTCTTAGTTATGTAATTAGGTCAGGGCTGGCCACACCTGTGTAGTCTTAGGATAGGGCCTGGCCAGGACCAGAATGAAGAAAAATTTGACTTAAGTTGGTAGAGGTTTACAGTCATGTATCCAGAGACCTGGAGGTTGAGAACCACAATATGAAAAGTGAATCAATCATGAACACATAATAGAGCACCAATGAAGTCTTTGAACACTGAAACTAAGGCAAGTTTTCCTATCTGGGTCAAGCATGCATATCATCATACTTTAATGCAAAGAAAGAGTAATGTATCCTGAATCCCTGAGTAAAAGTCAGAAATTCTGCATTTGTATCCTTCTGGGACTCTGACAAAAGTATTTCTTTATTCATGTGATTTTAATATCTGTATTTTCTCTAATAAACTATAGCCATAATACAACAGATTTCAACAAGTATATAAATCTTTTTTGTAAGTAATTATAAATGATGGTGGTTTGAGGACCATCTCTCCCCTGATTTTTATATTGCAGTTAGTGTCAGAAGTAAGGCAGGCTGGGAGGCTTTGTTTTCTCATTTTGTAGTTTGTAGTTAGGCCAAGTTTTTCAATAGTGTGTGGGAATAGATAAGGACTATAAAAATATAATATCAATAGCACACAAAGAGAAAAAAGGGAAGTCTACATGTTATTATTTTGGCTTTCTTTAGAATTGTCAGTTATACGGTACTAAGTCCATTAATTAAGATAGGACTCCGTGTTTTCACATTTAATTTGGAATTATGGATGTTTAATTAATTGAACATGAGAAACAAAGGATTTCCATAAGATGAAATAGGATTTTTGACACTTATAAAATCAGTAAAAATGAAATGCTGGCATCTTACAAACATAAATTTTCACATGTTGAAAATTTTAATAAATGCAGATATACACAATTAAAGTCAAGAAGTTGTTATTAAAATTAAAGTTAGAAATATGATATGTAGGTTGTTAAACCTGGAAGACAAAAGAGGATTCTGAATATGGATGAGCTTGAGTGTGAGAAACTACTGGGGCCTGCTCCAGGGTTTCCCCACATTCTCTTGAGTTTAACCAGTATGAACCTTACCAACTCTCACATGAAGATCTGGGAAAAATACTCTCGTACCTCTGACAGAGGGAGGGAAGAATAATCATTTTTGAAATAGTTCTGTGCATTCTCTACAACAAAGGCCACTCTCCAGGACAAAAGCCTGAACCAAAGGCTCCTCCCATCTCAGATCATGACCCATTGTAGCTTCCACTGGCCTTCTAGACCCTTCTCCCTACAAGGAAATAACAGCTGCATCTCCACAGAAACTCAGAGACATGGGAATAAAAAGACTAAGGTTTAATCACAAGAGTTTAGGAAGCTTTCTCTCTCTGACATCTTCTAACTCTCTGAACCCATGGAAAGCAAGCTATGCCCTTCTGAGTTACTCCATGAAGTATAGAACAGCGGTTTTCAGGATTTCCCTAAACCTGACTTACTCTACTTTGTAAAGCAGTAGTTTTTCATAAGCTACTTTATTTGGAGTTTAAGTACTGAGATGGAATGACTCTACACCTTATTTGTACAAGTAAACAACCACCATCAGTAAACCAATGGCACAACTAAAACACAAAATGATAAATAAGTTAATGATGCTAATAAAAATGATAACCTGTGAACTTATTGAATGAATCAAAAGCTCATGGATGAATGGATATATCAAGATCATATCAGTAAAACAAGGCCCATGCATTTATCAAACACACAAGACCACTGAATGATGCAACCTCCTTCCTTGCAATCCATAAAAGAAAGAGTTCCTGCAAAAATGGACACTGAGGCACCCTGACCCTGTTGCCTGATGACTCCTCACAAACTTTGCCCAGGAAAATCACCACAGTAGTGAACCTCCAAGTCTTTGTCCTCAGACTTCTCAGAATATGGTTTCTCCTGACCCTCATGACAATGCATGGCCCACTCCAAGCTAATACTGCAAAACTGCCATTTTTTTCTGGGCCTAGAATAAGTTCCTGTGCTTTGACAGCTCTGTGCCCTGAACATGTTCTTTGGCTGGTTCTTATCTGACCATTTAAGTGACTCTTAGTATTATATTAGTAACTGCTCCATTCAGCCTCCTGATCCCTGTGACTGACTGGCTGAACTATTTCTTAGCCTTTATGAACTTCCCCAATCAAAGTAGCATAGACTGTGAATTTATTGTTATTCAATACATTCTGACATTGTAGAAAGACACAAACAAGTTTGGTCTGTGTTAAAGAGGGAGGGAAGAACTGTCACTCATGACAGGACCCTAAAATAATTTCAGTGGATGACAACTAAAAGTGGTCCATAAGCAAAACTCTCTGAGAAGTATATACTAATCCCAAATTTAATAGAAAAGACAAAAAGCATACAAGCCAATGGGATTTTAAATGTTTAGTACTAGCAACTATCCAAACATTTAAGATAGCCCAATAATTAGCGAGATTAACATGTAATATTACTTAAAAACTAATCTATATCATTTTATTTCTCCCTTTTTCCTAGTGCTGTGTATTGAAACAATGGTTAGTTTACCACTGATCTGTACCCCCAGTACTTTTTTAAATTTTTTAAAAATTGTTTTATTTTCAGACAAGGTCTTGCTAAATGGCTGAGGCTGGCCTTGAACTTATAATCCTCCTTTATCAGTCTCTGTAGTCACTGGGTTTATAGGTGTGAGACACCAAACTCAAACTAATGTACTAATTTATTCAATTTTCTATCACTACCTCATTTGTATCTTATAAAATGTCATGCAAATAAATATTTATATATAGTTTTGTTTATATATATATATATATATATATATATATATATATATATATACACATATACACATATTATGTACACACACACATATCATACACACTCCAAAGGCCTGCCAAAAACAAGGTTGTAAAAAGGTGTAAAAAGAATGAGCAAGTATTAAAATCAGATTCAGATCTGGCACATGTTAGGATTACCAGACAGGAATGTAAAACAACTATGTTTAACATGTTAATGTGTCTAACAGAAGAAGTAGATAACTGGAATGAGGATTATGTGAGCAGAACTTGGAAATTCTAAAAAGCATCATTGATAGATCTCAAACAATGGGATATATTTTAAAAATATTTGATAAGGTCATTATTAGATTGGACACAGCCAAAAATGAAGTCAATGAGCTTAATGATAGGCCGATAAAACATCTCAAATAGAAATGCAAAAAAAAAAAAAATTAACAGAATATCTAAAAATTGTGGGACAAGATCTGAAAGGATAGCAGAAGAAATTGGAATATTATAAGTAAAAAAAAAAGGAGAAAGTAGAATAAATATACTATTGAAAAATAATAGCTGTTAATTTTCCAGAACTGTGAGGAAAATGTACCATATTATTTCACAAGTATTCTGTCCAGAGTTTACTTATACTAACAGAAAGTTGAGTAATTCAATGGTATTTTTTTCTTTCTAATTTAAAATATTTTTAATCTTTAAATGTAAAGTGGTTCTTCTTACATTCAGAATAAAGTTATATCTAACTTTTATACCCAATCTCTTTAAATTTTCATGTTTAGAAAATTTGTATATAAAATTTCATTTAGTATGATTTCTCCCTCTCTTCCTCTTTGAAGACTCCAATTACATGTATATTGGCTGACTGAAGTTGTCGCCAGTTTAATTTTTAAAATCTCTTTTCTCTTACTCAATTAGGTAATTTCAACTATTGTATTTTTTGTATTATTCTAAGATATTATATGTGACAATAGAATGCATTTCAATTAATATTATACATATAGAGCACGATTATTCATGTCTCTGGTTGTACACAGAGTCACACCATTCATGTCTTCATACATGTACTTAGGTTTATGATGTCCATTTCATTCCACAGTCTTTCCTACCCCCATGTGCCCTCCCATCCCCTCCCTCCCCTTTGCCCTATATAAAGTTTGTCTATTCCTCCCATGCTCCTTTACCATCCCCATTATGAATCAGCCTCCTTGAGAAAACATTGAGCATTTGTTTTTTGGGGATTGGCGTTGTATTTTTAATAATTTCGCCATCTGCAATATCTATCCTTGTATTAATTCTACCTCAATTTTTTTAATCCCACACATTGTATTATCATCTCTAGAAATTCAGTTTTGGTCTGTGCTACAATTTTGAAGCCTCCACTTAACATACTCAATCTGTCCCCTTACTTTGTGAGTATATGGAATATAGTAAAAATGACCATTTTGATGTAATTGTGTCATTAATCTATTATCTGTGTAATTTATCTGTGGCCTAGGTTTGATGAATTCTCTTTCTAAATATGGGTTATGTATTCTTGCATATTAAAATGACAGGTAATTTTTTATTAAATGCCTGATACAGTACTCATACATTGTTGGATGCTGAATATTTTCTCATTATTCCAAATAATCTGAAGCTTTGATCTGGGATGCAGTATTTGAGACAATTTTAGTTTTAGTCTTTTTTTTTTATTTTTGGTATGAGATCTGTTAGATTAAAGCAATATTTAATCCAAGGACTTTTTTTTTTTACTACTCAGGCAAGAATTCTTATGATTACTTTACTTAGTATCCAATAAATTATGAGTTTTTTTTTTGCATTTTAGGTAAGGGATACATAGATTATTCATAACCTTGTGTCTCTTTATAGACAATAAACTTAGACAATTTTGAGTTTATAGATTTTTTTTTTATTTCTTAAGCATCACTATTCTTTACATAGTGTACAATGTATTGTTTCATATGTTTCATCCAGTTTTTGTTTTTCCAGAAAAGAGGAAAACTCACCCTTAACTAAGGTGCTCTGGTTCCACATACCAAAATGTGAAGGGATTACTCAGTTTCCAGTAAGTCTAAGTGTATCCCAGAGGACAGCTGAATGAGATCTGCAGGAAAATAAAGTTATCCAGGACTGAAGTCTTCCAGCCATGGGGGAATGACAGAGGGTCACAAATCTCTTCCCCTATGCATAGCTCTTTTCTCTTTTACCCTGTTGTTTGCAAAGTCTTGGTTCCTTAAGATGCTAAGGATTCTAGCTCATATTCTTAATTCAAGTATACCATTTTTCTCTGATTTGGTCCCTTCTTCCTTTGTCACAGTAGATAATTCTCTCTAACCTGCACTTTTGGAAATATCAGTATTTATTAATTTGCTTCTATTTTCCCAGGAGTCCGTATCCTGAAATGCTTGACATCCAATGTTGAAAATATTTTACATTTCGTCTGGGTTTTTAGTTTTTATTTCTGAAAGTTAAATCAGATTAATGTTATGTCATTTTTAATTGATGCAGAAATGATGTCTAGAGATTTCTATCATCTTGAAATCCCCCCAAAAATAGCATTATACTAGCCCACTAAATATTGATTGTGTCATACATTGACTAGAAAATACAGCAGAAATGCTTTGGATTCCTTAGTGAGACCTACATGAAATAAATAGTGAAATATAAACTTGACCAATTCAAGGGTATTTAAATATCCAGAAAGTTTCCAGGAGTTCTGTGACTTGGAGTATATTGAGGCATACTCACCAAGGTGAAGGACAAGATGATACACCTCACACTAGTTACTGTGGTAAAGACCAACATTTTTTTACAGCATTTTAGGTTATGGAAATTAAATAGAACATATTTGTATGAACTCAACCCATCTATATATTCACCCAGTAGACTGCCAGTTTCTACTAGATGCCAAAACAAGAGAAGGCCTGCAGTAAATTCAAGCCCCTCTACCACTTGATTCTCATGATCAAGCAGAACCAGGATACTTGAAGTGCCTGTGTGATATCAAGCCTAGGAAGGCATCAATAGGACAGTCATGGTACAAAACTCTGACATATCTCCTTATTTCTGCAAAGTATCTGTCTTGTTCCTTCCTTTATACCTCATGTGACTTCTGTTAATACTTTAAAGTCCCTACTTTCTTCATCTTAGAGCCCATGGCATGAAACTCACACATGAGAAGATTACATATTGCTAGCAATGAAATGAAATGTTGAGTGTATTCAAAACTAATTTATTATTAATGTATAATGTAAACTGGGATGAAAATATACCAATAAGAGCGCATCTCTAGGGGCTGCTTCTCTGTCTCTCTTCTGGGTTATTCTGGCTATGGCTTACAATATCCACATATTTTACTTTTATTCTCCCTGCAAATAAGCATCTACTATTTTCTTTTAGTTTCTGTGCCCAAATATATCTGTTCTGCACACGGCCTCAGCTTGCTGTCTCTCAGGCTTTACTATAAATGCCATCATTTCTGGGTCTGACCTACTCTTTCAGTTTCTGTGTCTTAACTCAAAATCAAAATGTACAAATCTACTTTTCGTTTGTAAATCTGTCCAAGTAAAAATTTTTCATATGATTAAAAGAAATGAATCCCTGTGTTTCAGATTTTTGTATCTGAGAAAATTAGGGATAAGCTTGGAATGGGGTAGTGTGATATACAAAACATCACATCTTAGTAAAAATTTCAGCTTGGAAAGTCTCCACAAATGAATTCACAGGTATTTTGAGAATACCATTTCCCCACTATTTCTATTTTTTTGAGATGTCTGGATAAAATTATTATTCATTTTTGCTTTTGTTTTTTTCACTATTGTCTATAATACTTTAAACTCACACTACATTTTCCAAACCTTGTCTCATATGCTCCCAAATATTTGCAATGTCATCCAAACGTGTCATATCTAACATCTTTGATCACTGTGCTTAAAATTTTGTAGTATTTTCCACTACTGAAACATGTTTAAATTTGATTTTCTCAAGATGTCATGTTGTTATTTTCTCCTGATTCTTAATCTCCTTCCATATATATGGCTTTATAGGTCTTTTTCTTCTGCTTACTCCACTGATGGTTAAATCTTTCCACGGTTTAGATTTGGTCTATTTTTTTTTCTATTGTGTGTCTCCATGTGTGATCTCATCAACAGTCATAGGTTCAGCTCGCATGTGTTACTCTGATTCTGATGTATATTTTAAACCTAAACCCCTACCATGAGTTATAGAACCATATTTCCAATACAACTACAATAATAGACAACTATAAACTGAGTTAAATACTAATAGAGGAAAAATATTGTTAAGTTTCAATAACACAATCATTACATATTGAGATAGAATGGTGAAGAAATACAACTTCTGACTTGAAAGACTTTACACTGAGAAGGTTAGTCAGGCACATAAACTAAGTCCAAGATACTAAGTCCAAAACCACATTTAGCATAATGAAGCTTTGTGAATTAAGTGTATGGAGTTTGCCTTTTATTACTCTCTGATCCAGCAAAGCTATCAATGTGCTAACCTATAAAAGGTCCTCATATAAATTTCTATGTAATATAAATTCATGTATGTTTTCCCAACCCATAGATTGTGTAAAAAGGAGTAAAAGGATAGAGTACAATAAGCCAGTTGAGAAGTCAAGAACCATGACTGGTCAAAAGGAAAACTATTTAATAAATGTGAAGACTTCAAGAAAATCCCAAAACAACACTTTGATTTTCCAAAGTTTTGGCCCCATTGGGGAAATGAAATCCTTGTGTTTAGGAGTAAGCTTGTAGGGAACTTACAGTGTTACTTGAAAAGAAAAGCAAACCAGCTAAAATCTGGGTGAGAACCAAAGTCTGGACCAGAGAAGATTTTTAATGATTTTAATAAACACAGACATCTAAATTATTTTAGAAACTAAACTTCTGCAGTTGGGGCTTCAAAGGGCAATATGTACACTGGTACTATGTGTATAAAGGGACTATTTGAACCTTAGGAAATCTGGACTGGAAACCTCAGGTGCAAGCACACTGTGTGGAGCCCACTTCTTAGAAGGAAGCAAGTTCAGTGGTGTTTCTCTCCTTTAAATCTCATCTGTCTGTGCAGGCAGTGGGATCTGTAGGACTAGATTTAGCCCTGTGGGGCTCTGATTCGGTGGCCAAATGTTGGAAGACCACATATAACAGCAATATTATGTGTCAGGAAGAAGCAATAGCTTCTCTCTTTCCTCTAAAACTTTGAGAATAGTTTAGTGTGTATATGATCATTAAGTAAACTAGACCTTGCAATAGTTTTTGTTTTTCCAACTAGACTTTATACATAAAATCATACTTAAAATGGAGCTGTTCACAGCATGCTTATGTAAAATTCAGGAATTAATATATTGTCTACGAATCGTGAATTCTGTTAGACAATAAATATATCTGTTCCATATCTATATCACAAAAGCAGTTTAAAACAAAGTATATTATTATGAGCAAATAAGTAAATGAGTGCATAAATTATTGTAAAGTGGGGAGGGAAGTGAATCACGTAAAAAAGTTAAGAAAACTTTAATTTATGAAGTTTCTTGTAGGCCATACTAGGAAACTTTGGTTTTACCTTACAGTAAAATATTGTTCAGTTGAAATGAGAGTGTGTACATTTCTCAGGTTTTCTATGAAGGCAGTATGGAACTTACTAGAGAAGAGAAACAACATTAGTAAGAAATTCTCCAAATGCAAATTTTACTTACAATGTGACACTTGGGTGTCTTTCTTAAAAATAAATTGATTAGAAATGAAGTTTACTTAAAATTGTAAAAAATCAAAAAACTTAAAATCATGTATCTTAAGGATCATCTTGTCGCATATTTAAATCCTTCAAATGAAAGTGAAATTTAAAATAAGGCAATCACAACTCAAAGTGTTTTAAATAACCTCGTTTACCTTGACATTAATTTCCTCATCTTATCATTTCAATTACATTTCCATTGCAAATAGCTCTACTTTGATGATTTGTGATCAATTTTTTATTTATATTTTGTTATATTGTGATAACAAAAATTTGTGTTTTGATGACTAAATCATTTAATACAATAATTTCACTACACAAATTTACATAATTGCTCTGACCAAAACATAATTGTACACGCAGGTGGAGAAGAATGTATCTTTGAGGATAAACCTACTTGATTGTAATGCTATGGAACTGCAGTGGCTTCTAATTTATTTTGACTAATTAGGGAATAACATGTTATGCACTCATATGTGCACACACATATGCACACATGTGTAACACACAGAAGAGCCTATATATGAATAACCAATTTATACAAATTCAAATTCATTAAATATATATTAGGTATGAATTACTGATGTAATTTGAACCTTTCGATATTTGTCACTGAAGGAAAAAAAAATAAGTTTCAAGTTCTCAGAACACTCAATCAGTGGGTATAACTGATTTTTTAAAATTATGTCTTAGTTGTGATATAATAAAAAACTATCATGATGAAATAGGATCTGAATAATTATATGTGAATAGTAATGTCTATATACAGCTTTTAGCAACATAAAACGACTTTGAGGTTCCATGTTGAGATTAATCATCACAGAAGATAAAACCAAAAATACATTATGGAGGTTCAACTGATAATATTATTATGATTATTTTGTAATCTCATTTTATACATGAATTAAAAGTGTTTTAAAGAGAAAATTGCTTAAGTTTTGATGATTCTCTATGACACTTGATGAATGACAGGGATTTGATTTTATGTTAAGTAGATAAAAGTGGAGATGACATCTTTCTTGATACCTAGTTCTAAACTAGCCCTAGATTTCATCACTACTTTCTAAAATAAAAATATCAAATTAAATTTTGCTTGTTGTGCTTATAAACTTGGGGATAAAGACTTTTAAACTAATAATTTTAATTAAATCTTCATAGAAACTAAATATAACTAGAGAAGGAAAAAGTAATACTTGAGCTCACTTTGATCAAAATGTAGTTATCCAATAACACTGCTTGATTGCATAAAACTTGTAGCTAGGCTTTTAGTAGTTTCTGGAAGCCATTAGAATTTTTGTGTTAATCTTTGAAATATATAAAAATATTTTAAGGGATTTTTGACACAATGCTATAGATATTAAAATGTGTTTAAAATACAGATTAGCTACTTTGTATACATTAATGATAGACTTCCAATAAACTTTCTAGTATTTTAACTTGAATTGTAATTTTACATTAAATTTGAGACTTTTATTTGTTTTCTGTTATGTAAATATCTTTCATAACTATATTATGCCTATGAAGCTAAATGGTATTTGAATTATGAGACAATTTCTTTAAAATTATAAATAATGTGAATATTTAAAAATTAAGTTTTAAAATACTAGACAGTATTTTAATTTGACATAGCCATATTAAAAACAAAATATTTTGATCAATTGTTTTAAACAAGTTGGAAAATGTATTAAAATGCAAAATTAAAATATAAACCATTTCCTCTAAATTAGTCTGTATTTATAATAAATCTGGCATCAAATAGAAGAGGGAAAAATGACTAGAT
This sequence comes from Marmota flaviventris, assembly GCF_047511675.1. NCBI lineage: Eukaryota > Metazoa > Chordata > Mammalia > Rodentia > Sciuridae > Marmota > Marmota flaviventris. Next base: position 52,392,540 of record NC_092499.1, on the reverse strand, counting down.
ATTTTTATTTGTTATTTGAAGTATTTTTTAGAAAATTTATATAAAATTCTAAGGAAAGCACAAAATGGGTAGAAATTATATTGGAATTTAGATTAATTTGTGTCAAGATTATTTAAATATTCCTTTTTTCTTATCGTAATATGATTCCCCTTCACTTGTTTTCCTTAATATTTGTTGATTGATTTTAATAATTTTCTCCAGACACCTATTATTTTAAACTTATTTTTATTTGTTATTTTTAGTTATATATGACAGTGGAATATATTTTGGCAGATCATACATACATAGAGTAAAAGTTATTCTATTTAGGATCCCACTCTTGTGTTAATCATGATGCTTAGTTACCATCATTTGATGGTACCAAATTACCATCATTTGTGTACACAAATACAAGGCTAGGAAAGCTATGATCAATTAATTCTACTGTCTTTTCTATTCCCTTCCCCACTCTCTTCCTCCATTTACCTTTGTCTAATGCAATGAATTTCTATTATTTCCTTCCCCAACCTCACTTGTTTTGGGTTAGCATCCACAAATCAAAGAGAACATTTGGCCTTTGAGTTTTTAGGATTGGCTTATTTCACCTAGCAGGACATTCTCCAATTCCATCTATTAACCAGCAAATGCCATAATTTCATTTACTTTATGGCTGAGTAATATTCCACTGTGTGTGTGTATGTTTGTGTGTATATGTGTGTGTGTGTGTATATATATATATATATATATATATATATATATATATATATATATATTTTTTTTTTTTTTTTTTTTTTTTTTTTCGTTATCCATGTATCTGTTGAAGGATACCTAGGTTGTTTTTTTAGCTTGGCTATTCTTTTTTTGTATTGGTTGTTCAAAACATTACAAAGCTCATGATATATCATCTTTCATACATTTGACTCAATTGGGTTATGAACATGAATGTAGCTGTGTCACTGTAGTATGCTGTTTTTAAGTCTTTTGGAATCACTTAAATGGTCAAATGATGGTTTCATTCCAAATTTTGTAAGAATCTTCATACTGCTTTCCAAAGTGGTTGCGCCAATTTTAGTCACACAAACAATATATGATAGTACCTTTATCTCCACAACCTCACCAACATTTATTGTATTTGTATTTTTTATAATTGACATTCTGACGGTAGTGACATGGAATCTCAATGTAGGTTTAATTTGCATTTCCCTAATTGCTAGTGATGTTCAACATTTTTTCATATTTCTTCCTCTATGAAATGTTTGTTCAGTTCCTTTGTCATTTCTTTATTGGGTTATTTATTTTTCTGGTGGTAAGGCTTTTGGAGTTCTTTGTATATCCCGGAAATTAATGCCTAATCTCAGATTCAGGTGGTGATGATTTTCTCCCAATCTGTAGGATCTCTGTACACGATTGTTTCCTTTGCTGTGAAGAAGCTTTTCAGTTTGATACTATACCATTTATTGATTCTTGATTTTACTTCTTGCACATTAGGAGTTTCGTAGAGAATTTTGGCTCCCAAGCTGATATATTGGAGAGTTGGGCCTTCTTTTTCTTCTAGTAAGTGCTGGGTCTCTGATTTAATGCCTAGGTCCTTGATCCACTTAGGGTTGAGTTTTCTGCTGGGTGAGACATAGGGATTTGATTTCATTCTGTTACATATGGATTTCCAGTTTTCCAGCACCACTTGTTGAAAAGGCTATTTTTTCTCCAATATATGTTTATGGCATCTTTTTTCAGGATGAGATAACTGTATTTATGTGGATGTGTCTCTGTGTCTTCTATTCTGTTCCATTACCTTCAGGTTTGCTTTGATGCCAACCATGGTTTTTCGTGTTTTTTTTTTTTTTTGTTGTTGTTGTTGTTTTTTGTTACTATAGCCCTATAGTATAACAGACACACATATTTTGCATATCTTCCATGATATATTTTTAGAAACTTCACTATTTAAATGCATCTCCCTTTAAGTTATATTTTCTTTTGTTTTTTTCAAAATTGACAGTACTATATATGCATATATATATATATATATATATATATATATATATATATATATATTTAATATATAAAACATACACAAATTTTTAATTTAAATATATTGTCAATCTTGATTATTCCAGTTATGGGTGATGTAATAATTATTTTGTGCTGTTTCGTTGTTTTTGATATGCATAGTATATGTGGTATGACTGATCAAACACACTTATCCAGTGCAATCTTTTATTTTTTTTAACTTTTACTTGTTTGCTTGAGGGTTTTGTGTTTTTGTTTCTTTCATACTGAGCATTGAACTCAGGGGCACTTTTCCACTGAGCAGCATCCCAGATCCTTTTTGATTTTGATACAGAATCTAAGTTGCTTAAGTCCATTCTAATTTCCTGAAGCTGGCCATGAATGGGCGATCCTCCTGTTTCATCCTCCCAAGTCTCTAGGATTTTAAGAGTGAGCCACAGTACCAGGTCCCTCTCTAATTCTTATACCCCCCAAATTAAAACAGTACTTAAAAATACAAATACATGCATATCTTATTGAACTACAAATGGACTTCAAAAACTTAAATAATGATGTTAGTAATCTTTGTTTTGTTATTGATTTTTAATTTTGTGTTTGCTGCAATTTTTCAGACTAAAATTTTTCTCAATTTTTAATTAAATATTTTTATTTTCTGATTAGTTTTCAATTTTCTAAAATATTTTTGCAATTGTTGAGATGATCTTTTAAATAGTTAATATAATAAGTTAATATGATGACTTAGAAGAACTTACTTTCTAATTCCTTAAAGTAACCAAATGTGGCAATTGTTTATTAAATTTTCATTTATGGAATGAAGTAGTTAATATTTTGTTAGTATTTCCTCATTCGAGTTGACAAAAACATTTGAAACATATTTTACTGTTTAATTCTGTCCTTACCTGGTTTTGATATGTAATTAAAATCAAACCTATAAAATAATTTTAGAGGTGACTATTTTTTATTTCACCTCTGAATTAATGACTATAAGATAGTTATAATCTATTTCTGGAATATGTGGTAGAATTAACCTCTATGTCCATGTGGGCATGATGTTTTCTTTGTTTTAGACATTTAGTTATTTGTGCAAGGTATAATGATTTTAGTACCATTTAATTTTCTGCTTTACAGTTTTGCCATGACTTTTTTTAGAAATTGACAAATTTTGGTAATTATGTTAAAATAAATTGCAAAAGATTTTTGTAAAATTAATATTCTATATTTTAATATCTTTGGATGTATTGATGTAATTCTGTATATCACTATATCTGTATAATCTATATTTTTATTTCTAAATTATTTGTCTGTCTTTCTTCTTTTTTAGTTTTATTCATTATTTATTCCATATATTTATCTTTTTGTTTTATGGAAAAATCTTTAATTTTTGTGGTTATACTATTATAACAGATTACCCCAGAAAAACAGAATGAATAGGACATGTACAGATTAGACTGACAGATACATAGATATAGACAGACAGAGATAGATATTTATTTTTTTTTAAATTGGCTAATAAAGCCCATGGTCTGCAGTTGGCAGACTTGAGACCCTAGATAAAGTATAGTGTAGTTTTGGACAAAGAAAAAAAAAAAAACATGTCCCAGCTCAAAAAGAATGAGGCAGTTGGACTTCCATTATGTTCATGAGGGAATTATTTTTTTCTGTTATGGTTAATATTTATAAATATCCCATATATGCTTGAAAAGAATGTGTATTTTAAGGTGTGCATTCAAACAGTTCATTAGTGTCCATGGCTAAGTTAGCATTTATGCTGTTAAGATCCTTAAAAGTTGGTTTTAGTTGATGTTTGTTTTATTCATCAATTATGGAGTAAGTATATACAAATATCCAAACATATATATTTTACATTTTCTCATTTTAAATCTCTTGATGTATATATGGGACTGTGTTATTAGGAACAAACAGTTGAACACTAATATATCTTTAGATTCAATGAAATTATTCTCTACTGACTTGACAATATTACTATTTTGCAATCAATTGTAATTGTTTCAGTCAGTGATCATCAGTATATCATAAAACCTTTGGCTAATAAATTAATGGAAAATTTTATGGTGATAAGCTGCCAAGTGCTTCTTACTGTTTATGTTATCATTGTGAAAGATAAACAAAACTTTAAAATGGAAGAATCAAGTTGTCCACTCCTAAATTTACTGGTCAATCTCAGAACAACTAAATAAGATAAATAGGGTCACATTAAAATGCAATCACTCAATAATTATAAATTTTAGATCCAAAATTGCCCTAGAGTTGAATAGTGGATAGTCTACCTGTTTCACCACTGCCTAGTGGTCTTTTTGTTCTTTTAACCAAAATTGAAAGTAGAGAGAGACATGAAATATCTACAAGTCAAGATTTTTCTGGCTGGTGTCACCTCACGTCTACCCTCTTAATACATTATCAATAACAAAGTTTTGAAGCACTGTAGGTCCAGTTCACTCACCCAGCTCAGAACATGAAATATTTGAAATTTCCTAAAGTTATAGCTTTGGTCCCAATGTTTACCTGCAGTTCACAGGCACAGAATCATTAGATGATATTTTTCCTGCACATTCCATTTTGCTCGATAAATTGTAAAAGTGCAATAACTTAACAGATAATTAACATAATCTTTACTTTCACTAGACTCAAAAGAGGTTTAAGTTTGAAAAAATTAGGAACTTGTTTTATTTTGTAGGTTCAACATGAATTTGTATAAACTAATCCTCATTTTCCAACAAAAAAAAAAAAATTAGTAAACAGAGAATTTACCAGCCCAAGTCCACAAAATGGTAAATAGTGAATTCGGGGTTTTAATACTAATCTGGCTGAAGTTTTATCTGTTATGCTTATTACCTTTCTCATATGAACACTTGTTAAAAGGAGGAACATTAGTCTTTGCTCTCATCCCCTGTTTTTTTTTTTTTTTTTTGATCTTCTTTTTTAAATTCCCACACTAAATAAAAATTATAATTCTCCATTGCTATGACTATTGACTTAAACTTTCTTTGTCATAAAATTTCCAAATTATATTCCAAAATTAAAAAATAAATAAGTATTATTAAAGCCTATCTTAAGCATTTTGGCTAGAAAAAAATGACAAATAATTACCAAAATGTCCTCTGTTATGAGATGTGATTTTTACCACAAAGGTTACTGTGTTAGCTTGTTCTCCAGCATGGCAGTATTAAGAGCTGGTGGAATTTCTAAGAGGTAGTGCCTAATGAGATATGGTTTAGTTATTGGTAGTAAATTTAGTTATACGGTAGCCATTAAAAAGGACTAATACTGGTCTTAGGAATTTAGTTCTCATGAGTTTTTAAAAAGCAAAACTGGCCTCGCTGACTCTCTGGCTTCCTTTCTCACAACATGTTCTCTCTTTTTTGTATGAGCTCCAACCATGATGCCATCTCCATTATGCAATAGAGTCAAAGTGCCTTCATAAAAAACCAAATTTGTGGGTTTATACAATATTGTGGACTTTCAGCCTCCAAAAATGTGACTTCACTCAACTTTTTTTCTTTATTGAGTAACCCACCTGAGTTATTTTGAAACACCAACAAAAGACAGTATCTTTTCATTGTGTTTAATTCTGAAATTGCAGCATGAACATACATAAATGTAAACATTAAAAATGAAATATATTTATATTAATATATACTGTTTTGTTTAAATTAATTTCATTTGTAATATCTGAAGACAATTCTGAATAAACATAACACATCAAATCACACACATTAAGAATCCTTCATTCAAAATGTTTTCTTTATCTCACCCTTTTATATCAGAAATGCTACTTGCCAATCCTGAAATGGAATTGTTTCAGCCCCAATACATACATATTTTCTTACCACAACAGGAAAAATGATTCTATATCTAAATATATGTGTATGCATACATTTACACATCATTCAAATGTTCATTATGGATTTGCCTTCAAAGTGTCATTTTTAAAAACCCAAGAAATTTTTAGACTATTAAATCAAAACAACATTAAATATTTACCATCAAACTATGGTCTGCCAGTTATGAAGTTAATTAAGAAAATTATATAACCCTATTAACCTAATTAAAATTTTAGAATATTTTATGCTTTGCTTCTTTATTATCATCCACACATAATTACCCTGATCTATTTTAAAACTATAAAACAAACTACATACTATGTTTCTATTTTTTAATGTATTTATTAGTGCATTATAGTTAAAAGTAAGAGTAAGGTTCATGTTGATATAATTATACATGAATGGAATGTAATTTGTTCCATTTCAATCCCCAGTACTTCTCTTTCCCTCCCTCTTCCCCCTCTTCACCTTCATTCATCCACTCTACCGGTCTTTCTTTTATTTATTGTTTCTTTAATTGGTGCTTTATTGACATACATAAAGCTGGAATTTACTATAGTATTTTCTTATATGTACATAGCATGATTTTTTTTCAATTTCATTCCACAGAACCTCACTTTTAGTATTTTTGTACATCAAGAATCAAGTCTAGGGATCTAGACACAAGAAAATAATGATAATGCACTGATATCAATATCAACTTAAAATCTGTATACAGGTATAGAGTATATAGGATTATTACTCAATATAACTTTATATTGCTTGTCTCATTTAACAAACATCATACTTGTGTTAGGAAGGTATTATTTTCATTTAATTAAGGAAGGAAATTATGATTATATTAGGATTTTATTATATGTTTCGTACAACAAATTCAATGCAAGTGTAAGTATACTTTCTTGTTTTCTCATGATTAACTAGAATAACTTGAAATATTAAAATTTATTCACCGACTTCCATCCTCTAAATTCAGAAACTATTCTTTCCCTGAAAAATGCATGTCCCATTTTGGCTAGAGAAATAAAAAAGTACTGAATGAATGCTATAAAATGAATCTCTAATATGACAAACATGAGAGTTTAGAAAAGGCAGATCTTTTTTACACCTTTAAACTAGAAACATCAAAAGCATCTGGAAATTGAATTTTCACAGCAGGGGTTGGAAAGGAAAAGTAAGAACATAACGATATAGTACTTAATTATCATAATTCACCCCAGGTGCTGAAATGCTCAGAAAGATATACTTATGATGAATATCACACCTTGTATTCACATATTGCCAAAGATAAAAGAGTCTTGATTAAAAATCATGCATATTATATAAGGAAGATAAAATAAAGCAAAGTTAATTTTTACCAAGTATTCTTTTTTTATATTTACATAAAAGTGAAAGTCTTGTATTGTTGTATGCATTCTCATCTGTTTGTAAATTAGATAATTTTAAAGTATGCAAAAAAGCAGCATACCAATTGCCAAATTATATTTTCACCACACAGGACTGATTTTACATAGTATAAAATATTTTATTAAAATCTTTTATTATCAGTTGCACTGAGACTATTGATTGTCACAAGTAAGTGTAAACAAAGACATAAATCCTAAAATATAGACAATGCTAAAAACACACTGATTCACCAATGTTAAAATTTTTAAGCCAAAAAATTGCTGCTGTGGTGGCACAACTGGAATCTAAGGTAGGAGGACCACAAGTTCAAGGTCAGCCTAGCAACTTAGTGAGACTCTTGCTCAAAATAAAAAAAATAAAAGGGACTGGGGATGTAGCTCAGTGGTAGAGTACCCTGGGGTTCAATCCATGGTTAAAAAAATAAAGAAAGAAAGAAAGATTAAATCAGTAAGTACCCATATTAGAAATTCCAATAGGTATTAACATTTCTTAATATTGCTCTGGAAAATCACAAATGAACTAAAAAAGAAAGAGGGCAAACATAAAGTACTTTGAAATAGTGATTTATCTCAGTCTGATTGTATGCACAGGTGAATCTCTCTCTTCAAAGATCCTCACAAACTAGTATTAGAAATAAACTACTATAATAATAAATTAATAGTATTAAAGATTTAACTTAGGTGTCTATTTGCTACAGGAAAATTCTATTATGCATTCAAGACATGCTGTTCTTCCATCAATACTTTTTTTTAACATACATTCAATTTGAGAAGTAAATAAATTGAACCCCCAAAATTTACAATAGAGAAATGGTTTATCCTATCAGGTATCATTAATAAAGGAGATTGTTCCATGAAAGTGTCTTGACAAAATGTCATTTTCTAATAGCTAACACTGGGGAGACATTTACCTGAATTCTTTAACTGTATGTTACTCTCTTTTTGTGAAGTTAAAAATCAACTGAAACAAAAAAACATATCACATTTGAACAGTGAATAAAACAAATTAAATAAAGTCTACTATAATAAAGAAATCACCTCAAAAGGGAAGAGGTCACACTTTGGTGAAGAAAGTTTACATTTATAAATAAATAAACTTATAGTCAGAGTCCTCCTGCTGAGACTTAAGCTGGGGCTGGAGTTTCTGAGCCAGCACTTCAAACATTCAAGAAGAAGAGTACACTGGCATAGAAACCTTTCAGGTGCAAATGTATTAGAATGAGAATGTCCCCGGATTGATCAAAGAATAATGAGTTGGTCAGTGTAGATTAGCTGAAATAATAGAGCACACTACTGAAAAACAAATAGGAAAAAGAATAAAGAGTATACATTGAACAAACCACAACAATAAGTCCAAGTCTTCAAAACACATCTTAATATTGATGGAAGAAAATGAATTATAACTGTTTAACTGAATCCATGTTCAATATACCATCCTGCATCCCTGAAACACAACAAACACTTCAGTTCCAGATGGCTTTACTGGGTAACTCTTTTATATGTCTAAGATGTATTTGGGGTAAAATTGGGAGTTCATAACCAACTTGAATCTATTGTATGAAATATGATATGTCAATAGCTTTATAATGTTTTGAACAACCAATAAAAAAATAAATTAAAAAAAGAACGAATGAAGACCAGTCTCACACAAACTTATCTATAGATTGAAAAAGAAGAGACTGCTTTCTCAAGTGATTTCAGCAAGCCAGTCTAACCACATTTACAAAATATTCCCTTGACATTACAAGAAAAGAAAGTGAGCAGTGAGTTGGGAGGCTGAGACAGGAGGATTGCAAGTTTGAGGCCAATTTCAGCAATTTAGCAAGGCCCTTGAGAATTGGTGAGAACCTGTTTCAAAATAAAATACAAATAAATAAAAAGAACTGGGGATGTAGAAAGGTCGTAAAGCAACTCTTGGTTAAGTCCCCAGTACCAAAACAAACAAACAAACAAAGTAACAGCCTACTATATCTCATTAGCATTGTCTTTAAAAAAAAAAAATGTTAGCAAATCCATCTGGTGATTATATAAAAATAATAATGTATTCTGAACATATGTAGTTCTATGAAAGCATTAGGGTTTAACACTCAATTTACTCACTTAGAAAAAAAAGAAATAATCAGACAGGGATAATTAAAGGGCCAAAAAACAAATTCTTTGATGAAATTTACACATTCATGACAAAAGATCTTAGAAAAACCAGAAATTAAGATTCCACAGACCTAATAATTATGAGTTATTTTATAAGTGATGTTAGCATTTAAAATGTTGAAATATGTTCTTTACAATTAGGAACAAGATAAGAATACTCCAGAATATTAGTAACTTCTTGCTAATTGTTCTGGTTCAATAAGTATTGGAAAAATATTTGAAGACATAGAAATAAAAAAGAAAAACAACATTTTGATACGTCATTTTTGTTCACTCCGAAAATTCAAACACACATAATTTATATATGTTTGAATATATAAATTAATGTAATAAGGTTATTGAATTAAAAGCTAAGAATTCAGAAGTCATTTGTATATTCTGTTCTATATGCTTACAGATGCTACTTGAAACTAAGATTTTAAAATACCATTTTAATAACATTAAAATAAAGTATAGTTTAGGTGAGGGAGATTTTTATCTACAAGAAAATTTTTATCTACAAGAAAAATTATAAAAGATAAAAATTATAAAAGATAAAAATTATAATTTTTATCTACAAGAAAAATTATGAATTATTATTTATAAAAACTAAAGAAAACCTAAATATCTAAAAAGGTATGGTTATTTAATAAACGGGAAGACCTAATAGAGTCAAAATATCAATTTCTTTCAAATTCCTCTATAAACACAATTAAATCTTGGAATTTTTTCTTGTGAAAATTGGAAAGCTTATTATTAAATTTATTCAGAAAAATAAATATTAATAATAGGTAATATACATTTACAGGAAAAGGTAGCTGGAGGACATAGGTATATATGTGGATAGAAGAATTGATCTGTATATATGTCATATGTACATATAATAGAAAGCAAAATTGTTTTAATGTTTCTTTCCCACCAAATTTTATGTTGAAATTTAACCCCCCAAAACACATCTGAAGAGAAAAAACCTTTATGAGGTGATTAAAGTAAATAAGAGCACTCTACCATTAGGTACAGGGTAGTTTCTTACACAAAGGATGGAAGAAGCAGCTCCACCCCTTCCATCCCTTTTTGCCTTTCTCTCTCTCTTCAGCCATGTAAAGACATAGTGTTTGTCTTCTCCCTGGAGTAAGGCAAGAAGGAACCATTTTGGAAACAGAGACCAGACATCTTAAATCTTCAATATTGGGTCCCAAAAAATCTCATGTGTGAAACAATGCAAGAAAGTTTACAGGTGAAATGATTGGTTCACAAGAGCCTTAACTTAATCAGTGGATTAATCCACCAATAGGGATTGACATGGTACTAGCAATAGGCAGGTAGGGTGTTACTGGAGGTTGTGAGTCCTTTGATACATGACTCTCAGGTGTAAATTTTGTCAGTGGTGAGCGCAGACTCCCTCTGTTTCTTTGTGCCACATCATGTGCCCCGCTGCTTGCCTCCACCACACACTTCCACCATGATGTTCTACCTCATCTTAGAGGAATGAAGTTAGCCTCAATGGCCTGAGACCTCTGATACTGTGAGCCCCCAAATAAACTTTCCTCCATTAATTGTTCTTGTCAGGTCTTTTTTATTACAGTGGCAAAAATGCTAACTAAAACAGAAATGGGTCCTGAGAAGTAGAAACCTTGAAGGGATTAACCTGACTATGTGGTTTAGAAGCTTTTGGAGCCTTTTGGAACTTGTGGGAGGAATTTTAAAAGTTTAGAGATGCAATCAAGAAAAGCTTTAGATTTCTTAAAGGGCAATGCTGGTGGCAGCTCAAAAGACCAGAATACCAGTAGGACTGTGGACAATGAAGACTGAGTTCATGAAGTTTCAGAGGGAAAGAAGAACTCTATTAGAAATTGGACTAGAGACAATTTGTATTATGTTCTGACAAAGAAGTGGTCTACGTTTTACCCATGTCCTGAAATTTTATGCAAGGCTGAGTTTCTGCTGGAAGAGGTAGATCACTGGACTTCTTAATCTGGCAGAAGAAATTTCTAGGCAGCATAATTTCAGGCTGTGGCTGGCTTTTAGGCAAGTTTATTGTGTATAATCAGGAGCAGAAAGCAAACAGAAGATTTGAAAACCTTAGACTTCAAAGGTAGGAATAAAACTAGGACTAAGGAAGTTGTAGTTGTTAAAGACATTAATGTCACTAAAGAAATGTGAAAGACCTGGCCAAAAGACATTGAGAAATATGGCTTGAGACTATATCAGCAATTGGCAAGACCACACCCATCTCAGTCTCAAAGATGTAAAAGTAAAAATTCCTTTGAGAAGAGATCATTGGGATACCTTGCACAGGGGTCCTAGGAAGTTGTTTTATTGTACTCAGTCATCCAAGCACTGAGAGTCTGACTGAGGCTTGACTATTGCTCAAGACGCCAGCTGACCTTGGCATTAACCATGTGGTCTTGGTTCTGCAAGAATGCAGAATTTTGGATTTAGGGCACTGAGATTTCAAAGGAATATCTGGGAGGTCAGGCAAAGTTCAGCATCATCAGAGTTCTTGCTGGCAGCTCCTAAGAAGGTGATGGTGGAGATGTGAGAATGAAGCCAAAGTGGCACAGGAGACCCCTGAAATTAAGAAATGTCAACAGTGTGGAATCTCTGCTGAGGAAAGCTATCAGAATTGAGCACAGACAAGCCAGCAGAGAGGCCATGTGGGCTTCAACAAACAAAACCATAGGGTGGAGATACACAAGCCCTTTGGAGAGAACATCACCATGCCTGTGCTCCTGGTACTGAACTTGGAACTACAGGAATTTTTTGTCCAGCTGAATTTTAGTCTTGCTTTGGTCCAATTCCTTTTTTATTTTGTGTTATTTCTCCCTTTTGGAATAAAAATAGTTACTCTGAGTCTTTATATTGGACATATGTAATATATTTATAACTTTTACAGGGGCTTATACTGAGAATTTGCCTTGAGACTCAGGAGATTTTGAACTTGGACTTTTGGGCAATCCTGAATCATTTAAAACTATGAGGACTTTTGAAAATGAACTAAGTGTATCTTGCATTGTGAGATAATGCAAGTGTATCTTGCATTGTGGGGGGTTAGGGATAGAATGCTATGCTATTTTCAATAATATTTGTCTCCAAAAACCTCATGCATGAGACAATGCAAGAATCTTTAGAGGTGAAATGACTGGGTTATGAGAGCCTTAGCCCAATCAGAGCATTACTCCATTAATAGGAATGAAGTGGGTGGTAACTGTAGGCAGACAGGGTTGGGCTGGAAGAGGTGAGGCACTGGAGGTGTTCCTTTGGGGTACTATATATTGTCAGTGGTGAGTGGAGTCTCTCTCTTCTTCCTGGTGCTGTGTTCCCAACTGCTTTTCTCCATCACAAGTGCCCACCAGGATATTCTGCCTCAACTCAGAGGAATGGAGTTGGCCATCATTGACTGAGACCTCTGAAACTGTGAATTCTCAAAATAAACTACTCTTCCTCTAAATGCTCTTTTCAGGTCTTTTTCATCAAAACAGTGAAAAAGCTATCTAAAATAAGACCATTAGCAAACACCAAGCTTCTCTATGTCTTGATTATAGATTTCTGCCTCCAGAACTGTAAGAAACAAATTTCTTAGTTACAGTTTGGATCTCAAATGTTCCCCAAAGGTCATATATTGAAGGTTTGGTTCCCAGCTAGATGTGGGAGCCTAATGGAAGGAAGTTGGCTCATATCCTTTTCATGCCCTATAAAAGGATATTGAAATCCTACCAGCTTCCTATATCTCTCTTTATTTTTGCTTCCCCCCAAACCAAGAGGTGAGCAGTTTTATTTCACCACACACTTCCCACCAATGCTTTTGTGCTTTGTCACAGATCCAAAAAGAATGTCCTCAGCCGTCAATGGACTGAAAACTGAAATGTGAAGCAAGATACATCTTTTCTTCTTATTAATTGGTTTAGTCAAGTGTTTATTACAGTGATGGAAAGCTAACATTGTTCTCTAAAAGTTATTCATTCTCAGGTGTTTGGTTATACCAGCATCAAAGACTAGGACATAGAACAAACTGATTTATGGCATGGTTACAATTATATATGGGAAAAGGATGATTTTACAATAAATGATGATGGGCTAACTTAGTATCAATATGAACAAAAATAAATCATTATTTCTAATTTATAACATTCACAAATATAGTTATTTAATTTGAACAATGATCAATACAAAATAACTTGCTTTGTTCAATTAAGAGATTGCTTGGGTTTATAATTTATGTCACTATCACTTAACCATTTTTTTTCTAGATTTTGCTTCCTATATGTGTTTCCATTCTTTTGCTTATAAATATTTCATGCCATTTTATTTGATGACTTGCCTCTTTAATCTTCATCTAATTTCCCCCAAAATTTCTTCATAGTATTGCATATATCACATAAGCTTAATTGGGAATTCAAATATTACTAAACATTATATTGGGAGGAAGCTGGGTGTTTTATTCAGTTTTTTTAATTACTGTGATCATAAAATAAGTCAAGAACAATTAGAGGAAGAAAAGCATAATTGGAGGCTCACAGTTTCAGAGTTCTCAGTCCATAGAAAGCAAGATCCATTCTTCTATGCTCAAGGTGAAGCATGGCATCATGGAAGAAGAGTGTGGTGGAGAAAAGCAGCTCAGTACATCAAGAAGCAAAAAGAGAGACTCCCCCTGCAAGATACAAAATATATGACCCAAAGGCATGCCACCAATAAGGCACCTCCTCCAGCCATGTCCTACCTTCATACATTTACCACTCTGTAATTCCTATTAGGGGATTAATTCACTGACTTGGTTAAGACTCTCATTCATTTCTCTTCTAAACCTTCTTGCATTGCTCACATAAGAGCTTTTGGAGAACATCTAATCTAAGCCATAAAACTGGGTAAAGAAGGGGAAAATTGGTTAAAATGGCTGAAATATATTTAGGCAGATGTTGGGTATTTAAAGCTGATCAAAAATTATTTGTATTTATACTTTTTCAATTCCATATATCTAACCTATGTTCTCATTTGTTTCTAACATCTTTCTGGCTTTTGGATATTATCTGGTGATATGATCTTTATTCTGGAGAATTCTGAGTTTTGGTAGTCCTGCCTCTCTAGGGTAAATATGTTCTTTCACTGAGCTCATCAGCATAGGTAAGTGCTCCTGGGCCTCCTAAGTCCTATGCCTGCTTTTTGTTCCCCTCATTGTCTATCATTAATCTCCTTTTCCTTCTTAGTTCATCTTCCTTTTCTCTAGGCACTATTGTAAACTGCTTTTTTTTTGACTCTGGCTGTTGGCACATAGGGTTCAGATGACCACATTTTAATTAAGTGAAACAGCTCCCCAAAGGTTATTGTCTCAGAGCATTAAGCATCACCCTTCTAAGTACTAGCTGTGTTGTTCCTTTATCTAAGAAATGTGACCCAGGTGTATACACTTTGTGAAAATTTTTTCAAACTACATTTTTTTCTAAGTATATATTTTACTTCAATACTAATGTTGTCATAAAATAATAAGAAATAAAAGTAATTTTAAAAATAACAGAACAGAGAAAGAATACTTAGAAGTGTGCTTTCCTATGTGTAAAATAATTCTAGAAGAAAATAAAGAAACATTTTCTGGATTATTGTGATTTAGTTGGGCTACACATGCTTTTGCATCTATTACAAAGTGACTTTTCTTTAAAATTTTAAATATCAACCTTAAGATTATCATGTATGTGCTGGAATATAATTAATTGATCTAAAATTATGAAAATAGACACATTTTACCTATGACTCAAAATAATTGATGCCATTGATTTTTGTTGGATAAAACATATCAAATACATGAATTGTCACCTGGTATTGTTTTCATTCTAGATCACTGTAACTGAATTCAGGATTAAAGGTATAGCTATTATAGTGAAATACAGGCTCACTTCATAACTTGTATAGATTTATTCAAAACAAACCAAGCAAAGTTTGATTGATCTGCTGTTTTCTTTTTTAATGTTTAGTAGCTTTGTTTAAAAGTAAACAATAACAGTCATCTAAACATAGATTCAAAGGATACATACATTTTTCATATTATTTTTAGTAAATTCTGATCACTCATTTCTAGGAAATTACCATTGCAAATGGATCATATAAGTCTGCACAAAAATCAAATGTAGGTATTGGAAGGTACAAACTTTCTCAAAAACAGAGTGTGGGTATAATAGAAATGTCGATACAGTATAATATCATGCTATAATTTTCATATTATATGAAACATCACAGGTATACTGCTTTAATCTTGTGACAAAATCTACAAACAAAAATCAAAATTCTAATTTATTAATATCATTATCATTAGTAATGGAAATAAAAATGATCCCATAGAAAATTAATTATACATGTAACCAAAAAAGTAATATAGTGTAGAATGTTTTCATATTAGATTAATATTGGTTAAAATTAATCTTCCTACTTTACATGTATAATAAAACTCATTCTTCTGTTTTTTCTAAGGGAAAAAAAAATAGAAGAGCCTAAGTTATTTCTTACTCTTTTTTTCCTTCAGGTTCACCAGAATATGACTGTAAGCCAAAAAGCTTTCTGCTTTCTGTGCTATAACCATAGATTAAAAAAAGAAAAAAAAAACTTTAGTTTTGTACTTATAAATTTGGTTATAATCAATTTTACTAAGCAGTTTTTCATATTCGCAGTTGTCAAATTTTCTTATACTGCCTTTTAAACTGACTTTTTTTCCAAAATGATCTTTCTGCACTATTTTTCTGTCCTTTAAATATATCACTCTATGATGAAAAGTTTCATTATGTAGGAAGATTTTATGGTGTAACTTATTAAAACCTGCTATGCTTTGTTTTATTGATTTTAAGATTCAGTTTGTGTTATGATTTGGGTATGAGGTGACCCGAACATTCCTGTGTTAATGCAGGAATATTCAAAAGTAGAAGGATTACACTATCAGAGTTGTAACCTAATCAGTCCATCCTAGTTTGAATGGACTTAGTGCAAACTGTAGGCAGGTGGGTCATCTCTCCAGGAGGTGGGTCACTGGGGATGTGCCCTGGAAGGGTGCATCTTCCCTGATGCTCCTGCCCCCACACCTTTGTTTCCTGGCT
This sequence comes from Marmota flaviventris, assembly GCF_047511675.1. NCBI lineage: Eukaryota > Metazoa > Chordata > Mammalia > Rodentia > Sciuridae > Marmota > Marmota flaviventris. The sequence continues at coordinate 52,376,103 of NC_092499.1, read as the reverse complement.
GCCATGAGGAGAGCAGCTTTCTCCATCACCACACCCTTCCCCTCTGGTTGCTGCCTCATCTCAAACCCAAAGGAAAGCAATTGGCCAAATCTAGGGGCTGAGACTTCTGAAATTCTAATTCCCAAATAAAATTTACTTGCTCTAATAAGTGGTCCTTATTAGGTATTTTGCTCACCATGTGCAAAAGTTGACTAAAACATTGTACAAAACTTTAATTCTGCTATTATTTAGTACTATGATTTTCATAATTATTTTCATCAACTCTCATTTTTAATTTGCTAGCAAAGATATTCTTGTTTCACACAATGAGACAGAAAAGCTTCTCATTTTCCATTTTCTGGAATACTCTGCATATGGGTAGAAACATACCTTTCTTTATGCCTATAGACAATTACAAATAAAGAATTCCTAAACAGTTGGAGTTCCAGATTTTTCTCTACAGAACATGTTTAACCACATGTTCCATGTCTTTAAGAGTTACAGGAATAACTATTTACCTTCAAATCAGTTTTTAACTATTTATGATTTTAAGAATTAACACACTCCTCTGACATTTCCAATATTGTGCCTCATAGTATTTAATAACATCCGCTATAAGTTAAAAAATTTATATATATATATGGTGTAGTTGGACACACTACCTTTATTTTATTTATTCATTTTTATGTGGGGCTGAGAATCAAACCCAGTGCCTCACATGTGCTAGGCAAGCATTCTACTGCTGAGCCACATTCTCAACCCCTGTCTTTAAGTTTTGATGATTGCATTTGCTTCAGTGATATTCCATTTCATTGTGGTAATTTTGCATGGGAATGCATTCTCATTCTCTCTTTTTTCTTGCTTTGTCATAATTTTAAACTGTTTGTTATGACCTCCCACTGGGTTGGTTAGTTTGAAACTTTTTCTGAGAGTCATTATCCCCTAAAATACTTTGAAAACACATTAATGTTTACATTTTTTAAATTTTTATATCTTTTTGAATAACTGAATATTTTATAATAATAAACTATATTTATTCAATTTTTGCTTTCTCTGTGTAACCAAATGTTTCCTTGGTTGTTCCTTCCCAACAATTTGTGGTTCCTGATTCGGACAACTTCGGGGATATCAAGGTAATATTCATGGGTAATGTTTCATGTTAATTCATTATATTGATGTATCAATTCAAACCCTGAACATATTTAGGAAAAATCTGTGGTTACAAACTCTCAAGGAAGTCTTTTCTATTACCACTGAAAACCAAGTCAACACAGTCTGCTCTGTTCACATTTGCTACAGAGTGATAGCTGTTTGTCGAGTTTTCAATGCATACATAGTCTTATCTTCCATTCTCCAACTACCTTCTGCTCAAGGCTTTCTCTCAGATAATTATGAGACCATAGGAAGCAGCTGCCCCTTGAATATCATTCTAGGTAACCCCACTGCAAAAACACCTGGATTTTGCTCTTTTTTCTAGTCTTGTTTCAGTTTTCCTCTATGGTACTGGCTTCTAGGATTTTTCTTATCGAAAAATCTAGTGATAAAATTAAAAAAGACCATTAAATCTATTTAGCATTTTTTTGACATTTTGCAATGAAAGGCTTTTGGATTAATTGGTTTGCAAAATGGAAATGGTCAGTGATCACATTCATATTTATTTTATAAGGTACAAAACTATAGCAGATATGAATAAACATGAAAACTGTTTGCAAGGCACCCAATAAACTGTAAGCATTTAATCTACAGTAGAGTTTTTTGGTCTGTGCCTGAAAGCTGAAAGCTGATAGACTTTCTAGGTTGTTTGATTTCAGTCAACAAATTTTCAAAACATACAGGGTCATTTGTATGGATTACAAATATTAAACCAAATTACTGTTATTTAATACAGGCAATGATTTTAAGATTTCTTCAAGTTTTATGTCAGATGTTCCATTTATAAATGGAGAGAATTTTCTTACATGAAATTATATTCTGATTCCCTTTACATTGTATAAGTGAAAATAGATATCTTTTATTTTTTTCACCCATCACTAGGTGCAGGGCTGAGGCCCCATAACAAAACACAGATTAGTACCAGAAAAGTACACAACTATATTTAATATAAGTTTTACATGAAAAGGAAGACTTCATAAGGAAATGAGAAACCAAGGAAAATGTAAACTTGAGTGTTTTTTAGGTTTAAGATTAATGAAGCGAGGGCAGTCATGGAGAATTATTTTTGGATGATATGGGGGAATCTAGCAATGCCTGTTTATTGAGACTCCTCCTGACACCTCTATGTCTTTGGCCTCTTTCCTCTGAGTATAGGAAATGTATGTTTTGAATAAGGACTTTATTACCTACTTCAAGAAAAAGGGATGGGAGAATATCAGAAAGTTCCCTTTCTGGGCTTTTAATCTGCTTCATGGGAAAAGAGGTGAAGATGAGAGTGATCTGTTTTCTCAAATGTCACAATATTGTGCATGCGAGCAGCATGTCCTAAACCCCAATGATTTGTGTGCCCTGATTCCATGTTCTCACATTTTAACTCTGCAGTATAGAACGTGACTGAATGTGGAAGCAGAGGTCTTAATAAACATTATCTTCCTTCAGTGAGTTGAAAATAAAAATTTTTAAAATTTTTAGTTTTGATGTTTTTCTTTTCCAAAGAAGGATTATATGACTAGTAATCAAGTACTTTCGAGTTCATGAAATTTTTAATTGTTAACAGTGGTAAAACAACAAATTTTGATCACTTATGGGTATCAGGTGATATATATTATGAGATTGCACAAACAAAGTGTTCACATACATTTTTCTCAGTAATATTTAAAAGCCTTTTTGTGTTTATATATTAATGGAAGAAAATGGGGGAAAAGTTTTCATTATACAGTGAGTTACATGCAGTTTCAAATTTAATTAATACTTACCCTCAACCATATGGTGTATATCACAAAATTTAAAATTTTAAGTAAGAGAAGACAGAGGCAAACATCAATGTTTACAGCAGCACAATTCACAATAGCTAAACTGTGGAGCCAACCTAGATGCCCTTCAGTGGATGAATGGATTTAAAAAATGTGATATATATATATATACACACACACACACACACACAATGGAATTTTACTCATCAATAAAAGAGAATAAAATCATGGCATTTTCAGGTAAATGGATGGCATTGGAGAAGATAATGTTAAGTGAAATTAGCCAATCCCCCCAAAACAAATGCTGAATGTTTTCTCTGATATGAGGAGGCTGACTCATAGTGGGGTAGGGAGGGGGAGCATAGGAGGAATAGATGAATTCTAGTAGGGCAGAGGGGTGGGAGGGATAGAGAGGGGACAGGGGATTAGCAAGGATGGTGGAATGTGATGGACATCATTATCCAAAGTACATGTATGAAGACACAAATTGCTGTCAACATAATTTATATACAACCAGAGATATGAAAAATTATGCTGTATATGTGTAATAAGAATTGTAATGCATTCCACTGTCATTTATTTTTTTAAAAAATCAATAAGAAAAAAGAGAGAAAGAAAATGAGAAAAACAGAATGGGAGGAGGGTCCAGAGATAGCTTAATTATGGTTGTCAACAATGAGTTTGTTTAGGTGAAATATTCAGAAATATTCACTACTATTCTTACAACTTCTCTATATGTATACAATTTTTAAAAGGCCAGAAGGTTGATATTCTCAATTATTGTTTCAGGATGCACATATGAATGACAAAACTATAAGAAATGATTATCACAAAGTTCAGGGCTGTAGTTCACTTGGGAAAAGAGATGAAATCATGATCAAAAATAGACATGCATGGAAGTTACAGAGATAGACATTCAATCTCTTTACCTAGTATTGGTGCTTATATGTGCTTTCACATCATTATTCCTAAGCCATACATATTTCTGTATGAATATTATATTTTAAACCTAAGTAAGTAAATAAAGACAAAATTGGCATATAGTCATAGGTTATTTGAAAATCTTTGAGGAACTGACACTGACATAAAACTTTAAATATTGTTATAAGACATACTATAGAACTGTTACAGCATTTGTTGCTTGATAGTGATTTGCCATAAATAAAGATAGATTTTAAAATGAGAACCACATAGGTCAGGAAAGTTTTCATTTTCCTCTGCCAATTTATGATTCATTCCTAGGACACTATAAATTAGGCTGATAAGAGAAAGATTGACAAGAGAAAAGCAAACAAACATTTATTATTACAAGCATTGTATAAACAAATGGGAGCACTTAATGATGAGGACCTCAAAGGGGTGGTTAGAACTTGAGTTTATGTAGCATCCTACCATAGAACAATATTTTTGGAAAAAAAAAATAAGAAGACAGAGGAAAACAGACTGTAAAATTCTAGGGGCCATAAATTCTGTGGGGGGTTAACTATATAGAGATCATTCCTTGAAGTCTGAAGTATGGCAGAACATCATGGCGAAAGAGTGTGGTACAGGAAAGTGGCTCAGGATTTGAAACCACAAAGCAGACAGTGAGACTTCTCCTCTCACCAAGGAAAAATATGTACCCCAAAGGAACACACCAATGACCTACTCCTACAGCCACACCCCACCAGCTTAGTCACCACCCAGTTAATCTCTATAAGGGCATCATTGCACTGATTAAGTTAAAACTCTTAGTCCAATTATTTCCCCACTACACTTTCTTACATTTTCTCATACACAAGCTATTGGGGGACACCTAGTATCTAAACCATAATAGCATTTAATGAACTAAATATGACATTAAAATTTTTACTATAAAATAGGATTTGTGTTGGGCGATTTTGCCCAGGTAGGGTCATATAAATGTTCTGAACATGTTCAAGGTAGATGAGGCTAAAATGCAGCATTTGGTGCATTAGATATATTAAATATATTTGCAGCTTAGGAGACTTTTGAACTTGACAATGGGCTTAGATAGCCCTATAGTAAATTGAGAAGAATCTATATTTGTAATTATTAATGTAGTAAAAGGGAGAGGATGGAAGAATAATCAAATATTAAAGTTTATATAAAATGCTAATTAAGGACCTTATTAAATATGGGATTAAAAAGTTAACTGCTGAAACACAAAACAAACCTTCCCTAATTAAGAAAAAAATATTGGAAAAACAAGCAATTAGAAAAAGACATGTATAGATACCAGGTACAGTGCCTCATAACTGTACAAATACATGTATAGACAGAAAATGCTTGATAATATTAAAAAATATATATAGCATACTTGAGACCTAAACATATTGTTTACCTAAAGTTTGTGAATGGTCTTAACTTACAGGACAATAAACAAAATTCAAATTGTCTCTTAAAATCAAGATCTTATTCTATGCTCTATATATTTTTTGAAGGACTCACCTGAATCAAATCCAGGACCAGAGTTTGAATAGTCATACCAACCAGTGAAAAAAAATACAAACATTAACTAATTCTGAAATTGGACAAAAGTAAAAGTCCTATGGAAAAACATTAACTATAACAAATAAGACAATTATTAAGATGATGTAGCAGTCATGAATTTGTATGAATAAAATAACACATGAACCACATTATAATGTTAAGATTACAAGAGATTCACCTTTTTTAAAACCAAGAAAAAAGATTAAATTAGCAACAAATCTAAACCATTTGCAAATCTTATATAGAGAAAACTTTGGAAAATTCTAATAGATCTAAAATTACACTTTGGAGAAAAAACACAGAACCCAGATGCCAGATATTCTTGGCTAGGACCAACATTATAATAAAAGTTTTGAATTTGACAATAGGCTTTTCCTAATTTAATTTTTAAATACAACATGATCCTGAAAACAATGTCAGCAATGTATTTTACTAGAGCCATATTAGTTGACAAATTAAAATTGAAAACAAAATACAAAAAAATGTCATAAGGATAGAGAAACACTAATATAGAAAAACTTTAAAAGCAGGCCTAGTCCTGTTACTATTGAATCATTCTAAAGAGCTACTGTAATAAGAACAGTGGGGCCATAGCACATAGAGAGAAAGAAATACCAACAGAACAGAATTTAAAACCCCCAAATAATTCAAGTCTATAAGGAGGTTTAGCAGATGAAAAAGGTGGTATCTTGTATTAATAGGCAAAGATGAACTTCTAGAAAATAGTTTGAAGAAATGGAAAGCCATATGGGAAAAATAGATAAAACTGAATTATACACAAGAAAATTTACATATGGATCAGAAATCTAAACATTAAGAATAAAATTATTCTAATACTAGAAAAAAAAACAGAGATAACTACTCTAGAAACTTGAGATTGGGGATGGGTTTTCCATATAATACTTCTTAGAACTGGAGTCAACAAAGAAAAGACTAATATACTTAGCCTGATTAAAATAAGAAATAAATATTTGCATGGTAAAAAAAAATGTATGTATGTATATCTACCCAGTAATGTTAATATAAAAACATTATTTAAAATAGAGGAAGATTATAAATTAAAATTCTCAGGTAAGATGTATATGTGCCAAAGACAACAATAGTCTCTATTTCTGAAAAGAAAAATAAAATCTATAAAATGGCCCTATTTAATGTTATTCATCTTCATTCATAATAGGATATTTTTTAAATTTAATTCTTATGCAAGAAAAGTTTATACCTAATGATTATAAAATCCTATCCATGTATTCTTTAAGAGATCTCCTTTCTAGGAGATATGCTTGAAAATATACAAAATTGCATATGTCCAAATTTATCCATTGTTATTCATATTTTAATGTAAGAATTGGAAACCACCTAAAAGCACACACATAAGAAATTTTTGGAAAAAAACTTTGGTTCAACCATACAGTTTATCTATGCATCTATAAAAAGAGTGAAGAAGATTTCTTTGAAATGAAATATACCAATTTCCTGGATTTATTTGTCACAGTAAAATAGTGCACTAAGTGTATGTGTACGTATACATATATACATCTATAGATTTTTCTCACATTAAATCCTCATTACTCCCTTTTAAAATGTTATGTGACATTTTTTGAGACTAGTAAATATCTATAGATGTATATATGAACTGTATAAAACATTTTTTGATAAAATGAATGAAAATAAGAAAAGAGTATTTACTTAATTTGCACAAAGATGGACAGGGAATGTAAAGGAGAAGCATAAATTTGGTTATCTTGAAAGACTAAGTGAAACCAGGCATGAAGGTAAAAGAAGAAGTAGCAAATATGTAGAGTGGCAGATACACCTTATTAGTGCATAGCATGCACAAGGTCCTGAGTTTAATCCTCAACGCTATGGAAATAAAAAGAAAAGGAAAAAATTAATACCATGGCATTTAACATTTTACATGAGTTTGACTTTTGAAAAGATATTAAAAATCTTTTTTTTTTTTTTTTTTTTTTGTTTAATACTGGGGATTGAACCCAGGTGTGTTTTACCATTAAGCACATCCCCAGCCTGTCTTTCTTTCTTGCTTGCTTTCTTTCTATTTTTTAAATTTGACACAGGGGCTCACTAAGTTGCTAGGGCCTAACTAAATTATTGAGACTATACCCAAACTTGGGATCATACTGTCTCAGCTTTCCCCACTGATGGGATTATAGGTGTGCACCACCACACCTAAGATATTAATATTTGACATATATAAAAGGAAGATTAAATCCAAAGTGTGGTACAAAATTAACACTAGTTTTAGCTATATTTTAAATGATTAAAATGGAAAAAGATAGAAGAAATTGAAAGCAGTACTTTCATTATATATTCTCATTTAAAAGCAAAAATAACTGCAAACTATTGTGGAACTCTAATCAGTATATTTATATCTTAAGTTGATACCAGTGTTGCCATTGTGAAAATATTTTGTTTTGGAGGATTAATCAAATGAGTAATGAAATATTGGTAGTGAGGCTTCTCTCTATTGGAAAACATGGGATGGGGAAATAAAAACTTTTGCATTGGATTGGAATTGGAAGTATTCCCACTTATTGGGCTGAACCAATCATATTTTCACTTTTCCCCTCTATTCCACTGTAGGGCCCATCAATCATTGACCTCTCACAGAAATTAGTGATTCCAGACCTGGGGCAAGAAAAAATGAATTTCAAAATATTTGAAAAAGAAGGTAAGGAAAAGCTTTAAAAAGGTGGAATGGTGTGAAAGCAATATGGAAGTTAAGTAGTAGAGTCTACTACTTTCTAATCAGATATAATATAAATATCAAAATGAGTAGTGATAGTAATAAATTATAAGTTATTGAATAAACTGCTAATCAATCATATGTATAAAAATAGATATAACTAGAAGATATATTGATCAATTGATCAATAGATAGATGATAGAAAAGACAGCAGGCAAAACAATAGGTTTTAAAGCAAGAAATGTGGACAAAATAAGAGAATTCTAAAATTACATTTTTTAAATCATCACAATAATAAATAATTCAAGTAAGATTCATCAGTAAGATGAATGAAGATAGGATATTTACAAATCTCAAAAAGATTCACAAAGTACTTAAAAAGGGAGGAAGAGGATTTTATATGGGAAAAATCTGCTAGACCTTAGAGGGGAAAAGTAACAAGATGAAGTTGGTGAAGGTAGATTGGATCAAGGATGGCAGTAAATGTCCATCAGGGCCTGCCATTTTTTAAACAATGAACAAAATTTGAATATTAATTTATAGTAAGAGATAACACCAGGCCATTTAAAAATGTTCCTAACTTGATCATTTTACTAGTAATGTAAACAAATGTACTTGATGTTAAAATATGAATATTAAAGGATTTGGAGCAAAATGTTGATTTGCATAATTCTGTATGCAGGGTAACTGAGTGATCTTGGACTTTTTCTATGAATTTAAAGTTATTTAATAAATGGAAAGTAGGCTGAAAATGAGAAAAGCAGAATTCATTGTTGGAGCTGAGGAGAAAAATACTACCTCTTCTGGATAAATAATTCTCACTTTTTTAGGAGAATAGCATACACTAAATAGTAATTTTTTTCAAAATTATGAGTGACATGCTATAAATAATAAATTAAACTGAAAAATATGCAGATCATAAATCAAATTAATTGAAAACTATATAAAATGTAGTATTTTAAGGCTTAAAATCATTATGTAATAAATACTCAAGATCTTTTATAAAAAGGAAAACAATAGTCTATGCAATAATAACTCTTTTCATGCTACATTTTAGATAAAATCCTATCTACATTGCAGTATCTTAAAATTTCCAATATTCAATAGTAATAAGTCTTCTCATATTTGCAATACATTAAAAATATCTTTGGGGATGGGGATATGGCTCAAGCTGTAGCGTGCTCGCCTGGCATGCGTGCAGCCTGGGTTCGATCCTCAGCACCACATACAAACAAAGATGTTGTGTCTGCCAAAAACTAAAAAATAAATATTAAAAAATTCTTTCTTTCTCTCTCTCTCTCTCTCTCTCTCTCTCTCTCTCTCTCTCTCTCTCTTTAAAAAAAAATATCTTTGTTATGGTTTGGGTTTAGAATATCCCCTAAAAACTCATGTGTGAAAAGCATGGTCACCAATGTAGAAAGTTTCAGTGGTAGGAATTTAAGGCAATGATTGGATCATAAGGGCTCTTGACCTCATTGGTGGATTAATCCACTGATGACTGAATGGAGTACTGGGAGGTGGGGCCTAGTTTTACTGGGGCATGGTCTTGAAGGTTTTACCTTCTCTCTGGACCTTTCCACTTTCTTTCTCTCTCTGCTTCTGGCTGTCATAAACTGAGCAGCTTTCCTCAAACACGCCCTTCCACCATGGTGTTATGCTTCATCTCAGGCCCAGAGCAATGGAGCTGGATGACTATGAATTGAATTCCATGACATCATGAGCTAAAAGAAAATTTTCTTTTTCTAAACTCTTTTATCACATGCAAAGTCCCATATCTAGGGAATGTTGAGTAAAATTTGATAGTTACTTAAGAAAAGTATTTCTTTCTCTTAAGAAATTCCACCATTCAGAAAGAAAATTAAGGGTGATGCAAGAAGATTGTAACATAATTAAATCCAATGCTACCATTTTGATTTAGGATTAGTGTTAAATAAACAAAAACCTAAATAATTCTTTCTCCTTCCTACTCTGTGTGTGTGTGTATATATGAAAGACTATTAGTTTATAAGCAGGAAAACTGACAACTAAGGGCCTCCTCAATAATTTTTATTTTGGAAGTTGGTGAAGGTAGATTGGATCAAGGATGGCAGTAAATGTCCATCAGGGCTTCTTTTATTTTTAAAATTTGCATAAATGACTTTCCAATTTAAGACTATTGAAATCATATCCACCAATTTATTTATTAAGATTCAATTTTCTCCTTTCTGTCCCCACTTGTAGAATTAAAATATCTATCACAGGTTCCTAAAATCTACAATTTTTCAAAGAAACCAAGTAACATATGCATACCGAAATTTGGGAAACTAATGCACTATGCTCTACTGCACATTTAGATTTTTTCCTTGAGGTTTCTTGTGTGGAAATACATAGGAAAAAATAAATCTTTTCTTAAAAATTGCATGTATCTCCTAGCAAACAAATCGCCATGTTGATTTTGAAGAAGGAAAAAATGAACATGAAAGAATACAGTATGAATAAAGATTATGAGTTTAAAGAATAAGAGTTTGAAAGCAAATGAGACAGAAGTGATGAAAAAAGTAAGAGTAAGAACATGTCTATTTACTAAAGTACTTCTTTGCATTCAAGTTTCTAACTACAAAGAAAGAGAAATCAAAGAGTAATTTTATAACTAATTCTGTATGCTAGTAGTAGCTTAAGAGAAATATATTATTTCATGAAATTACTTACCCTCAGGTTGCCTTTTCCAACACTTTTAATTGCCACTTACAGTATTCTAAACTAATTGTAAGGCACAATTAAAGACTCCAGATGTGACTGTGATTTAGCTTGATGAAAGAAATGTGAGACACTGATGATTGATGCTAATTTCTTACATTCTGCTCAAATCTTGGCAGTAACATGAGTAAATCCCACACAATGTTGTTGTACTACATTAATTATTTTTTCTTACTTTACTCAAATATGCCACACATTTGAAATTAATAGATTTATTCAGATAACAACAAATAGAGGATTCTGCCAAATATCTGTATGTAGTTTTTCTGAGCCTGAGATATATACTTAGAACAAATTACTAACAGCAAATGATTTACCTTCCTGGGAACAGTGAACAAAATAACACTCCTCATTTTTTTTTTATTCTTTTGCTGTCCTGTTAGTTATTGTTAGAAATTAACCTAAGTTAAATATTGCAATTAAATGTGGATTTGCACAATAGATACAAAATCAGAAAATATTTTTAATCCTTGAAGTCACTGACAAGTATCTCATATAATGTTTTATATTATGGGTTCTAAATCTGCTTTTATTATTCTAGAACAGTAGGCATCAGATGCATTGAACAAAAAAAAAAATGCAGTGATGGAGGAAGTATATAACAGTGAATATATTGGCTTGGGTTAGCCAGATTTGCATTAAACTTCGCCTTAAAATTTACTATCTCTGAAATTTTTGGTGACAGATATATTTAAGCCTTGAAGTTTTTATTTGTAAATAAAAATATTAGTGCCTATCATCATACAGTGCATTTTGCTGCTTAAAATATACAATGTACAAAGCTGTGTTAGTCAGCTTTTCATCACTGTGATCAAAATTCCTGACAAGAACAATTAAGAGGAGGAAAAGTTTCTTTTGTCTAATGGTTTCAGAGGTTTAGTAAATGGTCAGCCAACTCCATTGCTCTGGGACCAAGGTGGAAGACTGTGGTGGAGGCAATCTACTCAGGACAGGGCACACAAGAAGTAGAAAGAGAGAAGAAAAGGGGCCACAGGGAAGATGCACCTTCCTGGTAGCATGCCCCTGCCCTAGACCTACGACCTCTAGCCACACTCCACTTTCTTACAGTTACCACCCAGTTAATCTAAACAAGGATGGACTGATGAGGTTAGAGCTCCCATAACCTAATCATTAACTCTCTGAATATACCTGTGCTAACAGAGGAGTTATTGGAAGACATTTTATATTCAACCCATAATATAAGCAGATGGTCTGGGGTTATTATATTTAAATGGTCAATTCTAGGAATATAATTAAAGAAGTTAATAATTAAAAAACATATTGTATTTGAATTAATTTTAGGAAAACAGAGACCAAAAGGGAAAAATAAATTTGATAATGACCATTAGAAAACCTGATATGAAGTCGAAAAATCAGAGAAAGTATATAGCTAAAAATTTGGGTGAGAAAAAGTCATGAAATATCTTTCATATTTTAAGATATTAAGAGCTCTATTTCATGTTTTTTTGTTACCATGATGTCTAGAAATCATTTAAAAATTCTTGCTAAATTGATTGAAAAAGAAGTGCTTGAGGCATTAGAAAACAGTTTCTGATTAAGCGATTGGTGATGAAGCCTACAGACATGTTAGTGATTAACAAGGATACAGTCAAATTCAAATGTTCCAGTGATTCTTATAACACATGAACAAGCAGGAAACTGTCATAGTGAAAATAAATCATAGGATAATGTCCTCTGCATTGCTTCAAGGCAATGCAGAATGACAGTTACTCAGAGTAATCAATATGCTTTTGAATAATTTTAAATAAGATATTTGAAACATTCAGGATGGTATCCTGAATTCTAATGAAAGATAGGATTATGTAAAAATGTGATTTTTTTTTATTTTTAGAGTTCTTTATAGTCAGAGGAACATCAGAATTCTTAACTTTTGTTGCTGTAGCATAGGTACTTCTTAATCTTTATTCTTTAACACGCATGATTTTATATCTTTATCTTTTAAAGTCCAATCTGCAGTATTTTGTTTTGTTTTATTTTTGTTTGTTTGAGAGGTATACATAGTCATTCAGGGTTACAGACCAAGAAGAACCTGTCATCCTCAAGAGGTGACTTCCAAGGTTTCTCTGTGTACAGATATTGACATTAGCCCATGCACAGCCTCAGGGAGCTTAACAGTACAGTACCTTTCAACCTAGTTCCCATCACCAGCATCTGCATTACTCTTGTGAAGGCACTTATGAGCATTAGAAAATGAATCAGAACCCATCCTGCTTCCAAACAGCAGGAGGAGAGTGCTATTTGGAAATGCATGTTCTCAGAAACAACACTCAGTTCTATACTGATCTCTTGATTCTAGAATGCCAATAAATTCTAGTTATTTATAATGTTTATTTGCTTGAAAACATGCTTAGTGTCTGCATTTCTTTTCCTTATTCTATGAATGCACAAGAAAAATATGAAAGGATATGTATTTGTTAATATGGATCATTTGAAAGAGAAAGAGGCTGATATGGGGTTAGGGGATGATATGGAAAAGAGCTTCTAGGTAAAAGGATTAGGAAAAAAATACCCAGATTGACCATGTACATGATCACAAACAAACATATGTGATGAAATTAAGTGAGCTATGAATCAGATGAAATTTAATATATAATATAGTATAAATTCTGCATTAAACCTATGTCATCTAATTGTACAGAATGCAGTCATGTTGTAATTATGTGTTTCTGTGAATGTACAGAAACACAGAAATCTTATTACAATATGTAAAATCTAGATGGGAAGCATTGTCTTAATCTCTAATATCAGCATTCAATATATCTAAAATATGTGCAGCTTGTTTTAGAAAGAAGTTCCTTGTAACCAGTTTAGAAGGTAGGATGCAAACCAGATGAACTCTTTTTGGGAAGATCCAAAATTAAACCTATGAGATGGCTAGATCAAGAAACTATACCATTTTCAAGTGAAAAGTAAAGGAAGAGAGATTTCAATATGCATGGAGTAACAGCATAGAAAAACATATTTTTAAATGTACTTCCTAAGAACAATTATCAATCCAAGAAATGAGTTTGTGGAATTCAGTCAGGAGATTTGAAATCTACTCCTTATTATAAATCAGAAAAAAATCAACATGTTATTTTTTTTGATAAGTGCAGAAATAATTCAAAGAACAAGCAGTATACATCAGAGTGTCAATGATAATAATTGTTATTTTGCCAACAAAACTAACACATACATACAGATTACTCTGTTATTTATACAGTTGACGAGTATGACAAAAATTAATCTAATTGATTCCTACATTTTATCCTCATGTGAGTGGATGATATAAAGATAAGTCACTCTTGCTCTGCATGGATCTTTCTTTCATTCTTACAAATATGTTCTCAAAGAAACAATTATAATTTTGATATTAAAAAGAATGCATGCATACTTATCTTGTTCCAATATTTTAAACTACTCTCCTCTTTGTTTCTTAATACAATTTTAAAGTATATTTTTATTACATTAGTTATTGATCATCTTTATAACTTTTATATGTCTTTCTTCCTAAACTGTGAGAATGCTGGATAGATCTTAATCCAAATAAAAAAAAATGGACTAAACACATTTTCTTGGTTTTAAAAATTGAAAGTGCAATTGAAAGAAGCTTAGTACTTTATGGAACTTCATTTGTCATTAATTCATCCATTTATAGAATCATACTAAACACTAACTTTATGCTCATCTCTGGGCTAAGGGCTAAACACAAGACAAAACAAAAATCTATATGATATGAAACACAAACTTTATTCTAAAATCTGAGGTAGTCATTAAATGGTATTGAGCAGTGGAAATATATATGAGTTGTGTTTATACAGAATATACCAGAGGCAGTAAGTAATCACATCTTAGAGTAGGAAGCTAAAGAAGAATAGGTAAACGGAATGTACTGTGATACTCATGATGAGGAGATTTGGGGTACTAATACTACTATACACACTGCAAGCTTATTCTATTGTAGCTGGTTTGCAGAGAATTTAATGAAGGAGACGAGTATTTGTGCATAGCATAGTCTCCCTCCACATTGACTCTTGTCATTATGATCTTTGATCAGTAAAGTGCACCTGAAGGGCCTATGGAACTGTAGAATAGTTCTATGACGTGTCCACTTTCATCTTTTGGAACACTCCCTCTTAAAAACCAGGCACCAGGCTCTCATGAAGAAGGCTTTGAGGAAAACTATTCTCATCAACATACCTGGAGGTACTCCCAGTCAACATCCAGCATTAATTAGAACCACATGAGTGAAATGTCTTGAAAATTCCATCCAAGTACAGAATCCAGTTGCCTGAGGAAACAGATGACAATGACATGGAGCAAAAGAACTGCCAGCTGAGTTCCAATCAAATGGAACCATGAGAGATAATAAAATCATTTTTGTTTAATCCAGTAAGTTTTAGAACGGATTTGCCATGCAGCAAAGATAGCCTACACAGCTATTGGTATCAGAAGTGGTTTGCTGCTGTGCAATAAAGTGAAACATGTGGCATCAGCTTTGGGACCAGCTGTCAGGTGCAAACTGGAAGGGCCTTGAGAAGAGTATTAGTGAAGGATGAAAGAGAAAAGAGGGATTTGTTGTCAGTAGAGAAAAAGGTTCCCTGTTTTACATATTTTTGCAAATTAGTTCCCTGAAAAACAAATGTATCTATTGAATTTGTAGATATGACTAAAAATATTTCCTACCTTTTAGAGAAAAAAGTCTCTATTGGGTCTCTTTGGATTCTGGAATAAATATATATATATTTCATCTAAGCATGCAATTCCAACCATTTGCCAAATTAGTTGAAAGCCTTCCAGTTTTGAGTGGGATGTAGAGAACAGGCTACATTGAGTCCTGCTGCTAAATCTATAGTCCATATAACCCAGAAAACTTAACATTATTTGAAAATGGGGATGAAGGTTGGGATGTCTGGCAGGCCCCTGTGGGTGAATCATAGTATAAACCTTTTTAATTTTGAAGCAAATCTATGTCATCCTTTGCGGGTAGTTATTCTATTGTGGAGAAACACAAAACATGATTGCTTTTAGGGCTTATGTAAGACTAATCACTTGACCTTTCACCACCAATCTATCTTGAAATTCAAGGTGTTCATCATGAACTAGTGCTGTCAGAACCCATCAAGCCCTTACATTGGCTATGAATGGCAGTACCTATCTACAAAGGGAATTAGTAGAAACAAGGCTCAGATGATTACTGAAAGTACAAGTAAGTTGACAATGAAAGTGTTTGTGTCTCCAAGATTTCTACTGGCTCTACAGTGACACCTGTTTCTTAACCAGCACTAATGTTCTATGGAAAGTTCCTTATAACTTCTTTAAGAGGGGGAAAAACACATTGGTGTGATTTCCAAGTAATTTATATAGTAGGCTGGTACCAATCAATAATGGACATTAGCACTCACTCAGGGATAGTCTAAAGCAAGATTTTAGAGAAAAATCTTTCTATCCAGCAGTCAAATTTGTTATGGAAGGAGCGAGGTCCAAAATTTCCAAACTGTACCAACACATAGGGCAGCAGCTTACAGTCTGGCTGAGAGCCATTAACTTATTAAGGAACATAAGTAAAAAACTGCTAGGAAGAAAGATAGAAAAGTGGTATGTGGACAGATATTTCTAGTAACATTATTTATTCCCCATGACAATGTTTCACAAAGAACAACAGAAGCAGAGGTGAATCTTAATAACCAGATAGACAAGATGAATGGTTCCTTGAATGCCAATTAGCCTCTCTCCAAGCCATCCTTAACCTTATATAATGGGCTCATTAATAATGTGGTAATAGAGGCAGGGATTGAGGTTATATAGGAGCTCCAGCAACAAAAGCTTCCACTCAACCAAAAATTGACCGGTAATACTCACTGCTGAGAGCCATACCTGCCAACATCAGACTAACACTAATAGCACAATGTGGCACCATTTCCAGAAAGGATTTCTTTTGGCTGTACTGGCTTTCTCCTATAATAGAAGGTGGAGTAATTTTTCTCAGTGAAATAAATATTTGCTTTGGATATTTATACCATCTCTGATTTGTATAGCATAAGCTATGATCAGTCATCACTATAGTGTGTTGTTTCTTCTGTAACCTGTATTTATGAGTCTGGGAACAGAAGGATGGGATAGGTAACACTATCTCTATTAATTATCTTAATTATATAATGCAGTGTTTTTCCTTTGTATCTTTGAAATTTTGGGCTCTGTTGGACTAGACATTGTGGTAGGCAATGTTCTGAAAATGTGACACTCACAACAGTCTTGTTTCCTGGTTATTCAATCTAAAGTCATCCATGTACTTCTATGGAAGGATATGTTGTGGCATAAATTAAAATCTCTCATTAATTTGTCCTAAAATATGCAGATCATCTCAATATACCTAACCCAATAAGATATACCCTGAAAAACTATCAGTAAAGAAAGCATGAAAAATTTGACACATTGTTTCTAGTTTTGAAGACAGAGGAGATAATCCAATAAGGAATTCAGGTAGCTTCTAGAGGATGGGTTCAACCTCTGGTCAACAATGAAGAAACAGGAACCTCAACGTTACAATATAGTAAATTAAATTCTGCCAACAAACTGAAAATTTTTGAAGTATATTCTTCCCAAGATCCTCCATGAAAGAGTCTAGACTAACACCTTGATTTTGACCTTGGGTGATTCCAAGCAGAGAAACCAGATGAGCCATCTAGACTTTTAATGTACAAGAACAATGAGATGATAAATGGGCATTTTGTAATAAATTGTCATTTGATAATATGTTTCATAGCAATAAAAACTAATGCAGAGTTCTTGGTTTCTAAGAGACCAACTACTTCTTTTGAAATTGGCCAATTATTTCATTAAACTGGAGATCATGGCTGCTACAAAGCTATTTACTTAGTTCATGGCAAGAAAACCAACAGGTAAATAAGAGGGTTTCTATAATGACTGGGAAGATTAATTTGGTTGCTTACAGAAAGTTGGGATAAAGTCTGTAGTTTTTTGTGTGTGAAGAAAAAATAATAATAAAAACTATAACTCAATTATTCTCCAGACCCTTGTTTCTTGGCTATAGACCAGAGGCCTACTTCATCCTCTAGAGGACACCTGAATTCCTTATCATATGATTTCCTCCATCTTAAAAGTCAGAAACAATATGTTAATTTTTTCATGTTTTTTTGTTTGTTTTGCTGATAGTTTTTTAAGGTACATCTTATTGGTTTATATACTGAGCAATGAAATGTTGGAAACAGACTAACTTAGTTAGTACATCATGACCAGATCAGGTGCTTGCTGAAAGCAAAGGAGATATAGAGTAGGGAGTAAAAAATGATGTTCTAAAAAGTAAAGTGTAGTGGCCAATTACATGAATAGGACCACAATAGTTATGCAGTACTTATTATATTCCTCTACATATTAGTATTTACCTGTGTAAAATTATTTCCTACATTATCTTTTTCTATTTCCTGAGTACATAAAATATGACAATAGATGTTAATACATTTATCAGTGTTTTAGTGCCATGATATCTGAGAGGGTTTATATCTCAGCAAGAAATAAATGAACATCACCCAAATGAATGAAGTGATATATGATATTTTTAATTCACTATTTAATAGAGATTAAGCATTTGCATAAAATAGAAGTAGGAATTTTTGTCTTAATTTGGGAGTGAAATGTGCTAAATGGAAATGTATATCAATACCAAGTTTATATGGAATAATCTATGTGATAAGACTAAGCTGAAACTCTGCTTTTGACAATACCCTTTCCTATGTATTTCTGAGTTAGAGTTGATCAAAATAGAAATTTACTGGAGATTTGAAAATTAGAAGTGAAACAGATGATATTAACCTCTGAGGGCTGCAATGGTAAGAGTGATGCATACATGCTAATATATCCCAGCTTGCCTCCACAGTACATTGCTTCATGTCCAGCACTTCTATATGATTACTGGCCCTGATAACCAGCAATGACGTCAGACCCACCATCAGACACAGAAACAACAGCTGTCACTGAGCTCTTCCTGCAGCTCCTCTCATATGACTCCAGAATGACTTGCATGGCTTCCATATCCTCTTACAAGAACCTATTTGCCTGTTCCTGCCAGTACTTCAGGCTGATGGAAGTTCTTCCCTCAAATTCTCCAACAAACTCATTGGAATTTTTATTTCACAAAGTTTTTTACAAGTGTAAGGTTGTTCTATTATAAATATCTCTTTCCATAATAATCATAATGATTCCATTTCCTTCATTTATCTCTGTGGTGACCACTTAATTACTTCTGACAACTTTGCCTGCCTCTTACATCACCATGCTTCAAGTGGACCTTATGCTGGCCATGTTGGATCTTCTCCCTTATTTCTTCCATAGCCAATCCATGTAACTCCACACCAAGTGCCTGGAGTTCCTCTTGATTTGATTCTCAAGTGTCTGTATCATGCAAAAGTGAGGGAAAATTAACTCCCATTGGGAGGACTTTGACCAATTCTCAACATGGGAGGCAGCCTAGAAAATGAGTTTCATCCTCTCCTAACAAATAATGTGAAGCACATATTTTTATGTATTCCATCTAGAAAAATGCCAAGTGGTTCACCCACCAAGAAATGTTTTATTTTTGTCCAACTCATGATGAGGCAAAAGGGATTACTTCACTGGTGATTTCACATTGCTTTTCACCCTTACTTAGTGCATTTTATCCTTTCCACATTTTCACTGTTTGGGGGCTTCAATGTCCAAAGACACACTTTGCTTACACCCTATTTTTTTCTATAAGACCAAAATAAAACATATGACAATTGAATATATGAATACTCTAGCAATGAGAATCAAAATGTATGGGACAAATATGAATGGCATGAAGCAGATGGAGTGATTGGATGTATTAGGCTCAGAAATAGGGAGAAAATGCCAATATTACCAAATTTGGTGAATTTATATGCTAAATCAAAATTTGAAGAAAATTATGTAATGAGAAAAACAGGTTTGACAGGGTTCAGGTTAGGATAAAGAACAGATTTTCAACCAGTCTTTTGAAAATAAAAGTTAAAGTTTTCCAAGGATGGGATAGAAAGTTAGAAGAAGAGAATATAACATTGGCTATCTTATTAATTAGAAAGGTCTCCTTTCCTTCTTTCCTATTTAGCCCCCAATGCTATGGAAAGAGTAATGGTAACAATAGTAAACATGATGCTTTTCAATAAAGGTGACTATAGAAATAAAATGTATATACTACCAAAATGAATAGAAAGAAATGGAGGGGTAAAAGTTTTTGAGAATTTTGTAATTTTCTCAAGTCATATTCTTCCTTCTTTTATATTAATGTTACACTGACCAATGCTGATAAAACTTTCAGAGCATTTAATTTCTTGCTAACTTTTGCTATAATCTTTCAGCACATTTCTGAAGCATATCTCTTTATATTTAAAACTTCACGGTCAAATGGCTCTACTTAATCAGCCTTTATTAAGTGTAGCTATTTTCAATGTCATATATAAGTGAAATGTGTATATATGCTGAAGTGGGTTCTAATTCAATTTTAAATTATTGACAAGAGACGAGCACTTTACCTGCACTGTAATTTATCCAATCAGGAAAGCTAGCAGATTTATCATTTTTATGCTAGAGTTTGACACCTTCTTATCTCCTTATAATGGGAGTCCCTGTTGTCTTCTGTAGCTCTGAGAAAGAAAATATGTTTTGTTTATGTCAAAAGAGGGTCATATACTAAAACTTCCACTCTCTTCCAGAGTCCTCAACTATAACCATATGGACAAAATGACAACCTTGTTTATTAAAACAAAGTTGAAACCATATTAAAATTCAGCCATTTTTAAGACAAGTAGAACATGATGCAATACATTAAAGACTGAACATCAATAATTTCTTCACTAGGACATCCAGTATCCAGGTCATGACTTAATCATGGTTCTGGATTATACATGAGGTTTACCTCTGAGTAATGGAGAAACAAAGTAATGAACTAAAAAGAGGAAGTACATCAAGTACAAAGAAGTCCTCCTTTTCTTAATGATAAGTTAGAAAAATGCTTTTCAGCACAATAAATGTATGAACCTAGAGGGAAACAGAAATACAGGCAAAATAAAATCAAAATGAAGCAATCAAAGTAAAACCACGGTGCCACTAGTATTACAGTCCACAACTGAAAATGGAGGCAAATAGGCTTAGTCTACAAATATTTTCATACTTTAGGAGAAATACAAATAATGATTAGCATTTTTGCTTATCATTTTTATACTTGAATTTTCCTTAAAATAAAGGAATATGAACAGCTTTAGTGAAGATTCTTATTGAAACTTCAAAATATATACATTAATCTCCTTAGATTCCTTTGTTGGGGAAAATGATAAAATAAATACCTGTGTCATGTTTTATAATTTTTGCCTAGAGTCTGCCTTTTAAAACTCTTTGGACTATAAATGATAAAAATATAATAAATGATATATTCAAATATAATATCTAAGGTAGTATGCTAATTTTTCCAAAGTAGCCTAGAAGACCAGCAATATTCACATTTTATTTATCTAATGAATATGGAATAGACATGCCACTTACCGAGGACAAAAGCTATGGCATCCTTTGAGCACTTAACTTTTTTCAAATTCTTTCTTCATGATTCCACTTTAATTTCATCCTTCAAAACTATACTTCTCTCTTGCACAGTGGCACCTGCAATCTCAGTCGTTCAGGATGCTGAGACAGGAGAACTGCAAGTTCAAAGCCAGCCAATGAGACCCAGTATTTAAATAAAATACAAAATATGGCTGGGGATGTGGCTCAGTGGTTGAGTGTCCCTCAGTTTAATACCTGGTACCCCCCACCAAATATTTCTTTAAAAAGTGTTAGGTAATTCAGACAATCTTCTAATACATTTGTATCATAAACAGGATGATTAACATTTTTTCTCTGTATTATATTTATATCCTGGATTTCCATGAAAATTCCAGAACTTAAACCTCTAAATCTTAGAAATATTTTTTTAAACTGTCCACCTGTGTGATTGATCATGACATGAAGAGAAAACCTAGAAGTCTCGAAAAGCAAAATTCTGCTCACATGTGTTGGTTAGTAATCATTTTTCTCCTCAAGAAAGAAATCTCTAGAAAAAGTCAAAGGAACTCGATATGTCCATTCTAAAAATGAGTAGCAACAGAGAATTGATTACCTGGCTTTCTGACCTAATCTGCCAAGATTTTTTCCATTGGGTATGTACAAATAGTTTTGAAATTTGCTATAAAAACAACTTCCCAAGTATTCAATTTGTTGCCTGCTATGATTTGTATATTTTCTTCCTCCAAAACTCATGCTAAAATGTTATTATTATTATTGTGGCAGTAGTAGGAGGCAGGACCTCAAGGAGGTGATATAGCATGAGAACCTCATTTTGAGTGGAATTAACACCACTAACACAGCAAATTTGGCCCCTCTTTGATTTTGCCTTTCTGCTTTCTGCCATGTGATGGTACAGCAAAAATACACTAACTAAAGACTGGTATCTTGCTCTTGAATTTATCATCCTTCAGAACTGCAAGAAAATAAGTTTCTGTTCATTGTATTTATAAATCTACCTTGTTTTATATATCCTGTTTATACTATCACAAAAGGGACTGAGACAAATTAGAATTGGAGAAATGGTATGTTGCTATTCAAAATATTCTAAAAATATAAAAATTGGGTTTGAAACTGGATAATTTATAGAGATTAGACATCGGAGGAGCAAAATGAAAAAATCCTAGATTTCCAGAAAATTGTTAAGATGATAGAGTTCTCTTCTATACCAGTACCAGCACCAGTTTCCCCTTCATTAAAGTCTTAGGATGGGACATTTGTCACACCGATCAACTGATATTGGTGTGATTTTTTGACTGAACTTCGTGGTTTATCTGGATTTCCATAAGTTTTACTTTGTATCTCTTTTTTTATTCTAGGATGTCATTCAGGGTACCACATTAATACAGCCATCATATGTCATTAGGCTCCTCTACACAGTCACAGTTAAATTCTTTTATTACCTTCTCAATTCCATTCTGAGGTCACCCAATATACTGATTTTGTTTTATTCATGTAGTTATGGTTCATTATTTGTGCCATAAACTTCTATAAGTTTTAATAAAAGCGTCAAGTATCTGCACTATAGCATCTTATAGAACAGTTCTACCACTGTAAAATAATCTATTTAATCTACTCAACTTTCTTTCACCACAAAGCCCCTGTAAACAACTGATCTCTTTCTTATCTCTACAGTTTTTCTTTTTCCAGATTGTCATACAAACAATCTTAAAATACTTAGCTGTATTTTAAGAATCTTAAAATACTGAGCTGTTTCAGGCTGTCTTAACAATATTCATTTGGAATTCAGCCATGTTGATGTGTGGGATGATGGCTCATTAATTTTTATCTCTAAATGGAATTCTACTGTATAGACATATCATTATGTGTGTATCCATTTACCTATTGAAGGACAGCTTGGTTGCTATGGTTTTTTGTTGATCAAGAAAGAAAGCTGCTAAAATATTTCACACACAGATTTTCTAATTAGGTGAGTAAATACCTAAGGGTACAATAGATATATCATCTACTAAGATAAGTTTTATCCCCATAACAAATTGCCAAGTTGTTTATAGAGGGATTATACCATTTTTTCATTCCTAGTAGCAAAGAAAGTTTCTTGAACTCCCCATCCATTAAAACAATTGATATATTTAATTAAAATCATTTTAGCCATCCTAATAGATGTGTAGTACTATTTTGTTGTTTAAATTTGCATTTCCCTTATCACAAATATTCTTAATGTCTTTTCAAATATTTCTTTGCTATCTCTTATTGTCTGTTCAGATCATTTTTTCTATTTTAATTTGGACTTTTCTTTATTGACATTCTAGAGCTCTTTGTGTGTTCTTGATTCAAGTTCTTGATAAGACATGAACTTAGGAAACACTTTCAGTTTGTGATATTTCACAGAGGAAAAATTTTAATATTATAAAAGTAAAACATAAACTTTTCCTGTTGTTTTGGCCATTGTATCTAAAAACACACCACAAAGACCCAGTTTACATAGATTTCCTCAAGTTTTTTTCATGAATTCATAAGTTTTTCATTGTAAATGAGATCTATGATCCATTCTGAGTTAATTTTGATGTAGGTTGTAAAGTATGTTTTCTTTGCATATAATTATTTCAACAATATAGAAAATATTACCCTTTCTCAATTAAATTAGCCTTATAAAGAATAGTTTACTATAATAGTATCCATGTATTTCTGGACATTGTTTCATTGACTATGTCATTACCTTGCATATAGGGTGCTGTCTTGATTACATTAACTTTTTTATACATTCAGCTTGAAATCAGACAATATAAGTCTTCCAATTTTTATAACTTAAATTATTCCTTTTGCCCCATTCTCTTTCTTCTTCAATTATTTCAATTAAGAACATATTATAACTTTTGATTAATATCAGAATTTTTTATATCAAAGCTTTTGATGTTCTTTTTTATTCATATTTTACTTTGCCTTTCAGCTGGGAAATTTCTGTTAACTTATCTTCAAGTACTCTGATTCTTGCCTTTGCTTATGAACTCTTTGAAGGCACTATTCATCTCTGTGACTGTGTTACTGATTTCTGGTATTTAACATTGATTCTTTCTTAGGGTTTCCATATCACTGGTGATGTTCATTGCCCATCAGTTCTTTTATATTATCTATTTTTTTATTAGAAACTAAAATGTGTTAATATTTCAAATACCTTGTTTTTATTGCAGATTGTATGTCTCAACAGTCTTTTTTTTAATTTGTGTCTTCAGCATTTCTTATCTCTTGTTGCTTTTAGATATTACATAATTTTGTTGTTCATGTTGTTGAAAGCAAGACATGATGAATGTTGTAATAAATATAAGGATAAACAGGCTTCTAGTGTGAAGACTTATGACAATTAGCTTTGATTTGGTACTCTAAAGTCTGTGCCTACTCATACATTGATTGTGGGACTGCAAAATGGTACAATCACTATGGAAAGCAGAGTGAAGATTCCCCAGGAGTTGGAATGGAACCACCATTTGACTCAGCTATCCCACTCCTCGATTTATACATAAAGAACTTAAAATCAGCATACTATAGTGATGCAACCACATTAATATTTATAGCTACTCAATTCACAATAGCTAAGTT
Source organism: Marmota flaviventris (assembly GCF_047511675.1). NCBI lineage: Eukaryota > Metazoa > Chordata > Mammalia > Rodentia > Sciuridae > Marmota > Marmota flaviventris. The sequence goes on along the minus strand of NC_092499.1, from coordinate 52,351,119 downwards.
ATGGAACCAAGCTAAGTGCCCTTCAACAGATGAATGGATAAAGAAAATATGGTACATATACACAATGTAATATTACTCAGCCTAAAAGAAGAATGAAATTATGGCATTTGCCAGTAAATAGATGGAACTAGAGAATATCATGCTAAGTCAAATAAGCCAATCCCAATAAACCAAAGACTGAATGTTTTCTCTGATAAGCAGATACTCATCCATAATGTGAATGGGGGCAAGTAGGGAAGAAGGAAGAAAGCTTGGATTGTGCAGAGAGGAGTTGGGGGGAGGGGCTTGGGGATGGGAAGGACAGTGGAATGAGATAGAAATTATTACCCTATATACACGTATGATTACACTACTGGTGTGAATCTGCAGCATGTACATCAGATGAATGAGAAGTTGTGCTGTATTTGTGTACAAAGTGTCAAAATGTATTCTACTGTCATGTATAACTGATTAAAACATTTTTAAATGCACTGAATAAATTGGTTTACTTGATAAGATTCTTAAAAAAATAGTTTGTGTCTAGCAGTTCTTTCAAGGTAATCCATGGCTATTACTCTGAAAATGTATGGTATGGGGGTCAGATATGGGGAAGGAGACCATGCTATAATCACTGGATTATTTCAGACTTTCAGTGTGTCTATGCCTCAGGAATTTGGCCTCTACAAATTTATGTCCCATCTTCAAGGGTGTAAATAGCTCTTACACCATTATTCCCTCCTCCTTTCTCTGGTTGCAATTCTCCTTGTCTATTTTCTTGAATCCTTGTCGATTTGTGGCTTTATAGTTTTTTCCCTCAAAGAAAACATGAAGGCCAAGGCTGGTTGGAACTGGGTGGAATTTCTTTCCCCAGATGTGATAAGGTTTCAAAACAGCACTCTGGGGACACCTTTGCTAGTAAAGCGTTTGAGAGTTCTGTGGTGGCTATTCTACATCTTGTTTCAGGACTGTGAAGATATGTTTCTCCGACCCTTGTTCTGATAATTGTTTGGGATTCTAGGAAAGAAATCTATGAAAATAACTGGGACTCTTCATGAGTGTAGCTTCTAAGTTTCTCAGCACTCAGTTTCTAGAAATTCGTCAAATTTACTATTGAAATATTCCTTTTGATTTGTGTTCAGTGGATTTTTCTATAGGTGACCTACTCACCAATACACAATCCCTTGAGTTGCACTCCTCTCTCCAGATTTCTGAGGAATAATTTTTTCATACAATTACAGTTGTCCAAAGGATCTGAGAAAAGGCAATAGAAAATAAAAGCTTTTCAGTTTATTCAGCTATTCTTGATAAGAATAGGAATAATGACTTCCAAATATTATTACAAATCACAACTCTTATCATGCTTTTATGCTATTTTTTTGTAATTGTCTTTTAATGTTTATTATTAGATGAATAAAATTTTATCTTACTGCTGTTTTACTACTAGGAAAATAATGGATATATTCATATCATCAAGCTATTATAGGTAATTAATATGTGTATTTATAACAGTTTTTATTAGAATATCAATGAGTTTTTACAGTTTGACAAAAAGAACACATAATCTTAGCATGAAATTAATTTTTTACCTTCCTTTTTATTTTATTTTGTTATCATAGTGCCAATTCCTTTTGAATTTTCATTATCGATAAAAAATTATTCACATGAGTAATAATTTTTTATCATGCCAGTTTTTATTTTCCCTTTTACCCTCTGCTTTTTTTCTGATTATTTAGTTGGTTAACTACTTTATTTTGTTAGTTGTCTCAGAAACTTTGCATGCCACTGAATGATCCATTTTTTTAAACATTTTAGCTTCATATTTGAGCATATTTTAGCTGGGTATTTTTTGGGTTAAAAATATTAATCTTCTAATTTTTAATTTGTTAATAATGAGTTGTATTTATAGCATTTTTTTTAATTCTAAAAATTTCTTATTTTGGAAATTTTTCCTCATCCCAAATTCCCAAATGTTCAACATAATTATCTGTATTGTGACATTTTTAAAAATTAATTTAACCCATGATAGTTCTATTCATTCTAAAAATATGTGTATCTTTTCTGTTTAGTAAATGCTTTTTTGTGGTGCTTTGTTCTTCCTTTCTCTTTTTTTCTTTTTCTTCTATCTTTCTGGAGATATGCATAAAGTAGGAATAAAACCTGAAAAATAATGTTTTTCTTAGTCTTCATTTATGTGATACTCTAATACAATTATGATATTTTATGGTCATTTATGTGTTAATTTTAAAATTTATTTATTTTAATTAGGTATATATGACAGCAGAATGCATTTTGATTCATTGTACACAATTGCAGCACAACTTTTCATTTCTCTGGTTGTACACAATGTAGCATCGCACTATATGTGCAGTCATACATGTACCCTGGTAATAATGTATGTCCATCTAGTTTCAATTTCATTGATTCCTGCCCTGATTTTAATTATTTCCTGTCTTCTACTACTTTTAGTGTCAGTTTGTTCTTCTTTTTTTAGGACTTTGAGATGTATTGTCAGGTCATTTATTTGTTGACTTTTTCTTCTTTCAATGAATGAGCTTACTGTAATGAACTTTCCTTTTAGCATTGTCTTCATAGTGTCCAGAGATTTTGATAAGGTGTATCAAAGTTCTCATTTACATCTAATTTTTTTTTATCTCCTTCCCGATGTCTTCTTTTATCGATGTGTCACTCAATAGCATGTTGTTTAGTCTCCTGATATTGGAGTAGCTTCTATTTTTTATTTTATCATTGATTTTTAATTTCATCCATTATGGTCAAATAGAATGCAGGGTAGTATCTCTATGTTTTGCATTTTCTAAAACTTGTTTTGTGGCATAACACAGGGTCTGTTTTGGAGCAGGATCCATGTACTGCTGAGAAGAAAGTGTATTCGCTTATTGATGGATAGAGTATTCTACATATTTTAAGTCTAAATTATAGATTATTTTATAGAGTTCTATAGTCTCTTTGTTTAGTTTTTGTTTGGAAGATATATCCAGTTGTGGGGGGGGTGTATTAAACTCACCCAGTATTATTGTGTTGTGTTCTATTTGGTTCTTATATTTGAGAAGGTTTTTTTTTTTTTTTTTTTTTTTTTTTTTTTGTATATATAGATGCCCCATTGTTTAGGGCATAAATATTTATGATTCTTATGTTGTGTTAATGTATGAATCCCTTAAGCAGTTTGAAAGGTCCTTCTTTATCCATTTTCACTAGCATTGGTTTGAAGTCCACTTTATCTGCTATGAGGATAGAAACCCCTGGTTGTTTACATGGTCCATTTGAGTGGTACATTTTTTTCCCACCCTTTTACCTGTCTGTGGATGTCTTTCCTGTGAAATGAGTCTATTAAAGGCAGCATATTGTTGGGTCTTTTTAAATCCAATCTGACAGTCTATGTCTTTTAATTGATAAATCTAGGCCATTCACTTTCATGCATTCATGGTTATTATTGAAATATGATTTGTATTCCCAGACATTTGGGGTTATTTTTGGTTTTTAACTTGAGTTGGTTTCTCCTTTGACTGGCCTTTCCTTTAGTATAGTTCCTCCCTTTGCTGATTTTCATCATTGTTTTTTATTTCCTCATCATGGAATATCTTGCTGAGAATCCTCTGTAGTGCACGCTTTCTCAATGTAAATTTTTTTAACTTTTGTTTATCATGAAAGGTTTTAATTTCATCATCAAACTGAAGTTTAATTTTGCTGGATATAAGATTTTTGGTTAGCATCAATTTTTTCAGAGCTTGGTATATGTTGCTCCATGATCTCTTTGCTTTGAGGGTCTGAGTTGAAAATCTGCTATGATCTAAATTGGTCTCCCACTATATGTGATCTGCTTCCTCTCTCTTGTGGCTTTTAAAATTCTATCCTTATTCTGTATGCTAGGAATTTTCATTATAATGTGTCTTGGTGTAGATCTGTTGTAATTTTGCACATTTGGTGTTCTGTAAGCCTCTTGTATTTGGTTTTCCAATTCATTATTCATGCTTGGGAAATTTTCTGATATTATTTCATTGAAGAGATTTTGCATTCCTTTGGTTGGAATCTCTTTGCCTTCCTCTATCCCAATAACTCTTAGATATGGTCTTTTGATGCTATCTCATAATTCTTGGATGTTCTGTTCATGTTTTTTTTAACATCTTCACTGTGTGGTTTACTTTATTTTCAAGATTATATATTTTGTCTTCAGTATCTGACATTCTGTCTTCCAAGTGATCATGTCTGTTGGTGATGTTTTCTATTGACTTTTTTATTTAATTTACTATTTCCTTCATTTCAAGGATTTCTGACATTTTTTTTCCAGAATCTGTATCTCTTCCTTGAAATAATCCTTTGCTACCTGTATTGCTCCCTTATCTCTTTGTTGGTATCATCAATGGATACCTGTATTTGCTCCCTTATTTCTTTGTTGGCGTCATCAATGGTTGCCCATATTTTCTCACTTAGGTCATTCTTTAATTCATAGATCATTTTAATTATGTACATTCTGAACTCCTTATTTGACATTTTATCAAGTGTGCTGTCCATGAATTCTATTATTGTAGTATCTTGGTTTGTTTGGGGCACTTTCTTCCCTGTTTTTTTTTTTTTTGTTTGTTTGTTTGTTTGTTTTATGTTGTCTATGCGTCTTCCTATCTTGCAGTGTAGACCTGAGATATTACAGTTTCTATGCTATAATCTTGTTGTGTCCCTCAGATTACCTGTACCTCACCTTGGTGCTGTGCTTCTGGAACCTGGCCAGTGTCCCACAATGGATGCTACTGCACCTAAAGGTGGAAGTTATTGCATGGGGAGGGCTATGGTGATGGCTGCAGTGTCCCAAGAGGAGATGGGCTAGGCCTGGACTCCTGGGTGGGTCAGTGGCTCTAACCTTGGCCTAGGCTCCCCTGTGGTGTGACAGTCCTAAGCCTGGGCCTAGGCTCCAGCGTAGGTCTGCTGGTTGGTGGGGGTGGTCATGGGCTTAACCTTGGTCTAGGCTCCCAAGCCATTTATGAGTTATTGACCTGGAAAAATATCTAGCTGACCTGTAGTCAGACTGTGGTTGGGACTTGATATCCTAGATTCTGAAATACGTACTATGACTTGGAGAAGGATGAGTCTTTTGTCTTGTCTATTCCCATTTTCTATCCCCATATTCAGATAAACATGCTATTCTGATTTGGATACCTCATATGAATATTTCAAAACTAAAAATTAAAATAATATACACCTGCTTAGCACTGACTCTAACATAAATTTTTCAAAACTCACATCTTCTTTTTCCCCATACCATCCCAAGTCTTGGTATTCATAATTTTTGCATGTACACATTAGCAAACATAACAAGTAAGAGAAAATATATGAGACATTTTGACTTTGCTAGGTTACTTACCAGGTAATTTTCTAAATAATAATTAAAAACAAGAAACTTTTAGTTTTTATTCTATAAAATACTGATTTGTTTCACAAGCATTATTTTGAACTGTGCACAAATAATGTAAAGAAAGATTCTGAGAAAAGGTACTGAGCATGAAGAGCACTCTAACATTTCTTAATGGACTTTCAGTGTTGGATATACTTAAGTGGAAATATTACCTTAGAAAGATAACATTATTTCATGTATGAAAGCTCAAGGTTTATATTATTTTGAGAATTGCAACTATTATTCTCAAAAAAAATCAAACTTTGGATTAATTTTTTTTTCTGTATTATGGCAAGAAAAGCATTGATGTTATATAGATGACAGTTTCTAAAGGGAAAAGTTTAGATGTCAAGAATAAGTTAAATAATTGGCAATGTTTAGAGACTTTTGAAAGAAATAAACACCTAAAATCATTTATCTCTGAAAAAAAGCTTAAAGTAATCATAACTTTTTTATTGAAGTTTGTTTAATATGATTTCCAAAGTTTGTTTGTTTTTTTCCAAAGTGAATGTCAATTTTCTATATACATTAGCCAACTCTTCTTTGCTGAAGTGGAAATGATGTCAAGATTAAATGGATAGTATCAAGAGGTATATGACTACAATTTAGACTTCTTCATATGCCATATGGTTGTCTTTCATGAATTTTGACTTAGGTTTTCCTTGTCCATTTCCCTGTTCTCCTCTCTCTACACTGTGTGGCTGTCTTTACTTACTGTTAGGTTCTTTTTTTTATAAATTTAATATATGCACAAACATGCCAACCTTCTTATATTATCCCTATTCCTAACAACCTCAGTGTCTTAACTCTTTTTTATTTAAATTAGAGAATCTAATAACTTCACATCAATTTCTCATTGTAGGCTATGCCCTGGGTACTGAGCAGGCCATATTATGGACTCTATAATATGGCCCTAGCTAGATATAAAAAACAGATATAGCAAGATCTATAATTCTTTAAACAAAAATCGTAACTACTCAAGTAAAGGAGTTGTAATCAGTGCGCCATTTTAAGATATAAGTAGTCATTATCAAGAATAATTTTATTCTGGGGAATTGTTTTCTTATCGGTTATTTTTAACAATTAGCATTATGATTTCAAAATATTAGCCTTGATTATTGTAATAATGTTAATTCGTGTCTAGTTTTAATCTCATCTGAATCCTCAAAGCAGTCAGAAAATTTGTGAACTATGAATGACTGTATTGCCTTAATTTGATGATAGTTCAAATTGAAAAAGAATATCTGATTCAATAATGTAAAGAGAGAGCCAGATTATAATACTATAATAAAGACTACAATCATTATTGTTAAAGATTTAATCTGTTCATATTCTCTGACCTATTTGATATATCTTATACATAAAATAAAACATTTTTACATTGATGACACAATGGGTCCCAAGATGAAATGTCTAAGATCAGACCCAGAACTCTAGAACTAGTCTACCAACTTTTAAGAATAGTTGTGAGTTCTGTGTTCCAGTCACAATAAGAAACAGATATGGACTATGAGTAAATTATTTAAAAAGAGATATGTTTCACATAACTAAATTATTTAAAAAGACTATGTTTCACATAACTCTAAATATAAACTTTCTCTAGAACATTTTGGCATCCTATTTACTTATTTTTAAGAAGTTTATTACAATATAATTCTCATAAAACTGGTTCACCTACTTAAAATGTAAAATCTAATGGATTTTAGATATTGCACTTATGCACACCCTTGATCAGAGTCCATTTTAGAATGGTTTTGTGACTTCCACAGAAGCCCCAGAACCTATAGCTATCACATCCTTATTCCCACAACCCCACAGTACCTCTAAGCAATCACTAATCTACTTTTTATTCATAGATTTTCCTCTTCTGGACATTGGATGTAAATGGAATCAGGTAAATATATGATCTTCTGTTACTAACCTCTTTTATTTAGCCTGTTTTCAATGTTCACACATTTTATGGTCTATCAATGTTTCATTCTTTTTTGTAGCCAAGTAATATTTCATTGTAGTAATAGACCATATTTTGTTTATACATTCATCACTTGATATACATTTATACATTTATTTTTTTTTTACTTTTTGGCTTTTTATGAATAATGTTAACATTAACATCTATGTGCAAGATTTTTTAATCTACCAAACTCCTCCACAATATATAAAGGTTCCAGTTTCTAGAAATCCTTGTCAACACTGTTAATAATTATCTTTCTTATTTTTTTCAATCCTACGAGGTGAACCTAGGACTATCTTCCATTGAGCTACATCCTCATCCTTTTGTATTTTTTTAAATTTTGAGATGAGGTTTTGCTAAGTCACCTAGTCAGGCCTCAAATAAATATGTGACCCTTTTACTTAGACTCCTGAGTCTCTGAGATTACAAGTGTGTGCCTGGAGTGATAGTCATTTTTTTTTTTTTAATTATAGACATCCTACTGGTTGTAAAGTGGTATCTCTTTGTGGTTTTGATTTTCATTTAGTTCATGATAAATGATTCCAATCATCTTTTTATATACTTATTGTTCATTTGCACATCTTCACTGGAAAAATATTTATGAGACACTTCAGAGGTATATCAGATTCTTTGACCATTTTTAATTTCATTGTTGAGATTTTTTCTTATTTCTTAATATTGGCACTTACAACTATGAAATTCCTTCTAATCACTCCTTTCCTTGCATCCCATGTGTTTAGACATGTTGTGTACCTTTATTTTCATTCATCTCAAATGACTTTCTGATTTTTTCTTTTGATTACTTATATGGTTCATTGGTTATTTGGCAGTAGGGCAGTTATTTTACACATATTTTAAGTGCCCCCATTTTAACCAATTATTGGTTTCTAATGTCACTCCATTGCAGTTAAAGAAAATATTTTTCACTCTCTCTACCCTTTAAATCTATTGAGGTTTGCTTTATAACCTACCATTTATTCTGCAGACTACTTCATGCACAATTGAGGGAAAAAATACATTTGGCAGGCTGTTGTCTGGTGAATGTTCCAGGGATGTCTGTTAGGTTCACTTGCTTTAGAGCTGCTCTCATTTGAATAGGGTTTGAGTAAGCCACAATGACTTATGTGTTGAGGTTTAATTCCCATTGTGATGTATCAAGAGGGTAGAAACTTAATCTGCCTACAGTGTTTAGAGAAAGTGCTTTTGGAGCTTACTTGTAAATTACATCAATTTACCCTTGCCTCATACTTTTTTTCTTCTTCTTGTCTCTGACCCCTAATATATTTCCTATGATGTTTATTTGTGAATTTTTGCATTTGTCGTATTTGGAGTCTGATGAATTTCCTAGATGAGTAAATTAGTACTGTACCTTAAATTTGGGAAGTTTCTGCCTTTATTTCTTCAAATGTTTTTATCTCCTCCTTTCTTTCTCCTCTCATTCTGGTAGCCCCAATTAGACGTATGTTGCTGTGCCTATCAGTGACTTAACATTTCTCTAGATCTCTTTATTATCCTTTGTTCCTTTTCCTTCATTCTTTGGTTAAGATAATCTCTGTCTTCCAGTTTATTTTTTCTTTCTTCTGTGTGAGTATACCATTTTTTTTTTTTTGAGAACTTAAAGTTCAGCGCCACTTTTTAACTCTAGTAATTTCCACTTGGTTCTTTCTCATGATTTTTATCTCTTTATATTCTTGTTTTGATGAAAGGTCATTGTTCTGTTTGGGGTCTGAAATGTTACCCCAAAACTCATGTGTTGAAATCATGGCCCCCCACAATAGCAAGGTTCAGAGGTGAGCCCTTTAGGTAATTATTGGATCATGAAGACTCTGATCTCATCAGTGGATTAATCCACTTTAAGGTTAAATCTACAGATAGCTGAATGGAATACTGAAAGGTGGCAACTAATTGGTAAAAGTCAATCACTGAGGTCATGCCCCGAAAAGGTTTGCCTTTCTCTGGCTCATTTATCTTTCTCTACTTTCCAGGAGCCATGAGATGAGCAGCTTTCCTCAGCCATGACCTACTGCCATGATGTTCTGCCTTAGGCTAGGGACAATGGAGTCAGCCGAGAATACATTGAACCTCTGAAACCATGAGCCCAAATAAATCTGTAGTCCTTTATTTTTTTCTTGTCAGGCATTTAGGTCACATGAATAAAAAGCCCACTAACGCAATCATCATTATACCTTACTTTACTTCTTTAATCACAGTTTTCTTTAGCTTTGAGAACACATTTATAATAGCAACTTTGGAGAATTTTTGTTAAATTTGGTATCTGCTTATTCTTATACAGTGTCTATTGCTTAATTTTTATCCAGTGAAAGAGTTATACATATTTTGGGGCATGTTTAATATTTTGTGGTAGTTGGAAACTGGATACTTTAGATAAACATTGTAGCAACTCTGATTTCTAGGTTCCAGTTCCCTCAAAGGCTTTTTATTATTTGCTTGTTCCTTTAGTCACTAACCAAACTATTTTAAGTGATGCATTCCCCAGTTCCTGTACCTCCCCCCCTACACACATACACAAAGGGCAAAGCCTCTGATCTTGTTCCTCTGTGAGACACCGATTTAGGCTTGTCCATAGTCACCCTGAGATGACAGTGGTTTTGTTATTGTTGTTGTTTTTCTAATCAGTTATACATGACAGCAGAATGATCTTCGATTCATTGTACACAAATGGAGTACACTTGTTCACTTCTCTGGTTGTATACAAAGTAGGGTCACACCATTCATGCAAACCCAAATAAATACAGTTATCTCATACTAGATAAAAGTGCCCAAAAGATACATTGAGAAAAAATAGTCTCTTCAGCAAATGGTGCTGGGGAAAGTGGAAATCCATATATATAAATGAAATTAAACCCCTATCTCTCACCACACACAAAACTTAACTCAAAATGGATCAATGACAATAGTTTTATAGGGCACTTTTCTGTCTTTCCCTGGTAATACCCAGCTGTTAAAGACCTCTAATGGCTGGATTATTATTCTTTTGTTTTCAACATTGCCCTTAGGCATAAATTACTTTGTATTATCCTGTAGTCAAACTTTAACTTTGAAGGGAGAGTTTCCAAACACAATGCTTGAAAGTTGCTCTGGCCTCAGGAGAGGACTCCTCTCCTCTTATTCCTTGGTTCTCTCCTGAAATTTAAACCCTTTACACTTCAGCCCCTCCCCCCGCATTGTCTTTCACCACAACCTACAGTGCTCTTGAGAGCATTTCTAAATTTATCTAGGTTCTGATACAATTAAAGTAAGATCCTTAACAATAAAAATTTTTTTTAAAAAAAAGAGATTAGACACTCTATTTTTAAAGCCTGCTCTATTGCCAACAAAATTTCCGTTAGGGCTCTGGAGCAGGTGATAGAGACAATGACAGTCCTCTTTATAAGTGGCATCCTTACTTTAGGAGCTGACTGCTTGATGGAGGGGGGCAGCAGCCTGAGGTTCTCTTGCCTTGTCTCTCTTGGCATGGACTCACTATCTCATATGCAGATCAAAGGTGATCAGGGCACTAGTTTCCCCCAATGTACCACACCCAAAGAAGAATCTCCATTCCATGAGTGATGTTTGAGTGGAAGAAGAGATCCTCTCCTCAGCTGAACTCTCCTAACATAGCCTCAGCAACACTGACATCCTGATCTACCAGAAAGAAAGTTCTGGGCTGGCATGTAGGGAGAGGGGAAGAGTGCTTTGCTCCTAATTTCAAGAGTCTGGAGTGGAGGCTCTCTGCCTTGCTTAACTGAAGATGGCAGGCAGTAGTACTTGTGGTCTAGTCACTATACATTCTCAGCTTTTCCTGAATATTTCTGAATTTCCTATTTATCCTTAAGACCATTGCCATAGCTTTACATTTGTTTTGTTTTTAAAACGATTTTCACTAGTTTTACTGGGTAAAAGTTTCATGCCTGCAGTCACTTTTTCTATATTATTTATTTTTAATCCCCAAATTAATTGGTAGTCTTAATTGGTATCTGTTAGGCTCTCTATATATCAATGAAGATGCTCAAATTCTGTCAGAGACTAGATATCCATGGTAGTTAGATACAACTATTTGTAAGAAATTAGGCATATAATATATGTGGAAAGATCATTCTTTTTTCTTTTTAAGTATTTTAATATTTGTTGATGGACCTTTATTTTATTTATTTATATGTAGTGCTGAGGATCTAAACCAGTACCTCATGATGAACCCAGCCTAATTCGACTTTAAGATTGGGAGCCATCTTGTCACAAAGTCATGAAAAGTTAATTCCTGTTTTACTATAAATTACTGTGATTTCTAAACTTGCTTGGAATGCCTGCCTGTGCCTTGAACTCACCCATGCCATGCTTTCCCTGACCAGATAACAACCCTCTCTGAAACCTTAATGGTACCTCATAAATTCTGGTGTTGGGATCCAAACTTACTCCCAAACTTGAAATGTTGAATCATTTAAATTATTAATCTACAATCTTTCTTTGTATTATTCGTGTCAAAATCTTGTTATCTGTAAGTTCTCACGACACCACCCTTTTGCAACTTTTTGTGCTATAAAACCATGTCCTAGAGAGCTCGGGTACTGTTCTCTAACCCAAGGATTGTAGGAGAGACAGTTCTGGCCAGAATTACAAGCTTGCTTTAATTTGATTTAAAATTGGTGTTGGTGGTCTTTTCTTTGCATCATAGTTTTAACACCTAACACATACTAAGCAAGCTCTTTACCACTGAGCCACAATCCTAGCCCTGGAAAGATCATTTTTGCCTATATATTTACAAATTTAATTTATTTTGCCTATGTTTCCAAATCATTTTACTTTATGTTTTAATGATTAAAGCATGATTGATTATGTAAATTGAGTTGCATGCTACAGAATTGGGTTTTTCAGTTAGATGCTAGTATTGCTACCACTAAGTACATAATGACAACAATTTAAGACACTTTTTCAACCACATTAGAGAATTACTTCATAGGACATTAAATTGGTTTAGAAAGAGACTGCCTGCTAGTACTTTTCTAGTGAATTCAAATATGATTTTTAGAGTTTAGTTTCTAGATCATCTCTTTAATCCAATAATTTGTTGTTTCATTTCCCAAAGGTTGAGAAGATAGTGTACATGTCGAGGTACACATAGAACAAGAATATGAATATAAACACAATATTTTCATAGCACAACATATTCTTTCATATATCAAAGTATAATGCATATACTAATTTAAAAACTGCAGACAAATACTTATTGATATTAATTTTTCTTCAGTATTTTTCCTCCTATTTATTTGTAAGAGTAATTAACAAATTAAAATTCCCAATGAAATACAGAATTTGGAAAACAATCCTGAGTTCATATTTAAGCACTATCGTGGTAATCTTCTTGGATTTTCTCTAGTTATTAACATTAAAATCCAAAACTTTTAGCTATTTCCAATAAATCATTAACTTAGAATTAAGGTAAATATTAAGTATAAAGTGAATTTAGATGATTACTAAAATATAGACCATAGGACTATTATTCTGTTATTTATGATTGCTAACAATGTTTACATTAATTATTTCACTTCATATATTAATAAGCAAATTAAATATTTTTTTAGCAATGAAAACTATTAGGTGTGACTCAAGAAAAATGATTTCCCACTTATAGTGTATTTTAGAGAAAATGATTAAAATTTTGGAAACCTCAATTTGTCCTCTGTCAAGTAATCTCAACAGGTTATTTTGATCAGTAAATGGAACAACATACACATTTTTAATACAAAAACCATATATAAAGAGATTATGCTTTATTAGTCATAATCATCAGCATAACAATTCATGTGTATCATTTTGGCTAATAGTTACTGCATTTCCTACTGCAAAATACTCATCTAGGAAGCACTATGAGGAGGAAAGGAAGTTCTCACCTGTTCTGAGCAAGAAAGGGAGGAACACAGTGTTGGAATATATTGATCTTGAAAAGATCTCAGTATACAATCATGGCCATGGATAAAGCTAGGCTTGTGCATCTGCTCTAAGCAACTAAGTAATCATGTTTCGGGAGTGAGCTGCTCAGGATCTGCACTTTAGCACATCTAGTTTTTTCTTATGGTGATGCAGAACAATAGCAGAAGGGAGGTAATAGCACTGACCTATGTGATATTCGCTGACCCATGTGATACAGTTAGTTCATAGTAACTTTGCATGGGATTTAAAAGCCTCTATTTATATTTTCTAACAACTTCATGACTTACAAATGTTTTAATCAATAATATAAAATATAACCAAACTGGAGATGCATAAAAATATAATTTTTCAAGGGAAGGTGTCAAATCACTGTTCTGAGAATTGAAGCGGAAAAAAAAATACATAGAAGGGGAAAAAGGAGAAATAGATCATAGCAAAAATTAAAATGTGGGAAAGATCAAAAAAGATAGATATACTATGACACTTATTTATTAAAAATTAATTTTTAAAAGTAATAGCCCATGTAGATTATAGAATCCTTCTCCTACTGTGGTACATTCAAAGTAGGAAAGGACAGGCAACTGGCCACAGCAAGTTCACCTTGCTAATGTACTGAAGAAAAGAAAAAAGACTAACAAAAAAAGCATTATCTTCAAGCACTTTCAGAATTAGATGGAATGACTGCCAATCTGAAGAATAAAGAGAATTAATTGCTAAACCTCTGAAGTTTATATTTACCTGTTGTTTTAAATAATATACTATTTAATGACTTAACATAGTCACTAAAAATCACCCAATGAAATTGAAATGCTTATATATATCAACTCTATTATACTTTTCTTGTATATCATTTTTATTTTAATATTGTAAAAATATCAGTGTGTATACGTGTAACTTTGGTATAATTCAAATACAGTGGATCTTCTATTTAGCTTACCATGAAAAAAGCAATTACATAAATTCCCTTTCAAAAAAAATATGGACACATATAGTGCCATTTCAAGTCAGAAAGGTCTTCAGTTATAACAAAATAAGCTAAGAATGTTTGCAACTTTTATATTTGGTAAATATAAGTAAAAGTTGAGTAGTTTGCAGATTCTCCCAAAGGTTTAAGCTGTTCTCCGCTGTGTATTTTTAGAATTCAAGTTAGTCCATATGGACTTGAGGAAACTCTTGAAATAACTGTCATTGCTACTAAAAAAAAACTATCTCCCAAGTAACTGAAAGATGGAAGCAACATCTAAAACTTATTTTTTTGATAACAGTGCACAATATATCTACTAGCACTATAACTCAGGGTTATTCTCTTAGGGTATAATATGTGTTTGATTTTAGTCTTTTTGGCTCTTAAACATTAAAAGAGCATCATACTATTATATTTTAATCTTTTCCTGCTCTAAAGATTACTATTATTTTATATAGAAAAAGTACTGAAAGAAAGTGAAGTTCTTTCACTAACTGTATCATATATAACAAATGTATATGTGTCAAGAAAATATGAAGGTCACTCCATCTTTTAGGACTATTTTGCAGCAGAGATCATTTTATAACTTCTTGGCATATACCACACTGTGCATTGTAAATGCTAGAACAAGATAAGAGAAGTTAAAATTGTTAGACTCCATTAATATAAATGTAGCAATTACCTAGATTTTTAAAAAATATATTTTTAATTGTATATGGACAAAATGCTTTTATTTATTTGTATGTGGTGCTGAGGATCAAATCCAGTGCCTCACACATGCTACGCAAGTCCTCTACCACTAAGATACAACTCTGGGCCCAATTAATTAGATTTTTAAAAATAAAAATGATCTAGATAATCAATGGATTTTTTTTTTCAGACTGCTTAAATAATTCTCCTCTTTTTATAGCTATTGCTAGGTTATGCCAAAAATAAATACTATATTTTGTCTTTATTTCCCCACTTTTAAAGATTTTAAACAATATAATTAATAGCATGTGATAAACGTAATTCATTTCATAAAATATTTTTATCATAAACAATTAAATGTATATATTTATTATTCAATAGCATTTGGTTTTACATATGTGTATACATATGAATAAAATAATAATTATGGATATTTTAAAATAAAGCAGGTATATTATATCAGGTAAGCACACATTTGGTAAAATATTCAAAAACCTCATGATTTTAAGGTAAGTAAATTTACCTAGCTTTTGCAACTTAGGTTGTTTCCAGGGAAACAGCAGCTGGCACACAGAAGCAGAATGTTTATAACTTTGATATTTCAGCTGTGCTTGTCAGGTAAATGATGGAAATGTCATTTTTCAAAGAAGCACCTGCAAGCTTTTGGGTTCCAACAGGTTCGCAGAATATAATATTTTAGCTTCTGAAAAGTTTTAGTTCATAATGTTTCTATATAAATTATAACTGTGGATGCTTTTCAAAGAAGCTTAATTACTCTAGGTCTATTTTAGAAAATGGCTTTTTAAATAAAATAACTGGCTTAGGGTAACATAGGATTATAATGGTCTGCAGTATTCCCAGAATCACATTGAGGAAAATTTGCTTTAGGTCAGACATCTCTTGGCAATAATTTTCATCCAGAGCCACTTTTGTACAGATAAAGCATCTCAATTCTAGAAATTAATTTCTCTGTGGCTATGAATTTGTGATTGTAGATTTCATTATCAGTGGTAAATCATACCTAGGTAATGGACTGGTCACCACTTTCTCAGCTACTAACCAACAAATATCAAAACCTGCTTTTTGATGACAGTTATTTGTTGTGTTTATCATATTTCTGTCAGAGAGATAATGAAGTGTTAATTCTCTGCTATTTTAAATACAAGAAAAATACTTATTAAGGTGGTATCTTGGCTTAGATACGCGGTGTCCCCATTTTTAATGCAGAAATGGTCAGAAGTAAAATGATTAGATGATGGGAGCTATATCCTAATCATTAATCTGTTGGATGAATTAATAATTCAAAAAGACTGCTGGACTAGATGGTAACTGTAGGCATGTGGGGCATGGCTGGAGGAAGTGGGTCACCGAGGGCATGCTCTTAGGGATTATATTTGTATGCCTGCCTTTTCTCCTCTCCCTCTTCTCCCTCCTTCCCTCCTCCCCCACTTTCTCTCTCTCTCTCCCTCTCCTCACTTCCCAACTCTCCCAGCCACCTTGGGCTGATCAGCCTTCACCCACCCTGCCCTTCTGCCATGATTGTTGTGTCTCACCTCCAGCTCAAGAGGATTGAAACCTCTGAAACCAAGAGCCAAAATAAACTTTTTCTCCTCTAAGTTGTTCTTATCAGGTGTTTGGGTCATAGCAACAAAAACCTAACACAGATGGTCATTACAATTCCTTCCTATTGATGCACTTAGAAAATTTGCCAGTACCTATCTTCAATGACAAAAGACTAAGGTGACAGAGAACTGTAGTCAATTTAATTTTTTTTCTCAAATTATACTTTCAAGATTATATTTTTTGTGCAAAGAAAACAAGGTAGTTTTTTAAAGAAAATAAAATTACACCCTTTGGAAAACATTACTTATGTTTCATATAAAGGACAAAAGTAAGACAAACTAAAAGATTTCATGAATCAGATTAACACTCCAACATTAAAAAGGAAAAAAAAAAAAAACACTCATAGTCTGTAAACTTAATACCAAGAAACATTTAGTCAAAACAGTCTAATCAAAGTCCACAATAAACTGGCACTTTTTAATGGGTCATTACTGGCTAAGGGCAAATGATCCATTTTTTAGTAATTCAATGGAGTTTATTGAGACACTGCTGCATATAGGGCATTATCAGGCTATTTTGAATAATACAAAATAAAGGAAAAATAGTTCTATTGGATAACTACCCTAGAAGTCTACTCCTGAACAGATCAACAATCTCCAGAAAAACAGGGGGCCCAGTCTTATCTTGGGCAAATCTCAAAATATTTGTATATTTCTCCGGAGTTTTTCTTGATTGATTAAACTCTTTCCATGTTCTTATTCTGTGTAAATCATGCATTTTCTTTTCCTAAGTGCATTGAAAGAAAGAAGAGGGGCCACTATTAATTAACACTATTGGGATGTGAGGGTAATCTGTCTGCAGACCGCTGTCACCCAGTCTATTTGCCAGAGTTGCTTAGGCTGATCTGAGGGGCTGGAGAGTGTCAATTTCCTTCTTCAATGTTTCCTCCCAAAGCTGAAATGTTACTAAAGAGGGACCATTCCTGATGAAAACCACTTTCCTGGCAATGGTGTAGGAGTAGCATATTCCCTGCTAGGACCCCTAAAAAAGCTCTCCGGTCCACTGGCAACATAACATACGATCTTCAAGCTTCCAGGATCCAAAAGATGCGGTGCATGTGGTAGTCTACCTATCTTTTAGGGAAGAGGGAAGGAAGGAAAGAGGAGAGGGAGGGAAGGGCAAACTATTAAATGCCCCTTTATCAAGCCTGAAGTACATTGGTTTTGTCATTCCTAATAGGATATGATAAATTTAATGGCATGCATTTAATAATTCAGTTTTAGGTTTATTATAATAAATCATGTAGTGGTTCCTTCATGTGGGTCTGTCAGAATTATAAAAGTTATAAAGTAGAATGGTTTTTCAGTGTAATTCAGGCTAAGCACTAGCCAAATACAAATAATTTTATGTGTAATTCTCTATCAGAATTTGATTCAGCTTCTATTTGAACACTCTGAAAGTCAGATAGCTTGCTTTCTTAAATTGTAATCTACTCAATTTGGAAAATATTTTGATTTTTAAAAAATATCTTCTATTATGTAAAGACCTAATGGATTACTCCAAATCTCTCTATACTTAATAACAAAAACTGAAATAATTTTCCAACTACTAAAGTTATGTTGTATAACTTTGTTTCCATGTGAAAAACATTTATATTGCAAGGCAATTGCCAGTTTTCACAAATCATGTTAACTATTTTCACAGTCTCTAATAATTGTTTGGAAGTATTTGAATTCATTCTAATATTACTCATGGATTAAATCCTTCTTAAGATTATGGGAAGTATAATTTCATATCACTTTACAAATAAAGATGTATATTCTATTTAGCAACTAAACTTAGGGAAAATTGAGAACAAGGATCCTGGGTTGTTTTTCTTTGCACATCTAATGATAACATATTGTCTAGTATATATTAATATTCTAAAAATCTTTATGAAAAACAATTATTTTTAAAAGTTATTAACAATATAGAAAACTAAAAAATACATTCCTGCTGTGGTTTAGCCACACAACAATATGTTGTAACTCCCTTGATTGAATCCTAAAATTCTAGTTTCTAAATATAAAATACTACTCCTCACATGTGTATATATTTAGAACATGGTGGCCTGCTATTACTTTATGCTGATTAGTAAATTAACCCAATTAAAGTTGTTCTTTTCTATAAAATTAGCTGATAATGGATTAATATAGAAATAAAAATCATGTAATAAAACTAAAGATAAAAATGAACTGGTTTATTTCTTGCCAAACTTCTTAATGCATTTTATTTTCTATACTTTTAACTGAACATTAATATATATTGATAGTTTTCAATACAAAAGTAATGTGTTTATTTTACATGCTTTGGATATGTAAAATATGGTTTAGTCCCATTTCATAGGTTATCAAACACATTGTTAATACAGACACAGGGCATCTGGCTCGGTATAAGTTACCTTGACCATGGAGTTGAAACACTTGAATTCTATCTAGTTTTAGTTCTGCTTCTCCAATGTTGGCATTTTGGAGCAATTCAAATGTTTTAAATCATTAACATCTTGATCCATGAATGAGGATAAAATACTATTTTAATGAGATTTTTTGTAGATATGCTTTAAAATGTGGAAATTGGCATGTAAATAAGTTATTTTCAAATATCAGTGAGTGTACAACTAACACATTCATTAAAAAAATAGTACTTATTAAGGGATCAAAAAATCCATTTATTTCTTTAAAACATAGTCTTGACTTTTTCTCGGCTTTTTTGTTGTTGTTTCTACTTAGATATCCATGGCAGTAGAGTATATTTTGATATATTATACACGCATGGAGTATAACTTATTCTATTAGGATCCCATTCTTGTGGTTGTAAATGATATGGAATTTTACTGGTTGTGTATTCATATATGAGCATAGAAAAGTTCAAATGAGAAGTCTATCTGTATTCTTCACAATGTCCTTTATATGACTTTTATTATCTACCTTAATCTCCTGAATTGTCTTGTTGACTTTATACATTCACCATAATTATTTTACGATGATATTTTACTTGTTTTGTGTATCGGAAGATGTAGTACACCTGACCATGAATACTATTTTATTTGAATCATATAGGAGTCTTTATTTCTCTTATCCACCAAAAAACTTAATTTGCTTTTGTTGTTGTAATATTGCAAATTAGAAACACATTTATGCAATAAATTTATTTTATATTAAATTATATCATTCCTGGTTGAAGTATTCTAGGCATTTCCCCTACGATCTTACTAGTACATCCTAATGAAACAGTAATTTTCTAAATTGCCTTTATACATATTGTTATAAACAGGCTTAGACATTTCTGAATATCTGCAACCACCAACTTAAAACCCACAGTTTTGGGTTCATGTAAAAGTTAATAATTGAACAAATATCTTTTCTCTAGGAAGCTTGTTTCCACTCTTTTTTGAAAATTTTTTAATATATATTATACATTTTAGTTCTTTATAGTCATCATCAATTAGAAGAAGGTTTATAATTTTTTGATATTAATACACAAGTTTCTTGTTTTATTAGCAAATTTAGCACAAACAATATGGTAAAATGAAAGTGCTATTTGATTTGAGGCATTATGTTGCACTTGTGACTAATTTTTTCATTAACTGACTTGCTAAACTTGATCATAAACAACATTTGAAGTATTTTCTCATGTGGTATATTGACAGTTGAAATAGATTATTAAATTATGTATTATTCAACTTTTGTAATTGCAGTTCCTTTCACTAATTTAAAATCCAAGAAACAATTGTTATTTACTTTTTTGTTGATTTTTCTCAGGGTATTTATCTCATTTATTTCAGTTGCTACACTAATGTGGTTGACAGCTAATTCAAAAATGTGCTTGTTAGGAAAAATATGAATATGTAAAAACACAAGCCACTGTATTTAATAATTTCATAGGTCCATACATGCCTAGGTCTAGCAAGGAAGAACAAGAAGCAGAAGTAGAATGAGCCTTACCTCAAGGGGTAGTTGATGCTAATTAACTTGGCTAACTGAGAGGTAGTTGACTTGAAGGAGGATTCTTCCAGTGAAAAGAAGGAGACACTGACAAGAATATTCTTTAATGACTGTTAAACAACCTCATTTTTAAAAAATAAATTTTTGTATCATAAAATAAGTATTTCAAGAAGATGGACAGGAATTTTTATAAATGATTGTTACAGTGAAATTTTTTCTCCTATTGGAGATCTGATGGTTATTTAGCTATCATCACAGTGGTCCTGACACAGTACTTAATATTCCTTCACAATAAAAATAATCCTTAACCTCTTCTCTCAGCGGAAAGATCTAGTCGTAGCTACACGGCAGGTAGTTGACATTTGCTGAAAACACAGTAAAGGGCAAGGCCTCAAATTCTGATTTCAAAAACTCTGAAGTTTTACTCTTTATGCAAGCCAGAGTATGCCTCTTTCAGTATTTGAAATATTGAAACGGAGGCCTTTCATCAAAGGATATGTTAGAATCTCTCAAACATGCCAAGCCCTAGTCAGTAAAAAATTCTTTTCTATTTTAATATTCCTGAAGAGAAATAGTATTACTTAAGTGTATAACTTAGGTGAGTAACATGGTTGCTGGCTTGGAAATCTCTCACCAGTTTTAACTGATTGAACACATGTTTATGTATGTGCAGGTGTGCTTGTGTATACATGCACATGTATCTACTCTGGCGCATTAAGTTACCAAAACCACAGTAATTTTGACCCTCCTGTTTTTCTCCCACTATCATTATTCTACAAGTGATGCACAGATCATGATTAAGGTAGTTATTTTTATTCCTCCTGTGAACTAAAAATGTGCATCTTTTGACCAGTGTATTTCCAATACAACCTCCAGTTCCTGGCAACTACCTCTCTACTCTGTGAGTCACATGATTTAATACTACATATAAGATCATGAGATACTTGTTTTTTCTGTTAATAGCTTATTTCAGTTAACATAATGTCCTTCAAGTTCATCTATGCTGTCCCAAATGACAAGATTTTCTTCTTTTTTAAGGATAAATAGATTCCCACTATATACATATGGTGCATTTTTTTAAATCTATTCATCTGTCAGTGGAGATTTAGTTTGATTTCATATCTGGGATGTGGTGAATAAGGCTGCAATGAACAGGGACTGCAGATATTACTTTGAAATACTAATTTTCATTTCCTGTGTGTGTATGTATACATATATATGTGTAAGTATATATCTCCCATATAGGAATATGATTATGAAAATTAACTTGAAAAAGTTTGAGGTCAGTGGTATTAACCCAAGTTAAAATATTGACAAATATCTTTTATATGTCAGAGGTTGTGTTAATATATGCACAAGTTAAAGAGTATTAAAACCTTTTGTAACCAATGATTAAATCTCTGTTTATTCTTGCAGCATGTATTTAAAATATACATAATGATTTAAGAAATTGTTTTAAATTTTGATCTGGATACATTTGCTTTTAATTTGAAATTAAGGTTTATGTCATACATTAAATTCGTAAAATTTCAAATATGTTTTATTGTTATGAAATTCTGTTCACTTCTACAATTTTATCTTAATCCAATATTTCTGTATGGAGTACAGGAAAAAAACAAATATGCCAATTAGTAGTGGTGTAATACATGAATGTATAGCTTTAGATCTGTAACTTATTAGAACTTATGTGATCACGTTTTTATTTATTATTTTTTATTTATATATGACCACAGAATACATTACAATTCTTAGTACACATATAGAGCACAATTTTTCATATCTCTGGTTGTATACAAAGTATATTCACACCAATTCGTGTCTTTATACCTGTACTTTGGATAATAATGATCATCACATTCCACCATCATTTCTAACCACATGCTCCCTCACTTCTCTTTCAACCCCTCTGCCCTATCTAGTGTTTGTCTATTCCTCCCATGCTCTCTATTCTTATCCCACTATGAATCAGCCTACTTATATAAAAAAAATCCAGCATTTGTTTTTTGTGTTTTTTTAAATTTGCTAACTTCACTTAGTATCATCTTCTCTAACTCCTTCCATTTACCTGCAAGTGCCATGATTTTATCACTCTTTTATTTATATTACTCTTTTATTTTATATTACTCTTTTACTGCTGAGTAATTTTCCATTGTGTACATATGCCACATTTTTTGATCCATTCATCT
The DNA here is from genome assembly GCF_047511675.1 of Marmota flaviventris. Taxonomy (NCBI): domain Eukaryota; kingdom Metazoa; phylum Chordata; class Mammalia; order Rodentia; family Sciuridae; genus Marmota; species Marmota flaviventris. The sequence goes on along the minus strand of NC_092499.1, from coordinate 52,328,471 downwards.
ATTACAGGGCATCTAGGTTGGTTCCATAGTTTAGCTAGTGTGAACTGGGCTGCTATAAGCATTGGTGTGGCTGTGTCCCTGTAGTATGTTGTTTTTAAGTCCTTTGGATATAGACTGAGGAGAGGAATAGCTGGGCCAAATAATGGTTCCATTCCCAATTTTCCAAGAAATCTCCATATTGCTTTCTATATTGGCTGCACCAATTTGTGGTCTCACCAGCCGTGTATGATTGTACCATTTCCCCCACATCCTTGCCAACACTTATTGTTGTTTGTCTTCATAATAGCTGCCATTCTGACTGGGTGAGATGAAATTTTAGAATGGTTTTGATTTTCATTTCTCTAATTGCTAGCAATTATGAACATTTTTTCATAATATTTATTGATTGATTGCATATCATCTTCTGAGAAGTGTCTGTTCAGGTCCTTGGCCCATTTATTGATTGGGTTATTTGAGTTGGTACCAAAACAGACTGGTAGACCAATGGTACACAGAATATATGACACAGAGACCAACCTACAAAATTACAAGTATCTTATTGGAGAAAAGATAACCTCTTCAACAAATGGTGCTGGGAAAACTGGAAATCCATATGCAACAAAATGAAATTAAACCCCTGTCTCTCACCATGCACAAAACTCAACTCAAAATGGATCAAGGACTAAGGAGAAAAACCAAATACCCTGCATCTAATAGAAGAAAATGCAGGCCTTGATGTGGGATTAGGCCCCAACTTCCTTAATAAGAATCCTTTGGTGAAAGAATTAAAATCAAGAATCAATAAATGGGATGGACTAAAAAGCTTCTTCTCAGCAAAAGAAACAACCTGTAAGGTGAATTTGATCATTTTTAAAGTGATATTTAAAGTATATTTTAGTATGATAGATAAAGATATTATTGAACTCATGAGTTTAGGATGTTCTTTCAAATCAATGTCATCTTTCAGTCCAGGAATGAGCAAAACATGTTTATAGTTGCTTGTAAAAATTGAGTTATGAGTTAGTGTGTTTTAATTCATTTAAACTTTTCAAGCAAAAATTTTCCTTTGGAGTTGTTTCTAAAAATTTTTTTTTTATTATTCAGACATATAGGAAAGTGCCCTTGTACGCATAAGTACAGAAAATATTTTTTATGTCCTAGATAAAAATGAGTCTTTAATCTTTTATGTATTGATTTTAAATAATAAAAGTCCGAGACCAATATAGCATACACTCATGTATCCATTATCACAAATGGATACAAGTTGACATCTTTTAGATATGCTACAAAATTATAGTCCACATTGTGTCACTCCTCAGTCTCATTTCTCCTCCTTCCCACCAAAGGTGCAGTCTTTCTCATAAATTGGCGCCAATTTTTCTTTTCCATACTTTAAATTTTATAAATACTTTTAAATTTTGTCATAGTATTTTTGTGTTTTGAAGCTTAAATAATCAGTACCATGCTAAATAAAAGATTGAAAAATATTATGTTTTTACTCAGTGTTCTTGAACATTACTCCATATTGTTATGCATCATCACAGAACTTTAATTAACTACTTTTTTCATACTATTATTTGACTTTGTATATTACTGACTTATTTCTCTATAATTAATTAATATAATTAATATAATTCAAGAATGCTGAAATGAAACACCCTATATACCTATGTGCTAACAATTACAACAGATTCTCCAGTGAATACACAGTGCAAGGCCATTGTGGAGGTAGAATATTGATATTTTCCTCTTTACTAGGTTTTGTCAAGCTGGTACTCCTTATCCATCTACCTATCTATTTATTTATTATTTATTTTAAATTGTTGATGGATACAAAACCTTTACCTTGCTTATTTACTTTTATATGGTCCTGAGGATGGAACCCAGTGCCTCACAGGTGCTAGGCAAGTGTTCTACCACTGAGCTATACCCCGAGCCCAAACTGGTACTTCTTAAACATCACCCATACTCTAAATTCAATATAGGTATCTTTTTTAAAAAAAATTGTTCTCCATGTTTTATTGATTCTTTGTGGGATACATGCTAATCTTTCAACAAGCTAATGTGTTTTCCGTTTCTTCTTGTATATGCCAATACTCAAATTATTCTTCCTTCATTGCTTAGATACACCTTTTGATTATGAGATTCTGTCAGAAGGGCACGAAGGGAGGTTTACTTCCTCAGATAAGTTCTAAAAACACAGTCTGAATACTACATATCAAATGCCTTCTCTGAGTTCTGCACCTCAGTTTTCCATAAAAACATGTTTTAGTCGCTATGCAACAATTTTGCAAGGAACATCATTGAGCATTCCTCTGTCCTGAGTATCTAATGGCAACAGAAGTATTTCTATTCCATTTAATGGTAATTTTAGATCATAGCTTATGGTCCAGATTCAAAATGATTTCCTTTATGGACAGGAACATGTCACTTCATATCTCTTTGGCACTATTAAACACCTTCCTATCTGAGGTGTTCGCAACTCATATATTCACTGTGTCATATTTCAGGTTGAAAATGGTATGATTTTTCTATTCAAACACAAAGTACATCCTGATCATCCTTATTTTATAGAAAAGAGAAAATACTCTTTAGTCGTTGCCCAGTGGTAAGTTTGCTTTTAGTTTCTTTTTGTTTTCTTGCCAGACAAGAAGGAATAGTAAATAATGAGTTCAGGATAGTTTTTCTGAAAGGATGAAAATGTTCTGGAATTAGTGGTGATCGTTGCACAACATTCTGAATATACTAAAAACCATTTGATCATATATTTTAAATAGTTAAAATGGTGCATTTTGTGTTAATTTTATTTCAATAAAAAATTAAAAGTTTTTTTTTTTTTTTTTTTTTTTTTTTTTTTTTTTTTTTTTTTTTTTCCTGAAACATTAAAAAACAAGAAGAAAATAAAAGAAGTTGTCAGAAAACTAAGAGTGGCCAGACAGGCTACTCAAATCTATAGAGACAATATGGTTGAATTTAAACTATTCTAATTTTAAAGGGACATCAATAGAGGGTTTTCAACTGTGAATTTGTTGCCCCCATAACCACTTTAAAACTATGCTCGGCAGATACTGAACTATAGCGAGGCAAGATAGCAATATTTATCTAAATCTAAACTAAATAGCATACTATTGTTAAAGACACTGACCAGTTGACTGATAGTAACAACTAAAGGACCAAAAGCAAAGTGTACCAGCCAGGATCAGTCAGGTTCAGACAGAGACCACTCCAGGTATTTCAAGTACAGGGTTTCAATACAGAGGATTGAGTAAAAGGTATTATAAGGTGTAAAATGAAAGGGTGGATCAAGTGCCAGCCAGAGAGGCAGAAAAGGAAGAATGGCAATGGTGTCTGGGGACCTGTCATCAGTAAGTCCCTGCTGCTGCACTTGTAGAGATGCCATTTCAGTGAGTTTTGGTTACACTGAGTAAGGGTACCCTGGACCAGACCCAAACCACACTGCCTATGCTGGAATTTCTTTGTGTTCACTGCCTTTTCAGCCACTACACACAACAGAGAACTGTCAGAAGCAAGCATCTTCTCTCCTCCCACCTTCCCATTATTTTCTGTGTGTTCTTATGGCAAAATCTATAGTATACCTTCTGACAAAAAGAGACTCAAAACTGTATTTTTAAAATCCCAATGCCAATGGTATTAGGGTGTAGGACAATCTGGGACTGAGTGATTACATGAGCATTTCAAAATTTCAGTCAGGAAGAATAGGGAATACCAATAACAGTACTACCCGTTCAGCCTGAAGAACACTATTATTGGCTCTCCATATACAAATGTTCTTTTTTCTTGATTGCATATCTAAAAGAAAAATGAAAATTAAAAAATTTTAAAAGACAGTGTGGACACAAATCTTTCATGTCTTGAAAACTCAGAGAATTTCCTAGACAAAATTACAAAGAGGCATAAACAGTAAAAGAAAAGTACTGACATCTGAATACGTTAAAATTCTGCTGTCAAAATGTATCATGAAATATGAAAATACTATCACAGACAGGAAATGATATTTTTAAAACAAATAACTGTCATAAAGTTTATATCTAACCTATATGTATTTTCTCTAAGTTAATACTAAGTAATTCAATGGTTTCATGTAAAAGTTTATGAAGTATTTATAAATTAGAAAGGCTCATCAAGATAGATAAAGTAGCTATCAGTTATGTAAGTTAAAATCCTAGAGGCTACAATTTCATATTTACTAATTTGGTTCCAAATGTAATATTTGTCTAAGAAACATGGGAGGACATGTAGAAAAAAAAGGGGACTCATATACTAATATTTAAAATTGCTGCTAACAATAAAATAAAAGATATTCACACCCAAAGCCAGAGCTAATACATATTTTTGAGACATACTTTTTAAGGAGTTATTTTAATTTGAAAAAGAATATTATGTAATAGTTCTACTTTTAGATGCAAAACTGATCAATATTCTAAACTGCAATAAAACAATAACTTTGGAGTTACTTTTACTACTTGCATCTTTACAAAAATCAACTAAACTTCAAACAATAAACTACTAAATTTTTTTAAAGGAAACTGCAAATAAAGGACATGAGTGGAGAAAAAGTATTAAAGCATAAAAAAGTACTTGTTTAAAGCATGATGTTTATGTAAGAAATTATTAGGAACAACATTGAAAGTGTCATGCAAAAATATCACCACAAATTGATCCATATTATTCATAAACAAACAACTCATACACCTAAATTAGTAACTGCGAAAAGATCATTATATGGACATTTCAAATGTGTTATATTAATTAGTAATAAACATCAAGAAAGGTCAATCCAATAGTGAAAGAAATGAAAGCCAAAACACCTCAATACCATTTTAACCTGATAAATTATCAAAAATCCTGAAAAATCTATCAGTGTTCAAATTTTGGATGCACTAAATATGTTATATGTGGATGCTTTCTAGCTTATATTTGCTGAATGTAAACTGAGATATATTTTCTAATTTGTTGTTACATTTAGAAATTAACAGAAGAGACCTAAAAATGTGCACAAGAATTTCAATAATAAAGATCTCTTCAGAATACGTCAGAAAAATATCTCATACTTAGAAACCACTTAAATGCTTAACCACAGATGATGCTTTCAGTAAATTGCATGTCATATTACTTAGCAAAGAAATTGGGTTTCAAAACACTACTGTCTCAGGATGATAATCCAGAAGCAAATGTTTAAAAGACAGATTATAGCACTTGATATACAATAAAATTGAAATTAATTAAAAAACAAGGCTGGGTAAATTACAACAATATATTGTATTCTGTATTGGATTAGAGTATTATTATATATTCAATTTTTAATATTTTATTAAATTCTCTAAAATGAGCATTTTTATGTTTTTAACAAGATGCTTACACACTATTGAACAGACTAATAAAGAATGAGCACTGAAACATGATGGTTTGAGGACTGAAGATGCAAAGCAATAATATGACTCTATCTTAAACAGTAAGTAACAAATATGTGCCCTAGGGCCAGTGATAAAGTCATATTGGATTGTTTTTGCTTTTTCTCATATTCATTTCCCTTCCTCATATGATGCTGCCTCCCATGTCTGTATGATTGCAGTGCCCTCACAGCTGGCCTCTTTCTTATGTATTTTTGGCACTGCCATGGATAATCCTGAAGTACTGCTGAATGCTCAAACATATTTAAGAACTCCCAATTGCTACTAAATAAAATTCAACTTACTCTGTCTTGGATTCAAGGTCATGGCCTATACAATCTAGACTCAGATCTATTATTTATTTTTTAACCATCCTACAAGTTCATTGAATTTAGCAAAACTGGATTTATACTCATTAAATATGTGTTGGATAAGTGAACATCTGTTCTTTTGTATCTTAAGGTATGTTTATTGCATGTCATTGAAAAGAAATACTCTCACAGTCTCCTTGTTTCTTCCCCAAACACTCTTATTAAATATATACATCTAAATCTTAGTGGAAATTTTTACTTCTTCAAGGTCCCATTCAGATATTGTCTCCTTGATCAACTCAGGCTAAAGTAGACTCTCTTGGGTCTCATTCTTGGCTGGCATCTTGGGCATTCCCTTTCACCATAACTCTGTGTGCTGTGTTTCGTATCTGTTTGCTTCTTTGTACTCTACTAGATCAAGGCCTATAAATCAAAACAACAACAGCTATTTTCACTTCCTCAAATTTGCATCCAAAGTGCTTTATCCACTAAAGAAGACAGCATTAAGGCATGTAAAAGAGAATGTTAATGGCTGAACCAAACTCACTGTTGAAATTTTATTGCCACTACAGCACTATTTAGAGGTTGGGCCTAATGGGACATGTTTAGTGATGGCACGGAGCCCTCATGAATGCACTAATGCCTTTCTCTTAGAGGCTGCCACAGAGATCAGCCCCATTTTCTCTGCACACACCCACCTGCCCTTCTGTTTTCTGACATGAAGCTATCACCTGAGATGAACAGATGCTGGAGCCACGCTCTTGATCTTCCAGAGCCATGAGCCAAAATAAAGTTCTTTACCTTATGAATTCCCCAGTCTCAATTATTTTATTGTAGCAGCAGAAAACAGACACCAACATAGAAGACAAATCAATGCTATCAATTATAAAATGAGAGAGGTGGGCCATGGCAATTAGTAAACTTCTTGGGTAAGGATAGCTGACACATATATTCTGTGGAATGATTTAAGCTTCTGTGAATATGTAAAGTAAGCAGATGTGATTAATAAAAAGACATCTAGGCACTGTCCACCCACTGAGTGCATAATTCTACTATTTGTCACATCATTTGATTAATACATGATTTATAATAATAATAATAATAATAACAAAAACAAAACAATAGTGAAATCAGTGGGGAAATGAAGGGGTTTTTGAATTTAAAAATAAAGCATAGTTCAGCATCCCAACCTTGGACAATGCCTTCTCAATATTCACAGTAGTTCAAACTCCAAGGTGTTTAGCCATCTTTATGAAAATATTGCTCATGGGCATAATATAATATGAGAAGTATATATATTTGCAATACAATTAATGGAAATAGGAGCAGAATTAATTAAAGAATAAATGAAGGGACATTTAGAGGATAAAGTGGTATATCATCAGGATGTTAGGAAAATAAATAAATTTAACTAATATATACTAGTAAGTTTCTGATTTGCAGATTTGAGATATTGTTTGTTTGTTTTTTGTTTGTTTGTTTGTATGTTTGCTCTCACATCACTGAAAGCCTTTATCATGCATGGTAATTTGAGTCTTAATTCTTTAAAAAAATTTATATTATAGTTTCCAAGGTTCAGCACAGCTGAATAACTTCAAGTTATCTAAGGACCAATTGTATCCTAAGGTGCAGCAATAAAAAACAGGAAGCAATAACAATGTAGAGAGTTGAATTTTTGTATCACCAAAGTCACCTAGTCCCTCATAAAACAAGTATTGTTAAACTAACTTAAAATAATCAATAACTCTGTAAGCATTATACAGTAAGAGTTTCTAAAATCCACAAGCTCATGAGTGTCTGAGATACAGAATCACTTTGTCATATTTCTTAAACAGTTAACTTGCTGATTTTTCAATAGTTTATGTGAGAAATAAGAAAATAGTAACATCACAAAGGATTATAATTTAATATGGATTTTAAGCAATGCTATCTTTTTTTAACCAGGGATTGAACCCAAGGGCACTTAACCACTAAGCCACATTGCCAGCCTTTTTTTGTATTTTTTTTTTAATTTTGATATAGTGTCTCACTAATTTGGTTGAGGCTAGCTTTGAACTTGTGATCCTTTACAAAAGTGTGACATCATGCTCAGCTTAAGTAATGCTATCTTATTAACACTTTCACATATAAAACATTATTTTAAATAATTGTTTTTCACCATGAATAGCTATTAAGAAAGCTTACTAAATTTTTTCAGTTCTTCATCTTTACACTATAATTTTTTAGACAAGTTAAAATAATTCTCATGTGAAAGATTGGTTAATAGGGCAACTTGAAAGAGAGTGGTCACAGAGCCCCCCATTTCATGTAGGATTTGGGGACTGTTGACAGTCATGGAGAATAAAGAAAAGACTTATCTTTGTTTTGAATATTAGCTCTGTTTTTCACTAGATGAGTGAGGTGGTACATCTCAACAACAACAACAACAAAAGAAAATGATCAACTCTTCCTCTAAATTACCTTCCCATTAAATTCAAGAAGATGATTGTCTTAGTTTATTCAAGTTCCTGTAAGAAAATACCAAACTCTGGATGGCTTATAAACAACAGGAATTTATTTCTCTCAATTTTGGAGGCTGAGAAGTCTAAGATTAAGGATCAGCAGATTTAATATTTTAGGACAGTCCACTTCCTCATACATAGCCATCTTTTCACCTCAACTTCACATGGTGGAAGGGGTGAGAGGTCTCCCTTTCTCTTCACAAAGGCTCTGCCCTACTGATATAATCATCCCAAAGGTCTTAGCTCCTTTACTATCACTTTGGGGGTTATAATTTCAACATGTAAATGGGATACAAACATTCAAACCAGAGTTATGATGCAAATACAAAACATATAAGAAGATACTGTTTTGCCAAAAACTGGACAAAAATGTTTTATTTAAGAAAATAATGCTACATCTATAAATGAAACTTTTTCCTTGTACTTAATTGAATAAGAAGAATTTGCCCCATTTCAACTTTTTTCTACTTTGCCTATTCAAATTCTATTTAATTGCCAAACTAAGATTTCCATACTTGCAAAACTTTAGGTCAAAGTGAACAAAGAGAGGCACTGCTTTTTAACTGATGTATTTTTAAGAAGGTAGTTCTATAATTGGCTTTAGCGCCATTAGTACTTCAGTTATTACCATCCTGCTCTCAAAGGAAGAAATTCATGTGTTGTCCTAAGCTGAATAAAATTTATTTCTAGATACCATTTCAAATGTGGAGAGAAAAAAATTGAAATAAAATATATATTAAAATTTCATTAAAAGATTAAACTGAACCACATACAAATTAATTAATTAAATTACATCTTCATTTTTTTTTGTGTTATCACGTTTCCTCATTAAAAAGATGAATATATGAAGAAGCTTAATCCTTGTCCACAGAAATAACAGATCTCCAGTGTGTTACAAATTCACAATGTCCGTTAATGTTGGATTTGCATTTAGAAGTGTGAGCCAAGATGTGAAAAATCACACGTAGGCAGAGAGCTCTCTATAGACAGCCATCTGAAGAGGTGCCTGCATATCGTCCATCTGGCAAGTACATGAACAACCTTACATTACCCAAGAACAGCATAACTACTTTTAACTTTCTGTGGAGCACAGTACATGCCTAAAAGTTGTGCACATCCGAAACACTTCTACTGAGAAATTTTTAAAAATGACATAATTCAACAAGTATGTTGGATATACAGTGCTCTCATTGCAGTCCTTTAGGTCAACAAATCACTAATTAATGTTTTCAGGATGAAATATTAGTAGTTTCCAAAGAACTAGAACCCTCCTTTGAAGCATACTTACTCAACATAGAGTTGCTGCGTGTCTTATGCATACAATATCTTATCCTGGTTTATTAAAATATTGAGAAGGCTTCCAAAGAATAAGTTTAGTTTTAAAACTGTAGGAAAACAATGCACAGGCATTTTGTAAGTTAACTTCTTCAATGACAAAAAAAAAAGTAATACCTGGATATATATTGGAGTTTGATAAGATATTAATTTATTAAGAAACTGAAAAGGTAAAGAAACTTATTATGATGTTTCTAGAATACTCAGGGATTAGAACAAAATGGATAAATTGTATCATGAACTAAAAATATATTTATTTATCAAAAGTACATGTACTGACTTTTTTGCCCAAACTACATTGAAAAACATGGCTTTTTTTTTCCTCAGAAATTTTCATTTCAAGACACATCTTGATATGAATCATAGAAGAGTAAAAAAAGTTGTGTAAAAAATCAGCAATCTCATATTTAGAAGGAGAAGTGGTAAATTCTTCACAATGTGGGAGTCTTCTACTTGGACTCAATTTGGAAGTAAATTGTTTTATCACAAGTAGATTGATCCGGGGTGAGAAAACGATGTTGAGAATAATGTCATAGTTTAAGGAAAACTTTCAGCAATAGGATGAGGCATAACATACAATGTGTGGGCAAAAATCATACAATCATAAAGAAACAAAATTATGTGTAAGTTTGGAAAGAATAAAGATGTTTCTGGGAACCGGTGCTGAAACTGAAAAAGAGCAGTTGCACAATTATATAATTTAGCCCAGAATAGCACGTACTTTGCGAGTGGCCAATTGACTACCATGGGCTAGATTATCAGCAGTTAGGAAGCAAACCTGTATTAAAGAATGGAATAATGTGGCATGAGGAACTCAGGGATCTCATTTACCTATTAGGTAAAACAATTACAATAATATTTTTTTCAGGTATCTTCTTCTACTCTTATGATCAAAACAATAATTTTCTCACCTAGAATTTGGGATCAGATTTCAATATATCTGAATGTAATATTCAAGCATCTCACGTAATTTTGGATGTTGTGATGAAGGTTGACTTGGATAAAGAAGATCTGGGAAGGAACTTTATTTTGACTTTGTTCTCATAAGCTAAAAGAACTATAGGAATTCATACAATGTTAAATGCCATACAAAAGGATAAAGTGATTTACTCAAATCCATGGCAGCATCATGCATTTTCCAGTGAAATATAAGCCCTCAGATTATACTTTCTGTAACTGGTAGAGACTTAACATAAATACATATGTGATATTTAATTGAAAATTCAATGGAACACTACAGAGAATTAGCTACACTTATAATCATTACCATAATGACATTCACTGAACATTAGAAATATTTGAGCAAAGTATCTATAGTCTATTTGTGAATAAAATTATATCCTTTCTAATTCCATGAAAATAAAGTGATTTGCATCTAAATTAAACTTTTATTAAATATGATCTTTGTCCTCATTATTTGGATGAAATCTAAATAGACAACTTTGGAAACCAAGAAATAATTGCCAAATATCCTGCAAAAGTTATAGCAAAATATTTAAAACAAATTTATAAGGATAAATTACTAAAATTATCATAGATTCATGTTGTTTTGTTTAAATATTCTGAACTATTTATGAAAGTAGAAGGATTACTTATACAATTAACCACTAGGGAAAGTAACATTTGTTGCTTTCAAATAGAAAACTCAGTAGGTATGCATCCTCCAAAACTCATGGCAACCATATGTCTTGCTTTGATGAGGACAGTTCAAGTTTCTGAGTTATTCTACAGTAATTCTCATTAGTCTCAGAGGTCTTTTGGTTTGCACAGTGAATTTATATGATCACCTTATCTATGATTCTCAATTGAGGTGACACGTGTGTTCACTTTTTGTGTTCAATGATTATTTTAAGCTGCTGGCATATGTAACAGATATGAAACAAAGACATGTCATTTTGTCATTAAGGAAAATAAATTCTTGTAGAATTTTCCCCAATTAATACACTGTTAAGGAATTTTCTATTATCAACAAACTCATTTATTATCGTTTCCCTTTAAATCATTTTGTAAGAATCTATATTATACTAATGCACAGATTTATCAGTTACTTTAAGGGTTAAGTTGAATTCAGACAGGGAGTGGCCCCTAGGAAACTGAGTTAGAGGGCTGGGAAGTCTGCTAAACAGTTTCATTCTAACATATCTGAAAGAACCTTGGAGTACACAGGCCCTCATTTGAATTTCAATGTGTTCATCTACCCTAAATTCAGAGTTATGTAGCCAAGTTTGCTTATGTCCAGAATCATATATGTCTGTGGATTTTCCTCTTGTCATATCTGAAGAGGTGGCTGTAGTTTGTGTTTGCTTTTCACCTGAATCCTGCCACCACTCCTGAGCAGGAAATAGTGTTAATAACTGAGAATTTGGCACATTCTCTATAAACCAGCCAGAAAATGAGAATCCCTAAATTACTCATGGCAGAAAGACCTGACTTTGCTACCTTTCAGACTGGATTAGTGGTTCTAAATATAGTTTAAACTTTCCATTTAAATATAAATTATTAGGTTCTGATTTGAAACTAAAGTGCCATGCAAAAGGGCCCTGAGGTAGTACTTAAGTTGATCACACACTTGCCATAATGCTGTGTCACACAGTGTTCCCCTTAATATTTTTCATAAATGCTCTGTGTATTCTGTACTATAATGTGAAATTTGTATGTGTAGAAGTAGGGAATCACTTTACCAACTCCTTGCATTGTGGAAAGGACTTTCAGACTTAAGAAATGTTTGACTGTAATCTCAGAAAGAAAGTGATAAATACTGTCCCCCCACCCCATAAGAAACTTAATTATAGAGCATAAATGGGGCAGAACAACTTGTGGACGAGCAGGAGTAAACTCAAGGAGACAAATGAATCACACAGATTACAAAATAATGAGAGACAAATTCTCAAATATGGTTTTGAAAAAAAGTCAGAAATTAAAGCTATCTTATTTTATAAAGCATATTTACAGACTTTGGAGAGGCAATATAAAGTACCAGTGTTCAGGAAGTTTAACATCAATAGGGATATGGTTCACATCTCCTCTATGGATTGGAGATGATTAATCTCCTATCAGTGAGCAACTGATTTCTTATAGTTTTGCTCTTTTCATTTTAATTCTCAGTAACATTTTTAAAATTTATTGGAAAGAGAGAAATTAAAGATATTTAATAAAGTAATGTAGGATGTAAGTAAACAACACAAATTGGTCCAAGGACTTTCATGAAATGAGAAACATATAGTCAACAAAAAGGAGATTTAAAAAAGCACTCATGCAGAAAAATAGGCACTGTGATTTGGACAAAGTTTTGTTTTGTATGTTGTAAAATTTTCCAATTATAATCATTCAAACTAATAGGGAAAAAAAAAACAAGAAGAATTTCTGCAGGAAGCACAGTATAGAGTACACAGCCCAAATCTATTATGTTGCCTGCCATGTAGCTTCAGTGAAATTTGAGTGGCAAATGAGATTTTAAAAGGAAACCCTAAATGACAGGAGTTTGGGAATTTATGCCATAAACCATCACAGGGAGTCATCAGATAGTCTTTCTGAATTTCTTTCAAGAGTAGGTGATTTTTAAACTTTCTACCATATAATTAATATTAGTGACAAGAAAATATTTGTGAAGATTAACATAAATTTATCCTGTACCTGAGCTTTGACTTCAACAGATTAATTATGGTGCACTTCCATGGGGTGACAAGCAATGCATAGCTTTTTTTTATTGTATTTGCCAGATATTTAGATTAGTAGGGAATGTTTGACATCAATTTAATGACATTTTAGCAATATTTGGGGTGGCATTATTTCATATTCTATTCTCTCTTCTCTCTTCTTCAGGGAGTGTAAATATAAAAACCTTAAACTGCTTAATATTATTCTATAGTTTACTTAGTTTCCATTCATTTTTTTAAAACTTCATATGTTGAAATAGTATTATATTTATAAATATGCTGCCAAAATAGTATAGAAAATTCCTATATACCTTTAATCTAGCTTTTCTTTCTTTCTTTTTAATCTTTTTTTGATGGTGCTGGAGATTGAACCCAGGGCTTTGTGCATGCTGGGGAAGCACTCTACCAACTGAGCTATATCCCCATCCCTTCAGCTTTTCTTAATGGCGATAATTGCAACACTATAATTCAATTGTCAAAACCAGGTAATTAAGATTAATATAGTACTGTCAACAAAATACAAACAACATTACAATTCACCAAATATTTTCCCTTAATGTCATTTCTGCACTATGGAGAAATGAAATTCCATTCCATTATGGAATCTGATTTAATACCCTACATTGTATTTTGTTGTTCTTTTCCCATAACTTCTTCTAATCTATGAGAGTTTCCTATTATTTTCTTGTCTTTCATGACCTTCACCACTTTTGAAAAAAATTAGTTATTCTGTTGATAGTGTTACAGTTTGGGTTTGACCAGTGTTTTCTCACGATTAAGCTGAGGTTTTGCATTTTAGTGAAGAATGCCACACAATTTTTTGTTTTGTTTTGTTTTTCTCAGTGCAACATATCAGGTGTTACCTTATGTCCATGTGTCTTGTATTGGTGATGTTTATCTTGATCAGTTGGTTAATATGCTGTCTTCTGACTTTCATTATTATAATAGTACAATTTTCCTTTAGTAACCAATAAATACCTTGAAGAAAATGCTTTGTGACTACTAATATACAGTTTCTCCTTGAGATTTTGTCAACTAATTTTACCATCCATTGGTGAGTCATATTTATGTCAATTATTTCTGTGAAATTTCCTTAATAGAGATTTTATGTTCCTCTTACTTCTTTTACATTCAATAATTAGAACTTTTTCATTTAAATGGAAGCGTTCTCTCTGTACATCCTCTCTCCCGCCTCTTTCTCTGTAGGCAGAGATATAAACATGTACAGAATAATCAGAAGTAAATAGCTTTTGTTATTTACTTTATTCCATGGGATAATTCAATAGTGTTTTTTATTTTGTTTCTCAAATTGTCCCAAATTCTACTGAAAGCTAAATTGGTTAACTGCAGAATCTATTTACATGTCAAATACTCGTTTGAGTACTTGATTATTATTCTTCATCATTATATATTCTTCATCATATTCTGGGATCATATACATTTTTCTCTGTCCCAGTCCTATCATCAAACTCTTACTGAAGGAGCCACTATTTTTCAGAAGCTCTTTTATGCTCAGGCCCCTGGAGTCTCAATGTGAATACAAAGCCAAGAATTTGTCTTAGAACTGTGCAAACTTAGTGCTGCCTTCTTGTTCACTTCCGTGAAGCTCCTTCCCCTCTTTACCTTGGCATTTTAGCAACCTCAAATTCTATGGTTCGTAAATAAGAGACAATCATGCTTTACCTGGGCTTAAATGCAATGTGCTGAATTTTACAAATTTCCCCAGACAAAAAATCTGAGTGAAAAGGACAAACTTCTGTGTTCTCTCTCTTAAGGATCATATTCCTGGTCTACCTTTTGTCCAATGCCTAACAACAGTTCTTCAGCATGTATTTTGTTGAAGAACTGTTGCTAGGCATTGGACAAAAGCATAAGTATGGTACAAGTTAGTCTATTTTGAACAGAAGGATCAGGTTTACATTTGGTCTAAGGCCAATAAGTAGCTTTATTATCTAAAGTGATCATTTGAAATTTTTCAAAATTGAAGCTTAAATTTGAGAAAAAATATTTTGATAGCAAAGGGAAAATAGCAGCTTCCAGTTAAAATATTTATTAGAAATGACTGTTTCTCCAATGTATTATAATCAAATTCTAAGGTCCCCTCTCAGCAGCCAAGGTGTTTCCTGTCCCTCAGAGACTGCAAGTTGGCTTGAAAATAATAAGGAAAGTTTATTAAAGCTAACAGTATCCTAAGCCACAACAAAATATTTCTGAAAGCATTTCTGGAAGAAGAAAAAAAAATAACCTGTCAACTCCATAAGTACAACCTTCCAGCCAGCTTCCCAATGAAAGCAAAAGTATTTCTAGTTTTGAAAAAATGGTGTTTAGGGATCCAACATGGCGGCCGGCAAGGAAGCAGCACTTTCAGTATCTCCACATTAACCGGATCAGAAACACCCATTAAAACAGCTACATTCTACCTACTGAGGAACTTCTAGCAAAATTCCGCTGAAAGGAGACCTGCCAGGAATTAGTAAGTTTATTAGAGGTGACAGTTTGCCCCAGACAAGTGAATCCTGGCCGGCCACGCGGGCGCAGAGGTCCAATCCCGCAGCCACCGCCCGACCGGCTCTGCAAGCGGCCCCCAGCGGCCCGGGGCAGCGAGAAGGGTCCCCGCCTGGCCCGGCAGACGGCCCCCGCCATCTCGGCTCTCCTGGCGGCCCTGCTCGCTCTGTGATCGGCCACCCCGCCCGCCCGGCTCTTAGCCACGAGGCCACTGCCTGCCCGGTTCTACAAGTGGCCCCCGGCGGCCGGCGCGGCAAGAAGGGTCCCCGCCTGGCCTGGCAGACGGCCTGCGCCCTCCTGGCTCTGCTAACGGCCCCGCCCACCTGGCAAACGGCCCCCCACCCTCCCGGCTCTGCTGGCGGCCCCGCCCGCGGCCAGCGCAGGCCCGGCTCTGCAGGCGGCCCCCGGCAGCCCCGCTCAGCGAGAAGGGACCCCGCCTGGCCCGGCAGATGGCCCATGCCCTCCGGCTCTGCTAACGGCCCCGCCCCCACTGCGAATGGCCCCGCCCACCTGGCAAACAGTTCCCCCCCTGAGACGACGTGAAGGGAATCTAACCAAACCTTTATGAAATAGCGAACTGGGAACTAAAACCAGAGATTGTGTCAGACCAGAGACAAGCCAGTTCCACCCCTCCCTTCGGACACTCCAGCAAGGAGGCAGGGGCCCACCATAGCAGAGAGGGGAAGTCACCAAAGTTCGGCCAAAGAGATTCCTTCCCAGCGGAATCTACTTTAGCAGGTGTGTGACTCCCACCTGCATCAGATACAAACAACCGGGAAACTTCAAAATCTCTCCATGGGCGTGACCGTAAGGGCCAAAGGACTCTTGACCCCAAACTCCCAATACTGCCAGTGACGTGGGCGTGACTGTAGGGGCGGAGGGAAGCAGAGAAGACTCCCCACCCCCAACTCCCCCAACCGCCAACTGAGAGGGCGTGACAGTAGGGGCGGAGGGAAACAGAGGACACTCCAGACCCCCAACTCCTCCTACCGCCAGCGGAGTGGTCGTGATTGTAGGGGCTGAGGGAAGCAGAGGGGATCCTCGACCCCCAACTCCCATTACCACCAGTGGCGACACCAATGGTCTTAGCCGCCAGATTCCGAAGGTGTGCCCACCAAAGGGGTCCGGAAAAATTAAACTATTGACTCCCCGAACACAGCTCCACAGCACTGGGGCTTAGATGAATGACAGAGAGAGTGCTCAGTCATTAGGGAAATAGAGCACTCAGAGGGGCTGAAAGTGTAACCAAATCCTTAGAGAACCGCCTCCGGTGCACAGGACCTGGCTGGCTGGCAGGAGGAAGGGGAGGAGGGGCCGTAGAAGTGAAACGGCTCTGGACCAATAGGATTGAGAGGCTCCCAGGAGCCGCCTTACAGGGATTGCTGTTGACACATTGAGGGAAAATCTCAGCCTGGAGGGCACAGCTTTGCCTACGGGAGGGAAGAGAAGAAAACGGATCTCTAAGACCTAATTTTATTTTATTTTTTCTCTCCCTTTTTCCCTCTTTCTCTCCCCTTCCAACTTTTATTGTTCTTTCCATTCTCCTCTATGCTATCTAACTCCCCCTCCTTCTTTCTTTTCAAGAGCACCTTCCTTCCCCTTCCCCCCAACTTTCATCCCAAGCATTATGTCCTCCATTTCGTGTAACTGTCTAAATGCAAACAGGTGAATGTTTTGAGGCTGTCTATAGTGCTCCTAAATACCTAGCTACTACCAACACCCTGATCCAATTGACGGTTAGCATCCCCCTTCAGTAGAGCAATCTTCTAAAGTAGCCAAGACATACTAACCCTTATACCTTCATAGCACCTAACCTAAAGTCCTAAGAACAAAAAACAAATCACTATATGCATACAAAATCCGGAAGCCCATTATAAATTGAATGAATCAGCTCTAAAGTACAATAAAACCCAAAATCTATAGGCATAATCTCCCACCACAAAGGAGAGACAACAGAGATAAACAAAGCCAAAACAAATGTATAGGAGAAAGCAGTTACAAAGCAGTCAAACAGAGCTGGAAAGTAACGTGAACAACATGAAAAAACCAGGGAAAAAAGGAGTACAGATAATTCAGGACAACTTAAATCTACAGGAGGACCTAGAAGCATCAGAAACATGGACAGGGAAAGAAATCAAGGCATACCTAACTCAGATGGAACGGAATTTTAGAGAAGACATGAGACAGCAAGTCCAAGAATTGAAAGTATATTTTGAAAACCAACTAAACAAACAAATTCAAACTGCAAAGAACGAGCTTTACCAGGAGATAGAGATCTTAAAAAAAAACCAAACAGTGATTTTAGAAATGCAAGAAACCATAAACCAGATTAAAAATGCTAACGAGAATATTACAAATAGACTAGATCAAGTAGAAGTCAGAACATCAGATAATGAAGACAAAGTTTATCAACTTGAAAAGAATATAGTCAATACTGAAAAGATGCTTAAATCTCACGAGCAATCTATCCAAGAGATATGGGATCTCATCAAAAAACCAAATTTGAGAGTCATTGGGATAGAAGAAGGCACAGAGGTTCAAGCCAAAGGAATGGACAACCTATTGAATGAAATAATCCTAGAAAACTTCCCAGAGATGAAAGATGGAATGGATTGCCAAATCCTGGAAGCCTACAGGACCCCAAACATCCAAAACTGTAATACGCCAACTCCAAGACATATAATTATGAAGATAGCCAACATACAGAACAAGGAGAGAATATTAAAAGCTACAAGGGAAAGGAGGCAGATTACATTCAGGGGTAAACCAATTAGGTTAATGGCTGATTTTTCATCACAGACTTTGAAAGCGAGAAGATCCTGGAACAATGTATTTCAAACGCTGAAAAATAATGGATTCCAACCAAGAATACTGTATGCAGTAAAATTAAGCTTCAAATTTGACAATGAAATTAAAATCTTTCACGATAAACAAAAGCTAAAAGATTTCGCAGCCAGAAAACCAGCACTGCAAAGCATTTTGGGCAAAATTCTACAAGAAGAGGAATGGAAAAACAGTGCCCAAAACCAACAGCGGGAGGTATCTCAGTAAAGGGGGAGGAAAACAACCAAAAAGTAAAAACTAGCCAAACTAAAATAAATAAATAAATAAACATGACTGGAAGTACAAATCATATTTCAATTGTAACCTTAAATGTTAATGGACTAAACTCACCAATCAAGAGACACAGGCTGGTAACCTGGATCAAAAAAACAAATCCAACAATATGCTGCCTTCAGGAGACTCATATGATAGGAAAAGACATACACAGGCTGAAGGTGAAAGGTTGGGAAAAATCATACCACTCACATGGCCCTCGGAAGCAAGCAGGAGTGGCCATACTCATATCGAATAAAATCAACTTCAAACCTAAGTTAATCAAAAGGGATAAAGAAGGACACTATATCCTGTTAAAAGGAACTATTCACCAACAAGACATAACAATTATCAATTTATATGCACCAAATAATGGTGCAGCAACGTTCATAAAACAAACTCTCCTCAAGTTCAAGAGTCAAATTGACCACAACACAGTAATTATGGGTGACTTCAACACACCGCTCTCGCCATTAGACAGATCCTCCAGACAAAAGCTGAATAAAGAAACTATAGAACTCAATGACACAATCAATAACCTAGACTTAACCGACATATATAGAATATATCAACCATCATCAAGTGGATACACGTTCTTCTCAGCAGCACAAGGATCTTACTCAAAGATAGATCATATATTATGCCATAGGGCAACTCTTAGTAAATATAAAGGAGTGGAGATAATACCATGCACCATATCTGATCATAATGGAATGAAACTGGAAATCAATGAAAAAAGAAGGAAGGAAAAATCCTGCATCACATGGAAAATAAACAATATGTTACTGAATGATCAATGGGTTACAGAAGACATAAAGGAGGAAATCAAAAAATTCTTAGAGATAAACGACAATTCAGACACAACATACTGGAATCTATGGGACACAATGAAAGCAGTTTTAAGAGGGAAATTCATTTCCTGGAGTTCATTCCTCAAAAAAAGAAAAAAACAACAAATAAACGAACTCACACTACATCTCAAAACCCTAGAAAAGGAAGAGCAAAACAACAGCAAATATAGCAGAAGACAAGAAATAATTAAAATCAGAGCAGAAATCAACGAAATTGAAACAAAAAAAAAAAACCATTGAAAAAATTGATAAAACTAAAAGTTGGTTCTTTGAAAAAATAAATAAGATCGACAGACCCTTAGCCATGCTAACGAAGAGAAGAAGAGAGAAAACTCAAATCACTAACATACGGGATGAAAAAGGCAATATCACAACAGACACTACAGAAATACAGAAGATAATTAGAAAGTATTTTGAACCCTATATTCTAATAAAATAGAAGACAGTGAAGACATCGATAAATTTCTTAAGTCATATGAGCTGCCCAGATTGAGTCAGGAAGACACACACAATTTAAACAGACCAATAACAAAGGAAGAAATAGAAGAAGCCATCAAAAGACTACCAACCAAGAAAAGCCCTGGACCAGATGGGTATACAGCAGAGTTTTACAAAACCGTCAAAGAAGAATTAATACCAATACTTTTCAAGCTATTTCAAGAAATAGAAAAAGAAGGAGCTCTTCCAAATTCATTCTATGAGGCCAACATCACCCTGATCCCGAAACCAGTCAAAGACACTTCAAAGAAAGAAAACTATAGACCAATATCTCTAATGAACATAGATGCAAAAATTCTCAATAAAATCCTGGCGAATCGAATACAAAAGCATATCAAAAAAATTGTGCACCATGATCAAGTAGGATTCAACCCTGGGATGCAAGGTTGGTTCAATATACGGAAATCAATAAATATTATTCACCACATCAATAGACTTAAAGATAAGAACCATATGATCGTCTCGATAGATGCAGAAAAAGCATTCGACAAAGTACAGCATCCTTTTATGTTCAAAACAGTAGAAAAACTGGGGATAACAGGAACTTACCTCAACATTGTAAAAGCTATATATGCTAAGCCTCAGGCTAGCATCATTCTAAATGGAGAAAAACTGAAGGCATTCCCGCTAAAATCTGGAACAAGACAGGGATGCCCTCTCTCACCACTTCTATTTAATTTAGTCCTTGAAATACTAGCCAGAGCAATTAGACAGACAAAAGAAATTAAAGGCATAAAAATAGGAAAAGAAGAACTTAAAATATCACTATTTGCAGACGATATGATCCTATACTTAGAAGACCCAAAAGGGTCTACAAAGAAACTACTAGAACTAATAAATGAATTCAGCAAAGTGGCAGGATATAAAATCAACATGCATAAATCAAAGGCATTCCTGTATATCAGCAACAAAACTTCTGAAATGGAAATGAGGAAAACCAGCCCATTCACAATATCCTCAAAAAAATAAAATACTTGGGAATCAACCTAACAAAAGAGGTGAAAGATTTATACAATGAAAACTACAGAACCCTAAAGAGAGAGATAGAAGAAGATCTTAGAAGATGGAAAAATGTACCCTGTTCATGGATAGGCAGAACCAACATCATCAAAATGGCGATATTACCCAAAGTTCTCTACAGGTTCAACGCAATGCCAATCAAAATCCCAACGGCATTTCTGGTAGAAATAGATAAAGCTATCATGAAATTCATATGGAAAAAACAAAAGACCCAGAATAGCAAAAGCAATTCTAAGCAGGAAGTGTGAATCGGGAGGTATAGCGATACCAGATTTCAAACTGTACTACAGAGCAATAGTAACAAAAACAGCATGGTACTGGTACCAAAACAGGAGGGTGGACCAATGGTACAGAATAGAGGACACAGAGACCAATCCACAAAATTACAACTTTCTTATATTTGATAAAGGCGCTAAAAGCATGCAATGGAGAAAGGATAGCATCTTCAACAAATGGTGCTGGGAAAACTGGAAATCCATATGCAACAAAATGAAGCTGAACCCATTTCTCTTGCCATGCACAAAAGTTAATTCAAAATGGATCAAGAAGCTAGATATCAAATCAGAGACTCTGCACCTGATAGAAGAAAAAGTTGGCTCTGATCTACACATTGTGGGGTCGGGCTCCAAATTCCTTAATAGGACACCCATAGCACAAGAGTTACATACAAGAATAAACAAATGGGACTTACTTAAACTAAAAAGTTTTTTCTCAGCAAGAGAAACAATAAGAGAGGTAAATAGGGAACCTACATCCTGGGAACAAATTTTTACTCCTCTCACTTCAGATAGAGCCCTAATATCCAGAATATACAAAGAACTCAAAAAATTAAACAACAAGATAACAAACAACCCTATCAACAAATGGGCCAAGGACCTGAACAGACACTTCTCAGAGGAGGACATACAATCAATCAATAAGTACATGAAAAAATGCTCACCATCTCTAGCAGTCAGAGAAATGCAAATCAAAACCACCCTAAGATACCATCTCACTCCAGTAAGATTGGCAGCCATTATGATGTCAAGCAACAATAAGTGCTGGCGAGGATGTAGGGAAAAGGGTACACTTGTACATTGCTGGTGGAACTGCAAACTGGTGCGGCCAATATGGAAAGCATTATGGAGATTCCTAGGAAAGCTGGGAATGGAACCACCATTTGACCCAGCTATCGCCCTTCTCGGTCTATTCCCTGAGGACCTTAAAAGAGCATACTATAGGGATACTGCCACATCAATGATCATGGCAGCACAATTCACAATAGCTAGACTTTGGAATCAACCTAGATGCCCTTCAATAGATGAATGGATTAAAAAACTGTGGCATTTATACACAATGGAGTATTACGCAGCACTAAAAAATGACAAAATCATGGATTTTGCAGGAAAATGGATGGCATTAGAGCAGATTATGCTAAGTGAAGCTAGCCAATCCTTAAAAAACAAATGCCAAATGTCTTCTTTGATATAAAGAGAGCAACTAAGATCAGAACAGGGAAGAAGAGCATGAGGAAAAGATTAACATTAAACAGAGACGAGTGGGGGGAGAGAAAGGGAGAGAGAAGGGAAACTATGGAAATGGAAGGAGACCCTCATTGTTACACAAAATTACATATAAGAGTTTGTGAGTGGAAAGGGGAAAAAAAAAAACAAGGGAGAGAATTAAACAACAGCAGAGGGGGTAGAGAGGGAAGATGAGAGGGAAGGGGAGGGGGGATAGTAGGGGATAGGAAAGGTAGCAGAATACAACAGTCATTAATATGGTATTATGTAAAAATGTGGATGTGTAACCAATGTGATTCTGCAACTTGTATTTGGGGTAAAAAATGGGAGTTCATAACCCACTTGAATCAAATGTATGGAAGATGATATCTCATGAGCTTTGTAATGTTTTGAACAACCAATAAAAAAAATAAAAAGAAAAAATGGTGTTTATCTTCACTTCTCAAAAAAGTCCATTGTAAAAATGTACTTAAAAATGTACTTTATGGAAAATAAAATAACTTAGTATTTAAGAATAATTTAGGGCCTGTGCGATGACTTATGCCCATAATCGCAGCAACTCAGGAGGCTAAGTGAGATGCTAAGCAACTCAGTGAGACCCTCTCTTTAAATAAAATACAAAATAGAGCTGGGGATGTGGCTCAGTGGTTGAGTGCCCCTGAGTTCAATTCCCAGTAACCCCATCCCAAAATAATAATAATTTACAATAGGAGAAACTATAATCCAACTAATATATTGCAGGCCATAGTAGTGTTATTTTTAGAATTTATTCCTATACAAATTGAGAGGATCTAAGCTCAGAGAGGGGTAAAGACAGTGGACTGTAAATATGTTAACAGGAAAATATAAAATTTATGAGTTGCCAATATTATTATTATTATGCCCACTAACATATATGCCAGTCCATGAATAACATTTGCCAACTAAAGTCTGAGTTTTTCAAAACAAAGTGAATAGTTATCTTTAGAGACAGTTCAATCTTTTTTTAAAAGTGAAGCATGAAATAAATGAAAGCTCCATTATTTATCTGGTCATTAAAAGTGAAAAAAGCAATTCTATATGGAGATAAAGAACATTAAAGTATCCTGTTAGAAAATAAGATTCTTCTCTTTTAAAAAATATCTACTCATAAATATTAGTCTCATCTATGTTAACCCCTTATATGCTAATTGATGAAATTCTGTAATTCTTTAAAATTATTTTTCACTAATAAATAAAAACAAAAAATGCATAGATATTAATTTATACATATTAATGGTGTACCATATGATGTTTTAATATTTGTAAACATTTTATAATTTTTTCATGAGATTAAACATATCTATTTCCCCAAATATGTGAGGATGACATTTTAAAAATATTTTTAAGATGTAGATGGACACAGTATCTTTATTTTATTTATTTATTTTTATGTGGTGCTGAGGCTCAAACTCAGTGCCTCACACATGCTTAGGCAAGCACTCTACCACTGAGCCCTAGCCCCAGCCTGAGGATGACATTCTTAAATCTGCTAGGCTAAACACAAACTATAGGTATGTATTAGTCAGATTTTCATCGCTATGACCAAAATATCTAACAAAAACAGCTTGAAGGAGGAAAGATTTATTTTGGTCCTTGATATCAAAGGTCTCAGTCCATGGTTTGTCATCTCCATTGCCCTGGGCCTGAGGTGAGGCGGAACATGATGGTGGAAGGAAATGGTGGAAGAAAGCTGCGCAGCTCATGGCAGCAAGCGAGAGAGAGAGAGAGAGAGAGAGAGAGAGAGAGAGAGAGAGAGAGAGGAAGAGAAAGGGGCTGGGGAGAAGGTAAACCCTTCCAGGGAATGACTCCAGTGACCTACTTCCTTCCCTCTGAGTAAGTCCTTACCTCTCAGTAGTCCATTCAACTATCAGAACCCATGATTCAATTGTTGCCTAAAAGTCCCACCTGTGTACATGTGAAGCTTTGAGAACAATCCAGATTAACACTATAATGAGGGAAGAATGAATGTGTGAGGAATAAAGCAGAAAAAAAAGTGGCTAGATCACACAAAGCCATGTACACCATATTACAGATTTATTTTTGTTTCAGGAACACTGCAAACTAATTGAGGCAGAGGGCACGGGTAGCAGTAGCAGAAAAAAAAATCAAATAATTATATCTGTGAAGCATAGATCTGCCTGCTTTTAAGGAACTATATTTAGAATAGGTAAGAATTAGAATTCCATCAAGTGGCAGGTGAGGGTTTGGTATTAGAGATAGACATACGTGGTCATTTGAAGAGCCATCTATCTTTGACATATTCACTAGCTGTGTATGAAGGAGGAAGCAAAGCCTTAGATCTCCATAATGATTAATAATGGTACAAGTTTATGAACTGAACTACAAATATGTCTGCTTAAATCAGTGAGAAAATGCCAGCGAAGACAACCTTGAAAATTCTTACACTTTTATCATTTTTTTTTAATGAATGGTTTTATGAGTCATTCTGAAGTATGTTCAATTAGATCTTTCTGTGTGATCAAATATAATCCTTCCTTTTCCAGGGAAAAAAATATCCTTGTCAGGTAATGTTTTCTTTAGCTTTGATAAAAGCTTAGTTCCTGATCTGATGTTGTAATGCATTAAAATCAAATTCTATCTACATAGCCTCTTCCTATCAATTGGGAAATGAACATGTATTTTCAAGTATAATCCTTAAGAGTTGGGATAATTTGGCTTGGGTAACCTTTTGAAAAATCATATTTGCAAATATAATGTGGACAATATAAAAAATGGGAAAACAGAAAAGCAAAAACCCATCCAGGGAAAATTAATCTCAGAACTAATTTTATAACAGATATAATAAAATAGCCTCAGAAAATTTGAGATTTTAGAACCTGTAAAAATATATTAATGAATTTTTTCAGACAAAAACAGCTGGATTGATATCTTTAATCTCCTTTATTAAATTTACTGGCTATATTTAAATTTTAAGCATGTGAGTCCAAGTTTGATTTGTCCGCCACACACACACACACACACACACACTTCAAAAACTGAGTGTTTAGTAAAAGAATTCTGACACAATTTTCTTTTCTTGTCTGCCTTTATTCTCTATACTTAGATAATAGACTATGAGGCAAGTTTATGTGAGAAATTTGAATAATAGCTCTGAGGACATGTGAGCTCATTGTGTGTCAGTTTATTCCAAGTCACTCACTTAATCCCATCTGCAAGCCAGCTACTGCAGTGCCTCCTACACAAAAAGGCACAGGTGCCTGCTGAGATGGAGCCAGTGCTCCAGGGCTGCTGGCCTGTGCTCTTGTCCTGTGGAGTGGCTGATGAATCAGGGCACATAGCTACTATTGCCCTGAGTCCCCTCCCTAGCACTGACGGTGATCTCCCCTACTGCTGGCTATGAGCACCGCTAAAGAAGCTTTTGCTGTTCCTTTGGCAGCAGTTGGAGTTTCAACTTTTTAGAAATTTTATTTTGTCTTTTATTCATAGCAAGGAAGCTATTTTGCAATCCTTAGGCAAGATTAGGGGAAGGTCACCCTGTGGCTTCTGTGGCAGACATGAGCACTAAACTAAATCCAAAAGACCATTGGAGCCTGAGGGATGCAGTGCAGCATATGGGCTTCTTCCTCTCATTGCTTCTTAAGTACCATCAGGCAGCATTTCTGGGTTCAGGGCTCGTGCAGCTTTCTGGAGGATGCTGACTAAGAGTGTGTTTCATTCTGGTGTCTGGATTTATTGGCAGCCTTACTTTCTCTGTGTTCTGTGGATACGTGTTTTCCTTTCTATCTTTACTTGAAGTTAAACTTATTCAAAATTGAATCATGTTTTTGCACACCTCCTTCACAGTCCATTTTAAATCAGTTTAATATCTAAAAATAGGTAATGGTAATGAAATCTTCTGCTGTGGCAAATCTTTTTGGGTAAAAACAACCTAGTAAGAGCAAACCTGTACTTCTATTACAAATACCTTGTGTGTACTATTACAATCTTCAAGTGGCTTAATTTTCTTCATTTTAATTTTATATTGAAATAAAATACAAGGTTGTTAATGTTGATTGTTTTGCTTGTGTAGTTAGCCACAAAAATGATTTACTTATTTCTCTTTTATTATGTACTTTTCATGCCAAGTGGCAGCTGGAAAATATTCTTAATCTTAAAATCTCAGGCTGGATTTCTCACCACTTACCTAAAAACCTGTCTGATAAACAGCTAGGAAGAAAATTATGCTACATCATTTTTATAGAAAGAATCTAAGGCTCAGGATTGCTAAACACTTTTTTTTTTTTTTAAAGCTGATTGCAGTGGAATCAAATGCAAAGCTGAAAGAAATAATACATGAATCCTGTTCTCTTCCCCTGACCATCTTGGACCATTCTCCCATTGTTTGTAAGAGACAGTTGCAAACAAATTTGTATTAATTATCTAAGCTCTATTGTGTCATCTAATCATATCTCTGCCATGTAAGTACATCTAGATCAAGCAGTTGGATGCCTGTTTTGATGTGCTGTTAACATTCTCCAAAGCTACATTTCAAATAATCTCATGGAACATATGTACACTTCAAAGCACTCACATATTTTCTTTCCATAAATTGGTCAACAGGGAAGAATTAACACAACAAAGCCTCTTGTCAGTTAATTAAAATGTGATTACTTTTGGTACCAATAAGTAATCAAATTTGCTATTATACACATGCATTTGTTAGCAAATTAATAATAGTGACAGAGTAAGGGGCTACAGGAATACAATATCTTCTAAAAATCATTCCTAGAAAACTGTTCTTCAAGTCTAAAGAAACTATTAACCAAGAACAAATTAATATAAAATTCCCCTAAAATTTGTACCTAATTTATGGGCATTTGTACAAAAATAAGAGCGATTGGCAACTTTCTATAAAGATATTTGATTGTATTTCTATAATTATTTTCAAATTATAGTATAGTATCAGTTGAAACTGTCAATGATATTTAGTTTACAATCAAAGTGACTTAGATGAATAACTGATTAAATAATTAAATGGCCCCAAATAAGCAAAGAGAACAAAAACGTTCTCTTAAAAGAAGAGATAAGACATAGCACTTATTAATAACAGTTAATATCAAACAGGATATTTTCATCCACATAAATGAATGACACCCCACAAAAAGAGAAAATAATCATTCATACTTCTTTATCCACTTTTTACTTAAAAATTAAAGTTCTTCTCAAACACAACTAGCAGTGTGTAGTCTGATGTTTCCTAATTGATATCCATTAAAAATAGTCTAAGAATTCTACCTCAGCTATAGTCCTCAACACAGTTTAAATATGCACACATTTACATAAATTTAAATAGTACTAGCATGGTCAGTTAAGTATAGTTTGAATATATTGGATGGAAATTTTACATTAGAAATGTAAGAGAAAACCTGCATTAATGTATGTTCTCTTCCTCTTTTCTTTTTTTGAAACAATAAATCACTTTTTCAGTATATTAAGAACAAACTATTAGACATCCACGTGGCCATCAAAGAATAGAAGAAATGGTAAATTCTGCAGCTCATACACATACTCCAAACTCTATCTGATCACAAAGGTGATATACATGTGCCTAAGTAGGTAAACCTCCATACTGTAGTAATAAATTGTAATTTCTATCAAATTTGATATTAATCTCATCTTAGCACTATAAGATGTAAAGAAGTGGGCTGTTGCTTTTACATAAATGAGACTCTAATAGGGGGCTCTACTCAAAGGAATGATGATAATTAGCTAGGTCAGTTCAGAATTTGGACTAGAAACTAATGAAAGAAATAGACAACTATAAAGAACAGGAAAAAGAAAATAGCTAAGTGAACAAGTGATGCTGGGGTAGCCTACCATGGTTGTTCTTTGGAAGTAGAATAGGAGAGTAATGCAGCCTAAGACCTGTCACTGGTCCTGGTGCAGCGTTCAACTTGATGAAAAATCACCTAGTTTTATTTTTTTTGTACTTTTCTAATTTTAAAATATATAATAATAAAAATAATGATAATTACATATGCCCATGTTAAGTAGAAAGAGCATATAAGGCTTTATTTTGGCATTTTTTTAATTTACAAGCTTTTACAGATATGGTTCACCAATCTTGAATATTATTGCCTTTTAATTCTAATGGGTGAATGTATCCCATATTCCTCAGAAAAAAACATCAAAAGTAACCACCATATAAATCCCTTACAGATTTTCTCAGGTGGAGATAATCTACTGGATTTTAACCACATACAAAACCTTTTGTAATATGAACACTGTTCTGCAATGAGTGCCTGGAGGATAAGGAACCTCCTTGATTTTAAGTTTTTCCTGTAAGTAAAATAACATTTGATGTATATGAAGTGTTAAATATATGTTGTTTGATATATGTAGAAGTCAAATGTAATTAGAAACATGTTTCATTAAACAATTTTTGAAGTATGTTTTAGTCTTTGGGGGCTGCTATAACAAAGCATCAGAGATTGGATAGTTTGTATAAACAAATGCATATCCTTGCTACAGTTATGGAGGGTGAAAGTCTGATGTTAGGGTGGCAGCGTGATTGTGTTCTTCCAAGGGTGCTCTTCCATCTTGCAGATAACTATCTTCTCTCTGTATCCTTACATGCTACAAATAGCTAGCGCTCTCTGGGATCTCTTTTACAAGGGCATTTTTATGGTTTAGGTATAAAGTGACTCTAAAAACTCATATGTGTGACAATGCAAAAAGGTTCAGGGGTAAAACGATTAGATGAGAGTTATGACCCAATCCATTACAATTAATCTACTAATTTAGATTAACTGATTAGTAACTGAAGGCAGGTAGGGTATGGCTGAAGGAGGTGGGTTGGTGGGAGGAGTATATACTTAGGGTGAAGGAGGTGGGTTGGTGGGAGGAGTATATACTTAGGGTATATTTTGTCCTGGGTAAGCAGAGCTTCCTTATTGCCGTGTCTTGAGTTGCTTTCCTTCTCCACTCCCTTCTGCCATGATGTTCTGATTCACCACTGTCCCAGAGTAATGGAGTTGGCCACCCATGGACTGAGACCTCTAAAATTGTGAATGCCAAATAAATTTTTTCTCCTCTAAAATTGTTCTTATTAAATCTTTTGGTCACAGTTTCGAAAAAGGTAACAAATACATGCACAAATCTTATTTGGCATGGCTTTGCCCTCATGACGTAATTATCTCTCAAAATTCCCATCTCCTAATACAACACATTGGGTGTTAGGATTTCAATATGTGAATTTAGGAAACACAAATAAAAATCCATTACACAGTAACATTAAGGTGAATTTCCAAATCTCAAATTGGTTTACTGATCTTTAGTATCTTAAACTGCACATTAGAAAATGATCGTTATTCTACACGTTTTGCTTTGGAAATCATGTCAGTTTGTGGCAAAACTTAGGTCAAATCAAACGTAAAATTGTTCAAGTCAATATTGGTTTTAATTGGAAAGTTTCTGAAGTATAATATAAACATCCATAAAGATAACAATTCAAAACTCAGGCTTGTCTCAACAACAATCTGGTTGCAAAAATATCACAAAACATATGGATATTTAAAAATCAGCCTGAGACCCACTCAAAGCTTTTACTTCAAAGACACTTTTGACTTTATACATCCTCTTCTTGTATTTTGCATTCCAACTTTGGTCTCAATGTTCAGGTTAAGTTTGAGCAGCTCAATGATAATCTTTCTAAACTTTTGTCTTTCTTTGAATTAATATACCCTGTATGGACATACTATTTTAAATTGTCTTATTTTGATACTTTTTGGTGAAATACTCTGTTGAACATACAGAATATAATAAAAAGGAAAAAAAATAAAACCTTTCTGATTATTGTAAAATTCCAGGAACAAAAGAGAATGCTAATGTCACCTGATACTATAGTACTACTAAAATACATAAAATATTTTAAAAAGAGATGAGAATAGAAATAAGTCCATTGTCACAAAATAATCTCTAAGTCGTTTTTTTGGTTTTTGGTTTTTATATAGTGCTGGGAGCCATTAGCCAAGTAGGTATGACAATTTCCTTGCCAGCGTACCCCATGTTGCAGTGACATTGAATGTAGGTGACCTTGCTCAAGGACCAGGGCGGATTAGCGTGTTCCCGGTTTAGGATAATCGGGTTTAGGGCGTTCCAGGTTTAAGGTTATTCCTGCTGGGAATAGGGCGTATCCTGCTGCCTGAGTTCTGCTTGAGTTCTCACGGGATTCAGACAGTATTTTTTGGGAGACAGAAGCCCAGTGGATGTGGATTTGGGCAGAGAACATGGATTTCCCCAGAACGTGATTGTAGACGGCTGGTGTGAGTTCGGGAATAAAGAGTTGCTGTTTGAATCTACAAGCTGTGTGGTGGCTCGTGATTGTGTGCCCAGCCAGACTGCGGCATTTGTGCCCAGCCAGACTGTGGCAACATAGAGCTACAGAGACCCAGAGGCTTTGTTTCATTGATACCACTGTAGAGAATTTACAATATGAGACTTGGAACATCTATCTCCATCTATATCAACTTGGAAGAAAAATAACACCTCTAAAATACTTAAGCCCATATTTTTCTGATCTCTGTGAAATGTAATTCATAGGCAATTCACCAAGTACAGTTGCTCAAACTTAAATAATGAAAAAAAATGCTGTACTTAAATTTCTTCCTCCTATTGGCTTCCTCTCCATTGGCTTTGGTAATTGGTTAAATATCTTAGCAAAGGTCAACCTTAGCTTCAGATTCAATGGATAATAAATATAAGAGCAAAAAAAAAAAAAAAAAGAAAGAGCATCCAGGAAGAACAGAATCATGCATTTCTTTTCTACCAGAATACTCCATAGAGCAATCATGAGTGATTTACAGTGATTCTCCATGTGATGATTTCAGCAGCAATGAAATAAAATTTATCAGGAAGATATAGAAATAATATAAAGCCTCACTGTCCTCAAGATCCAGTATCTTTTGTGACAATTCCATAGGTAGCTTCTAAGTCCCAGAATGACATTCCAGTTACCCAAATCACCAAATTTAGGGAAGGTCAAAAAACCTTTCTATTCAATATTTTCATTTCTCCTATGTCTGATGCATCTGCCCAGCTTGGGTCATTCTTGCATTATGACCTAATTGCAAAAATAGCATCTCATTTTTTAATTAAGTTTCTTGGGGAAAGAGCTAAAACAAATAGGAAGAATTTAAAGGTGTTGGGAATGCTTGTCTCAGACAATGTTATAGTAGAAAATGACAGGCTCATTTCAGATTGAAGGCACCTTTACATGCTAAAATAAGAATATTACAATTTATTCTGCATACTCTGTGGATCCAGAGAAACCTGAACATCTTGTTAAAAGAAAAGAATATTATGACCTGATAATTGCAAGTCTAACCTAATGTGGAAGTTTCCTAAACTTCAGGACTCTAGAAAGTGGTAATAATGTCATTTTCTTAAAATAGTTTTTAAAGTGTTTGCTCTAAAGTCTCTGTGAACTGGAACAAACTAGATTCATGAGTAGCCTAATGGTTAACTCAGTGTTTTGTACTATATTTATTTCATAAATATTTTCCAAAGATTGTTGGAAAACTAGAGTCTGCCAGATAGCTGTCATTTGCCTCCAAATCTGTTCTCTGATCTCCATTCTCTTCTCTCCCCCAAAGGACTGATTTGCCTGGACTATGTTGAAGAGTGTCTTACTCTGTTTTCTGCTGCTATAGTCAACTATCTGATACTGAAATTGGACAATAAATAAAGAAAAATGGATGTATTGAATGTACATGGCAGTACTGAACACTCCTATGTAGTTTATATACATCATGTCTATGCCTTAGTAAAATAGTCCTTTTATTAGGTCTCCCTATAATTTTTCTTTGCAGTGTGCACTTCTAGTTCATGCAGTTTTTGAGTTTGGGAAGTCCAAGGCTGAGGGGCTGTGACTGGTGAGAACCTTCTTGTAAATGATACAGGGAATCACAGGGTTGGTTGGGGGAACCAAGAGATAGAGCTAAAGTCCTTTTTACAACAGACCCTGTCTCAAATGAACCCATTAAACCCATTAATCCAAAAATCCATGAATGGATTAATCCATTCATATGGCTATGGCGGAGCACTCATGACCTAATCACCTCTTAAAGATCCCACCCATCGTTTCCACCCTCTTAATACCTCACTATAAGGATGAAATTTCAACATGAGTTCTGTTGGGCCATTCACACCATAGCAAATAGCTCTCTTGACTGAAGATCACTGCTTCTCTCAGGGTCTCCTCTGTATGTGACTCTGCCTTGTCTATAAGAAACCAGCCCTGCCATTCATTCCTACCAGCCCTCGGTGGTTACAGTTACACTGTTAAGAACACAGTAGCGCTAAACAATCCCAGGCCGTTTACTGTTCCCAGTCTATGCCTTGGTCACAGCTGCTCTCTTCCTTTATGCTATACTACTTTATTAATGATGATAGAGCTATTCAAAAAGCATCCTTTCTTAAGTGATTTAAAAAATATTCTCTTTCACATTTTGCATGAATATCCCTTTTATAATAGGATTTTTTGCTCTATATAGAAGCAGATCATTTTATAATTCTAATTACAACAATTTCAGATTTCAAAGATTCTTTATATGATCTCATCTGGCTTTCAGGTGAAAAAATAGACTATCAAAGAAATCCTAAGAATCTACCAGAACTTCATTTACTTATTATAAATGAGAACACAAATTTAATGAATAATTAAAATTGTATTTCCCAAGGAGTAATGAATGAGATGGTGATACTAAAGGGATTAAATGTATTTTAATATTCAACAGATTCAGCCTCCAGCTACTCTTTAATGTGTCAAAAACATAAATACACATATGTAACATGCAAATTTATAAAGTAGTAAAAATGCAATTGTAGTGTGTTTTTAGAGCTTATTTCATAATTAAAATACTTCAATTTTAGTATCTTATTATTGAATTTTACTTTCTGTTCCATATTCATATAAATTCTCTAGCTTCCAGAATAGCTAAAATTCTATTTTTTTGTTTTTGATTGTAATACTCTAAAGTATTATGACTTTCAGTTAACTGCTTAGATTTAAATTATTATTTCTTCACTCTGAGAAGTAACTATACATTTTAAGCTTTTAGTCAATTTTGTTCTCATAATGTATTATTGTTACTCATATTTCACTAATTCCTTTTAAAAATGAATATTCTACATAATAAAAATGGCTTTTGAAAAATAAAAATTCTGGCATACTTTATGTACTTTCTACATATACATACTCCATGACTAAGTAGGAATATAGAGCAGTTTCCTTGTTATAACCAATGAAATTATTCAATTTAATTTACTAAATTATATTATTCATAATATATTTCATTGGATTTCAAATGATCTTTTTCCAAATTCACACTTTATATTTAGTTGATATATCAAGTTAGTACTTTGATTTTCTTATACTTCCATTCTAATGTTATCTAGTATTAAAAATAAATCTTACATAAAAACCTTGATTCTTAAACACTGCTTTCTCACTTATTGTCTTTATTCTACTCATCCTTTTTTATTCAATTGTTAGAGCCATTTTCTGTTGGTTATTTTAAAAAATCTTCAAATATACTATTAATTATATTTGTATCTACTAATTTTTCTTTATATTTTCATGAGTTTTCGTCTATGAATTCTATCTATTCCTTCTGTAATAGAGTATTTGCTGCTTACTCTATTATTTCATTTTTCACTTTACATTCCCATTATACTAAGAATGATGATTTACTTATTTTTACATTGCAAATCAACAGTAAACAGAAAATTTATCAAATAAATGATAGCAAGTTACTAGATTCTCATTTTTGCAAATGTCATCAAAAAGGAAATTGATTGTACTAGAATATTAATGTATTTAATCTTTGTTTTTAATAGACAATATTAAATGAATTGCATCTGCCTTAAAATTCATGCACTGAAGCCTTAATCTCTAATATGACTGTATTTGGAAATAGGATTTTCAGGGCCTTAATCACATTGGCTTGATAGCTGTCAAAGAAAAAAAAAAGAGATTAGGAGTTTCTCCATCTTCTTCTCCTTCTCCTCCTCCTCCTACTTCTCCTTCTCCTCCTCCTCCTACTCATTCTTGTTCTTCTCTTATCCTTCTCTCCTTCTTCTCCTATTTCCTTCTTCCTTTTTTCTTCTTTTTCTCTCTCTCATGTGAAAACACAATGAGAAGTGAGAAATCTCTAAACCAGGAAAAGAATCAGCATATATCTTGAGTTTGCTCTTCCCAGCCTTCATGATTGTGAAAAAATAAGTTTCTGCTCTTTAAGCCACTCAGTCTATGGTATTTGTTATGGAGACTTGAGCTAACTAATAAAGTAGATAAACAAAGATATAGAAAAATACATATTTAAATGTATTAAAATGATATATAAAATAGATATTTAAATGTATTTTTAATGATAATAGGCAATGTAAATTTACTTGGAAAGGCCCATAATTTTTATTTGTGAAATGTACATTGGGATAAGATTATTTTTCTTGCATACTGTGAGTAATTAACTAAAAGATAGATTTTATGGAAATTCTATGTGAAAGAATCTATTTTATAGATATCTACAATCAAGCATATTTGAATATTGGTGTATGTGAAGTACTAATTTAAGAGTGAAAAGAATAGCTATTAGGTTTGATTAATCATATAGATTGGAACGTAATACTATAAAACAAATATTTTAAATGTTATTTCCTGTCCTTTTGAAATAAAAACAATGACATTTAAAAAAATATTAAATTTCATGCTGTGCACCCTTTCTTATCTTTCTTTAAAAATTGAGTAAAAATAATCCTATGTATATTCACTTTCAAAAGTAAATAAGTGCTCTAAGTATGGTGGTGCACACCTGTAATCCCAGTGCCTTGAGAGACTGAGGCCGGAGGATCATGAGTTCAAAGCTAGCCTCAGCAATTTAACGAGGTCCTAAGCAACTCAGCCAGACCTTGTGTCCAAATTACACACACACACACACACACATATGTAAAATATACATATTATATAATATAATATGTATTATACACACACACACACACACACACATATGTCCTGTAGATATTGCTCAGTGAATAAACACCCATGGGTTCAATCCCCAGTACTCAAAAAAAAAAAAAAAAGAAAAAGTAACTAAATGCTATGAGACTATTTCTATTTCTTGTATATTTTATGAAAGTCATAAACAGCAAACTCAACAAGTGTTCAATGACTATGTTTCCACAATGAGAAAGATAAATAAATATTAAGTGGTCCCTTTACCAGAAATGCCCAGTGTCTCCAGCTGCTTCCAGCTGAGGCTAGACTGCCATCTGAGACCACTTAACCAAGATACATCAGCAGAACTTTTTTTTAAAATATATGTTATAGGGCATCATATTTGAATATGGGTCCTAAACATAACAATAGGTCATATTGTAATTGTCTCAATTATTTTGTTATTGTTATTACAATGTTTCATTTGTTATTGATATTGTTGTAACAATAGGCCAAATAGTAATTTGTCTCAATTGTTGAATAATTTAAATTTCTATTTTTAATCGTCTCATATATATTTTTCTAATTTGTATACTTTATTATAAATATTTTATGATAATGATACTGAACTCCAGTTTATAAAAAACTAATTCAATTAATCAATATTTATATAGCATCATCAATTAGATAATACCTAATACTTGTCATTGTATCAAAGAATATTTTGAACTCAAACATACAAAATATTCTTCCTGAGTCATTGTTGTCAAGAATTTCTTTTTCTTTTCTCTATTTGGTGCTGAAAATTGAACCTATGGACAGTTTGCTTTACCTCTAAGCTACATTCCTAGCCCTTTTTCCTTTTCTTCTTTTTTTTTTTAAATTTTGAGAAAGGGTCTCCTTAAGTTACTGAGGCTGGACTTGAACTTGGAATCTTCCTACCTCAGCCTCCTGAGTTACTGGAATTACAAGTGTACACTGCTGTGTTCAACCTTAATAGATCATTATAATCTTCTGTATACCTATTGGTATCAGGTACTGGAGGAATAGAAGAGTTGTGGATTTCAATTAACTATCTACAAATTTGGAAAATCAATTTTTCAGACAAATGTAACATTATATAGGAAACAACAATGATAAAAGTATTCAGAAAATCTAAGATGGGTAGTGCTGATGATATAAACATATTTGTAGATAAAGAAACTGCAAATTGAGGCTAAATTCTATTGCAATGGCATATATCTGATTTTTCCATAGTGAAAAGTATCTAATGTAACCAGTATTTAACCAACTGGCTAGCAAAATGGGACAACATCAAGGGCAGTGCTTGGTCAACTGTGTTTCCTGTTGAATCTGTGCATAGCCCTTCTTTGTTTCATGATGTCCTTGAGACAACAAGGGTATTTGAGTTAATGAACTCGCTGAGTAAATTATCTTGTCCACCTAATGTAAAGAACTTTATGAACTATATGTGTTTTGTGAAAATCATTTACATTTGTCACAAGGGGTATATTCTCATATATCTTTTCCAAATACTGGCATCATCCATTCCTTTCTCCCTCTCGAATCTCCAACTGCAACAAAGATATATCTTATACCTTTAAAACATGAAAAAAACTAATTTTGCATATTATTAGGATTAGTTTTTTCCAATAAATATGAGAAGAAGAAAAGAATTGTCTTTTATATCCCTGAATTGGTTCACCAAATCTTTCCTAATATCTATTTATTCTATATTAATTTTTCTCTCTCTACAACTGCCCTTACCCCGACCCCGACAAAGCCCTAGCACTAACCTCTACCAAGCAAATGAAATGCCTGGGTTGTATGGAGGTATTCACCCTCAGTATGGCAGTGATGCTCCTAGGAGAGCTACCCAGGAGCACTGTCTGATTAGAAAGAGTGGCATTGGGCTGTGCATAGAAGACATAACTTCCATTGTGTTGTATCTGTGCAGATTTGTGGCTTTTGTTTTTACTCACAGATGTTAAATTATTCCTGCAGACAAAATAGACATTCAGCCAAATCATTAGCCACTGCCCATGGATTAATGTAGTTTTCCATAGACTGTATGTCCTTCCAATTAAACAGGACAGCAAGATACTCAGTGAAGATTGTGTTCCAGTGATGTGGCAGACAATTACAATTCACAGCAATCAGCACAATATGCAGACCCCACAATGTTCCCTCTTAAATCAACCAGCCACAGGAAATGTCCTACAGGTTTTCACAGAATGTGTATGGGGGTCTCTTTTTATCGTTGGAACTGCCCAGGCCTCTTCTCTCATTCCACATGCATTTGATGAAAAAGAGCACTATCAATATTCAGTTTCACAAATAGCCACACCAAGGTTCCACGTATTAGAGTAGTTTAAGTTAGATGATCATTTGTTGTCCTTGTTATGTTTTTTTAGTCTCTATCAACACCGTGTATCATGATGGAGCTGCTTCTCAAAAATAACGCATTTATTTGCTAAAAGGACTGGAGTTAGACAGAATTATCTCATCTCAACTTGCCTCAGGCTTTATCAGGCTTCTCATCAGCTAAGTTCTTCAAGTATCCCTGATTCTTGCTCTGCAGCCTGGAGCAGCTGGAGCAGCATTTCAGCTAAGCACTACTAAGACTTGATAGACAACACATCCTCACCAACATTTATTGTTACTTGTATTCTCTTTTGTTTTATTATTTTTTTATTTATATATGACAGCAGAATGCATTACAATTCTTATTACACACATAGAGCACAATTTTTCTTATCTCTGGTTGTATACACAGTATCTTCATACATGTACTTTGGATAACAATGCCCATCACATTCCACCATCATTTCTAACCCCATTCCTCCTCCCTTCCCCTCTAACCCCTCTGCCCTATCTAGAGTTGTCTATTCCTCCCATGCTCCCTCTCCCTATTGTACTATGAATCATCTTCCTTGTATCAGAGAAAACAATAGGTATTTGGATTTTGGGGGTTGGGTAACTTCACTTAGCATTATCTTCTCTAACTCCATCCATTTACCTGCAAATGCCATGATTTTATTCTCTTTTATTGTTGAGTAATGTTCCATTGTGAATACATGCCACATTTTTATCCATTCATCTATTGAAGAGCATCTAGAAATGCAAATCAAAACCACACTAAGATTTCATCTCACTCCAGTCAGAATGGCAGTTATTATGAAGACAAACAACAATAAGTGTTGGCGAGGATGTAGGGAAAAAGGCACACTCATACCTTACTGGCGGGGCATTGCTGTTGGGGATGCAAATTGGTGCAGCCAATATGGAAAGCAGTATGGAGATTTCTTGGAAAACTTGGAATGAAACCACCATCTGACCCATCTACTCCTCTCCTCAGTCTATACCCAAAGGACTTAAAAATAGCATACTACAGAGACACAGCCACCTCAATGTTTATAGCAGCACAATTCACAATAGCTATTTTTCCAAATTAATTTCATGTTTGCTTTTTCTAGTTCTGTGAAGGATGTCATTGGAATTTTAATAGGAATTGCATTAAATCTGTATAAAGCTTTTGGTAGTATGGCCATTTTGACAATATTAATTCTGCCTATCTGGGAGCATGGAACGTTTTTCCATCTTCTAAGGTCTTCTTCAATGTCTTTCTTTAATGTTCTGTACTTTTCATTGTAAAGGTCTTTCACCTCATTTGTTAGATTAATTCCCAAGGTTTTTTGTTTGTTTGTTTCTTTATTTTTTAAGCTATTGTGAATTTCTCTTTCAGTGGATTCATCAATGATGCATAGAAATGAGTTTGATTTATGGATGTTGCTTTTATATCCTGCTACTTTGCTGAATTCATTTATTAGTTCTAGAAGTATTCTGGTGGATTTGTTTTGACCTTCTATATATAGAACTATGTTTATTGACAAGTAGTGATAGTTTGAGTTCTTTTCTTATTCATATTCCTCTTATTTCTTTCTTCTGTCTAAATGCTCTGGCTAACATTTCCAGGACTATGTTGAATAGAAGAGGTGATAGAGGATATGTTAAAGATTTTAAACTAAAGAAACATTAAAAATCGATCTAAAACACTGTTAATGTCATCTCTGCTTAGAACTAATGTGCATACACTATTATGCACCAAAGATCAGTCAGAAAAACAGACTTATGCACATGAAAAGAAGAGGTGATAGAAGATATTTTGTCTTGCTCCAGTTTTTAGAGGGAATGTTTTCATGTTTTTCTCTGTTTATAATGATGTTGGCCTTGGGCTTAGCGTAAATAGATTTTACAATGTTGAGGTATGTTCCTACTGTCCCTAGTTTTTCTAGTGTCTTGAACATGAAGAGGTGCTGTATTTTGTCAAATGCTTTTTCTGCATCTATGGAGATGCTCAAATGATTCTTGTCTCTAAGTCTATTGATGCAATGAATTATGTTATTTATTTCCATATTTTGAACCAAACTTGCATCCCTTGGATAAACCTCACTTGATCATGGTGCACTATCTTTTAATATATTTCTGTATGTGATTTGCCAAAATTTCATTGAGGATTTTTGCATCTATGTTCAACAGGGATATGGATATGAAGTTCTCTTTCCTTGATGTGTTTTTATTTCCATCAAGAATTAAGAGAGTCTTTATTTGCTGGGGTCAAAAGGAAAAAAAAAACAGTATCAAAAAATGAACATTGTTTTGATTTTGACTACATTTAGATATTTTTGTTAGTGAAAACTTCTGTAATTTCAGTATGTAAAAATTTAGAATTTAACATTATTTTTATTATTTTTCACATGTTTTTATTGTGAAAGAAATACTTACTACATTACACTATCAAATAATTGCATATATCAAACACATGAGGACATCCTGGGTTATTTTTACTTGACTATGGATAATTTTGGCAATGTATATTCACATATGTTAAGTTCCCTACTTTTCCTTATATTACCATATAATTTTTGAAATGCTAAAGATTTTAAACTAAAGAAACATTAAAAATCGATCTAAAACACTGTTAATGTCATCTCTGCTTAGAACTAATGTGCATACACTATTATGTACCAAAGATCAGTCAGAAAAACAGACTTATGCACAGAAAGTACATGTTGTAAATAATATGAACTAATCAATCATTTGGTTAAGTGTAAGAAGAATAAACCTGGAAGAAGACACCAGTTACTTCTCTTCTAAATATTTTATAGCAGATACACAGATCTATTAGATATGAATAAAATGAAATAAATTTATTTATGTATAATCAAAAGCTGAAAATATTGATGGCATTGGATATTAAAAATATTCACAAAGCAAAAAATGTTGTGCATTGTGTTTGAAGTTATATCTAATGAACTATCAGGAATTTTCTCTTTTTTTTTTCTAATTGTACTGTAAGTAGAGAAAGAAATTTGTGCATGTTAATCATCAAGGTAAATATAACTTTCACAGTATATAAATAAAACATTCTTAAAAAAACAGATAAAACATTGACAGTAAGGATTTAAAATCACTATCATCTTCACACTAAAAATTGTATTGTTGTTCACATACTTATCTGAAGATGTTCATCAATTAATTTAAGATATATATGTGTATATATAGTAAAAAAAGCAAACTATGAAATATAATAAGAGAATACTTATTTTTGAGGAATATATTTTAAAAATATCACTAAAATAATGACTCTAAAAAATTTGGAGATGCATTCATTGAAAAATATATATCCATTTATTTTAATTGAGGCATATACCAAAAAATATAGTTTACATTCTCAGCTGATTAGTTGTTCCATTTGTACACACTCCTGTATCTATTGCCCAAAATAAAATAAATAGTACACTTTCATCCTATGAGGTGGCTTGCTGCCATTTCTAGTTAATCCTCTCCCCTATCAAAGAAGCAACCAATTGTTGACTTCAACCATTATAGATTAGTTTTGCCCATTGTAGAAGTCATATAAATGGAATCACACAGTGAACTTTCCTTTTGACTCATTTCTTTTGTCAACATAATCCTTTTGAGATTAAGCATTTTTATTTTGGGTATTAGGAGTGTACTCCTTTTCATGTTTAAATGAAAGTTATTTTATGAACATGCTCAGATGTCTTTAAACATCCTTCCTTTGATGTCTTCCCATATAAATCTTGGCATATTCTTATGAATTTTCTATTTTTAAAAGCTACTGGAATTAATATTATGATTGAATTGAACATATATATAGTTCAGTTGGGAGAAAATCAACCTTTTTTCATAATGTTATTTCTTTCCATATCTACTTATAGAGAGTGGTTATCTGTTTACTTCTTCTTTACTATTACTCAGTAATGCTTTGTCATTTTCCATATACTAGGTTTATACAACCTACTTTAGATTTGTTCATAGATAGTAGACACCGTCTTGGTGATATTGTATTTTCTTATTTTTAATTGATGCTTTGTATAAATGTAAAATTGTTTCTGTTTGAAACCTGTGTATCCTTCCACCTTGTTCAGTCAGTATATGGTTTGAGATGGAATCAAT
The DNA here is from genome assembly GCF_047511675.1 of Marmota flaviventris. Taxonomy (NCBI): domain Eukaryota; kingdom Metazoa; phylum Chordata; class Mammalia; order Rodentia; family Sciuridae; genus Marmota; species Marmota flaviventris. The sequence goes on along the minus strand of NC_092499.1, from coordinate 52,286,368 downwards.
TGGATGTTCTACTTAAGAAATCATATTACCTGTGAGTAAATGCAGCTTTACTCTGCTTTTTATTTGCAACAGCTTGACTGCAATACATTTTGTTGCATAAAGTTCACATATTTAAATTATGTGATTCCACATTTTGGGGGGAATACTTATGCAGTTGTGCAACCATCACAATAATCTAATTTTTCCAAATCTCTCATTAAAGTCTATCTTTTAAATTTTTTTATAATTTTATTGTGCTATGACTTGAAATAAAATATTTAATAGAAGTAGTAAAAATAGAATCCTTGATTATTTTTTAATCATTGGGAGAAATGCTTTAGTCTTTTATTAAATGTAATATAGGTTGTGGTTTTTCTTTCTATTGTCTTTTATCTGGCTATTGATGAACTTATATTGAAACTTTTTATTTTAATATTCTTAAATTTTATTGGTAAAGCCTATTCTTAAAAATCACTTGTAATCTTTGAAAAATTCAAGTTATGCTCTTGTGTTTTTTAAAGATGATTCTATAATTTTATCATTGACTAAAACACACAGTTTATGCATTAAAAACTAAAGTTTGTTTCCAAATATATGTATTTACATATGATTATTTATACTAATATATGTAGAAATTTATCTAAATAATGAAAGCACTTGAGGAAAAAAATGTATTGCAGATGGGCTAATAATAAAAAACAAGTGTCACTATCTCCAATACCTCCAATTTCATTAGTTTATGAACTAATGAAAATATTTGATTTTAGAATATTTTATGGAATTTTTAAGTCTAAACTACATGCTTACATCACTATTTCTTGACATTGCTTTTAGACATTTTCTATTAACTTATGATATCTGAGAGTTTATCACAAACCATCTCCTTTCATCTTTGTATCATAATTACATCATGATTTTTAATTATTCTTTGTTTTATTTACAATTTAAAAATATTAAATTTTATTTCTTTTTCCATCATTTCCCGAAATCATATCTGGACTTCTTATTGTTTATTGTAAGGTGGGCATTTATCTTTAATTCAATTTATATTTAAGTCTCTCTTATCAGCTGCAAATGAATCTATTCCTATTTTTACTCTGACATTGTTAGGTTTGCTATAACTTATGTTTAAGTTGTATGTCAGTTATATTTAACTATTGCTTTTCTATAGGTAGCTACTAAATGTTCAAATATAGTAATAAAGTTTTTTTTTATTAAACAATTTAAAAAAATGTTACTCCCTTCCCTGAAAAGTAATGTGCTACAATTGCTATTATTTCTAAATTTTTACATAGAAAATTATTTCTTTGTATTTTATTAGTTCTTTTTAGTTATAAATTACAGTCTAATTCATTTTTATATTATGTTTATGACTACTTTTTTACTTTATATTGGTGCAAATGCAAGACACTTTCAGTAGAAACTGTACATGAAATTTTAAATGATGATTTCCTGATTTGGCAATATGTGTTACAGAACTCTCTAGTGATGATGGGCAGCTGCAGTGAGCTGTGTCTCCCAGCCAGCCACACAATCATAAAGGCAAACAACAAATACTGAATAAGATTTGATGTTCAGTAGATTAGCTGTATTAAATGCATTTCCAATGGGTTTATTGTGATATAACACATTATAAGTCTATTAACCTATACAACATTTTATGTTGCCTGGAGTTTTAATTTAAATTTTCATTCTTTTAAAAATTAGAACTGACATTTTTATCATCTTTCAACTTCAGCTCAAAAATGATGAAAATCTTTCAGTTTCAAAAATGATGAAAATCTTTCTACTCCCCAACAGTACTTGATCACTGTGTCATGGTGCACTAAATATTGTTTCCTTATGAAGTAATTGTTCTTTATGAATGCTATACTTCTCTTAGGGATTTTCCCTCCCATATTTTATGCCTTCTTTTTTCTCAGTTCATACTTATATAGTGTGCAAAACAGTATCTTTTTTATGTTAACTTGACTGAGGCACAGGGTGCCAGATGTTTGGCTAAATATTACTTCTGGTTAAACTGGGAGTGTGTTTCTGTAAGAGATTAGCATTTGAATCAGTAGACTTAGTAAAGCAGATTGCCCTCCCCAGTGTGGGTGGGCATCATCCAATCCACTGAGGGCCTGAATAGAGCAAGAAGGCAAAGGAAGCAAAAATTCTCTCTGACTGCTTAAGCTCAAACATTAGTCTTCCATTCTGGGGCTCAGACATTGGTACACCTGTTTCCCAGGCCGCCAGACCCAGACTGGCATTATTTCATCAACTTTCCTGAGTCTTCAGATTGATAGGAGACTGTGGGACATCTCAGCCTCTACTCTCAGGTAAGCCAATTCCTTATAAGTCATATATAGGGAATTTCTTAGGGATTATATGAATCAGATTCTCCAGAGGAGAAAAGGTAATAAGAAATAAGAAATTTTCTAAAAAAAATAAAAAAGTGGGGGGGCCATAGAATTTCTGAGACCTTTCATGTCTGAAAATTTTATGTATTTTTCTGTGCACTTATTTAAAAGCTTAGCTTATTATCCTAAACCTAAAATTAATTTCCTCCAGCACATCGAATTCTTTGCCTCATTGTGTCAATCTTTCTGAAAGTCATCCCCTTGTAAATCATATTTTTTTCACTTTCTGGAACTTTATATATGTTTATCAATGATGTTCTAAAAAGTAATAATATATCAATATATAGCTATTATTTAATTCACAGGACTAAGCATTTCTCAAGTTTATTATAATCCAATCCTCTTGTTTTTACACAGGAATTGTTTCCACCTTAAAAAAACGAATAAGGAAATCATCTCCTCCAAATCTTTGTTTATTTCCATTTAGAAATCCTACACATGAAAAATTGGATCTCATATTTTCATGTTCCCTGCCTTTGGTTGCACATATTTATTTTTTCTCTCCTCTTTTTAGAGATATTTAATCAATATAAACTATACACTCAATCAGAACTTTAATGAACTAGATATTTTATTCAAACTTTATAAGAAGATATAACACTGTTATTATCATTCATTTTGAAATATCCTTTAGACATTATAAAAAATCATCTTCATTAATATCTATATCCTAGTGTTTTTTTTTCTGTTTTTCTTGAGACTTTTTTTGTTAATTTTTTTGAACTATATGTTTTAAATTACAAGCTTTCCTTAAATATATTGTGATTCTGAACATAATTTTAGAGTCAGTAAGATGGCCTGCAAATATATTTTTGTAGGGCTGGTCCAGAGATCTTCATTTTGGAGAAAGTAGTGAAAAAAAAAAAAAAGAAAGTGATAATTGCATTGGAAACTTTAGGTGTCAAAGTGTTGAGGTTTTTATAAGAGATTTATTTTTTCTTCTATGCCACGTGTTCTTCCAAGTATCGAGAATATGAGTGCCTGGTATTTGGTATTGACTCCTAACTAACTGATTCCCTATTAGTCACACATCTCAAATCCATATTCCATACTACGTGTTCATCCCTCAGACCTCTGAGTTTCTTCAGGAGGTACATTTACACAGTCTCTCTCTTGATATGTGGATAGCAAACATTACTCTCAGCTGAGGCTGTCATACTGCCGGCTTATGAAGGTATTTGAGGAGTACTGTTTGCTAATGCTTCATCATCCTTCTTTCCATTCTCTGAGCTTATACCATTATTTATTTCCATAGTTTTACTTATGATTTTTGGAGAGAGAATATCCTTCCTTTATGGATATGAAGTTAACTATTATTGTTTTAAAGGAAGAGTATCCTTTATAAAAGAAAAAATACACAATAATAAAGTTGGAAATAAAGAACTTTTTGACCATGTTTCCCAGTCTACTATACTTTTATTCAAAAATATGAATAAATATTAATATGTAACAGGTCTATATTAATGGCCATTACTAAGGCTTTAAATTACCCATATATCAAGTATTTCTATGGATTCTATCTGCTTAAACACTTAACATCATGAGTATGGCTTTTTTCAGCATATCTTAATGTTTAAAATGTTTATTTGCATGAAAAAGGCTAAAAGTGGGAAAAAAATCCATCCGGTCTAAGCATTCTATTTTCTGAAAATGTCCAAGTAACAATAGCTTTAAAATTATTGAATATTTTGCATGTCAGACATGCTTCATGTTTTTCATTCATCATCTCACTTTAATTTTTGTAGAAGAATTGAAATTAGGAAGTATTATTCTCATTTAAACATAAGAAAACTGAGTTTTAGGTAGCTTAAAAATCATGTTCCTGATTACAAAGCAAATAAAGGCCAAAGCAAAATTGGAACATCGATACCAGTTTCTGTAACTTCTATTAATAGCAGGATATCACAACATTATATAAAATATATTACATTCAGATAACCTTTAAATAAACTTAGAATTAGTTTTCTGTGAAATATATACAAATGTCATGTGAAATTGTAATATAGAGTTCTAAATTACTGTGGTGTGAAAAATATTTTTTAAATAAGTAAGCAAAATTTAAGGCATTGTTTTCTCTCTTTTCATTGAATATATACTCTGTTAATTATTTTAATTCTGAAGCTCAGATGTTAACTTTTCTATCATCTCTTAATTTTCAAACATATCAATGAACAATATAAATGAAAATAAAAATCAAAATGTTTTATTTAAACATAAGACAATGATAACATTATAAACATGGAAAAATACAAGTTTATACAAATATAGAGATAATATGGGATTAAAATAAAATCACAAAAAAATAATAGGACTGTATACATAGATATAGTAAGGCTATTAGCTCATTTATTAAATCAATCAAACAATGATAACAAGTTTGAAAACAATTAAAAGCTCTTTGTAATCCTATTTTGTACTAAAGATATTCATAGTAAAACTGCCTATTCACTGAATCCTAAATATATGTTTAGAAAAATAAAATAATGGGCTACTGTAGTAACTTAATGTAGAACATAGTCATGTCAGCAAATTTGATTGCATAACTCCTGAAGTGTTGCTTCAGAGAATAAACTTTTCTGTAAGTGATATGTCATATGGTAAAAAGAAAGCTCCCCCCTGAAAAAAGGGTTTGACCTATTCTGTATTCATTATGTACTGAAATTGTTGAGTTTTGGGGGGGTTATTTTTTTTATTTTCACTCATACTATGCTCTTTTTTCTCTGCAGTTGCATTAGCAGGACCCAGCTTCACACTCTTTATGTTGGTAGGGATGTTGAAAATACTGTTGCTAAGCAACAGGATGCTGCACATTGGAACTCCATTTTTCTGATGAAAGTGACAGGAGAAAGATAGCAACATCAATAGCTTTCTGATTTACCCCCCCTCCCCCCAATTTAACAGCTGCAGCAAAAGAGAAGAAGATAGGAACAATGAAAGAAAAAAAAATCAGAGAAGGCTAAAATAGAGGAGGTCTGGATACAAAGAATTGTGACAGGAACCCTAAGAGAAGATAAGAATTTATTCATTGAAATAAGTGGGAAAATATAAGAAACTAATCTGAAAAATAAATAAGAACTATGTATTTAGAAATTGTACTTGTAAATTATACACTTACTAGGGAAGAAATCTAAAATGAAATACAAAGTCATGATCTTGAGGTGGAGTGAATTCATGCATTGAAGCTTTCCTAACCTTTTAGATTCCATCTTTTTTTATTTTTCTTCTTCTTTCTCTTTCTCTTTTATATTATCTTTCCAAGTATGACTTTTATCTCAGAATCAGAAAACATGTCTGAAGTGGACATTTTTAGCCTTTGAAATTTACTAGATGGTACCAAATGAGACCCTGAAGAAATAATAAAAAGGTAACAGCAATTGATAGCTTTGAATCTCTCCAAAGAATTGAAAATCTGTGCTCTTATTCAAGCTTAATGAAGAGAGACCATCTCAGTAATAATGGTTTTGAAAGAAAGGAAAGAAAATCTTTTGAATGTCTCTGAATGAAATTGGACATGTACTGAACTGCAGAAAATGTAGAAGAGTGATAATAAATGACTCTTCTTTCATTTCAATTCGAATGACTGTAATGTCAAGCTAAAATTATAAAAAAAATGAATTGGTGTAAATACCACTGACAGTGAGATGGTAAGATAATAAAAGCTATAAATTTATTTATTTTAGCTATTTGAGACAGTTGTTTGATACCTAGTTTAAATACTCCCCGTGTGACTTAACTTGTTGAGTTTCAGTGTAATTCTTTGTAAAATAGCAATGACACCTAATTTTTGAAGCTTGAGGGCCAACTGAAATAGCATATTAAACGTCTGCTATATTTCTTGGCTTCTTTTGCCAATAAGTAAGAGATAATTGCCCTAAGTATCAAATCAAATAAAACATGACCATAAAGTATGATGATTTTCACTAATTCTGGCCATCAGTTATTGTTGTACACTTTATCACTACTCATTGAGCTGAGCAGCTAAGAAATACTACTGAATGATTAGATAAGCTAGAATTTATTACTGGACATTGGGCCCAATGCTTTGTGTAGCTGCTGCCTTTTGGGGAGATGTCAGATGCCAGCACTGGGTTTAAATTGAGGACATGTGCCTTTGTACTTGGGTCATTTTGCCCTTCTGCTCCAGTGCCACCAGCAGAAGGTCATATAATAGTCATTGAACCCTTGGATCAGTTCATGGGCGCATGCATGACCTCAGGAACAGGGTTTATGTCCATGAACTGACAGGAGACAGTGCCAGGTCTCTTCCTACAATGTGGCACTAGACTAGCCTCTCAGGTCAGTCACTGGCAGGGGCTCTTGTACAGTCACCCCGTTCTTCTGACCTTTTCCTTCTCCCATTCCTGCTCATATCTAGCTACTTCCTACCCCAACAGTTTTTCTTCTTTATCTGTCAAATGGAAAAAAAAAAGCAGAGCTAAAATTTCCCTTTATGGGAAGCTGTTATTTACCCACTCTACAGTTTTTACATGTTTTTAAATGTCTGAATTGTAATGGTGGTTTGAGTACATTCTCCAATCAGGTCAGTCCAGCCCTGTCCTGAATTGATGTTTGGTCCATATCTATGATAAGGTAAAAGAAAATTAGAAACTTAAGTAAGAAAGGTAGCAATCCGTTGATTCCATTCTGATTATCTCTGTGCCTGTTAGCTTCTGGCTTGGGACAAATTGATTGCTCCTTCCCCCAGTATTGTGTGTTCCTAGGACTCTGCTCCAGCTTCTCAGAGGTGAATAAAATAAGGCAAATCTGATTCTGGAAGTCAGACACTTTGACTGGAGGCCTGGCTTCTTACTATAAGTTTTTAAAAATTCCAGTCTCTTCAAGGTAAGGATTAGAAATATGCAATGAGCAGGAAGAGAAAAGAAAAAGGAGTTCTCAAATTTGGGTAAAACAAAAACATCAGAGTATGAAGTATTTAACATTACTTCCCAAATTATTTACAACTATATGATTCATTTTACTAACAACTCAGAAATATATCTTTAAAAAATATTTACTATAACTAAGAAAAGAAATATAGGGTGGGGACTTTTGTTTTTAACAAACCAGTATTTTCTACTTTCTAAATGTGCTTTGTTTCAGCTCATTGTACTTTGCTTTATTAGTTTGTGGGTCTTAAATGCAAAAGCATTTGATTTTTTTCATTCATCAATTAACAGACCTTTCATTTCACTAAACAAAATTACTGTTTTAAATATTTCAACTCATTTATTCCTCCCATCCCCTTGGAAATAGCAACTATCATTATTGTTAATTAATGAAACAAGTAACTTAGAAAATAACTAAGTCTTACAAAGTCACAGTAAGAAGGAAATAAAGCAAACTCATGTACCTCCTCTCTCTGCCTCTGTTCAGACATCCTATTTGCTATTCTATGTGCCAAGCTAGGGTTTTCCATCCCTTGCTTTTTGTGAATTTCATGTAAGACTCCTTGAAAATCCAATGATGCTTGTTTTTGACATCTGTTCATGTTGATGTCACAATATATTCAAGGTGTATTTGTTTTTACATACATCAGATTTAATTTTCATTGAAGTAACTAAGTTTTCTATTAATTAATGATAAAATGGGGTCAGTGAGTGACAAGCACAGAGTGCTGCCTGCATCCCTGGCATATTGAATGGACTCTGTTCCTATTTTCCTCAGGTACAATGAATCAAGTGTTTTCTCTAATTGCCTAAAATCTTTGAAAATATGGAGATGAATTGGAATTGGGATGAGTCCATAATATTGAGGAACTCCTCAGTGCGTAATGGGTATTAGACTTGAAACAAGTAAATGAGAGGTATATCAAGTTATAGTCTTAAATGTTCAGAAAACTGAGAACACAGACCACAGGAAGATCAGTACTAAATCTGAGAGGGATGGAGGACATTTTTGAGGCAGGAAAAAGCCAAAAATGAAATTGATGTCAGAATCCTTTCCACAGGCTTGACACCCTGCTTCCCTCCTTCTCTGATTCTTTTCCTTCCTCATTTTACCCCCTTTCTTCCCTCCTTTTTCCTTCCTTTACCCCATTCCTCCTTGGAGTTTCTGGCTTATCACACTGAGTCACACATACCTTTTGGCCACCCCAATAAGTTATGAACTTGTGTAATCTCCTCCCCATGTACAGGTGGAAACTGTGGGTTTGTTTTTTGTTTTTTAGCCAACAGAATAAAGATGAAGGAGTTTTAGAATTTTATTTAAGATCCCAAATCAGTGGATTTTGAAATTGCAATAAATAAGTAAAAGGAAGAATTGTCCTAGAGAAGCCTGCTTGGGTCAGGTGAAAAATTCTTAAGAGGGCCTCTCACCTGTAGATTTGAAGCAAGCCACCCTGTGTTCTCCAAAGGACTCTAAGGAACTTGGAGGAGGAACATTCTCCAGTTCAATGTCTGATGAGAAAACACCCTGGTGACCCCTCAGTATAGCCTAGTAAAACTGAGAGAAGGACCAATTCAGCTGTGTCTGCATTTGAGATTCACTGAAATTGTGACATAATAAATGGATATCATTTTATGGTGCTAAATTTGGGATACTATTTTTCATAATAATAGAAACTTAAACACACTTATAAACAAACCATAGTCTCATCTAATAATTTTAAAACTCTCTCTCTCTCCTTCTTCTTTTCTCTTTTCCTTTCTCTCTCTCTCTCTCTCTCTCTCACACACACACACATGCACACACAAAGCAAAATGATACATATCTTAATTAGCATAGGAAACTATAAATAGTCAGTCACTTTAAGAAATATAAACCATTTCCATTCCTAAGCTTCAAATTAATATCATATATTATATTGTGACCTAAAATCTAATTTATATTTTAGCACTATTGATTTATATCTTACTTTATACCCAAAGAAGACTTAAGGCACAAAAATCAAAATTCTCATGGGTCTTAAAAATTGAATCATTTTTTCAATCTAGCATACTCCCCACACAAACAAGAAAATGCATTTTATCATACTCTGAAATATAATTGAGCACTAAATTAAAATACATTTTTAACTTATTCCAACAAAAAGAATAACACATAGAAGACCACCAGTCTCTTCAGGAAAGATGGAGGAAGTTTAACCCGGAGCCATGTCTTAAGGAGCATTTGCTCCTCTTCCTTCAAGGGATTTTAGGTCCCTGAAGTGCCACAGGTCTGAGAATTGATTGGTCTGTAAATATCTTGACTCACATCAGAATTCTCTTCATTTGGCCTAGAGTTTTTCCGTTTAACAAACCAAGCTGGACTTTAGTAGTCTGCACTGACTATTTTGGTTCTAGAGAAACTGTTATCAACTAGCCAAAGTCAAAGGTCTCTGAAAATCAGAATGTTTTCTTTGTGACAATAAAAGATCAAACAAATGAGAAAAGCAAACTCAATTTATTCAGCCATTTACTGTATCAAGACAGCAACCCTTGACAGACTAAAGGCAGGGCTAGGGTTGTGGCTCAGTGGTAGAGCACTTGCCTAGCACGTGTGAGGCCCTGGGTTCAGACCTCAGCACCACATAAAAACAAATAAACAAAATGAAGGTATATATTTTTAAAAAAGACCAAAGGCAGGCAGAGGATGAAAGCAGTTTGGGGACAGCTTCAGATATGCCCTGATTGGAGGCTGTTGCCACAGGGAAGCTCTAGGTGGACAAATTAGCAGGGGGTGTGCTCTGGGATCAGTTATAAGCACATATTTGGCTTTTTCAGTTTGGAAGAGGGACAACAAATTAGGAATGCTGTCATTTATTAATCTACTCTTAAACATTTGGGGGCTGAAGTTATTGTTGAGCTTCCTATATTTGTCTAGAGATAACAATCTGGCTTCCTGCAATTCTGACTTACAGCAGGTTGGCTTTCTTATTGCACATAAGTGGCTGGTTTCCTGGGCTCATTGCTACAGGGTGTGAGTCAGTGTTTTATTTTTATATGCAATATTCAGTCTCTCAGAGTCACTGTCCATTATGCAAACAAAGCCCAACTTTTATTGGGTGATTTGACTGTTGCCATTCCAGGATTTCTCCATCCCCATTGAATTTTAGCATTTCAATATTTCATTGTAGTTCCTGGCATATAGAAAGGAATCACCAGAGTGCTATTCAATGGTGTAAGGGCTTCCTTCTTGAATTTCTGACAGCTGTGGTGAAATGAATGCTTTCTGAGCCTTCCCAGGGACACAGGGAGTCAACTGAGTAGACCTTTCATGATAAGTCCACTCTAGCATTCCAATCACCCCAAGCCTTTGCATAGCTTCCTAAACTCCTCCTGATATCTTAATTTCACTCGTTGCATATCATTCTGAGATTGATAATTCTATCAAACAACTGACCCAATTGGTAGAGCTACTACCACCAGAACCTTAAGCCTAGCCCCTGAACTTAGATTCTGTGCTTATCAGTAAGCCTGTACTGATTCACTTATAATCTTTGTTCCCAATGGCACATTCTCAAGATCCCCAAGTTTCTGACACTTTAAATTGATAATAATCATATAATACTCTTGTTATATAGCACATTTCCTCAAGGATCATATTTTGAATCTCAATTTGGAGGACCTGTTGGAAATGGAGTCCAGTTATAGGTCTAGAGCAGAAAGTCAATGTGCAGGAATAGGTCCTGGTGAGGATTAACATTTTCTTGCAATATATTTACCATTGGATTGGCAGCTGGTGGTTTTTCAGACAAGCAGAGATTACCTTCCATATAAAATGGATGGAGGTTTTCTTCTGCTGCTAAAGAAAATTACATGGTATTTAAGAATTCAAGGTTTTCAGACCCTTGAAATCTGCCCATATGGCCACATTCCAATTGTTGATAGTTCATGGTTTCCTAATAAACATCCTATGTGCAATAAAAAAATAAACTGCATGTTTGAGGTTATAACTTACATTGTAACCCAGCTATCTAACTTTGAAGATAACTGAGTTATCTGAAGAATTAGATTTTGGATTTTGATATTAGCAATCTCTACCTTGTGGCTGCAGAATGTAAGTGTTTCTTTAGAGCAATCATAGGATTTCAGGTCCCTATGTGGACCTTGGGCTAAAAACTTTGCTATTTTTTCTTCCATATGTTCTCTAGTGCACTTTAATGGAATGTCAACATAATCCTTACACTTGCTAACGTGTTCTATGGCAACAAAGTCTTTGTTACCAAGAATTTTGCCTATGTGATGCATAGAATATCTATAGGTGTCAATAAGGCTAACTGTCTTACCACTTCATGTCATGGGCTTCCAGAGTTTCCTTTATGACTTCAATTTACTTAAATCCCTTCCTGTTAACCCAGAGTGAATTCAAAGAACATATTCTTAAGATTTTGTTCTATCAGAATCATGATACCAAACTGTGTACTGGTCAAAGTTCAACACTCCTTTGTGTAAGGTGAGCGAGGTGTTGCACAGATTTGATGGTATACAATTTGGCAGTTGATTAAGCAGCGTCTTTGAGACTATTGTCTTTGTTTCTGATACTGGAAGTTGAAGGCTAAAAGACAGAAAATGTAAAGAAGAAGAAAAGTCAGGATTAACCCTATAAGAATGAGCTGGGATATGTGAGCCTGAGCAGACTGAAATGCACAACAAACACTTGGCACTTGGGTCAGGGGTCAGTTCTTCCCATTTTCACCTTGGATGGAGTGTTCTGGAAGGTAAGGTACTGCCCATCTTTACAGTGCTAAACACACAATTGGCTTAGAAGTCAGAAATCTAAAAGAAATGGAGCAACTGTTGCCCCATATTTTCTCACACCAATGAAATAAGGCAGCAAATAAGTGAAGAGGTGTATGAGTTGCAAAAAAAAAAAAAAAAAAAAAAAAGTCTTCCCCATTCTTCTGTGCATGAAAACAAAATAGGTATTGGTTTACTCCTGAGTGATCTCCAAACTTCATTTAAAAAACATCTCTTATCAACTAGGATAACTAGAAACGTTCTGGGAAGGGCATTCAAGGGACCTTAGCCTTGGCAAGTGACAAAACACACAGTGAATACTGTAGAAAATGCAGCTTAGTTAGGCACAAGTTAGTATGGATACCAACTAGACAATCATATTTACAAATCACTAACACAATTACCATAACCTGTTTTCAGACTAGTTTATTAAAACTTTTCCATTTGAATTCTTTGAATAGAATATACTATAATGTTCTGTTTATATTTGGATTAATTTGTAGATAACATCTTGTCTATGGTTACTGTTAATAGTTCTCATTACTCTTTTACCACTGAGTATTTAGGTGAGGAATTAGTGCTTGTTAACTTTTAGGACTTATTGTATCTTTTCAATATATCTGACTTTCATTGACTCATTAAAGTTGGTGCCATTATTTCATTTAACAGGGTTTCTATTATTTTCTGAGCTAGTTTCTAGCACTATTCACAAACATACTTCTTTCTGTACCTGGTAGAATTGCATGCTATATCCCATTTGACTTACGATTGAATGTATGACTTACTATTGAATGTGTGACTTACTTTGGTCAATGAACTCTATTAAAAAAGTGTCATGTATCATGCTTTAGGCCAAAGTCTTTAGGGTCCAGTGCCCAATTTACCATGTCCTCTTTACCCCATCATGAAAAGTGGCATTGGGTGATAAAAGTTCATTAATCTCTGTACATAGCCAAGGTATATTTGTGGTGACCCTCCTGAATGGCTTGAACTTTCAGATTTCTGGAGGGCACACACTATATTTCCAGTGATAAGATCAGGCCCTAATTATGACTATTAAATGTTTCTCTCTTTTATTATTTCTGCTGTCCAGGCATAAACAATAATAATATGAATAGTAATTTATACAATATTCTGGAAATTTAGGTTGTTATGAACATGAGATCTAGCATGTACATATTTCACAATAAATGAGAAAGAAAGCCCTCTTTGAAAACATTTTTCTACCTAACAATGATGTTTTAGGAATGAAATGACCTTAGCTAAATTCATACAGGCTAATTTGGACTCTTTATGGGAAAGGATGAAAAAATAGAAACCATCATTTACTTCAAACTCACTTAAATCTTCTCCTACATCTAGACCTACAATGTATATACTACATTAGTCACTAGTCACTAGTCATATGTGGCTACTGAAAATTTAAATTTTGGCCAATAAAAATTAAGATATATCATTACTGGATATCAAAATTTTAGGATAAAACAATGACAAAAAAAGGAATTAACTACTTCTAAATTGAAGTGTGTTAAAATGAGAGTTTAGATATTGATTTATGAAAGCACACATTGATTTTAATTTCATTTATTTTTAGTTTAGATTTTTAAATGGTTCTATGATGAAAATTTAGATTATTAATTCAACATCCATTTTATTTTCACTGAATAGCATAATTTTAGACTTTGATGGTCAAATATCTATTACCCATGATTGGCTTCTAATGAATTGACCCTTAAATAACTGCCACACTCAAATTCGAATAGCTCCTTATTAAAGAAGATTTCTTTAAGAAATTTATCTACTTATGAATAGAAATTAATACTTACATCATTTCACATGTTATATAAACATGATGAGTTTTTTCCTGCTTATTTCATTTTTAACATTGACTAATTATATATACGTCACTGTGTTTTTTAATGGAGAATTTTTAATTGAAGATAATGTTTAATATTTATACTGAAATCTTCTAGAAATTTCTATCGTCAAGGATTTATTTTTTAAAAATGGATTAAAGATACTCATGTTTTGATGTTATGTGTGTTTCCATATCAGGCTTTTAAGATGTAAATTTCATCCCTTGTCACTCAAATATATCTTTCACTTTGACTTGAAATTTATGACTTTCAAATTTGATCAGATGGCTGAAATTGTTTCTTATTCTCCACTGAACTTATTATAAGTCCATACCACAAATTTAGTGATATAAGTAATTGAAACAATTTTCCTTTCTATCTTGTGCATGTTTGCTATAACTCAAATGCCAAAGCTCTTCAAATTTGAATTTTGCTGAGAAGGTATTCCTAAGAAGAGAGAGAATAATGTAAGAACTATAAATAGTCAGAGAAAGTATTGATATTTGGGGAAATTATTCTAATACCAGATGGAGAATAATGTATAAATAAATAAATAATCCTGCTTAGTGATAAGTGTATGCTTCTGGAAAACAAATAGATTGCTAAGTTTTACTATGTATACTTTGTTTACATTGTTTTGCTTTATAAAATGACCTTCATAATACTATGAAATAACTCACTTTAAAAACAACTTTGCAAAAAGAAATAAGCATAGAATTAAAAGCAAACACTTAGGGCAGGCACTCATCAAAGAAGTTTGTAAGTATAACTCATTTAATACTCACAATTTTAGTATTATTATCTTTATTTTAAAGAAGAAGAAACTAAGGAACAGAAAAAAATACAGGTTCCCTATAAGTGCTAGATCTAATATTCAAACCAGGCAATTAATCTCCATGGTTCATGTTCTTGACCCCAATAATTGTATAAAAAATGCTAAGTGGCCCTCATCCAAACCCATGACTTGCAGGTACGACCAGGTCTATAGTGTAGATTATCTGATTTCTTCTTAGGGGAAATCTACATTGAAGAAAGTATAAAATACAACAGACACTAGTATGGCAGTATGTATAAACATGGCTGTATAACCAATGTGATCCTACAATCTGTACACGTGGGAAAAATAAGAATTCATACCCCATTTGAATCAAATGTATGATATATGATATGTCAAGATTATTGTAATGTTTTGAGCAACTAATAAAAAAATGAATAATAGATGAAAGAGAAGGAATGGAGGAGGCAAGGAACAAAAGCCTAAGTAATCTGAAGAATATAATACTATTACTATGCAAGCATTTCAATTTTTAAAGCACTAAGCATCAGTAGCATATTTTTAAGCCTAGCACTTAAAATGTGAATCAAATCTACACATCTCTAATATATTCTAGGCTCATTTAAAATTCTATGAAAGGGCTGGGATTGTGGCTCAGTGGTAGAGTGCTTGCCTAGCATGTGTGAAACACTGGGTTCAATTCTCAGCATCATATATAAATGAATAAATAAAATAATGGTTCATCAAAAACAAAAACAATTTTAATTGGATGTGAAAAAATAAAAAAAAAACTGTCATTATAAAAAAATTCTATGCAATATGGTGAGCAGAAAAGCATTGACATCACTTTTGCAGCTCCATCTCTCTGTGATACTATGAATTGGGCCCATTTAGAGAACATTAGGGGTGATTGGAAATTGCACTTTAAAGTTCATTTATAAATATTATAGGTCTCTCCAAATTTATTTATTAAAAATCAAAAACATAGTAGTTGTGTGTGTACATACTAATGAGCTGCCTTTAAAATTTTTATGACATTGCAATATACCAAGAACTACGACCCAAGAGTGTCTTCATTAGATTCAGTAGATTTAAATTAGTAAATTTAAAAATTAGTAGATTTAAATTGATACTTGAAGGCCAAAATCCACATCATATCAGCTTAGGAACCAACTTCCTTTAACAAGACTCCTAAAGCGCAAAAAGTAAAATCAAGAATGAACAAATGGGATGGAATTAAACTAAAAAGCTTCTTCACAGCAAAGAACACAATCAAGAATATGAAGAGAGAGCCTACATATTTTTGCCACACGCAGTTCAGATTCAGCATTAATCTCCAGGATAAATAAAGAACTCAAAAAACTTAAAAAAAACAACCCAATCAATAAGTGGGCAAAGGAACTGAATAGACACTTCACAGAAGAAGAAATACAATCAATCAACAAATATATGAAAATGTGTTCAATATCTATAGCAATTAGAGAAATGTAAATCAAAACCACACTGAGATTCCATCTCACTCTAGTCAGAATGGCAATTATCAAGAATACAAGGAACAATAAATGTTGGTGAGGATGTGGGGGAAAGGATATACATTGCTGGTGGGACTTCAAATTGATGCAACCACTTTGGAAAGCAGTATGGAGATTCATTAGAAAACATGAAATGGAACCAAAAACAATTTGACCCAGTTATCTCACTCCTCAGATTATACCCAAAGGACTTAAAAGCAGAATAATACAGTGAATGCCACATCAATTTTTATAGCAGCTCAATTCACATTAGTACAACATGGAACCAACCCCCATGCCCTACAATAGATGATTGGACAAAGAAAATTTGGTATATGTACACAATGTAATTTTAGCCTTAAAAAAATGAATGGAATTACAGCATTAGATGGATGGAACTGGAGAATATCATGCTAAATGAAATGAGCCTGTCCTATTAAACCAAAGGCTGAATATTCTATCTGATATGAGGATGCTAACTCACAACAAGGGGGTGGGTAGGCATAAATAGAAATACATTGGATTAGACAAAGGAGAATGAAGAGGAGGGAGGGAGAATGAGAATAGGAAAGATGGAAGAATAAATTGGACATTACTATCCTATGTACATATATGATTACATGACCAATGTAATTCTATATCATGTTCAACTAGAAGAATGAGAAGTTATACTATGTGCTAAGAGCCAAGTATATGATGCATGGCATTTTTGGTCTAAAGGTGATGCCAGCTAGCCATTGAGATGATATGATTATGTTAAGATTTGCATTCATATGGATATTGGACTCCTGCTGTTCACCTGGGCCGGCTACGGGACTCCTGGAGAGTTCCCATTGGTTGGGGAAGTACAGTAGGAGGGAGTTCCGGGGGAGGAGCTCTCTCTGCGGTTCCAAGAGGAGGCCTCGTGGGTGGAAAAAATCTTCCCGGGCGGTACTGGACATTGGCGGCTGTTTCAAAAAATAAACTTTGTTCCTGCTTGAGTGGCTCGTGATTTTGTGCCCAGCCAGACTGCGGCAACTATGTATATGTATGACATGTCAAAATACATTCCACTATCATGTATAACTAATAAGAACAAATTAAAAATATATTTAAGGGTTGGGGATATGGCTCAAGTAGTAGCATGCTCCCTAGCATGCGTGAGACACTGGGTTCGATCCTCAGCACCACATAAATATAGATATTGTGTCCAACTAAACAAACTAACATTATATATATATATATATATATATATATATATATATATATATATATATATATATATATATATATATAATATTGCAGTGTTTACAATAGCCCCAAACAGGAAAAAATAAGAACTACCAGTACGTTGCACAACTGAGAGAAAACTCACAAATAAGATATTGAGCAAAAGAAGTTAGTTATGAGTCTATACTGATGATTTCGTTCACAAAAATTTCAACACATCCAAAATCCTCAATATATGTATACATGACTAAAGTAATGCAGATAAAAGATAATTTGGGGAAAAAGGTAAGCAAATAGACCATAAAACACAATAAAAATTGATTCATCACAAAAAATTAAACTCATTCAATATCACTACGTATCCAGCAGAAATACTTAAAACACTTACAATTATTGTTGACAATATGGAGAAGGCAGCACTCTGCTTGAGGGAGGGAGTATAAGTTGATACAATTCTGTGGTCTCAGAACCTATATTTGTATCCATTCTCTTGAACAATGACAGTCTTCCCATTTTGTATATAGCATTGCTCTTCCACCCACTGCTGCTGAATACTACAACTTACTGACAATCCGTTCATACATTCTCACACACAAACACATGTTAATGCATGCACAGGCACACACTCCTCTAAAATGCACCAGATATGGCCACAGTGGTCAGTTTTCCATGAAACATGCTAAAATTAAAATATATAGTAAACATTTATATGTCCACCAACAAGCTTGAAATAAAACATTGCCATTCCTGTTGAAGAGCCCTCTGTAACCTCCCTCCCAATCACAACTACAGTACTTCTGAACCTGATATAATAGCTTTTGTGAACTTGTTATTTATCGTTGCAGTGTATGTCTTTATACTTCTGATACATATTGAAGTAAACAGCACACAACAGTCTAAGAACCAACCAAACACATAAATAAATACATAAATTGGTAGGCTTCTGGAAGATTCTTTGGAAATATATACTCTTTCTGAAAATCTGCATATTCTATTACAAAATAACTTCATTCCTAGTTATGTTCTCAAGAGAAATGTGTTTTTATATTTGTGCAGGGAATATATACATGAGTGTTTATTGCAGTGTTTACAATAGCCTCAAACAGGAAAAAATAAAAACCACCAGTACATTGCACAACTGAGAGGAAACTCACAAATAAGATATTGAGCAAAAGAAGTTAGTTATGAGTCTATACTGATGATTTCATTCACATAAATTTCAACACACACAAAATCTTCAGTGGCACAATTGGTAATGCAGCTTATCTCTTAAGGGCAATGATGAATAGGATACAAGAAAATCTTCCAGGGTGCCAGAATGTTCCTTTTTTTTTCATCAGGATGACACATATGTTTTTAAAAAGTCCTTATGTTCCTCCTTATTACAAGAAAGTAAATGACATGATCCACGTTTTTCTCCTGTGCAGCCATTTCCTTTTCTATTTGTAAATATATATATATATATATTTTCATCCCAAAAGAAAGAAAAAAGGAAAAGAACAGTATGAAATAGATGAAGATACCAGACTCCAACAATTATATTGGAAATTAAATAAGTACATTATAAATGTATAAAACTAAAGAAATAAAGACACAAATACAAACTTCATACATCATAGATATCTTTAGCCATTTCACAGATGAAATCCATCTGTACAGTACCCTTTCCATAATCAACACAAGCTTTCCCCTCCCTGCTTATCTTTTCTACCATAAAATTTACTTCAAATTCATTGCAAATTTCACTCCTACTCAAATTCCTCATATCCAGCTCTCCCATACCTTGGCTTTACTTGAAACATGAGAACACCTATGTGCTCTGCAGCTTTCTCCCATCCCTTAATGATCACAGTGGTGACCAGAACATTTCTTACTCTAGTCTTTAGTGGCCTTTTTATAGTATATTAACTTTCTATCATTGCTGTGCTAAAGCATCACTCATTTAGTGGCTTAAACAACACAAGTTTATTATCCCACCATCTATAAAATCAGAAGTCTCACAGAGCTCAAATCAAGGGGGAAACATAGCAGCATTCTTCCTGAATGAAGTTCCTGGTGCAGAGGCTATTTCCTTAACTTTTCTGGTTTCTGGGACTACCTGTACTTGGTTTATGGCCACATTAAAACCAGAAAGGAGTAGCTTCAATCTCGTTTTCTAATGCCAATATTTCTACTTTCCTTCTAGAAGGTCTCTTGTAATTATCTTGGGCTTGCCTGTATAGTCTAGGATAATCTTTCCTTATCAATATTTTTTAATTACATTTTCAAAGCCCCTGTTGCCAAGTAAGGTAGCAAATTCACTAGCTTTGGGAATTATGGCATTGACATCTTTGGGAGAGGGACATTATTCTTTTTATCACACAGATCTTTCAACCCATGTGAAAGATTTGAAAATGAATTCATATCCTTTAAATAAATAATTCCTCATATTAATATCCTGATTAATATCACTACTATTCACCTGAAATATATCTGAGAGTTATCTGTTCTTTCACTCTCACGATCCTATCCAAATGTCCTAATCAAATTATATGAAATTTCTGTTTCAATCTACTTTCTTCTCTCTTTGGCCTATTTATCCCTTACCATTTATTTATTCCTTATCATCTCTATCTTGATCTAATGCAAAACATATTAACTAGACTTTGTATCCCTAGTACCATTTTCTCCTCAGTCCATGATGGATTATTTATCATGTTGTTAGATTTCTATTTTAAAAAGGCAATATTCCATGTCACTCCCCACTTACTCATTTTAGTGACAAAATTTACTAGAAAATATAATATTGTTGTTATTATCTTTGGTACTACTGGAAATTGAATCAAAAGGCACTTAACTACTGAGCCACATCCCCAGTCGTTTTCATTTATTTATTATTTATTTATTTATTTTTATTTTGAGATAAGGTTTCACTAATTTGCTGAGGCTGGCCTTCAATTTTCATCCTCATGCCTCAGTTTCCCAAGTCACTGGGATTACAGGTGGGAGCCCCTATGGCTGGTGAAAATGAATTGTTTTTCAAGGGTTACGTGGATCTTTGGACTTCACCCTACTTCATTGCTTTGATAGATCTGTGGTCTTTAAATTGTTGTTGTTCTACTCAGTGTCTCTCCTATGTTTTGCACTGTGGTTCTGGAATGGAGATTCTGCAAGGTTATTAACTTTACTGAAGATAACTGTCAAAAACTACTCTTGTCTTGTTTTTTTTAAATTCTGGACAGAGACTGAATAATTGACCACAAGATAACAAGTGGTGAAGGAAATTAAGTGACCCATCATGAAGCACATGTTATTTAATCCAATAAGCCAAAGGATACATATGCACAGCAACACTCTATCATCAAGTAAAACTAGAATATGAAAAAAAAAAAAAAACAGACTCCAGTGGAGACCAATGTACAAAAAAATTCAAAAACAGGTGGTTGAAACTAGAGCACCCACTCTTGTTTCACCCTCTCCTCTCGGTCAATTCATATCTGTGACCTTGGTAAAAATACATAGACACCAGCTGATTGAAAAGTGTTTTGCTCATTTAATAGATTTTCTTTTAGATGTAGTGGCACTAACAGGAATTGAATAAATGCAGCCCTACAACCTCAACCAAAAGACAGTGTGAAGAGAATATACTATTATATTATACTGTTTTACATAGTATAGTAAGAGAGATAAATAGAGTTATCTACTTTATACTAAAAATGGTTGTTAATATGGATCTGCACAAATAAAAGAGTTATGGCTTATGGTTCAGCCTCATTGTCGGGAACCAGAAAAAGCTGAATGGAAGACTGGAGGATCTGAAGAGGTATAAACAGACTTTTAGAAAAGGGTAAAAAATATTACAATTTTTGCTTTCCTTTTAAAGTTCACAAAAATATGAGGAGTTACATAATATCTATATTGGAAATAAAGTCTCTATGTGGACTCCAACAAAAATAGACTTACCTCATCACTTTACTTCTGCTAGATCAGAGACAAATGCTATTTTGATTAAGCCAGAGCTACTAATATGACACCTTTCCCTCAAGACACCAGCCACATATCTGGTGTCAGATTTATTATACTAATTTCTTTCCAAAATGAAGATATCAATTATTGACTTTATTTAAAAACACAATGTAATTCAGTGGATATTTATTTAAGGACTATGACTTTTCTACTATTATCAAAATATGTGAACTTAGACAATGACTTACTTAAGTTCTAGTTTTCCATCCAAAATTACCTTTGTCAAGAAATTCATTTCATGTTAGAGCACAATAATTAGTGCATGTCTGTAGACTCTTTTGAGTCTTACTGTAACATTCAGAAGATATGAGAGAATGGAAGAACAGCCCAAAAGCCCACACAGATTCCATTATACCATCAGTTGAGGGAAAACACTTTGAAAATCAGTGCATATTTTAGGATGCAATATGTATTCTGAATAATCATTATACATGCTACATTTTTGCTCAAGCTCAAATAAATTAGGTTGAAAATCAAAGACAAGTGTCAAGAATTTTTTTCCCTTAAAAGTAGTCTAGAGGATGGGGATCAGAGGGAGGGAGGGAGGAAGGAAAGCAGAATTGCTTAGAAATGAAATTGATCAAGTTAGGTTATGTGCATGTATGAATGCATAACAATAAATTCCCCTATTATGTATAATCATAATGTACTAATAAAGATTAACAAAAAAGAACGGGTTCCCTCACTATTTATAATAATCTATTCATATAATTTGGGATTTTATATCCACATCCCAGACCAATTAAAGTTCTGGTTGGTGAAGAGTAACCAAGAAATATATAGTCTAAGAAAGAAACTATAACAATGAATCACAGTCACTTGACCAGTTGAAGAAACATGGACCAATGCACTTATTTTCATTTTTTTCCATATGTGTTTTATGTATGTAAATGTGGACACACACACAGACACACACACACACATTGTCACTATACTATTTTTACTGTCCTGTCTAGATTTGAATGTCTGAATTTATATAAGAATTTCTGGTGGTGTATAGATTTATAACTTAATCTCTTAAATTAAAGAATATTCTGAAATCACTAAACCTGAAGGAGAGGAATAATTTACATTATTGAAAAATGTATTCTGTGACTGTTACACAAAGATCATACTATGACTTGAAACTTAGTTCCTCACATTTGGGTGGAAGGGTAAACATGTCTTCATTTGTACAAAAGATATTTGAATATTGTTAGTGAGAGCATAAGTACATTATGATAACCTGAAAGTTGAAGTGTATAGAAGGGTGTGTGTGAATAAAATGACTAATGAGGTCAACTGGGATGATAATTATTTCACTCCATTCCAAATCCGGCCTTCTCAATGATGCTGAGACTAGAGCCACCATACACATTTTTTCTCCTTTGTCAGTTGATTTTTCATCAGACTGTACCAAAAAAAAAAAAAAAAAAAAAAAGAGAGAGAGCACTAAAAATTTGACAGTGGGAAACAGGGAATCATTGGCCTGCTTTGTTCATTTTAATGGCTATTCTAATCAGTGTTACTGCAGCTTCTTTTGGCTCACTAAAACATTTCTCGGCCCCCTCACAGGCATCAGCACCAACTGTGCAGTAATTTCCCCTCTGAGATCTGCTCCTGTTTCACAGGTACCCTCATCCAAGTTTCTCTGTTTGACCCCATTCATTACTTTCATATATTCTCTCAATCCAAGATTAAGTAGCTCTCTAAAACCTGTAACTAATCCCATAAATTGTATTCTCTTTGATGAAATTCCTAGTGTGTTTTCTGTATTATTTACCTGAGATTGATACTGATATACCATTGTTTATAAATGATTTTATGTCCTATATGGTAATTCTGAAATTCTGAAGTTTCTTGAATACAAAAAGTTCTTTCATGCATCAATGAATTTGTACCTCTACCTCCTGTACAGGATCACCTTACTCATTGTTCATGATATAGATCAAACACCCCCGTCTCTAAAGCAGTCTTCTTGTCTTTGCTCAATACACAATACAATGGAAATTTTCTACCTCTTGCCAAAAATATGTGTGTGTGTGTGTGTGTGTGTGTGTGTGTGTGTGGAGAGAGAGAGAGAGAGAGAGAGAGAGAGAGAGAGAGAGAGAGAGAGAGAGAGAGAGAAATCAGCCATATATGCATTATATTTTACTTTATTTTTATTAATATATATTAGTTGTATCTATAGTAGGGCTCACTGCGATATTTCAACATATAAATATAGTGTGCACAACTCACATTCAGTCTCCTTTTATCTACCTCCTTTCCCTACTTTCCCAGTCTCTAATAATCTATATTCCACATTCAGGTCATTTTTTTTTGTCCTTTAAAAAACAAACAAACAAACAAACTTCTACATATAAATGAGAACATGCAGTATTTTTTCTATGTTTGGCTTATTTCACTTGACACAATATTCTCCAGTTCCAATTTAGTCAGCTGCAAATGACAGGATTTCATTTTTATTTGTAACTTAATAATATTCCATTGCATGTATATGCCACATTTTCTTTGCTTATTCATCTGTTGATGGGCACCAACATTGATTCCATATCTTAGCTATTGTGAATAGTCTAAATTTTTATATATCACTCTTTTAACATTCAATTAAAATTAGTCAAAAGGTTTATTATGTATCTTTCACATTAAATTTTGAGAATTTTAAAGGTAAAAATTCTGTCTTCAGAAATTCGTGATATAACATAGCACCTGCCATAGATTAAAATATAAATAAATGTTTGAAGAATTAATGAGTGATTTAAAGCCCTTAATTCTTCTTTCTCTTACATTATAAATTCTGAGCAATATGTTTAATGTTTTTAAATTGCAGCAGTTGCTTATTCTAGAAATTATGACAAGATGTATTTTATAATGATTTAGTACAAAATGACCTAATTTAAATTCTGTTCATCATTTACTTCTGAAAAAAAATTCCTAGTTTCACATATGACTATTTTAAAAATTTAGAAAATACTGAGAAACACATTCTAAAAAATAAAAGTTACTTGTGATATTACACTGAGAAGCAACTCTCCTTAAAATTTGGTACATTTCCTTTTAGTTTGTACTTTTCTAAATTTCTTTTCAAAATAGCAAGAATTTTGAAATAACCCCTAGGGAGTAAAGAGTTTAAATTAAGAAGGAGTGAAATATCTATTTTATTTGTTATTAATATACAAAATTTCAGAAACGAATGCTACCACTCATGAATTAATTCCATGCCTAAACTACACACACATTCAAAATACACACACACACACACACACACACTCTTTTTTAACACCTGCTGTGGTTTGAATGCCCATGCCAAAACTGATATTGAAATTAAACCTTCATAGTGAATTATTATGAAACTAGGAACTGGATCTGACCGTGGTATTTGGAGGTTAGACTTCTGGGCAGTAGTTAAGGTTAAATGAGGCTCTAGGATGGATCCTAAGCCAAGGGGACTGTGGCTTTGTAAGAAAAGAAGATGCAAGTTGAACTGGGATTTCCTGTCTCATAGTGTGATACCTTACCTAGGGACTTTGCAGAGATTCTCCACCAGCAAAAAAGGACCATAGAGCAAGCAGCCAACCACAATCACATCTTGAATTTCTCAGCCTTCAGAGTCATGAACTTAAACCTTTATTCTTTATAAATTACTCAGTCTACAATATTCAGCTGTAACACAGAAAATGGATTAAGACAATATCCCTATTCCCACCCACACACACTAATAATACACATTCTGGGATGCAAAAATGTAAGTATTACTTTGCCATCTGGCACCAGATTTCCAAAGAAAAGAACAAAACACCTGGATAAGCTGCAAGAATATGAAAGAAAGGCCCTAATTTAAGAATGCTACAGGGGCTGGGGTTGTGGCTCAGCAGTAGAGTGTACGCCTAGCACGTGCAGGGCCCTGGGTTCGATGCTCATTACCACATAAAAATAATAAATAAATAAAATAAAGATACTGTGTTCCACTACAACTAAAAAATAAATATTAAAAAAAGAATGCTCCAGAATCAAAACCACTGTGAAAGATTTAACCATATGAAATGAACAGAGACATTTGAGGGTGAGGGGTGGAGGGATGTTGGGAGAGAACCGAAGGGAGTAATATTCATAGCAAACTAGATATCTGGAGCCTCCTGTGTCACAAATGGAGTGGGAACTTCTTAGAAGGAGGGATGTTCAATATTGGATTTCATCTGTATCACTCCAAAATAATCACTGTACTCTCCTCAAAATCTCAATGGGGTCTGTTATATACTAAAATATCTATAAAGGTAGCTGTCTTTATAAAATTCAAGGAAAACAGTTTGAATCCATGTGTGGGTAGATATAGAACTGAGGTAAAGAAATAGTTCCAAAAAATTGACTAGAGACTAAGATTTCCAATGAATTAAAATCTGAGCCCTGAGTAAGAAGAGAAAGTATAAACCTCCAGTATATCACATTATTCCTGCTGGGAAACAGGAAAATGGAGGAGGTCAACATTAAGCCTTAGGAAAAGTGGCAGAGGGATCCAACTGAATTTGATCTGCACCATGAGTGGCAGTATGACCTCTACAAATGCAAATAGAGAAACGTACCTGCTTTCTTTTTTTTTTAATATTTATTTTTTAGGTGTAGATAGACACAACACAATGCCTTTATTTTTATGTGGTGCTGAGGATTGAACCTGGGTCCCTCCCGTGCTAGGCAAGCGCTCTCTACCACTGAGCCACAATCCCAGCCCTGTTTGTTTTTTTTTACATATATTTAAGAAGGAAAGTGACTTTGACATGTGGTATGCAGCATGCTTTTATTTTATTTTTTTTTTAAATCATTGGTCAAGCAATGGCTTTTCTGAGAAAACATAAGAAAGAAGAAAATATTTCTCAAAAGACAAGTTTAGCAATTAGAAAATGCAAATCAAAACTACTGGAGGATTTCATCTCACTCTAGTCAGAATGGCAGCTATCATGAATACAAACAACAATAAGTTTTGGCAAGGATGTGGGGGAAAAGGCACACTCACATTGCTGGTGGGACTGCAAATTGGTATAGCCAACCTGGAAAGCAGTATGGAGATTCCTTGGAAAACTTGGAATGGAACCACCATTTGACCCACCAATCCCACTAATCGGTTTATACCCAAAGAACCTAAAAACAGCATATTATAGGAACACAGTCACATCAATATTTATAGAAACACAATTCACAATAGCTAAATTGTAGAACCAATCCAGATGCCCTTCAGTAGATGAATGGATAGGGAAACTGTTATATATACACAATGGATCATTACTCAGCATTAAAAGAGAATAAAATAATGGCTTTGCAGGTAAATGGATAGAGTGGAGAATATAGTGCTAAGTGAAGTAAGCCAATTCCCCAAAAACCAAAGACTGAATTTTTTATTTGATATGAAGATGCTGACTCATAATGGTGATGGCCCAGGGGGAGCATGGGAGGAATGGAGGAACTTTAGATAGGGCAAAGGGGAGGGAGGGGATGGGAGTGGGTAAGGAGTTAAATGTATTTAGTGGAAACTTTTGAAAGGATACCAGAAATGATTGTTCCCATACATCACTGTGACTAGAGTTAATAACAATATTTGTATACTTGAAAATTGCTAAGAAAGAGAATTTGGAGTGTTTTCTACACATAAAAGGAGATGTGAGGTAATGCATATGTTAATTAGCTTGCATTAGCCATATTGTAAATCATAAACATATAAAATTATCGCCAGAGTCTATTGGCCATATCCCTTTTATTCAGTCCTGTCCCTCTCTACTACCATCAACCCACATTTACTGTCCTCTTTTATCCTTGGCCAATAAGCTACTGCCTTATTTCATCTTCATTGAATAGATAAGAGTAATTCTATTGTTTTGTATTGTGCTTAATATCCCACAGGAACAAAAGTTTCTTTTTTCAAAACTCATGACCTATATTTATGGGTATGCATGCAATATTCACTTGAAAGTTGAGAGCTACCTATGTCTTTTGCTCTGAGTTTCTGTAATAAAAAAACTTAATGCAAATGGAAACAGAGAAGAAAAAGGTTTCAAAAGAATCTAAATGTTGTCTGAGGGTACTGACAATGTGAAATTCCAAAACAAACTTTGACATAAATATTTATTTATAAAATAAATGAATCTTTCTCATCATTGGTCGAATAATGTTTGATTTAGTTGAGTTTACTTCTTAGGAAGTTCTTAGACACTGTGTGGGATGCTATTTTTCCAAAGTTTCCATGAATAACCTCTGATAACTGGGACAGTGAATCTATAACCCTGGGTTTCTAGGGTAATAAACTGAAACGAACCTTTCCTTTGTGCCAGTTTCCTGATTGATCTTAAGAAAGTACTTCTTTCTACTCTAAAATAGATTTCATTTCTATTAATAAAAATTTGTTTTTCAAAAATTAGCCAGTCAAATAATATCTCCAAAGTATTTTTCACATAATCCTTGGGCTGTCACTGGCTGGCTAAGGATATTGAAATAGACATTTGAGAAATATTAAATACTAAGCTTATTTTCTCCAAGCAGAACAATGGCATAAATATTAATATAGATTTAAAGTAGTATATTTACATGCATAATTTCAAAAAACTCATTGCATATTTAGTATTAGTAGTACACATAGATTTCCTGTAGATGAATTGCTTTTATGTTAATGAATAATTTACATATATATAAAATCATTTCCCAAGAAATTATTAAAAGTTGCTTTGAACATCTATGCTTATTGAATGATAATGCAACATTTAATCATTGGTGGTAATATTAGCTTCAAAGTCTCACAAGTTAGAATGGTTCATATTTTATGTATTTTTATTTATATAATGGATTAATGTTTATAAGACATCAAAGTATGCAATGTCTATTCCTATTTTTCTCCTTTGCTAAGTCAAGAATAACCTGAATTTAATTATTTTTTTTATGATTTTCTCATATAGCTTTCAAATAAGGTAACCTGACATATTATACATGTATTACAGTAGCATCTTTTATTCATTAGCAAAGTTAGTATATGAGAAGAATATTGTGTGTTATTACAAATTATGCTAAATATTTAAATTAACATTTGATATTTTAAATTGTAAAATGGAGTACAAATAATTTTTACTTTAGTAAACAGAGTGAAAGCCAAGTGAGGATATAGAGGAGATCTTACCTTGTTGTAGCTATCTGTAATAAGGCTTCATGTAGTAACTTTTACATTCCTTAACTTTCCACCGTTAAGAATCTGACTCAAGTTAAAAATTTACTTGCTCAGAATTCATTTGTTCAGTGTTACAGATTTATCAAATTCTAGGATGCTAACTTATTCTAACAGAGCTTCACAGGAGACAGTTTTGAAAGCAGGAAAATTTATCAATGTTTAATGAGAGATATGAATGTGAACAGAAAACAAAAGCCTGAACTTTCTTGGTAAAACATTCTATAAAAAAGCAAGACACATGAAAATGAAATTATTCAGAATGTACTTCCATGTAGATGGTATCATAAATAGAAAAATTTGCAAAAGTCAGAACTCTAAGTGGGGACAGGAATAGGAAAGACAGTGGAATGATTCTGACATAACTTTCCTATGTACATATATGAATATACCACAGTGAATCTCCACTTCATATACAAACAAAAGACTGGGATCATAATAAGAATAAGTTATACTCCATGTTTGTACATATATGTCAAAATGTCATGCATAACTAAAAAGAACAAATAAAAATAGTCAGAACTTTGTTTCAAATCCTTATTCATTTTGAAATCTCTGTTTATCCTTCCATTCAATTACATTAGTTAAAAACTCGAAATGTTTGAGGCACTGGGCAAGATGTGGAAATTCACTAATTTGCTACACCAAACTTTATTCTTATGCTATAGTTGGATACCAAAATTCTATAAGCATATGTTAAGGAAAAACAGTGATTGACAGGAGGCAGCACAGTGAGAGAACACAAAAGGCTACTGAGAAAGTCTAAAAAAGTACATGAGGAAATATTAGTCAAGCAGGTGACAATATAAAGGGCTATCTGTCACCTAAATCAAACCATTTAAGTTGTAGGTCAGCATGAGCCATTTTTACTTCACATGGATGCTTCTTTTGAAGTTTTAAAATTGACCCACAATATATGTACAGAGAGGAATATAATGTCACACAATATGAACTTTGGCCAATAGGTCATGACTAGTCAGTAAATTGAATACATTAAGAAGTATAAATACAAAATCAAATTCACCATGATTAAGACTTTAGAGGAAATAGAGGAAGAGTGTCTTTATACTTATAACTTAACAACAAGCAATTTTCAAAAAGAGGGTAATTCAAATCTTTAATCCTCAAATGGTATATAGCTATATATTTTTTTCTAAAATGGAAAAAAATTTAGACATAAAAGCATTAGCATCTCTAAGAAACCCAGACATCTTTAATAGGGTTTTTGGATTCAATAACTTATTGTGTTTAGAAAGAAAAAAGAATAGCAGCAATTTGGTGATATATAGTAGCTATAAATGTGTTATCATTCAGATAAAATTGGAGTTGTGTTTTAGCAATGTGCATTAAAATACTGTTTTAATTTGAAAAGAAAAATGGTAGATAAAGTATGGCTATTACAAAATTGTCATGAACAATGCATTAAGGAAATTTTACCATTTTACATAAGCTTCCCCTTATAAAGCACCATAAGTACAGGCTAATGATCTTCAAAAACACTTCTTTTTAGTTTTATAGAAGTGGATTTTTTTTTGCAGAAAATATCATTAATAACATAATGCATATATTACAGCTAATATGGGAATTGTAAAAGAATCACATATTTTTTCAAAGACTTTTAAATAAAAATCAATAGATAAATTCCAAATAAATAATTTCAAAAAAGTAATTCCAAATAAATGATTTCAAATAAAATTTAACAGATAATTGAGTTTAAAACGTCTTAAATAATTTAAATTGAGACATTTTAAGATTTTCAAAATGACTGTGGCACAAATCATATTTGCGTAACGTAAGTCATCATTGTTCATATATACTCAATACATTATAAATGTTTTTAAATGTTAATATAAAAATATCTCAGTTAAAAATCCTGGTTAATGAGAAAATAGTTCTTTTTACAAGTCAGGAATATGTGGTAGAATGAGTCTTCCAAAATGTGTAACATATGAGTTTGTAGAAAATAAGCTTAGCTTTCAGAATCTCAAGTAGTAATGCCAAATTTACAAAATCATAGTTATTACTTTAAAAAATATTGGCCTGTTATTTCTAACATTTAATTTTTCAATTTATTTTATAATAGCTAATCATTTTTAAAATTCCAAGAAATAAAAAGTAAGTATAATAACAATATATTTTATTTTCTTACTATTTTTATAGTTGTTCGGTCAGGAATTTTTAACACAGTTTCAATGAATTCATATAACTACAAATAATAAATAATAATACACATGGAAATATATACTGTAAAGGTGTGTGATCTGAGATGAAGCATGGAAATAGCTAAAATATATTTTATATCCTGATTTCAGAAGTGGCACTGTTGCTTCCACCACATATTCTTATGAAGTGAGTCACTAGATGCATCCCATCATTTAGTGTCAGGTAATTAGGTCTCTTCTTTTGAAGAGAGAAATATCAAAGAATGTGTGGACATAGCTTAAAGCACTGGGAATGGTCTGGCCACAATTTATTTATATCTTTCTTCCTGCAAAGTTCACACACCCCTTTGAAAACCATCCTTCATTCCATTCCACTTCATTATGGTACCTGCTCTGAGTCCAGAATCTTGTCATATAAATCATTCACATATAAAGACAAGGTTCTTCCTGTGTTGTTAGATCCTTAATTATAGTTTTGTAAAACTGTGAAACTAAAGACAAGTTATTTTATCCCTAAATTCCTAACATGCTATTGTGGAATAGCTTTAAGATAACTGGCATTGACTTTCCTTTTTGAAAATGAGAATAACTTGTAGCAAAAGGAGTTTACAGTAATTCTGAAATCAAATGGCCACATGTTGAGAGCTAGTTGGTCACAAACTTAGGAGTTTAGAATACTTCTTCATGGTCCAAATTTCTGACCTCTGTTCCACCATTTCTTTTTCATGAAAATTTGTATTTGCAAATTAGTAAACTTCTCAGTATTTTTACTTCTTGGAGAAATTTGAGCGACTAAATTTATTTTTTAATTTATTTTGACTGTCTTCTTTTTAATCTAATCTGGTGATATTTTTACAAATGTATAATTGTGTATATTCTACTGTCGTGTGTAACTAATTGAAACAATTAAAAAAAAAAGAAATGAAATAAAATGACCAGAATCTTCTGGAGAATTCCTGAGGGATCTGAAGCAAGGGAATCCAAGAGTTTCTCATAAATCTTAAGAACTGTGAGAGTTCCTGGTGAATTTTATTGAAATTTGCTCTAATAATTAAAAGCTTTCACAAATATCTTTAAGACGAACAGCATCTACCTTGAGATTCCACTGAAGGAAAATGATCATAGGCATACTAGAATTTCTTTTGTTTGATTAATAGGTACATCAGAAGAAAAGAAATGCATGCAGGGGGGAAAGATTACAAAACACAAGTGCCCCCTTCAGAAGTTTAGCTGCACCTGGCACATCATCTTTAGAGGATGCCAGGCTACCCTTCCATCCATTCTCTACTCACAGCCCACACCTCACATCATACTGAGTGGAGAAAAAATGAACACTCACTCTTTCTCTAAGATCTGGAACATAACAAGGATGCCCACTTTCACCATATTTATTATCAACATAGTATTGGAAGCCCAAGCCAGAGCAATCAGGCAAGAGGAAAAAATAAAGGTCATCCAGATCAAAAAGAAGCAAATCATTCTTTCACTGTTTGCAGTTAGGATTTTATATAAAGAAAACTCCAATGATTCCACATAAAACATAAACTATTAGAACTAATAAATGAATTCAGCAAAAAAAAAAAAAAAGAAAGA
Source organism: Marmota flaviventris (assembly GCF_047511675.1). NCBI lineage: Eukaryota > Metazoa > Chordata > Mammalia > Rodentia > Sciuridae > Marmota > Marmota flaviventris. The sequence goes on along the minus strand of NC_092499.1, from coordinate 52,254,040 downwards.
AAATTCCTGAGTAAGGCAACATTTGTCAAAATCTTTAGTGTCTTTTGTGTTTTTGCATTCCCTCTGAAGTATCATTACAGATCTTTCTGAGGTCTTAAGTGATTTTATATTAAACTCTCAATTTAATCTTAGACCAGGATTTCTGTGATTGGTCTGGATTTAATATTTAGCTGAAAGGCAACTTCTTTACCTTAGTATTATTTGTTATCTGGAGAGGTTGAGAATTTTCTAAACCATAAGCCCAGGATCACTTTGTTAAGAGTGTTATTTCCCTTCTCTGGAATTTCTATGGAAGTATCAGAACAACTGTTGCCCCCTCAACATTCTACCTGGAAACCTTCATGGTCCTATTCCCAAGTTCATCTTGCATATTTTACTTCTTCCTATGTTGTCAGAGGCAGCAGTTGTTTTGGGCCACTATAGGAAAAAATCTTCTTCCTTACAGTTTCCAGGAAGATTGTGTTGTTGTTCTTTCTGTTTAATCTCTCAACCAGAGTCTCCTCAAAAATCTTCCATGCTTCTACATTTCTATGATCATTAATATTTTGATAACAGCTTCCTCAAAATTCTTCCAAACAACTCCTAATGTCTGTTTCCAAATATATTCAAATTTTGGTTCCTTCTCTCCATGACAACATTGGTCTTACCAAAATCTATATTATCTTCCATTGCTACTAAAACATTATCTTAAAATTTAGTTAATGTTTATTGTTTTTCAGTTTTATGTGTCAAGAATCTAGGGAGAGTTTAGCTTAACTTCACTGAGTACTTAAAGCTTCAGATCTTCCTGTGATTGTATTTAATTCATTGGCTAAGGCTATAGTCATCTGAGGGCTTGACAGAGTTTGGAGGATCCTATTCAAACATGATTATTGCCAAAAGACTTCCATTCCTATTCATTGCAGAAAGGCTCAGTGCCTCACCACTCGGACTTCTCCAATATGGTTGCGTGAGTATGCTTACAGAATAGCAGGTAGATTTCCACACAAATGCTTTAAGAGGAAGGAGGCAATATATAAGTCACTTATCATATTACCATATCTATGGATCACAAACACAAACTGATATGATTTAGGAGAACAAAAGGCTATGAACCCTAGAAAATTGTGAATGAATTGAATGCCATCCTGAATATTGGCTACAATTCCCAACAGTTAAATGGATAACCAAAGAGGAAAAATAGCACAATCAATATTAAAATGAGATTATTAGATGAAAAAAAACCTGAATAATGTTCAGAAACCATAACCTATTTATAGATCAACAGGGTCAAAAACCTAATGAAAGTGGTGGTATATGTTATTTCTGTGTTCAAATTTTATAATCCTAATGCATATATCCAATTTATTATTGATTACTGATACGTGTGTCATTATATACATTATAAATTATAGATGGGAATAATCCACATATCTCTACAAACCAACCTACTACCTCTATGTGGCATCATATTCTACATGGAAGCCACTCTGAATTTAAAAGATGAAGAGGTTTGTTTGTTTGTTTTTGCAAATAGTACGGAATAATTACTTTAGTTTATTTCAAGGAGAAGGAACTATTAAAGCATCTAAAATCCTAATTGGATTCATACCACTAGTGGATAATCCTTTATTTAAATAAAGGATTGTGATTTGTATTACAAAAGGAGATATCAGCTAGTTTTCTTTACATTAGTAGTATTTATTACAACATAACAAAATACATATGAGCGATGTCACAATGAATTTGATATAGCCCTACAAAAATCACAGAAGATTATACCCACTTTGTAGTCTACATATTAAAAATATGGAAAGGATAGACATATGTTCAAAGGAATAAAAATTACTATGCCAAAAAGATATCTGTGCTCCCACATTTACAACAGTACTATTTATAATAACTAAGATGGACTCGACCAAGATGTCCATCTACAGATGCATGAAGAAAGAAAATGTGATGTATGTATATAATGGAATATTATTCATCTGTAAAATGGAATGAAACCTTGTCATTTGCAGCAACATGAAGGAGCTTGGAGAATAGAATAATATAGGCACAAAAAGACAAATTCTTCATGGTTCTGTCCATATGTGGAAGTTAAAAAAGTAAATTTTGTTGAAGAATAATGCGCAATAATTGGTACCAGAGGCTAGCAGGAGAAGATTAAGAAGGATTGGTTAACAGGTAAAGAAATAGAATTGGATAATGAAATGAAGAAATTTGAGTGATGTACAATAGAGTGGAGCACACTATAGTAAATAATTTATTGTGTATTTTAAAATAGCTAGAAGAGAAAATTTGGAATGTTCCCAACATAAAGAAATAAAAAAAAAATTGAGTGATAGATGCTAATTACCCCAATTTGATCACTTCCTATTGCATACATGAATCAAAATATCACAGTTCAAGAAGGTAAAGAGAGGTTACAAAAGGGAGAAAATCCTTACCACTTTGAGCTCAGCTTAATCTCAAGTATATATAAAGAATTTAAAAAAACTTAACATCAAAAACAAATAATCCAATTAATAATTAGAAAAGGAACTGAATAGACACTTCACAGAAGAAGAAATGTGATTGGTCAACAAATATATAGAACATCTTTCAACATCTCTAGCAATGAGAGAAATTAAAATTAAGACTATAGTGAGATTTTATTTCACTTCAGTCAGAGTGGAATTATCAAGAATACAATTAACAATTAATGTCGGAGAGGATGTGAGGGATACATTGCTGATGGGAGATTGGTGCAACCACTCTGGAAAGCAGTATGGAGATTCCTTAGAAAACTTGGAGTGGAACCACCATTTTACCCAGTTATCCCACTCCACAGCATATATCCAAAGGACTTAAAATCAGCATGCTATGGTGATGCAGCCACATCAATGTTTACAGCAGCTCAATTCCTAATAGCTAAACTATGGATCCAACCTAGATGCCCTTCGAAAGATGAATGAATAAAGAAAATAAACACAATGGAGTGTTGATCAGCCATAAAGAAAAATGAAATCATGGCATTTGCTGGTAAGTGGATAAAACTGGAGACTATTATGCCAACTGAAAAAAGCCAATCTCCAAAAATCAAAGGCCAAATGTTCTCTCTGATCTGTGGATGCTAACACTCAATAAGGATAGGGAGAAATAGAAGCTCATTAGACTAGAGAGAGGGGAGGGAAAGAAAGGGAAGGGTGATGGGAATATAAAAGACCGAAGAATATATTGGATATAACTTTCCTATATTCATGCATGAATATACAACCAGTGTAACTCCACATTGTACACAAATACAAGAATGGGAAGTTATACTCCATGTATGTATGACATGTCAAAATACATTCTACTGCCATGTATATCTAAAAACAACAAATAAAATGAAAATAAATTTTAAAAAATATCACACTCTAGACCATGAATATGTACAACCATTGTGTATCAATTAAAATGATTTTTAAAAACAAAGCAACATCAAGTTTCTCTCTGTGTACAATTCTTTTTTCTTAATCTCTTCCAGGGACTCATTTTGGGAAAAGAAAAGTTTGGGCTAATAAAATATCAATAGCTTTGACCATTCTGTTTATCAAGAATAAAAAACATCTCTCTCTCTCTCTCTCTCTCTCTCTCTCTCTCTCAGACACACACACACACACACACACACACACACACACACACACACACAATATTAAGGAATGCTAGAGAAGAAATACACAATTCTCATTTTTTAAAAAGTCACAAAAGAAATCCTTTTTTCAGAATAAAAAAAATTTATATGTGATTTATCTTCAGCAAAGATATTGTTTATTTCCTCATGGAACTGGCCAATTTTTAAACTAACTTGCTTATTTCCAGTTGAAAATTAAATTGAAGATTGAATAACAAAACAGATGTTTACAAATATTTTCATGACTAGTCATTTAAATAAAAATTTGTGTCATTTACTATGTGTTCTCTATTTGAATATTTTAAATATAATAGGTTCAGATATAATGATATTAAGAATTTTTTGACTTTTAATAGAGCCTATTGCCAAGTAAGGCACAATTATATTTACCCAAGCATCATCTGCTACTTCTTTGAATATGAAAAATTTCAAGAAGTCTTATCCTGTATATATAATCATATTGCCATATTCAAGAGATTAAAATCAACCAAACAATTTATAACTACTTTTAAAATCTTTTGAAACGTAGAAAATCAAAATTAATTACAATAAAATGTAGATTATTTGGAGATATGCAACAGTGTCTTTTAACTTATTAAAATGAATGAGTTATATTTTCTCTTAGTATGTTGTCAATTAAATTATAACAAGATATTTCCTCACTTTTATTAGATATTCTGACACAAGACAAAATGATCTGTCATCCTCAAAAGTTGAATTTTATTTTGGGTAGAAACATCATGAAAGGAATTAGATAAAGTAATACAGATAAATGGACAGGTGTTTCAATATTAAGAAATCTTTGGGACAGAAAATTAAAATGGAAGATACATGAGGAAAACTAATAAAGCTATGAAAACACATTTTTAGAAACAGAAGCTATATTCAGTTTAGTTTTAGTTGAATGGTAATGTGCCATTCTTGAATTATTTATTAAGGATCATTTTCTTGACCCTTCTAAAACTTAAAATTTCTAATTATTTCAGTCTTCACAGAATATTGCCCAAGGAAGAATAATTGAATTATCCCATTGTTTTTGTTGTTGTTAACTTTTTGTTTTGAATTAATTATAGATTCAAAAGGAATTGCAAAACAAAATTCTAAAGGGTGGTTCATAGCACCTTTACCAAGTTGCCAATTTAGGAACTACTTGCATAACTATAGTGCAACTTGAGAAACAGAAAATTAATGTGGCAAACAACCTTAGAGATTATTCAGACTTTATTAGTTTTATTTGTGTGTATGCACATGAAGTTCTGTGTAATCCTATCAGATGTGGTTTCATGTAATCATTATCCTAATCAGGATATAGAAACACTACCACAAGGAATTCTCATGCTACCACTTTAAAGTGACACATGTTCTATGCTTCATCCCCACTCTCTAGCAAATAGTAATCAATATAATTTTGTAATTTAAAGAAAATTATATAAATGGACCATTGGTGTGATAACCCTTTGGAATTACATTTACTCATTCATCATATTTCCTTAAATTCCATTTAAGTTACTGCATGTCAATTTTTCATTCATTTTTATTGGTGCATAATTTTTATGATATGGAACACACTTTGAATAACTATTCTCCTTTAAAAGAATATTTAGGTTGTGTTCCATTTTTGAAGTATTATGAATAAAACTGCTATGACCATTTATGTTTAGCTTTTTGTGTCAACATGAGTATACACTTCTCTGTGATAAATGCACGAGAAAATGCAATTTCTGGTTCATATTATAAAAGTAGGTTTCTTTTTCCAGAAAGTATGAACTATTTTTGGAGGTACTATACTATTTTACATTTCCACCAGTAATTTAGGAGTAATCCAATTCATCTGCTGCCTCTTAAAGAATAGTCACAGTGGATATTTTTTCTTTATTCTTGGTCTTAGGGGAAAGGAAAGCACTCATTCTTCAATAATTATGTTTTATTTCGATTTTTACCATAGATATCCTTTATCAATTTGAAATACTTCTCTTCCTAAGAGAATTGTTATTATTAGTTTTGTCAAGTGCTGTCTCTCTGTCATGTAAATAATTATGTCATAATTTTTGTTTGTAAGCTAGTTGATACAATGGATAATATTGATTAGTTTCCAAATACTGAACAAATCAAGCATGCCCATAATAAATTTCACTTGGATGTAATATATAGATCTTTTTGCTCATTGCTAACTATGTTGGTCTGCTACTTCATTATTGTTATTTACTATCTTTGCTTGGTTTAAGTAGCAGCTTAATATTGGCATGTAAAATGAGTTTGGAAGCAATTTCTCTTCCATTTTCTAGAAGAGATTGTGTAAAATTGGAGTTAATTATTTGATATACTTCTCCAGTGAAATCATCTGAACATAGGGTTCTTTGGGGGGAATTTTTAATTATGAAATTAATTGCCTTAATTATTATAAGAACATTAAAATAATCTATTTTAACTTTGTTAAATTCTAGTAGTTTGTGATTTTAGAGAAATTGGTCTATTTCTTCCATGTTGTGAAATTAATAAATGCAGAGTTGTAATACTGTCTTCCCAGTTATTGTTGATTTGATTTTTTGTTTTTATTTCTATCAGTCTTTCCATAATTTTATCTAATTTCCCAAATTTTAAGAACCACATTTTTTTTTCAATTTTTGATATCTTTTAATTTTCAATTTCATTGACTTCTGTTCCTGTATTTAGTATTTTCTCCCTTCTTATTTTTGACTTGCTTAGATCTTATTCTTCTAATTTCTTGTAATTTGAATATAGATTATTGATTTGACATTTCTCATTTTAATGTAAACTATTAGTGCTATTTCCCTCTTGGGTCTACTCTCAGAATATACCAATATTTTCTATTATTTTGACATTCATTCAGTTTTGTAGTAATTTGTTTTCTGTGAAACTTTGCCTTCAATTTATAGATTATTTAGAAGTGAGTTATTATTTAATTTCATGTATTTTGTAATTTTTCTCATTATCTTTCTCTTATTAATCTTTAGTTTGATTCCAATATAGTAAGATAATAAACACTGTACAATTTCAGTTCTTCTAAATTTGTTGAGACATGCTTTATATCCCTGGATATTTGTCTATCCTTATGAACATTCTATAAACACTTGAAAAATGTGCAGTGTTTTGTACAGGTCAATTATAATCTGCTGGCTGATTGTGCTTTCAGATCAATCTATTGTCATGCTGATTTTCTCCCTAATAATCTACCATCCTAAAGAGAGTGTTAAGTTCTCAGTTCTAATTGTGGGTTTGTCTATTTCTACCTTCAGTACTAACAAATTTTCTTTATGTATATTAAGTCTCTGATTTTTCGTGCATACACCTTTAGGATTGCTATGTCTTCAGGTAAATTTATCCTTTTAACAATATGAAATGTCTTTCTTTGTCTCCAGTAATTTTCTCTTTTCTAAAATCTATCAAATATCTAGCCACTTTTTCTCCTTCCTTCCTTCCTTCCTTCCTTTCTTTCTTTTGCTGTTAATTAGGGCTTGGAATATCTTTTTCTATCATTTTACTTTTAAAATACTTTTGTGATATTTTGAAGTGAGTCTTTTATTGACAACATAAAATTGGCTCAGGTTTTTGCACTCTGATTGATGATATTTTTTGATATATTTAAACAAATAGCATTAAAATAATTACTAAAATATTAGTGTACAATTATTCCGTTTTATTTTTCTCTGTTCTGTCTCTCTCCTCTATTTCTCTTTTCTTGCCATCCTATGTGTTACTTGAAAAAAAATTTAGAAAAACAGAAACTTTAGAATAATATTTTTCTCTATAGTAGTTTTTAATGTGTTGTTCTGTATAATTTTCTTAGTGCTTTCTACAGATAGCATTATATACTTTTGTGATATATCACTGTATGAACATTTTACTACTTTAAGGGAAGCATAGAAACCATATTTTCACCCAGTTCTATTTATATTCCCTAATTTTCAAGTATACTTATTTATTACCTCTAAATATAATGAGCATCATATCCGGTGTTATAATTTTTCTTTAATCAACTAATAATTTTATATATCAAGAGAATATCTCATAAACATAGCTTATATTTAATCTTATCTTTACTCATTATGTTATTTTTTTCTTTCTTTCTGAATTTCTAAACCCTAATCTGGTGTCAAATATATTTGGAGAAATTACTTTAGACATTCTTTAAAATTAGGTCTGCTGGCAAAATATATATATATATATATATATATATATATATATATATATATATATATATATATATATATCTTCTATCTTCATCCCTGAAGGACATTTTCACTGGGTATAGATTTCAAGCTGAGGTTCTTTCTTTCAGTACTTGAGAACCATTGTGCCACTTATTTCTAGTTTCTATGGTTACATATGTGGAATCTGCTGTCATTTAAATTGGTGTTCCAAACTCAGTATTGCATCCTTTCTGACTGGTCTTTTTCATTTTCTTGCCTCTAATTTTCAGAGGTTTGATTATGATGTGACTTGGCAGAGAATTCTCTCAGTTCATCCTGTTGGTAGTTGGCTTATGTTCTTAGAACTGTAGGTTTAAGCCTTTTGAAAATTTGAGGGAATTTTAAGCCCTGTATTTATCCTCTGGAACTCCAATTGTTCAAATCTCAAAGGTTAGTTTTTGTTCCATAGATACCTTAGTATTCTGCTCATTTTTACTCAGCCTATTTTCTCTCTATTTTCAGGTTGAATAATTTCTCTTTCATTGTCTTCAAATGCACTGATTCCTTCCTTTGTCAGCTCCAATTGTTGAGCTCTCCAGTGATGTTTTCATTTTGGTTATCATACATTTAGTTCTATAAGTAGGTTTTCTACATATTTTTTTTTTTGCTAAGATTTTCTATTTGTTCTTTGATTCCAGATTTTTAAATAATTGCTGCTTAATTGTTTTTAGATAATCCCTGCATCTGAATCCTTTCAATGTTACTGATTTCAATTGTCTTTTTATTCAAGTTGAATTTTTGATAAGATGATAAAGTTTTGTTTCCTGGACACTTATTTTTTTTTCTTTTTATGAGATGCTATAACCTACTTAACTTCCAGCAGTCACCTTACTTATGTATGGTGTGTAGGCTTAGCTAGGGATGAATGTTCCTCTCCTTCTGATGGCCTGCTAGCAGCACCCCAGTGGAAGGGGAGAAATGAAACACACAACTTCATAACACCTGTGGGGATGAAATCAATTTCTCAGCCAACAGATAGTTTTCTAGTAGAAACAGAACTCTGACTCACACTTCATTGTTCCCCTTTCCTCTGAATGGGGGGCGTGAGCTCAATGTCTCTGCCAAGTTCTACTGACTCCACAAGGCTAGCAAGAAACAGGAGCCAACTTGCACTGCCTCATCACTGCAGGAGTGTACATCTGTCTGTCTGAGAGAGAGAACCAAAAAGAACTTTCATTTTCCAATGAATATTGGAATCTGTGGGCAAACTAAAGGAGACAATGAGTCAGTAGTTCAAAAGGCAGACAAGAGTACATGGATACTAAACAAGACAGAGGTGAATAACCACAGTTAAGCGGCTCTAAAAATAGGACTGGTCATGACGAAAGAGAATCTAAAAGTCTTTCTTTATATCAGATGATGAGTTTTTTCCTATAAGGGAAGGCATAACCATTGGGATGGTGAGCCTTGATCCTGGTAGGAGATGACTGGCTGTATTATACAGCTAAAGAAAACGTGTGTAGAACATGCATGTGTTTCTAATAGATATGTTAATTAGAAACCAAGATGATGAGCCTTTTATGAATAAATCAAGTCAGTCACAAAAATGCTAACAGTGCTTACCATACTATTTAAAAATCACATAGATATTTGCTTAAATGATTTAAAATTTTTCTGAACATATATTTATTCCAATTGTACCAGCTTTGTTTATAATCACCAAAGACTGAAAGCAGTTTTTTTTTTTTTTTCAGTACATAGATGGGTAAACTAACTATGGCATGTCCCCATTTATAAAATACTATTCAATAATTTAAAACTGTCATCAAGGCAGGCAAAGAAATAGATTATGCATTTATATTGTCACCTAGCAGAAGTTAGTCTGAAAAACCTACATACTTTTATTCTTCCAGTTATTTGACATTCTAGAAATAGCAAATAAAGAATAAACAGATAGGTGACTGTCAAGGTTTTCTTTTTGTGGGGCAGAAGCAAATAGGTAAGACTAAGGAGATAGTTTAGGGTGGTGGATTTTTGCAAGTGCTTTAATGGTAGATACAAAAAAAATGCATTTATCAAATGTGTTGAACTTTATAGAACAAAGATCAAATCTTAATATGTGCAAATTTTAAAATATCATTTTAAATATTGGAGAATTACAGGATAAAATGCCGAATGTGACAAAAGACCCTGACTTTAGTACAAATATATGAAAGTACTTCATTAAGTGGGTGAAGAAAAAATATTCTTATCTAAGTATGTTCAAAATCTATAAGGAAGTAAAATCTAGATAAAAGAAACTATATATAAGCATTGCACTTTGGTTGATAAAATTATTTCTGTGAAGCAGAGGCTAATCATTCTGTAACTACAATAGACATTTTTTTTTTGAAACTGAACTATTAATATATTAATGGCAAAAGTAAGAAATAGATTTATTGGAGTGAGGGATATCAAACAAATGGTATGATGTCTTGATTTATCCAAGAAACAATGAATTAATCTGTAGACATTAGTATGAACTTATGATTAGCTTAATTTAGATACAGATGACTACATGTGCAAATATTTACAGATATGTGTATTTAAAGAGATATTAAGAAGCACATACACATTTCCTCATTCTGTCAATTGTAGCAGCCTAGATGAAATGCACTCCAATAGCAACAGACACTCCTAGCAGCCATATCTTCATTTCTAATACCATTCTGCAATAAGAAAATGGGTCTCCATGGACATGAGGGAGATTCAAGACTGTAGCATACAAGATGAACATGGATCATTTTATAATGTTGGAGCAAGAAAGTGCTCACACACACAGACACACACACACAGACACACAGACACAGACACACACAATGATAAGGAGAAATCAGAGGAATACTGGAGCTAAAAGTCCAGTTTGACAAAGTTTAAGCAATTTAAGTAAAAAATAAAGAAAGAAACATTGTATTATAACTCAGTGTAAAAGACAAATATACATAAGCTTATGTTTATATAAGTAAATTATTGAATGAATAAATGAGGAGAAGGAGACTAATCTTCCAAGCAGAGCAATTCCAAATACTTTATATAGACACTACACCTCAAATCATGGAGGACAGCTTCTTAGTGTTTTAAATGTGGGCTATGCATAGTAACTTTCTTCCAAAGAATACAAATGCCTTTGGTACAGTGGCACATACCTGTAATCTCAGCTATGGGAGTGGCTAAGGTAGAAGGATCGCAAATTCAAGGCCAGCCTCAGCAACTTATGAGGCCCTAAGCAACTTAGCAAGACTCTGACTCAAAATTACAAAATAAAATAATCTTTAAACAGGGCTAGGGATGTAACTCGGTGGTTAAGAATCCCTGGGTTCAATCCCCAGTACCAAAAAAAAAAAAAAAAAGAATAAGAAAGAAAAATACAAAATGTAGTGTAAGAAAAGACAGGAACTATCACAGCCATCTAATCAACAGTCATGTTGACAGTGCATGCCATCGATAAGATGTGATTAAAATCCTCACAAAATCCCAAAAGAGACCAATCCCAATTAAGAGAAATTCTACAAAATATCTGACTGGGAGTCCTCAAAACTGTCAAACCAGCTGGAGTGGTGACTCACTCCTATTATCCCAGTGGCTTAATAAACTGAGGCAGGAGGATAGCAAGTTCAAAGCCATCCCCAGCAATTTAGTGAGGCACTAAGCAACTTAGCAAGACCATATCTCAAAAACAATAAAAAGGGCTGAGGATATTGCTCAGTGGTTAAGCTCCTGGGCTTCAATCCCTGATATCAAAAAAAAAGCAAGCAAACAATAACAAATAAATATTGTCAAACCATCCTCAAAACTGTATAACCGTTAAAAAAAAAAAAGAAAAAGAAAAAGAAAAGAAACTCTTAGAAGCCTTCATGACCAAGAGAGAAGTCTAAGGAGACATGACATCCACATGTATTCCAATAATACTACCAAGTAATATTCTAATTGGAATCAGAAAATATGTATCAGGTTAGAACTAGGAAATATGAATAAAATATTGAATTAATTAATAATAATATATCAATATTGGTTCATTTGTTATGACAAGTATACTGAACTAATAATTAATTTTAGAGAAAATTAGGTGAATCAGGTGTAGATTTTGTGAGAACTGTTGCATTAGTCTAGAGTTTTTCTGTAAATCTTGAACTCTTCTAAAAAATAAAGTACATGAAAACATACAACATCACTGGTCTTAAAATTCTTGTGGTGTATCCAACTTTTTAAAATAAGGAATGGCTTTCTGATAATTCACAGAGATTTAATTCTATTACCATCAAAATCCATGATATCATATTTTAAATATCTGAACTTTCCCCATTTATTAAATTATGCAAATAAAAATCAGTATAAAATTTAACCTTACTGTAATTATCTGCTTTGAAACTTTTAATGCAGTATTGAGGTTTAGTTTTAGTTCTTCCTATTTTAATCTGCAGTTCTAACAGCATTTTGAAGTAAAGCTTTTCCATTACTACTTTGTGACAATGGTTCACATAAATAAAAAATTCTACTGTTCATGGCAACTGTTTAGGAATGAATGTCAGGCATTTTCTCCACCCATTTAAAGGTGACCACTGAATGAAAATGGATATTTGTTCTTATTTTATTTTTCAAGTTCCATGTCTCTGAGAGGAAACTGATTTGACCATGTAGCTGAATGAGCAGAGTGTGGAATTTATAAAACTCTTAGAGAAGCAACAGAAATATAAAATATGTTATACTAGTCCTTTATAGCAAAACTCCTAGGAGCTTAAATTCTCTAAATAAATCATAAATGCATTCTTAAATAGGAGTGTTTTTAAATAATCACTTCTGGAGTTGGAAGGGAATGTCACTGACAACGATGGTATCATTTATTTACATAATTGAACACACAAAAATTATGCTGATGATAATAATATCTAATATACAACATTGTTTGGAAGATTTAATTTAAAATTACATGAAAATATTTAGTGGAGTGTAACATACTATTGTAACAAGTACTGATCAAGAGTTTTGCTCTTTTCAAGAATTTCCCCCTAAGGCCTAAGTTTGAGAAGAAATAATATTTGGAGACTCCTCAGCTCACCCAAAGCCCAAGAACAATAACTTAACAGACTTCAATGAGAAGAAAGGAATGCATAAGTGTGTTTTATATTGCTAGTTGTATTATTTCACTAAGAATGTTAAGACCAAGATGAAAAAAAGAATAGGAACAGTTGAGGTCTGGTAATCTTGTTAAGAGACTTTTTCTATTTATCTCATGTGGAGGAATGAAAGTTGTTGTTTTTCCAAGGGATGAGTTGAGGGTTCCAAAATGTCACCCATAAAGACCTAAAGTTTGTGTTCAAAGAGGAGAATACAACTTTACCCTACAATTAGAATTTCAACAAACTCTTGAACCTCTAAACCAGAGTTTCTTAACCTCTGTACTATTAACACCTAGACTAGAAAGTTCTTGTAGCGAGAAGCTGTCCAGTGCACAGATTAACAGAAAAACTCTTAATCATAGTTGTAATGTTCAGCATCATCTCTGGAATCTACCTAGTAGATGCCAGTGAAACAACCTTAGTAGTCATGACAAACACATAAGCACATAGATATTGCCAAATATTCCCTAGGAGGTAAAGTGCCCCAGACTGAGAAATATTGGTTTTAGTCCATTGTTGTCCGAATAAAACAGAGTACAGAGTTTGGAAAAATCTAGAGGACACAAATGACCACAGATTCAGGGTGTTGCATTTGGTCCATTTGAGCAACCTGCAGCAGATAGATTAAAAAGAATGTGATGTTAAGTATGGCCTGATACATGGATTGAGAACATCAACCTTTGTTTCACAGAGCCTCATAACAGAAAAATAAGCAATTCCTATGGCTTAACGCAAATCACATATGTAAAGAAAGGAACCTAGGAGATAGAACTGCCTACCTCTCAAGGTGTCCATCAATGGAAGTTGCTGGTCTGAAGTTAAGCAATTCTCCAAGCAAACACCAGATGAATATACCATGACCATGATTGACAAATTATATAAGATCCCTGACTCTCCTGTCTTCCATAAGTTTGGATTTAGGTTTTGATATAAAAGAGGACAAAGTTCATACCATCCTCCTGTCGCCCCAGTTACCCTAAACAAAAGTCTACCTGGTTCAGAGGAAGGATAACTACTAAAAATAAGACATAGAAATCATATTATGACATGATAATCCTTGTGCTACAACAAAAAATGGTAGTACAAGGAAATGAAGGTAAAAGTTTATATAATTCAGGGACAATACAAAATTTTTTAACAAAAATTAGTAAAGAAAAAAATCTAACAATATAGAAAGAATGATAAACATGATCAGATTCCAATGTAAGTTATTTGAATATATATAAAAAATGTAATTCACTTCATTAACAGGCTAAAGGAGATGTATTAGATGAGTCTTTCAATAGACACAGGAAAATTATTTGACAAAATACAACACTCATTTTTTTTATTTGATATAAGGAGAGCAACTAAGAACAGAGCAGGGAGGACGAGCATGAGGAAAAGATTAACATTAAACAGAGACGAGTGGTGGGAGGGAAAGGGAGAGAGAAGGGAAATTGTATGGAAATGGAAGGAGACCCTCAATGTTACACAAAATTACATACAACACTCATTTTTAAAATACACTGAACATGAGCCACCCAAAGGACTTCCTTGTCAGAACAGGACAATGTTGTTAGCAATCAACTTTCAGTTGCTGGCACTTTTAAGAGTCTCATTTAGCCATAGAGAGTTCCCCTCTAGAATTGAAATTCCAGGGTAGGCAGCCTGGATCTGGTGACTGAGTGACATAGTCTTGTAAACACCTTCACATCTCACATAATGGGGGACAATTTGATGGGTAGGATTTACTCCAGCACTCCCCACCAGGGCTGCTGAGGCTGTGGAGGACCTACAGAGTAGTTCACCTTCTCCCTCTGGCAATCATCTGCTCCCTTTCCCTTCTTTTCATAGTATGGATCCTTAATAAGCATCTCACATTTCAAGCTAGGTCTTGGCAGATACCAAGCTTTGGTCTGCTACCAAAGAACTCTTTATAGTCATCACAAGACTGCTTCATCAAACAGCAATTCTCCACCTGTATGTAATGGGATAATTTATGTCTATTAAATAAAAATATCAATTTTAACTTATACCAACATTCATATTTAACCACAAAATTACTTAGACAAAATTATGATG
Organism: Marmota flaviventris; assembly: GCF_047511675.1. Lineage (NCBI taxonomy): Eukaryota > Metazoa > Chordata > Mammalia > Rodentia > Sciuridae > Marmota > Marmota flaviventris. The sequence continues at coordinate 52,239,032 of NC_092499.1, read as the reverse complement.
CCAATCAATATAATTAATATCCTTCAACCACTATCAATAAATGCTGGTGGCTGTTTTTTATACTGATGGTTGAAATTGGAAAATCGAGACAGACAATGGATTTCTCATAGCAACACAGTCACTAGGAGATGAATATCTCTCTTACTTATGGATTGAAAAAAAACCTATGAAAATAATTTGGTTTGAGCTGACTTGCTATCAATCAGATTCTTGTCAAAAAATTTCATTTCTGACCAGAGTGTCAAAAGAAAGTTTGAAGACAAACTTAGAAACAAATAAAAAGAAGAATATGACTTGTGGTCTTAAATTACACTAGTTATACTTCATTTTTGTGTTTAATAGATGTACTTCTTCCCCAAACTTTGGTTTGCCACACTATAGTTCTATGAATAAAATGAAATAAAGGCTATATCTCCAAACAATGACATTAGATTTGCCACAGGATAATGAAAACTTTGTGTTTTGTCTAGTATTGGACAAAGTATGAGCTTACTAAAATTTCAAAAATGCTGAATATTGAGAAATTATCCTAACATTTCATTTCTATTTCAAGTGAGGATAGAGTATATTTGTAAACTATCTATGCAAATATTTTCAACTTATGTTTATCTTTTACCAATAGACCTCTGAAGTGTATTCTACAGCAGCATTAAGGGTTTTAAAGCACTTAGAATTATATATCCAAATAAATAACTATGATTCAGATCCAAATGCTTACTATATAGAATACCAAAATACAGCTATATGTTAGGTACTCTAACGTTGGGAAATGATGCAGCTTCCTAGCTCATGAAGATTGATCTTTATGCCCTTTCTTTTTAATTTAGCTGAAAACTCTTTATATAATCAATAATTATAAGCCAAGAAAGGAAAAAGAATTTTTAATTTTTATATAATCTTATCACCCAAGGTAACAAAGGAATTCATTTATTTGGATTGAATATGTGAAAATTATTAAATTATACAATATTTATGATTTTCATATAATAACTTATGCCTATATATATTTAACATGTTACTAGACTTTTTAGGATTGCAAATTAAATACTTCCATTTCTCCTAAAATCAGGTTTTCATAATACTTACTATTTCTTAGGACTCTTTATCCTCCAATTGTCCTTTCTGATAGAACAATGTACAGAAAAATATGTAAACAAATTGGTAAAAGGAAGAAATAGAAATCTGAATATTTTATTTTATTGTTACTAAAGGTACTTAGTCTGAAAATAAAACAAAAGAGGGACTAAGATATCTTTTTTTGTAAATAAAACTAGATGGAGTTTTCACAAAATAAACTCCATTACACACTACAGACCAAAAAGCTAAGCTCTGTCCAAATGAGAACACATTTTATCCTGTCAAGAAGTTATTTATGGATAAGGTAGGGCATTAACTATACTGCTTATGCACATTAGTATTGGTTATTGCATGCCATGCTAGGTCGGGAATAATTCTAATATGCAGGTTTTGAATGTACACCCAAGTATTTAAATTATTATCATTTAATCATTTGAATTGTCTGCCTATTTCCAGACCCAACAGCAAGAATAAAATGTGAAATTATAAAATTAGTAATGAGCCTAAAAATGTATCCCAGTTTGAACTTGGATCAGATAATAGTAACACTCTTGTCAACTAACCTTCATTAATATTCAATATGTAATAAAATGGTTTAAGTAAGGATTACCATAATTTATGTATAATCCAAACCTAATAAAGTGATCTTCATAGAAATTATCACTTTAAAAATGTATGGGAGCATGTTTCAGTGTTTGGTTGGCCCTTTTCTGGGATTTTCTGTTCTGAAAATTAAATGAGACATTCTGTGTTACACTGTTTAAGACACAGAATAATTATTTTGACTCGCAACTATTATCTTACATGTATCAAGTCTGTTGTTTTCGTTCATCATAAGTACATATTCAATTGTATAAATATATCACAATATATTTTTTCACATGTTGATGGATATTTTGGTGATTCAGTTTAAGAGTATTATTACAAATGAGCTTGCTGCAAAAATTTTACTCCCAAATACCTAGGAGTAAAACAACTAAGACCTCTAATAGGCAGTGTGTGAGTGTGTGTGTGTGTACGTGTGTGTAATTGCTGAATCAATTTTCCAAAATAATGATACCATGATATATTTTTAATTGCAGTGTAGAAAATTCTTAATACTCCATATCTTTTTTCAATACCATATATGGGTAAACATTTTAATTTTGAGCATTTTAGCTTGTATGTAATAGTTTCTCATTGTGCTTTTGATTTACATTTTCCTGGTAATTAATTATGTGGACTATCTTTTCATATATTAATTTGTCATTTTGCATTAATTTGTCAATTTGCAAATATCATCTAAGGAAAAGAGTGTCTTCAATCTGTCACCCACTTTTATAAGCCAGGTCTTTATTTAGTAGCTTATTAATGTTGTGGAAGTAAATATGACAAAGTCAAAGTAAAATTATATAATTTGCTATTATTTCACATTCAAGAGGATAAAAAAATGAGGAAAACAAACACACTCCCTCCTCTTCTAAGGACAGAGACTTCATTTATGTGGAATAAGGGAGTCAGAATTTTCACTGGACTATACTAACCAACATATTTCTCAATTGTTCAAGTGTCTTTACTGAGGATATATTGTAATACCAGGAGCTGTTGATGCAGGACTTGTGGGCACTTCTGAACAAGGAAGACTGAATAACCTCTAAAGTTGCATATTCACAACTGACTGTATGCAGTTAGGTTATTAACCATTAAAAACAGTAGTTACTTAAAAAAAATTGAAAGCCTGCATGCTAGAATGATAGATGAAAATGGCTTTAGAGGGCAAAGGGTAATTGCTCCCTGCTACCACAGAGAGAAGCCTATAGGCAAGTAGGAGGTATACTGGTGGAGAATGCACAACATTATAGGTAGGAGCAAACCAAAGAATAGCAATTTAAATGGAAAGTCTCATGAATGGTTTTAGTTGAGATTTTCTAGAGACCATAACACAATCACTAAAGATATTTGCTGAATCTCTCCAAGGATTTCAAGACTACAAAACTATTTATCTACATGTTTAGCTGTCAATCATGCAGTCATATCTCTCATTCAAGGTTAGAACTTCTGCAGTACTACTGACACTTAGGCATTTCTTATGAACTGAAACATACCTTGTCAACCTTAATTGCTGTTGAAAATTATTAAAATATTTTAACAACTTTTAAAAGTTCAGTGAAAATGTTTAGTTTTATTTATAAATTCACACAATTTAGGGTGGGGCATTTTAATCTTCTTTTATAAAGTAAATGTCATTTTTAAGAATTTTAATTTTTTACATAAAAACAAAGCCATCCATAATATTATATGCTTTTTAAAAATCTAAAAACTATGTAATAGGTAAAATTATTCCTAAGTTATTTTAATAAACTTAATAAATTTAATTAAACTTAATGAACTTACTATGTTTAAATCTAAAACAGCATAAACTATTAAAATTAATTATATTTATAAGACTGTAAAGCTCAGTGTAAATGTATACATTATAAGCATACAAAATGCACAAAATGTATTCTTATGCCTACACACACACACACACACACACACACACACTTTCTCTCTCTCAAGCAGAACCTGGATTAAAAACGTATCACAATTTATTTGTCCAATGAGTTTTGTTGCTATAAAAGAATGAATAATGGCTAACTTTGTTGGATTTTTGTACTAAAATCTTAAGATAGGGGATTTTTCTACCATTACAAAAAGAGAAACAGTGAAATCTTAAAAGTACCTTTACCTTTCTATATGACCTTTGACTTTGATTGAATCTTAAACTTTTTTGCAACTTTATGTTTATCCACATTTTAAAGATATTTGAAATATATCAATTTGATATTAATGTGATTTAAAAATTTGAGTTAAATAAAATATGAAAGCTATTTATAATAATATAGACCAATGCATATAAACAGTGAATTTCCCCTTGTATTTATATCTATAAAGCACCAATTAAAAAGTATATAAATAAACAGAAGGAAGACCGGTAGAGTAGAGGGACAGAATAGGAGAAGGAAGGGAGGGAGGGAAAGGGGAAGTACTGGGGACTAAATTGAAGCAAATTCTATTCTATGCTTTATAAATTTGTTGTAAACCTCAATATTAGTATAAGTAAAATGCACTTATAAAAAATAATAACAATTATACAATATTATCATTAAATGACATCTGAGAATAGCAGGGTTTTTTTCAAAGTCAATCCCTATTTTACTGTGTATAGAAAAATAAATTAGCAATACTTCTCATCTTGCTATTATTAGGTTAAATCCTTTGCACTTCTTTTCCAATTCCTGCCAGTAAATTTGAACTTACAGTCCTTCATTTCGTTTCTATAAAGAAAACAACTGGAATGATAGCAAAGATCTATTTTATATCTCTATATGAATAAGGTATAAAAAGAGAAAAACAAAGAGCTCAATGTTATTCCTTATCTGCATATATTGATGAAAATATCACAATGTGTTATCTTCCAATTCAGGTAATTTGCATTGATAAAATGTGAAATTGAGAAGTTCCAGGAAAATATCAATTTATGTTTTTGTAATATGGAGAGTTGGAAAAGTCATAATTGTTTCCCATTAATTTTAAACTATATGTAAACATAATATAAACAAAAGGATCTCATAAGACGCCTTAGATTTTGAAATTATTTCTATATATTGATTAAATAACCTCCACGTTAGAACTGTAATTCTAGGTTTTGTGTAACCTTGCAATCTCTTACACAGTAATAATATTGTAATGTATCTTTAATTTTTATTTCTAATTTGCATAAATATTTGTAAAGCCATGAAGTAAAACACGTGAAGATGGTGGTGTTTTCTTATTTTTAAGAAAACACAGAAAAATAGAAAAAATAAAAAGAACATAGAAAAATAAAAGTCTATGTCTGTGTTCGTGTATTCCTTTACTGATATAATTTAAAAGCCAGAGTTTTTGTTTAAATTTTATTGGCATTACCTTTCTAAAACCTAGAATCTGCTTATTTCTGCCAAGCCTGCTCTATTCTATGAGGACTTTCCATCAACTGTCTGAACATTACAATGAGTCTTCAGCTATTTTACAGTCTGGTACCAATCTACATTTTAGTTTATCTGTTCCAGTTGAGATTTCTAGATTCCTGGCTTCTTCCCCTTCCCCAGACTATGCAGACTCACATGTCAAAATTATGCCACCTTCCATTCAGTCATGGTAAAAAGCCCTTGAGGCACATTGACCATTTACATCACATCTGTGACCTACCTGGCTTCACACCCCTGAGAAACAACACAAGGAGCAGCAGCTGAGTACACCAGTGTCATTCCTCAACTGTTACTCTGCACTTTGAATTCTTCCCCATACACATGATCTTCTTCTGATTCCTTGGAGAGTAGTGTATACTTTTTTCCTTCTCTCTTACACTAAAACTTCATATTTAGGTACAAATTGTTTAGACTCAAAATGATATTTAGTCTATTCTGATTATAGGAGATTCCAACAAAAATTATTTAACAAAATGTCAAATAGAATCCTTGAAATATTAAAATAAAAATCAAAGCTCTTTTAGAAATTTATTATTTATTCAATAATCTTTCTAAGATCTCAAGCAACCCAGAAAAAAAAGAAATATTCTGGAAAGCAGATGTTCCCCCATCTTGCTTTGTCCTGTGTAGTGTATTCCATTGTGCACAATGGAGAGAAGATAGCAATGGCTACATCTTATTTTATTTCAAATTTGTTTTTTTCATCTCTGGAGAGCTTTACCCATCACTCAAAATCTTTATTCAATGCGTGTCCTAACTAACTAATCAGAGACTATGACCCTTCACTGCCTGCGTATTTTTTGTGGTGTTGTTTCTTTGTTTAAAAAAAAATCTTAATTCTTCTTCATAAATAAATTAAATCATCTTCTATTTTAAAAGTCTGTTTCAACCCAAAGAACCCTCAGCCTACTTAGCACCCTCTTCCCAGCACTTCTGATCAGTTAAAATTAGTTTTTTACTGTGTAAATTAAAATCAAATTGTTTGAAAATTTATTACAAATTCATTTAAAAAATTAACTGAGAGTCAGAGTTTTGCTGGAATGATGGCTTCATGGGTGTCAGGATTTCTCAATTATATAGACTCCTCTACTACAGCAATGTTGAACAACAGAATAAAACAATTTCTTTGTTACAATTTTTTTTATTTGTGTGTGTGTGTGCATGCACAAGAATGAGCTTTTTTTGTTTTGTTTTGTTTTTTGGTTTGGTATATTTTCCTTGAATTAAGAGAGCATACAGAAATACAAGAGAAGAAAGGGAAATGTTGATTGAGAAACATGCAAGCAAAGATGGAGATTTGAAAGGCAACCTGAGTTTGTGCAGGAGGGATTGTAGCCTTTGTAATGTGATAGGGTTAGTGGTAGAACCAGGAAGGATCAGAGAGAAACACTAGGTTAAAGAAGGAGAATATACAGCTTGACATGCCACACAAAAGGGCCCGCACTTTATTTATTTTTTTAATGACATGATTTTGGTGTAATTAAAGATATTTTACCAAAATAACTATGCAAGTACTATGAAGAAAAAAAAATAGCCAGGCACAGAGCTACATGCCTGTAATCCCAGTAGCTCAGGAGGCTGAGGCAGCAGGATCTCAAGTTCAAAGCCAGCCTCAGCAAAACTGAGGCACTAAGCAACTCAGTGTGACCTTGTCTCTAAATAAAATATTAAAATAGGGCTTAGTTGTGGCTCATTGATTGAGTGCCCCTGAGGTCAATCCCTGGTACCTCCATCACCCCCCCCCCCCCCCCCCCCGCCAAAAAAGTTAAATCACTAAAGAATATGCAAATTTACAGATTAAGAATTTAGCCTTAATAAGAGGAGATCGAGGCTTACATTAGAGCAGAGACCATGGAATTGGGTAAACTTAAATTAGATTTGATATTTAAAGACATCTAGGTAGAAATAACTAGATGCACAAACATAAAAAAAATAGGAAATGCTCATGTGTGTCTGATCACAGAAGAATTTTAAAAGAGTAAGTGCCATACAGAAAATGAATGTGAACAAATTTTCCAAGAAAAAGTTGTACATCAGAATGTGAGACTACAAGATTTAGTCAATGATTTTGAAAATCAACTAGTTCTGTTATAGTTAAAGCAATGTCCCAGGGTTTCATAAATTGACTTCTTGACCACTCACAAATAATCGAATCAAGCCTTTATTGAAGCACACTGGTGGTAACTGAGCAGAACATAAAGCTGTTCCCCTGATCATCCCAGAACAATTGCAAGGGCACTCCTTATAAGCTTGAAAACCACAAAAGGGACATTTGGGGGTCCAGCCAATGCAAGCAAGCCAAGTTATAGAAGCAGGAGAGTGCAGTTAGATGGTGGGACACTTAGCCAATCACAATTAGCCCAGTCACCCCAGTTACAGAAACAATGTCCCATTAAGTAGTTCTGTGTTCTTAAAGGTTTCTATAGCAAAATGAAAAGAACAACTTGCCCCGGTCATGACCTTTCTATTTGGCATGGTTGTTTTACAAAATGGAGTTACTAAACAAAATAGAGTCACTTTGGCTTGACTATCAATGTTCTATGAACTACCTGCATGCAAATACCTATATCTATCCCAGTAATATACTATTTAATATGCTAATTTTAATTTTTGGCATTTTTGGAGACAGGGAGGGTTTATTCGCTTTGTTCTTAGTTTTTTCCCCATTATTTTAAATTGTCACCTTTTTTATAATTTACAATGTTACATATTTAATTTTTGTACAATATCCAATATTGGGAGTATAAATTGTGTAAAGATAAAGAAAAGCAAGTCAAAACAATGAGATTTCATCTCACTCCAATTAGAATGGCAACCATCAAGAATACAAATAATAATAAATGCTGGCAAGGATATGGGAGAAAACGTACACTCATCTATTGTTGTTTGAACTACAAATAATATAACCACACTGGAAAGAAGTGTGGAGATTCTTCTAAAGACTAGGACTGGAACCACCATATGACCCAGCTGTCTCACTCTTCGGAATTTATTCAAAAGATCTAAATTCACCATATTATACAGAAACAGGTACATCAACATTTATAGTAGTAAAACTCACAATAACTACATTATGGAACCAGCTCAAGTACCTGTCAACAGGTGAATGGATAAAGAAAATGTGGTATTTATACACAATGTAATTTTACTGGGACATAAAGAAGAATGAAACTATGGCATTTATGGGTAAATGGATGGAACTGGAGAACATTGCGCTAAGTGAAATAAGTCATATTCAAAAAGTTAAGAGTTGAATGCTTTCTCTCATATGTTAAAACTAAACCACAATCAGGAAAAAAAGGGAGGGAAGGATTCCATGAAAACAGAAGGAATATCAGTGGAGCAGAGGAAAAGGATTGAGGGGAGGAAGGAGGTACAGGAAAATGTAGGGACAGTGGAATGAAATTGACTAAATTATGCTCTCTACATATATGAATATGCTGCAGTGAATTTCACTTTTATGTTTATCTATAAATCAGTGATTTAAAACAACTATAAATAAATAGAAGGAAGGCCAATAGTATAGAGGAAAGGGAACAGGAGGAGGGAAAGAGGAAGTACTGGGAACTGAGGTAGAGCAAACTGTGTAGTACATGCATGCACGATTAGGTCAAAATGAACCCAAATATCATGCATTAGGTATAATACACAAGTACAAATATTAAATGCTTTTAGAGAGTTTTAATTCTAATTCATTATAAATATTTTCATGTCCTTGTTTATTTTGCAAATTTAGCTGTGAATTTAGCAGAGTGACAAGGAGTAAGGGAAATATCATGATGATGGCTTACAGAAGCCCAAGAGAGCTCCCAATCCATATGGTAGCTAGAGGTGAGAGAAGCTTGTTAGGAAAGATTATTTGAAGGATATGGAAAATGACAAGCCCCATGACAGTCTGGCCAGGGAGGAGGAAGGGAGGAACAAGGCAAAACATTGATCTTTTCCCAGTGAATTCTTTCCTAGTGACAATGAAGCCACACATTTATCATGTCCCAGTGACAATACAATGACCCCCAGATGAAAAAGATAAGCACTAGACACTGAGCTCTGAACCCTTCATTCTTTCCCAGTAAAAACAAATTTCGAATTTTATAACCTTTTTCCTAAATAATGTTCAAACTGACACAGGTCGACGTCTCCCATGATTAAGTCACCATTCAGTGTAACCTATAAAAACCCAGATTCCTCCTGGAACTGGTGGCCATTTTCTACCCAGAAAGTGAGCCCCTCCAATGCCTGTTTGACTGACTCCGTAGCTGAATAAATAGCACTGATCCATGAGATCTGTTCCTGTCTTTGTCATTTGTGCTTACACTTTGGTTCCCTAACTGAGAACAGAGGTAAGGTGACATTTAACCAACCCCTTCCCTACAACCCTTCCTTTTTCCCCACAATCATGTTAACCTAGCCTCTCAATCCTCCATTCCTGTCCTTCATTTGTGCTTACATTATTGGGAAAAAACCCTTGTACATTACTGTTGTTTAGGGTAGTCTTCAAGCATCAGTGTACAGAAAAAAAAAATCTTTTTAACCAAAATTTTGAACCCTTAAGAAAAATAAATAAATAACATTAACCAGCTAAGCAAAGAAAAAAAAAAGCAGGGAAAAGTAAAGTAAAATAATGCTTCATTTAAGGGCAGTAAAAAATGATAATTCAAAAAAGGAAACAAAATTATAGCATACTAACACTGTTATTTAAAATGTGGTCTTTAAACTGATTGCCATTCCTCAAACTATGTATTGCCAGATATTAAAAAGATAAGTAGCTTAAATCAGAATTCATATCAGCTAGTGTATTAGTCAGTTATTTTGCTACTGTGCTTAAAAGGACCCTATCAGAACAAGTGTAAAGGAGGAAAAGTTTATATTTAGGGCTCACAGTTTCAGAGGGCTTAGTTCATAGGCTGGCTCCATTCCTCTGGGCTCAAGGTGAGGCAGAACACATGGCAGAAGACTGTGACAGAGGGAAGCAGCTCACATGGTGATCAGAAAGCAGAGAGAGAGAGAGAGAGAGAGAGAGAGAGAGAGAGAGAGACAGAGAGAGAGATTCCTCTAGCCAAATACAAATATATACCCAGAGTCATGTCCCCAACCACCTACTTCCTCCAGCCACACACCACCTGCTTTCAGTTTCTGCACAATTAATTCTATCAGGTGATTAATTCACTGATTGGGTTAAGAGTCTTGTAACCCCATAATTTCTTCTCTGAACCAACTTACATTGTCTCACATGTGATCAAAGGGACACCTCACATCCAAACCATAACAAAGAGGAAGTAAAATGGCTAATAATTCAAGAGACCTGTATTTTCCATTTATATAATTAAAAATCATCTAAATAGCAAAAATAAAAAAGAGCAATTAAAAAAAGCACTAAGACATATTGAGGTAAACTTTCCTAAAGATAAAAATGCTAATATTGTTCGCCTTTGTAAACAATAAACAGAGTAGTTGTGGTTGAACAGAACAGGTTTTAGCTCTTTCCATTATAAGTCATTTACCATTAGTTTATCTTTCACCACATATATTTTCTTTGCTAAAATTTAAGTTTATTTTGTAATAAAAGAGTTTATAGGATTTATCTAAGAGTTTGGTTTCTGATCATATAATTTCACACATATTGAGAACTGGTATACTCATCAAAGATCTGAATATTTGAAGAAGTAAAAGAACATAATTGAACAATGTGTAAGAAGTTGAGAATATAATTAAATATAATGAGACATTAGATAAATCATAAGGAATTAGAACTAGAATAGATAAGTAATCAAGAAAGAAAGCAGAGAATAACAAAAACTTTATTAAAATTAAGAACAATTATAAACAATAACTTGTAATAAATGAAAATATGTGTACAATTTAAATATGACAGAAAGATTGAAAACACAAATAAATATTATAGTACTTTTTCAAACTACTAAGATGAACCTCATAAATAGTACATCTTGAACAATGTACAGCTTCTTGAAAATTTATAAGTACTAACATCTTGGAACAAACTTACAATTTTCTGTTTTTAGGAAACTGGATCTAACAAGAAAATGAAGTCTAAAAAACATAGAAAATATGTGGCTAGATTTTTAAAACATATGGAGGATGACTTTTTCTAATAACTCTATACAGGTTTCTAAACAGCCAACTGAAAATAGTGACTTTGGTCTCCTTGCTGCATGCTGACTATATTAATTAAGGTAGATAGAACTGACTGCTATAATTAAATTACAATCTCTTCTTCTAAGAGTGGTTGTTGCTTTAATCTCTGTATTTTATTGACCTTTTTATGAGTTCTACTGCTAAATCAATTCTAATCACTGTATCAACTGGAAAAATTCCACTTTCCACTGCCAGATCAATTATAGTCACAAAAATCAATAGCTGGGACTTCAACCTATTAAAGTATGGGGAAAAAAAGAAACTCTACAAAACAGAAAATGAAAATAATTCCATTTCTGTATTACAAAGTAGGTAAAGTTAATTTATCACATAAATATTCACATTAATATAAAAACAATAATAAAATTATTTTTATTAAAATGATATTATAGAATAATTATTTAATCTGTTTCAATTGACCCTAGCAGAACATTTCATAGTTATAAGATCTTCTTATGATAGTTATTTATATCAAAGTGAAATTATTTACAATACTGAGATTTCTCGATCAGCTTGGGACCTCCTGTATCCTCTTCTATTTTATTATTTCTTTGTTGTGTCTGTTTTCTGTGGAGACTGATTCGTAGTGGGATAGGGAGCAGGAGCATGGGAGGAATAGAGGTACTCTAGATAGGACATAGGGGTTGGAGGGAAGGGAGGGAACAAGGAGTAATTAATGATGGTGGAATGTGATGATAATTACTATTCAAAGTACATGTATGAAGACATGAATTGGTGTGAATATACTATGTAAACAACCGGAGATATGAAATATCGAGCTTTATATCTGTAATAAGAACTGTAATGCATTCTGTGTCATATATAAATAACATTTACATAAAAAATTCAAAAATATAAAATTTAAGTCATTCTCAACTTTAATTCTCACCAAATTCAATCCATCACCAAATCCCATTGTTATTTCTCTGAAAATATCTTTTGATCTATTCTCCTCATTGTATTACCAACCCTGTATTTTACATAATTATCAACTGATAGGTAGAGTGGAATAATAATCAGCTAGCTATTTTCTCCCTCCTTTCTCTACTATCAGTTCTAACAGTATCCTATAATCAAATTAATCTGCCTGCTACCAGGATTATGATATTACTTCCTTATCCAAATGCTTCAAAGTTTCATTATTGCCTAAAGGATAAATTTCACATATCTCTGCCTTCTTTCCACCTTCATAGAAGTCTTGGCAGCACTAATTATTTCACTCTAAAGTGTCAAGGAAGTTACTATAAAAGACTGCCAACCTCAGAGTCAGAGAGAGTGAAATCCCCCTTCTATCTCTTCCTGCTGTGGGACTCTGGCATGTTTGTATCCACTCTTAGTACAAATTAAGCACAAGTATTCTTAAACCATAGAATTACTTAAATATTTTAAAATATTTGGAATAATGCATAAAATATTCTACACATAACAAACTAATGGTTGTAATTATTATTGTAATTCAAACTTATTTTCTATTATCAAAAATAAGATTGTTTCACCTTAATACAAATTAAGATCATATATAATTATAATTATACATATTACACACACATATAATATCCCTCATTTTTCCACTTCCTTTATGGTGTTCCCAATTAAAATGTCTAAATAGGTGGAGACAAAAGTATAAATTAAAAAAAATAATTTTGGGGTGAAAAAAATTGAGAACTCCTTAGTTTAGAAAGTGTTATTATAAAAAATAACTAAGCAAAATGTAAAAAAAAAATCATCTTTTATTACATTTAAAGTAAATTAACAATAAAAAGGTGAATGATTAGCATCTGCACTTTGAAAAAGATAGCTTATATTAATACTAAAAATGCATTAAATTGATGCCTTAAAGGACAGGAAGAATAAATGAAGAAAAACTAACTCTTGATATAGTCAAGTATGATGAGTTTTCATTGTAAAACCAATCAACCAGGGGAAGATATTAATCTTTACAGTAATAAATTTAAAAGTTATCAGTGGATCACAAAATGACTTTCAGTGTATTTAAATATTAGTTTACTACATCAATGTGCCTACCTTTTTTTAGCACCACAGGATGATAATGATATATTGCTTCTAGCTTCCATTAAACTTTTATAAGCTCAATGATCCTAGATAATGTACATCTTCATTGGTTTACCAATTGCTTATTTTTACATTCTATCTGTAAGCATATTTTGCATTTACTAGCAATAACTCTAAATATTTCAGTAGCTCACAGTCCATTAGATACAATTAGTATAAAATGTCTGCAGATGACAAAATGAGAAATTAAGTTATTAGCTAATCAATCAAAGAATATTGCAAGGATAGCAGAAGTGTATGATAATAGTTTCATGTTAGTAAATGAAGGAGGAAGGGTTTTGAAAGCAGGCATGTTCAATTGTTTCAACAATTGAAGATAGGAACAGTTGAATTACAGGTCTGTTTTTTGATAATGACTCACATCTTGGATGCCATTTTAAAGAAGTGGAATACATAATGCTATATTCACAACAAATAGAAAAAAATACTTTCACCATATTAGAAAATAGTTACATGATGTAATGTGGTAAGCTCGACTCTCAATTATATTAGGTCCAATATTAAACTAAACCATTAGTAATTTTACCATCACCCATGAACACAATTAGAGAACTTCAGTTTTCTTCTCTTTGTAATGAAGATAAACATTTCACAGAGTAACATATAAAACAGTTGTGTGTAAAATAACCAATTCAATACAAAATTGCTGATATGTTTGACTCAACCCTGCTGAATCCACAGACGACTTATAATAAGAACTTTAGCCTTCCAGTTTCTCAGAACTAAATACTTAGATTCATTTTTGACTTCTCTGTTTCCCTCAAAATCCTATATTCATTCTCCTTGACTTCACCTTTAAATATAATTGTTCAAGTTTCCACCACTGCTACTGCCATCATAATGACCCTAACCATATCATCTATCCCTTGGTTTATTTCAATAATCCACATAGTTCCATTTGTGCCCCCATTTGACCTCCCCCACTATTCTCAACACAAACAGAATGATGAGCTAAAGCCTATCACATCCTGTCACTCTCTACATGAAACCTTGCAAGAAGAAATCATTTCAATCAATAAATTGCTTTCAGTAACCTTTGATCAAATTTCTTACTACCTCAGACTTGCTCACATTTGTTCCAGCCACATTGGCCTCCATCCAATTTCTAGGGCAAGCTAACATGCTGCTCACATAGGTAGGGTCTTTGCTTTGGTGGGTGTTTCAACTAGAATATTCTTTCCCCAGATATCCTTGTGAGGAATTTCCTCACCTCCCTTCTCTTTGCTCAAAGCTCCACTGTGTACCCCATTACTCATCTCTTGTATCCTTACTCTCCCACTTTCCAATCCCTGTATTTGCTATTCCTTAAACTTACCATGATATTTCTCTTACTTTCTTTATTATTTATTTCACTATTTCTCTCCTACAGGTCAGTAGTCTGTTTTGTTTTGTTCATTGATGCACTCCAAACCTCCAAAACTTTTATCTGGAATAAAAGTTCTTATTGTATATTAGAAAACTCTAAGATGAATAGATGTTCTTTAAATGTATTAACAAGGCTTGGTAATGCTAACCATATAAGCATCTCTACTTTGGCAACATTTTATGTTTCTCCCTTCTCTTCTCCACCCCGCAATTGAATGTCCCATCAGTGTCATTACCAATTAGCTCCATCCCTTCACAGAAAAGTCACATAATAATTAAAGATCCTACTCTTTTACAAAAACATAATTATTATTGCCAAAATTCTGAATCACATTAACTAAACAATTAAAACAACAGATAATATGTAACACATTATAATCTATTCTATATTTATTGAAGTGACTTTAGACCTGTAAATTTCCTCTTAACAGAGCTGATAATATTTCACCAAGATGAATTATTATTATCTTTTCCCAATTTGAAACATGTCCAGCAAGACTTGTACCATGAATCCAGATCATGTACTTATAGGGTACCTATAGGTTCTTTTCTCTAATAAAATTGTTATTATTACTAACATTTATTTTTCCTCCTGAACAGTTTTCTTTCTTTCTCTCTTTCTCTCTTTCTTTCTTTCTTTCTCTCTCTCTCTCTTTCTTTCTTTTCTTTCCGCCATCCCCGTTCTACTCTTCTACATTCTACACTTGTAACACAATTCTCTTTTGTTCACAGCTATTCCCTTTCTTTCCTTGCCTAATCTCTTCTACTTACTATGACCCATGCAAACTGTATGAACTTTCATAGTTTTTCTGTCTTAACTCTCTCTCTTTCACTCTCTGTGAAAGACATTTATTTCCATTAGGATAATGTCTTTGAGGCAATAAAATGGTTGCTTTTCTAGAATTCACATCTGCTGTTTGTGGGCTTTAAAGCATCCTTAGCATAATATGTGTAACATCATGTTGCTTATCTTCATAGGTATGGTGCATTTTTAAAATAGAGTATATTCACTATGTTAAGCAAAATAAGCCAATCCCTAAAAACCAAAGGCCAAATATTTTCTCTGATGTGTGAATGCTAATTCACAATAAGGTGGTGGGGCTAGGGAAATATAGAGGTACTTTGAATTATGTAGAGGGAAGTGAAGGGAGGGGAGGGGGTCTGGGGATATGAAGAACAGTAGAATGAATTATCACCCTATGTACGTGTATGATTACCAACCAGTGTGATTCTACATCATGTACAACCAGAAGAATAAGTGAGACTCAATTTATATATGATGTATCAAAATGTAGAACTCTCATGTATAACTAATTAGAAAACAAAATTTAAAAATAGACCATAATCAATGCATTTCATTTTTATCAACTTATTGTCATATCCATTAAGTTTTAAATTACAATTGCAGTCTCTGCAACTGTGAAATTTAATTGACTTTTTAAGCATTGGTCAAACTACTATTCAAATACTTCAATAAATAAATAGTGCTTTTTCTTTTCTCTTTTTGCCAAGACATTTATTTCCCAATATTTCTTTGAACTGAAGACTGGGTGTTTCTCCAGTTATAAAGCCTGATTCACAAGTATAAAAGCAATTATCTTCTTAAATGATTGAAATGTTAGAGATTATGTTTGTGTGTTTACATGTTTAGGCTTAATCATGTACACAAATTAATATCACAACATACTTCATCACAACTAAGACAATGCAAATATAAACTCCAATACAAATACTAATTTTAGAAGTGTTAAGATATAAATAAAAGTTAATCTTAGATTAGATGATTCAAAGGAAAGACTTTTGTTACTCCTTTCTCTTATGAATAGAAAATATATGTTTAGGTAATACCAAACATTACTCATCATAATGAAAGTCAGATTGCAATTGGATACCGTATCACGGATTATTTCCAAATTCTAGAATATTAACTTTACCAATGTTCAGCACAACAGGCCTGGTACATGGATACAACATGTCCCATTTTACAGAATACCTTAGGGAAATCATTTATTTACATGTGAATTATTTGCATATTTGACTGATATTTTATATGGAGGGTAGAAGACAAATGATATCAGATAAAATGATCAGTGACCACAGTGATCTCCTTGTTCTCTGAGGCAGGAAGCCTGGAACATCTTATAGATCCCATTATCAGCAGGATTTCAGTTTCAGATTCTCATAAAAAAAAGACTTTCTATGTGTTTTGTAAGATAGAAGAGAATAAACTGTTGTGATTGCCTGAATTACTCATACTGAATAATGTCAAGTAATCTCTTGGAAAGCACCACTATTTTTGCTGAGGAAACTGAAATCATCATCAGAATTTTGGTGTGATCTCTGTTTTCTGGTTTCCTATACACTAGCAGCCGCTTCTTTGACCTTCATCCTTATAAATTTTGTTTCATCTAAAAAATATGCTCTTTCTTAAAATGCCTTGAATAATTTCTATTTTCGTGGAAAAATCTAACTAATAAAATTATGTAAATTATTTTATGAAAATAATTCTGAAATAATTATGTTTAGTCATTTGATTTTTTTCTTTTTATATAAAAAAGTTATTAAAATAAACCTTATTTAGTTATTTTAATGAAATTGAGTTTGTGATACTGGAAGATTGTTTTTTTTTCATACTAATTATGGGCTCTCTTATTTCCTGAAGATAAACAAAAATGTAATATCATCCTTTATGACATTCTCAGCAGTAGACCAAAACAATGTGTTTTTTTTTTCCAGTCTTTGACTGAAATCTCCAAAACTATGAGCCAAAATAATCCTTTTTTCTTTATAAGTAAATTATGTCAGGCATTTTGTTAGAGTAATGCAAAACTAATTACTACAGGCATAGTATTTAAATCTATTTTATTCTGGAATCAACTCTCTTAGAAAAAGACTATTGGTACATTTTAAAAGACAGAAAGCCAGTTGACCATTATCATTACCAGTGTATAATGAAACAGAAGCACGTTGTCAAATAAGACTCTTGATAGTAATGTTAATATGTCCTCATCAAAAGGCCACACATGCAACTTTCCTAGATACTGAAGATAATTAAGTAGTAAAAAAGAGTTTCTCATTTTTATATTTTTCGAAGTTTTTTTTGAGAGCAGATATTAAAGGGAAAAAAATTCTTTGCTTTCCCAAAATAATTTTTCTCATTAGAATAGATAACTGGGAGAATATCACTTCTATTTTATTTAGTTGGAATATTAGAATAGCCAACATCACTTTCTGAAAGAAAACAAAGTATTTACAACAATAATAACTCTAACAATAATTATGAGTATGTATTGAATACCTAAAGGTAATCCTATTATAACATTCACAAGCTTTATCTATTTTAAAACTATCTCAGAAATCCTCCCAGCTAAATGTCATTACTTCCATTTGATAGCAAACTAAGAGAGAAATTACTGTAGAAAGACAACAGAACTGGTGTTCACATGATGTCCAACTTCAGACACTGAGCTCTAAAGTTTGCAATGGAATGTGCTCCAAGAGTTCATTAATTATGACCATGAGATATCTTCCTTAAACCATTATGCTTTCCTTGTTATCCCTGAAAAATCAAAGGTCTGTTACTATGAAGAGAAAAAACATCTCTGATCATTTTAAAGACCAATTACCCAAATCTATACCATGGGAACAATTTTAAGAGGAAGACTTTGTAAAGAGAAATGCTCCTAAATTCCAAAGTTTCCACTTGATCAAGGCAGCTTTGACATTCCCCTCTGTTTGAATAAACCTTAGACAAGTTTCATCCTGATTATAGGCCCCACATCTCTTTTCTGGGAGCATGTACTTTAGAAAATTGACAACTACAAATGCTTTCTCTGTCCTTTTGTGATGTAAATCTTCTACAAGCTGGGAGCCATCTTCAAAGACTTTGGAGCCATCCTATTGAAAGAAAATCATCCAGAAAGATAGATCTCCTGTCTCCCAGTCTGTGCAGAAGGGTAGGGATATAATGGTGATAAGCAGCAATTAACAAACACAGATGGGCTACTCACATTGAACATTCTCCCCACTAACATCCTCTGGCACTTCACCATCAGCCCACCTCAGTATTTAAAAATACTTCCACCTTCTGTGACAACAGAATTGAATTCAATTTCTCTTCTTTATTGTGATAATCTTGAAAAAAAAAAGTCTTCTTTGCTGCCTTTAACAAGTGTAATGTATAATTTTTATTCTTCACATACCAAGGTTCAGGTCATGAAGCTTATAACTTAGCTGTTATTTTCTCTTTCATGTAGAAAAGATACTGCTTCTACTATCAAGGCTAAGCTGTAGACATTTCACCTTCAGGAACAAGTAAGTTATGATGGAGAAAAGTCCACTCAAGAAAGTATCCCTCTGAATAGGATTCAGCTTCAGCTCCACAGGAGGTTAAGAAAGAAAGGAGGGTGGTATGTGATATGTGGTGGCTTCATTCCTCCAGGCTCAGAGCTCAGTGCGGTGGTGAGAAATGTTCTGTAGAAAACTCAACTGTTAAAAGAATTTTGAATCATGTATTACACTTCTCCAGAGAATCAGAAACAATGAAATATAAATATGGATACATGAAAAAAAAGAGAAAATGTATTATGAGGATAGATTAATACATATATATATAAGCAGTGGGAATTGACTCAGCTGCTTATGGAGGCTGTGGAGTCCCACCATCTGCCTTCTGAAAGCTGGGAAGCCAAGACATGTAAAAAGTCTCAATGACTGAATGCCCAAGTATAAGGAGCTCCAACTTCTGAGGGAAGAAAATAGATGTCTCACCATAAGACCAGAGAGAAAGAGAAAGAATTTGTTCTTCCTCCATCATTTTGTTCTATTTGGGCCTCAATGGATTGGGTGACACATACTCACATTGTAGCCTGTGAAACTTCTTTAGTCAGTTAACCTATTCAAATGTAAATCTCTTCTGAAAACCCCCTCATAGGTACCTCAAGATATAATGTTTTGCCAGCTATCTGGTTATTCCCAACCAGTCAAGGTTACACATAAAATTAACCACCATAAAGCATTTCCAGTTTTAGTTTCTGCCTCATAAAAAGCATGGAAAATATCGGGAGACCCATGGTATAATATGGTTTTGCCAAAGTAATGTAACTTTTCAGAATCACTCTGGGATCATCAGAGGCATGGAATGTGTGCAGAAACCAGTAAGTACTTTGTAAAGGAAAAAAAAAAGGAGGGGGGGAAGCTGGTAATTTTAATAGGTGAATTTAAAAGAGGCCACCATGGCAGGGGTGGAAGTCTCAGATGGTTTAGAATTTTAGCCAGAAGAGAATTAACATCATCATGAATAAGAGGCCATCTAGAAGGTCTACCAGACCCTCTCAAGCCTTAAGATACTAACCTCAAAGAAAGTAAACGCTTTTAGCTAATGCCAGCAGGAGATTCTGTATCCAGGAACACAGATGACCAGCACAGGCCCGAGGAGACACAGAGAGCTGAATTCTATACACCTGCAGCCCAAGGCCAGAGAGAACAGCAGAAAGAAGAAAAAGCACAAGACAAGCACTTTTACCTAGAACAATCTGTTTGAAGATGAATTTTAACCATGGTGGAAGAGACATGATTAATAAAACGTTCAAAAATTTTGGAATATAAAGTCATGAAGATGATTATTAACTCAACTACAGAAAATAAAATTTCTACTTTTATACAGTGAGTAAGTTTTCAATCCACTACGTATTTCTTGAACTCTTCCCTGCACTAGCTAACTATAACAGTGTGGGTGATTTTTCCAAGTTCTTCAGGAGGTGCTTAATTTTCTAATAGTATTAAGCATTTAAAGTACTGTTAGGTATTTGTAAGGCCTTGAACATGGTATATACCTAATAAATAATCCTCATTATTTTGCTGTGCAACAGGCATAGTATTAGGGATAGTGAGCAGAAATAGTAAAATGAAAACGTTTGTTATGCTATAGTTTACTTCAGGTGTGAGCAAACTATAGCCCAAAAGTCAAATAAAATTGACAACCTATTTTCATAAATGAAGTTTTGTCAAAACACAGTAATACCCACTTGATTACCTATTGTCTATGGCTGCAAGAATTGCATTTATAGAGATCTTACTGACAAAGGTAACTTCAGCAAAGTTGAAGAGAACTAAAGGTTAGCAGAGCAACAGTGCAGAGTCTGAGGAGGTTGATAGGGTAAAATGGGAACCAAGTCACTCAGGGCCATGTCAAATCCAGTTAAGACTTTTTTCTTTGTATGTTTGTTTTTGTTTCGTGTTGGCACTGGGGCACTTAACCACTGAAATACTTCACCAGCCCTTTTTATTCTTTTTATATAAAGACAGGGTCTCACTAAGCTGCTTAGGGCCTCACTAAGTTGCTAAGGCTGACTTATTTTGAATGTGTTATTCTCCTGCCTCAGCCTCCTAAGTTATTTAGAGTATAGGCAAGCTCCACCATATCCAGCAAGAATTATGGGTATTATTCTAAAAGCAGTAGGCATTCAATGATGATTGTCATTTTTTTTTAAGTCCAAGAATAAAGAAGGCAGAAAGGACTGTCTATGACATGACATAATTTATACATGAAAAAATTATGAGCAGGCCAAAGATTTTAACAGACAACTCACCAAAAGAAGATATAGAGATTAGATTAACCAAATGAAAAAAAGACAATAACTCAAAATATGTAAGAATTATAAGCATTTGGAAGATACTTAAGAGAAAACATTGTCGGGGTAAATGATTGAACAGGAAAAGGGATGAAGGAAAATAAGATAAAAAGTTACTTTGAAAGATTCTCTGTACCTAGAACATATTTTTATCCCCACCTGCATGTTTTACATAAATGTAGATGCTTGTTAGTCAATGCCCTCAAACCTGTGCATATGAATAAAGGAAAATTCATTTATAAAAATGGTAATCAGAGAGCTGACATTTAAACACATCCATGTTAAAACTTGATTTTTCTATTTATTTAAACAAATAAGTACAACTTAATCTGGTAGAAGTTTGGTTCCAACTTATCCCATGAACATTGTCTTAAATTTATAATAAATCTGAAACTGCTTTTAATATCCCCAAAAGCCTTACAAAATAAACTCTGCCATCGTTGGAACAATTGTCTCATTTCTCCATAGGTTTGTGTATTGATTCTTTCAATATTCAGAGGCATGAGTTACTAAGAATAATTGAGACAGATAATAATAAATGTATTACTTGATAAATGGAGTGTGTGATCATCTGAATCAGAGGAAAAACAGTAATAACAAAGCAGGACGATATTATATGCACATTATTATGCAAAGTATAAAATAATAAAAATTTGAACAAGATTAATATGTGTTAAATATGAGGGCTGTCACTTCTCTATGCTTTCTTTTCACTGAGTTTTATCAAAAATAACCTCTCATAATTTCTGAGGAAAGATCTAAAATTAAAAGCATAATTGTGAGAAACGTTTAAAAAAAATATCACTCCTAATAGGGGAAGATTGAACGCTTTCAAAAGTCGTTTAGTGATACTCTTGCTGGTTTCACAAATGAACTATGAATACAAATAAAATACAGGCCTGTCCTTCTCAGAGTTCCATGAAGAACTCTATAGCTAGACATAACAATTTTTTTTAATGAATGAAATCACTACCCAGGTCTATACAGTAAGGCTTCACTCATTCCTATCCCTAATTTTCATTTCTAGGTTTTATTCAGTGAAATCTTTCCAGATGTTTCACATGTAAACTCAGTTTCAATATATCTAAAATATAAACTTTCTTCTCTACATTATCGATGTTCACAAAGCCTCCTTGTTCCCAGTAATTAGGCTTTAAAATGATTGATTCTCGTGGGGCTTTACTCTTTAACAACCCCAAAGTTCTGTTGATTTTTCTTTTCCACAACATTGGGAACCTCTATTTCTCCCCTTCCCTGAAGGCACCATATTAAATGAAATGGATTTAGACTCAAAATATTAAGCACTTTGTATGTATGTGTGTATGTGGCTACTTCCAGAGAATACAGAAGGTGGCACAATACTGTCATCCCAGCTACTCATGGGAATGAGACAGAAGGATCACAAGTTTAAGTCCAGCCTAAGCAACTTAGAACACCCTGCCAACATCCCATCAAAAAAAAAGTGTGTGGGAGGGGTAGGGATATAGCTCCACCCCAGGTTTCAATCTATCACCAGTACTGCAAAAAATAATAATAATTAATTAATTAATTAAATAGAGAGTGCTACATATTTTGTCACATCTTTCTAATAAACACTTTTTTCAGTTCCCTATTTAGTTATAAAAGTTGGATGAAAACCAAGGACAAAATATTTGAGATTACAGAAATATAGCAAATTTATGAGATATGAAAAATAAAAATATTCAACTTTAAAAATTAATATAATCTAAACAATATTGAAATATGTTCATTATTTTAAATGAAATTATTAGTCATTTAAGTTTAAAATATAAAATTAATTTATATTCACTGATATTCACTGATTGATGAAACAAAAGGTAGATGAGGGGTCATGAGTACAGACTGGATCTCTCTAAAGATTGGTAGTTCTTTAAAAAGTTATAGCATTAGTGAAGTTGGGGAAAGTTAATAACAATCTCATATTTCCATGAATTCTTAAAAACTGAAAAATCTCAAGATCATTATCCTACCTGTTTCCCTGCGAATCCAACTGAATTGGAATAAATCCCCTCTGCAGGATTGGAAAGGTAAATGATGCTAATGACGAACGGGTTGCAGAAATATTTAACACTAATGATGTTTATAAAGAGTTCCATTGCCTCCAATTTTAGTGTATTTCCTTTCAAAATATTTAGCATAAGTTTAACATGAGCTTGTTCTAGCTTCACAGGTATTATTTTAGCCTGTGCATTCATGGTAACCTCATTTACCTAGCCAGCAAGACAGCACCAACTAAGGTGTGCTTTCAATATGCTTTTATTCACTAATAATCAACATGCAGCCAAAATACCAGACACAAGACTTTTCATTAGACTACAGTTTTCCAAGAACACTCCCACTGCACTCCTTTCACACTTGAAGCTTAGCCTCTGCTTTCACTTAGGTAGTCACCATCACAAACATTCATTAAGATAATGAGAAGAATTTTCAGCCCAATTTTCTTTAACTCTCAATTGTAATTTGAGTGAATTATTTGTCAAATATCAGGAGCAGTGACCTTAATATTCAATGCCCTGATAACTTTCCAATAGATCATTTTCCCACAGAAACTGTCACTAGAATTTTCATCCCATTATTTATCACATCATGGCATCCAGAGAGTTCCCCCTCCCCAAAATTCATAAGCTCAGCTGGTTTCTTATTTTAGGTCAATTTAGTAATACAGGAAGTAAATTTAATGAGGGCTACCCTTCTCTCTGTCAAGAACACACATCGTCTAGATGTGCACATGGCTTGCTGGGAATCTGTTCATTAAGGCTTCTCCAGGTCTCACTGTTGAAAACAGCATCCTCCACCCCCAACCCCGATGTGTCTTCTGTTCCCACAGCCATCTACTGTGTGTTATTTATATATCTGTAATATAAAATCGTAATATTCCCCTAAAATTTTATGTTCATGGTAAAGTTCTTTTTTTGTTTTCTATTGTATTCTCAGCTCCTAAAGTACTAGCTACCAAAGCCTAGGCACTTAATTCATAATTATTAAACAGATAAATGAACTTATTTTTCACAGTTGTTTCTCTGTTAAGTTTTGGTTTTATCATTTTAAATATAGCATGTTCATGAAAAAGTAACTTGAATTTTGAATGAATAAACAAGAGAACTCTTGACTTGCTTATCCGTTAGCACTAACAAAATCAAAGAGAGAGAAATAAGAGAGCTCTGTAATTTTACAAAAGAGTACTTTAATCTGCCATATCTGCCTACAATATAAAAAACAGGATGGAAGAATTTTTCTATCATTTCTCTGAACTTACAGCAGCACACTTCTTAGAGGGCAATGAAATTGTCAATCATGTTTAAAAATCTAAATTATTAAGAACATTTCTCCTTACCTTTAAAAATACTATGTAGATAATTTAAAACCCTCAAAGTAAAGATGCATTAATATATCTAATATTCTTAAAAATACATTGACATCAATGTCAAGCCATTTACCTATTCAGCTACATATGGAATAACTCAACATAAGAGGGTCTACCACGCCTCACCTAACTCTATGCTATTAGAATTGTAAGGGGAACCATGGGTCCTATTAACCGTTATCAGGGGAGTTTGGTAAAGAGAGACAGGCACTTTAATGAGCTCCTTTATCTCACTTTCATCTTGGCAGGTAAAAATAGACTGACACTATGGAGTTCCACTGTTTTTTAATAGTAACACTGTTGAGTGTGAAGTCATATTTAAAAGTATTGGCAAGCCTAATAACACGTAGATGCTGTATATGAGCCATATGTGGCTACCTGATTTTCTTCCAGGAAGTTCACCCACTGGAGTCAATCTTTCAACTTTTATTCCCTCTCAGGTACATTGTGTAAGCAGCTGTACAATTAGGATTTGAAATTTAAATCCAGCTTTTCAAAATATAGTCAATAATATTTCACCATTGCGCACTTCTAACAGTTGTCTGTTGCATAATCAGCATGAAGTCTAACAAAACTGTACACTGAAGAAACTCAAAGACATCTGCCTAACTGCTTTATTGAGTGTTTGAGCAATTCTGTGGAAGCTTTGCCTCTATCACCTGTGGTGGAACAGATGCGGCTACTGTGTGAAGCATATATTAGGGTTTTAGAATACTTGCTAGAAAGAAATTCCAAATGCAGAAAAATATATTTTAGCTTAGAAAAAGACCTCAAGGGATATAAATCACCTTCTTCTATTACACAGGTATAGGCTGAAAAGAATACACCATGCAAGACAGATCTAGCTGAATAGGAATTTTATGTGGAAGAGCTCAAATGAGTTATAGCTTCAAAATTTGTCATTTTTCTTAATAATAAATTACTTCAGTTTAAGTATAAAACTGAAAGTCACACTGAATAGAATATTTGTGTGTGTGTGTGTGTGTGTGTGTTAGGGGGATGGTATTTAGCTTTTATTTCCATCCTATTTTTAAATGACTTCTCACTAAGAGAAATTTCAAGGGAATTATGGAAAGCATATTTTATAAATTTTGAAAACGAAAAGCCATCCCACTTCTCTGTGATGCCTCTCTATAAAGGGATGATAAAAAGAAAAGTAAGGCATGAAAAATATCTAAAATAATAACACAGGTGAAGAACTGACTCAGTAGGACTCTTGTACTGCATTCCTGTGAGGGGCTTCAGGCAGACCACTCTCCACCTCTTCTTCTCCTGCTCTTCCATGTTTTGTGTCCTCAAGGTTAAGACAATGAATTATCTGACTGGTGAATCTGGAAGAAGATCTGAGCCTGTTGTGTGTGTGTTCTCTCTATAAATCCACTTCTGTGCTTTTCTCTACTTGCATGCTAAGCACTTTGGAAGGCTGCAGTTTCTATCCATATGAGACTGGGCAAGTTCCTTTGATCCCCTGGAGTCATAGGTAACCTTCTTTACTTCATTTAAATACTGTCCTCAAGACTGGCTTATGCAGCAAAATCAAACAAAGCAGAAAGGCTTTAAAAAGACAAACAACAATTCACATTTTTATATCTACCTCTCAGTTCTAAACTTAATCACAGTTAAGAAAATACATTCATTTGAGAGTCAAATACTATACTCCTAGACCTAAGGAAAAAATGTTTGTTTGTTTGTTTGTTTGTTTGTTTGTTTGTTTTTTAAAAGGGCAATGCCTCCAGTTAATCAGTTTTATTGCTACATACTTATATTTGTGTGTATTTAGAAATGTAGTTTCTCCATGTTTTACTCATCACAAATATGTCAACCACATTTTTCTTATATTTCTAGGGAAAATATTTAAAAGACATGAAAAGAAAATTAAAGTATGAGTTAGTAACAGTGGAAACATAATTTGCCAACTCTTCCTAAAAAATCTGAAAAATTAGGAGCAATACTTTGGAGAAAAAGATATGGGGCTGAGAAAAAGAAGGCCAAAATCTCCATCATGTTGGCTTTGAAAATAATTTGTCAACCAGACTCCTAAAGTACAAAAAGTCAAATCAAGAATCAAAAAAAAACGGGATGGTATCAAAAGTAAAAATCTTCTTCATAACAAAGGAAATAATGAAGAATATGAAGACATGAAGAGAGAGTGTACAGAATTGGGGAAAATCTTTGCCACCTCACCTCAGAAACAGTATTAATCTCCAGGACATACATAAAGAACTCAAAAAACTTAACACCAAAAAAAAAAAAAAAAAAAAAAAAAACAATAAATGGGCAAAGAAACTGAACATACACGTCACAGAAAAAGAAATATGATTGGTCAACAAATATATGAAAACAATGTTCAATATCACTAGCAATTAGAGAAATGCAAATTAAAAATACATTGAGATATTATCTCACTCCAGTCAGAATGGAAATTATCAAGAATACAAGTAACAACAAATGTTGGTGAGGATGTGTGAAAAACTTACACTTACTCATACATTGCTGGTGGGACTGGAAATTGGTGAAAACACTCTAGAAAGTAGTATGGAGATTCCTCAGAAAACTTGGAATGGAACCACCATTTGACCCAGAAATCCCACTCCTCAGCATATACTCAAAGGTCTTAAAATCAGCATAATATAGTGATGAGCCACATCACTGTTTGTAGCAGCTCAATTCACAATAGCTAAGCTATGAAACTAATCTAGGTGTCCTTCGATAGAATAGAAGAAAATGTGGTACATATACACAATAAAATATTACTCAGCCATAAATAAGAATGAAATTATGGCATTTACAGGTAAATGGATAGAATTGGAGACTATTATGTTAAGTGAAAGAAAAAAAACAATCTCAAAATTAAAAAAGCTGAATATTCTCTCTGATATGCAGATGCTGACTCACAATAGGTAAGAGAAGAGAGGAGTAGAAGTTTACTAGATTGGACACAGGGGAGCTGGGGAAAGGGAGGAGGAATGGGAATGGGAAAGACAGTAGAATGAATCAGACATATCTTTCCTATGTTCATATATGAATACACAATCAGTGAAATTTCACGTACAACCACAAAAATGGGACATTATACTCCATGTATGCATGATATGTCAAAGTACATTCTACTGTAATATATATATATATATATATATATATATATATATATATATATATATTAGAAAAAATAAAAATATATAGGTCTGATCAGTTACTTATTAATTTAAATCATTGTTATGTGAATGCAGAATCTCTGAACTAATGAAATGTGTTGCATATAAAAACAAAATCTCAAATCAGGCTGAGACAGCAGATTTGACCCAAAAATACAAAACAGACTGGAGACTTCTTTCATGGCACATCCATTTCAAAGTAAGTTGGGCTGCTGGCTAATAAGAGACATTGGTGATTGGCACATAAAGTGCTCAGATTTATGAGAACTCCTGTGCAATAGCTCTAAAGGACCAAAAGAATTCCAAAGCACTACCCCAGCATTGCCTAGGATCTGACGGAGGCGCAATATATATAGGTGATCCTTGAAAACCCACCATGGTCCTATCTGAGCAATTGAACTTCTATAATTTTTGCTCATTCATGTCACATTATTTTAAATAATACTTGATAACTTTTAAAAATGCATATTTGGCATAAATATAAAAGAACTTAAAAGAATATCCAGCCAATCAAGTACAATATTAAGATACCTGAAGTTTTATATAATGAAAATTGTTTTCAGACCAAAATAAAAAAAATAAATTTTATAAATGCTATCACAATAAAAAACATAATTTTATCTTTTATCTAGTATAGTGATAATTTACATTCCAAAATAAATTCATAAAAAAGAGAACCTAAATTTTATTTTCAGAATAAATTGTTAACAATTTTATAGATATCTCTATACTTCATACAGTGAACAAAATTTTATTGTTTGTAAACATACTTGAAGCTTCTAATTCAGACTAAGATGTTGAACTCAATAATCACAAAATTGTATATTATTAGTCATGCGATCTTTTTAAGTGAAAATGAAATTTTCAAATAGTATATAATCAGATCATATTTTAGTACAGACACACGCAGGTGCACACTACAAGGAGCTAGAAATTTGTGCAATATTGTATTAATGGTTATTTTCTTTGGTGAGTGTGATTACAAATATATTTAATGGAATATTTTTATATTTTTCTGTATCAAATATTGTTACAAAAAGAAATAAACCATTTAAATTATGGAAAAAGTGGTGAATCCTCTCTGTAAAAGAGATATCCTGGTAGTGTTTCTAAAGTACAGAAATGGGTTTGCTTTTTGCTTTGTTAAACTGCTTGCACAACACAGCAGGATGGGTACACTGCCATAAAGGTGCACATCAGAACACTGTGCCCTGGTAACAGTACTGTGTGGTCACGGCTTCTATCAAATAATACAATATTCTCATTTATTTTCTACACACCTACTCATTTTCATTTCTCCTATCATAATAATTTCTTCTCAGAAGAATAGCCAGAATTTTCATGTCCATGCCATCATTGAGAGTTACAAGAAACCCATACCAATACTTTTGTTTCTAATCAACATCAAATATTTAAATATGCCAAATTTTTAAAAACAATAACCCCATATAACTCTACTGAATAATAATGTCAAAATAATTAACTTTCATTCCTGATATGACTCATATTTTCTGGACATCTTACCATAAGCATGGTGGGGAGATTATTTAACCAATTTCTGATTTGAGTTATTTTTTTTAAAAAATTACATATTATTCCTAAAAATACCTGATAAGGCATTGCTAGAACTAAGTATAGAGTTATTTTTAATAGAATGTGGGTGAATTTTAATTTATCAAAAGCTAAAATTTACCAAAAACAATCCTATTAAAATATATTTCAATAACTTAGAAGTAGCTCAAACTTCAAGCTTGCTATGCTATGATATTTGTCTCCAAAGATTAGCAACATTAATATTAATGAGCAATATGAATGCTTTCAATGTTCAGTAAAATGGCTTTGCAGAAAAATGTCAATTTTCACATCAACAAAATAAAATTCAGGGCTGGGGATGTGGCTCAAGCGGTAATGCGCTCGCCTGGCATGCGCAGGGCGCTGAATTTGATCCTCAACACCACATAAAAATAAAATAAAGATGGTGTGTCCACTGAAAACTAAAAAATATATATTAAAAAATTCTCTCTCTCTCTCTCAAAAAATAAAAATAAATAAAATTCAGATAAAAAGGAAGTTTCACACTGTCTGAATGGTTCTGGAAATATATCCTCCTTAGGAACTAAAAGAAGGGAATTCTAGAGGGGACAGAGCTTCTGGTTTGAATCAGAGAGGTACAATTTATCACAATAGAAGTCAAGTTTCCAAGAGTACTTGAGAGTGAGTGACAGTTTCATATTGTTGCATTTTTTAAAAATTGAAATCATTCAAATAACTCAACTGTTGTATAAACATGATATATTCACTCACTGAAGATATTTTATCACTTCTGTGTACCAAGCAGCACTGAAGCATACAGCATGAAATTAAGGTCAGAGTTGGATCTAAAACCAACATATGGTAATAATTGAATAGAATATATAGGATGTTTTTTTTTTCACTTTAGAGGACAAAAAAATTCACCCTGATAGGCTTTACAATTTTCTTTTTAAAGGTTTAAAGCTTTGAAAGCATATATAAAACAATATAAGAAATAAATTAATCTCAGTGTAGACTTATTTCAAATAATCCCTTTCAAGTTAGGTGAATATGTAACTCATAATATTACAGCCACTGCACAGAAAATCCATTTCTCCAGAATAGTATGATTCACTCAATTAGATGGTGAAATATGATTTATATGTTGTCAATTAGGTAAGCAGAAGTTTGTGGAAGTCTTGCCACAGGAGGGAAATATTTTCACAAATCCGTTTTATTTCAATGCATCTGGTTAGGAAAAAATTTATAAGTTCAAAATATTCCTCAAAATGTGTGTTGTTCAACAATATTATACCTTCCCATGTAATTAATTTACACATTTTATACTTGGTATTTTACATACCTTTTGGGATAATAGGATTTTAAAGCAATATTTAGAAATGACATTTATTTAACAATAAATAGAATGTTTAGTTTCTTTATCTGGAAATGTTCAGGAAAATATTTTTCCCATTTTTTATGTTGAAAATATAATTCTGCTTACATATTCAAAACTAAAATCTATGCAAATTCATATAAATATTTTTTGAGACAAAGAAAAGTCATTGAGTAGGGATTAAATGCCCAAATGAATGACAAAATGTTAGAATTTTTTATAAAAATATCTGGCCAAAGACAAATACAAATAAATGTTTCCTTTATTTTTATCTTATTCAACTATTTCTCTGCACAAAGAATTTTGAGTAGAATGCATTATATAAAACATTTCATTACCTTGATCAAAATATTTAAGGTATAATTCAAATCTATCTATACTCCTCACAGAGAAATTTGAAGTGCCTTAAATTTATCTCAAATATGTCTATCTCTATTATTAAGAGAGAAAGTAGAACTGCCTTGAGAGTATCTGAAATATCATCATGATGAATAACTTCACTGTTCACATTAACACCATTAGTTTTCCATCTAACTTTTGGTTTTCCCAAAGTAACAAAATTATTTCACTGAGGGAGAGAATAAAGGGACTATGTCTTAATTCATATGTTGAAATAATATTCAAATGCTGATTAAAGATCCATTTTATTTGATGTGATTAATTTAATAATTTTTCAGTGATAATTTACCATGACTTGTGATTAAGCCTAATCCAGTATATACAAAGTTTTTTTTTCATATTCATGCAGACTGCAGTGAGGCCAGATATGGCCTGAATACTGATATTTAAAACTCCACTTTATATGTCATATACGTACTTCATTTCCCAAATGCCTACTTGCAGTCTTACACTTGCAACACATACTGTCTTCTAAATGTAGTCACAAATTTTCTGTATACGCTTGGTTCTTGACAGAATTTGAATTTGTGATATACTTATACCAGACTCTGGGGCACAACAGTAATGAAGAACACAACCTAGGGCCTCGAGGATTTACAGTCTTTTATGAATAATACAAACACCAGCTGAAAAGTAACATGAGAGGAAAAAGGATATAGTGCTTTGAGACCATAAGCACAGGCAACTTACCCAGGCATGGTGGGTTGGAAAAGTTTTCATGCTGTTGACATCCAAAGTAAGAGTATGTTAGGAGTTGGTGAGATCAATGAAGTGTAGGGGAAAAGCAACTCTTGGCATAGGGGAAAAGAGATCCCTGGCATAGAGAAAACTGCAAAAGCCTAGGAAAAAAACATGTAACAAACTTGGAGAAATGCATAAAATTCACTGTGGTATGAGAAATAAGGGCTGAAAACTTAATCAGAGAACTGAGATATTAAGGGAGTGGTCCACCAGCCATTCAGATCACAAGGAATTTTGACTTTACCTTAGGGATAGTCAATGGTAATGGTTTCAGGAATGGGATATGATAGAGTAATGCATATTGAAGGTGTTTATGTAACAGGATTCTATGGTTTAATGAGATCATCCTAATAATACATGAAGAAACAAGAAAAGAGGCAGAGAGAGAAGTTAGCTAGTTCTTAACTAACGACAGCAAGAAATAATGATTGGGATTTTAATAAAGTTAATAATCAGCTGGAAAAATGGAAATATTCAGGAAATGTTAAGTAGATAAGCTCATCAAAACAAGTTGATTATATATCAGTATAAGAGAGGCATGAATACTGAATTACTTACAAAGTCTGACTTTAAAAAAATATATACCATTCACTAGAAGAGAAGCACAGTAGAGGAGAATTTTTGGGAGCTTCAAATGAATTGTGGGCTTATCTGAGCCATCTCTAAGCAGAGGTGTGCCCCCCAGAGAATTCTCAGTGTCATGTCACCCATCTGAGAGGGCTCCACAGGGAATTCTGTGATACCACAGAATTTATTGGTTAGGATAGACCTAGGTTCAAATGCAACTCCCCTGAGGTGGAAGGAGATACCAGTGCATACAAATACCATTAAGGTTCTAGCTGCCCAGAGGAGGAAGAATTACCGTACAAGTGCTAAGGCTCCAATCAGGCCAACATCTGCACAGCCTCTCACTTCTTGTTTATCTTTAAAAACTTTTTCACACAAGAAATCCCTTTGATGTGCTTCCCTATAAATAAAGCATGCAGAGCCTCACTCTTTGTTAGGGAATGGCCTATTCCACCCACCAGGCTGCTGTTGAAACTATTTTTCTTTTGTCTTTTATTTCTTATTAATTATTTCAGACTTTTAATTTCCCAGCCAGTTCACACCTCTGTTTGGTTGCCTGATTCTTTGTGTGTGACACACTGACAGAGATGTTGAAAAAGATTATCTTTAAAAAACAAAATAGCTGATTTCAACCGGGCACAGTGGCACATGCATGTAATGCCAGCAGCTCCAGAGGCTGAGGCAAGAAGTTCACGAGTTCAAAGCCAGGCTCAGCAACTTAGCAAGACCCTAAGCAGCTCAGCAAGACCCTGCCTCTAAATAAAATATAAAACAGGGCTGGGGATGTGGCTCAGTGGTTGAGCACCTTTGGATTCAATCCCCAGAACCAAAAAAAAAAAAAAAAAAAAAAAAAAATCTGCTACTTTGATATTAGACATTAGTAGAACAATAAAACAAAGATGTCCCTAACCAATAGAAAATCATGTCTGCATGGGATGGAGACATGGGGCAGAGATATCCATTGGGCAGGAATGATATATTCATGGTAAGTGAAGCTACAGAAGGAGATGAATAAAGTAAAAAATGATAACATACATAAGTAGAAAACCAGCAACTTGTAGGAAAAGATAAGAAATTATGGGCAGAGATGGAGGAGGAAACCATTTGCATGTGGAACATGACATAATATACAGCTTTTAAATTTCAAACTAATACTTTTTAATATATATATTTATACATATAATACTTTATATATATATATATTAGATGTTGATGGACCTTTTATTTTATTCATTTATTTATATGGAGTGCTGAGAATTGAACCCATTTCCTCACACATGCTAGGCAAGGACTCTATCAATGAGCCACATCCCCAGCCCTCAAATTGATACTTTTAATCTAATAATATGAATCTTCTCCATTAACTTCTGACAAACAAATCCAGCATTAGTTTGGGTCCTAAATATAATATTTGAGTAATTTCACACTCATCTTCTGGTCTTTAGCTTTTCTGCAAATGAGAGCAACAAATATAAACAACACAGATATAGAAGACTGACTATTAAGTACCAGTAAAGCAATTCACCTGGTGTTCTACTAGCTTTTCAAATATTTCTCAACTCATACATTCCTGTTTTTTTTTCCCCATAGCTTTACTGAGGTAAAATTGAAGTACAGTAAAATGCACATAATTGAAGAAAGCAATTTGATCAATTTTGACATGTATGTAACCAATACAATCAATACAAAAAGCATGTCCATTACATGTTTTTAATTTGAAGTCATGCAGTCTATGTTTCCTGCATGATTTATTAGAAATTAATGACCTTAAGATATACAGAACCCCACCTTCCCATCAACTCTTTCAAAATTAAATGACACACTTATAAATATCTCAGAAGTCAAGGAAGAAAGAACTAGAAAAGTAAATAAAATGTGCTTTGAACTGAGTAATAATTAAAAGCTCATTCATTTATTTTAATTTATTTCATTTTATATACTTTGTTTCCTTCCTTAAAGTCAGATGTTATGGTTTGGACATGAGATATCTCCCCAAAAGTTCATGTATTAGGCAATGCAGAAATGTTCAGAGGTGAAATAATATTATGAAAACTGTAACCTTGTTGGTAGATTAATCCATTTGATAGATTAAACAATTTAAATGAGTTAATGGGTAGTGATCATAAATAGTGGGGTGTGGCTGGAGGAAGTAAATTATTGGGAGCATATCCTTGGGGACCGTGTCTCTGGCTCCTCCCTCTCTCTTTCTGTCTCTGCTTGCTGGCTGCTATGAGCTGAGCGGCTTTTCTCGACCATGCCCTTCTGCCATGATGGGCACCTCTGGCCTGGAACAATGGACTGAACTGAACTTCAGCCAACCATGAACTGAACTTCAGGAACTGTGAGCCCAAAATAAACTTTTCTTCCTAAAGTTTCTTTTGTCAGTATTTTGGCCACAACAACTAAAATCTGACTAATACACTAGAAAAGAATGTCAAAATTGATTATGTAGCTCTGATCCACAATCCTTTAGAGACCACCCCATTAATATGTATCTCTATAACAACATTACTGAAAAAAAATTAGGATTGCCGTTTCAAAATTCTCTCAATAGCTGTATTAGTTTTCTAAGCCTAATGTTAGTTATTCCGCAACCTTGGTGGCTTTAAACAACAGAAACCTGTTCTCTCATGGTTTTCAAGAAACAGAGATTCAAAGCAAGGTGTTGGCAGGGCAGGACTCCTTCCAAACCCTCCAATAGATGATCCTTGTTCACGTCTTACTGCTAACAGTATTCTTAGGTGTTGTGTTTGGTGGCTGGTGGTCACACAACTCCAGTCTCTGCCTTTCCTTCGCAACATGTTCTCTGCAAGTATTTTCGCCACAGATTTAGAGCTACCTGGATAGTTCAAGATTATCTTTCTGGAGATCCTTATATTAATTACATCTTCAAAGACCTTTTTCTTTTCTCAAAATAAGCTCATGGTCACATATTACAGGTGCTAAGATGTGGATATATTTTTCTAGGAGCTGCCATTCACCCACTACTATACTTGATATTATAGGGGGTAAATTTTATTTGATGGGAGTTATACGTTCAATAATTAGCTATTGAAGAGAAGGCAAAACATTCGTAGTATGAATTTTAGACACTGCTAGAGTTGTTAGAGTATAGAGGTGTCCTGAGATGGCAAAAATGGAGAACATCTGTACCAGCTCCATGGATTGAAGGGGAAGTTTCATGTGACAGCTGTCTCAAGAGGGATAATTTAACACATGGATAATCAGCATTATTTCCTTTTCAACATATTTATCATAGTTCATATATGTCCAACGAATTACTACTTTGAATGCAGCCAGTATATTTTGATATGTACAAAGATTTATATACCTTGTTTGCTATTATTTTCCCATTTCAATAATCTTTCATGATTATACACTTTTTGGATATTTGAAAGCTTCAATTAGTTTGCAGAGTTCTTAAAATGCTGATTTTGAGATTGTTTTCCAACTGTTTTAATTATTTTACCAAGAGTGAATTTTTAAAGGTCCTTACTCTACCATTCCAGAAATATTTCCTTCCCTTTAATTTTAATGTACTTTTGTCATGAAAATAGTGGTTGTCCAGATATGACAGTTCCCACCCAACAGTCATTGTCCCCTCTAACCTACAGCGTTGACAGGAGTCTTTAAGAAGACTAAATGGAACTGCCATTAAAATCAGAATACTAAATGATGCAATCATTTCAATGTTTATAGCAGCTCAATGCACAGTAGCCAAGCTAGGTGCCCTACAACAGATAAATGGATGAAGAAAATGTGGCATATATACGCAATGGAACATTACTCGGCCATAAAGAAGAATGAAGTTATGGCAATAGCCAGTAAATGCATGGAACTAGAAAACATTACTTTAAGTGAAATAAGCCAGTCTCAAAAAACAAAAGGCAGAATGTTTCCTCTGATAAGTGAATGCTAACCCACAATAGGGGAGGGGAAGATTAGAAGTTCATTGGACTAGACAAAGGGGAACAGAGAGAAGGGAGGAAGAATAGGAATAAGAAAGACAATAGAATGAATCAGACATGTCTTTCCTATTTGCATATATGAATACATGACCAATGTAACTCCTCATGGTGTAAAAACCACAATAATAAGATCCTAATTGGAACAAGTTATAATTCTATGTATATATATATAATATTTTTTAATGTCAGGTAAAAAAAAATAAATAATAAATATAAACAAAAGACTAAGTGGCTCTGGTCACAGTCTTTTATGTAATAAATGTCTATGTGATTCAATAAATGATGTTAATGTTCAGTAACTGCGTTGCCAATCTGATCACAGACTTCTTGCAGAAAGTATCTTTTGGCCTTCTATTTGTACTTTATTTCACTATCAGATCTTCAATAATATAGATGTATTTAAATTTTTTGTTTTATAAAACATTATTATATTCCATGGACAAAAAAAACACCATGACTATGGAATGAGATCTCATAAAGACATGTGGAAAGAGAAGTTTAAAAAGAAAAGAATAATGTAAGAAAAAAATCATTTTCAGAAAAATCCTTTTATTTTCTGAGTATAGATCTACAAAGTGGTATAAATACCTTTAGTGCAATTAGTAAGGATATGGTGACAGAAAATGTGATGAGAGAGGAAAGGGCAAGCTCATAGGGAGACTTAGGGACCATGGTAACAACACACACTCTTTATTCTGTCACGTAAACCATATTTAGTACAATTTGCAGTACAATTTGTAAATAATTACAGAGCATAAATTTAAGCAATTGATTTTATATTAACATATGATTCTTCAATTAATTCATTCTTCACTAGGTTAACATTTCCAAGAATTGTTCTGCAAATATTGGTGACATTGGCCAATGACAAAGGGGATTCATTTTAGTAAAAATACTTACAAAATACATTATATCTTTCTCTAACATTTTTCAGTGACAAAAGCCTATAAGGTTAGGTTTCTATAATTTTTTTGCTAATATTCTAGTTCAGTAATATTTACTTTAGGAGAATCTGGTTTGGTTATTAAATGCAAGATCATTCTTCTCTAGGCTCAAATAATATGCTTAATATTTGATGAGTTTATACATTAAAACACTAAGAACTTGTAGTTTTTAGATATTTTTGTATGTATCTATAAATCAGAATGTTATTGAAGACAAGATGTAGGAAACTGTCATCTGAACGAAGATCATTGAATCTTTGTGAACAGATGGGAATTCCAATGGCACTGTGGTTATCACCCAAAAAACATATTAGAGTGAGAATTCTACCAAAAGTGCACAAAGTCAAGTTCATACAAAGTTTAATGCTTATAATACACCCACTCAAGAGACTAATATACCACCCTGTGTGTTTATCAGAGCAGCATTTTATGGCCACATGTTTCTGTAAGATGAATATCCTATATCAATGTGAATTACAGCCCTCCTTCTCTAGTATTCAAAGGTTTGAAATAAAATGGAACCATGAGCATTTTTTTCTTTTCCTACAACTACATTTTTAAAATTACATGTAGTGAGCTTGACCACTCAATTCTACACCAACTTATTGTTTATTATTCAAACACTTTATCACTAAAAAATGAACCAAAATGAATTAAAGGCTTCAGTGTAAGACCTGGGACTAGGAAAACACCAGAATAAAACACAGGATGTTGGAATAGATAAGGACATTTTTTGTTTATTGTGACAAGAATCTGAAATCACAGAAACTAAAAACAGGGTAGATATGTGGAATTTTATCAAATTCAAAAGATGCACAGCAAAGTAAATAATTAACAGAGTAAAGGCAGGACTTATGGAATGGGATAAAATATTACAAATTATATATATGACAATGGTATGATAACCAGAATGTACAAGGACTCTAAAAACTCTGTAGCAGAAATACATATATATTTGTACTTTATCTCACTATCATATATATATATATATATATATATATATATATATATATATATATATATATAGTGTGTGTGTGTCCCTATTAAAAAGAGGACATATATTTGTTGATTGATTGATTGTATAACATCTTCTGAGAAGTGTCTGTTCGGGTCCTTGGCCCATTTATTGATCAGTTTTGGTTTTTTTTTTTTTGTATTTAGCTTTTTGTGTTCTTTATATATCCTAGATATTAGTGCTCTATCTGATGTGTGAGGGGTAAAAATTTGTTTCCAAGATAAAGGCTCTCTATTCAACTCACAGACTGTTTCTTTTGCTGAGAAGAAACTTTTTAGTTTGATTCCATCCCATTTATTGATTCTTGGTTTTAATTCTTGCGCTATAGGAGTCTTATTAAGGAAGTTGAGGCCTAATTTGACATGATGGAGATTAAGGCCTACTTTTTCCTCTATTAGATGCAGGATCTTTGGCTTTATTCCTAGGTCCTTGATCCACAATTAACATACAATAATGATTATACAATATACAATACACAATCAATCAACAAATATATGAAGAAATGCTCATTGTCTTTAGTAATTTGAGAAATGCAAATCAAAACTACTCTAAAATTTCATATTACTCCAGTCAGAATGGCAGCTATTATGAATACAAACAATTGTAAGTGTTGACAAGGATGTGGAGAAAAAGGCACACTCATACATTGCTGGTGTGACCACAAATTGGTGCAGCCAATATGGAAAGCAATTTGGAGATTCCTTGGAAAA
Organism: Marmota flaviventris; assembly: GCF_047511675.1. Classification (NCBI taxonomy): domain Eukaryota; kingdom Metazoa; phylum Chordata; class Mammalia; order Rodentia; family Sciuridae; genus Marmota; species Marmota flaviventris. The sequence continues at coordinate 52,199,951 of NC_092499.1, read as the reverse complement.
CTGGGAATGAAACTACCATTTGACCCAGCTATCCCTCTCCTCTACCTATACCCAAAGGACTTAACACAGCATACTACAGTGACACAGCCACATCAATGTTTATAGCAGCACAGTTCACAATAGATAAACTGTGGAACCAACGTAGATGCCCTTCAATAGATGAATGGATAAAAATAAAATGACATATATACATAGTGGAATATTACTCAGCAATAAAAGAGAATAAAATCATGGCATTTGCAAGTAAATGGATGGAGTTAGAGAAGATAATGATAAGTAAAGATTATAATCAACAGGGTAAAAGCAGGACTTACAGAATGGGATAAAATATTACAACATTTTATCCCATACAATATTATTTTTTTTAGCCAATCCCCCCCAAAAAAAACAAATGCCAAATGTTCTCTCTGACATAAAGAGGCTGACTCATAGTGGGGTAGGGAGGGGGGAAAAGGGAGGAAAAGAGAAACTTGAGATAGGGCAGAGGGGTGAGAAGGGAGGGGTCATGGGGTTAGAAATGATGGTGAAATGCATTATTATCCAAAGAACATGTATGAAGACATGAATTGGTGTGAATATACTTTGTATACAACCAGAGATATGAACAATTTTGCTCTATATGTGTAATATGAATTTTAATGCATTCCACTGTCATATGTAAAAAGGGGACATAGGCTTAAATAGACATTTATCCAAAAAAAGTTATACAAATGGACAAAAATATATTTCAATATGTTCAACATCACTAATGATCCAGAAAACACAACTCAAAACCATAAAGCAATACTGGTAATAATGGTTATTATCAAAAAGACTAAAGAAAAGTTTTGGTGAGGGTGTGGGAAAAGTGTACACACACACACACACACACACACACACACTGCTTTAAATATTGTAAAATGCATGCATGTATTGAAACTTCCATGATATCCCCATTAATACCTACAATTTTTACATCATTATGTATCAGTTAAAATTTAAATCTCTAAAATTTGGTTAAAAAATCAAGTGCTATAGTGCCCCAAAAGAAGTGGGCATATAAAAACTTAATAATGGTTATTAATTTTTTATCAAAATTGAACGAAGAAAACGGTTACTAAATCAAACAGCTTTTGCCTTTCAGTCTAGGTATTCATGGGGTGAACAGAGTCTATGACGATATTAAATCAGATATATGTGTGATTACTTTCTATGTACCTTTTCATTCAAGGGATATCACTTCTTTACAGATTTTACATAGTTAAACCTTTCTGTCACGTACTTAGTAACCTGTGTTCTAACTTTACTCTTTTGGCCCTGCATAAATGATGTCAATTTTGTTGTGTACTAGAGGATCCAGTAAAATTTTATACAACAAAGTTACTTCCAGAATTAGTGTTAGGCAGATAAAAATTCTCAGCACATGAAAAATTTTTAAGAATACAGTGTACATGTACACATGGATGAATATGTCAAATGCAGTAAGTTTTTGCCTTGAAACTAATACCTGCTAAGAATTATGTTAATCACTATATAATCAAGTTGCTAGGGAATTATTTAGTCATTCAATAAATATGCATTGAACACACACAAAAATCCTTTTATATTTGTATTCTCTTAGAGAAATGCTTATCTGGCTTGACCAAGTCAATAAGAATTTGAAAGCTATGATAATTACAGTGTATGCTTATAAAATATTTAATGATTTGGGGAAAAATTATCAGAGGATTTTAACATTTATTGTTTTGCTCTTTAATTATGCCATTTGTATATGTCAGGACAATGCAGGAAAATGATCACACCAAGTATTTTTAGTGTGAAATTTAAAGTAATTAAACAAAAATCCTTTAGATAATTATTTTCTTCTATACATTTTCATCATTCAAACAACTGATTTTCATTCTTATTATATTCCAAACACTTAACTTTTTAAGTTGTGTACTAGAGGATACAGTAAAATTTTATACAACAAAGTTACTTCTGGAATTAGTGTAAGTAATTTTTAAGTACAAGAAAACAAATAAAAATGTCAACAACTTAAAACACAATTCCACATGAAATTTTTTGGCATAAAAATTGACCCTGAGTAACAAAGAGCAAGCTTTCTCCTTATATTATTAGAAAAGAACCTTCATATTTAAAATAATATCAAGGATTTCTCATCCAACTTCAAGATTACCTTAAGAAAATAAGTAATCTATTTAAAATTGTTTTTGAAGAATGGCCTTATGGAGCATGTCATCTTAAAGCCAGACCTTGCAATTTCAGAATATAAGATTATTTATTAATAGCACATCAAAGCCGTATTCACTCTCCTTTCAGGAAAAAAAATGATTTTAGGCGTTTCAGAAATGATAAATGGCCATTACTTTAAATATTATTTCCTGGTTACTTGAGGTTAATTATCCAAAAAGACTAAAGCTAATAACTTTTGTTATATTAAACATTATCACTGAATAACTGATATTAAGCTACCTCTAAGCTTATTCTTTATATTCTTCTCTGCACAAAGAAACAACTTTTTGATGTCTGAATCTTCATGACGATAATACATAGCCATGATCTGAATGACTGTTTCCTCTAATCAAGTTCAAATTTATCTCATGTCTTCCTTCTTGTCTGTCATTGTTTTTCTTAAAATCTAAGTTCACATAAAAATTGTATTGCATTGAGCTATTTAATATTAACCTTTGATGATTCTTGAATTTAGAATTTAAAATGACTTAGATGTCTAGTATTTTGTAATACAAGATTTTTAACAAAGTATCAAAATATTTGACATACTATTTTTAAGGCTCAGTCTTACTGACTTCAAGAACACTTTGCATGATATTTCATATAACAAGGGAGAGGAATCACATTTCTTGTGAAACGTGACTGCTTTTGCTATTTCTGAGAGAGTTAACACTGAGAAGACTCTGAAAATCAACATGTTTCCTGGAGATAGTTTTCAAATTCAGATTTTATCATTAGCCTTCTCTGATTTTTTATCACTTCATTATGATATTTTTTTCTTTTTCTTTTATAAATATGTGCTATAATTTCTTTTCTTTTATGGATATGTGTTATAATTAAGGACAATTCAGTTATGCTGATAGCTGAAATTGCCACGTGTACACAGATGTCATGAGTCATGCCAATTACCAACTCCAAAATTCAACAATTACACCTCAAACATACCATGCTGAATGCCTAATTTAGGAGGTCCAGACTGCAGAAATTCTGAGACTTACTTTAACACAATTCTCTCCTTTTTTATCCCCAAATGCCACAGTTTATGTCCTATTATTTGTCATTGTTAGTGCTTCTCTAATTTATCCTCTCCTTTTTTGTTACCACTTCTGTAATCCAGTCTACGTCGTCATTACTTGCTTTGACATGTATAAATACCACCAAATAATTCTGTCTCCTTCCAGTTCCTTCCTCATTACAAGGACCTATTAAAGTCTTAGAAAGTTATATTTCTAAATTATGTATTTGATTATTTTTTCTCGTGGTAATTAAGAAATAAAATGAAAGTTTAATGGCTTTCTAATATTGGGAGAATGTGTTTCAAATTCTTTAACATAGCATATATTATTTTTTATATTCATGCCCAAAGCTAATACTCCATACTGATACTTTCTTTATCAATTCTTTTTACTTTAACCTCCAGAAAATTCAGACTATGTGCTCTATTTTTGGTCACATATCTCCATGTAGTTGATTAAATGTTGCTTCTACCCAAAATATGATTTATCAAAAAACATGCTTATCTCTAAAAACATGACTCTACACAACCTCTCAAGCTATGCTTTATCTTTGTCACCCCCCCCCCCCGGTTTTTTTTCATACACAGAACTAATTCCCTTCTCCGTAGTTTCATAGCATTTTGTGTATAGTTGACCAAAGGACTCATTACATACTATAGCAAGTAAACTATGCTTTGTATTTGAGGTACCAGGGTTTACATATTATTTATATTTAGAGTCCATTTTATAAAGGAGAGAAGTTTATGTAGCTCATGATTCTGGAAGTCCAAGACTGGACATCTGCACTTGGCAAGGGCCTTTGCTGTGCCCTAACATGTTGGAGAGGTGAAGGAGCCAACAGGCACATGAGGAAAGGTAGCCTGGCTTTATAGCAACCTCCTCTCACAGTAACCAGTAAAGTTCCTAGAGAAACATCCTTATCCCAGAAGACAGATATGAATCCCTCCAAAGACCTAATCACCTTTCTAAAGGCCCTATCTCTCAACCCCACCACATTCATAATCACATTTCAACATGATACTTAGAGAGGAAAAGCCATAGCAATTATCTGGCAAGATATTCACGAAAAATACACATTTATTAAATAAAATGATCTTTACATATCTTTTTTACTAGTTTTAGAAGTTTTCTGGTGGAGCTTTTTGGTTCTTCTAGGTATAGAATCACATCATCAGCAAATAGTGTTAATTTAATTTATTTTCCTATATGTATCACTTTTATTTCTTTCATCTGTCTAATTACTCTGGCCAGTATTTCAAGAACTATGCTAAATAGAAGTGAAAGAGGGCATCCCTGTCTTTTTCCATTTTTTAGAGGGAATGCCTTCACTTTTTCTCCATTCAAAATGATGTTGGCCTGCAGCGTAGCATAGATAGCCTTTATGATGTTAAAATATGTTTCTGTTATCCCTAGTTTTTCTAGTGTTTTGAACATGAAGGAGTGTTGTATTTCATCAAATGCTTCTTCTGCGTCTATTGAGATGATCATATGATTCTTATCTTTAAGGCTATTGATGTGATGAATTACATTTATTGATTTCCGTATGGTGAACCAAACTTGCATCTCTGGGATGAATCCCAATTGATCATGGTGCATGATCTTTTTGACATGTATTTGTACTTGATTTGCCAAAATTTTATTGAGAATTTTTGCATCTGTTTATTAGAGATATTGGCCTGAAGTTTTATTTATTTGATGTGTCTTTGCCTGGTTTTGAGATCAGGGCGATATTGGCCTCATAGAATGAGTTTGGAAGTGCTGCCTCTTTTTTTATTTCCTGAAATAAATTGAAGAGTATTGTCATTAGTTCTTCTTTAAAGGTCTTGTAGAACTCAGCTGTATATCCATGTGGTCCTGGGATTTTCTTGGTTGGTAGGCTTTGATAGCATCTTCTATTTCATCATTTGATATTGGTCTATTTAAATTGTGTATATCTTCCTGGTTCAATCTGGGAAAATTGCATAACTTAAGAAATTTGTTGATGTCTTCAATATCTTCTATTTTATTGGAGTATAAGTTTTCAAAATAATTTCTAATTATGCTCTGTATTTCTGTAGTGTCTCTTGTGATATTACCTTTTCATCATTTATGCTGGTAATTTGAGTTTTCTCTCTACTTCTCTTCGTTAGCATAGCTACAGGTCTGCCAATTTTATTTATTTTTTTAAAGAACCAACTTTTTGTTTTGTCATTTTTAATTGTTTCTTTTGTTTTGATTTCATTGATCTAAACTTTAATTTTAATTATTTCTTGCCTTCTACTGCTTTTGATGTTGATTTATTCTTCTTTTTCTAGGGCTTTGAGGTGTAAGGTTAGGTCATTTATTTGTTGACTTTTTCTTCTTTCAAGTAATGAAATCCATGCGATGAACTTTCCTCTTAGTACTGCTTTCATAGTGTCCCAGAGATTTCAATATATTGTGTCTATGTTCTCATTTACCTCTAAGAATTTTTTAATCTCCTCCTTGATGTCTTCTGTAATCCATTGTTTATTCATATTGTTTAGTCTCCAGGTGTTGGAGTAATTTTTATTTTGTCATTGATTTCCAGTTTCCATTGTGAATTGATAAAATGCATGGTAGTATCTCTACTTTTTTTTGTATTTTCTAAGAGTTGCTTTGTGGCATATTATATGGTCTATTTTAGACAAGGATCAATGTGCTGCTGAGAAGACAGTGTATTTGCTTGATGTAGGTTGAAATATTCTGGATATGCAGTTAAGTTATTGATTGTACTATTGAGTTCTATTGTAGCGGGATATAAAATCAACACACATAAATCAAAGGCATTCTGTATATCAGTGACAAATCCTCTGAGAGGGAAATGAGGAAAACTAACCCATTTACAATAACCTCAAAAAAAAAAAATACTTGAGAATCAACTTAATGAAAGAAGAGAAAGATTTATACACTGAAAACTACAGAACCCTATAGAAATCAAAGAAGACCTTAGAAGATGGAAAGATCTACCTTGCTCTTGGATAGGTGGAGTTTATATTATCAAAAAGACCATACTACCAAAAGCACTATACAGATTTAATGCCATTCTGAACAAAATCCCAATGGCATTCCTCATAGAAATAGAAAATGCAATCATGAAACTTATCTGGAAAAATAAGAAACTCAGAATAGCTAAAGCAATCCTTAGCAGGGAGAGTGAAGCAGGTGGCATCACTATACCACATCTTAAGCTACACTACAGAGCAATAGTAACAAAAACAGCTTGATATTGGCACTAAAACAGACTGGCAGACCAATGGTATAGAATAGAGGACACAGAGACTAACCCACAAAATTACAATTATCTTTATTGAAAAAGGTGCCAAAAAATGCATTAAAGAATCTTCCACAAATGGTTCTGGGAAAACTGGAAATCCATATACAACAAAATATAATTAAATCCATATCCCTTACCATGCACAAAATGCAACTCAAAGTGGACCAAGGACCTAGGAATTAAACTAAAGACTCTCCATCTAATAGAAGAAAAAGTAGGCCTTAATCTCCATCATGTGGGATTAGGCCCAAACTTCCTTAATAAGACTCCTACAGCATAAAAATTAAAACCAAGAATCAATAAATGGGATAGAATCAAACTAAAAAGTTTCTTCTCAGCAAAAGAAACAATCTGTGAGGTGAACAGAAAGCTTACATCCTGGGAGCAAATTTTTAGACCTCACACATCAGATAGAGAACTAATCTCTAGGGAATATAAAGAACTCAAAAAGCTAAGCACCAAAAATAAATAAATAAATAAATAAAAATAACCCAATCAACAAATGGGCCAAGGACCTGAAAAGACACTTCTCAGTAGAGGATATACAATCAATCAATAAATACATGAAAAAAATATTCATCATCTCTAGCAATTAGAGAAATGCAAATCAAAACTATTCTAAGATATCATCTCACTCCAGTCAGATTGGCAGCTATTATAAATACAAACAACAATAAATGTTGGCGAGGATGTGGGGGAAAAGGTCCACTCATACATTGCTGGTGGTACTGCAAATTAGTGCAGTCAATATGGAAAGCAATTTGGAGATTGCTTGGAAAATGTGTAATGGAACCATCATTTGACCTAGTTATCCCTCTCCTCAGTCTATACTCAAAGGACTTAAAAATAGCTACTACAGGGACACAACCACATCAATGTTTATAGCAGCACAATTCACAATAGCTAAACTGTGGAAACAACCTAGATGCCCTTCAATAGATGAGTGGATTTAAAAAGTGGCATATATACACAATGGAATATTACTCAGCAATAAAAGAGAATAAAATTATGGTATTTTCAGGTAAATGGATGGTGTTGGAGAATATAATGCTTAATGAAGTTAGCCTACCCCCCAAAAAACAAATGCAGAAAGTTTTTCTGATGTAAGGAGGCTGATTCATAGTGGTGTAGAGAGGGTGAGCATGGGAGGAATAAAGGAACTCTAGTTAGGGCAGAGTGGTGGGAGAGGAAGGGAAGGGACGGGGGTTAGCAACGATGGTGAAATATGATGGGCATCATTATCTAGAGTACATGTATGAAGACATGAATTTGTGTGAACATACATTATGTACAACCGGAGACATGAAAAACTGTGCTCTATATGTGTAATAAGAATTATAATGTATTCTACTGTCATTTGTTTTTAAAAAATCAATTAAAAAATTAAAAAATAAATAAATATATTTTTATTAGTTACACATGACAGTACAATGCTCTTGACATATCATACATTTGAATCAAATGGGGTATGAATTCTCATTTTTCCAAGTGTAAAGGTTGCAGAATCACATTGGTTATACAGCCACATATATACATACAGCAATACTAGTGTCTATTGTATTTTGCTGTCCTTCCTATCCCCCCTCCCCTCCCCTCCCCTCCCATCACCTCTCTCTACCCAATCTAATGTGACACATTTCTCTCTTTTTTTTCTTCCCCCTCACATCATTATACATGTATTTTGTATAACAATGAGGGTCTCCTTCCATCTTCCATGCAATTCCCTTCTCACTCCCATTCTCTCCCACCACTCTCCCTTATTTAGTGGTAATCTTCTTCTCATGCTCTTCCTCCCTACTCTATTTTGAGTCACCCCCTTATATCAGAGAAGACATTTCAACATTTGTTTTTTAGGGATTCGCTAACTTCACTTAGCACAATCTGCTCTAATGCCATCCATTTCCCTGCAAATGCCATGATCTTGTTATTTTTTAGTGCTGCATAATATTCCATTGTGTATAAATGTCACTTTTTTTTATCCATTCATCTATTTAAGGGCATCTAGGTTGGTTCCACAGTCTAGCTATTGTGAATTGTGCTGCTATAAACTGATGTGGCTGTGTCCCTGTAGTATGTTCTTTTTAGGTCTTTTGGGTATAGTCCGAGAAGGGGAATAGCTGGGTCAAATGGTGATTCCATTCCCAGCTTTCCAAGGAATCTCCATACTACTTTCCAAATTGGCTTCACCAATTTGCAGTCCCACCAGCAATGTATGAGTGTACCTTTTTCCTTGCATCTTCACCAGCACTTGCTATTGTTTGACTTCATAATGGCTGCCATTCTTACTGGAGTGCCATGGTATCTTAGAGTAGTTTTAATTTGCATTTCTCTGATTGCTAGAGATGGTGAGCATTTTTTCATGTATTTGTTGACTGATTGTATATCCTCCTCTGAGAAGTGTCTGTTCAGGTCCATGGCCCATTTGTTGATTGGGTTATTTATTCTTTTTGTTGTTCAACTTTTTGAGTTCTTTGTATACTCTAGAGATTAGAGTTCTATCTGAAGTGTGAGGGGTAAAAAATTGTTCCCAGGATGTAGGCTCCCTATTTACCTCACTTATTATTTCTCTTGCTGAGAATTTTTTTTTTTTTAGTTTGAATACATCCCATTTGTTGATTCTTGATTTTAACTCTTGTGCTATAGGTGTCCTACTAAGGAATTTGGAGCCCGACTCCACAAGATGGAAATTAGGGCCAACTTTTTCTTCTGTTAGATGCAGAGTCTCTGGTTTGATTCCTAGCTCCTTGATCCATTTTGAGTTAACTTTTGTGCATGGTGAGAGAAAGGGATTCAATTTTATTTTGTTGCATATGGATTTCCAGTTCTCCCAGCACCATTTGTTGAAGATGCTATCCTTTCTCCATTGCATGCTTTTAGCACCTTTGTCTAATATAAGGCAGTTGTAATTTTGTGGATTGGTCTCTGTGTCCTCTATTCTGTACCATTGGTCTACCTGCCTGTTTTGGTACCAGTACCATGCTGTTTTTGTTACTATTGCTCTGTAGTGTAGTTTAAAATCTGGTATCACTATACCGCCTGCTTCACTCTTCCTGCTTAGAATTGCTTTAGCTATTCTGGGTCTCTTATTTTTCCAGATGAATTTCATGATTGTTTTTTCTATTTCTGCAAGGAATTCCATTTGATTGGCATTGCATTGAACCTATAAAGTACTTTTGGTAATATGGCCATTTTAATGATATTAATTCTGCCTATCCATGAGCAAGGTATATCTTTCCATCTTCTAAGGTCTTCTTCTATTTCTCTCTTTAGGGTTCTATAGTTTTTGTTATATAGATCTTTCACCTCTTTTGTTAGGTTGATTCCCAAGTATTTTATTTATTTCTTTATTCTTTTTTTTTAGGATATTGTGAATGGGGTAGTTATCCTCATTTCCATTTCAGAAGATTTGTCACTGATATACAGGAATGCCTTTGATTTATGTGTGTTAATTTCATATCCTGCCACTTTGCTGAATTCATTTACTAATTCTAGAAGTTTCTTGGTAGAACCTTTTTGAGTCTGCTAGGTATAGGATCATGTCAACCGCAAATAGTGCTAATTTAAGTTCTTCTTTTCCTATCTTTATACCTTTAATTCCTTTTGTCTAATTGCTCTGGCCAGTGTTTCGAGAACTATGTTGAATAGAAGTGGTGAGAGAGGGCATCCCTGTCTTGTTCCAGATTTTAGAGGGAATGCCTTCAATTTTTCTCCATTCAGAATGATGCTAGCTTGAGGCATAGCATAAATAGCTTTTACAATGTTGAGGTAAGTTCCTGTTATCCCTAGTTTATCTAGTGTTTTGAACATAAAGGGATGCTGTGTTTTGTCGAATGCTTTTTCTGTGTTTATCAAGATGATAATATGGTTCTTAATAATTATCTTTTTTAATTTAATGAGGAGTGTCTTGACATTGGAGAACAGCTCTTTATATTTCTATTTAAACACATCTAAATAAAAATAGAGCAAATGTTTATATTAAAGTCATATATTGCTCATTTAACTAATCATATCATAGGTACTACTTACTCCTTCCAAAATTAAAAAAAAAATTTAGAAAGAGATATATTAACATGTTACAGTATTTTGGTATATTTTAAAATCACTTTAATGACTTTCTTTTGGGACTGGGTTAATTCTCTTGGACTCTTGGAAGTGGATTGCTTATTGTGAGATGAGGATGTTATAAAGCAAGGCCCCACTTTGTATTTACCTTCTTCCATGTGTGCCTGTTGGCCCATTCACCTCTCAATCATGCCACAGCACAGGGCCCTTGACAGGTGCAACCATCCAATCTTGGACTTCCAGCCTCCAGAACCATGAGCTATATAACTTTTTTCTTTTATAAAACACCTGGCCTGAGGTATTCAGTCATAACAACATAAAACATTCTAATACATCTAAGTTAATGATAAACTTCAGATAAGGGAAAGCAGGCAAGAGTCTCTATCTGTAGTGATTTAAGTTGAGCTTGCCTCTAGTTAGCACCCCAGATGAAGGACATATTTTACTGTGCTGACATTCTTTGGAAGTCACATGTTTTTCATGCAGCTTAAGACTTCTGGCCTTCAACTTAATTTAGTATGAAGTAAATGCTGCCATTTTCATTAGCAAAATTATCTCATCCCTTCCACTGTGTTACAAGTACATGAAGAAAAACCAATTTAAAAGAGTTAAATATGTGCATTTTAAAGGCAACAGACAAGAATAAAAATAAGAAAAACAAAAACCACCTTTCAAATCATTAACACTGTGTTACAAAATGTCTTATTGAGACTTGGATAATACTAAATGTCTAGCAAAATAATCCAGCATTTATTATGTAAAGTTACATTGAATCGATTTCATTATAATTAAAAAATAGGATAAGTTTAAAGCACTTCCTTCTCAACTTTTTTTTAGAATTATCGGACATATTTCAAAGGATCGTATATATTTAATAAACTAATAATTACCTGAGAAGATATGAACTGTAACTTACAATTTCTGAAAATATTTTAGCTCTACTTTTTCTTAAATTGTGACATGCATTGTAAATTATTTTATGATATTTTAGAAGCTTATGTTACCCTTTAAGGATGCCATTTTGAAAGATGATTCAATTCCAAATTTATGTTAATAGAAGTCCAATATATAAGGAACTCTTCTTATTGTCTCATTACTATTTTCTTGTGTGGGCTCTCAATCATCCAGCAAGGAGATCCACGGAACAAGTTAGAGGAGAGCATGGCTGTGGAGTTGCTAATCAAGACCTCCAGAGACCAAGCAGGAACCAAGTCTAATTTTTATTGTATAGTTACCATGTATATATACTAGGCAGCAGCTAGGCAGATTACAGGAAGCCACCAATACAAATTGCTGGCCAACTGTCCCTGCAGTGACCAATGGAGGAGTGGGCCATGGAGCAAGCACAGGCACTGCAACACACAGCCTCACACCCAGGGCTGTGCCATTCACATGCCTACCACAGAGTAGTGGTTTGCCATTCAGATGCCCTTAATGTATGCCAAGTATGCAGTACTCCATGCACTTGTTCCCACATTTTTCTATCAATGCATCTATCATGCAAGACGATGCATGCATATTTAAAATAAATTTGATTAATTTCATAAGTATGGTGTAAGAGGTTGATTGAATAGAGGCAAAGTCTAGAGAATTTCTCTTTTCTGATGGTGATTTTTAGAACAGTTTGTCTCTTTCAATTTAATGTTAATTACATCATCATACTACTTTCTTCCTGTAACATGTTTCATTTTTATGTTTAAACATGATTTTTAGCAAGTTACAGCACAGAGAGATATGTAAGAAAAATTATATTTATCTCACTCTTCTATATCTGCTCCATTAAGGCAATGAATATAAGTTTGGTATGCACTTATCTATACCTATGCCCTATTTATATATAGTATATGCATATTATCTACCTAGAGTTCTTATTTAATTTTTAATGAAGCACAACACAGACAAAAGCATTCAAAATAAACATATATCTCAATGGATTATCACAAACAATAACCAAATGACCATCTCTCCATCAAGAAATAATATATTCAGCCATTAAAAAAGAATGAATCCTGTCACCTATGACAACATGGATAGAACTGGAGGTCATTATGTTAAGTGAAATAAGTCAGTCCCAGAAAGACAAGTTCTATTTGAGCTCATTCATATGTGGAATCTAAATAGTTCATCTCATCTCATCAAAGTTGGGAGAAGAATGGCAGTTACCAGAGGCTGGGGAGAGCAGTGAAGAAGGAAGTGTGAGGAGATGTGGATCAATGCGCCCCAAGTTACAGTCAGATAGGAGCCAGTGGTTCTGGGGTGCTGTTGTACAGCAGGGTGACTAGAGGTAACAATCATGTACTATATACTTAAGGAAGCTAGGAGATAGGAATTTGAATGTTTCACCATTAAAAAAGCGTTTAGTGTTTGAGGAAACTGATATGCATATCCTTTTCTAAGCACTACACAATGTATACATGTTCAAATCAACACATAGTTACCCCATACACATGTACAGTTTTTATGATTTCATGTATCAGCTAAAAAAATTAGCTTAAAGAAAACTTAGCATCTAAGTGGCAGCCCTTAAATGTGTTCCTGAACTGCTTTTGAACAAATTTTGATTTAAAACAATTTTTTTTTTTAAAAAAGGAAAATAAATAGAATAGTAACTGTCTCAGAAACTACCCTTGCCCCTATAATCACTATCTCTGGTCACCTTCCAAAGTGGTTGATTTCTCATTTCTATGGCTGTATTTTAGCTTTCTATGATATTTTAGAAGCTTATCATGAAATATTTTAAAATAAGTAGTTTTGTGTCTACTGCTAAACGTTTGTGTTATGCAGGTTTTCACATAGTAGTATTATTTAATCTGTTTTAACTGTTGTTTGGTGTTCCACTCTGGGATGCACCACAATTTATTTATCATCATAATATTATTGTGTGTCTGGAATGTTTCTAGTTTTGCACCCTCTATGGGTTGAACTGTGTTTCCCCTAATTCATATATTGATAGTCTAACCCCAGTACCTCAGTGTCTTGACCTTATTTGGAGAAAGGACCTTTACAGAGGTGATCAAGTTAAAATGGGTCATTGAAGTGGATGCTAAGGATGCTAATACAGTATCACCATCTTTATAAAAAAGTAGAAATTTGGAAGCAGACATGGAAGGATGAAAGCAGTAAGGGCAGATGTTTCTATAAGCAGAAGAACATTAAAGATTTCCAGGAAACCACCAGAAGATAGTTAAGATGCTGTGGGACAGATCCTCTCTCACATCTCTGAGAATGAAGCAATACTCAAACTCCTTCATCTTGGACATTCAGCCTCCAGAACTGTGATACCATAAATTTCTGTTTAAGCCATCCAGCTTCTAATACTTGTTATGGCAGCCCTAGCAAATAATACTGGAGTATTAAGTATAATGGAGAGGTGAATATAATTGTTTGTCTTCTTGTATACATAAATACGGATTTATTCATTGTATAAATAAAAGTAGAAGTAATCTATAATAGGAATTTCCATTTCTCCATACTTTCTTTTTTTGTACCCGAGTTGAACCCAGGGGCACTTAACCACTGAGCCACATCCCCAGCCCTTTTTATTTTTATTTACTTATTTTCAGATAGGGTTTTGCTAATTATTGTGGTCCTCATTCAGTGGCTAAGGCTGGCTTTGGACTTGTGATCCTTCTGCCTCAACCTCCCAAGACACTGAGATTACAGGTGTGCACCACCATGAGTAGCTCCTCATACTGTCAATATGACAAGGTACTGTTGAAATCTTTAATTTTGCCATTTTGATAGGTATTTATGGCATATTATGATTTTAAGAAACTGTCCCATTGTTACAAATGTACTTTTCCAGATTTTTATTGGACATTTTAATACATTCCTTCATTAAGTATCTTTTCATATCTATTACCTATTTTTTATTTATTTTTTATTTTTTTAGATGGCGATGGACCTTTATTTTATTCATTTATTTATATGTGGTGCTGAGAATCGAACCCAGTGCTTTGCACATGCTAGGCAAGCACTCTGCCACTGAACCACAGCCCCAGCACCTATTACCTATTTTTTAATTCATTCCTTTGTGGGAATTCTTTAAATTTTCAAGAAACTAGCCAATTGTTGTATAACTTCTCCTCTGTTCTTGCATTTTATTCTCTTAAAACACAAAACTGTAAGACTCTAAGATGATAATGCAGGAGAAAATCTTGACAACGTGAGGTTCAGTGTTGACTTTTTTCAATACAATATCAAAGACCAGACCCAAGAAAAAATAATTGATAACCTAGATTCATTTACATACTGTGTACAGTTTATTTAATGCTACAATGACAGAATCAAACAATGTGACAGAGATTAACCAACCATGCCTACCACAAAGATTAAAATATTTACTGCCTGGTCCTTTTCAGAAGACAACTCGAAAATCCCTCCATTACAACAATTAACTTCTTCTTAGAGTTAGTATTTATTTAAAAAGAAAGAAAGGAAGAAAAAACACAGAAGGAAAGAAAGGAAGGAAGGAAGGAAGGAAGGAAGGAATAAATTTATTTTAATTCCAAGCTTTTGCTCAATATATTACATCAGAATTTTATTTATTTATTTATTTTCGCTCCTTCAGGTATGTTCATTTAGGAAGGAGGAATAAAGGAAGAAAGAGAGAGAGAGAGAGAGAGAGAGAGAGAGAGAAAGACATATAACTAAATAAAGTGACAAATTTGCAAAACATATTTCCTGTTTAATGGATTGTTTGCAATGTGGAATCACTATATATATATATAATATATATATATATATATATATATATATATATATATATATATATTATATATATATATATAATACTTTTATACATTTATATACATATAAATATTTATATGTACATAAATATATAAATTTATAAGTTTTTAAAGTTATAAGTTTTCTGACTATTACATATTTTGTTTGACTTATTAGTAGGTATTTTGTGGTACCTGTATTTTAATATTATGTATTATATTATGAATATTATATATTCACTATTTTTATATATATATAAAATGAAAAAACTTTATGTAATGTAACTATTATAAAAATAGTTTAAAATAAAATGTATTAAGAATAATTGTTTTTTAAAAAAGAGTTTATTTTAACAAATACTTTTAATTTTAATGTAATCTAATTTATGGAGATCATCTTCTTGATTTTAAAACAGAACACTCTAAGACAGTAAGTTACCCAGATGTGAAAATCATTACGAGATTCTCTTTTCCTAACTTTAAAAATATTTATTTATTTATTTTTTGCATTGATCTCTTTACTTTTTAAAAATTTGATGTATAATAGTGGTCAGATTTCATCAGTTTGCATATGTATATTTAACTGCCACACATGGTATAATATAAAGTTGAGCTGTAGTGATATTTGTTTCAAATACAATTTCCATGTATATGTGGCTATATTTCAGGATTAATTAGTTCTAATTTTCTGGGTGTTTTCTTGTATTGTAAAAAGCTGCCTTGATTACTGTAGCTTATAAAGTCTTCATAATAACTTTCAGTATCTGATGATGTAAGTCTCAAAAATATTTCTGCCTTCTTCAAATGCGCCAATGCTAAAATTTTAAAAACATCTTGGCAATTTAGATGCATATACACACACACCCTCTAGAGATTTTTGTTTACTACTAAAATGAAGTCACCGGTAACCTTGGTGAAAATGGACAGCTTTGCAATATTGAGTCTTCTAATTCATGAGCAAGGATCTGACCATATTTATTTAAGCTTTTAGAGTATTTCTTTTAAAAATGGTTCAGAGTTTCTGACTATTACATATTTTGTTTGACTTATTAGTAGGTATTTTGTGGTACCTGTATTTATTAAAATTTATCTATGCACACAAAAACAAAAAAATATATTTAATGCAAATTCAGAAAACATACTATAAAAACACTTATTTGGCCTTAACAATTTAGTTGTACATTCAAAATTTTTTACATAAAAATTATGACATCTATTAACTTTAAAATTATTCTCTGAAAATTTTAATATTTATTTTGTTTTCCTTGCCTCATTTCATTGATTGGAATCTGCAGTTTGATGAATAGTAAGTAGTGGATATACTTATCTCTGGATATCTCCCTAAAGCAAAATATTTGCTATCAACAATTTCAGACATCCTTAATCAGATGAAGCACCTTTCTCTGATTCCTATATAGTCCATAGCTTTAATTATGATTAGAAGTGAAATTTATTAATTTTTTCTGCATCTCTTAACAAACATTTGAAATATTTAATCTTCATCTTTATTGTATTACTTCACTTTGATTTAGTTTTTAATTTTCAAGCAAACTTTTTTCTGGAAAAATCCTACTAGGGGCTGGAATTGTGGCTCAGCAGTAGGGCACTTATCTAGCACGTGCGAGGCCCTGGGTTCTATCCTCAGCACAGCATAAAGATAAACAAAATAAAGATATTGTGTCCAACTTTAAAAAATCCTATTAGATTGGGATATGTTATTCTTGTGTGTGTGTGTGTGTGTGTGTGTGTATACATTTTACGCATTGCCAGATTTGGTTTAAAAATATTTTGTTTGGAATTTTTGGATTTATACTCAAGACTCAGATTGGCCTTCACTCTCTACCCATGTCCCCTTATTTGATGTTTTTTTTCAGATTTTTGTTTTGTTTTATTTAGTCAGGGTTATTATAGTGGGTCCCAAAGATGGATGTGGATAGTGCTTTCTCACAGAAAGAGATTCTGTGTTTGGCATTACTTATTTCCTTACATGTTTGAAATGGGTCACTGAAGACAGTATTTAGACCTGATTTCCTCATGGGAAGGTTTTTAATAATGCATTCAGTATCAGTAACATATCCATTTTTTCACTTTCTTTATACTATTTAGATTTTCTGCTCTTCTCTCTGTGTTTATATAGACATGTCCATTTCATCTAAAATTTCAAGTTTGCTGATATGAATTTATGCATATTACCCATTTATGATCAGTTTCATTTCCACAGATATCTCTTTTTATCCCATTATGAATTTTTCTTGCTTCTTTCTTATCATTTTTTCTTGTTCAAGTAGTTACAGGTATTTTAAAAATACATAAATATTTAATTCATTTCTCTCTGTATTATTTTCTTTTATATCATTAATTTCATATTACTTTTATAATATTCTTGTTGAATTTCTTATCTTTTCTTTAACATTTTGAGACAAATATTGACTGAATTTTCGCTTTTTCTATTCTCTGATAATACGTGGTTTTAAAGTGTCAGACTCTCTCTAAAACATGGTTTCCATGCATCTCAAGTTTGATAATGCTGTATTCTAATAAAGTATATGTAAAATTTTTTAAAGTTCCACTGTGATCTCTGCCTTAGACTCATATCATATTTAAAAGTGTTTCCTTTTTAAACCTAAAAAGATCTTTTGCATTTAATATTTAGCTTGACTTCACTCTGTACTCACAAAATATTTTTATTTTATTCCTTAGAAATTGGTTAAGACTGAAGTGCCAGTTCTTTCATTTAAATGTACAATGTGTGAGTGAAAAAGACTAGCTATTTGAGGGAGACCAATAGAGTGAAGAAAGAGCCTCAAGAGCAAGAGAGGAGGGGAGGACACTGAAAGTCCGGGGTACAATATCCACAAGATCATGCCATGTCCATGCATGGATATACCACAACGGATCTCATTTTTATATATAAATATAATGTACTAATAAAAGTAATGAATAACAATACTAATAATTGTTGTATATAGTAGAGCAAGTGGATTTGGGGAGAGAGGAGGAGAGGGAAAGGAAAGGTACTAAAGAATGAGATTGATCAAATTGTGTTATGTGCACATACAAATAAGGCATAATAAATAAAACTACTGTGTATAACTATAATGAATCTAAAAAAACATCATAATGGCTTAAAAAATAGGTATTCTATACATTTAGAATCCAATCAAGTTTGATGTTTAAAAAAAAAAAAAAGAATTTATAGCCAATTCTTGGCCAGCCATGTGTGGCAACTGAGTACCTGAAATGTGTGAACAGGCATGTGCTGTAAATGTAAAATACACACTGGACACCAAAGAATAATCTGAAAATAATTTTAATGATTCATAATTAATAATAATGTATTTATTATATATTGAGGTGATATTTTAGGTGTGTTATATTAAAATGAATATATTAGAAAAATTAATTGCAAAAAAAAAAGACTTAAAAAAAGAAGAATTAAATTATGGCATTTGCAGGTAAATGGATGGAACTGGAGAATATTATGCTAATTGAAATAAGCCAATCCCCCAAAACCAAAAGCTGAATGTTTTCTCTGAAAAGCAGATGCTGATGCATAGTTAGTTGGGGAGATAGGGAAGAACATAGGAACTTTGGTTTGTGTAGAGGGGAGTGAGAGGAGGGATGGGATTGTGGGGATGGGAAGGATGGTAGAATGAGACAGACCTTATTACCCTATAAACATGTAGGATTACACTACTAGAGTGACTCTGCAACATATACAGCCAGAGGATTGAGAAGTTGTGTTCCATTTGTATACAATATGTCAAAATGCATTCTACTGTAAAATAAATAAATTGATTAATTAAAAAAATTTTCATGAAAAAAAAGTTTGATGTTTAAGTTGCCTGATTCTGCAGCATCTTGATTTTGACATTATTTTCCTTCTCAGACCTTACTATACAATATATGCTAGAATCTTCCACTGTGAAAGCAAAATTTATCAATTTTCTCCTTGTAGATAATCAATAATGGTATGGACATTTGCGTGGGCTCTCTCTTGTCCAGCAAGGAGGTCCATGGAACAGGGTAGACGAGAGTGTGGCTGCAGAGTAGCTCATCAAGACCTCTGGAGACCAAGCAGGAAGCAGGCCTAATTTTATTGTGCAGTTACCATGTATATATACTCAGGCAGTAGCTAAGCAGATTGCAGGCAGCCACCAAAGCAATTTCTGCTAATTGTCCTTGCAGTGACCAATCGAGGAGTGGGCAGTGGAGCAAGTGCAGGGACTGCAACACACAGCCTCACACCAAGGGCTGTGCCTATGGGGTAAGCAGCTTGCTGCTCACACATCTAGCATGAGGGAGACACCCTTAACATATGACATGTATGCGGTACTTTGTGCACTTGTCCCCACAGATATTCAGGCTAACATATTACTTGCATAAAATTATGTTTTGTTTTACTTCATTAGTACATCAAATACCTTATAACATTTATTTTTATCTCTACTATTTTTATCACAAAATCTACCTTTTTTGATGTCGCTATCTTTACAACTGTCTTTTGATTAGCTTTTATGTGGTCTATATCTATGTTTTTAATTATAATGCCAAACAGGATACAGCTAGGTTTTTTGTTTCTGTCTCATCAGATTATTTGTGTCTTTTAGCTGAAAATCTAACTGCATTTATGTTTACTATAATCACAACTATTTTGAATGTTGAATTGATGAGATTTACACTCCATTTACACTCCTTCTTGTCCTATGTGACTTATATTTTTTCTTCCTTTTGCTCTTTATTTTTTAATCATTATAGTTGTATCTATTATTTAGACAGCTATGCACTCATTTGCTACTCTTCAGGTGCTACCCTAGTGATTCTAACATATTGGACTCACAAAGTTAATCTTTCTCAACATATCTTTCTTTCTTTTTTCTATTTCTTCATTTTTTTTTAATTGGTGCATTATAGTTATACACATTGATGGGATTTGTTGTTATATATTCATACATGAAAAAAATATAAAAATACAATTTGGCCAATTTTCATTCCCCAGGACTTCCCTCCTCCCTCTGTGCCTCCTACCTCTTGATCTCTTTCCTCTGCTGGTCTCTCATAGAATTTTAACAAATCTACCCCCACCTGTGTTTACCTTTTTCCTCTCTAGCTTCTGCATTTGAGAGAAAATGCAGGACCCTTAACCTTCTGAATTTAACTTGTTTTGTTTAACATGAGGTCTCTAGTTCCATCCTTCTCATTCTTAAATGATAGAAATGCATTATAAAATTTATTTAAATATATCCCCCTCCTGACTTATACATCAATGCTGTAGAGTTCACTAATTTATTTACCTATATACAAAAATTCTTGCCAGACATGGTGGCACATGCCTGTAATCCCAGCAGCTCCAGTGGCTGAGGCAGGAGGATCAAAAGTTCAAAGCCAGACTCAGCAGCAGTGAGGCACTAAGCAGTTCTGTGAGACACTGTCTTTAAATAAAATACAAAATAGGGCTAAGGATGTGGCTCAGTGGTTGAGTGTCCCTAAGCTCAATCTCCGGTGCTCCTCCACCCCCCAAAACTTCTTAAGCGATAATGATAATACCTTTATTCAGTCAATATTAATTTATACTTAATAGAATATTTATCATTTTGATTGCTTCTCAGTGCTATCAGCATCTCCAAGCTGCCATGTGGTGTCACATTTCTTCTTAAAAACATATTATAAGCATTGCCTGTAGGATAAATCTTTCAGTAATAAATTTTCCCCTTTTTGTCCATCTTAAATAACTATTTTCCATCATTTTTGAAGAATATTTTATTTGATATAGAGTCCAATAATGTAAATTTTCACTGCCAGGGTTATAAAGCTTTCACTTTATAACCCTGGTTAAAAATTTCCACAAATTTTTCAGTTTGGACATCTGCTAATAATTTAACTGCTGTTCCTTGAAAGAAGGTAGGTTCCTTTGCATATTTGTCTTCATCATATTACATTTTCACTCTAATGTGCCTAAGTAGCTATATAACTTATATCATGTAAAACTACCATAATATCTTAGTGGTATGCAATGGTAAGTATGTATTCTCCATGAGAAGTTTACATGTAGTCTGGGCCGTTGAATTTAGTTTGCATTCTCAGGAGCTATCCTCAGGTTATCTGCCTCATGACAATGAGAATATTATACAATGTCCTTCTTTATCTCTTATACTACATTTTTTTACTTACAGTATTTTTTATATTAATGTACCCATATCTGCTCTTTTTGAAAAAAGATATTCATTACGTACATAGACTATCTTTTTTTATCCTTTCATTTTTAGCCTAGATCTAAAATAAAGCTCTTGCAGATTGAAACTTCATGTTTTTTGACTGGAGACATTAATCCAATCACAGCTAAAGTAATTAAGAAAAAAGTAATGATAGGAAAAACTTACTTTTGCCATTCTGCTATTTGTTTCATTTTATTTCACAGATCTGTTGTCCTTTTTCTCTATTACTGTATTTCTTTGTGTTTATTTGATTTTGAGGGTTTGGGGGTAAGGACACATTTTGATTTTCTTCTCATTTCCTTTTGTATAATTCTATCAATATTTTCTTTTTAGTGTGTGATAGACAATTGTATGTATGACCTTGACTGGCCACAGTGTGCTAAATATTTGGTTAACTATTAATCTTTGTGCTTAAGGATGACTTGAATGAGATTAATATTTTAATTGGTACACAGAGTAAAGTAGATTATTCTCCCTAATGTTTGTGAGCATCACCCAGTCAACTGAAGGATTGAATAACACAAAACACAACTTTACCCCAAGTAAAAGTGAGCTACTTGTTTAGCTTTCTTCAAGCAAGTTTTTTTTTTTTTCCCTTGCTTTTGGATTCAAACTGAAACATTAGCTCTTCCTGAATTTTGAGACTAAAGCTTTCAGACTAGAGTTAGACTCTTGGCTTTCTAGGCCTCAAGTGTAAGAACTTCAGATCTTGAGATTAGTCAGTATGTATAATCACTTGACTATCTCACTATGTAGTTCATTCCCTCTTTGGAGAAAGTGTTCATTGTTTCCTCTGTTATGCTATTTTAAGAGTGGATCTGGTCATCTTTTTATCTTTAGATAATGTTATAATCTGAGTATAGTTTATTATAAGTAATATTTGGATACTATGATTATATAAGGTCAGATTATCAAAAGAATTCACATAAGACAATAGGAAAAGAAAACAACACAGGCAAGTGTTGGGAGCTTAAGCAACCTGTAGATGCACTTCTCCTGGGTCCTTTCTCAGCCTCATAGTATAATTCCATATCAGGATTATGAATCATTAATATGTGTGTGAAGAATCTTCATGTCTTAAGCAAAATTAGGTAAAGTTTTCATAAGGGTCTTTTATGACCTACTGGTCACCTAGTCAAACAAGGCTGTGTAACTGGTTAAATCAATGAAATGTTTAGTTAGATAATCATTACTTGAGTAATGCAAATGATTGTCCATGAGTGCGACCTTGTCTTAAAATTCGAAAAGCATTTTATAAATCAATAACCAGTTCCAATCCATCCTTACCTTGATCAAGAATCAGATAATCATGGAATAAATATAAAATTCTTTCTTATATAAGTTCTAAAAGAAAAAAAAATACTTGCTACAATTCACAATAGCTAAACTGTGAAACGAACCAAGATGCCATGCCCTTCAATAGATGAATTGATAAAGAAAATGTGGCATATATACACAATGGAATATTACTCAGCAATAAAAGAGAATAAAATCATGGTATTTGCAGGTAAATGGCTGGAGTTAGAGAATATAATGCTAAGTGAAGTTAGCCAATCCCCCCCCAAAAAAAAATGCTGAATGTTTTCCCTGATTTAAGGAGACTGATTCATAGTGGTGTTGGGAGGGAGAGCATGGGAACTCTAGATAGGGCAGAAGGGTGGGAGGAAAAGGGAGGGGGCATGGAGGTAAGAAAGACAGTGGGAATGAGATGGACATCATTATCCTAAGTACATATATGAAGACACGAATGGTGTAAATATATTTTGTATACAACCAGAGATATGAAAAATTGTCCTCTATATGTATAATATAAATTGTAATGCATTCTGCTGTCATATACAACAAATTAGAATATTTAAAAAAAAAACTTGCTAATTAAGTACTCTATTCCATATCTAGAAAATTTAATTCAGGATAAAACAGTGATACATTAAAAATTGAAATCATGTTATATAAACTGGAAAAGGGAAACATATCTTACACAAAATATAAGAGGCACAAATAGGAAATACACATGAGAAATGGAAAAACAGAAATAGTTGCATAATATTCTCATTAGATCTCATGAATATTTTAAGAGCAGAAATTAACAGCTTCCTTACCATCTCTGCCCATCAAACTATTCCTGGTGTAAAAAAAAATACATTGAACAACAATGGCCAAGAAAATAAGCAGGATTTTCTGTGACTCAGTTACAAAGGGCTCATTTCTTCACTTTTTGGAAATTATGTCTAATTTCTACAAGTAGATATAATTCAGATCACAATATTTAGTTTAGTTCAGAAAGTTATGCAAAGTGCAGCTGCTGTATATTTGAAATAGCTGAAATCTGTATGTTTTGCAAAAAATGTTACTATTATTATACTTTAGCTTATTGAGTTTTAATTCATTTTAGAAAAGGATATATACATACATGCAAGTAAAAGGAAATTTACAGGAATTTTGATGAGTGATCTATTATTTATCCAATCTGCGAAAACATACTTCTTAGCAAGTGAAATAATTAGGCTTCTAAGCATTTTCTACTTCCTAATAGGTCTGTCATCAAATAAAATATATAACATTTTATAATTCCTCAGTAGTCATCATTAAGAGGTCACAGAAGGTTCGTAGACCTTGATATCATCTTAAGCAATAATAATAATGCTAAGTAAATTTTGCACAATTATACTTTAATTTAGGAATAAAATAAAAATTGAAATAACATATTAAATTCATATGACTTTTACCAAAGTAAAGAGTTTTGTTTAACTTCTATGTTTCAAATTATTCAAATGAATCACTTACTTCTTTCAGGAAATTAATAGTGATGGATTTTTCTGTGGATTGTGGTACAGAAAATAATTTTCTTGAAGAGTTATGTGATGTCATCTTTTCTAATAAAACTTTTTATTCCATTTCACAATACATTGACAGACCTCTAAAGTAATAATGTAAATTAGCAAAATACTCCAAAGAGGACATTCATTAGAAACAGATTTAAATTTATGTGTAAAGGAAACCACTAAAATGATTTACATCTTGAAGTATTCATTAGAATCCATTTTCTTACCTTTAATATTTGTTCCACATCATAGATACAATCTTTTTGAAAATTACCATTTTGAGTACTTTTTCATAATCTGTATTTTATTAAATGTTAATGTAATTGCCAAAGGAAATGAACTAAAACAAATTGTTCAGAGAAAAGAAGACACATTTGAGGTTTTGTGGACACATTTCATTAAATTTTAAAGAAAGATGAAAACGTGCACATTTCTATGTTATCACAGAATTGAAAAATATGGATATGCATATCTTCTATTGCTAAAGGTATTACTATGAGTTGGAACTCCTATTTAGAAATGACAATTATAGAATGAAATATATTCATAAAGAACTCATATCTCTTCCACACAGATTGTAAGGGGCAGGGTTGGGGGCAAATAAAGTATATGTATACACACAAACACATATATTACTCCAAGAATTAGGCAACTTCATTAATTACTTATTTTCTACTTAAGACTAGAAGAGCAACTGTCATTTTTTAAAATTTGACACTAATAAATCAGTATTTAAATAGTCAGTAATGATACCCCTCTATAGAATATTCTCCTTGTTTTCATGCACTGAAACCAAAACTATAACTAGAGTATGAAACATTAATCTCTCTGAAAAGGTAATTCTCACTATAGATTTATCAATGTCATATGTGTAACACATGTATTCTGGGTATTCCAATGTAAATAATATGGATAAAATACTTTCAAGGAGGAAAGGAGTGACATGAACAAGTTTAAGCAGATGTATAAAAATTATCTTAAATAGTCTTCTATCTAAATGTGATGCCTCCTAACCATGTGTTCAATAAAATAAGATAGAACTATGCATTTCAATTAAATATAAATCCATAGAACTTTATAATAGCTAAAACACTGAATAAAGGGGGCATTTGTGTCTAGGCATCTTTGTCTTGTTACAATCACAGAGGAAACCTTTCAAATTTTCACCATTTAAGATAATGTTATCTGTTAGTTTTCCATATACGCCCTTCAGCAGATTGTGAAGTTCCCTTTACTCCTAGGTTGATGGGTGCTTTTTGTTATGAAAACGTGTTAGATTTTGTTAAGCATTTTTTTTTCTGCATTAAGGTGATCCACTTTCCCTCTTAATTATATTTCACTGAATTGTCTCTGTGCCTGGCACAGTGGCACACGCCTGCAATCCCAGCAGCTCAGGAGGCTGAGGCAAGAGGACTGCAAATTCAAAGCCATCCTCAGCAATTTAGTGAGGTCCTAAGCAACTTAGCAAGACCCTGTGTCAAAATTTAAAAATTTAAAAAAGGGAGGTGGGAGGCTGGGAATGTGGCTCCGGTGGTTAAGTTCCCCTGGGTTCAATCCCTGGTACTAAATAAATACATACATAAATAAATAAACAGCCGGGCTTGATGGTGCATGCCTGTAATCCCAGAGGCTAAGACAGGAGGATCTTGAGTTCAAAGCCAGCCTCAGCAAAAATGAGGCTCTAAGCAACTCAGTGAGACCCTGCATCTAAATAAGAAATACAAAGTAGGACTGGTGATGTGGCACAGTGGTCAAATGCCCATGAGGTCAATCCCCAGTACCCTTCCCCTCAAAATAAAAGAACAAAGAATGAAAGAAGGAAATAAGGAAGGAAGAAGGAAGGAAATAAATTGCCTCTGTTTAGTTAGCTTAGTGGTGATATATAATGATTGAATTGAGAGTCCTTAAATACCTGGAATCAATAAGTGCCTTCATCTTTTTCAAGGAGCTCTTGAACTTGTTGGAGCATGCCCTTAACACTCAACACTTTCAATTCTACCTTACTTAGCCTTTGCTTCCTTTTTTGTGCCATCTCAAGTTTCTCACATGTGAAACTTTACTGTGTTCTCTGTCTTTCTAGAGTATACTTGTAGTCCTCAATATTTTACAGTACTCCATAGGAGTGTGACCTTCCACATAGGATAATGTTAAAGCTTTTCAAAACCCCCTTTGATATCTTATTCCTCAGTTTTTTTCTCTTTAAGCCTTGAGTTAACCCACTGATTCTTGCAAATTTACCCACAAGTTAAAAAAATTCCTTAAATTGTTTTGATATATGGTCCTAGGATAAATGGTATTTGCACCAGTGAGCTCAGAGTTAAAATAGCCTTGCAAAGTGAAGTTTTCCAAAGAAACACTAGTTAACACTAATAATGATGTTTTTGTTGTTGTTGTTGTTCCAGGACTTTGGGGGATTTCTTCTTTTTTCTGTTCTTTTCAAGGATTGGCAGGGCTGTTCGTTTTTAAGACTATGTAGAGATTGGTAGTTTGTCCATAGATTAGGACATATTAAGATAACACCAGAGTTCCTTATTCTTATGTAGGATATTATGTTTTGTTTGTTTTCTTGAGTAGTGATCCTTGGGTAGCTGAAAATCTTTGATTAATCTCTAGATAGCTTATAAAGGTAATTTTTGACAATACCTAGTAGTGTTCTCTTTGCTTTTTTCGAGACGTTTCAAAAATTTTTTACTGTTTTAATATCACTGATACCAGGGTAATCCTAAATGAAGGAGAGTGTGCCTAAATAAATCTAAAGCTGTGTTTCCCTATCACCTGTCAAGCATTGCTGTGCATTTGGATCAAATGACTGACTGAGATAGTTTCACTTATATTCCATGAGCTGTTTACTTGTCCACATATAATAAGTAGAAGTGAAACAATAGCTGAATTGGTTTTATTAGCAAAATAATCCTAAACAAATAAATGTTGCAACTTTTTCATAAATTTCATCTCATGTTTCAAATAATAGATTTTGTTAAGATAATTTCATTAAATACATGATTTTTTCATTCTTTTCCTGGAATATATTGAAAGTTTTAGAAACTCATTTTCCAGAAGATAAAATAATGGACATATGATCAATTTGTCAGTTCAGTTCAAGGGTTTAAAATCTAAAATGTTTGCAGTAATAATGAAAATACAACTTTGATGTATCTCAGCACCATGTTAAAAACAGTTTCTTACTAAATTAATATATTTTGAATTGATTATGATACAGATATTAATTTGTTGCCTCCAAATTATGATACTCTGCATGTATAAAGTGAATTTATTATTAAGTAAATAATGTAGAACATCAAAAGTTAAACAGAGGAATTAGGAGAGTTAGCTTGGGTATGATACTTTGGCAATTAAATTAGAGTAAAGCTTGAAAAACATAGAGGGAGAGTACCAGAACCTATGAAAGAGTGGGTAGGCAGACTAACTACTAGAGAATACAGAAGAAAAAATAAGTAAAGTTTTTTCAAAGAAAAAAAAGGAGAAAATTATAGCTGGCTTAGAGTGACCAAAAGTAGTAAGAGATGAAGTTAGACACAGCATAATGAAGAAACTGATTGTAAAGCCAATGCAAAATTGTAGGCGAAAGATGGTTAGAGTTTCAACGATGTCAGAGTCTAGCAGTCAGAGGAGAGTACTAGTTTTAGATATATCTTTGGAATTTAGGAGTATTTAAATAGTATGTAAAACCATGAGAGTGGATGAGGACACCTAGGGAGTCAGTGCCGACAGAGAAAAATTAGAAGTTATAAAAGAGAATTTGAAAGGCAAATGAGAAGAGTCCAGTGGTAGAGAAGAAAAATAAAAACCATGAATCTTAGAATCCAAGTGAAAAAAGCATTTCTAGAGAGGAGGGAGTCTATGCATCAATTATTGTGAAGACCTGCAGTACGACAGTATCAGAGTATTACAGTGACCATCTTGTCTCACAAGTCTGGTATCTAAAGTTACTCTTCTATTGAAATATGTGACATGCACTAGCCTCTGATAAAAGTTTGCTTAAATAAAACTTTGTTGAGAGTAAAAAAAAAAGATGATTATATTCACTAGTATCATTATAAATGAATGTTAACTATCTTTTAAAATAATTACTAATATGATGAACCAATAGATAGATAGATAAGATAGATAAGGTTTACTACCTGATTGTTTTAATATTTATTTTGGTACCTGTTGGATAATTTGAATCCAAAAATTTGAAATTTACTATGAATAAACCACAGTAAATCTTGAGTTCTTCCAAATTTAGGTTATAAGGAAGGGAAAATAAACTGATGAAGAATATAAAATAATGTTGCTGCATTCACCTTTAAGCACTACACAGTGAGGAACTATGCTAAAGACTACTAAGAGAGAAAAAAAATCTGTTCTCTAGAGAAGATTGCAAATTATTTCCTTCTGTTCAAGAAATTACCAGTTATGCAGTTTGACACAGTTCATAAAGATTTGCAGCAGAATGGTTTGCTTTCTCTCTTGATGTTTCTGCAATTTGAATTTGGCATTTGAGAAAATGAGGATGCAGCGGAAGAGAAGACAGCTTTCCTTATCTTCAAGTTTTCCTTAACAAAGACAAAGCTCAATTAACATTTTATGACACAGGAATGGCTTTTTACTCCATAGTATGTTTAGTGTGTCTACAATGTGAGATAATAATCTACTACATAGTATTTTTGTTTGTTTGTTTGGGGGGGGAACAATTGGGAAAGGAAGTTTTTGAAATTTTCACTTTGTGACAGTATAAGGAATAAATGTTGAAGAATGATTATTATTAGCAAGAGAAGAACCACGATGCATTTAGATATATAATCTTTAACCCAGAAAATAAAGTAGGAGAGCCCCCCCACGTAGGAGAGCCCCCCTTAAACTGGTGTTAATTATGACAGTGGAAAATCATCATCTAAATTTCAGGTTAGAGCTGAGTTTGTAGCTCTGTGGTAGAGCACTTGCCTTGCATGTGTGAGGCACGGGGTTCAATTCTCAGAACCACATATAAATAAATTAATAAATAAAATAAATTTCCACTCAGCAATTTAAAAACTATTTAAAAAAATTAAATAAATTTCAGTTTATAAGTAAACTAACTCCCTTCCTTCCCTCTCTTTTGTCCCTCCTTCTTTTCTTCCATGTTTCTTTTTTTTTTTAGTTTTTGGCGGACACAACATCTTTCTTTGTATGTGGTGCTGAGGATTGAACCGGGGCAGCACGCATGCCAGGCGAGCGCGTTACCGCTTGAGCCACATCCCCAGCCCCTCCATGTTTCTTTATTACCAATAAGAGTGTGAATACTAAATGCTTCTTCCCTTTCTTACAAAGATAACATATTTTATTAACCATATACAATTTTTAACAAACAATACATTGTGAATCTTTCCACTCAGTACATAGATTGTTTCCTGACATTTACTTTATATTTTTAATTCAAATGTATTATAATAAACACAAAATTACACAAGTGAAAAGGTGTTAGTGACTGCTCAATGATGAATAAATTATACAACAAGCATCAGATCAAGAAATAGGAACTTTCAGCATCTAAAAGTCCTTCCCCTCTTCCAGTCAAGAAAATGCCCCACAGTAGACTCAGCCATATTCTGACCTCTGCCACTATCAATCAATCTTCTTTGTTTTCAAGTCTGCACAAAAGAGATTATACATTTTCTGTATTCTTATTTTGCTCAAAAATTTTTGGAGCATTCATTAATTTCATTCTTTGGTTCATGCACATCTATCACTAGTATTATATTGATGAATGTATCATAACATATTGGTTCAGTCAAACTAATTTGGCTACACTACAGCGTTTAGCTATTATGAAAATTGTCTTTAAAACTCCTGCTTGCTTGTTAGTGAATATAGACAAACACTTCTGTTGGCTATATAACTAGAGATAACATTGCTAGATTATAGGGTATGTATATGCTTGGTTGTAATAGATATTGCCAACTATTTATACTAATTTATATTTTAATTTACATTGTATGAGAATTACAGTCACACATCTATCTTCAACAATACTTGGTATTATCTGTTTTTATATATTAACTATTCTTTTGGATGAGTAGTGGTGTAGCATTGTGAGTTAAATTTGTGACAAATAAGATTTTAATTATTTTTATAATCCACTGGTTTATTTCCTTTGTGAAGTGCCTATTTAAATCCTTTGCCCACTCTTCTACAGAGCATTTGTTTATTTCTTATTGACTTGTTGGAGTTTGTTATATATTCTGGATACAAGACTTTGTATTGTTGGACTTTGTTGGATATGTGTATTGTAAATTTTGGCTCTAATGCTTAAGAGTTATATTTCTGCTCTTTTAATGTTACCTCTTGATGAAGAGGAATTCTTGATAACAATATGGTCCAATGTAAAAAAAAAAAAAAAAAAGAATGGTCTTGTATGGCTCTGCTGTGGTTTGCAAATATCCCACAAACTCTTATGTACCAAAGGTTTGATCCTCAATTGATGGTGGTATTAGAAAGTACTGAAAACTCCAGGAGCTAGTGGAAGGAAGTTGGGTCATTAATAGTTCTCTTGAAGAGTTTACTGTGACTCCAGTCTGTTCCTCCCCTTTTTGCCTCCCAGCCACCCTGAGCAGAACTGTTCTGCCATGTACTCCCATCTTGATTTTCTGCCCCACAACAGGCATAAAGGCAATGGAACTAACTATGGATCGAAACTCTGAAATTATCAAATCTTTGCCTATCACCAAGATTAAATATATTCTTTCTTTTTCCCAAAAACTTTATACACATCAATGTTTATAGCAGCTCAACTCACAATAGCTAAGCTATGCAACCAACCTAAGTGCCCTTCAATAGAAGAATGAACAAAGAAAATATGATATTTATACACAATGGAATATTTCTTATTCATAAAAAATTAATGACTGAATTTTGCCAGTAAATGGATTTATATGGAGACTGTCATGCTAAGTGAAATAAGCCAATCCCAAAGAACCAAAGGTTGAATGTACTCTCTAATATGTAGATGCTAACACACAATCAGGTTAGAGGAAAAATAGAAATTCAGTGGATAAGACAAAGGGGAATGAAAGGAAGGGAAGGGAAATAGAAATAAGAAAGACAGTCAAATGAATTGGACATAACTTTTTTGTATTATATATGAATTCACCACAGTGAAGCTCCATATCACATACAACCACAAGATTGGGATCCTTTTATTATAATAAAATATACTCCATCTATGTATAATATGTCAAAATATACTCTACTGTCATGTATATCTAAGAAGAAAAAAATACAAAAATTCAAAACTAAAAAAAACCTTAAATGTTCAATTTTAGAGTCAGATCTTCAACACACACAAAAAAAACTATGATTGAGTATGGTATAAAATGTAGACAATGTAATGTTATCTAAATTACTTGTATGTTTTGTTTTTTTGTTTGTTTTTGCTTTTTTTGTTCTTTTGCTGTTTTTGAATTTAGGACCTCAAATATGCTAGGCAAGTGCTGTACCACTGAGCTTGTACCCAAAGTCTCTCTAAATTAGCCTTTGCTATTCTAAATGGTTTTCCAAGTATCTTTTAATTGGAAAGGTAAATTTTAGACCATTGAGATAAATGAGACTATCTCTGACCTACTTTCCATGAAAAAAAGATAAGATGAGAATGAAGCTATGCAGACACTAAAAATGTTTTGACCTGCAATCCCAGCTGCTTGGGAGGCTGAGGCAGGAGGATCATGAGTTCAAAGCCAACCTCAGCAATGGTGAGGTGCTAATCAACTCAGTGAGGCCCTGTCTCTAAATAAAATACAAAATAGGGCTGGGGATGTGGCTTACTGAGTGCCCCTGAGTTCAATCCCTGGTACCCCCCCAAAAAATATTTTAAGGCCCATTTAATTTATGGATGTTAGTTTCATGTTTACTAGTAGTATACTAATAACAATTATAATAACGTACATTGAATTTTGGATTTTTATCTTTGCCTGGGATAGTAATGTGAAGTACCACACAATGATGCTGAGTAAGTCCTTCATCAGGACAAAACCCCATCATAAGTTGAGGAGAATCTGTGTATAGAAAATTGACACTCTGCAAGCTCCAAAATGATGATAAAGAGAGAAGAGGTGGCACAGAGATTAAAATGTGGCAGATATGATGAGATGGGATTTACACAGACTTTCCCACTTGGTCAGGTGGTAGATGTTAACCCTCATCAAGGCTTCTCTTGAGAACACCTCTGTTTATGCCCAAGCACTAGTGTGGATCAATAACTAATCACAAACCAACCTCCAGAGGGGGGATAAGATGACCAACATTAATTTAAATTAAACATCTGGATTGACA
This sequence comes from Marmota flaviventris, assembly GCF_047511675.1. Taxonomy (NCBI): domain Eukaryota; kingdom Metazoa; phylum Chordata; class Mammalia; order Rodentia; family Sciuridae; genus Marmota; species Marmota flaviventris. Next base: position 52,167,308 of record NC_092499.1, on the reverse strand, counting down.
GAGACATTAGGAACATTATAATATGAAATGTTTTGCCTAAATGTGGTTAATTTACAAAATTTTTATTTGTGTGCCCTGAGTCAATACAAGTTTCATTTCTAGGCTTTTTCTTATTTTCTGGAAAGAATGCACATGCCCTTTTAGACCCTTTTCTACATTATCTTTTAGATTAGGGTTATTGTCCTAAACCCTAGAGATTTGCCTTTTTTGGTTCCCTTCATCAACTTTCTGAAACAATGTTTTCCGTGGGTTGCATGTGGGTCACCATGCATCAAAGCCTAGTGGATAGAGAAACATATGGTGTCTGGGGATGACCAGTGGACATTTCTCTGGTCAATTGCCCAGGGACAGTGCGGATTTCTATCCCACTCTGTCGTGTCCCACACACACTACCTGAGATGGGTGTGACCTGCCAAGATGCCAATCAACCTGCTGACTCCAAGACATCAGGAAGCAAGACTCCACCCTTGAAAGCTTTTCCCTGCCTTTGATGTACCCCCTTAACTAAACCACCAGGAGATATCTTTCCTTTGTCTAGTTCCAGCTCCTGTGTGGACTAGATCTATCAGGGACTCTGCTTTTTGTAAATATATTTCTGAATCTTTGTGTTGTTCTTCACTAATTATTTTAGACTTTACATTTTCAGGTGACTTATACCCTCCTCCACAGGAAGAAGAACCCCACAATGAGGCGCTGGCCTTTGCCCTCCTTAGTTATTGGTGTATAAATTTCTCAGTGGGATTTTATCCGTCTTTATTTTATGTACTCCACAACTGAGATATTAAATGCAGGGTTCATAACTGTTATAACCTCTTGGTGAATTACACTCTTGCCAACAATATTTCTTTTGTTCTTTTCAAAGCACACAATCTTGAATTCTTTTTTTTTTCTTCTTTCTGTAAGTACTCCTCTGGTATGTTTTCCATCTTTTCTCAATCTTCCTCTTTCATTTGATTTTTAGAGTAATTTTTGCAATGTTGTATAGATGGATTGTGAGCTTTAATTCTTGCCTTTAGTGCATGCCACTCCATCACTTCCTTGAATAGAACCTGTACTATGAGTTTTAACACACATCTTTTTTAGAACTGTATTTAAACAATATTACATTGCAACTACCTGCTCTCTAAATTAACCTCTCTCTTAAAATGTTTTATCTTATTGTCCTAAAATTTATTCAGCTTCAACTTTCAGCATGTTTTACCCTCTTCAGCCATGTCTATTCTGCTCCTTCTATGATAAACTTCTCATCCAATATTAAATTTCAGATATATTTTTATTCATCTTGTGGATTCAATAACCTCTCCTCTACTGAATATATTCATTACACCTGTTATAATGGTCTACTCAATGTGTTTATGTAACATCATTTGCTGTTACTATCATTAATTTTGTTCATTGACTTATATGAGTCTCTTTTATATTATCTGTCCTCAATTATTTGGTAACTCTTGGTGGTAGCAATTTCTATTTAGAATGCTAATATGCATTTTAATTTTGCAAAGTTTAATAGAAGGAATAGCAATGGCTATAAAGTTTTGTATAATTATTTTCTATGACGAGAGTTAGGTAGGTATGGGACAGTTTGTTTTATATAAGTTCCCCTAATTCTTTTGGGATCATCACTGCTCCCAGATCTTGTGCTGACATTTTTATTCATCTTCCAGCCACACTGCTACTGCCCAACAGCACTTTGACTGATCTTTGCTGCCTTATTGGGGAGGGAGCAGCAGGCATCCTGTACACTTCGATTTGCCCATACAGCCAATTATTCCATTAGTTACTTGGATAATCTCCTATTCAAAATTGCTCCTGCTGCTTTTTTCATACCTCTCTACCAAGCATGTGTAGGATGGTGGCTTCTTTCTGATATGATTTCCATTTTTCAGTTAGACCTAATGAAATCTAGCAGAAAACTTCCTTATTTTTCAATGCATTATTCCCTGAAATTTTTTTATGTTCTTTAGTTTTATTTATTTAAAGGGGAAAGGGTAGTTTCCAGTCCATTGTATTAATTGGAACTGTTAACATTATATTTAAGTCATCAAATTTTACAATATTTGTGTTTTTATTACCTATTTTGTCTTTAGCTGCTACTTTAAATGAGAACTAACAAATAGCCTTTGTTATTCTTTGCCGAACCAGGTAATATGTTTGGACTCATAGAGATTAAACTTAGAAAAGAAAGAAGATACGCCAAATTTTAAGGTATACAAGTTTCTATTTCTTTCCTTCTCCTTTTAGCAAGTCATTTAAAAAATTAATGTCTTAAAGTAACAGCCATTTATTATTTCTCACAGATCACAAGTTGGCTAAGTTGCTTTGCTGATCTTGATTGGACTTCTTCAGGGGCTTGTAGTCAACTTCCTGCTCAAACAGAGATTACTCTAGGTTGGCATAAAATGGAATGATTCAGCTCAGTAGGTGTGTCTCATCTTACAGCAGCTACCTAGCTATGTTCTTGTAGCAGAGACAGGGTTATTTAATTCTCAGGAGGTCAAGACTCAGCTGGCACATACATGCTTTCCTTCTGTTGATGAAAATAAGTCCCAAGGTCAGCTCAAATTTAAGAGGAAAGAAAATAGACTTCATGGGAGGAGTTACAAAGTTGCATTACTAAAGGGAAGGTGAAAATTTTGGAAAACCAGACTGTTTCCACTATCAAACACCATCATACAGTTGGCCTTCTGTTTTGCTTGGTTCCTAATCTGAATATTTAACCAACCATGGAATATAAATATTTGAAAAGAAAAACAAATTATCGGTATAGAATATCTACAGACTTTTTTCTTGCCATATCCCTTAAACAATGCAGTATAACAACTATTGAAAATATAAACTATATTAGATATTATAAGTAAAGTAGAGATGATTTGAAGTCTACAGGAGAATATGTGTAGGTTATATGAAAATAATATACTATTTCATATAAAGGACTTGAGATTGATTTTGGTATCCACAAGGATTCCTAAAACCAATCTCCCACAGATCATGAGAAATAACTGTACACTAAATGTCCTTGTCTCCACCCCATCCCCAAATTTTATCTTGATATTTCCTAATATATAGCAAAAGTGAAAGTTTCAACTTACCAACCACCACCTATATTCTATATTTTTACTGTGCTTTTTTTTTATCACATATCTATTCATCTATTCATCATACTATCCATCCATCAGTGTATACTATTTTTTAACACATTTCAAATTAAACTGTGGATATATCAGTTTCTTCTATCTACACCTCCACATTTTAATATAAGAGCCTTTAATATAAGTACATTTGGAATTGGATGACAATACTAGATAAAGTAACACCAGTGGCAAAATAATGCTGTTCTCCTTTTATGTAAGTCTCTGCTCTAAATGAATGACTGACAGACAGCAAGGTCTAGGTATAAGGTAGGGTATCTTCTGGTGTTGTCAGGAAGTAGTCTCCAAACACCAAAACATAGAACACTTAATTCTAGGATAATGATGTGCATAATACAGATGTGATCCTTTGAATTCAGAAGGAACACATTGGATTTATTGCCACCAATCTCTACATGGGAGTTTGGAAATGAGATTAGAACAAATGGTCCTTGTATTATGGTTTGTTTACTCTAATTACGTTGTGTCCTCCCCTCAACCACCCTCCTCACGGTCTCCTGATTTTGCCCAAAGTCCTCACCTAGACATCTTACATGCCAACCTGAGCTTCAGACATGGAGCCTTTTTGGGATCCTGTGAGGAGAAAACCCCTACAGCCTCCCAATTTCTTCATAGCTGCTTATATCTGCTGCTGCTTCCTCTTGCTCTGGTTTACCCAACACTATGATCCCATGTGGTTTTCTGAGTTTCATCAGAGCCGCTGGTCCTTGGGTGAGTCTGTTTTCATTACATATGCTCTTATGGGCACTGTGAAATATCTTTACTCTTGACATATTAAGAATTGTGAAAAAACGGGATGAAAACATACACTTTCCTACTATCTTGAAACAACTATATTAATAAATGTTCCATAAAATAAATGATTAATTTTAGCTAACTAAACATGGAAAACTAAGATGAAAATATTGTTGTCTACCTAATCAAAATTAACTCCAAAGAATCAGTGTGACATTTTTATTTGATTCATGAACGTTACAGATGATAAAAGGGGACATTTTACAAAACTGATAAAATAATTTTGTCATTTACCCAACATTCTTGATGCTTCTTCTCAAATCTTCTACAAGGTTTCCTTCTCTCTTATTCACAGATTATTTCAAAATCTTGCCCATCTCTTAGTGTTTTTCCTCCCTCTTTCATGCCCCTAAAATTTCAGTCATTCTTTTACAGAGAATATAGAGATCATCAGTCAGAAAATTCCTTCACATCTTGTCTCTTTTACTATGAACATATATGCCTCTGTTTTACCCTTAATTTCTTTATTCTCATGCTGAACATATTCTTAACACAGCTAACTGCAGTTGAAATTTGATTCTTATAATAATCTCCAGTGATTTCTGGGCACCTTAAATTATTTGCTATATCTTCTTATACAATTTTCTCATTCCTGCACTTCAGTCTGCCTGTCAGCATTTCAGATGCAATACTGCTTTTCTAGTAAGTGTCAAAAACAATCTCTTTGTTTAAAAATATAATGATCAATGATCATTATTCAGTGGCCGTCATTTTCCCATTCTTTACACTTCTTGAATTGTAAGCCATCACAGTTGTGTTGAAATCCTCTCTTCTATTCCCTCCCTGTTGGGGTCCAGTCATTCACCAAGTCATGAACCTCCTGACTTTTTGTCTAGCCTCCTGAATCCATCTGATTTCCCTCATCTCCACTGACATGTCCACCGAATCCCACCAGGATTAACTCACAGCATTCTGATAGATCTCCCCAATTTCAGCCTGACATCTAGATAGACTGAAATGTCTAAAACAAAGCTGAAAATAGATTTCTTTTTTCTGCCTCAAGCCCAGTATTATTACACTTGTCTTTAGCATAATATTTTTTTTTAATTTCTGTTTATCTTGTCAGCTTCTTTTCTGAACCTATCCCTAAGGTAGGATAAGGATGAAGATATGCAGACACTCAAATTTTTACATGTACATTTAATTTATGGATATTCATTTCATATTAATTATTAGTATAATAATAAATAATAATGTGTAAAATAACATGCTTTGCATTTTAATCTTTTCACAGGCTGGTGATATGTATCAGTGCCATCCTACATCCAAACATATCAAATTACTATACCTACAAATAAACCATGTTGTTTCCCTCGGGGCCCTTAGAGTAATACCATATGACCCCAAAACATCTCCTCCTCTCCAGCGTGATTAACCCACATTCATCCAGCACTTCTTTGATCCCCACAGTACCCAACTGTAATATACACTCAATGAAAGGGCAAAAAAAAATAATGAATGTTTGTGTACTCTCTTTTCTAATTCACTTGTAGCACTTTATTTTGGTATCAGTGCCCATTTATACCTAAATTATCTATAGAAATACCTGATATAATTTACTTTTAAAACCACTAGAAATTGCATAGAGTAGATGAAAATATAGAAATATATTTTAATCATTTAACCTAAGTAGTTACTCCAAATTAAGCCTTTACATCTAAAAAGTGAATATTTTGCCTACTTTATCCATTTTTCTAGCTTGAACCTTCATGTTGTTCAAGGATTAAAAGCCATTAGTATAATTCCAAGTCTCATTAAAAATATATTAATCTTTGTGAAGCACGTTTTAATGTTTATTTGAAATTATACTTAAAAATTGTAATTAGAAATCCATGGATGAGAGCCTTATTTTCATCACGTATCTTTATGAGGAAAGTTGGCCTAAGAGAACAAAACAAAAATAAACACGAAAACAAAAACAAACAAAATAATCTGATATCACTATGGCCTTAACCCAGATAACTCTAAGGAAGGGTTTGCAACCTTGGTTTTTTAGTAAAACTGCAGCTTTCCTATAACACTCACTGTATCAGTGTAGTTTTGTTTGTTTTTGCTAAGATAACAGATATCATAAGCAAAATATATATAATGGACATTTTGAAACAATTTCAATACTATTTAGTGCCAAAGAGAAAAAGAATCTTTAAGAGAATCTTTATGAAACCCATTCTGCGTAAGAGGAAATTATTTCCGAGTTTATATATTTTTCTTTTGTATGTACGTGATCAATCTGATTATGACTAAGGCCATGTGTTAAACCAACAAAAGGAATTTTCCCATCAACATCCAGAAATATTGACCTCCAAACAAATGTTAGCCTCTCAATTGGGCCTACTTATAAACCACTCCCTTCATCATGCTCCTAATCTGAGCCTGTTTTACTTTTCTCCTTAGCATTTTAATTTTCTAACACTCTAAAAATATATATTTAATTTATGTTTCCTCACTAGTAGATAAGCCTCATATAGATAGGGAGTTTTGTCTATCTTGTTTCCTGATAGACCAAGACTACCTACCATATAATAATCTTTCTGAATAAAACTAGGGCAAGTCAATCATATTTTAAAAAAAAAGAAAGAAAAAAGAATTTTTCTCTTGCTTGAAATATAATAAAATGAGCAGATGGGACCGCATTGGCCCTGGATCATGTCACAATCTAAACTGCTCTGTCATTAGAATGCACTATTACTCCATCAGTCTATATCATCTCAGCCCAGCTATAGAAGTAACTGTGTCTAATGTGTCCTGGATTCTGCACTTTAAAATATCAAGAACATTTACTATGCTAGATAAGTAGTCATATTTCATTTTTGTTTATCTTTATTTTGAATTCTAAAATTTAAGTAGTAAAATATCGCAAGGATAATATATATGATTCTAAGATTCTCAGATTAAATGAAATTTTTATATAGAAAATTTGGACATATTTTACTTCACATCTTCTTCTTAAAAGATATATTTGATTTGTTGGTCTTAAAACTGTAGTGAAGCAAAAAAAAATGCAATTATTGGAAAGAACCAGGATTTATTATTTGCTTTCGATAAAATACACAGCATATGAATCTAAAAAGGCTATAAAGAAAATGCATAATAAAATTATCAATGTATTGGTGCTTTTTAAGTTAATAATTATAAGGCTTGAAAGAACTTGATAGATGGAATAACCCTGCTATTTACACATCAAGGTTAGTTTGACACTGAACAAAAACAGTGCTCCTGATGGATGTCCCTAATCTGTAATAAATATGCTACCCATGTTTCATTATTGAAAAGGAGCAAAATGTGCTTTCATATGTAGGTTGCTGCATTTTTAAAAATTTTTCAACTGTTTTATCATCTAAGCTGACAATGAACAAAATACTTGAAATTAAAACACTATCTCTTCCATCATAAACAAGAGTGAGATTTATACAGATTAGGTAAATATTTTCAAATATCATTTCATTAAAATATCATAAAAATAAAGTTAGGCCTTGGTATACTTTATGATATTGCAATAGTGACAAAATATCATAGCATTTAAGTATTGTTAATGTAGCTCAATATTAAATTTGACAAACATTTTCTTCACATAAGGATATAATTAAAATAAGATACTTTATGCTGTACATTCTGTCACTAATAAAATAGTGGAAGGGGTGGAGATAATACATGGGCTCAGCAATATGAAATTTCACTCACTAAAGCTGACCTAGCTTTTGTCACTGATGAGTGCTCTATATTCCAGTAGCACAGACCAATACTGAATCTTCATGTGATATAATTCCTAAGGGGTAATCAGCCAGCAACCTGATGGCACTTTGATTATATTGGGTTGCTTCCATTTTATGAAAAGGACAGTATTCTGTTCTTACTAAAAAAGAGACTTTCTCTAGTTAAGATTTGCCTTCTCAGCATAGAATTCTTCCGTAGAAATGATCATCCATGGATTTATAAGATACCTTATCCACTATCACAGTATTCCACTGAGCACTGTTTCTAATCAAGGAACAAACTTCACAGCAAATGAAGTGATAGATGTGGCTTTATAGAATAATAGAATAAAAGAATAATATAAATAATATATAATAATAGAATGTTCTTTTGAAGACAATTACAATGCCAGCTAGGTGGCAATTCCTCACAGAGTTAGGGAAAAGTTTTCCAGACAGCTGAATATACTCTGATTTAAGCTCAATATGTGATGCTGTTTTCCCCATAGCCAAGATTTTGGGGCTGAGGAATCAAGGAGTGGAAATAGGAATGACATCATTCACCATTCTCCCTAGTCACACACAGCAAAATAGTTTCTTACTACCTATGTGACTTGTTCTATTCTTGCCTAAAAGATTTAGGAGTTCCAAAGGCAGGAATGCTTTCACCATGGTATATAATATTGATTCCATTGAACTGGAAATTAAGAATCTCACCTAACTACTTTGGGCTCTTCATGTCTTTGGATCAATATGCAAAAAGGGAATTACTGTGTTAGCTTAGATGGATGATCTTGATTACCTGGGATGGATATCAAACTATTACTGTATAATGGAGGTGAGAAAGAGTATGTGTAAAATACATAAGATCTCTTAAGGCATATTGTAGTATCAACATACCTTGTGATTAAAGTCAGGGGAAAACTACAACAATCCAATTCAGGCAGCACTACTAATTGTGCAGATTCTTCAGAAATTAAGGACTGAGTCATTTGGCCAGATAAAAGTTTATGGCCATATGAGATACTTCCTTGGGGCAAAGGAATCTAGAATGTGCAGAAGAAGAAAGGGGTTCTACCTCCCACCTAAAATCATGTCATGCTATAGAAATGAGAAATATAATTGTCATATCTTTATTTTTGAACATGTATATTTACAGCAAATATCTATATTGTATCCCTCTATTATTCTTTTATCAAAGAGCATAAGATGCTATATCATAGCATTTAACTATTATTAATGTAACATCATAGCAGAAATGCTCCTCAACTTATGATGGGGTTACACTCTAATAAACCAATGTAAGTTGAAAGCATTGTAAGCTAAAACTTAATTTATTTAATCTAACTAACTCAACATCATAACTGAGAAATACAATGAAACTTAAAGTGTTGTTTGCTTTTGTGATCATGTGCTGACCAGAATCTTCCATTCCATGTACTTTCCAATGTCAGAGGAGAAGATAATACCACATATTACTAGTGCAGAAGATCAAAATGAAAATTTTGAAGTATTTTTTTCTGCTGCATGTACATCATTTTTACAATACCAAAAAGTATGTGTATGTATGTGTGTATATATATATACATATATACACACACACACACACATACACACATACACACACACACCAAACCACTGTAAATATATGTATACACACACACACACACACACACACCAAACCACTGTAGATTAAGTATGTATTGTACACACACATAGAGGGATATATACACATACATATATAGGGTGTATACACACACACACACATATATATACATATTTAGGGTATATACACACATACACACACACCAGGGATTAAACCCAGAGGCACATAACCACTGAGCTACATCCCCAGGTATTTTTCTTTTTCTTTTGAGACAGGGTCTCACTAAGTTGTTTAGGAACTTACTAACTTGCTGAGGTTTGCTTCTTGACTTGCAATCTTTCTGCCTTGACCTCACGAGTCACTGGGATTACAAACCTGCATCACCACGCCCAGCTACATCTATATTTAAGTTTCAGAATATAAAGGAGAAGGTTGGGAATTGCCCAGTGAATTTTCATGCTGTTCCATGGAATAGCTTGATGTATTTTCAGTTATATGCAGGCTAGTTATGTTAAGTGAAAGGATAACTTTTAATAAAAATATTAACAGAAATCTTTGAGTTTAAAAATACACTAAATATAATTTAAAACATTATATGAGGCATCAATAGAAGAATAGATCAAACAGAACAGAAGAATTAATGGACTCAAAGATAGGCTAGTTGAAAATGTACAGAGAAGAAAAAAGAAGGAGGAGAAATGAAGAAAATCCATAGGTATTATGGTATGGCATTAGAAAATCAAATATAGAGATTATTTGGTTCAAAAGGGACTTGAGTATGTTAAAGGGGTAGAGTTTATTCAAAGTTATAAAACATCCCAAACCTGTAGGATACAAATGTCTTTTCAGGTACAGGAAGGTCAATGGGTACCAATCAAATTTAACTCAACCAAATCTATTTTATGATATCTTATAATCAAGCTCTCAAAGTGAAAGAAAAAATACGAGATTCTCAAGGCAGCAGGAGAGGTGCAACAAATAATACATAAAGATGTTTAAATTCACATGACAGTAAACTTCTTAGAAGATATTTTATAGGACAGGAGAGAGAGACATGAGATTTTCATAGTACTGAAGGATAAAAGAACAACCCCAAACTACCAACCAAGTGTAATATGCTCAGTCAAGTTTTCCTTTTAAAATGAAGGAAGGATAGTGAACAACCAGAGAAATGAAAAACTGTCTCCATTTGTGTACAATTAATTAAAATGCATTCTGCTATCATGTATAACAAATTAAAACAAATAAGTACATTTTTAAAAATAAAATTTAAAAATGAAGGAAGGACAAAGACATTCCTAGACAAATAAAATTGAGGAAAAAAATAATTTCTTCCAAAATTGACCTAGAAGAAATGCGAAAGGGAGTTTTTTCATGCTGAAAGAGATGAGTTATCAGAAGGTATAAAACTCAGTGGCAGGAGTAACTATCTGGACAAATTAAGACTGCTCTAATATTAGACAGGGTACATAAGCCATTTATATCTTTGGTATGAAGACTAAAAACATTGTAAAAAGTAATAATAACTACATCAGTATGTTAAAAGATAGGTAGTACAAAAAGATGTAAAATGGGACATCAAAATTCAAAATGTGCGTAGGAATAGAGGGGAAAAGAATTTTTATAAGCACATTTCTCTGTTTTTATTTATATTTTGTTTATATTAATTAAATTGCTATCACTTCAATACAGATTGTTGTAATAAAAATATTTTTGTAAGGTATATAGTAACAACCAAGAAAAATTTTATAATAAACAAACCAAAAGTAATAAACTAGGAATCAAAGCACATTACCAGAGTGAATCACTTAAGCACTAAATAAGACTGTCATGGAATGAGAAGAACAAAAGAACTATAATAAAATGATAAGATAAGTTATAAAACGGCTGCATAAAAATTATTTGTCAACATTTACCTTAAATGTAAAGGGCTCAAATTCTCTAATTAAAAGACAGTGACTGAATTAATTTAAAATCAAGACTGAATATTATATTGCTCACAGGGAACTCATTTTACCTCTAAGGACACACATAGACTGAAAGAGAAGTGGTAGGTTAAGATATTCAGAGAAAGCAGGAATAACCTCAAATAGATTTTGAATTAAAACAGTAAAAAGAGACAAAGGGGGCCATTATAGAAAAATAAAGGGTTAAATTTAGCAAGAAGAAATAGTGATTTTAATTTATATGCACCCAATACCAAAGCACCAACTATATAAAAGAAATATTAGTTGACTCTAATGCAGTAACTGTAGGAGATTTTAACACTCACTTTCAGCAATGGCAGATCATTCAGACGCAATTAACAAATAATTCTGCACCCTAGAACAAATAGACCTAATAATCATTTACAAAACATTGTAACCAAGAGCTGCAGAATATACATTCTTCTCATTAGCACATGAAACAGACTCCATGATAGGGCAAACAATAGGCTGTAAAATAAGTCTCAACAATTTTTTTAAATGAAGTTATATCAAGTATCTTTTCTGATCACAGTTCAATACACCTAGAAATCATAATAAGAAAATCTTTCAAAACAAAATAGAAATAAAAGACCTTTCTTTGTAACAACCAATTTGTCAAGGATAGAATTGAAAAGAGAATCAAAAGATTTCTTCATATAATTGAAAATAGACATATAACACATCAAAATATATAGAATAAAGTAAAAGGAGTACTAAGAGAGAAGTTTATAGCAATCACCATCTACACAAAAATGCAGAAATATCCCAAATAATCAACCTATTGTTGAATTTCACAAAGATCCAAAAACAAGAAGAAACCAAGTTCAAAATTAGTACAAGGAAATAAATAATAATAAAAATCAGAACAGAAATAAATTAAATGGAAACAGTACAAAGGATTAACAAAACAAAGAGATGGTTCTTTAAAAAAGAAAATTGACTAAGTCTTAGCTATACTGAGAAAAAAAAAGAGCAAAGACTCAAATAAATAAAATCAGGGATAAAAATGTAGACATTAAAATTAAGATGAGAGAAATGCAAAGGATTATTAGAGATTGTTCTGCACAGCTATATGCCAATGAATGTGGTAACCTAGAACACCTGGTCAAATTTCTTGACATAAATAGCTTACCAAGATTGAATTATAAAGAAACAGAAAAACTTACTATTTCAATAATAATAAGACTAAATCAGTAATAAGACTCTTCCATCAAAGCAAAGCCCAGAACAAGATGACTTTATTGCTATTTTAGCAAACATTTATAGAAAAACTGATACCAATTCTTAAATTACTTCAAAAAATTTAAGAGAAGGGGATTCTTCCAAATTTATTTTATGAGAGCAGCATTACCCTGATATCAAAACCAGATAAGAACATTATGAAAAAGAAAACTACAGGCCAATATTCTTCAGGAACATAGATGTAAAACTCCTTAACAAAATCCTACCTAACCAAATGCAACAGCAATTAAAAAGTTTATTCACCAAAATCAACTGTGACTCATCCCAGAAATGAAAGAATAGCTTAACACATGGAAATCAATAAACATGAAATGCCTCATCAACAGATAAAAGAAAAAAAAACAAACATGATCATATGGATAGATGCAAAAGATAAATTTGATAAAATTCAACATTCCTTCATGATATGTTACAAATTTATATGGAAATTAAATATGACATAAGTAAGTGTGTATGCATACCAAACTGACAAAGGGTGGATTTGCAATGGTTGATTTTATGTGTCAATTTGGCTAGGCCATAATTCCCAGGTTTTTAGTCAAACATAAGTTAAATGTCACCGTGAAGGAATTTTTTAGATGAAATTCACATTTAAATCAATAGATTTTGACTAAAGCAGATTAGACTCTTAATGTCATGGGCCTCATATTTTCAGTGAAAGGCCTTATGAGAATATATATTCTCCCAAGGAAGAGGAAACTATGTCTTCAGACTGGCTTTTTGCCTGAGGGACATCAGTCCCTCTCTGGGTCTCCAGTCTGCTGGCCTGTCCTAAAAATTTTGGACTTTTTCCAGCCTCCATAATCCCATGAGCCAATTCCTTAAAATTCTCTGTCTCTTTCTCTCTACAAAAACAAACACACACATTCACATACACTATTGGTTCTGTTTTTGTGGGGAAAAAAACCTGGAAAAAAATTGGGGGCTATTCCCAATTTATGTTTTATGAATGAAGAAATAAATGGATGAGTGAGGGTTGACTTGCTGCTGATTACCTACTCATTTTCAGATAAATTGCTCCAAATATATTCACATCAAAATAAGCCAGGTGTCTTTATGTCTCTGCGGTTTTGTCTATCTGGTTACCACTCACTAGAATGTAACTACCACTACTTTGAAAACCTACTTTTTATTGGCCCTTTAAAATTTAGCCCAACAGCACCTCTCAACGTTATTCCTTGACATCTTTTCCTGTACTTAAGACTAAACTATTTGCCATCCACACCCATGAGGGAAGAATCTTGCCCTATTTATTCCAGACTAAATTCTAAATATCATTTTCTAATTGGTGTCCTTTAATGGGTTGTGATCTCTTTTAAAAATTGCTAAACTATTTCCTTAGCATTTTCCATGCCTATGTAATTGTACTATGTAAGGATTCATTCTTTATTAATGCTGGATGAATAAACAGAAAATTATTTCATTCATTATACCACTCTCTATCCTAATTATAGTGATGATAACATGATGCCTTCTATTTTTGTTATTAATGGACTTGGCCTTCTAGATGATATTTATGCACTTTATTCAATTATGAGTGAAGTTCCATTAGGTTTTACTCTAAGATAAGAGAGCACCTACCTTAAAAATCTAAATTTTTGTCTCCAAACACTGCCATTTTGGCTGAAGCTGAATCAAACAATTCACATTTTTCAAAAGTAGACAGGGGAAACAGAGCCCAAAGTAACTACTGAATGAAATAAATGTCAATAATGTTTAATCACATTTTTAATGCAGGAAAAGATGAATTTGCCCAAACTATCTGAATCTAACCCTAGGCATGTATGAATCTAGCTCTGTTCCAATATTGGCTTGGGTTTTGTGAAACCAATAGAATATGATTTAATAAATATTCTCTGTTAATTGGCCACCTGGTCAGACCAGTTTGTTCTGTTGTAAAACTCATCCTGTTCCCATATGGCCTTCCTATTGTGATAGCATTCAGCTTCTTTGAACATTTGCTTCATGCAGTTTTTATGATAATATTGTGGGCATTGCCTCAGTAAATATTGGTAATGCTGAAAAATCCTGCATTGTTTCAAGGAAACCAAATTTATATACAATATAAATTCCTTCCTTTCCACTTATGAACAAGGAAAACAAACTGATCCAAAATGGTTGTATTTTTTTAATCAAATTAGATAAAAATGACAATATTTTAGAAAATAGAATTATAGAGTGTTTAGGACTTTCAGATATAGAGAAATAAAGTTCCAAATATATTTCAGTCATTTCTCAGCTCTCTACCTAACTCCATACCCAACTACTATTTAAAATCTATATTTTTTTGATATGATAGAGCTTAGTGTAATATATTTATTAAATGAATCTGTGAAGTATTTTCCTTGATACTGTTTTTTTGTCAAAAGAATTAACTTGTAGACTCACTTCCCTTATAACATGATAAATCTATTTATAAAATATCATAATTAAATCACTTGATGGTATCTGTACTTTAGGCAGGTGGCCTTCAGAATATTTAGACTACTGCATTGTTACTCTAGATTATGTGAACTGGACAAAAATGGAAGTCACTCCTTCATGTTCAATAAAAGTAGATGTTAATGGAAATACATTGGCTATCTAACATTACTACATATTTCAGATTTTCAAAGACTTGTCTATATTTGCTCTGAAATATTACTTAACATTAGAATCTGCACAGAGTATATGAAGAGAGAATTTGAATTCCATGTATATAACTCATTGAGAGAATATAGATTAGAACTGAATATTCATGATTCTGTGAACATCCCTTCAATTTTCCAAGATTAGCTACAATCATATCACTCATAGATACTTTTCTATAGTGGAGATTGATAAATCCTTACATGGTATGGATAATACTCCTAGGATGTAACTACATGAGACTAGCAGAGATTATTTTGCTTGACACTCTTGTGGTTGCACACAGGACAATCTAGACATAGCTTTGCATCAACTTTATGATAATGTCTAATAGCCTAACACACGTGGCTACTTTTATTTAACAGTTTGACATTTTATGTCAGCATTAGGTAAACAAAATGTGAAGTTTGGCTACAATATGTATTCTGAGATTTTTGTTCAGTCCTATTGTGTCTGACTTGGTTAGAAGGTTAAAGAGCATGAGGCAAAGAGTTTGTCTTCAACCAGATTTCCCCTAAAACATACTAAAACAAACATGCTCAGGTCTGTTGTTATGTGTCAGTTATGTTTTGAAAAATACATCTGAGTACTTTCATTGAGTTTAATACATTAAGGTCCCACAAAGTTTCAGAAGCTAAATTGTTATTTAGGAAACTTTTATCCTTCCACTAAAGGATACCTGTAATCTGTACTTCTATATAGAGCTTATAAAGCAATGCTCCTAATCTCTAAATTCTGTTATTGGAATCCTCTAGATGAGATAAAGAAGCAATTTTAATTCATATGCTTCTTCCTTCCCTCATAGCCAGGAATCCAGGTTTTCAATTATTCTGAACAACAGTGTATTTTATGTCCAACTTATCTATTACTTTGAAGTAATCATTATTTCCTATTTCAGTGATGATACAGACTTTTTATTAATATTATAAAACTTCAACAGACACGGTTAGCATTATACTACTAATAAATATGAAGCACCATAAGTTAAATGTACATTATTAGTGACTTAGTTAATTTTGACTGTCACCTTTTCAGCTACTGAACAATTGCCCTGAAGCACACTGAACACTTGTAAATTTTTCTTAATAAGCTTTCTTTGCCTTCCCTCCACATCTGTACATGTTCTACCTGTAAGGATCAATTTCTTAAGTTGCACCTATACTCTGATGGTCCTCTGATTTGGTTCTGGCACTGCATTTTCCAGGACCCAGTTCCCATCTCAATTCAACTCAACTTGGGTTCCATGTATCTTAGATGCTTCCCCGGCACCCAGTACTTCCATTACCACAGGTTTGTCATGGGGCTTTGTACAGCTCCGTTAACTGCTTCTTCCTCCCATAGTAAGGTCCTTGAAGACAATAGATGAAATTCTATCCATTTCAATCCATGAATAAAAACCCAATTTCTAGGCTATTACTACCTAAAAATGGATTCTTCAAATTGCTTTCCATAGTATTCTAGTGTCCCCACAATTAGCATAATGTCATCAGTAGTGAAAAAAGAACTTCCCATTACCTGATATTGGGATTCATGATATTGAGATTATTTAATTTCAGCCTAATAGAGTTTGATATAGAAGGGATCATGTGTGCAATTTATGTGATCACCACTATTTTTAAGAAAAAAATAAGAACTAATCTAACTACATCTTTCATAAATTACTACATTCCAAGTGTTTTATAGTCTAACTCACTACATTAGATGTTAAGGATCATCCTGGGGTACTAAGAAAGATTTACCAAAGACCTAAACATTAACATTAAGAACTTCAGACAACGCTTTAAAGCTCCAACAAAGTAGGAATGAAAAGAATATAGTATTTTAAAGTAAACCAAAATTTCATGTCCATTTCATCAAACATAAGTATTTAAACTAGATAATTCCAGAATGTACTTTTTCTCTAACATTGACCATATTTTACTGCAATATCCATATACATAGGTAATGAATAAACAAAAGCTAGGGAGATCACTGAATTTAAATAAACCAAAATATATTTATTCTTATGAATAAATAATTTTCAGAGTACCATGAACAAATATGCAAATGTAAATTGCATGATGCTCTAGTTCACATTTCCTTCTAAATCTATTACAAACGTGTTCTTCTAAGAAAATTTTAGCTGACCTACCCAAAGTTACAATGAAATTTGAAAGAATATTTGATTTTGTTTACACACACACACAAACATTTCAATTGCTTTTTTTCTTGGGAGAGACAATTTTTTCTTAATCTTAGGATACTCTTAGATTAACAGAAAAGTTGAAAAGATTTATGAAGAGTATCTTGTATACTCCATATCCAGTGTTGCCTTTTGTTAATACCTTTTAATATTTTGATTTAAATATTATTTAAAATATTAAAATTTTAATATATTTGCCACAATTGAAGGACCAATATTGATACATTATTGTTGAGTAAAATTTATAATTTATTCAGATTGCCTTAATTTTTGCTAATTTTTCTGTTAAAGTGTGCCATGTAAGCTAGATCTGGTGGCGCATGTCTGTAATCCCAGCAGCTATTGTTTATTTGCATATTAATTCTTTCACTATGATTTTCCAGACAAACTTTCATCAATTGTGGTCATATTTCAAAATTATTTAACTGGAAATACAATAAAATGTGTAGATATTTCTTGGTTAGATTTATATCACACTTCAAAACATCCTTGTATCAAGTCATTTAATGTTCTGCAAAGAAATACAATAAGTTATAGAAGGAAATAAACACATTAGAATTTATTTCAGAGAATTGACTTATGCTTAAGGATTGGAGTATGAAGTCCTTCAGGCATACTGGTAGCCTGGAAGTTTCATGCAAGAGTTAACATTGCAGTGTTGAGGGAAAATTTGTTTTTCTTCAGAAAAATATTTTGATGTTAAATCTTTTCAACTGATTATATATGGTTGTTAGTGCTTAGATGTGAGGTGTCCCCCAAAAAGCTCATGTGTGAGACAATGCAAGAAGGTTTAGAGGTGAAATGATTGGGATATGAGAGTCTTAACCCAATCAACGAATTAATCTGTTGATAGGGATTGAGTGGTGGCTATGGGCAGGTAAGATATAACCAGAAGGAGGTCGGTCATTGAGGTCATGCTTTGG
The DNA here is from genome assembly GCF_047511675.1 of Marmota flaviventris. NCBI lineage: Eukaryota > Metazoa > Chordata > Mammalia > Rodentia > Sciuridae > Marmota > Marmota flaviventris. The sequence goes on along the minus strand of NC_092499.1, from coordinate 52,149,124 downwards.
GGTGCATATTTTGTGATCTGAGTTTGGTTGCTTTTGTTCTGCTTCTTGGTGGCCATGTCCCCAGATGCTTTCCTCTGCAACACTCCAATGCCATAATGTTAGATTTCACCTCAAGCCCCAAGGAATTGAACTGGCTCTCTAGGGACTGAGAACTCTGAAACTGTGAGTCCCCAAATAGATTTCCTCCTCTAAACTTGTTCTTGTCAGATCTTTTAGTCACAGCAGTGAAAAAGCTGACTAAAACAATGGACTGAAAATATTATCATGAAAATTTACTCTGCCTACAGTCAAATGATTGTAGATGTTAGTCATTTCTACAAAATACCTTCACAGCCTATACCTGGATTAATATTTAGTGAACAACTAGGTATTAAATAACTAAACTGATACATAAAATTAACCCTCACAATTTGCAATAAGTTATGTGTGTAAATATGTGTGTATGTGTGCATGTATATATATACATATATGTGTGTGTGTATATATATATATATATATATATATATATATATAGTCATACAGTCCTAAAATACAGATTATATATAAACAAATTTTCTTCTTAAAATGATAATTTTATCATTTTATGTATATTTTGTTGGCTTTTCTGTAGGTTCTGTTTTTTTCTATGTAATTTATTTTGCAGATGTGATAGAGTTCTTTATAAGTTGTATATTATAAGTATTAACACTAATGTATGGGAAAGAAATTTTAATATAGCTATGTTGAATCAGCCACCTTTTTGGAAAAACATTTTCACAAAAGTACTTGTCTGAATGTTGAAATGCAGGTGCATCATCTATTTTGTATTCTAACATTTTTTTACTGCTTAAAGAATTTAAACTGTGACAGGTGCATTTAAATACCATTAGTCTTATCCTAAACAGAGGCCAAACTACATGTAAGTCAGGATTGTTAAAATTTAGAGTGTTCCTCTTTTTATGATAGCCTTCCATTGTATTTTCATATGTGCAATAGGATGTAAAATAATGGAACTGATGGTGTTCTGGAAGAATATAAAAATTTAGATTACTGGAAACATGTTTATAAATTTAAATGGTACAGAAAACATGTGATAAGACTAAAGATAGAAGAATAGACATCATCCCCTGAATATTAACTTCAGTGTGGTACGAAAGGCCCTGAAACCTGCAGAGATCTGGACTTTACTATTAGATAACGAGAATCAGTTATTCTCTATGTGGAATTTAATTCCAATAGTTACATTTATTGACTCCTGATAACATCAACTCAATTATTTTGCTTTCCTCAGACTTCCCACTTTTTAGAATATAAATTGGTGCTCCACATTCAAATATTCCTACAAAAATTTTAAAATGTTGTCATACATTTCTAAAATACAGATTTTTTTTTTTTAGAGAAAAGGATCAGTCACAGTAAAGATTAAGGCCTGTAGAGTAAATAAAACAAATTTTATTATTGTAAAACACACAAATTATTGAGAGGACAAGTTGTGATTTTTACAGTACATGTGAGATAGTAAACTGACTTAATATCCCTCAAGAAGCACAATTAAATTTACTTACTTACTTTCAATACTACTTATTCTTTTTCACAGGAGAAAAGTCTCCTAAATAAAATGTAATTGTATAGTTATGTAAATTTTACACAATATCTAAAAATCACTCCAACATGTTGCAAAATGGTAACAAAAATTCCCAAAGTTAGATATTAGTTTTACAGCATTGCCATTTCTACATGGGCTCAATGATAATCCAAAGTGCAATCATGTGAGGCAGCAACAGAATCACTGTTTAGTAGTGCTTAAAAATACATTATGGTATACTTTTTGCCCCACATCCTCACCAACTTATTATTACTTGTATTTTTGATAATTGTCATTCTTACTGGAATAAGATGAATTCTCAGTGTAGCTTTTATTTGCATTTCTCTAACTGATAGACATGTTGAACATTTTTTTTTATGTTTGTTGACCAATTGTATTTCTTCTTATGTGAAATCCTGTTCAGTTCTTTTGCCCATTTATTAATTGAGTTATTTGAGGTTTCTTTTTTTTTTACTTTTTGGTGTTAAGTTTTTTGTGTTCTTTATATGCCCTGGAGATCAATGCTTTATCTGAGGATCAGGTGGCAAAGATTTTCTCTCATTCTGTATGCTCTCTCTGGTAGAAATGCAAATTGGACTATGGAAAGCAGTATTGGAATAGAACCACCATTTGATATAGTTATCTCACTCCTCAGTTTATACCCAAAGGACTTAAAATCAGCTTACTACAGCAACACAGGCATATCAATGTTTATAGCAGCTCAATTCACAATAGCTAAACTATAGAAACAGCCTAAGTGCCCTTCAACAGATGAATGAATAAAGAAAATGTGGTATGTATATTCAATGGAATACTACTTAGCCATAAAGAAAAATGAAATTATGGCATTTGCCGGCCAATGGATAGAACTGGAGAATATTATGCTAAGTGAAACAAGCCAAACCCAAAACCAAAGGCAAAATGTTCTCTCTGATGGGCAGATGCTAACTCACAATAAGGAGAGGGGAGGTATGGATTAGACAAAGGGAAACGAAGGGAAGGGAGGGAGAATGGGAATAAGAGAATGAATCATACATTACTTTTCTATGTGCATATATGATTACACAACCAATGTAATTGCACATTACGTACAACAAGAAGAATGAGAAGTTATACTCCATATATGTATAATATGTCAAAATATATTCTACCATCATGGATAACTAATAAGAACAAATTTAAAAATGCATTGTGGTAGAAAGGAACAGGATGAAAATTAAGAATCACACATAGAACAAGAATGTCATCTACAGTGGTGGAAAGGTAAAGACATAGAAGAATGCCTGTATATATGTATATCTTCAAGTACCACAAGCAAGTTAGTTAGCACAGTAAAGAAGGAACATTCTATCTAATCCTCTTGTTTTATTTGAATGCGACTTCAACTGAATGGATTTTTTAGTGTCATTGGTGTGCTCAATTTACATGGCAAACCCAAGATACTAAGAAAATAATTTTAAAAGTTGTTTCTTCCACTGGAGCCACTGGACTGGAATTACAAGCAAAACATCTATGAGAACTATGAACAATTACTTTAGAATGTAATTTCCCTATAAAGAGCTATTCTTCGATCTCATAGTGTTTTCATGAAGCGACCAGTTTGATCTATTGGATTTTAATCACTATTTTTTTCAAGTTTTAAAATTTAAATATCTAATGAGCAGCCATGGGTAAGCTAAGGACAAAGAAAGTGAGAAAGCTGAATGCCAATGACCTTCAGGAAACCCAGTCGGCAGAAATATCAAGATTAATGTGTTGGTTTGAGTACAAGGGTGGGGCTGTTTCTTGGATAAGAAGCTTCCAAAGATGTTTCCTGAATACCTTCTTGAGAGTGATGCTGCAAATCTTTTCCACCCTATATCTGCTCTCTCCATCAGAATAAAGATTCATTCTGGAAAACCTTGCCAACCTTCCAGATTCTGAATACATTCTGATTTACTGAAGAACACAGACATTGAATTAGAGTTTAGTGGTAAACATATTGTGGTTCTTTGTCATTAACCATGTAAGACATAGATAGTAAACATTAGTCAGAAAATATCATTCTTTAATATTTTTTAACCGAAGTTATGATAAAAATGATTTTTCAGTTTCATCGAACTTGCTGTCATATAATCAACCCATGTCAGAAAAGTACACATGCAAATTACTCATCTTAACCAAAATAAAACAAAGTCCTAGAGTACTAAAAATACATATATATTTTAAAAAACATCCCCCAAATACCAATCTTCCTTTCTTAAACATTTTATTTTTCTCTCCTCTCATACATATATTATCTGTTGTTTGCCTGCAATACCTTTTCACTGTCCCTGTATATTGTTTAAATCCCTCAAATCTTTGTCCATATTCCCAAAGGTTTATCACCACTGTGTGACAAATCACCTGTACCTTTGCAGACACAGGTTTGTGTATCTGTAGGGAGCCCTCCTCCTGCTGACTGAAAAAAAACCAAAATCATTAGATTCTATTTTTTTTAAATTATGCTTCTCTGCCTCCTGCTGATATAATCTGATACAGAATATAGGTAGGTCCTGCTGCCATAGCATAATTAAGTGGCAGACTCTAACAGCAGGACCTCTGACAATATCAATTTAAAATGCTTTTAAATAAACACATTTCATATGAAAGATGCATAGCAATTTTCATAGAAAAAAAATTATCAAAACACATGTTTGTGGTGTATCTACAGTATTTATTCTGACTACATTGAAGGAGAAAGAAGAAAACCGGTATGAACTCCAAGTTGCCTGACAAAGAGAAACATGCAGTCACCTGGGTTAGCATTTTTTCTTGTTCTACAGTGAAAAGAGAGAAAAACAAAAAACAAAGGCTAACATCAGGATAAAATCTTACAGAGAAAAATTTTACTATTACAATTCATGGCATTTGCACTAGGCAAAGCAGGCATACACTAAAAATTTTTGAGAATAAAGAAGATGCTGCATTTCTAATGGTGTTTGAAAAAGAGTGTCCACATAAACTTGATTTTTAAGATTTTTTTTTTTTACATTGGTAACATTTTTAGTTCCACTTATATTTTGCTATGGTTTTCCAAATGCAATTACATTTACAGAAGAACACATCCACTGCTTAGATCTCACATGTAGGGGTTGAATCACAAATGAACTGTGAGGAGGCTTCCTTGTGGAATGCAAATTCCTGAAGCCTGTCCCAGGTTTCTATTTGGTTGCCTCTCTGAGCACTTATGCTGATGCATTTTTGATTCTCTCATAGATTTCACATGTTTGTCATGTTGGACATCCTTCACCATATGTAAATAAGATGACATAAAAGTAGAAATGATTTTATGCATACCATAGTATAGTGCCACTTTTACATATGTATTAAGCAGTTCATGATTACTTTATATCAAAAAGAGACAATAGAGTAATTTAGAAATTTTTTTTCAATATTTATCAGAACCTAAATTAATAATGCCACGATAATAATAGAATTTATTTCTTTGAATCCAAACTTTGCCATTTATTAGTGTCTCGGTGATTTCAAATTTACTTTAAGAGAGATATAAATGTGTTGAGCACATTAGCACACATCTGTAATCCCAGTCATTCTGGAGGTTGAGGCAGGGGACTCCAAATTCAAGACCAACCTCAGCAACTTAGGGATTTTAAGCTGCCCCTAGCAAATTTAAATTGCCCCAAGCAATTTAATGAGACCCTGTCTCTAAATTAAAAATAAAAGGACTGGTGATGTGGCTCAGTGGTAAACACCCCCTGGGTTCAATCTCCAGTATACAAAACAAAAACAAAAAAACACAAAGATTAGAAAAAAGAAATATGTAAATATTCCTAAAATTAGATTTTTTTCTTTCTTGTTTTTTAATCTTCTAGTGCCCAGCACATGGACAATGCAAGTTTGATTATTTAGTAAAACTTTTAATACTATCTATTCAAGTCAGGAAAATAAGCCAGATGTTTAAGATCATGGTAACATTGGGGAAAAAGAGAACAAAAATTCACCCTTTTGGGACAGAGGAATAATTCAATGTAAGGGGTTGGTTGAACAAGGATTCAAGAACTAGCATGAGTGGCTCATATCTCTAGGGGAAAGAGAGAAAAAAGAAGAGGTTGGGGTTACTAGAACCCAGAAACTGATAGGAAAAGCCTCTTAGCCTCATGTCTCTGAAAAGGAGGCACTACTTGTTGCTATTGATGTACATGAGAGATTGCATCAAGGCTGCTTTGGGAAATACGGAAAAAATCAAACCTGAGTAACAGAACCTACAACCACTGAGACTGTGCTGAGATGGTTACCTTCAATTTCTTTCATTCTTTCTTCTCACATGAAAAGTTACCAAGCTCTGTTCCTTGGCTTTGCAGCTGGACAGAGCTTGGTAACTTACTTGGTGATCTGATCTCTCAGAATAATTGTGATATTCTGAGAGATCAGAGGTTAGGTCATAAAAAAATCTTGAAGTATCTGTCTTTGTCTCTTGAAGTCTTTTTCTTGGAACACTCTCTCTCGGAACCCAGCCACCATGCTTAGAGATACCCAACTCACCCAAAGAGGCCATGTGTAGGCACTACCACAGACTGCCCAAAGGAAGCAAATATTACAGAAAGTAAATACTTGATAGACAATAATATTAATAATTAAAATGATCATTAGAAATGTCTCATCACTGATTCTGAAATTCAATTAAAAACCTTGCCAGACACTATGGTACATGCCTATAATCCCAGCTACCCTGAAGGGTGAGGCAGGAAGATTATACATTCAAGGTAAGCCTCAACAATTAAGTGAGACCCTGTCTCAAAATAAAAGATAGAAAGGTCTGGCAAGGTAGCTTAGTGGTAAAGTGACCCTAGATTCAATCCTCAGTCCTCAAAAAAGTAATATTTTACATGAACATAATGATAGAATTATTATATTTTAAATACACATCCAGACTTAGAAATTATTTTTAAGACCAGTGATGAATCTTTATTTCAGGAATGCATAAGAAATGAAGAGAGTGTTTCAGAGAAAATCCATCATATCTGAGATTGTGAAAATTAAAGCCATTGAAGTATCATCATTTATCCTCAGTTAAAAATAATGCAAGATAACAGATTAAAAATCTTTAGAGTATAGCCAAAGGGTATACAACATCCTAAATGTGTATTTTACAAAATATCTATTATCATGACTACTAAATGAGTGCTGGTCAAAACTTAACGATACGCACTGAAAGTATACCTTATAAAAACTAAGCATATTGAGGGAAAAAATGTATTCTAGTATTGTATTAATTTCTAATCTAGAAGAGACTACATTCTTTTTTTTTAAGAGAAAGAGAAATTTTTTAATATTTATTTTTTAGATTTCGGTGGACACAACATCTTTATTTTATTTTTATGTGGTGCTGAGGATCAAACCCAGTGCCCCTCGCATGGCAGGAGAGCACACTACCGCTTGAGCCACATCCCCAGCCCCAAGACTACATTCTTTTATCGAAAATTCACAAGTGTCTTAGTGCCTTCAAGATATACCATTAAAATACTGAATTCACACATATCCATATTTGTCCCAAATGAAATACTTACAACACATAAAGCATCAACCACATTTTATAGAGCTGAGGTTATTAAATTGAATAAATCATAAACTAAAAGTACTTTGTATTTCCTGCTATAAGTCACTGATTAAAGTTAGAATGATGCATTATTTTAATTCAAAGTTAATTGTGGAGGCACTTCTAAGATTCATAAGATAATCCATGATAAGTATCTAACTATAAAGGCCAAGATTTGCCCTAAAGTAAGAAAATAAATAACCATGACAAAATAGTGTTAATTTTATTCCTGTTCAGTCATATTTATACACTTAAATATTTATAGAATGGTCAAAATAGTATTGATTTTTTTAAAATATCATGACAGCTACAACTATTCTTCAGTGACTACCCCTGCTATAATGTGTTCCATTGTCCAAATTCAATTTATAAATGACTCTTTTACCATTTACTTGACTTGGAATATCTCATTCAAAAATCAAGAGAACCCCAAGATGCTACAATGAGTTAACTTAGCCAAAATCAGAGGAATTTCTGAACTTGGACCAGACTAGGCTGCCCACCAGAATTCCCTGGGGAGCTTTTCAAATCCCAATGTTCATTCTGAATGCAAACTATTTAAAACAGAATCTCTAGTGAGGAATCAGGCATCAGCATTTTTTTAAACTCCCCAGGTGATTCTTACATGCTGCTGTGTTTAAGTACCTCTGATCTACAGTTTCAAATAACCACAGTCCACATGAGGATAATTTTATTAAGTCTGATTATTCACTCACCATTATTTTTAGCCTCTTTCTATATTCCTTGCTTGCACACAAAGCACAGCTGGTACTTATATTAATGATAAAATATTTAAAATTAACAAGCTACATATGAATCTGATATAATATATTCAAAGGATAAATGTGTCTTATCTTATTAATTAAGGAATCTTATGTTCTGTGTAATGAATGTCCCACTCACAGGTGGTACCAAAGATATTAAATACAAACCAGTTAAAATCAAAATATAAAAATAATGTATATTTTGCTAACTTTTCTGCTTTGGGAGAGGGATGTTATACATACACAAGAGATGAAGTTTAGAGTGAACTCTGTTGTACTAAATTAGAATCAGGAATATAAGTATGAACTGGGAGAGATATCAAAATAATTATAGATATGTTTGTCATATAGGTAATTGAACCTACATATATTAATAGCCTATGAGAATTAATCTGAAAACAATGACACTATAGTCACAAGCACACCCAGTGCCCGGATGCTAATTTCATAACACCATTCTCTAATAAAAGGAACCAGGGCTCCTTGGAGAAGTGGTTGTTTCCAGCTCAGGGGTGGGAAAATGCAAGATAAACCTGGAGCATCTTGTGGTACCAGAAAGGAAGGAAGGATGAGGACAACTTGAGAGACAAAGGAAACCACTCTAAAGCATCCTTGAGGGCCAAAGCTGGAACAATTCAAGCAACGAAAGAAATAACATAGCATTAAATTATACTAAATATAACATAAATATCCATGAGTCACTATCAATATAAATAAATGACTAAATAAATATGTGGTAGAAAAAAGATGACTGTTACACAAGAATCCCAGTCAATACATGTAGATAGATACTCTACCTGACAGGATCTAAAGCTTTACACACACACACACACACACACACACAAGCACACATGTGTCATACATATACACATACTAAAGGATGTGCTTTGCTTTAATACCTTCCTTCCAAATAACAATATAGACAAGAGGAGAAATGTCAGCTTTACACTGGAGAAACCTGGCAAATGATACCTTAACCAAGAGTGAAGCTTAATGTGTCCAGTGATGTTACATGCACATCACAGGTCTGCAGACATGACATGAGGTGCAGACTATCTCACCTTTGTGGTATTCTTCCAATAAATCAAACAAACTCAGAAACACATAACAAAAATCCAGACTAGAAAACATTTTGCAGGATACCTGGTCAATACTTCTCAAGGCGTTCAAGGTCATCAAAAATAGGGAAAGACTGAGAAACTATCACTCACCAGAAGAGACTCAGGAGAGACGACAACTACGAAATGCTGTGTGACACTGTGGATTGGTTCCTGGAATAAGGCCAGGCTATCAGTGGAAAAATAATATCAGTGGAAATTGAAACTAAGTCTGCACATTAGTTAAAAGTAATGTACCAAAGTTGGTTTCTTAGTTTTGATGAATGCATCCTGGAAATGTGTGATGGTAACAACTGAGATAATTGGACAAGAAATTATATGGGACCTCTCTGTACTATTTTTAATTATTTTTATCTAAAAATCAAAATTATTTCAAAGTAAAAGTTTATTAAGATATATACATAATTGGATAGATATTCTTCTAAGAATAAAAACATGGATAAACACATTTAATTATCACAGACACCAAAGAGATTCCTTCTCTTCTGCCATTAAACAGTTTATTTAAAAGTGAAGAAAATGTGATAGGCATTAAAATCTAAATTGCACTTCTACAGTAAATAAAATTATATTTTATGTTATTCTCAGTGCAGCTGCTTAAGGACATGTGCTGTGCCTGTCCTGGGTATAAATCAACTGCTGCAACTAAAACCCTATTTAGATAAATGTTCCCTTAGAGCCTTTTTTCATTATTATGTGTATCTGAGAGTCTAAGTACATTAAAGCAAAACGAGAAATTCAGTTGTATAAATTCTTTTTGTCTTGTCACAGATTCATTAGAAGGAATTTCATTTCTCTCAACATCTCTTAGAATTGATTTCAATTCTTCAATGTTGTTTCTTCAGAAAAAGAGTTTAGTTGAATGTTGCTACTGTTCCAGTATATATGGTTTCTTTGGCATTTTATTTGGGTCCTAGAATCTGTTTGGGTTAGGAAACATTCAAGAAATTGCATTTCAACTTTATTTTAGTTTTAATTCTATTAAACTACAATGGGCATAGTGTTGTAGGGAAGTAAATTTATTTTAGCATTAAATTTAAGGCTGCAGCTAATCAAGAGCTACATATGAAGAACTTGGATTCTTCCATAATTTAAAGCAAATGGATGCTATAACCAAAGAGTTTCAGGGAACCACAAAATTACAGAAAATTCATGGTGCAGATTATAGGTGGACCATCTTATTTTTAACATACTAAGATAGAACAAAGATAGTACTGGGTATTATTTCTATTTTTTGTGTGAACAGGTGTGTGCGCCTCCCCATCACATTCTTTTTCTTTTAATTCACATTATTTTGCTATTTTATTTTATTTTATTTTATTTTATTTTATTACTGTTTGCAGGGCAGGTGAAATTTAATGAGAAAATTGTATAATCACTTCTAATTTCACAATAGAGATAATCATTATAAACATTTGGTATATACATTTATTATTTTTTCTTATGCATGATTTTGTATATATGGCTATTTTTCTTTCCATAAAATGGTATTAAACTGTATATACTGTTTTGTATCCTACATATTTCATATAGAAGTATATTGTTAACATTTTCCCATGTCAATAAATATTCTTCTATGGCTTAACTTCTTTTTTTTTTAATTTTTTATTGTGGGTTGTTCAAAACATTACAAATTTCTTGACATATCATATTCCACACTTTGATTCAAGTGGGTTATGAACTCCCACCTTCACCCCATACACAGATTGCAGAATCACATCAGTTACACATCCATTGATTTACATATTGCCATACTAGTGTCTGTTGTGCTCCTCTGCCTTTCCCATCCTCCACTATCCCGCCTCCGCACCTCTCCCCTCCCCTCCCCTCCTCTCTCTCTAGCCCCTCCACTGTATAACCCTGAGGGTCTCCTTCCATTACCATGCAATTTCCCTTCTCTCTCCCTTTCCCTCCCACCTCTCATCCCTGTTAAATGTTAATCTTCTTCTCCTGCTCTTCATCCCTACTCTGATCTTAGTTACTCTCCTTATATCAAAGAAGACATTTGGCATTTGTTTTTTAGGGATTGCCTAGCTCCACTTAGCATAATCTGCTCTAATGCCATCCATTTCCCTGTAAATTCTATGATTTTGTCATTTTTTAATGCAGAGTAATACTCCATTGTGTATAAATGCCACATTTTTTTTTATCCATTCGTCTATTGAAGGGCATCTAGGTTGGTTCCACAATCTTGCTATTGTGAACTGTGCTGCTATGAACATCGATGTAGCAGTGTCCCTGTAGCATGCTCTTTTTAGGTCTTTAGGGAATAGACCAAGAAGGGGAATAGCTGGGTCAAATGGTGGCTCCATTCCCAGCTTTCCAAGAAATCTCCATACTGCTTTCCAAATTGGCTGCACCAATCTGCAGTCCCACCAGCAATGTACAGGTGTACCCTTTTCCCCACATCCTCTCCAGCACTTGTTGTTGTTTGACTTCATAATGGCTGCCAATCTTACTGGAGTGAGATGGTATCTTAGGGTGGTTTTGATTTGCATTTCTCTGACAGCTAGAGATGTTGAGCATTTTTTCATGTACTTGTTGATTGACTGTATGTCCTCCTCTGAGAAGTGTCTGTTCAGGTCCTTGGCCCATTTGTTGATTGGGTTGTTTGTTCTCTTATTGTCTAATTTTTTGAGTTCTTTGTATACTCTGGATATTAGGGCTCTATCTGAAGTGTGAGGAGTAAAGATTTGTTCCCAGGGTGTAGGCTCCCTATTTACCTCTCTTATTGTTTCTTTGGCTGAGAAAAAACTTTTTAGTTTGAGTAAGTCCAATTTGTTGATTCTAGTTATTAACTTTTGTGCTATGGGTGTCCTATTGAGGAATTTGGAGCCCGACCCCACCGAATGTAGATCGTAGCCAACTTTTTCTTCTATCAGACGGCGCGTCTCTGATTTGATATCAAGCTCCTTGATCCATTTTGAATTAACTTTTGTGCATGGCGAGAGAAAGGGATTCAGTTTCATTTTGTTGCATATGGATTTCCAGTTTTCCCAGCACCATTTGTTGAAGATGCTATCCTTCCTCCATTGCATGCTTTTAGCCCCTTTATCAAATATAAGATAGTTGTAGTTTTGTGGATTGGTTTCTGTGTCCTCTATTCTATACCATTGGTCCACCTGCCTGTTTTGGTACCAGTACCATGCTGTTTTTGTTACTATTGCTCTGTAGTATAGTTTGAAGTCTGGTATCGCTATACCGCCTGATTCACACTTCCTGCTTAGCATTGTTTTTGCTATTCTGGGTCTTTTATTTTTCCATATGAATTTCATGATTGCTTTCTCTATTTCTACAAGAAATGCCGTTGGGATTTTGATTGGCATTGCATTAAACCTATAGAGAACTTTTGGTAATATCACCATTTTGATGATGTTAGTTCTGCCTATCCATGAACAGGGTATATTTTTCCATCTTGTAAGATCTCCTTCTATTTCTCTCTTTAGGGTTCTGTAGTTTTCATTGTATAAGTCTTTCACCTCTTTTGTTAGGTTGATTCCCAAGTATTTTATTTTTTTTGAAGATATTGTAAATGGAGTGGTTGTCCTCATTTCCATTTCAGAGGATTTGTCGTTGATATACAGGAATGCTTTTGATTTATGCGTGTTGATTTTATATCCTGCCACTTTGCTGAATTCATTTATTAGCTCTAATAGTTTCTTTGTAGAGCCTTTTGGGTCTGCTAGGTATAGAATCATATCATCTACAAATAGTGATAATTTAAGTTCTTCTTTTCCTATTTTTATGCCTTTAATTTCTTTCGTCTGTCTAATTGCTCTGGCCAATGTTTCGAAAACTATGTTGAACAGAAGTGGAGAGAGAGGGCATCCGTCTTGTTCCAGATTTTAGAGGGAATGCCTTCAGTTTTTCTCCATTCAGAATGATGCTAGCCTGAGGCTTAGCATAGATTGCTTTTACAATATTGAGGTATGTTCCTGTTATCCCTAGTTTTTCTAGAGTTTTGAACATAAAGGGATGCTGTACTTTGTCGAATGCTTTTTCCGCATCTATCAAGATGATCATATGGTTCTTATTTTTAAGTCTATTGATGTGGTGAATAACATTTATTGATTTCCGTATATTGAACCAGCCTTGCATCCCAGGGATGAATCCTACTTGATCATGGTGTACAATTTTTTTGATATGTTTTTGTATCCGATTCACCAGAATTTTGTTGAGGATTTTTGCATCTAGGTTCATTAGAGATATTGGTCTGTAGTTTTCTTTCTTTGAAGTGTCTTTGTCTGGTTTAGGTATCAGGGTGATGTTGGCCTCATAGAATGAATTTGGAAGTTCTCCCTCTTTTTCTATTTCCTGAAGTAGCTTGAAAAGTATTGGTATTAGTTCTTCTTTAAAGGTTTTGTAAAATTCTGCTGTATACCCATCTGGTCCTGGGCTTTTCTTAGTTGGTAGTCTTTTGATGGTTTCTTCTATTTCCTCAATTGATATTGGTCTGTTTAGGTTTTCTATATCCTCCTGACTCAATCTGGGCAGAACATATGACTTAAGAAATTTATCTATGCCTTCACTATCTTCTAATTTATTGGAGTATAAGGATTCAAAATAGTTTTTGATTATCTTCTGTATTTCTGAAGTGTCTGTTGTGATATTGCCTTTTTCATCCCGTATGCTAGTAATTTGAGTTCTCTCTCTTCTTCTCTTCGCTAGCATCGCTAAGGGTCTGTCGATTTTGTTTATTTTTTCAAAGAACCAACTTTTAGTTTTGTCAATTTTTTCAATTGTTTCTTTTGTTTCGATTTCATTAATTTCAGCTCTGATTTTAATTATTTCTTGCCTTCTACTTCTTTTGCTGTTGTTTTGCTCTTCTTTTTCTAGGATTTTGAGATGAAGTATGAGATCATTTATTTGTTGGTTTTTTCTTTTTTTAAGGAATGAACTCCAAGCAATGAATTTTCCTCTTAGAACTGCTTTCAATGTGTCCCATAGATTCCGATATGTTGTGTCTGTGTTTTCATTTATCTCTAAGAATTTTTTTAATTTCCTCCTTGATGTCTTCTATAACCCATTGATCATTCAGTAACCTATTGTTCATTCTCCAAGTGATGTATGTTTTTTCCTTCCTTCTTTTATCGTTGATTTTCAGTTTCATTCCATTATGATCAGATAGGATGCATGGTATTATCTCTACTCCTTTATATTGTCTAAGAGTTGCCCTGTGACATAATATATGATCTATTTTTGAGAAGGATCCATGTGCTGCTGAGAAAAAAGTGTAACTGCTTGATGTTGGGTGGTATACTCTATATATGTCAATTAGGTCTAGGTTATTAATTGTGTTATTGAGTTCTATAGTTTCCTTATTCAACTTTTGTTTGGAAGATCTGTCCAGTGGCGAGAGAGGTGTGTTGAAGTCTCCCATGATTATGGTATGGTGGTCTATTAGACTCTTGAACTTGAGAAGAGTTTGTTTGACGAACATAGCTGCACCATTGTTTGGGGCATAAATATTTATGATTGTTATGTCTTGTTGGTGTATGGTTCCCTTAAGCAGTATGTAGTGTCCCTCTTTATCCCTTTTGATTAACTTTGGCTTGAAATCTATTTTATTTGATATGAGTATGGACACTCCTGCTTGTTTCCGAAGTCCATATGAGTGATATGATTTTTCCCAACCTTTCACCTTCAGCCTATGTATGTCTTTTCCTATCAAATGTGTCTCCTGTAGGCAGCATATTGTTGGGTCTTGTTTTGTGATCCATTCTACTAGCCTGTGTCTCTTAATTGGTGAGTTTAAGCCATTAACATTTAGGGTTATTATTGAGATATGGGTTGTTCTTCCAGCCATATTTGTTTATTTCTGTTACTAAACATGGTTTGTTTTCCTCTTTGATTATTTTCCCCCCCTTTACTGTCCTACCTCCCACTGTTGGTTTTCATTGTTATTTTCCATTTCCTCTTCCTGTAATGTTTTGGCGAGGATGTTTTGAAGAGATGGTTTTCTAGCTGCGAATTCTTTAAACTTTTGTTTATCGTGGAAGGTTTTAATTTCATCTTCCATCCTGAAGCTTAATTTCGCTGGATACACAATTCTTGGTTGGAACCCATTTTCTTTCAGTGTTTGAAATATGTTATTCCAGGATCTTCTAGCTTTCAGAGTCTGTGTTGAAAGATCAACTGTTATCCTGATTGGCTTACCCCTAAATGTAATCTGCTTCCTTTCTCTTGTAGCTTTTAAAATTCTCTCCTTATTCTGTATGTTGGGCATCTTCATTATAATGTGTCTAGGTGTGGATCTCTTATGATTTTGCACATTCGGCGTCCTGTAGGCTTCTAGGATTTGGGATTCTGTCTCGTTCTTCAAGTCTGGGAATTTTTCTCGTATTATTTCATTGAATAGACTGCTCATTCCTTTGGTTTGGAGCTCTGTACCTTCCTGTATCCCAATGACTCTTAAGTTTGGTCTCTTAATGTTATCCCATATTTCTTGGATGTTCTGCTCATGGTTTCTTAACAGTCTTGCTGACCTGTCTATGTTCTTTTCCAGTTGAAATACTTTGTCTTCATTGTCTGATGTTCTATCTTCTAAGTGTTCTACTCTGCTGGTAGTATTCTCCATTGAGTTTTTAAGTTGGTTTATTGCTTCCTGCATTTCTAGGATTTCTGTTTGTTTGTTTTTTATAACCTCTATCTCCCTGTATAGTTGATCCTTTGCCTCCTGGATTTGTTTGCGTAATTCATTGTCGAAGTGATCTTTCATTGTCTGATTTTGCTGTTTAATGTCTTCCTTGATACTCCAGATTGTCTGAAGCATGTATATCCTGAATTCTTTATCTGACATTCCATCTGCTGCAGCTGTTACCTCTTCTAAAGTTGCGTTGACCTGCATTGCTTGTGGTCCTTTCTTTCCTTGTCTTTTCATACTGCTTGCGTATCATTCCTGCAGGCGCGTGCGGCAGCTCTGCTCTCTCCTTATTCCAATTGGGGAGTCGTGGCTACCACGCCGGCAGGTCACTGGGCCTGTTCTGGGCGCTGGCGGCGGCTCTGTTCTGCCCCTACTCCAATTGGGGTGACGAGTGTACCACGCCGGCAGGCCACCGGGCCTGACCCGCCGGTCGGTTGCAGGTTTGCCTACCCTGCAGGCGCGGGCGGCGGCTCTACTCTGCCCCTACTCCAAATGGGGTGACATGTCTGTCGTACCGGCAGGCCACTGGGCCTGTCCCGCTGGTCGGTCGCAGATCTGCCCACCTTTCGGGCACGGGTGGAGGCTCTGCTCTGCCCCTACTCCAATTGGGGTGTCGTGACTACCCCGCCTGCAGGACGCTGGGCCTGTTCCTGGCACGGGCGGCGACTCTGCTCTGCCCCTACTCCAATTAGGGTGGTGTGTGTACCACGCCGGCAGGCTCCTGGGCCTGATCCGCAGGTCTGTTGCAGGTCTGCCTACCTTGGAGGCGCGGGCAGCGGATCTGCCCTGCCCCTCCTACCACGCCTGCGGACCCTGGGCCTGATCTGCAGGTTGGTCACAGGTCTGCTCACCCTGTGGGCACGGGTGGCGGTTCCGCTCCGCCCCCACTCCAATTGGGGTCACGTGGCCACCACACCGGCAGGGCCTGATCCGGGCGTGGGAGAAGGATCTGCTCTGCCCCTACTCCAGTTGGGGTGACGTGTGTACCACACTGGCAGGCCACTGGGCCTGACCCGCCAGGCTGTCACAGGTCTGTTTACCTTGCAAGTGCGAACGGCGGCTCTGCCCTGCCCCTCCTATCACGCCCATGTACCACTGGGTCGCGGGTCTGTCCACCTTGCGGGTGCGGGTGGCGGCTCCGCTCCGCCCCCTCTCCAATTGGGGTCACGTGGTCACCACGCTGGCGAGCCGCTGGGCCTGCTCCAGGCGCTGGCGGCGGCCCGGCTCCTCCCCTCTGGCTCGACGACAAATTGAGGAGACTCGGGTGTCTGTGCCTCACCCCCCCTACCAGGAGACCAACTGTTACTGTCGCCGCTGGTATTGATGAAGTTCTCTCCTCCGCCGCTTTCTGATGACATCAGATCTCTGCCATGTTGGTATCCTATGCAAATGGCAGCATTTCGTTCCCCTTGCCGGGCAACCAAAGCAATGGGTGAGTCCTGACCGGCCCTCAGCAGGACCCGGACCGAGAAGCAGTTTCCGCGGGCTCCTAGCCCCGGGCCAGGGAAGTTCCGGGAGCCGGAACTCGGCCGCTCCGTGCTTGGTGTAAGCTCCTATAAGGGTAGGCTCCAAGAAGCAGTCCCCGCGGGCTCAGTTCCGGGAGCCGGAATTCGGCCGCTTAGTGCTTGGTGTATGCTCTGATAGGAGCAGGGTCCAAGAAGCAGCCTCCGCAGGCTCCGCAGCCCTGGGCCAGGGCGGTTCCGGGAGCCGGAACTCGGCCGCCCCACGCTCGGTGTTCGCTCCGATAAGATCAGGTTCTAAGAAGCACCCATGCACTGAACCCTAGCAATCTGTCTGCAAGCCGCAGGCGAATGGCAGCCTGAAATTACCTGTTCTATGGCTGAATCTATTTTGCTATTTTATATGTTTATTTTCTAGGAAGAGAATCATATTTTGTCTTTTAATGAGAAAATAGTTGGTCGATAAAAATAAAGTAAAAGTTAGGAGAGAAATGACTAAAAAGTAAACTCAACCAGTTTCTCAATAACTGCCTCAATCTCCCTTCCCACAATGAATGTGCTTCCATATTTCAAACATCATGTTTCACTCCTCTTACTGCTGTAAATAGTTTGATGGATGGAAAGAAGAGAGGAAGGAAGGAAGGATGGAAGGGAAGGAGGGAGGGAAAGAAAGAAGCCATAGAAGTGACACTGTGGCAGCTGAGAGCCTGGCCCTTAATTGGCCTAATAACCTTCTTTTTAGAATGCTTGCTCTACAACATGACTCTTGACTGACAAGAGGCTCCCCAGGGGGCACCTTCAGATGACTTATGCCACCCCAGTTCCCCATCAGACACTACATAGAGCAAAAGAGAAAGGCAGTAAACTTACATACGACGAAGGTCGATACCTTGCTGTTTTAACACACCAAGTTTGATGTTTGTTTCATGGTGATAGTTATCTAAACCAACTTTATAGTGACTACTTAGATTTATGGAAGAACCCTTATTACACATCAATTTTAGAGTGATTGCTTCTATTGTCAGTGAGTAACTGAGACCAGGAGACAGACACGAATGACAGTTTAGAAATAGGCCAGAGAAAGGATGTTACATGTTAAATCCTCTTATATGATTATTTTTCCTCTAAGAGAAATTAGAGCCTTTAACCCAGTAACCTAAAACCATAGTCTACCACACTGCTACTCAAAATACAGTTCTCCAATTGAAAAGTTAGAAACCGAATTTCAGGCCCCACAACAGACCTACTAAATTATTGTCTGTATTTCAACACAATTGCTGGGTTATTAGTTTGTACATGGATCTAATAATAAGTAATCTTGTAAAAATGAAATCATACCTGATAGTGTATGAACTTATTGGCTTTCCTAGAAACAAAAATATTCCTTCTATTCAGATTAATGCTTTCTGAAACGCAAATTTACCAAAGAAACCAAAGTCTAATCGTGGACCTCCCACTGTTGTTCCATGTGGCATATCTCCTCCTAAGCCCACATCATTGCTTGTCTCACCTACAACAGGTTTCAATACTAATCTTAGAATGGGAAAGAGACCCTGGACCTGGCCTTAGGCCTCAGGGGTCCCAGGTTCAAAAAATTTCCTCAGAATGTTTGTCTTCTTCTAGTGGCTGGGACTGACCAGAGAGTATAATGCATCCAGGAGGGCACCTAGAGACTTGGCTACTGTCCCCATAGGCCTCAATCCAATTGACTCCTTCAAACGTATACTTGCTTCTTTCCCTCATCCCCTACATGTGTCAAACAGAAATCCCAAGGAGCTTTGGGGACCCATAACTTTGAAGTCTTCCTGGGCCCATAATTCCTAGGAATGTTCCTGCTGGTAGGTGTGTTATCTATTTTAGGGAATCACATGAGATTAAACAAACAAATGAAGCTGTCATACTAATTTTTATGATTTTCACTCATATTTGACATAGGTTGAATTCAGGGCACTACATCTTAGAGACTATCCACAGCCCATCAATGACCCAGGGCTTAATTGTATTCACAGGTCCATGAGCCAGATACATCCTGTCCATATTACCACCCTGGTGCCACCTGTAGTCTATAGCACCTGAGATTTGCAAACGTGGCATCAAGTGTCACCCTATCTTATTTCCCCACCTCTGCTTTACACCCCCAGGTCAGCCATAAACCATGCTACTAAAATGAAACCATATTTACCCTTCCCACAGTCCCTTTTCCTATTTGCTATGTGTGTCAACATATGAAAAGCAGAGAGGCCATCAACTTTGAAAGAGGTCAGAGTCTAAGAACTCAATTATTGCAGCCTGAACAATTCAAAAGAAGACAGTTCTATGTTTATAGTATTAAAAAAATGAGCAATTGATTGACTATGACCACAAATCAAACTATCATTCATATCTGGATTCTTTGTGCTCACATGTGTAGTTACTACCAACTTAGCAGAGTAGCAACAGGGGGAATGTCACTGGAGGCTAGAATCTAAGAAGCTTGCTTCAGTGTCATCACCAATGATGCAACCTACATTAAATGCATGCCAGAGAAGTGCAGAGGCAAGAAGATCTATATTATTTCAGTAAAACAGGTCCCTAAAAGCCATAATGTTGAAGAAAAAGTGTTGTTATTTTTGGTGGAAAAATGATTATTTCCTTAACGTAAATTTTGACTATAATATCACCAAGAAGGTTAATTGCTTATGTTTATGCAAATTATTATGTATGCTTTTCCCAATAATTTTTCCAGAAGGGACCAAAAACTCAATGAAGGATGAGTGAATACATTTTTACAGACATTGGCAGAGAAAAACTAAAGTTTATAGAACACAAAGTAGTAATGTCCATCATGGAAAATTCTGCCCCCACACACACTCTCCCTCACCCCCATGTAACCTGAAGCAATGTCTGCACTCAACTCTGCTTTGCCTTTACATATTAGGCCAACAAACATTGTGTGGCCGAATGTGTAGAGATAGAGAGGGTGAGACTATTTCTTATGGCAGAAGATTAAGTTCTCCTAAGAGATGCTTTTTGGTGAGGAGAATTCTTTAAGGAAAAATTAAAGTCCAATTTTTAAAGGAAAATTGGACACTCAGAGAGGAAATCTCAACTTACAGACAAGATAGTTAGGGTATCTTAAATACATTACATTGTGCACATGTAATATAGTACCTCTGGTATATATTTCAAAATAGAATGCTAAATTATATGTTATAGGCATTTTTAGTCTTAACTAATATTATAAAATTCTCCAAAGGGAAGCAACAATATTGTGGATTAATGCCAGAAGAGGAAAAGAAAAAGTCATGGTCATACTTCTTGGACCAAAGAGCTTATTAAAACATAGACGCTGTGTCCCCATGTCCAGAATTTCTTATTGGGTAAGTCTGGGATACAGGGGTGCTTGAGATTTTACATTTCTAATAACTTCTTAGGTGAAGCTGAAATTGCAATGCAGTCCCCACATTTAAGAACACCTCCACTTACACTAAAAATTGGGAAAAAGAAAAAGCAGCCTTGACCAAGAGTGTTAACAGCTCAGCCTTATGGTCCTATGCAAATGATTTCAGAGACATCAGAATAATTTGAAGTCACTCTCTATCCATAACAAACAAGACAAAACAAAACCCGTATATAATTGTGCTTCTACAGACAACAATTAGATCTCAGTACAAACTACAAAAATGATCAAGGCACTTCCTCATCTGACTAACATTGAGTGACTGATTTTTCTTCATTTATTACAATTTTAGGCTTTCATTCTTTCTGCCTCCTATTTGAAAATTTCCAGCCCAGTTTTGCCAGGACAATGGGGTAGGTTCCAGACAAGCCAAAGAACTGCCAGAGACAATATGGGAGGTGTATGGTTTATCGGGGAAAGCTTACAAGACATACAGCAATAGGTACTTCAAGAAGAATTCAGTGGTGACAGGCTGACAGCATCTCTGTTTCTCATGGTATTCTGCAAAGCAGAGCCTCCTTTGACTCATAGTGTTTTGTCCAGTGGCATTTGGAGAAGTGACATATACCCTTTCCACAGTGCCCTCAATTCTGTGCCTGTTCCCACTCAGAGAGGCTGCAGAAGCAAAGATAATGTTTATCTGGTCTTTCAGATCAACGCTGACTCTCATTATTTTCTTAACTTTGCTAGATTTTTGGGAACAGAAAGTGGCATTCATGAACAGAGTATTTTGTTCTCCTCCTTACTACTTACATTTGATGGTCAATGACAAAGGTAACCAATAAATGGAGGGGTGAGGCAATATGTACATATGTATGTACATATATACCCTTGGAATACTACCCTAAAAACTTATTTTAACATTAGAAATATTAGACCTATGCCCTGTAGAAATAAAATGAGGTAATTTATAAAACACAAGAAAAATAATTACTAGATATCCAAAAATACTATCAAATTGAGAATACTATTTTACTTAGATTTTTATCCAGTGTAAATATTATATAATTTGCTTTGAAACTATTTGTAATACTTCATGCTTTTCACTTTGAATGTTCTATAGATTCTCATGTTATTCAGTGAAAATTAACTAATCTATAAAATTGATAGGAATATTAACTAGTGTACTATTAATGTCTATATTACATGATCATTTCCAATCTTTCAGAATAGAAATTCAACAGATATTTTGGTGTGTGAGTGTCTGTGTGTGTGTCTGTGTGTGTGTTGTGTGTGTGTGTGTGTGTGCTGGTAATCAAACCTAGGACCTTGCACATGCTAGGCAAGTGCTCTACCACAGAGCTACAGCCCCAACCCCTCAACAGATACTTTCTAAAGCACAAATAATCTTAGATAACTCCAAAATCTTAATTTGACCATTATTGTTCCCCTTACAAGCAAATTTTCTTTATTACAGCTTTTCAGAAACATTTCTGTAGAAGAAGAAAAAAAAGTACAAAGAAGGTATTCTTCCATTTAAGCTTCTTCCTTTAAGTACAGGGAAATAGTAAATTTTATTGTGTGACTTCTGTGATTTGTAACAGAAAAGCAGCTGTTTGTATGTCTTACATGTGCATTCACATATGCTGCTGTATACCCAGAGGACTGTCTGTAATGGTTTCTACTGCTTATGACATTTCATTTGTACAGTGTTGGAATAAGAAATACATGGATTTAGTGTAGTTGTTTTAATATTCTGCTGAGTTTGACTTACTATAGATATGCTAAAGGTTTTTTTTTTACAGCTACTATTCATCATTGACACTTTTGATTGTTACTTTTTGTGTTTTTTTAATCATACTTTTTGTTTGTTTTTTTGTTTTGTTTTGTGGTACTGGGAATTAAACCCAGGGCCTCATGCTTAGAAGGCAAGCACTCTACCAGCTGAGCTATATCCCCAGTCCCAAAATCTTTTTCTTTTTTTGTTTTTGTCTGTGTGGTGCTGGGGATCAAACCCAGGGCCTTGTGCATGCAAGGCAAGCACTCTACCAACTGAGCCATATCCCCAGCCCTTTTTTATCATACTTTAATAATCATTATATTAATTTTGTAAAATAATCAAGAAGTTTTTTTATTACATTTTTCCCCAAGCTCAACCATCTATTTAATACTGAAATTCTATTATCCAAAAGGTAGAAAGAAATCTGTCATGCTATCATAGCTATTTGTGACTATTTTAAGAATCTTTAACAATTTTTATATTGTTTTTCTGGTAAGAATAATCCTAATTCCAATTAAAGCAACTTTCCTTGAAAATATCTATATTTTTACCTTTATTTTATTAATTATTAATAAAAATGTTTATGTCAGTGATGCCCAGTGGTTTGGAAAATTTTTTTCCCACATTAAGCTTGTTTTCAAGGTTTGAGCTTCTTCCCCTGGCTGTCATCTAAGGAATAAAGAACCATGTGCTCATGGTTAATAGACTACAAACTTCTGTGGGTAAAGAAGAGCCTCTGCATGTGATCAGCACCATTTAGAAGCTATCAAGAGAAACAGAAGCCCAGGGCTTCACAGACATTTGGCATGGTGATCTTTCCCTCCCCCTCTGTTTTGTTTTTGTTATAATACTGAATCTCAAGAAGGACCTGAGAATTTTTCAATATAGTTCTTTTAGGACTCTCTTCACCAAAAGCAATTATCCAGAGCCAATCAATCTTATACAGTGCCACTGGAAAATTTTACCCCTCCAGACTTACCCTAGAAGAAATTCTTGGGTGTGAACTCTGGATTGAATCCTCTATGAATTCATGTGATCCTACCCTGATCTTCATGGGCATGGGCACAGTAATCCTCACCCAGGTGTCTGGAGGGTCTCATCCCTCTCTGTATCCTTCTTTTGACTCCTTCTCCCATGGACCCCTCAGTCTCTTTTCCTTCTCCTTACCTAACAGCTCAATCTGTCCCTATTTGTCAATCATTGTGTTTCAATCATTCTGTTCTATTTTTTTAAATCATGTTTTTTAGGGTACAACTAGAAAGAATTTCTGATAGATGACTAGAAGAAGAAATGTGAAACTCCACACCATGTACAACCACAAGAATGGGATCTTAATTAGAATAAGTTGTACACCATGTATGTATAATATGTCAAATGCACTCTAGTATCATGATCATCTGAAAATAACAAATAAAAAATAAACTGACTTAAAATGTTTTTATCTTTCTCTTTTAACTTTAGGTTGAAATTCATAAAAGACAAGTAGACATCAATGCTGAGAAGAATGGCATTTAGTAATCCACGGTCCCCTAGATCTGCTCCTTTCCCCTCACCAAAATCATTCCTTTTAGTCTTTTCCTATTCTGGTCTTGGGTCTCAGGTGAGTAAGAAATATATTAGTAATTATAATAGACGCTATATTCTCTTGAACAACAGTGCAGTTATTTCTGGACACTATTGTTTCAATGCTTGGGAAGTGAATGGATCTGCAGATCACTTGGAATTGCTTCAGGAATATCCATAGAAAGATATTCTCATCTGATGCTGCTTCATTTAAAGAAACCAAGATGGGTTTCCAACTCTTCATCAGCATTTCTCACTCCCCTGCCCAGTAGGAGGACACAAGAAAGCTACAGATTAGCCCTTTCAAAACCCTCTTCTTTATGACCTGATTTCCATTTTTTTTTTTTTTGTAACTTTTTGTAACTCTTTCACTTGTTAGATGAAAATTGGTAAATGGTTTTTTGATGGTGTGCTTGTTTGCTTGTCAAGAAGGAAAACTTTCAGGGGGTCTTGCATTCCTACCTTCTTCAGTTATATGCATACATCAAGTATTAATCAGAAACAATTTATGTTCTACATTTGAGTAGAACATAAACTCTAGCATGAGTTTCTCACTTCTCAAATTAGTAGAAGAAAAAATTAACTATTTTACACATGTCTTTGTTTCCTTGAGTATTTTATTCCTTGGATAATTTCAGTCCTTTCACTCTATTGTTGGCATGACTTAATCCTATTTTTCCAACTTAGGGAACTCATCACTGCTACTGACATTGGCCCTTTATTGTCTATAATAAATAATTAATTTAATATTTTCTTATGGATCATAAAGAGAATTTGTTTTTCAAAAGAAAATTTTTAAATAGTGGTTTAAAATACACTACTTAGATAAGAGATTAAAAATTAGCCTACTGGGCATTAGAGATTAATACATTTTCAGTAACATTGCTGCTTTTAATAATTAAAAATCTAAGTTTGGCTTGTCAAAATCCAATTAGATTAGAAAGTAATGGAATAAACTACATTTCTCCAAATTTATGCCATCTATATATGTAATAAACACAGTATCTCTGATTTTTTTTTTATTTATTTGTATGTGGTACTGAGAATCAAACCTAGTGCCTCACACATGCTAGGCAAGTGCTCTTCCACTGAGCTACAAACCCAGCCCAGTATCTCTGATTTTTATAAAATTAACTTTATACATCTTTTCTATTAAACATGCCTTTAAGGGCATAAAGAGCACTTAATTTAATTTACAAGGATTAGTTTGAGCATCCTTCCTTACATGTGATATCCGTCAGTAGGTCCAACTGATGCAGTATTCTGAAGTAGAGACAGTTTCCTGAAAGCAGCCCTAGGTACTCCTGAATTCACACAGGAACAGTAGGAAGTTATAAAGAGACAAACCCAGATTTAAGCAACTTGAAGTGTCTGTGACCAGAAAAGAATTAAGAGATCTCTTAAAAGTATGTTATTTTCATTCAATACAATTTTTAAAGACTTCTGAGAAATGAAAACACATGTTTCTAAGTTTATAAGCTGGCTAAATTAGATTAATCAAATGCTTCATCATAGGTACATAAACATGAAACCAAAATATTCAGAATATTGTTACTTTAAACTCTCAAAAAAATTGAAACATTCACTCGTAACTGTGTATGATTTTTTAAAAATCCTTAACTCTTTAATGATTTTGAACTAAGAAATAGAGAAAAAAAATGTTCAACTACTCATTACAGAAGCTAAGGAAGAGACATAAATCCTTCCCTGTGCTCCTAGACAATTGTTGACTGCAAAATTTAATTTTACAATGTTCCTAAACTTTTTTTCACTGAACAAGATTAAACAAGCAATAAGCCAAAATGAATAATATGTGTCTCCTGAAAAGTTGACTTGATAATTCATAAGTCATTGAAAAATTAGTCTTGACATCTCAGGTAGCCTCACCAGGTAGATGGACCAATGAGGGTTAGAGGCCTTACTACCTGCAGGGTTTAGGCTGGGAAATGCTATTAAAAGACTTTGTTCTGGGCCTGGGATTGGGAGTCTTGCATAACACCTGGGTTTGTTCACAGGACTGTGTGATTCGTCACTACTAGAAAGCAGTGGATATAGTAGTCTGAGCTAATGCTTGGTCTAAAAAGAATTATTTGCACAATGTCTACTGTCAGCCTCACATATCCAGAGGAAACATGCCCAGTTTCAACATTCCATTCTGGTCCCATGGACAACCAAGGGAAATTAGAATTTTGCTCTTGTCTTCATTTTTGGTAACCTTAGCCAAATCAGTATGCCTCCTTTTTTTCATCTATTATTTATGGGGCACGTTTTTTTTGTTGTTGTTTGTTTGTTTTTTATGTTGGCATTCTGCCACCAACTAAAATATACTTTCATTTTATGTACCACAAAAACTTATTGATAGATACATTTAGCTGGGTAGTAAATTTCACTGGAAAAATCAACTCCAAAATATTTGAGTATTAACAAACATTAGTACTTCTAACAAGCTCTCATTACTAGCTTTAAGAGGAGGTCTCATTTTTCCTACAGTTGAGGATGAAGAAAGTGAGACTCTGGGTGTACAAGTGACTTGCCTGAGTCAGGAGAATATTTGGAGAGCAGCAGTCTCTCCTGCCTCCACTTTTTTTTTGGAGGGCAGGGCAGGGTGGTAGGGGGTACCAGAGATTGAACTCAGAGGAACTTGGCCACTAAGCCATATCCCCAGCCCTATTTTGTATTTTATTTAGAGACAGTCTCACTGAGTTGCTTAGTGCCTCGCTTTTGCTGAAGCTGACATTGAATTCAGGATCCTACTGCCTCAGCCTCCTGAGCTGCTGGGATTTCAGGCATGCACCACCACACCTGGCATCCACTTCTGGCTGATCTCTTCCTGGTCTCCCATCATTTGAACTGAGACTGAACTACCCGCTGACACTCTCCTGACTTCTTCTTATTCAGTATCTATTTAGAATAATGTTTCATTTAATGGAAAATAAAAATAATAGTGTATGTTCATAAAATCATTGTCACCCTGCTGCTGCTGATGTTCCCTTTATTTACAAGTTGTTCAAGTTTATTACTTTATTTTGACAAATTTTTTTATGCTTCATATTCTCCACACCTGGCAGCTCTCCCTGTTTTATGTGTTCATGATACCTGATAAGCATGGGGTCCTTGGATGTTGGCTTCTTCATATGATGGAGGATATTGGAATATATACACTTAATTTACTTAAGTAGTTTATCATCATTTTATTGCCTTGGTCCTATTTTGTTTGCTTATTTGTGTGTTTGGTACCAAAATTTTGCAAGTAAGAACTTTCATTGATTTAATGTGTAAAGGGAGTAATTAAAAGAATACCGGATAGCCTATGTTTTGGATATAGTTTATATGCATATCCTTTGGGTTCATGGGTTGAAATTTAACATCCATTGTGAGGTACTAAGAAGGTAGAAACTTAATTCAATTATAGTATCTAGAGGTAAAGCTTATCAGAGGAGATTAGGAATACATAAAGTTATCAGGTAGAAACCTTATGATTTAATACTGGTAGATATATTAGAAGAGGGAGAGAGATCAGAGTATGTATACACACACACACACACACACACACACAATAAACACAATTACATAATACCTGCTCCTGTGTCTTGCCATGTAATGTCCTACAGCATCTCTGGACTTGACCAGAAAGAAGCTATCACTAGATACAGACTCTCAACCTTGAATCTCCAGGATAACAAGTCAAAATAAAGTTCTTTCTGTTAAAACTTACTAGTTGGTGATATTTTGTGTTTTAGCAAAAGTAAACAGACTAACAGTTGGCTTACAGAAATGCTGGGAAAGCAGGATACCTCTGGAAAGGCTCGGAAAAATTGAGAGGCCATTCATCTTGACCCAGAGCTGAAGGCACTGCTGCTACTGCCACTTAGCACAGGACTTTGGCAGCATGCCCACTGCAATATGATGGACCACAAGTCCAAAGACTGGGGTGCTGGAGGGAACCCAAACCCAGATTATTTTTTTATTCCTATAAGGAATACACAATATCCACTGAAATTCTCAGAACATCCTGTCCAGTAGGTCAAGGGTCAGCAAACTTCCTCTCTAAACTTATTTTAGGTTTTGTAGGCCATATAGTATCTGTTACATCTACTCAATGTAGCCTAGGAGGTGCAGAAAGAGTTATTAACATGAACTGTTATGGCTACGTACTAATAAAAAAAATCATTTTTGAACACTGAGATTTTATTTTCACAGAAGTTTTACATGTCCCAAAATCAACCCCCCAGGTTAATTTTCTTTTCAAATATTTTAGACGGTTGTTCACAAGGAATTAGTGTTTATTGAAGTTAAAATGTTTAAAGGAATTCTTCAGGCTATTAACTTTAGCCACAAAATCATTTGTCTTCTGTTCACAAATGAAATATATTTTAAACATCATTTTTAAGGAAGTTTGGCTCTATTTTATAACATTAAGGAAACACCTTTAAGTGTTTCGTAACACTTCTCACTTACATGAGTTTGCCCATCCAGAAAGAACATATGCCTCATCCCAGTTAATTGAAGTTATTTAATATGCAGTTTCAGTTGAGTGTGAGACTTGAAGTCCCAGACAAGCATACTGAGGATTATCAATGAGCCGTTTTTAAAATAACTATTATATTTTCATCCACAACAGTTGAAAGGTGATTATCTAATCACAGAAGCATGTAACTTCCACCTAGGTTGATCGGTGGAGTGGAATTTTTTTAATCTCTTGTTCTTAAAATGTATGACCATATTTATGCATTTATTATTAATGGTCCTTGAAGAGATAATGGGATCCAAAGGTTTATTTTCAACCAAAAGGCAAAGACCTTTGAATGTCATGAAATACTGCTTTTTTGTATTTCTAGAATCAATAAGAATAACTCTTATTATATTCCAATTGAATTTAGGATTGTTCACACAGGTTCAGCTGACTTATGCACGTAATCCTGAAGTCAGTCTCCTAAAAAGCCAGCCAAGATGAACAGTGAGATGTAATATTCAGAGGTCTGCTCTCAGTATAGTTTTTTTTCTTCTACTGGCAAGTGCCAGTATATTGCACAAAGGCATCTGTGATTCTGAGTCAGTTTCTTTCTCCACTTTAGTCAAGCAGTCACAGACATGTCCCATGAAACCTCAGCTATGCACTGAAGGAGAGACTCTAGTGTAGCAGAGAGATATTTGGATGGTCCTGCTAACAGGAACAGCTTGACCTCATCTCTGCCCTGCAGTAAGGATGCTGGTTGTCATCGAGTTTAAGGAGACATGACATGATGATCACAAGTTGCTCTGCTGTACTTTGGATAATTCATTAGTTTATTTCAGGTGCAAAGCCAAGCAATATTTCTGAGGAACAGAATACTTACTTATCCAAGAAAGACAGACATCACTTTAAGACCCTAGGGTCTTCTGTGTTTTTCATATTGTGTTTGTTACAAACACCATACAACATCACAATCCTCAGGGCCTTAACTGCCCTAAGATCCAGTGAGCCTTAGTGATAAATTGGCATAGTTGGTACTGCTGCCTGGATCCACTAATTAACTTTCTTAACCAATCAAATTTGTAGCATTTCAGGGCATGAGGTTAAGAAAAGAGAGAAAGAAAAGTGCTTTTATATATTGCATCCAAAATATCAAAGATATATACCCAATATTTTTCTTAGAAACAGAACTGATTACTCACTTTAGTGGCAATACTCATATACACCATTAAAATAAACAGCAGAAACTTTATTGAAATATGTCTTACCAAGTCAGCTTTATTCCTGTCACTTTTTTGCTCTCCAGTTTCCATAATCAGTATATTATTAAAATACTGAAGCAACATGATTTTTTGGGATAGTGGGAGTGTCAAGGTCACCAAATGTGGCACAGAAGTAAGTGATCATTGCAATCTAAGATATGATGGTGAAGTGTACTGGGTGAATACAAATTACTTTCAAGGCTCAAGTTTTATTGGAATAGAAATTGAGATCACTAGTTGCATTTCAATGGCTAAGACAGTATCAATTTGATCCACACAAACAATATTTAGAACACCAACTATAATTGAAATCTCTCCAAGATTAGGCTTAAAATAATCCATCATCATTCATTGTATTTCATTTATCTTGTATAATTAGCAAACTGGAGTATTAAATTGTAATGGGTTACAAATAATCACATCAGAATCTTTCAAGCTTTGACAGTTATATAATCTCTGTCATTTAATCAGTAATGTATAATTACCTTTTCATTTTATAACCTGTAGTACTTTGGTAAAGGGGAAGATCTGGGGACCTATTCTAAGACCTTCCAATCTATGCAATGAATGTGATGGTGCTAATTTTGTCATTGTCTGATGATATTTGTTCATTTATATTATACACTCAAACACTGAGAATGGTATAGGATTTATTGGAAAAAATAATAAAAATAATCTCAGTGTGTATTTTTAGTGTGTATTTTTAATCTTATTACTAGGATTTTCCTTAAGTATACTTGGTCATCTTTCCTTCAAAGACTAGAAATAAAGAAACTCAAGTTTTAGAATTGGATGAACAGTCATGATTCTTAAGCATTATAATTTAGGACATGTGTCTTTTCCCATAAGGTGGGAATTAAATAGGGTCTTCACATACTGTACATCTACTGTCATCGTAGAGGTCTCAGTTAGAACAAATTACTCCACTATTCCTTTTATTATCATACATGCCCTGATGAGTATTATGTTAATTAATGAGTGAATACTGATAAGGAAGTATGCAGAAGTGAGTTCAATTTTACTTCAAGATGGAAATTTTGCAGATATTTGTAAAAGTGAAGTAATATTCATACGTGAAAAATAAAAAGGACAGAAGCTGAGATAAGAGGAAAGTAGAGAATCCTGGGCTACCCTGAGCCAGAGCTTCTCTGGAAACAATAGTGGTGGATCCATCAGAAAATTTCTGACTTCTAGTGTTAAAGTCGTGTTTTATGTCTAGGTCAACCTAACTTACATATTTGTTTCCTGAGCTACAACTTGAAGAGCAATAGTTGAAACATTCCAGAAAGACAAGGTCAGGTGAGCCCCTTAAAACTGCTTTTGGATGCAGAGATTAGGTATTCCTTCTATTTGAAAGATCCACTATGCGTTGGGAGATTCAAAATGGCTGGATAGAGATACCCAGCATCATCTGCTCCTTCACAAAGAACCAAAGTAAAAGGTGTACAATGCATTTTTAGGTGATTGTGAGAGAGTGAGAGAACACAGGAAATAAATGAGACTGAAACATCATAAGCCTCAAAGAGCTGGGACAGCAGCATACTAAGAGAAAAAATCCCAACATCTTCCACCTTGTTTGAATAGCTGGGCAGGGGTTGGGAGAAATTCTCCCCTTTGCATAAGTAAGGGTAAGAGTCCCAACAAACTCCATCAATATGGATGCAGGTGATATATGCTACTGGAAAGTTTCACAATCCTCATTGGCTTCCAGCCCATATAAATAGGCAATTTGAAATTTGAACAGTAGTCCCCACTTTGGAAAAAAAAAACCTTCTGTTATCACCCAATAAACAAACACACAGTGTGCAGTAGCCAGGAGCTGTTTTGAGAGGTAAGCTGCTATTTGATTCTGGGCTGCTCAGAAACCCCTATCTGTTCCCATTTCTGTTATCCCAGACATTCCATTATACTGGCTTGTGGGTAGCTGCTTCACAAACTCAACTTGGCCCATCATGGTGATGGTGACCTCAGCCTACTAGGTGTCCTACACTATAGAAACATGTTACAACATGGAAGAGAACAAGGGTACCTTCAAGAACCAGAGGCCTGGAGACTTTCCCACTGAGACCAGGGGTATAGTCAGCTGTGTGTGTGTACTCATGCCAATGCCTACACTGAAGGCAGGTGCTCTCATAATTCCTGCCATTCCTCCGCCCAGCACCATGGTCAGCTGCCTGTTACTGACAGAGTCGGGAGAGATCCTGGTGGTCCTCCACTGCTGCCCTACTGCTGGGGGAGTGGACCATTGAGTAATTCCCTGGCTCCAGTCATTGCCCTGCCCTCTAGCACACACAGCAAAGGGAACCTGAGAGGAAATTTTCTTGATTCTGTGTTCCATTCCCACTAATGCCCAACCAATTCAGCAAAAATAATGCATCAAAATCCCCAACACTCTTTGTAATGGTGTGTTAACCACTCTCTAATTCATTTGATCAATAGATAATATGACTGATTGGATTGCAATGGTATGTGCTTCTCTACTAGGAATTAAGTACTATTATCTCCTCCCCACAGAGATACAATAAGACCTATTTCATTCTGTTATAAGCTCATAGTTGGTAAAGGAATGCTAACATGAGTTTCTGCTTCTGGAAACAAAAATAGGAGCTCAAAAGAACAAAAAGCTAGCTACCATTAGGGAAACTTCCTCTCCTAAAGCTTATGCAATTTTCCCCTATGATTTTGACATAAATCTTTGAAGAATTTTAGTAACAGGTAAAATATAAAATTCATATTTTTTGTTTTGAAAACACCAGAAGAAATTCTTCCTAAAGTATTTACAGTGATAACAAATAGTTAATGTTTATTTACTCTTGAGTGTTCACTGTTTCAACCATTTTAGACGGTTTTCCTCATTAATCCTCACAATGATTTTATCAGGTGGGTACTATTATTTTCCCTGTTATACGAACATTGAAAATTAGAGTTGAAATAATGCTTAATGCAACACAAATAATAATTTATAAGTCTAAGTTCCAAACCTAAGCATTCTAGTTCTCAAGATATTTCTATTTGATGACCTAACTTTTAAAAGGATAATGCAATGCTATCTTCAGTATGACACTGTAATTATACTTGGAAATCAATGAACCTCACTATGTGTGGGATGATATCCTAAATGCTTCACATAGATTTTTCTCATTAATTCTCAAACAAAGCTGTGGTGGTGTTGTCACTAATTTATAGATGAAGGAACTGAATGAAGAGTTTGAAAAGTTAATGACCCAAACACAAACAAATGATATTAGCATTGTTGTTTGTAACTATTAGATTAGTTGAAGCACCTAACAAGGAACAAGAGAAGTTCCTTTCCTAGGGTAAAAAAGGAGTATAAAAGTGGGGAGTCTGACACATGCAGAAAGAATCTGGAGAAAGCCAAGACCAGTGACAGTAATAAGTTGTCTTATGTTATAACATTAACTCATTCCAGCCTGCACCCATTCAGGACAAAAACCTTTGGTTTACCTCTTTTAGTAAGATTCCTGGCCTATGCTCTATTTCATAAGTTATTTCACCATCCACACACAAACACTTTTTATTTCTTATTTATTATATTAAATTGAAAAGAAAATGCTCTGTGCTTTTCTATTGAGCTGTATTGCAGGTTTTTCAGAGTTTATGTGCAATCCCTCATTTTCTCTTAATACTAATGGAATTTTTTTAAAGGTTATCATTTATGACAGGTACTTTAGATATGGGTGACACATATCACCTTTGAAACTCTATTATTGCTGCCAATGTTCAGTAAACAAATATAATAGTATAGTGAGGGAGATAAAATGAATTCTCCCTTCAGAATAATAACTAGCATCTTTAAAGGACTTTGAAACTCATGAAAATCCCACAATATGGGTAATATTATCACCACACTTTTATAAATGAAGCAGTTTACTCTGAGACTCACTTTGTCCAGTTTGAGAAAACAATGGCAAAGCAAAAAGCTTGAACCTTTTTCTTATAAGACCCATGCTTTGTGCAAAACACAATGCAGTTCTCTTCAGAGAGCAGATATTGCACTTCAATAAATAAATGGTAAACTCCCGGTCACAGGATGTGTTCAAATACAGCAGAAAAATTCCTTGGCAGAGAGGTGTATGGGCCTCTAGCTATAGATGGACTAGATAGTTTCCAAAGTGCCTCTCAATTCTGAGAGGCTGTCAGATTAAATGTAATATCTCTGTGAATCATGACTATCTCAGTCAAAGCCACATGTTCTGTGCCTTTTTGACTCTCAGGTTATGAGACTGCAAACTCAATGTAATACATTTTCAAGTAAAAAAAAAGTAGTTTAGATTTGGTTATGATTTAAAGTTTCCAAAGCACTTCACATCTGCAATGCGGTTGAATTTTTGCCACAACTTATGCATGATAGAAGACATTTGTTTTAATTTCTTTATAATTAATTTGAAAATTAAGTCTCTGTAAGGAAGAAAGTGATTTAGCCAGATTTCCATAATTAAAAATTTATAGAATCGGCGTTAGGCTTTAGTCCTTTCCTCTATGTGTTCTGCCTTTGTAATTTGTACCTGAAAAAAACTACTTCCCCTTCCCCTTAATACTCTTAGAAATAGGAGAGAAATATCTTTAAAGTTACATTTCTCACGAACTGTCCAGTGTCTATTAAGTGTCACTTTGTTATCTGTAATTTTATGCTTGCTCTAAACCAGAAAAATGCAAACATTAACCAGGTAATGAACTGTTTTATCTCTGTTGCCAAATAGTCTATGTTCTATTTGCCTCCTTTTAAATTTGCTGCTTCAGTGCTTTGTGGAGAGACTGGGTCTTAATCTATAAGAGCAGGCTGCCAGCATTTAGTTGGAAAACAATTTGCCTTAGCCTTTGCATGGCTAGTGCTTTATATTTGAAATGGTATTGACATAACACTTATACCACTTTGATAACTCAACTGCACTGACAAGAAAAGTTAACCAAGGAATGAAGGGAGGACGAAGAGTATTGCAAGCACTGCTGTCCAACCAGGGGCTATGACAGAACAAGCTGGAAGCTCTGCAGAAAGGGGAGTCTCTATGAACCATCAGCTTGTGTGGGATTGGGAAGCATCTGTAGCTCTGTGGCCAGCATTCTCCTACACACTCTGTGATATATTCCTTGGGGTTAAAAAGACATAAGGGATCTAGACAGGAGCAAAGTTAATTCTACATTATTGAAACTCCCTTTTTCTCAGAGAAAGGAATCTGTTTATTGTACTGAGAGAGAACAATAAACACACATGAACACAACCTGATTCTTTACCTCCTAAAGGCACACAGAAACTTCTAATCCTTTTAGCTCTACCCGATTCTTTCAATGAACCTATACGCCATCTCTAGGGTGAGGTGCAATGCCATTCTAACTTAATGAGGGACAAAGAGTCTTCCTACGCAAATGAAATCACCATTGAGCACTCAAAATTGTAATTTAGCAGATGCCTGGAAACTGCAGGTTGGTAATAAAGGTGAACATATGGGCAGTTGCTTCCAGGGATGTGAAGCTGCACAGGGGGAACCTTGAAAGAACAAATGCTGTGCACAGTGGAGAGGCCTCGAGCTGTCCCGCCTTGTGTGTTGAGTCATGTTTCTCAGAGGCTATTCTGTTTCCCGTAGTTTAATATTTTGCTGACACCTAACCTTATGCAGGGGACAGCAGCAGAGCCTGAGATAAATGAAAAGTATAAATAATAGTACATCTATATTTCACCAAGTTGGGAATTCAGAGTAGAGCAGGCGGCAGAATCACATCAGTGAGATCATGCTGTCTCTGATCTGGCTACACCAGCATTAGCTTTGCCCCAAGATTCCACATCTCCTTCTCCCCTCTAGCCCTTCATTGTAAGAGGATACTGTAGTGGGCATGGAATCAAGTAAACTAAAAAAAAAAATTGTCATCCTCACTGGAGATCAATAGATAACTAAATTTGCGATGGATTATTTCAGACAAAAATAGAAAACAATAACCACTTGCCTCATCTCTAGAATAGCCTTGAAGGTGGCAAGGGAATTTTAAGAGAGCATTTATGTGATACAAACACATTACTTATAATTTATTATTGAAAAATTAAAATAACACAAGCAAAATAGATATTATTTCTTAAATAGATATTATTAACCTAAGTAGATGAGATAATTGAGATAAAAAATTTATAACTGGTCACAGATATATATAATAGCATCATGATAAATATTTCTAATCTAACACCCTGAACCTCTTTCTGCCCTGGAACTGCTTAGACACAGGGAATTGGATAACTATAGAACCCCTTGGGGCGCTCATGCCTACAACTCAGAAGTATGTAAGAGTAAATAGGAAGACCAAGTCTTCTCCAATGGTGGCTAAATGTGAATCCTTTCCATTCTTCTAGTTGCTAAACTTCATCTGAGAAGTCCAATAATCACATAGTCATGGTTTCTAACACGAATTTGCTTTTATCCTACCACAGAATTTCTAAACTGTCTCTCCCACTAATCTTTTGAATTGTAATGGTCCTAAAATGTTTTGGAAAAAAGTAAAAGCAAGAACAAATGAGGATATCATTTAGAGAATAGAAATAAGCTAGAGTAATATCCCATATCAAAGAGATAAATAATGAGGTTTTTTATTCAGACTTTAAATTGGCAATATGAGGGGATTGGGTTATTCAAATAAAGTTGTTATTGGAAATGCAGTCCCTTTACACTATTATTTTTTTTGGTACTGCAGGAAATTGAACCCAGGGACTTGCACATGCTAGGAAAGGATTCTCCTCTTAGCTACATCCTTAGCCCTTTTAAAAATTTTTTTGAGTAAGGGTTCAATCAATTACCAAGATGGGTCTCGAATTTGTAATTCTCCTTCTTCAACCTCCTGAGTAGCTGGGATTATAGCCATGTGCCATAGTGCCCAGTTTCATGTTGAAATTTAATAGAGAAAACTGTATGACAGTGTCACATTGATAACAGTTGAAATGATAACAGAGGACTACTAGATCCCATCAATGGAAGACTATACAAAGGGAAAAGGCCTGAGGAATCTGAAATATTTGTAATCTAACAGCCTGAACTGTTGGAAAGTATGGGAGAAAATCTAGAATTGCATTTAAAATTGGTTTTCAAGGGGGAGAGAGTAATCAGGTACAAATGTTAAAAAGAGTTGAATATGGAATGATTACAACATCTTCCATCAAAGATTAGAATGAATCTAATGATTTTAGAGCACAATATCATTAAAGTCATAGAAAATATTTCATGTTACAAAATTTTGAAGAGTAATAAGATGGTAGAAAAGTAAAATTGTATGAATCCTGGCCTTTGAAAAGTTTTTCACTGTAAGGGTCCGGCGAACATCAGAGGAAGAGACCACCAAGAGACCGCGGCTCATGCAACAGCAAAAGGGGTTTATTGAGGATCCAATCCAGCGCGCTGGGGCTCCGTGCTCACTCAAGAAAGGAGAGCAGCCCAGAGCCCAGAGCAGGGGTTGTGCAATGCTTAAGTACACTTTTTGGGGAGGGCGGGGACTTTACATACATCACAGTCTCCTTTAACAAATCATCATACACCGCAGGAAAATCAAACAACAATTCTGAGACATGATTAGTACATTCATTGGCGGGAACAGGTCGGGCGGGGGTGATAGGTCAGTTCTAAAGCGGGGTACACATTCAAACTGATTGGTTCAGGCCCTGCGATGTCTACGTGCAAGGTCACACAGAGTCCTAGGTTATTAAACAACCAGGCAGTCAGGGGGAATATTTACTGGGCAGTTCTGGTGAATTATCCTAACAGCTACAGGAATTTCAGGTTTTGCATGTAGCATAGGAACTTAACAATACCTGGTCCTTTACATTTTAACTCAGGCCTTGCAGCTTAGAAACTTTACAATGACCGGTCTTTTACACTTTAACTTTTACACTTTAACTTTAATTTCTTTTACCCCTACATCACTGATTTTGGCAAATCAAGGGAAAGCAGTTTTGAGAATGAAAAAAATATATATATGCTTGTTTGACATCCATGAGAAAGAACATAAATAAAAGAAAAATGAAAGACACAAGAAACTGATTTAGTTAACAGTACACCCATGTTCCTGGATGGATTGGATAATGAGTATTCTCAGCACAGAAATGGGTAAGGAAGATTCAGCTTGAAAATGAGATGATGTAAATCTCTCTCTGAAGATGGTAGGAGAAAAGAATGGGTAAATGTTAAAAGAATAACTTTAAATGCCTTCAAATGTATTTTTTCAGAGCATTTCTATTTGGTCACATTGGTATTTGAAGCAAATTTGAAAGCCAAATAACTTAAGGAGAGTGCAAAACCTATACAGGCATTTCTGGAAAGAATGCCACAGACAGCTAGTCAGAAATAGGATATAATCACAATAAGACCAAAAAGAAAAATACCTAGGAAAAATAATAGAAAATTTGTAAAACCTATAAGTGAAAATATAAAAGGCATAAGAATCGAACTTAATAAATAGAAAGATATCTAGTATTATTAGTAGGCTGATGCTATAGATACATTATTTTGCCCTAAGTTAATGTATATATTTAACATAATCCCAATAAATAAGATATTTTACAAAAGAATTATATAAACTAATAAAAGCAGAAAGATTAAAAAATAAGAGCAATAGAAAAGAGTAAATCCTAATAAATATTGAAATATGCAAAAACCCCTTAATTAAAACATTTTAGAAGGATATGAAAGACAGATGGTTCAGTGATAAATCATGAAAACTATTAGAATATACAGAACTTACATATTTGGGAATTATAAAATATCAAAGTAATTATATAGATGCATTAATAAATTCTATTAGAGAAAATAAATGACAATATTTTTAAAAAATGCATTTCTATCTTATCCTTAAGCCAAAGTAAGTTAATAAAGAGCAAAAAAAAAATGTAAAACCTAAAAAGAAACCATAAAATACTAGAAGAAAGCATAAGGGTATTTCTCTCTCTCTCTCTCTCTCTCTCTCTCTCTCTCACTGTGGATTGAACTTGGGCATTTTTTCCACTGAGCTACTTCCCTTGCACTTTTTATTTTTTGATTTTGAGACAAGGTCTTATCAAGCTGGTTGGGCCTCAAAATTGCTGAGACTGACCTTGAATTTGTGATTCTCCTGCCTCAGCCTCAGAGTCACTTGAATTATAGGCAGGTGCCACCAAACCTGGCTAAGAATTTGTTTCATATTCTAAGAGGACACAAACCTAGAGGCATAGTGTTTTTTATTTTTATGATAATCTGTTCCCACAAACACTACTCAAGGCTTCCTTTTCTCCACATTCTTCAACTTTGTTCTCTTTGTCTTTTTGATAATAGCCATTGTGTGAAGGTATGCAAACAATACCTTACTCTGTTTTAAATATATATTTCTCTGATGACTGGTGATTTTGAGCTTATTTTTCACGTATTTGTTGGCTATTTGTCTTCTTTTGAAAAATATTCAGATCATTTGTCCAAATTTTAATGGAGCTATTGGTTTCCTGGCTATTGAATTGTTGGAGTTTCTCATATATTTTGGATAATAACCTCTCATCAGCTATAGTTTGCAAATATTTTCCTCTAATCTGTGGGGCACCTCTTCAATATTGATTGTTTTCTTTTCTGTGCAGAAGCTTTTCAATTTTATGCAATACCATTTGTCTATTTTTACTTCTGTTGTTAGTATATTAGAGCTATATCCAAAAAAAAAAAAAAATGCCCAGACCAGTGTTATGGAACTTTCCCTTTTGTTTTCTTCTAGAAATTTTATACTTTCAGTTTTTTGTTGAAGTCCTTAATACATTTTGAGTCGATTTTTATTTTTATGGTGTGAGACGAGGGTCTACTTTCATTCTTGTACATACAGTTTTCCCAGTACCATTTATTATAAATACTCATTGTTGTCTAATGCATTCATAAAAAAAGAAATTATCAAGTGATAATGTACTTTTAAATATTGGGATTTTAGTTGTTATAAGCATTAACTATGTTTTACTGTAAATGGTATTTTCTTATATATTTGTTTTGGGAAACTAAATATTAATATACATATTGAATCCTGGCATTTTAACCAATTATCTGTTTATCCTTTTAAATAATATGTTAAAACAATATGAAAGTCTATTTAGATTCTTTTAGAGTTGAGAACCCCTATCTTCCCCAAATATTTATCAATTATGACACAAAAAGAAATAGAAGTCAATTTTTGAGATAGTATTTTAAAATCATTCAGAATATTAACCTGTTTCTCAATAAAACCTAAATGAGCATATTTGAAATATAAATAATAATTGATTAATTGTGATGAGAGAAAAAGTATTGCTTGAACTTAAAGAAAAAAAAAATCTGTCCTTTATCATTCTTGACTTGACTTTCATTTGTCCTCCAATCTCTCTTTTTGTAAAAAGTTTCTATGGACATAAAGAAAAATGACCTTTCTGATTATTTGGCTGGGTCTATCTTTTACAACGTATATTAGTTAGCTTTTCTTTGTTGACCTGACAAGAACAACCTACATGAGGAAAAATTTACTTTGGCTTTGGGTACCAGGTGAGGCAGAACAACATGGTAGAAGGTGTGTCAGAAGAAAGTGGCTCAGGACATGACAGTCATGAAGCAAAGAGAGCTCTGCTTTTTAGGGACGAAATACAAAACATACAAAAGGTATGCCCCTAGTAATCTGTTTCCTCCAGCCACACCCTACCTGCCTGCAGTTACCACCAAGTTCATTCATATAAGTACATTAAACCACTGATTAGGTTACAGCTTTCATAATATAATCACTGCACCTCTGAAAATTCTTGCAAGTATCACACTTGAGCTTTGGGGACATCTCACAGCTAAACCATAAAACACCTCATGCCACCTAGTAATATGCATCTCAAAATTTAATATTGTCTTACACCCCAATTTCACTTTTCTGGTTTTCTGTCTAATTATTGAGGGCTTTGTTCATTTGTTTTTATTTTAGGCCGAGTTGTTTGGTTTATTTATTTATTTATTTTTTTAAACTCCTTTTACTATTCCTGATGATTTACCTATTTGCTCTCATTTAGATTATTATTATATCCTCTTAAAGTTCAGTTTACTTTAAATCCTTCTTGTGTATTCATATTCTGACAGCGGTAGATTAATATGCTTAAATAGATTATCTAAAATCAAAAGTCTTCAGTGGAATTTTCCTAATTCCTACTAAATTAAATAAGTAATCCTTGTCTTATTTTTCTGAGTCCTTTACAAAGTAGCTCCACTGACTTCCAAATCTAATCTTACATTTCTTTTTCAGATTTTTATTTTACAACACTAGCAAACAGTGTGACCAGTTGTTATTTGGAAATATCCCACAATTTTCAACAGTTCTTTTTTAGCTCAAGTAATCATCTCCTGGAGTGCCCTTGTCTCACCCTTACCTTTAATCATTTCCTGTCACAAGTACAGCCATTCCTCAATCCTTTAAAATCCTTTTCAATTGCTTCCACACTGATATATTTTTTAAACTACTAGTATGAACTTCACCTTTAGATTAAAGGAATTTCCCTTTTTTAAAATATATAAATATATAAAGGAACTTCACAATGATTGCTTTATATCTCATATTGAAACTACATATTAAAGTTTGAAACTACATTAAATATAAAAGAGTGTACAAGACTTAAATTTCTACTTAGAAGACACATTTCTTAAGAGAAGTGCTATTTCTTTTTTTCTTTTTTTTCACCTATTGTTGTGCCTCTTATCCAATTAAGAACTGAATAAACATGTTGTCAATTGGAATATATTTTACTAATGCAGAATTCATATAAACACTATTGCTGAAAAGAACATTGTACTCTAAATTAAATGGAAAGATTTAGAAGCTTTTATATATTCTATTTTTAATTAAATAACAATTTTATTTGACATTGTTTTAAGTGGGTATAAGTAAAACCATCTTATGCAATCAGAAAATTATTTTAATTGAATGTACCACAAACATAAACATTTTAGTTCAATTTGTTGACTAAATTCTTTGAATTTGCACTTCATTTGTTGAATTGCATAATAAGCTAAGTTCTTTTAGCTTTTTATTGAATTATGACCTTGTTATTGAATTTTGACCTTATAAGGAAAGTGTATAAATAATAGCTGAATGAATTATCAGAAAGTGAATATAATGATGAAAACACTACTCTGTTACTCTGTTAAACAGTTCACCTTTTTAAACTTCCACATGTAAATGAGATCAAGAAGCATTTGTCTTTATGTACCTGGCTTATTTCACTTGATATAATATACTCCAGACTTACCCATTTTCTAGAAAATAAAACATTTGCTCTTTTTAAGTGGTAAATACCATTCCATTGTGTAAATATAACACATTTTCTCTATCTATTCATCCACTGATAGACACATAAGCTCTTTCCATGTCTTGGCCATTGTGAATAATGCTACAATAAATCTGGGAGCACAGATTTGAAAACACTCTTAAGCAGAACAATAAAGGGCACTAACTGGTCAGGTAAATATAGAAAATAATATCCTGTGTCCATCAACTGACTTCATTACAAAGGTGAAATTGCAAATCACATAACAGAAAATATATCTGCAAGATACAAAACTAATAAAGGGTTTAGAATATAAAAGTATATGTATATTCACATGTATAATCAAGTAAAACTAAAGGGCTTAGAACATTCAATGAACATATAAATTAGATAAAACTAAATATAATAGAAATGAGCAAATAATTCTATAGGCACTAAATGAAGTATAGGTATTAATAGTCAATAAACATATAAAGATATGCTCGTTAGTTATCAGGGAAATGTCACAATGAAATATCACCAAACACAACTGGATGGGTAAAATCTGGACATAAATGAATACATGAAAAATTAAAACAGGCAAAAGTGAACATAGCAAGAATGGGAAGCAATGGGAAATCTCATACATTAGTGGTAATACTAAAAACTAGTATAAAGACGCTAACAATTTTTGATACAGTAAAATAGTTCGATATCCTTGAAAAATTGTCATTCTTTATTATAACTATATGTGTGCCTCATTACTAAAGCATGTCATTCTTAGCTACATATCAGTAGTATTACCAAAGTACAAACCTATGTACTACAAAACACACAGGCACAAATGTTGGTAGTAGTTTAATATAGCTTCGCACTGAAAAAAATTCAGACTTCCAGTTTCTATCAGATACACAATAAAATGTGACATATTCATAAAGTAACTATACTTGCATCTCTGAATTTATTTAAATAAACAAATGAACTTCAAAAATATGCTGAGCAAAAGAAGCAAGGGTAGAATACAGAAAACATGGTATAAACAATGGACTATATGCATACACACAACTGAATATTATTCATCCATACATTCTGTCACTTGTGACAATATAAATTAATTTTGAGATCACAATGCTAAGTGACGTAAGTCAGATGGGAGATTTAGTGGTATTTCATGATGACATTTCTCTCATGACTAATGAGATTGAGCACCTCTTCATATGTTTATTGACTACAGATACCAGTTTGTAAGAGCCTATTGAATTACTTTGATAATTTTTATTAGATTGAGTTGTGTTTGATTTATATATTTAAATAATCTCACTTAATGTTGAATCTAAAAAGCCAACAAGTGTCATTGCAGGGACTGGTGAGCAGAAGAAATGGGAAGATTTGAGTCACATGTTGGTACAAACTTTCATTCATACAATTAATAAGTTCTAGGAATCTAATATGTAAAATGGTAATTAGAATTAATAACCCTGTACTGTATATTTGAACTTAGTGTAGATTTGATGTTCTTGCTGAAGGAAAGAAGGAAGGAAGGAAGAAAAGAAAGGGAAAGAATGAAAGAGACAGAGAAAGGGAAAAAGAGAAAGAAAGAAAGAAAAAAGAAAAAAGAAAGAAGGAAGGAAGGAAGAAAGAAGGAAAGAAAGAAAAGAGAAAAGAAGTTGGCTATCTGAAGATGGACATATTGACTAATTTGATTGTGGTCATGATTTCACAATATACATGTGTATTAAAGCATTATATTGTATAACTTATATCTGAGATTATTTTATACATCAATAATTCTTGAGCAATGCTGGGGAAAAAGAACAAAAAATTAAAAACTAAGACTAAAATAAAATTTTATATAAACAAAAAATAGCTTCTTAATGTTTATGAAAAAAATCTTCCATAAACTACCATGTTTTAAACAAATTACTCATGGCCTATATTGAATACAATTTGAAAATATTTTCCCCCCTTGGATATTGGATGGTGTGTTTT
Organism: Marmota flaviventris; assembly: GCF_047511675.1. NCBI lineage: Eukaryota > Metazoa > Chordata > Mammalia > Rodentia > Sciuridae > Marmota > Marmota flaviventris. The sequence goes on along the minus strand of NC_092499.1, from coordinate 52,105,327 downwards.
CCACCACAGTTTTCAATACTTCCACCTTTTATGGTATTTTTATAGGTATATACTTTCATAAAGAAACTAATTCTTATAGCAGGCATTTAAACTGAAGTCAGTTAGTTCTTTCCCAATTATCAGTAGAAAATTACATATTATTACTTTGCCTTCAATTAAATTTTAATGGTTCTCTGTAAATTTTTAAAATCTGAATTATCTAACGTATACATTACAAATATTCTATTTCTTTCATTTGAGAAATCAGCTGCCAGGAATAGTTTGCCTTTCCCATGATGTTATCGTGGCAGTACCTACATTTTTTTAATTTTCATTACAGCATTATCACTCTGTTTTCTAAAACCAGAATTAATACCATTGTAAATGAAAGGTAGACATTACCATTTAAACAAAATTCTAGCTGGTAATGACATGTCAAAACAAATCTATGATTGATAAAATGAACACTAATCACACATATATAATTTATTTTGTTTTTCAAACATCCAAACAATGATGTAAATTGATAGCTAATGTCGATCACTGTGACAGAACTGAAAACTAATTACCTGAAAAGTGATGAAGTAAATCTTAAAAATATGAATGACAGACAAATTCTTATAAACAGTAACTAAATCCAACCATTTTATATATTTATCATGGAATCCACTTAGTGTAACAACTGAAAATTCATGAGTTCATAAGAAGCCCTGAGGAGCTGGTTAAAAGTACAGATTCCCATGTGCCCATTTGAGGATTCTAGTTCTACAGGCCTAACATTGGGCCTAGAAATCTGAGTATTATCTAGTGCATTAGAAGATACTGATATAGGCAGAATACAGAATTCACTCAGGGTCCAGCTTGCGTGAGTAAATCTGTAAAGTAAATGGAGTCTATTACCGCATCCTTGTGTTTCCTCTTGCTTACTGTTCCTGAACATTTATAGTACTTGCAGACTAAGCAAGGTAGGTGGCAGAGATCTCTGCTAATCAGCAGTGATCCTCAGAACTTACATCTAATGACACAGCTCAGAAACTTCTCCAAAACTGTATTATTAAAAATACTGAGACCCTGCGCCTAATAAAAGAAAAAGTAGACCCAAATATTTATCATGTTGACTTAGGACCTGACTTCCTTGACAAGACTCTTAAAGTGCAAGAAATAAAATCAAGAATTAATAAATTGGATGGATTCAAACTAAAAAAGCTTCCTTTCAGCAAAGGACACAATCAATAACATGAAGAGAGAGCCTACAGAATGGGAGAAAAATATTTACCAGAGCACTACTCTCCAGGGCCTACAAAGCACTCAAAAATAATCAACACCTAAATAAATAAATAAATAAATAACCCAATCAATAAATGGGCAAAAGAACTGAGGAGACACTTCACAGAAAAAATACAATCAATCAATAAACATAGAAGAAAATATTAATCATCTCTAGCAATTAGAGAAATACAGATCAAAACTACTCTAAGATTTCATCTCACTCCATTCAGGATGGCAGCTATGATGAACACAAACAACAGTAAGTGTCGGTGAGGATGTGGGGAATAAGGCACACTCATACATTGCTGGTGGGACTGCAAACTGGTGCAACCACTATGGAAAGAAATATAGAGATTCTTCAGAAAACTTGGAATGGAACTACCATTTGATCCAGCTATCCTTCCCCTCAGTTTATACCCAAAGGACTTAAAATCAACATGCTACAGTGATGCAGTCACTTGAATGTTTATAGCACTTCAATTCACAGTAGCTAAACTATTAAATCAAACTAGATGCCCTTCAAAAGATAAATGGATAAATAAAATGTGGTATGTATACACAACAGAATATTACTCAGCCCTAAATAAGAACAAAATTATGGCATTTTCAGGTAAATAAATGGGTGGAGCTAGAGAATATCAAGTTAAGTGAAATAAGCAAATCCTAAAAACACCAAAGGCCAAAAGTTTTCTCTGATAAACAGGTACTAGTCCATAATGGGGCAGGTGAGTAGGGAAGAATGAAGGAACTTTGGATTGTACAGAGGGGAGTGAGTGGGGAGGGGGTGTGGGGATGGGAAGAACAGTGGAATGAAATGTACATCCATGATTACACTACTGATATGACTCTGCACCATGTTCAGCCAGAGGAATGAGAAGTTGTGCTTCTTTGTGTACAGTGTATAAAAATGCATTTTACTGTCATATATAAGTATTCAGAATTAAAAATAAAATTTTAAAAAGAAAAAAATGCTCTGATAAAATACTTTATATTAAGTGTTAATAACTGATAAATTTATTGGTGTTGAAGCATCTTTCTGAGGCAATTTCTATGTTAACAAAAACGGAACCTTTAATAATTTAGTAGTATAAAGTCAGGTCTCCTGGCAACTTGCCAAAAAGAACTATAACCAGAGTGGTAAATGACAAGATCCTCATATTCTTGGTGGGTTTGTGCCCGTGTACATATGTGTATACATTGATTTGTCTTGAAGTAGCACAAGGCTTGGCACTGGTTCAGGGTTGGTGTCTAATAAATATTCTTTGAATAACTGAGGGAAAACCCAGTTTGAAAGATATGAGTTTACATAAAGAGGAGTCAAAGAAGGCAGGTTTGGGGCGTATCAAAGATAAGGCACAAAGAATAGAGTGAAGTTCCAGAAAACACAGAACATTCTGAAGGTTATAGATACCATTGTAAACTAGAGATAGGAACTCCACCAAGTTCATACAAAACAAATATTTTTCTGTCTATAAAATCAAAATCAAAGTATGGAAAATAGAGTATAATATGTGGTTGAATGGCTGCTATGAAAAATGAAAAATTTTCCTTTTACTTCTTTTTTATTGTTATTTCGGTGTTTTGTTGTTTTTTTTTTTTTCATTTGTGGGTTTTTTCCCTTTATTAATACAAGGATCATTTGAATTGCCTAGTGACTTAAATCCAGTTTTGTGGATAAATAAATAGGGCTTCCATCAATGAGTCTGTGATTGTTTATAGTTGTGTTCTTCAATCTTATTATATGAATAATATTGTAGATGGCTGTATTGCTCTCTGATATTAGGTTCAGAGAACTGCTGAAATAGAGGAAAAAGGTCAACAAAACTAATAAAATTTATAATGAACATATGAATACAGGATAAAGACAAAGGAGTAAAAAAAAAACAGAGATAGTCTGACAGTGAGAGAATTGGTAAGGATGATGTTATTTTAAAATCTTGATAATATCTACTCATTTCACAAATGGGAGTAAAGAAAATGAGGGAGGTCGTCAGAGTCAATGTCAGCACATGATCTATTTTCACAGAAGGGTTACTGACCTTCCTTGTGACCATGAAAATGGGGTTTCAAGTTTTAAGTGTATCACAACAGTGTGATTTAGAGATCTGGGAGATAATACTAACTAAAAGAAAAGATAAAGATGGAGAAAAAAGAAAATACTACCCTCCATTTCTTATTAACTATGAGATTTCCATTCAAGTTTCATGAGGAATTATATCCTCATAGAACATACAAGTTTAAATTGAGAACAAAGATTTTGATAAAACATTTTATGAGAAATTTTGTGTAACAATGAAATGACAAGCCTGCCCTTGAGCTCCCATTCCTGCTGCCAACATACAGAAATGCTGGTTTATACATGCAAAAACATATGTACTTGGGCTCTTTAAAAATTTCCTCAGAAGACTAAATGAAGAAACAAGTCATAACCAAGATGTGCATGCTGACTCTCTTGTTATTTCTATCCCCACTGGCCTGGGAAAAGAAATGCCAAGGAAGTGCAGGGCATGAAGGCACAGAAGAAATACTTAGACTCAAGGAAGACATTTTTGTAAGGCTTTTGGCCTGACATGTCCAAATAAATCAATGGCATGAAAGATGTGTAGACTCTTCTAAGGGCAGCAGAATGTTTAAATGCATGAATCTTATAAAAAAAAGAAAGAAATAGCTCCAAATTAATATTTTGGAACAATCATAGAAATCTCAATGTAGGCAGGTGTTACGAGAAGGTTTATAAATCTTTGAAACATCATAGAGAGGCAATCATTTATATCCATAAATAAGATATATAATACTTTAAAGTGTCTCAAAATACCTCAAAGTATCTGCTATAAAATTCCTATATCCAGTAGTTGTTCAATGAAGATTTACCATAAAATTTTCTTTTATACTAATAGGTACATTTTTTAATCTTATGTTTACTGATATTAATTTTATTCCACATAGTAATTAACAAATCCAAGTAAATTTCCACTAAAATTATAAACATGTGATTTATTTTAAAAAGAAATGACAACTAGATCTTCTTTATTCATCGTATTAAGTTGAACTAATCAGTAAGGAGAATATACCTATGTTGAGATAAGACCTAAGCATATATGACTTTAGGTTTTTCTATTTGTTCCTATATACTCTTCAACAAGTGGTATGTATATCTTCACCCTGGAGTTACCTTAGTTGACTAGTTTGGTGGAGACCAGAGACAAATGGTATACAATAACTTTCTGAAATGTTGGGACAGTTCTATAATTCTGCTATTTAATGTAGTATAGCTAATAAGAACTTGAATTATTGCTGGTATGACTGAAAGTTTGGCTTTTTATTTTAATTAATCACAAAATTTAAATAAGCATGTGTGGCTGCCATATTGTAAAATGTAGTATAGAGAGTGAAGACTACAAATATAAGAAATGGTCTTTATTTATTAATATAACACCTTTATTAATACTTGCACAAAAATACTTCTGAAAATTTATAATTTGTAGGGAAAAATAGCTTATTTTAGATATTTATAATAGCAATAACAGCAAATACTTATTTGCTTGTTCCATGTCATGCAATAATATATTATTACATTTAATCCTTATAGCAATGTGATAAGATTGGCACTAGTAGTAGCCTTATATTAAAGTAAGTAGCAACACTGTGCCTATATTTTTTCACATAGTTAATAGAAAATTTTAATTAAGACAATAGAAATTCCAGAATTTTTAAGTTGTCTCTATGTAAAAACATTCTTTCCTGCACTAGTTATTATCACTTATAAATACATAGAAATAAATCTATTGTTATCTGTTGTTTCCTATACCTATTCTTTGAGATAGATTGAAAGTAATTTTGGAAGCTTTATTTTCAAAATGACAGACCAAGAGTATTCTTCTTCTTGGTTGTGGGATACCATGGATTTTACACTGGGCATTCAACCACTGAGCTATATCCCCAGCCCTATTTTGTGTATTTTATTTAGATACAGGGTCTCACTAAGTTGCTTTTTGCCTCCCTTTTCCTAAGACTGACTTTGAACTTGCAATCCTCCTGACCCAGCCTCCTGAGCAGTTAGGATTTCAGGGGTGTGCCACCACACCAAGCCAAAATATTCTATATCTCTCTTTCCTGAGGTCTCATTGAAATTCAGAAATATATAGATGTACATATATATCCATACCCATCAATGTAAGTATATTTTTATACACATATAATGAAACTATAATAATATTTGAAAATAAAAAAGCCTGCAGCAAATCCAAACTTTGGATTAAAGAACTGTAATAACAAAGACAACCACAGTCTGATAAATTCTTTGCAGCCAAGCCTTAGAAGATGTTACAAGATCAAAGTTATCACATTTTAGAGCAGCTGTACATCATCAGAGGAATAGAAAGATAAGTATTTAAAGAACTGAGCCTAGAAACATTGAGCCAACCAGGCCATTCTCTCTCTCAACTACCCACTCTAGGGTTCAAAGAAATTTTTTTTCTAGAGAATATGAGAAATCTAATACTGGAGAGTTTTTATTTAGACAAGGGGAGAAAGGGTTATAATTACTAAGAAAATAAAATAAAGTACTATCCAAGAGTAAATATATAAAATACTCTCCTCTGCCAAAATAAAAGCATCTAGTTGGGAGAGGGGTATGCCTCTATACACTATATCTCCTACCCCAAAAAATGACTAAAAGGCAATTCAACTATTTAACATTCTTTGTGCACATAAGCAGATATGTAGTCAACTATCTAATTCATGGAAGAAGTCTGTTGAGAAATCAATCTTAATCTTTGATAGACAAAATACTGCCAGCTACCTCTATTCATCAATACAGTTACTTGACTATTTAAAAAAAAAGAGAAGGACTAATACGAACAAACAGAACTACATCCCAGCAATAAGAAAGATAAATGAACTTTCAGTTCATTCAATACTCATGTTAGAGATATCTAAGAGGATAATGCATCCACCAAATAAGCACTATTTATAAAGACAAACATAGCAATCACAGAACAAAATATTACAAGAAATTAATATATAACAGCTGAAGTAAATATAAAACACTCACAAACTGGAAGCAAGGAACAAGATTTACCTTCAAAGATTTCTACCAGAACATAGAGCATAAATATTTAAATTGGAAATATAACAGAAAAGCTAATATGCAAGGAATCCAGCATCATATCACTAAGTTCAATAACTGCCTGATGGTCATTTCGGTCAACTTCAGGGAAGATGTAGGAGAAAAAGTTCTCAAAACTTGAAAAAAGCCTGAATTGAAAAGCTCACGTAGATCAAGCAAGATAACTGACCAAGCACCATACATCCAGGTAAAACGCTATGAAACTTCATTTTCAATATTTAATAGGAAAAAGACATATTTTTAATGGAAAAAAAATGTCCTACAAACAAATAAGATTCAAATTTAATTCTATTCACTAGAACTAACAATGAGTTTTACTCATTGGAACATGCAGGTCAATATTAAGTTACAATATTGCAATTACAATTTTTCCCTTGATCATCTGTCTATAAAATTTGATAGAAAAATAAAAATTTGGTTAGACTTGTATAAATTCTAAATTGTTCAGAAGACAATTAAAACAACAACAAAAAAAGGAATCCACAAATTTTGAGACTGAGGAAAACAGTAAGAAATTACTAATGAATCAAAATAAGCACTGATAGCTAGATCCCGATTCTGGAAAAAACTCTTCCTTCAGTGAAAGGCATTTACATAATTATGTTTTATTTATTGATTCTCAATTTCACTACCACTTAAAAAAATATATGCTAAGTATGGTAGCTAACGAATATCAATAGAACCTCAACGAATCTGTTTTAAAATATTATAACATGTAAAACTAAGATACTTGCCATGCAAATAGAAGAAGCCATGGAAAAATATGAAAGGAAGAGTAGCTGTATTATAGAACCCTTTTCAGAAAGAAGACAATACAAACTGTTAAATTGATATTATTTCAGAAAAAAGTGCACTTACTATTGTAGCAATGTATAGTTATCTAAATAAAGACAATAATAATTATTTAGGGACAGGGTCTCTGAATCACGGGAAACAAACACTACTTTTAATTTTGATACTTAATTTGCTATTTGGACATTTTAACATGCACATGTATTACTCCTATAATTAAAATATCAATAATTTATTGACTTGTTCTAAAGTATATTATCTAATTCCCACTTTTGAATGGCTTTGGTACACTGTTTTTCTATTCACATAATTAAATTTTAGCATAATTCTGAATCAAGTCATTACATGTGTTAAGTACCTAGGACAGTTTGTGAATTGTTCAAGGTGCTCTTAGAATGTGAATATCCATATTTAATTAAGCAAACATTCATTTAGGAACTTATCTATTACTTATTTTCTTGATCTACATATATTAAAATATTCTCTACAGCAAAAGATGGCAAAAGTTTTATAAAGGGCCAGACAGCAAATATTGTAGTCTTCATAAGCCTTAAATCAAGTAATCAGTTCTACTTAGACAAGTCCTAAATTGTGATTGTAGCATAGTTCCAAAAAACCTTCATTGGCAAATACAAGTAGTGGGCCAGATTTAGCACAAAGGTCTAGCTTAGCAACAATTGTTCATGTTTGCTCTGCTTTTCTATTATTTTTCCTTTTAGTACTGGGGATTAGTACAGGGGCACTTTACCAGTGAGCTACATGCACAGCGCCTTCTGTTTTATTTTGAGACATGGTCTCATTAAGTTATCTAGGCTGATCTTGAATTTGCTTTCCTCCTGCCTTGACTGCCTGAATTGCTGGAATTACAGGTATGTACCTCTGTGTCCAGCTCATGTTTTCTCTTATTAATATTTATTTCCTTATTATCCACTTGCACAGTTTTACTCATTGGAACATGCAGGTCAATATTAAGTTGCTGTACATGTTATAGAAAAACTTTATAGTAGGTCTAAAATCCTTTGTCTATTTCTTGCTGGACAGATATTGTTTTCTCAGTTTTTTTCTCATCAGTTATTTTAATAGATTTATAGCTGGCTTCATGATCTAAGTCCTTTACACTGATTAGAAATGGGAAGGTTTCCTACACTGACCCCTGAGAGAATACAATCCATTTTGTCAATCTGAAAGATATACATATGCTCAATTGTAATTTCCTGCTGCTTGTAACTAAAGTATGAGGCTAAACACATTGTGAAGTATTACGGGAGGGGGAGCTTATTATACCAAGATAAAAATGATGTACATTGCAATTTAGTTGGGTCACTGACAGAATGACCTTAATTTCTATGCAGAATGCTCTGGTATACTTTCGGATGTAGATGAGAGATAATGGGCCTCACTGAATATTGCTGCCAGCCTGATAAAACTGACAAGATGAAGAGATAAGGAAGTTCCACATCCTCCTACTTTCATGTTTAGTCCTGGGGTTTGTTGTTTTGTTTTATTAGAGCATTGTTTCTGCCTTGTCTGGCAAAGCCAGGTTAAGATATTTATGGAAAGGCTGATGTGCTCAGGAGACACCTGACAGCAACTTCAGACACACACAATAGAGCTGAAATTCTCAAAAGAAAGTTATGCTGATACCAGAATTAAAAAAAAAAAATCAAGTCATTTGAAATCCTCTATTGTTGACTTTCTTAGCTTTGAAAATATTCTCGCTAGAAAGTACAATACAGAGTAGGCTCTTTCTATATTTCTTAAATCTAATAGGAGTGTGCATACAGAGATTTATGCTGTGATTTTGGGTGGCTCTGCCTGCTAAAATGAAGGTGAAGTCCCTGTCTTCAAGTGCTAAAACCTTCAGCATTTACAGAAAAGAAACTGAGGTAGTGGGAGCAACCTCAAGTCCTATGTTACAGGATGCTCATGTCTGAATGCCCACCTAAGCCTAGACTCTGGACTGGAATGTCACTAGTCAGTGAAGCCTAAGGATTTGATTTCTTCCCTACATGCCTGTTCTGTTCCTGATTCTAGAAGGTAGATCCTCAGTGTGTTCACAACTATGGAGTGTAAAACATATTTTTCCCACTCATGGTGCTTCTTGAAAGACTCATCTCTCTCCACTAAGGAGTGATAAAGAAAGACTGGTGGATCCTAAAATATATTAAATATTGGTGTGTGTACGTTCTAACAAACTGTGCCTTCCATTTTCAACAGTGCAGCCCTTTCTTTTCTTCTTTTATTAGCAGGGTAAAAATCAAATTCTCTTAGTTATTTTGTAGGTATTAAAAATCAGTTTGGTTCAGTCCCACAAATGGGTTGTCCCACAGTTCATTCTCCACAAAAACCTTTAAGCTGGGGAATAAGTAATTCCTCGAGAGCAAGCATGGACTGTTATTTTTCAGTTTCCTGTAACACAAAGGCTTATCTCTCTAATAGGGAAAGAAACAATTGCTTACAGCCAATAACCACATGCTCTCTCCTTACCAACAATGAAGAAAGCACAAAATTGCCTCAGATACTAAAGCTTCATATTATTTTCACACACGCTGTAGAGGTCTACAGAACATGGTCAAATGCCCAAATAACTTACCAGTTCTTGACCATCTTGAAAGCAAATTAGGCATTGCCACCCATTTTCTAGATCCTAAACTCTTGGAGGCACTTGGTTGGAATTTGTTGAGTTGCTACACACTAAAGACCAATTGGAAATTGTTGGGGAAAATGTGACCTTAATCAAAATCTCCTGCCAATCCAGAAAACCTCTCCACCACAGCAGAAGAGAATGAAAATAGTTTCATTACTGAATAAGCATTAAACCAGAAAGTGATGCACATCAAGGGCAACCCACTAAAAAAAGAAATTCTGGCTTTTTAACCAAGCAGATACAAAGCATCAAATACAAGGTCTTAAGATGAATAACCAGTCATCAAGTAAGAGATGGTATTGCATATAATTAATCTTAGACTCAACTGGTAATTGGGGTGGTCAAGTGTGTTTGCCAACTGACTTTATCCAAAGGAACAATAAAACTTCTCATATCTCTGTGATGACAGGGAGTTACAATATGGAGCCAGAGGCCTAAATTAAACTCAATGAGGATAGGGACTAAAATGGGTTACAATCTCCCTTGATGTTTACTGAAATGTAAGAGATGGTTCTCTGAGAAAGACATCCATGGAATGTAAACCTGACACAAAACATTTGTAGCCTTTTTAGAAGTTTTATATATATCTCAAAGGGGAAGAGAAAGTCTTGATATTTAGAAATTTTCTAAAGTAAATGCTCTAAGAAAAGGGAATCCTTTTTCAACAAAAATGAAAAATAGCAGTATAAAGAAAAAAATCATTTGGAGAAAATTCATCTCACATACAGATTAATGAGTGAATACATACTTTAATTACAGAATATTTAAAGATAAACAATAAAATGAACAAAACTTCAAGTTTTATAGATTTTTTTCCACACTACATTCATAGAGAAAAATATATAATGATTTTATTATTAAACAAGAAGCTATAATAATATATTAACTAAGATTCAAATTAAAAGTATAAATCAAATTTTAAATTGCAGTTTTTAATGATGTAATAAGAACAAAACCTGCCAAAGCTTAGAGACTTTTCCCCAAAACTGTACTTAGAGAAAAATGCAGTCTTCACTCACTTTTATTATTAAACAAAAATATTTAACAATAACTAAATATTAACTTAGTTTTAAAATTTATAATTAAACAAATGTAATTAAAGTGGAAATGTTAAATTACATATAGATATGAAGTAATTGTTACTTATATAATATTAAAATATTCTCTACAGCAGAAGTTGGCACCAGGGGGAAATTCCACTGTATTTTGTTTATCTTTTTCTGTTTGAGATTTGTATTTGTCCTTGCACAGTCTTGTCCTGAGAAGTGATGTAGCCTCAAAAACATGGAGCCTCCCATGTCTTCTCCAGGTCCTGCTCTCTGTGACAGTGCTAGTCTTGTCTCTGTTTTCCTCCAATCCTTGTATGAATTCAAATACATTGACAAGTTAGGAAGCCCCTTGAAACAGAAATTATGTCCAATAATATTTATTCATCGCTGACTGTGTATATCTTCTCCTCAAATTTCCCTTAACCTTGAGAACTCAGATGTTCAATAACTTCCTCCTCTTCTCTTTCATTTTCACTTTCTCTGTCTTCTTCCTCTCCTTCTTTCCCTCCATTCCCCCTCTATTCTTGTCTGTATGTTTTTATATACTCTATTTCATATTATCTTTTTCCATTCTAAGAGAGTATCTACAAGTTCTTATTTCTTTACTTAGTAGTCCAGAGCCAGATAAATGGCCAAATGTTCCATCTTAGGACTGGGACCAGATATTTAGATATTGTGGTTTCTTGACTTTTTTTTTTCCCCAGGCTTTCAGCCAAAGACAAGATAAGTATTTTTTCATCCTTACTCAACTGAAATGAAAATAAGGCTGTAAGATTCTAATAAAGGTCCTTTCTGCCCATGGTCTGCCATCTATAAACAGTTATAACATCACAAAATAAAACAACAAAAAATCTAACATATAATAAAAATACAGCTCAACATCATAGACAGGAATAAAAAGGTTAGTTTTTGCAGCATAATAAACCTTTGCAAAATATAATGCTTTGAACCCACATTCACTTATTATCTCTTGGTGCTATATATTGGTGATTTTGAGTGAGTTCACCGTGGGGCTCTGCTGGTCTCACAGTTACTTAGTTGCCTGAGGAAGATTGATTCTGGATGGCCTCATTCACACTTCTGATGTTTGGTTAGAGTGACATAGGCAGTTAAGCCACATATCCAGCACTTAGCAAACTAACTCAACTTTCCTCCTTTGGCCTGAGTTCCAATAGCAGCAAGAGAAGCCAATACCCAATGCACTAACATTTTTCAACTTTCTGCATATATTACATTTGCTAATGTTTAATTAGCTAAGGCAAATTACAAGGTCAAATTCTAATTAAATGGTTTGAGAGGTAAACTCCGTTTTTTTGAAGGGATTATCATTGAAGCCACATCACCAAAGAGGTATTGGTACAGAAACGTTCTTTAAGAGGAACAGGGCTATATTTCTTATAAACTTTCAGAAGGTATCCAGGAAATGGAAGAAGCTTAAACCTTCAGGTAACAAATACTTCCCTATATTCCCTCTGCTCTTCAGGCTACTAATTGTCAAATAAAAATCGTTGAGTAAAAAGCAAGTTGCAGTAGAATATGTAATGTATATACATTATTTATATGTAACACATTCAATATAGCAATAAATATTGCTCATTTTTATCTATATCTGTAAATGAAGGTAGAGATAGAGGAGAGGAAGATTAAACAATTATTTTGTGACAATGTGTAAATATTGTGAAAAAGAATTTAAATGGAAGACCAAAAATAGAAAAGAAATGGATCTTAAATGAAAAGGATGATAAGGTATTTCAATCTAAATTAGTGCCCTATGCTGCAGTGTGAAATGATTATCATAAACAAATTAAATATATACAATACAAGTAAAGAAATTTTCTTTTGGATATTCAGGAAAGTTATATATATTCCTATCATATAATAAAGGTACTAAAAGATTCTGATTTTTTTTGTGTGTGTTGTTTCAAACCATGAAATGTTTGCAAATACGAAAAGAATGTATAGGATAGATGATGGATGGATAGGTAGTTACGTCTCTTCTCCTGGCCTTAGGTATTCCAGTTCCACAGACTTCCTATGGAGCAAATATATATTTAATTATATTTATGGGCATGAGAATGTGAGCATGTGCATGTCCTTATGTCCATCAAGTGTGCCACTACCACAGAGAGAGAAAGAGAGAGAGAGAGAGAGAGAGAGAGAGAGAGAGAGAGAGAGAGACCTTAGATATCAAAATATAAGAATTTCACTTCTTCAGCTGGGTGTGGTGGTGCACTCCTATAATCCCAGTGGCTTGGGAGGCTGAGGCAGGAGGATCTTGAGTTCCATGCCAGCATCAGCAAAAACGAGGCACTAAACAAATTAGTGAGACCTTGTTTCTAAATAAAATACCAAATGGGGCTGAAGATGTGGCTCAGTGGTTAAATGTCCCTGGGTTCAAACCCTGGCACCAAAAAAAAAAAAAGAAAGAGAGAATTTTACTTCTTCAGATAGATAACTCCTATCAACACAATGAAAATTTAGAAATTTAAATGAGTACAGTGAAATGCACAAAAATAGAACTTTATTCACAGAAATAGAGCTGAATAGTTTTTATTTAGGTGCAATACAATGCAGCACACTGTAGTCTGCTTTCTATTGCTAGACTGATTGATTTATAAAGTGAAGAAATTTACTTCTTACAGTTCTGCACATTGGGAAGTACACTAGCAAGGGGCTAGTGAGATCTTCTTGTTATGCTAAAACATGGTGCAGGGCATCCCATGTTGAGAAAGAAAGCATATGTGGTCAGATCTCTCTTCTTCTTATAAAGCCACTAATCTCATTATGGGAACCCCACCGTCATGACCTCATCTGATCCTAATCTTCTCCCAAAGGTTTCTTCTCTCAATACTATCAACATATGAATTTTCAGACTAAATTTCCTTTTTAAATTTTCTTATTTGTTCTAATTAGTTTTACATGACAGTAGAATATATTCTGCTACTTCATACATAAATGAAGTACAATTTTTCATTCTTCTGGTTGTGCATGATGTAGAAATACACCAGTTGTGTAATCATGTATGCACATAGGGTAATAACATCTGATTTATTCTACCATCCTTCCTACCCCTATAGCCTTCCACCAGACTAAATTTCTAACACATGAACTTTTGGGGGACAGATTAAAATCACAGCACACTAATATTTCTTAATGAATGAATGGAACAGTTTTCAAGGCAGAAATTTGCCATGAGGAAATGGATTGTGTGTTATAGTGCAGAATATTTGATTACATCTGTATAATAATGTGCTTTACTAATTATATTTACACAGGTGCTAAGCAGGAATAATTAAAAAAAAGAACAAATGGGAGATTCTTCTAGATTAAGGTTTAACTAATATTAATAATAAAGAGAAACATATCACATAATTATGCTGTGTGCCACAGATGATTGACAAATAAATGAAAGAATACTGATTCCATTTTCATAAGATTTCCTGTTCTTTCTCTATAAGTTTCTTATGACCATGACCAAGGATATCTATGGTCATTTCACCTTGTCAACTCATCTCAGATGTCATTGCTGCTGCCGCATTATAGGCAACTCTTCATGTTATCCTTGACTGCATATCTGCTCAATGCTGATGTGAAAATTTTTGGCAAATCCTATATTTTGATTCAATAGGTACAATCTTGTTACCTATCAAGCTAAAATATGTTTAAAATTCACTTTGTAAGACAAAGCACGGCATTAGTTTCTTATAGCTTTTTATATGAGAGGTGGAGGATTTCTTCAACTTTATATAATTTTCTTTCAACTTTATATAATCTGATTCAAATTCTTCTGAAGATTGGATCAAAAGCAAGTGGAACTGGCATCACAAGGTATCTTCAGTCGCCTAATCTCATCAACCATGTGCCTCTTTTATTAATCCACATTTTGTTGCTATAAATAAATACCTGAGAAAGACTATTTTATGAGGAAAAGAGTGTTCAGGTTTGTTGTTGTTGTTTTTGGTTTGTTTTTTTTTTTTTTTTTTTTTTGCTTTTCTCACAGTTCTGGAGGCGCTAGGTCAAAAGGCTACATCAGGCAGAGTCCCAAGGCAGCATAGGGTGAGAGAGTGTGTGCCTGTTCACACATGTGTCTTCTGGTCTCTCTCTTTCTTTTTTTTTGCAAGGATGTGAAGATTCACTGTTTTTTTTTTTTTATTGGTTGTTCAAAACATTACAAAGCTCTTGACATATCATATTTCATACATTAGATTCAAGTTGGTTATGAACTCCCAATTTTACCCCAAATACAGATTGCAGAATCACATCGGTTACACATCCACATTTTTACATAATGCCCTATTAGTAACTGTTGTATTCTACTACCTTCTCTTTCTTGTAAAGACAGCAGGATTTAATTCTGCGGGTCTCCACCATAATGACTGTGTTTCATCATAACCATATTTCAAATGCCCCAAGTTTAAACCCTATAGTCTAAGTTTACATCTTCTATCCTTGTTCTATTTCACAATGGAGATTAAATTCCAACACAAGAAATCCTAGGAACACTCAAACCATATCCACACCATTGCACTCCTCAACCACTTTAAAGCACTCTCCTTCCTCTAGCTGAATATCTTCCACTTTAGGAAAACTGCTTTGGATCTTAAAGATTATACTTCACATTCCATCTGCTCATGTCTCAATCTATTTGAGAAGTACTAGCTTTCCCTACTACATATTGATCTCTCCCTGGGAACATTCAGGACTAAAAAGTATTCTATTACCTTGCTCCCAAATCCTTTGATACATAGAATATTACATAAACAATAAATGAGACCACTTTCCCTTGGCTTCACCATATTGTTAAAATTGAGCTTGTATGTATAATTGAAGAGTGGTATATATTAGGGCAATAGAAGCATCATGTCCTACAGACAAAACCAAATTTTGAAAATCTAAATTAATTATGGAGCATTAAAACATTATATCATGGGGGCTTCTCAGTTAAAACATTGTCTCATGGGGGCTTCTACACAAATCTTCTCTACATTTATTCCCTCCCTCAGACAACACACTCTACAATCCAGACAAATCAATCTAACTATATCTCTGTTTTACATATACATCCTATTCCTTATGCAGGTAATGTGGTACTTTTACAACTTTTTAGATATGACCTTCAATAAGATTTGTGTTTTGAAGAGCAGCCAGGTACACAAACACATGCATTTGTCTGTCTGTATGTGTGTGTGTAAGAAAAAAATATTCCAAATAAAAATCCTTAAGCTGATTACGTGTGAAACATCCTATCATTTCTACTTGTTTATTTAATCTCTTTTAAAAATGAAATTTGTTAGACTGATTTTATGAATCCTTAAAGTGTTATGATTAATCTTATGAGAAGAAAAAATCCAATAGCGTAATTTTCCTCTTTTCTACTTAAGTAGATCACTTTCTGTTTTCTAGACTCCTCTGCATATTATGGAAGAATGGCATGTGAACTCTATAAATTCTATAACCCACTGAGAAAATTTTATCCTTATAAGCATAGAAACAGTTTCTAAAAATAAATTCATTGAAGTACAAAGCTTATTTATCACAAGTACAGAAACAAACATAAGTAGACTACATTGAAAAAGTGTGTTCTGGACATGAAATAAATCTCTTTTTTATAATATTTTAGCTGGTAGACTAACATAGAATAGAAACCAATATTTCTAAAAAGTTATTACCCAAGTTAGAATTATTTCATGGCTATTTGATGCAAAACCAGGTGATGTCTTCCTTGATTACATATGTGTCTACTTGATGGAAAAACTAAAACAGAATTATAAAATTCTTAAAACCCAACTTTAACATAAAACTCAATTTGAATTAAATTTGCATGTAGTCAATGTGAAAGTTATAAAGCATTACACAAATTGACATTATAAATTTTTCAAGCATATATTGCTTTTATCTTGGGGAAAAAGAATAAAATTAATGTATTATAATAACCCATGAGACCACAAGTACAGTGCATTTTGGGAAAACTTGGAGTAAATTGCTTGAAATTACTGTCAGCATCAAAGTTCAAGCTGACAAGAAGCCTCCCTCTGTCATGATCCAAACTGAATAAATTGTAGTCACATCATTTACTCTCTAGTATGCCTCTCATCTTTACCTATAACAGCATAGCTTGATTTCAGAATTTAAAGTACCAACAAGTACACAAACAAGAAAGTTATTTTAAACATTACTGTTAAAATTTACTATTATGAAAACTTTCAAAACATACAAATTTAGGGTGAATTAAAAGTTAAGCCAAATTATTTAGAATCCAATTTAAAAAATTCAGTTACTTTTTAAAACACAAAGTAAATTTATATACGTAAATTGTAAAGAGAAGTACACAGATTACAAAAGTATACTTCAATCTATATTTTTCTTTTTTCTTTCATTGGTGCATTATATCTGTACATAATAGCTGAGTTCATTTTGATATAATCATACATGCATGGAATTCAATTTACTCCATTTTAGTTCCCAGTTCCCACTTCCTCCCCTTCTCCCTCCTCATCAATCACCTCCTTCAACTTCATAGACCTTCCCTCTATCTTTGTGATATCCAATCTCTCCCCTTTATTCCCCCTTACTTTGCTCTGACTTCCACAAATGAAGGAGAGCATTTTAACCTTTGCTTTTCCGAATCTGGCTTATTTCACTTGGCATGATTTTCTCCATTTCCACCCATTTACCTGCAAATGTCATAATTTCATTCTTCTTTATGGCTAAATAAAACTCCATTGTTTGTGTCTATATCCCACATTTTATTTATCCATTTCTCTGTTGAGGGCACCAAAGTTGGTTCCATAGTTTGGTTATTATAATGAACTGTGGTGCTATAAATATTGATGTGGCTGTGTCACTGTAGTATGCCACTTTTAGATCTTCTGTATATATGTATGAAGAAATAGGGTAGCTGGGTCATCTGGAGGTTTCATTCCTAGTTTTTCAAGGGATCGCCACACTGCTTACCAGAGTAGTTATACTAGTCTACAGAACTACCAACAATGTTCAAGTGTACCTCTTCCCCCACATCCTCAAGATTATTTATTATTTGTGTTCTTGAAAATTGCCATTCTGACTAGAGTAAGATAAAATCTCAAAGTAGTTTTGATTTGTATCTCCCTGTTAGAGATGTTGAATATTTTTTCATATATATATATATGAAAAAATATATATATATATGTTGTGTTTCTTCTTTTGAGAAGAGTCTCTTTAGTTTTTCTGCCCATTTATTAGTTGTTTTCTTTGATTCTTTTAGTGTTAAGCTTTTTGGGTTCTTTATATATTCTGGATATTCATCCTTTATCTGAGGAGCAAGCAGCAAAGATCTCCCATTCTGTAGGCTGTCTCTTCATGTTCTTATTTGTGTTTTGTGCAGAAGCTTTTTAATTGGATAGCATCATACTTATTGATCTTGGTTTTATTTCTTGTGCTTTAGGAGTCTTGTTAAGGAAGTTGATGCCTATGACAATACATTACAGTGTTGAGACTATTTTCTTCTAATAGTTACAGAGTTTCTGGTCTGATTCCTAGGCATTTTATCCACTTGACTGACTTTTGGGCAGGGTGAGAGATAGAAATCTAGCTTCATTTGTCTACAAATGGATATCCAGTTTTCCTAGCACCATTTGTTTAAAAGGCTATCTTTTCTTCAACATATATTTGGCACCTTTGTCCTGCCATTTTGGTTTGTTTGCTATGTTTAATTTGTTTTGATTTTCATAAGCATCAGATAAGCATCAGATGGCTCTAAGTATGTAGGTTTCTCTCTGTCTTGTTTCTTTTCCTTTGGTTTTCTTGTATATGTTGATGCCAATACCGTGTTTGTTTTGGTTTGGTTTTTGTTGTTGTTTCTGTTGTTTCATTCTGTTTTTTAAACTTAACTCTGTAGTATAATTTCAAATCTGGTATTGTGGCCTCCAGAATTGTTCTTCTTGCTCAAGCTTGCTTTGTTCATTCTGAGTCTCTTTTTCTTCCAAATAAATTTTAGGACTGTTTTCTTCTAGTTCTGTGAAGAATGTCATTGGTATTTTGATAGGGATTGCATTGAATATATATAATACTTCTGGTAGTTTGACCATTTTGACAATACTAATTGTGCCTATCCATGAACATGGAAGGTCTCTCCATCTTCTGGGGTCTTCAATTTATTTCTTCAATGTTCCACAGTTTTTATTGTAGAGGTTTGTCACCACCATGGTTAAATTAATGTAATTTTTTTCTAGGTTATTTGAATGGAATTGTTCCGCTGATTTCTTTCTCAGCAGAATCACTGTTGGAGTAGGAAATCTATTGACTTATGAATGTTGATTTTGTATCCTGCTACTTTGCTGAATTTATCAGCTATAGAAGTATTCTGGGATGGTTCCTGGGATTTCTAATTTTAGAACCATGTCATCAGCTATCAGAGATAATTTGACTTCTTATTTTCCTATTTGTATCTCTTTAATGTTCTTCCTTTGCCTCACTGCTCTCACTAGAATTTCAAGGACTATATTAAATAGGAGTGGTGAAAATGGCCATCTTTGTCCTATTCTTGATTTGAGAGGGAATATTCTGTTTTTCTCCATTCAGCATGATGTTGTCTTTGGGTTTGCTGTATATAGTCCATATAGTGTTGAGGTAAGAACTTTCTATCTCTAGTTTCCTGAGCGTTTTTAACATGAACTTTGCTAAATTTTATCAAAGACCTTTTCTGTATCAAGAGCATCATTTGATTCTTTTTCTTAATTTTGTGTGGTGAATTACACTTATTTGCATATGTTGAATGAACGTTGTATCTCTGTGATAAAACCCACTTGATCATGTTATACTATATTCTTGATGTGTTTTTGAGTGTAACTCTCTAATTATTTTATCAAGGATATTTCATATTTGTTCTTCAGAGATATTGGTCTATAGTTTTTACTTCCTTGATGTGTCTCTATTTAATTTTGGTATCAAGGTTATATTTACTTTATAGAATGTATTTGGGAGTGTTCCCTCCCTTTGAATTTCATGGAATAATTTGAGAAAGACTGGTGTTACTTTTTTCTTTAAAGGGCTGGTAGAACTCGGGTGAGAATCCATCTGGTGTTAGGCTTTTCTTTGTTGGAAGGCTTTTAAATGTTGTTTCAATTTAATTGTTTGATATTTGTCTCTTTAGGTTTTCTGTAGCTTTCTAGTACAAGTTCGGCAGGTTAAATGTGTCTAGAAATTTGTCAATATCTTGTAGATTTTCTAGTTTATTGGAGTATAAAGTTTTAAAATAATTTCTAACAATCCTTTGTATTTCAGAAATATTTATGGTGATGTTTCCTTTTTCATCTCTGGGTGGATTTATTGGGTCTTTCTCTTTTGGCTAGTTTGGCTAGGCTTACCAATTCTATTTATCTATTCAGAGGACCCTCTTTGTTGCACTAATTCTGTGCATATTTTTATTCTCAATTTCATTGACTTTGGGTCAGATCTTCATTATTTTCTGTCTTCTTTTAGAACCATGTCATCAGCAATCTTACTTTTGAGTTCATTTATTATTTCTTTTCTAAGACCTTGAGGTGGAGCATTAGATTATGTATTTGCAGTCTGTTTTTTTTAATGTAGGTTCTCAATGCTCTTAACTTTCCTCTTAGAACCACTTTCACACTGTCCCAGAGATATTGATATACTCTATCTCAATCCTCATTTATTTCTAAGAATATCTAATTTTTTTCCTCTCATTTCTTCTACAATTCATTCATCATTTTAGAGTTTTGATAAATCTCCATATGTTTATGTGGTTTCAATTATTTCTCTTGAAGATGATTTCTAGTTTCATTCTATTAATATAATAAGTAATAATATTTATAATTTATAGTATTCATAATTTATAAATAAAATTATGTATTTATAAATATTGTAATATTTATAATGTTTATATGATATAAACATATATTTTATATGTAAAATATAATGTTTATTACTATAATAATATATTAATTTATAATATAATATTTATAATATAATTATAATATTAATAATATAGGATTCATGGGATTATATCAATTTTTTGGTATTTGCTAAGACTTACATTATAAATACAATAAGTCCTATTTTGGAAAAGGTTCCATGAGCTGTGGAGAAGAAAGCGAATTTAGCTGTTTCAGAGTTAAATATTCTGTAGATATCTGTTAAGTCTATTTGATTTATACTATTACTAGATCAGAAATATATTTATTGATTTTTATATTTGGATGACCTCTCTATTGATTGTAATGGAGTGTTGAAATCACCCAGTATTTTTGTATTGAGGTTTGTCTGAAATTTAATGTCAAGAATTTTTTAAAAATGTAATTAGGTACATTGACATTTGGGGAATAACTATTTACTATTGTTACACCTTCTTGTTTGATGGTTCCCTTTACTAGTATGCAGTTGTTTCTTTCTTTGTCTCTTCTGATTAATTTTTGCTTGAAATCTGCTTTGTCAGATATGAAAATAGCTAATACTGCTTGTTTTCAGACTCCATTTGCATGAAATAGTTTTGTTTTTTTTTCCCATCCTTTTACCTTCAGCTGGTGAGTGTCTGCCTATGAGAAGAGTTTCTTGCTAACATTACATAGTTGGATCTTAAATTTTAATCCATTCTGACAATCTAATATATTTTATTTTGGAGTTGAGACCATTTACAAACAGTGTTATTATAGATATGTGTTTGTGTTTTCTTGCCATTTTGGTTTGTTTGCTATGTTTAATTTATTTTTATTTTCATTTACTTAGTTGTTTGTCTAATGAGCATCATCTATTTAGGAGTTTTGGCATTTGTTTTTGAGTTCTTCTGGGTGCAGTATATCTTTAAGTATTCCTTGTAGTGATCATGAATCTTTTGTTTACCTTTTCATGGAAAGTTTTTATTCCTCCTCAATTATAAAAGTTAATTTTGCTGAATACAGCAATTTTGACTGGCAATTGTCTTCTATTAGAGCATGGAATATCTCACTCCAGGCTTTCCTCCATTTGGTCTGAGTTGAGAAGTCAGAGTGAGCCTTCTTTGTTTGCCTCTAAATTTGAGGACATTTTCTCTTGCAATTTTAATATTTTTTCTTATTTTCTATGGTATATATTTTGTTTATGATATGTTCTGAAAAGGTTCATTTATTACCTTGTGTATATGGGGTTCTATATCCATCCTGTATATGGATGTCTATCTCATTTGTAAGGTGAGAAAAGTTGTCTGCTATTATCTCACTAAAAATGTTCTTAATGTACTTACCCTGTATCTCTGTGTTGTCTTCTATCCCAATGAAACTCAGGTTTGGTCTCTTGATGTTGTACCAAAGTTCTTGTGTATTCTGATTTTTTTTTTTCTTTATTGCTTACTGAGTATTCAAGTTCATGTACCTTGTCTTCAAGGCCTTAAGTTCTTTTTTCAAGGTCAGAAGTTCTATTTTCTATGTGATCATTCTATTGGTTATATTTTTAAATGAATTTTTAATTTGATTCATTATTTTCTTCATTTCCAGGAGTTCTTATTGGTTGCTTTTCAAAACATCTGTTTCTTTATTGGAATGGTCATTCACCTCCTATATTTGTTCTCTTAATTTTTCCTTAGATCTTATTTTAGGTCACTGAACATTTAATAACCAGTTTTTTATAGTCCTTCCCTAGAATTCCATATTTGTGTGTTCTTTGTTGATTGAGTGTGAATTTGGGGGGGTGGGGGGGAGATGTGTTTGCCTTTTCCTCATGTGTTCAGATTTCTTTGACATAGACAACACTTGAGATGGATTTCTCTTTCTTTTTCATACATGTGTCCTTTGGTATGTTGTTACTATTTTATCGTTGTAGAAACTTTTCTGGTTTTGCTGTAAGAGTAGATGTCCAGGAATGAAACCTGAAGTTCCCCTGTAGTTGTTCCTACTTAGGGCCTGGTTATTGGTTTAAGGATTTTGGTCTCCCTATTCAATATATTGAAGTGTTTTTGAGGCTTCAGTGGGGCTAGATTGTGCGGGGGGGTTATATTTTCTATTACTTAGCTGAGTTTTGAATGTTGCTCAGCAATAGGATCTCTATTCTGTGAACTACAACTTTCCCAATCACTTCTTAGCCCCTCTTAGGAAAAGGAGAACAAAGAATAGCAACAATGTTAGAAAACTTAAAATAAATGTCTGATGTCTGCATTGACATATATAATACTACTTACTACCTGAAGAGGAATGTTGGAGTCAGCACTTAACATTAGAACCAACAGTAAATAACCATGAATTAGATCAGCCATTAAATAGCAGGTGTCTACTATGTCATTCAGTATTAAATAATAACAACAACATGAATGGGGTAGAAATTGCATTAACTATATAATTCTATCGGATAATGGAATTATGGATACTCAAGTGAAGAGAAAATATGCCAGGTAAGTAAGAGAAAGTTCAAAAATTTTAAAAAGTGAAGAGAGGAGAGGCAGGATATAGCAGATGATAACTATAAATATGGAGGAGTGAAAAAAATAACTAAAAGTAATAAAGAAAGAGAAGAGAAGGGAAGATTTGGCTGTTAATGTATAAAGAGACTAAAGAAGGGAATATCAGAGAAACAAAGAGTAATAAAAAACAAGATATGAACAAACAAATATAAGATCAAAATAAATCACATCTACATAAAATTTTACTACACAAAAGTCAAACAAAGGCTAAACAACAAATGGATGCAAAATAGTGCAATTAAAATGATAGAAAAAAAATATAAGAATTCAACCCTATCTTCACAGTGAGAAAACACACATATACAAAATCATGCAGAATGGAAAAAAAGTAAAAAATAAAATAAATTAAAAATAAAATAAAATTTAAAAACTTAAAGAAGAATGGGGGATAGAAAAAAAAGTCCTTAAGTAGAAAAAAAAAGGCTGTTTCCTCTGAGGTAGTCAAAACTATTGACAAGGGCAGATGTTTATTCCTTATGCTTCTGTGCTTTTCTTTTTATTGATTGATTGATTGATTGATGGACTGATGAGGGAAGAGGATGTCTGTGACCTTCAGATCAAGGGCTGGGAGTTGTTAAGTCCTACTTCTTTGTGTTTCTCACCAAGCTGTTACCCAGGAGCCAGAACTGATTGCATTAGCTCTCAGCTTCCCATCTCAGAGGGTAGGATGGTTCAAATAGGGAAGCACTGACATATATTTCCATATATGGGCTGATGCAGTGCTCTACACTGGAAGTTCCAGTAGGTTATGTTTAGTCTTGGCTCACCTTTGGAACCCTGTAGATAGATATTTGAGATTTGATCCCTATTGCCTATTGCTAAGCAGATGCCAATTTCTGCTGGATGTGTGGGTCTCAGGGACCTCCCCCAAATTCAAATTTTGGATGAAGAATCTAAATCTCCCCCTGCAGTACAAAAGTGCCTGTTTGGATAAAGACTGACAGTTTCTTACTTGTTTGCATAGGAAGACAGAAACATAGGGCATTCTCTTTCCTCAGTATTTTGAGCCTGGATCACCATGAGAATAATTTGTTTTCTTTCTATTTTTCTCCCTTCCTTCCTTCCTTCCTTCCTTCCTTCCTTCCTTCCTTCCTTTCTTTTACCAGGCATTAAACTGAGGGGAGCTTAACCACCAAGCCACATCTCCAGTCTTTTTTTTTAAGTTAGAGACAGGATCTCACTAAATTGCTTAGAGTCTCCCTAAATTGTTGAGGCTAGATTTCAGATCCTCCTGCATCAGCCTCTAGAGCTACTGGGATTACAGTGTGCACCACCTTGCCTGTCTAGGAACAATTCTCCCTGTGACTGTTTCAATCACATCGTCCAGGCACACTCTGGACCCCAAAATAGACAACTGCTAGGTCAGACTGACAAATTCCTTTATGAATTCCTGATCTCCAGTCTCTGTTCACTGCTGCACTCACTTGAAACTGGTTCCTGCTACAGCAACTCTGATTCCAGACAGACTGTCCACCCTTTGGCTGAGCGATTATAATACGTTTTCATTCAGCAATTTCTCCCATCTCCTCTGGGTCAGTTAAGATCAGTCTCTCTTTTCTACAGATTCCCCAAGCCAATGTTACATGCTTCCCTTTCCTCTCTCCCTGCCTGTGCTCTCCCTTCAGGCATCACTGATGCTGCAGCCAGTCAAGCTGTCATATCTCTATAATTTCATATATTATACTCAAAGTGTCTGCCTTTCTGTGTCTCTAAGTTATTTTGCTATCCAGTATTGAACTTCAGTGAACTCCCTAGTTACCCACCTCACTGAGGAGCATTCTTTCCACTTTTCAAATCTTGAACTAAGAACTGCTGGGGAGTACACCCTTCCTCTAATCTACCATGTTCTCACAGTCAGTTCAATTTCCACAATCTGCACATACTTAGGGAAAAGTGATTCAGACCTCTCAGCAAACAGAAGTCCCTACACGACCTTCTCAGTTTCTTTTTCACCATTGCCAAGAGTAACTTTAATCTTAAATTCTATCATAATTAGATATTTGCTTTATAATTTATATAAAATGAACAGCAGAATAATGAACTCTCTTGTATGTAGTTTCTCTCACTCAAAATCTGTGAGATTTATTCCTCTTCTTGACTATAGCATTTCATGCTTTCTTACTGTTCTTTAGTATTTCATCATATATCAAAATAGAGTCTTGCCATCCATTTTGTTGTTGAGAAACAATTGGGTTGTTTCCAAATTGGATCTAATTCAATTAAGCTACTATAAATATTCATCCTGATAATTTTCATGCATATATTAGAAAATTCCTAAAAACACTATGTCCATATACTAGACAATGAACATGTGCTGAGAGCCATAGCCAAGTAGGAATGACGCATGGCATTTTTGGTTGAAAGGTGACCCTGCTCAGGGATTAGGGTGGCTCCAGGTTTAGGGTGGATCCTGCTGGATTAGGGTGGCTCCAGGTTTAGGGTGGATCCTGCTGGGAATAGGGCGTATCCTGCTGCCTCAGGCACCTGCTCCATGAGTTCCCGTTGAGTTCTCCCAGGGTTCGGGAATAAAGAGTTGCTGTTTGAATCTACAAGGCTTCAGTGGTGGCTCGGTTATTTTGTGCCCAGACAGACTGCGACATTTGGCGGGCCCGTGCGGGGAAGTCTGAAGCTTAGAGGTAAGTGAAATTGCTTGCCCCTGAGGGAAGGCGAGAGAATGGGTGACCATTTCAAAAAACAATGTGTTCTTGTTTTGATTTATTTTGTTTTTGTTTCAAGATGCCTATCCCTAGAACTTTCTCAGGCAAACTGGGAAAAATGGTTGGCTCAAGGTTTGAAGTTGTTCAGCCCTGAGGAAGAGAAAATTGATACAACGATTTTTTATTCCGTTTTTGTTTCATTCAGTTTCGGTTTTGTTTTGTGTTATCTTATTGGGTTGCGTTATCTTTATAGTAGATTAGAAATTAGTAAAAAACAAACCGAAAGACTGTTAAGTAAATTGTTAGAGGTTCAGACCATGGAGAAAGATATTTTAGATCAAGCAAAAGAGAAGGTCTCTTGAGCTAGTCAGACAGAGGAAGAAAATTTAAAGGAAAAGGGGCTATTAGGAAAAAAACTACAACAGGCAGCTGCTACTAACTCTGTTCTATCACCAGAGGGCGTAATTCAACCAACAGCTCCATCTATGGAGACAGCTGAGTGGCCGTCAACCCCCGTAGTTGATAAATGGAATCCTGAGACAGGACCTCAAAGATTAGCATGCCCTGTACTTGAGCAGGCAGGAGGGCAGCGAATTTACCATGCTTTAGATTTCAAAACAGTGAAAAGTAGTTAAAGGAGGCTTTAATAACCTATGGTCCCCAAGCACCCTTCACGGTAAGCATGGTCGAATCCATTACCAACTTGGACATGATGCCAGCAGATTGGGCTAGCATGTGTAAATCTGTGCTAAATGGAGGACAATATTTGTTATGGAAGGTTGCCAATGAGGAATTTTGCACGGAGACAGCTAGGCGAAATGCAACAGCTGGTTACCCTCAAAGAAATCTAGATATGTTGTTAGGAAAAGGACCTTATGAGGGTCAACGACAACAAATTGAATATGATCCTGCTATATATGCACAAATTGCTGCAGACGCAGTTAGGGCATGGAAGACTTTACAAGGACATGGAGATTTACAAGGCCAGTTATCTAAGGTGATACAGAGAGCTAATGAACCTTACCCTGAATTTGTAGATAGGCTTATTCAAACAGATGCCAGAATCTGGGGGGATACAGAACAAGCAATGCCATTAATAAAACAACTGGCTTATGACCAACCAAATCGTTACTGCAGAGAGGTCATTAGACCATGGAGACATGAAGATTTAAACACATATATTAAATTATGTAGAGACATTAATGAACAAGGGCAAGTCTTGGCAGCTGCAGTACCACAGGCTTTAGATGCCAGGCCAAAAACATGCTACAATTGTGAACAAACAGGACATTTTAAAAGGAATTGCCCCATAGGAAAAGGGTTTAACAAAACTAGGTATCAAAGGAATAGAATACCGGGTATTTGCCCACGATGCCGTAGAGGGAGACATTGGGCTAATGAATGCCATTCTCAAACCACCATAAAGGGTACTCCCTTATCAAAAAATGGACAAGGACCAGGTATTTACCCACAATATCATGGAGAAAGGCATCAGGCTCCATTGCCAAAAAACGGACTGGGGGGCCCAATGCTCCAGGGCCCTCAACCACAAATATACGGGGCAGTGGAGGAACCCAGCAACACATTCAGGGTAGTGCCCAGGACACATTGTCCATTAAATCCCTCATCAGACAAGCCAGAGGGAGCATAGGGTTGGACATCTGCGCCTCTGCCAGAGCAGTACTAACTCCAGAGATGGGAGTTCAAATCATTCCCACAGGAGTAAAAGGACCTCTTCCCCAAGGAACAGTAGGCTTATTATTGGGATGCAGTTCTTCTACACTAAAAGGGCTTATGATAAGTCCTGGGGTAATTGATCCTGATTATGTAGGTGAAATAAAAATTATAGCTAGTTCTCCAAGAGGTATATCAGTAATTTCACCAGGAGATAGAATAGCACAGTTATTAATAATACCCAACCTGCATGATAAATTGTCCAGTCATAGTGTAGAAAGAAGTTCCAGGGGATTAGGCTCCACAGGTGTATATTGGGCTATGCTGTCTTTAAATTTAGATTCTCGCCCAATGCTAAAACTAAATAGTCAAGGACATGAATTTAATGGACTACTGGACACAGGTGCTGACCTTAGCATCATATCTCATCAAGAATGGCCAAAACATTGGCCATTACAACAAGCCACTCAAATGCTTCGAGGCCTAGGAGTGATGACTAATTCCCATAGAAGTGCCATGGTATTAGATTGGAAGGATCCTGAAGGATGTGAAGGAACTATACAGTCATATGTATTGGATCATCTTCCTATAAATTTATGGGGACGAGATGTCCTAGATCAATTAGGTTCGACGTTAACAAATAACATCAATACTAATGCGCCCACTACTAGGGCTAGACAAGGTTTTAGGAAAGAAAACAGATTAGGAGAACAAGAACAAGGTATAGCAGCACCAATTCAAATAGATCAAGGAATAAATAGACATGGATTGGGTTTTCAGAAGGGGCCACTAAGACAATCAAAATTACTTGGAAATCAGAAAGAACAGTATGGGTTCCTCAGTGGCCCCTGACTAAAGAAAAGACACAATAGCCCATGACCTGGTCAAACAACAATTAGCGGAAGGACATATACAACATTCCGTATCTCCCCATAATACTCCCATTTTTGTCATCAAAAAGAAATCTGGTAAATGGAGATTATTGCAAGATTTAAGAGCTATTAATAATGAGATGGTTATTATGGGACCTGCTCAGTCAGGGATTCCTCAATTGTCTGCTTTGCCAAAAACCTGGTATGTT
Source organism: Marmota flaviventris (assembly GCF_047511675.1). NCBI lineage: Eukaryota > Metazoa > Chordata > Mammalia > Rodentia > Sciuridae > Marmota > Marmota flaviventris. Next base: position 52,076,627 of record NC_092499.1, on the reverse strand, counting down.
TTAGCTGTAGATATTAAAGATTGTTTGTTTGTTTGTTTGTTTTTTCAATTCCAATTCATCCTGAGGATAGTCCACGTTTTGCATTTACTATCCCTGCACTGAATCATTAAGGTCCTGATCAGAGATATGAATGGAAAGTACTCCCTCAAGGGATGGCTAACAGCCCAACTATGTGTCAAATTTATGTTAACAAAGCAATCCAGCCACTTAGAAATCAACATCCTGAACTACAAATATTTCACTATATGGATGATGTATTATTAGCACATAAAGATAAAAACACATTGCTGGAATGTTATGCCACACTTACAAACTTATTAAAAAATTATAATCTACAGATAGTAATAGATAAAGTACAATTAAATTTTCCAATTAATTATTTAGGAGTTCTATTATCCTCAACCATAGTCCGTCCACCAAAAATTCAAATACGAGTAGATCAATTCAATTCACTTAACGACTTTCAAAAGTTATTGGGAGACATAAATTGGATAAGGCCTTATCTAGGCATACCAACAGGAGAGTTGGGACCTTTATTTGATATCCTAAAAGGTCCATCAGATCCAAATTCACCCCACATGTTAACTCCTAAAGCAAGAAAGGCATTAAAAATTATTGAAACATATATAGAAAATATGCATTTGGATAGAATTGATATAAGTTTGCCTTTATTATTTATTGTACTACCAACAAAAAAATATTTCTACAGGAGTATTTTGGCAAGAAGGTCCATTATTGTGGATACATTTATCTTATTCTCCTAACACTATTCTTACTAGGTATCCTGAGGCTGTAGGACAATTAATACTCAAAGGAATAAAAGCAGTGAAGGGAGTGTTTGGAATTTCTCCCAATAAAAGTATTACTCCATATACTGTGGATCAAATTGATGAGTTAGCTAATGAGTTAAATACTTGGGCAATAATCATGTGTAAATCTAATGTTTCATTTGATAATCAGTTACCATCTAATCCTTTGTTGTCTTTTTGGTCTAAGCATCCTGTAGTTTTTCCAAAAATGACAAGAAAAACCCCTATCATGAATGCTCCAAATATATTCACTGATGGGTCAAATAATGGTACAGCAGCAGTAGTTACCCCTGATCAAACTTTTACATTTTTAGTACCCAAACAATCAGTTCAAAAGGTAGAGCTTAATGCAGTTTTACAAGCTTTTGTGATGTTTAAAGATTCTGTATTTAATTTATTTTCTGATAGTCAGTATATAGTTAATGCTACAGTATTCCTTGAAGATGCTGGTAGGATTTCCCCTTCCTCTACTGTTTTCTCTTTGTTTTCCACTATACAAAGTCTAATCTGGGACAGAAAAGATCCATTCTTTATAGGACATATCAGGGCACATATAGGATTGCCTGGAGCCCTTAGTTTGGGCAATGATTTAGCAGATAAAACTATTACATGACATACATATTTTCTCTACACTAGAAGAAGCTACAAATTTTCATAAAAGGTTCCATGTCAATGCTAATACTTTACAAAAGCATTTTAAAATAACTAAGGAACAAGCCAGACATGTAATAAAACTGTCAAAATTGTGTGACCTTTTTACCACAATTTAATCTTGGAGTCAATCCTAGAGGACTGATACCTAACCATATTTGGCAGATGGACGTCACACACTTGCCAGAATTTGGAAAATTAAAATATTTGCATGTTATAGTTGATACTTCTTCCAGATTTTTGATGGGCTCCCTTCATGCCAGAGAAAAAACTAAAGATGTTATAGCTCATTGCTTACAAAATTTTGCCACTGTGGGCGTTCCAAAACAGTTAAAAACAGATAATGGTCCTGGTTATACTTCTACCTCTTTTAAACAATTTTGCTCATCATTTGGCATTACTCACATAACAGGAATTCCATACAATCCTCAGGGACAAGGCACAGTTGAAAGAGCTCATCAAACTATTAAAATGTACTTATTAAAGCAAAAAGAGGGAATTGGGAAGGGGTATATATCCCCCAAAGATAAACTTAAAATAACCCTTTTTACTCTAAACTTGTTAAATTTGGATTCATAGGGGCTCAGTGCTGCAGAAAGGCATATGTGTCCAAAAAATGTACATAAGCCTAAGGTACTTTGGAAAGATATTCTAACAGGACAATGGAAAGGTCCTGACCCAGTGATTGTCTGGAGTCGGGGTTCTGTTTTTGTGTTTCCACAGGGAGAAACAGCAGCCGATTTGGATTCCAGAGAGACTAACCAAAGCGATTTCTACAGACCAAAAGAAGATGATTTGACTCAAATCCATAACAGCTGATATCCAGAGCTCCAGCTTGGCTATTCTTACATCTGTGACAGTGATTAACCAGGAGCTTTTTTCAATATCTATTTTATTATTGCCTTTTCCCACATCATAAAGTTCTATTTTATTTTTTGAGCTCATACAGACCTAGGTTAATGTTTTTCTGATCAGTTTTATTTTTTGACTGTGGAGTTTTTAAACATTGCAATGGAGATTTCACCTGTGTAAGCTACAAGGCCTTTACTATTGTCTTATGTGTTATATGTTATGTGTGCACACTTGTGTTTTGTGTTGTATGTCTGTGTGTGCGTATGTCCATATATCATATATGAGGAGCGCTCATGAAAAAATGGATCCAAATTTTTTTTTATTCACGTGATTTTAATGGTTTAATTTAAATTGGGTAAACAGCTGTTGAAATTGTTTTAATATGTGTACAAATAAGGAGGTTAACAGATCTGTTTGTTTACTTTCACCTCTCCTTTTCATTATATTTAATAATTCTGTTCAGGATAATGTAAATTGTTCAGAAAATTGTTTTCTTAGTACCTGTTCGAATGTTACATAATTTCTTTTTAGCATCATTGCCAGAATTCCTATCTTCATCCCAGTGCTGGTGAAGACAAAGATAAAACCAAACTACAGCTTCTATGATAGCTATCACAGTAAACTGTATAAACTGATGCATCAATGAATAATAACTCAACAAGTAATGCTCAATCAAGGAGTTGATTTACTTTGGGAGGAAATGGACATATTGATAGATTCCTCTGCTTTGAACTGCTTGCAGAACTTGCCTGGACTATGTATTACTTGTATGCATTGTGAACTATCTGTTGGTGCAGCGAATTATGGTAGTGCTGGTGTATCTTTGCTGATGGTGTCACCAGTGATACAATTTTTCTAAAGGGCCGTCAATTGGCTTGGTGTCCTGGCATTTCTGTATCTTCCTCCCTTCTGCTAGTGATGGTCTAAAATTTGGGAGCCAACAGAGGTGAGGCCAAGAACCTCACCCCCCCCACTAGTGCATAGGCCTATCCACAAATATGGCTGTATGCTGGACCGGTAGTCAGTGATGGGTATGAACCAATTGCAGTGGTACCAACCTAAGACAGGAAGCTGATGCCTATAGGTCAGCTCATCAGATGACGGGTAAGGACCATATGTTGAATTGGACAACCTAACAGGCACGGTCCCTAAGCCACATTGCTTGTTGTTTAATTAATCAGAAGGGGGGAGATGCTGAGAGCCATAGCCAAGTAGGAATGACGCACGGCATTTTTGGTTGAAAGGTGACCCTGCTCAGGGATTAGGGTGGCTCCAGGTTAAGGGTGGATCCTGCTGGATTAGGGTGGCTCCAGGTTTAGGGTGGATCCTGCTGGGAATAGGGCATATCCTGCTGCCTCAGGCGCCCGCTCCTTGAGTTCCCGTTGAGTTCTCGCGGGGTTCTGAGAGAAATGGTTCGCAGAGCCCGGTGGAGGGAGTGTATGCGTGCAGAGTGTCGGTGAGAGTTAGGGAATGAAGAGTTGCTGTTTGAATCTACAAGGCTTTGGTGGTGGCTCAGTTATTTTGTGCCCAGACAGACTGCGGAAAATATGATAAGCTTTTGTAGACACAACCATACTTTCCTCTAAAGAGCTTTCTACCAAAGCACGTTACTAATAGTAATGTATGAGATTTCCAATTATTCTATATACTGTCCAAATATTTGTTGTTGTTGTTTTTGCATTTTCAATTTTAGACACACTTGTCAATGTTTAATGGTACAATATCATGAATTATTCATAATTAGGGTATGAGGATTTCTAGTAATTAGGTTAAACAAATTTTCATATTCATCAACTACTTAAGTATTACTTGCCACACCCTAAAAGTCTACTATCCACATTTAAATGGAGACACCTGTGTCTTATTTTGATTTGTATAAATCTTTACATTATATATACAAATTTTCAAACATATAGAAATTACTTTCCCTTAATTTGTATATTGTATTTTAACTCTGAAATGGTATCTTAGACAAATACAAATTATTAATTTTAGACAAATTTATCAGTTTTTATGACTAATTACTTTCATTTCCTTTCCAAAATACATTTACCTAACCCCAAATCCTGAAATACTTCCATAATTTATTATCTAAAAGAATTATTGCTTTTCAGTAAAATTAATTTTGTATATAATATGAGATAGGCAGGTAGATTTATGTTTTCATTTTTCCCCCAAATTAATACCCAATTCACATAGCATTTTTTTATTGAAAATAACATTTTTTCTTCTCTGATAATGCATTACATTATCATCTTTAAACCTAATAGTAATCAGATGTGTGGGTCTGTTTGCCATTTTTCATTTTTTTATGTGATATTTATTATTGAATCAATAATACATAACAATTAGCTTTATAAAAACTCTTTATGACAGCCAGCATAGGTTCTGCAACTTAGTCCTAATTCTTAGGGAGTATTGTGACACAATTAAGACGGTTCCCAAGTTCTTCAAACCTTGGTATACACAACCTTTAGTCCTCTACCTTTAGATATGGGTAAAACCAGTGGATTTGATGGGATAATTACTCCCTTGATTAATTCATGTCATATAGAAAAAATAGGATTGTTGCTCCTTTGATTGCGTTTTCTTTTTTAAAATATTTTATTTTTTAGTTGTAGATGGACACAATATCTTTATTTTATTTTATGTAGTGCTGAGGATCGAACCTAGGGCCTCACATGCACTAGGCCAGTGAACTACCACTGAGCCACAATTCCAGACCTTGATTGCATTTTCCTGTATAAGACTATTGTATAGAAAACTGGAGAACGATTCTCCTGCTGGTACTGAAGATATAAGCTGCCATGTTTTATGGCCTTATGACTAGAACATGAGAACAAACTCTAAGAGTCATCCCATAACTAATAGCCAGCAAGAAAACAGGGACTCAGTTTTACAGATGAAAGGAGCTAAATTCTGCCAATAACCTGCATGAGTTAGGCACTGGATTCTTCCCTAGACATTCCTCAAGATGAGTATAAATAGACTGACACTGATTTTAGCCCCATGAGATTCTGAGCAGGGAACACAGCTGAACCCAGCTTCTAGTCTACAGTAACTGACAGATAATAAATGGAAGTTAAATTTCTAAGTTTGTGGTAACTTATGCAGCAATAGAAAACTGATATTAATAATTTGGGTTTTCCTAACCTTTTTAATTTCTATATAGGTTCTAAAATCAACTTGCCTTTTCTAGTATAAAAACTGTTGAAATTTTGCATATAAAAGTATTGAATTTGTGGACTAGGGTTGTAGCACTTGCCTAGCATGTGTGAGGTACTGGGTTCGATCCTCAGGACCACATAAAAATAAATAAATAAAATGAAGGTCTATCAACAACTAAGAACTATTTTAAAAATGTATTGAGTTTGTAAATAATGAAACTAGATCTTCCTCAGTTCCTCTCAATACAAGTTTTATTTGCTATTCTTAAAAAAATGGGCATGAAGTATTATTTTGTTTTGACTCTGTTTTAAAAATTCACTGGTGAAACCACATGTACCTTGTTTCAAGGAGATTATTTTTGGATTTTCAATTTCTTTAATAGATATAAACCAAATCCAAAATTTTTATGATAACTTGTGTCACATTGAGTGCCTACATTAACAATGTTTTGTCTTTTATAACACTTAAATATATGTGCTACACAAATTATCAAACATATGTGAGTAGTCTAATCAGTGCTGGCTACTTTATAAAATATATAAATCAACTTTCAGTTCTGCTGTCATTTTCTATTGCATGTTTGTTTTCCATTTTAGTGATGTCTGTGGATGTCTTTAGTTTTTCTTTTCTTTCTTTATAACTCCCTTAGGAGTAATTTGCTGTTATTTGTCTACCTTTAAAAAAAAAAAGATATGCCACTAAAATTTGGAATTTTTGTTTCTACTTACATCTTCAAGACTATAACATTTTCTCAAAAATTCAAAGGAAACAATATAAGAAAAATTAAAATGAAGGGAGGTGAAGGGACTGTAGTTTTCTGTTTTTACTTGAGGAAAGAGAATGTCAAGGAGAAGAGCAAGGATCACCTCCAGAAATGCTGGTTGAAATCACAGCATAATAAGACTTGAATATTTAATTAAGGAATTGTACTTAATTCTAATGTGATCTAATTGGCCCTAGGAAACATATCATCAACTATTTTAATCAGGTTTATTTTTAGAATATGGAGAATACCTTGGGTGCACAGGGGCAACTAATTGCAATTTCCCATGCAAGATGTTCTGCTGGTTTATATTATTACAAAAGCCACTTGTGGGCATGAAAACATGAAAAGAGTTCATGGGTGAGAAAGACAAACTTAAAATTTAAACTGTGAAACCATTAATTGGATTTAAAAACAAAGTGAGAACCAGAATTAACAATGCCTCTAAAGTTCCAGCCTCAGTAGTGATGGTAGATTGCTATGGCATACCATCAAAAGAAAGACTTCTGAAGAAAATTAGTCTTAATGAGGGGGTGGGTGTTATGGATTGAATGTCCACTTTAAAACTCATATTTAAATTATTTGCCATTGTGACAGTATTACCAGATGGAACCTTTTAAAAACGATGAGATCACGAGGACTCTGCTCCCATAAATAGATTAATACCATTGTCATGAGAATAAATTAGTTATCACATGTCCAGTTTTCTAATAAAAAACGATGAGTTTAGCCTAACTTTTCTCTCTTGTGTATGCTTATGTGCTCACTTATTCTTCCGCAATGCCGTGGGATAACAGCACAAAGGCACTTGTCAGTTGCCAGCACCCTCTTCTTGGGCAACCCAGCCTCCAGAACCATAAGCCAAATAAACTTCTATTGCTTATAATATAACTAGTCAGTGATATTCTATTATAGCATCAGAAAAGAGAATAAGATAGAAAATGAACACCAAGAAGTAGGTGTGTTGCTATAATAAATACCTAAAATGTAGAAGTGGCTTTGGAAACAGATAATAGGTAGAGGCTGGAAAAATTTGGAGGAGCAGACTAGGAAAAGCTTAGATTGCCTTGAGTGCAACATTAGGGGCAATTGTTGTGAAAGCTGAGAAGAGCTGGAGGAAAAGTCTGAAACTAATTAGAGTATACTTAATTGTTTAAGTGTACTCTAATTAGTGACCAGAATGTTGATGGAAATATGAACAGTTAAAAGTCATTCTGAAGAGGGTACCATATGGAAAAGAGGAAGAGGCATTGGAAGGCAGAGAAAGGCCATTCTTTTCATAAAGTTGCAAAGAACCTGGCAGAACTGTGTCCATGTCCTGGGAAGTTATGAGATGCAGAACTTCACAGTGATGAACTGGGATATCTATTGGAAAAAAATATCTAAGCAGCCTTCAGCCTGCTGTATGTCTAGTTTTCACTTCATCAGTGAGATATTCAAGGAAATAACCAGCTTGCTGATGGAATTTGTAATTACAATGGAAAGAGCAGATAAATTTGGAAAATCCACAACCTGGCAATATACAGAATAAACAACAACAACGACGACAACAACAACAAAAATGTGCTCGGAAGCAAAAATCAAAGAAGTGGCCAAGTGACCCTATGCCGCAGTCTGGCTGGGCACAAATCACGAGCCACTCAAGCAGGAACAAACTTTATTTCCGAACTCCCACAGCATTCCACGCACACTCCCCGGGAACTCTCCTGAATGCCACCCACGCGGCTCCTCCAGGAACACACCACACACCAACCGGAACTCCCTCTCCCGGAACTTCACCAACCAACGCGGAACTCTTCAGGTATCCCCTAGAGAGCTCAACCGGAACTCAACGGGAACTCCGCGAGAACTCAAAGGTCATCATCTTAATGGCTCGCTGGTGTCACATCTCAACCACTAACTTCTGGCAAAAATGCCATGCGTCATCCCAACACGGCTGTGGCCCTCGACAACCCTAGCTAAGGGGATTGCTCCCAATGGAAAAGAGTCAGTGGCCTTTCACCATTCATCAGGACAATGAGAAAAAGACTCCAAAGGCATTCGGAGATCTTTGAGGCTGTCCCTCCCATCACAGGTTCAGACAATATCTAACCCTTGAGAGCAGAGCATGATGACCAGGGCCACCTAGAGTGTCTGCTCCTTGAATGCCAGGACAGTGCTCCTTGTCAGTCCCAGCCATGTCTTAAGTGGGCTAAGGTGTGATTCCACTTCTGTTGGGAGCCATCCGTGGGCTGTGTGTGGACAATCGTGCATCATAGCCTAATGAATAGGAGAATCTGGTGTCTGGTAACTTCCAGTGGACATTTCCTCTGTGTAAGACTTCCCAGACTCATTGTGAGCGGTATTCAGCTCTGCCAGGTCCCAGCGGAGCACCAGAGATGGGGTGACCTGATATAGCCTCACAGCCTTTCTGAGATGGGTGTGACCTTCCAAGATGCCAATCAACCTGCTGGCTGCAAGACATCAGGAAGCAAGACTCCACCCCTGAAACCTTATTCCTGCCTTTCATGTACCCCCTTTAAATAAACCACAGGAGCCATTTTCTAATTGTCTAACTCCAGGTCCTGTGTGGACTGGACCTATCAGGGCTCCATGTTTAAAACTATCTTTCTGACTCTTTGTCTTTTGTTCTTCACTAATTATTCTAGACTTTAAATTTCTTTGGTGGCTTATACCCTCCTTGGCAGGACGAACCTCCTAAGGAGGCACTGGCCACCTTCCCATACACTTATGCACCAACCTCCCCTTTCCCAAAGAACCTATAAGCCATAAACCTTGTCAAGCATTCACATGGTTTTAATTCTGTGGGGACTTGTGTTCTCCAACTAGAGTTCAAAGGATATTGTGGGCTGTCTAGGAGTCCAGACAGAAACTTGTTACAGGGGATGGAGCCACCTCAGAGAAAGCCTTTATTAGGAAAATACTGAATAGAAATACGGGGTCAGAGGTGGAGCTGCCACACAGTCCCCAACAGGGCAATGACTACAGGAGCCAAGGGAGCAGTATCCCTTGAGCTCTCAGAACTACAGAGTTGCCAGCAAGAAACACCAGCTGGGAAAACTGTAGGCATGAGATGCCAACACTTAGAGTTGTTGGAGAACTGAGCTTAGAAATGACACAGAGGCAGTGGTGCCTGAGGACTTGGGTGTCCCAGAGGTGAGACAAGGAGTCAAAAGAGATTATTCCCCAACCTTAAGATGCAATGTTGTTTTCCTTATTTAGTTTTGGACTTACTTGGGACCTGTTTCCCCTGCCCTTCTTCTTTCCTGTTGCTCCCTTTGGAATAGGAATGCCTACCCTATGCCTGTCCCACCACTGCATTTTAGAACTTATCCAATTTCATAGGTTCACAGCTGAAGGGAAATTGCCTCAGGGAAAATCATGCTTTGAATTACATCCATATCTGATTATGAAATGGGGCTCTGCATTTTGGACTTCACAGTTGATGCTGTAACAACTTGACATTGAAGTTATTAGGATGGAATGAATATATTTTGCATGTGACAAGGACGTGTGAATTGAGTGTCCAGAGGCAGAATGCTTTGTGTGAATATTCATTCTCTTGTGACAGTATTAATAGTTGGACCTTTAAGGGGTAATGAGAGCAGAACCCTCATGAATGGCTTAATGCCATTATCATGAAAATAGGTTAGTAATCATAGGACTGGGTTCCTGGGTTTCACCTGATTTTCTCCATCTCTGTCTCATGTATGCTTGATTGCCCATCCACCATAGGATTATGTAGCATGAAGGCCCATGTCAGATGCCACTATCTACCTTTTGTGATTTTCAGGCTTTAGAACTATGAGCCAAATCCATTCTTTTGTTATGCAGTCTGTGGTATTTATTCTGTTATAGCAGCAGAAAATGGTCTAAGACAGAAGAAATAAGAAGAAAGAAGTGCTAAGGATTTAAAAGTTTCCTGATAATTTCTATTTTTATTTTGGGTTGATTCCTTAAATGTTAAGTAAGAACCAGTAATATGTTTTAGGACTAGAAGTTGCTCGGAAATTAATCTAATACCAAAAGTAAGAAACTGAGTGTTAGAAGGACATCAAAGTACAATGTAAATACAAAATCAGGTTGTTATTATGCAAGACTAGATAAAGAAATGAAGATTTAGATTGGAAATGTAAATCAAGAAATTGAGAAAAATGAAGTTAATCTAAAGAAATAGGGATGTCATAGTAGAACACTTTGATTTAAAAAAAAAGAACTTTTTGAGTCCTTTCAAAAAATTAATTTCTCAATTTGAAAAAGCCAAATCACTCCTAATACCTTTGTTATAGGACAGCAATTAAAAATGTACTTTACATAGGCCAAATTAGTCAACATATTATTGAAAAAGAAAGTCAAGTTCCTCACTGTCAAAGGAGTTACAAATAAGTAAAGGTGAAAGGCTAATATGAATCTAATGGAGTTAGACTGAAATTATATTTGTGTGAAGTTGTATATATACACATAAACATGGAAATAAACAAAGATGTCTCTCTTGTTGAATTAGAATACAAGCATATATTTCCAGTTCTACCTAATGAGAGGGCACAGAAGCAACAATACTCTTGTAGCAAGAGTACGCTAAATGTTCAGATATATCAATGTGTCTGTGCATATGTGTGTCTGGAAACATACACCCATAATACAACAGGGACTCGACTCTTTTTGCTTTAAAGTCTTTATGGTCGTGTACATATAGTAATTCTATCTACCTATCTACCTATAAATGTATCTATCTAATTCATCTATCTATCTCTCTATAACATCCTAGGAATGTGCTACCTTTTTATAGTCATAAACAATACAGAAAAAAATTTCTTATTAAGTAATAAGACAAATACAATATATTTCAGATTTTTATAATTTTGAGGAAAAAAAATGGACATGTGTCATGAGACAGTAATCTGATAGCTTGATAGGGAGGAAGGGAGGCTGCTCTATCATAAATAAGATGACTAAAGGTAATAAACCTCTCATGCTTAACTACGTAAAGGAGGAAAGTGAGAGAGGTATTCTTAAGATGGAGGAATGGATCTAAGCACTTGTGAACCATTGCAAAATCCCAGAAAAAGCATGTTGAATAAACAGCAAAGAAACCAGTGTACTGGACCTTAAATGGAGGAAGGAAAGATTATGAAAGTTAGTAGTATAGAGAAATAATTCTATGAAATATTTATAATCTGCTTTTTTTTTTTTTTTTGGTACCAGGGACATCCCCAACCTATTTTATATTTTAGAGACAGGGTCTCACTGAGTTGCTAGGTACCTCACTAAGTTACTAAGGCTGGCTTTGAACTCAAGATCCTCCTGCCTCAACCTCCTGAGCCACTGGGATTATAGGCATGTGCTACAGTGCCTGGACATAATCTGAATTTTAATCTAAAAATTCAAAATAAACAAGGGTTAAAATTTGTACATGCAGTTAGGAATAAAATTTGTACTCCTATCTGCCTAAAACTAGAGTAACATTTTTTCACTTGCAGGAATATTTTACTTGCGGGATTTAGTTTTAAGTTTCAAACCTGAGCAGATGTACAAAAACATTTCCAGTTTGTATTACATAGCAATTAATCCTCCACTTCCATCTCCAACTAAACTTGGAGTTCTTTCTTTCTACATACTTTTTTAATACAAAATAAGTATTTTCTGGAAAGTGGACGTATCTAAGGAATGTAAATATTCTCTGGCAGCAGTAGATCAATACTACTGTCCAAGATATGCTCTATTGGTAATGTGTCAGATACAGATTTTTCTTTAATTTTGAAGAGAATAAAAACACATTAAACAAGTCTTTACAGAAAGGTCTCAATTTACCTTCATTTTATGAGCGTTTCTGGTATGATCTTTAACCCTGAAATAGAGTATTCAGGTCATTGTTTCTTAACCACCTCATAATTCATGGTTCTGTAAGAACAGTAGCTAGTAGGTAACAAATGGATATATTCAGTTACTTTGTTGCCATTTATACCTTCCTCCATGAGCTAATTTTGGAAAAAAACTATGATAAATTATTATCTGTTTCATCATTAGGTTATCTCTGAATTCACTATCTCCTGGTTTCAAGGATGATTGCAGAAATATGACCATAAAACAGTAGCTTCTCATTACACCTGGAAGCAGTAAGAGTGTAGTATTTATAATCTCATTATCTCAATGGATAGTGGTAGCTGGGCATATGCTCTCATTATCTCTACTGGGAACTGTAATGATATATATATATATATATATATATATATATATATATATATATATATATATATATATATTTTCTCATTTCTGTGCTGTGCAATTGGAGAGGTACATTTAAAATTGAGTGTTCTGCACTGTAACTTATATGACGTGGGTGGATACCTGATTGAAAGTGAATCAAGCTTTTTTTCTCATTAGCATTTGAATTTTCCATAGATATTTGATATTTGCTAGTTAAATTTCTACAATTAGAGGATTCTAGTAATAATGTACAAATAAGAAAGCAGAATGAATGAAATACTAAAGAAAATATGAGTTAAGATTTAATAGCCAATCATTACAATGGATAATCACATCCTCTCCACTGAGTTCTTCACATACAAAAAGGACAGACATTCAGGGAAAGAGAGGTGGGGGGGGGCAGTGATAGATTAACATAAGAAAAAAATAACATTATAACATTTTAGTTTTGAACTTTCTGTTCTCATTTGTTTTCCCTAGAAATTAGCTTTCTTACATGAAGCATCATGAGAAACAATTCGGTTTTAAGCACTTTCATAAACACAATGTTATACAATTCCCTAGTAATTGTAAAATGGTAACTAAAGTTCAGAAAGAAGAACAAAGAAAAAACACAGTTCACATTTCTTCTAATTTATGTTCACAAATAAATCCCTTTCAACTATCATGCAAGAGTAGTATTTTAGCCCTCAAGGCTAAATGCTGATATGTCTCTAAGCAAGCTACTAATGTGGTAAACAAATCTCCTAAGAACCTGTTTTTTTTTTTTTTAAATTGAGATATTTAATAATTATTTAGACTCATGGTTTTAAATAAAGAGGAAGTAACATATGTGAAAGCAGATAATTCCATTATTACCAGTAGGTTCTGACTTGTAAAGCTTGGAGATAATTAAATCTTATTTCTCTTTTTAATTCTGACATTAAATTCTGGGGCATTTACCCATTCTATTAACAGAATATTCAGTTTCTTTTTCTTGTAAACTTTTGTTTCATTTTTATCCTAATAAAAATCCAAAGGATCAAATCCTCATGACAAAAGGAGAAATGGAGAATGAAATATTTTTAGCTACTATTTCTCCTTTTCCATTGAGTTTCACTATAGGGGGGAAAAATGCTTTTGAACAACTCAGTACATTTCTTCAGGGGGTTGGGCCCACTAGGCCCCACCTCTCAAAGGGCCCACCAACTTAATATTATTACAGTAATGATTTAAGCCTCATCCTGTTTTGGCAGAGACAGAACATACCTAAACCACAGCTTTATGCCCCTGGCCCCCTAGGTTCATGTCCTTCTCATAAAGCAACATGTACTCATTTCACACCAATAGTTCCAAAAGTCTTAACTCATTTCCACAGAAATCAAAAGTTCCAAATTCCAATCTCTGAGACTCAAGGCAAATTTCTTTTAGCTATGATCCTGTAAAATCATAAACAATATACATGCTGCTAAGATGCAAGTGCTGGAATATTTATTGTATTCGAAAACATTCTTACTATAAAAATAAAAGGAGAGGAAGATGGCGGCGAGGGGAGTGCATTGCCCCTGTGTGCTGCTTCACTGTGTGGGAGTATGACAAGTCAGGACGGCTAAAGGCTATCTTGTTAGGAATTTCCAGCAATAGTGGGGTGCTCCGGAACCTGGAGGAAGGATTTCCATCGCACGAGGATCGGCTACGGGGACTCAAACGTGAGAGGTTTGTCGCACGGAGGGTAACACTGCTTATTCAGCAAATCGCCCCGCGCCTAGAGTCTGCAGCGCGCACTGGGAAACGAGGAGATAGCGACGCAGGGATACAGCGCTGCAGTTTCTGCCAGCCGTGTAAGCACCGTACTCAGGGCTGAATTCTGGGTTTGAGACGGGGAAGGAAGCGGTCCATCTCGGTTCTCCACACTGGTCAGACCACAGAGGAGGCCAGCAGCCACCATGTTGGAAAGCTGACGTCACCATCCCTGTTTTCGACTGACCGCAGCTCATTCAGCCATAGAACAGGTAATTTCAGGCTGCCATTCGCCTGCGGCTTGCAGACAGATTGCTAGGGTTCAGTGCCTGGGGGCTTCTTAGAACCTGATCTTATCGGAGCGAACACTGAGCGCGGGGCGGCCGAGTTCCGGCTCCCAGAACCGCCCTGGCCCAGGGCTGGGGAGCCTGCGGAGGCTGCTTCTTGGACCCTGCTCCTATCAGAGCATACACCAAGCACTAAGCGGCCGAATTCCGGCTCCCGGAACTGAGCCCGCGGGGACTGCTTCTTGGAGCCTACTCTTATCGGAGCTTACACCGAGCACAGAGCGGCCGAGTTCCGGCTCCCGGAACTGCCCTGGCCCAGGGCTAGGAGCCCGCGGAAACTGCTTCTCGGTCCGGGTCCTGCTGAGGGCCGGTCAGGACTCACCCGTTGCTTTGGTTGCCCGGCAAGGGGAAAGAAATGCTGCCATTCGCATAGGATACCAACATGGCAGAGATCTGATGTCATCAGAAAGTGGCGGAGGAGAGAACTTCATCAATACCAGCGGCGACAGAAACAGTAGGTCTCCTGGTAGGGGGGGTGAGGCACAGACACCCGTGTCTCCTCAATTTGTCATCGAGCCAGAGGGGAGGAGCCGGGCCGCCGCCAGCGCCTGGAGCAGGCCCAGCGGCTCGCCAGCGTGGTGACCTCGTGACTCCAATTGGAGAGGGGGCAGAGCGGAGCCGCCACCCGCACCCGCAAGGTGGGCAGACCCGGGACCCAGTGGTCCATGGGCGTGGTAGGAGGGGCAGGGCAGAGCCGCCGCCCGCGTTTGCAAGGTAAACAGACCTGTCACAGACTGGCGGGTCAGGCCCAGTGGCCTGCCAGTGTGGTACACACGTCACCCCAACGGGAGTAGGGGCAGAGCAGATCCTTCTGCCACGCCCGGATCAGGCCCTGCCGGTGTGGTGGCCACGTGACCCCAATTGGAGTGGGGGCAGAGCGCAACCGCCACCTGTGCCCGCAGGGTGAGCAGACCTGTGACCAACCTGCAGATCAGGCCCAGGGGTCCGCAGGCGTGGTAGGAGGGGCACATGCACAAAAGTTAATTCAAAATGGATCAAGGAGCTTGATATCAAATCAGAGACACGCCGTCTGATAGAAGAAAAAGTTGGCTACGATCTACATTCGGTGGGGTCGGGCTCCAAATTCCTCAATAGGACACCCATAGCACAAAAGTTAATAACTAGAATCAACAAATGGGACTTACTCAAACTAAAAAGTTTTTTCTCAGCAAAAGAAACAATAAGAGAGGTAAATAGGGAGCCTACACCCTGGGAACAAATCTTTACTCCTCACACTTCAGATAGAGCCCTAATATCCAGAGTATACAAAGAACTCAAAAAATTAGACAATAAGAGAACAAACAACCCAATCAACAAATGGGCCAAGGACCTGAACAGACACTTCTCAGAGGAGGACATACAGTCAATCAACAAGTACATGAAAAAATGCTCACTATCTCTAGCTGTCAGAGAAATGCAAATCAAAAACACCCTAAGATACCATCTCACTCCAGTAAGATTGGCAGCCATTATGAAGTCAAACAACAACAAGTGCTGGCGAGGATGTGGGGAAAAGTGTACACTTGTACATTGCTGGTGGGACTGCAGATTGGTGCAGCCAATTTGGAAAGCAGTATGGAGATTTTTTGGAAAGCTGGGAATGGAGCCACCATTTGACCCAGCTATTCCCCTTCTTGGTCTATTCCCTAAAGACCTAAAAAGAGCATGCTACAGGGACACTGCTACATCGATGTTCATAGCAGCACAATTCACAATAGCAAGACTGTGGAACCAACCTAGATGCCCTTCAATAGACGAATGGATAAAAAAAAATGTGGCATTTATACACAATGGAGTATTACTCTGCATTAAAAAATGACAAAATCATAGAATTTGCAGGGAAATGGATGGCATTAGAGCAGATTATGCTAAGTGAAGCTAGCCAATCCCTAAAAAACAAATGCCAAATGTCTTCTTTGATATAAGGAGAGTAACTAAGATCAGAGTAGGGACGAAGAGCAGGAGAAGAAGATTAACATTTAACAGGGATGAGAGGTGGGAGGGAAAGGGAGAGAGAAGGGAAATTGCATGGTAATGGAAGGAGACCCTCAGGGTTATACAGTGGAGGGGGTAGAGAGAGAGGAGGGGAGGGGAGGGGAGAGGTGGGGAGGGGGGAGGGGGGAGGATGGGAAAGGCAGCGGAGCACAACAGACACTAGTATGGCAATATGTAAATCAATGGATGTGTAACTGATGTGATTCTGCAATCTGTGTATGGGGTGAAGGTGGGAGTTCATAACCCACTTGAATCAAAGTGTGGAATATGATATGTCAAGAAATTTGTAATGTTTTGAACAACCAACAATAAAAAATTTAAAAAAAAGAAAAGACAGTCAAGTAGAAAAGTGTAACTGGCCTAAAGCCAGACTGAAACCCAGCAAGGCAAACACTAAGTCTAAAACTTGGAGAACAGCCTCCCTCCACTTGATATCCATTGTCTTCTGCACACCTGAGAAGGGAGTGGGACACTAAGGTCTGGAGCAGCCCACCTCCTATGACTTTGCTGGGGTCACCCAACATGGTTCCTCTGCCAGGGTGGCTTTGCACAAGGATGTCTACAGCTTTTCCAGGTGGGGGTTTCATGCTGCCATTGATTCTACCATTTTGAGATCTCCTGAGTTGAGTTCCTGTGTTCACAGCTCCATAAGGAATATGAGGGACGAATCTCTGCAAAGGCTCCACCCCGGCAGAAAGTTTCTACCTGGCCTCTCAGTCTTTTTTTAAATTTATTTCTGTGGAAGCCATAGGTTTCATGGTGTGACATAGCTCTTGTGTTCTGCCCTCCTGCAGAATTAGCACCACATGGACACCAAGGTCTATTCCTTGCTCCCCTTGGAGCTGGAACTATCTGCACCTGGGCTTGTATGAGCCACTGCTGGGGAAGTTGAATATCACACCAAACTTGGGAAATAAGAGTTGCAAAGCAGCCATAGCAAGGAGTCTGTGGACAGCACCCAAGGTCCATTTTTCAAAATCATTTTTCCCTCCTTGGTGTCTAAGTCTGTGTTGAGAGAGGTGGCCTTGCAGATCTCTGAGATTCCCTCAAGGTTTCTTTCCAGTTGTCCTTAGGTATAACTCCTGGATTCCTTTTATTGATAGCAACTCTTTAATAACAGTAGTTCTACTTTACTATCAATTTTTTTCCCCAAACACATGTTTTCTTCCCTCTTTTAATGGTTATGCCACAAATTTTCCAAATCTTTCTTCTCTTTTTTCTTTGCCTAAAATAGCACTAAATTTTCCCTGAAATCAGTCAACAGTCCCATTGTAGCTCCTTCTGTATTTTGCTTAGGAGGTTGTCTAACTAAATACCCCCAGTCAGAACTCTTAAATTCAGCCTTCCATAAGCCCTAGGGCATGGACACAGGGCAGCCAAGTTCTTTGTCATGGTGTGACAAGAGTCACCTTTACTCTAATTCCCAATAAGATATCCATGAGATCTCACCAGTATGGCCTTTACTGTTCACATTGCCACCAGTGTTCCAGTCATAGCTACTTACCAACCTCAAAGTTCTCAAGCCTTTCATCCTCTGCTCCCTCACCAGAATTACCCATAACACTGTTTACAGGTCTTTTTGTAACACTGTGGGTGGACCTTTTCTAGTTTATTTCTTCAAACTTTTCCAGTCTCTGCCCATTATCCAGTTTCAAAACTGTTTCCACATTTTCAGGTGTCATTATAGTAACAATTCTACTTTTCAGCACCAATTTTGTCTTTGTCTATTTTGTGCTGCTCTAACAAAATATCCATTACTGGATAATGTGTAAAGAAGAGAGGCTTATTTGGCTCATGTTTCTGCTGACTTGGAAATCTAAACAACATGGGGCTAGTATCTGGCCACAGCCCCCTGGCTATGTCAAAGGGAAGAATCCAAAAGGGCAGTGGGCATATACAAAAGAGAAATCACATTATGATAGAGGATGCAAGAGACTGGGGAGGGCCTAGACTCAGTCTTTTATAACAGCCCCCTCTCTGTTTGGAACTAATACACTCCATGAAACTAGCATTAATCTCTTCATGAGGACAGTCATGACCAAATTACCTCCCATTAGTCACCATAGCATAAGGGATCCCACCATCTTAATATTATTACACTGGATTAATTACGTTTCAATATGAGTTTTTGCCAGGAAGAATGACATCCAAACCTTAGCACTTTCCACTGAGACAAAGTCAAGAGGAGTCCAGAAACTCAGTCACAGCAATGCCACATTCTAATCACCTTGCTTTCATCCACTGAACCTACTCACAAGATAGAAAAGCCAGGGAGGAGTCAGAACTTCAGCGACCATAATGCTGAAGGAAATGAGAAGAGTAAAGCCATGCTGATTAGGTCTCATGGATATCTTATTAGGAACTAGAGAAAAGGCCACTCTTGTCATACCATGACAGAGTTTATTCCAATTATTCCCAAGATTTCATTTCAAGGCCTAGGGCTTCATTCCTCATCATCTCCTTCCAGAGTACTTAACCATGCCAAATTTCATTAAGGAAATGGATTTACTTCAATTTGTCTCCCAGTAGGTTCTTAGACAGATCATTTGAACCATTTGGGGGCAATCGGGAAATGTTATAAGTGATTTCTTTTTAAAAACAGACATTATATTTAGAGCTATTTTAGGTTCAGAGCAAAATTTAGCAGAAGCTATAGAGATTCTCATATACCCCTTGCCTCCACATGTACAAAGCCTCTCCCATTAGAATGTACACCTGTTACCATAGATGAACCTGCACTGCCATATGATGACCAACCAGATTTCATAATTTATAGAACAGTTCCCTCTTGACATTGAATATCCTTAGGTATGGACATTTGTGTGATGGCATGTATCTGCCATGATAGTATATAATGCTACATACTACACAATAGTATAGCAGTAGTTTCACTCCCCTGAAATTTTTGTACTTTACCTATTCACCACTCTCTTCCCTCCATTGACCCTGGCAACCACTGATCTTCTTACTATCCCATAGTTTTGCCTTTTTCAGCATATCAGATGGTTAGAATCACATAGTATACAACTTTTTCACATTAACTTCTTTTAGTAAATGCACCTAAGTTTCCTCCCTTTTTTATTGTTAAAATTTGGTTTTTTTTATGTTGGTTCTTTTTAGTTATACATGACAGTAAGATTCATTTTTATATAACTGTACCAGCATGGAAGATATCTTCTATAATTAGAACACAATTCTTATGGATATACATGATGGTGGGTTTTCCTGTTGCATATTCCTATAAGTACATAGGAAAATTATTTTGGATTCATTTCACTGTCTTTCCTTTCCCCATCCCCCTCCCTTCCCTTCATTCCCCTTTGTCTAATCTACTGAATATCTATTCTTCCCCTCTCCCCACCTATTGTGGGTTAGCTTCCACATATCAGCAAAAACATTCAACCTTTGGTTTTGGGGGGAACTGACTTGTTTTTTCATAGCTTGATAGTTCATTTCTTGTTACTGATGAATAATATTCTGTTCTCTGGATATATCACAATTTCATTATCCATTAATCTACATCAAGAACATGTTGATTGCTTCCAAGTTTGGGTCATTATGTATAGAACTGCTTCACATATAAATTTTTGTGTGGACACAAACTTTCAACTGCCTTGGGGAAATACTGAGGAGAATAATTGTTGCATAGTATGATATCAGGATGTCTAGTTTTGTAAGAAACTGCTAAACTGTCCTCCAAAGTGGCTGTATCATTTTGCATTTCTATCACCATAAATTGTAAGTCCCAGTTGCTTTGCATTCTTACCAGAATGTAGTATTGTGGTGTTTAGAATTATGGTTATTCTACTGTGTAGTTGAAGAAAAACTGTTTTTATATTCACAATACTTCTGACACTATACATGTGGATGTTCCAGATACTGAAATTCACCAATTTTTTTGACACCAACTGAATGGCCTACAATTTAATTCAATCCTGGCATAAACTGCAGATTAAGGGCTTAGTTCCATAGAATTTCCCCATCATCAGAAGCCTTTCTCAAGTGACTTAGCTATAAATTAGGTTTCCTATGACTCAATGGGACGATTGTTTAAATTATTGGCCATTGGTTGTTAAATCAATCTCCAGTTTGCTGAAGGACAGGGATTGCTGCCCAAAAGTTCTAAACATATGGCTAGTTCCTTTAGCAACCAATTAATAACTGTTTTGAAACAAATTATGTAACTTTCCTCATTTTACCTTTAAAAACCTTTTCATTCCTTTGCCTTTTTAGATGTAAAAATGATTTTTTAAAGAATGTGTAGCCTAGATAATAATCCCCTGTTTAGTCTTAAATAAATTCATTTCCTTGGAGAACTGCTCTTGTTGTTATTTCAGGTTGACATCTTTAATGACTTTTGTATTTATATTCACAAATGAAATTGACTTTTATTCTTCTCTCCATTTCTTCTTACTTACTTTCTCTATTTAGACTAGACCAGGTCTAAATCGACTAAGATGAGAGATGTTTTTCTTTTTTATTGCATAACACTTTATAGAATAAATTATTTTAATGGAATAAGAGAAAATCCATTTGTGCCTGATGTAATTTTAGTATAAGTTTTAAATACTTGCATGGTTATAGGCCTATTATAAATTTTTATTTCTCCTTCCCAAAATAATATTATTTTCTCTCTAAAATTATATATGTAATTACTTTTTCCAAATATACTTTAATAAAAAATTTTCATGATATTTCCAGTTCCTTCTATACTTAACTTTTATTTCTAACATTATATTTTTCTGAATTTGACGTGACAAATAACTTTAGTAAGCTCTTCAAATCAAAAGCTTCAAAGCCTAATAAAATGTTTCTTGTTTTCTGTTTCATTAACTATACTTTTATATTTTTACTCCCTTTCTTCTCCTTTCTTTACATTTTTTCTTTCATTAAGATATTTATGGTATATTTGGATTGTTAAATTGTGTTTTTTGTTCTTCCTACTATATGCACTTAAGATAATAAACTTAAGTTTTAAATATGGCTTTATTACATCACATATTATAATATATATTGCTAATTTCTATTTTCATCACTTAACTCAGAATTATTTTTATAGTCTAGTTTCTTTTCTAAGTTTACAATAAAAAGACTTTGTGCTACATTTATGTTACTGATTGGATATATTTTCTATTATAGTCCTTTATGGTTGATATATTTTATATGTTAGCTCCATTGAGATTTATTTGTGATTTTATATGTATTTTTTATGTGAATTGAAAATATGTTCTTAATACTTATAAACATAATACTATGAATATATACTAGACAAAATTTCTTAAATATACTTGGAAATATTCCCTATTCTTACTAGTATTTCATCTGTGTGAGTGAACTACAACATACACACATGAAATACACATATATAGAAATGATTACAATTTCATTTCCTTTTTACTGGGGATTGAACCCATGGGCATGTAATCACTGGGTCACTTCCCTAGACTTTTTTTTTTTTTTTTTTTTTGAGATGGTCTTGGTAAATTGTTGAAGCTTTGAACTTGCAATCTTCTTGCCTTACCCTTCCAAGCCACAGAGATTATAGGCATGTGCCACTGTGCCCAGCAATAATTTTTTTCTTTTGACTAACTTTTGATTTACATACTTCAAAGCTGTGCTACTGTTAACAAACACATTCAAATGACTGCATGGTTTTGTTTAAATTTTTATTTTACCATTGTGAGA
This sequence comes from Marmota flaviventris, assembly GCF_047511675.1. Lineage (NCBI taxonomy): Eukaryota > Metazoa > Chordata > Mammalia > Rodentia > Sciuridae > Marmota > Marmota flaviventris. The sequence continues at coordinate 52,054,431 of NC_092499.1, read as the reverse complement.
TTACTCACTGTTCTGGTTATGCATTGCTACAAAACATTCTATCCCAATGTTTAGTGGCTCACAATGTTTAGTGGCTCACATTCCATCCCAGTGTTTAGTGCAGTGAAGAGCCCTGTGGAGATGGTTTATTTCCATTTCATGCATCATTAACTGGGGCTCAACTGAAGACTGGGTCATCTACTTCCATAATGATTCACATAGCTAACTATCATTTGTGTGGTCATCCAGGCCCAGGGCTAGATGCCTTGGTTGCTCTTCATGTGGAATTTCCAGCTGGCCTTGACTTCCTCCAGGCCTCCTGAATGGATTCCAAGGGCAACTACATCAAGAAAGAGCCACAGACAAAAGCTGCATCACGTTTCCTAGCCAGCGATGCCACATGCCTTCTGCCACATTTCATTCCTTAAGTTGGGCACTAGTCAGGCTCAGAGTCAGTGGAGTGGAGGGGGTGGAAATAATTCCCACTCTCCTTGCCTGGGGGACAGGCAAAGTTCTAAAAGATCATTTGAGAAGAGACATTATTATAGCCATTTTTGGAAAATAAGTTCTACCATAATTTCATATGTAACATGAATTTTGTTATTTTTAAAATTGTTTTGGTTTTGCTTTTACATCTCCCTTGAAACTTAGTTGATATACACACATATATCCACATACATACATACATAAATATCTCTACTTTTTTCTTATCTGCCTGGAATATCCTTTTCAAGCCCCTTAATAGAAAGCTACTTTAAAACTAGCATTTTTACTGGGTATGGTGACACATGGCCTGTAATCCCAGTGGTTTGGGAGGCTGAGGCAGGAGGATTGTGAGTTCAAAGCCAGCCTCAGCAATTTAGTGAGGCCCTAAGCAACTAAGCAACTTAGTAAGAACCTGCCTAAAAAACAAAAAGGTTGGGGATGTAGCTTAGTGGTTAAGCACTTCTTTGTTCAATGCCTGTTACCAAAAGAAAGAAAGAAAACAAAGGAATAAAAAGAATAGAAATCTCACATTTCTATCACATATCTTGCAAGTGTAATGAAATTAGAGTATCTAACAATTTCTCACAATACACAGCTTTATTCCTAGGCTAATTAAAGAGTAATTGTAGGTTATGGTTTGAATGTGTCACAGAATGCATGTGTGGGAAAACTAATCCCTAATGCCACAGTGTTGAGAGGTGGAACATTTAAGAGATGATGAGGAGGTAAAGATACTGCTTCTGCAGAAATGGATTAGTTATAATGACAGTGTTTCCCAATGACAGAATGCACTGGACTCCCTTCCCTCTCTCCTTCCCTCTGCCCCACCTCATGCATGCACATTCTCTCTTACCCTATTGCCTTCTGCCATGGGATGAAGCAGAAAAAAGCCCCCTGTCAGAAGTGGAACTCTTGACCTTGGACTTCCCCACCTCCAAAAATAAAAGATACAAATTTTGTTTTCTTTATAAATCAAACATTCTGTGGTACTCTGTTACGGTAGCACAAAACTTACTTTAACATTATACTTTCAAATTCATTTTTTCTCCCATTTCCTTGTTTAGGTTTTTGATTGTCATCCACTTTATTTCTTTTCCCTTTTTTACTGTTTGGATGTTATACATTCTGTTTATCTTCACAGACAACATTAACTTTTAAGCTCACATATTTGACAGAAGAATTAACATTTAAGTAGTATGAAAATTTGACCAAAGAATTAACATTTAAGTAGTATAAAAACTTACAAAGCTTTAAGTGAAATTATCACCGATGTCTTCTTTGTTGTTTTCAAATTGATTTCATTTGAACTTGTTTCTGACCTTACAATGAGTCACTATTTTCACTTTTTCCTTCATTTGATTTTAGGTTTACTAATTTATTTGCTCACTGTTCCTGCTTGAACCTCATTTTCTTCCTTTCATATTAATTCCCTTCTTTCCAAATAATTGTTTTCAGCAATGCCTGGTTAAGTAGCACCCTCACTTGGTCTTTATTTCATGGAACTGTTTATTTCACCCTCAAACCTGAGTGACAATTTAACTAAGTACATAGTCTTAGGCTGACAGTTATTTTATCTCTGCAATTTTAGCATTTTGAAGTTGCTCTTCTTTTGTTTCTGTACTCTGTTTTTGCTGCTGATATATTTATTTGCTGTCAGGTTAATTTGTAAGTGCTAGGTCTTTTCTATCTTTTAGAAAACTGTTTTTCATTTTTGTGTTCTACAGTTTCACTGTAATTTTACAGGATTTTGACATATGTTTCATGATTTAAAAAAATTCTGCTAGGGATTTCTTGTGTTCATGGACTCTCTGTACATGCTTGCTATTTTTTTTTTAAACTCTGTAATATTCTCTGCTTCAATGCCAGCCCACATTGTCTTTCACTAAATGTTAACTTCCTCTCTGACAATGTTTGGAGCTTGCCAACCCATCTTCCACATCTCTTAATTTTTCATATACTTCTCATCTCTGTATTTCTCCAAACTACATTAGGTCAGCTTTCAGCTCAGCTGTTTTCAGCACTTATTTAACAGAGTCTGTTTTTTTATTAAAAAGAGTAATTTCTTCTTAATTTCCAGAAATGTCATGGGTTCTTTCCACATCTGAATTTTTGCATGTTTTCTTTCTTTATGGTTTTGATATGTCAACCACTTGAACAATATTTATCCTTTTTCTACTTTTCTTGTTGTAATCGTCTTTACTTTCACTTGTGGTAGAATATTTTTTGACATATGTGTAAAGAAGCTGGAGTAAATCTTCAGTAAAACATTATATATAGGGATCCGGTGTAGCATAGATGAAAACAATGTGAAAAATTAAGACAAATGGATACTATAACAGCAATATCCAAAAGACGTTACAGAAAAAATATTCTAAGAAGAACTAGTCAAAATAAATGCGGATGTAACAGTTGACAATTTTTGAAATTGTTCTCTTGGGAATTTAAGACAATGTATATACTGAAAATTTCAACTCTAACCCATCTGAAATGTAGGCTCTGGACAAGAATTCTCCAGTCAAAAACCTCTGTGCTGAAGAGCTTGGGCAGGGAGTGTACACCTTTATAGAACTTGCAGGACCCTTTTGCTGTTGTGCCTTGAAGAGGTAAGCCTATCTTGTGTTCCTCCGATGCTCACCGTGCCCATAGACTGAGATCCCTGTAGCATCACATGGATGTGATTAATGAAGTAGAGGTATCAGCACCAGGGAAGCCACAACATCAGGTTTCTGGCATCTTCTGTATTTGTTTCTTATACTTTCCCATTGTCTCTCAAAACCCTAAGTAAAAATTTTAAAGACTGCTTATTTTTTTCTAGTCTTTGAATCTACAGATAACAATATATAGGGGATGGAAGCCAGGGTCCCGTGTATGATTGGCAAAGGCTCTACCACAGAGCTACAGCGCCAGCTCAGGGTTTTCAGATAGTTTAATCCACAATCAAGAACCAGCCCTGTCTTAGATCATTAGGCTTGATATAACAAAATACTGTAAACTTGGTAATTTTTAAAACAACAGAATATATTTCTTACCGTTCTGGAGGCTGGTAAGTCTAAAGTCAAAGCACCAGCAAATTCAGTGTCTGGTGAAGTCCCCTTCTCCATAGATGACTCTACATGTCCTCCCTTGGCAAAAGGGACAGTGTTGAGAGCCACAGCCCAGTTGGAATGGCCCCTGGCATTTTGCCAGAAGTAATGGTTGAGAGGCGAGCCATTAAGATGCTGGATTGAAACAGGCTGTGTATTCAATTGTATATAGGCCCCTGCTGTCCGACTTGGGCGCCTGCTACTTTGGAGTTCTCCCTGGGATTCCTGGAAAGTTCATGTTGGTTGGTGAAGTTCCAGTGGAGGGAGTTCGGGTTGGTGTGTAGTGTCCCTGGAAGGGCCCTGTGGGTGGCGTTCGGGGGAGTTCGGAAATAAAGTTTGTTCCTGCTTGAGTGGCTCATGATTTGTGCCCAGCCAGACTGCGGCAGGACAGGAGCACTCTGGAGCCTCTTTTAATAAAGGCATTTATCCCACTTAGTAGGGTGGGGCTCTTGTGACCTAATTTCTTCTCCAAATCCCTGTTTATTGGGATTAGATTCTTATGAATTTTATAACTTAAAAAATGATACTGGGGATTAAACCCTAAGGTACTCTACCACTGAGCTGCATTCCCAGCCCATTTTATTTTTTGTTTTGAAGCAAGGTCTCAATAAATTGCTAAGGCTGCCCTCAAACTTGGGATTCTTCTGCCTGAGCCTCTCTAGATTCTGGGATGACAGGCATGTGCCACCATTCAGGGTTAACATATGAATTGTAAAGGGACACAAACAATCATGTACCATAATAAGCCTTCAATTTTTTTCTTACCTATTCCCTTTACCCAGCTACAAATTTGCATCTTCCATCTTCCGAATGCTGCTGATAGAATTAAGAATCTGATTAAACACATTCATAGGGAAGTACAGAATTACTTGCATTTCAATAGGAGTTACTTCTGAACACAAAAACATTTAGTTGGTCATTTTCTGTTAGAAAGCCAGAAAAGTGCTGGTCAAATATACCTAGTCTTGTAACAAACTCTATTCAGTCATTTCAAAAGAAGCATAACATTCATCAACAACACCACTGTCGTGAAAGTAGAAAAAGTTCATGATTGAATTAGCAGAAACACATTTTATTAGCATATGCCTCCTGAATCACAGTCCTCACAAATAGCTATCAGTTAAAATCTTAAATTAAAAAAAATGTTTATACATCATAGTATCTCATTAAATTCCCATACCATTTAAAATAGTTGACAAGCATAATAATAAAATATGCAAATAAAGTCATTATAATTTTTGCATAAGTTTTGTTAGCCTGATAGTTTTTAAATTGAAGAGTGGTATGACAGTTGTCAATAAGCAGTCACATTTATCTTTGCCCCATGTCTTAGTAAATACTTAAAATATTCTGTTCTTTTCTAGCATTTTATAAGAAAAAAAGCATTAAGATATTCTATTAACAAAGAACTAAAAATGCATCCAGAAATATGTTTCTATCTTTGATTTCAAGTGGTCATAAAATAACAACTTGATATTGAATAAACAGTCATTTCTGAACTAGTCCTTCTGAAAAGCGGTTTAAAGATTTTTATATGTTTTAAAAGCAAATAGGTTTTGTGTGAGAACATTTTCACATGTTCACGAAGCCACAGTTATAAAACACTTGTTCTGTTGAAAATAAAATTTTGCCCTTACCCCAAGTTTATAGCATAATTTTATTTCAAAAGCAATATTCAGTAACACTTCATGTAACAAGGGCTTTGGGAATAAAATTTACCTCAGACAAAGTGACTTCTTCATTTTCCATTAGATTGAAATTATTGAAAGCAAAAGCTTTTGGAATAGTTAAAAATGCATGTTTTCTTTTTTTGAATTGGTAGGCCCAGAGCAAATAGGGCAACCTGTTTTTGAAGGAATATATTTTCAGTAAGGAACATAAGAAAGTTAATAATAAAGTAATGTTAATCATGTGCTATTAGGATAATCATAGCATTTCTGGCCTTTGCTCCAGAGATCACCCAGAATGACATTTTTTAAATGTCTGATCACGATACCATGGTAAGTCTCTCACTGAAGCTTCTAGTCTCCTGCATTGCTTGTAATTCAACACAAGTCCTTCCTCTGATTTGCCAAGCTCTATATGGTCTGGTCCATGACTACCTCTCTGGGTTTACCCCGACTCCTTTCCCCTGGCTCTGCCACATGGGTTTCTTATTGCTTCTCAAGTATGCCAAGAACATTCCTTTACTTGAGCATTTACACATGATAGTCCCCTCCCTGGAACCCTCTTCTCCCAGGTAGCCTCAGCACACTTAGCACAAGCTTTGCTGAAATGTTACCTCATTAAAAGGGTGAAATCAGCTGGTACAACAGCACACACCTATAATCCCAGTGATTCAGGAGGCTAAGGCAGAAGGATCAGAAATTTGAGGCCAGCCTCATAAACTTGATGAGTTCGTAAGCAACTCTGTGTGACCCTGACTCTAAAAAACATGGCTCAGTGGTAAAGTGCCCCTGGGTTCAATCCCCAGTACAAAAACAAACAAACAAACAACAACAAAAGTTGCAATCAATCACTCCAGTTTATATAGTGCCTGCTTGTCACCTTACCATGTAACATTCATTTTCATAACACTTATCACCATTTATTTATTAAGTGGCTATTATGTACCAGATGCTGTTCTGATTGCTGAGCAAAGCAGATGAAAATCCTGCTCCCATAAAGCTCGAATTCTAATGTCATATCAGATAATAAGTTTGCTTTTTAATGCCTGTCTCTGCCACAGCTCCCTACAAAGTAAAGCAAGTTCCACTTCAGCAGTGATTTTGTTTTGCCATTGTTGTATGACTAGAACCTAGAACAGGATGTAGCAAACAGTAGTTGTTCATCATGCATTTGCTGAAGTTTAAATGAATGAGCAAATGAATAAAAATAATGATAAAAGACATGTCTAGAACAATGCATTATTTCTTTCAAATATCACAAACACTCATGATGGTAATCTCATTTTTCAAATGAAAGCAGAAGATTTAGGGAGCTTATGTGACTTATGCTATATCACATACCTTATACATTACAGAGATGGGACTTGATCTAATAACTACAGGTAAAACTTTAGTGGGTCTTTTTAGTTTTTGTTTGCTTCACTATCTGGGAATCAACCCAAGGCTATGTATAGATAGGAAAGCATTCTACTACTAAGCTACATCCCAAGCCCCCAACATTTTAGTTCGTTTGCAAGTAAAATATTTCCCACGGACTTAATACCAAGTTCTCATTACCTGATCAGATGGAAAGACTATACCATCAAGGATAACATAAATGTAAAAACACTTACTCTATGCCAGTACACTCTCTTCTGGAGACTGAAAAATATCAGATTTTTTTTCCCCATTGCACTTAAAACTTGGAGTAGATAACACAAAATAAGAGGAAGTGTCCTTTTAGGTTTTTTCAGAAAAACATTTATTCTAATTCAAAGAGAAATGTATATGAAAGGTTCTTTGTCACTTGCCCTTCAACATCCTTCTTCCTAATTTTTAATGAGTTTAGTATGTGATGGGTGGAGCTGTTGCATCCATAAAACAACCAACAGTAAATACTTTACTGTTATACTAAGCATGGCAGATCAGAAAAATGGAAGGACTCTGGGCTCAAAATTACAGCCCATATCTCTGTGTTACATCCAGGAGTACTACTTCTGGAATTCTTGTCATATAGATAAAATATAACCTCTATTGTTTAAAGTCAATATTATTCAATTATGCTGTTGTCTTGCTACTAAAACTAACTTGATAGATTAAAAAGAATAAGAATCTATGTTAATCAAATTATTGTATTCCAGACTCTTTCATTTTGAATTGTTAAATAAGTAATCTATCTGTATTTTATGTCTTCTCTATTATATTCCTGAAGATGATGTTTGGGGCTTTGGCTAAGATTATAATCCTTTCAAGTTCTTAGAAAAAGAAAGGAACAAAAGACAATCCTATCTGTTCAGTGTCTTCTGTCCCCTCTTTCACCTCTGCTGACAAATGGCTGACAAGGGTCACTTTCTTTTGAGAACTTAGCTGCTCTTTCTGACCCCGATGGCACTGCGCCTGTTAACCACCTTAGGCCAGCTCCAGGGTTCCCTGCTATTGACTCAGCCTCATTTCAATGACTCTTGGTGTTTCCTATCCCAAGATTTGTCTGTGACTTCCATTCACACCCCACCTGGAGTGATCCCCTTGTCCCATTGAATCACCTCTTGCTCCCTGACACTTCTTGTGTCTCACTAGGACCTATGAAGTTGAAGGGCAGATCCAGGAGCTAAAGGGGGTGCTCAGGATGGCTAAGCAATTCAAGGCACAGATGACGTCAGGTGCACTTATCCTGCTGTGCCCTTACTTCAGTCAAGGGCTGAAGTCCAAAATAGCTGGGATTTAAAAGCCCCTTCTTTCTTTGACTTCTCCCTCCAATCCTTTTATATACACACTTCTTCAGTCACTTTGGTCTTAAAAGATGAGAGGAGTTTATTTCAACACCCTCAATACCCTCTCATGCCCCTTCCCTTTAAAATTTATCAGGGATTAAAAAAAAATAAAAAGGCTGCTTTTCAACCAGCTCTTCTTTTTTCACCCAGATTCCTTCAGACCCTTCCCTCCATGGGCTGCCCCTCTCTAATGGTGTGACAGAAGAACACTGAGAAGCATGGTCTGTGGGAGGGGATGGGTGTGCAAACTTGATGGAGCAGGTTAACATTTTAAAACACTTTACCTGAGCAACTGGATTAATAAAAGATAAACTAATCAAAGGGGGTTTACTGGAAAGATACTGAACAGGTCCCCAAAAGCTCAAGGGAAACCTTTGTAAATGGTCAAAAAGAAGCCTGGTCAGTAGACGAGGTGCGGGGAACTGAGTTAAGTCTTTGCAGAGTTCCATCAATGCTTGTAGATAAATAAGTCCCAACCTTCCTCCGCCTTCTCACTCTCTCTCCAAAGTTGAAGTCCCAGGGCTGAAGACCTACTTGGGCCGCCTCACGTCTCATGCTCATTCCTTACCTAAGACAGAGTCTGAAAAAATGTTCTCCCTAGATGTAATAGGAAAAAGATAATTTGCCACACACACACACACACACACACACACACACACACAGACAATAAATAAACAAATAAGCAAACAAATAAATAAATAATAAAAATTTTAAAAGAGTGCTGTTTTCAGAATGCTAAACAGATGTCAGGCAATAGAAACAACAGATGTCTATTACATAAGAAGAGATTAGGAAGAGGACGATTTCTCTATGTCTTTCTTTGTTTCTCTTCCTTTGTAAATTTTCCATCTTTAATTCTCAACATAAATTTCATTAACTACCTCTAGGGCCAGAAGACATGTTCCACATCAGTGAGCAATTAGGAATGATACATTAAATCATTTTATTGTCTTAGTCATTTTCATCCATGCCAAGGGACTTGGAAACCTTAGGGTTCAACAAAACAGCATGATCTACAAACATACAGGATGCAGATTCAGCTTTGTAAGTAACCCAGGACCATCATAATTTTAAACTGAATGCATATCACTGATTACCCATGGGAAAACATTTCAGGTCTTGGCTAGGTAACTAGCAAATTATTATGACAGTAAAGTTTAATGAGGTTAGGTGAAACACCTGACAGTCCTTAATTCAGTTTCCCAATACACAAAATTGGGATGCTGATAGTACTTCCTTAAACTTTCTTGTTAGAATCAGGGCAGAACAAATAATAGGAAAATAAATGTTTTAGTGTATCAGCTATGTTCCTCACCACCAACACTAAAAGGTGCATTAAATTAATGGTAGACACATAAAAACTTTCAGTAAGAAATATTACGGTGAAAATGGCTAATGTTAAATATTCTGTAAATGTTTTCTTTACAGAGAAACACTTTTGGGATCAATATTTTATTCAAACTCTTTCTAGGCTAAATTCAACATACTAATATGAATGACTAAATCCTACTTCTTCCCAAGAGGAAGCAACATTTAATAAACTTCAACAAAATACATTTTTCTTCCTGTCTTTCTGATAGGAAGATAATCAACTGCCAGAGAGGCAAATATATAAGACATTAAAGGTGGGTATAGCCATAGTAAAAAGAGGAAAATAATCTTATCCCTATTCTTCAATCAAACTTAAGTCAAATTTTATAATCAAGAATAGAATGAGCTTTGATATTTGTCTTCCATTTTTGTAAAAATATTTTACATTTTTTATTTATTAGATGGTTAACTGTATTATCTATATGTGAAATTCAACTTCAATTTTCCATCTGAATTTCATAAAGAATCTAAAGGGATTTTCTCTTTCCTTAGACAAGTGTTTGGCAGAGAAAAATCCTACAATATTATGAAGAGAGAGTCTTTAAATTACATTCCAAGGCAAAGCAGATCTCTCCAGGGTATGTGATATTCTAGGACTTCAGAAATTTACACTTGCAAGAAGTTCCTCCTTATAGAATCCATTTTTCAGTCTGTCCCTAATGCCAATAAACAACACACAGGCAATTTATAATGCAGTAAACAGACACTCAGATTGGCCTTTTTTGCTGAGTAGTTTAAACAAGGCCACTAAAACAATGACACCCTGAAAATAACCTCTTTCATCTTGTGTATAAGCAATCAATATTAAGACACTAGAGTCACTATAACACTAAGATAAGTAGTTCGAAAATTTCTTGCTCTAGAAATAATAGCATGGGCTAAAATTTCTGGAAAATAATACTGAGTTTGGAAAAAGTATTATAGAAATACGAAATACTTAAAGTATCTAAATGAACCTATTACTAGTTAAAAAATGCAAATTAATGCAAGACATGATGGTTATACTTAGTGCAACAAGAATCACTTGAATAAATTAGTAACCAAGTATATAATCTGGTTACCCTGCCCAAAAGCAGATGATTCTTAGTTGCATTTTTATTGACTTACTATTTTTTTAAAATGATTTTTAAATAAATCTACTGGTTACTTTTGTGTGTGTGTTATAGGCACTATAAATCTAACAACAAGTCTCACGTTCATTTTTCTTAAAATTAATGAAAGGTCTATTTCACTAACGTATAATACAATCTCACTTTAATTCAGAAGAATTAAATATATGGTCATTTAAATACCTAAACAAATTTAGATTCTGCTTAAATATATTTATCCTTGCTTGGAGATTTTATTCTGTCCCTCTTGATAATTCATATAATATTTGGGGATAAAATAAGGATATAGAAGATATGAGCAACATTTAAACCAAATTGAGTCAATTGTTTTATTTATAGAACCGATATAAACAAAATTAAATACAGAACAACTTCCATTTCTATTCCTTTGACTAACAAATAGTTATAGATATCATTTAATCAAATTGCAGCAATATTATTATAACAAATAATACTTTTATAATGAATATTTTTTAATCCTCTATTTTTAAGAATTATTTTATATGAAGACATATCACTCAATGATGTTCCAGTCTGTTACTAGGACAGTGCAGCTAATAGTGTTGGTAATTATCTTTGTCTCTCAGTGTTGCATATAAGCTACCTTTGGTAATTATTTGATGTACTTTGCAGATAATTTTCAGTCTATTTGCCAAAATCAGATTTATTGTCTTTTCTTATTTTTTTCAGCCCTGTATCTGAAGATGATCAGAATTACCTGTAAAACTACCTGGGATAACTACTTTGGGTTAATACTTAAAATATATAATTTTCCTTCCAGTTTTTGTTTGGTATATTAATTTGAATTTTCATAGAAAAAACTTTACACAATGAGAACAACACTCAACAAAATCAAATTTAGGGCTCTGGGAATAGTGGTGCACACCTGTAATCTCTGCTACTCAAGAGGCTGAGGCAGGAGGCTTGCAAATTCTAGGCCAGCCTCAGCAACTTTTCGAGACCCTGTCTCAAAACAAAAACAAACAAAATGGGCTGGACCTGTAGCTCAGTGATAGAGTATAGAGCACCCTTGGGTTCAATCCCCCAGTAACACACATACTCGCCCTTAGGATGATCCATGTGTTGGAAATAACAATAGCATTTTACATATCATATATTGTTCTTATTTTCCATGCTTATTATTGTCTGCTGTTCCCTAAAAGATAGAATCCTACAATGAGACTACCTTTTGTCTGGTTTTTGTGCTCATGAATCCCAAGAATCGACTTGGGTGCTGTGAATGCTTCTTCACAGCAAAGGAAACATTCAAGAACATGAAGAGAGAACCTACAGAATGGGAGAAAATCTTTACCACCTGCACCTCAGATAGAGCATTAATCTCTAGGATATACAAAGAACTAAAATAATAAACACAAAAAACCCCACAAATAACCCAATCAATAAATGGGAAAAGGAACTGAACAGGTACTTCACAGAAGAAGAAATATAAATGGTCAACAAATGTATGAAAAAATGTTCAACATCTCTAGCATTTAGAAAATTGCAAATTAAAATTGCACTAAGATTTCATCTCACTGCAATCAGAATGGCAGTTATCAAGAATACAAGTAACAATAAATGTTGATGAGGATGGCGGGGGAAGGTTCACTCATATATTGCTGGTAGGACTGCAAATTGGTGCAAACACTCTGGAAAGAAGTATGGAGATTCCTCAGAACACACAGAATAGAACCACCATTTAACCCAGTTATCCCAATCCTTGTTTATACATAAAGAACTTAAAAATCAACATACTACAGTAAAGCCACCATATCCATATTTATGCATCTCAATTCACAATAGCTAAGCTACGGAACCATCCAAGGTGCCCTTCAACAGATGGATGGATAAAAGAAAATGTGGTACATATATACAATGGAGTATTTCTTACACTTAAAGAATAATGAAATAATGGCATTTGCTGAAATGGAACTGGAGACTAATATGTTAAGTGAAATAAGCCAGTTCTAAAAAACTAAAGGCTGAATGTTCACTGTCATATGCAGATGCTAACACACAGTAAGAGGGAGGGCAGAATAGAAGTTCACTGGATTAGACAAAGGGGAATGAAGGGAAGGGAAAGGGGATGGGAATAGGAAAGATAGTAGAATGGATCAGATACAACTTTCCTATGTTCATGTATGTATACATGTCTGGTGATACTCTACATCATGTACAACCACAAAATGGGATCCCAACTAGAATCAGATACACTCTGTGTATGTAAAATATGTCACAATACATTCTATTGTCATGTATACTTAAAAAGAATAAATAAAAATAATAATTAAAAAACACTTGTTGAATGAATGAAAGATTTTCTCAAAATGTTAGAGTAATTAATACCTTTTTAAACAATATCCAAAATTCAGGAGATATAAAATAAAGCAGTAAGGGGTTTATGTACGTTAAAAATATATAAACATCTCTAAAATAAAAGATACTCCCAAAATAAGCAACTCTGAGGTTATGTGTGGTATATTAAAATAAATCCATATCTGCAACAGAGATGAAGTCCTTGGAAGAGCTCAGTTGGATGTCAAGCGAAGGGACAGAATTTAAGGAGATAGGAACATTTTCTGGACACATTGCCGTCTATTTTTTGATGATATTAATACAGATAAACTAATTTCTTCAATAAATACTTGAAATATCTTTTTTGTTCCAAAATTGCATTTACATATTTATGTTTAGATGTGTTTTGGCACCATCAATAGCTAAATTGTGTTTTTATAACTGAAACATTTAATCCATACACATTTAGATATTGCCATATTTAGAATTATTTCTATCTTCTTGCGGGGTGTACCAGGGATTGCAGTGAGAGGTGTTGAATCCCTAAGCCCAATCCCCCAGCCATTTCTTTTCTTTCCCTCCCTCCCCCCTCCCTCTCTCCTTCCCTTCCTTTCTCTCTCTCTTTCTTTCTTTCTTTTTTTCTTTTTCCCTTTGGGACAGATTCTCTAAGCTGCTTAGGGCCTTGCTAAGTCACTGAAGCTGGCTTTGAAACATAATTCTCCTGCCTCAGCCTCCTGAGCTCCTGGGATTACAACTGTATGCCACTGTGTCCAGATTTTTCTATCATTTCTATAGGGTTCAAAGTTTATCCTAGATTTTCAATTACTTTTCAGTTCTCTCTTTTCTTGTTTTGCATAAATGAATGTTTTTAAGTTTTGCTACATTCATTTGGAAGTCATGAACCAATATCATTGTTCAGGTATTTGCTCTAAAAATATCTAACATAAATAATTACTTTTAAATGCAAAGTTAAATCAGTATGTACCTCCTCATTATGAGTGTGGGGCTCTTAGAATACTTTAACTCCTTCAGATCATAATCAGTGCCCAGCTATTATATTATTATTGTTCACCTTTCAATTATTTCTTATTTTTATTTTATATCACAAGCCATTATTACTAATGCTGTATTAATATAGTTTATATTTGTTTATATTTCACCAAATACTCACTATTTCCACATCTTACATTATTCTTTATATATTAGATTTTCCATACAGTCAGTTTTACTCTGACTTTAGTGCAGCCCTTGAAATTTCTTTCATAAGCCTCTATGAAGTTGCAAACACTCAGATTTAATTTTTAGGGAATTAGCTTTCCTTCACTCCTTCTCTTCTTCCATCCACCCTCATCCTCTCTCCCTCCTTTTCCTTAATGCATATATAACTTAAATACAGACATGCAGAAGTTTTCTTTATACCTCCCACAGTCAAAACTCTCAAACACTACTACTCAGTTCTTGAACAAGTTATTACTTAATAAGAACCTTTTTTCCTTTGAGTCTGGAATCTGTGCTCTTCATTATGTCAGTGAAGTTTATTTCTGGTTTTGGATATATAACTTATATCATTTATACATAAATATTTATTTTAGAATAAATCATTCACAGAATCAATAGTAAAGTACAGTAAAGCCAGAGGCCTAGTAATCCCTCCAGAAAATAAACCATTTCAGATATAGCACTTGTCATTGAGTTTAAAGTCTGGTAGTGAATCATGACCACTCATTTTTATTGGGTTTTTCCTGAAAAAAGAAGGGGAAATTGAATGGGAAAATTATAGATCACACCATCCAGGATCTTTTTTTTAAGTATTTAATGGTAATATTTGCAATTCTTCCAGAAATGTACTATTGTTTCTGATTTGGTTCCTGTTGGGAGGGAATAGCTGCAATTTTAAGGCTCTTCCACCTGGCTCTTCTCATCTCATTTTGATGATTTACTGTACATTAAAGATATAATGTCTTATTATAGTGATCAAGAGATAACTGTAAGGCTTCTTCCAAATGCTATGTGGAGCTATCACACTCAAAAAAGAAGAAATGAGAATAATGAAAAAGTGAATTTGCATATCTATTGAGCCCACTATAAGACTAACTTGTGCCAAAACTCCATTTATGATTTAGAGTATCTTTATGACATCTTTGATGATTTGAATTTATTAGCAGGCTCCATATCTGATAAACATAGCAAAAAAAAAAAAAAAAAAACCTGAGTTTCCCCCCTTTTCCACTGCAGCGTTATTTCAGTGTTGACCCTCAGGCACTTCACAAGAGAGTTCAGTGCAATATTTATTGGAATTGTTTTGTGAAGTTGTGATGTCCTTCAAGGTCTGTCCTGCCCTTCAATGTAAAGTGGCCCTACAAGCTAGCACAGATATGAAAACTACTGCAGAGAGGATATTCTCCATCGTGGCAGCTAATGTCAAACTTATGTTTTATGGTTCTGATTTTTTTTCTGATTATAAAATTGGAATATAAATCCAGTTCACTAGCTCTTTACCTTGCCAAAAGAACAGCATGCCCTGTTGGCCGTTTCACAAATCTCTACAGATCTAGTCATCCTGATTATGACTCTGGCCCTGCTGAAAACGGCAGTAATCAGAGAGTTCACCGAGCCTCTGATGGTTGCAATGCCATCTGGATTTGTCATTCCAAAAGCTTTTTGTGAATAATATTATCAGTGATCCAAGATCAAGGCAACCTCCCCTACCATCAATTTTTTTCCTGGGAGGAGATCCACTTCCAAGCTTCCTAAAATTTCAATTCTCTCTGAACTCCTATATCCTTTACCATCTTAGTAAAGAGTTTACTTAGCTAATCTGGTAGATTATTAAGCCAAAAACAACAAATACCAATGCTAACATTCTCATCTCCTTGAATTTTCTGATGACTTCTTTAATAAGATATCAAGAAAGTCCCAGCATCTTTGAGAAACTCCAGTACATGGCAGGTTTGCTTGGCTGCTGTGGGTCACCTTTTAGGAGGGCGAGGATATCCCACCAAGTTTACTCTAAAGAGTCAGCATTGAGAATAAATTTGATGAGGCACCAACATTTGGTATTCAATACAGAGACTGGAACATACCTTTGCATGAATTTCTTTACCTATCTTCAGTACAAATGTTGTGTAGCCCAAGCCACCCAGGTTATAATAGCATCTCAAATTCTCTCCAATGATCCATTGAGCACCTTTCTTGTCTTCCATTTTCCACACTGGAAACATAATTTTGAAACCTAAATCTGATTTTGTTGAATACTTTCTAATGGTATCCCACTATTCTCAGTAAAATACAAGACCTATTACTTGGCTTACACATATCTCTTGCTGTACTACCTCTTTTCTTCCTCACTCCAGTCACTTTGGATGCTTGTCAATTACTCCTATTCACAAAACTTCTACTCCAAGGACATTGAACTTTATGCAGTTAGCTTCTACTTGGTTGGTTTTTCTAAGAAAGTTCCATGAAGTGCATAATGGTGGTACAATTTCTAAATGTTTTCATTGATCTATCTTATGAAAGATTTTTTTAATGTGTCTAAAATTCCAAGATTGCTGTAATTACATTAAAATCTGTAGTCTTACCTTGCCATATTTATGGAAATTCACAGCCACAGAAAACTCTGTTGCCAATCTTGTTTTTAAATTGTAATTCATATTCTATTTTTTGGTCTAGGTACTTGAAGGATATATATGGCTCATTAACCATAAATATTTCACTATAATGTGCAGGGTAACACTTGGAGAAAAAATTTATGCTGAAAACGCACTTCTTTCTTCAGCTCAGATAAATTTTCTTCTTTTGTCATGAATTTTCTCTTATCTTTTTTGTTTTTCTACTTCCACTGTGTTTCTTAAATCAGCAAATGGACCTGCTGTTAAAAATGCTCTCTATAAATAGGCTTTTTAGAAGGATGATTAGGAACGTGGCTCTGTAGTCAGACTAAATATATTTGAATCCCTCCACTACCCCCATAGTCTAGCTGTAGTAACTTCTGGTAAGTAATTCAAACTCCTTGTGTCTCACTTTTCACATTTATAAATTATTAACATTTTTAAAATAGTTACTACAGGATTATTGTGAAGATCAATTTATTATACATAATGTGCTTAACATGGTGACTTAGACATCAATAAATATTTTTATCACAGCATTTGGGAGAATAAAGAGATGGAAAATAGAGTGTTCAAGTGTTCAAAAGCAAAATCTGATAATAAAGATATCTAATGTAAAATTTAAAGCAAATTTTGGAATGAAATTTTATGTTTCTCTAATTGAATTTTGAATTTCACTCTAATCAAAGGTACACATATAGGCCTAGGAACATGAGACATATGCTCAAAATAAGTAGCAAGGAGGAACCAGAAGGCTGTGGGGAAGCCCTGTGAGACCTAAAATAATCTGCTGTCATCACATATATGGCCATGCTAGGGAATGCAGGTCTGTGGATCCCTGGGTCTTGCTGGTGCAGAAGCATTTTTGTCTGATTCAGAGTTCTGTCCTAAGTCACCTTAACACAATGATTCACATGGCACATTCAAGGAAATGAGAGGATACTGTTGATGATTAAAGATGGATTGTTTAATCATCAATAGTATTCTCTCATTTCCTTGAATGTGCCATGTTCTCTCTAGCACATGGATTTAATTGGCTGCCGTAGATGGCATTTCCGCTAACAAACCCTCTTTCCACATCACTGCCTTTTTTATCTATTATTCATATTTCAGGTCTCATTTTAAATATATTTCATCTGAGAAGACTTTCTGACCCTATTAAGATTACTTTCATTTTACCATTATCCACTCTCTTAGCAACCTGTACTTCCTGATCAGAAAATTCATCATACTTTACTAAAATCACTTAATTTTCTGATTCATTTGCTTGACTCTCATCTGTGTCAGGAAAAGGACAGTGTTGGCTAAGTGTTATGTCCCAATCAATTAGGACACTGCTTGATATAAAATGATAATAGGTGCTCACTAAATATGTGAACAGATTAATTAAATGAGACTATATTGGATAACTGAAAACTACCATCTTTAAATATTTTGCTTTTATGATTCATCAGTTTCTTGATTTTGTCTTTTAGTTTTAAAAACTAATTTTCTGATTCCCTATTTTATGTTTACTCCCTCCATTGTGCTTTTAAACAAAAATAGTCAATCATATTTTCTTCTCCAGTAATCTTACATATTTTATAACTATGCGTTTTTAATTCTATCAAATGTCTTTTTAAATTCTATTAAATACACAAGTCAAAGATGTATAATTTTCATGTTTCTTCTAGCAACACTGAAAGGGCCATGAGTTTTTTCAATGCAGAGACTATTCCCTTTTCTTTCTGCTTCATGCCAATTTTTACAAGTTATGTGAATTATTCATATGATATTCATAAGATCAGCAGCCTTTACCAGGAATCTACATTAACCTAGGTCCTGACATAGCTGTCACACTTTTTCCCAAGAGGAATCAAACAGAGGAGTACACATTAAGAAGTAAAGGAATCAAAATAGTATGTTAATTACAACTTGACTTTTGGTCCCAACCCATTATGCAATGCACTAATGATGTGAATGATCTGACATGGAACATATGGAACACTCTTTTGCCTCATTTGCTCTAGACTAGTTCTTAAAGCCAAAGCAAATATAATGATCTATTTCCCTTAAGTCATGCAAATGCTAAAATTTATAATTCTGTTAAGATGAGATGTGCCAGCACTTGAGAAAATGTATCTGGGGAGAAAGAGTAGGAAACAGTGTTCTTCTCCTATGTCTAGAATCTCCCACCCAGCCATTTGCTAAAATTTATAATTCTGTTGAGATGAGATGTGCCAGCACTTGAGAAAATGTATCTGGGGAGAAAGAGTAGGAAACAGTGTTCTTCTCCTATGTCTAGAATCTCCCACCCAGCCATTACTAAAATTTAGCAGCAACTTTTGATAATACTATTATGTGAGAGCAAGATGAGAAAGGAGGAGGTAGCAAAGCTGAACACAGAGGGGAAGGATTAAAAAAAAACAAGAAAGATTAAAAATGAGAAGGATTCATTTAAACATGCAGGCTTTACCTGTTTACTATATGTGAAGACTACTTTCCAAAGGGAGTTGCAACAAAATCTCTCAATCTCTACAGTCTTCTTCAGTGTGAACATGCCACTCTTCAAAAAGATGTGAAATCTATTTCTCCTTTATATTGAGTAGGCCCTGTAACTGCTTTGACAAATGGAATATAGTAGAAGTGATACCATATCCCTTCCAGGCACAGCCCTAAATGGGTCTAGCAGCTCTTGCTTCCTAACATTTCTAGCATTAGTTTCTCAGAACCCAGTTTCTGGGTTTTGAAAAGCTAAAGTCATATGGAAAGTTTAGGCTTTAGCCAAAAGGCCTAACAAAGCAGGCAATATCAGCTGTCAGTCATGTAAGTTCATGGTCTTGGATATATAGCCCAGTCAAGCTTTTGAATGACCTCCATCTCAGCCGCTAACATCTGACCGCAACTGTGTGCAAGATCCCAAGGAAAAACCAGCCAGCTGAGTCCAGTCAAACCAGAGCTGCGAGAGATGACAATCAAATGTTTGAGAGCACTATTTGTGCTTATAATCCATCAATGTATAACTAGAATATATTTAGAGTCCAAAAATTGGGTATTGCTACAATAAAAACTTATTAAATATCTGTCATTGGTATTGGGCAGTGAGCAGATATTTCAAGGGAGATAAGACAGTTCATGGCACTAAAATGATAGTGAAGAAACTGACATTGTATGATAAAGATGTTGTAACAGGAAGTTAAATAAAATTCTTGTCTCTGATAACACACACAAAAAGAAAATGTACCAAATAAATGTATGGCTCTAGTGAAGGATACTGTTATGCACTTGATTTCTTTTAGCTTCATGTGATGTTTCAGAGATAGGCAAAAACACAGAGAGGAACTGTTTGGATTTTGAGCAGAATTTATCAACTATAAAATAAAACTCTCTCATTTCCAGTGTTTCCAAATAGCAAAAAGTTCTCAGAGTATAAAACAACGTACTCTGGGATAACACTAAGTGTGGGGGCTGACAACAAAATGTGGTTTTAGAGTAAAATTAACATTAAAGGTATAGATTTTAGACCTTTTATTAAGACTTCAAAAATTTAAGGGATTACTTTATATAGTTTTGAACTAGGGCATCCTGTGAATATCCTATATGTATTAACAGTATATTATGAGTCTATATAGAATAAATAGCATGTCTTTTAAAATACATCTTTGATCAAAAGGAACTACTTGAGAAACAGCTCCTGAGGGTTCAGCACAAGGACATGGGTTAAATAATGAGATCCTGCCCTCATGGATTTAACGCCATAATGATGAGATTTTAGAGAGCTTGAGGAAGGAGGTGAGTATATTTTTCTTGTCAGCGGGATATGAATTACTTTTCTAAGGAAGCAGACTCTAATGTATTTCATTTTCCAAAAACAGTCACATTATTACCCATCTGGCATGTTCTGCTGCAATGTGATTGTCCTAACCCACAGAAAAGGTGAAATACATTTCTCTTCACCTTTGAAGATGGAGGGCTTATAACTCCCTTGACCATCTGAATATGAATGAAGAGATGCTGTGTCAGTTCTGAGCATAACTATCAACCAGTCTGGAAGTTTCCACTCCCTCCTTTCCAAATATTCCCCTCCTTCTGTTCCAAGTATTCTTTGGACACTCTCTTTTGGAATTTAGCTGCCATACTGAAAAGTCTTAGCTGTAAAAAGAGAGCACATATAGGTGACATGGAGAGTCTGATTCCCAGCCTACACTCAGGATTAAATGTCAGCCAGGTGAGTGAGCCACTGTGGACATAGAGCCCAAGCAAACCTAGCAGACTCAGCCTCAGCTAATACCTGACAGCAACCATATGAGAGATTCCAGTAGAGAACCCACTAGCTGACTATAGTCAACAACAGAACTGTGAAAGATAAAAAATTATAAAATATTGTTTCAAACTGTTGGAGGTAATTTGCCATGCAAAACCAAGTACAAGACTAAATTACAACAAGAAGAAAAATTGAGAACTATACTGAAGTTTTAATCCCTTTGATTACTCCTCCTATCCCAGAAATAAAATTCAATTTTCCACGAGTAATATCTTGATATAATAATTCACATTCAACAATTATTTTCTGAGTTCCAAGTCACATACTAATTGTTTATATGTTATCCTACTTATTCTACAGAGCAACACATGAGATATTTATCATCATTATTTTAATTTTTTTTTTCTTTCACGGAGAAGTAAATTGAAACTTCGTGAATTTAAATATATTACCCAACATCAAAGACCTATGAACTGTGGTGGATCAGGGATCCTGTTCAGTTCTGTCTGATATCAAAGTACTACTACATAACATGATCTATGACTGAAACGATCACCACTATTTCCTGTATGCAGTAATGTTTCTTGTATTTGGGAAAAGTAAGACAAGAAAGATTATTGAGTAACCCCTAGAAACAAACACTGTCTGGTGAGTTTTCTTCTCTACAGTGAGAGGTCTGTGTTTGCCATGTTGGAGGTGATGAGAAACTGCCAATCAACTAAACCAGCCTCTCTTGAAGGATATAGTAAGATAGCTAGGTGATGGATAGTTCCAGTAAGTAATTTTCCTGTTTATAGCCTCTCCTCTTTTTCTAGTGAGTCCCATGCATCAAGGACAGCTCCCATGACAAAGTATAATGAAATTATGATAAAAGTTCTTCCTGGAGCAACTAAAATATGCATCAACTCTGTTATGTAAAGAAAGAGTCACCACACAGAAAGAGGGTTATAATTTCTATCTTTATTGTTACATGTACCTTTGACCAATGCATTAAATGCATATGGTGATTATCTATAGATTCTCAAATATTTGATTACCACATAAATGAAAGGCTGTCAAATTCTAGGAACTGCAAAAAAGACCCAATTTATTCTGTGGTATCGTACCATCTTCATCTCTGTGGCCTCCAATAGGTAGATATGGATCTTACTTTGTACATTTTTTAGGAAGGTGAGTTGTGAATCACATTCCATATATACTCAATTTGTCAAAAAAAAAAAATCTTTGGTATTTGTGTCCTGTGGGTAAAACTCAATGTCTTTCCAATCTTATATAAGTTTTATTCAATTTTATATTACTTTACTTATCCCACCAGCATTACATACAATCCTTTTAGCAAATTTTTGGACAGGTCTCATTGTCTCCAATTCTATATGTGAATATACTGAAACTCCCTGTGGTTGAGTAAGATGTTTCAGGATAAAGAACTGAGAAGTAGCAAAGCAAGGGTGTATAACCAGCACATCTCTCTCCTTGGTGCATGCTCTAGTCCTGCCACACAAGAGAGGAAGTGGGTATCACAGGAAAGAACTGCTGTAGTAGACACAATCATTGAGTTTAAAAATCTACTTAGTAGATTTGTGACCCGAGTCTCTTTGAGACTAAGTTTATCATCTACAATACAGGCAAATGGTCATAATGCAAGACACTGGTGGATGACAACACATGAAAATCAGGTTATCCAAAGAAAATAATACATCCTTCTTTAAAAGTCTTCTTCTTTTTCCCTCTTGTTTTGTTCAGGCATAATAGCTCTCTAGAATTCAAGTTTGAAATAAATCTTTCACTATTTATTTTTCTAACTTAATTTTGAATCAGTTAGCAAATAATATTAATTCTTTAAACTACCTATCATAACCTTCCAGGGTTTTAAAATTCATACAGCCAAAATATGTTTTACTATTTCCTGGTCAACTATGATTGCCTCCTTATTGCTCCTGTGGCAGAAATGCTTCCAAAATAATGTTTTGAAATTGTGAAGCCATGCCTTCAAAAACTGGCCACATGCCAGATTCTTTTCAGTATTCTAGCGATGATGCATCTTGAACTAAAGCAAAAGCAAGTTATCTTTCATCACAGAAAATATTTTTCACATTTTTATTCTATGCGCTAATGCTCACAGTTTCTGAGGGCTCTCTTATATCCCTGACTACAAAGACATGTGGAGTAGAACTCAATTGCCATTTCTTTGAATATAAACATTCTAAAGTTATAACATAAACAATAAATTCAGATAGTAATACCCCCTTCTTCTACTGTGCCTATCTGTACCTTGACAGAAACACTACTCAACTCTGCCTTGAATTAAAGTGATTTGAATATGAACCTCTGGTGAGCAAGAAACAGCATAAATAACACTGCATTCTGTTTCCTGAAGTCCTTATATGTAGTGTGAGCATAAATTTATTCAATTGAAGACCATTTTACCTCCATAATTTTTATCCATGTCATACATTTTCATTTTAAAACACTCTTTTAATGTCTTCTCCAGTCCTCTTATTCTGGAAATATTCACTTTCAGGACTGCAAACATGAATGCTGGGATTCATCAAGCAATTTCCAGTGAAGCCCAGGAAACAAATTAAGATGTGACTTTGAGAAATAGCAGCAGTCAAACATAATTCTAGAACTGGGCAAACAAGATACTTCTTGTTTCTTTGGGGAGACTCTCATTGCCAAGCCTGAAAATGATAAAGTGTTGGTCTTTGTGAACAGAGGCTTGTGCATCTTGAATTTTTAGGTGGAAAGTGGCCATATATATGCATGAATTTAGTCATAATTTTCTAGTTACTACAGCACATAAAACTTATTGTGTCTTTTTCCCTTTGGTGGGTTTATTTTTTTAAATCTGTGTGAACAATATTTTCCTAAGTATATCTAGAACCCAAGTCATAAATTAAGGCACATATTCTTCTCTATAAAAATTCAGTGTCATTACTAAAATCTGAGATAATCCAAGAAATTGTACATTTTCTGCCGAAGTAATAAGTGGCTTCATTTTTCGGTGACTTATTGCTTAATTGATTTAATGTTTTTCTATCCTTTTAATAATAATTCGATTTCTACAAGAATTTTGTTTCTTAAGTTTATTGCATTTGATATAATTTTATGAATAAATTGGCAAATCAGGGTAAAGAAACCTAGCCATTTTTGGTTCTGAGTTGTACTGGAAACATGTCATAAACAACACTGCCAGAAGTAAACTGGATTTTAAATTAGGATCATTTTGAAAATTATATTTGAATTACTACATCTCTAAACTAAATTCATAGAAAAATGAAATTGAAGTGTAGACAAGTTAATGGGTAATACCAGGACAAAAATCACTTTATAATGCAGTTATTCCACATGCCTTTAAGCTAAACTCCTTTTAAAAATATGTGTATGTCCATCAAGTTATTTATATTACCTATGTGGGCAAATTCTCAAAGCATTAGTATAGTTTAAAATGTATTTATTATAATATTTAAAAGTCAGCATCTTGGAATGATGCTATACCAATCCATTGGTTTGTGTCTGATTCTAGCACTATTTTTGGCTCCCAATTACTTGTGAAATCTACAGAATCAGCACCTCTAATTCATTCCAGTAGGTCTCCAACTTGTATAAAAGCAGCATGAATTGAATTTGCTGCAAACTCAGTTATTTTATCACAATGATTTATTTTCCTTTTTAACATGAAATTTATATCTTTAATGTGAGCAAAACCTTTGAAATGAGAGGAAAATAAGCTGTCTCCCTTGTGGTCAATGTCTACAGTATTAACTAAATATCTAGATATTCTCCAAAGAAGCAGAGCCAGCAAACTTCCAAATGCCTCTGATGCCTTAGACTATAAGAATTTCCAAACCAATTCACTCAGGCCTTATTTGGAAAAGAAGTAATAACACTTTTGCAAAGTCAGTAAAAAGCAAGGCCTCAGATATTTAATAAAGTTATATTTAAAAATGCAGTTAACCATTATAGCACTTACCAAAAAAGTATATTTAACACACTAAATATATTTATCCATATATATATTTGTGAAATATCTTTAAACATTTTCTAGATAAATTTGAACATTTTAGCATGAAGTCCTATAATGCAAAAATTAGATTCATACATTAGAACTGGTATTGCTCAGGAAAACAGCCCTCACCAGAAACCAAACTGGCTAATACTTTAATATTTATCTTACCAGTCTCCATACGTATGCAGAAATAATTTTCTATTGTTTAAGTGCCCAGTCTGGAATCTTGTTAGAGAAGTCTGCATTAATTAGTAAAATAATATAACAAATAAAGAATTGGGAACATTGTCTTCTGATTATCTATACTATATTTAAAGTAGAATAATGTTATTTGAAGGTGTACTTAGATTAATTAAAAGTGTATTTTGTAAAATGTAAGGAAACCACTAAAAATGTTTTAAAATAGAATTGTTATGTTAAGAGACAAGATAAAATGGAATCACAGAAATGTTCAATTAAAAGCAAAAGAAGCGGAAAAAAATGGGTAGAGAGTGAACCAAAGAGGAAGTGCAATGATATAAAATGATTACAAAGATAATAGATGTTAATCCATCCATAATCATAATCATTTTAAGTGTAAATGGTCTGAAAACATGAGTTGAAAGGCAGAGATTGGAAAAGTGGGTTAAGAATAAAAGGAAAAGTTTTCCCAGCACCATTTGTTGAAGAGGCTATTTTTTTACCAATTTATGTTTTTGGTGCCTTTGTCTAATATAAAATAACTATAATTATGTAGATTTGTCTCTGTGTCCTCTATTCTATACCATTGGTCTACAAATCTATTTTGGTGCCAATACCATGCTGTTTTTGTTAATATTGCTCTGTAGTATAGTTTAAGTTCTGGTATAGTGATGCCACCTGCTTCACTCTTCTGCTAAGGATTGCTTTAGCTATTCTGGGTCTCTTATTTTTCCAGATAAATTTCATGACTGCTTTTTCTATTTCTATGAGGAATGTCATTGGGATTTTGATTGGAATTGCATTAAATCTGTATAGTGCTTTTAGTAGTATGGTCATTTTGACAATATTAATCCTACCTACAAAGAACAAGGGAGATCTTTCCATCTTCTAAGGTCTTTTTAAATTCTTTCTTTAGCGTCCTGTAGTTTTCATGTAGAGGTCTTTCACCTCTTTTGTTAAGTTGATGCCCAAGTATTTTTTTTTTTTTGAGGCTATTGTAAATGAGGTAGTTTTCCTCACTTCCATTTCTGAGGATTTGTCACTGATATACAGAAATACCTTTGATTTATGGATGTTGATTTTATATCCTGCTACTTTGTTGAATTCATTTATTAGTTCTAGATGTTTTCTGGTGGAACTTTTTGGGTCTTCTAAATATAGAATCTTGTCTTGGCAAATACTGCTAATTTGAGTTCGTCTTTTCCTATCTGTACCCATTTAATTTCTTTCATCTAATTCCTCTGGCTAGTGTTTCAAGAAGTATGATAAATAGAAGTGGTGAAAGAGGGCATCTCTGTCTTGTTCCAGTTTTTAAAGAGAATGCTTTTAATTTTTCTCCACTTATAATGATGTAGGCCTGGGGCTTAGCAAAGATAGCTTTTACAATGTTGAGATATGTTCCTGTTATCCCTAGATTTTCTAGAGGTTTGAACATGAAAGGGAACTGTATTTTGTCGAATGCTTTTTTTGCATCTATTGAGATGATCATATGATTCTTTATCTTCAAGGCTATTTTTATTGATTTCTGTATGTTGAATCTTGAAATCCATATGCAAAAAAAATGAAATTAAACCCTATCTCTCACTATGCACAAAACTCAACTTGATCAACTCAAAGTGGATCAAGGACCTAGGAATTAAACCAGAGACTCTGCACCTAATTGAAGAGAAAGTAGACACAGATCTCCATCATGCGGGATTAGGCTCCAACTACCTTAATAAGACTTATATAGTGTAATAATTAAAATCAAGAGTCAATAAATGGGATGGATTCAAACTAAAAAACTTCTTCTCAGCAAAAGAAATAATCAGTGAGGTGAACAGAGAGCCTACAAAATGGGAGCAAAATTTTTAAACATGTACATCAGATAGAGCACTAATTTCTAGGATATATAAAGAAAAAAACCTTAACATCAAAAAAAAAAAATAACCCAATCAATAAATGGACCAAGGAACTGAACAGACACTTCTCAGAAGATGATATACAATCAATCAACAAATATATGAAAAAATATTCAACATCTCTAGCAATTAGAGAAATGCAAATCAAAACTACTCTAGGATTTCATCTCACTCTCAGAATGGCAGCTATTAAGAATACAACCAATAATAATGGCAGCTATTAAGAATACAACCAACAGTAAGTGTTGGATGTGGGGAAAAAAAGGCACATTCATACATTGCTGGTGGGACAGCAAATTGGCACAGCCAATATGGAAAGCAATATGGAGATTTCTTGGAAAACTGGAAATGAAACCACCATTTGACCCAGCTATCCCGCTCCTCGGTCTATACCCAAAGGACTTAAAAACAGCATACTACTACAGGGATGCAGCCATAGCAATGTTTATAGCAGCACAATTCACAATAGCTAAACTGTGGAACCACCCTAGATGCCCTTGAATAGATGAATAGATAAAGAAACTGTTATCTATAGAATATTCTTTTAAATATCAGCCAAATACAAATTATTTTCAAGCCCACATTGGATATTCCACAATTCTAATTTTGGAATATAATTTATGAACTGTATAATCTATAAACACAGGAACACAGGAAATATGAGAATAGTTATGTTAGTTTTTTTAAACACTTTGATGATTTAGAGCC
Organism: Marmota flaviventris; assembly: GCF_047511675.1. Classification (NCBI taxonomy): domain Eukaryota; kingdom Metazoa; phylum Chordata; class Mammalia; order Rodentia; family Sciuridae; genus Marmota; species Marmota flaviventris. The sequence goes on along the minus strand of NC_092499.1, from coordinate 52,027,039 downwards.
TACAACAGTTGCTTTAAATATAACAGAAATGCTCTAAGATCTAGCTCTCATGAGTTATGATGAGACTTTGCTTTAGATAACTGTAAAATTCATGGTATGAGGCAGAATTTTAGTGAGTGTGAGAGCTTAAAAACCAGCTTGCTCTCTGGCAACACTATTCCAATATCCTAATATTCTAATATCTTTACAATGTTCTTGATCATAACTTAAAATTAAGATTAAAAGGATAATAAAAGCAAAATATGATATAATAAAAAAGGCTTTAAATAAAATCATCTCAGTAATAAAAAAAAAGCTCAAATTTAGAAATGAGAAAGTAAATTGGTTTTAAGTACAGCCATGAAATTTGTATTTGTTACATATGGATTATTTAATGCCTTCTGATGATTTTAGAGGCCCAGAGGAACATCACATTTCTTCCATCTGAACTAACAATTTAAAACAATCCCAAGGAAAGGGTTTCCCTACCTGTCCTTTCTGTATTTTTTTTAAGATGTCAATGGACCTTTATTTTATCCATGTATTTGTATGCGGTACTGAGAATAGAACCCAGTGCCTCACACATGCTAGGCAAGCACTCTACCACTGAGCCAGAACTTTAGTCCTACTTCTTTCTGTATTTTAAAGAGGCATTTTCCCATAAAATGAAACTTGGCAAAATTAAGCTATTTGTTAAGATATAAGTTGACATTTAAAAAGCATGAGAGATGATGTGTATCTGTGTTCGGAACTGTACTTTGACCTACATGATATCACTGAGTAAAAAGGTATATTTCATGGAGACAAAACCTCCACTTAAAACTTTTAGTAAGGAAAAATTTAACATATTAAAATACACACCATAAGGAAATGAATCTCCATGTAACCATACACAATTCAGTAATTATGAATTTATAGAATGGTGAACTCACTCATTTCCCAAACCCATATCATTATGAAGTAAATCTCAAATATCAATATCATTTCACCCATAAATATTTCAACCTGTCTATCAATGATAAAGAGTTTTTAAAAACAAAATCATAAAATTTTACAAGAAAAAGTTGATTCATAAGTATCTTTAAATACCTAATCAATAGTCAAATTTTTAATTGTCTCAAAAATATCATATCCATTTTTCACTGTTTGAATCTGTATCCCAAAATTTCCACATTCTAAAATTGACTGACATATACCATATTTCTTCAAATTGTTTTTAATCTTCACCACATATCTGTTGAGGAAAACAAGTCATTAATCCTATGAAATATTGTCCATTGATTTTGCTCATTTCATTTCCATGGTAGAATTAAATATATTCCTTTATTTTCTAAATTCCCCATAAAATGTCCATCAAACTTAGGTCAAATTGAGGAAGTAGGGAAGTGAGAGTGGACTAACTTTCTAGGTTTTAACTGATGGTCAATACTTAGATCAAATAAGTTAGGGCTTGTAAGATACTGATATCCTGTTCTATCATTCATTGTTCAGTTATTACCTGAAACCATTTTATTAGGAAAAGTTTCCTCCACATCTATTATTCTCACATAAAATTTTTAGTTCATTTACATGTTTTCAAATTAATAAATTGATTTACCAGTATTCTCTAACAGTAAATAATTAGAATATCATTATTATATTTTGTAAATCTTGGGGTTTACAAGTATGTTTCAATCAAAGATTTTATTGTTGTTATTGTTGGTCAGGTTGTTCTATATTTGTGTAGTCAGATTCGTTCACATTGGCTCTTGATTTTTTTCTCAACATGATTAAAAGTTTTCCTAATTCCCTAGATATCTGTGTGACACAATGCTCATGATCATCTTGTGTATTTTCTGTTTCAAACCTTAATTCCGCCATTTGTCCAAGGAATTCTGGATCTTTTAAAATTTATTCTTTAAAAATTGCATTGAGAGATCACAGTCTGGATGCAGTAATGCATGCAGCTCCGAGTCGGTCATTTTTTAACTTTTCAATGGCAGAGCTGCTGCTTCTTGTAAGATGCAGTATATAGGGAGTTCATGAAAGTATTAAATCTGCTAATATAGATTGTTATATAATTACAATATAAAAGTCAAAGTTATATGAAAAAACTGTGCCCACATGTCATTTAAATTTTCTGACATTTTAATTCCAATAATTAGTCTTTACAGAAAATCTGGGGCAAAAGGAAATAAATTTATTAGCATTCATTGACTCAAAACTAAAATTATTTTTTTTCCTAGAAGAGATTACTCATTTCATTATGGGCATTTTATAGATTAAAGAATTTATGCACAACTAGAGCAACTAATTTTTCTCAATGACAGTGGCAGAGTTCAGCTACATGAAGATAATTCCATATCTCCTTCTTTCTACTCCATCATTCCTTTTGATTGACTCTACCACACAATCTCAAAGTGGTTGTTTCTTTACTTTTAAATCTCAAATCCCATGAATTTCTACATGTTGAGAAATGTAAAGATGTGGCAAGGAAGTGTATTGTTTTTCTAATGGGTATATATTATTCAGAGAAGAAACTTTCATAATCAATAATTATCGATGGGTACTATTTTAAGTATCAGAAATAAGTCACTTTTAGCCAATTGTCTTCAAAATGTTTAGCCTTGAAATTTGTTCCAACAAACCTTTAACCTTTACTGTTAAGACAACTTTGAAAGTCAATCTTCTAAATATTAACTTTTAGAGATTGTCTGGGTAGAATTTTATTCTCTGATCATATTAAATTTAAAAGTTTCAATATTATAGCAATTCTCAAATGGATAAACTGAACAGTTCCATTCTTTGTTTCTGAAACTTCTGAAGTGAGCCTGCTATCAGGACAGAGGAGTATATTTTGTCCCTTAGTTTAAACTTTTTTCAATGGCAGAAAAATTGCTTCCAGGCATATCATTACAGATCGGTGTGCCTACTCATTTTCTCTTGTCACTGAAATATACCACTTGATCCCCTGTCAGTGCTCAAGCCTCCATTCGCTTCAACATATGATTAGCTAGGAGATGGGTCAGACAGATGCAGCTGCATGAAATTATACAACACATGGATTTGCACTGATTTGGGGGTAAAGAGATTTTTGCAACCAAATAAATCAAACCTGTGAAGCAATCTCTATTCCATAATTACCAAATACTCTATTGCCCCCGAATATCGGAAAATAAATTGCAAATACTTTATCAATAATGAAAACTTTTTCAAGTTTACTTTTTAAGTCTTTTGCACATCCATATACCCATTTAAGTTTGGGATTGTTAGTCTCTGGTTGTGGCAGGGAGATATTATAGATAATGCCAAGTACTGAAAGGAACACATTCAATTCAAAAGAGATAACCTTATTACACTTTGAAATTTAGGCCATTTTCTATATTTTCAATTTTCCATTTTAAGAAATTCTCTTACATTTTTAATTTATAATGCACACATTGTTTCTAATTTCTAACATGTGAAGGATATAATTATAGGTTACCTGGAAAAATGCTATCAATGTTTGAAACATATTAAATTAGATGCCATCACTACATATTCATTTTAAAATATTTTTATATACAGAAATTGAAACTGAATGTTTGATTTATTCTCCACTTCTTTTGATATGATTCCTGAATCATTAGAACTCGTGTAAACCTTTTCTATATCAAAACACATTGTATATTTTGATATTATCATTGCAGATATAAGGTAATAGCATTCATTATTAGGATAAAGTAAATCAAAATGTATTAAAACACTTTGTTTCCCATACTTGCTAATAACTATATTTTATGGATAGATTTTCACTGAAATAATATGCACATACATTTGTATAATGCATCCTCTTGCTTGTTTTTTTCTTTCTTGGTTTTGTTTTGTTTGAGATTCTACACATAGAATTCAGGGTCTTGCAAATGCTATATGAATAAATCACTACTAAGAACCCCAGTCCTGCATTCTTTTCGAAGTTGAGGCTATGAGACTTTGAAATAACTGATTAACTGTAGAAATCTAGGCACTTTAAATATATATGTGAATGAATATACCACAAATATATCTGAAAAAAATATATAATTTGATGGATAAAAATGTTAACCAACACAAGTGACTGGCTGACCCTATGTGAAACAAAGGTTGAGGCTGATATATACTAACGTATTACAGTATAAAAAAGAATGATTTTGTTGGTCATTTTTCCAAAGTCTATCCTTATAATCAGTAAAACTAAAGCTAGTCTAAAGAATGTATCTGCTTTCAAACATTGTTACATCAGCACTCTTGATAAAGCATTTTCATTGAGATATTTCTCTGTCTTTGCTTTAGGGAAATAATATTCTAGTTATTTAACTTGGAGTCCACCAATCTACAAATATCAAGAGCAGTTTTTACCATAATGAATATTTTGTAAGGATGTTCAAGGTAGTATCAATAGTCTATTTCTTTTATTGTAGAAGATATGCATTCTATTTCAGATCTTTTAGTGATTTTAATTGAAATTTTAACATGCTTTTAAACAAATCAATTAATTAAATGTACATGATCATTCTACTAATGAACATGTTAGCTCCTTCGCCCCCTTCCTGAGTTACATATTTTTTAAGAGAGAGAGAGAGAATTTTTTAATATCTATTTTTCATTTTTCGGTGGACACAACATCTTTATTTTATGTGGTGCTGAGGATCGAACCCAGCGCCCGGCGCATGCCAGTTGAGCACATTACTGCTTGAGCCACATCCCCAGCCAAATGTACATAATCATTCTACTGATAAACATGTTAGCTCCTTTGCCCCCTTCCTGAGTTACATTTTATACTTTTTTTATACTGGGAATTGAACTCAGGGGCATTCAACCACTGAGCCACATCCCCAGCCCTATTTTGTATTTTATTTAGAGACAGGGTCTCACTGAGTTGCTTAGCACCTCTCTGTTGCTGAGGCTGGCTTTGAACTCACAATACACCTGTCTCAGCCTCCCAAGTCACTGGGATTACAGGCATGCATCACCATGCCCAGCTTATATTTTATAATTTTTGAGTGTTTTAATTTATCTTGCATATCTTGTATAGTATTTTCTTGTCTCTTACCTCACAAGAAAGCATATTATTGCTTTCCTGATATCAATAGTAATATAGATTCATAACTACTTGACACTTTTTTTTTTGCTTGACATACCTTCATGTAACTCTCAAGCCTTCTATATAGGTTGCTATTCCTCTGTCTTAATAATATCATTTAGAGTATGTTGGTAGAAAACTCAGTTCTATTGTTGTTTTTGTTTGTTTGTTTTGCTGTTTGTTTTTGCTTTATGGATTTGTTTTTTGATACATGAAAAATGGCTTATCAGTTGTGGGTTGACATTTATTTTCTCTAAGACTGTTTTAGTTCACTGCTGCCTGATTTCCAAATTCCATTGAAAAATCAGCTATTGGTTATTTTTATTCTTTGGAGAAAAGTAAAACAAGCCTTTCTTTCAAACTTCTTCTGATATTCCCCTTTGCCTTTCATTTTCTGTAGTTTCATTATGAAGTCCCCATGTCTAGATGAGGATTTTTCCAATTTCCCTAGCTTGGAATTCAATAGACTTCCTGATTGTATTTGTTGTTGACTTGTTGGACGACAATTCTCCATGGGTCTTTCTTACATTACTACAATAATTTGTTCTTTTGAATACACACCAGCAGCTTTGGTCTAGACTTTCCCTTTAAGGATGTCTGCATAGAAAACATCTTTGCAATAGAGTGTCTCTCCCTCTGGCCAAAGCACATATTTGTTTTCTGAGCAGAATAATAAAAATATCTTACTTCAGGCAAACACTTGGGCAGATTTGATTACATCACGTTTAAAATTTTGGGTTCCCTATGCCTGAGGTTCCTCAACTGTCACAAAACCCACTGTGTCTAGTATCTTTCTGGGCTTCCCCCTGCATTACTCCTGTGGAATTTGGGAGTCAAAGAAAACTTGGGCAAACATTAAGCTCTAGATTCCTACTGCAAAAAAGTTTTTGTCTTTGTTCCATGTGATAACCTCTATAAAAACTATGGAAGACTAACTTGTTATCTTGAAAGTAGGATAAAATCTCAACCCATTGAAAGTTCTTGATGGACCTTTATTTGTTCCATAGACTTCTTGGTTGTTGTTTTAATATATATATATATATATATATATATATATATATATATATATATATATATATATATATATTAAATATTAATTAAATATATATATATTAATATATATTATTGTATAATTTCCTTTTCTCCTACTGGTAGCTCCGTTGAATATGAGACAGTCCTAACCCTTATAACCTCATTGAAATTTAATTATCTCCTTAAAAAGCCTAATTACAAATATGGTAATTGAGGATTAGGACTTCAACATATGAAGTTGGGAATATACAATTAAATCCAGAGGATCCATATTCACTAATATCTTTTCTTGGGTTTATTTGTTTGCTTTCGGTGTTTCTTTATTTTGAGAAATATCAATGATTTTTATTTTCTTGGAATAAAACATATAGTTATAATTATTAGAAAGAAGAGAGATTAGAAGAAAGTGAAACTTACTTTTCATTTTATAGTATGTATCTAGGTGTGGCCTAGATTTTTACCATATAGTTAACAGACCCTAACATGTCTCCCCATAATTCCTGTATGCTGTTCCTTTTGTCCTTGTATTAGTCCTTCCTCTGGACGTTGGGTAAGGCCTGTGACTTGCTTCTAACCAATGGAATGTGGCAAAGGTGATCAAGTGTCACTTCCATGGCTCTGTTCTATCTTGTGAGGTTTCATCTTGCTTGCAGGCTTATTCTACAATCTTTCTTTCTCCTTACTGGTTCCATAAAATACGTGACTATATTGGCAGGTTTATGTGGCAAAGAATTGAAAATGGCTCCTAGCTATTCATGGCCAGGAAGAAGTCAGACCATCAGTCTTGCAATTGCACGAAAATGATTTCTGCAATGACCTGAATGAATTGATGGCAAATTCATTCTTTATCAAGTTCAAATAAGAACCTAGTCCTGGCCAGCATCTTCCTTGTATCCTTACAGATGACCCAGCTAAGCCACAGCCAGACCTCTAAACCATAGGGAGTGCAAGATAAAAAATGCATTTTTTAAATTGTTACGTTTATTATAATTTTTACATAGCATTAAAAATTAACATGCTTAAATTAAATTTAAGGCATGACATATTTTATTAAAAGCTATATCCTTATGTTTCAGTGAATACATATCTACAATACAACCTTTTTAAGCATTTTTCCTTTTAATAAACAAAGCTTTTATTTCTGAAATCTGTATTTTTATTCTTTTTCAAATTTTTCTTCAATTTTTCCTCCTTTTTGTGTCTTCAATCCTTCATTTTTTTAAGAGGTACTTGCTTTGTACTCTGAGTCTGTTAAATCCAGTATCTCACATTATTATATTTCTGAATCTGCTTTCAATTATTTCTTCTGGATCTTCGTTGTGGTATTTTATTTTCTGATGAGTTTTCTGATTTCTTCCCATGACAGCTCACATTTTTTGCAATATTAAGTATATGAGTTATCTGAGGTCTGAGTAGAGGTGAATTTCTATCTAGCACTCAAAATGACTAAATACAATTCATTATTTCTTTTTTCAAAGTCTGTCTATTCTACCTTTTAAAAATAACAACAACTGGCCCTGTATTTATGTACATTAAGCTATTTAATATTAAAAAGAACTCTATTATATACAGATTATTATTTCCTCTTTTTAAATGATAAAACTGAGACACAGAAACTAAATCATTTGCCAAAGGCTATACAGTCATTTAATGATTGATTTAGAAACCATTATGAATCCAAAGTTTTCCATGATCAACATTTCTGTAATAGCTAGTTAGTATAGTAGGTAACTACTTCTTTCCCAGACACACACATACACACACTCACACATGCTTCTATGTCAAAACTTTCCCTTTAGCCAACGTGCCACATGTAATAATGATCAAAAGAAATAAGTTAAATTTGGCTATAAATTCTAAATTCTTACTGCTAGACTAATTAATGTGCTAAAGGTAATTAAATCAGCATAAATATCATAGCTAGCTGAATTTCATGAAAAAGATCAGAAAATGTTATGCCCATTAATAACTTCTGTAGCTATTCAAGCAAATACAATGCAATAAGGATAATTAAATCTTTTGCTTTGGGGAACAACTGGGTTTGCTTAAGGAACAGAAAGGAAAATATGCCTTTATTCTCTGCCCTAGGGAGAAGAGTGGAAAAACTGACTAGGTATATTAATGGTGTTCTAGGAGGGGTAACATCTGCTCTTCTGTGAAATATTAGATCTTTGACTGAAGCAGAATTAACTGGTTCATATCTGATATAAAATTTTAACAACCTTCATTTAAAATATGGTAGAAGCAAGATCTGTGTTAATTTTAGTTTAGTTTTAAGTTACTAACCATGGTTAAAAAAATTATACTACCTCACAAATGACCAGAGATTAGCTATTAATCTCTGGTCATTTGTGAGGTTATATATATATATATATATATATATATATATATATATATATATATATATATATATACTTTAGAGAAGATCCTCCAGTGTTTTATTTTTTTTTATTTCTTACATACATGATAATAGTGGAATGCATTACATTCATAATTATCCATTCACAGCACAATTTTTCATAACTCTGTATAAAAAGCATGTTATATTTTTAAAGTGGCTGGCATGAAATGTTTGTAATGATATTTAAATTCTATTTTTCAAATTGATTTTAACAATGTGGTCTACTCACTAAAAGTTTACTTTTTCTTCCCATGTGTTAGAGTCTGTAAACAAGTCAGGATGGCGCCTGGCATTTTGCCAGAGAAATTTTAGAGTCTGTAAACAACTCTTGATGGTGCCTGGCAAAATGTCAGAGGGAGTGGTTTGTGAAGTAATGCCATCGAGCCATTAAGTGTGGAGATTCCTTGTTGGTTGACTGCGAGCCATTAAGTGTGGAGATTCCTTATTGGTTGACTGATGTATCTAGTTTATGCTAATTAGATAAGCTGTGTGGAATGTATAAATACTGCTCCTGTCCTGCAATAAACGGCTCCTACTCCTGCTGTATCAACGTACACAAGTTATTCGTCGCCCCCCGGTTATTTTGCTGCAGCCGGACTGCGGCACCATGGTCCTCACACTGGCCTCAATCTGAATCATCAATGAATTACTGCAGGCAGCCAGAAAAAAAAAAAATACAGGTATCAGTATGATATGCCTGAAATACCAAACTAGTTACAGAGCAAAAATCCTTAATTATAATTCACAGAAAGCAGTATGATTCTTAATAATTTAAGAATAAAGATTCTCTAGTACCGGCAGCAATTACCAGAATGGGCTGTATAGTAGATTCAAGTTTAATGCTTGACAAAAGATGATAATTTCTAATTTTAAATGTATGCCTGCTTGTACACTTACCAACTTTCCTACCTTAGTATTCTCGTATACTAATAGCTGTGAGTTTTAATAGGCCAAAGGACTCTAATTTCTGTTCTTAACTGCAGGTTTCAAGTGTATTATTATTTTAATGCCTTTTTAAATTTTAATTTTATTCCAATCTTCCCTCATTTTTTTTCATGTCTGGGCCTCTGGGCTACTCCAATTAACATATTTGAATTAATGTACCAAATAATGCTTGAAAGTCTAATCTTGTTAAATGCCTTTAAATCCAACACTTCCTCTAACTAGTTAGACCTTATTAATTAACCTATGTTACCAAAACTTCATTCTGGCTACCTACCAGGTTATATCTGTAGGTCAAATGGGCCAATTAGTTCCCTTAAGAAATCAGGGTGCTGAGACAGGTTATTTAGGCGAACTTAGATTTCCAAAGCAGAATACTTTTGCATTAACACAAGACTGTGCATTTATAGAATTTACTGGTTGAATACTTGCTTAAGAGTTGACAGTTTTTGTGTTAAAGATTTGTCATCTCATTTTCCTACCCCTCAGTAAGCTCTGTATTAAGTAAATTTAAATAGGACTGTGAAATGATTTATATGTACCATAATGCTACAACTGTATTAATGATGATAGGGATATTCCTTTGGGTAATGATGAATCTAAGGAAAGAGGAAAGGAAATAACCCAGAGATAACGATAGTAACTTATCCAAATATGAACAGCATTCCTTTCAGTCAAGAAAAATACAAATTCTAAGATATCAATGGTATAAGATACAGGAAGAAAGGAAATGCTGATATAGTGTAGATGTGCTATAAAATACATAGAGTTTATGTAAAGAGTATAGATGTCTGTTATTTATCCTGCAAACTATATACAGGACATAATTAGTGATGAACTGAATCAGTACACCACTGCTATTTACATATTGCAAAAAAAATGATCTACTCAGCATCAGGTGAGGTGGAAGGTAACTACCATAGCTACTCAAGGTGAGAAATGGCAATTGAGCCAAGGGCTACAGTTCTACTAATGGTTAATATGTCTTGCCTAGAGGGAAAAATTATATATAGATGAGATCTTCTGGGTGAAACAACTAAGATAAAACATGACTACTCATCCAAAGGTACTAGCCTTTATAAAAGCCTGTATCTATGCACAGATAAGCATCTTTATGGAATATTATTGGCCTTGATCATGTGCTGCAAATCTCCTTACACATTAAAGTACAGGAAGGGATTTAGAAGAAGCTCAGTTGTCCACCCAATCTCAGTGGACAGGAATACTTGATAATAGGGCTTCCAAAACCACAGCATTTCCAAACCTCTGAACATAAGTCTTAGGAATTCTAGTGCAAGGTTCCAGTATTTGTCCTAATTGCTAAGTAATATTAACTGACCAAAATCCATTTTTGCTTCTTTGAATAATAGATTTAATCAAAATGTTTTATTTACAAGTTAATAACAACAGTTCCTCAGTATATTTTATCACGATTTATGACATGGATTTGCTTGCCATGTTCTACCTTGAACATGAGGGTGTGTGTGTGTGTGTGTGTGTGTGTGTGTGCATATATGTTAAAAGTAAAGGAGCAGACTGCTTTTAAAACTTGTGATATGTTTCTGAAGAAAATGCTACAATTTTGGCTAAATTGGGCTATTATTGTAATAATTACAATAGAGTGATTAATAGGACATTAAAATTGCTGTTACAGCATTTGTTATACAAAAAGGGGTTGAATGGTTATTTCCAAAAATTAAAAATAGGAAATCAAAATTATTATTGTGAAACTAGTTACTATATCTGCTTATCAAATGAAAATTCTCATGGAGAGGATGCTTTTTAGGAAGACTTCAAAGAGGAGGCTAAAAGTCCATTTATTAAGTATATCTTCTCTCAACAATTAATAATGTTTTCTTATAATTAGCAACATAAAAGTTTAATATCCAGAATTCACAGTTGAAATTAGATACTGCTACCATCTACTTGTATAGTTATATTTATACAAGTTACACAAGTTATAGTCTTTATACAAGTTATAGTATTTATACAAGTTATAGTCTTGTCATCACAAGACTTGGAAAAGTTTTACCCAACAGACACATCAAATCCAATGTCATAATCTGGAAGAGCTCTGGATTTACTTGTATAGTTATACAAGTAGATCATTGTGTTATTAAAAATAGGATATTCTAACAGTATGACTCTCTTTGTTAATGGTAGAATTATATATGAGAACAAAATTACATTTAGAAGTTTTTATTAGCTTTTAAAACTTTGTGTCATCATGACTACCACATCAGTGACAAGGAAGTTATTTTAATACACCAAAAGAAATTCAAAATGAATTAAAACTCAGATAATTTGTTTTTTTATTAGTTCTAATCATTTATACATGACAGTAGAAAGCTCTTTGATTCATTGTATACAAATGGAGCAGAACTTTTTGCTTCTCTGGTTGTACATGAAGTAGAGTCACACCATTTGTGCAATCCTACATGTAACTAGGGTAATGATGTCCATCTCATTCCACCATCTTTCTTACCCCTTTGCCCCATCCAAAGTTCCTCCACTTATCCCACATCTCCCCCACCATTATGGATTAGCATCCACTTATCAGAAAAAACATTCAGTCGTTGGTTTTGGGGACTAGCTTATTTCAGTTAGCATGATGTTTTCCAACTCCATCCATTTACCTGCAAATGCCATAATTTTATTCTCTTTTAATGCTGAGTAATATACCATTGTGTACATATTGAGGTAATCCATTTGGGAATAATGTGGACCACAATATTCTGAATCACTTGTGAGCCATCAAGGCTTTGCTACAATCAATTATATACTAATTTTAACAAGATTATTTAAGTATTTTTTTACTACCATTTTAAATATAATGTATGCCCAAAAGTGGTTGCAAAGTAGTTAAAACTCTGATTTAGCTTTTCAGTATTCTCTTAATTAATAGGCTATGATTTCATACTGAGTTACTTATTTAGAGATTAAGTTCATATCTTCCTGCATCTGACTCTTTCATCTTTCCTCACCATAAGACTTGGAAAAGTTTTACCCAACAGACACATCAACTCCAATGTCATGATCTAGAAGAGCTCTGAATGTTGTGCCTCTTGACCTTCAGGCCTATGAACTACAAAATCAAACAATCTGTCATGTAATGGTGGAGAAGGGACAGCATAAACACAGTAAACTCTTATATTTAAACATAAAAAAACAGGAGGTATTTGGCAGCCATGGTTCATAGCATAGTAGGTTCTGAAATCCTACCAGGACTCAGTTGGAGATGGGAAATATTACTTAACTTCAGTTCTGGGGAAAGACTCATAAGCTGTTCTCGGTTCTTTCTTTTTGGAGTATAATACTTTTTATCATTCTCCTTGGCCAATTATAAAAAAGATTAAAACAAACATCCTTTTTTTTGGCAACCTGTTAGCTACTTGTAGAAATGTTAAATTTCTTTAACCAAACTCTCATTCTCTCTTAGTCTAGGGTGGCCATGCATGCTTTTTGCTAACACAATTCTATTTTACAAGTTTATGGGCTTTCCCAAAGGACTTAAAAACAGCATACTATAGGGACACAGCCGCACCAATGTTTATAGCAGCACAATTCACAATAGCTAAACTGTGGAAACAACTTAGATACCCTACAATAAATGAATAGATAAAAAAATGTGGCATATATACACAATGAAATATTAGCAATAAAAGAGAATGAAATTATGGCATTTTCAGGTAAATGCATGGAGTAGGAGAAGATAATGCTAAGTGAACTTAGCTAATCCCCAAAAGACAAAATTCGAATGTTTTCTCTGATATAGGAGGCTGATTCACAGTGGGAAGAGAGGAATAAATAAACTCTAGATAGGGCAAAAGGGTAGGAAGAGAAGGGAGGGGGCAGGGGGTTAGAAATGATGATGGAATGTGATGGACATCATTGTCCAAAGTACATGTATGAAGATATGAATTGATGTGAATATACTTTGTATTCAACCAGAGATATGAAAAATTGTGATCTATATGTGTAATATGAATTGTAATGCATTCCTCTGTCACATATAAAAAAATCAATAAAGTTTATGGGTTTTCTACATATTTTTAAGGCTGAACATATTTCCCATAAAAAAATGAATCTAATACTTTCTACCAGACTTTCTTTCTAGATTCATTTATATGTATTTTGTGTATTTCATGGTTTGGAAAAAAATATATTATTTTATTTCTATCACCACTTTTCTTCTTCAGAATGGTATGTTAGTTGTTTTATGAGGCATGATCTACAAATAATGTTAATTAGTCTAGAAGCTTTAACAACAAATTTGGTAACAACACCCATCATTGGATTTTTATTCTGAAGTGACTTTTATTGGTAACCCTCTGAATTAGGCCTTCTCCTAAAACTAGTTTAATGGCGGCCCATTTTTTTTTATTTATATATGACAGCAGAATGCATTCTCCTCGGGGCTGGGGATGTGGCTCAAGCGGTAGCGCGCTCGTCTGGCATGCGTACAGCCCAGGTACGATCCTCAGCACCACATACAAAGATGTTGTGTCCGCCAAAAACTAAAAAATAAATATTAAAAATTCTCTCTCTCTCTCTCTAAAAAAAAAAAAAAGAATGCATTCCCCTCAAACCCCTCTGTCCTATTTAGAGTTTGTCTATTCCTCCCATGCTCCTGCACCCTAGCCACTCTGAATCAGCCTCCTTATATCAAAGAAAACATTTGGCATTTGGTTTTGGGGATTAGCTAACTTCACTTAGCATTATCTTCTCTACCTCCATCCATTTACCTGCAAATGCCATGATTTTATTCTCTTTTATTGCTGAGTAATATTCCATTGTGTATATATGCCACATTTTTTTATCCATTCTTCTACTGAAGGGCATCTAGGTTGGTTCCACAATTTAGCTATTGTGAATTGTGCTGCTACAAACATTGATGTGGCTGTGTCCCTATAGTGTGCTGTTTTTAAGTCCTTTGGGTATAGACTGAGAAGAGGGATAGCTGGGTCAAATGGTGGTTCCATTCCCAGTTTTCCAAGAAATCTCCATACTGCTTTCCATATTGGCTGTCACAATTTGCAGTCTCACCAGCAGTGTTTGACTGTACCTTTTTCCCTGCATCCTTGTCAAAACTTATTGTTGTTTGTATGCATAATAGCTGCCATTCTGTCTGGAGTGAGATGAAATCTTAGAGTGGTTTTGATTTGCTCTAATTGCTAGTGATGATGAACATTTTTTATGTATTTATTGATTGATTGTATGTCATCTACTGAGAAGTGTCTCTTCAGGTTCTTGGCCCATTTATTAATTGTTGGGTTTTTTTAGTGTTTAGTTTTTTGAGTTCTTTATATACTCTAAGGATTAGTGCTCTATCTGATGTATGAGGGGTAAAGATTTGTTCCCAAGATGTAGGTTCTCTATTCACTTCACAGATTGTTTCTTTTGCTGAGAAGAAGCTTTTTAGTTTGAGTCCATCCCATATATTGATTCTTGATTTTAATTCTTGTGCCACAGGAGTCTTATTAAGGAAGTTGGGCCTAATCACACATGATAAAGATTAGGGCGTACTTTTTCTTCTATTAGATGCAAGGTCTCTGGTTGTATTCTTAAGTCCTTGATCCATTTTGAGTAGAGTTTTGTGCATGGTGAGAGATAAGGGTTTAATTTCATTTTGTTGCATATGGATTTTCTAGCACCATTTGTTGAAGAGGCTATCTTTTCTCCAATGCATGTCTTGGCACCTTTGTCTGATCTAATCATTTTTTGGGTTAGTCTCTGTCCTCTCTTCTGTACCATTGGTCTACCAGTCTGTTTTGGTGCCAACACCATGCTGTTTTTGTTAATATTGCTCTGTAGTATAGTTTAAGGTCTGGTATAGCAATACCACCTGCTTCACTCTTCCTGCTAAGGATTGCTTTAGCTATTCTGGGTCTCTTATTTTTCCAGATGAATTTCATGATTGCGTTTTCTATTTTTATGAGGAATATCATTGGAATTTTGATCAGAATTGCATTAAATCTGTATAGTGCTTTTGGAAGTATGTTCATTTTGATAATATTAATTCTGCCTATCCAAGAGCAAGGTAGATGTTTCCATCTTCTAAGGTCTTCTTTGATTTTGTTTTTTAGGGTTCTGTAATTTTTATTATATAGATCTCTCACCTCTTTCATTAAGTTGATTGCCAAGTATTTTATTTTTTGAGGCTATTGAAAATGGTGTAGTTTTCCTTGTTTCCCTTTCTGAGTATGTGTCACTGATATACATAAATGCCTTTTATTTATGGGTGTAGATTGTATATCCTGCTACTTTGCTGCATTCATTTTGCTAGTTCTAGAAGTTTTCTGGTGGAACTTTTAGGGTCTTCCAGGTATAGAATCATATCATCAGCAAATAGTGCCAATTTGAGTTCTTTTTTCCCCATGTGTATCCCTTTAATTCCTTTCATCTGCCTAATTGTTCTGGCCAGTGTTTCAAGAACTATTTAAATAGAAGTGGTTAAAGAGGACATCCTATCTTGTTCTCCTTTTTAGAGGAAATGCCTTCAATTTTTCTCCATTTAGAATGATGTTGCCCTGGGGCTAAGCATAGATAGCCTTTATGATGTTGAGATATGTTCCTGTTATTCCTATTTTTTTCTAGTGTTTTGAACATAAAGGGGTGCTGTATTTTGTCAAATTCTTTTTCTGTGTCTATTGAGATGATCATATGATTCTTATCTTTAAGTCTATTGATGTGATGAGTTACATTTCGTATGTTGAACCAAACTTGCATTCCTGGGATGAATCCCACTTATCATGGTGCACAATCTTTTTTCATACATTTTTGTATTCGATTTGCCAGGATTTTATTAAGAATTTTTGAATCTATGTTTATTAGAGCTATTGGTCTCAAGTTTTCTTTCTTTGATGTGTCTTTGCCTGGTTTTGGAATCAGAGTGATATTGGTCTCGTAGAATGAATGCCTCTTTTACTATTTCCTGAAATAAATTGAAGAGTATTGGTATTAGTTCTTCTTTAAAGGTCTTGTAGAACTCAGCTGTGTATCTATTTGGTCCTGGGCTTTTCTTGGTTGGTAGACTTTTGATGGTGTCTGCTAATTCGTCACTTGAAATTGCTCTGTTTAAATTGTGAATATCACCCTGATTCAATTTGGACACATTATATGACTCTAAAAATTTGTTGATGCCTTCAATATTTTCTATTTTATTGGAGTACAAGTTTTCAAAATAATTTCTAATTATCTTCTGTATTTCTGTAGTGTCTGTCATGATATTTCCTTTTTCATCACATATGTCAGTGATTTGAGTTTTCTCTCTCCTTCTCTTCGTTAGCATGGCTAAGAGTCTGTCAATTTTATTTATTTTTTCAAAGAACCAACTTTTTGTTCTGTCATTATTTTCAATTGTTTTTTTTGTTTCTATTTCATTGATTTAAGCTCTGATTTTAATTATTTTCTGTCTTCTACTGCTTTTGGTGTTGATGTGTTCTTCTTTTTCTAGGGCTTTAAGATGTAGTGTTAATGTGGCATAACATATGGTCTATTTTAGAGAAAGATCCATGTGCTGCTGAGAAGAAAGTATATTCTCTCATTGAAGGTTGGAATATTCTATATATGTCAGTTAAATCTAAGTTATTGATTGTATTATCGAGTTCTACAGTTCCTTTGTTCAGCTTTTGTTTGAAAGCTCTATCTAGTGATGAAAGAAGTGTGTTAAAGTCACCCAAAATTATTGTATTGTTGTCTATTTGACTCTTGAACTTGAGAAGAGTTTGTTTGATGAATATAGCTGCTCCATTGTTTGGGGCATATATATTTATAATTGTTAAGTCTTCTTGGTATATGATTCCCTTGAGCAGTGTGTAGTGTCCTTGTTTATCCTTTTAAATTGACTTTAGTTTGAAGTCTATTTTATTTGATATGAGGATGGAAAGCCCTACTTGCTTCCAGTCTATGTCAGTGGTATAATTTTTCCCAACCCTTCACCTTCAGTTTGTGAATGTATTTTTCTATGAGATGAATCCCTTGGAGGCAGCATATTGTTGTTGTTGTTTTTTTTTAATCCAGTCTGCTAGTCTGTGTCTTTTGATTGGTGAATTTAGGCCTTTAATATTCAGGTTTATTATTATTTTTTTTATTGTTGGTTGTTCAAAACATTACATAGTTCTTGATATATCATCTTTCACACTTTGCTTCAAGTGGGTTATGAACTCCCATTTTTACCCCATATACAGATTGCAGAATCACATCAATTACACATCCATTGATTTACATATTGCCATACTAGTGACTGTCGTGTTCTGATACCTTTCCTATCCTCTACTATCCCCCCTCCCCTCCCCTCCCCTCCCCTCTTCTCTCTCTACCCCCTCTACTGACCTTCATTTCTCCCCATTGTATTATTTTTCCCTTTCCCCTCACTTCCTCTTGTATGTATTTTTGTATAACCCTGAGGGTCTCCTTCCATTTCCATGCAATTTCCCTTTTCTCTCCCTTTCCCTCCAACCTCTTATCTCTGTTTAATGTTCATCTTCTTCTCAGGCTCTTCGTCCCTACTCTGTTCTTAGTTACTCTCCTTATATCAAAGAAGACATTTGGCATTTGTTTTTTAGGGATTGGCTAGCTTCACTTAGCATAATCTGCTCTAGTGCCATCCATTTCCCTGCAAATTCTATGATTTTGTCATTTTTTAATGCAGAGTAATACTCCATTGTGTATAAATGCCACATTTTTTTAATCCATTCGTCTATTGAAGGGCATCTGGGTTGGTTCCACAGTCTTGCTATTGTGAATTGAGCTGCTATGAGCATCGATGTAGCAGTGTCCCTGTAGCATGCTCTTTTTAGGTCTTTAGGGAATAGACCAAGAAGGGGAATAGCTGGGTCAAATGGTGGCTCCATTCCCAGCTTTCCAAGAAATCTCCATACTGCTTTCCAAATTGGCTGCACCAATTTGCAGTCCCACCAGTAATGTACAAGTGTACCCTTTTCCCCACATCCTCGCCAGCACTTGTTGTTGTTTGACTTCATAATGGCTGCCAATCTAACTGGAGTGAGATTGTATCTTAGGGTGGTTTTGATTTGCATTTCTCTGACTGCTAGAGATGGTGAGCATTTTTTCATGTACTTGTTGATTGATTGTATGTCCTCCTCTGAGAAGTGTCTGTTCAGGTCCTTGGCCCATTTGTTGATTGGGTTGTTTGTTATCTTATTGTCTAATTTTTTGAGTTCTTTGTATACTCTGGATATTAGGGCTCTATCTGAAGTGTGAGGAGTAAAGATTTGTTCCCAGGATGTAGGCTCTCTATTTACCTCTCTTATTGTTTCTTTTGCTGAGAAAAAAACTTTTTAGTTTGAGTAAGTCCCATTTGTTGATTCTAGTTATTAACTTTTGTGCTATGGGTATCCTATTGAGGAATTTGGAGCCCGACCCCACAGTATGTAGATCGTAGCCAACTTTTTCTTCTATCAGACAGCGTGTCTCTGATTTGATATCAAGCTCCTTGATCCATTTTGAATTAACTTTTGTGCATGGCGAGAGAAAGGGATTCAGTTTCATTTTGTTGCATATGGATTTCCAGTTTTTCCAGCACCATTTGTTGAAGATGCTATCCTTCCTCCATTGCATGCTTTTAGCCCCTTTATCAAATATAAGATAGTTGTAGTTTTGTGGATTGGTTTCTGTGTCCTCTATTCTGTACCATTGGTCCACCTGCCTGTTTTGGTACCAGTACCATGCTGTTTTTGTTACTATTGCTCTGTAGTATAGTTTGAAGTCTGGTATCGCTATACCGCCTGATTCACACTTCCTGCTTAGCATTGTTTTTGCTATTCTGGGTCTTTTATTTTTCCATATGAATTTCATGATTGCTTTCTCTATTTCTACAAGAAATGCCGTTGGGATTTTGATTGGCATTGCATTAAACCTATAGAGAACTTTTGGTAATATCGCCATTTTGATGATGTTAGTTCTGCCTATCCATGAACAGGGTATATTTTTCCATCTTCTAAGATCTTCTTCTATTTCTCTCTTTAGGGTTCTGTAGTTTTCATTGTATAAGTCTTTCACCTCTTTTGTTAGGTTGATTCCCAAGTATTTTATTTTTTTTTTTTTGAAGATATTGTTAATGGAGTGGTTGTCCTCACTTCCATTTCAGAGGATTTGTCGCTGATATACAGGGATGCCTTTGATTTATGCGTGTTGATTTTATATGCTGCCCTTTGCTGAATTCATTTATTAGCTCTAATAGTTTCTTTGTAGAGCCTTTTGGGTCTGCTAGGTATAGAATCATATCATCTGCAAATAGTGATAATTTAAGTTCTTCTTTTCCTATTTTTATGCCTTTAATTTCTTTCGTCTGTCGAATTGCTCTGGCCAGCGTTTCGAGAACTATGTTGAAAAGAAGTGGTGAAAGAGGGCATCCCTGTCTTGTTCCAGATTTTAGAGGGAATGCCTTCAATTTTTCTCCATTCAGAATGATGCTAGCCTGAGGCTTAGCATAGATTGCTTTTACAATATTGAGGTATGTTCCTGTTATCCCTAGTTTTTCTAGAGTTTTGAACATAAAGGGATGCTGTACTTTGTTGAATGCTTTTTCCGCATCTATCGAGATGATCATATGGTTCTTATTTTTAAGTCTATTGATGTGGTGAATAACATTTATTGATTTCCGTATATTGAACCAGCCTTGAATCCCAGGGATGAATCCTACTTGATCATGGTGCACAATTTTTTTGATATGTTTTTGTATCCGAGTGGCCAGAATTTTATTGAGGATTTTTGCATCTAGGTTCATTAGAGATATTGGTCTGAAGTTTTCTTTCTTTGAAGTGTCTTTGTCTGGTTTAGTTATCAGGGTGATGTTGGCCTCGTAGAATGAATTTGGAAGTTCTCCCTCTTTTTCTATTTCCTGAAGTAGCTTGAAAAGTATTGGTATTAGTTCCTCTTTAAAGGTTTTGTAAAATTCTGCTGTATACCCATCCGGTCCTGGGCTTTTCTTAGTTGGTAGTCTTTTTATGGTTTCTTCTATTTCCTCGATTGATATTGGTCTGTTTAGGTTGTCTATATCCTCCTGACTCAATCTGGGCAGATCATATGACTTAAGAAATTTATCTATGCCTTCACTATCTTCTAATTTATTGGAGTATAAGGATTCAAAATAATTTTTGATTATCTTCTGTATTTCTGAAGTGTCTGTTGTGATATTGCCTTTTTCATCCCGTATGCTAGTAATTTGAGTTCTCTCTCTTCTTCTCTTCGCTAGCATGGCTAAGGGTCTGTCGATTTTGTTTATTTTTTCAAAGAACCAACTTTTAGTTTTGTCAATTTTTTCAATTGTTTCTTTTGTTTCGATTTCATTAATTTCAGCTCTGATTTTAATTATTTCTTGCCTTCTACTTCTTTTGCTGTTGTTTTGCTCTTCTTTTTCTAGGATTTTGAGATGAAGTATGAGATCATTTATTTGTTGGTTTTTTCTTTTTTTAAGGAATGAACTCCAAGCAATGAATTTTCCTCTTAGAACTGCTTTCAGTGTGTCCCATAGATTCCGATATGTTGTGTTTGTGTTTTCATTAATCTCTAAGAATTTTTTAATTTCCTCCTTGATGTCTTCTATAACCCATTGATCATTCAGTAACCTATTGTTCATTCTCCAAGTGATGTATGCTTTTTGCTTCCTTCTTTTATCGTTGATTTTCAGTTTCATTCCATTATGATCAGAAAGGATGCATGGTATTATCTCTACTCCTTTATATTGTCTAAGAGTTGCCCTGTGACATAATATATGATCTATTTTTGAGAAGGATCCATGTGCTGCTGAGAAAAAAGTGTAACTGCTTGATGTTGGGTGGTATATTCTATATATGTCAATTAAGTCTAGGTTATTAATTGTGTTATTGAGTTCTATAGTTTCCTTATTCAACTTTTGCTTGGAAGTTCTGTCCAGTGGCGAGAGAGGTGTGTTGAAGTCTCCCATGATTATTGTATGATGGTCTATTAGACTCTTGAACTTGAGAAGAGTTTGTTTGATGAACACAGCTACACCATTGTTTAGGGCATATATATTTATGATTGTTATGTCTTGTTGGTGTATGGTTCCCTTAAGCAGTATGTAGTGTCCCTCTTTATCCCTTTTGATTAACTTTGGCTTGAAATCTATTTTATTTGATATGAGTATGGACACTCCTGCTTGTTTCCGAAGTCCATATGAGTGATATGATTTTTCCCAACCTTTCACCTTCAGCCTATGTATGTCTTTTCCTATCAAATGCGTCTCCTGTAGGCAGCATATTGTTGGGTCTTGTTTTGTGATCCATTCTACTAGCCTGTGTCTCTTCATTGGTGAGTTTAAGCCATTAACATTTAGGGTTATTATTGAGATATGGGTTGTTCTTCCAGCCATATTTGTTTATTTCTGTTACTAAACATGGTTTGTTTTCCTCTTTGATTATTCCCCCCCCCCTTTACTGTCCTACCTCCCACTGTTGGTTTTCATTGTTATTTTCCATTTCCTCTTCCTGTAATGTTTTGCCAAGGATGTTTTGAAGAGATGGTTTTCTAGCTGCATATTCTTTTAACTTTTGTTTGTCGTGGAAGGTTTTAATTTCATCTTCCATCCTGAAGCTTAATTTTGCTGGATACACAATTCTTGGTTGGAACCCATTTTCTTTCAGTGTTTGAAATATGTTATTCCAGGATCTTCTAGCTTTCAGAGTCTGTGTTGAAAGATCAGCTGTTATCCTGATTGGCTTACCCCTAAATGTAATCTGCTTCCTTTCTCTTGTAGCTTTTAAAATTCTCTCCTTATTCTGTATGTTGGGCATCTTCATTATAATGTGTCTAGGTGTGGATCTCTTATAATTTTGCACATTCGGTGTCCTGTAGGCTTCTTGAATTTGGGATTCTGTCTCATTCTTCAAGTCTGGGAAGTTTTCTCGTATTATTTCATTGAATAAATTGCTCATTCCTTTGGTATGGAGTTCTATACCTTCCTGTATCCCAATGACTCTTAAGTTTGGTCTCTTAATGTTATCCCATATTTCTTGGATGTTCTGCTCATGGTTTCTTAACAGTCTTGCTGAGCTGTCTATGTTCTTTTCAAGTTGAAATACTTTGTCTTCATTGTCTGATGTTCTATCTTCTAAGTGTTCTACTCTGCTGGTAGTATTCTCCATTGAGTTTTTAAGTTGGTTTATTGCTTCCT
Organism: Marmota flaviventris; assembly: GCF_047511675.1. Lineage (NCBI taxonomy): Eukaryota > Metazoa > Chordata > Mammalia > Rodentia > Sciuridae > Marmota > Marmota flaviventris. The sequence continues at coordinate 52,004,449 of NC_092499.1, read as the reverse complement.
GCATTTCTAGGATTTCTGTTTGTTTGTTTTTTATAACCTCTATCTCCCTGTATAGTTGATCCCCTGCTTCCTGGATTTGTTTGTGTAATTCCTTGTCTAAGTGATCTTTCATTGTCTGATTTTGCTGTCTAATGTCTTCCTTGATACTCCAGATCATCTGAAGCATATATATCCTGAATTATTTATCTGACATTCCATCTGCTGCAGCTGTTACCTCTTCTAAAGTTGAGTTGGCCTGCATTGCTTGTAGTCCTTTCTTTCCTTGTCTTTTCATACTGCTTGCGTTTCTTTCTTCTTGGTGAAACTGTTGTGTTTTTGAAATTTCCCCCCCCCCCTATATATTTATATTGCTCTTGTATAGTTGAAAAGTCTCCCTTGCAGGTGCGGGCGGGAGCTCTGCTCTGCCCCTCCTCCAATTGGTGTGAGGTGTCTACCACGCCCGCGGACCCCTGGGCCTTATCCGCCGTTTTGTTGCAGGTCTGCCTACCTTGCAGGTGGGGGCAAAGGCTCTGCCCTGCCCCTCCTACCATGCCCGGGGACCGCTAGGCCTGATCTGCAGGTTGGTCGCCGGTCTGCCCACCTTGTGGGCACGGGTGGCAGTTCCGCTCCGCCCCCACTCCAATTGGGGTCACTTGACCACCACACAGGCGGGCCGCTGGGCCTGATCTGGGCGCAGGCGAAGGCTCTGCTCTGTCCCTACTCCAGTTGGGGTGAAGTGTGTACCACGCTGGCAGGCCGCTGGGCCTGATCCGCCGGTCTGTCGCAGGTCTGCTTACCTTGCCGGCGCGGGCAGCGGCTCTGTCCTGCCCCTCCTACCACGCCCGCAGACCGCTGGGCCTAATCTGCAGGTTGGTCGCAGGTCTGCCTACCTTGCGGGTGCGGGCGGCGTCCCCACTCCTCCCCTCTGGCTCGACGACAAAGCGAGAGAGACTCGGGTATCTGTGACTCACCCTCCCTACCAGGAGACAAACTGTTTCCATCGCCGCTGGCACCGATGAAGTTCTCTCCTTGGCCGCTCTCCGATGACATCAGATCTCTGCCATGCTGGCATCCCCTGTTCTATGGCTGAATCCCATTTTCTTCTCTTCCAATAGGCGGAGCTGTGCCCTCTGAGCCAAGCTTCTGCCCTCTATGTGCTGACAGAAATCCCTGTAAGGTGGCTCCTGGGAGTCTCTCAATCCTGTTAGTCCAGAGCCCTTTCACTTATCCGGCCCCTCCCCCTGTTCCTCCTCCCGGCCAGCCAGCCAGGTCCTGTTCACCGGAGGTGGTTCCCCAAGGATCTGATTACACTTGCAGCCCCACCACGTGTCCTATATCCCGAACAATGAACACCCTCTCTGTCATTCATCTAAGCCCCAGTGCTGTGGTGGGGTGATCTGGGAACCAACAGTTTAATTTTTCCGGACCCCTTTGGTGGGCACGCCCTCAGAAACTGGCGGCTAAGATCTTGGGTGTCGCCGCTGGTGTTAAGGGGAGGTGGGGATCTGGAATCCCCTCTGCTTCCCTACAGACACGCCCCCGGAGAGATTCCCGAGGTTTCCTGGCTGCTTGTATCTGGGGCGGGTGGGAGTCACACACCTGCTAACGTGGATTCCACTGGGAAGGAATTCTGTCGGCGGAACTCTGGTGATGTCACCTCTCTGCTATGGCGGGCCCCAGGCTCCTTGCTGGAGTGTCCGAAGGGAGGGGTGGGACTGGTCTGTCTCTGGTTGGTTTCAGCTCCCGGTTCGCTACTTCATGAAGGCTTGGCGAGAGACCTCTTCCTAGAGTCCCTGCACCGCTCCTGCTGCGCTGTGCCTCGGAGGCTATCCACCCTGACGCGGGGGCCGCGTGCAGGCAGCCGACAGTCGCCGAGTCGCGCGGGCAGCGGCTGGCGGGTCTGGACCTCTGCGCTGCGTGGCGGAGATTCACTCGTCTAGCGCAAACTGTCACCTCCAAAATCCTACCAATTCTCTTTAGTGGAATTTTGCTAGGAGTTTCTCAGCAGGTCGAATCTAAGCGTATCCATGCATCTCTCTGACCCTGTTGTTGCGGAGGTACTGAAAGCGCTGCCTCCCCACTCGCCACCATGTTGGATCCCCCTCAGGTTTATTATTGAGGCATGATTTTTATTCCCAGCCATGTTTGTTTATTTTTGGTATTTAATGTGACTTGGTTTCTCCTCTGATTAGACTTTCCTTTAGTGTAATTCCTCCCTCTGCTGATTTTCATCACTGTTTTTCATTTCCTTTTCTTAGAATATTTTCCTAATGATATTCTGTAGTTCAGGCTTTCTAGTTGTACATTCTTTTAACTTTTGTTTATCATGGAAGGTTTTTATTTCATCATCAAATCTAAAAGTTAGTTTTGCTGGATATAAGATTCTTGGTTGGCATCCATTTTCTTTCAGAGCTTGGTATATGTTGTTCCATGATCTCCTGGCTTTGAGGATCTGGGTTGAAAATCTGCTGAGATACAAATTGGTCTCTCCTGATTTGTGATCTGATTCCTTTCTCTTGTGCTTTTAAGATTCTATCTTTATTCTGTATGCTAGGCATTTTTATTATAATGTGACTTGTGTAGATCTGTGGTAATTTTGTACATTTGTTGTCCTGTAAACCTCTTGTGTATGGTTCTCCAATCCATTCTTCATGCTTGGGAAATTTTCTGATATTATCTCATTGAAGAGATTGTGCATTCCTTTGGTTTGAAACTCTGTGCCTTCCTGTATCCCCATAACTCTTAGATTTGGTCTTTTGATGCTGTCTCATAATTTGTGGATGTTCTGTTCGTGGTTTCTAACTTTCTTCACTGAGTTATCAATTTTATTTTCCAGATTGTATACATTGTCTTCATTATCTGATGTTCTTTCTTCCAAGTGATCTAGTCTATTGGTTATGCTTTCATTGAGTTTTTATTTGATTTATTGTATCCTTCATTTCCAGGATTTCTGACTGTTTTTCTTTTTCCCCCAGTGTCTCTATCTCTCTCTTGAAGTAATCTTTTGCTACCTGTATTTGTTCTCTTATCTCATTGTTGGAATGATCGATTTTTGCTTGTATTTGCTCATTTAGGTCATTCTTTAATTCACAGATCATTTTAATTATGAATCTTCTGAACTCCTTCTCTGACATTTCATCAATTTCGCTGTCCATAGTTTCTGTTATTATAGTGTCCTCGTTTGTTTGGGGCACTTTTCTACCTTTTTTTTTTAATGTTATCTGTGTGTCTACCTTTCTTGCAGTGTGGATCTGAGATACTGCAGTTTCTTCCCTACATTCTTGTAGTACCCATGCAGATTGTCTGTACCTCACCTTGATGTTGGGCTTCCAGACCCTGATGTTGTCCCTCAATGAACGCTACTGCATACTGGTTCTGGGACCTGCCTAAGTTGACTGGGAGAATCTGGGCTGCTGGACTTGACCTCCTGCAGTAGTCTGCTGGTTGGAAGGGGCAGTCCTGCACCAAAAGCTAGGCTTTGGTGGTCTCTGCCCCACCCCGGGAGGGGTGAACCAGGCCTACTAAGAGCCTGTATCCCTCATGGGCTTGTGTGGTCAGTCTAGGCTGGAATTTGTCTCCTACAATATTCCACTGGTCAGAAGGGGTGGTCCTGCACCAGAAGCTAGACTCTGATTAGTATCTACCCTGCTGGAAAGGGGTGGACCAGGCCTGCTGTGTGCCTGGGCCCCAAAGAAGCTGGTGTGGTGGATCTGGGCCACTGGGCTTGACCTCCCATGGTAGTCTAATGGCCACCAATTAAAACTGGTGAAAAAAACAGTTTTATTTAGCAACCATAATTCTCAAATCTCTCTACTACTTCTAAGTACTACTTGCAAGATGGCTATTTCTTTTCAGATATTATCATTTCCTTGTAGTACCTCTACATATTTATCAGATGCATAATCTTTCAGTTGTAGGCAGTAGTTTTCTTAAAAAAACAACACATCATGGGTCATAATTTCTCTAATGCCCATCATATTTTCCTGTTTTTTTCTGGTCATTTATAGCAAGTTCATGGCATCTCATAATCTTTATCAAAATCATAAGTTGGGTCTCTGTTGAAGTTGCATCATTTCTAATAGCAACAGATGACCATGTACTGTATAGAATGCCAGTCCAAAACTTAGTAAATTGATGGGCTGAGGTTGTGGCTCAGTGGGTAAAGCACTTGCCTAGAACGTGCAAGACCCTGGGTTCGATCCTCAGCACCACATAAAAATAAGCAAATAAAGTCAAGGTATTGTGTCCAGCTGCAACTAAAAAATAATTTTTAAAAACTTAGTAAATTGAAATAACAATGATTTAGTCTTCTTCATGCATCTGCAAGTAAATTGGGATGTCTCTGTGGATGCTGCAAGGCTTAACTCCAAGTTACACATATAGTTTAATCTGCTTTGCATGTCTCATTCTCCTGAGATCAGTGGGCTTCTTGGGGTCAGCTTTTCTCATGGTGACAAGCTCAACCACTCAACCACATTTTAATAGTCTGCTTCAGTCACAACAGCTAGTGTCCCACTGCCAAACCAAATTACACAGCCAAGCTCAAAATCAAGAGGTAGAAAAGCATACCAATTGTTAAGGTTTTTAAAGTCAAATGGCAAAGAGGCAGATACAAGGAAGGATGAAGAGTTGGGGCCTAAGTTTGCTCTGTCCAAGAAGCTGTGCACTTTCCCATTTTATGTCCATAATTTTCATAGTAAGGAGAGTCACACTGTCATTATTTCTTCTTGTAAGCCAGTCTTCAATATTTACCCATGATGACACTTTTAGTAAAGACTTGTCTATTTTGACAGATTATTGCTAGTCTGTTTAAGAAAATGCATACAGAAAATCATACTATAAGGTTTTAATCCCATCCACTCTCTTTGAAATAGCATTGTGGAAATTCTGGTACATTCAGTTCAGAGCATCAGGCAAGCTGTCTCTATGGACATGTGGCCTTGCTTAGCATTCTGGGAATCATCAACAAAAGATGCCTATCCAGAACAAAGAACATCTCACCACATTTGACTTTGCCTCTAGGTGATGGACATGTAGATAATGGACCAGTCATACATAGCTTTGATTGTCTGGATTTTTAGAATACAGGTGTAGGAGGTGGCCATGGTTTTTTAAAGCAGTAAATTTGTGGAGAGAACAAATCTGTGCTATATATAAAAGGTGTACTGGCTAGAATTTTACAACCAAATCTTCTGGAGATAGAAAAAAGAACACATCTCTTAAAAGATAGCATTTTGCAGAATGTGTATATTTGTGTTCAGATGTTGTTCTGCTCAACAGATGGTTGGTAGATACACACAGCAACTTGTTTACTGTGAGGTGTTGAAGCTTATGTAAAGTCTACTTCAAAAGATGGTTCTGGCCAGCATATTAGTAATATAAAATTCCTCTATGGGTTTGTGTCAAGAAGTACAATGGATCTTCTGACATCATTTTAATATAACACATTAATCTTGATCAACAAAAATATTCTGAGGGAATTTCTTTATACTAAGGCCTGGAATTGGAGAGTAGAATAAGTTTTTCCCACTTAATTTGGCTGAACGCTAAACTGGAATGTCACCAGTTATTCAATGATCATCTATTTAACTGCTTGATTGTCAGGCAGAAACCAAAATATAGAGACCTATAACTGTTGTTCCTACTACATCTGCTCTTGCAAGTAAAGCTCATTTTCTGGGTGTGACTGTGGAATTCAGTGATGAACTGTAAGTGAGCTTAGTTTCCAAATCTGGAGTCAGATGGTCATTTACCAATGGAGAGGAGAAGGTAGCAATGAATGATAATACAGGAACATGGACTCTTAGAATACTGTATTGAGTCTTTAGATATATATCTGTGTGTGCATAACTAATACAACCAGAATCTGGAAGTCATAAAATTGAACAGAAGATAAGGCAGGTTATCTAGAGTAGAGTATGATATACACATGGCAAAGAGTTAACTCCTCGACAAATACAAAAATCCCTTCTACATACTTAGAAGGAGCATCAGATCTCCTAAAGGAAGTATATTGAATACCAACTTTAAAACCTAATAATATACTTTAGAAACACATAACTCACAAACCAGTTAGAGTAAAAGCATCATCTTGATGTAGAGGAATTGAACTTTGGGGCTTCTAGGCCCATTTTGAATAAGAATTATCTTGGAAATTTTCCCTGAATTTACATACCTTTTAGAGAGGAAAAAAAATTCCATCAGATAGTGATAGATATTGCCAGTGCACTCATTTCTTGAAATTCAGAAATAAGATGAATTGAAGCATATATGAAAGACAGAGAAAGAGGGAAAGCATTACCTCCAGGCCTCAGGTAATAAAGAAAGTTCCAAGACAACATCACCTAGATTTTCTAGGTATATCAGTTCCTGAGGTAAGCATGTTGAATTAGGCCATTTTTCTATTACATTCCCCCTTTCTGACCTTGGTAAATCCTATTAAATTCACTAAATCTTGATTTTTCTCATTTAACACTGTTTATAATAATCAGTACCTACTGCATAGGGTCATTGAGAAGATTAAATAATTTTATATATGTAATGACCTTATCCCAGTACCTATAAAAAAGCAAATACAAAAAAAAAAGTATGATTCTTATTCTCCTTATTTTTACTCTTCATTATTTTCTCCATGTTTTTCCTTTCCATACATCACTCATCTTTTTCCTCTGAGTTTCTGCTATCCCTCTTGCATCTCCCCAAATCTGGATGCTTTCGTAGACATTAGATAGAGTAATATGAGATGAGTATGCAAAATTGAACCTTAGAGAAAAAGTAATGAAAACAATATTCATCTGAGACTCAGACATACATACTTAGGGATTTAAATAGAAGACTGAATAAATCTTAATACATATAAAAATGGACTGTTTTGCGTGGGCCTATAAATACTATTGGATCCAACATTAGCAAACCATTAACATTGTAGAACATCTCAGTGCTAATGGCTTAGGTTACTTAGAAATTCAATTATATATCCATCTGATTGGAATACCACTTGTAAAGAAATGTACAACATCAAAAAGCATCTTGGTTTGATCGATTGTACACCTTTGTTCTAACTACCTATTATTTAAGCCATTGATAGAAAAAATACTAGGCTATGTGTTCAATCCCAAAAGTATAAATTATAGTCAGCCAATTTCAAGTCTTTTTGTAATTTTGGTGTATAATTGAAGTAAACATATATTTATTGACATTCAATTCCACAAAATGTAGATTTGCTGGTGCTCTGAGGAAAATAGAATATTGTGTGGTGATTTTTACCTGATATGCAGATCTGATACTTTGGAGTATATCTCTATGGAAAAGAGGTCAGTGTATAGTGCTTTACACAACTTGGGGGTCTTACTTTCCAACATTACGAACATCAGATGGTAGGTAAGGTGGTGACATTTATATCAACTGGTCATGAACATCAGAACCCAGACATTAATCTGTCTAACTTTTATGATGTGTATTAGAAAAAAATTTTGAAATAAATGAATGGTGCATCAGTGGCCCGCGACGGGACAGAGCTTCCAATCACTCCTGCAAGGTAGGCGGGCCTGCGACCCACCGGCAGAAGAGGAGCAGCGGCCTGCTGAGAGGCAGAGCCGCCCCCTCCCCCTGCACCGGCAAGGTAGAGGGAACTGTGACCACGCACAGAGCAGGCCCCACCCCCCGTGCCTGCCAGGTAGGCGGAACTGTGACCACCGACAGAAAAGGCCCAGTGGCCCGCGGCGGGACAGAACTTCCAATCACTCCTGCAAGGCAGGCGGGCCTGCGACTCACCAGAAGAAGAGGAGCAGCGGCCTGCTGAGGGGCAGAGCCGCCCCCCACCCCCCACGCCTGCCAGGTAGGCGGAACTGTGACCACCGACAAAAAAGGCCCAGTGGCCCGCGGCGGGACAGAGCTTCCAATCACTCCTGCAAGGTAGGCGGGCCTGCGACCCACCGGTAGAAGAGGAGCAGCGGCCTGCTGAGAGGCAGAGCCGCCCCCTCCCCCCCGCGCCTGCAAGGTAGACAGAACTGTGACCACCATCAGAACAGGCCAGACCTGCAACCGAGAGATAGAACAGGCCCAGTGGCCTGAGGAAGGGTAGAGCCGCCCCCGCCCCCGCGCCTGCAAGGTAGGCGGACCTGCGACCCACTGGCAGAACAGCCCCAGAGGCCTGCAGAGGGGCAGTGCCGCTGCCTGCGCCTGCAAAGTAGGCAGAACTGCGACCACCCACAGAACAAGCCTAGCGGCCCGCAGAGGAACAGAGCCGCCACCCGCGCCTGCAAGGTCGGCGGACCTGCTACCGACCGGCAGAGCAGGCCCAGCGGCCTGCCGGCGTGGTAGGAACATTGCCCCAATTGGAGGAGGGGCAGAGCCGCCACCCGCGCCTGTGAGGGAGACTTTGCAACTATACAAGACCAATATAAATATATAGGGGGAAAATTCAATAGCACAACAGTTTCACCAAGTAGAAAGGAACGCGAACAGTATGAAGAGACAAGGAAAGAAAGGACCACAAGCAATGCAGGTCAACTCAACGTTAGAAGAGGTAATAGCTGCAGCAGATGGAATGTCAGATAAAGAATTAAGGATATACATGCTTCAGATGATCTGGAGTCTCAAGGAAGACATCAGACATCAAAATCAGACAATGAAAGATCACTTCAACAATGAATTACATAAACAAATCCAAGAAGCAAAAGATCAACTATACAGGGAGATAGAGGTTATAAAAAACAAACAAACAGAAATCCTAGAAATGCAGGAAGCAATAAACCAACTTAAAAACTCAATTGAGAATACTACCAGCAGAGTAGAACACTTAGAAGACAGAACATCAGACAATGAAGATAAAGTATTTCAACTTGAAAAGAATATAGACAGCTCAGCAAGACTGTTAAGAAACCATGAGCAGAACATCCAAGAAATATGGGATAACATCAAGAGACCAAATTTAAGAGTCATTGGGATACAGGAAGGGACAGAGTTTCAAACCAAAGGAATGAGCAATCTATTCAATGAAATAATACGAGAAAACTTCCCAGACTTGAAGAATGAGACAGAATCCCAAATCTTAGAAGCCTACAGGACGCCGAATGTGCAAAATCATAAGAGACCCACACCTAGACACATTATAATGAAGATGCCCAACATACAGAATAAGGAGAGAATTTTAAAAGCTACAAGAGAAAGGAAGCAGATCACATTTAGGGGTAAGCCAATCAGGATAACAGCTGATCTTTCAACACAGACTCTGAAAGCTAGAAGATCCTGGAATAACATATTTCAAACACTGAAAGAAAATGGGTTCCAACCAAGAATTGTGTTTCCAGCGAAATTAAGCTTCAGGATGGAAGATGAAATTAAAACCTTCCATGATAAACAAAAGTTAAAAGAATTTGCAGCTAGAAAACCATCTCTTCAAAACATCCTTGGCAAAACATTACAGGAAGAGGAAATGGAAAATAACAATGAAAACCAACAGTGGGAGGTAGGACAGTAAAGGGGGGAAAATAATAAAAGAGGAAAACAATATTTTAGTAACAGAATGTTTAGTAACAGAAATAAACAAATATGGCTGGAAGAACAACCCATATCTCAATAATAACCCTAAATGTTAATGGCTTATACTCACCAATCAAGAGACACAGGCTAGTAGAATGGATCACAAAACAAGACCCAACAATATGCTGCCTACAGGAGACGCATTTGATAGGAAAAGACATACATAGGCTGAAGGTGAAAGGTTGGGAAAAATCATATCACTCATATGGACTTCGGAAACAAGCAGGAGTGTCCATACTCATATCAAATAAAATAGATTTCAAGCCAAAGTTAATCAAAAGGGATAAAGAGGGACACTACATACTGCTCAAGGGAACCATACACCAACAAGACATAACAATCATAAATATATATGCCCCAAACAATGGTACAGCTATGTTCATCAAACAAACTCTTCTCAAGTTCAAGAGTCTAATAGACCACCATACAATAATCATGGGAGACTTCAACACACCTCTATCACCACTGGACAGATCTTCCAAGCAAAAGTTGAATAAGGAAACTATAGAACTCAATAACACAATTAATAACCTAGACTTAATTGACATATATAGAATATACCACCCAACATCAAGCAGTTACACTTTTTTCTCAGCAGCACATGGATCCTTCTCAAAAATAGATCATATATTATGTCACAGGGCAACTCTTAGACAATATAAAGGAGTAGAGATAATACCATGCATCCTAAGTCAAACAACAACAAGTGCTGGCGAGGATGTGGGGAAAAGGGTACACTTGTACATTGCTGGTGGGACTGCAAAGTGGTGCAGCCAATTTGGAAAGCAGTATGGAGATTTCTTGGAAAGCTGGGAATGGAGCCACCATTTGACCCAGCTATTCCCCTTCTCGGTCTATTCCCTAAAGACCTAAAAAGAGCATGCTACAGGGACACTGCTACATCGATGTTCATAGCAGCACAATTCACAATAGCAAGACTGTGGAACCAACCTAGATGCCCTTCAATGGATGAATGGATAAAAAAAATGTGGCATTTATACACAATGGAGTATTACTCTGCATTAAAAAATGACAAAATCATAGAATTTACAGGGAAATGGATGGCATTAGAGCAGATTATGCTAAGTGAAGCTAGCCAATCCCTAAAAAACAAATGCCAAATGTCTTCTTTGATATAAGGAGAGTAACTAAGAACAGAGTAGGGTCGAAGAGCATGAGAAGAAGATTAACATTAAACAGGGATGAGAGGTGGGAGAGAAAGGGAGAGAGAAGGGAAATTGCATGGAAATGGAAGGAGACCCTCAGAGTTATACAAAAGTACATACAAGAGGAAGTGAGGGGAAGGGGAAAAATAATACAAGGGTGACAAATGAATGTCAGTAGAGGGGGCAGAGAGAGAAGAGGGGAGGGGAGGGGAGGGGAGTGGGGATAGTAGAGGATAGGAAAGGCAGCAGAACACAACAGACACGAGTATGGCAATATGTAAATCAATGGATGTGTAACTGATGTGATTCTGCAATCTGTATATGGGGTAAAAATGGGAGCTCATAACCCACTTGAATCAAATTGTGAAATATGATATATCAAGAACTATGTAATGTTTTGAACAGCCAACAATAAAAAATTAAAAAAAAAAATGAATGGTGCAGTAACTAAGAAAACAATTGTGAGGATAATGAGGATAGAGGCTATAGTTCTAGTCCTTTCATTAGTATTGGAAGCAGGAAGAAAGAGGACACACAGAGTGGAAGCGTTGAAGACCTGTACCAGCTGACATGCCCTTTCCCTTAGTATTCTTTCCTGGAAAATGTGGTTAATGACTTCTTCATATGTCCTTTGGTGAAGCTAAATCATATGCTTATTTATGTATGCAAGGAAGGTTAGGAAATATAAAAATTTAGAAGCTTACTGCTTTCAACAAGAGTTCAGTTGGATTAGTATGGAACAAAGTAAGACAATGTATTACATGTGCAATAAATAAAATCCCTTGTGGTACACATTTGGGTTCCCCAGTATCCACATACAACATTCACGCGTTTGTTGCCATACCATGCATAAGGCACATTTTCTACCTCCTCAAGAGGGGCAGTCACAAGCCTTATGCAGCAGGCTCTCAGATCAAAAATATATAATCTGTGGATAATAATCTTTCACACCAGGTTTGTTATGATTCTTTGTGATTTGATATAACAAACTAAATTGCAAGTTACCTACTCCAGACGCATTTGAAAAATAATGTAAGAGAAAAGGAAAAATATAATCAAACTAATGTTAATAATGGGAAACACAGAGAACTCACACTTTTCTCTAATAATTAAATAATTATGATGAGGTGAGGTACAAGGATTTCTTACCCATTCAGTGCAGACATTTTCTCGGTTAGACAACTAACAATCTTTTATTCTACATAGTACAGATATCTGCTTTAAATACTTACTTGAAGGCTACAATTAAAGAGAGCATTGGGAAGAACTGATACCAGCTAAGCCAGGTGTCCAGGTACTTGTGTGTGTTTACTGGCTGTGGAGGTAAGAACTGGAAGGCCAAAATGAGCAGAATTTGAAATTCACTATTTAATTTTTCATCTAAGTATTTTCCAAACCCTAAGTCTCTAAAACAATGAGCAAAATGCTAGGGGGAAAAAAGAGGGGAAAAAAGACAAAATAAAACAAGGAGAAAGCAGGCCTTAAAAGCTAAAAGTCTGAGCACAGATTTCATGGTCTCATGGTGCTAGGATAACAAAAAACAATCCAAGGCTCAAAGGCCGAGAGAATTTGTTACAAACCCTTGAGTTCTAGTTGAGGCTTTGAAAGAATTATGTCATAGATGTAAATTGCTGGGATCAAAAAAAGAAATAGGCCAGCCCCAAGGAAATCTGAAACCCATTCTCAACTGGATCAAAATAATCTGAATGTAATCTCTCCTTCTGTCAGAAGAAAAAGCAAGTCCTTGTAAAGCAATGAAGAAGATAACATTATGCTGGGACTCTACAATTTTCATATGCAATGTTAGAATTCTATAAAAGAAATACCAGCCATGCCAATAAAAATTAGTTTCAAGAGGTTCCATGAGTTTTACATGAATCAGATATTAACCCATATATTAAAATTTCATTATTTGATTTTCCAGTTAAAGATTCACATGAGACTCATGGAGCCTCCTCTTTATGTTTTATTATTTGTATAAATATCTTAACCAATATACTACTTTGGTACTGATTCCATGTATGCTAAGTTTTTTTTAAAATCATGTCTACATGCATTATGTAATCACTCATTACATAATGCATGTAGACATGATTACTAATTCTTTGCTCTCTGTTTTTCAGTATTCTTACTTGATAATATTGTGTTCTCTTATAACACATCCTGTGAATTACGTACTATAATTATTCCCATTTTATGCATGAAAAAGCTGAGAATCAAAGTTAGATAACTAGTAACCAGCCTGATATCATAAAACTGTGATACTAATTTGGGAAATCCTGTTCCAAAATTCGTGAAGCTCATGTGTATTCTATACTGTCTGTCATGAAATAAAGCAATAGGACATTCATTTTATAAAACAGAGGCAGGAGAAAAGATTTTAAAATATTAATATGTTTTACTTTCACCCTCACATGTTTTTAAAATATTTTTCAAAATATTTATCAGCATTTCTTTTATAGTATGCTTAAAAGAAAAAAAAAACTGAAAATAAGAAGCAACATAAAATTATTCTAACCTACTAGTAATAGCTACTATGAACTATTTTCTAATCATGATGTCTACAAATGGCAATAGTTACTTTAGGACCAAACATGTTGCCACAGTAGTTCATTCCATCAGTATGCAAGCATAATGTTATGAAGGTCCTACAAATTTAGTTGAAAGTGAATGGATTTGGAAAATTTATAAATATATGCTATAGTTGTCCACCCAGCAGGAAATAGTTCTTTTCAAGCTTTATCAACCATTTCAAGACACCACATCACCGTAACTTTGTCACAGGCAGCAATTTTCTCATTGTAGCTTAATGCCTAGGTGAATAGTTCTATTGTATAAACAATGTACTCCCATCACACTGTTAAAATTGAATTAATATCAGAGGGGTATAATACTTCCCCCATAATACTATTCTAACAGGTTTTAACTGCAACATGCTTAGGCAAATCATTTTGATTTATAACTGCAATAGCACTGAACATGTGGTGAAATAAATGATGCTTGGTAACTTAAATCATGGCAAAACTGAAATACTTTTAAAATTCACTTTATTAAACAAAATAAAAATCTATCCACTTGCATAACAGAAAAGGAAATAAATTGTCTGAGCATGAAATTGCACAGTGGTCTGAATGGTACCAGGTGCAACAGGAGAGAAGTCATTGGAAATATAAAGATCCTGCACATAGATCACTTAAGCATTTTTCATATCTGCAGCAGCATTGCTTTCTAAACGGTTCTCGCCATAACTCAACCACATGGAGGCAGCTCATACTTTCTCTTTGAGCCTACACTTGGCAGAAACTCACAAGTCATTCTGATCATGACAGAAAAAGAAAAGGTTTTGTCCAAGAACTTCTGATTAACTATCCAAGCATCCACAGGTTTTCTAGATAGGTTTTTCATAAGCATTACAAATACTCATCCAGCAAATCTGAATAACTTATATTGCCATTTTCAATGATCAAATCAACTAAAATAAACCAAACTAATAAATAATTAAGTTGCTATATATCAATTTACTTGCTTATTTTTAGTATATTTTATTTCAATTTTTATAAATCTAACTACAAGATTGTGGTAGAGACTCAGAGGTAGCAGCTGAATACCAAATAAGTTCACTACTCACTTCTTTGAAAGTACAATATTTGTTAGTTTTCCTTAAGTATATTTTTAATGATTTTTAGCTATCACTTTGGGATCTTTACCCAAACAGCATACCTGAATATTTTTTTCAAGGATTTAAAAATTCTCTAGAAATAGAGATTGGCATATTATTTTCAAAGGGGATACTTCTTTCATTCACAGGGAATAAATAAAATTATAGCATAGAGAAAAATAGACATTATTTCTTGACTCACTACATATGGGCTTCTTAGTATTAAAAATGTGTTTCTACATGTGTGTGCACATATTTGATTTTTACAGTGAGGCTGCAGCTCAGCAGTTGTTATATTTGAAGTTGACAGTTACTATCTCTAGGTGATTTAATTTTTTTTCATTGATTTTATTATATTTAATAATTTTGATACAATGAGCATGTTATTAGAAAAATATTTGAAATATTACTGCAATATAAATATTCATTTGCATAGCAATAGTTTTAGAGTTTTAAGTTAAGACTTAGTAACATAGACTTTCATGTAGCTGTTTCTTAAATATGAGCTACATTCGGTCTTTATGTAAAACCAAATTGGCCCAGAAAGTTACTAGAATAATATTTTACTAAAATGTAAAGAGGAAAAAAATATTCACAGCAGTCAATACTGAATGGTATCACAAAGGGATGATGCATTATACAGAAATAGAAGGAACATGCAAAACTAGAGGAAGGAAAATTTTAAAGCATAAATAGACCACATTTTCTAAATTTCACCCTGCCTAATGGCATTAAATTACTCTTGGCTTTCCCTTTAGGACATAAGGCACTGTGCTAAAATAGGCTGAATATCCTGAAAGGTTTTTTATACAGGTAAAAACCATCTGGCCATTAATTTGCCTTGGAATTTCTGAAGGTGCTGAGGGCAAAGCAGTAGATGCCATCAATGAACAATGTGAAGACAACAATCAAAACCATCTCTCCCTACCTCAACATATGAAAGAGAAAAAGACAACATACAGAAAGAGGAATTTGCATGTGCTTACAGTTTTAATCAAAAACAATTGTTTGGTTAGGCTTCAGATTTTGCACATATATCTTCAAATTTTACTAAAACTGGGAAATATCTATTACATGGAAACAAAGGAGTTATATTGATTTCTATCAGAAAACAGAGTCTTAAAGTATTCATACCCACAAAGGTCCACAGAAGTAAACCCAAATGTGGACATTATTAACAATAATGTCATATGTTAAGAATGACTATTAATGGAATGTTTAGATAGTCCTTTTATTATAAAGCAGTAGCTCTCAGCTAGAGGGTGACTTTGCCCTCCATGGGGACATTTGCCCATGTCTGGAGACAATTTTTGTTGTCACCACTGAGGAATAATACTGGCATCTAGTGGGTAGTAGCCAGGGATGCAGCTAAACATCATTCAATGCACAAGCCATCTTCCTACAATAAAGTATTCTAGCCCAAAATGTCAATAGCATCAAGTTTGAAAAACCATTTCAATGAAAACATTGCATTTTATTTCAAATTTAATGTGACTATAGCACAATCTAGAATTGTTAAATTACCAGAATTAAAAAGATTGACATTGTTACAAAAAAGTAAAATAAGTCCTTTTCTAGAATTTCTTTAAAGAAACTCATGTAGACAGATCCTATGTAATACTGATACCCCAGACACATTTTTTAATGTTGCAATCAAGCAAATTTATGCATGTTTGTGTTTGCATATATGTATATACATATATGTACATATACACACATAGCTATAAAAATACAATTTTATAGTGAAAGGGAACCCTTGCCCCTTGCCCCAGCTTCCACTCAACAAAGACTCTGAAAGAGCCTTAAAGAAACAGCTTTTCAGGGCTTATAACATTCATAGCTGCATAGACTAAATGTATCAGAAGTAAGTATGAGCAATCTGTGTTCCATAGGGAGAGTTCAAGGAGAATTGACCTTCTAAAGTTAACAATATGGAGAAATCTTGGGCCTAGGATATAGAATTTGGAATGTGAGATCAAAACTCTATCACATGTCTATCTATACCAGCTAAACATTCAGTGAAAACTTTGAAATGATGGAAACTATTATCACTTTGTCTTTGGCATGTGATTAATTTCCGTGATTAATATTTAGAATCATGGGGTCTGAAGGATTGACTGACTTGGCTGATCTTATTCTTCCATTATTATTCTTTCGTTGACTTTTTAGATTCATCTGATTGTTCTCAGTCTTCCTAATTATTTTCTAAGAATCAAGGAGCATCCTGAAGAATTAACTCTTTTTTTTTTTTCTTACAAAGATTATTTTCTTGAACCGGAGGAACTGGAAGTGCCGTAAATACATCAGCTGGGAGAATGTATTATAGATGATGGTCTGTTGGGCAATTGAAAAATTGCTATGGGATATTTTGCCAATCCACGAATTTGTAGTAGGAGTCTTTTTAAAAATATTTTATAAGTTATTAATTGACCTTTATTTATTTGTTTATATGCAGTGCTGAGAATTGAACCCAGTGCCTCACGCATGCAAGGCAAGCGCTCTACCACTGAGCTACAACCTCAGCCCAGTAGTAGGAGTCTTTTGAAAACAAAATGCTACCTTCTTTCTAAGTCTGCTTGAATTAATTGTACAGATGTCAATAAATACCATATCAGCAATTTATTTTTAAATTTATTGTACATAATGTTAAGAAAGAAATATTTGGTGTTATTTAAATGTGATGAAAACAATTTTCAATTAAAAAGGAATCATATTGAAGCAAAAACAAGTGTTTGCAGCATATTTTCAAAAAGTCCCTTAGTAAGAACATTTATCACAGGAGAGTAGTTTCCAAATGCAGGCAAACGGTAACACTTTGCTTTCAGTAACTGGGGAATGAAAAGCAGCAGGATGTCTACAAGTAGTCTCATACATCCCTTTCAGAACTTTATGCTTTCTTTGTTCGTGTTTTTGCTATCAAGTCACCTAACTAGTTCTTTTCAAGAAGAACTATTTATACTTTCAAGAAGCAAGGTTGGTTTGAATCTGAAGATTACAGCAAGTTGTCATATTGGAAAAGAACAGAGAATTTTTATTGAAATGCAGACTATTATGGTGGAAACATTCCTAATTTACATTTATAGCATCTTAGCTTATGATTTAATCAGCCACTCAAAAGTGCTAATGTCTGTGTTTCCTTGCTTGTCAATCCAGCCTGAAGTTCTCTTGAACACTGGGAAACCATCAGATGGTGGAAGGCAGAGTTTGCTGGACCTCCTGGGTGGTAGTGAATGAACCTACAAAGACAGACATTGCTGAGGGTGAAAAGGAAGGCTGTCCTGCCCCAATTTCCAGTTTAGGAAACTGCCTTCCTTCCCCAAATGTGGGGACTCTGATACCTATCCCATCTGTTAGTCCACCCATGCTCAAAAGGCTACCTGGTTATCATAGGGATCCCAACTCCTCTCCAATGGTCTCAGGACATTAAAGTCACCAAAGAAATCAGCACATATAATAGAAGGAATGTGGCTAACAGAAACCTAAGAAAATGAGGACTTGGAAAGAAACAGGAGCTAAGTAAGAGTATGTGGTAAGGAGGTCAGAGGAAATATTTTGAAGAGTTTAAGGAAGAAGGAAATAATTTGTAGAGTTTAAGGCTGCAGGATACTTAGAGGGGGAAAGTAAGAAGATTTAAGTAAAAGCGGTTGTAGGCTACAAATTAGCTTTAAATGGATTTGAGAAAATAAAGGTATATATTTTACTTCTTGATTGTATATAGTATTTCTCTGAATTCAATTCGGCAGAAAGACAAGGTTCAACCTCAGGACTGCAAACACCCTAAGCATAGGGTTTACTGATCCCAAAGAAAGAACTTAGAGAACTCAGCAGATAGGTTTTGGACATTGTATTGCTCAGATTCCCCAGTGGTGTCAGGCCAAGATAAAATGGAATATGCCTACAAACACGGGAAATATGTGGAATAAGTTACATGTCCACGACACAGGTGGGTTCCTTCAGATGTTTTATGAGTTTGTTCTTTTATTTTACAACCAAGGTTACCCTGATTCTCACCTAAAAATTGGAGATAAGGGAAATGACCAGCTTTCACTCTCCATGTCCTTGGTTCTCACATTCTTTGTAGTTCTTGTTTTCCTGCAAGTGTTCCTGGGCACTGATTAGTGTTTACCCCCAATAGAAACATAAAGGGTGCCAGAATTAGTTCACATATATTTTCATCTACTTAATTATTTAAGTTCTGAAAAGGAAATAGACGAGTCCTTGCATCCAAATAGACTTTAAGCTAAGTCTATTGCTTATATGTTTCTAAAGTAATACAGAAAGGATATATTAACTAAAACCATTAGAAAAAAAAAAATACTTGAGTTTCTAAACCATCTACATAGGTGCCTGAATATCACATTTTATTGTGTGTTGAAATAGCCTGTTTTTTTTTGTTGTTGTTGTTTTGTTTTGTTTTTTTTGTGCTGATAAAGCCTATGGTTCTTATCTAATGTCATAATATAAAATTCTCAAGAAAGATGGATACTAGTGATAAAAATATGTGATATGGTTTCATTTTTTCTTTCTGAATTTAGAATGTAATTTTTCTTTGTTTCTTCTGTAGGTTTAAACCACATTGACTAACAATCTGGGAAATTCCTATTATAAGCTGGGTTTGGGTTTCATGAAGGGTAGTTGTGTCCAGGAATATGTAACATGATGTACAAAAAACATAGCTCACAACAAATATGTTCCCAAAGACACCCACACTTCTGTGCTGAAACAGAATGCTAATGTCCTCTGAGTCACAGCCAGAACCTCTATGAGTGTGGTTTCAGTGTACTTTCTTGGCAAGCTAAGGGCTTCTATTTAAAACATGCAAATAAGAACCATTTGCTAAGATCAAGTGAAAATTGCTATGGACCAAATGGTGACCTCTAAAATTCATGGGTTGAAACTTTGACCATCATAGTGACTGTATTTGAAGACTGGGCTTTCAGGTGACCATTAAGTCATTTTCAGTGGTCATTTTCAGTGACCATTAAGTCATCAGGATGGAACCCTGATGCAATGGGATTAGTATCCTTCTAAGAAAAGAGACAAGAGAGTTCTCTTTCCACTATAGGAGGACCCAGAAAAATTGTGGCCATTTGCAATCCAGGAAGAGCGCTCTCACAAGAACCACCAAATCAGCTGTTACTTCCCGACCTCTAGACTGTAAGAAAATAAATTTTTTTTTAAGACACTCAGATAATGATATTTTGTTATGAAAGCCTGAGTTGACTAATATAGAAATGTATCCAAAATCTATGGCCACTTTCCAGATTAAAAATTGATGGAAATTTTTCAATGGATATCAAAAAGAAAAAAATAACCAAATATATGCAATATGAAGATATTCAAGCAATTTATGTCAAAGTGTTCACAAATTTTACCAACTTGCACATTTCAGTTTTATCTTTCATGGTATCATATTTAAAAAATGCATTGCAAAGTCCTAAGTCACCTAGATTTTTCTCCTGTTTTCTTCTAGAATGTTTAGACTTTTGAGTTTTAAACTAGGATAACACATTTTTAATTAATTTTTATGAAATGTTTTAGATATATGCCTAGATACATTTCTATACAAATGTACAATTATTCTAATTCTATTTGTTGATAAGTTTATCCTTTCTCAATTGAATCACCTTTGTACTCTTGTCAAAGATTCACTATATTTGTGTGGGTCTATTTCTGGGCTCTTTTTGCTTTCCCATTTGTCCAGGAGGCTATTCTGTGCCAAAACTACTCTTTGTTGACTACCGGTAGCTTTATAGCAAACCTTGATATTGGGTAGTGTAAATCTTCTAATATTATTGCTCTTCTTCAATTGTGTTTGGGCTGTTCTAGATTTTTATTTTTCCATGTAATCTTAGAAACAGTTTGTCAATATCTATAAAATAATTTACTAGATTTTGATTGGGAGTGTGATAAATTTATCAATCAAGTCAAGAATTGGTATCACAATAATTCTGAGTCTTCCAAACATGAACATAAAATAATTTTCTATTTTTTTATTTCTTTCTTTTTTTATTTTTCCCTGAATAGATCCTAAACATATTCTATTGGATTTGCACCTAAATATTTCAATTTTGTATGCTATTAAAATAGTTATTATAAATTTTTATTTGAAATTCCAGCTGTTCATTGCTGATTTTCATATATTTACCTTGTATATTTTATATATTGTATATTTCCTAAACATGTATTAACATTGTATTCTGTGACTTTCGTATACTCATAAATTTGTTCTAGATTTTTTATGCATTTTATATTTTTTCATTTTTTAGATAGTTATGTGATTTGCAAACACAGATTTAATTCTTCCTTACAGATATATATCATATGCTTTGTGTTTCCTTTTTCTCTTAAAGTTGCCAGTATGCTGTTGAATAGTAGTAGTAAGAGAACATTCTTGGCTTCTTTCTAAGGAATAAATATTAAGTTTCTCACTAGTGAGTATAACAGTCATTTTGGGATAATTTTTATAATTGTCCTTCATAAAATTGAAGAAGTTTCCTTCATTTCTAATTGGCTTAGAGGGCTTAGAGTTTGTTTGTTTTTTAAATCAAGAATGGTTGGTTGATTTTGTAAGTAGCTTTATTCTATCAACTGACATAATGATATTATTTCTCTTCTTCAGCCTATTCATGTGACTGCACCAATTGAGTTTCAAAATTATTTACCTGTAATAAATCTTTGATCTTTGTGTATAATTCTTTTATTCTTTCTCTCTTTTCTTTTTTTGTCATTTAAAACACAAAATTGAATTAATGAATCCTGCAACAGCTTTCTAATATTGTTACTGTTCTGTTTCTTCTGCCTAAAAAAGATTTTTATATGAATGACTTCTTCAAATCCTCAGGTATCCACAAAGATATCTCTTCTAAGGATACTTCCCTGACATTTTATCTAAAAACATCTTCAGTTCTGTTACTCTTAATCACATCACCATGTTCTATTATCCACAGAGCAATAACTAAAATTTGAAACTGTTTGCTTTGTTTTGTTTTGTAATTGTTCTTTTTACTTTTGGATTTTTACCAAGAGTAGAAAAAATGTCTTTCCCAAATTAACTCTATATTTCTAGTGCCCCACACATTGCTTGAATCCTGGAAGGTAATATTTGTGGAAAGAATTAAAATTGGAGGTTTCTAGTCAAATCCTCATCTAATGTTGGAATCCTTACCACAAACATGATTGCTGAGTAGTTTTGGCTTGCACTACTCTGGTGATGGGGAACCCACTGCCTCCCAAGGTAGCCCATTTCATCTTTGGAGACCCAAAAACTCTGGTTTTGGTCCTACCCCTCCTTCCACACAGAACCAATCTACCTGCCTGACAGATCTTCAAATAACTAAGGTCAGCACTTTTGTCTCCTCCCCAAGGATGGCTTCCTCAATTGTTTTCCATAGTTTTGTGAATCACTTCACTGCCTGGGGGTCTACTCCTTGGAGTGCATCCATTGCACTGATTTCCATCATGTGATGAAAGAGAAAGAAATAAGTCCAGGCACCAGGAAATCTCCCAGCAGAGCAGAGAAGGGGGCATCAACATCCTGATGAGATAATAAATTTCAACATAATGTCTTGAATGGTAGCCCCACCTTCACACTTTATTTTTAAGCTAAAGCTTATGTAGCACTTTTGTTTTGATCAGCTTTTTAACTGTTATGACCCAAAGATCTGACAAGAATAATTTTATAGGAAAAAATGTTTATTTGGGGCTCAAAGTTTCAGAGATGTTTTAGTTCATAGACAGCCAACTCTACCACTCTGTGCCTGAGATGAGGCAGAACATCATGTCAGAAGGGCATGACAGAGAAAAGAAGCTCAGAATGTGACAGCCATGAAGCAGAAGAGAGACTAAGCTTGGCTTACCAGGGACAAAATATAAACACCTCAATGACCTGCCTCCTCTAGCCACACCCACATGCATATAATCATCCAATTTTAATCCCTTTCAGTGGATTAATGTACTGATGAGGCTATAGCTATCATAATCCAATCATTTCACATGTAAACCTTCTTGAATTATGTCACACAAGAATTTTGGGGGAACACCTCATATCTAAACCATAATAACTTCAGTATACAGATTTCTTTAAATGAGCTGTTCTGATTGGAGTGGAATTCATAAATCTCACTCTTTTGGACTCTGCCTACATCTCCACTTCCTCCGGGCAGTACTTGAGGACTTCTTCAGAACTCTAAAATCTATTTCTATGCAATCCATTTGAAGAGCTTTCAATTTCAGTAGCCATATCATCATGCTGACTCACAATATGCTTATGGACAGGAAAGCTCTGGAACATTTTTTAAAGTAAATGAGTAACAGATTAAAATAAGCTTTTGTAATTAATCCAATAAAAAACAAATAGGAATGCCTCTGCTTCATTTTCTCCAATTACTATTTCTATTCCTATTTCACCAGTATTGATAAAAAAAAATTTGTGTACAGCTACTAGTTTTTTCTCCATGATACTACAGACATAATGTAAACATATACATCTTTGTACAAGTAGGATTATGCAATATACAATTTTCTTTTTTCACTTCCACCATGGCTTGGAGTCCTTCCACATCATTACATAAAGCTTATCTCAAATTCAGTTTAA
Source organism: Marmota flaviventris (assembly GCF_047511675.1). NCBI lineage: Eukaryota > Metazoa > Chordata > Mammalia > Rodentia > Sciuridae > Marmota > Marmota flaviventris. The sequence goes on along the minus strand of NC_092499.1, from coordinate 51,981,507 downwards.
CTCTCTAACCACCAAATTTGAAAGCATATGTAAATATGTAGTAAGTGGTTTAGTAATATTATATTTAATATATGATGAAAGTATATTATCTATGTTTTCAAACCTTATAAAAACCCTGTAAAATTCCATAGTATTAACACATCATCATCTCAGAGTACTTAGCCACTCCTCTTTAAGTTTTTCCAGCTTTTCACTATTATTAACAATTCTACAATGAAAATTTCTTGTACATAGCTTAGTGTATTTTCTTAGAATACCTTCCCAAAGTGGAATTCTTTGTAAAAGGACTATAGTTTTAAAAAATATTTTGAAGTTTCCAAAGTATTACCCGAACAGTATTCATTTCTGTTCAGCCTCGCCAACCAAAGATATTATCAGCCTTTTTTATTTTCGCTGCATGCAATTTATTAAATGGCACCTCGCTGACATTTTTAATCTGTACTATTAGTGAACTGGAGCACCTTTACATATGTTCATTGGGCATATTAAACATAAGATTCTGTTTTTAGATGTACCCCATTAATCCACTTGATGTTTAGTTTTCTGAAAATTTGCTGATGATTTAACTCTATTATTCCCTAATAGGAGAGTAAATATTTCAAGACCATTTTATATAGCCATTATTTCTCCACTTATTTAAAATGCTATTTTTGTCATAAAGTAAATCCCCAAATATTCATTTCTAGTTTCTAGGTTCAGCTTGCTGCTTCACTATTCTATGTGATTCTGCATCGATATCCTGCTTCAACCTTACTCTCTCTATATCTTGACATTATATTTCTATATCAGGAAAAGAAAGCCCTCTGGGGTTCTCCTTTTACAATGTTTCATTGACTTTTCCAGTCCCTTTTCTCTTTCATGTGAACTTTAGACTCGGTTGAAACCTATAAAATTATCCTCAAGTTTTGATTAGGATTGCATTGAATTTATAATTAATTTTGGAAGACAATTCACATTTTCTTCTTTGGAAAGATAATTAATTCACATTTTCTTCTTTTATACAACATCAGATTTGATTTGCTAATGTTAATTTTTGTATGTATGTTCATGAGACATATTAATCTGTAGTTTTTCTTTCTTGTAATATCTCTTACCTGGTTTTGGCATTTGGATAATGCTTGGCTGTTAGAATGAATAAGAATTTTTTTTTTTTTGTTTCTGAACTATTTTTTTTTTAATTTTTTATTGTTGGTTGTTCAAAACATTACATAGTTCTTGATCTATCATATTTCACACTTTGATTCAAGTGGGTTATGAGCTCCCATTTTTACCCCATATACAGATTGCAGAATCACATCAGTTACACATCCATTGATTTACATATTGCCATACTAGTGTCTGTTGTGTTCTGCTGCCTTTCCTATCCTCTACTATCCCCCCTCCCCTCCCCTCCCCTCCCGTTTTGTTTTTTTTTATCCTGCTTTCTGGAGATTATAGATAATTGGAATAATCTTTTTTCTTAAATGTTTGGGGAAATTTATCATTGAATTCATTTGGACTTGGTGCTTCGAATTTCGAAAGGTTATTCATTATTAGTTCAAATTCTTAAGTACATGTAAGACTATTCAGACTACCAATTTCTCTTTGTGAGAGTTTTGATAGTTTATATTTAAGAGAATTGTTCCATTTTGTGTAAGTTATCAAATATCTGGTTATGAAGTTGTTCATACTATTTCTTCATTTTACTTTTAATTTGTATGATATCAATAGTGATAACTCCTCTTCATTTCTGATGTTGATAATTTGTATTTTCCCTCTTTGTTCTTTTTTAGTTTGTACTTCTAATCTCATTTAAAATACTAAACTTGTTCTATATAATTTTGTATATATTGACATTTTACTTCATTATGGCAACTCAAACAGAATATCATATATGTATGTGAATATATAATATACAGATTGTTTTCTCAATTCATCTATAGATTTATGTTTTAGTTTTGAAAGTTATGTTTTTAATATTTATCTACTGTGAGATATAGCACCATAAAATTATTAATCCTGAGAAGACATTTTATTGCAAGATGGTTATAATGATGAGAATGAAAACTACATTACTTGTAGCTTTGGGGGCATAAAATTATAGTTTATTGCAATTTAGATTGAAGTTCAAAATAAAATATAAGAACTCCAGTTTCTAGCACTTTTCTGAGGTAACCACTCTCATAAATATCTTGTCCCTATATAAGCATGTGAATGTATGTACTTGTGTGGTATATGTTTCCTGTTATAATTTGTTTTACTGTTATATAGAGAGACATCAAAGGCTGAGAAAAATAGAACAGACCATATGTGTTGATCATGCTAAGAAACCAAGAAAAACATATTATCTTTCTTTCTTTTCTTTTCTTTTTTTTTTTTTTTAACCATCTCATGGGATTTGAGAGGAAGTCAAAAAGGATGGAGCAAACTGGCTGTAGTGAAGTAATTAGAATGCCCATCTCCCCCATAGTTCCACAATGTGCCCTTTATCCACCAGGGCTGGGGAAAGAAATTTCAAGAGAAACTCTCAAGGGGCTTGACAAACATGGACGCCCTGAAGCTGGGGTTCAGAAGAACCAATATTTGAATTGAAAGTCAAGGACCTGATTATAGCTCTTCCTGGTAAGCCAGTGGTGGTGGGCTACTAAAGGAAGGGGTTGTACTTTTACTCACTTGAAAGGGAGGCAAGAAAGGAGAGTTCCCAAAGATGGACTGTTGGCAGGATTGTTACTTGATTAATTTGACAAGACACTGTGCCCAGAAAGAACTCTGCATGGACCCACAGTTCTAAAAAGCTTTTAGGAGGAGAATTAGAAGCCCTTGCCAAAGGAATTATTTCCAGTACCAGGTGCCTAAAGGCAGAAGATCCCTGTATGGAAGGGCCTCTGAAGTTCGAGAGCATTCTATAAGGTAAAGAGTCTGCCTGCACCTAGGCCTTGATATATAGAGAAAACCAAAAGCTGTCCACATCCACCACAGTCCCACCTCTCTCAGTCCTTTCTCACTAATTCCTGCCAGCTGCTTCTTTTGAATCTGAATTGTATAAAAACAGCCAACAAAGTGGAGGGAAAATGAAGAGACACTGGCTCTGTCCACTTTTGCACTGCAGACTTTGTATTTTAGAGCAAAAACTAAGTTTGCAGTATTGATATTATTTTGTCTTACACTTTTGACTACTAGAAAATATCAGAAAAAAAAACTTTCAGACACATGAGGTAATTTCATCCAGTAAGAGGAGATAAAAGTTTGGCAACTATCTTGAAGACATGAATTCATTGAGGGCTACTTTGTCATTCTATCATCTCTGTTCAGCTCTTTCCAGGAACTTATTCCCCTAAAATGGATTTTTCCCCTAAAGAAATGGGAGTATAATATTTACAGAGTCTTTATTCTGTTTTTTCTCTTTAATACTAAAATTTCACATCAACTCATGTACCTCTACTTCACTTTTCCAGTAGGGTATATAGTTTTATTTCTGTATCCTAAGTGATGTGACCAGATGCCTACTGATAGAGTTTAGGTTGTTTCTAACTCATTGCTCTTCCATCAGTTTTTAATTAGTATCTGCAAACAATAGGGATTTGTATAAATATAACTATATCTATAAAGATAAATTCCAGGAAATTAAATTTTTATCAAATAATGACATTTTACATTTTGATAAATATTGTTAAATTTTTCTCAAGGACACAATCATAAACACTGAATATTTTTACATTAAAGTGTTTTTCAAATAGAAGTTAGGACTTCTTATTGTTATTGTTTTGATTGCAATTGCTTTATGTTTCTCATGTTATTGAATATTTTTGTATATTGGCCACTTAGTTCTAGATAAATACAAGGTATTTATTTTAATTGTATTTTATTTTGTTTTTTTCTCTAAGTAGAAATTAGAGGTGCTTATGATTTTTCATCCTGTCCTGAACTCCATCTCAGAAATTCTGCTCCTACTACATAGGCAACCATTTCCTTTGCCAAGATTGATTAGAACCATTCAAAGCCTATAGTGTCTCTTCTGCTTCAGATTTGAAAATGGAATTCAAAGACACTAACTAGCTAGTATCTGCTTTGTCTTTACACTTGAACATACTATCAAGATTGACTGTATAATGATTTCTGCTTTTTGCATAAGGATTGAAGAAAAGCCAGTCTGTAGAGATGGAGGGAAAAGAAAAGCACCTGTGTACCTTGAAGCAGCGGAGAAAGATCCATGTGTCTCCAGAAAGAAACACAAGGAGAAAGGAAGAAGGAGAAGGAGAAGGAGAAGGAGAAGGAGAAGAAGAAGAAGAAGAAGAAGAAGAAGAAGAAGAAGAAGAAGAAGAAGAAGAAGGAGTGAGAGAGGGAGAGGGAAAGGGATATAGAACACAGGAAGAAAGCAAGAAAAATTCTGTTATAATCAGATATCAAGCTCTAATTACTCTTGAAGCGAGCTGAAAAAAAAGAAAGAAAGAAAATGCCTCAGTTTTCTGAACCACTCCCACATTTCTATAATAATTTCCATCTTAAGTAAATCCAAAACTAGTTTGTATGCTGTCAATTACTTAAAACTAACAAACACTAAAACAAACATTGAAATAAATATTTTATTTCCTGGTACTAAGAGAAAAGTGCCTAAATACACAATAAGAAAATATTTTAAAGAATATTCTTTCAATTATAGTGTACTTAAAGATTGATATTACTACGCTGAAAAAAATCAATAAAAATAAGGCTAAGAAACTGATAGATACAAAGAAGTAAAAAAAAAAAATTAAGTCATATCAACTTAAGTTTACAACTTCAGTTAGTCAATCTATCTTATTTAATTTTTTCTCTTCATTCCTAGGGTATTTTTGGTTTTATTTGTAGAACATTTCATATCTAGATTTGCCATAATATTTTCTCAGGATTTGAAGCAAGGTTAACCAGATAATGATAAGATCCAATTTATACTTAAAAATATAAATTATGTGTGAAAAATGGAAAAGTAGGGCTAGCAAGAATTCTAGTAGACTGAGTATGAATAAGTAGCAACTAATTGGAGGGAGGTTGCTTGTTGCTATTAAGTGGAGGATAGTGACATTTACTGAGAAATTACATGACTTGGTTATACAGAAATAAGAATATTGCTTAGAACCTGCTAAATTTCAGGTAGCTCTTAACTAGCTCTTATGAGAACTAAAAAGTGCAATAATTAAGCATATGCATTCAGACTCCTGGGAAGAATTTATAGCAAGCGTGTGGTTTGAGTAAGTGTCACTGTATAGGCTTATGTGTTGAAGATTTGGTCCCCAGTCAATGATGCTATTTGGAAGGTCATAGAACCTTTTGGTCATTGGAAAGTGTGTCCTTGAAGGGGATATAAGGACTTCAGCCCCTCTGCTTCCTGCTCTTTGCTTCCCAGTAACCACGAGGTGTGCAGCTTATTCCAACATGTACCACTTTGCCATGATGTACTGCCTTGCCATAGGCTCAAATCCTGCAGAGTCAACCAACCTTGGACTAAACAAAATAAACATGCCATCCTTATAAGTTGATTTATCTCAGTTACTTATTGAATAAGAGAAAACTGATTAACATACAGAACAAAATATTTTCAGAACCATGCTGCAAAGAAGGGAAGCTGTGAGCACATTTAAACCATGTTATTCAATTATCATAACTAATCAGAGTACTGACATAGCAAGAAAAGAAGCCTAAGTCAGAACTCCAAGAATTTTCATATTTAGAGGTCATGCAATAGGAAAGAGACATTGGCAAAAACTTAAAAAGGACATGCAGATATGGAGAGTAGATGAGTCCCTGTCATCAGCTGATCCTGCAGTGTCACCAAAAGCCAAGCGTGGAAAACATTCGTTGCCAAAAGGTGAGGATGTTAACAGCCTTGACACTCTGATGATAACAGTTATCAGACATTCCAGTATAATGGGCTTTCTGGGTGCAGCAGGATAATAGCAGAATGTTCCTAGCACAGTAACAGTAGGATAGCTACAAAAGAATTTTTTAGCTTGTAGCTTTTTAGTGCGCAGGTAAGCCTCTGACAACCCACAAACATTGAACAATTTACACTGCCCCTATAGTTTAACTTCCTGAATATGTGACCCTATATAATAAACTTGTGGAGCTAATTCTGGGTCACTGTTCCTCCATCAGAGTGCCATGTCCCACCTTGCCCCAGCTTTACTTGAATGTGTCTCTGTGTTTTATTTGTCTCTGTGTTTTTCTCCATCTCTCATCACCCCTACTCAAGATCCTTTATTGATACTGTGCAGGTCAAGGCACTAGGAAAGAAAAAAATTCAGAGAAAAGAGGTATGAAAACCAAAATGAAGAAAAATTTTAACGTAAAAATTTTAATTGTAAAATTAAAAGAAATTTACAATCAATGTTTCTCAGAAATCAAGCAAAAAATTAAGAAAACCATGACAATGGCACATCATAGGTGACACTGAATCCAGCAGTTTCAAGGGTGTTGTGGGACAATAGCTTAACTGGAGTCAGCTCAGGAGAGACCTGAAATGAAGAGGTGCTAACAGTAAATATAAACATCTCTGGAGGTGTGTTTGTTGTTGTTGTTGTTAAGAAAATAGAGTCCAGAGATGTACCTATAGTTAGAATAGAATATGAGCTGTAAGGGTTATATACCTGTTCTAATTGCTATTTTTATAAATGTTAAAAAAATGGTTATACTATTATTATGATGAGAGAGAGAGAGAGAGAGAGAGAAGAATTACAGGAACAAAATCTTTGCATATGTAATTTTGAAGTCCAAACGAGCGGTACACTTACAAGGTCATATTAGTTTTATATTCAACTCTTACATGTATGATCAAATATTTGGTAAATCAAAAAATACCAGACCCTGCCTCTAAAATATATGTTTATTTGATCAGCTGGCTTCCAGGAGACAATCAGAAAATAGAGAACAAATTACTGACACTAAGGTTACTGGGGAATGTAGAAGAAAGGAAAATCATTTTAGGAGTTAGCATTGCAAAGTTCTACATTTCTGTAGCAAAAACAGTATTGTGTCCAACTTAGTTTTCATTGGGTGGGGGAGAAGCCCAGACACCGAAGTCAGTGATTTCCCAGAACTTTTCTCCATAGGGTTTAATAATATAATAGTGCAAGGTGAAAGTGAAATGCTTCAGATCCTAAAATTTCTCAGGTAAAGGTATTCTTAGAATACCTTTACAAAGTTTTAGTATATTTAATGAAAATGAAAAATATAACTGAATAGAAAATATCCATATAAGAGTTTGAGGACAACTGGCTAATCATATAGAAAAAGCATTATAACAAAAATCTAAGTCCAGTTAGGCTAAATATTGAAATATGAAAATTAAAACACAATTGTATAAATTACATAGAAGGGTATTCACAGAATCTTGCAATAAAAAAGGAATTTCTATGACTGAGGTAGATAAAAAAAATCTCCAAGGAAGTATGTGAAAATCTTCTAAAATCTACCCATAAAAATAATCTAAAATTTAATTGTAAACGATAACATGAAGAAAAATATAGCCATAATCACAGGATTAACAGTTGCACTGTTAAGGGATTTTTTTTTAAATAATGTAGTATCAAATAGACAGATGATCTAATAGGCAGATCAAACATCTATCAATTAGATGTATTTTTACTTTGTTAGAAATATTTGGTATTTTCTACCATATAAAATAAAGGTTGAAAATATAAGAGACATCAATCCCAATTAATATTCAAAGAATTTTGAAAAAAATAGTGGGTTCTCACTTTTATCTTTTATCCTAACCAATTCACAAACAAAAAAGAAGAAAATATTTGCCCTTGATAAATATTTTTGGAAAATATGTGCTATCTTAATCTGATGTGAGGGTATGAAATAATGTCCATGGTATAGAGTAAAAATTTTACAGCATACATCAAGGGTACTAAAAATCTTCTACCCTCCAGGCCATAGTAGTGGGATCATTAAGCTTCCATCATAAAGGAACATTTAATGATGCATGTAAAGGTGTGGGATTAAATGTGATCATTCTGGATGTCCAAAAATAAGAAAGCCCTGAAGTAAGTTTTAGTACATTCACATAATGAAGGGAAGTGACATTATTTAAATTCTCTCTCTCTCTCTCTCTCTCTCTCTCTCTCTCTCTCTCTCTCACACACACACACACACACACACACACACACACACACACTATGCAATCTTAATTCAATATGATTCCAATGTAAAAGTAAATGTGCACTGAGAAAGAGAAGAAGACAGATGTTGAAGTTGAAAGGGTAGGAGAATCACAAAATAGCAATAAAGGTGATTTCTAGTTATAATTTAATACTCATAAAGCTCCTGTGTTTATGCAGATATAGTCACAGGTGATTGGACTTTGAGAGCTATAACCTATCAATCCATCCTAGTTTAAATGGACTAACTGGGTGGTGATTGTGGGCAGGTGGGGCATGACTGCAGGAGTTGGGTCCTTGGGGCGGGGGGTACCCTGGAAGTTTCATCTTTTCTGCAGCCCCTTTCTTTCTCCCTCTTTCTCTCCTTCCTGACTGCCAAGTGGGATTGTGCTCCTCCATCATGCCCTTCCACCAAGACATTCTGCCTCGCCTTGGCAGAGAAATGAACTTGGCTAACCATGTACTACATCTCTGAAAACATGAGCCAAAATAAACTTGTCCTCCTCTAAGTTCTTCTTGTCAGATAGATTAGTCACAGTAACAAAAGTTGACTCAAATAACATTTCTTTAATAATGTCTATATTCCTCAAGTTTTTCTACAATATTTATGTACTAAAATTGAGAATAAGATTTACCAGCCATACATAATATATGACATATTTGACAGAAATAGCTGAATTTTTACAAAAAGTGGTTAGTCATACTCCTCTAGTCTTCTTATTTAGTTTTTTTTTTTTCTATAGCTATTGTTATGGTTTGGATGTGAGGTATCCTCCAAAATCCCACACGTGAGACAATGCAAGAAGGTTCCCAAGAGAAATGATTGGGTTGTAAAAGTCTTAACCCAGTCGGTGAATTAATTCGGATAGGGATTAACTGGTAACTGAAGTGGTAGGGTGTAGCTGGAGGAGGTGGGAATCAGAGTGTGGCTTTGGGGTATATATTTGTATATGGCAAGTGGAGTCTCTCTGCTTTCTGATCATGATGTGAGCAGCTTCCCTTCATCACAGTCTCCCGCCATAATGTCCTACCTCACCTGGATCCCCTAGGAATGGAGCCAGCCTTCTATGGACTAAGACCTCTGAAACTGTGAGCCCTCAAATAAACCTTTTCTCCTCTATAGTTGTGCTGGTTGGGTCTTTTAGTCGTAGCAGGGAAAAAGCTGACTAAAATACCTATATCATTTATATGTGAATAATTACTAAGCAACGAAACTTCTCTTGCCAGAAAACAGAAATTACTTCCGTGGAAACACTGTTGCTACTTTTCCCTACAGAACATTAAAAAAAAATTAAAGCCTGATTTCCAACAAAATAAATATTTTAATTTCCAAACTCAAATATATTGCACTCATATTTGAACAAAATCATATATTTTAATGAATGCATCAAATTAGAGACCTTTAGAACTGGAAAATAACTTACAAAATTGACAAATTATTTTCTCCAAAAATACAGCTAAATTAAAATGTATTAAAATAATTTGAAGATTTAATAAAATGGATTTTTCATTCCATTTACTCACTTAAGAGATGTTCAATTCATTAAAATGCATTTTTAAAATGTCACATTTCCAAACGATTTATTCTACTTTAACCTTTATAAATTCCATTGTAACCATGGCTACTTATTTTATAATTGTAGTTTTCCCCTTATTCTGCATTTTCTATTTTGTAAATGATGAATAATAATCTTTCTATATAATCCCTTAGCAAAATCAGTATCATAATTTTAAAAAGAAAGAATAGGAAATTTAAATAGAAACCAGGTTTTGAAGACAATGGGTGAAGCATATATTCAAGTTCAGGTTTCCTGATTCCTAGTAAAATGTCTTATACAATATATACTATATGCCATTAAATGGTAGTCACATGAAATAATTGTGACCAAAGTTATTTTTTAATATTTCTCCTAATGAAATATTACACTGTATATGTTTATAACAAGGCAAAGGTGTTCAGATTTAAAAAGAACTTTTTGATTCTTAATAGCTATCTGAAATCTTCTAACTATTAACATCTATCTGGGAGCTTAGAATACTACACACTTTCCTTAGAAGTTCTCCCAGGGTACCCCTAAAATGAGACAGAAGATGCCCCAATATACAGTTGAGGTGATTATGACATCCCCCAAATGAAGCCATAGCAATAATATCACTTATCGTGATTACAGGTATTTGACATTTGTGACTTGTATTTTCCAAAGCACTAAATCTCTGAGAATTAAAGTAGTAGATGGACCAGAAATAAAGGTTCATCATAAGAAAAGTCACAAAACACTATTAATCTCTTCATGCTATTGACTAGAGATTCAAGACCATGATTGCCATTTTCTACTCTGACCCCTAAAAAGGGACACTATAATAAATTCTAGGAACTAAGCAATTTTTTCAGGTATTTTTTTATGCAAGTAGCCTAGATATTTAGAGTTAATTTCTTCTCTTCTTAACTTTATTTTTCTGAAAAAGAAGTATTTTAATATACAGAAAGAAAGGAGGATTTTGAATTTTACTTAAAAGTAAAATATAGAACAATTTAAAGTTATCCTATAAATTTTAAAATGTATTTAATTTAAAAATCTCAGTGATAGTTTTCCTTATAAGAGACTCATCATTAGCCAACAATCACTATTACTTTTTTTATTAAAAAATAAATTTTTATTTCATAAAGTTCCAAATTCAAAACCCACATATTTTCTTTGAGCTCAATTTTAACTGACAAAACATTACTTTGTTTATAAATCTGGCAAATTTTATCAAGCATTTTCAAGAGAATTTTAGGTGAATGATTGGTTTCAATACAAAGTAAGTAGTGTCCCTTTGGACATTTCAGACTGCATTTGTAGATTTTATATATTTGGGGTAAAATTGGGAGTTCATAACCAACTTGAATCTAATGTATGAAATATGATATGTCAAGAGCTTTGTAATGTTTTGAACAACCAATAAATTAAAAAAAGAAAATATAAAATATTACTTTTGCTTGTTGACACACTTTAATAGTGCCCCATTCTTGTGTTAAAAGTGACAGAATGCCTTTATGCCTAATAAAAAGAACTGTTCTGATGTCTATCAAAGTATTGTTGCCACTGCCCTCATACTATATACTCACATCTGTGTTGAGCTTCCTGATGTTTCCATTTTAGATAATTTCTATTCTATGATTTCTTTACTTCTTGATTTTAGCTATCTCTCTTTATTAATTTGTGTTCTGTTTGGTTTTAAGTTCCCTAACTCCAGGAACCTGGTGTGAACCCTATGGTTGACTTAGATAATTCTGGACTCCTGTTTCCTTTCCTCATAATAACCCACACCACATATTTTCCTTTCACCATAATAACCCAGACCACATATTCCTTCCTTCAGTCTGGGTCTTTGGTATATAATAGGGAGGAAAATCCTTGATTAAAGTGAAGAAATTTATTGTATAAAAATTAGGTAAATAAATTTTGTTTAATAAGAGTTTTTTTTTAAAGAATATAACATAATTATATAACTCACTCTGGCCATTACCTATGATTTTGATGTTTTAATGCATAGTTTCAAGTTGAAAGTCAAATTTATTCTCAAAAACTGAGCTTCATAGATTTAAATGTTGTAAGAATGTGATCAAATTTATTGCAATAATAAACATCCTGTCAACTGGGAGAGAAGATAGTTATTCAACACTTGGACACAAACAGTATACCATGACTGAGATAGTGTTCTTATAGATTAGGAAAACTGTCAGAGAAAAAAAATGTATCCAAGGCATATCTGAATAAACTGAAATAAATACAAATATGTCCTGAAGAACTTGAGCCTAGTTATGGGAATTTAAGCCTAGGAGTAGTACTGTGAGATCAGAAGTATGCAATCTTTATCACATCAAACTTAAAAGCTTTGGCATAGCATAGGAAACAATCTATAGAGCAAAAAAGATAACCTACAGAATGGTAGAAAATTGTACATCTAACATCTCATAGCCAGAATCTGGAAGAACTCCAAACACTCAAAGCAAAAGCAAAACAGATAATCTGATTAAAAAATGAGCAATAGGCCTGCATAGACTTTTTCAAAAGGAAGACAAATGGCCAACAGATATCTGAAAAAAAAATAGTCAATATTTCCAATCATCAGTGAAATACAAATTAAAACCATAATAATATATTATTTTAACCCAGTTATAATGGCTATTATCAAAAAGAAGAATTTAGTAAATGCTACCAAAAATATAGGGAAACTGTAACCCATTCTCACTTTTGTTGGGATTACAGATTAATGCACACATTATGGAAAACAGTATGGAGGCTCCTCAAAATTTTTAAAACAGAACTACCATATGATCTGGCAAATCTTCTACTGGGTTTATCTGCAAAAGAATTGAAATCAGTAAATCTAAAACATATTTACACTCTCATATTTATTGTACCACTCACTATTCCCAATAACCCAAAATCCAGGCAACTGATGAATAGATAAAGAAAATGTGATACATACACACAATAGAAAAGTATTTAGCCTAAAAACAAATGAAACCCTGACATTTGTGAACTGGATGGATCTGGAAGTCATTATGTTAAGTGAAATAAAGAAAGCACAAAAAGAAAAATATAACATGATCTCACTACTAAGTGGAATCTAAAAATCGTTACATGATCTCATAGAAGTTTGGGAGTAGAATGGAGGTTACCAGAAGCTTAGGAGTATAGGGGAAAGGTTGGTCATCCCTTACTAAGTTACAGTTAGATGTGAGAAATAAGTTTTGGTATTCCTTGGTACAGTATGAAAGCTTCGGTATTCTATTGCACAGCTATACAAAAAAAAAAAAAAAAAAAAAAAAAGCTAAAAGAAAGGATTTTGAAGTTTTAACCACAAAGAAATGATAAATGTTTGAAGAGATAGATCTGTGTCCTTGGATTTGAACAGTCACATTGTATATATGTATTGAAATACCACATGGTACCTCATAAATATCTACATTTTTATGCATCGATTTAAAAAATAAATTTAAGAAAAGAACTAGGTAGGACTGGGGTTGTGGCTCAGTGGTAGAGCACTCGCCTAGCAAGTGTAAGGCCCTGGGTTCGATCCTCAGCTCCACATAAAAATAAATAGGGTATTGTGTTCAACTACAACTAAAAAATAAACATAAAAAAAGAACTAGGCAAACTTAAGAGGGAGAACAATTAAACAAGTACAATGGGAAAGGTCAAAATCTATAATTCAAGGCATGAGATAGGCAATTTTCTTTCCTAAAATCTTATTGGAATGACAGAAGGAGTATACAAATATACATCCATAGCTGTAATAGCAGAGATGAGAGTGTCATCAGCTATAACACTGAAGAATTTCTATAAATATAATATACGAAATTCTTTTAAAATTAAAGAAACCCTTGAGAAACAAGAAACTTAAAACCATCAAGCAATCAAAAGGACTTCCTAAAACATGAGGTATCAGACAAAAGCCTTAGAATCACTCTGGGAACAGACTGATAAGTATACAGAAGTACAAATTTAATTTTTGTCTTTAGAGTAACAGAGAAAGAATTGAAAACTAGTTGTCCCAGATTGTTAGAGTTGTTGCCAATGGCTTTTGTCCTAGAGCAATTAAGTGGCACTTCAACATTGAAGTCTGCTAAACAAGTTATTGGGAAGGAAGATAAAATTAAGCAGTGCCCCATAAATTCTGGACCCAACAAAGTATATACAGCCTCCACACCAGTAAGCATATTGCTGAAACATTCTAAAGAAAATTGACAATCAGAAAATCCCATGTAACTTTCTTCTCTGCTTAATCATCAGAACAAAGATTTCTATGCTCATAATCTGAATTTATTACTGTAGGACGAAGTTTTAATTATGCTGATGATATCTACTCCAGCTGTCAATGCTATTTATTCTAGGTCCTCATTAATAAATATGAACATGCAATTGAAAATCTACAATATGTAAGACAACCAATGGATGCAATATGGATATTCAATTAAACCAACAGAAAAATTAACCCCTGAACAAACACAGTTAACATAAGAAGGAAAACACAATTTTACAGCCACAGTAATACCCAATATTCAGAAACATTTTTTCAGTATTGCCCCCAAACCAGAAATAGTTAACAGTATATTAAGACTAGTGATACTTTGTATAAAATATAATAAACTCAATTATATCCAGAGAAATATAAAATAAGCGCATATGTGTAAATAATAAATGAAAAACAGTATTACTTACACAACAGGACTTCCTGGGGAAAGCCATGCAAGTGCAAGCCAGTCTGGGTGTCTGGCAAGAGCAGAGCTCATCGTCTGGGTTTTATTGGGGCTAAAAAGTGTGCCCAAGACAAGACTTCCAGGGAGTAGTAGTTTCAAATTTCTGCAAAGTGCCAGAAGAGAGTACACATGAGTTTTCTTATAGGCTTGTTCAGAGGGAAGGTAAAAATAGAAGAGGGAGAACCTGAACTTCCCAGGATCAAACTCCAAAATAGAGTCTTCTTTTTTACTATGAAAAGACTATAAACTTGGAGAAGATATTTGCATGAAACTAAAAATGAATTAGTATATGAATCACTATATGAAGCTAATTCAATAGAACAACAGGCAAATAAATGTTTAGCAGAAAAAGTAGCATGAAAAACCTTATAAATCCTATAAACATATAAAAATATGAATAAACTCAGTTGTGTTCAGGGAAATGTAAAATAAATGCAAAATGTGTCATCTTTTGTGGGGTACTGGGGATTGAACTCAGGAACACTCAACCACTTAGCTAGAACCTCAGCCCTATTTTGTATTTTATTTAGAGACAGGTCTCACTGAGTTGCTTAGTGCCTTGCTTTTGCTGAGGCTGGCTTTGAACTTGCAAACCTCCTACCTCAGCTTCCTGAACCACTGGGATTACAGGTGTGCACCGTTGTGCCCAGCTTAATATGCCATTTTAATAATCACCTTTTTGGACAAATTAACAAGTGAGACATATGCCAAAGGAAGCAAAGGAAGAGGAAATGAGATAACTATTTAGAAAATAGGTAACATTTCCCTACCAAAAATAAACGTATTTACACCTTGTAATCAAATAATATCACTCCTCCTTACAGGAAATCATCATATTTAATAACACATTAACCCATCTGGGAAGGTTTTTAAATTTTATTCTCTCAGGGAAACCCCAGTCCAATTAATTCAGAATCAATGGGGTTAAACCCAAACATCAATATTTTTGTAAAAGCTCTCTAGGTCTCCTCATGATACAACTAAGGGCCATAAACTTAAACTTTTGCCTTAAGAAACTCTTGTACATATGTATCAGAAGACATAAGCATAAACTATTATTGTAACTTTTTCTTTAATCATAAGGAAACCATTCTTTGGAAAACTGGGAATGGAACCACCATTTGACCCAGCTATTCCTCTTCTCGGACTATACTCAAAAGACCTAAAAAACGGCATACTACAGAACACAGCCACATCAATGTTTATAGCAGCACAATTCACTATAGCTAGACTGTGGAGCCAACCTAGATGCCCTTCAATGGATGAATGGATTTAAAAAATGTGGCATTTATACACAATGGAATAGTACTCAGCACTAAAAAATAACAGGATCATGGCATTTGCAGGGAAATGGATGGCATTAGAACAGATTATGCTAAGTGAAGTTAGCCAATCCCCAAAAAAGCAAATGCCGAATGTCTTCTCCGATATAAGGGAGGTGACTCCAAATGGGGTAGGGAGGAAGAGCATTAGAAGAAAATTACCTCTAGATAGGGAAGAGAGGTGGGAGGGAAAGGGAGGGAGAATCGAAATTGCATGGAAGAGGGAAGGAGACCCCCTTGCTATACAGAATACAGATATGATGATGTGAGGAGAAAAAAAAGAAATGGGTCACATTAGATTGGGTAGAGAGAAGTGATAGGAGGGGAGGGGAGGGGGAAGGGGGGAATGGAAGGACAGCAGAATAAAATAGACATTATTATTGCTATGGGTATATAAGTATCTGCATGACCAGTGTGATTCTGCAACCTGTACACTCAGAAAAATGAGAAATTATATTCCATCTGATTCAAATGTATGATATGTCAAAATCATTGTACTGTCATGTGTAACTAATTAAAACAAATAAAAATATCATAAGGAAACCAAAGAAAATAAAACAACAAACAAACAAACAAAAACCACAAAAGTATAGATGGTGCACCCCTATAGCCTCAGCTACTCAGGAGGCTAAGATGGATAGATCACTTGAGCACAGAACTTAGAAGCCAGTTTAGACAACACAGGGAGAGCTTGTCTCAATAAAATAAAACAAACAAAACCCCCACATAAGTTCATCCCATTTTAGGGTACATTTACTTCAGTTTTCCTATGGATTTAAATGCCAAACTGTAATATCCTCTTCTTGCTTAAAATATATTTCACTCGATGTCCCACAGTAAAATCTGGATAATTTAAGGCAATTCATTGAGTTTTTGCATGAAGAGTAGCAAAGCACCAATTTGTGACCAAATAACATCAGAATTATCTCCTGAATAATATTTTGCAGAATAATAAAAATGACTATATTTGTAATACAATAACTCCCTATTTTCTTTTGATATCTTTATATACCCTTTCCCATCCTCTATTCTTCTGTTTTATGAACCTTTTACATTTATCAGTATCACATGCTTTTAATTTCTTCAGATTTATAATATATGACAGCATTTAGAAACGCTTGTTTCCCATTTTATTCTTCTTTATAGAATAATATTTGTTTTTCCATTTGAATATTATAATCAACCTTCCTTTTTGAAAGTTCGGTTTCTACATGCATTATGATTTTTTTTACAGATTAATGTAGGAATAATTTACAGCATTATGCAATTGATAATAAAGGAATCCCTGTCTACTAGGTCTGCCTTTATATCCATGAGAAGTAATTTAAGTTTCCTTTATAAGAATCTTACAGAAATCGTAAGATTTCTACTTAACAGTACCCATGGCTATTTCATCATTTCTTTTGCTTTTGCATGTGTTCCATTATTTTAATTTTTTATAAAAACATGACATTTGTGTATTAATTTTGTAACTTGAAAAGAACCAAATTCTTCCACTTATTTTTGCTTGATTTCCTTCTAAAATTCCAAATAAGTGATCTAATACTCTAGAAATAATATAACTTTAATTCTAGTTTTGTGATAACCATCCTCTAAGATAGACGTCAATAGTCAATGTCCTCTAAATTTTTTAGCCTACATAGTCCTATGCCATAGTAACTCAGGGACGGAACCCACGTGACTAACAGAACAAGATATTATGAAGATGTACAACTTCTAGTGCCAGTGGTGAAAAGTATTTAGATTTCCTGTGGTTTCATGGATCTCTTGCTCTGCTATAAGGACACCTCAGCAATTCTGTGCAGAAAGAAACTGAGGACCTTGGTCAATAGGCAGATCTAGCTTGCCAGCCATATGAGTGAGCCCCTTATAAGGGTATCCTTCAGACCCAACAAAAATTTTAGATGATTTCAGTCCCTGCCAATATCTGACTGCCACTATTTGAGCTCTTCCAGATTTTCTTTCATACACAAATAGAACAGATAATAAGTGCCTATTGTTACATCAATAAATTTGGGTGCATTTTGTCATTAAAGTATTATAATCAATACAACTTTTCCAAGTTTTTATATCGCTTGCCTTTCTCTGTTTTAAATAAACCAGTAGGTTTCTCTAGAGTACGATTTCTGAACCTTAACAGTGTTGCCACAGGAGGACTTATGAATTCTTTGTTGTGACCTCTACTCACTAAATACTAGAGGAACTTCCCCCTCCTTGGCAATCAAACATATCCTCAGATTTTTCAAATGCTCCTTAAGAAACTGGGAGGAGTAAAATCTTTCTTAGGAACCACAGCTCCAGAGCAGTGCAGAATAAAAATGGTTCAAACCAATCTTGTACTGATTAATATGTAAAATCTGGCAATTGAGAAACAAAGCTCTCATTTGTGATATGTGCTGGTTCCTTCCACAGATGACTCTTAGTTACCAATAGAAAATTACTAAACAGTGTTGGGAAAAGAAATGCTACCTTTCCTATGTTCTGGTGCTAGTTAATTTAAGCACATTAGTAGTGTTAACAAACATCTTTTTTAGAACATTAACTCTCATACTAAGTTTTATAGTATTTTCTCACTAAAATGAGACCTGAGTATGTGTATGTGCACACATGCATACACATACGGAAACTTACAGACACAAATAATGTGTCTTAGATATCTTTTGTTAAATTTATTCCTTACTGTTTGATATTGATGCTCTTTAATAGTATTTTCAAATTTATTTTTCAGTATATTGTAGCAATTCAATTTTTATATGGACTTTCCTATCTTAAAATTTAATAAAATTCACTTTGTCCTGGTAGTTTTGTAAATTTCTGTTTGTTTTATGTTCATTAGGATTTTCTACGTAAGCAACTACATTAGCTCTGAATAAAGACAGTTCTAGAGCTTTACACTTTTCAAAAGTTGTATCCTTTTTGAAATTCCAAGAAAGATCTGAGGAGCTTCAGACATGCCACTTCACTCTGGCTGAGACAACGTGTCTTAGAGCACTCTGAGACTTAGTACCTCAATAAGTTCTCAGTCCCAGTGACCGCTGTCCTCTTGGTTTAGCAGTGTCTCCATGTAAGTATTTGTAGCCTAGTTCTCAGAGCGGACCTCACACTCACATTTTGAGCCCCACTGTGTGCTGCTTTTTTCTTTCACATACCTTACTCTACAAACTCCAAGCATGTGAACAGCTCGGACTCCGATCTCCTGGCCATGTCTTGGTTCTCTAGCTGCTTCAAGTTACGATAGGAAAGTGACTCCCACTCTGAGGGCCGTGGGAGATGTTGGGGCTGAGCTTCCTGCTTTCTTTCACTCAGGCATTAGTCATGAACAGCCTTTTTATACTTGGCATAAAAACAGTTTCCTTACATATTTTCATCAGTTTTTATTTGATTATAGCAGGACGGCGTGTCTAATATCAATTACTATACCATGGCTAGAAACAGAAATCCCTAACACAATATATGTTATGTATTGTGACTTTATTGTTTTTAAATAGCAAGTTTCTGTGTGCTTGACTTTTTAATTGGAAAGATTTATTTGTATTTAGTTATTGCAGTAGGTACCTTTATGATCACAACTCTAGAATATAATTGATACACTATCCCTTAGGCAATGTCTATTGGCTTTTTATTATACCTAATAAAAATTTGCATTCCTCCCATTTCTTCTCTGTCTCTTCCACTATTCAAATTTATATTATTTTTGTAGTTGTTCCAGTGTTTATTTGTACTCCTAAGTGAAATTTTAGCTTGGTTGCTTGATGTATCAATTATAAATTATTTGTTTCATCCTCTGGCTATAAAAATAGATGAAATCAATGTATATATACTTCCTCTCATTCCTCCTTTTTGCTTCTTCATTTATTAGTTACATTATTTTTATATTGTCATCCTTGGAAACATTTCAGATCTATTCAGTAAAGAATAATTCAAACATTTGTTTTCCTCCCTCTGCCTTTGCAGAAATGAATTCAAGTTTGACCATCAGTCCTTTTATCATTGTTTATTCAGTTTTCTGAAATAGGATTTTTTAATTCTCGCACATGTGAAAACACATATTTTCTTTATGCTTAAATGTGGCTTGGTCTTGGATAACATTTAGATGATATATGTGTGCATATATACATATATATGCTAAAGAACTTAGGTATATTGCTCTACATCCTATATGAGATGCTTTTTAACAGACACGATAACATATTATGTACATGTACATCTACATGTATATATACACATCATATACATATTTATGTATTTGTTTATATGTATGTATGTGTTATATACATGTCATACATAAACAAGAACTTTTTCTCTTCTTTGAACAACCACAATTCAAGTATTTTTTATATTAGGCAGTCATACAGCTTGGACAAAGAAATTTTTTAAGAATGAAAGGGTATAGGCAATCTCCAGGAAGACACTAAAAGAACAGAAGCATCCTGAGACAGTACCAAATACACCCATATATTCTATCTATTTCTATGTATAGAATTTTCTTGTTGTTTCACAGGCCACAAATGCAGATATACAAAAATACACATTGTCTTAGTTTCAGTTAATATCTATTAACTATAATGCACAATGAATTTTCAAAAGTTAACAAGAAAAATTTGACGATAGAAAAATGATAAAATATTGAGAATTAGAAATTCATGAGAGGAAAAGCAAAAATGTTAAAACTTCCTAAACTTCCTAGAAGCACAAATGTATACAATAAAATAGCTATGAATAGTCATTTTTCATATACAAAAATGACAAAAAAATAAAAATGTCTATTGTTGGCTGGGATATAATACAATTCATACCATGAGTGAAATATAAATTGATATAGCTTTTATGAAAATAAATTCAGCAACTTTAGTATAATTACTTTACATATAATACACAATCCCACTGCTAGAATTCTATCCCATATAACTAAAAGTGTCAATATCTAAAAATATACATGCGAGAAGGTTTATCACAGAATTATTTATATTTGTAAATAAATGGAAAACAAAATGATTGCATTTCAATTAAAACAATGCTAAAATAAGTTATGGTAGTTTTAATTTATGCAATATGAGGCTACAAAAAACAAATTATAGGTATAAAAGTTGCTCAGGAGAGTTTTCTACCATTACTATTGAATAAAAAAGGCATTCTAAAATTCAGAGACAGTTTTAAGTTCCAAGTGATTTTTATCATGACACAATAAATAAAAATTTGAATACAAAATTTGGCACATTTGTATATACTATCTATGTCTGTATAAACATTGTGAGAGTATATATTTATGAAAGGTTTAAGTGCATGAGACAAAGTGCAGATGGACACCATCTAATTTGTTGTCAGTGTGGATTATGAGGGCACTGAGGTAGTAGTTTATGTGAGTAGGATGAAGGACAATGTGGGAGATCAGAAAGGAAGAGAAAAAAAGAACAAGAGTTTACAATATAATCATGCATCATAACTGTCCCTCAATTGCATAGACATCAGTGATGTGATGTTGCAAGGAAATGTGTGTAACATGTTTCCACTTTGGTTCAAAGAAATACCTCAAACCTTGTTGTATTAAAAACACTTTGTGTAAAACACTTTTTATAAGACACATATACATCTATTTGTATATGCGCACATAAACAAATAGAAATGTGTGCAAAGATACCTACAAAATTGGTAACATTAAATATCTCATATAATGAGAGGTATTATGTTCTTTGATATTGTTATCATAGACATGTTGCTGTTGTAATTTTTAAAACAAATTAAAATATTTTCACTTTGTTGAATCCTAGAAATAGACTTCAGTAACTTTTAACAGTTTCAGATTACCTGCACTGAATCCATACCAGTGGCTCTATCCATATTATAGATACTATCAGTCATTTAGTTTCTTATTTCCTCTCTAAAACATTGCCAGACTCTCGTACACCTATCTGCTTTTTAGGAACCTTCCTTATTATTCTTCAGTTCCTCAGCTGAACAACAGTGTACCTCTGAATTACAAACTCCAACTACATTTTATCTCCTTTGGCCCAGAGCTGATTTTTCTTTTATTCTTTTCACACAATTTCATGGCACGCTCATAAACAGGTTTTAATTTCTATCTGCTGCACCATCCTTTGTTAGTGGGCCCAAGAATGTGCTTCTGCATAGAAACAACTGGATTTGGGCTTAGTGGCAAAAACTTCATGAATCATGTATGGCTCTAGCAATGTAAATACACTGAACATGTCCACTTGGAAAATATAACTGGATGTATTTTCTACTTTGAAAAATATAATTGGCTCTATTTAGTCCTTCACACAGAGGGTCTGAAAACTCTCTAGAGGGGACAGAGCTGAGAAAGCACTCAAATATATATATATATATTCCAGTGTTGGTACAATATGATAAAGTACTTTGCCTCTGAAAAAGAAAAGATACAAAAATCCTACCTGTCTATAGCCTAATCTAAGAATGACAGACACAAGGAAGCCTTGACTAGCTAATTTCCACAGTGGCCTTCACAGGAAATCAGCTCCCTTCAACTGCTTCTGGACAACAGTAGGTCTGGGTCTAGACAAACCTGCCAAAGACCCAGACACTGTACCCAATTGAGAAGAGTCCAGACAAGATCTTGCCAATCATCAAGTTAAGACAGAAATAATTAAAGTCTGAGATAATTCAAATGCAACAAAAATTTCTTTGGCATAACAAATTTCCTCATCTCACAAAGTCTCAGTTTTGCTGAGATAAAAGCAATGAAGTTGAGCTCAAAAAATGTAAATAACATTAACATTGAAAAAACTCTAACATCAATTTTAAAGGTACCAGGTTACAATAAATGTGAATGGGATTATTATGATTATTTACTTTTCTGCTTAAAAACAATGCACATGGTATGTCTGGGATTAGAAATTGAGGAAAATAAGTCTTTACTGTAAAGATATATGTTAATCTTGGAAGTAGAAGCACTAAGTTGGATGCATGCTGTAGTTGTAAGGTGTCACAGGTTAAATATTTCTCTAGTTTCTGGATTTTTTCTTCCCTGTTGCCTTTGAGATCTCCTACTAACCTTCCTTAGATAAAATCTGTGCTGTACCATTCTTTTGTCTACATTCAGTATTATATCTGAGCCTTGCTGATAGAGTAGTAAGTTGCAGGAGAAGGACTAATCTTTTGGTGAACCTGTGTTACTGAATGCTGAATGATTAATGATGCTAAATGTTAATGATGTTAAAGTTGAAAATAGAATTTTCCAACTTGGGAAGTTAAAATACCCACAAAATCATTATGAATTTTATTAGTTTTCCTTCAAAACCACAATCTTGAACATTACTATAGAATTTCCAAAGTTTCTGAGTATGACAGCATTGTGTTAAATTATTTTTTTATTATCCTGGTGACAAAGCATGGAATAGACTGACATTGAAAAAGGAAAATGATAGCAAGGTATTGGGAAAACAGTCTTTGCAAGACTATCAGGTAAACTTGAACTAAGTAGTAATAAATACAGTAGAAATTTAAAGAGGAATTTAAATGTAAAGAACTTGAAGTAAAATAAAAATTAATAGATTATTCAGTTATAGTTGATGAGGAAAGAGGAATCAAAGCTAAATATATTATTCTCATTTGCACATGATGTTTATTTTTAAATTCTCCCATGATGAACAAATACATGTTTATACATTATAATTGTCCCCAAAGTATCCTCTATGGGAAAATAACTGGTGCTGATGAATAATAAAGTCCCTGAATACATCACATAATTTTTTCCTTCAATTATTCCTTCCTGAATCACTTTAGATATGAGATATGTCTTAAGTGGAGATTCTAAAATTAATTCTATGAGCTCAGCAATCTTGAGAAGCTCATCAGGGGTATCTTGAAACAACCCAGTTATCAATGAAAGTGTGGCATTTATTACATGAATCAGGCAACAGTCTTTATATTTGAGTATACTATGTGTTTAGAATTTCTGCTTGAGACCATACTCAACTCTTTAATATTAAAATTATAAACTGACTTTAAAATGTGCTATTATCTCCCTACCAGTATTCTCCCATCCAAGTACTAACCAGGCCCGACCCTGCTTAGCTTCCGAGATCAGACGAGATCGGGCGCGTTCAGGGTGGTATGGCCGAAGACTCCCTACCAGTATTCTGAAGCAAAAAAAAGTAAATTTTAAAAACTTACTCTTATCACCAGAGAATAGGTTATTTCAGGCAGTATCATAAAGCCTGCAGATACTCAGTAGGAAACAACAAAGTCCTTCTAGCCACCACTTTCAAACTTACTGTGTTAGGCTTATTAGTCCTGGCACAGTTAAAATCACAATCACTGTGCTTATGCATACATAACTCCTTCTTTCTTTAGTTCTGCTTAGAAAGCTTTTTAAAAATATCCTACTTCTCTTGGAACCTTAAAGTAGTAAAAATAAATATCACCAAAATCCCTTTTCCTTCTTAGAAGTTTCTGGTACAGTTGTTTTCTTTTGTTCTCGATATTTTGGTTTTGTCAAAAATCGGGCTGAGATTTTCCCATCACACTCACACATGCACATCATTGATTTTGAACAAAGGTTTTTGCAACATACTAGTCCCATCCCTGGACTAAACTGTCATCAAACACAACATTTCCTACAAATTTTGGTATGATGTTTTTTAAACTCCATGACTATCATCTGCTAAGAAAAACTGGAATACTTATTAAACCTTAGGAAGATATACAATGAAAACTTAAATTTGAAAGGCACTTCTGTTATTATTAGTAGTAGTCGTGTAAATAAAAACTATTTGCAAACTCTGAATTATGATACCTACCATTTTACAAGTCATATTGTAACTATAACTTCTTAAAAACAGCATTACTGTCTGTTAGACAACAGTGAAACTGAAAATCAAGTATGGAATCTATTGCTTTAGCCAAAGTTCAGATAAACTATAATAAAAGTTTTCTCTATCAAATGAAGCCAGAGAATATGCAATATCAAAAGTACATTTATTCCATGCTTAGAGAGTTCTTAACTATGGTTTCTAGATGAATGTAAACAAGCATAAAAGAAAAAAAATAGCCAGAGCAGATGTCAAACAGACTTTTCCTTACTGGAAACCTATTGCCTGCTTGGTTGCCTTTATCATTTGAAACACTTGGGAAATGCACATTGCTGATGTGTGCATCAACACTGAGAATCTACAATTACTTTTCCAGTGGTTACTCTGGAAAACATCCAAAACCAACTGAAGATAAAAATGCCATTGCAAAGTTTGATTCAGAAGGAGATTCTATAGCTAAAGCTTATGAATTTGCATAATCAAATAACATTAATGAAAGTAGGCAGTCTCTAGCACTAAAAAACTAAAAATAAAAACTAACCTTCCCAATGACCTACCAAATAAGAGGTGAGTATGTTCCAATTATTTAGATTTCTAATATTTAAATATCTAATCTAAGGTAAAGTTTCTTTTAAAAATAAAATCAAATTCACAAGTCAAAATTTTGATTCAGAATTTTCAGTATTTCAATGATAAGAAATTAATTTTAATTCAAATAACTCGAATTGAAAATATAAATTCAATTAACTATGGAGTATAAAGCTTGTCTAGAATGGACATTTATTTGTATTACCATTAATATTGCTATTTCTTTGTACTGAAATTCAATTTTAATGAATTGAATCCCACAAAGGAAAGTTCTACAGGAGACGTTTGTTATTCATTCATTCCAAAATATTTCAACATTGAGCATATTTTAGCACTTCTTTAATAGCGTGTATTTGGCAGTTAGGATCTAGGTTGTTTACATTTATATCTTTTCATTTGTACATAGATTTCTTTTTTCTATATGGCAATCTCTTAAAGAGCAATGATTATATTATTTATTTATTCATACAAAAAATGTAATAACCACTAAATATGCACAAAGCATTGAACTAGATATTAAATAAATATAATGACCAACAAAAGGACTATATTTGAAATAGGAGGGCTTATTTTACACTTTTTTCTACACACTAATATCATAAAATTAAAGGAATTCTCAAATATTTATTTTAAATAACAAGTCCCACATACTTAATTTTAATATCATTTTCTCTGACATTAAATGAAAGAGAATTTCTTTTCAAATTTTACTATATTAGAGAAATGGACAATTTTTTTAAAAAAATGAATATGATAAATTACCAGTCTTAAAATTTTCAGAAAAACTAAAATCTAATTTGAATTTTCTGAAAATATATTTTTTCATTCTTATAAATGATTAAATAAATTGAATTTTTTGGGGGGGGAGCGTGTTGGGGATTAAACCCAGGGCTTTGAGCATGCAAGGCAAGCACTCTACCAACTGAGTTATACTCCTAGCCCATAGACTAGAATTTTAATATTTGAGTAGAAGAGATTTGGACTGGTCACTTAAGCAAGTTACATAATTGAGTACATTAAAATTTCTTCTATTTCATTACTGGTGTTAATATTGTTTTCTTAATACTGTCATTAACTTGATCTCCCTAAGGTGGAATTTTTTATTGTCTTTTTCATCTAAACATTACTAATTATACATTCTTTTTGTTTTATTTAATATTAGTTCAAAGCAGTTTGAATGCATAAATCCTTATGGAATATCATGAATTTTCTTCCCCACATTTTTAAAGTTCCTGATCACATTTAATTTGGTGGTTTTAGAAGGCTGTAGGTGCATGTGTGTAGGTGTGTTGTGTGTGAGTGGCTGTCATTTCCCTCTTGGAATAATTCCAAAGAATTCAATCTAATTTCCATTCTTTGCATAATCAAGTTTTATCAGTATTTGCAATGGTAAGTTTAATTACATGATTACAATTAGCTAACATTTGTTGAGTGCTTCACTTAATGAGAATTTTTCATAGTACTCTTTACATACAATTCTAACACGTTTCATTTATTAACACATTACATCCTTAAAGAACCAATGTTACAATTAGTAGTATTATTTCCATTTAATAAATGAGAAAACACAATAAACAGAGAAGTAACTTTCTCTTTCTAAAGACCATGACACAAGCATAGGATTTGAATATAAAATAGTTTCCTCCAGAGTGGGTGCTTTAACCTATGTGTTATTCAGCTTCCTAACTGGCATACAAAGGTTTAAAAGCAGCTAACAGTGATTTATTTTAAAGCATGCAACACAGATGGTGGTGCAGATTCACCCAATGTTCCAGAAAATAGCTAACCATCATCAAAAATTCAGCATAGAATTTAGTCACCATGCCTACAGAAAAAGAAAAAAAAAAAAAACCTGAAAATGTACACTAATTCAACAAACCTGTTACATGGAATTTAGTTATACTAGATCATTATTGTAGTCACTTCTTTATTTTGTTTTGTTTGAACAGGGTCTCACTATGTTGCTCAGGCTGGCCTGCCTCAAATTCCTGGACTTAAATTGTCCTCCTGCCTCAGCCTCCTGAGTAACTGGGATTATAGGTGCATGTCACTATGACTAGACTATTGTAAGGATATTGTGCTAAAGAGTAGTTAAGTAAAGGACAGAGTCCAGAAAATGTTGTTGATAGTGTAACTGATTCTAAAGAGAGTTACAGAACAATGCAGTCTTAGTCACTAAGTTTGATGTTAAAAAACCAAAAGTATAGAAAATATTTCCAAGGGTGTAAATATTTTTTTCGAATTATCTTCAAAATTAAGTACTTTGACTTAAAGATCAATCCTAAGGGAGCTGACTGGATGAAAAGATGCAGGGTAGTTTTTGCAAGATAATAAAAATCAGCCAATAAAATAAAATTTTGCGAGATCCCGCAAAACAAGCAACGTAGACATTTTCATATAGTGCACTCACAGATATATACATTAGAGCAAAGGCTAAGTTTCCATAATAGATACTTCTCCTTCATGTCCAGAGTATATAAGTAGTACAATTAGAGTGAGGGCAATTACTCTCTGAAGTTTTCCAAGAATATGGGTTCCTTCTATCTGTTTTGCTTTTCCATGCACCAAAGGGAAGCAAGAAGTGAAGTATTTCCTTTTTTAAATATTTAATTTCACTCTGTAATTGCACCCAACTCTCCTGGTACCTCCCAGTGATTAGAGTGTTTTTGTATAAGTAAACTTAATTAAAAACTGAGAATACTACCTAGATCTAAAATGTCAGTGAAAAGCTGTAACACGTGATGTTGCTTTATTAGTAACAGATGGGGAACATACATAGCAGAACCATGTGCCACCTCATTTACTAAATATCGCCTATTAATTATTTTATGTGACCTAAGAGCCACACATAAGAGAATACACAGTCGGAAGAGAAAATTATGCTCTCATGGAAATCACAGCTTACCAGAAGAGAAAAACAAGTAAAAGCAATAAAATACAGATATAGTTATGGTGAACCACAATATCCTAAGATGGCAGATTGGAGATATAACACGGGAAACTTATCCTGAAGGAGAAGATAAGAAAATGATGAAAGGCAAAGATTAAGAGGCTGTAGAGCCATTGATGTCCTACAAAATAGTTCAGCTTTTATCTTGAAGGTCATTATCCATACTGAAGAATTTTAAGGTGGAAAAGAGATTATAAGATATGCTTTGGGAAAACATCATTTGGTGACCTCTTTGTGAAGAACAATGTGGAAGATATGACATTGAAAACTAGAAGGAGGAGGGTCAAGAAGAAGGGGGAGTACAGAAAGTTGCTTTCCAAGCCACTTTCCTGGCCTAAGACCAGGAAAGCAGATAAACAGGTTCTCAATGAGGTAAGTAAAAAGAGGGATTTTACTAGATTTAATACTTGATTCTCAGAACAGTTTAGGAACTCAGAAGTTTGAATATAATAAAATTAAATAAGAAAATCCATAGATGATTTAGGCAGTGTCTAGAGTGGATACAATGCAGACAAATGGATAGAGGTACTAAGAAAACCCAACTTTTAGGTGGCACTGTGGCATATCTTGATATGGAGAAATCAGGGCTCAAGTACACTGTCAGTGAGTGAGGCTACACTACAGGAAAGATTATTTGGGTCTCCCAGTTGTCCACAGACAGCCAAGACTCATGCCATTTACCCCACCACACTAAGATGGTTGGCAGCTGTGAGATCAAGCCCAAGCACCCAGACCTGTGTAATCCAAGATGGGTTCTAATATAAGACCAAGCAGAGGCCTGCCACATGACTCAGAGTATGCCTAGGAAACAAGAGACATTCAGGTACAGGAAATTTTTATCCAGGGGAATATGGGACATTCAGACCCGAGAGATCCTAGGTCCCTCTCACCCATTGAGTCTGGAAGTTCACAGAAACAGCTAGGGCAGACTGGTAATTCAACTGGGAGGTGGAATTGAGTGTGCTCTTGGGGACTGAGCCCAGGAGGCTGGGAAGCATGGGATCCACAGCTGGCAATGAGGGTGAAAAATTGGCTCTTCCTCATCAGTGGAACCTAGGGGAGATTCCAGGGATGCAGACTCTCAGCATGGATCTACAG
The DNA here is from genome assembly GCF_047511675.1 of Marmota flaviventris. Lineage (NCBI taxonomy): Eukaryota > Metazoa > Chordata > Mammalia > Rodentia > Sciuridae > Marmota > Marmota flaviventris. The sequence goes on along the minus strand of NC_092499.1, from coordinate 51,952,390 downwards.
CTGCCAGGCTCTTGAAGTGTGCTGATTTAAAATCTCAGACCAATCATCACCCAACAAAGCATGAGGAGACTAACTAGACCTAAACTCCACCTTCAGGAGCTCCACCTCTGGGAACTCTGCTCACAGAATTCTACAGCAACCACCATGAGAGTGGAGCAGACAACATTCTCCAATGTGCCCCAACTCATACTGCCCAGAACTCCAACCAGTAACTTAATGAGCAACACAAAAAGAGGAAGGACTGGACAGCCTCGGCTACTACTCATGTGTGCAATAGATACCTCATTAAAAAATGGGAAGAAAGACACTTGGGAACAGATAACCAACATATATTCTTATTGACAAATTTTGACCACCACAACAGAAACAATTCCTTAATTTTTTCATTAAGAACCTCCTCCTCCTCCTCCTCCTCCTCCTCCTTCTTCTTCTTCTTCTCTCTCTCTCTCTCTCAATCTTTCTTTTGATTGTGTGATTAATGGTTTATGGACATTTGTACATGTACATATTTATCTCACTTTAATCATTTCTAGCATTTTTTGAAGGTTGTTATTTTTCATGAATCTGGGTTTTTTTGAGGGCTAGAGTTATTTTATTAGAATAATTTTGTTTTGTTTTCGTTTTTTTTCTTGTCTACTTCTCTTGATTCTCTTTCTCTCTTTTCTTTTGCTAACAGCTACATTCTATTGTTCTTTCCATAACTTTTCCATTAATATTTTATTTCTACTTTCTCTCCTCCTCCCTCAAAATCATCACATCCTACATCTCTTCTGCATTTTCTCTGTTCACCTTTTGAAATAACAAAACATCTTGCAAACTTAATGTTTTTAATCTTGGCAATTGCTTACCATATCATTTCTGTTTATTGTGCCAATTAATATTGTAGATGTCATAATGGGAATTAAGTATTTACTTTAATACTGTATATTGTTTGCATTAGTATTTGTTATTATTTGTCTCCCCAACCCATGAGTTGCTGGAAACTTTCATGAAGACTAAAAGTTTATAGTGTAGAAGATGGAGGAGTACAGAAAGTTGCTTTCTGTCACTTTGACAATATGAAAAAATAAGAAAACAAACCATCCCAAATATACCAAAATATCTGATAACAGAATGAATTGACACTACAGTGGATGAAATGTCAGAGAAGGAATTTAGAAAGTTTATAGTTAAACTGATCTAAGAGGTAAGAGATGTAAGGAATGAAAGCAGAGACAAAATGCAAGAAGTGAAAGAACACTTCAATAAAGAGATACAGATTCTGAAAAGAAACCAAACAGAACTCCACAAAATGAAGGAATCAATAAACCAATTTAAAAATTCATTGGAAAGCATCACCATCAGAATTGACTATTTGGAAGATAGAGTTTCAGGAAATAAAGGTAAAATATATAATCTTGTAAATAAAGTTGACAATGGAGGAAAAATATTAAGAGACTATGAACAGAAATTTTTAAGAAACATAAGTTAATGGGAAAAGGCCAAATTTAACATTTATCAGCCTAGATGAAGCCTTGGAGATACAAACTAAAGAAATGCAAAAACTTTTTAGGGAAATTCAGAAATTTTCCTAACCTTAGAATAAAATGGAAAATCAAATATAATCAAATATGTAAAGTTACAACAGACCCACACCAAGGCATATTATTATGAAAATGCCTTACATAAAAGAAGTAAAGAATTTTAAAGGCCATCAGAGAAAAACAAAAGGTACATTTAGAAGGAAACTAATCTGGATCTCAGCTAATCTCTCAACCCAGACCCTCAAAGCTAGGAGGTATTAGAATAAAATATACCAAGCTCTCAAAGAAAATGGATGACAATCAAAAATGCTATACCCAGCAAAATTAAGCTTCAGAATTGATGATGAAAGAAAAACCTTCCACGCTAAACAAAACTTAAAAGAATTCACAACTAGAAAGTCTGAATTACATACTCAATAAAATATTTCATAAAGAAGAAATAAAAAATAAAATTGAAAACAAGCAGAAAGAAGAAATACACTAGAATAATGGTCAACTAAATTAGAAACTAATATGAATTAAAAACTAGAAATAAATAAAAATGACAGGGAATAAAAATTATTACTCAATAATAACATTGATTGTAAATGGTCTAAATCAAAAGACATAGGATGTCAAATTGAATTTAAAAACAAGACCCCAAAATATGCTATTTCTAAGAGTCTCATATCATAGGCAAAGGCATCCACAGACTGAAGGTGAAAAGATGGGAAAAAACATATCACACACATGGATTTTATAAACAAGCAAGGGTTTTTATCATCATATCAGAGATAGTGGACTTGAAGACAAAGTTAATTAGAAGAGACAAAAAAAGATCATTTCATACTGCTTAAGGGAACTATACAACAACCAGAAATAACAACATTAATATTTATGCCCTAAACAATGGAGCATCTACTTACATAAAATAATTCATTCTCTATATCAAGTAAAAATAGACCACAACACAATAATACTGGATGACTTTAACACACCACTTACATCACTGAATAGATCTTCCAAACAAAAACTGAATAAAGAATTTATATAACTAAAAATTATAATTAATAATTTAGACTTAGCACACATATATAGAATATCTCATCCATCAATGACTGAATATGCATTCTTCTCACTGGCACATAGTTTTCTAAAATAGATCATATCTTAGGGCACAAACAACTCTTATAAATAAAAAAAAACAGATAATATCTTGCTTGCATTCTATCAGATCATAATGGAATAAAATTAGAAATCAATGATAAAATTTAAAAAATAGAAGCTATTCTAACACCTGGAAACTAAATAATATAATGTTGAATGATGAATGGATGGTAGAAGAAATCAGAAGTAAAATAAAAAGATACATAAAAGGTAAATGAGAATAATAATACAACATATCAAAGTCTCTGGGACACTATGAAGGTGGTTCTAAGAGGAAAGTTCATAACATTCAGCTCATTCACTAAAAGAATAGAAAGTCAAATAAATATCTAACATTATGTCTCAAAGACCTAAAAAAAGAAGAACAAATCAATACCAAAGCAATAGAACACAGAAAATAATTAAAATCAAAGATGAAATTGAAACAATAAATTTAAAAAATTTCAAAACAAATCAACATAACAAAAAGTTGGTTCTTTGAAAAAAATAAATAAAACTGATAAACCCTTAGCCACACTAACCAAAAGAAAGATGGAAAACACTCAAATTATTAAAATCTATGATGAAAAAGATCGTGACCAAGGACATTATTGAAATATAGAAGAAAACCAGAGAAACTATTTTGAAAATTTATACTCTAATAAATTTGAAAATTTTGAATACATTGACAAATTTCTAGAGATATATGATCCACCCAAATTGAACTAGGATGATACAGAAAATTTAAACAGATCAAATTCAAGTCACGAAATTGAAGATAATATCAAAAGCCTATACCAATAGATGACTGAGTGGATTCACTGCCAAGTTCTACAAGACCTTCAAAGAGAACTAACATCATCATCCTCAAATTATTCTATAAAATAGATAAGGAGAGAATCCTACCGAGTTTATTCTATGAAGCTGTATTACCCTGATTCCAAAATTAAATACACATCAAGGAATGAAGACTTCAGACCAATATACTGGATGAACAGAGATGTAAACTACAGGGACACAGCCACATCAGTGTTTATAGCAGCAAATTCAAAATAGCTAAACTGTGGGGCCAATCTAGAAGCCCTTCAGTGGATGAATGGATAAAAAAAAATTGTGCATTTATACACAATGGAATTTTACTCAGCAATAAAAGAGAATAAAATCATGGCATTTGCACGTAAGTGGATGGCATTGGAGAAAATAATGCTAAGTGAAATTAGCCAATCCCAAATAAACAAATGCCGAATGTTTTCTCTGATATAAGGAGGCTGACTCATAGTGGGGTAGGGATGGGGAGCAGGGAGGAATAGATGAATTCTAGATAGGGCAGAGGGGTGGGAGGGAAAGGGAGCGGGCAGGGGACTAGCAAGGATAGTGGAATGTGATACACGTCATTATCCAAAGTACGTGTATGAAGATATGAATTGGTGTCAACATACTTTATATATAAACAGGTTTATGAAAAATTGTGCTGTATATGTGTAATAAGAATTTTAATGCATTCTGCTGTCATTTATTTTTTAAAAAATCAATAAAAATGAAAAAAAATTCTGATGACATGATCCTGTAGTTCAAAAACCAAAAAACTTCACTAGAAAGCGTCCAGAACTAATAAATGAATTGAGCAAAATGACAGGATTTAAAACTAATACCCATAAATCAATTGTGTTCCCAAACATTGCTGATGAAATATAAATTAGGAGAACTATCCTATTTACAATAGCCTCAAAAAATTAAAATAAAATAAACTACTTTGGAATCCATTTAACAAAAGAGGTGAAAGATCACTACAATGAAAACTATAGAACACTAAAGAAAGAAATTGTAGAAGACACGAGAAGGTTGAAAGATCTCCCATGTTTTTGGATAGGCAGAATTAATATTGTCAAAATGGCCATACTACCAAGAGCACCATACAAATTTAATGCAATTCCTATTAATTCTGATGTTCTTCATAGAAATAGAAAAATTAGTGACTTAAATTCATTTGGAAAAATAAGAGGCCTAGAATGGCCAAAGCAATCCTTAGTGAGAAAAGTAAAGCATAAGGCATCCTAATACCAGAACTCAAATTATACTACAAAGCTACAATAATAAACACTATATTATTAACACCAAAACAGACATGAAGATCAATGGAATAGAAAACACAGAGAAAAACCCATATAAATATAGTTATCTTATACTAGACAAAGGCACACAAAAAATGCATTGGAAAAAAGCCTTTTCAACAAATGGTTCTGAGAAAACTGGAAATCCACATGTAGTAGAAGGAAATTTAGTTCCTATTTCTCATCCTGTACAAAACTCAAAGCAAAGTAGATCAAAGACAGGCATATTAGGCCAGAAACCCTGCACCTACTAGAAGAAAATGTAGGCCCAACATTCCAACATGTCAGTTTAGAAACAGTCTTCCTTAACAAGACTCCACTAAAGCACTAGAAGTAAAATAAAAATCAATAAATGGGATGGTACCAAATTAAAAAGTTTTTCACAACAAAGGAGACCATCAGAAGCATAATGAGAGAGCTTAGGAAATGGGAGAATACACCTTAGATAAGGCATTACTTTCCAGAATATGAAAAGAACTCAAAAAGTTTATACCAATATATGTATGTGTGTGTATGTATGTGTGTGTATGTATGTGTGTGTGTGTATGTGTGTGTGTGTGTGTGTGTGTGTGTATATATATATATATATATATATATATATATATATATATATATATATATATATATATATTTCCCCTAATCAATAAATGGGCAAGAAGACATATGGATGGTCAACAAATAAATGAAAAAATTGTTCAACATCACTAGCAATTAAAGAAATGCAAATTAAAACTACCCTGAGATTACATCTCAATCCATTCAAGATGTTAATTATCCAGAATACAAGTAACAATAAATGTTGATGAGGAAAAGAGCACACTCATACATTGCTGGTGGGATTGCAAATGGTGCAACCACTCATGAAAGCAGTATGGCAATTCCTCAAATAACAGGAATGGAACTACCATTTGAACAACACCTCAGAAACTTCAGAACAATTTTAAGCCACTTGCAACTCTTATTAAAAGAGTTATTCCCACTCCTATCCCAGTTTCCCTATGGGAGATCTGCTTTCCTTTTGGTAGGCTTGGAGTTCTGTATTTCCCTTTTGAATTCTCCACTTTGCCCTTTACTAAAACCTCACCTAACAAGTTTTCTTGAAACAATATCCTTGAAACCTGAACACACGTAGCATGTGGGTACAACATACATTTGTTGGAATTTAATTATTTTCTCTAGAAGAATAACACTCTGTAGGTGCTTTAACAAATTAGAAAGATATGGACCCTGGGTATCTTTCCACATATCCATGTAAATGTGAGGAAAAGTAAGATTTCTTCCAATTTCTGTCACCTGCTCTCTATGATGTAAACCTTAAGCAACACACACACACACACACACACACACACACACACATTATATAAAATAAAGAAATCTAAATCCATAATTAGAAAAATTCACTTCTTTTCAAAGGCAACATTATCTGTAAAGGTACCTTGGTTGACAATGTAAACAACCTTTTCTGATATTTTTGCATAGCAGTTTGTCTTACCTGGGGTGTACACATTCATATGGAGAAGTTCTAAGAGTGTTCTTAGATGAAAGAACCAGCTACCCATAGTCTAAATTCTTCAAAAAATGTATGCCAAAACCTTGAAATTTTCTGTTTAAAATAACTTAAAAAGTATTCCCTCCTCTTTTGTTCTTGGCTAGCAGAAGGAAAATAATAGAAAATTATATGCTCTCCTGGTGGCAGTCCAAAGCAAGATTGAGTATCAAGGTTGGTTCTTATATAAATTATTTATGTGTTAAAAATATTCTAGTTATGTTAATGCCAAAATATAATGATAGTCTAGAATACTGTAAAGTATTATATTTCTGTGAAGAGAGAAAGAATATAGCCCACTTTTATGCACTAAATAACCCATATAGTCCATATACCAAAAAAAGTAGATGTTTCTAAAATGCATGTTTTGTTTTATCACAAAGAATTTATAAGACAAATATGTTATTTAAAGTTACAATGAAGGTGCATGAATTACTTTTTGCAACATGTGGTATTAGAACAACTGATTATCCATACCCAAAAGAATTATATTGAAACCCTATGTCACCCCATACACAAAATTTAACTCAAATGAATCATAGACCAAAATGCAAGAGATAAAACTATAAAACTCTTATAAAAATATGAGACTAATTATTCACAAACTTGTGTTAGGCAAGTTTGTTTGGTAAGACATCAACATTCTGATGATAAAAAATTATAAATTGGATTTCACCAAAATTAAAAATTTGGAACTTCAAATAAAATCCACTAGGTGGGATATTTTTTTAAAAAAAAATAGACAATAACAAGTAAATGGGATAATAATAATAATAATACTAGCAAGAATGTGAGATATTTTAACTTTTCTACTATCATGACTGGGATGAACATAAAATGATAAAACCACTTTGAAAAATAACTTCACAGTTTCTCAAAATGTGAAGTGAAAAATCCAAAAGTACCAATCCTGGTGATCTACCCAAGAGAAATTAAAACATGTCTACATACAGTTTTGTTCATGAATGTTCACAGCAGCATTATCAATAACAGTACAAAATGGAAATAGATAACAATCAATGGATAAATGGAATATAAAATTTAGTATATTATACAATGGTATAATGAAATAAGTAGTGATGCATTCTATAACATAAATGGTCCTAAAAGACATGTTAAGTAATAGAAGTCATTCATAAAGGATAACATGATTAAATTTATATAAAGTTCTAGCATAGGCAAATCTTTGAGATGAAAGCTGATTAGAGATTAAGGCCAGTGGAGGAAACAGAAAAAAGTGCTGCCAATGAACGTGAAATTTCTTTGCAAAATGATAAAACTATTCAAAATTAGAGTATGATGTTGGTTCTACTACTCTGAAAATGTACAATTAAAATAGATGAATTTATGGTATATAAATGATATCTCAAGAATGTTGCTTAAAAGTAAAATATTCTACTGCTATTATGAATCATTATAAAGTTCCTTTCCTTCTCTCTTTGTGTATTTGTTGCTGACCACTTGCTCTTTTTTTTAATGCATTTTTGTTTCTGCCAAATGACTCAGTGCAGCACAAGTATCATTTTATATAAATGAACTCTGGGCATTGATATTCTGAAAAGGGAAATTCCACAGGGCATTACCATCACAAATAAAAAACAAGTATAAGAGACTATGCAAAGGTTATGGCATGAGATGATTTACTTCTTACCAAGAGACAGTCCTTTGTTCTATTCTCCATGCTAGCTATGCATGCATTTACTGACCATGTCCAAGGAAGAATGCCCATCATTATTTCATTATTGGGCATTCACTCAAAATATTTTATGAGCATTCTTTTTAAAATATAGAAAAGAATTTGAGGTTGTAAGAGGCAAATGGATTTAGCTTCTTAGGAAAGCACATGAAATTGTGTTGTACTCCCTCTCCTGATGGAATGAAATTCTCTCAAACAGAAAGACAAGGACATTTGAATTGTTTTTATATGATTTAAAATCCAAATTCATGCCCCTTCCCCACGAAGCTTCTCATGCTACAGTTCACCTGATGAAAAATATATTTATACTTTACAGAAGAAATGAAAGAAACCCCATAGGTTCTCTTTTTTTTTTCACAAAAAGTCTTTGTTTTGGTTCATTCGGGCTTTCCTTATCATTTCTATTTTCCTCTGGAAATTTTTGCCCAGAGCAATTTTTTGATAAATAAATAAAGTAAGATGGACACAGCTCATTTGCTGACATCATTTTTAAATGAAATTAAAACATATAATTTTGTATAATTCACACATTGAGAAAATTCTTAAGATAAAATAGTATGGGTTATTAAATTAATATAGTTATTCAATTTACAGCTATGTCGGGGAAAGAATATTTGGTAAATTACAATTGCTCTTACATTCCTCCATGAAAATATAATTCATAGAAATTCAAAGGAGATGACATTTTCACAATTCTTTTACTAGAAAATATCTGCTTAACTAACAAACAACTGAGTTATTTAATTCAGATTGTATAATCTTTTAATTTTTAAGTAGAGAATCATTAAAAATATTGCTATGAAGCAGGTTCATTTTGTACTGATTATCAACTTATTACTTACACATAGGCAACAAGAAAAAACAGAAGCCTGAGATTCACTGTGAGCTGGTCAGAAGGCTCAGGGAAGCTGTCCAGGCAGATGGAGTCTATCTGTGCATGCCCCAGTTGCACTGCAGCTGAGGGACCATAAAAAAAACAGCCTGCCCTGGGTTTTACATCTCAATGGGCTGAAGTGTTGAAGGACAGCCTGTTTCTAGGGTAGAAATGGAACAGAGCTCAGGCTGGTTTAGTTACTCCCTCCCTTATCTCAGGATGTTGCATTCCCCCCACATTCTAAACATATTCTTGGGAAGAATAGGAAGGAAGAGGGTAGAACTGTATAAGTTCTAGGCTACCTATAGAACAGCTCTGTATTGCTGTAGATATAGAACAATAAAAGGAACTACTGATGTCTTTTAATTACAATCTGAATGCCATCTTCACTTCTTAATCACTCAACATAACATCTCCCTCAATCTTCCTTTTCTTATCCTTTGTATTAGTCACAGTTACTGTGATAAAACACCTGAGATAATCAACTTAAAAGGAGGAAACATTTATTTCAGCTCATGGTTTCAGAGGTTTCAATCAGCTATTACTTAGCACCATTGCTTTGGGCCTGTGGCAGCATCTGGAGGGAGTCCATGGTGGAAGAGGGCTGCCAACATGGCAGCCATGAAGGAGAGAGAGACAGAGAGAGAGAGAGAAAGAGAGAGAGAGAGAGAGAGAGAAGAGAGAGAGAGAGAGAGAGAGAGAGAGAGAGAGAGAGAGAGAGAGAGAGAGATAAGGGTACAGGTCTAATAGTCCCAAAAGCCCCAGTGACCTAACTGGCTCATACTAGCCCTACCTCTTAGAAGTTCCACCATCTTCCAATAGCACCACAGGTTGGTGACCAATCCTTTAGCACATGAAACTTTTTGGGACTTCGAAGATACAGACTAGAGAGTATTCTCCTCTCCCTACTTTATTATCAAGATACCACATATTCGGTGCATTTTTAAAACAGTATACACTAAGGATTTTTTTAATTCATTTCCTACAAATATTTAAAGATCTATAATTCTTTGAAGCCATGCTATGCCCCAAATTAAAGCAAACTAATGCCTAGCACATAGATATTCTATAAGTAAATGTCTATCAATGGAAATTATTTATGAGATTTTATATACGTTGTGTTTCAGATTAGGCTTAGCATGTCAATTGCTATTTGGAACAGCATTTGAAAAAAAAAAATTTATTATTAATACTACTATACAGTTGAAATTTAGAGAATTTAACTAACTAACTAGAGGATATATCAGCTAAATTGTCTTTTTGTGTCTCATTATCTTTCTTTATTGATCACCAAACTCTTTAAAATATATTCTATTAATCCAATTAAATGCCCAGTAATGGTTGAATATTTGATATCTGTTTCAAACCAGAGATATAACCATTGAAAATGTCAAATTATTAAAAACTTTACATGCAATATTTATGATTGGATTAATTATATGGATTAATTAACTGATTATACATTGCCATTTTAAATTATGATTTTTACATACAGTCCTGAATGATAATCTTTTTGAATGCTTGTTTTCATGACAACATTATATGAAATTTTCTCTGAATTAGAATATAACTTTATATCTGATGAAATCAAATAATTATAATTTACTGTATCATTGAACATTAGAAAGCATTTAAACCTCTGGGGCCAATCTCATACATAAACACAAATGAATGTGTTTTCATCTATCATGCAAAAGGTGAAATCAGAGAGGGAACAGTAAGTGATGAGCAAGCAAAAGAGTTGGGGTCACTACGAGGGTGTAACACTAAAGGTAAATGCCATTTTTAGCACCACCAAGATCAGGGTTCTTAGTCTTGAGACTCCCAACATTGAGAGCTAATAAGAGAATCCCACATTAAGCCAGAAGTCTTTAAAAAATTATAAAATGGTTCTAAGATTGTTGACGCCTACCTTCTGATGAAACCTCATATACAAATCCTGTTTGGAGAAAGCCACAGCTCCTTCAAATAACTAGCAACCTAATTTTAAAAATGGAAGTTTACAATGAGAAGATTACTAAACACACTAGCAAAATCATGAGTCAGAGTTAATAGAAAGGACAAATAACAAATTTTAAAAGAACAGGGATTGCAATAATGAGATAGAGTCCAACTTAGTATAAATAATTTTAAAAAGTAAAATATTAAATAAACATTGATTTTAAAGTGATATACTTACAAAAACTGGCCAGGAAAATATGAGAACTTTTAAAAATAAAAGAACTTTAAGAAATAAAATATTAAAATTAAAACTGAATGTTTGAATTATTTATCTTTTATTCAGCTTTTTCATTGCTGTGATTAAAATATCTGACAAGAACAGTTTTAGAGGAGAAATGTTTATTCGGGGGCCACAGCTTCAGAGGTCTCAGTCCATAGATAGGCTGAATCTGCTACTGTCAGCCCAAGGTGAGGCAAAACAACATGGCGCAGGTTTAATTTTTTTCCTATGTATGTTAAGAATATTTAAAATCTACTCTTAGCCATTTTCAATTATATGATATATATTCTTAATAACCATTGTCACCATAATCCACAATAGACTTCTTGACCTTATTCCTCCTGTGTAACTGGATATTTGCATCCTTTGACTAAAATATCTTTAATCTCTCCAACCTTCAGCTTCTGATAATCACCATTTCACCGTTTCTATGGGTCTGACATTGTCAAAGTCCACACGTAAAGTGATATCATGTACTAGTTTTCATTACGTACCTGAGTTATTTCACCTAAAAAATGTCTTCCAGGTTCATCTCTGTTGTCACAAATGACAGGCTTTACTTCTTTATGGCTAGATAGTCTTCCATTGTGTCTATATGCCATACTTTCTTTATCCATTCGTTAGTTGATGGATGCTCAAGTTGCTTATATATATTGACTATGGAGAGTAATACTGCAATAAACATGGGAGTACAGATATTTCTGTGACAGTCTGGTTTCTTATCTCTTAGATATATATCCAATAGTGGGATAACTGGATCAAATGATAATTCTATTTTTAATATTTTGAGGAACTCCCATATCATTTTCCATAATGGCTGTGCTAATTTACATCTCACCAAAAATGAGCAAGAGTCCTCTTTTTTCCATATTCTAACACTTGTTTATGTTTATTATGGTTTAGATGTGATGTGTCCCACAAAAGCTCCTGTGTGAGACAATGCAAGAAAGTTTAGGAGTGGAATGGTTGGGTCATGAAAGTTTAACCTAATCAGTGCATTCATCCCCTGACGTCCCCTAATAGGGATTAGCAGGGTAGTAACTGTAGGTAGGTAGGGTGTGGCTACAGGAGGTGGGTCACTGGGGCATGCCTCTGGGGTATATGTTTTGTTTTGCTTTTGCAGAGGGGAGGGCTCTCTCTCTCTCTCTCTCTGCTTCCTGGTTCTATGTCCAAAATGTTTTTCTCTGCCACACTCTTCTGCCAGAATATTCTGCTTCATCTGAGGCCCAAAGCAATGAAATCAGGCATCTATGGATTGAGAACTCTGAAACCATGAGTCCCAAAATAAATTTTACATCCTCTAAAATTGTTCTTGTCAGGTCTTTTGGTCATAGCAGTGAAAAAGTTGACTAAATGTTTTATCTATGATAATAACTATTCTAATAGATATGGATAATATCTTATCATTTTAATTGGTATTTCCCTTATTGATTAGTAGTACTAATCATCTTTCATATTCAATGCCTTCGTGTCCCTTTCTATGTACTCTTTTGAGAAATGTCTAGTCAGGTCCTTTTCCCATTTTCTAATCAGGCTGGTTTTTGTTTTGTTTTTTTTAAACTATTGAGTTAAAGTGATTTCTTACCTTTCTGAATATTAACCCCTTATTTGGTGTATGGTTTACAAATATATACTCTCAATCTGTCTATTGTCTTTGTCCCTGTTACCATTTCTGTGCAGAAACGTTTTAATGTTTGTTGCCTGTGCTTTTGGGGTCCTATACAAAAAAATTATTCCCTAGGCCAATGTCAGGAAGTTTTCCGATATTTTTTCCTATTTCTTTTATGGTTTGGGGTCTTCTGTTGAAGTCTTTAATTCATTTTGAGTTGATTTTTATATATGGTAGGAGATAAGGGTCTAATTTCATTTTTCTGCACAAGGATATCAATTTTCCAACTCTTATTGAAGATATTGCTCTTTCCCTATTATATGCTCTTGGCATGTTTTTCAAAAATAAATCAATCATAAATTAGTGAATATATTTCTGGGGTTTCTGTTCTGTTCCATTGGTTAGTCTGCTTTAGTATGAAAACGATTTTGATTACTATATCTTTGTAGTACATTGTGGAATCAGGAAGTTTAATGTCTTTATGAGTTGAATTATTTATTGTCCAAAATCATCTGTTGAAGTCCTTGAATCCAATATCTCAAAACATGCTCATATGTGGAGAGTTTCAATGATGTAATTACGGTTAAAAGAAGTCATTATGGTGGTCTTTAATCCAATATGACTAGTTTTCTTATAAGAAGAGGAGATTGGGATGCAAATATGCTCAATGGGAAAACTACATGAAGACCCAGGGAAAAAAATGGTCATCTAAAACTAAGGAGAGATTCTAAAGCTTCCTTCACTTCAGAAAAAAACAAACCAGTTGACATCTTGATCTGTGAGGAAATAAATTTCTGTTGTTTAAGCAACCTAGTCTGTGGTATTTTGTATGGCAGTCCTAGTAAACGAATAACATATTGAATCTCCACCACTGTTTGCCATATGAGTGGCTCATTATTTAAGTCTGAAAAGTGTAACAGGCCTTAAACTTCAAAGTAAATTACATTTAATTCCATTTCTTATCAAATGCTTGTGAAATTTTGAATCAAGTATATCTTGGATTAAAAGGCCACAAAACTAGTCAATAGGCAAATCCTTTTATTTGGACTTTCCTTTCTTCCTCCCCACTGATAGTCTGCTTTGATTTTTAAATCTGACTTTACCATTTATTTGCTTTGAATCCATAGATAAGTTTCTCAATCTCTTTGGCTTAATGTCCTCAGTGGTAAAATGCAGATAATTATGTCTGCCTCACATGGCTATTATGAGAACAATATTAATGACATAGGCTGTCTGACTGATAACTATAGGAAATAACTGGAAGTTGCAGACAATAACTTCAGGAAGAAATTTTCCCAACCTAATACTCTATCAAGTAAAATTACAATTTCCTGGCCAATAGATAAGATATTTGAATTATTTTTTTATGATTATTGAGTTTAAGGTACTTTCAATCTATAAAACAAATTATGTAGTTATGCATTTTAAATAAGTCATTTTATTGCATTTTAATTAATAAGATACTCAATATGGTAATAAGTGTGTAGTAATTTAATATGCAACAAATGCTGGAATTGCATACCAACCCTATGGATTAAATTCATTTAAGTTTGAGATACTAGTCAGTAAATATTAATATGTGAAGATGAAATGGTAGAATTTAATTTAGATGAAGTTTTGGGTTCACCTGATTTGACTCACTCATTTTCTAAGACAGTCTCTGAATTCCAAATCCTTTTAGCAGCTGAACACAAACATCAGATTTTATTGGTAGAATATTTTGCTTAGTGCTAAAGCATACAAAGTGTACTTTTGCTACAGGCATGGTTTTTATTTTTTATAAAGCTCTGGTGTGGAATGTACTTTCAGTGATATAAAAATAAAAACAGCAAATAGCAAAGCACAAGGAAACAATAGCAATATTATTTTGCAAACTCTCCCCTGATCTGTAACTAATCTGGTTAGTTTGGCTTAGAAGATTCGTTTTAGTGTATGCAATATTCTTCTCAGAAAATATTTAACTAGCACAAATTCAAATGATAACTTAGATGAAGAATAAATATGAAGAGGAGAAGATTTTTATCACCTGGATATGGCCTGATGTTTAAATCTGTTTTTTGCAAAGCAGAAATGTCAAGTTATTTAAATCCATTATGACATTTTTTAATTATGAGACCCAGAAATAATACTTGGAAAATCTTGTTTGAATTATTTTATTTTAAAAAAGTATAATTACTGAAATTATACCCTATAAAAATTATATGCAATACTGTCACCATTACTATTTAGTTCTAAGTAAACTTTTCAGACAGGAAACATTTTTTAAGTAATCACTTTAATGTATAATAATCACATATTGCATTTTTTTTCTAGTGGTTCTCTATGCTACAACTTCCTGTACCTTTTTGAGGAGTGGGATGGGGGGGGGGCACTGGGGATTGAACCCAGGGGTGCTTTAGTATTGAGTTACATCCCCAGCCCTTTCTATTTTCTATTTTTGGATTGGTCTTGCTGAGTTGGATCTCACTAAATTGCTGAGCCTGGCCTTAAAATTTTGACCCTCCTGCCTCATTCTTCCCAGAAGCTGCAATTTTAGGCACTGCACCTGGCTTGCTTTATTCATTTTGAAAAGTATCAGTATTAAATACTTAAAAAGTGGCAGAAAAATCCCTCTTGGACAGTGTGGTTTGCATGTTAACAAGACCTCATGCTAATTCTTTACATAGTGAACTATTATACATAATAATTTAAATATTAAACTATAATTAAATAAATATATTTAGTTTACATTGATAATACTTCATTATTTCACTTGGTTAACACTACCCTTGTAATATCAACTAGATAACATGAAAAATATAGACCTCAGTAAACATGCAAATTATCCAAAATCACAAGAAGAAAAGACAAAAATAAAATGCAAGAGTTAACTTATTTTTGTTACAGAGCAAGGTGTTGAGAGCCACAGCCGAAGGGGCCCCAGCAAACTTTCAGACTGCCAGCTGATGATTGGCTCACAGCGCCCCAGCAACATCTAGCTGATTGGCTCCTCTACGATGATGCTCATTGGGCTGTTTCCCCACCCTTTCAGACTGCCAGCTGATGATTGGCTCACAGCGGCCCCAGCAACATCTAGCTGATTGGCTCCTCTGCGGTGATGCTCATTGGGCTGTTTCCCTGCCCTTTCAGGCCACGGAGCTGCTCATTGGGGGACTTTTTTGGCTCCGCCCACACGACCCAGCCAATGGGCCTCAAGAGCAGGAGGATTGTGGGAGGTGGAGAGGCTTGTGGTTGAGAGAGAGGCTTGTGGGAAGCCGGTGGTGGCAATTGGGCTCTGAGGGTTTTTCCTGAGGAGCGGTTTTGTTTGGCGTGTGTGGTTCTAAAAATAAAGTTCGTTTCTTTTGACAAGTGGCTCCTGAATTGTGCCCAGCCAGACTGTGGCAGCAAGGTCTACCCACAGAACCAAAGTGGCCACCTGTAACCACCTGCTCTTTGCAAACCCACAGGAAGAATTTCAATCTAGTCACACATAGTAGTAAGCAGAAGTTTATAAGGGAAAGGAAAAAGTTAAAAGGGACATTGTTATGGGAAAAAGAGAGTGGGTCCTCTCAGGAGAGGGATGATGCAACCCCTGATCCTGGCCTCCAGTTTTACTGGAAGAAATTTCCAGAGAGTCCTGCCCAGGTCAAGCTCTGTACTTTTGACTAACAACAGGATTTCACTAGATTTCCTAATCTCCACTGCATATGCTATTACCCATAGGCACGCAGGCAAAACCCAGACAGGTGAAATTTTACTAATATAATGACATGCAAAATTTCCAAAGGCAATTCTGGGTCACAGTGGCCTATGCTGACATGTTCTAATTAAAACTTGTTCTTACAGATTTTATGGTTGGTGGGCTTTACTTCTAATGATACTGTCTTCCTGAGTTCTGGAACCTTTGGTCTACATAAGTGTCACAAGAGTCACCCCTTGGGGGGTAACTTGCTCTCTTGTATTGGCAAGGAGGTGTCTTTGGGCTTGCATTTCTCCTACAGATAACAGGTTGCTTGCTGGAGAATGTAACATGTCCTATTGACTTAAGTCAGAGCAGGGCCAGAGAGGCTCTAAGTAAATTACTTTTTAAAAGAAAGCACTGTCTATAGATTTATCCCTTTACCCTCAGGTTCCCACTGCTTATGTCTGCCTACTACCTATCAATTTTATCACAAATTAATGCATCCTCATGTATTACTGTATTGGAGTCATACATTTAGAATCCAGTTAGGACAGATTGTACCATTTATTCAGAGAAGAAACAGATATGACTTATCATCATTACTTTGAAATCAGTGAAAAGTCAACATGAGACTAAAAACTGCTGCTTTTCTGGGAACACTGAAATTATACACTGTAAAGAACTGAACACAAATGGATAAATAAAATGAATCTATGAAATTACCTAGAAATATTTAAAATTAGTATATGGTATGTATTAAATCTCTAGAAGTTTTGACTAATAATTAAGGAAATTAAGTTTATCTCTGAAAATAATCAAGATAAAATACAGATGATCTTTTTCAGAAACAGCTGTTAACTATCTAAATCTTTTAATAAGTCTATAGTAAAAAAAATCAGCCCTAGAGAAAGTTATGAAAATTTTTTAAAAATACTAATAATTTTATTTACCTCTTTTCAATGTAATAGTCACAAAATATAAAAATGCAACCTGACATATATTGTCATTTGTTAAATACAAATAAGTAAACTTGAATCCCAAAGTATTAGATTACCAATAATGACTCTACCTAATATCTTTGCAGATATCTGAACTACAACCAAATCTGTGACTTAAAAATAATTTTCCATTTGCTGAATATATAACAATCACTAAAGACATATTTGATAATTTGATGACCATTGTATAAAGGAATATTGTAACATCTTTAAAAAAAGAGTTCACTTGACATTTTTTTAAGTGTACCCAAATTACTGCAGGTGATTGTTCATTGAATTTTCACTGTTGTGTAAGAACATCCCTTTGTGTTCATTCTGCTGTCAAAATAATTTGAATCATTTCTTGTTTTGTGCTAATGCAGTTACTATGAACTATGAATGTTTCTGCATATATCTCCTGGTACACCTGTGGAAGAATGTGTGGTCTCTGTTAAGATCCCTGGAGTGGCATTGTCCAGCATAAAGAGAACCATGCACAGCTTCACAAGGTAACTTTCAACTGTTTCCCAAAGCAGTTACACCAATTACAAGCTGACATCAGTGTAAGAGATTTTTTTGATTAACCTTCTCAGAAAATCTTGAGATTTTAATTTTTGCCATTCTAGATGTGTCAAATACTATGCCTCTATGACTTTGATTAGCACTTTCATGACTACCAATGAAGTAGAAAATAATTTCTTTTGTTTATTGACCATTCCTCTTTTCTCATCTATAAAAATGTTTATTATTCTGTTGGCTAATTTCCCTATCAACTTGTTTACTTTTAATCAATGCATACTTATTATTACGCATTGTTATTTATTATTTAAATAATGATTCTCTGAGAGTTACACATTATATATGAAAAATGTCTTCTACCCAGAGTGTGGTATGTCTTCATTTCCTTCAGTGTCTTTAGAAATATAGTATTTAAACATAATATAATAGAATTATCATTTTAATGGTTGACATGTTCATGGCTTCTTTAAAAAACCATTCCTCATCTTGAATTAAGAATGTTTTTAATATTAATAAATTAGTAATATTAGTAAAAAAATATTTCTGTATTTTCTTCTAAAATTGTTCTGTTTTTCATATGCCTCCTTTTCTTTTTATGTGGATCTTTTACCCTTGACCTAAGATTGAATCAAGCTATAGCAACCATATCAAAACATGTAATTAATTATTTTGACATTTGTTTAAAATACAAGGAAAATTTCACAGGAACACAAATATAGTAGTCTACAGATTCACATACAGACATCTATTGTCTATTAACAGATACCATGCTTTCTTTTAAAGTCCCTAGGCATAATGTGCAAAACCCATTGGTAAATTGGGTGTTAAAAAAAAGAGTGTAAGTAACTACAAAACTAATAGTCCACTTTACAGATACTGAACAAAATTAACAAAAACAGAAATTAATGTGTAAGATTTAAACATGAGGCAGACTTAGACAGAAAAACACTTGGTAATTTGATAATACTCTTCTACATGACTCTTGAACAAAATAGACAATTAACATCACAGGTAAACAGAAGATAATTTTTGGAACATTTTATATAAAAGCTTATTTAAACAAAAATGTCACTTAATATTTAAACAAGAAAAAAGGAAGGAAACAAAATTTTTCAATCAAGAATTTAGAAAATGAACAGCAATACAAACCTGAGGAAACAATAAGTGTATTAATTAGATAAAATTTAATAAAGAATTGATAAATGAAGAACTCTTCCGGGAAGGGAAAAACTAGGCAATACACAAAACCAATCACATCAATACTGGTAGGAAAATTTGAGAGACACAACAAAATCTCTGCACTAAGATTTCTAGTGTGTGAATGCATAGTTGTAATAGACATACTTAGCAATGTAGCAGAGCTGATTCACATATTGAGGGACATTATGACAATAAAGGTCACATAAAAGCTTTTGACTATCTCCTCTAAAAAAAATAATACATAAAAAAGCAATATTACAGTTTCCTAGTACAGAAGTAGGTTCTTATAACGAAAGCCCAAGATCCGCTGTAGCTCTGCAAGGAGAGAGGAAGAGTAACCATCATGAAATACATCATAGAGTTCTCCAAAATAAAGGCTGTGACTGTGCAGGGAAAGGATTCTGCCAAAGCTATATCCCATCTGTAGGAAGGGTAATTCCCTGACTCTAGTGCAATTTAGTCTTCCTGCCTCATCTACAAAACAATATCAACAACAATAAAAACCATAGAGTCAATAGCTGTCAGTGCCTTAAGGACACAGATTTAGAACACTGCATATTTAGTATGAATCTGGGGGGTCAGCTTGACCCCTGGAGAAGCGCTTGTGAAGGACACAGAACCAAGACAGAGGCCTACTGAAAGACTGAGTTTAATAAGAAAGCTACAGAATGTTCCTTTTACCCTTACTCTTTACTACTACACCAACAGGTTTTAGTGTAATGAAAGAGTACATAAGCTGAGAGAGAGAGCTACAAGATAGCTATTGTTGTTGAGAGGAGGTACTTAGTGAAATCAAAAGTTAAGAGGGAAGATAAATAAAAAGACAAAAAGACATTAGTGAATTGTGAAGCCTCTCATACCTACACCTAGAGCAAACATTAAATACAGTCTAACTCTTAATTTGACCAACATGAATCTTTTCATTAAGGGCCTCATTACTTAAGATCCAATTATCAAATACAAGGCAAGGCATCACAAAAAGCAAGATGAAAACACAGTTTAAAAATGACAAAACAATTTTCAGAACCAAAAATGACAATATTTTATATAATTGTCAGACATGATATTTAAAAAATTATTTATATGCAAAGTAATTTAATAGATAAAAGTAGATGAACACAGGAACAGATGAGTCATGGAAATTCTAAGTATCTAAAGGAGCAACCAGAGATTTAAAATACACACACACAGAGTAACAGCAAGGAAACAGACCTCTGAGGAGCTCAATAGTAGACTGGGCACAGCTGGAGAATCATTGGGCTCCAAAACAAGTCAATTAAAACTTCCTAAACTGAAGTGTAAAGAAGTAAAATAAATAACAAAAAACTTAACAAAATCCAAGAACTATAGAAAATTTTCAAAGGAATAGCAAACACATCATTGGAACACCGTAAAAGAAGACACTAACATAAAATTTTGAATGATAATTATCAAAAACATTTTTTAAGTTAATGACATGGCAAACCACAGATGAAGGAAACTCAGAGGAAAACAATTACTAAAAATAAAACTATGTCTAGGAATATCATATTCAAACTGCATAAAAACATAAAACAGAAAACCAAACACACACACACACACACACACACACACAAAGAGCAACAACAAAACTTGTCTATAGAGGGACAAAGAATTACATATTCTCAACAGAAACCACAAAATCAAAAAGAGAATTGGGCAAAATACTTGAGGTATTAAAAAAAATTCTGAAAATGTAGAAATAAAGACTTTTTTCAAACAAAATCTGAGGAAATTCATGACCAACAGATCTGCCCTACAAAAATGTTAATTTAAAAAAAAAACAAGTTCTCTAGGCAAATAAAAAGAAATTATAAAGGTCAAAAATTAGACCTACGTAAGGAAAAGGAGAGCACAGGAGAAGGGATGGATTAAGGTTAAAACTGGCTTTTATTTTTCTTATTCTTTATTGATCTGAAGGATAACTATTTAAGGCAACAATAGTACAATATATGGGCCAAATATAGCATATGTCTAAGTGAAATGAATGACATAAATATCAGAAGTGACAAAAAGAGAACGTGGAAATATTCTTATAAATTACCTGTGACACAATTGGAGTGATAGAGTGCTATTTGAAGATGGGCTTATGCTAGATAAAGTGGTATATTTTAAAATCTGGGTCAATAACATAAGAAGAAAGAAACTATGCTAAGAGATAAAATGGAACCATATAAAGTACTAAGTTAAAACACAGAAGACAGTAAAAGATAATGAGGGAAAGAAACAAAGAACAAAAGCAAACAATAGAAAACAAATATTAATATGGTGAATATTCATTCAAGTTTTATCAATAATAACTTCAAAATGTCTAAACACACCAACTAAAAGAAGTTTTCAGGATGGGCACTTTATGTTGTCTGTAAGAAATTCATCTTAAATATGAAGACTCACATAATTTAAAAGTAAATTTCTGGAGAAAGATCTACTAAGCTAACACTAATCAAAATGAAGCTGGAATAGTTATGTATTGATATCAGAAAGCAGACTTTAGAGCAAAGACTATGAAAGATAAAGAAATAATAAAGGGGATAATTGTTCAGAAAGACATAAAAATCCTAAATGGGTATGTACTTAATAAGACAGCATCAAAATGCAAAATCCAAAGCTTGATGGGGCTGAAAGGAGAGCTAAACAAGTCTTTGTTAAGGTGTATACAGTAACCCTCTCTCTATCAGTAGTTGATCAATCAAGGAGCTAGAAAATAGTAAGAATATGCATGAACCAAGGATCTCTACCCATCAGCTTGTTGAAATTGACATTTACAGAATATTCCATCCAACAATGGCAGAATTTACATCCTCAAAGTCACATGAAAATTTCACAAAGTTATAACACTTTTTGGCTCATAAAACATACTTAAAATTTATTAAAAATTCAGAATTATACAAAAAGTTTTCCTCTGTCATAATAAACTTTAAAGGATGTTTTGAAAATCCCTCAATATTATAAAATGAGTGACACAGTTCTAAACAACCCCCTACCCAAAGAATTCTCAAGAGAAATTTAGAAATATTTTGAAGTAAATGAAAATGAAAATGCAGATTACAAAAATTTGTGCAATATAGCTGAGCAATACTTAGATGGAAGAATTTATATCATTAAATTCTTATATTGGAAAAGAAGTTCTAAAATCAATAACCCAAGTTTCAGTAAAAGCAGAGAAAGTGAAATCCTAAAGCAAACAAGAACCGGGCAGGGGTGAAAATCATCAAAATTAAAGCAGAAGTCAAAAAATTGAAAAGCAGTAAATAATAGAGAAATTCAAATGAAACCTCAGTTGATATTTTGACAATATCTATAAATTAATAAAAATTCTAGCCAGGCTAACAAGAAAATAAATGAAGAGAACACATAATGAGCCAACATCATAAAGGAAAGAGAGATTATCATTACTAATCATGTAGATTTTAAAGATGATAAAAGAGCACTATAAACAATCCACCCTATGCCTACAAAACTGGTAGCCTAGATGAAGTGGACCAACTACATAAAAAAACACAAACTAACAAAATTCACAAAAGAAAAAGAAAGTCTGAATAGCACTATATATTTACTAAGAAATTGAATCAATAATTAATAACCTTCCAAATAGGAAAGTATAAATCTCCAGTGGTTCACTGGTGAGTTTTACCCTAAATTTATAGTTTTGCAAGTTCTCCACAGTCTCTGCCAAAACATAGAAGCAGAGAGAATACTGCCTAACACATTCTATAAGACCAACATCACCCTAACCAGATAAAGAAAACTATAGGTCACTCTCTCTCAGTAACACAAACACAAAATCCCTCAACAAAATATTAGCAAGTAAATTACAACAAAATGTGAAAACGTACATGTTGACAAAGTGAGATTTATTCTAGGTATGAAAGCCTGGTTCAACATTTTAAAATATACTCAACATGATCCACTACATGAACATGCTGAAAGAAGAAAATATGAGTTGAAGTAGAAAAATTATTTGGCAAAAATACAATATCTATTCATAATAAAAATCAAAAGTTTTTGTCTTATAAAGAACATCTACAAAACACCTAATGAAAATATTATACTTAATGTGAGCAATTGAATGATTTTTCCAAAAGAAAAGCAAGATTGCCCCTTTTCAATATTTGTATTCAACATCATATGAGAAACCCTCACCAGTTCAAGAATAAAAAATACATATACATTGAAAGGAAGAAACAAGATATCTTTATTTTCAAATGACATTGTTATCTATGTAGAAAATCCAAAAGAAAACAAAAACAAAAACTCTTAGAAATAAGTGCATATAGCAAGGTCATAGTATGCAAGGTCAATAGTTGAAAATCCATTTTGGCCTCATAAAATGTGTTTGGAAGTATGTCCTCTGCTTGTGTTGTTTGGGATAGTTTAAGAGCTAGGTTATAAAAGGGTGGTGGTAGAAGGAGAGGTGGACACTGGAAATGTAGGCAAGAAGGTACCAAGTGGCAATGTACAGGATAAGCAAGTTTAGAGATCTACTGCACAACGTGAGGCCCGGGGTGATGAAATTGTACTATGTATGGTACTTTTATTAAATGAGCGTATTTCAGCTATTCTTGCTATAAAATCAAAACATGGGCAGTGTAAGATGTGGGATGATGATGTGCTAATTTTCTTCAATGTAGTAACATTTTTATTCTGAATATCTTGCAAAATTATTCTCAAGTTTGTATGAAAAGACAAAGAATTTAGATAGCCATAATACTAAGTATAACAAATTTGGAGAAACTGCACTACTCAAAATCAATAACCTACAACTTCAGTAAAAAACCTAGGGTCTCCTAAAATGTATGTAATCACTTTGCCTAGACACCCTGACTTAACAGAGACTTATAATTTTGCCTCCACCAATTAGATGCACTCACAGGACAGTTGAGTGAGGACATTAGATATGCAAGGGAAGGAGCAGAACACGGAATATCCATGCCTGTGTGAATCAAGGCAAAGACACTGGTCCTGTGTTTGTCAATGCAGCACTGGCTTCCTATCACAGTAGATTCTGGATTTAAGTAGACAGAGATGCTACTGGAGCCTACCGCATAGCTAATGCCTATCTGTTTCAGAGCTACCTGAATGTAGTGGAAACATTCCACTTCTGTGTTTTGATTTTAATACTAGTTGGTCTTGGAAACTCAGTTTCGAGTCTTCAGCCCTCTCAACAACTTTGGTCTAATTACACCCTCCACTAAATAAAATTTGGTTTAAACCAACTAGCGCAATTTCTTTTGTCTGAAATAAAACCTCATAAAACCAAAATGAGCAATTTATAAATGCCTATTATTTATAAGTGGCCCCAAGACATGTACCATGTTCCAACTTTTTAAAATATTCTTGCTACTAAATTATATATAGTCCTACAAAAAGCAAGAACTGTGCATGTCAACTTATTCTTACCTTCTCACTCAACAGATTGTATAAATGCACTTTTGGGGGAATAAAATAATATGTATCTTTTTTCATCCTCAGACATGTCATTGACCTGTGAGAATATCCGTATCAAGTTTTATGAGTGCTGTATTTTTTTATTACAGGAAGAAATTGAAGGAAACTTCCTCCCTATTTGTTATTCATGGACTTCAAAACTATATATAATGAAAATACATGATTAGATATTCAGAGAAATATTGGAGGATTTGGTGACAGGAAAAGTTGGTTGAAGCTAGTGTACGTCATGTTCACTGTCAGGTAAAGTTCATCCAAATACAAAAACAGGACAACAATTTAAGGTACCAAAAATCCTTAAAAGGTAAATGCAGTATTTTTTATTAGAATGTCACAACTTTCTGAATCACATTCAGAAGAGGACATTTGAATGCTGTGATTTATCATTTGTGGAAATTAATTATCCAATGCAACTCTTTAAAGTCACTTCAGATAATTAGCTGTCAGTGCCCGATATCATTAGTCAACACTGTTAAATACAATTATATGCCTGACAGGAAGATCACCACATTTTCCCTAAAACGTCTCCTTCCTTTTTTGTGCCTATGGACTCTTTCATTATATCCTGAGGAAGAAACTAACTAACTAGGTGTTCAGTGTGATCACAGCAGTTTTAGCTCTGTGATCACATAGAGCTCAGGCACTCATCAAGTTTACACTGTGCTATTAATACAAAATTCTCAAGCAGACAATCAAAGGCAGGCTTTCAGGAATCTATTTTATTTCATGCAAATTACACACTGCCAGATTTATTTGGTGGGGCTGTTGTTTTCATTTTTGTTGTTGTGATTGTTATTGGTTTTCCAGCTAGGTTAAATTTCAAAATTATCATTTTGACATAAATAAAATTCCTTTTTTTTTTTTTTTGGTTATTTCTAAGGAGAACTCTACGGAGGCAAATATACCGCTAAGATACACAAAACTGAGAATAATTTGCAATATGTTCAGAAACCATAAAGCATCTATTAAAAAGGTCAATTTCATTCTTCAGTTCCTCCCTTTTCCTGTCCCTTCATATGACCCAGCTACACCACTCCCTGGTATTTATCCTGAAGAATTAAAGCCAGCATACCATAGTGACACAGGCAGACCCATCTTTACAGAGGTGCAGTTCACAATAGCCAAGCTATAGACCCAGCCTGTGCCATGGACAGATGAATGGATAAAGAAAATGAGGAATATGAACACAATGAAGTTTTATTCATCCACAAAGAAAAACAAAAGTATATCATTTAGAGGAAATGGATGGAGATTAAGGGTATTATGTTAAGAGAAATAAATCAGACTCAAAAAGTCAAGAGTCTCATTTGTGGAAGTTAGAAAAAAGGAAAAGAAAAGCAATAGAGGAGTTGGGGAAATCTCACAGAAACAGAAGAGAGATCAGCAGAGTAGAGGAGGAGATAAAGGGAGGGAGGAGGGGAGGAAAAAGGGAGGTATTGGGGAATTAAATTAACCAAATTACATTACGCGCCCAGATGAATATGTCACAATGAATCCCACTATTATATACAATTATAATGTACCAATAAAAATTAAGAACAAGAAGTTTGATGGGACTTATTTGTCAAATCTTCACATCAAGTTACTCAGAATTTAAGAGTTATATAATGTATATAGATCCATTTGTGAGCTGCAGACCCTGGGTTTGGAAAATACTCTGTAGGCCCAGATAACACTTAAAATAAAATGTAAGTTATAAGCAATTCATATTATAATTGGTCCTTAAAGATGTGACACAGATCTCCATCTACCATCTATTACAGCAGTTGCTAAAAAAATTAAATATAAATTAATAAAATTTTAATTAAATGTAAAGCTGAGTTCCCCATTGCAAATGCTCAACAGCCACTTTGGCTAGTGGTTACCATCTCAAAAAGACCTACATATAATATTTTTATCACTGCAAAAGTTCTATTGGATCTCTCTGGTCTAAACAGTTTACATATATAAACATTTTTTTCCAATTTTACAATCATTTTAATTTTATGCTTGTTATTTACTTGAAAATAACATGTTTTGCTTTTGTTGTGTCCCATTTTCATTAATTATTTCCATTCTTTATTTTCTTTTACATATGTTTTAGTCAGTTTTTCCACTCCCTTAACCTAAAGACCTGGCAAGAACAATTAGAGAAGGAAAAGTTTATTTGGGGGCTCAGAGTTGCAGAGGTCTTAGTCCATAGACTGCCAACTTCATTCTTTGAGGGTACATGGTGAAGAAGAACATCATGGTAGAAGTGTATGGCAGAGGAAAGCAGCTGGGGACATGGTACCAGGAAGCAGAGAGAGACAGAGACAGTTCTGTTCTTCAGAGGCATACTATATTGATCACCTCTTCCAGTCACATCCTACCTGCCTATACTGATCACCTACTTAATTCCTACCAGGAGATTAATACAACAATTAGATTTAGATTCTCATAACCCAAAGATATCGCCTCTAAACTTTCTTGAATTGCCTCACACATGAGCATTTGGGGGACACCTAATATCTACACCATAACAATATATCATAAATTATACCAACATGACCATGCCCTAATTGACTGATGCTGATTATTGCATTGTATAATCTTGTTGAAGAAACAATGAAATAAGAATGACATTTAGAAATAAACTTTTAAAATAAAGTTTGATGGGTTTGAGAGAAAATATTTGAAATTTTAAATTATGACATTTATACAAAATCTTATAGACTAGTATTCAAGCAATAATTCTGAGGCAAATAAGCCACTCTCTTCAGATACAAAATTTAAGAAAGTACCAAAAACCTCATAACATTAACTAATACTTATTACAAAATTGTAAAATATTAAACATAAAACTTAGTGCAAAAATTCATGATAAAAAACCCACAATTTTAGCTTTTAAAAATATCTAACTTATAATTGCATATCCCAATTTATTTAGCTCACCAGGCCTTGTTGGAGTCTGTCTTTATTTAAGATTTGGACAAACATGAAAATAGAAATAAGATGACAACCTACAATCTGTCAGGTCCTTGCATAGCCCAGGAATTCTCTTGTATTAGACATGCATGTTCAGATGGTTACAAAAACTACAGAAGCTGGTAATGTTATAAAATACCAACCTTTTAATACCCTAAGGAGGAACTGAAAATACTGTGTTGGAAATATACTTTGGTGACACATAAATAACCATAATATTTTCCATACCATTTTAACTGTCAACTATGTCTTTAGAAAACCATAATAAGATAGTAACCCTATATGTATATTAAATATAAAACTTACACAAAAGATTTCAACTTAGTACTTTCATAGAAAATAATGGGAAGCAATTTGAATGTTCATGAAGAGGTAACCTATGAAACATTTATTCAATGTATATTTCACAATGACTTTCATAGTGCCATGTTATGAAAGATATATAAATTGTGTATACAGTGGTATGATTTCAGCTGTAAAAAGAATGCTAAGAAAACGTAAAAGATTAATGAAGTCTATTGGACAATTTTTGATGATCATACTTTGATTGATTATGAATGTTTTCCATCTTTTGCCTACTAAAATTTTTTGTCACATGTATGTTATTTTAACAATGAAAATGTGGTTGAAGAGGGAAAAACGTAGTTTTTTTTGTTTTGTTTTTGCCATTTTAAGTGGTGCTTAATGTGCTTGCTTGAAACAATTTAAACCATCACTAGAAATGCAGATATTTGAGTAAGTTTCTCCAATGCAGACCAAAGGATTTTTATAGTGTAGGTATTTTTCTTTGTCTTATTTTGGACATCAATTCACTTGACAAGTTTCATTAAGGTGCTTTACCTCCAGGCAAGAATGAGCACCATGAGTATAACTTGAATTAAAATTAATGTTGTTCCACAGAGAAACTTTATAACAGATGTTGTCTAATTTGTTTACAAGATATTTTGTATTTTTTTCACAATTTGCACATTCTAGGATAATCTCTATCTCTTACAATACAGGCAGATGATGGTAGATGGATATCTCAATTCTTAAAATCCTAAATATATGGGTCACATTAGTTGATCTATTAATTCTTTGTGGAAATTTCTTACTTCTCTACATTTACACGTAATGATTTCACAAATTGAAACCTCTTAGTTTGTTCCTAGAGATTCAGGTTCATCCCATAAAAAGAAATAATGCTAATTTTCGTCATATGAAATTTAAGGATTCTCAGTAGTCTTTCATAATCCAGTACACTTTGTTTCAGTAGCAATCTGATATAATTTTCCCTTTATAAACACAGAAGATTTCCTGAAGCAGTAAGTTCACTACTTGAATACAGGATGATAGGGAGAGAATTACTCTTATGACCATGTATTGATTGTTTTTTTTCATTTCTTGGGTGAAAGCAATAGGGAACTTATCCCTCAGTATGACTTTCACTAAAAATAACAGAAACTCCAACTCTGATGTACTTAAATAGGGAGAGCATTTATCATCATTGATAATAGGTGGTGGTCAGCAGCTTTATGGGTGGGTTTATTTATTTATTTAGGTATATATGACAGCAAAATGCATTTTTGATTCATTGTACACAATTGCAGCACAACTTTTCATTTCTCGGTCTGTATACGATGTACTGTCACACACTATGTGCAGTCTTACATGTGTGTATCTAGGGAAATTATGTCCATCTCATTTAACCAGCTTTCCTGTCCCCATGAATCCTCCCCACCTTCCCTCCCATTTGCCCAATCAAAATTCCTTCATTTATCCAATGCCTCCTCCATCCCTGATTTGGATCAACATCCACATATTAGAGAGAATATTTGGCCTTTGGTGTTTTGGGATTGGCATACTTCACTTAGCATGATATTCTCTAACTCCATCCATTTACCTGCAAATTCCATGATTTTATACTATTTTTTTGCTGAGTAATATTCCATTGTGTATATATGCACTACAGTTTCTTTATCCATTCATCTATTGAAGGGCATCTAGGTTGGTTTCACAGTATAGCTGTTGTGAATTGAGCTGCTATACACATTGATGTGGCTGTGTCACTATAGTATGCTGATTTTAAGTCCTTAGGGTATAGACCAAGGAGTGGGATAACTGGGTCAAATGGTGGTTCCATTCCAAGTTTTCTAAGGAATCTCCATACTGCTTTCCAGACTGGTTGTACCAATTTGCAGTTCCACCAGCAATGCATGAATGTGCCTTTTCCCCCACATCCTCACCAACATTTATTGTTATTTGTATTCTTGATACCTGCTATGACTAACTGGCATGAGATAAAATCTTAGAGTAGTTTTGCTTTGCATTTCTCTAATTACTAGAGATGTTGAACATTATTTCATATATTTGTTGATCGAATGTATATCTTTTTAAAATAAGTGTCTGTTCAGCTCCTTAGCCCATTTATTGATTGGGTTGTTTGGTTTTTTGTTGTTGTTGTTGTTGTTATTGTTGTTGTTTTGGTGTTTTTTGAGTTCTTCATATATCCTGAAGATTAGTGCTCTATCTGACGTGTCTGTGGCAAAAATTTGCTCCCAAAATGTAGGCTCTCTGTTTACCTCATTGATTGTTTCTTTGATGAGAAGCTTTTTAGTTTGAGTCCATCCCATTTATTAATTCTTGATTTTATGTCTTGTTAAGGAAGTTGGGACCTAAGCCAACATGATAAAGATTTGGGCCTACTTTTTCCTCTATTAGGTACACGGTCTCTGGACTAATTCCTAGGTCCTTGATCCACTTTGAGTTGAGTTATGTGCATGGTGGGAGATAGGGACTTATTTTCATTTTGCTGCAATTTGATTTCTAGTTCTCCCAGCACCATTTGTTGAAGAAGCTTTCTTTTCCCCAATGTATGGCACCTTTTTCTAACATGAGATAACTGTATTTATGTGGGTTTGTCTCTGTGTCTTCTATTCTGTACCATTGGTCTAGATGTTTATTTTGGTGCCAATACCATGCCATTTTTGTTACTATAGCTTTTTAGTATAGTTTAAGGTCTGCTATTGTGATGCCTCCTGATTCACTCTTCTTGCTAAGTATTACTTTATGTATTCTGGGTCTCTTATTTTTCCAAATGAATTTCATAGTGGCTTTTTCTATTTCTGTAAGGAATGATGTTGGGATTTTAATTGGAATTGCATTGAACCTGTATAGTGCTTTTGGTAGTATGGTCATTTTGACAATATTAATTTTGCCTATCCAAGAAGAAGGGAGATCTTTCTATATTCTAAGTTCTTGTTTAATTTCTTTCTTTAGCGTTCTGTAGTTTTCTTCATAGTGGACTTTCACCTCTTTCTTTGATTCCCGTGTGTGTGTGTGTGTGTGTGTGTGTGTGTGTGTGTGTTTGAGACTATTGTGAATGGGGTCATTTTCCAACATATGGAAATCAATAAATATAGTTCATCACATCAATAGACTTAAAGATAAGAATCATATGAGTATAACAATTGATTTGGAGAAAGCATTTGACAAAATATAGCACCCTTTCATGTTCAAAACACTAGAAAAACTAGAAATAGTAGAAACATACTTCAACATTGTTAAACCCAAGGCCAAAATCATTCTAACTGGTGAAAAAACGTAAGCACTCCCTCTGAAAACTGGAACAAGACAGGGATGCCCTCTTTCACCAATTCTATTCAACATAGTCCTTGAAACTCTAGCCAGAGGAATTATATGAAAGAAATTAAAGGGATATGAATAGGAAAGAAAGAACCCAAACTATCATTATTTGCTGATGACATAATTCTATACTTAGAGGATCCAAAAATTTCTACCAGAAAACTTCTAGAATTAATGAATTCAGCAAAGTAGCAGGATATAAAATCAATACCCATAAATAAAATGCATTTCTATTCATCAGTGATGAATGAATCCCTTGAAAGAGAAATTAGGAAAACTACCCCATTCACAGCTTCTTGGTTAATTCAGAAATAGCTCAATGATATAATCAAGTATCTACATTCTTTGGATTTTTACTTTATTTTTACTCTTGGTGCCAGCTTTTTCTTTGGCCCTAGGGACCATCACAGTTTCAGGCTTACTGAAGCAGTTCTGAGCATCAAGTCCTGACATAAAATACCAAGAGACCATGTTTGTGAAAATAAAGAAGTATATTTTCCATCACGTCTCCTTGAGTAGCAGGAAACTTTACCAGAAGCTATGGCAAACTCTCTCATGTCTAACGAGTAAGAACTGGATGACAGGCATCCCCCTAAAACAAAGGAAGCCATCGTAGAGATGGCCCCTGAGAATATTTTTAGGGCATTTACAAAGTCAGGACTATTTTCATTATGATACTGTTATTAGTCAAATAAGGCTTTTTCTTATGTTGACCAATAAAACAGACTTTTTCTTATGTTGACCAATAAAACAGAAGTAATGCTGTGTAAAACTGCCACCTCCTTAGCAAAAATCAAGGCAGGGGTGCCAAGTCCTACCAGCAATCATCACTCTTAAAAAAAAAAAAAAAAGAAAGAAAGAAAGAAAAAGCCAATTTCACTTAAGAAATATCCTCGATGAAGGGGGAAAAATGTATTAATTTTCAACTTTTAGTTAAATGACTTTTTCTCTATCAGAAACGGAAAGTAGGCAAAATGGCTGCTTCAAGCAAAAGTACTTGTTGATTGTGTTGTAAGCTGAACTTGAAGCCACAGGAATTCAGACTTGGGTATTCAGTGGATGTTGTCAAAAATTAAAGTAAGTTTGTCACATCAAGGGAAACGATTGACATTATCTGTTGACAAATGAATTTTGAGCTCTTGAAATTAGAATTTTGGAAGACTTGTATTTAAACTGAGCTTAAGAGTTTTCCATACTTAAAAGTTTTATGAATGAGATTGGTGTGATATTTACAATTTATATTAATAAATGTGATTTTTCAAAAGACTGCATAATACACTATGTTGAGATTTTTTTGTAGATCTAACTCAGTTCATCAATATTTTACAAATGACAAATACAAGACATTATATTATTATTCCAGGAGGATAATAATGAAAGAAGGAACAACAAATTTTAACCAAGTATAAAATGTTCACTGATAAATGTTCAGATTTCATAATGCAATTAATCTTTTTAAAAAATCATTTCTTGAGGGTGGTATAATATCAAAGAAGAAGTGCTATGACTTTCCACATAGGTTGTTAAGGTACATAAGTACTCTATTTCCAACTATACATCTCTGTAAATATTTTTCAAGTTCTAATTTATAACATGGTAAATGTTGATTGACTTAATCCAGATAAACAAAAACCAAGAGCAAAAAGTATGATAACCATTCATAAAATAAAAATTAACATTTATCTTTAGGTTAAGGAAGTAAATGACCTTTCTTAATGGTAGGTAGCTCAAAAAAAAAAAAAAATGGAGGTTGATTGTTCAAGAAGATGGATGAATGAATGCTGGGAGAACAATCAATAGCATCCACCACAGGAATTCTATCATTAGTGATTAGTAATAATTTTATTCACAATACAAAGAACTATAGACTTATCTCTTGGAGAATGTTTCAAATATTTTGCTACTAAAAATAAAACGGTCATGACTAGTGTGCATATAACTCTTTGAGCAATATTGTATTTGGTGTACAGGATTGGTTTCTAGTAGTGGCATTTTTGAGTTGAAGATTGTGTATGCATATGCATACACACAATTAACAAACCAGACATTCTAAGCCCTTAGAATGTGGGGTTGGTATACTGTTTTTTATTTTTTGTTTGTTTTGTTTTGTACTGAGGATTTAACCCAAGCATTTTACCACTGAGTTACGCTTTTCACTTCAAGACAGGGTCTCACTAAGTTCTTAGGAGCTTGTTAAGTTGCTGAGGTTGCCCTCCAACTTGTGATCTTCTAGCCTCAGTCTCCCAAATTGCTCAGATTTCAGGCCTGCATCACCATGCCTGGCTCAAAATATTAGTTCATTAAAGACAAACCCCTCCAGGATGAAGAGTATCCATTAGTGGTTGGATGGCCTCTTCAACAAATGGCAACATATATAGAACTAGCAAAGTTATGTAGGTGGTTACTGCGTTCCTCTGCTGTGAACATTCTCTAGTAAGCATAATCCATTAAAATGCTCTTTCCATAACATTACTCTTCCAATTTTCAAGTTTTTCTCCTTTAAAAGCTCCTGATCAATAAGCTATTTGTCACTGCCCAGTTATCTATGTATACCCATGCCATTGATCCCTCCATAAAAAATATGAATAAATGAGTATGGAAGCATACATCTTCCAACTAGAGGAGTTTACTTTAATCACTTTTAGGGTCAGCTATATGTGTGGCTGTAATGCAGATGACCTTGACTTTGGCAGAGACCTGTTCAAGGTATCCTATTGATGTCATCAGTCTCCTTCTTTAGCCACTCTCTAGTTGGGGCAATTGACATATAATGGCAAGACATTGGTTCAGAAACTTGTGCAACTACATGCCAGAACAGTGTTCAATATATGTCTGTATTAATATGCTTGGGCTGCTATAACTAAATACCATAACCCGGGTAGCTTAAACAATGAACATTTATTTCATTGGAAGTCTCTAGGGTACCAGTATGGTCAGAATCTTAGTCCAATTCTCCTTCTGTTTTACCAATGGCCATTTAATCATTGCATCCTCACAACAGTGCACACAGACTAAACAAATATTCTCATGTCTTTTTTTTTAACAGAACTAATCTAGTTCATGCAGGCTAGGTGGATTCTCATGATCTAATTACCTCTCAAAGATCCTAAACCTAATTAACATCATATTTAGGCCTAGGATTTCATCATATTAATTTTGATGGAAAAGAAACATTCTGTATTAGTTTTCTATCACTACAACAAAATGCATGAGATAATTAATGTATAAAGAAGAATGGATTGAATATAATGACACACACCTGTAATCGCAAAGACTGGGGAGGTCAGGATAAGAGGATGGTAAGTTTGAGGCCAGCCTTAGCAATTTAGCATGACCCTGTCTCAAAACAAAAAAAAATAATAAAATAAAATAAAAATAGGCTAGGGATATTGTTCATTGGCAGAGCACCTAGGTTCAATGCCCAGTCATAGAAAAAATTTAAAAGGCAATGATTTATTTTGGCACATAGGTTCAGAGGTTCCAATTCAAGATCAGGAGAATTCATGGTTTGGGGCCTCTGGTGAACATACAAGATGGCAATAAGGGGAGCACGTGACCAAGCAAAATGCTCACTTTATGGCTAGAAAGCAAAAGAGAAAGTTGGAGAAGAAGGAACCATGTTCTACATTCCCCTCCAACGGCATAACGCCAGTGACCTAAAGATATCTGGGAAAGCCCTACCTTCTAAAGTTCCACAGAACATCCCAGGATCACCACCCAGGTATCTAGACTTTAACACCTAGACTTTTGAGGGTCATTTATCCAAACCATAGCAAGGCCCTCATGAGCTGACCGCTGAAAGTTTCGCATTACAGTATCCAATATTGAAGGCATGATTTTTAGGACCACTTTAAAAAATAATTCTATTATTCTAGGGTCTCCTCTGAAAACAGAACCTGAGAACAGCACTTGCTTGAATGTAGTTTATTTTGAAGAAATGATCCTGATTAATGAGACTGAGGAAAGTAAAACTAGGAGAGACTATATTGGAACAACCTACTTCCAGTGTATGAGAACCAGCCTGATGATGCTGACTGGAAAAATATAAATAAAAGACATTGACAAATCCAGAAATACAGAGATGCACAGAGAGCCATTTATTGGAGACTTACTGGTAGAAGCACGGTTCTTGACAGCACCAAGAAATTGTTTAGGAAAAAAAGTGACTTCATCCTAATCAAAATGTAACTGATATATTTTAAACTAATATCAAAGAGTCCATTTCAGGCGCCATTGTCTGGTCGTAATATTTCACATACCATTTAATGGTTACACTTATAGTTTGGTAGAAAACTATGCAGAAAAATAAACTGACTAGGGTTGCTCTAGAGCAACTCTAGAGTTGTGGTTATAACTCAGATGTCTGCAGTCATGACAAGGCAAATCCATACAAAGAGAAGACAATTCTGGGACACGTTATTAAGTCAGTCACTACTGTGGAAAACTTTCATCTGATGTGGCCAAGATCTTCTATCATGATTTAAAATTATCCACTCAAGGGGTAGAATCAGAAAATTCTACCCACCATTTCTTTCCCATTAGTGAAGTGTTACCACACAGAGCATACACTTTTCCATTTACAAGTGAATGTTGAGTGGATTTCTTCAGGTGTCTCCCACAGGGTTTTTAGATGAACCTGCAGCAAAACACTAGAAGAACAGAGTGGAGATAGGTTGAAACCTGTGTAAAGTTCATTGCCTCAGCAATCGCTGAGGTTAAAGATAAGCTAGGAGGATGAGAGCAGGTGCAAATGAGGTATCCAATACCATCTAAACCACAAAAATGAGGATGCTTAGGTCTCCCTAATGTTTCAGTCTGGCTAAAGTAATTGAATAGGCAGGTTTAAATATAAGTTTGAGTGAAAGTCCAATTGCATGGGAGAAAAAGATAAAAAAAAAAAAAACAGTTCTTGCCTCAGAATCCCAAACTTTAAATTACAATGTAAATCATTTCAATTCACTCTCTAATAAAACAAAATCTCTCAATTCCCTAGAGCTTAAAGTGGCCTCAATTGCTATTAGCTATTGTCTTAGACTGTGAAATTGGGAGAGTCCATTTTAAGAATCTGTAGGAAAATTTGGAGTATAATTTCTTAAATTAAAAAAAAAAACAGTTCAAAGAACTTTCTTCATCATAATATTCTCTTCTGGATAATACAGATCTATGTTTCATAGCTGGGATTATGGAAGCCTAAACTCATTTAGCTGAGAGGAATATTCCCTCAAAAAATTAACCAGTGTAAAATCCTTCTTTTTCTTTCTCTAGTTTTTGTAATGTTCCTAAGTAAATGTTCATTTCTCAGTAAACATTCCTCATTTTCCCATATTAGATTGGGTCCCTTTTAACAATATCATAAGTACATTTCTATTTCCTTATCATCAAATGTAGGTAGTGGATTTTTTAACTAAGTGTATTTGTATTAATATATTTGTATAGTTATATGTACAATTAATTATTCTTATAATTAACTATTTCTCTATTAGAACCCAAGTTTATTAAGGCAGGATTCAGGTATAGCTTTTTTACCATTGTATAACTCAGGACTCAACATGACTGGCAGATATTCCATCTGTGATAAATCTGTGTTGAGTAAACTTTGAAGAAAGTTGTACCTGATTTTAGTGTTTTACAAACTCAATGTGAATCATAGATATGATGAAAAGGAATAGTCTAGGAAACATGAAAATAGCAGATCTGGAGAGGATTTTCAAAGTACTTAAGGACAATATGAAAGCCTAGGACAGTCATTCTATTAGGATTCATTTGTTTTGAGAATTAAATAACATTTTATATTATAATCAAAAGTCTAGAAGCAAGACATTTTCTTGATGCCCATTTGTCCTCCTCACCTTATGAAACAAAGAAAGGAAATACTAATATCATAATAATCTTACATTTTTACATCTATTGTATCTGTATTTTAAGAAGACACAACATAAAATTGTAGTCAATAAAATGATAACAGGAATATTCATATCACTAACATTATCATTTAGGGATAGTACACATTTTAAAAATGTAAAGAACATATATGTATAGGGTATGCTAACATTTTAGTATAAACTAAAATATTTATGGATGAAGACAATAAAAATATAAGCGTCACTGATGCAAATTGCAGTTAGGATATCTTTGGTCAACTGGCTCTCATACTCGTACCAACACAGTAACCAAGATTCCTTCAGTCTTGTGGCACTACTGCCCCCTGGGACATAGTGTCCCGTGCTGAATATTCTGCTTCCAGATGGGAGACATGTGGGACAGAAAGAATGTGGGAGGTTGCCTGAGAGACCTAGGACTAGAAATGGTGTGCCTCTCTTCTGTCACTATTCTATTGGCCAAAACAAACCATTTCCCCCCACAAGTTCAGGAAAGATAGAGAGAGAAAATGGGTGTAATGGTCACATGACTAGAATTTGTTACAAAAGGATTTTTTAAAATTTGAAAATAAATGAAGGGCTATTTCAAAGTAACAGCTAAAAGTCTATTATGGTGAAAAGAAATTCCACAGTATAAAAAGGAAACAGTTTACAGATGAATCAACTGGCATGACTGTCAGCTCACTATTGCTACTTATATTTCAAAGTTTTCTATCCCAACATTCCTTTGAAGACTATCACAATTTTAAGATACTTTATACTTTCTCATTCAACAAATATAATCTTTTATCAGAAACTTTATTTCTATATTCAAATAGGAAAAAAACTCAGTAGAATAACAATATTATTTTGAAATATGTTGCTTTCCAACAAATTTAAGTGAGTTTATTTTAGGATCAAAATACTTTGCTCCCAAAGGGTTATACAAACATAATTTTCAAGCACCTCAAGACTCTGAATCCATTACATGTTTTGGGTCACCAACTCATACATCAAGGTCATATTCATTACTTACAATTTCCATGGTAATGAAATATTGTAACCATTTTGACTTATTAGAGCTTCAAGCATTGTTGAGCAAAATATCAGTGATGACATGACTTTACCTTAAAGTTTACCATATCAAATTTTTGGCTGTGTGACAATCATCAGAAAAATGCAGCACATTAACAAAGAGAGTAAACTTCTAATAGAGACTAGAAACTATAGGCTCTAGAGATTTGGTAGGTAAACTGGAAAAAATCATTAATTCCAATTATTTAAAAGAAGCAAAGTATAAAACTATATATGACAATTATTCAAGTTACAAAAGTTATAGTAAAATATAAAAGAGAAAGACATTATATTATGGCATTAAAAATGACATCCAATACAGAAGTGATCAAGTTATAGTCAAAACATCTCTTACAATAAAAAAAAAATGTGATTAATAGCCTAACTGGAAAAATCTTACATCTATTAATTTTTCAAGAAAATGGGACAATTTATATGAAGGTTGAAATTTACTGTATCAGATAACCTGTGAAAAATTACCAACTTTTTCAAATTAAATATTATAAAAATTATAGTTAAGATAATTGTGAATTAGAACTGAAAATAGATTGTAATTTATTCCTTGAGGAAAAATAGCAGAAGCAGTGTATCAATTACACAAATCAATTGAAGAAAAAACTCACCAAACTCCATAGATCACACACATGCTCTAGGTCTTTAATAAAAGTTAAGAATGTGGTATGTCAAGGGAAAGAAAGCAGGGCAGGCAAGACTAGGGAGTCCAAGAGACTTCCTGGGATTCCTGACATAGGATGCGCTTCATTTGATCCCTTTTTATTCATTCATTCAGCAAATATTTATTATATAAATGTAATCAGTTTCTTGGTGTACATCAGAGAAAAAGAAGTAAATATTGAATCAGGGAAAAAATAACAAAAATCAATAAAAAAGTAAATTCTATAATATTATAGGATTTTGTTGCAAAGGAAAAAAACATGGCATAGAATAACAGAGTGAAGAATAAATAATGCATCTGCACAAAAAAATACAGTTGCATGATTAAATATGCCAAGGAAATTGGCTTCCTTGTGGAGATGAAATCTGAGCAATCATTTGAAAACTATTGAGGGAGTTAATCATATAGCTATCCAGGCAAGAGCACTGCAGGAAGATATACCCTGTTTTACAAAGGCCCTACAGTGGGAGCATTACTGTAATGTTCAGAAAATAAGAAGGTCAATGTGACTCCAGTGAGCAAAGGGAGAAAAGAAGAAGAACCAACTAGGGAGGATATCAGAAATATGACAGGGCTGGTGGGGAGACTATTTTAAGGAGAGGACAGGATATCAGGATCTTTTATGTCATGATCCATTTGGACTAATATATAACAGAATAGCATAGACGAGGTGACTTATAAGTAACAGAAACTTATTTCTCACAGTTTTGAAGGCTAGGAAATCCATTATCAGATTTGGAGTGGGGTGAGGACCCATTTCTTGATTATCATTTTGCTCTGTCCTCACAAGGTGGAAAGGCTGATGAAGTAAAATGGATTCCTAAGTGAGGAGTCTACCCTCTTGAGTAGACTCTTGACCTCACCCAGGTCAAGCCTCCAAATTGCATCACAATAGTCCAATGGTTAGATTATCCTTGTGGCTAAAGGAAAGGCTAATGCAACTTAAAACTAGAATGAGACACTGTTATATACCCATCAAAAGAGAATACTGAAAATGTTAAGAGAGGATATAAAACAACTAGAATTGTCATGAACTACCAGTGAGAATTTAAAGTTGTACAACCATTCTGGAAAACTGACAGTTGAACACACACACTGGTCATGATACTTCATTTCCACTTCTAATCTATATTATTCAACTAAATGCATACCTACATTTATGATTATGTATAGAAAAACAATATAGACCTGGCATAACTATGACAGAGTATCTAAAAGAGACCAGCAGACGTCCTATTTACATACTTACATGTCTATGGTTAAACCACTAAGTTATGTTGAAAAGTCCTTAAACCTTGGAAGGTGATTTCTTTGATAATCTCTTCCATAGACAGAAAACCCTGACAGGTCTCTTTTGCAACTGTCATATAATAGGCATTACTCAAGGAAAAGAAAGGAAAGTGTACAGTTTAAATTGTAGTTGATACTTCCCTATTTGCCCTGTTTTCCTATATATAAATTGTAGTTTTGCATTTGTGCTTCTTCATTTCCCCCCTTTTTTTCTATACAGAAGTTGTAGCTTTGTATTTGTTAAAGAATCAGATTATTGTTCTTTCTTGTATTTAAATAGTATATAAATAATTAAACATATGTCTTTATATGTCTTTGAGTTACTTATCTATATAAACAAACAGACATAGACCTGAATATTCAAAGCAACATTGTATAATAGCCCAAAGCTGGAAGTAGCCCACATGTCCATCAAAAGCAAATGGATAAATTTTGCTATATAGTACATAGAATTTGAATGAGTGTTCATCAATAGAATTAGATGAACAACTATCACAAGAAAAAAGAAGATTTTACAAACAACTAAGGAAACTACATGAGTAAGGAAAAACTGAGCTGTGGTTTTAGAAGTCAGAAGATGCTTTGTCTGGGAAGGAAATAGGAATTTATCATAGGGAAGGTATATACGGTAGGCCCCTAGGGGTGGTAGTAATACTTTATTTTTTTTCACTGAATAGATTACAAGTTACAAGTATGTCCATTTGGTGGCAACTCATGGAATTGTATACTTTTCCACCTGTATGTTATACTTTAATAAAAATTGTTAAGAAAGAAAATATGACTTAAAAGACCAAGGAACTTTGAGGATGCACACATCTAGGCCTCTCAGAGTGTTTAAAAATGCAAACTGTGTTTATTTTTTTTAAATGTATTATTTACAAATTTCCTTCTTTTTCTGGGAAAATTGTGTGATTTATTTTATGGCAGATTTTGGCAATCTTAATTCTAATCTTAAAGGGCAACACTAGCTATCAAATGGATACTTTAAAATTTTTTTTAAAAAAATTAGGAAAAAAACAAACATTCTTAAGAATAATAATGCTTTGATGAGTGGCAAATAATTAGTTTTACAGACATAAAAATAAAGAAAAAAAGTATTTTCCTACACTTGAAGATTATTAAAATGCCAAGAATAAAATTCATGCAATGTTGGTTTGCTCCCTTCTGTATCTTAGACACATATTTCTGATGAGGAGAAATATCCATGTTCTGCATGTCTAGTTTGATTGTTTTTCATCACAAGCCCTTCACTTGTATACGAAACTGAGTTTCCACAATAATATGGCTCAGTCATGCAATGAAATATTGTTAAAACACTAGAAGGGTTATATCACAATTTTTTAGATTATGTGATGGCTGAAAGAAATTATAATGATGCACTTAATGGGCATAAAGCATGACATACTACTTGTAGTAATTGCCAATTAATGCTTTTCTCAGTAACTCAGCATAACTCATAGCTGTGCTCTACACCTGAAAACATACTCTTCAAGATTTTACAAGTTACTGTTTGACAGCTAATGTTGTATTCAATAAATATCCCTAGTATAGTTTTAAAGAATGAAGCAACATGAAAAGAAAACGTTAACATTTTTAAAATTGTTAACATTTCAAATACAAAAATATGCGTGAAAATAACATACAGATAGGTTTTAATATTGTTTTATAGAAAACTATTCATGAAAATAATGTACAGGTAGATTTCTGAATCAAATTTTTCAGAACACTTTTTATATATTAAAAGAGTGGTTTTCCCACTTTCATGGGGACACATGATGGTGCTTATTCTAATACATGCTCTTTGCCCTGCATGCAGAAACTCTTATTAAATTAATCAGTAATCCGATCTAGGAATCTACCTTTTAATAAGAAGCTAAATGAATCATAGTTGGAGAAACACTGTTTCAGAAATTCATCTAGATTTAAAAAAATCATCTTTAAAATATCATCCTGAAAATAAGCAAAAAAATTGACTTCTCATTAGAATTTGGAAGAACTGCAACAATAACCTGCAAAGCAATACTCTCTGCATTGGCCAACTTCTTAATCTATGAACTGAATAATTTTTCATAACTGTATATCTCTAAGAAAATAGATGAAACTAAACATACAATAATAAAAATACAGCTTATTAGAAAATGAAGATTTTTATGAGTAAATTTTAAGTAAAATAGAATCATAAATAGAGTTTTCTCTTTTCTAAATTTGAGTTCAGTTAGCTCTTTGGCTCGGGGGACTTGTGACAGAAGTGAAGAAAGATTTCTTTCTAGTTCTTCATTTGTTTTCTCTGTGACTCTTATTTCATCGCATTGAAAACCTATTTCACTAGAAAGCTGGAAGTTTCATCAAATATTTGAATGAACAAAGAACTTATGATTTTTTTATAAGTAATAGTCAAGAAAACATACTTAACAACTTTACAATAGGACCTATCACTAACAGAGGTCCTTTTTCCTGAGCCACATGTATTATGTCCAATACTCAGGTTGATACAAGTAACTCTTATTAAAAAGTTAGTTTAAGAGTTTAGAAGCATTATTCCTTGTCACCTCATCACCATATTTGAAGCCATTGCTTACTACTTTCTGGCTAGGTATAGATATAGCTAGGGCAATTTTACAGGTTATATAATGATCACAATACTGCAAGAGTCAAACTTCAAGTTGACAGTGACATTGTGATCATAGTCCACACCCCCTTTGAATATGGTCCAAATTCAACAAGACAAGGAACACTACCTTTAGTCCTTAAGCCTCTGCAGGAATTAATACACCATAACCCACTCCAGGAAAAGTTCCCAATATAACAGCAAATTTCAACAAAATCAATTTTGAAACTTTATTATAGTTTTATTTTGTATTATTAGTAGTATAAGTATTATTTGTATAGTATTATTTGTATAAGTCACCATAAAGTCCTCTTAGACATGCCTTAATTGGGTTCTGTTATCTGGCTTGGTAATCTCTAAAAAAATGAACACATACTACCATTTTAAGAAAACCCCAATTATGTATCTCAAGTTTAAATAATTTAAATAACACTATATTAATATATTAATCTTATTTTAAAACATTCAAAAGCACTTTAATGATATATCAAAAATGTAGGAAGTTCTAATATTCTTCCAGCCTGATGTGAGTCAGCCCAAGCAGGAGGCACAATAGTAATTTAGGGACCATTATTCTTATTGTTGTGAAGTTTCCAATTAAGCTTATCAAGTTATTTTTTCTGTTTCTTTTTACACCATTATAAGAGATAGTGATCTGATAATAGTTATCTTAATTTCAAAATTTTGTGAATTATTTCTATGTTTAATGTTTTCTTAAACTGGATGGGTATGAAGGCCTTAACCCAATCAGTGAATTAATCACCCTGATAGGATTAACTGAGTGGTAACTAAAGGTACATAGGGTATGGCTGGTGAAAGTGGGTCATCAAGGGCAATGCCTTTGGGGTATATATTTTATATCTGGCAAATGGAGTCTCTGCTTCCTACTCATCATGTAAGTTGCTTCTCTCTGCCACACTCTTATGCCATGATGCTCTGCCTCAAGTAGGGCCCAGAGGAATGGAGCTAACTATCTAGGGATGGGGACCTCTGAAACAGTGAGCCCTAAATAAACTTTTCCTCCTCTCAAATTGTTCTGAAAGTGGACTAAAACATGAACCAAGAGAGACCTGAGAAACAAATAAGACATGTAAATGATGCTAAAAGAATTATTATAATTTTTCTTTGGAAGGATAAAAAGAAGAATGCAAATAAAATCCACTTAAAATGAAGAAGTATATAAACGCACAAATACAGCAGGGACAATAAAATAAATATTCCATCTAGGAGAATCCCATCTTATGGTGGATCAGTGTTTAAACTCAGTCCTAATTCCCATGTTGAATATAATCAAATTACTGTGGGTAATCTCTTTGACCACTCCA
The DNA here is from genome assembly GCF_047511675.1 of Marmota flaviventris. Taxonomy (NCBI): domain Eukaryota; kingdom Metazoa; phylum Chordata; class Mammalia; order Rodentia; family Sciuridae; genus Marmota; species Marmota flaviventris. Next base: position 51,908,461 of record NC_092499.1, on the reverse strand, counting down.
TAACAATTCTGTAGAGATTATTCTATCTCAGTAATGCCACCAAACTAGCTTTCCCTTTAACAATGGATCAAACAGATGTTTTGTCAGCTGGCAACAGATGGAAGTTTTGACTGGCACTTAGAGCCATCATTATCTCAATTATGAATCCTCAAACACTAAAATTACACTCAGACTGCAAAATGCTCACACTATGGAAGGCTCTCTGAAACCAGCACCTCACCCTTCCACCCACCAGCAAAATTTACGCTTTCCTTCTTAGTTTCAACTTGGATCAAAGTGCATAAAGAACAAACACATCAGGCAGAATTCCCAGCATTATTTAATTATTCCCCCACTTCCTCTTCTCTCTTTTTCTCCAATAACAAATTGTTCTTTGTAAAATTTGAAGAATGTAAAAACATACATGATTTAATTTCTCAGTACACAGTAGGCAGAGTATAGCATGTAAAAGACAAGTTTTCAAGACCAATTTTTAATGAAAACCACAGAAAAGATGGAAATATAAAACTATTCAATTATTAGAACTGGTTGGTCATTCTGTTTATAGTTCTTGGAGATGTCTAAATATAATTACATTTTTAAAACATGTAAGCTGTTATAGGGCATGATGTGAAATGTGGGGCATATTGCATCAGAAAAGAGGAAAACCTAACTTGCTACCCGCTTCCCTGTCCTGGGGCCACATGTGGCTAAGATAGGGCCTGGCGATCAGCCAGAAGGCCTTGCTGTGGGTGGTGATGAAAAATCAGACAACCTCTAGGATTGGCTCAGAACCCTTCCACCCTCATGGACAGCTCCTGTCACCCATTACTGCCTGTAGGATGGGTGTACACGTGAACTCTCCCCATCCTGCTGACCTTTATCCTGATTGGCTCCTGTACATTATATTAGCTGTGTGTGTTTTCTCATTAAACGAGATCCTGCTTTGACTGGTCTCCCTGGCGCATCTGATTGTCCTCTGGGGAGGGAGGGCTGGGTGCGGGCGGCCAGTCAACCTTTGCCTTTCTTGGTTCGTCCTGGTCAGGGTGTGCTTTCCCCATCTCTCCCGCAGGTCAGAAGGAATGGGGGGCTAAAAACCCCGACAAGCTGTATTTTATTTTATTTTTTTAAATTTTTGATCAGAAGTGTTTTATTGTTCAAGCACAGAGTAAAATAGTCACATCTTTAATGGCAAAAAGTAACTACACCAAGAGGCAATTGTGGCAGAGGCATTCCTTGACTGTGGATCAATGACTCTGATAAACCAAACCTGCCTTGTGGTGTTGGCAAAGCTCTTTTCAGCATATGTGAACCAGTGACTTTACCTTTTTAAGTGTGAATAGCTGCTTACACATCATGGGACTGCTAGCAGGGTTAAAGTGATGTATATGTCAGCCATTAGAACCATAACTTGCATTTGTAACAATGATTACATTTTAATTAATTTTAAGTTAATATTTTACATTCTGCAAACCATTTCCTCTTCTAAAAATTGCAGAGTTAATCAATAATTTCTAAGCTTCATTTTCATGATTTTGCCATATCTATTTTTGATTGATTTCTTTATAATGAATTTGTTTCTTTTTTCTTGTTTTATAGATTCATAAGTTTACTAACTTTATTGATATGCATATTTATATAAAATCCACATGGACTAGCAGTGATCCTTCTGCCTGAGCCTTAGGAAGAGCTGGGGTTTCAGGATGTTGGCTATGGATTGTGATTCTTACTGCAACCCAGTTGGGTGGGGAAAAGGCATTATCATCCTCTCTTCACATTTGTGAAAAATGGGACAAAGATAAGTTGCTTTCTCAAGCCAACACTGGAATTTAATAAGTGGAAGAGCTGTGTTTCAATCCCAGACCTGCCTAGCTTTAAATTCTGTTGCAACATATTTTTCATGAAAAAAACAAACAAAAGGAATCAATGGAATCAAATCCTTTTGTGCATCTCTCTTTTTTAAATTTTAAGCTAATCCAATTCTGATATGTATTTAATTCAGAGTATTGTATCACTTAATAATAAAAGACTTACCCTAACATATGATCAATAGACATCCAAGAAGGAGCAATTTAATATCTTTCATTGTCAATCAGGATATTTTTCTTCTGACAACAATACCAATATCAACAAAGAGCTGAATCAAATTCATTGATTTTCTATGGGTCCCTCAGGATCTTTCATCATATTTCCTGCTACATCATAAAGGAAAATACACTTAGCAGGACTTGGTAAATCTCTACCTGTGAAGACTAACCTGAACTATCTTAAAAGAGGTATCTTAGGTATAGCCTACCCTGCCAGCCTGCACCTGACACTGTCAAAGAGCTCAGTCATTCTGAACATTGCCAGGTTATAGAAGGTTTGGGTCTCTAGAATTTCCCTACGTCCCATGTTATATTCCCAAACAGCATGGCTAAGTGTTTATGAATGTCACTTTGCTGCACCTAAGAGTCTTGACTGTAATATTCATATAATATCCAACCATGACAGTGCAAATTGTCCCCAAGCATTAAGGGCAATTATCCAGGGTCTCTGGCTACATTCGCACATCAAAAGACATAAGATCCCGTCCTATCCACCTCATCAATATTTCTGATAATTCTTTGGGAGAAACTATGGAGGGATACTTAACTGACTTATTCAACTTGACTCCAAATTCCTGCCTTTTCCTTCCGTGTTCTTGTCACCTCTGCATGTGGAAAAGTCCTTCCCCAGTCATTTGCACAGGTTCAGCAGCACAAGGCTCTGATTTCAGTAGGCTTTTAAAGAAGGGTTGATGACAAAGCAGAAATAATTACATAGTAGCATAAAATATAAAAGGTCAATACTAAAAAAAAAAAACACTCTTTATAAAAGCCCTCAATATTCTGATAAGAAACATGACATCTTGTTTTAACTTTTGTTTTAGGACTCTGGCTATGAACAACTCGTGCCCTCATCTAAAATATTCATCTCCTTCATTTCCAGGTTTCTACAGTTCCTCCAGAGTATTAAAGAAAAAAACTCACAAATAGATTCCTTTTTGCTACCTAAAATTCTACTTTTAAACTTTCTAATAATGAGTTCCATAAACAAAAGGTTTATCTTCTCCGGATATTTTTTTTTTTGAAATTCTGTGACCATTTGCTTTTCTAAATTTTTCTTCTGTTACATTGACACATTATTACTTCATGAGATTCTTAACTCAGCACACAGAGACAATAATAAGAAACCTGTTTGGAGAAGGGTTATGAATTTTCAAATGCACTTTGAAGTGAGAGCTATAAACAACGGTTAAACAAAAAACAGCAAAGGTTTATCATCAACTCTAAAATCAATTTTCATTCTTCATCAATGAAAAATTGGGGATGAGACCATTACTCTGGCAGAAAACAACAATGGTCTAGTCTGCTTCATGTAACTTTGCTTTGCTTCTGTCTCATGTCATCTCTCCTATTCTAAAAGTTCAGCTTCTTACTTTAGTTCTTTTTTTTTAAATTTTTTATTTTTGGTTGTTCAAAACATTACATAGTTCTTGATATATCATATTTCACACTTTGATTCAAGTGGGTTATGAACTCCCATTTTTACCCCATATACAGATTGCAGAATCACATCAGTTACACATCCATTGATTTACATATTGCCATACTACTGTCTGTTGTGTTGTGCTGACAAGCTGTATTTTAAATTTGTCTTTGATATATAGTTATTAAGGCTAAAATTCTCATAATCTTATGCATAGACAGACCTGAGTTTTTCAGTTCCTTTTCTTTTTCCACTCTACTCTCACAGCTGTCCAGTCCCTATAGTTTTTCTTTTGTATGATGTGTATAATTAGGATATCAAATTTGAATATTCAAAGTTCAAGTATGGTGCTCCAGATGGCACTATTTTTAGACATCAACCTATAAAAAGAAAAAAAAGAATACATATTATGCTATGAATCTTGCGAGTTCTGTGCGAATCAAAACTGTCATGACTAATAATAACTTTGTAAACCTAATGTCGCTAGAAAATGCTCATATATATTTAAGGGAAAATAATTACACACCTATGTCAGAATAAGGAGAATGTTTACTATTCCTCTGCTGCTTCCTTTGAGATTTAAAGTTTATTTTGTTTCTGTGCAAATGGAAAGAAATTTAAAATATCGTTTATGTGTGTAATTTTCTTCTACTCAGGTTATTCACTTGTCTTTTATATGTAGGACATTATGGCCTACATATAAAAATGGGAAAATATATTTTGATCTCTTTCTCCTACTATAATGATTGAAGTAAACCCAAGTTGTTGATTAGATACTTATGTCCCTGTCTCCTTGTTTGATAATTAACATTTTAGAATATTTTTCTGGAAAATAGATCACTGCTAAATTAAAATATTCTGTGTATGCAAATTTTAAATATCAATGTGAATGTATTATTCATATTTGTCTTTATGAAAAGCATATTTTTTCTCAATACTATGTTACATAAATTGGAGGATTTACCTTAATATTTGTTATAAGATATTTATAGTAATATAGCAACATGCTTAATATCTACTTGATATCATAATTTACAACATTCAAGATTCTATAAATACTGATTTCTCAAATGAAAATCAAACTAAATTAAGAACTAAGAGTAAATTGGTCCAAAATGGTTATTTTACAATATTCCTTATGTAAATAAATAATTATTTTATATATAATTTTAAAAGTCAGATAGTTTAACTCTATTCCAAAGTGGGCATAAAATTATTTCATTGCAAAAAGGTAAATTCATGAAGCCATCCTAAAATTATCTTAAATTTCTGCTCAAAATTTTAGAGTTCTGCTAACAGTATTTAACCCTAATATGTACTAGACTTATGTAATATAAATCCCATAAAATACAATAGTTTATATCAGAATATGTGGCAAAAAGATGAAAGACATTTCTGGGCCTGTAACTACACTAAAATTCCCAGACTCTTTTGCCATTGACTGATTTCAGGCTGACCATAGGACAACACACTGGATGACAAAAGGTGATCACAAATGATGTGTACTTCTGCCTGAACTGTACCTTAAAAGTGCATGACCACGACCTCTGGCTGGCTTGAAGAAGATGACCAGAGTGCTCTCAGAAGCCACATGTTGAAGCTGAAAGCCAGAAGCTTGAGGGTATTTGGATCCCTGAATCACTGTTGGGATTTTCAATGAGTAAGAACCTTTTTAGTGTCTTTAGCCATCATATGATTTTAGGTATTTTATCATGGCAACTTGCATAACATTAGTAACAATGGCCATTTGCACAACGTTGCTGTTCTTCAATCTGCTATTTGAGTTAAGAGAAATTTTTTTCACACTTGCCATTTCAACTGCCTCCCATGTAGATCAGAAAGGATATGTGATGGTTAAGAACACAACTTGACACTAGAGCATCCAAGTCAAAATGTATCTCCACTGCTTTGTAGAGATTTGGCATTGGGCAAAGGATTCAGTATTTTTGTTATCTCAGTTTACTCAGCTTTAAAACAAAGAGTAATGCTATTTACCTAAATGGGTTATTGTGAGGATTAAACATTTCATATTAGTAAAGTGTTTTAAAGTTTATAGTAAGCATCTACTAAATAACAACAGATTCATTGTATACTTGATATCACACAAAATCTAGACACATACTTTCAATTACTTAAAGGTCACCTCCACATAGATGTACCATGGACAACTAAAATTACTCATGATGGAAAGGCATCTGTCAGAACTGGGCAGTATTCTGGGCTCTCAAAGACCTCAATAAACTGGAATTATACCTAGGTAGAATGAGCAGTCTGATGGTTGCTCAGTCTTCTAGTTTTCCATTCTATTGATGGAAAACTACCTAATAACATATATCTAGCATAGTTGGCATTTTTTCACTTTTTAGAATTGAGTGATGGTTGTTGAAGATGACAAGATTATCAAGAAGAAAATGTTAGCAAAATCCAAGTACAAAAGGCAAAGAGTTATCCTCCTTCCTACTGCATAATGTCACAAAATATTATTGGACCCCAAATTTGTTGTATAATGTAAATTGGGGGGGGGGGCATGAGGATGGCACAATGATATTGTAAGCTTTCTACATCCTGCTCAGAAAAGTAGATGTCTCATAAAAGTCTTGGGATTTAGGCAAATAATTAATGAGATTCATAAATACTCACCAATAACTGCCAGCCAAATTAATATTAGCCTTTTAAAGAATAAATATGTAATATCAACAAATGCATCTACTCAGAAAACAAAGGGAAATGGGTATTGTGTTAGACATAAAAAAAAAACCTAAAGTGTAAAACACCATTTACTCACATGCCTATGGAGATTGCATTCTGTGCTATAATGGAAATCATCAGCATGAACCCGTTTATCAGAGCTATTATTTGATAGGGTGCCACTAGGAACCATTTACTGTATATTATACCTGATACGCATATTATACTGTTATTAATCTAACAAACAAATAATAAATATTTCCTAAGTAATTACTACCAGAGAATCCATACTAGAATAGTAATAAAAACAAATGGCTATTTTTCTATATTTTCATCCTAGTAGATATTTAGAAATGGTTTATAAGTAATATTTTATGAAAACTGCTAGAATGAAAAGTAGGAATAATAAAGTACATATACTTTCAGAAGAAAGAGAAAACATTTAAGAGTTAAAATGTGATCAGAGATGAAATTTCAGTAGGGTTCATAGGATGCTTTATGTAGTTTAAGGGAAAAAGGGAGAATTTTCTAAGTAAGTAATAGTGTACAAGTCAAGTCATAGATAATGAATTTGTAAGATTAATTGCTTAGGGAAGAGGCAGCTTATAAAACAAACATAAAATTAGGACAAAGATGTGAACCACCATAATGAACATAAAAGAGTTAGGACTATATCCATTGCACAGTAAAATAAATCACCTCAAGTTTCTGATTAGAAAAAGAAATGTATTAGAAAAGAACAATTTAAAAACACACACACAATTTGGGGTTTACAAGTTGTATCAAGAGGGTCTACAATCCCCGTCTACTTTAGTCCATTACCTTAGATCAGAATGGAGATCTCCAGGTGGCAAGGTACTAGCAACAACCGAAGGGGATGAATAGCATGCAACTTGAGAAAAGGGGTATAAGTGATACCATAGTACTAGACCTCTTTCCATAACCACATCTATATGTAGGAACATCCTAAAAGAATAACAGGAGGAAAAAAAGTGAACAACAAATAACAAAACAGTACATGGGAATCTGGTAATTTAACCAGAACCAAAAGAAGAAAAGAATGCTTTAGAAAGGCATAAAATGAAAACAATCTAATTCACAATATAAGGCAAAGCAGTGAACGGCAGAGAGCTATGCTTAACAATTAAGCAACGTGCGGTCACCATCCTGATCTTTTTCTTCACTGAGCACAAACAGGCTTGTATTGTCGGGGCCTTGGTATCTGTTGCTCCTTTTCAAGATGATGGGATAGTTATAATTATGAGACATTCTTGCTAACAATTTAATCTAACTGACACCAAAACTCCAATGTTGATAAAATGCTGCAAGTAGGACCACCCCCCCCAAACCTGTTGTAGGATCTTGAGGTCATCACATACATTACAGTTCCAAAGTGACATAACTGGCTCAAAAACCAATTGCTTCTGATGGTAGAGAATAGAACCTGGTATAACTAACTGTTCTAGGGCCTTACTACAGGTTTAAGGACTGAGAATCTCTGTTCTATTTCCTATTCTAATTTGCCTTTTTACTAGAAATAGGATGACAGGAATTTCTGACTGGGAATAGGCATCACCTCTGTAAAGAACTAGCAATCGTCAACAACCAAGGGAGGGAGGGGCAGCCTGACACTCCTTTTGTATTTGTTAATTTATTTACAATTTCTTTGTTCTTATTAGTTATATATGACAGTAGAATATATTTTGACATATATATATATATATATATATATATATATATAGAGAGAGAGAGAGAGAGAGAGAGAGCCAGCGCATAACTTCCCATTCTTTGGATTATACATGATATGGAATTACATTGGTCGTGTACCCTTATATGCATGTAGGAAAGTAATGTCCAATTCATTCTAATATCTTTCCTATTCCTATTCTCCCTCCTTCCCTCCATTCCCTTTTGTCTAATCAAAAGTACTTCCAACCCCCACCAACACCTTATTGTGATTTGGCATCTGCATATCAGAGAAAACATTTGGCCCTTGGTTCTTTGGAGTTGTGTCTGTTTATTTATATTCTTACCTAGTATATATCTTTTGTTCTGCAATCCAAGGGAAAGCAGCCTTAAACAGGGACATGTTATCTTTCTTACAAAGTTCCAAGTCAGAGCAGTTCTTTGTGGTCCGACCTAGCTCAGCTATGTCTTAGTCAGAAGGGAGAAAATGAAGTCATAACTGGGTTCTAGAGTGATTTTCACTGCTAGCAAAACAGACCACAGACTAGAGATTCTCTAATAGCTGATTTTCTTGCTGCCCCACTTTTTGCCTTTCAAAGGAAATTTTGCTCCTACTAAATGATTGGCACCAGAGGCACTGGATTACCTTTTAACAAAATCTAGGAAGGTAAAAGTGAACTTGAGCTAGCCTTCAAAGAATCATTAGGCTTTTGAAAGGAAGAAGAGATGAGAGCAAACCACAGAACATTACTCAGGAGATAATGAATACATTAGACACAGAGTAAGGCTTAAATATCTTCAAAGGTTGGGAAGACTGATTTTGAAGTGGGGTAGCTGCATACCACACTAAAAGGTAAATAATACCCAGAATGTATAAAATCTCGGGATGTAAAGAGGTCAATTTAGTTGCCCTATCTGCAGTCTGAACACTTTACTAAGCCCAATGCACCCTGCCCAGATCAGGAGAGAAAGATCCAGCCATAAAATCTCTCTCCATCAACCTTACTACAATCAATTACACTTTACACTGGTAGTAGAAATATTGATACCATATTTAACTTTATTTTTAATCTTAGTGGGTCTTTAAGATGCTTCATATGCATAATACTTTATTATATATTTCAAAGAAGGAAATAAAGTGTTTTTATCTCTGTGGTAGAAAGGAATTAAATCTTGTGATGTATGAGAGAAGCAATTTATTGTAATTACTGTAAAAGCACCCGCATAAGGTCCCATAGCGTCTGCTGTATCTGTTTTACTCTTATGTTGGGGGACTTCTCCTGCCTCATACCCCTCCATTCCGTTTGCCTCTAAATTGCCAAATTAAACAAGCTGTAATTGGGGGTAATTTAGTGCCTCATAGTGATATTGCTCATGTGGGAATAGTAAAAAACATTTCAACTTCATTATTTAGTAGAGCTAGTGAATAAATCACTTGGAAAGTTTCTGTTACTATAGGCTTTTAAGCGTTTTATACATTCTGCTTTAACTAATCTCTATAATATCTGTTTCTTTAATATGACTACCAATGTGCATTGATGCATGTGAGCATTATTTTTAAATTTCTTAATGCTATGCCTAGCTAGTCAAATCATTGCCTGTCAATATAAGGTATTGATTTTCTCAAAGTCAAGGACAAATGGGCATCATGCATTTAGCATTTAATGAAAAGACAGTTTTCATTAAGGGCCCACTTCCTTAGATTCTCTACTAGAGAATCTAAGGTGAACTGCTTAAACATGTTTTATTCAGGGCTGGTGACATATATTGTAGTTCCCAAAACCTCTCTCCACATTTCTTTCTACAAATAACATCTCAACCCTAGACCAGGTTTTGTGCAGAGTTGCGTAGAATCTGAGGGGGGAAAAAACACATAATGTCAAAGACTTTCAACTTAAAAGAGAACAATAAACACAAAAATCATGAATCAGCTAAGCCTACTCTTTGATACAAATAGGTATGTATAAAGGACATGAGAGTCTCAGGAATAAAAATCAGGCTGATTCTTGAGCAGCTGAGAGGGTCTGAGGCATAAAGTATGGGATATTGTCAAATAACATAGTAATTATAAGCCCTTTAAAAGTTATATTGGTATGGGTGTCAATGTATGTTAGAGAGTATATGGAATTTATAGCTGTCCCAATATAATGCAATTGGTCATGATTTGGGTCATCTTAAAATGCTGTCTGAAATAACTGAATTTTTCAATTAATAAAATATCATGAGATTTTTTAACCATTTATGTTCTAAGTCATTATTATCCATAAACAAGGACTATTTAAATTTTTGTCTGAAGGTATGAAGTTTAATTTATGGAAACAAATGACAAGTATCCTTGAATACAGGTTTCTGATCATTTTAAGACCTTGAAGGGATCAGGCCTTCTATCTCGGACCCTGGTTAGTGTTCATGAGGGCATTGATACAGAAGCTAGAGGTGGTTTTCATTCTAATTGTTCAATAAATTTTTAAAATATTTTTTAAATAAGTATCAGCCTGAAAAACCTTGAGTGATGGAATATCTCACAATACAGAGGAACTATAAAGGGATGAGATGCAGAGTTAGTATGTTTGCAGGAGAAATGTATTCCCCAAATTCCCTTCCAATTCTCACACATATAATTTATAATATATAGGTCTTTCTAAAAGCAAAATTATTTTGATATTTACAAATGTTTTTAGAACTTCCTATTTATAAATTATTGTTTTCCCCCACCATATGTAATTTACTGGGGAGCTATCAACAGGATGTATGCATAGTCATAATTCTCATTTCTCCTGCTCAACCAAAAGTCATGTAAAAGAGGACAAGGCCTCAACTTCAACTTAAATGATCCTTCATATTATTCTCCCCTTTCTTCTACAAATGAATCTTTGAATCGATCAACTGTTACATACTTGACTCACCAAAATAAGTTCTTCTATTATTCACAATTATAAAAATATTACAAAGGCTCAGAGTCATGGTGCATGCCTGTAATCCCAGTGAATTGGGAGGCTGAGTCAGGATGATCAGGAATTCAAAGCCAACCTTGGCAATGTAGAGTGACTCTATCTCAAAATAAACAGGATATGGGAACGTAGCTCAGTGGTAGAGTGTCCCTGGATTCAATCCCCAGTATCACTATATTTTGAGGATACATTAAAAATATATCATTTGCTGTCTAAATATGTCCCAAACTCTCTAAATCAGAATGCTATTAGTTATGAATGCTTGATTATTCCTTTTGTTTACATCTCAAAAAGGCAAAGGGAATATTTCATCATATAAGATCACTGTTTTATTGTGTTCTGATTTGATTGATTTCCTTTGCTCCAGTGTGGAATAAGTGAGAGATATATACTACAGAAAGAAGCTGGTTGGTCTGCTCTGCTCAAGCTATAGGAATTCTTTATTTCCAGAAAAGAAAATTATTGTTTTTGCCAGCATTTGACAGGAAGTTGAAGGAGTGCCATTCATAGAGTAATGACACCTGGCTCTGCAGCTCTGGACTAATTTTCATTATTTAAATTCTGTCCTTGGGCTCCAGATGTGTGGAAAACATCTCAGATCTATGATGTGCTATTATACAATTTCCGAGTGCCTATCTCGGTTCTTAGAATGGGTCTCCTGAGGTTAACTTGGAAGAGTAAAAATCACTGAGAAGATAACTCCATGTGTCCATCTAAGAAGGAACTAATGCCATAAAATAACACATTTTGAAATAGTTTTGCTTTCCAGAAAGGCTTCCTTCCTGCTATGATAAACTTATGAAGTTTTTCTTTGAAAAATTACAAGAAAAGCTTTATATTTTTCCTCTCTTCCAGGTTTGACCCAGACCCCAGGCACCAATGTGGATTCATTTTCCTTTAGGTTTTTAAGTTTCTATAAGGCAAAAGTGATAAAAATAATGAAATTTCCTGTTTGATTTGTCAAAGATATCTCAGAAAAAGAGAGGTCTTGAAATTGTTCTTCTTCACTTCAGTTTGGTTAGAAGAAAGAGGATTGGAATTTTATTTTTACTAAACCAGCAATTTACTCTAGCTACAGAGACTTGGGCCAATTGTTCACTTGCTGAGTCTTATTTTCTTCAACTTGAAAAATAACATAGTGATGCTTTCATGCAGACTTCTTGTGACAATCAAGTAATATATTGCAAAGGATCTGTTTCTGAATCTAGCCTATGGGAAGCTCTAAGATAAATGCTCCTGGATTTCTCAGTGTGTCTATGAAAAACCCTTGCCTCCTGATTCATGCAAATATATATAAGGGAAGGGCTATATTTCTTCAGTTCCACTGTAAGCATTTTATTCTTCACTTACTAAGAAAGTCAAAAGTGTACCTATCTGTAGTTAATTGCTCTGACACAAAGATAACAAATGCTCTGCACCAGGTCCCTAGGTTAAATTCCCAGATGCCTGGAAGACAGAAACATCATCTCCCTAGATATTTAAATTCCAAAAGGTATAAACCCAGAACTAGGGACTGTCTCTAGGTCACAAAGATAGGAGATACCAATGACTTATACGACTTTTGGAAAGACACATTTATGCTTAAAAAGTTAGGATGAGAACCTAGGATTCTTCCCATCTCATCTCAAGAGAGGAAAAGGATTAGATGAATGTTTTCCTCTACATATATAAATTAAAAACAGAAAGAAAAACTTCCATCTGAGGCAGTGGTATTGTCACTGAATAAAATGATTAACATTAAGCTATAACATAAAATACATTTTACAATACATAAAGACCAGATTAGAGAGCTCTATTAAAGAAAACCAAAAGACTAATTCAATAATTTAAGTGATATTGCTTTTTAAGTGGATACAATGTCTCTGATTTAGAATTTCTGTAATATAAAATTTATTCCAATGGGTATTAAAACCCAACAATGGTCTGTATCAGTATTTTAGTACATTTTTCTTTTTAAAGAGTCTTACAGTCAATCACCAGGTTAAGAAAAGTCTTAAGTTTGCAAAAATCACATATTCCTAGAAGGGAGAAACCATACTATTTTTCTACCCCTACAAAATTGAGCATGTACCGTTTAAAGGCCACAGTTCTCAATATACACAAACACACTGTCTCACAAACTCACCATACTAGTTCAATGATATTACCTGGTTGGAGACCACTTAATTATATGCAAAACTAGTTAATTGATATACATTGATTTGAATGAGAATGCCCCATAAATGAAAATATGACTTCACATATACCCAGGTTCCTGTCACCTAAATATAAGTTTTATGCCCATCAGTATTGGTACAAATATGCCCAGTGTCTGACATTATTATGTCATTCTTCAGGAGGAGGTTCTGGGGAGGGGTATCATTTCCCAGGGTCTCGAAAGCTCATTAGTTTTAAATCTTAAGCAGTTACAAAAGTGGCACCATGATGTAGGATCATATTCCCAGAAGCCTTAATAATGCAAATTCTGAGGTGTTGCAGTGACCTTAAGATATACCGGCAACTTTCAGGATACTGACTGGCAACAGACAAGCAGGATGTTTAGTCTGCTGCTGACCTTGAGCTAGTTACTGATTCACAAAGGCTTTATTTGAATTCAATGATGGCATTCATACTTGAACTTAGAGTAGGAAAAGGGACATTGCATGAATATAAAAATGATTAATTTCAGAATTCAATTAACTGATAAACTGTTTCATTGTTCTTTTAGTTGTTTTTTTCCATCTCTGGTTTTAAAATTAAATCCTTGTTTTAGAGTTTTTGCTGAAATTAACCTTCTAAGAGACATCTTTACCAGATAGAATCTGCTTTCCTCAGCTTACAGGAAAGTTTTCTGTTTATGAATTCAAAAATATGTATTGATCACATTCTATGTATATAATATAACACATTAGACACTGATGGGAACAAACACGTATAACAACTATTAAGAACTGAAAATATCATTGAGAAGACAAGTCAGTGTCAAAGGGATATGGTAAGTACAAATTCTACAGAGGTTTTGACAAGGGAAGATTACTATGGATTCCCATGCTCAGGGAAGGCTTCACAGCAAGGGGACATTTCCAGCACATAGTAGTGGATCCAGGTGGGGGAAAAAAAACTGGGAAAAAAAAAAAAAAACTTCCATCTAAGGCAATGGTGTTGTCACTGAATAAAATGATTAACACTAAGATATAGCAGAAAATACATTTTAAAATACATAAAGACCAGATTACAGAGCCCCATTAAAGAAAGCCAAAAGACTAATTCAACAATTTAAGTAACTGAGAGGCTATTAGTCTGGTTAAAACTATATTCTTATTTATAGAGCAATTTCTTCTCTTTAAATAAGTGATTCTTTGCACAGTTAACAAAGTTCTATAATCCCCTCTAGTACCCTACAAGGAATAGGAAGAGATCCCTAGCCTGAGAGAGACTTCCTTATTCACTTTTCCGCAGTGGTAATGGTTTCTGCTACTGGCAAGGAAACCTGGAAAGCAGGAGTGATTCTGGTCATCTGCAAGTGCTCAAGGATCCTGGATTATCCTGGCAGGGAGAGATAACTCATCTTCCTGAGGGCCTCAACAGTTGCCACAGCTGCCTCACGAGACCCTGGATCTTCCAGGGTCATAGGCTCTCTCAATTCATGAGGTCACTATTATTAAGACTAGGCTAGCTTCTGAGCCCAGGTTGCACAAACAGAAGTAATGCACCAAACTTTTCAAAATGCACTGAAAAAAAATATACTCTAACATTTAAATACGGTTTGTCAGGCTACAATGACATCATCCAGGCAACAGATTGTAATGTCTTCGATAAGGATGGTGGTAATTTTGGAGGAGACATAGAACAAAAGACAAGTTCAAATAAAATATAGGTGAAAATGTCAGCAAGAAAAAGCACTGGATAAGGAGTGACAAGAGAGGAAGAGGGTGCCAGGATTTTGCCTGTGTTTGGAGCTTATGCAATGGGTGGTGTCATCCTTCAGATAAGTAAGGATGGAAAGGAAGGACTGAAAGGAAGGGATTGTGTGTTCAGTTTTCTCTCCTCCTACCAGTGGCAATCAGAGCACCAGATACAGATTAAATCATCAGAGGAATGAAGAGTGAGATGGTGATAAACCCTGGGACTGAGCTTTGAGATAACCGGCAGAGGAGAAAGAAAGGATGGACAGAGAAACAATAGGCAAATTAATCAACAGGAATGAAAAAAGGAAGGAAGGGAAAGAAGGAAGGCAGGAGGGAGGGAAGAAGAAGTAAAGGAAGGAAAGAAGAATGAAGAATTTTAACATGAAAACCCAAGAAAGGAGTTTCAGGAAAGTTTTAAATGATTCTGGAACACTGAGAGAGTTGTTATTGTAAATCACCTCTGAGATGAGCAGTAGAGATGCCACTGGTGACCTTACTAAGTACCGTCCCAGGTCAGTGATAATGCAGGAAGCCAGACTGCAATGATTTAAGGAAAAATGGAATATAAGGAGATAATGAATTATAAGAAAATGAAAATTATAAATTAAAAAATATATTTGGGGGGCTGGGGTTGTATCTCAGTGGTAGAGTGCTTGCCTAGCATATGTGAGGCACTAGGTTCAATTATCAGCACCATATATAAATAAATAAAATAAAGGTCCATCAACAACTAAAAAAAATAAAATATATTTGGTTCTTTGAGATAAGATAGTAGCTATAGAGGTTAAGTAAAAGCTAAGGAAATTTTATTCAGGTATTGTTTGATTTTTAATAACAACAAACATGAATTATTTTTAATTTCCAAGGAAAAAAATTCACTTAGAAATTTAACTAATTGATACTGTTTCATTGTTCTTATAGCTATTTTTCCATCTCTAGTTTTAAAATTAAATCCTTATTTTATAATTTTTGCTGAAATCAAACTGAGAGGTCTTTTCCTGATGACATGTTTTCCTCAGATTATAGCAAAGTTTTGTTTATTCATTCAGAAATTATATATTGAGCACATTTGATGTGTATAACAACATGTTAGACACCAGTAGGGACAAACAGGTACATTGTGTTTTGAGTAGCCAGTAGTGTTAAGATATTTGTGGGCCAGTGAGTGTGTGGCATGAGTAGGTAAAAGTCTCATTCAGCACAGAGGTTGTGATTGGCAAGATCAGGTAAAGGTTTCCTCACTGAAGATAAAGGGGATTTTCTGCATAATTCTAAGCAGAGAAATGAGTCAACCATACTGAATAGAGGTGGGGGATAAATAATGTCTGTAACTGCTATTCTGGACAATAAGGTAAACAATAAAGAAGAGGTGAAAGAGAAAAGACCAGCTAAGTAGCTGCACAGACCCAAGATTTTCTGTTATTTTTATTTTTTGGCATAGTTAATACACCAACTACATAATTTTCTACATTTGTTAAGTTTATAATTTGTTAGATAACTATAGGAGACCAATATTCCCAAATTAAAATTTGCTTAATATGAAACCTAATATCAATAATAATACTCAGTGGAGAACCATACTTCAGACATTTTTTAAAATTGTATAATAAAGTCCTAGAAACCTAAAGATATGGAGGTAGAGATGATTGTGCAATTATTTCATAACCCCTCAGAGTTTCTCCTTTGACAAAAACACTGTGAATTATACACTTCTAATAACTGAACTATTGATTTACTATAAGTACATGAAAATGTATTTTAAGTATTTTGTATAAAACATTTAGAAAAATTAGTTCTATACTGTTCTACTCATTAGATCATACAAATGAGGTGTTTTACCTTCTAAAGTAAGTTTCCTTCTCTCTATTGCAATGGAGGATATAATTATTATGAATGTACTATTTATTTTCTAACCCTGAATTGATCTGTTTGGATAGTCCGATGGGGCATACTTTGTGGCATTTCCATTGTATTAACAGGAATATGAAATACACTAAAATAAAGAAATACAAATGTACCTCCACAATTGCTTGGGTATTGGACCATATGTTTTTACCTGTATCAGTTCAAGTGTAAAAGGCAACTTTATTTCTTTATGCCAAATAAATTTGAGTCTACAATTTGCATGCAGGAAGCCAGCAAGTCTGATGGAGCATCTAATGTGCTAATTAGCTGGCAGAACTTCTCCTCTCTAATGGCACATCTTTCCCCATTCAGAATAACCATGACAAGACAGGAGCAAACCACATCTGTCAACTGTTAAGACTGTCATATATTCTTGCTAAAAATGCCTTTGCAAGTGTTATTATATTCCCCGGACAGTTTGGAAAGGCATAGTCATGATATTTTCCTATCTAGCAGCTTTAAATTGTTTCGTAACTGACCATTAGAGGAAAGTGAAAAGACACACAAGTCAATCTACATGCTGTGTGGCTGTTACAGTCAGCCAAATAGGAAGCAGTTTAAATGCAAGATAGCCCTTCTTTCTTTTTCTAGAAGGAATATACCCAATTATTCCAGAATGTTTCTCAGCTAGCTTTATACTCTCCACAAGCTATAAATGTAATTATTCTAACATTTTGAAAATAAAATAAACTAAAATAATATAATCTATAATTTCTATTATAAATTTTTGATTATAAATATTTGTATAGCATTTTTTACATAGTAAAGTAACATATTAGTTAATTTTAAAATATTGGTCAATATTTGTGAGAAAAATGTTATTTCATGTAAGACAATAATGGCTTGTCTTTTCCTACATACCCTGCACTGGGTCCTCCATATCACAAAGAGGTTAAAAAGTATGAGAAAAACCGGATCTGAACTCTAACTCTTACTCAACTATTAACCTGCTCAGAGAATTAGCCTAGTGACAGTGGACTTCAATGATGACAGCTATCTTTAAGTGTTTGACAGGGTCTCTTCTGAGGGGAAAAAAAAAAAAACAGTTAATCTATATACCTTCAGTGGCCTTTTAATTCAAGACAAGAAGACTTTCTGGTTAGCAAGCTGAAAAAAGACTGCCTATAGCCTACAATGAAAATTCCATTACTGACAGGATGTCACACCAGGGTTCCTGGGACTTGGAGACATAAAAGAGAAGACAGAGAAATCTGGTTGACCTATATATTCCTTTGAAAATATGAGATTCTATGTATTTTGTGAAGTCCTCTGAGCCTCAGTTTCCTTATCTGAGAAAGAATCAGCCATTACCAGTTCAGGAGCACAGCAAAGTTTAATAGAGTTGAGTGGATAAAGAAAAATTTTAAAATTATGAGCTTTGTTTTATAAACCCCACTAGTTACGACCACTATAGAAACTTAATCTTAACTATGAAGCTTAACTGCTGCTGACCATCCTGTTCTTACTCTGGTTATACTAGTGTCTGGACTCATCTCTGAAACATAGTAAGAGGGTAAAAAATCATAGTAATACTTTGTTACTTTTGGATTAGTTTCTCAATATGATTGCTGTGTAGAATTTGTTGAAATTTGTCACTGAAACTTTCTTTGCTACTTTTTCTACTGATTTCTACATTTAAATTATCACAATGAAAAAACATACAAGTATCTGAAACTTCCTATCTAATCTGAAATATCTTTCTTATGTATTATGATTAAACAATGTATCCCCCTTACAATTGAAAGATTATTTTATCATTGATTACAATTTTTAAGGAATTTATAGCTTGATAGTCATATTTTAAATGTAAATAAAATCTCAAATCATAAATCTCATGATTTCTTATAAGACTTTTAATGGGACAACATGTACATCTGTGTAAAGCATACAGAACTTTAAAATTCTAAATATCACTTTTACTAGGACTATTGTTATAGCTAAGTAAATGTTTATTTCTTCTCTTTCTAAATTCTTTGACCTGTCCCAGCTTCACATGTTAGATGATATTAACCAATTAGAACGTCCAGAAACACAAGAGATTACTTTTAGCATTTCCTAGTGATTTCCTTCTGAAAGGTATTCATATTTTTTAAATAAACCATTTTGTCCATTAACTAAAAATAAAATTGCATCTTCTAAAGTGAGACTAGAGCCTAAAATGTCCTTTTCGCCTTTCCCAGCCCGGCCAGCTGTGTCTCCTCCTTCAAATGTCAACATAATGTGCCTCAAAACCTTCAGAAATAAATAATTGCTTCTTCAGCTGTATTTCTAAAGAAAATTACTTTGATATTCAAGAGCACTTTCATTCTATTTTGGAAACATTTAGCATTTAGTATGGTAACTATTGATGTGATAGTGCAAGGGATTTTTAGATTTACTACCATTCCACATTTCCTAACTACTAGACCACAGGAAATCATAACATAAAATTTTATCCAAAAACTTATTTGTTTTCTATTTCTATGTAACAAATTGCCACAAATTTGATGACTTCAAACAACACTCATTTATTATTTCACAATATCTGCAGGTCAGAAGGTCAGGCCCCATATAGCTAAGCTGTCTCTTGACCAATTAGATATTAGTTCAGTTCACCAAACTGAAAACACATCGTTCATAGTCAGTTCATAAGGTTGATATATTTTTCTTAAAGGTCAGCAGGATTGTATCTTTCTGGCTTCTGACTCTAACCTCTAGATCCCCTTTTAGGAATTTATTGGTTAGGTGACACCCACCCCCCAAGATAGTCTGCCTTCTGATTCATTTAACTGAATAGAGACCTTATTACATCTTCAATATAATGTAATTTGGGGAGTGACATCCTAACATCCCCACTGGAGAGAACAGTGAGGGTGGTCTGCAAGACGAAGCAGTTTCAATATCATTGTTTAGATTTGCTGTCTGGTGGTAATAACATAAAGATGAATGACTTTATGTCTTAGTTTTATTTTTTAATTCTCTAGAATAAATGCCCCTTTCCTTGCTCACACTCAGATGGTTCTGCTATGATCCTACCCCATTTGTTATACTGCTGTCTGTGCTATCAAAAATTTTACCTGAGGGACCATTTATATAACTTAGGAGTTTTGTTTTCTTTTTCTGCAAGAATATCAAAAATACCAACTGATTTAGTTTAGGAT
This sequence comes from Marmota flaviventris, assembly GCF_047511675.1. Classification (NCBI taxonomy): domain Eukaryota; kingdom Metazoa; phylum Chordata; class Mammalia; order Rodentia; family Sciuridae; genus Marmota; species Marmota flaviventris. The sequence continues at coordinate 51,888,715 of NC_092499.1, read as the reverse complement.
GCCTATGAAAAAAAATACAGAAAAAGATGAACTACAGAAAGCACCGCTAGATTATTTAATAGAATTTAGAGGAAAGAGAAGGAACAAGGACTTTCTTGCTTAAAATATAGGCCATTTCTTATACGTTGTCTTCCCAAACAGCAGAAGTTTCTCAGAGTAAGAAATAACATCTGAGCAAAGATCAAATTCAGAGCTTTTTTGGTAAAATGTAGCCTCCAGGTAAATTTCAAAGCTACAGAATATCAGTAAGACCCTTGGTTAAGTCTCCAGAAAGACATATGGCAGCTCCTTGTAGACCTTCTTAACCAGAAGGGAAAAAAAAAAGACTTCTAAGAGTAACATGGATAGACCTCTTAGACCCTCTCAGCTAGATAAAACGTTTCTAAAGGTCTTAAGGGTATGCTTCTTAGATCTTCTCGCCTAGAAAACAGATGATTTGCTGTGAATCTCAGGGATTACCTTTTAAACCCTATTTACTAGACATGGACTCCTAAAAATCATGAGGTTATGTCAACCTCATAGGTGAATCACACAGAGAAAGGACTTTCTCAGAAAGACACACAGGTGTGAACATAGTCTAATGGAGCAAATTTATAATTTGATATGTGAGATGGAAAAAATGAAATGATTGCACCAACTTATACTAAGAGAGACAAAAGTAAAATGAAAAGATATTTCAGGACCCTCTCAGACTGAGAAAGCTACTGAACAGAGAACAAGGAGCATTTTAACAGGGGAAAAAAAAGAAGAAGAAGAATGATTCAATCTGGAGTTAAGAGCTGAAAGGTCAGAGCCAAAACCAGAGATACATGAGTCCCATGAAGCAGTATTGGGCCCTCATCAGCACATATTTCCTGCAGCCAGAGGTAGGTGAATTATCATCTGAACCCAGCTGGATTTCACAATTACTGTAGAACAAGGACTCCTATGCACTTTCTATTTCCCATTTGAATGGAACTATTTATGGCATTAATCTTATGCCACCATTCAATACTGAGTGTGTGGTAGATAGATAAATTGTCTTTCTGATTTACATATCTTGGGGAGCATCCTATTTGAGAATTCTCATTCACACTTGGACTGATTTAGCTAATAAAAAAATCTATATTTTAAATTCGATGCTGATAACATAATTATATAAATTTGGGGAAGTGTTGGAGTAGTGTAATATATTTTATACTTCAGTTGGAAGAGAGACATTGTATTCCAATTCTTAGTTTCCAAAGATGGACCCAACAATGAAGCACTACTCCTAGATTCAGTCCCCAATGAGATGAACATCAGTACTGAGAAAATATATATTCAATAGATTGTAGCAGAAATTAAACTCCATTATTTCAAAGGCTAGATACAAAAACCTTGATACTTCTGCATCAATCTCTTAGAATGCTTACCATAGGCTGCTTCATTTGAGAATTCAGATGCTATGCTGTGATAATCTGAAGTAAAAGCCACATAGAAAGGCCAAGTGCAGGTGTTCTGGTAAACAGTCCCAGCTGAGTTTCCAGGCAGAGAAGAGCATCATCCACCAGCCATGGGAACATCAGTCAAGAGCAGTGGTTGCAGACCTAGTGAGAGCTGCCTACTACCAGATGAAAGGCTCAAAGCAAGAATTACATTCTGAGTGGAGTCAAACCACACAATCTGAATAACAAATTGATATTTTAAGACAGGAGACAGCACAATTATTTTCTTTGTAGGGCTATATTTTAGTCTTTGCAAGCTATGTATGTCACTTTCACATATTCTTTGCTTTTTTAAAAAAAAGAAAATGTTCCTTAAAAGCAAAAAGGTGAATTTTAGCTCACAGGTAAACAAAACAGGCCACCGATTTGGTCCAAACATTATAACCTGCGTATTTCTGTTTTTATTCTGCTAGAATAGTGTTTGGTTAACAAGAATAGAGAAATGGATGTGAAATGGTGTGCAAGAGGATTAGCACACGTCTTCTACAGTGTCAACTTCTGAAAAGTAGATATAATGTTTTAAGAATCATTGCAATCCCCTTGTCTACAGAGAGTGGCTATGCCACAAATATTCATTACCCTTGAATTATTAAACATTATTCAGTCATATTTCAAAATCTCCTTAAAATATTTTCAAAGACAGTCTCTAAAATAGGTCATATTCATGGAAATATAAATCCTATATAAATATGTGGAATGTTTGGGAAATAAGTTGACAAAAATATTCCACAAGTGGTAATTATTACCTACATGTCGATTGAGAGTGGATACAACGTACCTGGAATAAAGGAAATGTTATATTTCAAGTAGGTACACAGACATATTTGCTCTTTTATTCACTTAGACATTGATTAACCGCAAACACATTCGAATTGTCATTTATTTGGTCAAACATTATTTGGTTTAGGACCCCTATGTCTTATAAGATAAAATAATAACCAAACTCATTAAAATTTCTGAATAAGCATAAAATAGTTTCTCATATGAAATTAAATGCTGATTCATACCCAATGATTTTTAAAGGAAAATTACTTTTTCTTGTAAATCCCAATGTCCTACAGTAAATTAAGATAGAATTTTATAAGAAGTCTATTCCAAAAGCCATATTTCAAGGACCATATTTTTACATTGTATGGCTAATGAAATCAAAACATAAATCATAAAATATATCCTTGTTTTCCAATATATGATTCATTTAAGTTTACTATTTTCTGTACAGAGGAGTTTTGGAGCTAAGAAACAGTGCCTGTGTAATGTTTTCTAGAAATCAATTGTTAATGATTGCTTGTGATTAAAATTGACTCGTGAATGGCATTTATGAACTGTGATAGTGCAAACACTATCTTCCATATTAATGGACTCATCCTTAATATCTTCAGGAGCTCTGCTGTTCTGTCTGCTTTACTGTCAGACTTTAGTAGGTTTTCAGTGACTACCTCTATACTTCAAATAAAGAATTTTGTTTCCACAAAAATTCAGCATATCCTTAGAGTAAGAAACCATAAAAGAGATGGGAAAATATCTCCATGTTTTCATCCTCAGTGCTTGCTATAATCTTTAAGTGACACTTTTGAAAGTAAAATATTTCATAGTATCTCATAATATTTCATATCAATATTTATGAAAGGACGAGAAGTGGAAATTGTCAGACAAAAAGGAAAAAATGAAGGGAAAGCAGGGAGGATAGGGAAAGAGAAAAGGAAGAGAGCAAAGAAGGAGGAAGGCAAAAAGGTAGAAACGAAGGAGGTGATAAAAACATTCAAATGGAAAAAGAGAAGTAAACTGTTTAAGAGCAGCTAACATCATTCTTTATGTAGAAAATCCTAAAAAAATTAATATGCACACAAAATTTAGAAACAAGTTCAGCAAGATCTCAGAATAGAAGATCAATATACAAAAATCAGTTACATTTCGACCTACTAGTAAAGAACAATTTTAGAAAATTAGGTTGACAAAAAATTATATTCACAATAACATCAAAAAAATAAAATATTTGGGAATAAATTTAAAAAAATATGCAAGGCTTGAATGCTCAAAACCAACAACATTGCAGAGATAATTTAAGAGATCTAAATAACTGCAGAAGCATTCCATTTTCATGGACTGAAAGAGTAAATTTTTTTTAAGAAAGTAATTATTTTCAAAAACAACATATAGATTCAACACAATATCAGTAAGATTTTTTTCCACAGTATGACAAGGCTACAATGAAAAATAAAAGACAAAAATACATATTTAAAGTATGAAGAAATTGGAATTCTCATATGCACATGCATTGATGGAAGGAATACAAAATGGCATAGCTACTTTGGAAAACACATTGGCAATTAAAAAAATAAATAAATAAATAACCTTCACAGAAAATTCCCACATGATTCAGCAATTCTACTCCCAATTATCCATCCAACAGAAACTAAAACATATGCTTAAACAAAAAAAAATATACACCATGGCAGAGTTACTCATATTAACCAAAAACTGAAAATAATTCAAATGTTCTTCATTTGGTAAACATACAAGCAAACCGTGATATAACCATAGAATGGAATATCATTTTGTAATATAAAGAACAAAACATTGGTACATGCTACCACATAGATAAGCTTCAATAATGTCATGCTAAATAAAGAATTTAAATGCAAACAACTACATATTGTATAGATCCCTCTTTATGTCCTCAAAAGGCAGAGAGACTAGAAATAGATAGGGTTATTTATGATTGGAGAGAGGAACAGTCATTAACTGATGTAAGAAAATTTGGGGAACTAATTGGAGTATTTTACAATAAAATGTGATGATGGTTGCCCAAATCTATAAATTCGCTAAAAATCAGTGCACAATTAAAATGCATGAATTCTATAATATGTAAATTAAATTGTGTCAATACATGTGTTAAAATATGCCAAACAACCACATTTTAATTTTTTCAATGTAGTTAAAAAAGCAATATAGCAGGGCTGGGGATATAGCTCAATTGATACAGTGCTTGCCTTGCCTGAACAAGACCCTGGGTTCAATCCCCAGCACCACAAAAAAATAAATAAATAAATAAATAAACTACTCTGTCTCATCTTGAGAAGAAAAAAAAGCTTTAAATTCTTTATTACAAAGACACGTTCTGTGAAACACTGTTCAAAATAAATTTAGTGCTCTTCACTGTAACTGTTTTCTACTTAACAAATTATTAATTCCTTTCAGTTGATAAGCCCTATACACTGACAAATATTGACACATCATCATTACTAACGACAAGGCATATTGTGGAATAGAAATGTCTTCTTTGTAGTTGTCTCCATCTGAAGAGTATACTACAGAAATCTAGATTTCATAAAAATAGCAGAAATTGTTGCTGTGTGTCAGAAATGCAATGGAAAATAACAATTTCTACTTATTTCTTATCAGTCATTATTCCCAACCATTTAAAAAATGATAGCAGTGATGAAATCCCTGCTGTTGGACATTTAAAAAATATGTCATTTTTAGTTCTAAAGACTTGAGTGTGAAAATCAAGCTCTAAAAATTATAAGACATTTTTTGTAATTATAAATTCTAAAATATATACAGTAAATAAAAACAATTCAAGCATCAAATAAATGAAAGGAAAAGTAATATCAATATTTCATTGAATGTATCACTGATTCCTTCAGATTAGAAATAGACCATAAATAATAGTATCTTATAATTGCTTAAAGTTCTTAAATTTTTATGTATCTTTGGGTCTTATACTTCAGAAAGAAACAGCACCAATTACATACCCAATGTAAATATTCCCTTAACTTGAGAGGCTTTAAACAGCCCCCAAAATGTATCCATCGACTCTATTTAGAATAAAAATTTCTGATACAACACAAATTGATGCTTGAATATTTTTAAAAGTTCATTTCTATGAATCAGGCACACAGCAGTAAGCAAAACATAAATGTTAACAGAAAAGAGTTTCCTTTTACTTTAGATACATTTAGGCAGGGAAAATAGCCTCTGATTCATTTAAGGGTTTAACCTAAGTGAGAATTTATGTAGAATTATTGTGTCAGGACTTGACAGAGTCTCCAATAATAATATAAATGCTTTGGTTTGAATTGTTCAGAAGCTTATTTCTGAAAATCCTGAAAAAAATCTTACTGTCAAAAAACAAAATGAAAATAAAAAATCAAGATGCCGATGGAGTCAAGAATCAAACAGTTTGAATGTGATGTATTAAAACTACAAAAATAATGATTGGTCAACAGAATGTATCTGCTTAAATATATTTAAGAATTAAAGATAAATACCTTATCAAGATTCCTGAAAACAAATACATTTCAAAGGGTTAGTTAACTAAATTAATATTGGAACTAATGCATAGTATATTCGGTATCAGAAGCCACAGAGAGTGATTAAGATGATAGGAAAGCAATAAAATTTTGTATTTTTGCCTATTAATTAGTGATCAAATATGTAATTTTATAAGAGCCCCTTCTAAGAGTCTATGATAATATATGTCTAGAGTGACATCTGCAATATTTATATATTAGGATTAATTTACAAACTTAAGTGAGACCAATGTCATATGCCATATGACAACATTTCAGTCAATGATAGACTGCATATATGACACTGGTCCTCGCATAAGATAATTATGAAGTTAAATATTTCTGTCATTAGTAATTTCATAAGCATCATAGCACAATGCATCATTCATATGTTTGTAGTGATGCAGATATAAACAAACTTATTGCACTGCCAATTGTACAAAAATATGTGGCATGAAATTATGTATAGTTGATAATAATAATAATAAACGAATCTGTTAATGGCTCATGTATTTACTACACTATACTTCTTTTTTTTTAAGTGTACTCCTTTCTACTTCCAGAAACAAAGTACACTGGAAAGAGTTTTGCCATGTTATGTTACCCTAGCAACAGTCTCATGCATCTTGAGACTCTTGATTGCCTCAAGAGGCCATGTCAAGTGACTGACCAGTTAAGTTTGTGCAAGTACACTGAGATGTTCAAACAAGAAAGAAATCAGTCAACAGCACATTTCTCAGAAGATATTCCTGTTGTAAAGCAATGCGTAACTATTTGAAACCCAGTAGGACTTAATATATCAACACAGAGGATTCATCAATCTCTGAAGAAATTCAATTATTTGCAGTTTTTGATCAGGTTACAGGAACACTTCTGAGCAAATGCAAATAATCTTGAATGATTTATTATTAAAACTTTCCATGCATTTCTATTTCCTATTCTAAAACAATTATTCTTTCAATTTTGCTGATCTTATACCTCCATCTTCTCTCCAGTTCTTAAGAAGTAGTGTATACTATATTCAAATTAACACGGTAACAATATGAATCTATGCTTCCATTCCCAGCTTATTAATAAAGTATATATGAAGAAACACAATAAGTTAAATGTTTTAATCAACTCTAAAATTCATAATGCAGAGGTTATATCCAAAATCCATGAGAATGTTCCCTTAATTATAAAAATGAAGAAATGTAATTTTAAAGCACAGATTAATGACTCTTTCTACAGATTCACAGGAATGGAAAAGTCTTTTTGACTGTTCCCCTACCTCCCTAATTTTGCAAAATATAGGTTCTAGTAGAAAATGTATATATGGGGAAATGGTAAGAATTATCAAGGAAAGATATAAGAAAAATATTCAATTTAAATACATGATAAGGGGTAAGGTTCATAGAATTATAGAATTAAAATAATACTTCATCTCAGGTAAGCAATCTGCAATAGATAAACACATATTAGAATTAAAAACAAGTTTGAAAATACAGAAATGTATATGTTTTTCAGATATAAGTGTATCTAAGAAAATGCATGATCTAGCTTTTAATGAGATCATGGTATTAGGTGTGAATCATACATAACCTGGTTAATAATGACCTGGATAGGGCAGGCCCAGATTTACTAAATAGAACACTGTTTCTCAACCAGGATGATTTTTTTTCCTCCTTCCCAGAACATTTAGCAATGTGTAGAGATGTGTTTTTATTGTCAAAACTGAGTGGAGATGGTATTGGCATCTAGTGCCAATATATCCAAATGCACAGGACAATTATGAGTATCAAGGTTGAGAACCCCTAAAATAGAAAAAGACAAAACAACAACCAAAAAAGTCAGAACATAATAAAACATATATGAGACATAAAACCAAACAAGGTTTAAGATGGCAATGACCCTGAAGAAAAATGAGTCCCTAAGCAGAAAGTATTCTAAGAACTCGAAAATGTACCACAGGTACCACAACATTTTATTTTCAAAAAATTCAAGGCACCCTAGATTCTAGAAAGAAAAAAAAAATGTGCACTAACAAAATTAGAACAAGCACTTGGGATGAACACATTGTGAGTCATAGAAAACTGAAATTTTACATGAAGAAGGATCATAGAAGAAGGATTTTTTTTTTTTTTAAGTGAAAATGCAATGGGACAATTGAAATGGATTTTTAGGGCTTTTGCTTCCAGTCTAATTGACTGGAAGAAATTGGATTTATTCTTCTATCTTAGATATCTAGAACACAGAACAAAACATGAAACAATGATTTTTCAAATATAGGAACTAAATAGCTAAGAACTATATCACTGTGAGAAAGAAATTCAACAAATTGACAAAACAAGTCCTAAAATTCTACCAGCTTATATCTCAGAGGCATTTTCCAGGCTCTGATGCAGCAGGAGGAACTCACATAGGGCCTGGTGATCTCACTGAAAATATGATCAGATTTTGTGATGCAAAAAGCTTTTTATGGTTTGTTTTTTGTTGTTGTTTTGTTTGTTGATACCAGGGATTGTACCCAAGGGCACTTAACCACTGAGCCACGTCCCAGCCCTTTTTATTTTATTTTATTTTTTTGAGATAAAACTCAGGGTCTCACTGAGTTGCTTAGGGCCTCACTAAGTTGGTGAGACAGGATTGGAACTTGCAATCTTCCTGCCTTTTTATCTCTGCTATGCGACCTTGCCATTCTGGGTAATGGCATGATGGTGTTTGTGTTCCTATTACCCAGAATGGCAAGGTCGCATAACAACATGAGTCACAGAGTTCACCAAAGGCGAGAATCTTTGTAGTGAAGGGCTGAGAGCAAAGTCTTCAAAGAAAACCACAACTGATCAAGATACTGAACTGCACATAAGAACAATGGCCTACATTGGTAAATTAATGACAAAACCTCTAATATATAAGATAAAAAAAATTACCGATGCCTTGGATATGACTCAATATTATAAAGCATGGGCAGAAAGAGAAAAAAATGATCCACAACTAAAAGAAAAGTCATCCAATAGAATAGAGCCACAGATGACTGAGATAATGATATTAGTAGGCAAAGATACTAAAACAATGGTTATCAATATTCTTCACATACTTAAAAGTGTTAATAATAGCCATGAAGAGAAAATAATAGAAGACATTTTAAAAGACCCAAATGGAAGATGTAGAGATTAAAAATTCAATATTTGGAACAGAAAATGCTAGATGGATTTAACAGAAGATTAGAGACTTTAAAGGAAAAATATCAGTAAATTTGAAATAATACAAATAAAAATGAAATAAAATGAAGCACAGACATTAAAACAGATTTTAAAAAGCAGAGACTGAGTAGACAATCTAAAGAGTGTAATATGTGTACAATTGAAGTTTGGGGTAAGTGGAAAGAGGAAATATTTGAAAAAAATAAAGACCCAAACTTATTAATTGATAAAAACTATAAGCTACAGATTACAAAAAAAAGGGTAAATATAAAATAAAATACAAGGGTACCATAATCAAATTGGTAAAAGCCAAAAAGAAAGAAATATTCAAAGCACGTAGAGAAAATACATTAGGTAGAACAGAACAAAGAGTGACAACAGAGTTCTCATTAGTTAGAGATCAAGCTTTAAGACAATGAGTGGTCGCAAATTTGTAAAACGTGTTCATCAAAAGTCTTCTATTCAGAGAAAAAAAAATCTTCAAAAAATAAATGTGAATCAAAAATATTTTTCCAGGCAATAAAGTTGCTGATATTTTGTTTTCAAAAGACCCACATTAAAAAGTCTATTAACAGAAATTTGTAAGGCAGAATAAAATTGATATTAAATAAACACTTGGATTTATCTAAGTCAATGAAGAGCACAGGATATTATAAATGTGTTAGTAAATGTAAAGTTTTTGTCTTAAACTTATTTAAAACATAACTGATAGCTTAAGGCAAAAATAATAGCTGTGCATTACAGAGTTTATAAAATATGTTAAGGAAAATGCATGACAACAAAAATACAAATACCAGGGGAGAAATAGTACATAGTTATAGGTCACCTCCAATATACACAGGTGGTGTTATCACAAGATAGACTGTGAGGCATTAAAAATTGACCATGTAAAATCTAGAACACACTCTAAAAAACAGTCAATAATGCAAATAAATGTTACTTTAATATTCATCAAATAGGCAGGAAAACTCGATCACATGAATAATTACGTTAAATGTAAATGATATAAACACCCCAAATATAACATAAATTGTTTGTCAGACTTGATAAAAGAAAAGCCCAGATTCATGCAAGTGCTCACTTTGATTCTAAAGTCAAAGAATGGGAAAAACTAAAAGGAAGGGTAAAGAAAATAGGGGCTATATTGCTATCACACAGAAGAGATTTCAAGACAAAAAATATTACCATGGACAATGAGGAGAATTGGTTAACGATTTAAAAGCCAATGCATCAAGATGTTATGAAGATATTGAATGTGTATGTTTCTAATATCAGAGCTCCAAAATAATGCAGAAATGGAGAGATCTAACAGAAAAAAATTAAAATTTTGAGTTAAAGATTTCAATACTCAGCACTTCATCATCGATAGAAGAAATAAGGATATGGAGTAACTAAACCAACAGAATCTGACTGAAATATGGAGAACACACCAAGCACAACAAAACAAACTCCCAGGGTATATAAACATTCAACAGGATTGACCATATTTTGAGGCATAACAAAAGCTAAGTTTAAGATTTTGAAACAAAAAGGCATTAAAAAAACAAGAAATCAATTTTTTTTTCAAATGCAGGAAAAGTAGCCTTTACAGGGAAATTTATGACATTCAATGTTAGTATTGAATAAGAATGAAGTTTGTGAAAAAAAGACCTAGACTCCCACATCAAAACAGTAAATGGAACACAATTAAACCCAAACTGAGAAGAAAATAATAAGTATAATAATCAACAAGCTGGAAAGATAGACCATCAGAGAACCTACCAGTGTTAAGAGGACAACAAGAGCCTATTATACACAACATAATGCCAATAATTAAACATCGGTGAAATGAAAAAATACCCCTAAATATGAAAATTATCCAAGGGACATGGATTCATGTTTTGTTTCTTTGTAAACTTGGAAGTTAACAGAAATGTGAGATTTCGTGTCTAGAAACCCCTATCTAAGCTCTATCTTTGGATTGTAAATCAATGTTATTTCTCTGTGTCCAAGTGACTGAAACTCCTGGCAAGAGTGGAATGTTCATTTTATGTTGAGAGACAATTTCAAACCGCCTAAGTTTTTGGAGAACAACGTTTCTCATTGAACAAGAAAGCAACAGTCTGAAGATTGAGTTATGACACTATGGTGCAGTACCTTCTTGGGAGAAACCTGGCTTCCCATGAAATTTGTTGCTGCCTTTGTCTGTATTACCCTGGCCTGGTCAATAATATGCATTTTGACACATTGTGCACAAAGGGAGCACAACTTCTCATTCCTCTGGCTGTACATGTGCAGAGTAACACCAGTTGTGTAATCACACAATCACATGTGTATATAGAGTAATAATGTCTATCTCATTCTACTACCCTTCCCATCCCCACTGCCCCACCCCTCCCTTCCCTCCCCTCTGCACAATCCCAGAGTTTCTTTATTCTTCCCTACCCGTGCCCCCTATATGGATCAGCATCCACTTATCAGAGAGAACATTCAGCCTTTGGATTTTGGGGATTAGCTTATTTCACTTAGCATGATATTCTCTAGTTCCATCCATTTGCTGGCAAATTCCATAATTTTATTCTTCTTTTAGGCTGATTAATATTGTATTGTGTACCACATTTTCTTTATCCATTTATCTATTGAAGGGCATCTAGATTGATTCCATAGTTTAGCTATTGTGAATTGAGCTGCTATAAACACTGATGTGGCTTTATCACTGTAGTAGGATGATTTTTAAGTCCTTTGGGATTAAACCAAGGAGTGGGATAGCTGGGTCAAATGATGATTCCATTCTAAATTTTCTGAGGAATCTCCAAACTGCTTTCCACAATGTTTGCACCAATTTTCAGTCCAGTTCAATGTATAAGTGTACGTTTTTCAATAGGGCAGATTTTTATTTTCTCATTTTCTTGTTTGGGCCAACAGAATACAAATTCAGTTGTTCAGACTATTATCATCTCAGAGATAGAAAAACTAACACCTTAAGTTAAATCTTGCATTCATGAGAAAACTTTAAAGCCATAGTCAAGTATTTGTCTGAAGCACATTAATTTTTCCTGTTTCCCAATTTTTTAAAAACAAAAAGATGATTTGGAAATTGGATTCCAAGCCCCAAAGCACCCTTAAACATTTAAAAATGGATTTAATTTAATTTCTTTCACCAATAGGATATAAATATGTCTGGTCTTTAAATGTCTATTTTCCGGTTGGAACAAAACTTAGCCAAAAAAAAAAAATTTGTTGTGTATGTTATATCTGGGATATCACTAATTGGTGGAAGAGAACATTCTTCTTAAAATTGCGTATGAGGAAATTTGTAAAATATCACTCAGGACTTAAAATCATCCCTGTTCATAGATTCTTGGTCTGTAGGTAAGATAGAAAGGATGATTATAACTCAGATTGCTTACTTGCAAAAGATTCTGGAGTTTTATAACGTTCCAATGATTGAAACTATATTTTTATTCTCAAAGAAATATTTTACACTCTATTCTCACCAAAATTGAGCACTATAACATTTTATTTCTTCCAATAGATTAAAAATATACTTTTCATTTTTCTTACCAGTGAGGTTGATCTTTCATTTGCTTCATCTTTTGTGAATAGTCTATTTGTGCCTTTTCCCAATCTTGAGCTTGGTGGATTGATTTCTAGTGGTTATTAACATATTATAGGTATTAAATCTTTCCTCAAAGGCATTTGAACAAAATCTGTTTCTATCAACAAATAATAAAATCCCTAAGTGCAACAATAATAGTTTGAAATGCATACAACAATAACATTTCAGTTATCAAAATAAATTTAATTTTAAGCATTGGGATATTTCTGCTCTATTATTTCCTTCCTCTGGTTGCATTAAAAGTGATAATTCAAAAATATATTTCTTTTTACTTCTCAAATATATTGAAACCAAACACTAGAGACCTAGAAAGGGAAAGTATCCCCACATGTGCCTTTCTTCTGACCAATCAGTCACAGCATTAAGCACAACTAATAAGAATCCACTGGGGCTGGGTTTGTAGCTCAGTGGTAGAGCACTTGTCTAGCACAGGTGAGGCACTGGGTTGGATCCTCCGCGCCGCATAAAAATAAATGAATGAAATAAAGGTATCGCTGAGCACAGTGGCACATGCTTATAATTCCAGCCATTTGGGAGGCTGAGGCAAGAGGACTGCAAGTTCAATACCCTAAGCAATTCAGCGAGACCCTGTCTCTAATTAAATACAAAAAAGGGCTGGAGATTGTGGCTCAATGGTTAAGCTCCCTGAGTTCAATACCTGGAACCAAACAAACAAACAAAAAAGGCACTGTGTTCATCTACAACTTAAAAAAAAAAAAAAAAAAAAGAATGAGCTGAGCTTTTCCTCTTCCCATTACCTCAAATTCCATGAACTCTACACATAACCCTTGAAATCTATGTGAACCCCTTATTCTTTTCCTTCGGCCTAAGAAGTTAAATGCCCTGCCTCAGATCATGCCCCACCCCAAACTTCACCCCGAAACATATCCTCTAGATATTTCATAAGCACTTCTATCCTGGTGCCCAATCCCGCTTCTTCAGTGGATTCTTACATCTCACTTCCAAATATTCTCAGGTTCCTCCCTTACCCCCCCAATACTGAACCCTCTCAATTTCCTGTTCAATCTCTTTGATTTACTCGACACAGACCTTACTAAAAGGGTACACTGCATTTATGCCTTCTGCTTCTTTTATTTCTCTTCTTTTATCCACAAAGATTTAAATTCTGATCCCATGTTTCCAAGAAGTGTGTCTCACTTCCTCAGTGTCTAGTACCATTGGCCACCGTCCTTCATATTTCCCTTTCTTCTAGGCTTCTCTGAAACACAGCCATCTTTCTTCAACTCAGATCTTTGTCTTAGTCCCTCCTTTGTCCTCCTTAGTCCCTCCTTTTGTGAATTTTACACATCAGATCTCACTTTTATAACTTAATTCCTTGCAAAGTCACCAAATTCATCGTCTTAGATGAAAGCCCCAGATCAATGTTATTTCCCATTTTACATTTCCTCAACTATCTTCCTTTCTGACCTCTTAGCATGTGGTTAAATATCATCCTCAAATTTACCTAATATATTATTGTTAGTTACATTTCTTGTGCAGACATAATGAAGTTCAGATCCTCTAATATTCAAGATTATTTTCAGTAGAAGTATCTCCATGTTTGTTAGCTTTACATTACTCTCATCCCTTGTGGTATGTACAGAGTCACTCCTAGAACACACCTACTAACCTAAATTTTTGACACTGCTCCAATCCTTTACATTAAAGTTTTCTTAACCCTCACCCAACATTCTTCTCATATCTGTTAGTTATGAAACTCTGTCATTAACCATTAACTTATACACCTCCTTCTCTAGATGTCTGTCTAGTTTTACTTAATCACAAATATTCTTTTATGAAACTCTGACAGTACTCTTTCTATATCTATGAAGACAACACATATTTTGTTGCACAAGAATTCTACTTTAAGACAGATGCAACTGCACATGACTGTAATCCCACCAGCTTAAGAGGCTGAAGCAGGAGGATTGCAAGTTCAAAGCCAGTCTCCCCAATTTAGGGAGGTCCAAAGCAACTTAGCAAGCCCCTGTCTCAAAATAAAAAAATAAAAAGAGATAGGGATGTGGCTTAGTGATTAAATGCCCCTGGGTTTAATCCTTGGTACCAGAAAAACAAAAATTCTAATTTAAGGGGTTTGCTTATATTTTCTTTAATATGTAATTCCCTGATAGACCAGATCATGATGATTCTTTTATTTTTCCAAATTCCTGAAAATTTTCTGATAGATAATAAAAGTATGATTAATTTTTAAATGAACTGCAAAGTTAATATGCTGAAAATGTCACAAAATGATCTCTTTAATGTCATTGGGATGACCCTAAAAGTTTTGGGGCTGCAATGTAGCTTAGTAGTAGAGCATTTGCCAGCCTGTGCAAGACTCTGAGTTCAATCTCCAGTACCTCAAAAAAAAAAAGTTATAATTGTGTAAACATGAGCACCAATAAAAGATATCTAAAATTCAATCATTTATCATTCATAAAATTAGTGTGATTTTTTTAAAAGGGAAAGATGAAAGATTTCAACAACTGTGAATATATAGAAAACTCACTGGAAATACATTTACATATTTTATTTTGAGTCAAAGAAAAAAAATATGTGAATGAATCGTATGATCTACAAGCACATAAAAGAATGATGCAATTAATCTATAATTCGAATGCAAGTATGTGACCACCCCAATATGAAAGTTAAAGAGTAACTTTAATAAAAGTACAGTCTTTGTACTTGAAACATGAACATTTTTTCTAGAAAATGAAATACCACCTTAAATTATATGGGGAAGTAGCCCCCAAGCCATGGTAAAAAAAAATGTAAACATCTCTATAGTAGTTCAGCACCTCTCAAACTAAGAAAAATTGATGATCAATATAAAAATACTTGTAAAATTAAAACAATTTAATATTTTAAGAAATATATTCACATTAGTTTGCTACTTTTTAATGTTTAAGAGAATTTTGAATGTTAGAGTAAGATTTATGAACTCTAAAATGTGTAATTGAATTGTTTTTAATTATGATTTTAAGTTGAACCAATTTTATCTATTAGACTATTAAGTAAATTTGCTTTACCATATTTGTTCTATATATTAGATTTATAAAAATTAGCATATTAGTTTAATAAAAAATTGGAACATTTAAAACAGCAAGTAAATACATAATATTTACACATGACACTTAAATTATTTAAAGTTCTAAAGAACTGACCCTAAATTTCTGAATGGTATCAAACATTAAAATACCACCTTTGATTATGAGAATATATTGCCTTTTAAAAGCAGAATTTAAAAACCTTTCCAAACTTAAAGCTTAAGAGCTAACTTTTTGTTTAGAATCTCAAAAATATGTTATATTAATTTTTTAAAATAAATTAAGTAATTTACATGCCAAAACTACCTGCAATGACACACACAGCCTCACTATTAATATTTCAATAGAGACTTGTAAACACTGTCCACTAAAGTTGAAATGATTTTGTGAAGCTTGTACATTTATTTAGTGTCAGTCTAAGTAAAACTTAGATCTCAGGAAGTCGTTGTGTTATATTGAACTAATTTCAGGAAAGTCCAAGTAATTCAAAGAGCAGTTTTAATGAGCAACCTCATTAATCACAATAACGCCTTTAAATGGGATTGCAGCATGAGCATTTGAAATCTTATCAGTTTTCATAGGTCTCTCTGAAAAACACCTCTTCAGCTTCCATGCATTAAAACTTTTCTTCTTGTTTCAAACAGGGTAAACCATTCTTGAGGAAAAGCAGTTGTGTTACATTTTTTCATAACCCAAGATGTCTTCTGAATTAATTATTTAATATATACTGAAACAACACAAAGCTACTTCATAAGAAATGGCCAACACAGCAGCATTTTGCCTGAAAGGATGCACAGCTGCCTACAAGTACTTGAGTAAATTCAAGGGGCCCCTGCTGCTGTTTCCTAGATCCTAGAGCTCAGAGTTAAAGGAAAACTGTTTAGCTAACAAGATAGATTTTTATATCTTAAAAGTAGACATTTAAAATAATATGTATCTTGTATAAGGGTGGTTAAATAGTGAAATCACTAAAGAAAAAAATCTTAAACTTTTCATCCTAAAAATCTTGAAGAGAAAGCAATCATCCTTTTTGAAAATTGAAAGTAATATTTTCCTTACCTACATGAGGGTGAATTGATTGGATGACAGACACTTCATGTGTCAGAGTGATAAAACAAGTAAGACCCAGAAAATTTAAATGACTCACCAAAGCTTACAAATAATGATAATTAATGAGGAGGCATATGGGAATTATGTCAGAAACAACATTTTAAAGTTGATACTACCAAATGAGAGAGAACTTAGATTTTGTATATAATGGATACAATGAAAATAGTTTGCACTTACACTCCTAATTCAATGTGCAAATAAAAATTTTCTTACTATAATAATTTATATCACCTCAAATTGGTCATTCATTTATATTTTTTGACAGAGAATGTATTTTTTGGCTTGAGTAAACTATAGAGTATCTAAATGTTAGTTTGATGTATTTGGAAAATATCTTGCCAATAAAAATAGACTATGTGATTTCATTCCTTTGAATCGTTAGTGTTTCAATTTCATTTGACATTGCTTCTTCACATAATTCCACTCACCAATATCACAGTTTGGAAGGCAGATACTTCCTTGTGATCTGCCATTAATAATATCTCAGAGGACCTATTCAGGGCTAAAAAAAACTAATTCTGCAGGGGATGTTTGTGCTCATTGAGTTCCTCCAAGTTCTGACACTCAGAACACTAAATACTTTGGGTGATTATCATGAAAAGTCTTCAACTAAATGAGAGACTAGCACTTTTCAGGTGAGTACACACTCATTGACCCACCTTCTAGGATTCTGTTTGCTTATCTATTTGAAAATTCATGTGTGCATCTCAAAAAAAAACTTCTGGCATTGGCATAATTGTTAACTCTTACTTTTAGGGAATTAAATACTAAAAATTCCAGAAAATATGAAGAATCATCCATTTATAATATATTGATATATAGTATATTTTATTTATAGTGTATATTTTCAAAATATACACTATTTCCACATTACCTGTCAGGCTTATGCATTCTTGCCAATAATTACAACTCAAAGTTCTTGCACCAAAAATATTTTCAATTATCTGGAAACATTCAAATGTTACAAATATCAATCTAAAGAATGACTTTTTCCCAGAACTACATTTTTTAATCTCTTCTTTGTCCATCATAGAGTGGCCAAATTAACAGTTGGTAAGGTTTGAATGCAATGTCGAGATTCAATTTGTGTGTGCTGACAATCAAAGAATACCACAGGGTAGCCTGGTTACAAAAAAAAAAAAAAGTCCTTTTTGGCTCATTTTCTTTTTTCTTATTACATTGTTTGCTACTTAATAGTATTGGTTTCTTAGTCTATTTTTCTCTGAATTATGCTTGTATCTCATTAAGAAGCAGCTGGGAGCCTGTGACTAACAAAATAGACTATACTATCTGCAGAACAAAGTTATATCTCTCAAAAATGACTCCTTCTGACTGTAGGAAATGGCAAATAAATGCTGCACACCTCCAGACTTCTATAGAGTTGTAACCCGGACTGTATGGCTATTTAAATCTGATCTATTGTGTTTAGTGAAGTGTCCCAGTGATATCAAACTGAATGAAAACCCACTTCAAGTTTGCTCATTGTTCTTCTCAATAAATATTTCCATTCTTTGAAGCACAAACTTAACTCTTAGCCAAGAGAAATAATAAGCAAAAGCATACATGGAAAATAAAGAGGATTAAGAAACTGTATTAGAAAAAGGAAGCAAAAATGCATTCCTTAGAGATGTTAAAGGGGATTTTTTATACGTTTATTGTAATGGCACTTTTAAGCCCTTCTCATCCATCCAATGTGTGGTTAATTACACAAAGAAGCAAGGCAGCCCAGCCATCAACACTGGGTAAAACAAAAGCCTGCTTTCCTCATGTTAATAAATATCAAAAGGCTATTCAAGGGATGACAGGGGAACAGAGAGATCACTGTTTCAAATCAAGAAGTTGTAAGAAGACAAGAGAAAAGCTACCCTGAAAGTGAATTAATTACATATAAAATGATTTTATTTCTTCTGGTTGTAGATTTCACAGCCCACCATCAAAGTTTCATGTCTTCTTTACAGGGTTCTGTTTGCCTCACGTGCCAAGGGACTGTCTTCATAACTAACCTGTAAGCTTTTTCAAGGAGGGTAAGCCAATTGTAGATTAGAATTTAATTTGATTTCCCCCAACATGTAGTAAAAGAGATGCTTATAGAATTGTTTTGATCAGCTTTTACACTGCTGCAACTATAGGACCTGACCAGAACAATTGTAAAGGAGGAAAAGTTTATTTGAGGGCTCACAGTTTCAGAGGTCTCAGTCCACAAAAGTCTGGCTCCATTTCTTGGGGTTCCAGGTGAGGCTGAACAGTACAGTGGAAGAGTGTGGCAAAGGGTAGCAGCTCACATGATGATGAGAAAGCAGAGAGAGAGAGAGAGAGAGGAGTCTCCACTTGTCAGATGCAAACATATGCTCTATAGCCACACCCCAATGAAGGACTTTCTCCTGCCAAAACCCACCTGCCTCCAGTTACTACTCAGTTAGTCCCATCAGGGATTAATTCACTGATTGGGTTAAGGCAATAAATAACCCAATCATCTCTCCTCCAATCCTTCTTGCATTGTCTCACACGTAAGCTTTTGGGTGATACCACATCTAGACTGTTACAGTAATATATTAAATGAAAAAGATAAACTGCATACTAAGTAGTAAGTTTTTCTAAAATACCAATTGACTGTTTTGTGTATAGACCAAGTAACAATTTTCATATGTGCCAGCTTCTAAAACTCCTTGAACAGAGAAGTGAGTAGATTACATTAACTTTTTCAAGTACATTATGCTCTGTATTTTTATCTCAGAATTTGTTTAGGAAAAAAGAGCTGTCTTTCCCCTCACCACCAGTACAGTCCTGTATAACCCTAATCACCTCTTGTTCCAAACACAGCACAGAGGTACTTAAAGTACGAAGACAAGACCAGTATTTTTTTCCACAAGAGGTGCTATTTCCAGATTGCCATCCTGTTACCACAAATAGCAGCCCACATGACAAAAAGCATGTTTCTAAATAATCAATAGCTTTACATACTGCTTGCCTTATGGAAATTCATTCTGTGGAACATTTATATACTTTTTGATCCAAAAATATCACAATCCACATGACAGACTTGACACAGCTCACAGAGTCTGCTTCTTCTCATTCTCTCCATGACATTAAAATTAACAAAAATGTAAGAAAACAAAATCAGACATCTCAGTGTTAATTCCGTCTTAATTTATATTATTTCTTATGAAATGTAATAATGATAGCAGATCTAAAAGGTATCATTTTCCTGCCTCTTTTCCTGCCTCTCTAAATCCATTACCTACACATATGTTCTACATCAGAACTGACTTTCTGTTGTTCTCTGTTCCAGGGACCATAATGACCTCAAGTGGCATGAGCAGTAATATAAAGTGCTACTCTGGGGGGCAAAACGCAGAGCATTACAAATTTGACATCGCCAGAGGTCAGAGGCAGATGCAGTTTGTGGACATTCTTTATTCGTCCATTAGCACTCTGTCATCATAGTGCTGAGTGACTAACACTGTTATTTTCTAAAACTTACTTTATAAAAAAAAGCCAAATTTTCTTAGGCCTGTCAATTAAGTGAGACTACATTTGCACATAAACCTAATGCACTAATTGGCATGTTCATTTGGATCTCCAAATAGCATCTACACCTGTTTCTCAGTGTGTGAAACAAATAATTTACCTTTGCTTCCAGCTCATTTTAATTTAGAAGACTCATAAAGTAATCTATATTCTTTGAAAATGCCAGATTATCAAAGCACTGACTTTCATTGAACATATCAGATATATATATATATATATATCTGATATGTATATATATACACACACATATATATATACTTTATATATATAAACACATATATATTATATATATAATATATATACACATATATCTATGTGTGTGTGTGTATATATATATATATATATATATATATATTTTTTTTTTTTTTTAAAGTTCTTCAATATATTTGAAATCTGCCTTTTAGACCTGGGAGGAGAAAATAGAGGGAGGGGAGCAACAGGGAGAAGGAGATAATATTTTACATGAAGAGAGGACTTCCAAAACCATGTCAAAAAGCTTTCTGAGAAAATGGATATGAATTTACTGCCTGAATGAGTCTGACCCCATCCATCACCTTCCAATGAATGATAGATCGTTCAATACCTGATGTTTGCTTTTCCTATGTTCCCATACTTGACACTTAAAGGAGACGGAAAAACATAGAAACCCTTCAAAGACTAACCTTTCACTACAGCAATTGCTTTGGAAATATGTGTGAGTGACAAGAAAGAAAGCTTGGAAGAATATTTTCTGAAAAGTGTGTGCATTTTGTAAGGAAACTAGATCATGAGGTATTTCACTTACCTCAGATAAATTCTAAATCATTGGTGCCTTCTATATAACACAATGAATTAAGTAACACAAATTACATTTTTAAAGTATTTTACAGGAGACATCCATTTAAAATGGCTATAGGAAAGTTAGTTTTTATTTATGATACCAGTGAGATGATCTAATAAATATCAATGAAATTTTACAAACTCAATGGCATTGGCACAGATAACTTTTCCAGACACAAGTGACTTCATAAATATACTTATTACTGTTAGATTTTGGGCCTTTAATATTTTTAGCTCTGCAGTTTAGTTTCTGTAGTAGATGTTTCCGATAGCTCTTTTCTCAGAAGTTGAATTTCCTTCCGATTTTAGACCATGTTTTATGCATTTTCTGCTCTTGTTGTTTTATAAAAATTGAAGTTTCTGAGGACTCCCTCACGGCAGTCAAATACAAGCAGAATATTATAGCGTATTCCTTTCTGCTGGGGATCTAGCAGCCTCCCAACTGGAATGTACTATAAAAATGTTACTAAAAAATTCAGTGTGTAAAACCACTATCTTAGTTTGAATTTCCCTGACAGTAAAGCCCAGGACAAGGACTGGGATGCAGGTTATTTATTTTTGGAAAGGGCCTCAGGAAGCAAGATGGAATGAAGTGAGACACAGAAGCAAGAAAAAGGAAATATGCAGTATTGACCTGCTTACCTCTGTGGGCAGGTGGGTCTTAGTCGCATAGAGGCCCTCTGAGGAAATCTAGAAAGTGCTTCAACTGTCCCTCCAAAGGAGAAAGATAAGAGTCATTACCTGTGAGACTCTTCTCAACTGGGCAAGACTAACTTAAGAAGATGTTACAAGCCCTGCAAATTCACCTAAACTGAACTTATTCCCAGGTGTCAGTAAAAGCCAGGTGTGATGGCTTAAAGTGTCCTTTTGATATGCATGGGGCCTGGATGCCCAGCTGCAACTGAAATCAGAGGTAGCTAGGGGATGTAACACAGGGCTCAAAAGTCCTTTGCTACCATCATTAAATCACTAACATCCTTTTGTGTGTGTAGTTAAGCCACAGTACATACTAGAAAACACAGTTTGCATAAAGTACACCATGAACTTTGGAATCAGACCACCATTTGAAGCCAGTCCCTACCTCTGAATAGATATTCACTATTGGTGGAGGTTTTCTGGTGCCAGGAAGTTTGCTTTGCCTAGCTTGCTCATCATGTGTTTATAGATGCAGATTACAGCTACTCTGCTAGAGAGTACACACACCACAACTTGCTTCTTACGAAACAATCACATTTTTTAAGTTTTTGTTGTAACCATTAGTTATTCAAGAAAGATTTCCTTAACTCCCTAGAGTAAGTAAAGAACTTTAAGAGAGACTACCAAATGACTAAAGCTTTTTTTTTTTATTTTTTTTGGGGGGAGAGGGGAACACTTAAATATCTGTTAACTAATATAAGCTCATGACTAGGGAAATGTCCATCTTACTGTCCAAGGTTCTCAATCAATATTTCTTGCATTGCATTCATATACTTTAATCATATTAATGGACTTCAACAAAGTTTTTACCTCTCAGCCTTATTTGAAAGCAGAGATCATAGGAAAACTTTGTTACTTAGGACACTTATAATAGCATACACATAGGCAGTACGATCTTTAAACTTTAAGAATGTTCTGTTCCACACCAAAAATATAACTAGGTATAATTCTTATTTTAACTTTACTGCACGTAAGTGAAATGAAGACTGAGATGATCATCATATTCATCCACAATATCCACCTACCTCACCTCAGAACCACTGCTCTCTTCCACTGTGATAGATGAAGTAGGAATAGAAAGTGGAAAAGAGCCCAATTGAGGAACATCAAGCACCAGAACTTTGATGGGTAATGAGGGGATTCTTAGTGGTAATTTATGCCTTCAACATTCCTTAACATTCTTTCTCACACTCCCACGTGGACTGGAGCAGATGGAAAGAGCTCTTTGGATCCCAGTTCTTTATCCCATTAGCCTTTCCGGCATAGATGATGAAATAGGAACGACACCAAAGAGTCCTCCTCTTGAGGGCCCATTTTAATGGGGAAAAAAATCATATGTATTTGGCTTGAATAGTATATTAATTATCAGTCTTCCTAAAGATCCCCTTAAGCCTGACATTTCTCTGCATTAATCTCTGAATGAAACAAAATATAAATAAATTCTAATACTTTGCCCTCTCTAGATCCCTTGTCTTCAATCATTCGATCACATTAACTTTTACCCACATTGTTCTCTTCTGTAAATTTTATGTTTTGTATTTTGATTTGGTTTCCAGTCCTACCTTTGGGTTTATCTCTTTGTGCACTTATTGATATTTACCAAAGTCCAATATGGTTTGATTCAATGTTCAACCCTGGGCCCTTGTTGAGAGGACATTGTTCTAGCTCCCTTCCCATCTTGAGTCACATGAGTACAGGCCTCTGTGACATTGGATTTATTTTTCATGTTGTCTCCTGGCTCTTGTAAATGATGACCTTTGTATAGATACTCTTAATTTTGTTTCATTTGGACCACTCAGTTCAATTCATTGGAAATCAATACATAATTAATAAAATTATTGACAGATTCCCTGTCAGAACCCAACTCTGTCAAAACCACATCTGACTTGCTTTATGTAGGTTCATAAAAAGGCAAATTATGTGGAATTAGAATAGTTCCAGAACTACTGATCCTCTCCAGATTACACTCATTCAATTATCTTCATTCACTCATATGGCTTGGATGTATGTTCATGGCATAGAATTCTAATGTTATTGGAGAAAACCTTCCTTCTGGGTGTCCAATAAATGCTTTGCTGAGTCAACTTTGAGATGGTTAATTTGCTCTAGATATTAGCATTAAACCAACTATTTCACATATAAAGGGTAGTCAACAAATTTTTTTTTTTAATTAAATCTAGTATTTTCTAAATTTTCAGCCTGAGTCAAGCCTAAAGAACAAAACACCGTGGCATTATTTGGCATCTGATTTTGAACCAGTTCTTCTGTAGCCCGTAACCTTTTATGCAGGCTATAATCACATTCAATTCTATGTTGGAACTCAGACAATCATGAAGCTGGAGATCACTTTGAAATCAACCAGCTTTTCACACAGCTGCTGTACTGTCTTGTGAAATATTTCAGATATGGGGACTATTCAGTTGGAAAAAGCAGCCTCCGCCAAATGATGTATTGAGAATGCAGATAGTTCCCAAACAGGGTTAGGAGAAAAATGCTTCTCATTTGCAAAGTATTTTGATGTAATCATAGTGCCTGAAAATACCTACAATGGTAGGCAAAACATCTGCAATAGTTTCAGATCACTAGAATCCACAGGGGATAGACTGGTATAAACAAACCAGTCATTCAGAATAACCCACCCTAAGGTAGTACTTAAAAAGCCTATGAATAATCAGCCCACACCTTCTTAAATGGAAAAGATGAATGAATATGCCAATAAAATATGAATGAGTCCCAGTATTAGTTAGGAATGATGGGCAAGGGGCTGTATGCTCTCAAGGTGGTTTCTGCTTGTACATGAGCACAGCGCCTGGCATTAATCAATTAAAGCAACACACACAGCCAGCATATCTCTACTTGATACCTTTTCCCACAACTGTAAGTCATATTAGGATTTTCCAGTTGTGGGATCCCTCTAAAATATGTCTTAAATCAAAGCAGCCTAAGGGGGAAAAAATAGATCATAATGTATACAAAAACTTTTGAAGAACACAGGTTCCACTGCCCATTTCTTGGTGAATTACAATGCATGTTATAGGCTATGAGAAATTCTCCAGTAAAGAAGCCATTTTAATTTAGTCCAACTAATAGTATCTTCTGTTTATCTTCATTTAATTTTATTAATATCTCAAGATCATACTATTGTTTACATACTTTGTGATATACTGCTCTCGGGTGTTATTCACAAATGAAGAAGATATCCTGAAAATTTCAAAGTCTCCTTTTTCATTGACATGGGGAATACTAAAGGAATTCGTTGGCTCAAAACTGCCTTTATTACATGGTCTAGGGTTTTCAAACAAGTGTCTTAACTGAAAAATCATTATGGAATTTTGCTAATTCTACCCTCTCTAGCACCTAAAATAATACTATCTGAACACAGATCTCCAGAGATTCTCTGAAGGAAATAAAGATTTTGGACTTTCAACTTTTTAATTTTCTGGAAGTTCTCCCTTGACTGGGGAATGACTTCTGCCTCTATGATTCAGAATAAAATTTATCATTGTCATTTAACCAACATGTTCTCTCAGTTTTCGGATTATTTTAATGAATGTCATTCTAATGCCAGCTGTGTCCCAGTCAATATGCTATACATTCAGAATACAAAGATTATCATGACATGGACCCTGACCTAAAAGAATTGTGTGAAGAGTAAAGAAGAAAGTTAAAAAAAAAAAAACACTTAACACAGCACCATCAAAATTATAATGCTTTGTGGGGTATTGTGAAATACTTTGGAAGCACACTGGTATTATTAATTCTGCTTTGAGGGACTTGTTCACCAATCCCAAATGATAAAAAAAAACTAACATTTTCCAAGTAATTTTAAATGAATACTTATTACTAAATATTTATTAATCACCTATTTGTACCTTTTTAGAAGATTTCCACACAGGTGTTTTAAGTCTTCCAGGCACTAAGGGGATAGAAGTGAAAAAGAGAGGTAGGTACACTGTGCTCATAGAGCTTATTATCTAATATAGGATCAAAAATAAATAAAACACACAAATAAATAATAAAATAAATAAGCATATGCCAGGTTAGAAAATAATTACTAAAATAAAATAAGCCCAGGAGGAGTATTCTGAAGCATCTAAGGGTGATAGATAAGTTGATCAGGAAGCACCTCACTGAGGTGACTCAAGTTCTTGGGGAATTAAGAGCACACCCTGTGAATATCTGGACAAGGATCTCCAGGCAGTAGTAACTGTGAGCACCTGGACCATAAAGTGGACACATGCCTGGCTTGTGGGAGGAACTGATGTGTCCAGTGTGGCTGCAGTAGTAAGGGAGAAAGTGCAGGGGTGAGGTCAAGATCTGAGGTGTCACAACAAACAGCCTTGCAGGTCACAGAAATGACTGGCTGTTACCTGAAGATGACAAGCCACGGGAAGATATTGAGCAGGAAGCACCATGATCTGACTTATATAATTAAATGTTGAACACAGCACTCTGGATGCCATGTTAAAAGTAGCTTAATGGAGATGAAGATCGAAGTCAGAGAGAAGAGATCAGAGGTTATTAAAATAATACAATGAATCAACAGTAACTCATGTCAAAGTGCTAGAGGATGTTGTGAAGAAGTATTTGGAGTCTGAGTATATTTTTGAAGGGATATTTTCTAAGTGTTATGGAAACTGAATGATAAATACCAAATTACCCCCCAATTTTTTTACACTGATTAACTTGAAGAATGGAATTGCCACCAGCTGACTTACACAAATACTTAGCATGTGGATTGAGTTTCTTGAAAGAAGAAATTTTCCTTAAAGCTTTAAGTTCCCTTATTTGCATGAGTCCTTCCAAGATCTGGAGGAGGTCCTAAAATATGTTCATATGTTCACAGCTCTCTGTAAATTTTTCTGAAGATATTTCAATAAGAATTATCTAAGGACTATTGTTTCTCTTTGCTTTGTCTCTCCATCCTAATTCTCTTGTTTTTTTGGTGATGCAAGAATTGCAGTGGGTACTTTTGGGACTCCACTTAATTAATTGAGGACAATTAGATTGAATTGAATGGGATATATGTATCACTTCTTTGTAGAGTTTCAGCAAGCCACCCTGCTTACAAATGATTGCTGTAAGTATGTGGTTTATGCTCCCACTGTTCATGGCACTGTGACACATCATACCAGGAATTGCAAAATGAATACATCCTAATGTGAGAAAATTCAGATTATTAAAGCAACAGTGAAAGAGAAGCCAATATCACTGACTTTGAGATACATAAAGAAAATAAGAAACTACTTGTGAAAAACAATATGTCAATAAATTGGATCACCTAGATCAAATTATGAATTTGGAGAAAGACAAAAACTACCCAAATGAAATTATTAAAAAATAGAAAATCTAAAACAGACCTATAACAATTTAAAAGAGTGAATGAGTCATTTTAAAATGTGGTAGCCAGTGTAATGACACCCCACCCCCACCAATTAACCTCTGGAGCCTGTGAATATGTTGCCTTACTTAAGATTTTCATGTGATTAAGTTGAAGAACTCGTGGTAGGGAAATTATCCCCTCAGTCAATGGGTTCAGTCTAATTTTGGTTTTCTTAGATGCAGAGAGACTTTGAAGCTGGTGTCTAAGTAAGATGAGACTATTGAAGAATTGGTCAAAGAGATATAACACTCATGGTTTGGAAGTAGATAAAGGATATCAACAGACAGGTGCCCTCTAAAAGCTGAAAAAGTCAGAAAAAAAAAAAAAGAAATGGATTGTCCCTAAGGGTCTCCTGAAAAGAAACTTAAAAATTTAGTACTGCTGACACCTTAATTTTAACTCATAGAGATCTGTTCTGGACTTCTAGCCTATAGAACTGTAAGATAATAAATTTATATGGGGCACAGTGGTGCATGCCTGTAATCCCAGCAGTTTCGGAGGCTGAGATAAGAGGCTCTCAAATTCAAAGCCAGCCTCAGCAATGGCAAGGCACTGAGCAACTCAGTGAGACCCTGTCTTTAAGTAAAATATAGAATGGGAATGGGGATGTAGCTCAGTGGTTGAGTGCCCCTGAGTTCAATCCCCAGTAACCCCTGCAAAAAAGAGATAATAAATTTGTGTTTTAAGCTTAGATTTTGGTTATAGCCACAAAGAAACATAAAAACCTCCTACTATAGAACCTCACATCCAGAAAGTTCACTTGTGCATTCTATCAAATATTTGGGGAAGTATTAATACCAATATTATCATAAGTCTTCCCAAAATTAGAAGAGAGAACTCTTTCCAACTTACTCTGAGAAGTTAGTATTGCACTGATACCAAAACTAGATACAAATATCTTAAGAAAACTACCAACCAGTATCTACTCTGAACATAGATACAAAAAAAAAAAAAAAACTCAACAAGGTAATAGCAAATTGAATCCAGAAACATATTAAAAGAATTATTCACCTTGAAATTTTTCACTGGAATATAAAATTTAATATATTGATGTCAATGCAATCTCCATATTTGCATGATTTCAATAAAACAGAGAAAGCAATTGACAAAATCCATCACTTTTTCAATTTAAAAACACTGAAAAAATATACAGGAGTAGAAAGGAAGTGTTTCAACCTGCTAACAGCCATTAGTGAAAAACCCCCAGCTAACATCATACTTTAGAGTAAAAGATTTTACTCCTAAGGTTAAGAACAAGACAGGGAAGTCTCCTTTGGCTGCATTCAGTGTTGCAGTGGAGATCCTAGCCAGGGCAACTAGACAATAGGAAAATAAAAGATATCCAAATTGGAAAAGAAGATATAAAACATTCTCAATTCACAAACAACATGAGAAATAGAATATCTGGAATAATTAATAAATATCAATCCTAGAATTAGGAAATTCAAAAGAAATTTCAAGAGTGAATGAGTCATTTTAAAATGTGGTAGCCAGTGTAATGACACCCCACCCCCACCAAAGTTGTAGGCTATAAGATACATAAGTTAATTTGTCTATGTTCAAGAAGTGAACAAGT
The DNA here is from genome assembly GCF_047511675.1 of Marmota flaviventris. Lineage (NCBI taxonomy): Eukaryota > Metazoa > Chordata > Mammalia > Rodentia > Sciuridae > Marmota > Marmota flaviventris. Next base: position 51,860,018 of record NC_092499.1, on the reverse strand, counting down.
CAAAAATGCAATGGTGAAAACAATTAGGCACACAATAGTATCAAAAAAAAAAATAAGTACTCATGGTTAAAATTAAAATACAAGATAAATACCTTGAAAGCTACAAAATATTGTTAAAATTATTTAAAGATCTAAATACATGGGAAGAAATCCTATGTTTATGGATTGAAAGACATAGTACTTTTTATTTTTTAATTGGTTTTAATTAGTTATACATGACAGTAGAATGTATTTATGCACTCTGATATATCATACAAAGATGGGATATAATTTCTCATTTTTTTCTGAGTGCACGTGTTGCAGAATCATATTGGTCATGCAGACACACACACACACACACACACACACACACACATATATATATACACACACACACAGTAATAATGTCTGTTTCATTCTACTATCTTTCCTATCCCCATATCCCCTCCCCTCCCCTCTCATCAATTCCCCCTAACTAATCTAAGGTAACACTAATCTTCCCTAGTTCTCTAGTGACCCCCTGCCCCGCCTTATTGTGAATTAGCATCCACATATTAGAGAAAACATTCAGCCTATGGTTTTGTGGGATTGGCTTATTTCGCTTAGCATGATATTCTCCAACTCCAACCATTTACTGGCAAATTCCATAATTTTACTCTTCTTTAAAGCTGATTTTTAAAACAAATGTATTACTTTGCTGGGGGTGGGGGGGGGCTCTTTGCTGATCTTTTGCCAAAAGATCCCCAAAATAAGCAACAGTTTCTGCTCATTTTATGCCAGATTCTTTATCCATATACTGATAACTTTTTTTTTCATTTTTATGTTATTTATTTATTTATTTATTTATTCTGGAGAAATGTGTATACAGGTCCCATGATTATTTTTAAGTTTTTTTTTTTTTTTAACGTTATCCTTAGTTTATTTGGAAGAGCAAACAAGCTACAAGAACCTGAAAAATCTTAGGAAAAGAAGAGAAATGGTGACAGGCCAGCCTTATTAAATATTAAAAATACTATGGAGTTCCTATAATTAAAACAGAGTGGTACTAAAGCATAAATACAGGGAAAGAAACATAGATCATGAAAGAATTTCAGAAAAGACCCAATCTTACATAAGAATTTAGCCTATAATAAAGTCTGCCTCTTGAATTATTAAGGAAAAGGTGGATTTTTTTAAATAAATTATTTTATTTGGGAATAACAGTAAGTATGAAAGACATAAATAGAGGGATTTTTCATATTGACAAATTCAAAATAAATCATATATTAATCCTTAAAATAGTCACTTAAAATAGTCATATAAGTTCAAAAATGAAATGTAGGTGAATTTCTCTAAAACCTTGAACATCAAAATTTTTCTTAACTTTGTCTCAATACCCAGAAGTAATCAGAGAAAAGAAGGTTACATTTAACTACATAAAATTCGTTTTTAAAAAATTGTTTTGCTTGGCAAAAAAAAGCACCATAAGCAAATTAAATACATTTATTACATGTATCTTATGTATATAAAACAAAGGACAAACTAGGAAATATTTCATCTCACAACATAGGAGAAAGATTGGTATTCCTATTACATAAAGATTTGTAAAAAAAAAAAAAAAAAACTCAGTAAACTGGTATTAAAATAAAAAAATAATATAAAGATGACCAATGCTGCTCATTACAAGAGAAATCCACAAAACTACCCTGAGGAACAAATTATTACCTATCAACTTGCCAAACACTAAAAGTTGGGCAACATGCTCTATTGATCTGGCTGGAGTAAAAATGGGAACTCTCAAAGGTTGCTGGTAAGAATCTACAATCATGCAATCTTAAAGGAGGGAAATGTGTCTGTATGTAGAATTACATACACACTGACCCTTTCCAGCACTTTGGTTTCAAGGATTCTCCCCCAAGAGAAAAGATATAAAATAACAAAAGATGCCTATAAATCTGTTCATTATATTTGTTGATGATAACTTGTTTCAACACATTTCACAACAACAGAGTCATCTCAGTGTTTAGAGAGACCATAGTTTTAGTACGGGTTTATTGATTTTTTTAACTTATGCATTGAACTCCAAAGTTGCTCAAATTGTTACTCTTTTCTTTCATTTCTGTGCCTTTTTGCCTCACTTCAAATTACTTGTTTCTAAAGTAAGAAATATGTACACTGTCAATTATTTTCCTGAATATTTATTCATTAATTTTTCTCCTCCGCCTCCTAATTGTCTGACTACATCATTTGTCCTTCTTTTATTCTCATTTTGATTTTCAAATGTTCTTTCATCTTTCTACTAGTATCAATGCCTTCTTTGCATACACATTTGTCATTGGCTGAATGTTTGAGACCCATCACCTATCCATAATGCCAAACCCCCAAGATGAGGTTTTTTAGAGACAGAGCCTTTGCAGGTAATTAGAACAAGATTCAGTCATGAGTGTAGGGCCTTCACAATGGGATTAGTGGGCTTAAAAAAGAAAGAGAGAGAGAGAGAGAGAGACAGAAACAGAGATTTATTTTTGAACATGCACCAAGGAAAGTATGTGTAAGGTCATAAGAAGCAGTCTGCAAGCCAGGAAAAAAAAGCCCTTGCCAGGAACCAAAGATTTTAGCACTTGGATCTTGGACTACCCAGCTTCCAGAACTGTGAGATGTATCTCTCCTGTTTAAAAGCCAGCTAGCCTATGGGACAGTATTTTGTTATGGCAATTTAAGCAAATTAAGATATTCTGTTATTAGAAACTGTTTACTACCAACTTTCAAACAATCTTTCTCTCTAATATTACTGTCCTTTATTTTAACTATTACCGGTATCCCTCTTTTTCTATATGACATAGAAACAAAGGCAGTTTTTGTCTTTGAGTTCTAAACTCTTTTCTCCATCATGGTCAGGATCAAACTTTATTTTTGTAACATTAATTTTCAATTTTAATTGTGTTTTAATATTGATAATTTGGAAATGTTTCTGTCACAAAGCTTACTAATGAAAATATAATTTAACTTGATCTTGACCTTCCAGTTCTCCACAACCATGAAAGGAATAAAAAATCTGTTTGAGTCGCTCAATTGTATATTGAGCCACTCTGTTGTATTTTGTTATGGCAGCCTGAGAAGACTAATGTAATTACCATTCTTGGAAACAAAGGTGTGAATTATCAACTTAGAAAATCAAATCATCATTGAACAAGGTTGATTTTATATATACATTAGGAAATTTCACATTTCTACTCACCAAATAAATGAATTTGATTTTGAAAAAAAAAAAAAAAGAAAATATAATTTAAATGTTTATGGTTGTTGGCAAATTTGGACAATCCTCTCTCCAAGTTTCTTTTATATGTAAACTATAAGATTTGACAGGAAGTCAAGTTTTCTTGTGCAGTAGCTAATCACAAATACATTTTGAATAGTAATAATCAGACCGCAAGGGTGCCAATAATTTCATATGCTTAGCTTTGCCTCCATATAGCTCAAACATGGTTTCTCTTCCACCCATATACTTCCACTTCCGGGTGATATTGGACATCTTCATATTGCAATGAAATCTCTGGTCCTACACCTTAACCTCAGAAAGTCAAATGGAAGAACACAGAAGATATGCGAATAATTCTAGACTCCATTCCTACACCAGGTTAGCAGGAAACAGCTTAACCATAAACAAAAATGACTGAAAACATAAATATATACCACTAAAACTATCTTTCCCTTAAATGCAGTCCAACATGCCATTCCAACATGACCTGAGAGAAGGGAAAATGCAATGAAAGAGAAAGCAATGTGATAAAAGACAACGGCTCTCAACTATTCACAGTTAAATTGGTTCATTTTTTGAAAACTATAAAAAACATTCAACCACATGGATATACTGCTAGGACCTCTCTCTCCCAGGGGAAGCAAAGGAATCTGAACCTTAAATTCCTTTAACTTCACATTAAACTTGCCAGTGAATAGCATGTGTCATCTACAAACTGTAGTCACATTTTCTAATTCCACTGGTCATTTGTATGTTTGTGAAAATTCTACAGAAAGAAACAAGAGAACATTTATGCAACGAGAGACGTCAATGTGATGCTCAAATGCTGTGGGATAAATTGGAGCAGGGCCAAGGAGAAGGGGTGGTACTGATGAGAGGAAATGCAGCTAGTGGAGAAGACAGATCAATCTTGCCTAGAGATGCTAAGAATAAAAAGGGAAGAGCAGTTCAGACCTAGTCATCTGTTCAGAGTTAAACACAAAGCAGACCCTTTTATCTTCTCACTCTGTAAAATTGGAGAGAGGGAACAATCCACAATTGTGTACACTTGTCACCCTCAAATCATTTTATAAACTGTGACAGTATTAAGTGTGTATTCTAGGCTTTAAGACTTTCGAAAATTCATTCCGATATCCCTCTCTTAGAACACACTTTCTAATGGTATAAAGAATCTGTGTAACATTGTTTAAAGTGTGTCTGTGAAATCTGGAGAATTTACAGTTCTTTTTTCCTCCAGTCAAACTAAGTAAGGAAGTAGGCTGGGAATCATTTTCTATTTAAATTGCTGTAATTGTGAATTGTCCTTAACTAAATCACCCAATAAATGACTATCTTAAGCTTACACTATTACATTTTTCCTGAATCAAATCCCTATGCAGGAAACAATAAAATATTACACAGCCAGATTAATACATAAGTGCTAAAAGCATTACTGTAGAAAAAGAGACAGGGGCCTCATTTTATTTTCAGGTATAAAACATTATTGCAGAGCTAACCTATAACTCCAGGTTTAAAACTTCAACAGCATAGTCATTTGAGGCACATACTGAATTAAAAACACAACCCAGTGTACCAGATCCATCAACATAACAACAACCCCATTTTACAGTTTAAAGTGGAAATTTTCCTGTTATACACACATTGGCCTTTTTACATGTCTTTTTATGAACACAATCATTTCACAGTCCACTTGATTTGACTTTGGTCTGGAGACCCATAATAGTCAGCCCTTCATTTTCAGAAACATCTCCATTCTTAACGCAAATGAAGAGCTCACGTTTCCTAGTATGTAGAATAAAACTATTAGATACAGAAACTAAGGGCTTCAACTTTTGGGTATATAGCCTTGAGGAAAAAAACATTTTATTGAATTGTGATTCAACCACTACAGCCTTTAAAAATCAAAATATAACTAACAGGAAAAGAAAGAAAAAAGAAAAATAAAACTCCAGCACTATAGCTTAATTCTGAAAATCAAGAAATGCCACACGTGTTCATACTCTAAACTCATTCTATATTTGCACATCTTCATACATACAATTTTCTTTCCTAGAGTCAATAACTACTTGATTATACACTGTTCCTTGTTCCTTCCCACATAATAATGATGATGATGATAATAATAATAATAATAATAACAATAATAATAACTTTAATAAAACTTAATTCATTCCCTCTTCTTTTTCCATTCATACTTCCACATTTCTCCTCTATTCTCCTTGTTGAACACTGGTCACATTTTAGGAGCAAATGTCAATTACATGTCCCTACTTTAAACTATTACAATATCTGAATATATTCACATCCCTAAGGTATTTTTATGCATATCCCTAAGGTATTTTTGTAAACTCCCTGTCTAGGAATGAATTTTTATGGTTCTTCTGTGCTGACATGCAAGCAGTTTATCTATTCTTTCCCATTAAGGGAAACAGAATCATTATCTTGACCTGTATCAGTGGCTACTCTAACAATTACCATTTAAGATGGCTCTCAGAGTGTAAAAGTAATGTCAATCACCCGCCCCAACCTCCACCCACCATCTTAGACAATTTGAAAGAATGAAAAGAGGTTACTATGAATCCTTAAATTAGTCGTTTAAAGGCAACCAATAAAATCTACTGGGAAAACATCTATAAAAAATGCATTAGGAATTTTTATCTTAGAGCTAAAGAATAGAATCACAGGTGAATTGGCCCTTGACCTTGTCATAAACTAGTTTTATAAACTTTCTACCTCTTGATTAGCATCACTTTATGCTTCTCAAAAAAAGTGCTGAGATTCTGATATTTACCCACCTTCTCTTTCTCAAAGTGCCATTCTTCCTCTTTCCACTAAATCCATGAGAATGTCCATTAAGTCTTTCAAGGGGTAAGACTGTCTGAAGCTGAAATCTTTATAAGCTCTTTTAGTAAAGAAAAACATTCTACTCTCCCCTGAAAGTTAATCAATTCCGGGGCTGCAACCTATTTCCATTTGAGAAAAGAGCAGGAAACCTGTTCATGCCTGGGGAACAAATATAATCTCTTATATTTCTTTGATGTCCTCAAAGAATCTAACAATGTCAGAGTGCAGTGTTCGCTCAAAGATACAAAATATTCGATGGTAAAAATCTTGAAAATGTAGCATTTTACTATTGCTGTGGTTTCTGGCACCTCCTGTGCAGTGGTACCCAGAGATAATCTCTGACATGGTGGGGAATGTATGAGGGGTAATTGAAAGTAAAATAATTATTTTTATTTCAAATGTGCATTCCTGAAAAAAAAATGTTTAGAGAAATCACAAATGGATTCAGAATTTTTCTTTAATAGATGACTGCAAATGTTTCATGCCTCTTCACATAGCCATATGTACACCTGTATAATATAGCCAGGCAAGTCCATCTAAGGGGAGGACTCTCATGGGAAGTAAAACAAATCAGGTCCCATTGAAGAACACTCCCTAATAATTTCTAATTTAAGAATTATGTTTTTATAAAAAAAACTAGGTATCTATACAAGTCCATTTTGTCTATAAGGACTCATTTTATTTTTTATAGTGTTGTTGAATGTCTACTCAATATACTAATGTTTTAGGATGTCAGTCACAAGGGTAAGTAGCCTATATTATATTATATTATATTATATTATATTATATTATATTATATGGAAACTTTTGGTCCAGCCATCTTTTGTTTTGTTTTGTTTTGTTTTCAGTGCTGGGGATTGAACCCAGGGTCTTGTAAATCCTGGGCAAGTGCTCTACCACTGAACTACATCCCCAACCGCAAACATCTTAACAGTCAAGAATTTTATTCTCAAGGATTTAGCACAGAAAAACTTTCCCCTGCATGGAAAATAAGTTTTTACTGTGTCTCAACTTACAATTAAAATTTGTCACAATTTACCCTTACTAAACAGCAATTTCTCACACTTACTTTCTTCTCTACTTTCACCATTACCCCTCTTTACCTGTGCAACTTACCAACATAAGAAGTTCTCTAGTTCAAACACAACAAGAATCATCACTATCCTAATCATTTCCTCATGGCTTCTCATATTAGTCCACTTTAATTATCTTATTGTAAACATATTGAACACTGACAATTATATCATTAAGACATGCTATTCAATGTGCAGCATCCCACACTGCGTAGTTTTGGTGAGTTGTGGTTTAGGTTACTACTCAACTAGTAGACAGATTTCTCCTTTAGCTCACTGAGTACCTCGAAGTGTCCTTGCCTTTGTTTTGTAACTCTACCACATAAAATGCAATTACAGATAAAATCCCTCTCGAGACTGGCTTTTCATTGTCTCTCCAAAGTACATTTTCTTCACGCATTAAATCATATCCCAGGACATCCTACAACACTAGCTGTAGCTCGGATTCTTGTTTTCTCTGTGTTAAAGTGACCAATTTATATTCTTACTCTAACATTTATGAGTTCCAGTCAATTCTGGGATCTTCGCTGTTATAATCACATTTTTTTAAAAAAGAGTTACTAATACAATAGGCAATCAATAAACACAGCTTGCTTAAAATAAAAAAAAAATTAATAAAATACATTATTGGGTCACTAAATAACTTATTGGCTATTTTGAATCCTAAGTTTTCAAACATTTAAAAAAATATTTTATTCCCTCTTTATATGCATGGCTGCTATCAATTCTGTGGCTTTTGGCTATAATATTGTGTTGATTTTCATCTAATACCCAATAATAACTGTTTTATCTTCTTGTTATAAACCATCTGGCCTTTGAATTTTTAGTTATCATCCCATAATGTGAGCCTGGCTCAATATGCCCAGATGACATTTTACTTTGCTTTTAGTGCATTTGTTTTTCTCTCAGTAAAATAAGTATTTTAACAGGAACAGGTGTATCAAAACTGTGATCTTTACCTTTTGTACTAAAATTATGCTTAAATCTTCCGTAATTAAAAGTTATCTTACAAATTTCAAAAATCTGCTTGCTTTGTTTCTAAATGTTACCACATTTTAAAAAGATTTATAAGTCTTTCTCCCTCTTTCCTTTTTTTATCCTTTCTCCCTCCCTTCCTTCCTTCTTTTCTTCCTTCTACCAGTAAATCTATTATGTACTTATTTTGCTCTAAAAAACTAACATAATAGATGCTGAGGGTACCACAGAAAATAAGGCAGGCTCTTTAATTGGTCTCATAAACTATTATGATGCACTGACACGTTTTGACATTTTAGGATCTGATTTTTAAATGCTTTCATTTATTTCATTACAATTCTAAGCCAATGCTAAATGTACAATATTGGTTAAAATCCAAATCGGATCATGATGGAATCCTACTTCTTATATCCACCAGATATTTCATGTCTTTCACGTAGGGTGAAATCATGTATATTAATGTGCTTTTTCCTTTTTAAAGGTGGATATTTTGGTAATTGTGATAAAAAAAGACCTGAGTGAATATCTTAAAAAGATCCATGTATATTATAGTCCCCCTCATCCTAAGTAGTTAAGTTCCAAAATCCCCATTGGATTCCTGAAACTTTGGAAAATAGCAAACCCCACATTTTCACCTATGTAATCACACCTATTGCAAAGCTTAACTTACAAATTAGGCATAATATGAAATGAACAATAATAAAATAGAACAATCATAACAATATTCCATACAGTTATACTATTATGTTCTCTCTCCCTCCCTCCATCCCTCCCTCCTTCTCTCTCAATCTGCTGTACTCATACTTTTTATTTTTGTGATGATATGAGATGATACAATGCCTACATGATAGGATGAAGTAAGATGAATATTTTAAGCACTGTGACATAGTGCTTTATTACTACGTGAGGGTTACTTAAACACAAGCACTGCAATACCATTAAAATCAATCTGATAACTAAGACAGCTCCAAGGTGACTTATGGGTGGGTATTATATGCATAGTATATGTATACATTATACACATAGATACGCTGTACAAAGAGATGAAACACATTCCAGGTGGGATGGAGCAGGATGGCATGAGATTTCATCATCTTACTCAGAAGAGTGCTGATTTTAAAATTTATGAATTGTTTAATTGGGAATTTTTTATTTAAAATAGTCAGACTGTGTTTGACCATAGGTAACTAAAACCCCAGAAAGTGAAACTACCAGGAAAACAATTGAATTTCACAATTTCAAAAGGAGGATAATTGTACTACAGATGTTGCCTCTATCATTGCTACGGACAAAATTCAACTGTGTTCTTCTGAAGGTCTATGAGATACAGGTTTACAACACATAATAATGGTCACAAGGTGAATGGGATGTGCATGGTGTTCTCTCTATCTTCAATAGGAAACACATTTCTTTCACAGACACACACAAAAAAATCTCATGGTCCAGCCTTGCCTCTAAGATACTGTATCTTCCAAAAGGGGGACTCTTTACTTACTTGTTCAAAGGTGACCCCCAGATTAAGAGTGTCCATGATTAGATTATTGAAGATTTATCTCCCTTCCTTCAGGCAGCAAATTATCCAAAACTGCCAACTTCTGCTTTTCTTTACAACAGTGGAAATGAAATGACTATTTGTTTCCCATCTCTCTTTGAAGCCTGGAAGAGAGAAGGAAGGCAGGAGCTCAAAATATTGAAGATTGTTTTGGCAGACCAAGCAGCCAGCTGTTAACTGTAGTTCCACAAAACTAGCCAGGGATGTCAGTAGCTAACTCTGGCATCTGTGTTATGAATGACATCTCAGGATAAAATCCCCCCTCTAGTTTCTTGGCAGCCTAAGAATCTCAGACTGAGATGAAAACATGGCTTTCCATGCTTAAATGAGTTGCTGGAATATTTTGGATCTGTTTGAGCCAGTATAAGATTTGTTCACATCTCTGAATTTCAATCCAAGTTTGAAATGATATTCAGTCCCCAAGAAACAGTGACTTACAGTGAAAAATACCTTTAATTGGTTCAAAGATCCAAAGTTCCATTACCTCTGAAGAAAGAATATTTATACAGGTTTCTCTGATCTTTCATCTTCCTACTGTTGCTTTTCCTGATCCAAAATGAAAGGGAAGAGTCTTTCCCTTTTACTGTTTGAATTACAGTACTAAATTTGGAGGCAAGCAGAAGGAAATAAGCCTTCTTACTGGCCATAGTTGTTTAAATTTCAAAGATTATACAGAAGAATGTGGCCTTGTTCTGTTTACATCATTTTATTCATTTTCAGTAGCAGTCTTAGATATTGTATCACAGTCACATGTTTTTTAAGAAGGAAAATAAGCAGAGATATAGGCTTGGGATGCCCAATTCACAAATGGGGAAAACAATGCTTGCTAATAGAACATGTCTAAAAACAGGGCAGGAGATAAATAGGTGAATTAAGCCACCATATGCCCAGTCAATTAACTAAAAGCCTAGCACATTAAAAAATGCTTATCTGATTTAAAAAGAGAATGCTTTGCCTAATGCAAAGAAATGAAAATAGGAATTAAATCATACTTTTCTAAGAGTTACGGACAGTCAAAATGCTTTACAACTATGTGTAAGCATAATATTTCAGGAAAGTAAATGAATTTCACAATTACTTTTGAAAATTCCTTCTTACCTCAAGACATTATGGAAAACCTTACATGCTTATGTGGTGATAGATGCATAAATACACACAGAGAGAGAGAGAGAGAGAGAGAGAGAGAGAGAGAGAAAGAGAGGGAGTTATACAAATTACAAATATATCTCATTGTAATGGATTAAATTCCTCAAAAATAATAGATCATATATTTGGAAAAAACATGGTGAAATTAAGAATACCTTCTGTAATATTCCAAAATTGTATATCTTAAGTAAAATATGATTAAAGCATCATTTCTTGCTCTGGAAAATTGTCTATCTTTTAAACTTTTTTTTCTTTTTTAGGAAATTAATATTTAAAGATTTAAACCTATTTATTTCACTTTATGGGATTCTATATAATAATTATATCAGCCATGTGATGATAAAGAAATTATTTCAATGAAGTCTGATATTATTTTTTAATATTTTTTAGTTGTTGATGAACCTTTATTTTATTTATTTATATGTGGTGCTGAGAATCAAACCCAGTGCCTCACACATGATAGGCAAGCACTCTACCAATGAGCCACAACCCTAGCCCTGAAGTTTGATATTCTATTTTTACTCTTTGATTTCAACATTAATATCAATTTTAAAATAACACTTTATTGAGCATTTACTATGCTTAGCATCATGAATTTGTAATATTGCTTTATTTCATTCTTACACCAATCCTGTAAGGTGCTATAATTATTCTTACTTGTTAGATAGTAAAATAATCTTTTTAAAAAATTGCATAGGCACCAAAGGCGATAGAGCTAGTTAGTTGTTTCACATGTTATTAACTCTTAATCCCTTGCTGTTAAAATTAATGCCATATATTTTCCCTATAATATTTATTCATCCTCAAAATTTTTCTTAAGAAGTAGACAAATATTTATATCACCAAGGTTATATTTACCCAAGAGACCACTAGATCCACTACAAGACCTGCTCTTACTATAAACAATTGCCCACTGGAAGTGAATTGCAGTGAATTATCATACCTGGTTTATTTATTTAGAATACAGAAGCATAGGACTTACTGTATGTTTCTTCAATAAACAGAGGATGGGGAGCAAACATCCAGCAGTTCATTGTCTAATAATCCACACAGTCAACTGTGCAGTCAGGGCTGCGTGGTCACACTGGCCAGTCATGGTGAAAAGAAGATGGAAATGGAGGGATCTACTTTGAAATCATTTTCTTTTAACTAGGCAATATAATCAACCCAACTAGATAACCTTCTATCCATACTTAGATCAGTACAATGCAATTTTTTTTTTTTTTTTTAGTTTTAGGGATTTAACCCAGGAATGCTTTGCCACTGAGTTACATCCCTATCCTCTTTTATTTTATTTTTATTTTGAGACAAGTTCTCACTAAATCACCTAGGCCAGCCTTGAACTTGCAATCCTGCTGCCTTAGCATACCAAGTAGCTTGGATTATATACATATGTCACCGTGTCTGACTTATAAGGATTTTTTTTTTTTTTTTGGTGGGTTGCTACTGAGGATTGAACTCAGGGGTACTTGACCACTGAGTTACATCCCACCCCCCATTTTATATTCTATTTAGAGACAGTGACTCACTGAGTTGCTTGGCACCTTGCTTTTGCTGAGGCTGACTTTGAACTCACCATCCTCTTGCCTCAGCCTCTCAAACCGCTGGGATTACAGGCACGCACCACCATTCCCAGCTGCAAAGAATTTAGGATCAGCAAATTTTTGCTTATAGTAGAACAGATAAAGAAAATTCATAACCCTTGTAAATAGTGGCTTAAGTGGCAGCTAATAAATAGTCAAATAATCTAAAACACTAACTTAATATATCAAATAAAATTGTTTAATTTTATAACATTTGTAAATATCACAATACTAGCATGTTATTTTCAATGTTTTTAAAACTAGTATTGAAACATTCTCATTCAATCAAAACAGATGCTCAAAGATTTATTAGCCATTATTGTGACATAAATTATGTTCATATCTGTTTTAATGTAGGCTAAAAGTATTTACTGTTTAGAATAAATCTCTAATCTTTGCAGGAAGACAGGAGGAAATTACCTTTTCTTGAGCAATTATATGTGAATTCAATGTTTACTTGAGTGACTTTAATAGACTATCTCAAGTTTAAGGATTCATCCTATTTGACAGTTTTCATTAATCTCCTTCAAATTTCATCATAACTGCAAAATTCAAATAGAGATGAATATTCAATTGTCTTTACTGATAATTTAAAATAATGTCATTCCATTTTTATACATAAAATAGGATAAAATAATTTTCAAGGGTATAAAATATCCTGATCTAGATATTGGCCTTTCTTAATTATACAGGATAGGAAACAAGGTCAAAAGTATTTTCTAATGCAATTTATATTATTGATGTTTTCATTACCACAAGCAAGTTTCAGCAATTTTCTAGACATACCACAGAAATAGACATTTTTTATTGCCTCAGTGTAGAACAGAATTCTCTCTTCAAAATAAGAATTGCACCATTTAACCAAATATTTAGTTTTGTGCATCTATTTTAAAAAGAGTTCACTCAGTTTTCCAATTGGATGATTATTGCTATCCTCGACATGGTTGGATTTAAACACATTTGAATGAAATGTTTAAGTCAGAGTTTAAATAATAGCAAAGAAATAATTGATGATTTGGTAATTTTTTAAATAATGGGAGAGTGGTTTCCTTTACATTTACTTCTGAAAAAGAAAGAAATTCTGCAAAAGTGTTCCTACATATGAAATATCTTAAAAGGCTAAGCTCTAATCACCGATTTCTCCAGTCTGTCAGTCTTAAAATATTGCAGGGCTGAGCTCCCAGATGCCAGCTGGCAGCCTGGTTTAAAGAAGCGACAGCCTAGAGAACTGTACAAACGAGCTTATTGGTTATCTCCTTGCTGCATGTCCTGAAGTTGCTGCCATCTTATGAGCAATCACCAAGGACACTGTACAGTCAAAAAGTTAATTAAGAATCTAGGCAGAATTCCTATGGCATTGTGGTGCCTACTCCTTTTTAACCCTATTTGTTACCATTTTTAATATGCTGTTGTGCCTTCAAACTGCATAATGAATTCACTGGAGGATTTTCTGAATATATTCATATCCTTCAATTAGATGAACAATTGAAAAAGTTATTCCTCTAAGAATGAATCTGATAGAAATTCTTACTTGGCCGTTCATCAAAAACACCATTGCATTTTCAAAGCAATTGTTTGAAGCAATCAGTTAAATATCAGAATTTTATATAGGTTTCTCATTTTTTTGGGTTGCTCAAGGGAAGTCTGCCTACAGTATCCTGCTGCTTTGAAATGAAGAGAAGCAAGGAACTATAAAGGTAATTTAACTTTAAATAAACCTACTGTTCAGCAATGCTCAGCAGTCATAAACGAATACATTTTGGGGAGTTATGAATACTTTATCAGAGCCATTGTTCTTTTTAATGTATTTCTGAGGCATTGCAAGTACCATAATTCCAAATGATGTACCTTAGAGTTCTCACAAAATACACTTTGCCCTTAAACCAAAGGCCAAAGAAGAGATCAAGATGAGTATGATTATCATTACACTAAACCAGAATTTTTAAAAGGCCCTAGATATGCAGGTTACAAGCACGTAAAATGTGTATCCATGTTAAAATAATGTAGGATTACCTTGATGGCCAGAGAAGTTTGAGTGTTTAGGAATAAGTATGATATTTATTAGATAACCACATTTGTTTTTACATTTCTTTTCCTTCTGGTTTTCTGTTTTTCTGACTGAGATATTTATCACACATCAGCATGTACACAAAGAAAAGTAAGAGGAAATGTCTCTATATTGCTGCAGGCTTGTTGACCTGATCACAGGTCTCTACTTTTAAATTAGAGCTAATGGTGAAATTTGGGAGGTGGGGGGGGGGAACCTGTGAATTCAAGTGAAAGTTATTAGGAAGAATCATTCATTTTCTCATTCTGAGGGGGCAGTGTGGGACAGTCAATAGAGGGGAGAATACCCATTTGTTCCAATCTCCATTCTGCCACATATGTATCACATAACCTTAGGTAAGATGCTAAATTTTTCTCATTATACTTCAGGTCATCATCACAAAAATATGAACAATAGTAGAACCTCCCATCTAAGGTTTATAAGAGAATTAAATCAGAATTTCATATGAGTAGTACTCTCTTAGGACATAAATGGAGAAAAGTCCTCCAAAAACATTACTTGCAATCATATAACTCTTGATTTTTTTTGTATTTACTACATAAAAGTGCTGTACTATAAGATTGGATTACAATAATGTATGATACATTAAGAGACTCAATTAAGATAGATTCATCAAGGAAACAGCAACAAATAATTATAACAGAATGTTTGTGATAAAAATGTGCACAGAAATTTATAAAGACCTTTTACATAAGCAGGGGACAAAAGGAAAGGATTCCAAAGAAGATACCATCTGGGCTTATTTTTAAATGTAAAGAAATAATATCTGAAAAGTTCTAATTGACTTATATTTACTTGGATCCTTTATATCTACTAGAAGACTTGAACTCTTCATCACCTAATCTTGTGTGCAATTGTATCTGTGGTAGCTGAGAGAATTTAATGTGCAATAGACAGATACAAATAAGAAAATAAAGAAAACAAAATCAACCATGGATAATATGTTGCATCTCCTTCTTGAGGTCTTTGTGATAGATTTTCCTAGGCATTTAAAGAGCTAAACATAGTAAGAGAATTCTATAAGACTGGCCCAATATGGCTTTCTAATAAAAAAAAAAAACTACGGGGGAAAAATCCCTTAGGAAAAAAACATAAAATTTTTATCATATGACAAAAATTTGAAAACAAGGGAAGGCTTTGAAGTAATCTCCTAGGAAAAATAGTTATTTGAAATACAGGAAAAAAAACAGAAAGTTGCAGACTCACCAATCCAGGGTCCCAAGAAGTCCAACACTTTTAGTGTATACTTAATTGAAATGCATTTCTTGTCTTCTATATGCCAAGAAATTTATCAATCACAATAACTAAGGAAGTCACCACAATTGTCTCTTGTTAAGCATGGACAAACTACATCGGAGGAAGACAAATGAGGACAAGTGAAAATTATATGAAACTTGCCATTATATTAGAATAAGTACTCTTTGTCTCAGAAAATCCTTAGGGGTAACACTTGAGCTAAAATCACAGGAAGGGGTTAATCAAAATGCTGTGGTAAAAGGAGAGGGGGACACAGGAAAGGAATGATGATGAAATCATGTTTTATCTTGGCTTTCCAGTTTAAGTTAAGCACAAAACTCAGTCTTTTTAGCAGTCAGAAAATTTGACCTGCTGTGTTATATTTACGTGATCTCTCTTGGGTAGAGAAGAATTACCATAGCTCAGTCAATATCCAAAAATGATAACATGACAGTTTCTAAGGCTAAATCTCTTCTCAATATAGGATATCCATGAAGCCTAGTATGACATTCATTTTCATTTTGCAAATAGCTCTTCTAAAATATATTTAAATGGCATTCTGCTTCAAGACAGAGACTGAAGAACTTTGAGACTCTATGAATTATTCCGTACTAGTCAAGCACATAGGGTGGTGAAGGAAGGTGAAAATAACTATCAAGGGTAATTTCATAAGACTTCAAAATTCATGTGGGAAAAGACTGAGAGAAACAAGAAAATATGTGTACCATGAAAGACCTAAAAAAGGGCTTTGAGGAAATCTATTTGAGCACAAATTTTACTTTTATTGAAAGCAAAAGAAAAATCAGCAATATCCAGTATTCTCGTTCAGTCCTTCTGCTAAAGAACTAAAACAAAATCTTACTGTAGCACAATATGCTCTTAGGAAACAGCTTGAATTAACATTACTTATGCTCTTGGTAACTTTTGAAAGAAACACTTTAGAGTGAAAACCAAAATAGACTGCTTTTAAAATAGGAATTGGAAAAAAATGGAGGCTGTGGCACAGGCAGGCAGAAGATCAAAATGAAACACCCTCAGTTATTTCAAGTGGTGATGGGCTCTGTCCTGAGGGTGGGGAAGAACTGATTGACAGGTGGTTAATTGTGAGAACAAGTGATTTCTGCAACTGGTGAGATGGGAGAGACAGCTAAGGTTTAAATAACTCCTGGATATAGAGTACAATAGAAAGACAAGAAGCAACAATTTCTCTTCTAATTTCAGATGTCAAGAACCATGATTTCTGTAGATATAAGGGGCTTAGGGTGGCTCTGTAGGTGAACTCACCACTGCCCAAGCTCTCAGACTAAGAAAACAGATTTTCTCAGCAACTTGTCCCCAAATTAATCAAGTTTACAGAGATTGATTCCTGGAAATCAGGATGACTGGGCAAAGAACACAAACAAGCAATTTGAAAGAGAAGTAAAAATGACAAACATATGAAAATGTATACAGCTTTATAAGTCATCAAGAAATTAACATTAAAATGAAGACATATAATTGTTAATTTTTACACTTAAAAATATAATTAATAGTGAAGCCAAATAGATCTGTCAGTAAACAATGTTCCCCATCTACTCTTTTCAGAAACATAGAATGATACAAATTTTATACAGGGTAATTTAACAAAATGTCTAAAATCTTCTCATAAGTATTTTTGGTCCATATCTAGGAAATTATCTAAGATTTTAAGATTAGTTGGAATATATATAAAACTGTATATACAAGGATGCTCTTCAAAATATTTAGAAAAAAATAGAAATGGACAGAACTCTAACTTGATGGCTTGGGAATAATCTCAGGGAAGTAGAACTGGGAGAACTACAATGTTTTAACAGGAAGCTCAATTTGTTATAACTACTCTGTTTGGAAAAAGACTCTGGGAACCAAAAGCAGATGGTCTGCTATGGAAACACAAAGGAAAGAGATCCATTATCCAAAGGCCCTAACCAAAGAAGGCAAAGTGGCACATTCTATGTCTGAACTACCTTTTAAGCAAAGATAATTTCAAAAATAACTCATCTTAAGACACTTTTAAAAATCATTCCATGCTCTTTTTCTTACTGCATGGTCATCAGACAAATTTCTGATAATATATTTGTCCATTTTTAAAAATAAGGACTAAATTGTATCATCTGAGCCCCCAAGAATTATGCTCTGCTTCATCATTACATTTATACTTGGCATTTATTTAAGTTACATTCTTTTTATAAAGTCATCTTTGCTTTGACCTTAAAATTTAACAGAAAAATTTCCAAGATAGTGTTGGGTTCCTATGTATCACTCAACAAGCTGCCCCATGGTTAGGATCTTATACCATGATAATACAGTTGTCACAACTAAGGGACAGCTTCAGTACATTACTATCAACAACACTACACACTTTATTCATATATTGACTTTTTTTTAAGGAACTGAGATTCCATACCTAATAATATGGTGAAAACAAACCGTATGTAACTTTAATATAATGAAAATATCTAAAAAGGTGGGTGAGTGGCAGAGACCAGTAATAAATAGAAATTCCAGTCAAAAGAAAAACTGGAAATTCTATTACTCAACTAGGCATTTTACTAAAATTCAAGTTTTATAATATAGCTTTGGGGGGAAGCTTTGGCAAAATAGCTATTCTTTATTCATTTCTTGGAGGAGTATAATTGCTGGCACTCAATGGAAAGTGATTTGACAATGTACATCAAAACTACATTATACAACCCTTTGCCTATCACTTTATTCAAGATTTTTTCCCTACTGGTATATTTTCACATGTTAAAAATGATGAGTTCAAGATTATTCATTACCTTTTGATTATGTTAATAAATGACTGTAAGCAATCAGTGTGCCCATAAATAAAATACCTCCTAAATACAATCAGCTATAAAAAGAATGAGAAAGTTTTCTTTGAGCATTGGGATTATTGATCAGCAAACATTTGCTCCTTTTATTCTTCCTTCAGGGGCAGAATGTACTTTTCCAATTCACCAATGTCTGGATTAATGAGAAGAGTTGCTTTGACTGCCAGGCATGGTAACTCATGCCCATAATCCTAGCCGCTCAGAAGGCTGAAGCAGGAAGATCCTGAGTTCAAAGTCAGCCTCAGCAATTAGCAAGGTCATAAGCAACTCAGTGAGACCCTTTCTCTCTCTCTCTCTCTCTCTTTCTCTCTCTCTCTCTCTCTTCTCTCTCTCTCTCTCTCTAAATAAATAAATATATATATATATATATATATATATATATGCATATGTATATAGCCAGAATTAGACAGGCAGTCAGCATAGATAGGTAAATCCAGTCAGGCAATTTTGAGTGAGTCCCAGGAAGCTGGAGACTGACTCCTGAGGGATTGAAATATTAATTCCTTCAGAGTCCTTCCTTCACCCTTGTCAAGAACCTGCACCTGCTCTTACCTGTTGTCAAGGTAACCTGTCCCAGGAATTGCCCCTTCCTAAAGGGAATTATAAAGTTATTAATTAATGTGTCTTAGGCTGCACCATCCTGCCCTTCCACCTTCAGCCCACCTGTTTCCCACCTTTTAGCCATCCCACCTAGCATTCCTGGGCCTAGTCATGCACACAGGAAGGAGAAAGATAAAGGGGGAAAGGCAGGAGAACAAAGGAACCTAGGACACATAAAAAGAGCAGAACACCTCACTTCTTGGGATACCAGGATACCCAATGGCCCCCTTCTCCCTCTTGGGAAAAGTCTATGTTACCCCTTTTTAAATAAACCCTGCTGTATATGCTTGCCTTGGCGTGCTTCTCTACTGTTCAAACTTCAACATTTGAGGGAGCAAAACTCATCATCAATAACTGGCGATATTATACACACACACACACATATACTAAATGTGACCCTGTCTCTAAATTACACACACACACACACACACACATACACACACCCATAAAAGAAAAGGGCTAGGGATGTGGCTCAGTGGTTAAATGCCCCTGGGTTCAATCTCCAGTACCAAAAACAAAAAATAGAGTTGCTTTGAGTATTAAGATGTAAGCAGATATGAATGTAAGGACAAAAAGCACTTTTGCAAATGTAGGAATTTTATTATGACAGAAATGGCATGGCAGAGTCTGTAAGCTCTCTAGAGCTGTGGTAAAAAGTAGTACCAGCTAGACGGCTTAGAATATCAAAATTATAGTCTCAGTTATGGAGCTAGGAAGTCCACAAACAAGGTTGGTTTCTTCTGAGAGCTGTGAGATGGAATTCATTCCATTCCTATCCATTAGCTTCTGGTACTTTGCTGACTGGTTGCTGGTACTTTTAAGTTCTTTGGCTTATAGAATCAACACCCTGACCTGTACCTCTGTTTGCTGTTGGTGTTCTCCCAGTTTGTGTGTCTATATCCAAATTTTCCTTTTGTGTAAGAACATGGTTATATCCTATTACTGTCCAATAATTTGCCAGTATGACCTCATTTTTTATATGCTGTATGAATATGTATACATCTGCAATGATTCTATTTTCAAATAAGGTCATATTCCAAGTTGCTTGGGGTTAGGCTTCTAAATGAATGTGGCTGGCAGCAGTGGGTAGTCAAGGGGAAAGACATAATTCAACCCCTAACACAAATCTATGGAGAAAAGTGATAAAGTTGGATTTTTACAATATGTAACAAAATCAGTTCTAAGTGAATTAAATATTTAAATATGAAAGGCATTTTTTAAGTTTCATAAGAAAATATAAAGAAATTTTATATGACCTCAAAGAGGAAAACACATCTTTAATAAGATACAAACTATAAAAATTTTTAAGTAAAACTCTTAAGTTTTATTACATGAAAATTAAAAAGAGCTGGCTACCTAAAATATCAGCTACTCAGGAGTCTAAGATAGGAGGAATTAAATTGGAGGACAATCTGGGCAACTTAGCAAGACAGTCTCATAAAATAAATATGGGGTAAAAATGGGAGTTCATAACCCACTTGAATCAAATGTATGAAATATGATATGTCAAGAGCTTTGTAATGTTTCGAACAACTAATAAAAAATAAATAAATAAATAAATGTTTAAAAAAAAACTGGGGATATAAAGCCCTCAATGTTAAAGCACATCTGAGTTCAATCAATTCCCAGTACCAAAAAAAGATACATCAGTAAGAAAAATACAAACAGTCCAAAGTAAAAATGGAAGACATGAATCAATAACTCATGAACTTTAAACCACAAATAATTGATAAAAATATTTAACATGTTTTATAATCAATAAGTGCAAATAATAATGACAATGTTATTTCATAGCAACAAATTAGCAAAAACTAAAATATGTGAAAGTTCAAGTGTTTAATAAAGATTAAATTCAACAGAAACATTTATATGCTGTATGAATATGCATACATTCTATTATTCAGCATTTTAGTCAGCTTTTTCACTGCTGTGACCAAAAGACCAGACAAGAACAAAGTTTATTTTAGCATTCACAATTTCAGTGTTCTCAGTCCAGAGACTGCCTAATACATTGCTGTGGGCCCTAACTGAAACAGAACATCATGGTAGAATAATGTGCTGGAGAAAAGCAGCTCAGTATCTGGCACCAGGAATCAAGGAAACACTCCACTCACCAGGAACAACATGTATACCACAAAGGCACACCCACAGTGACCTACTTCCTCCAGCCACACTTTACCTGCCTACAGTTAACACCCAGTTATCCATTCAAATGGATTAAGGTACTGATTAGAATAAGGCTCTCATTATGATATTCATTTCACTTCTAAATTTGGTACAGCATAGGCAAATCAATAAATGTAATTCATTACATAAATAAATCCAGGATAAAAATCACATGATCATCACTATAGATGCAGGAAAAATGCCTTATATAAAATTCAACATTCTGACATGACAGAAACCTTGAATAAATTAGGTAGATAAGGATCATATTTCAATATAATATTATAAAGGCTATATATGACAAGGTCATATCCATCATCATGCTAAATGGTGAAAAACAGAAAGCATTTCCTCTAGGATCAGGAATGAGACAAGGGTGTCCATTCTTGCCTTTCTTATTCAAGTTAGTACTGGAAATCAGTAGTCCACTTTATGCTTTGAATATATCCCTTGCTGCTCTGCCACTGCAACTTATTTTTAAAATTGACAAGTTTCTTTCTCTTCCTCTCTCCCTGTTCCTCCCTAATCTCTCCCTGTCCCTAATCTCAGGGGAAACAGGATCATCTTTCTTCGCCATCCTAGGCAGAGTTATCAGTTCCTGAGTACATACCCACCAAAGGAATGAAGTAATCCAGATTTGGGGGATGGTCCAGAATATCTCAGAAATGACTGTCTCCTAAATTAACAAATGAATTACAACTCCAACAGAGAACATTTGGAATATAGATAGCCTTTGAATCACATCTGTAAGACCCCCCAGTTCCTACTGATGAGCAGAATCATAACCTTTGGAACAAGAATCCCCTATGTTTCTCCTTTGCTAACAAAGCAATAAACATTTTTTTTCTTCAAACCTTATTGGATTGGCATCAGAGACAAGGACCAAGGTTTCAGCAACAAGATCAATCAGTAGAGATAAATAAATAAAGGGATACAAATATGAAAGGAAGAAGTAAAATTATACCTGTTTGTAGATAATATGATTCTATACCTAAAAAGCCCTAGTGTCCCCCAGACATCTCTTAAAAATGATAAATCCAGCAAACTAGCAGAATACAAAATCAACATAAAGGGGGGGGGGGTAGTAGAGGATAGGAAAGGCAGCAGAACACAACAGACACTAGTATGGCAATATGTAAATCAATGGATGTGTAACTGATGTAATTCTGCAATCTGTATATGGGGTAAAAATGGGAGCTCATAACCCACTTGAATCAAAGTGTGAAATATGATATATCAAGAACTATGTAATGTTTTGAACAGCCAACAATAAAAAATTAAAAAAAAAAAACAAAATCAACATAAAATTCAAAGCTCTCCTTTATACCAATAAAGAAAATTAAATTGCAGAGAAAGAAATCAGGAAAACAATCCCTTTTGCAGTACCCTAAAAAAAAGGAAAGAAAAAAAGAATGAAGTACAATGAAGAGGTTATAAAACACTAAAGAAAGAAACTGAAGACAATAGAAGAGGAAAGCCTTCCCATGTTCATGGACCAGCAGAATTAATATTATTAAAAATGACATAGTACTAAAAATAGTTTACAGATTTCATGCAACCCCCCCATCAAAATACAAATGTCATTATTCACAAAATTAGGAAAAATACCTCTAAAATTTATGTGAAAATGCAGAAGACCTGAATAACCAAAGCAACCTGAACAATGAGTACAATTCTGAAGGCATCATGGTATCTGATTTCAAAATATACTACAGAGCCACAGTAAAAGAAATAAAGAACAGCTTGGTAACGGCATAAAATAGACAGGTAGACCAATGAAATCAAATGGAGGACCCAAAAATAAAGTTAAGCACTAATGCCATCTTATTTCTTGACAAAGCTGCCAAAAGCATACATCCAGATTTATCAGCAATTGGTGCTGATAAATCTGGATGTTCTCATGTAGAATAGAAGATTGAAACTAGATTCCAAATTCTTGCTGTGTAAAAATCAACTCAAAATGGACCAAAGACGTTAATGTAAGACCTGAAACTTTGAAACTACTAGAGAAAAATAGGGGATGTCTTCATGAATGAGACTCCAATAGCTCAAGAAATAGAAACAACTAGCAAATAGGATTAAATGGAATACAAAAGATTCTAACCAGATGCAGTGGCTCACATTTATAATCCCAGGGACTCAAGAGGCTGAGGCCAGAGTATCATAAACATGAGATCAGCCTGGACAACTTAGCAAGACTCTGTCTCAAATTTTTTAAAAAATTAAAAAGTCTAAGGATATAGCTCAGTGATAGAGTGTCCCTTTCAATCTGAATACCATAAAATAAATGATTAATTAATTAATTAAAAATTAAAAACTTCTTCACAGAAAAGGAAACAATCAACAGTATAAGAAGAGAACACACAGAATGGGGGGTGGGGGGGAATCTGTGCCAGCTATTCATCTGACAGAAGGTTAATATCCAGAATACATAAAGAACTCAGGAAATTTAACACTTAAAGAACAAGTAATGCAATGTATAAATGGGCAAATTAATTGAGTAGAAACTTCTCAAGAGAAAAAGTACAAATGGCCAATGATTATATGAAAAAGTGCTCAATATTTTGAACCATCAGGGAGAAACAAATCATACCTATAAAGAGATTCCCATCAGACCCCAGTAAGAATGACTGACATCAAGAAAACAAAAAGTAACAAAGGCAGGCAAGGGTTCAGGTGAAAAAAGAACCCTTACACACTATTGGTGGGCTGATCAACCAGTATTACTAAATCCAAAGAGTCTCTACTGCCACTAGTGGTTGAGGTCTGGGTAACTACAGTTGTCTGTAGCTGAGAAAACCCATTTTAGTATTAGCAACTAATGAAGGCATGAGATACCTCCCAGTGTCATCTCCAAAGGTCACCATCTAGTGATGTGTTGCAGCTCTTAATGGTGGGCTATGCCTTCCAGTGTCAAAGAACATCCCAGCAGCAACTCACTGACAATTTCTTTCTGGGTTCTTGTCTTACAAATTCAAAGACTGAAATTAATGGACAATGAAATGAGTAGGGTTTATTCAAGTGAGAAGAACAGAAACAAATCTCTCTTAGGGTGAAAGGGGACCCAGTAGCAGATTGTGCTTGAGTGTGTTAGCCTGGTGATTTGTATAGCTTTTGGGTCAACACTATTGGTCAGAATTTATGATAGCCAGGTTTTTGAAAAGTACCAATGCTACTTGCCCAAATTTATCCTAATTAGGCCTTAGAAAAGTATCAACACTGTTGGTCAACCCTTGAATCTGCATCTTCCTATAATCTCCATTCATGTCTTTCCCTTTTTCTGTTTTCCTGCTGCTAATCAGCCTGGGCTGGGCTGGGCTGGGATGGTCCACCTTAAGCCAACAGGTCAGTACATCCTGGCTCAGGCCCACGCTGGCATGGTAAGCACAGCAAGTCCACAGCCCATGTTCACCACATGCATTCCAACCCATGGCCCACTGCTCCATTGCTGTTTCTCCTAGGACAAAGGCTTGGATTCCTAATTATTGTGTAAATCAGTATGGAGCTTCCTCAAAAAACTAAAAGTAAAACTATCATATGACCCAGCAATACCACTTTGGGGTATAAACCCTTTAAAAAATCCAACTTAGCAGACAAGAGAGATACCTACATGTTATGTTTATCACAGTTCTATTCATATCAGTCAAATTATGGATGAGCCTAGATGCCCATCAGTGGATGAATGGATAAAGAAAATGTGGCCTATATACATGAGGGAGTGTTATTCAATCTTAAAAAACAATGAAATTCTGGCATTTGCAGGAAAATGGATGGAAATGAAGATCATCATGCTGAGTAAAATACACCAGACTCAGAAAGACAAGTCTCACATATTTCCTCTCATATGTGAATTCCTCTCAATCTAGAAAAGAAAAAAAAAAGATGACTATTAGAAAAGAGAAAGGGATCATAAGAAAGAGAGCAGAGAGCCAAAGTACATCACATGTATGAAAATGTCACAGCCCCAATATTTTATACAATTAATATGTGCTAATGATTGATGAAAAATATAAAATAAGATTTTTTTTTATTTTAAATTATATCTATATTACATTTTAATTTGTATTTCAAGCAATTCGGTATAGTATTATATACTTCCTCCCAAATAAATATTACACTGTAAATTTCTTCAAGAAGGAAATTATTAACTTAATCCTTCCATGTTTTTCCTTTGGTAAACATACCTAAAAAATAGATGGAGATTCTTCCTGTCAAAAAAAAATCTCAAAGTACTTCCTTTAGTTCTTTGAAATGCATATGAATCTATGTTCAAAGTAACTCCATGTTGTGGCATTGAAAATTTTGTCTAAATCTGAAATTAAAAAGATAATTTTGCTGTGCAAATCAGGCAGTGGATTTAAAAAAAGAAAAAGGAAAATAAAATAATTTTAAATGAAGAGAATTATTCTAAGGAATTCAGGGATAACAAATTTAAAATCCATGGAGCAACCTGGCAGGATTCAGGCAGGAATTAATACTGAGGTCTTGAGGCAGAATTTCTTGTAGAAAATTGAGGTTTTGTTCTTAAAACCTTCAACAGATTGAATTAGATCTGCCCACATTATAGAGGGGAATCTCTTTTAAAGTCAAGTGACTGAAGATGTTCACCATGTATTTACAATACCTTCTCAGCAATACCTAGATTAGTGCTCTTTAAATCACTGGGTAGTAGAGCCTAAAAGTTGACACATAAAACTCTGCTCATTTCCCATTAGAACACTGTCAGGAGCTGAAAGAAAAGAAGGAAGAAGAAAAAAGACATCAAACTAAACAATCTTTAAGCCTCTCAGTATTTGTGTGAGCATGTATTGTGTGTGTGTGTGTGGTTTTTTTTTTTTGTGTGTGTGTGTGTGTGCTGGGGATTGAACACAAGGCTCAGGCACACTAACATGTGCTCTACTACTACTGAGCTATATCTTCAGCCTTTAGTATTTTAAGAATAATGGTGGTTATCATTTAAAGTAAGCTGTTTAATGATAGCGTCTGTTAAATTCTTCATAGGACTTCTTAAACTTATTAAAATAAAGGTGGGTGGGTTTTCAAGATGGAAGAATAGAGAAGGTTGCTTTCCTGGCTTCTCCATGATGTGAAACCAAAAAAGCAGATAGGTAGCTACTCTGCAAGGTAAGGAACAAAACAAAAAAGGCGAGGGGACTTTACTGGAATTTAAAACTGTACAGCCAAAGCAGATTGGGGACTCAGGAGGCTGGATATAATAAAATAAGGAGAAATCCCCAGTGGCACAGCTGCTGCTTCTGCTTGGCCAGAAGCCCCAGCCAGAGAGCTCTCTCCACTTTGCTAGGATAAGGGATTTAAAGGAACCTGCAATTTTGGGAGGCCTGAGGTGTGCCTGGACATGGAGCATTTACAGATTAAGGACATTGCCAAACACACCTGAAAGGCACACTGTACGATATTCTTATGCTGAAAAGAAGCCACCATCTCTTCAAGTGGCATTTGGTGGACAAAGGAAGGAACCATTCTGCAGCTGCAGCATGGGGTCCAGAAGCTGAGAGAGCCTGTTCCTGGCAAATCCAAGTTTGGCCCAAAATATAGGCCCACTAAACGCACACTGCACAATATTGAGTGTGCTTAAGTGACCAGGAGAAAATTAAAGGGGGAGAGAGGTTTATACATGGGACAAATGGTTGTAGAAACCCACCGAGCTCCATCCCTCCCTTTCCAATCTGGCTGCTTACAAGACCAGTAGAGAGAGGCATCTGGCCAGGAACTGGGAAGGGCGAGGGAGAGAGAGACTGAACCCAAGACCAGGAAATGTAGGGTCCACAGGTGATGTAGGGAACTAAGATTTGACTCCTGTTTTCTTGCTGCTCATCAGCCTGGGCTAGCCTGGCCTGGGCTGGGCTGAGTGGGGCTGGGCCACCTTAAGCCAACAGGTCAGCACACCCTGGCTCAGGCCCACGCTGGCATGGTAAGCACAGCAAGTCCACAGCCCATGTTCACCACCTGCATTCCAACCCACTGGCCCACTGCTCCAGTGCTGCTTCTCCTAGGACAAAGGCTTGGATTCCTAATTACTGTGTAAATCAGTATGGAGCTTCCTCAAAAAACTAAAAGTAAAACTACCATATGATCCAGCAATACCACTTGGGGTATAAACCCTTTAAAAAAATCCAACTTAGCAGATAAGAGAGATACCTACATGTTATGTTTATCACAGTTCTATTCATATCAGTCAAATTAAGGATGAGCCTAGATGCCCATCAGTGGAACTGAGGGAAGATCCCTGGATACAGCCTTCCAGAGTGGACTAGCAATTACTGGGTCCTGAAGATATGCAGATTTAAAATCTCCAGATGAATTGGCATTCAGGAGCACACCTATGCCCAAACAGTGCCTCCTGGAACTCCACTAAAAGATTAAGCTCTCTTGCTCCAGCAATCCTGAGGGTGGAGCATCACGCTTCAGGTGAACCCAACTAAAATTGTTGAGAAGGGAAACTGAAAATCTTCTGAACTACAATGTAAAAAATTCTTTAACTTTTCACCAGTTTTTTCTTTCTTTCTTCTTCTTCTTCTCCTCCTCCTCCTCCTCCTCCTCCTCCTCCTCCTCCTCCTCCTCCTCCTCCTCCTTCTTCTTCTTCTTCTTCTTTTTTTTTGATTAATTCTTTTCTCTGGACATTAATGGTACAAGAACATTTATACATATTCATATTTGTTTTTGTTTCCCATTTCTAACATTTTTGAAGCCAATTGTTTTTGACAGATTAGCTTTTTGGGGACTAGGATGTCACCATACCAGACCTTACATTATACTACAGAGCTAATGTAACACAAAAAGTGTTTGTTATTGTCATTATTATGGTATTGGCACCAAAACAGACATAAAAAACATTGGTACAGAATAGAAGACAGAAACAATACCACATAAAAAGAGTTATTGCATACTAGACAAAGGCACCATAAATATACATCTGAGAAAAGATAACCTCTTAAACAAATTGTGCTGGGAAAACTGGAAATCCATATGTAATGTGATAAAATTAGGCCCCTATATCTTACAAAACTGAACTCAAAGTGGATCAAGGACCTATGCATTAGACCAAAGACCCTGTGTCTACTAAAAGAAAAAGTGGTCCCAAATCTCCATTATGTCAGTTTAGGAACCAAATTCCTCAACAAGACTCCTAAAGCACAAAAAGTAAAATCAAGAATCAACAAATTGGATGGATTCAAACTAAAAAGCTTCTTCTCAGCAAAGGAAACAATCGATAAAATAAAGAAAGAGCCTACAGAATAGGAGAAAATCTTTAATGCACCTCAGATGGAGCATTAATCACCAGGATCTATAAAAAACTCAGAAAACTTAATACCAGAAAAACCAATAAATAACCCAGTCAATAAATGGACAAAGGAACTGAACAGACACTTCACAGAAGCGTTTTTTAAATTTTATTTTATTAAATTTGGATCAGGCAATCACTTTCTAGACAAAATAACTAGGCTACAGTTGGATGATATCACAAATTTTACTACCTAGTTCCTAATCCATTGTTAACTTCAGTTCTGAATATGTCCCCGAGAGCTTCTTGACTAAAGACAGTTCACAGTGGGGCATATTAGAAGGCCAAACCTCTAATGGCCTAACTGATCTGGCTGAGCCCTAACTAAAAATATCCTAATACTCACTGTTTCAGTCAGCTTTTAAATGCTGCAACCAAAAACCCAACAAAAACAATTTTAGAGGAGGAAAAATGTATTTGGCACTCAGTTTCACACGTCTCAATTCACAAGATGGCCAACTCTGAGCCTGAGGTGTGGCAGAACATCATGGCACAAGGGTGTGACAGAGGAAAGCAGGACATGATATGACTATCAGGAGAAAGAGAAAGAGAAAGGAAGGGGGGAGAGAGAGAGAGAGAGAGAGAGAGAGAGAGAGAGAGCATGTGAGCACACATGTATGAGCATGTACTTCGGCCTGCTTTTCCATGAACAAAGTATAAACCCAAGGGCATGTCCCCAGAGACCCACCTCCTCCAGCCACACACTCCCTGCCCACAGTTACCACTCAGTTAATTAATTGGGATATTAATGCACTGATTATGTTTAGGCTTTCATAACTCAATCATTTCACCTCTAAACTTTCCTGCATTTTCTCACACATGAGCTCTAGGGGCCGGGGGACACCTCATATCTAAAATGTAACACTCAGAGAGAACTGTGGCCCATTCTATCCATGTATCTCCTGCAACAACTAATTTATCCCTACATTAGCCTTCTGTTACTTTGCCCTCTTCATCAAAAAGACAAATAGGTGCACCTCTTGTTTTGTACATGTTTTAAAGTTCATTAAAAGATTGTGTTTCTCTGCTTCCTGTATCTCCCCAACCCAGTATCATCTTATCCTGGATCATAATGTTACTATTTACTCTATGGTGATACATCTGCGCTGAGAACTCTATTATACACTTGGACCCAGTCTTATGATTTATATTTACTGAATTCACATGGGAAAATCAACAATACAGGTGAATAGTTATACCTCAGATTCATATAAGTACTCTTACTCCTTGCAAATACTTAATTACAAACAGAGATGTTTGATTTCCAGGAATCCATTCTTATACAATACATTGATTTCTATTATGCTCTCTGACTTACAGAATTAATTCCCTTCACTTGGGAATTGTATTGCCATAAAGGAAACACAAAGTATCTAAGTAAACACTCCACTTTGTCAGATGAAAGTGCATTATCTGGGCCATAACATCAGACAAAATAGGAAATCTCTTTTCATTCAAAGCCTGGAAACTATTCCTGACTTTCCCTGGCTAATCACTAAAAGGGTTTGTTGGTCTCATGAGATACTGTAGGTATCAAATTCCCATTCTTCTGATGTGATAAACACTGCTAGACCTAAGCCTTTTTGAGTAAATACTATATTGTTTTAACTTAAAAATTCCCCTATTTTTTGCTTCCCAATTACCATAAACATTTCCATTTATACATGAAAATTAGGTCAAGGTTAGGGTGCTAACTACAGGGTCTGATCACATAGCCTTTCACTGACCTCAGATCAAAAATTCACTCCCCTGGTTCACATGCAGGGCTTTAGCAGCAATGATAACAGGCCTCTTCTGACATGGTTTTAAAACGTCTTTTTTATCTAATGATTCCTCAGGTTACTCATACTTTATCCTTAACTGAAAATACCAACCATTTTTCTTCTATATTGACCTTCTATTTAGAAACCAAAAAAGGAGGCCATTAAACCAGATATATGATCCAATCTATTTAGTCATGCTCAATTCCAACCCTCTGCCGGAAGCTAAATCTGCACACTTACTGAAACTGTAGCCCTTACTTGGACCTTCCAGTCAGTGGAGAAAAGAGAAAATGTGTATCCAAAGAGCAGATGTACTATTGGGATAGTTCTCAATTTTTGTACACCTGGAAATCAATGTGATTTCTTAAATGAACACAGTGCTCCAAGGGAACATGACAAACAATATAAACCCCTCTTTCGTTTTATTTATCCTAAAGAAATTGGCTATCGGGAGGTTGTTCTCAAGTATCCATGTGTTTCTAGATCGTACCCTTTCCTTGATTCTGCTCTTTTATGGAAAAAAATTGGCTCAATATAAAGTTTAAGATGTATACTCAAGATTACCATCAAAGAGTCCAGGTGACTTTTCACAAACATAAACTATAGGAACCGCTGAGTGACTCACAGCCCAGAAAACTAGTTTCCTGGAAATGAAACCATTGTAATACTGGTCTTAAAGTTTATGGAAGGGGAATTTTTCAGGTACTATTGACCATAAACACTCTGGTAAAAGCCCAAACAACTCTTGAATTTATAGTTGCCAGTTAGAAATAAATGTATATTCATAAATATTTGTTTATACATATGGAATAAACTGTATAAACACAAGCTTTGTTGATTTACTAGACAACAAACCTTAAGAAATTTCAAATAATTGAAAACACACACAGGCTATTCTTTAATTTGAATGTGACTAAAATCAGTAACAGACAACTAGATAATCTGCATATTAAGTGGACACTAAATAACTCATGGATCAAAGAAAAAATTATAATTAAAAATAAAACATTTTAAACTTTCAGAGAGATGGCTGAAACTCTAATTGCAAGGAAAATAACTTGAGCAATAACTTTGAAATTTTAGATAAAAAAGACATTTTTAGGAAGATAAAAGTTAGCAGAGTGTTTCATGAAGAAACAAACAACTGGAGTATTCCTATTACTCTATAGGCCACCTCTCCTAAAACACTATGTCAAACGTTTAACAAGTAATTTCTACCTTACAAAATCTGTTCCAGAGACTAAAATATGATGGAGCATTTCTCTTTTCACTGTATGAGGCTACCATAATCTTTATAACCAGCATGTAAAGCACAAAGAAATTTTCAGTTTATTCTAATACATACACACACACACGCACACACACACACAAACTTCCTAAGCAAAATTTTATCAAAATGAATGTAACAAAATAATAAGGAGGATAGTATAGCAGAAACCAATTTGACTTATCACAGAAATGCTAGCTTTATTCAACATTAGAAAATAAACTAATGTTATTTGCCGCAACAGCAGATTATAAACATTATGCTGTCACGTTAATGGATTCAGGAAAAAAGTAACAGGTAAAATTCAACCTTCACTGTTATTATTAATTAATTATATATATGTATATATACATATATATGTGTATATATATATATATATATATATATATATATATATATATATATATATTAATCCTCTTTGATAATGATGTGTCAATGTGGATTCACTGATAACAAATATACTACTGTATTGCAGAATATTGATAGTAGGAGGGGATATGGACTGAATTGTGTCCCCCTACACACACACACACACACACACACACACACTCCTATGTTGAAGTCTTAATCTTTTGATGTGCTGATATTTGGAGGTTATTCAGTTTGGATGAGGGTATCAGGGTGGGATCCTTAAAATGAGATTAGTGCCTTTATAAGAAAGGGCCAAAGTGCTTTCCATCAATCTCTTTCCCTCCCCCTACCATGTAAAGATATAACAAGAAGACAGCCATCTGCAAGTCAGGAAGAGGACATTCACCAGCAACCAAATCTGGAGACTTCTCAGCCTATAGCACTAGAGTTTATGGCAATTTGTCGTAGCAGTCTGATGTAAGACAAGAGATTGTGCATATGGAGAGGAGGAGATGTACAGGACTCTTCACTTTTCACTCAGTTGTGCTGTGAAACTAAATCTGCTCTAAAAAATAAAGTGTATTTTTAAAAGAATAATTCTCCTAGCAAACTAAAAAAAGAAGACAACTTGCTTAACCTACTTAAAAAAAAATTCTATGAAACAGTCTACAATAAACCTCACAGTATTTCTTTTGAGGTCACACCCAACCTATACTTATTATTTCCAAAAAGCATTATACTATACCTAGACTCTTAGTAAGGAAAGAAAAAGGAATAAAATGTATCCATATTGGGACAGGGGAAAATTATTATTCACATATGATATGATTATATGTGCAGAAACTTTTGAAAACAAATTATTTGAATAAATATGAGTTTTGCAAAGTTGGTAAATTCTAAATCAATATCAAACAATCAATAGTATTTATATTCCAGCAGCAAACAGCACAGACTACATAAAAAATCATTTTAAAAATACATAAATATAAAATGTCAAAATTTTTTAAAATGTGATAAAAAATGTATATGACCTCTGTAAGGAAAAGTCATAATACTTCAAAATTAATGGAGACTTAAGTAGAGAGAGAAAAAGATGTGAATGAATTTGAACTTTTACTAATATAACAATGGCAAAGTTCTACTGATTGATCTATAATTCAATGAAACTGATTTACAATTTCAGAAACGTTTGATGCCATTGTTATTTTATAATATGGTACTGTCACTTTGGGAATAAAGAGAATGTTTTGGTCAGCTTTTTCACCACTGTAACCAAAAGACCTGACAACAACAATTTTAGACAAGGATAAAGTTTATTTTGGAGCTCACGGTTTCAGAGGTCTCAGACCACTCATGGCTGGCTACATTCCCTGGGCCCAAGGTATGGCAGAAGAGTGCAGTGGAAGAAAGTGGCTCAGGACGTAGCCTCCAGGAAGCAAAGAGAGCTCTGATCAACCAGGGTCCTACCTCCTCAAGTCCCAGTCTACCTACCTCTGGTTACCATCCAGGTAATCCCTATCAGGACATTAATATACTGATTAGGTTAAAACTCTCATAATCCGATCATCACACCAATAATCTTCTTACATTTGACTCATCATGAGCTTTCGGGGGATACCTCATATAGAAACCATCACAGATAATATGAACTATTAATTCCATTTTTTTTCTTTCCACATTTTTATTGGTACATTATAGTTCTACATAGTGATGGGATTTGTTATTACATATCCATACACGCGTACACACACACACACACAATATATATATATATATATATATATATATAAATATAAATTTGGCCAACACCACTCCCAGAACTTTCCCCTTTCTTTCCCTCCTCCCATCTTCTTCTGGTCCCTTTCTTGTACTAATCTCCCTTTGATTTTTAGGAGAGTCTCCACCTTCTTTTCCCTATCCCCCAGTTTCTTTTCCTTTTTCTTCTCTACCTTCCACGTGTGAGGAAAAAAAGAAAAAAAAAACATAAGACCCTTTAACTTCTGAATTTGGCTTGTTTCACTTAACATAATGATATCTAGTTCCATTTATTTTCCTGCAAATGACTTAATTTCATTTTTCTTTATGGCTGAATAAAACTCCATTGTGTACATAACCCACATCTTCATCATTCTTTTATCTGTTCATAGACACCTAGGCTGGTTCCATAGTTTGAATATTGTGAATTTTGCTGCCATAAACATGGGTAAGCATGAGAATGATAACTTCAATTCTTTAGGATAAATACTAAGGAGTGATATAGCTGGGGGATATGGTGGTTCCGAGTGAAGTCGTTTGAGGAGCCTCTGTACAGATTTCCAAAGTGGTTGAACTAATTCACAAACAATGTAAAATGTTCCTATTTCTCCATATCCTTCCCAGCATTTATTATTGTTTGTATTCTTGATTAATGACATTCTGACTGGTTTGAGATGAAGTCTTGGTGTTATTTTCCTAATTGCTAATAATGTTGAACAATTTTCATATAGTTGTTGGTCATTTGTATTTCTTACTTTGAGAAGTGTCTGCTAAATTTATTTACCCATTTAATAATTGGGTTATTTGGGGTTTTTTTTGGTATTTTTTGAGTTCTTTATATATTCTAGATATTAATCCACTGATAGAAGAGTAGCTAGTAGAGATTTTCTTCTATTCTATAGGTTCTCTCTTCATATTCCTAATTGTTTCCTTTGCTGTGTGGAAGCTTTTTAATTTGATGTCATCCCATTTATTAACTCTTGGCATTATTTTCTGAGCTTTTGGGGTCCTATTGAGAAAATTGATTCCTGTGCCTATATGCTGGAGTGTTGATCCTACATTTTCTTGTAGGAGTTGCATAGTTTCTGGTATAATTTCTATGTCTTTGATCCATTTTAATTTGATTTTTATGCATAGTAAGAGATAAGGGTCTAGTTCCACTTTACTACAAATGAATCACCAGTTTTCCCAGTATCATTTTTTAAAAAGGCTGTTTTTTCTTTAATGTATATATTCACAACTTTGACAAGGATTAGATGACTGTAGATGTGTAGGATTATCTCTATGTCCTCTATTGTGCATCTAAGTTCATCAGGGATATTTGTCTGTAGTTTTCTTTCCTTGATGTGTTTTGGTATGAGCATGATAATGGCTTCTATTCTGCACTGCTGGTCTGTGTCTGTTTTTATGCCCGTGTCATACTGTTTTTGTTACTATACCTCTGTAGTATAATTTGAAGTGAAGTATTGTGATGCCTCCAGCATTGCCTTTTTAGCTTAGAATTGCTTTGTTTATTCTGGGTCTTCTGTTCTTCCAAATAAATTTTGGTACCTTTTTTTTCCTAGTTCTGAGAAAAATGTTATTGGTGTTTTGATGGGTACTTCATTGAATCTATATATTGCTTTTGTAGTATGGCCATTTCAACAGTGTTAATCCTGCCTGTCCATGAACTTGAGAAGTCTTTCCATCTTCTGCTGTCCATTTCTTTCTAGTTTTCATTGTAAAGGTCTTTCAACTGCTTGGCTAAACTTATTTCTAGGTTGTTTTTGTTGTTGTTGTAGTTGTTGTTGTTTTGTTTGTTGAGGCTATTGTGAATGGAGTTGTTTTCCTAATTTCTTGCTCAGCAGATTTGTTGTTAATATATTGGAAAGTTATTGATTTCTTTATATTGATTTTGTAACCTGCTACTTTGCAAAATTTGTTTATTAGCTCTAGTCTCAAGGGAGTCTTTGGGTCTTCTAATTATAGGATCATATAATCTGCAAACAGCAATAATTTGACTTCTTCATTTACTATTTTTATCCTTTTTTTTCCTTTCTCCTGTCTAATTTCTCTGGTTCAAATTTCTAGCACTATATAAAATAGCATTGGTGAGAGTGGACATCCATATCTTGTTCCAGATTTCACATGAAATGCTTTCAGTTTTTCTCCACTTATTATGAGGTTAGCTTTGGGGTTTTCATATATAGCCTTTATGATGTTAAGGCAGGTTACTTCTATCTATGGTTTCTTCAGTGTTTTTATAATAAATGAGTGCTGAGTTTTGTCAAAGGCCTTCTCTTCATCTATTGAGTAAGTGATTTTTGTCCTTAATTTTATTTATATGATTAATTACATTTGTTGATTTGCATATGTTAAATCATTCTTGCATTTCTGGAATGCAACTTCTCAACATGTTGTTGAACATGATTTGCTAATATTTTATTAAGTATTTTACATCTAAGTTCATCAGGGTTAGTGGTCTGTAGTTTTCTTTCCTTGATGTATTCTTGTCTGGTTTTGGTATGAAGTTGGAAGTGTTCAATCCCTTTATAGTTCATGGAAAAATTTGAGGAGTACTGTTACTGGTTCTCTTTAAAAGTTTGGTAAAATGTGGTTCTGGGCTTCTCTTTGTTGGAAGGTTTTTTACTACTGCTTCTATTTCACTATAAGTTACTGATCTGTTTAAGTTTTCTATGTCCTCTTGATTCAATTTTGCCTGATCATATTTGTCTGGAAGTATATCCATTTCTTTTAGGTTTTCCAATTTATTGAAGTATAGATTTTCATAATAGTCCCCAATGACCCACTGTATTTCTATGATATCTGTGGTGATTTCTCCTTTTTCACCTCTAATTTTATTAATATGGGTCTTCTTTTTATTATGGTTAATTTTGCTAAGGGCTTATCAATCCTGTTTATCCTTTCAAAGAACCATCTTTTGTTTCATTGATCCTTGAAATTTTTTTTTAATTCTCAAGTTCATTGATTTTTGGCTCTGATCTTAACTATTTCCTTCTTTATACTAGTTTTGTCATTGGTTTGTTCTTTTTCAAGGGTCTTAAGATACATCATTAGGTTGTTTGAGATCTAATTTTCTTATGTAGGCATTCATGGCTAAAACCTGTCCTCTTAGAACTGTCATCATAATGTCCCAAAGGTTCTAATTTGTTGTATCACTATTCTTATTTGGGCCTAATAATGTCATTACATTCTTCCTTGATTTCTTCTATCACCCATTTTTCATTCAAAAGTGTATCTTTCAATCACCATGTGTTTGTATACTTTCTGTAGGGTTTTGTTTTGTTGATTTTTAATTTTATTCCATTATGACCTGATAAGGGGAAAGTAATTATATCAGTTTTGGGTTTTTGTCTTTGTATTTTCTAAGAGTAGATCTGTGGCCTACAGTATAATCTATTTTGAAGAAGATTTCATGAGCCACTAAGAAAGTATATTCAGTTGTTTTTGAAAGAAATATTGTATAGATATCTGTTACATCCATTTGATTTATAATATTTCAGTTTCAAAGAAACTTTACTGAGTTTATGTCTTGATGAACTGTCTAATGAGGAAAAAGGTATATTAAAATCATCCAGTATTATTGCACTAGAGTTTATCTGAGGCTTCCATTTGAGTAATATCTCTTATGTAATTAGTTGCACTCATGTTTGAACCATAAATATTATTGTAATACCTTCTTGCTGGATTGTTCTCTTTACTGGTATGAAGTGGCCAATTTTGTCTCTTCTGATTAATTTTCATTTGAAGTCTGTCTTGTCAGATATAAGAGTAGCTAATTCCTATTTGTTTTCAAGCTCCATTTACATAGTATATCAATTTCTATCTTTTCACTTTCAATCTGTGGTTATCTTTGGCTGTAAGGTGTGTTTCTTGCAAAAAACATATAGTTAGATCTTTTTTTTTAATCCATTATGTCAGTCTATGTCTTTTCATTGGAGAGCTGATAATACATTCAATGTTATTATATAGATGTTTATTAATTTATGCCATTTTGATTTATTGATAATGTTTAATTTGACCCTGTTACTCATTTGCTTAGCTACTCTTCAAATGAGATTTGTTCATTTGTGAGCTCTGTTTTTGTTTTTGTTTGTTTTTCTTTCTGTGTGGAATACTTCTTAAGTAAGTTCTGTAGTGCTGGTTTAGGTGTCATGAATTTTTTTTTCTGCTTATTTTGGAAGGTTTTATTTCCTTTTCAATTTTGA
Source organism: Marmota flaviventris (assembly GCF_047511675.1). Lineage (NCBI taxonomy): Eukaryota > Metazoa > Chordata > Mammalia > Rodentia > Sciuridae > Marmota > Marmota flaviventris. Next base: position 51,822,059 of record NC_092499.1, on the reverse strand, counting down.
ATGACAGGTTTGCTGGATATAGCAAACTTGGTTGACAGTTATTTTCTTTTAGGACTTTGAACATATCATTCCAAGCCTTTCTGACTTAGAATTTGTGCTGAGAAAATGGAAGTGATTCTAACTGACTTGCCTCTAAATGCAACTTCAGGCTTTTAAAATGCTATTCTTATTCTGTTTGCTAAATGTTTTAATTACAATGGTTGTGGACAGAATCTTTGTTGGTCTTGTCTATTTGGAGTTCTGAAAGCATCCTCTGTCTGGATCATGTTATGGTCTAGATATTAGGTGGGCCCCAAAATCTCATGTGTAAGATAATGCAAGAAAGTTCAAAGGTGAAATTATTAGATTATTAGAGCCTTAACCTAATCAGTTCATTAATCTCCTGGTAGGAATTAACTGGGTGATAAATGTAGACAGGTAGGATTTGGCTTGAAAAGGGAGGGCATTACTTTGGGATTGGTACTTTGCCTGTGCTGAAGAATGCTCTTGAACTGCCTTTGTTTGTGCAATGTCCTGAGCTGCTTTCCTCCACCATATCCTTCTATTATGATTTCTGCCTCACATACGACCCAGAGAAATGGAGTTGGCCATCTATGGACTGAGACCTCTGAATCCATGAACCCCAAATAAATTTTTCTTCCTCTGTAAGTGTTCTTGTCAAGTATTATGGTCACAGCAGTGAAAAAGATGATTAAAATAGATAAACAGATATCCATCTCATTCTCAAGTTTGGGAAAGATTTTATTATTATTTCTCTGAAAAGTTCCCATTAACCTGCATCTCAAAACCTTCCTAAATTTCAATGATTCTTAAATTTGATCTCTTGATGTTGTCCCAGAATTCTTGTATATTCTGATAATGATTATTTTCTTTTTAAGTCTGAATGTTCAGCTTGGACACTTTGTCTTCTAGCTCTGAGAGTCTGTCTTCAGCATCGTCTACTCTATTAGACTTTCAAGTGAATATTTTATTTGATTTATTTTGTCTTTCATTTTCAAGATTTTTGTTTGTTTCTTTATCAATATCTCTATCTCCTTGTTGAATCCTTCATTCATATCCTGTGCTGACTTCCTTAATTGATTCAGTTGTTTTTCTGATCATTTTTATAATCATTCTTTTGAATTCTTTATCTTATATTTGATTCACTTCTATATATTTAAGATTAGTTGCTGGTGAATTAGGATTTATTGTGTTACCTTTATTTTTCATATTTCTTATATCTCTGGGTTGGGTTTTATTCATTTATTGGGAGGGATTTCTCTTCCACTTATGTGTGAGCCTTTTTAGGACACAATCTTCAAATAATCTAGACTGAGACACACTTGTGGGTGTGGTATCCACACCCTTTATGTTAATTCTGTTTTGGTTGTCTAGTAGTTGTTGTCCATGAGTGGAACCTGAACCTACACTCCTAGCCATTTCTACTTGGGGCCTGTTTATTAGCTTGGGATTTTGTCTCTTATCCTCTTTGTATTGAAGTATAGCTAAAGTTTGAATGTTGTTCATTTGTGCGTGGGGCAAGGTATACTGCTTTTTGACTGAGTTTATTTCAGCAGCAGAGTCTCTACCCTGTGAACTTACAGAGTCCCTGTAGGTTCCTAGCACCTCACAGAATAGGGGAAAACAAACAATAGCAACAACAAATGCAAACAATTTACATCATTAAAATAAATACCTGGTTCCTACAGTGACACCTACAATGTTAATTGCCACAAAAAAACAGAAATGATGGGGTCATCAATTGCCAACAGCAAAAATAATAAGTAACCGAAAACTAGATCTAGCATTAATGTAAACATCAGGCATCAACTATGTCATCACATCATTAATAATTGCAACATTATATGAGTATTAGGGAAGGATTTATAAGAACCCATTAGTTTTAGAAGATGGCAAAAATGGTTAATTAAGAGAAATGAAAATGTGATAGGAAGATAGAAAAGAGTTTGCAATTTCAAATAGTAAACAGAGAGAAAGAAGAGACATTGCAGGAGTTACTCATAAGGAAAGCAAAGAAAAATAGGAGAAACAAAGTAGAGAGAGAAAGAATAAGAGAATTTTGTTGTTAGCAGGAGAAGAAAAGATAGAAAGAGAAAATGAAAACAAAATAAAATCAAAATATAGAAACCAAAAATCCAAACCCTCAAAAGATAAGAAAAAATAAGTACATTTTTTTAAAATGATAAAACTAAGGAAAAAATAAAACAAATATGTGCATGTATCTACGTCCAGCACAGGAAGAAGGATGAGGAAGAGGACAAGGAGGAGGGGGAGGAAGAGGAGGAAAAAGAGGAAGAGGAAGAGGAGGAAGGAGAGGGGGAGGAAAGGGAGCAGGGAGGAGGAGGAGGAGAAAGAGGGGGAGGGGGATGATGAAAAAGATTCCTAAGAAAATATGAAGGAATCCTCTCCAGTGAGTTGGTCAAAGTAGTCAATAAGAATAGATTTCAGTGCGCATATCTGGCTGTCTTTCTTTCCATTTCTTCTTGGGTTTTTTACTCAGAGAGAGAGGGAGGAAAACAGTGCGTGCATGTGCACTAGAGTGCATGCAAGAGCTAGGGGTTCTTAACCCCCACATCTCTTTTTTGTTATTGTTGCTTATCAAGCTGCCAGTTGGATTGGCTTAAATCTGAAGCTGATGGAAATAACTCTCAGCTTCCCTTCTTATCAGCATAAGGTAGGATGCAATGGAAAGTACCATCAGTTGGAGCTTAGGATTTTTGTCTCTTATCCACTTTGTATTGAAGTATAGCTAAAGTTTGAGTGTTGTAGCTAAAGCCCCACTCCCAGGATGGGGCTGCTACAGAGTTCTATTAGAGGATTTCCAAAAGCTGGAGTTTGTGTCTAATCTGACCAAAGGGGCTTTGTTGGGTAGAGTCTGTTCTGGAGAGATTAAATCCACACTCCTAATGTCTGACAGTTATAGATCTCTGATGGGAGTCTGGATCTCAGGAGCCTCCCAAGAATTGGTAGGGGAGCCAATCCTCCTCACACTGTACTTCCCAGGAACACAGCCTTCCCAGGCTTTTTTGTGAGTGTTTTCACACCCACCTCTTCAGATTCCCAACCGACTTCAGTTGGTTCAAATCATGGGATTGCCAGAGTCAAAAAAGAAAAGTCAATTGAACTCCCCCCTTCACTTTTCTGACTAGAATCACCCGTGGGTACAATGTTCTCTGTGCCTGCTTCACTCATTTTCTGCTAGGTACACCCTCAGCCACACAGTAGCACTTGCTGGAACAGTATGCAATGTTTGTTGTGATCTTCCAGCTCCCCAGCCCCAGCTGCAACATGGCCACTTCCAGATGACTCCTGCCTGAGCTCTCCATTGCCTCACTGAGGAGTGGTATTCTTGCTGCTTGAATCTCAAGCCAGGGAGCAACAAGGAATGCAGGCTTCCTCTAATTTATCATCCTGAATCCTCCAATGAACCATTAATTCTATATCTAGGAATTCCCTAAAAATATACTTTATATAACCTTTTATGTGTGAACCCAGGATATGTGTACAAGCATGACCACAGCATAACTGACCACAGAAACTGGGATTTTAATTTTCTATTGCTACTTGAACAATTATCACAAACTTAGTGACTTAAAACAACACAAATCTGGGCTGGGGTTATAGCCCAGTGGTAGATTGCTTGCCTGACATGTATGAGGCGCTGGGTTTGATCCTTAGCACCACTTACAAATAAATTAAATAAAAGTATTGTGTCCATCTACAACTAAAAATAAAAAAAACCACAAATCTAATATTTTGTAGTTATTTTGTTAGAAGTCTGAGAAAGGTTCCATTGGGCTAAAACCAAGGTGTTATAGGACTAGACTCCTTTTTTTAAATATTTTTTTTTAGTTGTAGATAGACAAATACTTTAATTTTATTTATTTATTTTTATGTGGTGCTGAGGATTGAACCCAGGGCCCTACACATGTTAGGCAAGCACTCTACTGATGAGCCAAAACCTCAGCCCGTAGACTCCTTTTTAAGGGCTCTAAATTGACTTAACATAAGCAATGTGAAAAAATTAATTCTGGGACTTTGCAGATGTGATTAAGATTAAGGACCTAGAGATAAAGAAGATGATTCTGGAAGAGCCCAATTTAATCTCATTTGTCCTTGAAATGGAAGAACTTTGTCAGGCTGAGATCAGCGAGTGAGTATATGACTATGAAAGACTAATCAAAGATACTGTGATGTTGCTGGTTTTGAAAATAGTAAAAGGAAGTCAGGAACTAAGGAATATGATTGGCCTCTAGAAGTTAGAAAAAGTAAGGAAACAATTCTAGAGATTATGGATGACAATGGGACATAACAAGGAAAAGTTAAGTCCAGGGCTAGACTAAAGAAAAGAGCTACCTCATCTCATCAAGTTCATGAGACCAGACAAAGCACTTTGGGATGACCATATTAAGGGAAGTCTAGAGAATTGTTTCCTTACTTTTTCTAACTTCTAGAGGCCAACCATATTCCTTGGTTCCTGACTTCCTTTTACTATCTTCAAAACCAGCAACATCACAGTATCTTTGATTAGTCTTTCATAGTCATATACTCACCCTCTGACCTCAGCCTGACAAGGTTCTTCCATTTCAAGGACAAATGAGATTAAATTGGGCTCTTCCAGAATCATCTTCTTATCTCTAAGTTCCTTAATCACATCGGCAAAGTCCCAGAATCCATTTTGTCACATTGCTTATGTTAAGTCAATTTAGTTTGACTGAGAACTACATTTCCTAGAATTCTCTTCCTTGAGTAGTTCCAGGTAAGAGTCGGCTGAAAGAGACAAAGGAGAACTCTGGGAGATTTGGTGGAGAAAGACAAGTAGCTGATGTTATTCTCAGAAGATCATGTGGTCAGGTAAACAGATGAAAAATATGGAGGATACCCAATGTCCCAGTTTGCCCTCACTCTCCTCCATTTCCTGGCAAGCTTGTCTTCCCATCTGACCTTGACTCCTGCTTAATCTCTCCACATGCAGTTTTCTCCACAAGATTCTTCTTCATGGTCTCACTTTGGCAGTTGGATATGTTTGATTTTGGGGTTCCCTGGCAAGTTTTAACCTGCCACTGAGGCCACTGTCTTAAGCAGAATCTGGTTATTGGCCACTCTCCTCTCTCTGATCCTTAAACTCTCCTTCCAGAATTTCACTTTCCTACTACTCCCACATTTTTATCAATTGCTATCACAAATATCTCGCTTTCATAATACTCATGGTAGTCATGCTTCCCTAAAGGAATCTTAGTGTAGTCAATAAAAAATGAAATGGATAAGTTGTGGCATATTCTGTTTACATAGCATATCTCACAAGAGAGAAAGAGAAAGGAAAATTAATTTCAGTGCCTGAAATTGCTATGGAGTAGACCACTCAGAAAACACACCAAGTCCCAATTTTGTCCGATTTGGAGAATCTAAGCCAGCTGGTGATTGCTCCCTGCAGGACCATAACTGTCTCTTCAAGGAATAGCCCTGAGCCTGAGCATTCCGAAGTATTTAAAGGCAAAAATCACATCCAGGTTGAGATAGCTGCAAGCAAGCAGGGGTACAAAAGCTGAATTGAGCAGTTAGCAAGACAATGCCATGCCCATAATCACATTTTCATTCTGGGTACATTCAGTATTTCCCACAGGACTTTCCATAATCGTAAGCAGAAGGGAAGTGGGTCAAAATGACCCTAGTTGAGTACAGGTTAAAGAATGGTTACTAACATCTAGACAGTCAATCTATGACAGGGCACATTGCCCAAAAAAAGTAGAAAACAAAGAGAGAACAATTTTACGTTGTATAAGAATTGCCATTTTGTGTTGCCAAACATGCTATGCTAAGCAACTATTGATAGGTACAGAGGTGGGGTGTTCCCATGGGAGAAGCATTTATTATAAGCATTTCTTATATGACAAGGAGTTTCAGGGTACAATGGAATCTATTTGGTCATTGTCCATATAGCCCAGACATAATAAGGCCAGATGGGAGGATAAACTTGACATGAAAATGAGGAGAATGAGGGCAAGCTGGGATACTGAGAAACTCCACATTTTTCATCTGTTTACCTGACCATATGGTCTTCTGAGAATAACATCAGCTACTTTTCTTCCTCCACCAAATTTCTGCATCACAAAACTTTAGTTTGAGTCTTGCCCAAAATGAAGACTTATTTGTGGTCTTTTTATAAACTAATTTATTGATATAGCCCAGGAGGTGATTAGTCTTAGACACTGGCCCCAGATCTCCTTGCTCTACCTACCAAATTCTCCTCCTGACAGGATTGTCCATACCCTAGGAATAAGAAAGGAAAGAAAACTCTGGTGCAATGGATTTTATGCCAACAGTTCTCTAAGAACACAGTGTCACTTTTATGATTCCCATTTACTGAGCTCCTACTAGTGCCTATTATGATTCCCATTTACTGAGCTCCTACTAGTGCCTACCATTGTGCTAAGAATCATTTCATTTAATCCTCAAAAAATCCTAATGGGAAGCTGACCTGGTTCCTCATTTTCCATATAAAGACTGGTGCTTTCAGAGTTTCAGAAACTTCCTATAGGTCACAGTGAGTGATGGATCTGGGCAGGAATCACAGATCTTAATGAATCTGAAGTCTGTATCCAAGTAGTATGGAACCAAAGTAAAAAACAAAACAATATTTTAGTAAGAAGTCGTGTTCTATGACACCTAGCATTTACTGGTTGGATAATATTTACTATTCTCATTTGGTTCAAAGAATCTAGCATCCCACACTTAGGAATGAATTCATGAAAGATATAAAAAAAGAAGGCAGGTCACGGAAAACACTGAAATCAAGACACAGTGCAGTGAGAGGTAGTGAATTACAGAAATCTGGGCCATTGTCTCTGCAGCCAGATGCATCTGAGTCTGCATCACAGCAGAAAGAAAGAGAGAGAGAAAGGAGGGGAGGAAGAGAGGGAGGGAGGGGGAGGGAGGGGAAAGTAAGCAGGCAGGCATAAGAAGGAAGAAATATTTGACAGCTCTGATGTTCTATTATTACACCCCAAAAAGAATGAAATTAGTTGATCTCAAAGGAATTGAAATCTACAACTTATTAAAATTTTCTCACTACTTATCACTAATAAGTTAAAACATTGTTTGGCTGAGGTAACATATTTACTTTTTATTTTCAATTTTCTATTCCATGTACTTATATAACAAATATTGTCTCTACAATCCAGGTCAAACTACCTTCTTCATGATATTAAGGTGGGGTACAATCACATCACATTGAGCTATGACTTGGGGCACAATGAAAGTGTCAGGCAGAACAATGGTATGATCAGTGTCAGGATCAGGCTATGGATGACAATGGGACATAATAAGGAAGAGAAGGAAAAGGTAAGCCCAGGGCTAGACTAAAGCAAAAAGCAACATCATGTCATTAAGTCCATAAGAGCAGACTAAGCACTTTGGGATGACCATATTTAGGTAAGTCTAGTATCAGGAGCTGCATGTCTTTGGGTAAAAAAATCATTAGTAATAATTTCATGCTGAAACCCAAATCAGCATGTCTTTGTAATATCAGAATAGTCAGCTGGCAGAGATCCAGATACAGATAAAGCATGGAGATCCAGACAGGCCAACTGGGTATTGCAGAAGACTTACCTTTTCACTGAAGAAATTTTGTTAGAGCAAAGGTTAATCAGAAATCCTCTGTAACAGATCCACTCAATACTTGAGGCCTAAAATTTCACTGCCTATGTTATTTCTTATGCCGAATCATAAAAATGTGCTGAAACCACATTGTCCAATAATGCCCAGCAAGGATTTTGCAGTGAAGTATAATGACAATATCAAAAGATTCCAACGGCAAAATACCACCATTCTAGAGAGGTCCTGTGTTTGAATATAAAACTCCATCACTATAAAATTTTCTGTTTGAAATTGAATCAAAAGATTAAATTAATTTGCAAATAAAAGTCCACACTTAAAGGCCCAAAATGAAAACTCAAAATATATTGCCTTTGTGAATTAACCTGTAATAATTTTACCCCACCCTAACCTAATTTCACTCAGTGTCAGATATTACCATTAGGATTCCTTTGCTAGCTGAACCCAAGCTTTGTCACTGGAATTAGTGTAGTCCTTTAGGAATTAGATTGTTGAATTATTCACCAATAAGTTTCTCTTAAACCTTACTTTAACAAATGCAATGTTCAGTGTCATAAGATTTTTGCAGCTCTGTACCCAAATCCTCCAAATTTAGAAAACAAGCCAATCCCAGCCCATAGAGCCACAATTAGAAATAGGTAGGAATGGGAACACAGTTGGAGTCAGTTTACATCTGTTCTTTCAGTTTTGTTTTTTAAATATAAGAGCTGTGAACATAAACTCAATTAGAAGACCTAATCCATATTTTGATTGTTATGCTTGATTATTCTAGTGCTGAGAAGGTGTAGAAATTTATCAGCATAAACTTTTTATTCTCCAAACAACTTGCACTGGAAACATTACTGAATTTTCTCAATCTATAGAAAATTAGCAATTTCTAAAAATGTTCTCACTGATTTCATATTCTCGTATTCTAATTTGAAATGCCTTTCTCTTCAATCAGCATCTCCCAAAACCCCTGTTACTGAAATAAATGGGGACTACATCTGACTACCCTCTTAGATGAACAGGCATTTTCGATCATATCATAGTGGCTATTTTCTCTACCTCTCCTTGTAAAATTCTTCAGGGCCACTTTACCTGCCTAAGGAACATCTCTCTTCCATGTAGTTATCCCTGTAACATGATATGTAACATACTACTGTGTGGTATACATGTTACTTAGGTACTAAGTACTTATGTCCCCAAGCAAGTCATCACCTGGGGTGTGTGTGTGTGTGTGTGTGTGTGTGTGTGTGTGTGTACTGCAGTGAGAAGCAAGATACATTATCATGCTTAATATGTGCAATAACATGAAAGATGTGAAATACTGAAACCAAACCAGAGCCGAATTGAGAACACATAATAAGGTATGTGCACATGAGAATGTGGACAAGCCATAGGAATACAAGATTATTTCTCTTCTTAACTCTCAATACCATTCACAGTGAAATGCAATTTGGAGCAGTCGAGCTTACTACACCAGACCAGGCCTGTCACTATCAACTTATGTCTAAAGCTTCTCCAAATCACTATAGCCCACACAGGACGTGGCTGCTTTTCAAGTTAAAAGCAGCAAATAGTGTTTTCATTTTACATAAACAGAATGTATTTTCTTATAAAATGAGTTCTTGCCTCTGTTGCTTCTTGCTAAGGATTATTGAAAGCATGAAAATCTCATTTATCAAACACTTTGGGTCATAAACTGAAACACTGAAAATCATTACCTAAGATTTTTCTAAGAAAATTGGGACATATAATCCCTATGGTCCTCAAGGGATAAGCCAACAGCCAGGCAATAGGCTAATGAGGTCAAATGAGATCCTAAGAATGTGTACTGACCTAGGACTAGGATTGCTTCCCTTAGAGTATCAGGGATCCAACTAAGTGGGAAGTTAAACACCCCGAGGGGGGAAGATCATCATCTTAGATGAGTAATCACCGACATTTAATTCTCCATCTTCACCTTCTACTTCTCAACAAATTTTGACATGTTTGGTTCTTTTCTTTTTGTTGAAAATCTTCAAGTATGAGTGGGTAATCACACTTAGATTTATCACTACTCACCCCTCCTTAGTTGCCTTTGTTGGTTCCTCTCACCAGTCAACCTTTAAAATGCTGGATTGCCCCCAAAGACCCTCCTTGACACTTATCTTGGTGTCATCTCCCTTTACACGACCTTTCTTCCCATTGAGTGACTTCAAATAATATTTATGCTGATGATTCTCCATGTTCCATCCATAGACAGGTCCCTTTGCCATTGCTACAGATTCGTCAGCTATTTATCATCACCCCTGAATCCTAACAAAGGCCAAGTACAACTTGATTTCTATGCTGGGAAATGCACTTTTTCTTAAATGTTCCCTATCTCAGTAAGTGGTACACCATTAATTTAATTTCTCAGATATTAAAGTTTGGGTTGGTCCTTGAGTCCCCTACTTTGATCCTGCACAATCTGGCACTTCCCTATCTCTCTGATCTAATCTCCTTCTACTTTCACTACAATCTGCCACAGTGTCCTTATTTCTGTCCCTATATTAGGCAAAGATTTTTTCCATTTCCAGGTCCAATAATCCTGCTGTTATTTCTGCTAGGAATACTATTCTTCAGGATTTTTGCACAACTGACTGCACATTACAGAAGTTGCAGCTCAACCTTTCATAACTTTCCTCATTGTGCCTAAGTGCTTCCCTCCCATTGTATGTCCTCATTTACACACACACAGACACACACACACACACACACACACACATACGCACACACCTCAGTGCCTGACAATCTGGGCCAATATAGCTCTAAGAGTGTGGGGACTCTAAATTATTTACTGCTTAAAACAGTACCTGGCATCTAGTAAGTACTCATTAAATATTTCTGGACTGACAGATCTGGAAAAAAATCTGTCATTCTGAAAGTATAACTAAAATTCATTGAAACACCACCCACATCTCAACTGTGTGCCAGATTTTTATTTTCACAACTAATTTCAATTCTGAACTTTTTGTTCATTCCCCAGTTTATGTCTCCTCTCCTTCCATAAGACTGATATAGTTTAGTTTAGTTCAACAGTTCTAAAATAGCTAACATGTTAAATACATGATATCTGTAAGTTAGCAAATTTGTAATATCCATGTTCAGTATATACTATCATACTTAAAACTTTTCATGCAATTTGAGTTCCTCTCTTCTCCTTTATTTTATTTTACAGTTGAACATAGCGGTCTTATAGATCTCCTTCTTCAAATACAGATTCCTTGTCTTCTTTCACCAATCACCACACCCTCCTCTTGCATCCATACACCATTAATTCCAATATCTGGGAGTTCTAGAAAATAAGAAAGAGGGGAAATAATTATGTCCTTCTTGTGTACCTACACTTACCCATCCCCTGCCAGTAGCAAAGAAGCACAAATCTCAGAGATGCCAGTGCTTCACAACTTTCCTCCCAACTCTTACCAACTACACTTAAAAAAAAAAAACCTCACAGTTTTGTAAATATATGCAGGCACCTTGGAAAGCTAATACTGTATTACCATATCACCATTTTAAAATTATATTCCTTAAAGGTCTATTTCACTTTTCAGGGGATGGAAGAAAACTGACTTTTCTATTAACAAAAATAGTACACAAAAACAAACTTACTTTCTAAGTTTTGTCCACTGTTTAAGTAGAATCTACATCATGAAAAAGAAACTACAAAATTTTTTCTACCTTTATGTTGTTTGTGATCTCTTTTCAGTGTCTTTTCACAAACATATGAATCAAACTGCTTCCTATGAATAATATTAAAGGAATAAAGTCTAGGTTAGATCATATTTTATGAAAACCACTCCTTCCAAGTAATCTACAGTAGATCAGAGGTTCTTCAAGATCAGGGTGTAAGCAAACTATAGCTTCAATCTTGGGTGAACAGCAACTGCAAGTAATTTGCAAAAATGTGAAATCAGGATATTGAAGACACATTTGCAACCCCCATGTTTATTGCAGCAGTATTTACAGTAGCCAAGATATAGAAACAACCTATTGTCCATCCACAGAAAAACGGATAAAGAAAATGTGGCATAGGCATATATATGCAGTGGAATACTATTCAATCTTAAAAAAAGAAAGAAATTCTGCAATATGGACAACATGGATAAGCCATGAAGACATAATGCTCAATGAAATAAGCCAGTTACAGACAAAAACTGCATGGTTCCCCTTATGTAAGGTATCTAAAATAATCAAATTTACAAATGCAAAATATAGAATGTTGGTTTCCAGAGGTCAGGGAAATGAAGAGTTGCTAAGTAATGGGTATAAATTTTTTTATGCAAGATGAGTAAATTCTAGAGACCTGCTATACAACATAATGCCTACAGTTAACAATACTGTATTGCATCACTAAGTATCTGTTAAAAGGCTCTATTGCATGTTGACTGTTTTTACCACCATGAGGTTTCTTTGGTTTTAATTTAGCCTGTGCATCAGCACTGTGAGAAGGCTTTTTGTTTTATTCCTTTCCTTTTCGTTTAAGGGCACTTGTCTTCGTTGGCAGAAGTGTGGCAAATTTACATTTTTCCAGTTATGTAAGAAGTTATGTGTGGAAACTTGGCTTAAACAGCTCTGTTTCATTTCAGTGATATTTTGACTTTTCTTTTGAAGATGGTGCATGGAACCAATTGCTGCTTGACTGTACTATCCCTAAATCTAGCTCAGGTTTACCACCTCGCCTAGTCTTTGCATCCTCCACCACACATTGTACCAACTGTGCTGGTACCCATGGGCTGGCTACGCCCAGGCAATTGACCCCAGTGCTGGTTTTCCTCCTGTGCTAAACTTACTCAGAACACATTTTATTCCTACTTGATATATCAAGTATAGAGCTGACAGCAGCTAAACCAATGCTGGGGAACCCACAGGATAGAAGAGGCTGGAGAATGAAAATAAGGGGGCGATCACAGTCTCAAAGGAAAGAAAAAGCAGAGGGACATACAACTAGGAAAACATGAGATCAAAGAGACTCAGAGAAGTAGAGGTAGGGGTAGAGACAGAGAAAAAAGGAGGACAATGATGAGCAGGCAAAATTCTTAACATTGTTATACATCCCAAGGTATAAGTGACCTAGATAATAGAAAATCAGAATCCTAAATTGATTCAATTGTTTAAAAATAATGCTAATCAAGTTATATTCTTAAAGAACATACTATTTATAGCTAATTAGTTTGCAGGTAAGTATTATGCGTTGTTAAATGTCAAAGAAACCTGAGTAATTTTAGCTGGTTAAAACAACAAATACTTCCTGTTCGGTCCTGGTGGCTTTGATGTTTGGGTCTGTGAATTGGCTCATAAAGTATAACTGCACCTTAGAGAAAATTTGATCTCACTACAAACCACAGGAAGAACACCAATTCAGAGGTGAAGCATTTTTTTTAGAGTCACCTAACTGATAAAAGCAAAATGCAAAACATCTTAAGTGAAAGAATAAATTGTTGGACAAAAAAGATTGGTTTCAGCTTTAGTTCAAATTTTCAAGCACTAAAACTTCTTAGTCATTTTAGGAATTTGGTTTCTACAAATAAAAAAATCCTTTTATTTCCATTTGCTTCCACATATAAAAAAGAAAAAGATTATGATAATACATTTTAATGCTGTATCAAAATAATAGGAATATTTTCAAAATTTTTCCACTGGCAAAAATGCTAATAAAAAAATCACAAACAAATACCGCCAAGAAGGAAGAGGATAACAAATATCAAAAGGGCAAGAACTCTTTGCAAATATTTCTAACCTACATTTTTCATTATCTCAGTCAAAAAAAGAAACCTGTCTTCTCTATCCCCTTGGACTAAGCCATGCTCATTTCTTTCTATCAGTCCCACTTTCCAATGGTAACCATTTTATTTGTTCAGTAAACAAAATTATATGGTTAAATAACACAAACTTTTCCCATAGAGTTCCATTAATTCCAGACTGTAAGAAAATAATATATTAAATTTCAAATTATAGTAAATGCCTTTAAGATAGTGATCCAATTCTCTATAAGCCCTGGTAGGCTTTGTGTTCATGCGAGGTCACATGTGGATATATATGCATATGTATCATTTTAATTTTATTCTTTAGTCCATAAATTTATGAATGTATGTGTGTGTATGTGTGTGTATATATATACATATAAACAACCTTGTGAGAAAACATTTATTATATATGGGTAAAAATGATGCATAACAAAAATACACATTTAATGTAGCCAATATAATTATTATGAAATTACTAGTGCATTATTTTACTCATTCTAACAAAGATGGAAAAATGTAAAGGGATGCTAACCCCAGAAACAACCCTGACTCAATATTCTGAATAAAGTATATTTATAAAATTTGAAAAGATGCTTTCCTTCTTTGTGACCCTAATGGTATTAGGGACCATTTTAAAATTTAGGACCAAGAGGAACAGACACTGATTTCCTGCCTACTGCTATTCTAGTAGGAGAAGAAATTAAGCCTGGATGAAATTCAGAGCAGTATCCTGAACATTGGAGCCAGAATTTGGGTAAAGTTCTTAAGCCTAAAAATACCCACCAGCACCCTTAGTCTCAAGCAAGCCTCTTCAGTAGCTGCTTGGTTGCCTACAGCATTCTTCTCTTCCATCCATCTCCAGCCTATGTGTGGTCCTCAGGGAACCAATGTCCTCATTCCAGAGGTAGCCCTAGCTTATTTAAGAGCTTTCTCAATGATCTCACATGCCAGAGACTGGTTCAGGATGGTTATATGTGGTAGGCCACAGCCAGGTGGGCCAACCTTGTGTAGGGTGATCGATGTGGAAAGAAATACATCATGGAAGAGTAAACCCAGATTTCCTCAGTTGGCAATAGGTAGAAATAAGTGGTACAAACCCCATGCTTACCCAAAAATATTATAAAAGGAAGCAAATTCAAGTGACTTAGCAGATATCTGCCATACTTTACACAAGCTTTGAAGACCACCAGACTTGGGATATACAGTTTTCAAAAAGGGGTAAAAGGGGACACTGAGGCCTTATACCCTTGACATGACTGTTTAGCATAAAACAACAAAAAGTACCCTGAATTGGGGATGGAGGGAACAAAATGGTTTGTTCCCTACTTTATCCTTCTATGAAGGGTGATAGGCTGTATCCCAAATTATTGGTTATTCTACTAAATTGTGAGTAAAATGGTAACAGTTACATAGTGAGCTGTAGGTCCTCTCCCAGTAAAAACAGAAAATACTTGACTAAGGGACATAAGAAGGAAGCGATTCAGATTGCCATCTCCAATGTGGAAGGGGATGGTACTCGTTCCTCTTCACATAAAGGGAAATCCCAGGTTTGTGAGGAGGACTTCGGGGCCTAGAATAATGATTATGGTATGATTAGTACTTTAAGAGCTTCTGTAAACTTTGGGTAAACTCCAGAAGAGATGATGGGGAAGAAAGAAAGAAAATCATAAAGTCAGAGACCCATCTGGTGTGGCGAGATCCTGCTTGGGTTACATATGCAGTAGCTGAGGAAATCTCTACATAACTGGTGATGCTGTGTGGTATCATACTGTGCCCTTGAGCCAGGTGGGCCCATTCCACTGCCTATCTCACAAAGCCCAGATGCCAAGCACCTACCTCTCTATGTCCCCTTTTCTTGGAAGCTGCTCATTATTGTTGAAATCCTAATCAATAGGTACTATTTCCAAGCTGCAGACATATTAAGAGTGCTAAGGAGTATGCAACAGGGTATGCTTCACAGGTCATGCAGACTCCCTGTGGTGAAAGGACACTTTCAGAGTTGGCTAAAGAGGTATTTGAGATCTTTGAACCCAAGACACACAACACTCAGTATTTTGACAAAATAGTATACCTCGGTATATTGACCAGTGGTTAAGAATATTAAAGAAATATTCTTCTTTAGCTTAAGGGATAAAATCCCAAAAGAAAAGAATATTTCTTATAAATTTGTATGAAAATAAGTGGGAGATGTAAGTTATCATTTGCAGTACAAATGCCATTTCCCACATGAGACGAACAAAACATGAGTATGGATGAGACTGCTAGATTTTTTTTGGTGAGTGTCCTCCTTTCATTAGTTGGTTAGCTGTTTATTAAAAGTAAATATTTATTGGATATTTTACAATACATAGACAACAGCTCACTTGTTTGCCATTTTTAAGTGTATTCTAAACTGATATTTTCTTAGAATGTCACAGATATTCTCTCTCTTTCATCAAGGGGTGGACCAATGGTACAGAATAGAGGACACAGAGACCAATCCACAAAATTACAACTTTCTTATATTTGATAAAGGGGCTAAAAGCATGCAATGGAGAAAGGATAGCATCTTCAACAAATGGTGCTGGGAAAACTGGAAATCCATATGCAACAAAATGAAGCTGAACCCCTTTCTCTCGCCATGCACAAAAGTTAATTCAAAATGGATCAAAGAGCTTGATATCAAATCAGAGACTCTGTGCCTGATAGAAGAAAAAGTTGACTCTGATCTACATATTGTGGGGTCAGGCTCCAAATTCCTTAATAGGACGCCCATAGCACAAAAGTTAAATACAAGAATAAACAAATGGGACTTACTTAAACTAAAAAGTTTTTTTCTCAGCAAGAGAAACAATAAGAGAGGTAAATAGGGAACCTACATCCTGGGAACAAATTTTTACTACTTACACTTCAGATAGAGCCCTAATATCCAGAATATACAAAGAACTCAAAAAATTAAACAATAAGATAACAAATAACCCTATCAACAAATGGGCCAAGGACCTGAACAGACACTTCTCAGAGGAGGACATACAATCAATCAATAAGTACATGAAAAAATGCTCACCATCTCTACCAGTAAGAGAAATGCAAATCAAAACCACCCTAAGATACCATCTAACTCCAGTAAGATTGGCAGCCATTATGAAGTCAAACAACAATAAGTGTTGGCGAGGATGTGGGGAAAAGGGTACACTTGTACATTACTGGTGGGACTGCAAATTGGTGCGGCCAATATGGAAAGCAGTATGGAGATTCCTGGGAAAGCTGGGAATGGAACCACCATTTGACCCAGCTATCGCCCTTCTTGGTCTATTCCCTGAGGACCTTAAAAGAGCATACTATAGGGATACTGCCACATCAATGATCATAGCAGCACAATTCACAATAGCTAGACTCTGGAATCAACCTAGATGCCCTTCAATAGATGAATGGATAAAAAAAAATGTGGCATTTATACACAATGGAGTATTACGCACCACTAAAAAACGACAAAATCATGGATTTTGCAGGGAAATGGATGGCATTAGAGCAGATTATGCTAAGTGAAGCTAGCCAATCCCTAAAAAACAAATGCCAAATGTCTTCTTTGATATAAAGAGAGCAACTAAGAAAAGAACAGGGAAGAAGAGCATGAGGAAAAGATTAACATTAAACAGAGACGAGTGGGGGGAAAGAAAGGGAGAGAGAAGGGAACTGTATGGAAATGGAAGGAGACCCTCATTGTTACACAAAATTACATATAAGAGTTTGTGAGGGGAAAGGGAAAAAAAACAAGGGAGAGAATTAAACAACAGCAGATGGGGTAGAGAGGGAAGATGAGAGGGAAGGGGAGGGGGGATAGTAGGGGATAGGAAAGGCAGCAGAATACAACAGTCATTAATATGGTATTATGTAAAAATGTGGATGTGTAACCGATGTGATTCTGCAATCTGTATACGGGGTAAAAATGGGAGTTCATAACCCACTTGAATCAAATGTATGAAAGATGATATGTCATGAGCTTTGTAATGTTTTGAACAACCAATAAAAAAAAAAAGTTTGTCAAAGGACAGAGTCTCACCAATAGCTTATAATAAAAATGGAAAAGGAAGAAAAACTAGAAGGAAATCTAAGATATTAATTTGAAAAGTCTATGAAAATACTATTTAAAACGAGGAAATCATAGTTTTCTAATGTCATGTGTGTCATATGTATCCTCTATAAAATGAATTTTAAAAGGATAAAATATTGTTCCTCTGTATACTGGCTATCTGGAACATATTAGTTTACAAAATATATTTCTTGCACATTTCATCATACTGGGCATTAAGACAAATGTTGCATTAAGCAAAAGAATTAAAGTTTACTTTGTTTAAAAATAACAAAGTATTAGTTGGAATAACATATGGTTATGTATTTGGAAATTATGATGGAAAAATAAACTGAATTTAATTATATAAAAGGATAAAATAATTTCACATTGATTTTTAACCTATGAACAAATTTACAAGTATTCAAGAAACTTAATCTACTTTTTTATAAGCACAAATTATTATGACTTGGGTCCAATGAGACTACAATTCTAAAAATCATCAGCAAAAACCACATTCATTATTTTATATTAAATAACAATGAAGCAAAACACAATGGGAAATTTTTTAAGTGTGTCATAAAATCCATCTAAACAGATACAAATTCCTTACAAAGTAGGAAAAAAAAACACCTTATACTCCAATATAAAGTTCCTAAGGTTTTAAAGCAAATGTTTTATTCTGTGAAGCAT
Organism: Marmota flaviventris; assembly: GCF_047511675.1. Lineage (NCBI taxonomy): Eukaryota > Metazoa > Chordata > Mammalia > Rodentia > Sciuridae > Marmota > Marmota flaviventris. The sequence goes on along the minus strand of NC_092499.1, from coordinate 51,803,948 downwards.
ATTAAGTTTTCTCTTCCTCATTTCTGTCTCCAGTGAAGCAATTCTTATTTTTTGTGCATTGTACTACTAACAATGCACAGAGTGTGCGGAAATAAACTATTTCTACAGAGAAGCAGCTGTCAGTCCACTAGTTGATGAGCAGGCAAATATAAAAACTTTCATATTTAGTGTTTCCAAGGAAACTCTTCTCTCACTATACAGTCATTCAACATGCAATCTTTGAAGGGTTGGTATTTTCTCTGTGTGTATGTGAGAGGAAAGTAAAATAGAGGTGTAAAGTCTAAAACTCTAGAATGAAACATTAGGTCCATAGCAATGAGGAGTATTGAGAGAATCAGTTAACCATATTGATTTGATTGAACACAAGCAAGATGATGTTTGAGAAAAAGAGAACACTGGAAGAAATAAGTGTGCCCTGGGGAACCTGGTTAGTGAAATATTTCAAGAGGAAGTGCCACTGTACACAATACTAGAATGCCAATACAAAGATAGGTGAGACAAGAAAACAGAATAAGAATTACAGATAAAGAGCTGAAACTAAAGAAAAAGAGGCAATTGATTATGTAAGACAGTAAATCTGCACATATGAACTTATTATATATTTATAGCAACACCATATGAAGAAAATTGGCCAACATAGGCAATTCTAAAAACCATAACTCAAGAAGCTATAAAAGTCCTAAATGGTCAAAATAGCCAATTGCAATATGCACATTAAAGTATTTGATATCTAACTTCTTTGGTGTACTTAGTAAGCAACCAGTATTATAATTCATTTATGAAACCCTGTGAGAGTTTATGAAATACTGGGAATTATTCTTATTATGAAACAAATATGGGAATTATTCTTATTATGAAAATAAGTTCATTAGAAGGTTTATTGTGCTTTCATCTTTTAATGGTAATATCTAGCATTAACATTTTAATAATTAACATGCTTAACATCCAAAGGAAATACATATGTATGCATACATACAAATTTTATTGAACATCTGAGAATATACACACAGGCCCTCCACATGAAAATGTCACTGCTCTGCTAACACTCCCTGACCTCCATGCAGGACCCTATAGAATCAAGGGTTACCTTTCATACCCGATATATCATCACAGCAACATGCTGGTACCTTATACACTGCCAGTCAGCATGCACTTTATTTTTTCACATGCCTCTAAAGGATGATCCAATTTAAGGGTATAAATTTTGGATTTCTTTTTTAGTCATAGAAGCAGCATCATAAAATAGCTCTATTAGTTAAGTCCATGCTAAACACTTGAATAAAATTCATACTGACTTTATTATTTTTTGGGGGGGAACTCTAACCTGTTTGTTTCCGTCCATATCTATGGCATGGTCACATGAATGAACGTTAATGCTTCTTCGTATGCTGATAGAATATGAAATGCACACCTATGGAGGTAGTGTCATTGTATCAGTGAGGCTTTATTTAGCCCAATAACTTTCCCTTTCCAAGGTAAGGATCTAAAAATTTTACTTATATTTGCTGTGATTGATGAAATATGAAATTATGTTCTCTAAATGGAGCCTTTTGCTTGCTAAACATATATTTGCCTATAGAACTAAATAATTCTGCGATCTAAATAAACCGTTATATGTATTTTTTTAGCCATAGTATTTGCTATATTCCCATTTTACTATTGATATTGGTATATTAAATAGAATTATTTTATTTTCATTTCCATAATACTCACTGCTAATATAACTTTAAATCATAATTGTAAGGACACTGCTTTGGAAAAAATACCAGCAATGCTTATCTCTCTATACTCAAATTTGTATTATTGATATTTGGTATAAGGAAGAGAGTGAGCCAAAAACAGAGATTTTTTTTTGTCAGCAACTAGGTAGAGATTTACATACCCTGCTCACACTTCATTCCTTCCTTCTTTCTTACTTTTCAAATTATAGATAGAATAAGGGAGGAAGGGAGTGATCACAGTGGAAAATGGTGCTAACCAAGAAGAATGGCTCAAGTCTGACAATACTAATTCTGCCTACATTTTAGGAAAGGCATTTGTGTTAAACAGCTTTCTGTCACTGTGAGAAAATACTTAAGAGACTTAATATAAAGAAGATTGATGTATTTGGGCTCAGTTTCAGAGGTTTCAGCCCACAGTTGCTTGGCTCCATTGCTCTAGGGACAGGTTAAGGCAGAACATCATGTCAGGAAGCGTGTGGTGCAGCAGAACTGTTCAGCTCATGGTTTCCAGAATGCAAAGAAAGAAGACAGGGCAGCGTCCCAACAGACCCTTTAAGGGCATGCCCCAATGACCTACTTCCTCCAACTAGGTCCTGCCTCTAAAGGGTTATGCCACCTCCCAGTGGTATCAGACTGTCAACCAAGCCTTTAGCACTTTGTCTCTGATGGATATTTTAGATGAAAACCATAACAACATAGTTTGACATGGGTTATCAGATGCAGATGGAGGACACTTGGAAACAAAAACATGGAGAGAAAAGGCTGCATGATGATACTCTGCCTTTAGCCCTATGCCCACTTCAAGTTTATGACAATCTTCCTAAAAGAACATTTAGTTTTGGGTCAGGGGTTGTGGGCTGGCTATCCTCACTTTTATTTTGTTCCTTAAAATTTCCTAGATGTATTCAGAGTCATGTCAAAGTTCTGTGTGTTGTAATCCATTCAAAAAGGACAAATTTAGGCCATGGGTTAGTTCTATGAGTGACACCAGCTAAACAGTCTTCCTTCATATTTCTTTTTTCATACCTTTATCATAAGCTTTTGTGATGGCTGAAAATGACAAAGTGAGAAAGCAAAATCTATCCAAAAGAGATTTGAGTGGAGTAAGCTAAATGTTCTTTTCTAAAAGACCTTTAAAGCTTAGCAATTACCAGGAATAAGAGATGAGTTATGAGTCAGAATTTGTGCTCTGAATCCAATATCATTTTGAATATACTTGTAAACAATAAAGGAAAAAGAGGTAAAGATTATAAAATAGATGGTAGCTCTGCTGTTTTTCCCTGTGCCATTTAATCTTTTAGATACTTTACAAATTGTTCTACCTAAACTAACCAGAGAAGTGAGGATGGAAGTGTTGGAAGTGTGTGTGTGTATATTTGTGTGTGTGTGTGTTATGCCTACCCTATCAGCCCATCATGGACTGCTTTGTATCTGGGTAGTATGCTTTATTATAACTATATTCCTAAATCTCCCAGTAAAAATTATTCTCTAGACAAATATATAAATGTCATCTTGTGATTTCCATATCTCTTTGGCTCATTACTATGGACACAACAAGGTTTGAGAACCCCAAATAGACATTTCTTTCCACATGAATTCTTCTTTGCAATCTTGTGACTTGAACCCAGGATCATAATTTATTCCACTTGTTTCATTTTAGAGTCTTGTAGTTAATGAGCGTGGAAACACTTTAAATGGTCTCTGGCTGTGCTTACTACACTCTTCTCCTTTAACCACCATTTCTGCAACTGGTGAAATGTACACATGAGTAATTGAGCCCATAATTACCAAAATGCACACACAGCTGGGCATTCAAAAGGAGTCTAAAAGCTTTCTATCCTTTAGTGCAGTTCCTTTTTTTTAACCTTTAATTTATCCTCTAATATGCATGTGAACTTAGGAAATACTTTTCTCAAAAACAAATAAATAGACTAATTCAAGGTTAATGACTTGCTAATTAAAACAGAAAGTAAGACTGTAGGAGAGGTCTTTTTTTACACCTCTCCATAATCCTTATTCATCCTTCCAAATTCAACTAATGCTGAATTACCCAATTAAAAACTTTTCAGAATATTGCCCTATGTCTTTCCACTTCTAGTTTACATCAGGTGGTACTTTGAGTTTTTCAAATATCTTTTGTTTACCTCGATCATAGTATTTATCACATACGCATAAGTTAATTATCTATTTGCTGATCCACTCCCTAGAGTATAAACTTCCTTAGTTCAGGAAATATGTCATTCATTTTTAAAGCCCTAGCATCTTACCTTATGTTTAATATGTTTGGCAAATGATGATTAACGACTTCAGACACTTGAAACCATGAAAAGTCCTGCTCTTCATTCCACGTTGGTATCCATTCATTTTCTATTACTCTTTTAAATAGATGTGAACCAGAGCCCCATTTCAAACTCCCACTTTTAATTCCAAATGGGAGTAATCGTTTGGCCTTTTCAGATGGATTAGATTGTATTTCCATTCATTTCCCAGCTTAGAGTTCTTCTCTAGGAAAATACTCAGTTTTGATTCAGAGCAATCTCTAAGCACTTAGTACAGTGATCCATTCAAATTTCCATTCAGGGAGAGAGTGCCCACTAGATAAGGGATTAAGTTGACTTCCACTGGATGATTTCAGTGGGTAGGAAAAAGATCTGATTCAAAATCCTGTGAGCTCAACTGACCAGTTCATCCTGTTCATTTTAAAACATAATATCTAATCCATTGTCAGCTATTGGCCATGGTATCTTAGCATGAATTTATTTTATTGCACTTTTCTTAACATCTAACTGAGATCAACCATCCTTAAGAGTGAGGTTTTATTAGAACAGAAGTAAAGGATGAAAGGTTCACACAGGAGCCTGTGTCATGTACTTCCTGGGAGGGAAGACAGGGGTGACACCTCATTAGCAGTCTGTACAAAGCCAGAGAGCAGCAGAGGCCACCAGGCCAGTGAGGGAAAAATAAAATGGAGACACCTATTTCTTGCAGGAAACTACATTAGGCAGTAAGGAAAGATAGAGAGGGCAAAGACAGATTTCTTCAACTCTAAAATGTTGGGTACAGCCTGTGTAATATCTTTTAATAACAATGACAGAGTGGAGAGGAATAAGTGGCCAATTTTACTGTTCAGCTCTAGTCCTGTTCTACTCTGAGATTTTATAAGAACCCCTGCAATGCAATGTTTTGGCAAACAAGTCTTCCCATCGAGTTATTTCCAGTTACTTAGAGAATTAATGCGATCACTTTCATTTCTCTTAGTTTGGCTCTTAAAAAGTGAAGACAACTTTGCATTGCAGAAAAACTCATTCATATAGAATATCAACATGAATATACTTTGGACTTAAAGCTCACCTCTCCCACCATCAAAGCTGCCCCTGCAAATACATGATGTCAGTATATCATTTCTGCTAGAGTCACTTATACAAATATCAACCACTGGCATTCTGATGCTTAAGCTTTTATTTAATTGAAAACTGACAATAAAAATTCTGCTGGACAGTTTATGATACATAATAAAACCAATGTCACTAGAAGGATGAGGAACCATTGGTAATTCTGATGCTAAAAATGGCATGGACTTGTTTTCAGATTAGAAATAAAGATCTCTAAAAGAAAGACTGTTGATACTAAAGACACAAATACAAAGCCTTGCTTTTAGACTACACCAAAATACACTCTATAACTTGGTTACTTACAGTACTTACTTGGGTCTCACAACTACCTCTAAAGGTCCCTGAGGCAGATATGTTTATCTTACTTGCACATGGTGGAGATCAATGCTATATAGTGGTTATTTGGCATGCTAGGGTTGAATTCAGCTTTCTGGGTTTTTTTTAATATTATATTTTAGTTGTAGTTGGACACAATACCCTAATTTTATTTTTTATGTGGTGCTGAGGATCGAACTCAGCGCCCCACACATGCTAGGCAAGCACTCTACTGCTGAGCCACAACCCCAGCTCCTGAAGTCAGCTTTCTTACATCTTATTCCATTCTTCTTTTTACCGTACCTGATTATGCTAGAATCTCTTAACCCTGTTGTTTGGTGCTTGGGATATACAAATACCCTAGATCAGAATTCCCTAAATCAAATTTTATGGACCAGTGAAAACTTTTAAGAAAAGGATGAGACTAAAATAGAGATTACACTAATAAGCAAGCACCTCTCTCCACCAAAAAAAAAGGAGAAATTTTAATTTTTTATGAACAGAAATGGCAATAACCCAAAATAGAAGACTTTCTTTTAATCTGAATATATTTAGCTTCATGGAAAAGTCCTTCTCATACCTTTACTTTCTTCCTTTGCCAATTACAAGAGGTACAAGAAAAAGAAAAAAAAAAAAACAACTCTTTCTGACCATAACAAAAGTCCTTTAAAGATAACATCAGCTCATTGTTGGCAGAGCCTCAAACATGGCTCAAATGAGTTAATCCTATTTTCCAATATGCAGCTACTGACTACCTATTAGATATGAGACATTGGTCCAGATTCTAAGAAATATAAGCATAGTCATATTCCAATCCCCTGCCTTCAAATAGCCTAAGATCTAAAAAAAAAAAAAAACTAAAAGAAAAATTAACCAAGATATGAAAGTTGAAAAAAAAAAAAAAAAAAAAAAACTGAATAACATTTACTTAAGGGAATCAGCAAAGTCTTCATGGAGAACTTGAAAAATGAAATAGGCCTTAAAGAATGAGTAGTGCCTCAGGAAACAAAAGGGTTTGTGTGTGATGCATGTTTACGTGAAAAAAAGAATATTCCAGAAGAATAACAGGAGCAAGCCTTATAATACAAAATTCACTCCATGTCTCAGAAACAGTAAACCTGCAATTATTAAAGTTTTTTTGTTTGTTTTGTGTTTTTTGTTGTTTTTTTTTTTAATACTAGATCAAGAATGCTTTCAGAAGAACTAGTTTTTAAATTTGTATTTGGGAAAGTCATTAGAATATATATTATTTCAAGTGCAAGGTTCATTGATTTGTAAATTCCAACCAATGAATTCATGATCTAGAAGGCTAAGATGCAGAAAGACAAATCCCTGGTATCTGCTTCCAGGATATGGTAAAAACACATTACCACACAGCATCAACAACAAGGAAAATGGAGGTTAAAGGAAAATAGATTTAGAGCAAAAGTAGACCTATGGGGACAAGCTGCTATAAAACTTTGAAAGGACCAAAGTGGGGAAGGAAAAATTAGAAACCAATTTCATACAGACATTAAACAGTCAATCCAAGGATGGCATCAACCAGGGTGACCAGAAGCAATGGAGTCCTAAGCAAATGTTGGCACTAATTCAAAACAGGCACTAGAGACAAGATACAGAAAAGAGACTTGAGAGGTGTTGGTTACTTCACAACTCAGGCTGAAGACTGTCAAACAAACTGAACTCCACAAGATCATGTTTAGGAAGCTACCATTCAATAGTACTTGTTATATCAACAAAATTCAAGGGCTGAAACTTTTTGGAATTTTGCTGTTATAAACAGCAAAAAATTAAATCTTCAGAAGGAACAAAGCCCTCCTACACCTTGGCCTTTAGAACTGTATGAAAATAAATTCATTCATTTGAAGCCACTACATTGCATTAATTTGTTAGGCAACAACAGGAGACCAATACACCTGTCATTGAAGTACGCCTTATATCATGCTACCATGTTTTGTTCAAGAAACAAGAGACTCAACTCTTGAATATAGAACAGCAAAACATTGTTTCCAACCCTCAATTTCTAGTGCACCAAGATCCACATGTCTCATACTGTTAAACTGGTTCTGAAAATAGCAAAGTGGCCAGAAATTTGTGGCTTCTTCCCCCACTACCTCTCCCTTACCCCAGTACTGGAGATTGAACCCAGGGGCACTTAACCCCTGAGCCGCATCCCCAACACCTTTTATAATATTTTGAACAGGGTCTCACAAAATTGCTTAGGGCCTTGTTAAATTTCTGAGGCTGGCCTTGAACTTGTGATCTTCCTGCATCAGCCTCCCAAATCAGTGGAATTATAGGCAAGCCCCATCATTCCAGCCAGAACTCTTAAGCAAGTGGGTCCAATGTGATCATAAGAGGTTTTTTTTTTTTTTATTGTTATTGTTTGTTTTAAGAGGGAGGCACAGGTGAATCAGAATATGTAAGAACTGAAATATGTAAGAACTGAAATAGAGGAGAAAAGATGCTATGCTGCTGGCTTTGAAGGAGAGGACAGGGCCATAACCAAGAATGCAGATGACCTCTAAAGCAAGAAACAGACTCTTCCTTAAAGTCTTCAGAAGGAACAAAGCCCTGCTACACCTTGGCCTTTAGAACTGTATGAAAATAAATTCATTCATTTGAAGCCACTAAATTGCATTAATTTGTTATGCAGCAACAGGAGACCAATACACCTGTCCTTGAAGTGTGCCTTATGTCATGCTACCATGTTTTGTTCACCGTACTAAGTTCAGAACACTCTTCACAGAAGATTGACCTAACATCTACTTACCATTTAGACCATCTCAAGCATTCCATCTCTAGGAAAACTTCCCCAGTGCCTCCCCTTACCAGATTCAATAAATTTCTCTGCATCTTTGCTCCGTAGCACTCCATGCTTATTTCTATTCTAAAAGTTGAAGAGTCTAGCTCCTGGCCAGTCACCTGTGGGTGATCTTTCAGGCTGAACCCCATGTAATTACAAAGGTTTTGCCCAGAAGGCCTCCAGGGGGAACTGCTGCCTCCATGTCTCTGAAGGGACTCACAATGAAGTACTTAGGTCCCTCTGACCCGCCGTGTTCCAACACATAACCACTTCTAGCCAGGAAACTGTTCAGAGAACTCCAACTGAAACCTCCCCCAGGAACCCCTTTTTATGGGTTGAAAACTTTTTATGGAGAAGGAGGAGACATTGAAGACATTTTCCTTCCAGTCTGCTGTCAGTGCTTTTCCACACCTTGCTCTTTCTTCTTTCCCTCCACCCCCAGCCCTGGATCCATAAAAGTGCAGGATCCTTTTGTTTGGGGCTCCATCAGCAGTAAGACTACCCCCATCTGCCTTAACTCACCTGACACTCAGTGGAACCAATCCACAGGGTACAAGGGGTAGAAGCTAAACACAGCCAAGTTGCCAGTGTTGACTTTGCTGATGAAGATAAACCAAAATGACAGTAACAGGGCTGGGGATGTGGCTCAAGCGGTAGCGCGCTCGCCTGGCATGCGTGCGGCCTGGGTTCGATCCTCAGCACCACATACAAACAAAGATGTTGTGTCCGCCGAAAACTAAATAAATAAATATTAAAAATTTCTCTCTCTCTCTTTAAAAAAATGACAGTAACAAACCTTCTATCATTTAGAGTCCTGAACATGAGAGCATACTTGAGGTAAGATTTTGATAATGGGTTAGCCTCCTGATCATCCCAGTTGTCTGTGTCCTACATCACAACACACACTCCATGTGTTCCCTGGGGACAGTAAGCTTGTCTTATTTATCTCTGAATTCTTTGTTTGTTTGTTTGTTTTCTTAGTTACACATGGATACAATACCTTTTTTTTTTTAATTTATTTTCATGTGGTGCTGAGGATCTAACCCAGTGCCTCACATGTGCAAGGCAAGCTGTCTACCACTGAGCCACAACCCCAACCCTCATCTCTGAATTCTTATCAATTAGTTTCAGTTTTGTCCCACTTCAGTCCTTAGTATATTTTTATAGAACTAAACTGTTTTCTTTTCCAATATAGTTTGTATTTATTGTCCCTACGTCATCGGCTCTCAATAAAAGGTGTATTTATAAGGTAAAGAGACGTGCACATTTCTAAAAAGTCATATGATTAATGTATAAATCTAAAAGAATATTGTCCTTTAGAGTCAATATTGGAAAAACACTTATGATGTAAACACTTGATAAGTTGTGATTTCTTCTAGTAAACTACAGATATCCAAATTTCCAGGAGACATGACACCAAAATATTCACTAAATGTAGGTCATAGTTGGAATGCCAGGAGAAAATGGCACTGAGAAGCCCAGCAAATGGTAATTAGATGGATAATACTAACATCAAAAGAGTAAATGCTTTTTTGTTTAAAGATAAAATATAAAAACTGCAGGGATCCACAGCAACCAGTTCTTATGATCCCACAGGAAAGATTTCAAGGGAGTCACACAGAGTAACAGGAATTTATTAGAGAAAATGATACAAGATAGGTAATCACACAGTACAGGCACTGAGCAGACCATCTCCATAAAGAAATGCATAGCTACTAATAGTCTGGGTTCGTGGCTACAACATGGTTTTGGTGGTGATCTAATCATGAGGGGAAGATCAAGATCACCTGCTCACAAGAGATTGTTGTGAAATAATCTTAAAACAATAGTTCCCTTAAAGGGTTATAATTATGGCTGGAAAAGGTTTGACATACCAGTTCCCATTTTCCTGATGCTTGTCTGCTTTCATTGAAATTTCTGTTGTCCCCAATCCTGTGATTTATGGCCTCTCTTTGATGTGTATGTCTGATGCTCTCACTATAATTTACTGCTCTAGTTGTCCTCCCCCAGCCATCTCTTCATGACTATCTACCTAACACGTTGGAAGCAGCAAGATGAAGTTGAAACACTGCAGAGCAATCATAGGAAACCTCAGAAAGGCAGAGTGAGTGGTGTCTACTCACAATGGCTACATAAATCCACTTCCAGGGAAAAAGAATGAGAATAGCTCTGAGTGAGACCAGACTCAACCAGAGAATATTAGGGCTTGGATAGTAATAAGGTCTCCAAAGATTCATGTTGCAGATCATAATGGTTCATCTGTGGCCTTCAAATCGCGTTATCTTTCAGCATTCACTTCCTCTTCCTCACTTAACTTCTAGGACACCATCAGGTCTTGGATTTTGTTATTCCTACCTCAGTAAACACACACTCAAATTTCTTTGCTGCTCCTCTTTTTCCATAACTTGGAAGCACTAGGGGTCATCCAGAATTGGTCACTGATCTCTGTCCACACTCACACTTTTGGACATCTCTCTCAATTGCATGGCTTTAAAACCCATCTGCATGCTTAAAACTACTAACATGTTATCATCAATCCAGATGTGACTTCTTAAACTTCAGTATAATAAATCCAACATCATTTTGATCATCTTTGACTACTCTCTCATGAACATTAAACATGGTTTTCTAATAAAACCTGTTGTCTTATTCAAAATATATCAACTATCCAACCATCTCACATCCTCAGTTACTATCACCATCTCCAGGTCACCATCTCTCTTCCAGAAGTCACAATAGCCTACAACCCACCTCCCTTTGAACTGATCTGGAGGCAACATCCAGAGGCATCTGATTAAATTGTAGATAAGATTATGTTGTATTTTTTTTTAAGAGAGAGAGAGAGAGAGAGAGAGAATTTTTTAATATTTTTTTTTTTTTTTAGCTCTCGGCGGACACAACACCTTTGTTTGTATGTGGTGCTGAGGATCGAACCAGGCCGCATGCATGCCAGGCGAGCGCGCTACCCTGCTTGAGCCACATCCCCAGCCCAGATTATGTTGTATTTTTATGCAAATCCCTCAAGTTCAAGTGACTTCCCAACTCTCTCAGATTCAAAGAGAAGCTGAAAACCCTTCTTGGCCCACATTTTCTGGCCCTCATTCCCTCCCTAGTTTTATCTTATACTTTTTACACACTCCACATACAAACACTTGCTTAATGCTGGAAATGTTCACGTGTCTTGTTACCTTATTCCCTTCAAGTCTTTATTGCACTGTGATCATTTCAATGAGCCAAACTATTTAAAATCATAACCTCTACCTGAATATATTTCCCTCCTCCTTCTCTATCCACTTTTCTCCAGCCGTGAATCAACATCTAATCCACCATTTATTTACAGATTTGACATATCGATCTGGGTCACTATTTTACTTCTTACTTTCCCATTTATCTGTTTTTGTTTACTGCTGTATCTTTATCCCCTAAAATACATATGGCTTAAACAAATGCTTAATAAAAATTTTCAAAGGAAGAAAAGAAAGAAGAAAAAATAAGCAATATTTAGAGAGGGGCCTACTTTTGTCAAGCATGTCAGTCATATGCAGAGATTAACATCAACTTCTCACAAGGCTCTAAAAGAGACAAGAAATTATTATGTTTTCTTTAACAGATGTGAAACAGGCTTAGAGTTTCTAAGCAAGGTATCCAAGATCACACACCTAGTAATTGGGACCGAATTAACACATTCTTTTGATTCATATTCATAAGATTAAATTACCACCAGAGACTCTATTGGAAGAATGATCCTTCATGTGTGCAAAATAGGGTACTGTCAGTTATACACTCTTAAGCAATATCACATTTTGAACATATATACACATAATTATCTTCTTTAACAAAATGTTCATGGAAAAGTAAGGTTATAATCATACTTTAAACATTCCAAATCATATAGAACTCAGGTAAGTCTTTTGACACACAGTAAATAATTTTACAGGTTTTTTTTCTGAAATATTTTTATTTTTTCTAATTAGTTATACATGACATTAGAATGCATTTTGATACATCATACATAAATGGATTATAGCCTCTCATTCTTCTGGTTGTAAAATTACACCAGTTGTAGAATCATATACGTATGTACAATAATAATATCTGATTCATTCTATAATCCTTCCTACTCCAATACCCCCTTCCCTCCCTTCTCACCTTGGCCTAATCCAAAGTACCTCTATTTCCATAGCTACCCCCAACCCCGCCACTGCTCTGAATTAGCATCTGCATATCAGAGAAAACATTTGGTATTTGTTGTTGTTGTTGTTGTTTAATTGGCTTATTTTGCTTAGTATTATATTCTCCAGTTCCATCCCTTTACCTGCAAATTCCATAATTCTATTTAAGGCTGAGTAATATTCCATTGTGTGTGTGTGTGTGTGTATTTACCACAGTTTCTTTATCCATTTATCTGTTGGAGGGCATCCAGGTTGATTCCATAATTTAGCTATTTTGAATTGAGATGCTATAAATATTGATTTGGCTGTATCACGTACTGCATTGATGTAGTATGCTGATTTTAAGTCCATGGCATATGAACTGAGGAATGGGATAGCTGGGTCAAATGGTGGTTTCATTCCAAATTTTCTGAGGAATCTCCATACTGCTTTCCAGAGTGGTTGCACCAATTTGCAGTCCCACCAGCAATGTATGAGGTACCTTTTTCCCCACTTCCTCGATAACATTTATTGATGCTTATGTTCTTCTTAATTGCCATTCTGACTGGAGTGAGATGAAATCTTAAATTACTTTTGAATTTGACTTCTCTAATTGTTAGAGATATTGAACATTTTTTCATATATTTGTTGATCAATTGTATTTCTTCTTCTGTGAAGTGTCTGTTCAGCTCCTTAGTCCATTTAATGATTTGGTTATTTGTTTTTTCGGTGCTGAGTTTTTTGAGTTCTTTATATATCCTGGGGAATTAATGGCCTAAGGTGCACGTGGTAAAGATTTTATCCCATTCTGAGTGTTCTCTTTTCACATTATTGATTGTTTCCTTTGCTAAGCAGCAGCGTTTTAGTTGAATCCATCCCATTTATTGATTCTTGATTTTACCTTTTGTGTTTTAGGAGTCTTGTTAAGGAAGTCAGCTCCTAAGCCAACATGGTAAAGATTTGGGCCTACTTTTTTTATATTAGATGCAGGATCTGTATTCTAGTACCTAATTTTTTGATCCACTTTGAGTTGAGTTTTGTGCAGGGTGAGAGATAGGGGTTTAATTTCATTTTGTTATATATGAATTTCCAGTTTTCCCAGCACCATTTGTTGAAGAGGTTATCATATCTCCAAATAATTTTTTGGCAACTTTGGCTAATATGAGATAACTATATTTATGTGGGTTCACCCTCTGTGTCTTCTATTCTGTACCACTGCTCTATATGTCTGTTTTGGTGTAAATGCCAGGCCATTTTTGTTACTATGGCTCTGTAATACAGTTTAAAGTCTGGTATTGTGATGCCTGCTGGTTCACTTTTCTTGCTAGGGATTGCTTTGGCTATTCTGGGTCTCTTATTTTCCCAATTTAAACTCATGATTGCTTTTTCTAGTTCTATGATGAATGTAATTAGGATTTTAAGAGAAATTACATTAGATCTTTATAACACTTTTGGTAGATTTTGACAATATTAATTCTTCCTATCCAAGATCATCTTCTAAGGTCTTCTTCAATTTCTTTCTTTAGTTTTCTGTAACTTTCATCATAGAGGTCCTTCACCTCTAGGTGGATTGATTCCCAAGTATCTTTTCTCTTTTTTTTCTTTCTTTTTTTTTAAAGGCTATTCTGATTGCAGTGGATTCATCATCGATGGATAGGAACACGTTTGATTTATGAGTGTTAATTTTATATCCTGCTACTTTGCTGAATTCATTTATTAGTTTTAGAAGTATTCTGGTGGAATTTTTTGGATCTTCTAAATATAGAATTATGTCCTCAGCAAATAGTGATAGTCTCAGTTCTTCTTTTCCTATTCATATCTCTTTAATTTATTTCATCAAATTGCTCTGGCTAGAGTTTCAAGGACTATGTTGAATACAAGTGGTGATAGAGGGCATCCTTGACTTGTTCCAGATTTTTAGAGGGAATGCTTTCAATTTTCCTTCATTTAGAATGATGTTGGCCTTGGGTTTAGCATAGATAGCTTTTAAAATGTTGAAGTAAGTTCCTACTATCCCTAGTTTAGGAGTGTTTTGAACATGAATGGGTGCTGCATTTTGTCAAATGTTTTTCTGTATCTATTGAGATAATCATATGATTCTTGTCTTTGAATGTATTGATGTAATGAATTACATTTATTGATTTCTATATGTCGAACCCCATTTGATCATGGTGCACTATATTTTTGTATGTAATTTGCCAGAATTTTATCGAGTATTTTTACATCTATGTTCATCATGGATTTGGGTCTGAAGCTTTCTTTCCTTGATGTGTCTATGTCTGGTTTGGTATCAGGGTGATACTAGTCTCATAAAATGAATTTGGAAGGATTCCTCCTTTTCTATTTCATAGAATAATTTGAGGAGTATTGCTGTTAATTCTTCTTTGAAGTTTGTAGAATTTGGCTGTAAGCCCTCTGGTCATGGATTTGCTTTGTTGGTAAGCTTTTATTGGCATCCCCTGCTTGTTTATGGGGTCCATGTGAGTGATGTTTTTCCCCATCCTTTTACCTTCAGTCTGTGGATGTCTTTGCCTATGAGGTGAGTCTCCTGGAGACAGCATATTGTTGGGTCTTGTTTTTATTTCAATCTGCCAGTCTATGTCTTTCAATTGATGACTTTAGGCCATTAGCATTCAGGGTTATTTTTTAATATATTGTTTTAGTTGTAGATGGACACAATACCTTTATTTTATTTATTTATGTGGTGCTGAGGATCAAACCCAGTGCCTCACATGTGCTAGGCAAATGCTTTACCACCTGAGTCACAGCCCTCAGGGTTATTATTGAGATATGATCTGTAGTCCCATTCATTTTAGTTAATTTCTGGTCTTTAACTTGACTTTCTCCATTGATTGTATTTCCCTTTAGTGTATTTCCTCCATTTTCTGGTTTTCACATTGTTTTTTTCATTTTCATGGAACATTTTCCTGAGAATATTCTGTAGTTCAGATTTTCTAGCTGTGAATTCCTTTAACTTTTGTTTATCATGGAAGGTTTTAATTTCATCTGAAAATTAATTTTGTGGATATAAAATTCTTGATTGGCATCCATTTTCTTTTGGAGTTTGTTTTATGTTTTTCCAGGACCTCCTAGCTTTAAGGGTCTGGGTTGAGAAATTAGCAGAGATCTGAATTGGCTTCCCCCATGTATAATCTGTTTTTTTTCATGCAGCCTTTATAATTTTGTCCTTATGCTGTATGCTAAGCATTTTCATTATAATGTGACTTGGGGTATGTTGTAATTTTGTACCTTTGGGGTTCTATAAATCTCTTATATTTGATTTTCCATTTCATTCTCCAGATTTGAGAAATTTTCTGATATTATTCATTGAAGAGACCATGCACTCCTTTGGTTTGTATATTCACACCTTCCTCTATCCCAATAAATTTTAATGTGGCCTTTTCATGTTATCCCATAATTCTTGGAAGTTCTGTTCATGGTTTCTTTACCATCTTTTCTGTGTGGTCAACTTTATTTTCAATATAATATATTTTGTCTTCATTGTTTGAGGTTCTGTCTTCAACGTGGTCCAGTCTGTTGGTGATACTTTCCATTGAATTTTTAATTTGGTTTATTGATTCCTCATTTTGAGGATTTCTGCTTGATATTTTTTCATAATCTTTATCTCTTTGTTGAAGTTATTTTTTACCTCCTGATGTTGATCTCTGATTTCACTTCTTACACAATCATTTATGTCATGAATCAGTTTAACTATGTACATTCTGAACTCCTTCTCTGATATTTCTTCTACTGTTTTGTCAATGGATTCTATTATTGGAGCATCTTGGTTTGTTTGGTGAGCTCTGCTCCCTTGTTTTTTCATGTTGTGTCTTCCCATCTAGCAGAGTGGATCTGAGGTAGTATAGTTTCTACCCTGTAGACTTATCGTGTCCCTGAAGGTCTCTAGTACCTAACATTTAAGGGGGAGATCAATATTAACAGCACCCAATGCAAAAACATACAGCCTTAAACCAAATAGCTCCTATTAAGACATTGGCACTTCTCTCCCAGATGGTCCTGAGGACTGAGCACCAGGACTTGTGCATCTTTTGCAGAGACCTGTACTGTATTGGGTGGATCAGGACCAGGACCTGAGAGCCGTAGATAGCCAGGTAGCGATGAGCACTGGGCCTGGTTGTTGTTTAGGAAGGGGTTGTGAAACTGGGAATTGGGGAGCCAGAGGGACTGTTGGATGTTGGACTGATACTGAACCTGGCAGGACCAGGGGATTGGTGGCTGCTGGACTAGACAGAGAGTCAAAAACCAGGCTTGTGCTGGGGCCCAGTGAGTGCTGATCTGTGTGGGCCCCAGAAACCCAGTGGAGAGCAAGATGTCCTCACACCCTTTTCAAACCTGCCGCTATAGCTAGGCACATCCACCCCCGTGCACTTGCAGAGATGGGGCAAGCCAGCTCTCTCCCACCTCTGCAGCATGATGGTGGCTGTTAGCACACCAACAGAGAGGCCTCAGGTGTCACCAAATCTGCAGGAACCTTGATATTGTGCTTTCAGGCCCTGGCCAGTGTGCCACAATGGAGTCGGCTGCGTCTTGAGATGGCTGATGGTAGTCACAGCAGCAGCAGTGTCCCATGATAGAAGTGGCTGTATTTAGAGATGGAGCAGTGGCAACAGGAGGTAGCACAGACATGGGCTAATTTTACAATCTTGATGTGACATTTCCCTTTTCTTCTTGTCTCCTATTTATTCTATTCCTTTTATAATCATTCTTTCTGTAACTCATTAAATTATGAGAGTAATTCTGCTATTTTTAATTTGGGAATGGCAGAAATATTTTATTAAGTTTCATGCTGATTTAATACTTGAGTCTTCCTAACCTTGAAATAAGAATATTGGGTTGAATGAAATTTTAAGACTGTTAATCAGTTTCTGACATTGAAAAAAGACAGTATCTATTTGTCCAAAAGAAAAAAAAAAAAAAAAAAAAAAAACTTTTTTTTTTAATTTCTAGATTTTACTTGCTCTATTTTGTCTAATTTAATCAATTTGAACAATCAAACTGAGATATCTGTTTAGTTGGGTAAAACCAATACCAATTTATGTAGATTTTCTTTTTAAATTTTTATGTTAAGAAGTTAATTAATATTAGCCAGGTGTGGTGACACATGGCTGTCGTCCAAGCAACTATGGAGGCTGAGGCAAGAGGATCACAATTTTAAGGCCATCTTTAGCAACTTAGCAAGGCCTTAAATAACTTATTGAGACTCTGTCCCAAAATAAAAGATAAAAAGGGCTCAGGATATAGCTCAGTGCAGAGTCCCCTAGGTTCAATCCCCAGTACCAAAAAGGAAGGAAGGAAGGAAGGAAGGAAGGAAGGAAGGAAGGAAGGAAGGAAGGAAGGAAGAGTTGGGGCTATAGCTCAGTGGCAGATTGCTTGACAAACATGTATGAGGCACTGGATTCCGTCCTCAGCACCACATAAAAATAAACAAATAAAGGTATTCTGTCCATTTACAATTACAAAATAAACAAACAAACAAAAAAATAAAAGAAATGATGCCCACCCCCCAAAAAAGAAATGTTATTTTCTTTCACCAAAAAAGTAGTTTGAGTAATGCTACAAAGTTGATGCTTGTATATCAAGCTAATTTCATTGGTATTTGAGAAAAACTGGATGTGACCTGTAAGGATTCAGATTCTCTATATAAAATAGTTTAAAATGGCATTCACTGTTCACTGGTCAGGTAGGTAATTAGTACCATTGTCATTTGGGGGCAAATGTGTAAATATTTTTAAACATTTTGCCATGACTGCATGATTTTTTGTGTGTTTTAATCTGATGTCATTGGATCTTATAATTACAACTTTTCTGATTGAAAAAAAGCCTGTGCCTGCCCTGAAATATTAAGCAACTATATAATTATTATTACAAAAGATTTCACATTTCTGAAAGACACAGAAAATTCAGTTTAGTTTTGACATTGTATTTAATCTCTCATTATGGAGACTGTTAGAACATTTGGAAATGTGGTGAAATTGGCATTATCTAAAACCAACTCAAAAGTTATTTTCATATCACCTTTCAAATTCTTAAATCCAAATGGGTTTGATCATGCACTTCAAGCTGAGAAAAGGGGATAAAATGTAAATATATAACTGAGCTTAGAATGGAACTTGATAATATATTCCTAAGGAGAATTGAAAATATTCTTTAGAAATCACACCTGAAGATGAGAAAAGTTTAAGAAAGGAAATACCTGAAGAAATTTATAAGAATCTGGAAACGTTGATTAACTAGTATGTCGTTGCCTGGAAAGTAAAGTGTTGAATAATCCATATTTAATGGTTTCAATCAAATAAAAAGGAATATTTTTCTCCTTCATTTAATTCACAATCTTATTCATTTAGCAAACTTTCAAATTTACATGTTTGCCAGGATCAAATGCAAATGTTTCCTCACTATTGTCAGCTTAAAAGGAAAGGATTTTACAAATTCCAAGTGCAATTATTTGGCTGCTCCTGGGAATTTAATCTTCATTCTTTCTGTTTCAAACATCTTAAAAATAGATAATACAGTCATAGAAATAATAAAGCTGAGGTTATTTGACCTAAGTAATGAATAAAACTTTAACCTACACCAGAAATAATTCTAACAAAATTTATTCTCTTTTCACATTACACTCTTTTAATCTGTTTATAATTTTGAAAAGACATAAAACTGATTCATGGGAATCAAAGTAATCATTTCTGAAATAAAAAAATTAAGTAAGTAGCTCTCATACAATAGTAGTTAGGCCTTTAATGCCTATGAAAATATTATTTTGCTCATAAAGATGATACAAAAAGCTATTTCAAACTCATGTAAGAAAAGTATATTTTCTGAAAGTTTTAAGATGATAAACATAATTACATTTCAAAACTCATAATATCTCAAATTTATACATCATTACAGATAAAGTCACACGAAACGTGGCAACCTACTTACATAAAATTAATAAATTTAAAACTACAACAAAATCAGAAGTTACTAGGAAATGTTGCTCAGTGTACGATTCGTTGTTCACTTCAAGTAAAATTCAGAGTGATACCATGAGGTGATTTCCACATTACCCTCTCCCCTTACCTCTCCACCATGCGGGAATCAGCTTCACACAATTAATTAAAGGGTTCCTTTGGTGACCCTCTAACTGAACTACTAAGTATCTTTTTAATTTTTTTCCTCATCTTTTATTACATTAAAAAATTCAAAGAGTTTGACTGATTTTTATCAAACATGGACATTAATGGGATTATTAACAATGGCATAAACTTGATTTCCAAACCAGGATGCTATCTTTCAATTCAATTCACAAGATACTATTGAAGATCTGCAGCACATATGGTGCCTCCCACAATGGTGGGGAGTAAAGCGAGAATGCTCTGTGACATCAGCCACCTGGTGTCCATTCCCTTGTATGATTTAGTCTCCTTGAATGCAGGCTGGATTTAATGACCTGCTGCTAACAAACAGAATATGAGTAAAGTAGTGGGATGTCATATATAAGGGATTAGGTTTTAAAAGACTATGGCTTTTGTTCTTGCTTTCACATGCTCACTTTGATGAAGGAAGCGTTCAGTGCAAGCAGCCTTATGAGGAAACTCATATGGCAAGTGTGTAGGGAAGCCTTTAGCCAGTCAGTGAGAAACTGAGGCACCAGTCCAATAACCTGGAAGGAGCTGAATCTGGCCATAGATACTGAATGAGCTCAGAAGCAAATTCTACCACAAATGAATCTTGAGATAACAGTAGTCCCAGCTGACATCTTGATTGCAGTCTTGTGAAAGACCCTAATCCAGAAGACTCAATTAAGCAGCACTTTGATCCTGACTCAGTGACACTATGAGTTAACAAATGTGCATTGTATTAATTTTCTCTGTTTGGGGAAAACTTGTACACAGCAACAGGTAACTACTGTACTGCCTTCCAAAAAATATACTACTAGAAGAACAAAGCTAAGTTTAATATAAGATAAGGTGTGGTGTGTTCAAGAGGTTTCTAAAAAGAATTATAATGGTAATGTGAATGACTTCTGACAAGGATTATTTATTAGAAAGATGACTGCAAGGAAGTGAAGAAAATTGTTTTTCTAGAAAGAATGAATACAAATGATCATCATGGGCCCTGGATGAGGTACTAAGGAATCTGTACATTATTCTGTAAGAAGAGAGAAACCATTAAACTTTTTTGAGAATATGTGATGAGATTCATTTTTTTAGGAAGAAAATTCTGGTGCCTTTATGTATACTAAATTAGAAGTGAAGGAGAAAAATAATTGATTACTAAATGGTTACTTCAAAAGTCCAGGAGAAGAAAGAATAGGAGTCCAGGCCATGTGGAAGCAGCAGTAAGAACAGAAATGGAAAAGAAGGTGTGAATTTCTTGGGAGCAAAATTAGCAGAATTTGTTAAACACTGGAGAATGCGGAAACAAATAAAAAGGGATGATGGCACTAAGATGTTAAGCCTAGTTGATTTGGAGAAACGGTGACATTATGAAATAAATGGAGGAACAATTTAAAAGGACAAAATAAGTTTGTTTAAACTGGACTTGTTTGAGTACCAGCAGGATAACACATGTGCTAGTAAGTCAGCAGTTTCAAATACAATTATGATGCATAGGAAGGAAGTCAGACTGCAGGTAAGGATTTGGGAATAATTAACTTAGGGATGCCAGTTAAAGCCATGAAAAGAAATGAGATAGCCCACTGAGTGCTTCAAAACCTCTTATTACTCTCCACAACCAGCAGGACAAAACATAAAATCATTAAATACCCACTTATCCAGCCTCAGCTGCTATATATGCCAACATATACTCTATTCTAAACACACAAAGTGACTAACTGGTCTCCCAAGATAGCATGTGCTTTTGCACCTCATGCCTGTGCCCTTCAATTTCCATTTCTGAAATGTCCTCTCTTCAAATGTTCATTTAGCCTTTGTGGAATTTCAGATGTCACCTGTTGTTCTTCTAGAATACATTGTCTTCCTCACTTTAAAGTCTTTATCATGTTATATTATTATAAGATTTCTTACCTTTCTATCCCCAACACACCAATACTAGGGCAGTGGTCCAGAGTAATTCATTTTGTATGCCCAGTGTCGGCTTGACTGCATGTGATATGAACTCAATTCTTTTGGGGGCAAGGGTGGGGGGAATACAACACACCGACCAGGGATTGAACTCAGAGACTCTCAACCACTGAGCCATATCCCCAGCCCTATTTTGTATTTTATTTAGAGACAGGGTCTCACTGAGTTGCTTGCTTTTGCTGAGGCTGACTTTGAACTCACCATCCTCCTGTCTCTGCCTCCTGAGCCTCTGGAATTACAGGCATGTGCCACCGCACCTGGCTTCAATGTTTAAAGTGAAAATAATTCCTGGGAAACAAAGGAGGGAGGGAAGAGATGGAGCTGCTAAGTTGAAATCATTCTTCTATAAGAGAGTGACCAAAGAAGAAATGAAAGAGACCAAGAAATCAATGCTTACTTGTACAGATGCTCCTATAGTTATGATGGGATTCCTTCCTAATAAAGCCATGTAAGTTGAAAATATCTTCAGTCAAAAATACATTGGCGGGGTTGGGGTTGTGGCTCAGTGGTATAGCACTTGCCTGGCATGTGTGAGACACTGGGTTTGATCCTCAGCACCACATAAAAATAAATAAATAAATAAAATAAAGGTTTTGCATCCATCTACAACTAAAAAAACTAAAAAAAAAAAAAAAAACTTCATAGCACAGCACATGTAGGGTATGGGTTGCTTCCCCTTGTGATCAAGGGGCTGAATGGGAGCTCAATGCCCAGCCTTGTAAGAGAATAAAATACTAGAAAAAGAAAAGCCTAGGAAAAGATCTAAATTCAAAATCTGAAGCACAGTTTCTACTGAATGTGCACCACAGTTGCATCATTATGACATAGAAAAATCATATATTGAACCATTGTAAGTCAGGGACTCTTTTTTTTTTAAAAAAAAGATGGTAGCTCCTAGTGCTGAAGGAAAGGATCCCTTCAGTCACCACATTACCACTGGTTAAACATCTCTCACTTTTAATTTTTAAAAATACAATAAAATTCATCTTTTGTGACATTTGGAAGATTTATTTGGATAAAAATCAGAATTTTGTCTAATTCACTAGGAATTGGCATTCTTAAAACACACTCTGTTCTTCTTGGCAAGGCTGCTGACGAATGATTTAATCTATTCTCTTCTTACTGCTTCCCAGAGCAAACAGCTATGATACTGAAGACCATCGTTATTTCATATAACTCCTTTAGAGGCCTCGATTTATATCCCTTCACTCCTTAGTCTACATTTATACAGATTCTCATAGCAACCAAAGTAATTATCTTCAAAAAGGTGTCCTCCAGGCCAGACAAGATCCTTCTGCCTCCAACCTGCCTCATACTCAAGAGCCTTCTCTGGCACAGCTGTTACCTTGCTCTTCCTTTAGTAGTTTCATGAACCTGGGCAGCCTAAATATTCTCCTGCACTCTGACCACCATTCTTACCACAGCCACTACCTGCCCACAGCAGTGTAGGTGGAATGTTGCTTGCGTGCCAGATTCACCTCACTCAGGTCTTTTGGTGTGTGTCAACATTTTTGTCTGTGAAGGAACATGTAACTTGGCTGTTCCCCAGACTCCAGACTCTTTCCTGAGGCACTAAATACCAAAAAAAACTATGGTTTGGGGTTTTTGTTTAACAGTTCATGCATTGTAATAGAAGTCTGCTTTACTACTTAGAAAAAAAATGGTGTAAGTTTCTTATTGAGAAAACTATCTATTCTTCTTCTTCTTGTTCCCCCCCACCACCTTTGGATTTATCTGTACAAACAGAACAGAAGGACACCAGTCCTCTGCAGACAGGAGCCCAGGGGTCATACCAGTCCTTGTGTCCTCACATTTACAGAGGTTTTTACTGTGGATCCTTCACAGGGACCTGGGCACCTTTGGGAGCAGAAGCTGGAGCCAGAGCCAATACTGGAGCTGGAGTTGTAGGCTGGGTCTTGGCTTGGGCTTGGGCATTTGGCCTGCAGAGCCTACAACCCCTGGCCACGTGGGCATGAGCACGCTTCCCCAGCTTGGGGTGGACCATGAAGGCAAGGCCATCAAGCTTGTGGCTGGCACCCTTTGGAATCTTGGGCTTAACCTCCTTGGGCTTTACCAGAGCCTTGACAGCCTCGGCATGGGCACCTATGACCTTGGCATTGTTTGCCTGCATCTTTTTAAGGCCCTTCTTGTGTGCTTCTTGGCAAAACTCATATCTCTCAGGAATTTGGGGTCTGCCCCTTAAGAGATTCATAGCTTTGTGATTGGGGTTTCTTGATGTCATTTCTGTGTCATTTTGGGGACTGGTTATGCATGGTGTGGTTCTTGGACTTGGCCATGTCTGCACCGTAAGCTGCTGCTCCTAGAGCAATTGAGACTGGAAGAGGCAACTCCATTCTTCTTTATGAGATCAATGCATTTGGAAAAGAAAAACGCTATTCATCACCTGACAATAAATGATCAAAACAACCTACCTAAATGCTTATCAACAAATAAATAAACCAACCTGAGCATTCAGGTTTATTTTTATTATTTTATGGAATATATTTTTCCTAAAGACAGCCATGATAGAATAAAATTTACATAGTAATTTTAACTAGTACTTGTTGAAATTTTAGGTATAAGGTACTAGGAAATGAAATAACAGCCTCAGAGAAGCTAAGTAATATGCCCCAAACTACACAGTAACATGTGGCAAAAAAAAAAAAAGGAAATCAAATCCAGGATATGACTTCAAGGACCAAGATCCATAATATGCAAGATGTAAATTTCTATAGCACTTTATAATTTAAAACAAAATCTTAATAAGATTTGACATCAGTCAAATTAGTAGTCAGATTTGCTGATACCAAGGACCCTTATTATGAATTCTCCCCATATATTCCTTGAACTCTATTAGCATTTTTAAGAGAGCATTATAAAAATGGAGAATGATAGAATTGAAGTACAAATACTTATTATGATGCTTATAAGAATAGTTACCTCATTTAACACTGAATTTCTGATTTGATAAAGGATATACATTAATTGGCAAGAATCATTACAAAGGGCTCTCAAAACTAATAAAAAGTGCTCAATTTGGGGCTGGGGATGTGGCTCAAGCAGTAATGTGCTTACCTGGCATGTGCGGGGCGCCGGTTCTGTCCTCAGCACCACATAAAAATAAAATCAAGATGTTGTGTCCGCTGAAAACTGAAAAATAAATATTAAAAAATTCTCTCTCTCTCTCTCTCTCTCTCTCTCTCTCTCTCTCTCTCTCTCTCTCTCTTAAAAAAAAGTGCTCAATTAAGGTGATGGGTGTCCATCCACAAGAGAAGATATTTCCTTATATTTCAGATTCCCGGTGCTGGTTCTAGTCAAGGGCCATGCCTTTCCATAAATTTTCTATTCCAATACTGGCCTCTCTTTCCCTTTCTTCTAGGTTCAGTTCCCTCAATCCCTAGGGAGAAAAGGAAACCACTCACCCATTTCATATGTAAGGAACACTTCCCCTATGTCAGTAGAGGAGATTAAAAACTTCGTGATATTTATTCTCAAGGGAGTCACATCTTTGAGGGGGAAAATTGTTTGTATACCATCACTATGCACCTTCTTGCATTTCAACAGGTAGTTGGGGGGTTACAAGAGGCTGGGGAGAATGGTGGTGAAGGAAGAGTGAGAGAGGTTACCCAATGGGTCCTAAGTAACAGGAGCAAGAAGTTCTTTTATGCTATTCCACAGTAGAGTGACGACAGATAATAGTAATGCACTACATATATCAAAAATCTAGAAGGATTTTGAATGTTTTCACCATAAAGAAATGATATACATTTCAGGGGATAGATATTGTTTAACCTGATTTAAACATGACAAAATTATACATGTATCAAATCATGCTTCCCATTAATATCTATAACTTTTCTGTTCTTCCCATATCAGTTAAAAATAAATTTAATACAAATTTTTAAAAAGAAATTGGTTGCTGCTCATTGGAACCAGATATCTTCCCAAAGCCAACCATTCCCCTTTTAGTTCTTTCTTGTTACTTAAAATGGCTGTATAAATTTTTTATTTTAAAAAAATATCAAGAATTTGGGTTCTGGACTACTTTTTTAATACAAAATTTAATTAAAACAGAAAAAGGAGGGAAAAAACCCACACAGGCTGTTACAAAGACAACATTCAATACATAATTCTCCAGGGCAGGGGAAGGGGAATCTGTGGGAAATTTGACTGAGATCTCTGGTTTTGGCCAATATTCTTCCAGGGGAATATATGATGACTCAATCACAGTTTCACCTACAATCCTATTTGTCAGTGACTGAACAGACAATGATAGACCTGGAGATTCTTCAGGCTACCCCAGGCCTTACTGGAAGTGTACTTTCCTTTGCAAACCATGTAAAGACAGGAGAAGGACCCCTCCCCACACCACCAAGGGCTCTATGTCTACAGCCACCACGACCAGTTTGTACATGCTTTCACTGAGGGTTTTTAATGGCCCTAGTCATAAGACAACTGAGCCATGACCACTTATTTCACAGGGAAATCCATATCCTTGTAGATGCAGCTTGGCTTTAAGAATCAACTGGTCTCTGGTTTTACTACGTTTTGCATTCTCATCCACTGCTCATGGAACACAGGTGGTTTCAGAGAAAAAAGAGTTTATCTCAGTCCAGGAGGAGGGAGCAGAAATGGAAATTAAAATGTTTAATAATTGTTTTCTCCCTCTTTTTCAATCAAAGACATCTAACTGCTAATCAGAGTGTCTGATCGGCATGAGATACCATTATAGAATTATCAGCTGAGTGGAGATAATTCTATTACACTGGAGATATTTGACAGACAAGTTAACTCATGTCACCTTATCATGAAAAGCTATTCAATTTTTGTTAGATTTTTAAAATGTACGAAATGTCTCAGAAACAAAACTACAAGGAGTCCAGGAATGTCAATGTGCTTCCACTAACAAAGTTAGAACAATGCCCTCTACGTTTAAAATTGTGGTTAATAATTTCTGAATATGAAGAAAAGTGCTTTTTGGGTGGAGAATCAAAGGCAAGTAATCCAGATGTCACTGGAGGCCAGGGTCTGCTTCCTGAGTTCCCAAACTCTCATCTCTTGTCCAGGGGAAAACCAATCCTCTAATGCAAATTTTTTTTTTATCTTTTATGTGCCAAAATATTTATTTTTTATTAGTTACACATGACAATACAATGATCTTGACATATCATACATCTGAATCAAATGGGGTATAATTTCTCATTTTTCTGAGTGTACAGGTTGCAGAATCACATTGGTTATACAGACACGTATATTGTTAAAATCTGAAAGCTTGCATTTTGTAACCTCTGATTCTGATCTCTTTTCTTACTAAAACCTCACCATTTCTTATGTTTGACCCAACATATTTATTATCTCCTCTCTTCATAGCACCATTTCAAACATACAACCCTTTTTCTCTGATTTACCAAAACACCATTTTAAGGTCCTTGCTTAGCATCTGGATGGCCATCTTAAGTGACAGCCACCATTTTAAGAAAAATTTCACTTTCCCACCCAAGGGCCTTTCTGGGAAAGGCTCACCACCCCCTCTTACCAACTCAACCCTTAACTGCCCACATTAGGACCTGCCTAGCTCTGATTCCTGAGCCTCCCTTTATAAAAGTCCCAGAACCCAAGCCTGTTTTGCCTCTCTCTCTTATAGAGAGATGACCTTTATTGTCAGCTCTGACAAATAAACGCTCATGTGTATCTCTGTCTGGTCTCTGTCTCATTTCTTGCTTACCCATCTCTCATTCCTTGCTTTCCCTTCACCATTTAGCCAAGAAATTGTACATAAAAGGGACACTACCAAAGATACATATGATGAAGTAAGAAGCTAATGATCACAATTCTTGATAAGAAACACCAGAGACTTGAGTATAAAAGATTTTTCAATCATCCTTGTCCTAGGAATTTCTCACTCCTGATATTTTTCTACTGTCACCACTTGCCTTTGTTTCTGACCCCCTCTTTCTCACTCCTGGGTTCACTTTCACCTTCAAGGAACCATTCATTTCCGATACTGTGCAGTCCAGTCATCAGTCTTCTTCAAACCCAGACCCTAGAGGGCTCTTGCTTTCCATCATAAAGAGGTCTCTCAAGGTGTTTTGTTAAAAAAAAAAAAAAGGTCCATCTGCTTAACAGAGAAATCATGCCACTTCCTTAGGGGCAGAGCAAGGACCTTCAATTGTGTTTTTGAAGCAGTTCTATTTTTCATTCGGTTCTCAAAGAGTTTTTTCAACAAAACAAAATTGATGTATTAACAAAAAGTTAACTCAAAACTAAAATAATCTATTCACTTCTGTTATAACCAAAACTTAAGGAAAACTACAATGTCTATTCACTTACTATATTTAAATTGCTTTTTAACCTTAAAAATTGTATTTTTCATACCCCTTAAACAAAAATTTCCTTAATATTTGTATAAATTGTGAAAAAGGTGAACTTAATCTTAAACCAATTTATTTTATTATTTCATTATCATTACTTAATGAACCATCAGATGCAATAGCTATAAAAGTATCAGCTATATTGAGCTTACTTCCATCACCAGATGATATGGCTAAATATTATGACCTTATGTGCGCAGAGGGTGCAAATGTGTTTGTGTGTATATGTGTGCATGTACTGAGTTCATTTGGTTGTATATTATAATTAATTCAGAATATTAGCCAAAAGTAAGATTTTCAGTTTTGTTACTTTAGTGAAATAAAATAAAAAGACTAGTTGGTTAAAAGTTTGCTTAGCCTACTTATTTGTTTTTACCCAATACAACATACTTTAGTTATAATAACATCTTTAAAAGATAACTGGACAATTAAATATGGCACACATATCTAACCTAAAAAGAAAAGAATTCCTAGAGCTATTTTTTAGGACTTAAATTTGATGAACAGAATCAACACTGCTGCAGAACAGCATTATGTGCTCAAACCATGAAATTTGTAATTTTCTTGGACAGTATGCATTTCAATCAATATTTATCAAGTCCTCCAAACGAGTCCTCTTAACCAAATTCTGCATTCATAGCAGTCTCCCAAAAAAGGCATTGGCCAGTAATGATGAAATACTACATCTCAGAATTTAAAGGCATGAACTTATCATGTGGTTTGTAACATGCAGACAAAGCAATTTGACTAGCATAATGCGATGGATTATATAAATATAGTACTTGGTAGTTTGGGGATTTGAAATTGAGTCTTCATGAGAAAGAGGCAACTTGAGAGCATACTTCATTCAAAACAATTGGAAAAAGGATAGTTCCTCTCACCTCATAAGTTATTTTTATTATGACCCTACCAGATGCTATTTATAGGGTCTAGTGGTCTAAATACAGCAATTATTGTAATATCAAGGAGCAGAAATTTTAGGGAGAAGGTGAACCTGACTGTAATATATTAATAGTGGATTAACATATCTTAGAAAATATTTTTTCAGACAGTTCTTTGCCAAACATATGGCATAGCTAACTACTATACAAGTTGCATTATCAGAAAGGAAAGACTGTAGACACTATTTTCATGATATATCCAGAATCCATCTGTTTACTACTACCTCACTGGTGGGCTAACCATCATGGGAGCTAAACCTCATCTTTCATCTGTAGATAGCCTTTCCCTTGGTCTCTTACTTCTACTCTTAGGCATTCCCCAAAATCCACTCTTAATACATCAGCCAGAGTCATCCTTTACAAGGCAAGACAGATTAGGTCACTTGTTTGATCAAAACCTGGAAGAGATTCCTTCTCACTGCCAAGAGCTAGGCAAGGCTCCATGTAACGTACCTGACCTCAGTTCCAACCTTGCCCTTTCCTGATTACTCTGGTTGTACCCATAGCATCCTCCTTCCAGATCCTTATACTTGATAGACATGTTCTGACCTTGAGAATTTGCTGTATGCTTTTCTCCTAAAATGTTCTTACCCCAGGTGTCCACTTGACTAACTTTCTTACCTTTTTTAAATGCTTTTTGATCAACTTCACTGTCCCAATGACAGCCCCACATTATTTAATATAGCACCTATCCAATCCCAAAGCTCTTCACCCAGCTACCCTCCTGAAATTATTTATCCCACGATGGTTTTTCTATAACATTTTATCATAATATTTTATCATAATATACACTTCATAAAAGTATATATTATGTTAATTTCTTGTTCTATCTCTTTAATGTTAGCTCTTTAAGGACAAGAGACTTGTCTTTTCAGTTCACCAATGCACCCCAAAATTACAACTAGGACATATCAAAATTTGCCTAAAATTTTGTTTCTTTTTTTTAATATTTATTTTTTGCTTAGACACAATATCTTTGTTTTGTTTATTTATTTATTTATTTTTATGTGGCGTTGAGGATCGAACCCAGGGCCTCGTGCATGCTAGGCAAGCGTTCTACCACTGAGCCAAAACCCTAGTCCTAAAATTTTGTTTCTTACAGACATTTTTGCTTCTATTGACTCTTTGCTCATTTTTATAATAATATATTTTCTGTTTTTCATAAAATGCAGCCAGGGTATTTGCCTACCATGTAAGGCAAAGCCCATAGCTTTTACTTTTCCCAAGTAAGCAACACAGAACCCTGAAGTACACAAGGCCCAGAGAACAGATCAACCAGGTAATACCACACATATTATTAATTGTGAACACGTTTCCCTTGGGATGCAGAACCCTTTTGATGCAACTCCCCTAGAATCATCTCCCATTGCTTTTTCAGGTAAATTTCTTCACAAACATCTGCTGGATTCACACAGAACAAAGGGTGGTTAAAAGACTATTTACTCTCTTTGGACCTGTAAACAGTCACATAGTGTATTTGGTGAAAACCCTCATCCTAGTTTTAAAGTCATTCAATACATAAAAGTCTTCCACTGTCCTGTTTCCATGCAGCAGCACATACCATTGCCCGCAATTGCCATTTCAAGGTCACTATAGTCATACAACAGGTTTAGGCTTAATGGGTGAAATTAGAGCCTGGGATAGGAAAAAAAAATTGTGAATATTAATACTATGGAAGCCCTAGCAGAACTCTCCATACCTGCCTGTTCTTAGTATACATAAATACTTTGATTCATATTGGCTAGAAACATTGCATCATTATTAAAATCATACGACTTTAGTCATATGATTAAAATTTAACCTGTAAAGATTCTGAATTCAGAAGGTTGTATTTTCATAACAAAAATGTGTTTGGTTGCTTTTCCCATAGCATTTAGTTTGTTTTATATAACTAGCTTGCTTGCAAATAGTTTGTGATGCTTTCAGCATATTCATTTTCTTATTAAATGAAAGGGAGAAAATGTATTAAAAAAAATTTCCCCATTTCAGTTCTTTAATTGAAAAGAAAGAAAGAGAAGGAGAAGTAAGAGGAAGAAAAGGAGGAGGAGGGAAAGAGGAAGAGATGAAAAAAAAGACTACAACATTTAAAATGGAAAATACTAAGGATTAGCAAGAATTACTTTTTAATAATCTTTATGAATTTTATACTTTCCCAAAATTTTTACATTTATTATATATTATTCTTATATTAAAAATAAAATAAATTTGTAAGATGTGATTATAGGGACAGAAAGGTTGTGTGTCCTCTAAGGAGTTCTAAAGTTCAAATGATATGTCTTTAGTGTTGCTATTGGTTTCTGGTTCTTTTAATACATGTAAAATCATAAGCAACAATCCTTTAAAACACAAATGCTCCAGAGAAGTTTTAGCAACAAGGTTAAACAGTTTCTAGAAATCTTGTTCAATACCTTTTAGTAGATGACTGCTTGACTCCTTCCACGTTTGGGCCAAAATATCCTGAGAATCATAAGGAAAAGAATACGATTTCAAGTAAATGTGTTTTTTAGTAACAGCTTTATTGAGATATACTTAATGTAGAGAAAAACCATGCAATTTGATGAGTTTGTACACAATGCATACATGGGTGAATCCATCACCACAATCAAGGTAATAAACATACTAATAGCCTCCAATGTTTCCTTGTGTCCCCTCATGGCTTCTTTGTGTTTGGGGTGTGTACGTGTGTGTGTGTGTGTGTGTGTGTGTGTGTGTGAGAGAGAGAGAAAATCTGAAGTTGTGTGTGTGTGTGTGGTGTGTCTTATGATAAACACAACATGAGATCTACACCCTTCATTTGCAAGTGCACAATACAGTATTTTAACATATAGGCACTATGCTGCTCAGCAAATCTCTAGTACTTATTTATCTTATATAACTGAAACTTTATATCCATTGAACAGCTCCACACTTTCCCCTCCCCACTCAGCCCCTTCAATCACCATTCTACCCTCTGCTTCTCTGAGTTAGACTATTTCAGATTCTTCATATATGTAGATTTGTAGCACTTTTCTTCTGTGACTAGCCTATTAACTTAGAACAATGAATGTCCTCCACATTCATCCATGTTACTATATGTTGCATGATTTTCTTCTTTTTAATGCTGAATACTACTGTACCTTTACAGCATTGAAAATATAACAAACACTATATGATTGACCAGATTTTTTATTCAATCATTGATTGATGAACATTTAGATTGGTTCTTATCGTTAATGTTATTAGTAATTTGGTTATTAGTAATTGGGTTTTTTTAAATTTTTTATTGTTGGTTATTCAAAACATTACATAGTTCTTGACATATCATATTTCACACTTTGATTTAAGTGGGTTATGAACTCCCATTTTTACCCCATATACAGATTGCAGAATCAATCAGTAATTGGGTTTTAAAGTAATATTTTAATTTATCATTACTCTCATCTTGATAAGAATAAATTTGAACTTAAAATATTGTGCCATTTGTTAAAAAATATTGTCTCAAATTTAGACTGCTAATTATTATGCTAGTGGAGAACTCATGAGTGACGTATTTATGTTGCTAAAAATAAATATGTTCTTCTTTAAGCTGAGTAATATTCCATTATTTATATATGCATGCCACATGTTTTCTAGGTTGGTCTCATGGTTTAGCTATTGTGAAATGAGCTGGTATAAACATTGATGTGGCTGCATCACTATAATATGCTGATTTTAAGTCCTTTGGGTAAATGGATGGAGCTGGAGAATATCATGCTAAACAAAATAAGCTAATCCCCCAAAACCAAAAATCGAATGTTTTCTCTGATATGAGGATGCTAATTCACAGTAGAGGGGGGCAGTTCAGGAAGAACAGAGTTACTTTAGATGAGGTAGAGGGGAGTGAAGAGGAGGTATTGGGGGAGGAAGGATAGCGGAATGAATCAGACATAATTACCCTGTGTACATATAAGACCATATGACCAGTGTGATTCTACATCATGTACAACCACAAGAAGGAGAAATTATACTTCATAATATATGATGTATCAAAGTGCATTCCACCGTCATGTATAATTAATTAGAACAATCAAAATTTTGGAAAGAAAATAAATACTTTCTGCAGTGCAAAAAGAATGAAGAAGAATAAAAAATTGATACTGTGAATCATCTTAAATTTTCTTTCTAATTGAAGTGGGATCAACACATATATTTTCCCTTTCAAATAATTTACTGTTCTTTTGCAGTAGAATCCTAGTACAGATATATATATATATATATATGGCATTGAGAAAAATTCACTCATAGCCACTAATGAATTTCAAAAAAAAAAGTCTCTTTTAAAATAAAACAGTCCATAAACTGAAAAAGTAAACAAACAAAAAAAAATTTAGAATGTCCGGGATGTGTCATGAATGTTCCAGTAAGAGACAAAGCAAAGGAGAAAATGCAAAGCACAAGCTCTGAAAGACATCAAAGTGAGCATCCACACTACGCCCCTCACCACAGGTACACTCTGCTGGGCATGCAGGGGATGTGTTCACCTGAAGGGCACCGAGTCAGTCCCTTGTGCTTAGAGACCTTCAAGGACTGGCAGGTGGCATTTTTCATGTACAAAAACACTGTAACACAAGAGTGCACTTCTGCAGAGAAAAGGATCGGCTTTTAGAAGTCAATGCTGCCTTGGCTTCCCTTGCCATGAATAATCATTAATGATTCCGTGGAACTCTCAGTAGGATTGCAGGTGTGCCTCTGCGCTGGTCAGAGTGTCATATAATCAAACAGCTGAAAAGGATCTTCAGGACTAGCTAATATGGTGCTTTTTTTCACCCCCAATGAGATCCAGGGAGAATAAGTACCTTGTTCCTGAAGCGTTCTGAACAGACTCATTATCAATGCATTAAGGTAGTTTGCTTCTTTAAAGAATTCCACCTGCAATTCTTTTATAATTGAAACAATGTTAACATACCCCACCCAGATGCATATATAATTTTCTTAAGAACCGTTTCACTTCAATATAACACCATCTATAAAAATAATGCTTATAGGAATATGTCTGGATTTTCTAATGTATTTTATGGAAGTAAAGATCTATATATTACTCAAATTTGAGAAAAATCTCCAATTTAATACAAATTATCTCCCCCACCAATCATCTTCCTTCCTCTGGGTTCAAATTTTAGATTATATTGTCTAATTTTAGATTATATTGCATTTGTCCAAACAGTACCCAATTTCATTTAGCATACCAAACAAGAGTGTCATATATTGAACAGTTTTCAAATTAAAAATAACATACTGGGAGAAAAGAAAACTGACATTTTTCTCAACTTGGGTTTGTCAATAATCAAAGTTACAATGGGGAAAACAGTACCCACCACAATGAAAGCAGAAAGAGACACAACCTAACAAAGCTAGAACTTGGTTTTAATGAAACATCTTTTCACTAAACCACAAAATGGAGAAAAATAAAGGCCCTGGAAAATGACGGGCTGGGCTCTAGCCCTTGACAGATGTAGTTGACCTCTAACATGACCTTTCACATTTTACATGGATAATGCCTACCTACCAGGATAGTGATAGCCTTAAATGAGATGGTGCTTCTAAAGTCCCTGGCCCAAAGAAGGTACTCAATATATGGTATATATTCTTCCTATATAGTTTAAAGTTAAGGCCACTTTAATTTAACTCAGTTTGAAACAGTTTCATTGATTGAAAGTCAGACACCATTAAATCCACCCTTTTAAAGGGTAAATTTCAGTGGGCTTTAGTATACTCATAGAATCGCAAACCAGTAACACAATCAACTTAAAAATATTTTCATCACTCCTATATTCTTTCCCCACTGCAAGGCCTATTTGATAACCTTCTTTCTGGATCTTTAGATTTGCCTTTTCTAGACATTATATATCAATGGAATGGCAAATGCTGTGTTTTGTTCTGTCTTCATCATTTAACATATTTCAAGGTTCATCTGTGCTATGACATAGACCAGTACTTCAGCTTATTTTATTGCTTAATAATAGTCCACTGGGTTGACATAGTACATTTATCAGTTGATGTATATTTGAGCTCTTTATACTTTGGGACATTATGAATAATGTTGCTATGAACATCAGTGCACAGGGTTTTATATTGACATGTGTTTTTATTTTTCTTTTCTTGGTATGTGTCCAACAGTGGAACTGCAGGATTCATTTGTAATAACTCAATGATTAACATCTGGATATGGGGCAATGAGTAAAATTGCTATAGCCAATCATAGTAATTGTTTAACATTTGAAAAAACTGTTAATCTGCCTGCCAAAGTGGCTGCACCATCGGCAATTCCAACAACAATGTGTGAGGATATCAATTTTTCCATACACTAAACTGTTATACATTGTTCTCTTTTTTTGTTTGTTTGTTTAAATTTAGTGGATATTATATGGTATCTCTCTGTAACTCTGATTTGCATATTTCTGATAACTATAATTAGATGCTGGATGTTTTTTGCCAAGTGCTTATGTCATTTCTAAATCTTCTTCGAAGAAATTTCTATTTCTATCACTTGTTATTCATAGTATTCCTTTATAAAGTCTTTTCAATGGTAAGTCAATAGTGATGCATCCTCTTTCATTCCTAATTTTAATCAAGTCTAGCTTCTTTTTTATTTTTCTTGTTTAATCTAGATGATGGTTTGTCAATCTTTGTGATATTTCCAGGAATCATATTTTGTTTTTCTGAAATCTCTCTTTCGTTTTCTAATTTCAATTTCATTTATTCCCGATCCACTCTGTTTTTTATTTCCTTCCTTCTGCTTCTTGGGCTTAATTTGGTCTTCTTTTTCTAATTTCTTAAGGTAAAAGTTAGACTCAAAACTTTATACCTTTTTTTCTTTTTCATACAAGGATTTACAGCTATAAATTTCCTTCTAGTAACAGCTACATGTGGATTGTTTAAATTTTAGTATGTGGGTTTTATTTTCATTCATCTCACATAATTTTCTAATATGTTTTTTGATTTTTGCTTTCACCTGTTGATTACTTAGGAGTGCGCTTAAAGTCTTTGTCTAGTAAGTTCAACATCTGAGCCTCCTCAGATACATTTCTTATTGGTTGACACCCCTCTCCCTTTGAACGGACCATCCATACATTCCTGTTTTTCTTTTTGCCTTATAATGATTTTGCCAAATACTGGCGTTAAATTATAATGCAGCAACTCTGGAAATAGATTTCATCTTGCCAAGGGCTTGTTTTGGGAGATTTTATTGTTGTTGCTGTTTGTTGCTTTTCCATCCTGGTATCTTCTGTTTGCTTAGTGATTTCCTGTATAACATCTTACAGCCTTTATTTTAGTGTGTGCAACCACTGACTTCTCTGTTCAGTTGCTTAATGACAGGCTAGTGATTAGACACAGATTTCCTTCAATATCTTGAGCCAACAAATATCTTGCTCTTTATTAAAGGTATATTGGGACAAAACTGCAATGTTCTGTAAGTTCACAATTCTGCCTTAGCCTTAGATTCCTGCTTGTGCAGAACTTTAAATTTGGTCCATGTTGAATAATTAGGGTTTTCTCCTAGCCATGTGCATAGCCCTTCCCCTCTCCTTTAGGGTGCCCAGTAATATAATCAAGCTTCTCAAAGCCCCCCCTATAAACACACCATGTCTCTGATTCTCCATTTAAGTGTTTTGGCCAGCCTCTTGCTTGCCCCAACAAGCAGCATCATTTTCTCAGGCAGCTGTGTTGCTAAGCAATCCTTGTAGGTGGTTTTCTGACAAATCTCAGGGGAAAGGACTTTCTCACTGGGCTCTGAGTCATGTCAAATATAAACAAATCCTCCGAAAGGCTTTTCTAAGGACCTACTAAACAGGTCAAGACTGACAGTTCCCTTGGAATGGGCTTTTGGTAGATATTCAAACGCATTTCTCCCCCACCTCTAATGATCTCTGAGGTGCTGGTTTTCACAGCTATAATGGCTAAGAGGTTGCTGGAGTTCAGAGATGCCATGCCAGGGAGAAGGGAATGGGAATAGAACAAGTTTCAGTGCTGCAGCCTTGCTGTTCTTATCAACATTCAGTCATTTTTCTTATGTAAGACTCGACAGATTATTACAACCTTTGGTTAATTCCCAGAGTTCTGAAAAAGTTGGTTTACACGGTTTTTGACAGCATTATTTCTTTTATAGAGAATATTTTCAGAAGTCTTTATTCCATCATTTCAGGAATGCTTTTCTGCATTTTTCCTATGTGAGATTTTTTCATTGAAAAAACCCTCTACACTTTTTTTAATTCCCCCATTAAAAAAATAAATAAATTTGAAGGTATCAGAGCCATTCATTTGAAATTGTTTCTATAATAAAATATTTCCACTGTAACACCCCAGATTCTCAACACTACAGCCACCAGTCACACAGGCATTTTGGATCAACCAGATATAGATTATAATTGTGTCACAAACTTGCTTTGTGAATAATTAGTTTCTTATATTTATGTAGCTGTTGTTTGTCAATTCTTAATGTAGCACCTACCTAAAGGGGTCACTATGAACATAAAATGTCTTACATGTATACAAGAATCAGTACCTAATATACTTCAATAATAATATTTGCTTTTCCTTTTTCCTTCCTTTCTAAATTGTGTGCTTCCTGATGTATGCTGTGGTGCCTGATTACTTAGTATAACAATGCCATCTGCTGGTGATGCCCACACTGTGCCCAGAAGAGGAAATAGATCACATTAATAAGGAGACATTCAGTTGGATGCTCTATTATTACTGAAATCAAAGCAGTAACATTTTCCGCAGTATCCTTCTATGTAAGGAGCTCCAGACAACACACATGCACACAAATATATCATGTTCTTAAGAAGATTTATGATTATACTAAGTTCTTTTTCAGTGTTTTGAAGGGATAAATTACTAGTACAAGTGACTTATCACGACTTAAAGTTTTTTTTTTTTTTTTAATAACAAATGTTCCCAAGAATCATGATTGCTTGTCAAATTTTTGGTATAGATTTGCGAAATTTGCTATAAGCATAGATTTTAAAACCATATAGGTATACAATTACTACTAAAAGAAATTTTTAAAAATTAGAGCTCCATTTTCTTTTTCTCAAGATATGACTCAGAAGTAACCAGTCAGTTATTATTGGAAATTAATAGAAAAGGTACTGTATTTATAAAGTAAAATTTTTTGCTTACTTTCTAATTGTGTAACAATAAATGGTTGATTAAATGAATAAAATCATAGCATTTACTTATTACATAATACCATATAGTTATCAAAATTCAAATCTTCAAAATACATAATAATATGGAGCATGATTTATTATAATGAAGATTAAATAACTGAACTATAAAACAATTTATACAACTTGATAAAATTTGGTTGAGAAAGATATAGAAAAATTATAGATACCTTGGTAGAACTAAATGGTCACCAAAATGTTTACAATGCTTGTTATATCTTAGCTATGAAATTGACCTACTTTTATTTTTGTGTGCTTATGTGCCCAGGTTCAAAATTTTTAAAATTTTTTTTACAATAAATGACATTTTTCTCACTTACAGGAATATATTCATGTGTATCCCTATCTTTTTCCTTATATTTTTACCACCCATTGTTAAAATGTTAAGGTGATTACTTCCCTTTAAAACATCCTTCTCATTCCCTGCAGGTTTCTTAGATGAAAGCTAACAATTCTTCCTGCAGCCTTCTTTCATTTATGGTAACCCAAGATTTAGACTGATATTAATGCTCTAAGTTACTGTAGATGTTTTGTATAGAAGTGCTGTTGGTGAAGAAGTGCTACAATATACAACGCTGCCTTAACTTTTATGCACTAGAAAAACTGAGGCACAATCTAAACACAGCAGGGAAAACAAAGAAACTTGAGCACTGATCAGCATAGAGACATAATAGGAATTTTCTCCCATTTGTTGAAGGGTGATTCTGTATCATTAAAACCAAAGGAAGAAAAATGTTTCTATCTGCGTCATGCATTTTGAGTTTACCATTTGTGTTTGCATATGTGTGAAAACCTACTGAACACCAAAATATAAAGGAGAAGGACAGATTCCTCACTGCAATCCTCCAAGGAAAACAGAGTCAGAGGGCTAATGTCCAGCCTCACAGCCTGTTGGGAGGTTTATGACCCATAACGGGAGGAAGGAGTATATCCTATAGCAAGATTGAGCCACAAGAAAGCGGTGGGATTTGCTAAGGGGGATTAAAAACTTAACAATGAGAAGTTTTGAAGAACAAAGCAGAAAAGGTGATCCTGAAAGCAGGAAAGGGTCTGGGGTACATCTACTCCATCTGAAATAAATCTAACCTATTTGTTCTCTTACCTTGACTTATGAGTACCATGATATTTCAGGGTTAAATATTTACTTTGTCCACTACACAGTAATCTTTATTAGGTATATACTTCTCCAATAAAGTCTGTTATTGCCGCAGTCTGGCTGGGCACAAATCATGAGCCACTCAAGCAGGAACAAACTTTATTTCTGAACTCCACCAGCACACTCCACACACGCTCCCCGGGAACGCTCCCGAAGCCAAGCGGCTCCTCCAGGAACCAACAACCGGAAATCCCTCTTCTGGAAATCCCTCCTCCCGCATTTCCCCAACCAATGGGAACTCTCTGGGAATCCCCACGAGAACTCCAAAGTAGCACGAGAACTCCAAAGTAGCAGGCCGAGGCGGACAGTAAAGGTCTAATATACAACCGAATCAATCCAGCATCATCTTAATGGCTTGCCTCTCAACCAATACTATTGGCAAAATGCCAGGGGCCATTCCGACTCGGCTGTGGCTCTCAGCATGTTATAGCCATATAGAGTTGGTAAATGGTAAATTAGAATTAGCAAAGATAAAATAGAGGATGGACTTTGCCACATTCATTTAAGAGCCAAATGTGGTAATAGAATCATGAGAAGAAAGAATGGTGGAGAAATTCTGAGAAGTTTCATCCTGAATCTATGTTTTTAGCTACAGTCAGATCAAAGTACAGCATGAAAGGCAATTTTAGCAAAGAACTGACTTAGAATTGGGCATGCTACAAACAAGTAGTTTTCCTGAATATCCTAGTAAGAAATCATCCTTGATGGGACCAGAGCAGGAATGAGAAATGCTGAAATCAGTTACACCTACCCATTTGGAGGCTAAGTGATCACTTAATATTCAGCCCAACAAAAACATATTGAATTTTTTCCAAATGGTGAAAAACACCATGTTTGCTAATGAGAGAAAATTCCTACCCAAGTCAAAAAATAGGTCAAATAATTCCTTTGATATAAATCACCCACATTATATCCAAGTCAGAAAGCTATTGCTGGAGAGACCAGATGGCCTAGTTTCAACTTGGTCAACCAAAATTTGGGCATACTTTTATTACTTTTTTATAATTAATAATTCATTTTGATCACCCCTACTTAGGTGCTCTTCACAATTATCTCACTAAAACATCACAAAGAAATAGTTTCACTTCTACTTGATAGAAAGAAACAGACCAGAAAGACAATGTAAAATGGCCTCAATTATGAAACTTATAAATGACAAGAGTTCTAAAACAGGTATTCATGACTACATAGTATTCGTTTAAAAATATATATTAAACTCTTGTTCTTTGTTTTTACTAAAAAGTTAGTAGGCTGTATTTTGGAATGTGAGAGGAAAAATAGGTAAATAGACTCTGTTTTAATGTAAAAATGAGAGCAACGAGGAAATACATAAGTGTACAGACAGGTGTCACAGAGAGCACCAAAATATAAACCACTGTTACAAGTTCCTGATATATCGAGGTAAATAAAAATATCAAAAAATATTTTAACTTAATTGGAGGTAAAGATCACATAATCAAATCTATTTAAATCTAATAGTAGATGTTATAGACAACAAAGTTGATCAGATATTCAAGGGGATGTGTAAATGTAGCCTGGGTCAAATAAAATATTATGTAAGTGGAAAAGGCACAGGACAGCATGGGAGGGGAGAATTTATAGATATGATATCATTACCATGAACAAAAGCACTAGGATAGGAAAGCTATATCACAGTGACAAGCCAGATAAGGAACTGTCCTGGCCTTAGTCTACAAGAGTCACTAACTTATCAACAGACTAAATCATAAATAATATGCCAAGAATTCAGAACTCAAGAATTTAAGAACTCTCAAGTTCTTAAATATTCAATATCACAAAATTGGGCCCAACTCTCATTAAAGGAGAAAATACCAGGCTAGAGTGAAAACTAAAATAAACAATCAAAATTCTTTGTTGTTTTCAACTTCACCCACAATAATATTGAATTAACACTTAAAGAACATTGGTTCTAAGGAATGCTAATTATTTAACCCTGGGAGGCTTTATAATCAGCCCATCTGAAGGAACTAAAAGCCTCCATTTCACCTGGCCTGGGAGAATGCATGAACAAATATGACTAACACACAGAGAAAGTACCAAGTTTCAGGCCAATTTGTGAAGGTCCTTAAATATCTTTTAACTTACAGTCTTTACCTCTACCTATTGCCTAACTTCTACAGAGACTGACTTTTCCAAAGTCAAAGGTTGCAGATGATGTCTCCACTTCATCTTTTGGTATTCATGCCTCCATCCACTCCACTGTGGCCTGCGATGATAACACAATATGAATTACTCCTAAGGAGGTTACCAGCACCTTCCATGACGCCAAATTAATAGACTTGGCTTCCTGTCCTCACTTTGTTCTATTTCTAAAGCAATATTTGACCAAATTAAAAATTCATGCCCTTGTGAAAAACTGCATCTATGCCTCAGGAAAACAACAGGGGTTTTCCTCTGGACACCTTGACCAGTCCTATTCGGTCTTCCTTAAGTTCCTCTGCACATCCCAGACATCTAAATGACTTTGTCAAGATCCTGGACAAATCCCCTTCTTTTCTCCCTCTTTCCCATGGCTTAAATAAATATGGCCCCTTGAAGGCTATCTCCCAAGTAAAAGCTTGACCTTAGACCTACCCTTTGAGTTCTACTCTTTTTCATCTATCTTATTTCATATTTTTACTTCTATGGCTCACAAAAAGCCAAACTTAGCCTGTCTGATCATGAATTCTTGAGTTCAAAATATGTCCCTCACCTATTCTTCTTCTTAATAAATGGCAAGAAAAAACGTAAGAGTCTTTATTCTTCCCTCTTGTCTACTTCCCAAACCAGACCATCAGTGATTCCTGTCCATTCTACCTCCAGATTTTGTCTTGCCTGTTTCTCCCATCTCCATGGCCACCCCCTAGCGCAAGAGAGCATGGTCTTTCTCACAGAGCCTGCTTGTCAGCTTCCTGCTTTTTCTGCTGCCCTCTGCAAATCCCTTATATACTCACAGAAGCAGAGTGAACTTTTAAAAATCAAAATTGTACACTAAATCTTGTTAGCATCTGCTTAATACCCTACAGGGTTTCCGATTATAATTGGAATGAACTCCAAAGGCTTTATACCCCAGCCTCTGCTTACTCCTCCTCTGGGCCACTTCCCCTGTTCACCACACACCAGCTGCACCCACCCGCCTGTTCAGCTCCAGAGCAGGCCATGCTCTGTCTGGGAGGCTCTTTTCAAGCTTATTCGTATAGCTGGCTGCCTCTCACCCTACAGTTCTTGGCTAAACTTCACCAACACAGAGAGCCCTTTTCTGACCAGTCTGTTCCACTAACGTTCTCTCTCCACATTGCTCCTGCTATTTTCTGTGACAGCATATGATTTGGTTCCTTCATAGCACTAGGTAATTTCAAATGGTATTATCACACTAAGAACCGCTCATCGGTTCATTTTTCTAATATTATTTCTTGGAAGTGATTATTTCCTTTTATCTCTAAAAGGATCCCCACCATTTATGTTGTATTTTATTTTTTGATTTATGGGAAGCCTTCTCTTCTTTCTTTTTTTTTTTTTGGAGGTGGGGTGGGGTAGTAGGCAGGAAGCTGGGAGAGACCAAGGATTGAATCTGGGGTACTGGACCACTGAGTCACATTCCAGCCCTATTTCGCAGTTTGTTTAGAGACAGGGTCTCACTGAGTTGTTTGCTGAGGCTGGCTTTGAACTCGCGATTCTCCTGCCCCAGACTCCTGAGCTGCTGGGATTACCCGCATGCACCACCATGGTCCAGTCTATTTCTTTTCCTTTCCAAGCCCATCTTCACTCCCTGCCCTATCCCCAGATAACCCTTATAACATTTTAGATATGTTTCCCTTTAATTGTAAATGTCCTTATAAATATGTGGTGCTATTTCCTAGGAATGTATGTAAAATTTATATAAATATCATTGGCTTATAGATCTCACCCTTTCTTGCCATTTTTACTTAGTTAGCAACATGCTTTAAAAAATCTAAGTTTTAATCATGTGTTGCTTAACTATGGGGATAAGTTCTGCGAAATGTATCAGGGAATTTCATTATTGTGTAAACATCACAGGGTGTGCTTATACAAACCTAGGTAGCCTAGCTTCTACACACCCAGCCTATGTGGTGTATATGTATATATTATAAGCTGATGCTTCCAGGGCCATGATGAACAACATGAGATTAAATCAAGCACAACAGAAAATGATACAATCAATAGACATGGTAAAAACAAGGTCTGTGAGCTGCCGCCTATGGCACAGCATACCGTTTTACAGTACATTTTCTTTTGAGTTGAAGGAGTACCTTCTAAAATAATGATAAAAATTATAGCAAATGCATATATCACTAGCAGTCATTTATCACTGTCTAGTATTAGGTACCATTCTATATTTTTGTACGCCTTGCATTTTGGTACTTTGTTTACACCAGCATCACCACAACCATGAGCCATGTCTTACCCTATGATGTTTCAATGGCTACAGTGTCATTAGGTCACAGGAATTTTTCAATTCCCTTATAGTCTTACGGGACCACCATTGTATATTTGATTGCTTGTTGACTGAAACATTGTCATGCAATACATGACTGTACACATATGCATAAATATATATGTATGTATACATATATGTATTCAATGCATATAATCAAGGCTATAGTTTCTTGTTGTTATTGTTATTTATAATTAAAATTACTTAAAATTTTTTGAAATTACCACTAACAAGCCTGAAATAAATATCTTTGCACATATTTTTCATGGAAATTCTTCTCTGAGAAAAAAAAAAAATTTCAGAAGTCCAAGGACTGTAGGAAATAACAGTATTTAATTAGACTAAGTACTGCAGAACTGCCCTCCAGAATGCCTGCTCCAATTTACATTCTGATGAAGGTCCCTATATAGTTTCATGTTCTGACACTAATCCTATTTTCCAGTTCTTGCTGATTAGATCAGTATAAAGTAATATCCTGTTGTTTTTCAACTTGTAGTTTCCAATTCCATAAATCTGAGCATCCTTTCTTACATTTTTTAGCTACATAGGGCTGCCAGCACCCCGCCAGGGCAGTTTCCTGCTCAGGAGGTGATGAGCCACCTGAGAAAAGAAAGTCTGAAATAGTGAAGAATTAAGAGACAGAGACAGAAAATAGATTTTAAGGGAGTGTCTTATAG
This sequence comes from Marmota flaviventris, assembly GCF_047511675.1. Classification (NCBI taxonomy): domain Eukaryota; kingdom Metazoa; phylum Chordata; class Mammalia; order Rodentia; family Sciuridae; genus Marmota; species Marmota flaviventris. The sequence goes on along the minus strand of NC_092499.1, from coordinate 51,759,688 downwards.
GTTCTCCAGTCCCGATAGGATCTGGAAAAGATCCAGTAGAAAATGGCTCAGGTCCTGCATTTAAGGGAGAGTACATCAAAAGCAGGGATAAAGTTTCAGCAGGTAGAGTCTTGCCTCATGGTATCTTGCAGCCAACAAGTTGATTGGCATCTCGGCAAGACACACCCATCTCTGAGAGGCTGTATGTCCAGGTGGCTGCAGCAAGTCGCCCCAACTCCAGTGCAGTGCTGAACCTGGCAGAGCTAGGTAGAATATCACATGTACTGAGCCATCTCAAAACAGCAAGAGTGCTGCTATGAGTTCCCAGATACTGGGATTTCCTACCCCATGACTTCCATGATAATTTGGTTCATGCACAGTTCACAGATAGTTTCTGGCAGAGGATTTTATTTCTATTCCTAATTCTTGTCCATTTTTCTATTGAATTTTGCAAATAGGCCCTGAATTTTATCAAATTCTTTATCTATACTTACTGAGATAGTCTTTTTACTTTTATTCTGTTAAGTGATAAATTATCTTGCTATATGATTCACATCCTTAGAAACACTACACTTGGTTTTTGTTGTTGTTGTTGTTGTTTGTTTTTGTTTTTGTTTTTGTTTTTTGTGGTGCTGGGGATTGAACCCAGGGCCTTGTGCTTGCAAGGCAAGCACTGTACCAACTGTACTATATCCTCAGCCCTATACTTGCTCTTAATATGATATTTGTAATACTCAGGAATTAGTCATTTTTATTGATAAAATAAGCTTATATTTTTCTTCTTTGTACTATTTTTATGTGATTTTGGAATCATAGTAGCAATCACCTGATTTTTAAAAAGACCACTTAGAAATACTTAAAGAATTTCACTATTTCAATACATTCTTCTTAGGCTCAAGACCTATTTCCAGACTCTGCAATTTATTGTTTTGATCTTCATTATGTGACTGATGCTTTTGGTTGTGAACTCATTTTCAACAACAGAATCTTCCTGCATATGTGCTCAGCTCCGTTGTTTCACCACAGGGCTTGGCAGCGTTGGCTCTCCATGTAGCAGTTTCTGAGGTATCATCCTTACATTACCACAGAAGCTTCCTTCCTGCTTTACCCACCCTGGACCCCTTCAGTCTTTAGTCCAAGGAGAAGTTGCTTTCTCCTTTTGGGGAGTGGCTAAATATTAATCAACTTCCTAAGATATTGTTACTACTATTGCTTTTGGTACTAGGAGTACTCATACCAATGTCTTATACTTGTCCTTGTGTAACTTGGACTTTTTGTATGTGTGTTTATGTGAACGCTGTCTCTCTGTCTGCTAAATTAGCTTTGTGTAGACACATATGGTGTCTATTTCACACAACATATTTTTGTATTACCAGTACTTAAAATAATGTCTTGACCCTGAGAGTTAATAAAAAAACATTTCAGCCATAAAGAAGAATGAAATAATGGCATTTGCCAGTAAATGGATAGAAATGGACAACATCAAAGCTTAATGAAATATGTGAGACTCTGTTTTCTCTCATATGTGTGAAGCTAAAACAAAAGCAGGGAAAGAAGGCAGTGGGGGAGGGGACTGGATATCATAAACATATAGGCATAATTAATGGAGTAGGAAGAAAAGAGGAGAGGGAAGAAAGGAAAGAAGGAGAAATATGGAATGAATTTAAAAATCATGTTATATGCATATATATAAGTGTACCAAAGAGAATTTCACCTTTTTGTATTTTCAGGAAGCATCAATCACAAATAAATAAAGGAGGGATCGGAAGATAAGTAGAACAGAGAAGGGAGAATGGGAGAGAAGGAAAAGTGAGGGGAATGGGGATTGAAATCAAATTCCTTGTATGTATGTTTTTGTCAAAATGAATCCAACTACTATGTATAAGTATATTCTCTAATGAAACACATTTCTGAATGAGTGAATGAAACATGTAGTCCAGGATCTTTCATGAATTTCAAAGAATATTATTTTCCTCTCCTCTCCCTGACATTTATTACAATTAATGTAGTGGTACATAGAATATATTAGAGGTATGAGAATTGAAAACAAAGACACAGAGGTAAAAATTACCCTCAAATACAAGGATGGCAATACAAATACATCAAATTCTTACTGGGTTTTATGATTGATTCTCAATGGAAAGGAAAGAGAGAGCCAAAAATAACTGGAACAATTAGCTTCAAGAACAGGATTAACTGAAAAGGAAATAAGATTAGGAAGTATTGCTCATGTTGAATTTCGTCTATTAAGAAGATATACAAGATTGGAACCTGTTGAGTAGACTTTTATATGCTATAAATAAACACATCTAAATTAGGTATTTTTCTGCACATTGCACTTAATTGAAATCATGAAGTTAGAAGCATTTTTCTGATGGAAAAAAAATGTATATATAAGCTACATTAGATGGCTGTCAACCGGATCCTGTAAATTTCCACATAGAGAAGGCAGGAACAGAAAGAGAATTAAAAGGAAACATATCATTAAAGTGGTCATCAAGGGCATTTTGTCAAAGAAGAAGGGAAAATCTAGGTATGAAGATCTACAGAGACGAAATAAAAATACCCTACATTTATCAGGTATTATAAATGTGTCACGCACTGCTCTCTGTTGTACATTTGAACAGCTACGGTTAATCCAGAATGGTCTCAAATAAAACAACTGGGCTAGTCCATTTAGACCCTCCCAAGTTCATTACAAGCGGATGCCTGATTCCAGGAGATGACAGGCAGGTGTTTTGATATTGAGGATCTAAACTGATTGAACATCTCTCCTTCTCATTCTGTTGGCTAAAAAAAGTTGCTAAGGCAGACAACTGTGAGGATAGTGAGATTCTACCTCTTGATGGGAGGAGTTTGCCAAATCACATTGGAGAGGATAGCTTGAAAGGAAGCCCTTAATTGAGCTGCCAATACTAACAATTGACCTTAAAAAGTAAAAAGCACTTTATAGTCAAAAACGCTTTTGTATGAAAGGGTTGAGGACTAAAGAAGAAAATATCATATTTTGAATTTATTTTATCAAATTAGAGCCTGTGGGTAGGTGTAGGAATTCTGTGTGCACACTACTTACGGGTACAGTGTTACATGCTGGAGACATAAGAAGGCAGCACACCTATCCAATGTCCAAGGGAATAAAATAGGTCAACAATGCTTATAATGGACTATGGGGGGCTGGGGATGTGGTTCAAGCGGTAGCACGCTCACCTGGCATGCGGCGGCCCGGGTTCGATCCTCAGCACCACATACAAACAAAGATGTTGTGCCCGCCAAAAAAAAAAAACTAAAAAATAAATATTAAAAAATGTCTCTCTCTCTCTCTCTCTAAAAAAAATAGACTATGGGTACAGTGGGGTCAGGGAATCTTCCAAGTTATATCTAAGCAAAGTCGTGTAGTATGAGTATATGGTAAGGAGAACATCTGGAGAAGAAAAGTTGAATGTGTACAAAGAAAAAAGAATGATATCTAGATGCTTTTTCTTTTATGTTGTCCTAATAATCCAAGACCTATATATGGCTACATTTTATAATATTAATTGCTGTCATTTGTTTCTTGGCTTTCTACCAGGCTCTGCTCCAATCTGGTTTCCTCATATCCTGTCCACCACTGTACTGACTCTGTCCTCTGTAACTCTTGCTGAATATGAATGAGCTGGCTTTCCCTCCAGCTATCTCATTTCTCTCTATTCCTGTGCTTCCAGTATTCATCAGGGTGTTTACATCTCACTCTCCTTAGCTTATGCTTCTCCAGACTTCAGAGAAAAGACAACATTTTTGAGTTTTATTGTTCACAAAAATAAGCAACACCAGAGTGGGGTAGGGTGGTGCATGCCTAGGATCCCAGTGACTTAGGAGGCTGAGGCAGGAGGATCACAAGTTCAAGGACAGCCTTAGCAATTTAGTGAGACCATCTCTCAAAATAAAAATAAAATAAAATAAAAAGGCCTGGGGATGTAGCTCAATGATAAATTATCCCTGAGTTCAATCCCCAGTACCAAAAAAAAAAAAAAAAAAGCACAACACTCCAAATTACTATGCTTTGAAAACACCAATAATCTAACTTCAAATTCTTATTATTGTGATGACAACCTACACTCTAAAGAACTCCAACAACTAAATGTCAAGTTAATGCTAAAAAAATGCTAGAAAATTTGCATGGGCTACAATTTTTCAACTCTTTAAAGGAACAAAGTCATAAAGGATCATTGGCAAATGGTATTCAATAATAAATAAAGTAAGGCATATAAGTACTTGGCATGAAAACACTTGTAGGTATCTATAACATGCACTTTTTTGTCTATAAAGTTTCATAATGAAACACAGACTCTGCTAATTTCATTAGGGATCTATTAAGCTAGCAGGACTCTAATACACAAATGGAATAACTGTCTTCATCAACAGCAGGAGGACAATTTACCAGAAGAAGAAACCATTTAGATGGCACAATTAAGTTATATTTCTTCTCCTTTTCTCCCAGATAAATTAAAAAGATAAGCATTAATGTTATTTATGGCTTTCAGAGTTTTCCCTTATTTTCTCTTTTTGCCTAAACTAACTATCACTTATTGTCAAGTCCCCTCTATGTATCAGACACTCTCAGCTACCTATCCAACAACAATTCCTCCTCTCCTCCTTCCTCAGGAACACTGACCCCAGTCCAAGCCCCAGGAATGGAGCCTGATTAACCTAGCCAGTCACAGTAGTTCCATTCCCCCTTGACATGGGATTTTTTTTTCCTCATGAGACAAAAGAGGAAGTCTAACAGAGAAGTTTCTATGATTATAAGAAGAGGTAAAGAAAAGCTGGTTGTGCATCCCATGGATCACACTGGCTCTCCATGTAACAACTGAAACTGTAGCAACAATCTTGAACAACTGTAAGGGAAAGAAGCCAGCAGAGACAAGACAGAACCTAGGTCCTTGATAACTCATGATATCCCTTAATGAACTAAGCTTGGAGCATCCCTGCCCTCCAGGATTTGAAAAAAAAAAATCTTATTTAAGAATTTTGGATTTGGGTATCCCTGTTTTCTATGTCAGAAAGCATTAAAAACCAAATAATACATTCTAGCTACAAACATCATCATTGCAAACTCTTGGAAGGATAAAATTGGGTATAGTAGATTATTCATCAAACTGCTCAGTACTAAATAGAGGGAACTTAGCACTATAGAATGATGAGGTCTCTATAATTTATGATCACAAAGCAATACAGACAAACCCAACCCATTATACAGATAGGTCTTCAAAATATGAATATCACTATACTGAAATGTTTTAACTTCCATGACTATGTATTTATATATATGTACATATACATATATAAATATAATGGAAAGAAGGAATATGAATTGCCAAAAATACATGAAAACATGTTCAACATCTCTACCCATCAGGTGAATGCAAATTAAACTACACTGAGATTTCATCTTACTCCATTGACAATGGAATTAATCAAGAATATAAATAATAATAAATACTGGTGAGAATGGTGAGGGAAAGAAACACTTATGCACTGTTCATGAGACTGAAACTTGAATTCATGCAAACACTATGGAGATCAGGATGGCAGTTCTTCAAAAGAGTAGGAATAGAACCATTGTATGTCCCACCATACCACTTCTTGGTATTTATGCAAAATATATAAATAAATAAAGTCATCATGCTATAGCCATACATGCATATCCATATTTATGGCAGCACAATTCACAACAGCCAAATTATGGAACAATGCTAGGTGTTCATCAACACATTGATAAACAAAATGTTTTATGTACACACACACACACAAACACACATATAGACACATTATATACACACATACATACATACACATACACACACAAACAAAATGGAGTTTTTACTTATCCATAAATATAAACAAAATCATGTCTTTGCAGGAAAATGGATGGAACTGGACAACATCACGTTTAATGAAATAAACCAGACTCAGAAGGTCAATGGACATACGTTTTCTCTCTATGTGGAAGCTAGAGGGAAAAGAGAGAAAAATGGCAGAGGGTCTCATGAAAACAGATTGGTGTAAAAAAGGGGGATCGAGGAAAAGGAGGAAGGCAGAAAAAGGGGGCAGTGCAGGAGAATGGAACTGACCAAACTTTGTTATGTGCATGTGCGAAAATGTCACAATGAATCCCACTATTACGTATAATTATGATTCACCAATAAAAATTTTCAGAAAATAAAAAAGAGAACATCATGCTAATTAAGATAAGCTAGACTCAGAAAAAAAGAAATAAAGGGGAATTTTCATGAAAATAGAAGGAGATTAGAAGAGAACAGGGGTCAGGGTAGGGATGAAGGGAGAAAATTAGAAAGTCCTGGTGAATGAACATGACCATGTTATGTTATGCGCATGTATGAACATATCACAATGAATCTCATGATTACGTACAATTATAATGCACCAATAAATCTTAGGACTCACAAGGGTAATATGAAATAATGTACATGATGTCCTGGCACATAAAAAAGTGATCAATGTTGTAGGCCATCATTATTGTGCTTACTTTAAATGGTTTTATAATTTCTTAAAGAGAGACTTCCCTGTATTTATTATAATGAGCCCATTTTCCAACCCCTAATGTTTCATTAGTATAACAGGATTTCGAGTCTAATACAGAATGAAATTCCAGGGATTTACTGAAAGAAGAGCAGCAGAAACTACTGCTCTTTGATTTTCTTACTTATCCTTACTGCTTATAACCTACAATGTTGTAACTGTGGCTGTTGTTATTTATAAGGAAGTCATGAAATACCAGTGTTGTGATGACAACATAGGGAATTCTGAGAGTCCTGTAGAAAATCTCTCCACCAGAGAGCAAAAACTCCATGAGTAGTGATCTAAGTGAGAGCTGGCAGTGCTGGCCTTGGTTTTGCCTCTGTAACCCTTAGCTCTCAGATCTTCCTATAAAATAAAGAAATTGGGAGAGAACCATCTTTGCTGCCCTTCCGAACTCTCAACACTTCATCAGCATTACACAGAGACAGACAGGATAGACTGGGTGTTAATCACATCCTAAGAACTAGGCTAAGTTCTTTATGTACTAGTTCCCATATAACCATCCCAACAGCCCTATGGGGCAGTTATTCTTTTCTTCATTGTAATGATAGAATACTCAGGCTAAAGAGGTTGGTGATTTTCCCAGCATACCAGCTGGAATGTTTATAATTTCCTATTTCAGATCCCTTATTTCTAGTCACCAACAAATGGCTATGTATAGAACAAGTCAGAAACATGTCATGATACAGCCTGGTGTGTTACTTTGCTCTCAGAATTACAGGCACCTGAGCAAAGTCCACATATCTTCCTAAAGAAAAAAAAAAATAAGAAGAAACTGTAATTATGCCATGTTTGTCAAGCTTGAAGTAAAAAGCTTCAAGATCAATTTTCCATTTTAAATATCCTTTCTTAAATCAATGTATTCCAAGTTTGCCTACCTAGAAATGAATCTTTGTAATTTTTTACATCATACTTTATATGTGTATCTGTTTTTCATAGCCTCACCATAAATTCCACACGTGGTTCTTAATGGTCAATGACAGAAATTTTTGAAATAAGTAGTACTGTATATCATTTGATTTTATGACTTTTTTGTTGTGTTTGAAGTTTCTAGTTCACTTAGCAGCTGGACATCTAACACATATATCATTTTATTTTGAAAAATGAGAGTCTATTCTAGACAACACCCACTTGCCATTCTAATAGACAGAATTACTGATTATATATACCCTTCTCAGCAGAAAGAGGATACACAATTGCCTCCCACGACTGTGATAGCAAGATGGCAGTTACAATTGGCACCTAGAGAAACAATGCATAATTGCCATCCACTACACTAACAGAAGAAGATGGGGAGAGTACAGGCACAATAGCCAAAGCAGTAGAATAAACAACCTCCGTCCTTATTTTGAGCAGAAGGGAAAGAAGGCAATTTACACTCAGAAGTACCATCTCAGGAGAAATCTTTTATTGAAGGATGACTCATATTATGTCTTTTACAAGCTCCTTTCGCTAACTCTCCAGAAGAAACAGGAAAAGGTGAATATAAAATCCAAAAACAAAGGGGATTAAGCCAGCCCACAGGCACCAGGAGAACAAATTATGGTAACTTTGCTAGTGACAATTATAAATGACTTTATATATAGTGAAGTTTTGGAAAGAAAGACATGAAATTGATATTTCCTTTGGAAGTTTATATTTTCCTAGAAAATAATATTTATAGCCATAGCCCATTATTATATGTTGGTGGAGAATATACAATATAGATGGTTTAATAATATGGGTGCTGGGCTACAAGTGATTCCTACTCCCATTTCAATGTACAGATTTTAAAATGCTTTTTATCTTTACATGTCTCAGTAATATTTTCATATTTAACATCACATTTCTCCAGGCATATAATTCCTTCCCCTAAATTTGTTATCAGTATTAGAGAAGAATAAAAAGGGGGACTTATTTTTCTACTTTTACCAATATAAATTTATATAGATAACAATCTGTTCTTGAAGAGAAAGAGAGAGAGAGAATGAAAGATTCCTGCACTGCTGATTGACAGCTATGGGCCTGGCTGCGCTAGGCTTATATAGATATTTTTATACAATGTCTGTGATTATTCTTATTTTTGAAAAAAGAAATGAGGGAGAAAAAAAACACACAATACTTCCAAGTCCCTTGAACACAAAACCCAGTCAAAGCATGAGCAGAATTGGTATTAGTGTTGTGTAGCCTCAGAAAATGTAACCACATATGTGCTCTCTCAGCAGTATAATCCATAAAGGAGGTAGTCTGCACTATCTGCAGAAGCATGAATTGTGCTGCAAGGGAGCAATATTTTTGAAGTTACAATGTTGTGATGTTTGTGGCAGGGCTGGCAGATTGAATAGGTAGTAAAAGCTCACAAACAGATAGTAATGTTTCTTTCCTACAAAGAAATCCATATAATGAAAGAGAATGTGATATAATACATCAAATTCTTAATACTCCGATGACTCTCCCTATTATAAATTTAACAAGTATCTTTGACATATTTTTATCTGCTTTTGCTTCATGTGTTTGGGTGGATGTGGGTTGGGGGGGGGGATTCAGAGTTCACTCTTACTGAAAGTAAAGCTCCTTATGTATCTAAGAAAAAGAAAATCAACAGCAATACAAATAGAAGATTACAATGCATTTAATTTTTAAATTCATTACCATATATTCTGACATTTTCTTCATTAGAAAGTCTTAGTTTCAGAATCCATAAAATAAAACATTCAGCATCACATATATATTCAAATTCCCAAAAGAACTTCACAAGGGATCAGTTTAAATAGTAGCAATATCCCTGCCAATATTTATAGAGTACCTACCGTGTAAAAAGAATGATTCCAAGATCTCTACATGTACTCTTCTCACCTAATCCCCACAATAACTCCTTAAAATCACCACTACTGTTTTGAAAATGAGAATCCAAGATTCAAGAAAATGTAGTAACTTTTCTAAAGCAGCACAACTGGCAAATTATGAAGCAGGCATTGACGTAATTTTTCCAGTTCCAAAACTCATCAACTAATGTACTTACACTGATTTCCAAAGTACCCCAAACAGGGACAAATCCAGATCTCAGACTAGTTCAACCAGTACAGGTTATGTATAGCATTCCCCAACATGGACATTTATATATTCCCAGACAATGATAATACATATCATTTTGATTTAGCTTAACAAATGTGTTAATAGGAAAATTTAGAATTGGTTAATGGTGTCATATCACTGTAAACTCTTCCATCATGATATCCAGATTTTACTGAAGATGAAAGCAATGGCAATGTATGGAAGCATTTCTATACAAAGAAAATTGTTATCTGAGACATGGACCATTATTATGTCCTTGAATATCCCTTAAAGACTCATACAATCTATTCCTTCCACTTTGGAAAAGAGTTTTAACTCTTAACAACTCTTAATATCTTTTTTTAATTAGACTGTGCTATACAACCTGTTTTCTGTCTACCTTGGCTGCCTGGAATCTAAGAACATGACACTTTTCTCAACTATTACAGCTTCTGCAGTTTAGGGTTTTTAGTATACTACCTTCTTTCTATAGATTATGAGGTTGCAATGAACTGAGGGGGTGTCCTTCATCTTCATTAGACTTCTTTTTTAGCCCACTGGTTAAAAATACTGCTGCTTAGGATTATACTCCCACAAATTCCGATTTATTGGTTTTGGATGGATTCCAAGAGTTATCACTTCTATTAAATTGCAGATGAGTCTAATGTTCAGTCAGGGCCTAGAACTTATAACACAGACACCCTGATCAGAAATTTAACAGAATGTGCTAGGATTGCCCTAGGAATAGTTTCAGCTGAGAACAAAACCATCTGATGTCCACTGTGTTGCTAACCATCTTGTCTCTGGGATTGCTAAAACAAAGCATCCCAGAAAATTCTAAATATCAATTTGCATACCACCATTCTTCTATATAAGGAAACTACAGAACCTAAGGGAAACTTCCTTTTGGTAAAGCAAAGCGTGGATCATCAACTGCCCTCAATGCTCATTTTGCCATGGAGGAGAAAGGGACATTCAACTCACCCCTTCAGGGGAAGAGTAGAAGCACTTGAATGGTTACCTACAACTATGTGGAAAGTGGTGGTATTTTTTCATGATCTGCTGAATCACTAAAGCTATGAGGAAAGAGAGCATTTAGGTAAAAGTAGGAGAAGCTGAGAGCAAGAGTAGCCAAGATTTCTAAAAATCTCTTTAATCAAGTGGACACTCAACAGTTGATGAGGACCCTAGAAGCAAATCTTTGGTAACCAAGATAACTTACTGTGGAACAGTGCACTGCAAAGTTAAGCAGAGGATCAATACCTATACTGCAACTAAGAGTCAGAATCTGGACTCTGGCCATCACATGGAGTACATCAGTGACCAATATGAAGTGAACAGCAAACTCACTTCCCACTGATCTGTGGTCACGTATATATAGATAGTCCAGCTACCCATTCCACCACATACATATCACCACTCTGGAGAGGTATGGGAAAATAGACTCCCTGGGAAAGAGAAAGCTGACCTTGCAGCTTTCTCTTCCTCCAAAAAAACTATGTCCATCCCAACTTTGCTGAAGTTAAAACTGATCTTATAAATTGGGAAGTGGCTGATATTTGACTACAAAGAAAAAAAATCACAGGATTAAGCTGATATTTAAACTGAAATGAAGCAAAACATAAGTCCTCTTCTTAAGGAAGTTTAGGTTATTCAAGTCCAAGAGCTGTCCTTGGAGAACTTCATATAAGAACTCCTCACATTTGTGCATATGTAAGTGGTGACTCTTCAACCAAGCTTCTCCATCTATGACACTGTCTTCTGAATTTGGAGGCTCTTATTACTCATGTTTTAAGAGTTTGAGATGAGTTGTTTTTAATCCTTCAATTGAAAACTGCTTCAAATTATTATCAGAAGGTCACAATATATAAACAGCATTCTGACATCTATTTTGATCAGCAATGATTACCAAGATGGGTGACTAGAAAGCATCTAATAAACGTAACAGCTCATTTACTACAAGGATATATTACTGTTATTACTTGGGATCTTACATGTAATAAGACACTATATCTTTGAAGTTCTATTTCTAAGTAGTCAAAAGCTCAGTTTCTGGATTTAGAAACATCTGTGTTCAAAGAGATGTCCTACATCAAACTAGCTGTGTGATTTGGTAGGTATTTACCCTAAAGTGTAGTTCTTCATCTATAATCAGAAAACTGATGGGCACCTATCAGGTTACTGTAAAAATCATAATGAATATGAGAAAGCTAGCATTCTGCATAGTAGTAAGTGCTTAATACAGCAATAATCCAAAACAGGAGAAAACAGTTAAAAAAAAGTAGGAAATGTAAAATTTAAAACACTAGTAGAAGACAGAAAAAAAATGGGTCTCTTAGTCTTCACTGCTTCTGTAATCCATGTTAGTTTGCAGGTCACTTACTATCTCCATTCCCAGTCTACAAACTAAGGATGAAATAAAAAAGTATTGTAAGAAATAAATCCTGTGATATCCACAAAGTGAGTAACATGGTGCTGAGTAGACTGTAGGCCATGGTACTTGTCAGAATGGAGCTCTTTCCCACAAAGTTAGGGGGTATAGAGCTATAAAGTATCTGAATTAAAATGTAAATGTGAGGTCTTAATTATTCAAATGTTCAGTGAAAGTCAATTATACTTCCATTAAAATGCAAATACACATTTGAGTTCCTGCAGGGGTACATTACTAAGAGGAATGGGCTGCAGAAATGCAGGGAGAGGAAGAGTGGGATCCTTATGACCAGATGATAGGAAGGAGGAAAAAGATCAGGGGTGGGTGCTGTACTGAGAGAGAGAGAGAGATAGAGAGGTTTAAAAAGTAGAAGCTACTAAGGATGTGTTCAAGCTGACTGGGAAAAAGGGAATTAATTTGATAGAAACCAGAGAAGGAAAGAAGTTAGTTCTTGGGCTGGGGTTGTGGCTCAGTGGTAGAGCGCTCACCTAGCACACGCGAGGCTCTGGGTTCGATCCTCAGCACCAAATTAAAACATAAATAAATAAATAAAAATAAAGGCATTGTGTCCAACTACAACTAAAACAAATATATTTTTTAAAAAAGAAGAAGTTAGTTCTTCTACAGGAATAGCTCCTCTGAGAGCATAAAAATATGTTGGCCAGCTTGAGAACTCAAGAACTCAGCCTGGTTGCCACTATACTCCAAGAGTTAAACTGGAACCATGACCAACAAAGTCTCAAGACCTCAGAGAAAGAAAACAGGTTGTAGGTAATGCTGTGTATGAATTTCTTAGGGCTGTTATGACAAATTACCACAATGTGGTGATCTAAAATAACAGAAATTTATTTTCTCACTATTCTGGAGACTATGGTCCAAAATTAAGGTGTCAGCAGAACCACTCCAGCTCTGCAGGTTATAAGCGGAATCCCTCCTTGCCCTTTCTAGCTTCTTGTGGAAGCTGACAATCCTAGGTGACTTGGATTGTGCTCATAGCACTCAGATCTCTGCCTCTGTCCTCACAATACCTTCTCCTCCATGAGTGTATTATTCTCTTCTCTTATAAACACCCTTGTCATTGGATGTAAGGACTACCTGGGTACTCCAAGATAATATCTCAAGATCCTTTACTTAATTATATCTTCAAATATTCTTTATCCACATCTGATTCCAGGGATTCACCAATGAGTATATCTTTGTAGGGGCCAGAATTCAAACCACTGCAGTCCAAAGATTTACATCTGTCTTGTGTACAAAATAAACTCAGCTCATCTCAACATCTCTCAAAATATCAGCTTGTGGTAACATCAATGGTGCATACAAAATCCCATCCAATTGTCATGCACTGAAAAGTCACAAATCTCATCATCTAAATCAGGTATGGTTCTAACTTTAGGTATGATTCATTCTGAGGCAAAATTCTTCTCCATCTATGGACCTACGAAATTGAGAAATAAGGTATCTGCTCTCAAGACACAGTGATAGGAAAAGCATAGGATCACAGTTACAGACAATTTCATTGCAAAAAAGAAAGAATTGGAAGGAATAGAGAGGCCTCCTATTCCAAGGAAGCTTGGAATGCATCAGAAGACATCCTATTAGGCGTCAAGCCGTCCATGCTCACCTAACAACGAAATTCCTAGTAGTGGCAGATTTTGCGATTTGAATAAGCTGAAAATTTCCCAAACATCAAGTGCCATTTTCTTTTCCCTCAATAGTTCTCTCTTCAACTTATCTCCTCCCTTTTTCATTTACTATCATCAAAAAGAAGAAACAGGCCACACCTTTAATTCTTTGCTTGGAAATCTCAGTTAAATATCCAAGTCTGTGGCTTACAGTTCCATTTTTATAACCTGTAGCACAAATATCACTTCTTCTCCTGTTCATAATCCCATAATTCCACTTCATTTCCTTCAGAGCTCTTAGCTGAAATGCTTTTGTTCTTGGCATCATAGGCATTCGCCAAGATGATATCTGCTCCTCATTTCCTCTGAGCACTCTGTGGAACCTTGGCCTTTTGAATTCTGAACTTCAAAATTCTCTATGATTCTACCCATTATCCAACCATAAAACCACTTCCACGTTTTTTGACATATAGTACAGCAGCACTATACTTCTCTATAACAAAATCTATTAATTATTTTTCTGTGACTGTCACAACCAATTATCACATATTGGATGTCTTAAAACAACAGAATTTTATTCTCTCACAGTTCTGAAGGCCTGAAGTCCAAAGCAAATATCTAGGTAAAAACTCTTTCTGGAAGCTCTGAGGGATAACCTTCACTGTCTCTCCAAATCTGTGATAGCTGTCAGCAATTCTTGGTTTCCACTTTACTGCAGTCTCTACATCCATTTTCCCATTGCCTGACTCTCCTCTTCTGCCACATCTCCCCTGTGTGTCTATTAAATATATATACTAATTAGAGTATATCTGCAAAACCCACAACCCTCATGAGGAAAAAAAAAGGTAGGGCAGGCAAGGGTGGGAGATCTGTAAATGAAGAGGAAATGAAACAGCAAATATGTAGTTAAATCGGCCAGTGATCAGTGGTGTAGATGCTTGACCATCAGGAAAAAGCACTTGTTCTTTTTTGCATCTCACCTCCATTCACTCACTGTTGCTATAAACCATAGCAACTTTCAGGTGTGCACTTCAGCCAACATCTATGTCCACAATGTAGATATCAGGAAAGGGTGGGGGACAGCAAAGAAGACATACTGCACTGAGAAAAGGCCTGGGACTTGAGAGTATGTGTAATGATGCAATATTCCTGCTTAGGCCCATGCCTTGTGACAATCACCAAAAAAGCTTAGGAGATTTTTAAATTTTTTTTGTATTATTGGTTGTTCAAAACATTACAAAGCTCTTGACATATCATATTTCATACATTTGATTCAAGCGGGTTATGAACTCCCATTTTTACCCCGTATAGAGATTGCAGAATCACATCGGTTACACATCCACGTTTTTACATATTGCCATACTAGTGACTGTTGTATTCTGCTACCTTTCCTATCCTCTACTATCCCCCCTCCCCTCCCCTCCCCTCCCATCTTCTCTCTCTACCCCATCTGTTGTAATTTAATTCTTTCCCTTGTTTTTTTCCCTTCCCCCTCACAAACTCTTATATGTAATTTTGTATAACAATGAGGGTCTCCTTCCATTTCCATGCAATTTCCCTTCTCTCCCCCTTTCCCTCCCACCTCTCGTCCCAGTTTAATGTTAATCTTCTTCTCTTGCTCTTCCTCCCTGCTCTGTTCTTAGTTGCTCTCCTTATATCAAAGAAGACATTTGGCATTTGTTTTTTAGGGATTGGCTAGCTTCACTTAGCATAATCTGCTCTAATGCCATCCATTTCCCTGCAAATTCCATGATTTTGTCATTTTTTAGTGCTGAGTAATACTCCATTGTCTATAAATGCCACATTTTTTTATCCATTCATCTATTGAAGGGCATCTAGGTTGGTTCCACAGTCTAGCTATTGTGAATTGTGCTGCTATGAACATCGATGTAGCAGTATCCCTATAGTACGCTCTTTTAAGGTCTTCAGGGAATAGTCCGAGAAGGGCAATAGCTGGGTCAAATGGTGGTTCCATTCCCAGCTTTCCAAGGAATCTCCATACTGCTTTCCAAATTGGCCGCACCAATTTGCAGTCCCACCAGCAATGTACAAGTGTACCCTTTTCCCCACATCCTCTCCAGCACTTGTTGTTGTTTGACTTCATAAAGGCTGCCAATCTTACTGGACTGAGATGGTATCTTAGGGTGGTTTTGATTTGCATTTCTCTGACTGCTAGAGATGGTGAGCATTTTTTCATGTACTTGTTGATTGAGGAGATTTTTTAAAAGCCAGAGAAAGGGAACCCTCCTGGATTGATAGGCTTTCCACTTTTCATCATGTTGTTATCAGTTCCTAGATACTTTAGAATTCTCTTTTAACATTCTCTCAAACAGAATTGTGCCCACCACATACTACCTGCCCATGGAAACCCCCACCCCGCCACCCTCTGCACACACACACACACATACCTGCTGGCAGATGGCTCTGTCACTCAGGTTCTCAAGATACCACTGCTCTGCTCCTTGGAATTTCTAAAATCAGACTGTTGTGATTGGTAGACTGCATTCCATGCTTCTCTGACTAATGATCAGTGTTCTTTAGTGAAAATTGGAAAACAGTATTATCTGAGGAGGAAAAACAGTAAACTCTAAGAATTAATAAGAAAATTAATGCCTTAATGTCCTGGAATCTTGTATTTTTAAATAAAAGAAATAGTTTTCTTTTAGACCACTGGAATTTCAGTCTAGCATGGGCTTTTATGGTTAATTTATAAAGCTACTAAAACAGAATTTTACCAAGAAAGCAAAAGAACATAAACTCAATTAAGGTAACATAGTCATCTCTCTTAGTATGTAAAGCAAGTACATCAAAAGGCGACCAAACAGAAAGATGTAGGAGCAAGGTCACATCTTCCAAAGGCTAAATTAAGATAAATTTTAAAAGCTCTCTTCTTAACACCTTGCTAAAGAAAATTGCATTTCTTTCTACTATATTTACTAGAGTTGCTGTGCTTCCTGCCTTTAATGACCAACCTCTTTGACCATGATCTGCTGAAATCTCATAAAGATGAACTTCAATTATAAGCACAGCACAGTGCCAGGGTTGCATAAGCTAACTGCAAACAGCTGTCCGGGGTACGATGCCTAGATGAGGGAGCCACCTCTCTTATTTTAGCTCTGCTTTAGGACTGTCCCTGATTGAACTGACCAAAGAGTAATTTTTTCTCTAACATCCTTCTTTTCATCATCTTATTTTTTTTTCAATTCACACAGAAATAAGATAAAAAGAGCTAAGGCTTCTAGTCTTGCTGTATTACCCTGATCACGTTAAGTGACCTTGGCTAGCTGGTTTCTAATGTTTCTGCTGCCTAGCACAAAACAGTGGGACATTTCCTCCCTGCAGAGGCAGTCCCACAGCACTTAAGGCTGTGGTGATTGGTTGTCCTGGTAAGTATTTTATCAGCTCAAAATTTTCAAGGATTACATGTGCAACACAAGGTTAAGATACATGTCATTACAGAAATAGACTCAGATTAAAAAAAAAAAATTCTCAGTACAGAATTAGAAGCCTTTAATCAGAATGCTCATACTAAAAAGGAAATTTTAAAAAAGCAAAAAAAAACCCTAAATCAATAATGTCTATAACTTATCAAATATTAGCTATCAGTTTAAATATTTTGAGTTATTTCAAATACCTGCCAGCATTGCTGACCTTGTATTTCAGACCTCTCTCCTTTATTTTCACCTATAGGCTGATGCTACTAGCCCCTGGAACACAGCAGATCACCTTACAAATCTTTTATTTAATTTCTTTACACTGCTGCTTTTTAAAACCAGTCACGTTAAAATAATAGAGTACAAGCTAACACCACTGAAAGACTAGTAAAAAATATATAATCAATGATGAGATATTAATGACACTTAGAAATCCATTTTAAAACATCCCTCTTTAATAGCTTAGTTATCATGATTAAATTTCCTGTCAATCTGAGTTGATTTTCTATGTGTCCTGCCATCAGCCTGTCAATGTTCCCTCTGATGCTGCTTCCTCTGAACTCCACCCCAAATATCCAAAAACTTAAGGGGTTTAGAAGAAAAAAAATCATAATGAACTACTCAATTTCTTGAAATATTCTTCTGTTGGTAAAATTTTCATTATATGAAACATTAGTTTAAAAAAAATTAAACAGTTTCATTTTAGTGAACCCATATTGGAAAGGATTGAATTTAATAGAGAAAGAAGAGTGCCCTGGGCCCCTTTTATCCTCTCTGCCCTTAATATCTTGAAAATTTTGTTGGGTTATTGTGAAGTTTAAGATTAATTTTAGCTAAAATTCAGGAGACATTTGAAATATAGAGAGTTGAGGAAATATGAGTCATTACTTCTCCGTGACAGATATGAAGGACCATACCTAAGTCCTGGTTGAACTCCCACTACTTCTCTACCCCATGATACACAGGGGACCAACATGGGAACAGCATTTTCATTAAAGAGTGTGACTCTCCTGTGGACAGAGTAAGGAAATATGATTTTTTATAACTGTACAAAGAATAATTGTGGTAACCCCAATAACTAATTAATTTGACCTACCCAGAGGGTAAGGCCCGATACTTACAATGCTGAGTACCTGTTAGTGATGAGACTCGTGATAATCATGGTTCCAATACCATCTTACACTAAGTGCAGTATTAATTCAAGCTCAAAGTTAGATCTCAATGACTAAAAAGAAGAATAAATATCTCCAACTCAAATTGAAGGATGGGACTTCATAAGTCGAGTCTACAAGCACTCAGGAATGGAGCCATGGACTCCAAGCCACACGTTTTTACTTTGAAGATCAACTGACAATAATGACATGTTGGCCCCACAGACTTTTGTAAACTTTACGGGGATAAAAATATCTAATCTATTTGGCTTCAAAAGATTGCTAAGGCGAATAGTTAAAAGAGTTTTATTTTTCTACTCCAGGAGAATTTACATTCCATTTCCAAGTTTATTTTGTGTCTATTCAGTGAAATATTGACTATGGCCAAAGTCACATACTATTTCCATGAAGACCGAAAGTTTTGTCAGAGTTTACCCAAGAAAAATGATGGTAAAATTATCCATTTAATTCATTTAAAACCATGGCCTAAGAATCCTCACACCTTAACTAATGTGTTTACCTCTTTTACTTACTTCTGGATGAAATACAAATACTTTACAAAAAAAAAAAAATGTGATTCTGTAATGTATGATCTCAAGAGTTATTGGATTCTAACCAATAACTTCTAATATGTTTTTAATATATGTCTTCTAATAGGTTATTAATATAGGTAAGAGGAAAATGGAAGATTAATTACATTTGAATTATATAAAAGTCTCTGAAAGAATATTCAACATTTAAAGCAAAGTGTAAGGCCAAATCAATAACTATAAGATAAAATTCAGAATTGCAATAATATATTTTATAAGCAAAGCATAGAAGATGGAGGACACTGAAGACACAGATATTTTGACTTGAACAACATGACTAGGCAGTTCCCTCTCTGTGATTGAATATCAATACAGCTTTTTTTTTTAATTCAGCACTTCTTCACTGAGAGGTTTTTATATACATAAATATATTACACATATATAAATATATCAATTGAGGAAAGAGCCAGATGCACAATCCCACATCCAGAGAAGAAAAATCTTTCCCAGAGAAAATAAATCTTTCCCAGAGAAGACAACATTGAATCCTTTCCTAAGAATGTCCATTTAATGTACCTTTTAAAATAATGTTTCTATTAAACAGGAAGGAAGCATTTTAAGTCATTTTTGAGTCAAAAAAGGAAAAGTAGGAGGAGGGATATTGGATGAAAATAATCAGCTCCTTGTTTTCCAAACTTAATTAATGGTCTATTATAAGAAATCAACTCATTGTTTGCCTGAGATCTGCAGGAAGCACTGAGAGAAGGATGAACTGGTGCCCTAATCACTATCTCTGCCTTACTTGGGCCTCATGTGAGTAACTGCCATGCTGAAGGGTGATTCTATACCCTGAACTCAGAGGGCCTCTGAATTTCCAGTCTCCTTCAGGATAAGGACAGGACCATCATGACATTTCCATCTAAATACCAGAAAGACTACGGTAAAAGCAAACATGAAGGAAACTGGAGGGGAAAAGCCCATCTGCATAAAACTACTTAATTTCATCTCAATTATTAGAATTTCAAAATAGCTCAGAGGAAGCAGCTTAAGACCACAAATCTCTAGTGGTTATGAGAAATAACATTTCTTAAAATTTAATAATACTACATCAACTTGACTTTTCCAATTTACTTGAATCACTCTTAATAACCCAGTTTTATTTTTAACCAATCGTTTACATTTTATTGGAGAAGGTTTATGTTACAGAAAGGGAAAAAATCATGAATAGAGGAGTTGTTCTTAAATTTGGGATTATTAGATTTTTCACAGGAAAAAGTGCGTATTTAACATTTTTTCGTACATTTATAGGCCAATTGCATAATGTCTCATGTAAACTCCATCAAAAGATGAGCATTTAATGGAATGTGTCAAAAATGCATTCCTTCAGTTTGGTTAAAAATCCCATCATAATTGCAATGGTGCCACCATGTGGCAAAGCATGTGATTTCTTAAAGCATAACCTGAAGGCTACATTAAGAAAATTCACAGTCTAAAGACCAGACTTAACAAATGAGATTGTTATTTATAAGAGCTTGCTGTCTGCCTTTGGCTCATTTATGACTTCCTATTTAATTCACAAGACTTCTCCAAGTTCATTTGCAATGTAGTTCATTCAACATTTACTGAACTCTGGATTCTGCCAGGCATAGTATCTAAACTTGAGAATGACAGGAACACACAAGACAAACACTGTCTCTGCTTTCATTATGCTTACTCTCACAAACTTTTCACTAAATTTTCTGACTTGCAGCTTAATCAAAATCTAATCATAATAAAGAAATTTCTTCTTAAAGCTACAAAATCCAGTTCTGCAAAAGATTAAAATATCAAAAGATTTTTTGCACTCTTTTCAAACAGCCACATATATTAAAGCACTTCTAATTGTGATCTTTAACCTTTTGGACAATTGCATAGCAGTTCTTTTGTCAATACTAATGAACCACTGTGTATTTCTTGTATCACTACCAGGCAATTAAAGACATGCTGAATAATGCACTTTTTAAAAATGGTCTGTGCCCACCTAAATGACATTTCAAAGTGGTATTGATTTCAGGAGAGTAGCAAAAATGGATCATTTTAGCAAAGGAAATTCTGCCATAAGTGGATCTCACTGAGCTTGTACCTATTATCCTACGTATCAAAATAACCAATTTCAAGCACTCAATGAATCTTTTTCATTAAAGTAATTTAAAACTCTGCTATTATTAGAATGCCATTATAGGAAACTCCAAATGCTGCTGTCAATCATCTGAAATTCAGCAAAATGGGAGCAACAAAATAGAATCAAAGGAAAGAACCAAAAAACATTTACCTTAAAACTCACAACCTTGAGACTCATGGGTGGAATACTCCCCACCAATTAATCTTTTCAAACCTTACTAAATATAATTCATTTTCAAATGAATACCCCATCAACAAAATGTTTAGGAGAGGAGCCTAACACATCATTGCCTGAGGATGACAGTTAAATGTTATCAATAAACACAAAGATGAGCATTTTATGCTTTATTTTTTAAGATACCTCCTGAATTATAGGAGAACTTTTCTCTTTCGTGAAGATAGTGAGGACTACATATTTCATAAGGTTAGAGATGGATGTTAGAAGAAGAAATAATCCCTGAACAACTAGAGCTTTCCAAAATCCATGTGCAAATGAAATTATGCAAAACAACTATATACCCCTTGGCTTATCATAAAAGGTAATACTAAAACAGCTTCCCTTCATTTTTCTCTGAACTTATTGCAACAATTTTTTTCAGCCATTCAGGATTAAACCTAGGGAGCCAGTTTTGACTTCTTCTTCTTTACTATCTAGATCCAATGTGTTCTGGGTTCTTTTAATATACCCTGGACTTGCTTGAGACGTAGTTGACAAGAGCACAAGCTATGAAGCCATATCACCCATGTTCAAAGCTTATTTCCACTGCTTTTACTTCAGTGACTGAGTAACTGCCCACGTGACTTTCCTCATCTATAGATTAAGGACAAGCATATTTACCTCAGTTTTTTATGCCTTATTTTGAGACAGTTTCTTGCTAAGTCCTTGAAGCCTTGCTAAATTGCTGAAGCTAGCCTTAAACTTGCTATCCTCCTGCTTCAGCCTCTCAAGTTGCTGGGAATATAGGCATGCACCTCTGTGCCAGGGGGCAAGTCTCTATTAATACAAGAGAAACTCTTCTGATGGTTGGAGGCTGGAATGTATGAGATCAGAGTTAAAAGGTCTTCATATAAATAGTGCAGGCTTTGAGAATGGGTGGCTCCACAGTCAACTGTCAAACATAAAGGATTAAAGCAACTGCCACTACCACCACCAAGAACAAGGAAACATAGGCTTTCAATTGACTTTAGCTCATATGAAAGTTTAAGTTTGCTCCAAAAGCATCAATTCCCCGAGGGCTTCTAGAAGCCTTCTGTTTGTACTCTGACAGGAAATGGTGGCTCATTTTTTTCCCTTCAGCACAGAAGTTTTATACTCTAAGATACACTCTCAGAATGGAAATGGAGGGCCAAGGCACAAGGTCCTTGTCTCTTGTGTTATATTCTAAGATTCTAATACAATATATGGATTTGGTATTGATATGTGAAGATTCAATGAGTGAATGTTCAGGAAGTACTCAGAATAGCACCCACCACACAATAAAATTCTTAAAAACACTGGGGACTCTGAGGTCTATCCCTTAGATATATTTCCTGAGTCTTGATCACACTGCCACCACCAAGTCCTTCCTTCAACACCTCACACCTATAATTGTCTGTCATCTTTTCCTACCTGAGCCCTGTATCTTCCTCTTCAATTAGATTCTGTGTGGGCCCCAGTGCCAGGTCATTCTAGCTAAATTACCAAATCTTATCATTTGATTGAAGCTTACAATGATATCCTAGATAGTCCTTAATAAGAGAAACTATCTAATGTCTTACTAGTATTGGTGAAATCCAATTTAGCCTTCTATACAGTAATTATAAATTGAAAGAATAAAGTAGAAGATGTCGAACAGAACCTACAGAAAATGTGTCCAATTATATAGGCCACCATCTTCTCCTCTTACTAGCAAATCACTGGGACAGCACCTCTCACTCAGCTTATCATTTTTAATTCATATTTCTTCATGTTAACTTTTTTTCTGTGTATATGTTTTTAATCTCCTCCCAAAGTCCAAATTCTTTAGTAGCTGAACCAAACTGTCTTTTGCATCTCCTCTTTCAATAATTAGCTGAGTCCTAAGTAAATAAAAGACCTAGAGAATGTTGATTACGTAGCAGAATGACATTTTGAATGAGATATTAATGTCAATAAATAGCAAGTATAAGATTAAATTTTTAATAAGCAACACTAATTTTCCCAATATATTCCTTCCTTTCCTCCCTCATCTTGACTTTGGAAGTATGGAAAACTCAACAGTTCTAAATTTATTTTATAAAATCTTAAGCCTTTAGGGGAATTTAAATGTTTCAAGAACTTATGATACAGGTATCTGTGGAATGCAGAAATTTTGCACACATACACACACACACACACACACACATATATATATATTATATATATATATATATATTATATATATATATGATACAGATGTATATATATGATATGATGCAGACATTTTGCACACATACACACACAAATATATATATATATATATGAATGATATGATATTCTTAACTTTACCTGAAGTGAAGAAACATCCCTAACTCTTATGAAAGACAGGAGGAGGAGGGAGAGGAAATAAGAACAGAGAATCTGTCCACAAAGGGAAGCTTTTGCTGAGGTAGCCAAGGAGGTGCTTCAAGGCCAGACCTGAGGAAAGCTGGGGCAGTGCAATTCCCAGACAGAGGAGGCCACTGACACACACGAAGTGTCCTGTGTAGAGATCGTGACTGGACCCCAAGGGTAAAGTAATCAAAGTGACAATACCAGTATATCTAGGGGACTTGTATGATCAAGAAATATGTTCCCACAGTCTTGTCCCCTTTTATTCACTTTAAAACATTGACACGATCCAGTAAGAACAAGAAGTTAAAGTCCAGAGCAGGAGTTCTACTGCAGGGGGAAGGAAGTCATAAATAGATTTCAGGGGTTGGGAGGGTGATTGTTCTTTTTGTTGTTGTTGCTGTTGCTGTTGTTTTGGTTTGGTTTAGAAAAATTGTATTTCTTAAACTCTGAACCTTTGAGCTGAGTCGATCTTGCTTCATAAGATTTATAGCTGTATCTGTGCAACATCTTCTAATGCTATCTAATATAATGACATTAGGTAAGTGTCAAGCAGGTTACAAGCATTATCTCATTTGATTCTCACAGGACACTATGAAGAAATTGTTATTTTGCCATTTTAAAAAGAAGGAAAGAGACTCAAGATATTACTATGCCCATCATTATTTATAAATGGCAGAACTTAAATTCAAATCTATATATGCTTTTCTCCAGAACCCAAGCTCTTTACCACCACCCCTTCCAACCTCAGATGCCTTTGTCAGCTACTGAGAAAAATATATATTTCTCCATTGCTTACCCAGAACATACATTGGTCACTTATCTATAATGAATAGCTTCACTTTATGGAAGTACCATGAATGTTATTAGGTGACTTCATGTCTAGAAAATAAAGTATTCTGATGAGAAGCTACAATCAAATCATACTAATAAATAATAAGTAAATGTATGCAATATTGTATAAATGAAATATTAATCTCAATTATAGGAACAGGAAATAAAAATTTTTAGATGACTAAAAGTTTGATTCCAAATAATTTCAGCAACTGCAAAACTCCTAGGATCTCTAGTTGGTAGCAAATGTATTGAATCAGATCATTTTCAAACTAAATGAACCTTGGGATTATTTAAGGTATTGATTTCACAGACAAAAACAGGTTTCATGGGAGTAGACAAGACCAAAGATTTTGAATATATAGTAAAAGAACTGGAAGTCAACTCCAAATCTCCTGACCACCTGGTCATTAGTATTACTGCTCTGATATTAAATAATTATAGGAACCCAAGTATATTTGTAGAATACAATTCAGTAAGTTGAAAATATGGTGTGGAGGATGACTAGTTGCAAGAGGAATAAGTGACTAAAAAAACAAGTTATTTATTCATGCTGTTTAATGCCAAAATAATTTAAAACAGCAAATAGTGTAATGTGGCATTTTTAGCAATCATCTCTAAAACGTCATCATTTGTCTTGCTAGAGTGAGATGAAGCACTTTACACAATCGCACTGAAGAAAGAGAAGGATTTCTCATCTGAAGATGATAGCATAAGAACAAGGATAACAGAGAAGATATTTTGTGAATATCTATACGAGGAAATTTTTCAGTAGCAGTGCATTAATCAATACCAATTGGATATGGTGAGCTAGCAATGCATACTTTATTTAACCACTTAACATTTGACTCCAACCACATAGATTCTTACTGTTAAATAAACTTGGAACACTACACAGCTCATAAATATATTTCCTTGAGTGTGCAGTAGAGTGTTTAAAGTTAATACATTTGCAAGAAACAATCCTTTACATTTGTTATTGCTTATTACCAGCCAATTCTGTGGCATCCACATTCAGCAAACAAAAGGGAGAATAAAATGTAGGCAATCCTAACTCCACTGAAGACAGTTAAGTAAATGGTAATGTTTAATCAAAAATGTGAAGAGAAGAAGTTTGCCTGAACTGCTGATGGTGTATAGCTTGAGGTGCAAAAAGGGGTTCCATTTACAGCTCTCATTGCACATGTACCTATAAGCTCAATTCCCTCCCCTTTGCACACACACAGATTCCTATATATGTGTACTAACTAGAGAAAGTGCAAGTGCCCAGGGGTGGGGAGGCAGGGAGAAATTGGCACCCAATGGAGAAAAAATAAATAGTACAATGTACTAGATGCTTCAGACAGGAATGGCAGTGGACACTAGTTCATGAGGTAATGGTTAAAGTGACTGTTCAACAAAGCATCCTGCTCCATTAGTGAGGACAATCCAGTCCTACTTCCTCTAGTCCACAAGTCTCTTCAAATCTTTGACCTTTCAGGTAAAAACTCTTTTGATGTTTGGGACTTGTCCACCTTGTGTGAACTTATCCCAGGGCAGGGGCCCAAAAGCTTCTGTTTCTGAACTGCTGGCTGTGGGGAAGAAGTCGTACCATGGATCTGAACCATCTGAGAAAGGCAAGAAGGAGCAGCAGAGCTGATCAGAGGAGCTCTCCTGCTGGTAAGACTGGCTGAAATCTTGGGAGCCCAAAGACTGAGCCCAAGTTTTCTATTCTTGCTCACTCAGAGAATATTTCTAGGTATCCCAGTTCTTCAAAGAAGGTTATAGACATTAGTGCCATTTGCCAAATATCCCTGGTTCTTTTGCCTTCTGAGAACATGACAGCATTGCCTTTCCTAGCCTCTTGGTGGCTCAGAGGTGACACATGACAAAGTTTGGTCAACGAGTTAGGGCAGAAGTGACATGTATCAGTTCTAGGGGAAAACATTCAATCAACCATACAATACTCTTAAGAGTACTCTGCCAAGATGACCAGTAATGCCAAGGAGTAGATGTAGAGAGAACAGGGTGAAAAATATTTTACTGCTATAAGACTTGGGGGCTATTTGTTACTGTTGTATGGCTTAGCCTTTTCTTACTGATACAGAGGGCAATTTTTCTATAGAATTGATTATCTCCTTTTCTGAACTTCTTGAGAATAGAAGTGGTTCAGATTTTCGAGATTTTTGGATTTTGGAATATTTGTTTAAACTCTACCACCTGAGCATCTTCATCTGAAAATCTGAAAACCAAAATTCTCCAGATTCTGAAACTTTGTAACTACTCTCAAAAAGTTTCAGATTTTTGGGTTAGAGATGCTCAACCTGTATTAAACTCTGTTGAAAGTCCTCTAGACCTTGGAAGATTATATTTATCCTCAAAAGATCCACTAGTTTTTCAGTTCACACACACAGCCACTCTCTAGGCTCAACACAGCATTTAGAGGGCTGAGTCAGAACAGGTATGATAGCACCAATCACCTAACATACTTAAAACTACTTGCTTCCCATCCCAATTCCTAACTCAGAGTCAGGACTAGCCCACAGGCCCAATCTTTCCCTACACTCTTGGAAACACAATTTCAGGAGCCCTGCTGTACCTTCCCACATTGGAACTTGTTCAGAGCCTCCTTAAACATACTAATGGATCCCACCCCCACCTCCCAGAGTTCATTCATGAAAGAGTTGGTTTCCATGAATCTAGGAGGGGTAACAATTCTCTTTTCCCCAGAGTAGAGTTCCCACCAGATATATGTTGGCTTAACTAAAAGGTTTGTTCCACGAATAATTTCTAATAATTTGTTCATCTGTATTTGTTTTCTCCAGCTACAAGGAACAGTGGGAAAAGAAATTAATAGAATACCTAGTAAACTTCTGGCTATCCCTGACCATGATTTTCTTCTTGTTCATTTCCATGTACTTGACAATTACATTAAAGTTGTCACAATTACATTAAAGTTGTTTGTGCAGGTATGTGCATATGTGTGGTTTCTGGCTCTTGGTCTTCTCTACAAGATTTTAATGTACGCAATTACAAAATCAAAAAGGTTTTAGAAACTGAACATTTTTTGTAAGTCAAGATGTGGCAAAAATCTGATTTGAATATTCAACATTCATGTTTCATTGCAGAAATAGTAGTTAATTTAGTTACAGATCCCCCTGGGAACATTATGTAATATACAGTTATGAACCATATTACCTTTTAAAAATCAGAAACACAGATGGTCCTAAGAATTCCAAATAATACATTATGGACCTATATTTCCTATGACAATTTCACCCATCAGGCAGTTTTCATATCTACAGCAGTTCTCTGTGAAATCAGACACAACTGTTAAATTGA
The DNA here is from genome assembly GCF_047511675.1 of Marmota flaviventris. Lineage (NCBI taxonomy): Eukaryota > Metazoa > Chordata > Mammalia > Rodentia > Sciuridae > Marmota > Marmota flaviventris. Next base: position 51,732,063 of record NC_092499.1, on the reverse strand, counting down.
CTACAATTGCATATCTATTAAAATGTCACAGAATTTTGACTCCTTATGGACCCTCATAGATCCATTCTACAATCAGAAGGTCTTTAGATTATGTGTGTATGGTAAGCATAATAATAACCCACCAAAGATGTTCATATCCTAACACCCAGAATCTGTGAATATGCTACCTTACATGACTAAAGAAAGTTTGCATGTGATGAAGTAAATGATTCTGAGATGGAAGACAACCTATCCTGGAGTGTTATTGATTGGACCCAATTTACTTGCAAGGGTCCTTATGAGAAGTCAGAAAGGTCAGTCAGAGAATGGATGTGAAGACAGAAGCAGGGGTCAGAAAGAGAAAGAGAGATTTGGATGGGTTGAAATATGGAAGAAGGACCCAGGAGTCAGGGTATGCAGGCAGCCTCTAGAAGCTAGAAAAGGCATGACAACAGATTCTCCCCTAGAGCCTTCAAAGGAACAGGCCAGTAACATCTGCATTTTTAGCCTAGTCATACCACTTTCCGAAACTGAAATAAATTAAATGTATGTTGTGTTAAGTCACAAACTTTGTAACAATTTGTTATAATAGTATTAGGAGACGAATGTATTGGAAAATGCAGTTGGAATGAAATGCCCACCCTAGCTAAACCAGAATAAGGCAATAACAAACTTCTTACATAAGACATGAAAAAATATTTTCCTCTAGAATTTGGAAGTCCTTTTCCTAATTTGAAGTGGAAATGACATATCACAAAGGATGTATAATTTTTCTTCAGTTTTTTTTTCTTTGGTGAAATTTTTGAAAATCAAAATGTGTACGAAATTGAAAATGCTTTAATTTTTTATTATTTAATAATTCATTAAGTTGTAATAATTTGAAGTATTTAATAAATTAGAGGTTCAAGAATTATATCCATATAGAAAAGTCATTAATAAGTACATGATAAAAGTGCAGAATAATAAATTATAAATCTATTTTTAATAACTGTAAACATAGTACTTTCCTAAGTATAAAATAAAAACACAGGTCCTTTTATTTAAAACTGTCCACAAATTCTGAGAATATTAGTACTTAAATCATATCATTCATCTTATTATTTTAGCCATGCAGAATAAATATCTAAGTTTTATATCTGTGCAGGTCTCCACTACTGCCTGAATCATTTCTTTATTTCAGCTCTGGCTTTTATAAATACCTGCTAGAAAAAAAAAAGCAGGATTCTCAGAATTATTACAATTTGTAAGAAACCATTTTCCTACAAATTAAAAGTAGAGGTGTGTGTGTATGCACTTATAATCACACATAGATTTTGAACAACTCTATTTAAAACTATACAAGAGGCAATGGAATTGATCAATGCAATTCACTTTAATTCTCCAACTTCCTTTTCTTGGTAGCTCAATTTACAATTGATAATTAGAGGGAAATTGTCTTCTTTCTTAAAAATAAAATAGAATTGCCTCATGAGCAAAAGCAACAGGACAACAGTGTCACAAGCCTTACCTGCCCCTCCTTATCTTTCCCATTGGTTTCTGTGCTCTAGTTGTACCATTTCCACACTGAACCCCTTCCTGAGAGAAAAGCAAATCCTCCCATGGCTTTTCTTTTTTTTTTTAATCTTTGCAAAAATATTTATTTAAAAGCAGAATAGAAAATGCTACAATTCCTCATTTAATTGATAAATGAAAAGAAAATCTTACCCTCCTCTGTAAAATCATGAAAATGTGATAGCATCTAAGTTTTATATAACAAAGATAATATAAGCAAATCATTAAAAATTCACATGGAAAACAATGAAAAGTTTATCATAATACTTTATAACATTAGAAAAAGCAAATATGATTGCAAATAAAAATTAGAATATTTTAATGGGATTTTGTTTGACTGATGAATTCTAAATTACATGTAAAATGGAATCAGATCAAGAACAATTACTCAAGAACACATCTGAAGTTTGATAGATGCAAAATTTATTAAATAAGAGTTTGTCCTCCCTCTGAGTAGTTTATTATCCTGACCAGTAGGTATTAGTTTTATTTTATGTATTTATTTATTTATTTATTTATTTTAGGTTAGCAGGCAGATTTATTTCTTTGTAAAAGGATCCATACATAGATGTTTCTGTTACTGGAGCGCAAGAGTTAATAACATCTCTGCAACCCAGTTAACACTTGAAAGAGATTTTTTTATTAGCAGCTGCACTGGTTTTCTGAGCAGACATAATTAAGTACCACAGACTGGGTGCTTTAAACAACATATGTCTATTTCTCAGTTATTAAACTTAGGAGACCAACATCCAAGTGTTGGCAGGTCTGGTTTCTCCTGAGGCCTCTCCTTGGCTTGCAGATTACTGTCCCTTTGTATGTACAAATTCCCCCCCTTTTTAAAGACACCACTCAGATTAAGCCCCATCTTAATGATCTCACTTTAAGTTAATCATCTCTTTAATAGCCCATCCCCCCAAACAGTCACACTTTGAGGTGATGGCTTCAACATAGGAATTGGGAAATTGGGGGTAGGAGAAATGACAAAATTAAGTCCCTGACAGATGTTAAGGAAAGAAGAAAGACAAAGTCAGTCAGAGAAATTAAACAGTTCAGTTTCAAGAAATGTAATGTAATTATTGTTGTACTTGCTGATGTTTTTGTTAAACTCCATTTTAGCTAATTTGCTCTTAAAAACTGGCCCATTCCATACTGCCCCCCAAATAAATACAATATCCAGATCTTAGTATCAAGGTCTAGTTCAGAGCCATGAGCTCCCCAGCATCCTTCTTTGTTCACAGATCCCAGGCAGCCTAGTATGGAGGATAGATACCTCTAGGACCCCTCTTCTCAGCCACTGTGATGCCCCATGATCCCAGAAGAATTTTAATTCTAATGCTCAACAGCACACTCCCATTCCTTCCAGTTTCTGATATGAGTCACAAGCTTCTCTCCTAAGTGAACAACACCTCTAATAGGACCTTATCCTTAGGAAGTGACTCATCCCTGTGGAGGGATGAGTGTTACTGACATCCCAGACTAAGCAACATAGCAAAAATCTCTTAACCAGGCAGTAGAAAGTGTGCTATCAAAGGAACTACACAAGTGCAAACACACATAAGGCAGGAGTGAGTATCACAGTCAGAATTCAAAATAAAATAAAAAAAGAACTGCTATTACAAGAACTTGCTATAAAACTAGTCGCTATGAAATAAGCATAAGATATCTCTCTTATAGTATATCTGAAAAAGAATTAGTCATAGAAGAAATTATTAGAATTTTGCTTTCCAAAAGTCTAAGTTCACTCCTGAATTCCTCAACCGGAATTACAGTGAGGTGCTTATATATAGACATGAGAAATTCCACAATCCATAATCACAGCAGGTACTAACCAATGCCACAATATATTTATTATATGATCTGCTTCACATTTCTCAGCTAACACTTCACATCCCATTTAAATTATGAAAAACCTAAAATTTCAAAGAATCGCTTGCTTTGTAACAGTATTTCTTGATAACATCAAAATAATCAAAACATCAATATAAAACAGTATTTTTTTTCTTTCTCTTTGGCTTATTCAAAAGAAAGATGGAGGGAAATGACTCTTCAAATTATCATAAAGATTCTCCTAAACTCTCAAGTTTAAAACTATAAATATAATAAGCAAATTTCTTTAGGCATTAGTATCTATATTTTAAAATCACACAAACAGAAAGATTTATGTGGATTTTTCAAACATTTAGAAGGACATCTAAATGGGACCAAATAAACATGCTTTAAAACATGGGACTCTTTCACAATGATAGTCTTCTTAGACTTCGCCTGTATTTATGCCATAGAATTACAGACTCTCAAGGTGGGGAAGTAACAAAGTTGCTCCAGTTCAGTCTTGAACATGATAGAAAACTCTCTGCTATGGAATCCCTGGCCCGTTGCAATCAGCAGATACCTGTATGTCACCAATGGTGAAGAGCTTGCTCATTCTTAAGCAACCTAAAGAATCACTAGTAGAGGGATAGAAATAGGAAGAATTTTTTTTTGATCTGAGTTTCAATACGGTTTCAATTTAGCAACACAGAGATATTTGAAGACATGGGAGATGAATTGGACAAATAAGGACTTTCAAGTCTACCCAAAGGACTATTACCATAGCACAAGTATTGACGGTTTGAACTACATTGATATTAAATATACTAAATGCAAAGATTAAAAAGTCTGGGGTGAAAGTGGCAAACAGATTAAATGGAATTAATAGGACTTGGTGAGGTTCTATGCATCACAAAATAACTCTGAGCCATTTTATTTCTAAGTATGAGATAAAGTTACTTTGCCTCTGCTACCATAACTCCAATCCAGAATACAAGATACCAACATTAACAGTAATTATAATCATAATAACTAACATTTATTGAATATGTACCATGTTCCAAGCACTCTTCTAACCACCTTTCAGGTATTTTTTAATTGAATCCTCACAACAATCTTATGACATAGGTCTATTTTTTTTTTTTTTTTTTTTTTTTTTTTTGCCTAGGGAACTGATATTCAGAAAGATTTAAAAATATTTCAAGATTACTCAAAGCCAGATGATCTAAAACAAGAGACTAAGCTGTAGTTCAATTGAGGCAATTTAGGACAGACAAGGATAAAAAGGAAAGTACACACAGAATAACATCTCATTCAGTTCTCATTTCCACTCCCTTCTGTATCCTCCTTCTTCCCTGGATCATCGTCTGTCTGTATACAGAAAGACAGTTGCCTTATAATGCATCTGAATGGTTGGGTTTATTTCTAGAGATATTCCTTTGGAGACAAATGTCCCAAAAGAAACAGGCCATTTACTTCATTAGAATGGAGCAGGTATACATGACATAAATGTTTTAAATTACACTTCAATGCAAGGTGCTACCACTGAAATTAATATTTTTTAAAATATTGTAAGACATTAACATTGAAGAAAATTGAAAATTGATTTCCAGCGACCTTATTTGTGACTGTGAAATATACTGGGAAGCATTTCTCTGGGAATGCTTCGAGGGGAGCGGGGGTAACAGGTTCTCTGTTTCCCACTCTTAGAATGCCCTGCAGTTTCTCCTAGGAACTAGTAAGATAACTAATGTGCAATGCCTGGTTGTTGTGAAAACTTCTGTGCAAAGACACAGAATGCCTGGCTGCTGTAGTACTGTCCTTCATGAGGAGGCTCTGTGTTAGAATCTTAACAACCTTGACCTTGATCACAGGCACACAAATCCTGGGAATAAAGGAACTCTCTTGTTAGACAACCACAAAATTTCACTGAGCTTAAACCTGCAGCACAGAACAGTAACTTTATACAATGGAATTTCTTGTGAGCTCCATAAAGCTCCCAACATTGAACATTGCAATTTAGTATGTAACTGAAGAATAAACTGAATAATGTTGCTAAGTCTGTAACCTGCCTAGTGATACAATGAACAATATGTACTAATGATGCCAATGACCTAAAGTAACCTACAGATAAAATTAAAGCTAGCAGCTCAGGTGAGCAGCTTTTGTTTTGCCTCTGCACTTTGCTTCTGTCTCCTTTTATTTTCCTTACACTTATTACTTCCATTTGTTCCTTATGAGTTAGAGTTATTTAGATTTAGTGTTTCAACACATAGACTCCTTCCTAAGAAAGAATGCACATATTGCCCAGGAAATACATCCATTTTTCATGAGGTAATTCATAAAAGTCAAAGAACTCTCAAGATTTAAACCATCCATTGATAAGCAAATGTGCCCTGATGATGTAAACAACGAACTAAGCAACAGAGTCAAGGACTTTGTGCAAACTTGCAAGAGAATGACAAAGGTGGAATGAGTTACCCAGACCCTGGAAACTGCACCCCAAGTTGAGGAAGGAACCTTTCAAAAGTCATCTACAGAATTCTCAGCCACAGGTCCTTCCTTGCCCACGCTTCAACACCTCTAACTAGGCTCTCATTATCTCCCTTTGGAGTCAAATGCCTAATGAAAGAGCCTTCAGTTAGGCCTCGCTGGAAAACTGCTAACCTTTTGAGCTCTGATTCTTCATTTTGACAATTACTTAGATACCCTTAAAAAGATTACAAACAGCCAGGCACAATGGCCCAGGCCTGCAATCCCAGTGGGGAGGCTGAGGCAGGAAGATCAAAAGTTCAAAACCAGCCTCAGGAGCTTAGCCAGCCTCAAGACCCTGTCTCAAAATGAAAAGGGGTTGAAGATGTGGCTCAGGGGTTAAGCACCAGGTTCAATCCCTGGTACCAAAAAAAAAAGGGGGGGGGGGGGGAATGTATAGGGGGCATAGGGATGAGAACAGTGTCCCTGCTTTGGTACTTTCCTTGTACTGGTGATAAAAGAGACATCATGTGGTGTGTAAAGTGACATCATGGTAGCAGTGATTAGAGACCTAGGAAGACCCCTCAGGCTCTGGACTGATTTTTGTGACTGGATTCTTCCTCCTTGTTTATTGCTTCTACTCTAAAGGGCCTCAGGCTGTGTTGATGATGTGGGTGGGTAGTTCTGAGGAACTCTGCAGTCTGAACAAATGAGATGACAGCAGATGTTTCCCAACATTTCTGCATAATGAAAAGTCAAGATCTTCTCCCAAAGTTACTGAACTTCCATTTCAAGTCCACCCTCACATCATCTACCAGAATTATTAATAATGATAGTGGAAAGTCCTGTATAAAAGCTAGCTATAAATATGCAATCACTAAAATATTGAGGCATACTTCAGGAAAATGAAAAAATCATGGGTCACAGAGGTTACTTCTGTCTTTGCAAAAGATGTAGATAAGATTCAGATATGAACATGTGTTTACAGTTCATATTAGCAGACTCAGGCAATAGACTTCCAACTACTAAAAATATGTCTTGCCATATGCTATTATGTTAAAAGCAAAGTATCTGGAGCCTGTTGAGCTGGATTTTAATCCCAGATATACCCAATACTTATACAACCTTGGGCTATTTTTTCAAATTTATCCAAGTCCCATGTTTTATTCTCCTCTATAAAATGTAAATAACATCCAACTAGCACATTGTTTCACGATTAAAATAAATAATACACATAATGTTGCTGACACTATGGTGGTAAAGCTCTCTATTCTTTCCCCAGCTCCTATTTTCTTGCTCAAATGGTAAGTAGCTCACCCTTGCTTTTGACTCAAACAGCATAGAAGACAACCCTTCAGGGCTGGGGATATAGCTCAGTTGGTAGAGTGCTTGCCTTGCATGCACAAGGCCCTGAGTTTAATCCCCAGCACTAACTCTTCATCCCTAGAGGTATAACCTCTAGCCCACAACAAACACCATGCATTCTGTAAGGATGCCACTACTCACAGAAACACCTGCAGTGAAGATTTACAAAACTCAAACCATAGTCTTCTACCTCAAAGGATCCAGATTCTGATCCCTAGGGCTTCATCTAGCTTGTATCAGCACCAAAATTTAAGCCTCTGACCACTATTTTAGAACTTAAGGTCCGGCAGCATATATCATCCTGAAGCTAACCTTGCAAAGTTTCAAGTCTTCCCAATCTGTTTCCATTACACATTTCCCTTGGAAATATCATGGCCAACTAAACACCCCCTGCTCTGGCTCTAGAAATCCTTACTCTTCACACCAGCAGTCCTTCAAGTATACACATCCACAAAACACCTTGGTTTCCCTTCCCCAACTCCTTGTCTCAACCTCCTACTGATCCTCCTCCTCTCATATCTTTCCATTATGCCCCCAGAGGAAAATATTTATACTTTTATGAATGTGGCTTTCCTCTTTTGGGCTGGTAAGCAAGTTGAGGGCTCTGCTACCTAGCCTCAGTGATAAGTGGAAGCTGTTCCTCCCACATCCATAGCTGTCTGTCTGAGAAATATTTACAGAAGCTCCTTTTTCTCTAATTTGGCTGGGAAACAGGCCCACACTATATATGTGGCCCAAAGAGAGTTATTTGATGTTGGCAAGACTGTCTCCTCATTTGCAGAATGGAAAAGATAATGGTAGGTGTCTCTTAGAAAGGTCTTATGATTAAATGAAATAATATATATAAAGCACTTTGATCTTAGAAAGCACTCAATAAATTATGGCTATTATTCTCATCATTCACATCATCTCTGTCATGATAATTGCCATCTAATACTTAATTGCTTTTAACAGATATAGCTTTAGCACAGCTATACTACATCTGTATTTCTCTGAATTCCCCTGGGGATAATAAATGCACAATCAGATAGGAACCTCTTAATTTTCTCCTTTTGAGGTATTTTCCAATACCAACAACCAATTGTCTGGTTTTCTGGATACCATATGAACATTTAACAATTCAATTCAATTCTGGAACTAGCAGCCTGAAGCTAACACAGACCCGAGAGCTTAAAGGCTTAGTCCTACAAGACTGTCCCCAACTTCAATGCCAGTTGCAAAATCCCAGGTCAATCTATACTTTCAATCAACTATCTATAAATCTGAGATTCCCATAACCTCCTCCTCATGTAAAATATTTTGCTAGAATGATTCAGAACTCAGAAAGGTGCTTTCTTATGTTTACTAGTTTATTATAAAAAACAAAAGCAGTCAGAAAGGAAGGTATCAGAACCTAACTTCTGTCTTATGGAATTAGGGTGCATCACCTTCGTACACATGAATTTACAAACCCAGGAGCACTTTGAAGCCCATCCTTTAGGGATTTTTGTGAAGTTTCATCTTGTAAGCCTGATCTGTTATTATTTCAATATCCAGCACCTCTCTTCTCTCAGAGGCTGGAAAGGTAGGGCTGAAAGTTCTAGGCTTCTATCAAAACTCACTCTTTCTTATGATAAGTCCCATTCAGAAGCTATTGAGGGGACCACCAAGAGTTCCTTCATTACAACAAAAGATGCTCCTATCAATCAGGAAATTCCAAGAGGTTTGGGAACTCTGAGTCAGGAACTAGGGACAAAGACCAAATAGTAGAACAAAAAACATTCTAATAAAGTCTCTCACTAGGGTTTTAGGAGATGATGTCAAGGAACAAGAGACAAAGACCAAATACATACAGCTCATGATGCCACACTTCTGAAAGCCATAGGGGGTCTTACGGAAGCTCCACAGTATGTTCTCAAAACATTGTCAACTTTACTCAAGAAAGGAAGAAACTAATGTGCTTTAGTTGGATTAAATGTGTTTTTGTCACCAAAGAATACATAAGCCATAGGAAAATGTATGACTCTCTTCCTGAGGGTCACAAATACAATTAAACTGGCTTTCCTCTTACAAAGCCAAATGGCAAGCACATTAGTGAACTGATGACAAGCACATCCAGCACTTTGATTTATGTTCTATGATATAATCTCCACATGAAAAATAAACCATGGAGCAATGGGGGCCGCAGCACTCAGAGAACAATGGGCACTTCTAACAGAAGCAGCACTCTTGGGGGAGTGGGTTTTGCTTCAGCCTCCAGAGTCATGCTGTGCCATCTTGTCCAACTGGAGGCCTTTCACATGACCCACCTCGAAGGCTGAGTGTGTAGCTGCTGGAGTGTTGGTATGTCAATTTTCTTCTTCAAACACAACATTTTATAAGTTACTTTATCTAATATAACAATTGCTTTAATCATAACTGCATTTACCATACTTGGGTAGATGAATCTCTAAAAAATGAGCTTAAAAATAGCCTGCCAGGGATGTCTTTTAAAGAATAAGATTCCATTAAAACAAAACAAAACAGCTAGAGAGCCAATGAATGTAAACAGGATCTAGAAAAACTATATGGCAATGAAATGAACTAATAACTGAGACTATGAGGTAACTAAGTGGAAGGACAAGACATAAAATGGTTATAACCTGCTTGGCTACTCCACAATAGTCAATAGAAAAATGCCAAGAGGAATTACATTATTCAAAATGCCAAGAGCCAGAACAGTACAATTTTATATTTAGTGTTAACTAAGTTATGGATTATGCATTTTCATTTGGTTTATTTCAGAAGAGTTTTTTAAATTTTCAACTAATCTAGGTTGCATCTTGAAGGAAGGGACTTAGTTGTCTTTACAATTATTAGTTCCTGCACACACAAAAGTAAAGGACATTAAAAAATAATACTACTTTATTTTATACAACTTAAAGAAAGGAAAAGAGAGAGAGAGAGAGAGAGAGAGAGAGAGGGGCTGGGGTTGTGGCTCAGCAGTAAAGTGCTCAAATGGCACATGCGAGGCCCTGGGTTCTATCCTCAGCACCACATAAAAATAAATAAATAAAATAAAGGTACTGTGTCCATCTACAACTAAAAAATAATCTTTGTTTTAAAAAAAGGAAAAAGTGTGTGAATAAAAAAAACATATGAGGCTCCTTAGATATCTATGGCTATTAGGCATCACTTGTCTATACTGAAGAGTTTATATTCCAGGATATCTCTTCTCCCTTCTAAGCCAACTGGGATGGTTGGTCATCCCTGGAGCTAATGAGACATACATTATTATTCATCATTCTATTAATTTACTGATCTACTTTTTAAAATAGGATATTTATTATCCTTAAGCTTCTAGTTTTGTGATTTTTTTCTTCCCCATAAATTAATTGACAATATCTAATATTCTGTAAAAAGAATATTTGTATTAGTGCAGAACCTTTGATGGAATTCTCCCTTGTTTAAAATGTCCAATTTTATTTCAATTCAAACTCCAATTATAAATGAACTTCTCTGATTTCACTATTTTGGCTCTGCAGAATTTCTGGAACTCTAAAAGAGAAAGCTAATAAGTTCTACCATTATTTGAAGTTAAATATAGGTCTCTATACAGCACAGAAGTTAAATATAGGTCTCTATACAGCACTTCAGAAAAGGTGACAAGATCTACCTTTCCAAGAAAGGACTCCACAAATTCACTCTTGTAAAATTTCATTAAGTACCACAACTGATAAAATGGATCTATTTCCACAGCTTCTAGTCTAGGGAATCCTAGAGATGGGGAGGTTTATGTTGAATAGATGCCCTAGTGGCTCACCATGAAGACAGGAACTTAGAAACCTTTTAATGTTCCATTGCAGGACAAATATTTGACCAGCCAAATATGCAAACAATATTTATTTCCATCTTGTTCTGAATCACATGGAACTTATGACCACAGTATATAGATTTTTTTCCCTAAGTTTTCTGTCACAAGTTGATTATCCAGTCCCTTTAATTACCATTTACCAAATTTAAGATTTTGGTAATTTAACTTAAAATTATTAAAATACAGAAAATATACAATTTTACAATACTTTATTCAAAATACTCAAAACTAAGTATTTGCCATTTTTTCTGATCATTTCTGCCCCAAGCGTTCTGGAAAAAGTAGTTAATTTCATGTTAAGATTTGAGTTCTCAGCCTCTGACTAAAGAATATTCACCTGCCAGTATTCTGACCTTTTACTGTGCCAGTAAGATGATCTTTGCCAGTTACTGAAGATGAATTTTAGCAGTTTCAGTACCTTGCAAGGGAAATGATGACCAATAAGTACCCTAATTAGTTCAACCTTTAGTTGTAGCATTAGTAATTGACCAATATAAATGTTTAAGATTCCAGACTCTAAAGCCTGATTGCTTGGGTTGAAATCTTGCTTTTATCACTTACTCTCACAGGCAAGTTAATTAAACCCTTATTTTTTCTTAACAATATAGCTGAGATAGTGATAGCACCCATTTCAGAGGTTACTATTAGAAATAAATGAATTAATACATATAAAACTGTTAGAAGAATGCATAGTACCTAGTAGGCCTTTACCCAATGTTTTATTATTTGTTAATATAACTATTATTTCTATAGAATCTATTATAGTTTGAATAAGAGATATCCCCCAAAAGATTCATATGTTAGGCAATGTAGGAATGTTCAGGTGAAATGATTAGATTAGAAGAGCTATAAATTCATCAGTGGATTAATCCGTTTGATGGATCAACTTGAATGGCCTACTGGGTGGTCACTGTAGGTCACTGAGGGAGTGCCCCTATGGATTATACTTTTTCCCCTGGCTCCTGTCTGTCTTGCTTTCTGGTACCATGAGCTGAACAGCTTTTCTCTGCCACACCCTCTGCCATCATGTTCTGTCTCCCCTCAGGCCCAGACAATGGATTTAGCTGACCATTGACTGAACCTCCAAAACCGTAAGGCAGAAATAAGTTTTTCCTCTTCTAAGTTGTTTTTGTCAGCTGTTTTGATCACCAAGACAAAAGGTCGACTAACACAGAATCCTTAATACTTTGCTTAAATGATTAAATTATATCTTCTTAGCAATGAAAATTTATGATTACACAATAAATTAAAATGAATGTTTTTCTTTAGGAAAATAATACAAACTTCAAATATAGTTTAAAAATAAACATGTACATAAAAATGCACCTTATTCATGATATATATTAAGAAAGAAAAATAAGGTCAATTGTATTAACGTTAAAAAGCTAGTACAGGGCCACAGTTGTGGCTCAGTGATAGAGCACATGCCTAGCCTGTGTGAGGCACTGGGTTTGATTCTCAGCACCACATATAAACAAATAAATAAAATAAAGGTCCATCAACAACTAAATATATGTAGTGTGTGTGTGTGTGTGTGTGTGTGTGTGTGTGTAAAATACAGTTAATTATCTAAAAGTTAAAAGATGTCAAAAATTCCATTGTGGATAGGCATTTAACTTATAGCAACAGTTTCCAAGTGGATTTAACAGTCATCTTTTCCTCACCCTCATAGGAAATTATTTCTATTTTAACAAAGTTTTCCAGTTTAGAATCAGTCCTGCTAAAATTTAAGCCCCCAAATAAAAACGTATCTACATATCAAACAATGCTTTTAAGTTCAAATTATATAATGATGGTCCACAGATTAGACAATTTTTTCAGATCATGCTGAATAGTTTTTATTACCACTCTTTCCTATAGAATATAATTGCTTCTTAAAATGGCATAAAAATGTGCATAAAAACTGTCTTCTGGGTATAAATTATTTGGCAGAAAGATTGTTTGGCAGATGTTCTTGAAGAAAATAATAAATTTCTCAGTGTTTTTACTAAAACATGTGGGCTGATAGAACATTTTCTCTGAAAAGCAAATACATTAACAGATCATGTCTGGGATTCATTGGGTGAAAGAATGCATTTATGTTTTTGATGAAATCTTTTAGAAATACTAAGAATATTTAACTAAAGGGTAGTTACATTTTCACCCTAAGGTAATTCTGCCAGGTGAACTAAGACTGAGAATCCTTAAGAATAAAGGTGATGATGAAAAAAATTATTATTGAAAAAAAAATTCCTAAGTATTAGTAACACTCAGGGATAATGTTAAATCTTTAAAAGGGAATTGTCCACACAAAAAAATTTTTATTAGTCGCCCATCGTGATGACATTGTTTAAAAAAAATAGAGCCTTCCAAAAATGAATGACTTACAATCATAGTGATATATTCCCTAAGGTCTGAGAGTCAACTGTGGTTCCACTGAGTCAGGCTGAACTTTTTTGGCTGGGCAGCTCTGCTTCAGACTGTGGGTCAATTAGTTTTGACATAGGCTTTGGGCTGGGTTCAGTTCTGCATTACATATATGCAACATAGGTCCAGGTTAATATCCTAGCCACTATGTAGGGTTCTTGTGAGGGATCCATAGAGTAAAAATTAGGGCAAATACTTTTAAAACCTCAGCAACTGTTACATTTGCTGATATTTCATTGGTCAAAGCAAATCATATGACCAAGCTCAACATCAATGGGACAGGTAAAGATAAATATTCAACCCACATAAGTCCGTGGTGTCCTACCTGTATCTTATCAGCTTCCCATACTCTAGAGGTGGACCATGATTTCCATATCTTTGATAATTGGCTAGAAATATCTGTAATTATGGTATTGACAACAGCCCGGTTCAAAACCTAGTCAGCTCCACAAATTCTCAACCTTAAGCTGGTGACTCCAATTAATGACAACTTTTGTAAGATCTAGCTCAGAGTTCAGTTATAATACACTCTTCCTATCCTTACTTTTCATCTTCTCTCAGTAGGACTGCTGCCTGTTTGTTGAGTGCATTGTGGCTGAGGACTTCTGGGGTAGGAGTCTATAAAAATTTGCTACAATGCACACCTGGAAACTTACTCTCTTCCTAGGCACTTTCTTAACCAACTTTACTTTTTTCCATGTACCTAATTTAGTAAAGGATTATTCTTATGGTCAACTTAATATATAAAATCATATTTTGTATTTGTCTTCACAATGTTTGAACTAAGGTAAGTAAAAATAGGCAGTTGGAAGAGTTTAGGTTGTAAGCCATTGGCCCAAGATCAAACACTTTAATCAAAAGAAAGACTAAGTAAAGCCAAGTTTTATCCCCTTTCCTTTAAACTAGCCTCCATCTCTGCCTCTCCCTGCAAGTCTGTTTAGTTTGTACTATGGATTGAATCCTTGTGTACCCCCAAATTTCATCTGTTAAAATTATGACCCTCAAAGTGGTAGTGTTAGGTGAGGCCTTTGGAAGGAAATTAGATCATGATCATAGAGCTGTCATGAGTGGAATTAAGTGTCCTTATCAAAGGGATCCCCTGTATCCTATGCATATGGCAGGAAGCAATGAAAAGCTAGCAACCCAGAAGAGGGCAGTCACCAGAACATGACCGTGCTGTCAACTTGACTCAGTCTTGCAGACTCCAGAACTGTGAGAAACGGATTTATATTGTTGAGAAGCCACCCATGGATGCTTTGTTATAAACAGCTCAAACTAAGACAGTGTGCTATACTTAAAATCTGAAAAGTTGCCTGTTTTTTCCCCTCAAATGTTATTTACTTAGCATATTCAATGAAATATGAGATTAAAGACTTATCAGCTTTTTAATCATCTAATAAAATGTGAAGTCCTTAAAATGAATCTTATGATATTCATTAACGTGTTTGAAAGAATAAGATTAAACATTTAATCTTAAGACTCCTGTTTCCATTCTTATTCTTTCTTGTAACATAATTTTTTATCTTCACTGACTTGCTTCCACAAATATAACAAATGCCTTCATGTCTGCAAATATTTTCTAATTTTTAATTAGATCATTAGACTTGAAAGTCCATACTTTGTTGTGTTTCATCTGGTAATTTAATCATGCAACAACTACTGACTGGGCATTTTTTGTGAATAAGCCTGTGCTAGGCATAAGGAATTCGACATTAAAGATAATGGTCTTGGCCTTACAATCTAGTCTATAAGATACCCTTAGCATTCAAGCAATTTGGAGGGCTTAGAATATTCTACTTTTGTCAAACTTTAATCTCTGGAAACATTATTTGTCTACTGTAGTTTTATTCACACAGTGTTCCCCATAGATTCTGCAATTGCCCTAGTCAAGTTTTGCTTTAACTATAATAGAAGGAACAGTTCATTTTACTTCTTACTATTGACAACTTAATTAAATATCCTTAGATGAAATATTGTTGATAAATATAAAATACTGATATGTAAAAATACACTTGTAAATACATTAGTCACAACATTTTACTTTGATTGCTTATCCTACTGTTTTACCCATGGGAAGTTCAGAAATTCTTATGATTATTATTCTCTTTAAATTTTTAAGAAACATATGTAAAATAATTGTCTTTAAAAAGTCTGTTCCTCTGAAATTCACTAAAATTCAATATGTTCTCTATTAGGAACAACTGTGAAAAAAATGACAATTTTGACCTATATATCCTTATAATAGAAACATTTGACATAGATCAATACTTCTTGCAATTTATTTTCTACTTTAAATAGTCTAAACACTGTGGTTGCAAAGTTTGATATTCTTCTCTTGAAATAAATGGCATTTCTCATAATACTGAATAAATCTTTGCAGGGGCTAAATTCACATACACTTGTAAAACAGACAATTGAATGACAGCCTTTCTCTTATTTTCATTTTTAGTTTTTAAAGCAAACATTCAGATGCCTTTGCATTCTGAATTATTACATTACATAATATGAAGTGAAAAAATATAGTATTTATAACTTGACCAGTTTTGATCTCCAAAATGGCAATACTAATGTCTCAGCCTACAGTTATTTGTCACATTCTCATCAGAATGTGAGCTTGTCAAAGCCAGGGACTGTACCTGATTACTCTTTGGTTAAGCTGCATGTTATAAGAACTATTTAGATTTGTTGGCTAAAGCATCCTTGCTACACCATTTGGCACCCTTTGCAAGACTATAACTATGCAGAATCAGTCACACTAGCCTTGACTTCAAGTAGCTCCTCAAGGGTTTGTGTGGGGAAGCCAATGAGAATATGTACATGAATTCCTGAATGCAGTGCCTGGCACACAGCAAGCCTGTACACATTAGTACTTATTACTAATATTATCATTTTCAAAATAGGGGTATATACAAGATATAAGTGATAACTTATATAAAATTCTGCCAGGAGTTATGAAAGTAATATATCAGCTAAAGCTTCCAGGAGGTTTCTCAAAAGACTGGTAGTTTTCACAGTTACATGCAGTAAGGTTTAGTGCAAAAGAGTTATGGTAAGTAGCCAGTATGACTGGAAGACAGGGAGGGCCTCTGCAGATGAGGTTGAAAGGATGATTTAAAGTATCCAACACTGTTGATATGACACACTGACACTTGCAAATGAGCTCTTGGGGCATTTAGAAAGAAACACCTATAAATTGTATATGATCATTCCTTCTCTTTCATAAGCAGAGTTATTAGAATTCACTGAAACACACTCTCATGTTTTTGACTCTGCATTGTATACGTCCATTGAATATTCATATACTGTTCTCTCAAGATTTCTAGTGTTATAACAAATTGTATATTTGTTAGATATACAATTGAAAATTTGGGGCAGTGCAAATTTGGGGCTAAATGAGCATTACATTGTCAATAAATATATCTGTTTCTTATACTAACATGCTATTTACCTTGATACCCTGTACAGTCTTAATGGGAGGAATTAAAGACATATTAGGACACTTCAATCATTGAAACATTAAAAATTTTTGAAAAGGAAATGATTGTCTTTTTTTAATTGAATTCTCACAGTACTTACTGTGTACTGGGACTGTTCTAAGCACTTTTTATACGACCTTATCAAATTCCCACGTACACTTTGAGAAGTAACATTATCCCCATTTTATAGACACAGAAACTAAGGACTACCTCAAGTAGACAATCTGCCCAGTATTCCACTAAAAAAAAAAAAAGAGCCACATTTAATCATAGGTATGTGTGACTCTAGAATCGCGACTTGAGTAATTCATACCTGTGAATAGCTGGAAGCTGTTTTACTCGCCTGGATATTTACCATGGCTAAAACTTAGTAGAGGGCCTGCCATTGCTATCCCATCTCCAAATGCAGCTGCCTCCGTTTTGGGACACCATGGCCACCACCATTGCCATCTAGAGAAACAGCAGCCTCTATCTAGGGACAACATCCAGGGCCTGGAGGTCCATTGTCAGGGTGCCTGTGGGTTTAGTGGCACCTGAGGTCTTCCTGCTAGGTGTGCTGGTGGCCACCATCTTGCTGCAAAGGCAGGAGAAAGCCAGGTTGTCCCCAGATTTGTGAGTCCTAAAGTGTGCAGGGACAGACAGGGCTGGCTATAGCAGGTCAGAGAGTTGAAACAGGGTGTGAGGACATTTTGCTCTGTTTGCCCAGCCAGCCAGTCCAGCATCCTCTGGATTTCCTGGGCCCACTCGGGCCAGCACGTGCTAGACCCCGCACCATCCCAGTCCAGGTCTGCCTCCCCAGTTTAGAATCTATCTACCCCTGGTACTGCCAGGCCTGGCATCAGGGCCCTCCTGCCCCCGAATCCCCAGTCTCCAAACCCCTCCCTATCCACTAACGCAGCCGAGCACTCACAGCTATGTAGCCAGTGCACACCTCTCAGTGCCTGGTCCTGATCTGCCTGAAACAGACTAGCTCTCCAGACAGGTGCACAGGTCCAGTGCTTAGCCCTCATGAGTGCCTGTGAGAGAGATGCCTAACATCTTAATAGGAGCTATGTGGTGTAAGGCTATATATTGTTTGTATTGGGTGCTATTAATATTGATCTCCTTAAAAGAGAGGTACTGAAAAACTTCAGGGACTCTATAAGTCTACAGGGTAGAAACTGTACTACCTCAGATTTCAACAGTGCCAGATGGGAAGACACACAAACAACATGAAACAACAAGGTAATAAAACTCCCCCCAAAAACCAAGATGCTCTAATAATGGAATCCATTCACAACACATTAGAAGAAATGTCAGAGAAGGAGTTCAGAATGAACATAGTTCATTAGTTAAACTGATTCATCGGTTAAACTGATTCATGACATAAAGGATGATGTAAGGAGTGAAATTAGAGATAATTTCGGTAGGTGAAAGATCACTGAAATAAAGAGATAGAGTTTATGAAAAGAAACCAAGCCAAAATTTGAGAAATGAAGGAATCAATAAACCAAATTTGAAATGCAATGGAAAGTATCACCAACAGACTAGACCACTTGGAAAACAGAACCTCAGGCAATGAAGACAAAATATATAGTTTTGAAAATAAAGTTGACCCACACAGAGAAGATGATAAGAAGCCATGAACAGAACTTCAAAGAATTATGGGATCATAATTCTTGGAAAAGACCAAATTTAAGATTTAAGGAAGGCACAGAGGTACAAACCAAAGCAATACACCATTTTTTCAAAGAAATAATATTAGAAAATTTCCCAAACCTGACGAATGAAATGGAAAACAAATACAAAAGCTTACAGGACCCAAAACATACAAAACTAAAACAGACCCACACCAAGTCACATTATAATGAAAATGCCTCGCATACAGAATATAATGGTTAACTTGAATTGTCAACGTGATTGGAATAAGAGGTGCCTATGATTAAAAAGTGTCTTGAGGGTATGTCTAGGAATAATTAGCATGTGGGATAGCAAACTGAAGCAGAGACTCTCCCTAAGTGTGGGAAGCACCATCCAATAGGACAGTGGCTTGAATGGAATAAAAGTTGGAAGAACAAGGAAGAAGCACCAGATGTAAGCTTGATTCTTCTTGAATGGGTTCCTGATTGCTGTTGTGATTGCCTGAGGCTACCAGACTCTTGCTCCTTCACTCTTCCAAAGTGGACTCTGCCAGTGATTCTCCAGTGAGTTTCCAGAAGCCTTCAGTCTCAGATTAGGGACCCCAAAATCAAGCAGGGGTTTCCATCCTCATATCAGATAAAGTGAACTTCAAGCCAAGGTTAGTCAGAAAGGACAAAGAAGAGACATTTCATTCTGCTTAAGAAAATTATAAATAAATAAGACATAACAATCATAAATATGTATGCCCCCCAAAATGGAGCATCTATATACATCAAACAAACCCTTCTCAATTTCAAGAATCAAATAAACTACAACACAATAATACTGGGTGACTTTAACCCACATATTTCAATATTGGATAGATCTCCCAAACAAAAATTAAACAAGGAAACTATAGAATTAAGTAATGCAATTGATAATTTGCACTTAACAGGTATATTTAGAATATTTTGTCCATCAATGAGTGAATACACTTTGTTTTCAGTAGGAGATGGATCCTTCTCTAAAATAGACCATATCTATGTCACAGAGCAACTCAGAGCAAACACAAAATAATAGAGATAATACCCTGCATTCTATCAGATCATAATGTGATGAAATTAGAAATCAGTGATAAAGTAAAAATTAGAAACTGCTCCAACACCTGGAGACGAAATAATATGCTACTGAATGATGAATAAATAACAGAAGAAATCAGGGAAGAAATAAAAAATACTCAAATGTAAAGGAGAATATTTTTAGCCACACTAATGAAGAAAAAGAGAAAATTACCAAAATTTATTATAAAAAAGGAAATATCATAATGAAAATGACTGAAATACAGAAGATTATTAGAAACTATCTTGAAAATTTATACTCCACTAAAATAGAAAATCTCAAAGTCATCAACAAATTTCTAGAGACATATGACATACCCAAACTGAATAGGAGAGCAGACATAATTTTAAAAATCTATTTCAAACAATGAAACAGAAGATGCCATCAAAAGCCTACCAACCAAGAAAAGCTCTAGACCAGACAGATTCTCAGCTGAATTCCATAAGACTTGCAAACAAGAATTAACACCAATACTCCTCAAATTATTCCATGAAATAGAAAAGAATGAAACCCTTCCAAACTCATTCTATGAAGTTAGTATCACCCTGATACCAAAACTAGACAAAGCCACATTAAGGAAAGAAAACTTCAAACCAATAACCCTGATGAACATAGATGCAAAAATTCTGGCAAATCTCATACAAAAGCATATTAAAAAGATAGTGCACCACGATCAAGAGCCAAAGCAATCCTTAGCAGGAAAAGTGAAGCAGAAGGCATCACAATACCAGACATTAAACTATACCACAGAGCTATAGTAGCAAAAACAGCATAGTATTGGCACCAAACAGACAGACCAATGGTACAGAATAGAAGACACAGAGACAAACCTACATAAATACAGTTATCTCATACTAGACAAAGGTGTCATAAATACACATTGGAGAAAAGATAGCCTCTTCAATAAATGGTGCTGAGAAAACTGCAAATCCATACATAATGAAATGGAATTAGGCCCCCATCTCTCACTCCGCACAAATTCAAAGTGGATTGAAGACTTAGGCACTATAATAGAGAGCCTGTGCCTAATAGAAGAAAAATAGGACCAAATCTCCACTATATTGGCTTAGAAACTGAGTTCCTTAACAAGACTCCTAAAGTGCAGGAAATAAAATCAAGAATCAATAAGTGGGATGGAATAACACTATTTGGGGAGGCTGAGGCAGGAGGATCTAGAATTCAAAGCCAGCCTCAGCAAAGCAAGGCACTAAGCAAGTCAGTGAAACCCCGTCTCTAAATAAAATACAAATAGTGCTGGGGATGTGGCTCAGTGGTCCAGTATCCCTGAGTTCAATCCTCAGTGCCCCAGTTTAATCCCCCCCAAAAAAGGTATGGGATCAAGCTTAAAAGCTTCCTCTTAGCAAAGGAAACAATCAATAACTAAAGAGAGAACATACATGATGGAAGAAACTCTTTCTACATGCACCCAGATAGAGCTTTAATTTCTAGGATATATAAAGAACTCAAAAAACACCAAAAAACACAAACAAACAAATAACCCAATAATAAATGGGCTAAGAAGCTAAATGAACAGACACACTTCACAGAAGAAATACAATAAATCAACAAATACATGAAAAAATGTTCAACATCTCTAGCAATTAGAGAAATGCAAATTAAAACTACAATTTCATCTCATTCTGATCAGAATGGCAATTATTAAGAATACAAGCAGCAATACATGTTGGCAAGGATATAGGGGAAAAGGTACACTCACACATTGCTACTAGGACTGCAAATTAGTACAACCACTATGGAAAGCAGTATGGAGATTCCTCAGAAAACTAGGAATGTAACCACCATTTGATCCAGTTATCCTACTCCTCAGTTTATACCCAAAGGACTTAAAATCAGCATACTGTATCAATACAGTATGTGATGCAGCCACATCAATATTTGTAGCATCTCAATTCACAATAGCCAAACTATGGAATCAACCTAGATGCCCTTCAACAGATGAATGGATAAAGAAACTGTGGTATACAAATGCTGAATGTTTTCCTTGATATAAGGAGGCTGATTCACAGTGGGATAGGGAGAGGGAGCATGGGAAGAATAGATGAACTCTAGATAGGGCAGAGGGGTAGGAAGGGAAGGGAGGGGCATGGGGTTATTAATGATGGTGGAATGTGATGATCATTATTATCCAAAGTATAGCTATGAAGACATGAATTGGTATGAATATACTACATATACAACCAGAGATAGGAAAAATTGTGCTCTATATATGTAATAAAAATGTAATGCATTCCTCTGTCATATATAAATAAAAAATAAAAAGAAATAAAAGAAACTGTGGTACATATACACAATGGAATATTACTCGGTCTTAAAGAAGAATGAAATTATGGCATTTGTAGGTAAATGGATGGAGCTAGAGAACATCATGCTAAGCAAAATAAGCCAATCCATAAAAGACCAAAACTGAATGTTTTCTCTGATAATACAGATGCTAATTCATAATAAAGGGAGAGGGGCTAGGGAAAAATAGAGGTACTTTGCATTAGACAGAGAGAAGTGAAGGGAGGGGAGGGAGGTAGAAAGCATAGTACAATGAATCAGACATTGTTATCGTATGTACATATATGATTACATAATCTGTGTGATTCTAGAACTTGTACAAGCAAAAGAATGAGAAGTTATACATTTATGTACATGTCAAAATGTATTCTACTATCATGTATAAATAATTAGAACAAAAATATTTAGTAGAGGTTATATCTATAAACAAGGAATGCTATATATGCATTCATTTCTCCAATTCATCTATCCATTATAAAGAATAAGAACATGTTGGTTTTGTTTAAACATTTGTCTTCTTGAAATGTGCCATAAATCAAAAGATAAATAATTTTGGTCAACTTTTAGGAACTATGAGTGTATAGAACTTATACACATTTGTATTTTTTTTATTTTATAGAAGGACAATAATGACTGAGATATTTTTATTTAAAAAGACTTTTTAAAAGAGAATTTTTAAAAATGCTTTTGTTTAAAAGATACTTTTTGTTTAAAGAATAAGTCTTAGTTTTCAGTAAAAACTGAACAAAAACCCAAATTACTGAATTTGCTAATAGTTGTTCTAATTATCTCCTTGAAGGCAGAGGCTATTTCTCATTTATCGGGGCATCCCATACACCTGGCACAAACTCTGAGGTATGGCTCCTGATAAAGGTCATGGAGTTTGATTTACTTAAAGAAACATTGAAGAGAGATGCAGGAAATGTGCATGCCTGGGGTCCAAAGGTTTAGCAAAATAGCACAATGAAGGAATTTGTCAAAAGCAATTAGAAAACATGGATCAAAGGCATGTTTAAATACATCACCTTTCTTAGTTCACTTGATTACAAATAATAACAGATCATTTGGGCTTCCCTACCATGTGATAGGAAATATGCTAAATGCTTTACATGGAGAATTGCAGTTAACCTTAATTCTTGTTTTCCTGATAAAGAAGTTGAAGTTCAGAGAGTTTGTGTTATGTGGCCAATGAGTGGTAAAGTCAGAATTTAAAGCCTCACAACTCTCATTTATTATTATTTTACTGCCCTAAAGCTATGCTTTTCAACCTGGTAATTTATGTCTATTTCTCATTTATAAAATTATCAGTGTATATATATACCTGATCATCACAAGGGGCTTGTCATGAAGATTTACCATTAAGTGGTTATAACTTTACCTTCCCCCACCCCCATTCCTCTGTTTGCATAGTATTTTAAGAGTAGAGGTAAGAGGAGGAAATCAATGCAGTGAGGAAATGTTTCTATTATCAGTGTTTCTTCAATTACCAGCTTTCCTCTTCACAACTACATAAATAAGGACATTTTACTACCCTAATTAATATCCATTTTTAACTCTATGCCATGTTTTTATTGCCATCCTCTCATTAAAAATCTAATGAGCATTAGCATACTGACAAGGATAATAAATGCCAACAATTCATATTCAGTTATTAAAGCTAATGGTTTTCCCATTGGAATGTAATATATGTTTCAGCTTTTTTGCCAAAAGCCCGATGATACTTTTATCTCCAGTCAACCAATTGCACATTTAATTTAATACCTATTAAATGCAAACAGCAACTCAGAAATTACATTAGAGTTGTTACCCAAGCCATCAAGAGCCAGCAGCTAGAAAGTGAAGATTAGGTAAAGGACTAATGTTAGTCACAGAATAGACATGATAAGCCTACTTCTGCCTCTGCAAAGAGGCTTATTTAAGCAGACAAAATAAGTCATAAGACAGGTGCTGGATCCAACAGCAGGACAGATGTTCCAACTTCTCATACAATGCTGAAAGAAGGAAGTGTCAAACTAAGCACTCTTGTTTCTAAGAAACTTTCCAAAGAGGAATTTGTCAAAAGCAGTTAGAAAACATGGATCAAAGGTATGTTTAAACATATCACCTTTCTTAATTCACTTGATTACAAATAATAACAGATCATTTGAGTAAATCTTAGCTGAGTTCTATTTCATATAGTTTTCATTTTACTGGCAATACTAGTTCTCTGAGTTGCCAATCTGTCACTTTCAAGTGGAAGGAAATAGCTACTTTAATTAATAAAAAATCTGATATATACAAAAATTGTACATATTTACAAAGTGTTCTGTATTTTAATGCATGTGTACATTATATAATGTTTAAGTCAGGTTACATGCATCTATCTCCTCAAACTTTATGATTTCTTTAAGGCAATAACTTTCAAGAGCCTTCCTTCTAGTTTCTTGAAGTGTATGTGCATTATCATTATCTATAGTCATCCTACTATGCAATAGAACACCAGAACTTTTTACTTCTAGTTAATGATAACTTAGTAGCCATTGAACAACACTCTCATTACTCATTCCTTCCTACTCAGGTTTTTAAAAGTTAAAATAACAGAAAATCTGGAAAAAAAATTGGTTTGGAAGAGTTTTTTGGACATAAAATTAAGAAAGGTGTCAAGCATATTACTTACTGATATAAAGACATCCCCTATCTGAAAATTGAATTATGCTAAATCTATACAATGTTACATGCCCACTTATTCTTAAATGTCATATGATATATAGTCATTGATCTGGGTTTTGCACATCACTGCATTTTTTTTTTTTATTGTTGGCTGTTCAAAACATTACATAGTTCTTGATATATCATATTTCACAATTTGATTCAAGTGGGTTATGAGCTCCCATTTTTACCCCATATACAGATTGCAGAATCACATCAGTTACACATCCATTGATTTACATATTGCCATACTAGTGTCTGTTGTATTCTGCTGTCTTTCCTATCCTCTACTATCCCCCCTCCCCTCCCCTCCCCTCCCCTCCCCTCCCCTCCCCTCTTCTCTCTCTGCCCCCTTTACTGACATTCGTTTGTCCCCCTTGTATTATTTTTCCCCTTCCCCTCACTTCCTCTTGTATGTACTTTTGTATACCTCTGAGGGTCTCCTTCCATTTCCATGCATTTTCCCTTCTCTCTCCCTTTCCCTCCCACCTCTCATCCCTGTTTAATGTTAATCTTCTTCTCATGCTCTTCGACCCTACTCTGTTCTTAGCTACTCTCCTTATATCAAAGAAGACATTTGACATTTGTTTTTTAGGGATTGGCTAGCTTCACTTAGCATAATCTGCTCTAATGCCATCCATTTCCCTGTAAATTCTATGGTTTTGTCATTTTTTAATGCAGAGTAATACTCCATTGTGTATAAATGCCACATTTTTTTATCCATTCATCCATTGAAGGGCATCTAGGTTGGTTCCACAGTCTTGCTATTGTGAATTGTGCTGCTATGAACATCGATGTAGCAGTGTCCCTGTAGCATGCTCTTTTTAGGTCTTTAGGGAATAGACCGAGAAGGGGAATAGCTGGGTCAAATGGTGGCTCCATTCCCAGCTTTCCAAGAAATCTCCATACTGCTTTCCAAATTGGCTGCACCAATTTGCAGTCCCACCAGCAATGTACAAGTGTACCCTTTTCCCCACATCCTCGCCAGCACTTGTTGTTGTTTGACTTCATAATGGCTGCCAATCTAACTGGAGTGAGATGGTATCTTAGGGTGGTTTTGATTTGCATTTCTCTGACTGCTAGAGATGGTGAGCATTTTTTCATGTACTTGTTGATTGACTGTATGTCCTCCTCTGAGAAGTGTCTGTTCAGGTCCTTGGCCCATTTGTTGATTGGGTTGTTTGTTCTCTTATTGTCTAATTTTTTGAGCTCTTTGTATACTCTGGATATTAGGGCTCTATCTGAAGTGTGAGGAGTAAAGATTTGTTCCCAGGTTGTAGGCTCTCTATTTACCTCTCTTATTGTATCTTTTGCTGAGAAAAAACTTTTTAGTTTGAGTAAGTCCCATTTGTTGATTCTAGTTATTAACTTTTGTGCTATGGGTGTCCTATTGAGGAATTTGGAGCCCGACCCCACCGACTGTAGATCGTAGCCAACTTTTTCTTCTATCAGACGGTGCGTCTCTGATTTGATATCAAGCTCCTTGATCCATTTTGAATTAACTTTTGTGCATGGCGAGAGAAAGGGATTCAGTTTCATTTTGTTGCATATGGATTTCCAGTTTTCCCAGCACCATTTGTTGAAGATGCTATCCTTCCTCCATTGCATGCTTTTAGACCCTTTATCAAATATAAGATAGTTGTAGTTTTGTGGATTGGTTTCTGTGTCCTCTATTCTGTACCATTGGTCCACCCGCCTGTTTTGGTACCAGTACCATGCTGTTTTTGTTACTATTGCTCTGTAATATAGTTTGAAGTCTGGTATCGCTATACCGCCTGATTCACACTTCCTGCTTAGCATTGTTTTTGCTATTCTGGGTCTTTTATTTTTCCATATGAATTTCATGATTGCTTTCTCTATTTCTACAAGAAATGCCGTTGGGATTTTGATTGGCATTGCATTAAACCTATAGAGAACTTTTGGTAATATCGCCATTTTGATGATGTTAGTTCTGCCTATCCATGAACAGGGTATATTTTTCCATCTTCTAAGATCTTCTTCTATTTCTCTCTTTAGGGTTCTGTAGTTTTCATTGTATAAGTCTTTCACCTCTTTTGTTAGGTTGATTCCTAAGTATTTTATTTTTTTTGAAGATATTGTGAATGGAGTGGTTGTCCTCATTTCCATTTCAGAGGATTTGTCGCTGATATACAGGAATGCCTTTGATTTATGCGTGTTGATTTTATATCCTGCCACTTTGCTGAATTCATTTATTAGCTCTAATAGTTTCTTTGTAGACCCTTTTGGGTCTGCTAGGTATAGAATCATGTCATCTGCAAATAGTGATAATTTAAGTTCTTCTTTTCCTATTTTGATGCCTTTAATTTCTTTCGTCTGTCTAATTGCTCTGGCCAGTGTTTCGAGAACTATGTTGAACAGAAGTGGTGAGAGAGGGCATCCCTGTCTTGTTCCAGATTTTAGAGGGAATGCCTTCAATTTTTCTCCATTCAGAATGATGCTAGCCTGAGGCTTAGCATAGATTGCTTTTACAATATTGAGGTATGTTCCTGTTATCCCTAGTTTTTCTAGAGTTTTGAACATAAAGGGATGCTGTACTTTGTCGAATGCTTTTTCCGCATCTATCGAGATGATCATATGGTTCTTATTTTTAAGTCTATTGATGTGGTGAATAACATTTATTGATTTCCTTATATTGAACCAGCCTTGCATCCCAGGGATGAATCCTACTTGATCATGGTGCACAATTTTTTTGATGTGCCTTTGTATCCGAGTGGCCAGAATTTTATTGAGGATTTTTGCATCCAAGTTCATTAGAGATATTGGTCTGTAGTTTTCTTTCTTTGAAGTGTCTTTGTCTGGTTTAGGTATCAGGGTGATGTTGGCCTCGTAGAATGAATTTGGAAGTTCTCCCTCTTTTTCTATTTCCCGAAGTAGCTTGAAAAGTATTGGTATTAGTTCCTCTTTAAAGGTTTTGTAAAACTCTGCTGTATACCCATCCGGTCCTGGGCTTTTCTTAGTTGGTAGTCTTTTGATGGTTTCTTCTATTTCCTCAATTGATATTGGTCTGTTTAGGTTGTCTATATCCTCCTGACTCAATCTGGGCAGATCATATGACTTAAGAAATTTATCTATGCCTTCACTATCTTCTAATTTATTGGAGTATAAGGATTCAAAATAATTTTTGATTATCTTCTGTATTTCTGAAGTGTCTGTTGTGATATTGCCTCTTTCATCCCGTATGTTAGTGATTTGAGTTCTCTCTCTTCTTCTCTTCGCTAGCATGGCTAAGGGTCTGTCGATTTTGTTTATTTTTTCAAAGAACCAACTTTTAGTTTTGTCAATTTTTTCAATTGTTTCTTTTGTTTCGATTTCATTGATTTCAGCTCTGATTTTAATTATTTCTTGCCTTCTACTTCTTTTGCTGTTGTTTTGCTCTTCTTTTTCTAGGATTTTGAGATGAAGTATGAGATCATTTATTTGTTGGTTTTTTCTTTTTTTAAGGAATGAACTCCAAGCAATGAATTTTCCTCTTAGAACTGCTTTCAATGTGTCCCATAGATTCCGATATGTTGTGTCTGTGTTTTCATTAATCTCTAAGAATTTTTTAATTTCCTCCTTGATGTCTTCTATAACCCATTGATCATTCAGTAACCTATTGTTCATTCTCCAAGTGATATATTCTTTTTCCTTCCTTCTTTTATCGTTGATTTTCAGTTCCATTCCATTATGATCAGATAGGATGCATGGTATTATCTCTACTCCTTTGTATTGTCTAAGAGTTTCCCTGTGACATAATATATGATCTATTTTTGAGAAGGATCCATGTGCTGCTGAGAAAAAAGTGTAACTGTTTGATGTTGGGTGGTATATTCTATATATGTCAATTAAGTCTAGGTTATTAATTGTGTTATTGAGTTCTATAGTTTCCTTATTCAACTTTTGTTTGGAAGATCTGTCCAGTGGTGAGAGAGGTGTGTTGAAGTCTCCCATGATTATTGTATGGTGGTCTATTAGACTCTTGAACTTGAGAAGAGTTTGTTTGATGAACATAGCTGCACCATTGTTTGGGGCATATATATTTATGATTGTTATGTCTTGTTGGTGTATGGTTCCCTTGAGCAGTATGTAGTGTCCCTCTTTATCCCTTTTGATTAACTTTGGCTTAAAATCTATTTTATTTGATATGAGTATGGATACTCCTGCTTGTTTCCGAAGTCCATATGAGTGATATGATTTTTCCCAACCTTTCACCTTCAGCCTATGTATGTCTTTTCCTATCAAATGCGTCTCCTGTAGGCAGCATATTGTTGGGTCTTGTTTTGTGATCCATTCTACTAGCCTGTGTCTCTTGATTGGTGAGTTTAAGCCATTAACATTTAGGGTTATTATTGAGATATGGGTTGTTCTTCCAGCCATATTTGTTTATTTATGTTACTAAACATGGTTTGTTTTCCACTTTGATTATTTTCCCCCCTTTAGTGTCCTACCTCCCACTGTTGGTTTTCATTGTTATTATCCAATTCCTCTTCCTGTAATGTTTTGCCAAGGATGTTTTGAAGAAATGGTTTTCTAGCTGCAAATTCTTTTAACTTTTGTTTATCGTGGAAGGTTTTAATTTCATCTTCCATCCTGAAGCTTAATTTCGCTGGAAACACAATTCTTGGTTGGAACCCATTTTCTTTCAGTGTTTGAAATATGTTATTCCAGGATCTTCTAGCTTTCAGAGTCTGTGTTGAAAGATCAGCTGTTATCCTGATTGGCTTACCCCTAAATGTGATCTGTTTCCTTTCTCTTGTAGCTTTTAAAATTCTCTCCTTGTTCTGTATGTTGGGCATCTTCATTATAATGTGTCTAGGTGTGGGTCTCTTATGATTTTGCACATTCGGCGTCCTGTAGGCTTCTAGGATTTGGGGTTCTGTCTCATTCTTCAAGTCTGGGAAGTTTTCTCGAATTATTTCATTGAATAGATTGCTCATTCCTTTGGTTTGAAACTCTGTTCCTTCCTGTATCCCAATGACTCTTAAATTTGGTCTCTTGATGTTATCCCATATTTCTTGGATGTTCTGCTCATGGTTTCTTAACAGTCTTGCTGAGCTGTCTATGTTCTTTTCAAGTTGAAATACTTTATCTTCATTGTCTGATGTTCTGTCTTCTAAGTGTTCTACTCTGCTGGTAGTATTCTCAATTGAGTTTTTAAGTTGGCTTATTGCTTCCTGCATTTCTAGGATTTCTGTTTGTTTGTTTTTTATAACCTCTATTTCCCTGTATAGTTGATCTTTTGCTTCTTGGATTTGTTTATGTAATTCATTGTTGAAGTGATCTTTCATTGTCTGATTTTGCTGTCTGATGTCTTCCTTGAGACTCCAGATCATCTGAAGCATGTATATCCTGAATTCTTTATCTGACATTCCATCAGCTGCAGCTATTACCTCTTCTAAAGTTGAGTTGACCTGCAATGCTTGTGGTCCTTTCTTTCCTTGTCTCTTCATACTGTTCGCGTTCCTTTCTTCTTGGTGAAACTGTTGTGCTATTGAATTTTCCCCCTATATATTTATATTGGTCTTGTATAGTTGCAAAGTCTCCCTCGCAGGCACGGGCGGCGGCTCTGCCCCTCCGCCAATTGGGGCAATGTGCCTACCACGCCGGCAGGCCGCTGGGCCTGCTCTGCCAGTCGGTAGCAGGTCCGCCGTCCTTGCAGGCGCGGGCGGCGGCTCTGTCCCTCTGCGGGCCGCTAGGCTTGTTCTGTCGGTGGTCGCCGTTCTGCCTACTTTGCAGGCGCAGGCAGCGGCACTGCCCCTCTGCAGGCCTCTGGGGCTGTACTGCCAGTGGGTCGCAGGTCCGCCTACTTTGCAGGCGTGGGGGGGGGGGCGGCTCTACCCTTCCTCAGGCCACTGGGCCTGTTCTGTCTCTCGGTTGCAGGTCTGACCTGTTCTGATGGTGGTCTCAGTTCCGATTACCTTGCAGGCGCGGGGGGGAGGGGGCGGCTCTGCCTCTCAGCAGGCCGCTGCTCCTCTTCTGCCGGTGGGTCGCAGGCCCGCCTACCTTGCAGGAGTGATTGGAAGCTCTGTCCCACCGCGGGCCACTGGGCCTTTTCTGTCGGTGGTCACCCTTCCCCTACCTGGCAGGCGAGGGGGGTGGGGGGCGGCTCTGCCCCTCAGCAGGCCGCTGGGCCTGCTCTGTGTTTGGTCCCAGTTCCCTCTACTATGCCGGCGCAGGGGGAGGGGGCGGCTCAGCCTCTCAGCAGGCGGCTGCTCCTCTTCTGCCGGTGGGTCGCAGGCCCGCCTACCTTGCAGGAGTGATTGGAAGCTCTGTCCCGCCGCGGGCCACTGGGCCTTTTCTGTCGGTGGTCACCCTTCCCCTACCTGGCAGGCGAGGGGGGTGGGGGGCGGCTCTGCCCCTCAGCAGGCCGCTGGGCCTGCTCTGTGATTGGTCCCAGTTCCGTCTACTATGCCAGCGCAGGGGGAGGGGGCGGCTCAGCCTCTCAGCAGGCGGCTGCTCCTCTTCTGCCAGTGGGTCGCAGGCCCGCCTACCTTGCAGGAGTGATTGGAAGCTCTGTCCCGCCCTGGGCCACTGGGCCTTTTCTGTCGGTGGTCACCCTTCCCCTACCTGGCAGGCGAGGGGGGTGGGGGGCGGCTCTGCCCCTCAGCAGGCTGCTGGGCCTGCTCTGTGTTTGGTCCCAGTTCTCTCTACTATGCCGGCGCAGGGGGAGGGGGCGGCTCAGCCTCTCAGCAGGCGACTGCTCCTCTTCTGCCGGTGGGTCGCAGGCCCGCCTACCTTGCAGGAGTGATTGGAAGCTCTGTCCCGCCCTGGGCCACTGGGCCTTTTCTGTCGGTGGTCACCCTTCCCCTACCTGGCAGGCGAGGGGGGTGGGGGGCGGCTCTGCCCCTCAGCAGGCCGCTGGGCCTGCTCTGTGTTTGGTCCCAGTTCCCTCTACTATGCTGGCGCAGGGGGAGGGGGCGGCTCAGCCTCTCAGCAGGCGGCTGCTCCTCTTCTGCCGGTGGGTCGCAGGCCCGCCTACCTTGCAGAAGTGATTGGAAGCTCTGTCCCGCCCTGGGCCACTGGGCCTTTTCTGTCGGTGGTCACCCTTCCCCTACCTGGCAGGCGAGGGGGGTGGGGGGCGGCTCTGCCCCTCAGCAGGCCGCTGGGCCTGCTCTGTGTTTGGTCCCAGTTCTCTCTACTATGCCGGCGCAGGGGGAGGGGGCGGCTCAGCCTCTCAGCAGGCGACTGCTCCTCTTCTGCCGGTGGGTCGCAGGCCCGCCTACCTTGCAGGAGTGATTGGAAGCTCTGTCCCGCCCTGGGCCACTGGGCCTTTTCTGTCGGTGGTCACCCTTCCCCTACCTGGCAGGCGAGGGGGGTGGGGGGCGGCTCTGCCCCTCAGCAGGCCGCTGGGCCTGCTCTGTCTTTGGTCCCAGTTCCCTCTACTATGCTGGCGCAGGGGAAGGGGGCGGCTCAGCCTCTCAGCAGGCGGCTGCTCCTCTTCTGCCAGTGGGTCGCAGGCCCGCCTACCTTGCAGGAGTGATTGGAAGCTCTGTCCCGCCCTGGGCCACTGGGCCTTTTCTGTTGGTGGTCACCCTTCCCCTACCTGGCAGGCGAGGGGGGTGGGGGGCTGCTCTGCCCCTCAGCAGGCTGCTGGGCCTGCTCTGTGTTTGGTCCCAGATCTCTCTACTATCACATCACTGCATTTTTTAAAAAATATTTTCTTTTCCTTGAAATGATAACCTAGATGTCTCTTTTACACTGAGATTCTAAAAATGTCAACTATATTTCAAAATACATTTGTTTTCTGAATATCTTAACCATCCCTTGATTTTATAAATCAATGTAGGCAAGCATTATAATTAAATCTAGAAAAAAGCAAGACTTTTATTTTTTTAATTTAAGAACATCAACTTTTTAAACAACAATCATTTTTTACCACAAGCAATTAAAATATTAGTTCAAGAATTAAGATTGCTAAAACTTTAGGAAAGTAAACTTAGATTTTTGAAAGAGATAGCAGTGCTTGAATTGTTTGCTCTTTTGGATGTCTTCTAATGCCAAGATTGAAGGCCCTAACTGCACTTTCACCCAATCCATCACTCAGTGTTTGTTATGCAGCTGGTAATTCTGAGAGATGAAATAACATCTTCCTCTCCACACTTCTGACGAAGAGCAGGCCTCCTTCCTGTTGGTATAAAAGTGGTGGGTTACAAATCTCAGTGTTCCTCAGCTGCGGTACAATCTATTACATGCAGTCCTGTTACATGCCCACCCCATAAGACTGCAGCAGGAAGAGGAACCGGCACAAATGTAGGTGACCACATGACATGATAACAAGGTCCTGGGTCTCTCCTAGTTCATGTCTTCTGCAGCTCCCAGGAGACATTAACAAGCTTGGAACAGTGATTTCTTTTTTTTTTTTTTTTGAATTTTTAGAAACATGATTTTATTAATTTTACTGAGAAGTAATATTATATGTTGTTCATGTACAGCATGATGCTTTGAAAACTATAAACACATTGTAGAATGGTCAAATTTAAATAATTAACAAATGTCTTCTTATTTTACATAGTTATTTTCTTTTTTTTTTTTATTGTTGGTTGTTCAAAACATTACATAGTTCTTGATATATCATCTTTCACACTTTGCTTCAAGTGGGTTATGAAGATGAAAATATCAAATCCAAGACCTGACAAAGGTTGCTTAAGCTAAGGCTAATCACAAATAAATAAACAACTAAACAAACAAACAAAAAACCTTTCACTTCCCTCATCTGTGAAAAAGGAGACAGGATAATGCTCATCTTGAGAAATGCGAAGGTTGAGTCATATTGTGTCTGCGAGGTCTCCAATACAAGGAAAACACTCAGCAAATATTTGCTCTTCCTTAAGTACTGACACGTAAGGAAATATTTAAAACAATGTCAGAGCACAGTTAAATGAGTTCTAGATATTTTACACTCCTCACATTTACTCAAGTCTATTTCACAGTCCTTAGAAAAAGTTTGCAGAAATACATTTGAACCACAGCACACCACACTACTGAACTCTCAATTGATTTCATCAGAGTATGTCCTGAATATACAGTTAAATTTCACTTGATATTTTATTTTTAAATTGTTAGTCTTCATAAATTATATTTTAGAAGATATTGATATATGTTGGAATTATCTTAATTCTATAAGTTATGTAGTAGGAGGAACCAAATCTTCTAAATCTTTCTGAGGTGAGCGGTTTTATTGGGTTTAGTTCCTGGATAAACTTTCCAATTTCCTTCACTATTTTTGCTTTACTCTGGATTTCTGTGAGGACATTGCCAGTTGTTTAACACAGCTTCCCTTTATCACTACTGCTACAGTGGCTGAAGAGGCGACAAGTTTGTTTTCTAGCCTCTCTTGCAGCTCTGTGGGGCCATATTACCCCAGTTATGGTTGATGTACCATAAAGGAGAGTCCAATGACTGTGGCGGCAGCCTGAAGGGGGCTGGTGGAGAACCTCCTCTCGCTAACTGCCTCATTCACCCTTACTCCTGACTCATTATAGTAGCTCCAGTCTTACAGTCCCACCTTCACTACCAAACAAAGCTTCAGAGTGAATGCTCTCCCTTCCTATCACCATGAATTAGACTCCAGTAAATTCCCCAAGCTTTTGGTTTTCTTCCTGCTTCTCTGACTCCTTATTCCCAGCCTTTCTTGGTCTGGTTTAGGGGTTCACTGTGCTCTCTTGTGGAAGCCCAGATACTTTCTCTGGGTCTTTACCTCAAAAGGCTAAATTGCACTTAATTTGGCCCAAGCCTATCTTCAATGAACTTTTTACAAATTCCTCAAAGTCATTTCTGTTATATCACTGACAGTAATTTTAACACACACTCACAAAGGAACATGAGACTTTTAGTCATTTCAATATATTAGAAAATAAATAGTTCTCCCCCACCCCCCCAAAAAACACAAACAAATAAAACAAAACACTAGACTGAAACAAAGGTGCCCACCACATATTCTGGAGAACAGGATAGTATGGTGTAAAACATGAAGAAAAATTAAAGGGACTAATAGCAACCTAGAGTCAGAGGCAATGTTAGTTTGCTATGAAACTGAGAATATAACTGATGAGAAAAATATACTGTGGAAGAAGAGGACCCATTAGATGAATGAATTAGACATGAGGAAACATGGAAAAGAAAAAAAACCCTAAGCTTATTTAGTTTCAGTCCTATAAGACACTTTATAGAAATAAATATGTTGGGGGGAGGGGAGAACTTAGGAGAGAAAATATAAAAACATTTTAAAGGTTTTCTAGTTTTGGTTTGGTATAAAGACAGAATACTAAAAGAGAGAGTGCTCTGTTATTGGATGGAGATACAGCAACAAACTTTTGACCTGGTTTTGCAGATCTTGAGAGTAAGCTGTCACCCAGATGTGTTGTCTAAAGTCTCCAGAATAGACGGTTTCTCTGATCAGAGGAAGGAGTAAAGATGGTAGGACTATGGCATGTTCCTAGGTGTAGCCACAAAGAATATGAAGCATAAAAGAAGAAATATTTCAAGTATTGGTTTTACTGTTTCTTAAATTATCATTTGTGGATGTAACAACAATTCTATCTTTTCCATTTTAAAAAACATCCTTTCCATTTTTATTTTTCTAATTAACTTTTGCTCTGTTGTTCTGTGAGTATTTGGCTTGGATCTGGAAAGCTTGTGTATTAAAGATTTTGTGGACTGGGGATGTGGCTCAAGCGGTAACGCGCTAGCCTGGCATAGCGCGGGTCGCTGGGTTCGATCCTCAGCACCACATAAAAATAAAAAAATAAAGATGTTGTGTCCACTGAAAACTGAAAAATAAATATTAAAAAATTCTCCCTCCCTCACCCCCCTCTCTCTTCTCTCTCTCTCTCTCTCTTTAAAAAAAAAAAAAAAGATTTTGTCCCCCGTGCAACAAAGGTTCAGAGGTGAGGCTTTTAGGAAATGACTTGATTATGAGGGCTAAAACTTTATCCGAGGATAAATCCATTCAACAAATGAACAATTTGAATGGACTAAATTGTAGGCAGATAGGGTCAGGCAGAAGGAAGTAGGTCACTTAGAACATGGCCTTAGGGATAATATCTGTGCCTCACTCCTTTCTCTGTTTCTCTTTGCTTCCTGGCTGCCAAGAGCTTAACAACTTTCCTCTGCCACACCCTTCTACCATGTTTCTTCTGCCTTGGAACCTATAAATTATGGACTAAATCCTCTGAAACTGTTGACCAAATTACATCTTTTGTCCTCCAGGTTGTTCTTGTCAGGTATTTTGGTCACAACAACAATAACAACAACAACAAACAAACAAAAAAAAAAAACTAATACAGTAATCACATTTATAACTGTCTACAACTTCATAAAATTTCAAGACTTTAATGATATTTTCTATTATTCAATTACACAGAAACTAGAGTTTTTATTGAATTTTTTCACTTCCATGACATTCCAAAACAGTTATAATAATACCAAGCTGAACCTTTCTACTAACGGCAATCTAATTACTTCAACATGTAATATTGGGCCATCCTTTTCATCTAATTGGTGATATTTCTAACCAAGTCATTTAATTTAGTAAATGGAATTTCACAAGATCCTCTAAACAGGTACTTCTCTTTATACCAGGTACTTCCCTCTATACCAGGTACTTCCCTAAGAACTTACACTCCCAAATTCACTTTCTTTACTCACCAACTTTATTATTCTACAATCCAAATAATATACTTGAAGGATGGTTTACTCTTGCCACCCTCCTTTTGCCAACTCTTCTAATATTCTAAGAGCCGGGAATTATAAGATTATTTTGAATATGATGATGTCCTATTACAGAAATTAGATAGAATAAACTTTAAATATATAACATACATTGAGAAAAAATATGGAAATAAGTCAACAATATCTTTTGAATAAAAGTAAAATTCTAGGGCTGGGGTTGTGGCTCAGTGGTTGAGTGCTTGCCTAGGACAAGTGAGGCACTGGGTTTGACCCTCAGCACTGCATAAAAATAAATCAATAAAATAAAGGCATTGGATCCATCTACAACTAAAAAAAAATCTTTTAAAACACAAGTATAATTCTGATAGTAAAATATATTTTTAAGGCAGTAGCAAAGAAAATACTATTTTATTAATCCAAAATGATCACATCTCAAGTACATCTCAGAGAATTCTCACTGGGATGATTCTGTTCAAAGGCCCCATATGTTTGTAAAACCCATATTCCTTTAGCAAAAAAGAACAGAGAAAAGACAAGGCATTAAAAACTGGCTAAAGTATTCTAAGGTCATACTGCTAGTTCCAGTGCAGAGGATTCAAACTCTTCATTTGAAATCTCAAAATGAAGTTAACACATCTCACAGGAACAGGCTCAGATGACATCATTCAGCAGGGAAATACAAAATAAATCTTCCCCAAATTAGGCTGGGATTATATTAGAAGTGCTGCAAAAGGAAGCAATGTGATTCCACCACTGGGAGAGGGGCTAGATAGAGATGCCTCCTAAATGAAAGAAGACCTACAAGTTGTATTAGGAACACAACAGAAATGTAAATTTTGTCACAGACATGGAATTTTTTTTTTTCAATAAAATCAGTTGGATATGTGCCGTTGGAGGGATCTTAGGTAAATAAATCTGTAAGCAATAGAATATTCTAAAGATATGTGATAATCTACCCTTAATCCTATAGACCTGCATTGTACATTCGCAGTCATTAGAGGAAACAGCTTTCCTTAGTGTAAGAATGTGCCTGCACTAGGCTCTGTGCCAGGCCACAGCAATGTCCTTAGTATGGATCCCAGAGAAGGGGACAGTGAGGCACTCGTGTGTGGTGTGATCATACGGCAGTGAAACAAAGGACGCAGAAATCAGCAGAAGGGATGCCTCATCTAGCGTAAGAGGTCAGGAAAGGTAGGTAGACCCAGGAAACAGAAGTGAAGGTGAGAAGGGACAGCTAGAAGGAAGACAGGTGAAGAAGGAGGTCATTAGTAAAGGAAGAGGGTGTGGCCTGTCAAGGATCAGATTAAAAGAGCACAGAGGACTCTGCAGAATGAAAGGAGCTCAGCATTCCAGGCACTGGATACTGTGGGGGACAGTGAAAACAGTCCCTGGAAAATGGCATTCCTGTGTTTTTGCAAGTTTTCCAAATGGTCACATTTATCATTTTTGCATTGATAAAAGTGCAGCCAACTTTTTTTTTTTTTTTTAGCATTGAAACCTCTTAGAATATATCATGAAAATGAACCATTAGGTCAACCTGAAAATACTCCATTCAGACAAAAGGTAATAAAGCATTAAATGAAAAAGAAAAAAAAATGAGCAAAATGAATGTGTTGGTTATAAGCACAGTTAACCAAAGGGAAACAAAACAAAACAAAAAAAATCATCCATTCAAGTCTCATTAGGGAACCAAAGCATAAGAAAAGACTACAAGATAAATTTACAAATAGCAAATTTTGTAAATTAAATTGAATGATGGCGAAATTCATAATTTAAATATGATTTGAATTTTTATTTTGTGTGTGTATAAAGAAATCATGCAGATAGACAAAAGTTCTATAGGAAATTAATTTAAAAATGAAGAGAAATACATAATAGACATACAGAAGGGTTCTAGTATGAAAGGATCAAGAGAAACAATGCATAAATATGTTTTTTGGATTAATACTGGCAATGCAGATCAGATAATTATCACTGGCTTATTTTCTGAGCACTTTATCCAGGTGCTTTTCTTCCATAAACTGATTTTTAAAACAACTTTATACCTTTTATTTCTCTAACAGTTTTATAGATAAGTAACATGAGGCTTAGAGAAATTATAAAACTAGCCTCAGGTTGCTTACATGTTTTTGACACCTAAGTCCAGGTAAGGTACTCATCCCTACTGAAGAGAATGCATGACTGACAAGAGGGACTGATGAGATTATCTGAAGATTTGGCCTGAAAACTTACAACATGTCAAGTAGAGAAGAGAGCATAAATTTTTAGGAAATCTGTTGGGGCTATCCTTGACTGATTGGTCCAATTTAGCATTCTTTGCTAAGATGAGCAAAGACCTGGATTTAATTCTTGTTCAATCCAATCATCTTCACAGTTCACAGATTCTAACTCTGGTCAGCTGTCTTGCACATATACTGATATTCGCAAGGGAAGCTAGGGGAAAGAGTGCATACTAATGAGTAATTTCCTTGTCTCAGTTCACAGCTGAGGGAGGAAACTAGCAATCATGGTCACCTGTCTTCTTCAGATATACCTCTAAATCCCTAGTCTCAACCTCACTATTATAATAGCTTTGGGATTTTAAAAAATATGATGCCTCAGATTTACCCAGAGATTCCAATTTCCCCAAGATTCTAAATTTCATCTAGGGTTGAGAATCACTGAACCAAGCCAATCCCATTGCCATGACCAATTCTTGCTTTAGGAATCGCTATGTCATCCAACCTTGGCCAATAAAATATGAGAAAGTATTTTGGAGCACTTCTAGGAAATTTTTCTTAGATTTTGTTTTGTACCAGAAATTAAACTCAGAGGTGCTTAAACACTGAGCCACATCCCCAACCCTTTTTTTACATTTTATTTAGAGACAGGATCTTGCTGTGTTGCTTAGGGCCTCACTAAATTGCTGAGTCTGTCTCTCAACTCCTGAACCTGCCTCGGCCTCTGGAGCCACTGTGCCACTGTGCCTGGCCTGCTTAACTCTTTTTTTTTTAACCCACAAGGTCAATTTAATTTCAAAAATATATAGGAATTGTTTAAAAGCCTTTGAATACATTTTGAAGGCATCATGTAGTCAATTGCAGAATGAATATTGTACACCAGCAGTACCCTCTGTGATCTATAGCTCCTTGGGATCCTGGAACACTTTGTGATTATTTGAGATATTAAAACTATTTTCTTCATAAAATAAGATGTTCTTTGCCTTTATTTATTTTTATTTATTTACTTTTTATTCTGTTGGTACTTTAACTGGTGGGACAAAAAAGCCATGGTGAGTAAAAGTGCTAGTTTCCAAGCAGGGGGTGTAGCTCAGCCTAGCAATGCAGCTGGTTCCCTGCCAGGAATCAAGACGATGGCAACAAAACCAAGTACTCATTATCATATAGTCTTCACAGCCATGCTCTGGTCTTTCAGGGAAAAAAAAAAAAAACAAAAAAAAACCTAAATGCAGTTTTTGCTTGAGAATGTTTTTAATGAAGCTGTGCAAATTATGAGTTTTGTTAACTTGCTATTATATATAGTTCAGTTTCTCCAAAAGCCCACATGCTGAACTCTTGGTCCCTGTATGGGAAGGTGATGCAAACTTTAAGAGATGGGACCCAGTGGAAGCAAATTATGTCACTGAGTATGTGCCCTTGAAGAGGGTTTTAGGATCCTAATCCCTTTATTCCTCTCTTTGCTTTTCAGCTGCCAGAAGGCGAGAAGCTTGCTCCTCCATGATGCACTACACCAACAGAGGCCCAAAATGGGTTAACTGAACATGGACTGAAAGATCTAAAACTGTGTATGCCTTCTTTAAAGTTGATTATCTCAGATTTCGTTCTTCATAATAGAAGCCAAGGAAAGATGAGACACCTCTTCTTTTGGACATTATCACGTCTAGAATTGACGCTTGAAATTATAGCAGGTATTTTGTGATCCTAAGAAAAATCAGCTTTCGGAGAAAGAACCAGCTCCCAGATAAAGTTTTTACTAGGGACAACACAATGAAAAGATTGAACAAAACAAATTCCTTTTGATCTCATTGATGTCTAGAATCCATCATGCCTCTGGACTTCCAATTATGACAAGTAACAGATATCCTTATTACCCTCTTTGTTAACTATGACTGGTTTCCAATATCATCCTAACTGTTCTTGCACATGACAATCATTATGCTTCAGATTTGTGTGAACAATTAATCCTGGCAGGACGTTAAAAATTGCATCAGTTTTCAATATTATTGCTCAAAATTAATTATGTCCTTGTTACCTACAGTTTCAGATCCTTCAAGTTTAGAAATGTGTCATAATTTATTATTTGAAAATTAAAATTTAGAACCTAAAAATTAGAGATATGCCATTTTTCTGGATTCATTCCACTATGCTCATCTAGCCCACCCTGATTCCCAAAGCTGCAATAACTACAAATAGTTCTAACCTTCTAACAATAAGTAATCTTGCTTCCTCATCATCCAATTATTTGTCCAAATAATTAAGAAACATGAAGCATTTTCTATGGACCAGACACCATGCTCCTGCTGATATATGTACATTTTAAAACATGTTATCTGCTCTTAAGACAGTCACAGTCAAGTTAGAGAAACAGTTATGAAAGAGATAATTACAATACCATGTGATTAATTTATCATGGAAACTAATAAGGTAATTTTTGCAAGAGAGTCAAGATAGCTTTGCAAGCAGAGAGGTATTATTAATTCATAGTTTTTAAATCTTCAGATATCTTTGTTTATTAAAAAAAGAAAACTTCAAGAATTCCTATGAATATAGGAAAAAAATAAAAATGAAACTTAATCAGCCAAGAAGGATCAAGGACAGAAATGAGATACATCAATTACAGAGTTAGGAATCTAATTTCCAAACATATATAAAAGTACTGAAGCTTTGATATATGGATTTTTTAAAACATCAAGGGAAGTTCTCAAAAGTGAATGTTTTACACCACTGTTTCGTTTGAAGCACAGGGGCACGAATAAAATTGCCTATTCAGAAAGTTGTAAATAAGAAAAAATATCCCTATATCCTTAGGTATCAATTTTCCACATCAATCACCTCTAGTTTGCAAGAAAACTAGTATTGCTCTATAATGTTTTCCCATTTTCCAGAAATCTTGACTTTGCATAATATCACTTCAGAAGCAACTGTCAAAAAGACAACTGATTTGATTATACCCAAGATTTCTAATACTGACTAAACAAAGCCTTTTACTAAAATTGATCATTTTATAAACTCTGATGTTTTCTTCTATTTTTCTTCTTACTCAGTAGTAAAAATATTGACCATAGAAAAGAAATAATAGACTGTATTTGGTTTTTAGAGGCAGAGCTCTTTGAAATGCATTTTTAAATCCTGATTTATGAATCAAAAATTTTCTGTTCATAAAAATATTTGATCAGATATTTGCTTCTAATTAATAAAAAGGTATGCATGTGCTTCAATAGTAGTTAATTCCAAACTTCTTGCCCAATTTAAAGTTTAAAAGATTAGAAAAAATAGCATATTGACTATATGTTTGATTATTTATAAATAGAAATATAAATTATATATAAATATATAATTTATATTATTTATAAATATATATTTATAAATAATATTTATAAAAGCAAATTTAAATTTATTGCCATTTCAAAAAGTAATTGTGTTATATTTCCAAAACACTGTTTACCTAAGGAGTATATGTCCCAATAGTAACTTTGATTATTAAGTATTATCTGATATTCCTTCAGGGGAAAAAATGCTTAGAATACTTGATCCTCCAAGTACATTTTTTTTTCCTGAAATATTTTCTCTTTCCTAACATCATAAGTCTGAACCTTTAGAAAGACCAAAACAGGATTTATACTTTGGGCCTGATAAGGATGATTTGCAATTATCCCAGCCCATCCTCTGAGTGCCCAGATTGATATTCAGGTCTTGAGAAATCTAGCAAGGCTACAAGCTAGACTATTGAAGTTGTCTGAAATTTCTTTTATCTGAAAGATTCAATTAAGGTTTATGACAAATCCATTAAATGTAGGAAATAAACTCCATTCTGGAGCTGTCAAAAAAGAAGCACAGGATAAGCCAGGATTCTTGGGCATGCCTGACACTAGGCAGATTTCATTGTCAGGTAATGGTCCCAGGAAGTACATGGATTCAACTGTTGACTGACAGCTCATTGGTGGACCTTTTGGCATGGGAACAGAATGAATGCTAGAGTTCCAAGGAAAATGGGTATAATTCTGTCATCAATTCACTGCTTCCTTTATATAACTCTGTATGATTTCAGTTCTTTAAATGAAGGACCATCTCATGGCTTCTTTTATATTGCATAGGGACTGTGTGTTATATTAACTTTCATAACGCAGAGAAAATGAGTTTTGCCCCATGTTTGCCTTTAAAGATACTTGATAGCAACTAATTTCTGTTTTAAAAGTTTTTTACTATAAATAACTTTTAATATTTTCCCTTTAATCCAGTGTTTTTTATATACTTTGCCTTATCAAAACAAATTATTTTAATAGCCCATGCAACTTTATCTCTGGTGAATACACCATGTTAAGTACAGTCATTATTTCAAGTATAAAAATATTTCAAACATTACTACTACACACACCCCACACACATATATCCATAGTCAAAAAGCCTGCAGAGTCCAGATTAAGAACCATATATCTACTAGATCTTCAAATGTTTTCTTTGAACACTGAAGCTGGCCAAAGAATTATCATAAAGAGCTATATAAAGGAAGTAGTAAATGAATGATAGAATTATGTCCATTTTCCTTGGGAATTCTAGCGTGTGTTCTGTTCCTATGCCAAAGGTCCACCAAACAAATTGGTTATCAACTGCAGCTTAAGAAGAAAAAATATCTTTTCTCTGACTTATGATTATACATGGTAAAATAAGATGTACATTCTCCTATATGATGCTTAAGATTTAAAAACATTATGATTTAGTTTATTGAACAAAGTCTATATAACAAACTTTTTTACCAATAATAATTGTATGTTTATTACTATAGTTTAAACATAACTTCTATGATCCATAGGTAGCTAATAACATATGACTGATGTTACACTGAGTTAGTAAATAATTCTTAGGTATCTAAATAATTTCTACATAAATACTGATTACCAATTTAAGTTTAGATACTTTTATTTGTTTTTATATCCTGTGGAATTGGTGTGTCTTTGAATCTTATTAATGAGTGGGTTCACATTTTATCCATTTAGCAAGGTCCGAAAGGCATGTATGTGGCTGTAGAAAAAAATGTTAAATGTATTCATGAAACATTTTTGCTGGTTTGCTAAAATGTTTAGAAATGACAGTTTCAATTAAGTAACACGTCATCCCCTACCCCAGCTTTTTCTTTGAAAATGAAGTTAGTTACCTTAATGAAAAGTGATCACTCATATAGGTTGCCCCAATAATGGCAAATAGTGACACAGGAAATATACCTGTGTATGTGCTATTTCTTGTCAGAGACACTAGCATATCCCTTCATTCCAAAATATGAAGGATCCTAGTAAAGAGCTATCATAGAAACACTATAAAATCAGAAGAGATGCCCGACCTCTGCTCGGTTAAGTGTGTACAGGCAATAGAGATTAGCAAAATCATTTCAGAAAGTGTGTACTTTATGAGTAGGCCCTTGGTATTTATCAATGTATTCACTACCCATGATATATTTTTGTCCTCAGGAAGACACTGATGAAGCCCTCATAATACTGCTAATTACCATATGCCAACAGAGAACTTTAGTTTCCTCCACTCTGTTACTATTGGTTACTCTAACAAATCCTGTTACTCACAGTCACACTGTGTTTGTCACCAATTGGTAATTTCTGTTACCAATTGATAACAATGGAGACAAGCTAAAATTTGTGTGTTCAAAGAAAAGGACATTTTTGGAACTTCATGGAAAATACTTCATTATATGTTCTAATTATTGATAATTCCATGAAGAGACGTGACTACCAGCTTCCCAGCCAACATCACTTGAGCAATTTTCAAATCACCCCAGAGGACAGTCAGGTTTTCCAGGACTTTTTTAGTCTAGAAGCAG
This sequence comes from Marmota flaviventris, assembly GCF_047511675.1. Classification (NCBI taxonomy): domain Eukaryota; kingdom Metazoa; phylum Chordata; class Mammalia; order Rodentia; family Sciuridae; genus Marmota; species Marmota flaviventris. The sequence goes on along the minus strand of NC_092499.1, from coordinate 51,687,753 downwards.
GTGACTTTCTGAAAACCTATTCAAATAAGATGTTTGTATAAATATATCAAAATATGCTCAATTGTCATGTATATTACAAAAACTAATAAAGAATAAATAAATAAAACTAATTGCAAAGGACTAAATGAACTGATGGGAGAATCTAATCACGATTATTAGCTTGAAATGCTCTTGGTGCTATGTTAACTAACTGTATAGGTACATGATCTTTGTCTTATATATGACCTTTCTCTTCCTTTTTAATCTATTTCTAATCCTCAACAATATTATTTTAAACTGACATGAAACTTTTCAATGGTATCTGACTCTAACTGACCTCTGAGAATTAGAAGCATTTTTACTGATTCTCCTTGAGCTGTCATTAATACAGTTATATGTACAGATTTAATAAAAAAAGTCTTCCTCTTTAAAAGGATAGCATTGGAAAAATCAATTGTGCTGTCAATAGCATTTTGGGAATGTCATATTTATGACTCTTTTAAGCATGTATAACATGCCCGTTAGTAAAAAGCAAGAGTTGTTGCTCTTATATGTGAAGGTGATGCTAAGGAAGTCCCCCCAGGAAGGCTGAAGTTATAGATTCATGGTTTACAGGTAGTTGGAGAATCACCTCCCATCAGGCCAAGGACCTTATCAAAATGCATGGACCTTGAAGAGGGATCAACTCAGCTGAACTTATAAATTCCTACCCCATCTTCACTGAGTCAAACTAGCAATGTGTCTGACAGTACCCAGAAGATGCCTCTGAAATAAAGAGCTTGTGATTAAATTTTACAGCCAATGTCATACGTCCCAGACACAATACTATGTTGCAGTCCCTATGCTCACTGATGTCCCTTCTGAGCCCACTCATGCTGGACCTTTCTGAAATGCTTCTTAAATACAGGCCACTAGGACCTCGTCCCCAGGGAACCTGTCCAGCCTCACTGCATAGTCTACTTTATCCAGCTCAACTCAAAAGCCCAAACCAGTGCTGTCCACTGCCTCGGGCAAACATTATCACATCACTTCAAGTAGGGCACAATTTCTGAATCTAAAGTACATGACATTTCAAACTTGGCATTGTTCTACAAATATACTTCACAATAAGGCAAAAAGACACTGCAAAAGGGAAAGGCAATTTTCTCTAACTGAAGGGAAAAGTAACTTCTCACTGATAAAATAGCTGACATCTAAAAACATTAATGTAAAGAAAGAAAAAGAATTTAAGGTAGGGTGAAAAGAAGGAGGTTTGGTCCTTATTCTGCCCCTTGCTAGCCATGAAATTTCAGACAATCATTTAACCATACTCTGTTTTATTAGCTAAGCCATTAGCTGGAAGACTTTTATAATAATACATGTGAAAATATATATAAAAGTTAATGTGCCAAATTAATGTAAAGTATTACGCCATTAACAAAATTATTAGATTTCTCTTGGTCAGGAAAGGACATTTATGAAAGACTTGTGAAATTTTGTTCTAATAATTTGAACTTTTGGTTATATGCAAAAAGAACAATCTCACCCTTTTAATCACTGATGGATAAATCTATGTATTTTTAAAATTAGGTAACATAAGAAAAAGTTTATTAGCCAGGCACAGTGGTGCAGGCCTGTAATCCCTGGGGCTTGGGAGGCTGAGGTAGGAGGATCGCAAGATCAGAGCCGGTCTCAGCAATGGCAAGGCACCAAGCAACTCAGTGAGCCCCTGACACTAAATAAAATATGAAATAGGACTGCAGAGGTTCCTCAGTAGTTGAGTGCCCCTGAGTTCAATCCCCAGTCCTCCCTGACCCCCCCACCCCAAAAAGAAAAGAGTTTATTAAACAGATTCCCATAAACAATCCTCATCTAAAATTAAAACAACATTTAGCCTGAAATGTGCATTTCTTCCTTCTATGCCCTGAAACCATCCCCAACATTAGGTGTTAAATGTCATAGGGTTAAAATAAACAATGAAAGATACTATTATTAGTTTGTACAGTGGATGAAATGATTAAAAGAGGCAGGTGATTTGATTCACCAACTCAAGATTACCTGGAATTTCCTAACAACTAAAGTAGTCATTTAGTCTGAACTTGAACACAGTACAGGAAATTCATCCCCTCAACAAGAGCCACACTGTTTTTCTTCCTTTGAGATGAACCCTCTCTCCCTGAAATTTCTACCATAAAAGGTTAATCCAGTTGAGTTCAGACAATGAGGGAAGGGGGAACATCTGCTCAAGAAAACCAGAAGTAACATACTTTTAAACAGTATGATATGTTCATGAAATCAACCCAGCTAGGCATCACAGAGGTTGTAATGAATGTCATGATGGAATCATGCCGGTGACGTCTATTTTTATGTAGAGACTCAACAATGTGATACTCAACCCTGAACTGGGGCTGGTATGTAGCTCAATGGCAGAGCACTTGCCTAACACATGCAAGGCTGGGGAATCGACTGTTCGCAGCACAACAAAGAACAAAACAAATAAAGAAAAATCCTGAACTGCATGTATTGGTGATTTTTTTTAAAAATTATTGAATCAATAAAAAGTCAGTTAAATTCTTTTGTTTCTCCATGTTTCCAAGTTAAACATCTATCATTTCAAATATCCCTCTTATAGTGTGGGTTTGAGACTTTTTGCCATTTAACCCACGACCTTTTGAATCCATTTCAGCTTATCTCTGTCACTTAAATTGTGGTGTCCAAAATACAATAAAACATTTGTGATATTATAGTAAACCTTCGTATTTTCCATCTGAGGTTAATAACACATTTTTGGCAAAACAGCCAAGGTTGGGTTAGTTTTTGTTTGTGACTGCATAACTTTCTAATTCTTTCAGCTTTCTGGTAATTTGAACTACTAAATTTTTCTCATGTATTCTTTTTTAAATATATCCTACATATAGCAGTTGGTCATTTGAGTATTGAGATATTTATTCAAGGCTTGACATACATTCCTGAAAAAGCTTACCTTGTTAGACATTGTTCTATTTTAGAATGACAAATACTGTGGTTTAGAGAGGAGGCAAAAGGATGTGTGTAAACATGTTCCATTAGTCAAAATAGTCAAGCCTTATCTACTGTCTTCATTCTACCTTATTAATGTGTTCAAAGTTTGATGATTTGAAATTATATATGCATAATAATAACAACATTTTTGAGCATTTATCATGCATTATTATTGTGTTAACTGTTTTATATGATTTATCCCACAGGTCCTTTTAGGCAGATACTGTTACTAGAGCCATTTTAAAGACAAGGAAACTGAGGAAAGAAATCCTGAAACTTACTTGCTCAAGGTCATGCTCTAGTTAAGTGGTGGAAACAGAATTTGAGCAGATAGTCTGAGACTATCACCTAATCACTGTCACTATATTATACCATGTTGCTCCTATCAGTTGTTACAAAAACGAGTAAAATAGAATTTGGATAGAGTCCTAAAATATGTCTTTTAAAACATCTTGATGGTTTTAAGTAAGTCCTGGATACAGTCTGTCAATTGTTCACATGATATCACTAGAACTCAATTCATCATCTACCAGCTTAACACAAAGGTATTTTTTTTATTTATTTAAAATTTTTTATTGGAGTGTATTCTTTTTTTTTCACAAAGGTATCTTGAAAGAGTTGGCCAATGTTTTGCATTTGCCCAAACACACTATTTTGTCCATTCCTCTAACCTACCAAGCTAAGAACCCCATTAAAACAGGAAATTGGATTACCTTAATAATGCTTCACCTTAGTAAACACCAGTCTTTATGAATCACTGCGTCCATTGCTATCTTTTCACCAACCACTTCTTTAATCAATTCAAAAACCTCATCTGAAATAACTTATTTTCCCAAAATACATTTTATCTTCTTATCCCTTAAGAAAAATTAAAGAGCAATTATGTACCTTCATTTTTCTAAAATGTCACTCTTATTTTTCACAGTGAGGAATTTCAAGACATCAGAAGACCTTATCAGTGTGTGTCAAATTTCCTGTGCTTTAGAGTATTAGGTGACAGGGCATGTAGCTAATTTTCTGTTGTCGCTGCACTGCATAAATTGTGTTTTAACAAGGTAAAAAGGTGAGTGATAAAAGTATAAAGTTCATGTTTATAAAATAAAGTAATGGAAAGTAAATTGTTCCTCTATCTCAAGTAAATTCATGAAATTCCTTTCCATAAAAGCTATACTTGAGAGTAAGTGCTCATGGCACACTCCAACTATTGATTTCTTCAAGTTAATAATTTCCACCAGCGGTATGCAATCCCTAGATGGCTGGTAAAACATCTGTCAGCCTGTGTCACATTCTAAAAGTCAGTCAGCAGGTCAATAAAATTTGTGAGTGTCTTTGGTGTGCAGACCATTCTAGAAGATACAGCAGGGAAATGTAAAGTAAATAAATGTATAAATTGATTCAGAGACCAATGAATCTCAATGACATCTCTCTGGATAAGAAAATACAAAGTAAAATTTACAACAAGTAAATACTCATCTTGGAACAGACAGAGGGTTTTCCTGAAATAACAAGTTAGTTTAAATCTACATATTGGCATTTGTATTTTTCTTGCTATTGGAAAACCATATTTTTTTTAAAGTGTTAGATTGTACTGTAGTGATATATACCATACCTATTGGGTGGTAAGCTTCCACTTTAGAAATGAGACTGTTTACTAGATAACCTAGTGAGTAGCAGGATGTCCATGAAATCTTGGAATGGGGTGAATGTGATCCCCCCCAGTCATCTCAGAGAGTGGAGTACAGTAAGTATAGCCAGTAGGATGCATCAGGCATATAGCTTGAAAGTAGAGGCAGGAAGAGAAAAGGGGGGCCACTTCTATGTCAATATTTGTTACTTAAAGGAAAGTCTCAGGAAACACAGAAACAAACAAACAAAAAAAGATGAGTCTGTTAACATCAGGATGCTATATCCCTTCACAGGCACATGTAAAGTAAGAAATGTGAAATCAGCAGCATTTGGACAGTTCCTGGAAAGAAATCCAAATTGGCCTACAGACCATGCTCTGAACCAGAACTGGATAGAGTGTCTGATTCATAAAATCCTGAAAGTAACCAATTATCCTTGAGAAGGAAAAACTGGACATGAATCTTCAGGATCCTATTCATCAAAAGATTCTCAACCTAGCTTTACATTTTCTTCATTTAAGAAAGATTCCTCCAGATATGGTATAAAAAGACATAAATCAGTAGCTATCACTAATTTTCCTATTAATACTCTGGGTCTTAACAGAATACTGCTAGCTTAAGGTAACTTTTCTCTCTCACTTGGAAATTAAAGGCCAAAACAACAACGAGAGGATTCCTTGAACACTAAGAGTATTCTGATTTTTGCACCCCATGTGCTTCCTGCTTGTCAGAACGCCCTTAATATTTAGTGAATTAATAAATAAGTGAGCAAACACTTAGGCCAAGAAGTTCCATACTCTAACTTAGCTTTAAGGGATCCTTTCAAACACTACCAAGGGAACTTGTTAAAAATGCACTGGACCCCAGACCTAGACCCACCAAAAGAGAAGCTCCAGGGGAAGATTCCTAACCTACACTTGAAACAATTTCCCAGGTGATTCTTACACACATTTAAGTTTCAAAAAGATGAACAAAAAAGAAAATAAGAGCTCTTATAGATAATTCTCTGGATTCAGACTAGGTTCTGTATTCATTTGCCCTGTGACCTTGGGAAACTGGCATTATCTAAGTCTCGGCATTCTATCCACAAAGCAGTGTGCAGACTACCCTCAAGGGGCTGTTGAGATAACGTGCACAAAACACACAGCACCATGCCTATTGTCCACTAAGTGCAAAGGAAGTGGGAATGGGTTAATAAGCCAATGTCACAGAATTAATAAGACAGAACACTTTGGTGTGCTTGTCCCAGCAAGAAATAATCATCACAATCATTTATAGTTAAATCTTATTATTAAATACCAACCATGTGCTAAACATCTTCAAGACAGACAATTTTATATATATGCTAATACATTTATAATAAACTCAGCATTATATCCACTGGACAGTGACAAAAACTGTGTCCAGTGTGGTAAACTCCTAAAGTAAAATTCATCAGTAGAGAATGACCAAGTTGTCCTTTTCCCCCATATGTGAGGCTATAAGCCACTAACCTGCCTCTGAAGCCCAAAGATGTGTTTATGGCCCCAAACTTTACTATGTAATAAATATCCTATGCTTTTAAAATAAAATACATTTTTTTCTTGTGAAGAAAAAGTATTTTTTCCCTTAAAACTCTCAAAAGCAAGATATTTGAGTTCAACACCAAGTTTGTGGATTTTGATCTCTATATACTTTTATTTTATAATACATGAGAACATCATGAACAGGAAGTTCATTAGCAATGCTGTCTTAAGATCTCATATAGAGGGGCTGGGTTTGTGGCTCAGGGGTAGAGCACTAGCCTGGCATGTGTGAGGCTCTGGGTTCGCTCCTTAGCACCAAATAAAAATGAACAAATAAAATAAAGGTATTGTGTCCATCTACAACAACAAAAATAATAATTTTTTTAAAAAAAGATCTCGTAGAGACTATTCCAGATAAAAGATTTGTTAGAACTGAAACCTTTTATTTAGGAATTTGCAGGGGTTTATTTTCCAAAAAAAAATTGTGAAGTCAATAAGTCTGTAATATTTATTGAGTGTTCATCAAACAAATATATCAGGAGGTACTATCTGGTCAGTAATTTGTAGCTAAACTTTATCATCTTAGTGATCCAGTTAAAAGCTCTTCCTACTTAATAGCTTGGTATTTCTTAATAAAAATTTCACTATTTCAAGTCTAGTAGTCTATACTTTCCTTTTAAGATTACTGTTGTTTCTCCTCTCTTTGCCTCCACAAGATAGTATAGGACCCCCCTTTATAATCCTCCCATTTCCTGTGGCATTAGAGTTCAGTAATTGCTATGGTATGGATGAGGTTTATACCACAAAAGCTAGAAGCTTCGTCTCCAGTGTGGTGGTATTGAGGTCATGAAAACTTTAGGAGGTGAGGCCTATGGAAGGTGTTTAGTGTGTCATGGGAGCTGTACCCTCATGGATAGACTAATGCTGGTCTCTCAGAGTGGGTCCTTTATTAGCTTTTGGGTTTTTTTGTTTGTTTGTTTGTTTTAATTAGTTACACATGAAAGTACAATGATCTTGACATATCGTACATTTGAATCAGATGGGATATAATTTCTCATTTTTCTGAGTGTACAGGTTGCAGAATTACTTTATTAGCTTTTTAGTCGCTGTGACCAAAAGACCTGATAAGAACAACTTAAAGGAGAAAAGGTTTATTTGGGCCTCATGTTTTCAGATGTTCAGTCCATGGTCAGCTGGCTCCATTGCTTTGGGCCTGAGATGAAGCAGAACTCCATGGTGGAAGGGCATGGTGAAGGAAAGCTGCTAAACAGCCAGGAAGGAAAGAGAGGGGGAAAGGTGAGGAGAGGGAGAGGGAGGGGGAGGGGGAGGGGGAGGAGAGAGAGGGCGGAGAATGAGGATGAGAATGAATTAGAACACACATGCAAGGAGGCAGGGACAAGATATAATTCCCAAGGGCACACCCTCAGTGACCTACTTCTTCTGGCCATGCCCCATCTGCTATCAGTTATCATCAAGTCAGCCAAATTATTAATCCATCAAATAGATTAATCCACTGATAAGGTTACAGCTCTTATCACTGCCTAAAAGTCTCACTTCTGTACCATCCTGCATTGGAGATCATGCTTTCAAAACTTGAGCTTTTCAGAGGACATTCCTACATGCAAACCATAACTGGTGGGGTCCCACAGGAATATATTAGTTCTCACAAAAGAATGTCTTGTTATAAAGTGAGGCCATCCCGTGTGCTTGGCCTTGTCTACACAGGGCCATTTTCCCTTCTACATTTCAGCCATGTTGAGACACAGCCAAGGGAGCGCTCATCAGTACACCAGGGCCCTGGATTCAAGACCCCCAAATCATGAGCCAAATAAAATTTACTTATAAAGTACCCAGCCTCAGATTTTTCTTAAAACAACACAAAGGGGACTAATACATAATTTGTCTTTACTATTATTACACTGAGTTGTTTTTGGTTTTGTTTGTGTTATTTTGATATAAGTTCCAAGCACTTAAAGAATAATAAAATTCAATCACCTGGCTGAGTAAACGATGGCTACCAATCTGAGCAAGTGAGTCATTGTACATCAGACCTCTCCAGGATAAGGTAAGTCACTTCATGCAACTTCAGAATGTACCACTTCTATATCCGTTTTAAGGTTCTTGATAATATACACAGTTTCCACTCTTTTGTCATAAAAATTCTGGTTGAATGGCTCCTTGGTAAAAGGAGTTATATTTTGTTTCTCCCATTAGCTTAATTAGTTCCAGGAAAAATACTGAATATTTAATAGGGTCGGAATTAGCTGGAATGTGTGAGTTGGCATCAAGGACATCACTCCACAATGAGGTCCCCAGGTGGGAACATCATTAACAGGCAGCACGACTTCCCTATGACATAAGCTGACTGAAGATGACACAGAAGGAGTTCAGAATGAAAGCTGACACTACTTCCCTTAGTGACATCTCCTTTACCCGGCTTTCCTCACCAGGAACAGTGCAATAGTCGGAATATTTTCTCACTGAAGACAAAAACCTAAGAGCAGAGCCAAGCTTGCTGTCTGACAGACCTGCTGTTCTGGAGCCCGGAGGTATCCTTTTAGCTTTCAATTTCTTTCATATTAGATGTGAATGCTGAAGCAACAACTCAGGAGCTGTGGCTCTCATTAGAATGTGCCAAAAAGCAGGGGTGAAAAAGAGCTTTCATTTGAACTTCTAACTTGACAAATCTAATTTGCAAAACAAGGGAACCTAAGGGGACACAGAGCCTCATTGGTCAGAAGGAACATTCCACCCAATGTCATTATTCCAGGTTAGAGCCTGACAGCCCATGAAAGCCTTAACAAGGCAAACTAACCTTAGTAATCAGTTTATGTTCCAAAAATACCTCTGCTAAACAGGTTCTAAAAATACCTCTGCTCTGAAAGGAAAGGAAATGATAGAAAAAATAACAAAGAAAAAGTAAGTAAGGAAGGAAGGAAGGAAGGAAGGGGCAGTTTATGTTTTACCAATTTAAATTTTCATGCAGCCATGCTACAAGCATTTATTAAGCACCTACGTTATATCATGAAGAACTCTATGAAGTCCTGCTGGGTAGAAGGTAGGGGAACCTCCAGGTACTCACAATTTTATGGGGAAAACGAATCCTGAGTATAACTTACAATAACAAAATATTTCAGGAAAGGTAGGAGAATGTGAGAATATACTGGAGGAAATTGATTTTGTTTTAGGATCAGTGATGACTTCCCAGAGAAAGTGAGATGGGAGCTCTCTCTCCCTGAGGGACAAGTGGAGGGAACCCCACATGTCAGTCCTTCTTGTTCACTATGGCCAATACCCACAACCTCACCCATCTCTCATTCCAGCTGCTGTGAAGATAACCAGCTCCTGGTGGGCTCTAAACAAGGCTGTCTCACCTCAGCCTCCATCTCTCTCAACTCCCACACCTGGTCCCCCATCTGTGCAATCTCAAGTGTGTGGGACTAGACAGCAAGTGGAGTAAACCTCTGACCAGGAAAGGAAGAGGGACTGTGGAGATAGCCTCCCTCCCTTCCAGGCCACAAATTGTCCTAAGAGCAGAAAAATTTCCATCCCACGCTCCCTCTCCCTCCCTCAGTCCTCCTTGGAGTTGGGCTCCCTGGTAAAGGAGCAGCCCATGAGCCTTGCACTCAGATTTCCCTTCTGGAAAACTTAAGTGAATAGACTCTGATAAAGGAGAGGAATTAGATTGCAAACAGAAGGAAAGGCAAGCTCAAAATCCAGAGTTCTGAGAGTGTGTGACTTAACATGACCAAAGAGTAAGAAAATAAAAACAGGAAACAAGCAATTGCTGGTGGAGTTAAGTAAGGGAAGACTTGAATGTCAGTTTAAAGAGTTTGAACTGATACATATGCACTGACTAACTCAGCAGCCTTTAATTGCCTGCTGCTGTTGCTCATTGCAATGTGGCTATTCCAAACTGACATGAGTTCTACGTGCAAAAACACATACTGGATTTCAAAGACAGTGCCAAAAAGAAAGTAGAATAGCTCCATAATTTAATATTGATTACATAAAAATGGCAATATTTAAGTATATTGGGTTAAAATAACATACATTATTATTGTTAAAGTCCTTTTTACCTATTTCTTTTTACTTTTTTTAAAGTGACTACTAGAAAATTTTAAGTTACTGATGTGGCCCACATTTTATATTTCTACTGGACGATGCCAGGTCAGACTTTATCCTAAAGACAAAGGGAAATCACACTTAGTGTCTTAAGCAGTGCAGTTAACACGATCAGATTTGACTTTTGGGTAAAACCCTTGCTGAAATGTGGAGAACAGATTTGAGAACAAGCTAGATTCAGAGACAAGTTTGCTAAAGGAATTCAGGAATGAAATTTTATCCTGGATCCAAAGGACCATCAGTGTGATTAAAGAGATTCGGGAGATAAAACTGACAAGGTTTGATGAAAGACTGGCTGTGGAGGCATAAGAGATGCTACAAAGGTACTGTGGATTTGGGCACGCACCATTGGTTGATGGTATCGCATGTGGGGAACAGTGGAGCTGTGCAGTGAGCAGAAGGATATACTTGTCTGGACGGAGCTCAAGAGACCGTCCTGAGGTAAGGATTTGGTACCAGGAGTCATCGTTTACATTATACTTGATGGACATGAAGAGACAGCAGATAGAGGGACGGATAGAGGGCATCCCACCTCCTCCCTGGAACTGAAACCTGGCTCTCTGCGAAGGCAACAATTCTCCTGCAGAGCCACCAAGGGGGGGCTGGTTGCCCAGACATCCCTGTACGTTGGGGTCCAGCAGTGATTCTGAATCATTCATGTTCCCTGGTTGCACTTCCAGACTATGTCACCCGTGGCATTTTACTATAACATGCCCCAGCCCTCCTTAGGTCTGTCATCCCACCCTCCCTCATTTACTGACAAGTGGATCTACATCCAGTTTTCATTTGTCTCTCTGCCCAGCTCCTTCTGTCCCATGAACCACACCAGCGCTTCCTCTTTCTTCCTGCCTCTTTCACTTTAACACCCCTGTCCTGCTTATATTCCATCATTTCAATACCCTACACCATTTTCATCTTTTACTCTTGCCTCAAACCTACCCAGTAAAATTCCAAACCTGTATAAACACAAACCTGTATCTCTTGTTTGCCTGCCCTACCCCCGGCCACTGGGACCTGAACACTGATGGAGGAAACCAGAGAACGTTATGGAACAGACCAACGTCACTATTCATTTGTGGCCACCAACTCATGTGGGCCTTCAACACCATCTTTAAGTCTGACTTCTTCTCCTGGGTGGTCATCCCCATCAGCCGAAGCATATTCCAAACTCTCCTCAGCATCTTCAAATCTCCGTTCAAGTCCACCTCCCCCTGTAGTCTCAGTAAGCCATCTCTCCCTCTGCCTCACAGAGAACATGCAACTGTCACACAAACACTCCCTCAACTTCTCACCGCAAAACAGAAAATCTAAGAGCCTCTGTACACACTAACCTAAACAAGACAGAGAGGTCCTCACCCTCCTAGCTAGGACACAGCCCTCCAAATATATTCTATATCCTTGTTCCTTCAACATTTTCTGGAACTGATGTGATCACTGGGGTTCCTATAACAAAATACTCTAAATGGGGTCACTTAGAAGTTTAATTCTCACAACTATAGAGACTGGGAAGTCCAAGATCAAGGCAGCAGTATATTCAGTGTCTGCTAAGGGCACATTTCTGGCTCATAGATGGTGCCTTCTAGCAGAGTCTTCATGTGGTGGAAGGGGTATAGTTTTTCTGGGGTCTCTTTAATTAGGGCACTAATCCTAATCATGGGGGCTAAATCTTCATGACCTAATCACTCCCTGAGGCCCCACTTCCTAATATCCTCACCATGGGGGTTATGATTTCAGCATATGAATTTGGGGTGCATAACATTCATACCACAGCAAGAACTTACATCCTAATTCCTTTGATATCCTGTACCTTCCATATGTACCCTTCTAATGAGTCCTTGTCAGGAGCCTTTACACTACCTTAAGTCTCTCACATCAAAAATCAAACTACTTGTTCCTTCTTAAAGAACCAACTTATTTTTCTTTATTTTTCCCCCTTTGGCCAAACTTCTTAACAGAATGGCTTATAGGGTTGCTGTGTCTATTTCCACATTTCCTATTAACTCCTAGCCAGTAAGCTGTAACCTGGCTTATGCCTTGGATCCTCCAAAATCCCTGCATGAACTCCTGCTGCCCTCTACCTGGGCATGTTACCCTCAAAGGTGAAACTCCTATCTGATGGCTTTTTTCACTGTAGCCATTTTCATCTACTCTGTTCTTTGTCAAATGTGTAACTACTTTTATCACTGCTTAAACTTTTTTTTTTTTTTTTTTTTTTTTTGTTCCCGACCAGCAAGAAGCACAGGGTTATCCACACCCAAAGCAAACAAGGTTAAATGTATTCCTTTCAGTTGGGGCTGACATGGCCCCTACCAGTTTCTTGCACTAGAACTCCAGGTGAAACCTGAACAGTAATGTCAACCAATTAAAAATATGGCAGTTAAGTTAAAAGCCACTGAGCTGAGCAACTCAGAAAAGCCAGGAAAACCATCCACCTTTCACAGAGTCATGGCAAATGGCTGGGCCCGAGGACATTCCAAGCTTTCATTTGTCTCCGATTTCAACAGCTCTTTATGAGACAGATATCTTTTACTAGTTAGTCTTTAACTTGTCAACCATTTAACATTAAGTCATGACCTATGAGAAAGAAGCAGTAGGAAATTTCACCTAGGTAGAAGGTTCCCTTGATAGAACAACTCGGGTCAAATAGCTCTGAAACTCCCATCCCTAAGATGAAGTGTAATAGAGTTGCATTCTTCAGATTCTCTTTGTCACCAGCCCTCTACGATATAATGCCATATTTAATAAATAGGTCTCTCACTCATTCAGCTCTAAGGAACTACCCCACCGGGAACACTATTTCGTCTTACTTAAAATGCTACCATCATTCCTCTTTGGTGATTCTTAACCAAAGCCGTGTTGAGAATCTCCTGAGGAAATTTTTAAAATATTGATGACTACTAGGCCCTGCATCTAAATATTTTGTTTCAGTGGGTCTGGGTGATGCCTGAGTTATATGTATTCTGAGAAATTTCCCACAGGATTTTGTCATAAGCATTGCAAGCTTTCATTTGAGTGCTTCAAATAGGCCAGGTGCCGTGTGAAAAGCTTTACACATACTGTCTTATTTATTCTTCAAAGAAACTTCATTTGTGACCAGCAGTGCGGAGTCATTAGATAACCTACATTCCCACCCTTCTTCCTTTTAAGCAAAGCTCTGATTTTACTCACCCTCCTCCATGGAGCCATGTATCATCCACAGTTCTGAAGTTCACAGTTCTTACTGATCTAAAATGCTCATGATGGTTTGTGTTTTCTGACCAGTGACTGGTGTTAAGTCATTCTAGCCAAATGAATGAGGGGTGAAAGGTTTGAAGTAAAGAGGTCTCCACTCCCGAGAGAGAGACATGGGGCGGGGTGTATATGTGTGTTCATGGTTCTTACTTTCAAGTAACATAAAATAACTCTGGCTGACTTAAGGAGAAAGATAATTTGTTAAAATCATCTAGTATCTAGAAAATTAGGCTCAAAGCTATATACAGTTACCAACAAAACCCCTAATCACAGAGCAGAACTGTTGTAAACTTCTGCTACAGTCAGGAGAAACGGTCTTGCTGCATTACCCCCACTGCTGCTTCTGAATCTGAACTCCAAGTGCAGCAGCTCTCCACTCAATCAGAAGAATGACGCAGTGCATCTGTTTGTCAGGGTCCAGGTCTTAGGTCTACAGCCCAGAAACCAAGCAATGTTTTGAAGGCAAGTAACTGTGAATTTCAACTTCCTCACTGGGGTATAGGTCCTGCCCCCACCAAGAACTCTTAAGATGCTAAATTCCTCAAAACCCAAACAGAAGGCTCAGATGCTAGGAAGCCAAAAAGAATGATAAATATGCATTACAAATATAAAGAAGCTGAGTAATAGGAGATGTTTTCAAAAAATGGCAGAAGATAATCCATTCTACTACTTTATTTTTGGGTAAGATCAAATGGTTTTTAAAAAGGTAAATTAATAAGGCTATGGAAGGAAACTAATCAATTATTGATCCCATTCCCTAGTGTATTAGTTTCCAACTGCTGCTATAACAAATTACCACAAACTTAATGGCTTAAAACAATATGAATTTATCATCCACAGTTCTGAAGTTCAGAAGTTCCAAAGTGTTGGCATTCCTTTTATGGTGCCTAGGGGACAATCCATTTTCTTGCCAGCTTTTAGAGACTGAATGTATTTTTTGGTTCATGCCTCCCTTTCAGAAATGTAATTACTCTGTCCTCTGCTTCTCTTGTTACAACTTCTTCTCAAACTCTGATCTTCCTGTCTTCTTCTTATAAAACTTTTGATGATAACAGGTTCACTCAGATAATCTAAGATAATCTTTCCATTTTAAGATTATTAATTTAATCACATCGGCCAAGTTCCTTTCACCATATATAGTAACAGTCACAGGTTCTAGGAATTAGCACCTGGATATCTTTGAGGTCCCTTTTTCAGCCTGCAATACCTAATAAGATAATATCACTCGCTCTTTTCCATGATGTGATTCTTACCAAAATCAATGTATCATTTGAAAATCGGGACCCTTTGAGTGACAGTCATCCTTTCTCAGTCTCACTTTGCCCAATTAAGAGTATCACCAGGAACAAATGATATAATCAAATGGGGCAATTTGAGGAGCATTTAATTAACAGACTAATTATGAAGGCTTATGCAGGGTATAAGAATTATAAGAAAGTAGGGTCCAAGGATTAGTGTATCCAGTTGCTTTGGAACCACTAGTCCTTAAATTGACCTGTGATCAGAACTAAAGCAAAGACAAGCCTAGTGAGAAAAGTATTAACAAAAGGTATTCTAATGTTGGGTGACACAGCTAGGGTCTTTAATCTATCAGGTAAGGAAAAAGCTTCAGCACAACTAGGTCCCAAGAGACTTGGATACTGGAAAATGTCTAAGACAATAAGGTCTCTTCTCCATTGGTCATCTGCCTATTTACTGGCTTTGGAAATTTCTTCTCACTTTCATGATCCGAAGAGAGTCCAGTTGGTCAGCAGTATCCCCAGTCATCCTTTCCAAAGTCTTCCTCCATACCAAATCACCTGAACTTATCACCTACAGAAAAAAAAATGAGAATATCCTTAAAAGACAGTGGATGTTAGGCCTAGCAATTTTAATAATGTTACATTATTCAAACTATCAATAGTAACATAATTTTGGTTTACCTAGAAATCAAAAATACGTAGAGCCAGAAAAAAAACTAAGACATTCTGCTACTCAGTGTGTGAATTATATTCCTGGATAACCACAATCCAAGGGCGTATAGTCATTTAGGCACAATTGTGCTTCCTAACACTGTCCTTCCCCATTAAACACACTTGCCAAGATCAAAAACAGTCATCCCTGTCTCACCTCTCTGAGTATCTTTGTCTTTTACCACTAAGTTGCACCGAAAGCTAAGAAAGGTACTGAATATAGGTCAAAAAACAAAAATCACTGACAGACATAAAAAAAATAACAAGCAAATGCCATGATCTTATTCTTTTTTAGTGCTGAGTAATATTCCATTGTGTATAAATGCCACATTTTTTTAATCCATTCATCCATAAAAGGACATCTAGGTTGGCTCCAGAGTTTAGCTATTGTGAATTATGCTGCTATAAATATTGATGTGTCACATACCTTATATACACAAACAGAGATATGATAAATTGTGGTATAAAGGTGCATTAAGAATTGTAATGCAAAAAAATAAGAGAGCTCATGTATAATGGCATAATTAGGCATGAACATACTTTATATACAGAGTTACATAAAATTGTGCTGTAAATGGATAATTGTGATTGTAATGCATTCCACTATTGTCATGTATGTAAGAAATAAAAAAATAAGAAAAAATAACAAGCAGAAGGACACCTTTTATGCACTAAAATATCCATAACTATGGCTCAAAGAGAAGAGTGAACTTCCATGCTTATCACTGAATTCCTTAACTGCTGTTTTAACATTTGCATTTTGCAGAGCTATTCTCCAGAGACATGCAGAATGTAGTTTTGGTTCTATTAAGTGGTTCTTTCAAAATCTTATAAATCTGTTCAGAAGCCCTATTGATAAATACAAGCACGTATATAGAAGTGATTCTGAATCCCTTTCCCTGTAGAATGCCTCATTTAAATAAAATATTAAGCAATTCCAGGGCAAGAGCTCTAGATGGAAGTGAGGGTTCCATCTAAACCCTGCCCTTCCCTGGCCCCTGAGCATGATGTCAGCACTGATTAACAGAGTTAAACTCTCAAACATTGCAGGCCTTATTTGCTTTTCAGAAAATCTCCCCACATCCTGAGGCATGAACATCTCAGAATTCAAGAAGCAAATTATAATCACCTGGCTTTGTTTTGACTATCTGCTATCTACTTATTGCTGCCTTTCCAATTTGTTTATTGAATCAATATGAACTGGTAGCTGATAAACTTTTTCACTAAGGAAAAAATAAACTACTTTTGTGGCATATTAAAAGCTGATCATTACTTGTTTTCTCAACGCAGTCTATAATTTGATTGCTCAGAGTAATGAAAGAATACTTAGAAATTGATTATAAAAACCACAGATAATTAGAAAATGAAGAAATGGACATCAGTTTATTCATTATATATCAATATTTTTTTCTAAATAATCTGATAACATCATGTCATGAGATATAAATATGTTTAATAAGTGCAGAATATGCTTTCTACAAAACTATAAAAATATCAAAATACACAAGCACATATAACGAGAAATGCATAAGCATAATGTAACTAAAATGGCTTTATAATTCACTTGCTCTCCTGTATTTGTGATAGCTCTATTGAATCTCAATGGGTTTTATTTATTTATTTATTTATTTACTTATTTTCTTATTTTGGGTACTGTGGATTGAACTCAGGGTCACTCAACCCCTCAGCCATATCCCCAGCCATATTCTGTATTTTTTTTAGAGACAGGGTCTCACTGAGTTGCTTAGAGCCTCACTAAATTGCTGAGGCCCAGCTCAATGGTTATTTTTTTATCCTTTGAGAATTTGGAAAGGACATGGGTCACTCTTTATCCCATACATATACACATGCTTCTGCATATGGTTAGGGAAGTATAATTTCTTTACATAGAGGGAGAGCCATCAGCCAGGTGCAGTGGCACACACCTATAATCCCAGCAGTTCAGGAGGCTGAGACAGGAGGATTACAAATTCAAAGCCAGGCTCAGCAAAAGCAATGCACTAAGCAACTCGGTGAGAACCTGTCTCTAAATAAAATACAAAAATAGGGCTGGGAATGTGGCTCGGTGGTCAAATGCCCCTGAGTTCAATCCCT
The DNA here is from genome assembly GCF_047511675.1 of Marmota flaviventris. Taxonomy (NCBI): domain Eukaryota; kingdom Metazoa; phylum Chordata; class Mammalia; order Rodentia; family Sciuridae; genus Marmota; species Marmota flaviventris. The sequence goes on along the minus strand of NC_092499.1, from coordinate 51,670,242 downwards.
GGTGCCAGAGAGAGAGAGAGAGAGAGAAGTGAATGCCATCATTCAACAAACATTTACTTAATAAATCACCATCAGCCAGAAATTAACAATATGGAAGATTTTTTTAAAAAAAACTAATAAGAAATGGTCTCTTTTCTCTTATTACAAGGCCTCATTGGCTTATGAGGTACTTCAGCATTGACTTTGGATATAGATAGACTCAACTACGTGCCCTGAAATGACTAATTCGGAGATTCTACCTATTTCCCATGGAAGTCAAGCATTACGCCTGACTTTCCTATTAGATCTACTTCCTAAGAGACTTACATATCATATCATCCACTGAGTATTTTTTGTTAGTCCTTGCTCCTCTAGGGAATATCTTTTCAAATCTTATCTCATGACTCTTCATAACCAGTATATGAATTAAGTCCACATTTGAAATTAAGCAAATAGAGAATCAAAAAGAGTAAGTAATCCCAAATCGTACAAGTAGTATATGACATAGCCAGGTCAACAGGCAAAATTTATGAACCCATGATTCCAATGCCAGTATCTTACAGACACATCTGGAGAAGATAGGTCTGGATGCAGCAATGCAGAGGAACATAGAGCTAACCAGGAAGTCTTAAAACTTAGTTAAAAATAGGTGATGTTGACATTAAGGTTTATACTTCATAGCATTTTTTTGTCAACTCTGTCTTTTAAGATGTTAACAGGTAGATTCTTTTCAATGGCCTATTTTAGGAACTTTCACGATACACAAATTCTGATATTTTCAAGATCACTATAAATTATACTAATATATGATCTTTCCAGACCAAGAATTTTGATTTGGGTTTTAAAGAAAGCCACTTATTTTAATGCAAGTCCAGGCCAGAAGAGGCCCTTCTATAGCATGTGTTTTTGTTCGCCCTAGTGCCAAGAACATCAGTACTCACAGAATAAGTGAATAAAATTCCAAACAATAGTTGAAAGGATGAGAAATAAAAATCATTGAAAAAAGGAGGAGGAATAGTAGATGAGTAAAAATTACATATGCTTAATGGGGCAAGTAGTCATTTAGCAATCTGGGAATTTTTTATAAAGGTAGATCTAATTAAGCATTTTTTTTCACTGCAGAAAATAAAATTATCAATTCCAAGTGTAAGTGACTCTTGCTCAATATACATGCTCCTTGAATGTTATATCAGCTATGATTATTCTGTACATAAAAATATTCCTTTAATACAAGACTCCTTAGAGAAGTAGTTGATTCTAGAGCTCAGGCAGAAAAAATGTATAAGATGGGCCTGGAGCATCTCGTGACACTTAAACATAAGAAAGTGCTTAAATGAAAAAAGCAGGGAAGAAAGGGTACCAGCATGTTGAAAGGGCTTGAGAGCAGACTTGGAAGCTCACAATGGCCAAAACTGAAGCAAGTAAGCAAAAATGTAAATAATGAGAGTATCAAATTCTAACCCAAAGAAAAAAATAAGTAGCCATTATTCATTCATACCATTTATATTTATACAATATACAATATAAATAAATGATTGAATAAACAAAATAAAGGACAAGGTATTACTATTCCTTCAGAACAATTCCAATTAATAAACAGAGGGAATAAAAGAAATAGAAAATCACCACTCAACACCACAGTAAAAACTACTGCAGGTAAGATCCACTGAAGATTGTTAACATCAGTTGGTGAACAAGAAGCACAGTATTTGCATAGCTTCAAAGTATCTCATAACAAATATTGGACAAAGTAGCTTTAAAGTCGAGTATCCTAGAAGATGCCACCTTGGTCAGTGATCAAGGTTAACTCCCCAATATAAGACACGGGGATGTCACGTAGCCCCTGCTAGGATGCTCTGAGAAGGGCACCTCATCTCTGCCAATCTTCCCCCAAATTCATAACCTCAATGTAATTATCAGAAAACATCAAAGAAACCTACTTTGAGGGATTTTCTATAAAGCAACCTGGTCAGAATTCTTAAAATGTCAAGGTCAGGAAAGAGAAGGAAATAGAGGTATTGTCACTGATCAAAGGCAACTGTAGAGAGAAAACAACCAAATGCAATGAGAGATTCTGGACCGGGCATTGAAACAGAATAAGGACATTAGTGGACAACTGGTGAAATCTAGATAGTCTGTAGCTCAGTGAATATCCTATCAACACTAAGTTCCCATTTTAATTAATATGTTATATAGAATACTAACACTGGGCAAGGTTGGGGAAAGAGCAAAAGGAAAATCTGTTCTATCTGTGCAAATCTTCAGTAAATCTAAAATTAGCTCAAAATAAAAAGTCTGTTTTTTTTTTAAAATTATGCCATGAAGTACCTAATTTAGATAGAACAGGGAGGGGAAGTCCTCTCCCAGAAAATGACATCCAAACAGACATGAAGCATGAAAAAATGCTATGCTCTAGAATCCACTCTATCTATAATGTGATATTTTTTCTATAATTTAAAAAATAATTTATGGTAAGAATATTTTATATTAACATTTTTTAAGTTTCAGAGAATTATTCCAATCATTATATTAAAGCTTATCATAATTAGAAGATTAGGAGTGATACATCTAACATGAGTGGCTTTTAAGCACATGAAAAGATTCTCAATGTCACTAATCATGAATTTATATAGATAAAAATAGTGGGGAAAAAAGAATAATAATACAGCTAAAAGGCATGAATAAGGTGATAAATGTTCAAGAAATGTGAAGCCTTAGAAAAATAACTATTTATAGTTACAATATATTCAATAATCATATATTACTTTAAACTCTACTTTTAGTAAAGCAGTGGGCACATTATACGACTTCAAAATTTATGTAATTCAAGCAAAGGGGATGTTGATCTCTTCCCTACTGTTCTCTAACCACACGCTCCTCCAGGTCATTTCCTCGTCTATTTTTTGTCTTCCATGAAGTTATCTTTTCCCATAGAATAGAACAAATTAATCAATTAGTAGGATAAATTAAATATTCATTAAATAAATAATTTTATTTATTTAATATTTATCTATTTATTACAGCGCATGAGTCAGAATATTTAGGAACACAGGTTGATGACAATAGAAATGACTTTGAAGAACACCTAATCCAGTGGTTCTCAGCTCCATTAGACCCAATGACTCTTTTACAACAATTATTTAGCAATGGTCCCCTTATTATCTTGCAATTGAAATTCAAAGATAATATAGCCAACTGGCACACATTTGAAATATGTATATACAATTCCAAACTGCAATAAAAAGGAGAATAATGAATTAATTTAAAATAAATAACATATTCTAAAGTGAAGATACTTGGGTGCAAAGGTACTAAGGAACACTACGTGCCGAATAAATTACTAAGATTACCACTGCTACAAATACAGACTGAACAGGAGTATGAGCATCTCAAATTCCATGAGGAGTGTGTTGTTGGAACATCCTTTCTTGGATGGTAAACAACTCTTTGAAAGTCCCAAAGAAAATAAATTAAAATTTTCTCCCCAGGCACACATACTGATTCCTGTAATATGTAACATCTGTTCCATTTTGTACCTGTATTTCTTGAAACAATACAGAAAATATTTTGTTGTTCATGTAACATTCAAGGCTCAAAAATATATAAGCAGGTTTTGTCTGCCTCTATAAACATTCAGGGGGACATTCAAAAGTCATTCTGGATGAAGGACAAATTTTTATGATGCAAAACCCTTTTACTCATTTCAAAACATTAGGCATTTCTGATTTCCATCTTGTAAAATGTGAGTGGAGCTTCTCCACTCATTTTGACAATTTAAAACATCCCCACAGATTTTAAAACATCCCCAAGGACATGAAAACCACTGATATAGACCAGCCTTCATGTAGTAGAAAAGTAAGTTGGGGCTCAGAGTTTGTACTCTCCCATGATTACAAAGCTAGCTAGAAGATCAAACCAATGCAGGTACGACATAGATTTCTTTTACTGTGCTGTTCTGCACCCCTTCCATCCTTTAGTCCTTGGTATTCAATATGTAAATTAACTTTCCCATGCTCCATCAACACTAAATAACAAAAACCGCTGCCTCTCTTAAAAACTTTGTTTATCTTCTCCCTGGAGATCCATTAGCTGTAAGAGCCAAAGGCATTCTTTGTAGCATTCCCTGTGAATCAGCTTTTGGGTCCACACTCCCATTCCTTCCCTACTATGTATATCCCCAAGCCAAGTCTGCTAATATACTCAGAGTCTCACTAAAACCAGGAAGTTGGAATTATTTTACACCAAATATGTCTAACCACTGTATATTCTCCTTTGCTACAGGAAAAGAAGTCAAGATCTCTCTTAAAGATACTCTCTCAGAGAGTGCATTCTCTCAGCCATATGGTTTTATGTTCTTTCATCCAACAAAATGTAGAATTAGGTCTAAATCTGACAGAGATGAAGAGAGGAGAACAAAGGAGGAAGCATGAAGATTGCCTTACAACTAATAATGACTAAGTTAAAATATTACTTCGGCCATAGATATGAATGTAGTTTTAGTGTTCAGCCAACTGAGCCACTATTGTGCACTCATCTCAGATAATTAATAATATCATAATGTTTTCGATATTATGTTAGACAATTAGTTCTCTAACTAGCCTCATATTGATGGAAATGTTTACAAAGAACATGCCTCTCTTATACCAAATACTTATATATACATTTATTCTACTGCTGGAATAAATAAAGATGTTATACATTTCAGGTTCCTTCTGTGACTTTTTGGTTCTAAATCACAGTCCCTTGGGCATTAAGAAAGTTTCCAGGGAAATGTTCTTAATATTAGCACTCTTTGCACTGACAGAATCTCTAAATAACCCTGTCAAAATAAGAAGAGCTTTTATCCCCAATGATTCTGTAGACACTCTCAGATAAATTAAACAGAAATCCTGTCCCACATAAAGGATAATTAAAAATATCTAATTTAAGGTTCATGAAGTTATTTCTGAAACAGTGCCTCATCATATGAAATGTAATATGTTACTCACAGAAATATTTTTGCTCTATTTAAAGCCCATCAAAGTTATGACTTGTTAGGGATTCCAGTTAGAAGACTCTTAACAAAAAGTCAATTGTAATTTTAGGAAGGATTAATATTCACTGAAAAATATCAAAAGGCAGTTTGTTCATTAAAGATTAAGTGCTTCAGAGGTATTAGAGAATGAGAAATTGGAAGATTAATTCTATTTAAAATGTGGACTTTTAAACTAAACAATGAACAAAACACCAGATTCTGCCTTTTGAACCAGAAAGCATATTTGTATATCAATGTCTAAATCAGAAGAAATGCTTTTCGAATGCATAAAAATTATTTCCTTTTTCCTTCGTTTCATGTGCTTCTATTCCTGCTACTATGACTGACTACTACCCAATCTGAAATGAGAACAACATGAACCAAACCCAGCTCTATCAGACAAAATTCATCTAAGCATTTTTCTAATAGATGAAAGAGTCACCTAAGAATTCAAGAACAATACATATGGCTATATTCAACTTTTTTTTTTTTTTTTTTTTTTTTTTTGCTTTTTAGAGAGAGAGAGAGAGAGAGGGAGAGAGTTTTTTAATATTTTTTTTTTTTTAGTTTTCGGTAGACACAACATCTTTATTTTTTATGTGGTGCTGAGGATTGAACCCAGCGCCCTGCGCATGCCAGGCGAGCACACTACCGCTTGAGCCATATCCCCAGCCCTATTCAACTCTTTTTGAGAAAAAAATGTGCTAGATATTAAGAATAACAAAATATGCAAGAAAAATTCCCTAGTAATATTTAATGATAACTAAAATTGTGATTAATGAAGATAGATCCCAAACCCTTTCTGTTATGGCTTGAATCTGAGATGACCCCCAAAAGCTCACATAAGAGACAATGCAAGAAGGTTTAGAGTAGAAATGATTGGGCTATAGCCTTAACCTAATCATTGAATTAATCCCTGATGGGATTAACTGGGTGGTAACTGGAGGCAGGTGGGTGTGGCTGGAGGAAACTGTTTATTGGGAGCATGGTTATGGGGTATATATTTTGTATCTGGAGAGTGGAACCTCTCTCTCTCTGCTTTCTGATCATCTGAGCTGGTTCCCTCTGCCACACATTCTGCCATGATGTTCTGCCTCACCTCAAGCCCTGATGAATGTTGCCAGCCTTCTATCAACTATGACCTCCGAAACTGTGAGCCCCCAAAACTTTTTCTCCCCTAAAATTGTTCTGGTCAGATCTTTTAGTCACAGCAGCAAAAAAGCTGACTAAAACATTTTCATTTTCACTGAGTGAAATAGCCTTCTTCACTAGGCCTCCTGCAGGCTCACATAAACCTGATCTCTACTTTTAATAAGAGTTAAGACTTTCTCCCTTACCCCTGCCTAGGTCTACCCATAGTAGGTTTTTTTTTAAGTTTTATTGATTTTATTATTTTTAAATACACAGCAGCGGAATGCATTACAATGCTTATTTTATACATGTACTTTGTTTGGGTTTTTTTTTTCTTATTACACATATATACCTCAATTTTTCATATCTCATTTATATATAAAGTGTGTTGACACCCAATTCGTGTCTTTATACATGTACTTTGGATAATGATGTCCATCACATTCCACCATCCTTGCTAATACCCTGCCCCCTTCCTTTCCCTCCCACCCCTCTGCCCTATCTAGAATTCATCTAATCCTCCCATGCTCCCTCTCCCTACCCCACTATGAGTCAGCCTCCTTATATCAGAGAAAATATTAGGCATTTGTTTTTTGGCAATTGGCTAACTTTACTTAGCACTATCTTCTCCAACTCCATCCATTTACCTGCAAATGCCACGATTTTATTCTCTTTTAATGCTGAGTAAAATTCCATTGTGTATATATGCCACATTTTTTAAAATCTATTCATCTACTGAAGGGCATCTAGGTTGGCTCCACAGTTTAGCTATTATGAATTGTGCTGCTCTAACATTCATGTGGCTGTGTTCCTGTAGTATGCTGTTTTTAAGTCCTTTGGGTATAGTCCGAGGAGAGGGATAGCTGGGTCAAATGGTGGTTCCATTCCCAGATTTCCAAGGAATCTCCATACTGCTTTCCATAATGGCCGTACCAATTTGCAGTCCCACCAGCAATATATGAGTGTACCTTTTTCCCCACATCCTCGCCAACACTTATTGTTGTTTGTTTTCATAATAGCCATTCATTCCAGCCATTCTAACTAGAGTGAGATGATATCTTAGAGGAGTTTTTACTTGCATTTCTCTGATTGCTAGAGATAATGAGCATTTTTTCATATATTTGTTGATTGATTGTATATCCTCTTCTGAGAAGTGTCTGTTCAAGTCCTTGGCCCATTTGTTGATTGGGTTATTTGATTTTTGGTGCTTAGCTTTTTGAGTTCTTTATATATCCTAGAGATTAATGCTCTATTGGATGTGTGAGGGGTAAAAATTTGCTCCCAGGATGTGGGCTCCATAGTAGTTCTCTAGTCATCAGCTGTGAGTCACTTTAAAAGTGCATGCACACAAGCTCCAACCCTCTCCCCTTTTCCTTTCTTTCTCTTCACCCCACCCCACCCCCAGCAAGCAACTATAAAGGCAAATGAGCCACATCCCTTGCCACATGAGCTTCTACTACTATGGAGGAGGGGAGGGGACCTCACTCTGCTCAAGGGAATTGATTATTTATTCCTGTGGAGCTTAGGAAAAAAGTGAGCAAAGCTGGCACAAAACCAAAAAGTAGTAGAGGCTTTCCTCACTACTTATGATTACTTTTTATTCTTTAATATATTTTAAAACTGACAATATAAATCTAACTGAATTTTCATTACGATCATTTGAACTTAATGTGTATATGGAGGAGGGGATCCATCAGGAACACATGGTACCTGTGCTGCTACTCTTTGACCAACTGGGTGACACTCCAGGAACAGCTTGCTCACATCTCAACTTGTGATCTGTCTTCAGTGTTCAGAAAGATTGTCTACTTTTCTCTACTGAAAAAAAAAATCTTGCTGCCTTCATGTGCTTCCCAGTGTGTATTTCCACCTTTGATGAAATCCAGAGCATCATAACAGGATGATCCAAAAGTTGATCTCTTAGTTAATACTTGACTCTCTAATGTGTAATTTGGCAGAATTCTTTATGTTCCATGCTTGAAGATATTCTGCTAATGAAATGCAACCTCTTGTAAAATATTAGAACTAAAATGCCCAGCCACTAATTTTATTAATTAGACATGCCTACAAAATTGTGCTGAGGTACATACAAACTATGAAATTCCAAACTCAGCTGATTAGGGAGCAACTGTCCTTTAAACAAGAAAAAAAAGAGAGAGAAAGAAAGAAAGAAAAAGAAAAACTTCACAAAGCAGCAGTAGCATCCAGAATTTCTTAAGTACAATTTTTAGCTAGAATATAAATGTCACCTATAATCATGAAAATATATTATTGTCATTGATTTTTAAAAAACTAATAAAGTACAACATGTATTCTGGATAGCGATTTTTAAAAGCATATCGCTAAGCTTCAACATGCTGTTAAACAAGCATTTGTACACCAACTCTGTGTCAACTAACTGTAACAGTGTAAAATCAGCTAATGAAGCTTTAAAAAAAAATGACCTGGGAATAGTAGAAGAAAGCAAAGAAAACAAACTGTTTTTCATCTACTTAATTCAGTGACTGCATCTTGATTACCATGTCAGAGTTAGCACAGCATTTCCCTAGAATCTGATTAGCCTGGAGCTCACTTGGTAAAAACATGAAATTTCTCCTCATTGTTGCTATAAAATTTTTATGGGTCATCTAATAACAGAAACTCTGTTCTGCATTCTAATAGGGTGAACTTGTATTACCAAAATAAAATTTAAAAATTAGAAGAAAGAGATGTCAATCTAGTTGTTTCTTGTTGTTGTTGTTTTATTTTGTTTTTGTTTTTTTTAGGTGAAAGCCAGCAGAGTGCATTAATGGTACTCCAGGTACCTGTGTATCCCATAGATCTAAAGTGAGAAATGTGCTTATGGGCCACATTTTTATTCTATCATTTGTGTGTGTGTTTGGGTGTCTGTTTACCTCATTTTCCTCCTCATGTAAGGTGACAGATCACCTACTCAGCCACACTGAATCCTAAGGATTGTTCATTTGCTTGTTTACAAACTTCCTAATTCATACCCTAACTTAACCTCTATGGTTCTCTAAACAAATTCTGCCAGTATTATTATACTATTCCTTTTCTAGGAGTCGAGGAATATACAAAGGAGATTATTTTAACCAGAAACATGCCTGAACCATTTCCCACAAGCAGGCACTCAAAAAATGTTTTTCATAGATTCACGAAATCTCAGGAATAGAAGGAATTTTTGAACTACTGAATCCAACCTTAAAACACCTGCCATGGCATTAGTTCACTGTTTCTCACTCAATTGTTAGCTGATTCTGAAAGTGCAACTCCAAAATCTTCTATGCAATGATCCTAGTTCTACATCTGAGCCCACACCACTCACCAAGAAAAACTACTTATTCCTTCTCATCAGGCCTTCAAATATTTGAAGACAGCAATTTTATATTGTCTTATCTCTATTATGCTAAATATGTTCAGTTTCTTCCATTTTTAGAGGAAGAAACTTAGAGGATATGATTTCACATGCCCACACCTAAACACCTACCTCTTCTAGAACCATGTAGGATTTAGAATCTAAACTGAGCTGAGGGACAGTAACCTTTCTGAGCTGGCCATATATAAGGCAGGTCTGAGCCAAATCCTTAAAGGAGAATTCATCTGAGCCCACGACAACCAACACCAATAAAAACTGTGCGACGGCAAGAGCAATATTAACAACAAGAATCAGAGCCTAGATCCATGGTCAGGCAGATGCAGGAACAGATTGAAGATACCCAGAAGGGTTTCCTGGAATGCACGGGAGTGTTGCTGATTCATCTTCATCAGCCAGTTGTTCTGTAGGTATGTGAAGGATCAGCTCAAAAGTGGCACATAAATACAGAGAGGCACGCACCCAGAGCCTCTATAAGATTCTAAAGATCCCCTCCACTACTAATGGCCCAACATCCCAAAGGTGACAAACAGATAATAGTCTGGATAAGATGGGTGATGAAACATGATAATATGTGAGCAACAAAAAAGTCATTTAAATGATGAATCTGAAGTTAGCTTCTCTTTTTTTTTCAAAGATTTAGAAGCTTGCTTGCTTTATTTTTTAATTTGTTTGTTTATTTATTTTTTGGTACCAGGAACTGAACACAGGGGCACTTAACCACTGAGCAACATGCCCAGCTCTTTTTTAATATTTTATTTAGAGGAAGGATCTCACTGAATTGCTTAGGGCTTTACTAAATTGCTGGGGCTGGCTTTGAACTCACAAACTTCCTGCCTTAGCCTCCAGAGCTGCTGGAATTACAGGTGTATGCTACTGCGCACAGCTTAGTTTTTCTTTGACAATGTAAAATTTGCAAAATTTTAAACAAAAATGAAAGTTTAACCCAAAAAATAATCTAGAATGCAAATCATAGAACCATCTCTACATCACCGGACTATACCACAGTAACTTAACCTGTAATAGTCTAAAACTTGGAAACAACTCACATGGCCATAAATAGTACTACGTATACAAATTGAGGTGTAACCCTATAATATAAGATTATTCAGTTAAGGAAAAAAAAGCAGTAAACTATTGACACAAAAATAACATGGTTGAATCTAAAAAATATCATAGCAAGCAAAAGAACTGATGCATAAGAATACATACTATGATTAAAATTATATGAAATTCCAGGAAAGTCTAATCTAAACTGTAGTGACAGAAAGTAGAGCAGAAGTTGCCTAAGGTCAGAGGCAGGGAGGTGAATTTACTACATAGGGGCACGAGGGAACTTTTTCTGAGGTGATAAAAATTATAAGGGTGTTTACGTTAATGAACCCATTTGTTGAGATTCTTTGAACTATGTACTTAAAATAGGTATATTTTGTTATAAGTTGATTTTTAAAAAAAGGTATTAGAAGCCTCAATAAAGCCAATTTTTAAAAAATCAGAAAACCAGTTAGCCTTTTATTGTACATTAAGGATACAAAAAGTCAAGAGTGAAGAGACTGTTGAGATTGTTGTGGGTTTTTTTTTTTTTTTTTTTTTTTTTTTGATAGAGCTTTTTGGGTCTATGGGTCCCAACCTTGCCCAAAAATGAGGAAAGGCATATCTTTTCTTGTCTCATATATAGTGAAAAGGCCTCTACAGGAATACTCAGAAAACCTAATAACTGCTATTTCAGAATAGGAGCGAGACCAATTTATCTCACTCACACTTGAGAACTCTAAGGCCAGACACTAGCCAGCACTTTGAAGGCAGAGCAAAGATGGGGTAGCAATTTGGTGATTATCCTGCCCTCCTGGAATGCATCAGAAAAAAAAAGGATTCTTGAGGGTTTTCTGGGAGCTGCTGTGTGCACAAGAGCACTAAAGTGGAGTCATTTGAGGTCTTGTCCAAGAGAGTGGGATGGAAAGATGAAGGGTCTTTAGTAGCTTGATAAAAAGGGCTGAATTTTCAGAGCGAAGCAGCAGCCATATGAGGCAAGGTGCAGTGAAGGCTCACCTTCTGTTATCAAGGCAGCTCCGAATGAGAGGTCTCCAGGGTCTGGAGCATCTCTAAAGAACACATAATGAGTCCATAGCAGTAAGAATCATATTTAAACATTCACCAAATTCAGGGAAGAGGAGGACAGAATTTGCAGTCCCAGTGAAGAAAGTTCTTCCCCATCCTGTTTTACAGCATCCCTACACCCTCATCAAGAGTCAGAAATCATGGCCAGCAGGCACAGAGAGAGGAGTGAACACACTAGCGCAGGAAGGAGAAGCTGTCTCAGGAAGGAGTAGCTGTCGACAGCTGCCCTGTCTACATGCAGCTAACCATAGCAACTTTGAGGTTAAGAAAAGAGGTTTTCACTTGAAATCAACAGTGGAGTACCTTCCAGACTTTCTGCACGGTGGATGGGGAAAACATTTCCGCTGAATGCATTTGAAAGGAGTACAGAACACCAAAGTAAAATTGTTTTCTGATTCTATCCCATGGTTTATGCCTGTTAAAAAGAACAGTTTTAACACTAATCAGTACACACCAAGAATTAGCAGAGCCACCACACAACAAAAGCCATGCACAAACTCACCTGATGCCGGGGTTTTACACACATTATCTCCATGATGGGTAAATTTTTCTATGGATCTCACCAGGTCATGGGGTGCCCAGACTAAATCCACATGAATGAACTTCTGAATCACGAACTTGGTTCGGTAGACAGCCCTCCTCAGTGTGAGTAGGTGTCACCCAATCCTTTGAGAGGTGATGAGAACAAAAGGTAGAGGAGAGCAAAATTCAATCTCCCGCCCCCCCCTCCTTCCCCAGCGCCCCCCCCCCCCTCTGATTGAGCTGGAACATCTCATTTCATCTTCTACTCTCAGATCTCAGACTAGGATTTATACCATTGGCTCCTGGCTATTAGGCCTTAGGACTCAGGCTAAATTATACCATCTGCTTTTTCTGGGTTTTCAGCTGACAGAAGGCAGCTTGGTTCTGTTTCCTCTAGAAAATGCTCACTAATACAAATCTCTCCACACAATTTATAAAGGGTTAAATAAGGACCTACCCCTGTGCACTTATTTAAGCACTCACAGAGTCAAGACTAAACCCTGTTGAATTATTAGCTTAACCTGATCATTTCTACTTTCTAAAAGCCAAAAGGTTTTTGTCTTCTGCACATAATTCTTCAGTAACTAATTGCAGAATAAAGCAACGAATGAATTGATCCAACTGAGTGATGCCCAACTCTGATGCACCATTCAGCTGAGATTTTTCTAGCTTTTATAATGTTTATTCAATTTTATTTAGGTTTTTACTGCCAATCTTGAATAAAGTTATATTCAGGTTATATATTTACCTGTTATATGCTTTTGTTTGTTTAAAGAACTGTTTTAATTTTTCCAGTCAAAAAGAAACAAACAGAAATAATCGTCGATGTTGACTTAGTTATTTATCATTTATGGAATGCTCACTTTAAACCGAGGTATCAGGAGTCAGCTCTATTTGTCCAACACATAATGGCTTAAAGAACAAGTGAAATTGTTGACTCAAATGATTGAAAATCCTTAAGTAAAAAGATCTATAGCCTGGCTAACTGAAACCACCAGTTTCAGTTCCCTTCAGTTCAGTTCTCAGTTTCTCTTCTCATCTAGCCAAGCTCTGCTTCATCTGAATTAGGTCCATTCTTAAACAGCCTCTCCCCACATGGTAGTGATGTAGCTATGGCAGTCTCCTGTGATAAATGCTTTCAGGATTAAAGTCTAAAGGCAGAAAAATCATCTGCTCTCCTGATAATAAAGTCTCAAAATTTAGTGTCTGTGGATAATGGGTTAATAAGACCCTTTCCCCATTGCATGAGAATCTGACCTGTGGTCACCTCAGCTCTGGTCTCTTATCCATCCAAAAAAAAAAAAAAAGGCAAAGGTCGACAATATTGCCAGACAACATTGCTTACCATAAAAATAACCCTGGATTAGGAAATTGCACATGGACTTGGAGGAGCTCTAAACCCACACTGACTAAGCAGCTGAGAGGCAGCCATGCTTTGGGCTTCCCTAAGTTTAGCTACAATTATAACTGGCATTTTTCTCAGAGCCCTTGAAGCTAAGCCTATGCATTTGTTACTAATGACATTGGTTCTTATGGGGCATAACTTTCTCATCTGTGCAATGTGGATCTTGTTTTCTTTCTTTTTTAAATATTTTTTTGTTAATTAACATAATAATTAGACATTTTGGGGTACATAGTGATCATTCAGCACATGGATACAATGTGTGAAGGTCAAATCAGGGTAATTAATATATCCATTTCCTTATTTCTTTGTGTTTGAAGTCTTCAAACTGCCCTTTTCTAATTCTCCTTAGATTATGTAATATGTTGTTGTAAACTATAGTCAGCCTACTATAGAATTGCTATAGAACACAAGCCCTTGTTCTTCATATCTAACTGTAAATATTAATTCCATTATGCAACTTGCCTTCATACCCCCTTCTTTTCCCTTCCCAGTCCCTAATTATTGCTATTCTGCTCTCTGAGATCAACTTTTTTAGCTTCACACATGCAATATTTTGATCTGTTCTCTCTTATCTAATCTATTGCTAAGCTATTGCTATGCAGGACTCTTGTAGAAAAAGAAGGTTTAATGCCACTCAACTGGCAAGCTGTTTCCTCTCCCATAATCTTCTGAGTATAGTAGTATCAAGTTGAGGTTGACTAGAAGAAATATAAAATAACTAGAAAGGAGACATAAAGGGAAGACTAGGAAATAAGATTTTAATTCAGAAATTTTATACACTTTTCCAGGCCTATCAGTCCCTAAGCCAATCTCTTTCCCAGGCCTATTACTCCCAAATTCCTGGGAAATCTGTAAATCTACCTGTGCACTGTTGATTAACCCTCCCCCAATAAATGGCTTAAGAAAGAGTATTATATATACAATGATATTTTAATTTAAGTGACACTTCAGGACTATTGATCATATGAACAGATGATTGAACAGATCACCAGAAACCATCTTAAGATGACTAGACTGATATTTCTACATACATTCCCACACTGACTCCTCACCAAGTTTCCATTAAAAGAAGTCAGGAAGCCCGAAAATGCAAAATGCGTCTCTCACTCTCCAGATGGCCAGCATTCTCCTTTGAATGTGAATTCCTTATTTTACCCCTAGAGGTATCTCTCTCTTGAGGTTGCCCTTATTCCCTTACTTTGTTAAATAAACCTTTCTTCATGCCTGTAACTGGTACATACTGAAATTCTTTTCTATCATTTAAGCCAAGGACTCCACTGGTCCTGAATCAAGTTCCGCCTTCTCTCTGCGAATTCCTCAGACTCTTCTTCAGAGACCCCTCTTTTCCTGTGAAAAGGATGATTTATGATTAAGGGGTGGGGATGTAGCTCAGAAGTAGAGTACTTGCCCAGCATGCACAAAGCCCTGGGCTTGATCCTGTGTACCACACAAAAAAGAAAGTGAGCTTAAATGTCTAGTTGAGCTATGAAGGCCCCCTGGTAAGTGTTGCAGTACCCATCTTTAAACCAATGTCTGTAACTAGGGAAATAAATAATGTATTGGAAGAACCTTAGGTTATATGTTCCAACCCTCAAATAAGGGAATGCTGAACTGCTTTGCTAAAACAACAGGAGCTGAAAGTGCAGTAGGGGTGTTTCCTCTGAAACCCAATCAGAGTTCTCAACAAAAGGAAGAAGAATTAAAAACCCAATAACCAAAGCAGCAAATGTTTGGGAGATAACTGACCCCTTTCCACATATACAAAGCAGGTAGGGTTCAAGTTCTTGCCTCAATCAAATGACAAAGAATTACATATCAATAATCTGAGTATACACACAAATAATCAAGACCGCACATTAGAAGTTCAAGTACAAGAAGTTTACAATGTCATTAATGGTAGCTTTTTAGAAATGATCATCTACAATTAAACTTTGGTTCACTTGTTAGAGATTCCAAAGGATTCAGCAATTACCAAAAATCCTCTGTTGTCTTTGTCAAAATTTTGGTTACTTTTCTTCCATCAGATTATTTCAAGAGAAAATATTGAAATTAATGAAGCAGTTGACAGTACAAACTCTAAATGAAGAATATGCCAGTTTAAAACCTACTGCCTCTAACTAGCTGCTGATTTTGTGCAAAATTATGCTAAATTTCTATTGTTCCTTTCCACATGGAGAATGAAGATGATGCATACCTCACTGGGTTATTTGGAGAAGTAAATGAGAAAAAAAACACTTGTAAAACACAACGGCACAAATAGGCAGCAAACATCTAATATCAACATCATTGTCACAGAACTTTTGAAGTCTGATGTATATAATCTGCATCTCAACCTGACATTTTTTTTCCTAGTTGTAGACATTCTTATGATAAAATGTTATGACTTTGGGGGAAACAGGCAACAAGTAAGAAAGTTCTATTTACTCAAATTTGAAAATGTGAATAAACTGATCAAGATTTACAGACATGTGATTCTAGAGAAAGTCAGTCAGTTGTACAAATATTCCTAATGCTTTGAAGTTTGGGGTTTTAGAGGGTCTCAGGGATCTACCTGGTAGAAAAATGCCAAGGATCTGGCAAAACTGCTTCAACCAATGTGGCCTAGGTACAATAATGAAGCTGTGTTATACTGGGTAGCGCGATGTCATTTCAGGAAACAACACTGCCGGTCTCACTAGGTATTAGGCAGTGTCCTTGAAAAGCTCACAGCCCAGTGGGTGAGAAAGGACCATAAATAAATAAATGCTATGCAATGTGCTAAGTGCTGTGCGGGGCCAAGGCCTGGGAGTTCTCTTTCCACAGCCCTGCCCCGAGGGGGTTAAAACCTGAGAAGCCTTTTAGTCAGATTATATTCACTCCATTCCACTTCAGTAGCTCCTCTGTGCCTGTCTGCAAGAACACATAATGGTAAAATATCATCCTTCCCACTCCTCAGACAGACCCGTGTGAGCGTCAGTGTGTTAATGTACATTAAATCATTGAGCTTTACTGAAATAAATTACTGTCTTAAAAAAAAAAAGAAAAGAAAGAACCCAAGGGACTGTCACTGAGATGATCACAGCATCCTGCAGTCTGCTTTTATCTTTATCAAAAGAAAGTGTTTGAGCACAAATACAGCGTTGCCATTATTTCAAAAGCATAAAGAAGGTGAATGCCACCCAAATACATAATAGCCCACAAAATGAGAACCTACACTCTATTCTGATGAGAGAGAGAGAGAGTAAAAGAGAGAGACTTGTTAATTTTTCCCTAATGCTAGAGTTGGGACAAAAGGAATAGCTTTCAAAGAATTCTAGAAGGTCTTTCCGTTTTTTGAAAAGGGAAGAAAACAATTAATAGGCATACAAAAGAATTTTAGGACTGGAAGTGAAGTTAAGGATTATCTAATCCACCTTCTTCATTTCAAGAAACTTAAGAAGTTTAAACAGCTCATAGACGTTAATGAAGGAGCCCTGAATAGCAGTGAAGCCTAAAACTACCCCCCTCCTTGAAGGGCCACGCCCGTTATTTTAAGGTTTAACGCTATATTGTTAATGTTATAGTTTCTGTGGTTCAGACTCAGAGCAAGTTAAACAGGCTTTTGTTTCTAAGACTCAGATTTTTATCATTGCTTTTATAGGGAAAACTATTTTCTCAATTTTAAGGAAAAAAAAAGAAAACCTTCCTAAACACACCATTTTTTAGGTTCCTTTTTTGTGTGTTAATAATGAAGATTTTCTATGTCCATTCTGGCTCATGACTTCCTCTCCCTTTTCCCCTTATCTGAAGCAGTGTCTACTTTATTACCTTTTCATTTTTTCCCCCAGTTATTATCCTGAATGTAAATATTGGAAGCCTAATAGATAGTGTCAGCACAAATTTGATTTTGAGTAAGATCTGTCTTGAGGGAGAACACATAAAGCAAGAATGTCAAAATGCTTTTACATTGTTCAATTTTTGATCTTCCTGAAACCACTATACTCTGTGCTTTCACCAACTGACATCAGACTTGACTGTTTTTTTTTCTCTTTGAAACAAAAGTGCTTCAGTTTCTTAAATACATGATGGCTCATCCCACTAAAAGTGCTGAAGGATTTAACTGTTGGAGAGGCACAGCTTGAAATGCACCATAAACTAAAACCATGAGAGTATTCACTGTCATATTTTCTTCACCCACCTTAATGGCAAAAGCTTTTGACACCCAGTAATGCATTTAGCTGTCTAACAGAAAATAACAAAATGAAAAACAGGAAAATTTGCAAGTCACCTTGCAAAGTTACTTCCCTGAACTTGGACTGAAATTCAGTAAAGAAAACCACAATATAGATATATCAAGTATGGCATATTTTAATCTACCTTAAAGGAAGGATTAATTGTCTTCACTTTGGTAAACTTAAAATGCTTTAACTCCATTATCCTGGTAGATGTTAGACAGAAATGGTGCCTCTTATATTTACTGCTAGCATTATAATAAACATTTTATTGTGACCATTATCTGAGGCCTATTCCAGTTTTCATTGCTATAGTGCTTACAACCCCATCTCTCCAAAATATTTTACAAATAAAAAAAAACAGTGTACTAGGGAGATGGACTGAAGCTGCTAAAATTGGAAATCATCATTTTTAATGCTTTCATCAATAAGGTCATTCCACGTTCTCCACATCTGTTTTAAAGCCTGGCATCAGAAAAAGAGAAAGTAAATAGTACATAGATAATCCAAGAATCATGAAGAATCAGAAAAGTATACCAGAAGGAAAATGGGGAAAAGCCTTGAGGATACAGTTCTCTTTCCACAGCCCTGCCCCGAGGGAAGAGTCAGAAGTTACCCTGAGAAGGGAAGGGAGTGAAGAGAAAAGACAGACCACAAAAACAAGGCACTCAGGGTTCAAGGGAGGGAAAACTTGACACCATATCAGATAATGTTTTGTTTCTGTAAGAAAGAGAGGTGGGAGATTTGGGTCAGTTTACATTTCAAACTTTATAGATTGTGCAGAAAGAGCACTTCTAGATGAGGGCAAGGTCAAGGGGAGACTCAGAAGAAGAAGGTTGCACAGCAAAATGGAGTTGAAGGCCCTTACTTTGAACAGGTCATGGATCATGAAGCCATGTGTAAGATGCTTTCTGTTTGGAGACAATCCATGGGCCCTCCATATTTCAATAAATATTGCAAGCTATCTCTGAAAAAAAGGGCAAGCATGTTACCTGCCTGTTATAAAAGATTGTGGGACCATAAACTCAGGGTTTCCCTTCTAAATCTGATCTACTTCATGTTCAGAGATCATCTGGCCCTCGTCATTATGGGAGCTGGAAAAAGTGATAATACTCTGCTTACTGCTATTTCTGTGAGTAACAAACAGTCCTTTACCTCAATACTTGGAAGCATCGAATCATCTACCAGCAACAATGAAACTGCAGGTTAACTTACTAGTTAGCAAGTAGGGTAAATCTCAGACCCTTTATACTTTTGTCAATTAGGCAATGAGGATGGAAAGCTAGAAAACAATGGATTTCTAGAAGAAGAAAGATGAGCACATTTAACAAAATAGACTGTGGGAATTGGTAGTAAACATGTTGATCTAATGCAATGGTCTATGGATAATAAATAGCCCTCCAATGTATTGTTTGATAAATGGAGCAATATGGAGAGATGGTTGCAGTCATATTAACAGGAAGGAGATTCAAATACAACTGCCTAAATAGTGTCCTGGCTGTTGCTGCTTTGGTGGAATGACTTTCTGCTAATCAATCAGCCTCAGTTGTGCCCCATTATAGCAAGTAGTATCAAGACTTATTCTGGTTTCTTGGGGAACCTGAATCTTTTATAATGGGCAGCAAACATACTAATTTACATCTTTGAAAAGATGATTTGGAACAAAGGAACTTAGTGTTTTACTCTGAAGACAATAAATGCAAGAGATACAAGAAAGACAAGAAATACAAGAGACACATAGAAAATTGTCTCACAACAACTTCCACTCTTCATCTTTATGACATCTTAGCTTCTGAGATGAAATGTATTCAATTTGTCTAACAAAATATTTAATTAAAGCTCCCAAGAAAAGAAGTGCAAGCAATATTGATCTCAACCATGTCTCAATCAGGTCCCAGATGCAGTCAGCCATCCAATAAACCACCACAGCCTACGTCAGAAAATCATGAACCTTTTTCCTTAAGACTCTGTATTGACCTTTCTACTTGCCGGAAGGCATGAATCCATGCACAGGATGATTTAGTGGTTGCACAGACTCTGCACTGACTCAAAGAAGAAGTCAAGAGTAATTAGTTCTATCATTCAAAACAACCCATGCCAGTGAGTTCAAGCTGGCTTGAATGCCCTCGAGACAAAAGAGATGCCACTGATTATTTTTGCTAATTTCTGAGACAAATTTCTTATCAGGTTTTCTAATTGGATAATTCAAGTTTCAGGGAAAACTGCCCATAGGATGGATATAAATAATATCAGCTATTCCTTCACAAAGCTTCCTAGAGTAAACAAAGGTAGTTTCATTTAAGACCTCACCAGTTGTGTGAGAGTTACACGTTCTATAGGTATTTCCTTAAACACTTGAAGGTCTCTTATCTTCACCCTCATGAAGCAGGGTATTTGGGGAGTGAAAAAGCAACATAGATTAATTTTGCCTGTCCTAGATAATCATATAATATTACCAAAAGTTATATAAGTTTTGTGTATGACTTTTACTCGGCACAATTCTTTTTGAGATTCATCCATATAGCTAGGGTAGCTTGTTCTTTTTTATTGCTAAGTAGCATTCCATCATGTGACTATACCTCCATTTATCTATTTTCTATTGATGGATCTGTTTTGTCTACTTTTTAGCCATTATAAATTGAACTGCCATGAATTTTTAATAAAGTCTTTTTGCGGACAGAAGCTTTCATTTATCTTGGGCAACTACCTCTTACAAATGGAATTGCCAATTCTTAGGCAGTGCATGTTTAGTCTTCCAACCAACACTGGAATTGTTAATGGATATATATGATAATTTAAGGAAAAACGAAAGGAAAGATACTGTTTAAACACTTAATCCCTTTCCCAAATATCATAATCCTGTGTGGTTTTCAGAGCAGCAGGGTGATGTGCAGGGAAAGTCTGGAGTCTGGGCAAACAGCATTCAGCCCCAGCTCTGTGGCTGAGTAGCTCAGGTGTCCTTCACTTACTGCACACACCCTCTGGTTCTCAGTTTCCTGATAAAATTATGCAGGATAGCACTGAAAACTATGTAAATGATTAAATGTAGAATTACAGTTAAAATATATTATTTTGGTATAAAGTACCCTGCGCCTATTTCCTTAAACACTTGAAGGTCTTTTGCTGCAACTTTGTAAATTTTAATTAACTTTACAAAGTACCTTTTTTTTCTCATTTGTAAAATGAGAAAATAAGCTTATGCATAGATTGTGTTTGGCATGGCTTCAGGCACATACAATAATAACATTTGTTTTAAAAAAAACTTACTATGTTTGGCAATTTACATAAATCATTTCATTCATACCGTAAGTTCCATAAGCTTATAAGGATGGATATGTTATTATCTCCTTTTTGCAAGAGTTTTAAGAGATCTTATAAACTGCCTCAGCTCTCAGAGCACACAGACTGTGAAACCTGTGAATACACTGCCTTCACCAAAACAAAAATGATTTTAAAAAGCTAACTTTACTCATTGTGCTGGTCTAACTCCCTTTTTTACCCATTTTTCTTAATATATTTTTAAATCTAAAAAGAATTGATGAATTCAAAGATTATATGGCGTTTGGAAAAGAATCAAATAAAATACATATTGTTTTCCTCATGATTAAAAATCTTATCTTTGTGGCAACAAAAGGTTAAACCCCCTTGTGACCAGTGGCACATCTTTTAGATAACTCAGATCATATCAATTCTTGTGCTAGACAAACTTCAAATTATATTTTTACCCCAACAAATCAACCAGATAACACAAAGCAAAAACTACTATCAACAGGACCAGTCAGTGAAATAAAAGGTGTCTGTTGCTGAAGGCCTGCCACGGCATGGCTAGTGGGTGTTTATGGCAGGCTGAGGGTCTCTGTAGAGCTCCATGGGCCTGCTAAAGGTGAAAGGGCTTGGAGTTTCCCACTCCTTAACTCAGGTCATCAGCCTTCCTTTTGGAGACACATAGAAACGAATCAACATCTTCTGTCCCATGCCTAACTACTAAATAGCACCTAAACGAGAATGAGATGCGGGGCAAAACATACAATTCACCACAATCCCAAAGTCATCTAATTCCTTAAGAATGAATTGTCACATTGGATTAGACAAAGGGGAATAAAGGGACGGGAGAGGAGATAGGAATAAGAAAGATAGTGAAACAAATTGGAAATAACCTTCCCATGTTCACATATAAATATGAGCAGTGGAATTCCATACCATATACAACCATAAGAATGGGATCCTATGTTATATTTCATGTATGTATGATATGTCAAAATGCAGTCTACTGTTATGTATAGCTAAACAGAGCAAAAAATAAAAAAATAAAGGAGCAAAATGAAAAAAAAAGAATGAATTGCCATTTTGCCACTTGTTCTATAAGGTCCTCAAACTATTTAAGCTCAGTCATGCACAAATGAGTACAGAAAGAGCCACACATAAAATAGGCTTTCATATTAAAAGGATATTGGGAAGTTTTGTCCCCTCCTGCTTTTTGAAGAGGAAAATGCCACATGAAACATCTATCAATAGCTTGAGCCAAATGAAAAAACGTGAAATAACCATTTATAAGTGAATGAATTCAACTGGTTAATGATGAAGAAGTAACTTATTTAGAGTTCCAAGGTCTTTACATATGAGAGCATGATCAGGCTGTGGCCAAATGACATGAAAAGATCCACAGACGATATAACAGAAATGAGGATGTCACTCCAAGGATAACCTCATCTGAATTTATTGATGATACATATTATTGTACAAGGCTAAGGTATGTGAGTGCTTTAATTGATTTAGGGCCTTATGAGTAAAAAACATAAGAGACATCACATGTACAGAGGAAAACCATAATAAAATGGGGAATGCATTGTAGCTGATAAAGTATTGCCTTATCTTTTGAAGAAAAAAAAATCCCACTATTTGAAGAATACTAAGAAAGTCTTTCACTAAGGAAAAAACTCATCAACCGTTTTAGGTCAAAGAATATAGAGTCATTTGGAAAATATTTTCCATTTTAACCTCCATGGGATAAATCAAGATGGCATCTGCTCAGAGGCCTTGCCCTGCAAGTTCAATAGAATTTTGCTTAGGTTACAGGTCAGACCTCATAGCAGGAGGCATTGTAGTTTTCCTTCAGAGATAATTCCTCTGTTACTCATCAAGTTCTAGTACACTGCCCTAGTGTCCAGCACACTAGCACAGGGTTGCCATAGATAATTATATCAAATAAATAAAAAATGAATATTTTAATGCTTAAAAATTTGTCTTAATATCTCATGTTCAGCATACAATTCTCTCTCTCTTTTTTTTGGATAATGTTGTATAATACAAATGTATGTCTACATCTATGCTAAGCAAATATACCAATTACTTACAAATGAGATTTTCTGAAGAGTTTGGTTGTAAGCATTCTTATATTTTTCAGAAGACTTGAAGAACCCTAAAGGCTGTCCCCAATGTATCTGGGAAGGATGTCACACAGACTTTCTGTACATTTTTCTTCATAATGGCAAAATCAGATATGAAATTAAGTCACTGTAGGGAAACTGGGTAAGAATTCATTAGCTGAGGGACAGTTCAGGCTGCAAAAGACATCACCTGGCCTAGGCTCAGATTTGGGTTTAGATTCTGCTAGCTAAATGACCTTGGCCAAGCTATCTAAACTTTGTGCCTCGGTTTCCTCATCTATAAAATGAATATAGGTAAAAATATCGATTTCATTGGTTAATAGTGAAAATTATATGAGATTATAATCTTAAAACAGATCAGTAGTTGGTATACCATATATAAACAATAAATCTCAGTGATAATCACTGTTACCACCATTGTTAATAATTTTGTGATGAGATAAGTAAGCCACTAGGTTTATATTCTACTGAGAAGCTTTCTATATATCTGCTATTTTCTAACATATTGTTACACGTTTAATATTATTGTATATTAATTCATACATTTTGTGCTTACTGTTTATCAGGTAAAAGACTGTGCACCTTATGCACATTAACAGATTAATGAATTAATACTTGTGACAACCCTAAGAGTTAGGCACTATTACTATTCCCTGGGTCCAGATGAGGGAGGCAAGGTCTTAAAGAGACAGGAGATTTATACCAAAAGGTTCTTGAGGCCATCTTTTATCCTTTAAGACAGAACCTATCATGCTCATGCATTGCTGGTGGGACTGCAAATTGGTACAACCACTCTAGAAAGCAGTATAAATATTTATCAGAAAACTTGGAACAGAATCACCATTTGACCCAACTATCCCACTCCTCAGATTATACCCAAAGGACTTTAAATCAGCATAGTACATTGATGCAGCCACATCAATGTTTATAGCAGCTCAACTCACAGTAGCTAAACTATGGAACCAACCTACATGCCCTTCAATAGATAAATGGATAAAGAAGCTGCGGTTCATAAACCCAATGGGATATTACTCAGCCTTAAAGAAGAATGAAATTATGGCATTTGCAGGTAAGTGGATAGAGTAGGAGAATATTATGCTAAGTGAAAAAAAAAGCCAATCCCCCAAAATCAAAGGCCAAATGTTTTCTCTGATATGTGTATGCTGATCCATAAGGGGCAGTGGGGCAAGAGAAGAATGGAGGAAATTTGGATTGGGCAGAGGGGACTGAGAGAGGGGATATGGTTGTGAGAAGGATGGTAGAATGAGAAGAACATCATTACCCTATGTATATGTATGATCGCATGAATGGTGTGACTCTGCATCATGTAAAACCAGAGAAATGAAAAGTTGTGCTCCATTCATGTATAATGAGTCGAAATGCACTCTGCTGTCATATATAACTAATTAGAAGAACAACAACAAAAAGACAGAACCTATTGTATTTTCCCTTTATTACAATGTTTGTCAAACTTTAATGTACAAAAAACATCACCTGGGGATATTGTTAAAATGCAGGTTCTAATTGAGTAGGTGCTATTGTTTGGATCTCAAATGTCCCCCAACAACCCAAGTATTGAACACTAGGTCTCCAGCAGGTGGCACTATAGGGAGGTAGCAGAACCTATAGAAAGCAGGACCTAATGGAAGGAGGTCTTTAGGTCATATCTTTGAAGGGGATATCGGGACCCACTACCCTCCTCTTTCTCCTTCTCTTGCTTTCTGGCTGGTGGCTATGAAGTGAACAAGCCTCCTCTACCTGTACTTCTACCATGACATCCTGTCCTGCCACAGGCCCAAAGCAACAACCAAGCAACTATTGACTGGAACCTCTGAAACTTTTCCTCCTTGATTTCTTAGGATTTCATTATAATAATGATCAGCAGGTTAACATAGTACATCTAGGTGGGGCCTGAGCTTCTGCATTTCTAATGAACTCCCTGGTAATGTCAATACTGCTAGTCCATACTTGGAATAACAGGCTCATACTTGGAATTATCAGTCTTTTACCTGATAAAGCAAGTTCTCTCCTCCTCTGCATACCATCAAGTGTCTAGTAAGTGATGATATTTGAATCTCCAGCCAGCAGATCTTCAATGTGTAGCTGAGTGGATCAATACTTCCACTGTTTTTTATATATCCTCTCTAAATGCCATGTTCTGATAAACTACTCAAATTTTTCCGTCTCCATTACACCATTACAAATAGTCCCTGACGTTTCCAAATTTAGCCATAATATATTTCCTGATGAACTATTTACCAAAATAATAATGCATAAACTAATACTAATTTCAGCAATTTTCCAAAATGACTGATGGCACAGAAAGTAGCCAACTCTCTTAGAGAAAAAAAATTATATATTTCATTTCCAGTTGACAGCACAACTATTCCTCAATCCCTTTACCTACTAGTCTAAACTTAAACATAAATAATCATTTAAGTTTCCAGATTCTTCTTGAACTACTTCACCAAAGAATGGACAACAGTTATTTTCAATGTAACAACACAATACACCCAACAGTGTAGATATTGATGTAGGCTATTAATGAACAGCCTAATGCACAAACAAAAATAGGTAACCCACTAAGAGACAGTGTATTCAAGGTTAAGAATAAGAGCTCTAGAGCAATGCTACCTGGATTCACACTCTGACTATACTACCCATCATGTCTATGTTGATGGCCAAGTTACCCTACCTCTCTGTACCTCAATGCCTTCCTCTGAACACTGGAAATAGTGATAGTACCTAACTCATACTATTAAATTGATTAATCAGTTAATATGCATAAGGTGCTTAGTCTTTTACCTGATAAACAGTAAGTACCAAATATGTGAATTAATAAGAGTTAATAACTGCCGCAGTCCGGCTGCAGCAAAATAACCGGGGGGTGACGAGCAACTTGTGTACATTGATACAGCAGGAGTGGGAGCCGTTTACTGTAGGACCGGAGGGATATTTATACATTCCACACAGCTTATCTTAATTAGCATAAACTAGATACAGCAGTCAACCAATAAGGAATCTCCACACTTAATGACTCCCTGGCGTTACTCCACAAACCACTCCCTCTGGCAAAATGCCAGGCGCCATCCTGACTTGTTTACAAACTCTAACATTCCCCTGGCAAAATGCCAGGCGCCATCCTGACTTGTTTACAGACTCTAACAAATAACC
Organism: Marmota flaviventris; assembly: GCF_047511675.1. Taxonomy (NCBI): domain Eukaryota; kingdom Metazoa; phylum Chordata; class Mammalia; order Rodentia; family Sciuridae; genus Marmota; species Marmota flaviventris. The sequence continues at coordinate 51,643,949 of NC_092499.1, read as the reverse complement.
AGTAATATTAATTAAATGTGTAACAATATTGTAGAAAATAAGCATGTATATAGACATGTTCTCAGTAGAACATAAGCCCGCTGGTTTATAAATCTCATTCATCACAAAATTATATTGTCTTATACTTTAGGACTCTGAGCATTTTCCAGTGTCTCAGAAACTTACTTTCCTGAATTTTCCCCTCGCTTCTAAGTTTTCTAGTTTAAATGCTTTGCATTTAAAACCATAGCTCACATAAGTTCATCAGAACAAAGAAGTTTCATTAAACAGAAAGTGGAGAAATGACTCACTGTTCCACATAACCTAATAATACTGAACGTAGTCATAGGCTTTCGTTGGGTTTTGTGCACAAGCATTTAAGGCTTCAATAAAGAATTAGTCATTTCATAAATGCATAGGAAGTTCTTCAAGAGTTCAGATGTAAAAGTCTCCCCAGAATGAAACTCTAAAAAAGGAAATATCAAGTTAGAAGGTTTGCTTGTTCATTTTTCTCCTCCCAATGCTCATAAAGATTACTGTCTTGCAATATGTTATCATAGCCAAGACCTTCACTTTAAGACAGAAAACTCTACAAGTTCTAGAGAACACAGAAAAGAGAACCATTCTAGTTCACCCAAATTTAGGACACTGTACTCAATATGCACATGTGCCTTCCTCTTCAAAGTTCTAAAGGACTCCAACCATCTGTAAAAGGTACACATCTTGACTAAGCTCTATTGGAAGAAGAAGCTTCCCATTTATGCAATTTCCCAACCATCTTCATGTTTTAGTCTTTCAATCTCATTACCACAAAACTCACATACTATAATAATTAACAGAAATTATCAAGGGAATTGTAAGAAACCTGTCCTCCGCACCATTCTGGTTTGAAAAACCTTGAGCTTGCTTTCTTGTGTACTTTCTATTATCTATGCATGAACTTAGAGTGGTGTCCACATGGATAAAAACTTTACTCAACATCTTTGAACTAACAGTGTTGATTATTGATCTCCCCTACTTCCACTACCAAAAAACAACATAAGATGTCAGAAAATGGAAAAGATAAGCTATTTTAATACAGAAAGAAACACAGTTTCTCTCTAATGGCCCTATTCATAGGTGAGAGATATGAAACAAAAAGTAATAGCGGTCTAATCCATGAAAACAAAAAGGAAGAAATTCTAATCCAGTTATATTTGAATTCAGAGAACCTGACATTTAAGAAATAAACTATAATTAAGGACCCTCTCAATGATTACTTGGTTTTGTTTATTTGTCAGAAGTTCTCCTTGAGCCTAGGTATTGTGAATTTCCTTACATTGAAACCCACAATTATTCCAAGAAGGGAGAGTATTTGTTTTGTGTTTTGTTTAGGGATAAATGAATTCCAAATGCTGAGAACATTATTGGCTCTATGGATATTCTATGAAAGTGAAATAAATGAATGAACCCTATGTATTCTGTGTTTGGGAGGAAATCAATGCAATTTACAAATATCTAAGAGTTTGGAGAGAAAGCACATGGCATATTATGAAGCTCAGAGAGTATTCTTATTAACTTTTAGCAAAAATCATAGTGGCTTCAGGGCACACAGGTGCAGGTGATTTTTACTGGTAGCAAGTTCTGCAGTCAATGGATATGTTCAATGAATACTGCATTCCCTCCCAAGGTTAATATTGTTTTGTAGCATATGAACTCTGGGATCACCCAGGAGTTTGAATTCTGGCTTTACTTCTCACTATACATGCCTAAGCAAATTACCCTAAGATCCAATTTCCTCATTTGTGATATAGAAATAATGGCAGTTTCTGTCTTACAGAGTTATCATGGATTAAACAAAATAATACTAAAATAACTCTTAGTGCCTACAAATAGAAGGCACTAAATACACACCAGCTCTAATCAATACTGACTCACCAGGAGGGAAACTAAATGGACCCAAGCGTTCCATAGGGGCCTCTAGGTACTTGGACATGCAGACATAGGAAAAGATACCTTTGTCTGTGGAATTATGAAATTATAATTCCAACTAAAACAAGGCTGTTTTTGCAACATATACAACCAAACCTAAAAGTAATACAGCATGTAAATATAACAACTATTCCCTAGAGTACATGCATAAAGAACTTATAAGTGAAATTTTCTCATACAATATATAGAAAACAACTTTAGACAATACAATCTGTACAACAGTAGTTATATAGCATTGGCAACTTTGCATTATCTCACAAACTGTGTACCTACATGGATTATCAATTACATTATCTTCAGGTCTTTCTTCCACAGTCATCTCTAGCAGGTTCTCTGCCTTACCTAGGATCTCTTCATAACGCTTCCTAATGATCTGTGTTTAACTTGAATTTATCTATCAACTGACACAATTTGGTTTTCAATATTTAATCCTTGTTTTTTATTCAGGCCTATGAAGATATCAAACATGGAAACCCATTTTGATATGATTACCTCTAAACAGAGTGATTCTTAGAGCTATTACCAGACAATTTGCTAAATTAAAACCTGAATCATATTCCTTGGTGACTCAAGCTCTCTAGCATTTTTTTATAACCTCCCACAACTAATCTCTTATGTATGCTAAGTCCCTTTGTCCTCCCTGTAAGAAAAAATACTAATTCTTTCATTATTTATGAAGCATTTACAATTACCAGACACTTCACAAAGACTTTGTGTGTATTGCCTCATTTGTCTTGGATAGAAAATTTACCTTATTTGGCTAAGGGTTATACTGACAATAACTACTGAAGCTGGGATTTGAAAGTAGACTAAATGATTCTGAAAAACAAATTTTAACCATTCTGTTATATTAAGACAATATTCAAAGAATTTGACCAAGTATATCTAGTTTGGAATCACTAAAAAGTAAGTCAAGCCAGGCATCATGGCTCATGCCTATAATCTCAGCAACTTGGGAGGCTGAGGCAGGAGGACCGCAAGTTCTAGGTCAGCCTCACCAACTTAATGAGGCCCTTGGCAATTTAGGGAGATCATGTCAGTAAATAAATAAATATGGTTGGAGATGTAGCCCAGTGGTAAAGTGCGAAAAAAAAAAAAAAAGGTCTAAGTCAGTATCTTACTATATTATTCACATATAAAACTTAAGAGTTTTTTAGTATCATTCTGATACTAAAGTTCAGTTAAAAAGTTTGTGTTTATTATTTGTATATGGAAGGTAGTATTCAATTCATTGATTTTCTCCTGATGATTTTTTCCCAAAGAATTTCAACAAAACAATGCTACTTATTCAACTTGAATGTGTAAAATTGGTATCTTTTATACAGTAACCAGTGAATACCCTTTTTTGTTTTAGAACTTTATAAATTTACAGTATCCCATTCAATAAATTTATAATATGCCATTCAATTTTAAAAATATTAATGGCAACAGGAATTCAAAGTAAAATAAAAATCAGACTAAATGTTGGAATTTATTATTAATACTACTACTTTTTAAAGAAAGAACCAAATTCCACTCTACTCTTCCATTACTTTTAATTCTTGCTCTTAGCATTTCTTGTTTGTATGTCAGTGATTCCAAACATATGGAATATTCACAAATGCCATTCAATAATTAGAGGAAGGCCCTCTCTTTAAACACACACACACACACACCAAACACATATTACAATGTTTAACAATTTACAATTTTAGGGAATGTTGATAAGAATCCATGTTCTAGATCATTTAGCGAATTTGTAATGATAGAAAGTGGTAATTTCTAGATTTATCATGTATTTCAGTTGTTCATGCATGAGACAAATGGCACCTGGCTGTAGAACTTAACAAGATATGTTGTGCATTAAGTAAAAAATACATAATTTGCAGGTATAAAGTACAAGCACAAAGCCTCATCAACAAGACTGCATCAGCAAAGCTAGTGTCAAATAAGCTAAATGTCATGTTTCTTATCAGAAATTATATCTGCATTATCTCTATCCAAAGGATTTGTCTCCAATCTGTGTTTCCAGAACTGGGCATAATAAAAGAGGTAATAATTTTAAACAGAGGCTTTTATTTTTCCTAGGGAAAGAGATGAGGATAAAATTACTAAATCCACATGTTTATGAAAGACTTTCATTCCTAAATCCATAGATTCTCAGGGTTGGGAGGGAGATGCCTACACAATTGTGAGATATATATATTTTTAATGAGGAAACAGATACCCAAAAATTTAAACCCAAGGTCACAGCTAAATTCCAGGGAACCTGTGTTGTCCCACTTTTCATATTCTGTGGCTTCAGAAAGCTTCCAAGTTTCTTATGTCAGTATAACTATTACAACTACAGAAAATGCTTAAAAGGACCATTGGAACAGATTTGGATTTAATCCTTTTACCTCTCATGGATAAATTCACATTCTTTCTAATTCTCTAGGTTATCTTCCATTAGTTTAATTTACCAGAAGGTGATTTGGGACAAAGAGACGATTTAACTAATCCAGGTTGAAAAGAAGGTGATCTAATTATGAGTCATAGAGCCCCATTCTCACAAAGAAAAAAAAAAAATCTGAAAATGGGTGAACATTTAGATCACTTTAAAATAATTATATTCTGAGAGCATATAATATAAAGTTGATTGTATGACTAATGGCCATCAATAGTGAGCAAATTATTGGATTATGCACATGTTAACATTTCTTTTCTTAAACTGAAGTTCTGTTTAACTATTGCCATTGATTAACATTAATCCATCAGTGGGGTATTTTAAAACCTAGCAATTATCTGGAGAGGCAGCAGGAAAGGGGAGGGAAGCAGTCAAATGGAAAGTAAATACAAGAGCAATTTCTCATGTTGACAGAGTATTCTAATTCACTAACAAAGATTTAAGAGCTATAGCCACTGGTTAAATAAATAAACAAATATGACTAAAACATGACTATCAGCCCAGGTAAAAATTCTGCTAAATCTTGATGGTAGTGGATTTTTGCCTAGAGAGGCTTAGAAGCCCTGCATATATTTATTGGTTTAAAAAAATAACACTATTTATTATGACCATTAATTATGTGACATTAAAAAGCTAGAGGCTCTCATTGCTTGTGAAACTGTATTATGCCGGAGGCTTCCTGCGTCACACCATTCCTTTTCGCAGAATGTCAATTGTTTGCCTGTAACTTGTTTCCAAACTACCTTTATATCGCATTGGTTAAAGCTTCAGTCTATTCAAACTATTTCAGTTAGTTCTCACTCAAAATGATTTCATTTCTTTTATATCCTCCAATTCATCCTACCTCTAATCTAGTCTGGTCACCAACTACCCTGTTAATACTTGACATAGATACGGTATGGTTTTCTATATTCACTAGTCATATCTCAATCTAATATTATAATGTGAGTGCTTAGTGTTTATTTCAAATATTGTCAGAAACCCTTGTAATAAGAAATAAATGACCTATCAATGCTCCATGAAATTGATTACATGAGGGAGTTCATAAAACTTTGCCAGTTTGGAAGCCCTGCATATGGTGTGACTTTGACAAACACTTGTGTGGTACAGATTCCACTGGCCTAAAATGAAATTAGATATATGAAAACAATATTGAAATCGGTGCCAGTTATGTACAACTGAATGTATTGCCAAGTAAATCACCTACCCAAAGAGAATGACAAAAGATAAATCTCTGGGATTTGTATGCATATTCCTCCTGTCCCTACACATCAAAAATACATGTTTAGCAGCTAAGTAGGGAGTAGGTAATTGTTCTGCTATGTCCAAGCCTTGGAAGGCAGCCACCATGAAAATAATATTGTGCAAATGTTATCTCTAGTTTATTTATTCCCTGAATTGCACAAATTTAACAGTTTATTTGAGCAAAAAAAATGATTCATGAATCAGGCAGCATGCAGAGCCAGAATCGACAAAGCTCCCCCCAGCAGTGTGAGCAGTAAGCTTTTATAGGCTAAACATGGGACAAGAAGGAACCACATGATTGGCTACACCTAGGTGTCAGCCTTATTTGGGTATTATGTGATGAGGTATTGCCTTAATTGGGCATGGTCTGATCAGTCTGTGATTGGCTGTGATTGGCTGAAATTCAGCAGTTTCTATCAAAATATACTCCTAGGTTTTGGTTTGTCTACATACTGAGGTTGTGGTTAGTTACACAGGAACTCGAAGTACAAAGCCATTCTCAGGATAATGGTGCTCTGCTGCTCTGCTGCTCTGCTTATTTTGCTTTAATGAAGGCAAGGATCTACTTTGTTCACAGTGAAGTTTCAAAAGCAAGTTGTTCAGAGTGATGCTGTATGTTCCTACCGGACCCATTACTGGGGCATCTTTAGCCAGGCTTTAGTTACACTGGAAAATAGGCAAAGAACATGAGGCCAAACAAAAACATGTGCCTTGCTGTGTGCCTATAATTCTTCCACAAATAAGACTGGATTTGCTTTGCAGGAATTGTTTCACACATACTGCTACTTAGGCAATACAAGACTTTTTAGAATGCCAAAGTTTTAGAAACATATGGAGAGTCACAAAGGCTGAAAGAACAACTATAAAAGGCTCCCAATGTAAGGCTGGAAGAGAAGGTGTGGCTTTTTCCTGGGAAACTAGGAGCATATCAAACAGTGCTGTATTTCAAACATAAGCTCTCCATCAGAAACTCAGACTAAAGTTAGAGCTGTAAAAGAGGAGGCTCTTGCCCCACCAGGGCTGATTATAAATCTAAATTGCCAGAAGCAAACAAATGGAAATCCTTACGATATTAGATGAAAGATGGAAGTGTCAAAAATTAACCAAATCAAATCAAGCAGTAAAAACTAAAATAAGCACTTGCTACTCTAACGCAGAGAATTGGGCCTTCAAATGTCTGAGAGTTTAAGGGCATCAAACCTCTAACAAACAGCCTGGAAGAAAAACCCCAGAACAGTAAAATTACCACTTTTCTGTTAAAGATGGAGGTATAAAGCACAACCAATACAACAGTAAGTGTCAATCCTGGCAGCAAAGAGCCTTAGATATGCTAAATGCTCACAGGAGCCCATTGTCACAGGCAGCACAAGAGGCAGCAAGAGGGACCACAGGATGACGGGCATAGAGAACAGGGAGCAAATGTCACAGGTCTGATTTCTGTATGCTCCAATCCATCTTCACTTGCCTGTGTCTGAAGTCTGTTTGGACTGCTGCGACAATCTACCAGAGATTGAGTGGCTTATAACAATAGAAATTTATTTATTTATGGAAGTCTAAGATCAGGTTCTGGTGGAGGCCCTCTTCCAAGACACAGACTGCCAACTTCTCTCTGTGCCCTCAGATGGCAGAAGAAACAAAGATCTCTCCAGGGTTTCTTTTATAAAGACACTGATTCCATTCCCAAAGACCCTACCTCCCAATAGCATCACCTTGGCAATTAAGATTTCAACGTGAATTTGGGGGACACAAACATTCATAGCATAGCACATAAATATAAAAATTTGTGCTTTTTTTCGCATATGCATCTATTCCTTGTGTGATTCCACTGATGCTCATGGCTTTGATTATTTACCACATGCTGAAAATTCTCAAATCTATGCCAACCCCTTTTAAATTTCGATTTTAAAACTTCTTCATCCAACTGTGTATAAGACATTTCTAGTCAAATGACTCTCAAACACATGAAACTTATTTCTATAACTGATTTCCTTGGATTTCATCCCTTTGATCCAACCCCATGTCAAAACACACACACACACTCTCTCTCTCTCTCTCTCTCTCTCTCTCTCTCTCTCTCTCTCTCTCTCTCTCATATATATATAATGATTGCATCCTCCACACATTGGGATTAAAGTTGCAAAAGATTTTGAGGAGAGATTCCCATTGAGGATAAAAGGGGAGGAAGATGGAGTAGCCAATGAGATCCTTCAGACCATAATATGGGTCTGACCATAATATGGCCTGTGAAAGGAGAAGATGGAGAAATAATCAGTGAAGATGAGTCTATACTGCAGAGCAGTGTAAAAGTCTTGGCCAGGCCAATAGGAAATATTTGTGCAAAAAATGCCCATAGCTACTGGGTAAAGCACATGCAATAAATAAATAAGTAGATTAAGTCAAATCAAATAATAAAAATTGTTCATTAAAGAGTCCCACATTGGGCAGGAATAGTCTGGCTCTAACATTATCACAGTGATCAGATATTTGCTGGATCCAAAGATACCAGAGTTGTGGCTGTCAGACATCCCATTCCCAACAACATGTATTCCTGGGGGGACTTCTAAATGGCACAGCTCCCATGCCCTCTCACTCAAGGATGTTTGTAAGAATTAGCAAACAGATGTACACTATCTATCATGATGCCTGGTAAAGATTAAGCATTTAATAAACAGTGTGGTAGAATGGATTATTTCATCCAGACACAGTTGACCTATTCACCGTTAGATAAATTGACTACCATCTTATATTCCTGCACTGTCCCACTCTCAGAGAGAGATGGGAACATAGTTGAAGAAAAAAAAAAAGCAAGGTGACAGTAAGGGAAAACTTTTAAAAGCATTTTTTTAAATCATTAATAAGTATCTTAGTTTGCTTGAGCTACCATAACAAAATAGCACAGACTGGGAGGCTTTAACAACAGAAATATATTTTTTTTTCTCACAGTTGTGGAGGCTTGAAGTCTAAAGATCAGGTGCCAGCATGGTCCATTTCTAGTGAGGGCTCTCTTCCTGGCTGGCAGACAGTTGACCTTTCTGTCCTCACATGCTAATGTGAGAAAGACATCCCTCTAAAGATCTTCCTTATATTTTTTTAAATAAAACCAAGATTAGGGCCCTACCCTTCTGAATTCATTTAACCTTAATTACTTCAAAAAATTCTATCTCGGGGCTGGGGATGTGGCTCAAGCGGTAGCGCGCTCGCCTGGCATACGTGGGGCGCTGGGTTCCATCCTCAGCACCACATAAAAATAAAATAAAGATGTTGTGTCCACTGAAAACTAAAAAATAAATATTAAAAAAAAAAAAACCTCTATCTCCACGGCACTGGGGATGTAGCTTGGTGGAAGACCCTGAGTTCAATCCCCAGTACTGAGAGGAAAAAAAGAGAGAGAGAGTTCTACTTCCAGATAAAGTCACATTGAGGGCCAGGGCTTTTAGGAATTTTAGGAAGATACAATTCAGTCCACAGCAAGGGATAATTCAACCTTGGAAAACTGGTAAATGAATATATAATTTAAAATGATTATCTGAAGAAAAATACATTCTTCTGTAGTAAAGGAAGCATACTAGACAACTCAAAACAATTGCAAACTATTTCATTTCTATTCTTATCTTTCGAATATCTTATATTCATATCTTTCCCACAGGGAAAGTATCTTTTGGGGAAAAAAGGACTCTCCTTGGGAAGTTACTATTTGATACTTAATGACATAATGTGAAAGAATTATGTTGAGTGCTCTTAAATTTACATCATAAACTAAGCATCATCTCAGCGAGGTTATCTGCATTTCTCCTAAAATGATAAGGCTTAGAAAATGTTTTCTGGTACTCTCTTACTTCTTACAGTTCTCTGCACTGTGTAAGTGCATAGCCTTTTAGCAATTCATCAAAGTGGCTGATGAACTCAGAATGTTGCTGCACCCTATTTGTTATTTTTGTTTTTTAGTTGTAGTTGGACACAATACCTTCATTTTATTTATTTTTATATGGTGCTGAGGATAGAACCCAGTGTCCTGCATGTGCTAGGAGAGTGCTCTACTGCTGAGCCACAACCCCAGCCCCACTATTTGTTTTTCTTTTTAATCACCCTATTCATTGGTTCTGTTGGACAAAAAAAAAAATTGAAGCTAACTTATACCTCATTTTAATCCAAATCTTGACACCTTCAAAATTTCACCAGAACTTTCGGAGCAATTTTAAATCAATTTGAGTGCAAGTCTATGCTGAAAAAACAAGTCTGCACCTGCCCAATTATTTAGTGATTATTCAACTATTGAAACACAAGACAAGGATGCAGGCAATTTGTTCAGGTGCAGAAGTATTTGTGATGCCCTGTTCGATGGCAGAAATAAAGAGGAATCTGGATCTTTCTGTAAACATTTCTATTTAACTATTTCTGTCCTTTCATTAATAAAAATTAAAATAAATTATTTGTATCATTTTTAAAGTTTAAAAATGGTCGTGGGTAATGATTACTTTGGAAATCATCCGTGGTGGTTGCCCTGATTATACAATTATTCTGAAATTTTTATTGGAAGCCTTAAAAGAACAAACTTCCTCTAAACACTTTCTGCTGTTTACAAAAAAATAATTATTATTTCCCTTGTGCATAACTAGTTCCATAAAACTTTTTTTTTAACATTTTCTAAAGTGCTTGGGATGTAGTGAGGCATCGTCTGTGACTCACTCTGCCCTGATTTGTACTATCCAGTCAGAGATAACCATTGGTGAATAGTCAAAACAACATAACAAAAGTGTTGCTGACTATTTAAGAGTCAGACAGTTCTATTTATATATTTTTGTGGACAGTGATTGCTTTAGAAATTGATTTGCCACTTTGCAATTGTACAATTATTACACACTATTCCTAGATTGGAGAACATTTTGTCAAAATACAGAGAAGCCTTTCTTTTTAAGTTGGTAGGGATTTCTAACTCAGCCCTAAAATGATTCCAGTAGTGACTGCTCAGTGGGTATCTAAAGCTTGAGACCCAACCTTCCATACATTAAGTCACCTTTCTGCCATTGGTTGATTTATAAACAACCTCTAACCATTTCCAGAGCTATGTCATCCAGGTGAATATACTCTAATCCCCTGAGCATAAAATGATTTTTTAAAAAACAATCTCTATTTCTGATCATTTATTCATCTTTTCATTAGCTTCCCATTAGGCTGAGGAGCCACACTACTTGCAAATGTCACACTAGCATGACAAAAATAAAATCTGATTTGTGTAATACATATACCTTTAGTAGTAAAAACAGGGACCGTTTTCTAGATAAATAACTTTCTATAATAGATTTCACTGAAAACTGGGGACATAAAATTGTGCCTTTCCCAAAGAAATCACAGGCCAAGACAGTTAATGCAGTTATCAAACATAAATAAGCAACGTAGAACAGTCACCATTGAATAGAGAACTGCAACTATGTACCCTAATAGATAGCCATTTACAATAAAAGAAGGATAGGTGAAGACTGAACCACCATGATTACAGGTGTATCTTCCTGCTCAAGACATAAATTTTAAATTTATCCAGTACTGTGGGCTGAATGCGTGTGTCCTCACAAAATTCATATGTTGAAATCCTACCTCTCAATATGAGGGTATTAAAATGGGCCATCTCTTGGAAAGTGACTAGATCACCAGGCCTCTGTGACTAATGACCCTATAAAAGAGGTTCCAGAAAGCTGCCTTGCCCCTTCCACTTTAGGAATGTATAGCTTGAAGCTCCCACCTATGGGAATGGGCTCTCGCCAGACACGGAATCTATGAGCACCTTGATCTTGGATTTCCCAGTCTCCAGAACCACAAACAAAATAAAAGGTTATGATTTATAAAGCACCCAGTCTATGCTATTCTGTTATAGCAGCCCAAACAGTAAGACATATAGCTAGGAATCTCTTATCACTGAGTTGTATAAAGTCAGAAACATAATTTAATAGGTAGAAAAGTCCAAAGTGCTGTAACATAAGCAAGACAGCATGCCAAGGCATGTCAAATCCCTCATTCTGAGACACAATTATTAAGAATGAAGCATCAGTTTTATTACATCGAGGCAGTAATATTTCAGCACTTTTAAGATGAGATTTCATCCAACAGTCAAGATTTTTAATTAAGCCAAACCTGAGATAGTGTTTGAGAATGAAGTAATCTTAAGCATACTTGGGTGTTCTGTTTACTTTGTAGCCTTTATGTAATGTCATGGATGGTCAATATGTACACCACTTGCTTTCCACTCAATAAAAAGACTCACTTCAATTACACTTACTTTATGTTCCTTTTAATAGTGGGAGTCCTGTGTCTGGCACAGTGGTACATGCCTATAACCCCACAGACTCAGGAGGCTAACACAGGAAGATCACAAATTCAAGGCCAGCCTGGGCAACTTAGTGAGAACCTGTCTCAACATAAAAAATAAAAAGGGCTGGGATTGTAGCTCAGCAGTAGAGTACAACCTGAGTTCAATTCCCAGTGCCATAAATGAATAAACAAATAGAAAAAAAAGAGTGGGAGTCATCGAATCATTGGAATAAAATCAAATGAAATTGCATTCCTTGTATGATGTGGTTTACTTTAAAGCTGGTCCTGATCAATATCCCGCTGCATAAAAATATAGTATAAAATCCCATTTTCAGGATGTGGTTATTTGGCTTATCAAATAGCAAACTTAACAATACATCCATTTGGAAAGCTATTTAAAAATAAAATAATTTTTAGCAAAGTGAAAAGAGCTAAAAACATGCCAGCACACAGACAAATACAGTAATGACTCCTGTGCAGACTTTTGTGCCTGGGTTCATTTGAGAAGCAGAAAATTTTCACAACTACCTACAAGTGTCATCTGTAGCATGATCTCTTTTCACCCAAGAGAGCTGAGCAATGTAGGAGGAGGCAGCACAGTGCTCTTCTACCATGTTCCAGGCAAACCTTATGTGGGGCAGAGGCACTGTGCACAGAGCATTCCATTAGTTCAACAGATAAATTCTGGAACCTATGTAAGCACTATTACCCAAACAACTGCCAAAGACAAAAATCAGCCTGCTTTGATGGCTTTCCTTGACTTTGGGGATGGCTAACTTTGTTTTTTATCTAATACAAATTTGATGTCGTCTGAGAGGTTAAGAAAAATTAACTACTATATAAACACTATGCTAACCTCTTAGGAAAATCCAAAGAAATATCAAATATAGTCCTTGACCAAAAAGTTCACAGTGGAAAGCAACTTCAAGCATAGCTGGGACTTTGAGGCAGGGCTTACAGATGAGGAACTAGTTGAATTTTCCTCAAGAGTTTAAGCTTATGGGCCAGGGATTCTCAAATATGGCACACATTGGGACTACCTGCGACACTCAAACAAAAAAAATCCTGAGGCCAGGGCCCTATGCCCAGAAATCCCAGTTAATTGGTCTAGAGAGATGGGAAACTTCTAAAATTACTCTAGGCCCCTCATTTATGTCAGGGATTCTGAACTGAGGGTGATATTTGCTCCCCAGGGACATTGAATGACTGAAAATGCTTTTGTTACAATAAGGAGTGATATTAGCATCACATTGCATAGGGGCCATAAATGCTGGTGAACATGTTATAACACACAGAACAGTCCCCACAACAAAGAATTATCAGACCAAAAATGTGAACAGTGCCAAGCTTGAAAATCCCTGATTCATGCACCCAAGAAATATTAGCCAAACTGTTGGACTCTGTGCCAGACACTACTGCTGAGAACACAGAAATAAAGGACATAGACTCTGTCCTCCAGAATTACTATCCACAAGCAAGGACAAGAAAGTGAACCACAAAGGGACACACAATATGGTTAGAACAAGGATAGGGCTGATCACAGGAAAATATGTAAACCAGCAAAGGCAGGCCTCTGCCGGTCAGGAAGGTAGAAAAAGCTTCCCAGGAAGGTACACTGGCCTCAGCTATCGGCAGTGGCTGTGGGAGTGACTTAGGACTCAGACTTTCTGGGTTCAAACCTGACTTGTCCATGCAGAAGCGTTGTGCCTTTGGACACAATACACAACCTAGTGTGCCTCGGTTTTCTCATCTGTAAAATCCAGATGATAACAGTACTTATCTAAAAATGGGAATTGAATGGGTTTACTACATGTAAAAGACTTAGAATAGTGCCCAGTATACAGTGAGTACTTAATATTTCTTTCATTTCCATTAGTTTTTAATTTTTTTTAGTTTTTAAATTATTGGTGCATTTTAATGAATAGTGGGATTCATGGTCACATATTCATACATTAAACACAATATAGTACTTAGTATTTTGTTATTATTGTGGTTATTCTGTTTTTATTGAAGGAGGAGCTAGTCAAGCACAGAAAGTAATTCCAAACAAAATGAACAGCAGCTACAAAAATAAAAGGAAGCAATAGCATACCATTTTGGGAGAACTACACAGAATTCGCTGGTGCTGGACATAACAAATAAGTTGGGGCTTAGCAAGAATCAAAGATGAAGACGTAGGAAAGTATAGCAGATTGGCAGCAAAAACTCCCCAGTTTCCACCCCTCCATGAATACAAGCCCTTTGATACCTGGCTCTGTAGTTCCTCTCATCAAAACTCCACTTCCTACCCTTCAATTTGGCTAACTATGACTTACTCTGGCTAGTGGAATCCAGCAGAAGCAATAATGTACCAATATTAAACATACATCCCAAGAGGTGTGTGGGCTTCCACTCCTCCTAGAAACTTAACAAGCCACCAAAGAACAAGCTGTCAAGGCAGAGGAGGAAGTTGAATAAGAAAATGTGTGGGATTCTCAGTTCATCACCACGGCTAAGAGCCAGATAACCAAAGACATATCTGAGGGCCCGGTAAGGTCAGCCACCCTGAGTGAGATGAGGAAAATCTCCCCAGCTCTCCTACAGACTTGCAAAGAAAAAATGTTTGCTATTTTAAGCCACTAAATTTGGGGGTTTTTTTGTTGTTGTTAGACAGCATTCTTGTAGCAATATATAACTGATATGCAAATATGCAGGTTATAGAATCTATTATATAACATGCTGCAGAGTTGGAAGTTTTATGTGGAAGCTAATGAGAAGTCATTGAATGACTAAGCAGGAGACATTTATTAACAGTTTTTTTTTTTAATTATTCTGATAGCAATGTGATAGAGGGTTCAGAGAAGGGCAAGCCTGGAGTTGCAATTGTAAAGGTGAAAATAATTTAATGTGAGAGTTGCTACTGGCATCTGCCAAATAACAGAGCATTAGAAGCTATAAAAATATCCCTAACTTTAAAATGGGAAAAAATAAATTTTAGTAATTATGATCTAAAAGCTTGATATTGATATCCTCCCCCTGAAATTCCAGAAGATTACTAAATTCTCTAAGGTCATTTCATATTCAATTAAACTTTCATTCTCTTTGAAAAGGATTTATAAAATGGCAAAATGCAAGTCAATGACATCGGTGCAGTATATCTTATTTCAAGCTGAGGTTGGATGGTCATCTTTTGGCAATGGTATGGGAAAATTCCATTACAACCATCCTTTTCTGTGGTTCTGTTGAGAAGGGGCTAGAGTATTGGAGAGTGCAGCGCACTTGCTTGTTTTTAATAGCCTACCTCTGCTGTTGTCATCAAACCTAAATTAGTTTTGTTCTCTGAAACATGAATTACAGAAACCAATAAAAATACTCACACAAACCCATACAGAACAACTTCAGATGATACACAGGTAAGGTCCTGTTGTTCACCTTTTACAAAAAGGTCAGGGAAAATGTGACTCCTAAGGTTCCTAGTAAACACATCAAAAGAGGGAACAGAGAGCTCAGGTTTTCAGCATGATTTTTCTCCACCAAATATCTATGCCTCACCTCCTCTTTCACTACTCTACCCTAAGTTATGATATTCTTTTAGTTTTAGGATATGATCACTTAGCCCTTACCTACATTGCCATGAATTTTTGTTTTTTGTTTTTTTTCAGTCCTTTCAGTTCTCAGATGGATCTTTTTCATTCCATCTCTATTTCACTGGGCAACCCAGGCCAATTTGCACTCTGATCTCAGATTTCTACTTTTCCTGCTAAGTTTCTCCTGCCTTTGTGTCTCTTAAGCTTACTCAAAATATGGATCTCCTCCTTTTTCTATTCACGTCCCAAGCCTACCGTTCAAAGTGAGTTTCTGCATGGAACACAAACCTCAGCCATCTGAATGCCTTTAAAATTATGGGATGCAATCAGAAATAATTTCTCTACACATTTGGTTTGTTTCAGTGCATCTAAAATGATTACAATAAATCTGTAAATCATGTCTAGAACATCTTTTTCAGACTATGCTTTCTTTTATTACCTTAAAAGTCCTGGATAATTTACTGCTCATCCCCTTTCCAAATACCTGCATCTCTGATGGTAGTGAGGGATACAAGCTATACAGATGACACAGCACATGCTTCTCTCATGGGGAATGGCCTTCCTTGTGTTCTGTTCTTGTGTTCTTGTGTTCTGTTCTTGTGTTCTGATGAATTCATCTAAAGGGTGGGTTTTTCTTTCAATAAAAGGAATAAAAATGAAATTTATAGAGAACTCCAGATTCCATTGCTTTTGATGTGCTACCTCTTCTAAATCCTTGTTCTCCTGACATTAAAGAATTAAGTGTTCAGTATTTCTAAGACTTAAAAAAAAGTTGTTTGTTAGTAATACAATAATCAATCTTATTCAGCTACCTGACATGAAAATGATAGAAAAAGGCAAGGATCTATAATATAAAAAATTTGAGCTATCATGTAGTTATTCCCTGTGTTTGTTTTTAAAGCTTACTTTTATTGTGAAAATAATATATATTTATGGTTATATGTTCACAGTACAAAGAAAACTTTAGGAAAAAGTATCTAAAAGGCTAATGACAACCAGTAACATGTTACTATTTTTTCTATTCATTTTTTTGATAAATACATTTACATGATTGAGCTATATATCCAGCCTCATAATTTTTATTTAAAATTACAGCTTAAGTAGTACCCCATTTTGAGCATAACTATTAAAATAAAATATATTATGTATTGATAGTGTGCCAGGTTCTGTGCTCAGACTCACAATAATTTCATTTAAGCACTATAGATACCTTTTAAGGTAGTTATATTATTATCCTAATCTTATAAAACTTAAGGTAATTGTCACCCTGACTTTATAAATACAGAAACCACAGCATAAAGCTATTATCAGCACTCCAAGTGGTTTTTTAGCTCTGTTGTAACATGAGCATTACTGCTTCTTCCTAACAAGTACTAGATTGTCTCATTTAACCAAAGGCATACATTCATATTATTCATTTTTTAGTCATTTGCTTTGAACTATATATGCGGCATTAGAGTAAATATGAATAGGTTAACAAGACCTCAAATAAAGCTTCCCAGTGTGGAGAAATGAACTACTTTACTGTTTCTGCCTGAGATACTTACAAAGTGGTAAAATGGTGCTGCAATCCTTCTAGTAGAGTTTTAATTATAAAGTTTTCCAAAAGATCTCAACTTCCAAAACAATTCCAAGATCAATTTTCTCCTGTGTTCTCTAATTTTATCTAGTGAATGTAGCTGTCTATTTTATTATTTTCTTCTAGAAATTAGAAATGGTTTGCAACCATTTCCAGAGACTTCACTCAAACTAAGCAAGCACTTTACTACTGAAATAGATCCCATCCCCAACTGGCTTTTTTTTTTTTTTTTGAGACAGAATCGAGCTAAGTTGCCCAGGCTAGTCTGGAACCTACAGTTATCCTGCCTCAGCCTTTTATTCTTAATTTTGAGTCATCTCTCGCTTGACTGAAAAACTTATTTAAGAAAGATTCCTAAGAAAATTACTTAGGTAATATGTTTTCTGAGCCTTTGTGTGACTGAGGTCAGAATAGATAAAGAAAAAATATGAAAAATACATGTATAAAATCTTTCAGCTCTACTATAGCCGATGAGTATACATTCCCGAATGTATACTCATTTCTTTTATAAATCCAGGGTTTGAATTTTAGAAATGTTGTAACATAAGTCTAAATATTTTAAGAGCTACTAAAGTAATTGAAAAATTTGAACCTGCAATTTTTACCATATAAAGCAATTTTATTAGGAATTTATTTAAATAATATATATAAAATGAGACTTACTTCTGAGTATGTTAACATTTCTATATTAAATATCCTAACATCACTGACACTATTAATAGCCACTTAAGTTATCAACAGAGAATAATTTGATACTTTGATCAAAAATCTGTAATTTAGGATCTAGCCAAGTTTAAGAAATATATTTTATTATAGAATAAATTATTTTATCAGTCAAAGAGGGAGCAATTTATTTTTTAGGTGAATTTTAATTTCTTCTGAGAAAATCTAAGTAATAAATGTCTTTGCAAATATTGTCAGTCTTGATATATATAGTTACAAGCTTGGCAGTAAAACAAATTAGCAAAGTCTCTCAGTTCACATCTGTTAACAAGGAGTTTATAGTCCTCAATTTATTTTGCTTTCAAAAAGGAATAACTCATGAGACACTATATTTACATCCCTATAACTCTTAGTTGTGATCATTTTCTCTGGCTCTCAGAGGTGTGTAGTAATAAGTAGTTCAAGATATTCTTCAGAGCTCAAGACAAAAGCAAATGATCAATTCAATATCCAAAAGGTAAATCAAGGTCCTAGATTTTGAGTATATTAAAATAAATATTCTTCCCAACTTGAAAAACCAATGGTAATAAAATAAGGACTAGAATGTTCTCAGTAAGCCAAGAAAGAATTTTTGGACCTTCATGATGCAAAAAATCAAAAATACCTAGTCTTGAGATATATTAATTGATAAATTACAAAACAAAACAAGCAAATTAAATTTTAGGATGGAAAAAAAAAACATTTAAGAAATACTATATGCTTTATCTAATGCTCAGAAATACTAGATGATTAAACACTTGAAAAGTACTGTAATATCAAACAAGAAAGCAAAACTTGTTGAACTCTATTTCCTAAACAGTTAAGCACAGAACACTTTGTCTTGTCACATACTTAGAAATATCCTCAGGAAAAACATTTTACAAAACATTTGTTTTCAAAAACCTGACCTAAAAATTATACTAACCAGCATGCTCAAACTGGATCCCTGAGGAAAGCTTAGTAAAGGGGTTATTCACAAAGGGGGTTAAGGAGATAAGAGATGCTGCAGTTACCAGGGTCTAGCAACACCAGGAACTGCTGCCACCCAACCCTAGGCCTGAGGAGACAAAGGGAAGGAAAGGAGACCAAACTCAGGAAAGCAGACTAGAACTGCAAAAAGTCACGTGGCCTTTCCTAGAGCAACCTAAGCTATTCAAAATGATACAGCAAAGAAGAAGTTGGGGCAATCAATATCCTGACCCACACTCTTTCATCCTTTGATCTCCTGTCATCGTCTCACTGGTCAAACTCAATGGAAGCCAAAGAGCAAGGGAGCTCACTGATCAGTCTGTGAAGTTCAGCCTCATGGGGCACAGACCAGATATAAGAGGGATACAGTGGATCTGGAAGGGCAAACACTGGGAACAGTAGCATTACATTTGAGGTCTATTCAATAGGAATTTCTAAAATTTATAGATGCAATATGTATTTCTTCATTCATTTATTCAACAAGGATTATTCTACATATAGTATTTACTAGGCCTTCTACTACACATTGGGAAATCAAAGCCATGAGATCCTAAAAGATCATATCAAGAAGAAATGACAGAAAGATGAAGTTATAAGCTGAGTGCAATTTAGTTTAAAACTATGTGTGATTAAATTACGAATATATGGGGAGGGAAAAGTAACTGCAAAAAGGCACTAGAGAAGAAGTGATGTTTGGACCGAGTCATTATGAATTGAAGGTTCTTTGGTCAGGGTGGTTGGTAAAGTGCAGGGAATGCATTTCAAGCTAAGGAAATATGTGAAAAAGAAAGTGCATGTTGGTGTAGGAATCACTCTGAATTACTAATTATGCAGGGCATGTTAGGGAGTTAAAAATGAAAGAGATCATTAGAAACTTATGATTCTAGACTTCTGAAGTTTGTTCTATAAGAAATTTTTAAAATAATGTGATTTTATTTATTTAATTGTTTTTATTTTTTAAATACATGACAGTGGAATGCATCACAATTCTTATTACATATATAGAACACAATTTTCATATCTCTGTTTGTATACAAAGTATGTTCACACCAATTCATGTCTTCATACATGCACTTTGGATAATGATGTCCATCACATTCCACCATCATTCTAACCCCCTGCCCCTTCCCTTCCCCTCCCACCTCTCTGCCCTATCTAGAGTTCATCTATTCCTCCCATGCGCCCGCTCTCCCTACCCCACTATGATTCAGTCACCTTATTTCAGAGAAAACATTGCCATTTGTTTTTTTTGGGGGGAGGGGATTGGCTAACTTCACTTAGCATTATCTTCTTCAACTCCATTCATTTACGTGCAAATGCCATGATTTTACTCTCTTTTATTGCTGAGTAATATTCCATCGTGTATATATGCCACATTTTTTTTAATCAATTCATCCTCTGAAGGGCATGTAGGTTAGTTCACAGTTTAGCTATTGTGAATTCAGCTGCTATAATCATTAATGTGGCTGTGTCCCTGTAGTATGCTGTTTTTAAATCCTTTGGGTATAGATCAAGGAGACAGATAGCTGGGTCAAATGGTGGTTCCATTCCCAGATTTCCAAGGAATCTCCACACTGCTTTCCATATTGGCTGCACCAATTTGCAGTCCCACCAGCAATGTATGAGTGTGCCTTTTTCCCGCATCCTCGCCAACACTTACTGTTGTTTGTCTTCATAATAGCTGCCATTCTGACTGGAGTAAGATGGTATCTTAAAGTAGTTTTGATTTGCATTTCTCTAATTGCTAGAGATGATGAACATTTTTTCATATATTTGTTGATTGATTGAATATCCTCTTCTGAGAAGTGTCTGTTCATGCTCTTGGCCCATTTATTGATTGGGTTATAAAATAAAGTGATTTTAAATAAATTTTATAAGTTTTCATAGTTAGTGGCTATGAGAACTATAGAGGATTATCATGGTTCTGCATCCCAAGCCCAAGCTATTTTATTTATTCCAGCCAACTATTCTCAGGCTATGGATTCCTCTGATGCTACTGAGAACAACAGTTTTTTGTTTTAAATCAAGAAAATTGCAACATGATCAATTCAATATAATTTTTGTATGTGCAATTTGAAAGTGTGGCTATTCAAGCAGTATCAAAGAAACTTCTAGGAAGGAGACCATAAGGCATCCCAAACAGTTTCACTAGCAGGCCTACTACATAATAAAGAGGTATCACTGTGGTTCTATTAGATGATAAGTGGCAGAAGCAAACTAAAATAGATTTTTGTCCTAAATGGTTCACATAAGACTTGAGTACCAATTTTCATAGAAACTTAATTCTTTCTCCACGGCCTTGTCCAACACTCTCTCCAATTATCTTCAAAACAAGATTTCCAGTAAAAAGACTTCGGGGCACAACCTAACGTTGGGTGGAATTTATAAATTATATCCTCTTCTCTGCCTGATTATGATCAGATCAAGCTGTGAAAGAACCATTTGGGATTATTGAATGTAATGAACCAAAGCAATAAACATATGCCTGTGGGGATAACAGGTCATTCTCCTGGGGTCCTCTATATTTTATCCTGAGTGATCTTTCTCAAGATCAATTCTTAAAAGAAAATTTCAAAAACAGTAGCAAGTGCTTTGCCTGAAATATATTTCCTCCAATTAACATTTTTTTTATTTAAGACGCTGTTCATCTCTCATTTTATCACCAAATCCATGAAGTCTTAGAGTATCAATACATACTTCTTTTCAATAAATGATATTTTAAAGAAAGAACATCAGAACACCCTTTAAACCCTTAAAGCTGTTTGCATTGTAGCTTTGTTTATATAGCAAAAATTGTTTTTTGTCTAGACAGCCCTTCTTGTCTGCCCAGTTTTTCCACTGGAGATCTTTTTCTCCAGTTCTTGGTTTAGGTATTACTTATTCTCCTACCCATCTCCCTTCATCCTGTGTGCCTTGGTATTTCCCTCTGTTAGAGCATGGAACATCTCAAGAATACAATCTTTCTCTACATTCTGACTCTCCTACTAGACTGTGACTTTTAATCTCAGGAAACATCTCCAGTATGTATCTGTAGTCCCAGAAAGCAGTAAGTGAATATACAATGAATTAAAGCAGCATTTATTATTAATGGTAACTACTTAAAGTAATGTAAAACTTATTTTTCTAGTCCTAATCCCACTGCCACTTCTTATCCCTAAGAAATCAATCAAGAGTAGCACCACTGAAAGAGAGCTAGAATATGAAACTGGCCTGTTCTAAGTCATGAATGTTGCAGATATTGGAATAAATTTCACCTCTATCCCAGTCTAGTTAGTGGTCCTGAATACCAGACTCAAATCTTTCCTTGAGATGGACTTTGGGACTGTTGCACATCTCAACTTTTCATTCTGATTGCCACACCTACTCAAATCTTAGAAGTACTAGTACAACACTAAAATTAAAGGATCTTTGCTTATTTTCAAGTTACAATTTCTAATGCTGACCAAAGTAGAATAAGTGCACTCTAGACTCTCTCTTGTACTGATTACAAATAAACTCTGGTCAAAATATGAAGCAACTACCTGGAAGCTCTGAAAGGTAAATAATGGGTAGATTGAAAACAGGAGCCAAGGGCTGGGGATCCAGCTCAGTTGGTAGAGTGCTTGCCTCACATACACAAAGCCCTGGCACCACAAAAAAAGAAGAAAAAAAGAAAAGAGGAGCCAAAACTTGAAAAAGTGACCAGTTCAAAGGCAAGTATCCTGGGTTTCCCCCTTCAATGGGTTATGAGTTCAGTAACTCCTTAAAAGATTTGTCTGGGCTCTAACCCCCAATACAACCTAAGAATGTGACCTTGTTTGGAAGATCATTAGAGTGGGCCCTAATCCAAATGACTAGCATTCTTAAAAGGGGAGAGGGGATTTGGATATAAAGATAGACACATACTCCAAAAAGTGCTAGGTGAAGACTGGAGTCTGCGACTACCACCATGGAGCTTCCAGAAGCCACGAGAGGATTTGGGACAGGTCTTTCCCCAGCAGCAGCAGAAGAGCAGAGCCCTGCCAATACCTTGATCTGGGACTGCCAGCTTCAAGAACTCTGAGACAATCCATTTGTATTGCTTAAGCTACTCACTTTGTGGTACTTTGTTATGATTGCCCTAGGGAACTAATACATCATCTTTTCTTTCCTAGAATTGTCCTGAGAGTGGCCCCAGTTATGGCATGTGCAATGGGCATGGCCAGCAAAAATCTCAAAGAGAAGTGCTCTCCTTCTGGACTGAGAACCAGAACAAGAGAAGCCTAGGAGTGGAGTGTAGAGAAATTGCTAATTCTGTCTTTGATTTATTACAAGTGCCAAGCTCACCCCTGTTGCATATCCAACACAAACCCAAGTTAGCACAGCAAAGTTTATGAGGGCTGAACTAAAGTACAATACAGGACCCATTTGTCAAAATAAGCCCCTGAGTAGTACATGCACAGAACATGCACAAAACAGCAGAGCAAAGCTTTTGAAACCTGAACTGATATTGGAAATACCATCTACAGAAGGAAAGACAAAACTGATCATCTGAACCTAACTTGTTTGTAGGCCGATTGCCTATAAAAATAAAAAAGGAGGCTGGGGTTGTGGCTCAGCGGGAGAGCGCTCACCTCACATGCAAGGCCCTGGGTTCGATCCTCAGCACCACATAAAAATAAATAAACAAAATAAAGGTATTGTGTACAACTAAAAAAATAAATAAATAAAATATTTTTAAAAATAAAATAAAATAAAAAAGGTAGTGAGGAAAGTCAGCCTTGTGTGGAAATGAAACACTAAATAGAAGAAAACTGACAGGATTCATAACAAAGTATTCCTCAGAACAAAATATATTACAAGAATAAAGAAAGATTTTACTTAATTAGAAAAAGTCAATTCACAAAGAAGCCATAATTTTAAATGTATATTACCTTAAAAATTAGTTTCAAAATAAATAAAGAAAAACTGGATAGAATTGATAAATGAAATGAACCCACAAATATACTTGGAAAATCCAACAATCATCTCTCAATAATCAATTTTTTAAATATTCCCATTAGTCAAGATATGAAATCAAGTTGTTTCCTATTAAAACATGAATGGTTAATAAAGGTCTGTGTGTATGTATGTGTGTTTGTGTATAAGAAGTATTCATCCATGAAAAGAAATGAAATTCTGTCATTTGCAGCAAAATAGATGGAACTGGGGAATATTATGTTAAATAAGATAAGTCAGACACAGAATAAATACCACTTATTTTCTCTCATATGTGGAAACCAAAAAAAATGTTGATCCAAATGTAGAATAGTGATTTATATAGGTCGGGAGGGGGTAGGGGACACACAGGGAGGTTGATATTAAAAGACAGAAGGAATAAGTTCTAGTTTTCCACAGTACAACGGGGTGACTATAATCCACAATAACCCATTATGTAGCTTATGAATAACTAGAAGAGACTAATTCAAAGCCTCCAAACACTGAGAAACGGTAAGGAACAAGTGTCAGGAAGTGATATTGACCAGCCAAATTATATTGTTATATTGTATACATATGTAAATATATAAGAACAAATCATATCATTATGTACAATTATAATGCACCAACAAAACGAATGTGGAAAGTGAAAAAAATAAATGAAAATATTACTCACCCGATTTGATAAAAAATAAAAATCAGAAAAATAGAAATATAGGAGACCTCAGTAATAATGTTAACCAACATGACTTAATTGACATTTATACAATGCTCTACCAAATAATAGCCAAATGCACATTCTTTTCAAGGGATATGAAACATTCACCAACATTGATCATATTCTGAGCCATTAAAAAATCGTAAATTTGAAGAATTCAAGTTATACAAAGTATATTCTCTAATCAAAATAGAGTTAAAATAGAAATCAATAATATTATGGTTTTTATGTGAGATATCCTCCAAAAGCTCATATGTGAGACAATGCAAGATCATTGGGTAAACTGATTAGGTCATGAGAGCCTTAATCCAATCAGTGAATTAATTCCCTAGCAGGATTAATTGAGTGCTAATGAAGGCAGGTAGAAAGTGGCTGGAGAAGGTGGGTCATTGGAGACATGCCTTTGAGGTATTTTTTTTTTTTAGATGTTGATGAACCTTTATTTTATTCATTTATTTATATGTGTGCTGAGAATTGAACCCATTGCCTCACACATGCTAGGCAAGTGCTCTATCACTGAGCCACAACGCTAGCCCGGGGGTATATTTTTTGTATCTAGTGTGGTGTCTCTCTCTCTCTCTCATTATCATGGGAGCCACTTCCCTCTACCACACTCTTCCATCCTGAAGTCCTACCTCTCACCTCAAGCCCCGAGAAATGGCATCTGCTGTCTATGGATTGAGACCTCTGAAACTGTGAGACCCCAAATAAACTTTCTGTCTTCTACAATTGTTCTGGTCAGGTCTTTTAGTCACCGTAGTGAAAAAGCTGACTAAAACAAATAATAAAAATATATAGTTCCAATCTTCTTCAAGATTTTTTTTCCTTTCTTTACCACTTCCACATCCTCAAGATTTTTGAAACCAAGTAATTTTTATGCATCAGACTGCTGAGGACTGGGATGTCGAAATAGTATATTACAATTTTGTTGTATATTCTTTTATTTTGCATTTTTTTCTTTTTAATTTTTTTCAATTTTATTTTTCTTCCTTCCTTTCTTTTGTTATTAATTTTTAATATCTCTCTATATATTTTACTCTCACTTATCTGTTTCCTCACACTCTCTTTCTCTTCTCTTGCTAACAGCCAACTTTTTTTTGATACCTTTATTAAACTTCCTGTGACCTAATACCTCTATATTCTCAACTCCTACCTCATAAACATCACGTCCTATACCCCCAATTCTCTTTTTTGTCCACCATTAAACATTTAGACCCTTTTGCAAACCAACCTACTGTCTATACTGTAGATAATAATAAAACACATCACATTTTGTTTATTGTGACAAAACTGTAAACATCTAACTAAACATCTATTTAGTTTAAGGGTTAATAATTGTTTGAACTGGGTACTGTTAATATTGATCTCCCCCTTAAAGGTGAGGTATTGGAAACCTGCAGGGACACTATAAGTCTGTAGGGCAGAAACTGTAACACCTCGGATCTGCACTGCTAGAGGGGAAGACACATGAACAACATGAAAATACAAGGGAAGAAAGCACCCCAAACAAACCAAGATGCTACAATAAGAGAATTCATTGACAGCACAGTAGAACAAATGTCAGAGAAGGAGTAATGATCTGCAAAGTAAAGAATGGTATAAGAGAGCAAAGGCAGGCAGCAAAAGATCACTTTGCAGGTAGCAAAATATTACTTCAATAAAGAGATAGAGATTCTGTGGGGAAAAAAACAAATAGAAATCCTTGAAATGAAGGAAACAATAAACCAAATTAAAAATTCAATATAAACCCTCACCAACAGACTAAATCACTTGGAAGGCAGAACCTCAGGAAATGAAGACAAAATATATGGTCTTGAAAATAAGGTTGACCACACAGTGAAGATGGTAAAAACCAAAAACAGAACTTCCAAGAATTGTGGTATAACATGAAAAGATCAAATTTAAGGTTTATTGTGACAGAGAAAGACACAGAGATACAAACCAAAGGAATGCACAATCTCTTCAATGAGATAATTTCAGAAAATTTCCCAAACCTGAAGAATGAAATGGAAAATCAAATATAAGAGGCTCACAAGACACCAAATGTACAAAGTTACAACAGATCCACACCAATGCATATTATAATGGAAATAACTAGCATACAGAATAAGAATAGAATTTTAAAGACCACAATAGAAAAATAACAGATTACATATAGGGGAAACCAATACAGATTTCAGTAGATTTCTCAACCAAGACCCTCAAAGCTAGGAGGTCTTGGAACAACATATACCAAGCTCTGAGAGAAAATGGATGCCAATCAAGAATTTTATATCCAACAAAATTAAGCTTCATCTTTGATGACGAAATAAAAACTTTCCATTATAAACAAAAGTTAAAAATTTACAACTAGAAAGCCTGCACTACAGAACACTCTCAGAAAAATATTCCATGAGAAGGAAATGCAATACAAAAATGAAAATCAGCAAAGGGGGAAACTACACTAAAGGAAAAGCCAATCAAAGGAGAAACCAAGTCAAGTTAAAAAACAAAAATAAACCAAAATGATCAAGAATAGATATCATATCTCAATAATAATCCTAAATGTTAATGGCTTAAACTCATCAATCAAAAGACATAGACTGGCAGATTGGATTTTTTAAAAAGAGATAAAGAAGGACATTTCATTCTGTTTAAAAGAATCATACATTAACAAGACATAATAATCATAAATACTTATGCCCCAAACAATGGAGCATCTACATATATCAAACAAACCCTTCTCAATTTCGAGAATCAAATAATAATAAGATTGGGTAATGTTAACACACTTCTTTCTCCACTGGGTAGACCTTCCAAACAAAAACTAAACAAAGAAACATTAGAACTCAATAATACAATCAATGATTTAGACTTAACAGACATATGTAGAATATTTATCCATCAACAAGTGAATACACTCTCTTACCAGCAGCACATGGATCTTCTCTAAAATATACCATATCTTAGGTCACAAAGCAACACTTAGCAAATAAAAAACTACCCTGCATTCTATCAAATCATAATGGAATGAAATTAGAAATGATAAAATAAAAAATTGAAGCTACACCTGGAGATTAAATAATATGATATTAAATGATGAATGGATAGCAAAAGACATCAGGGAGGAGATGAAAAAATTCTTAGAGGTAAATAAAACTCTGATACAACATATCAAAATCTCTGGGACACTATGAAGGCAGTGCTAAATTAAAAGTTCATTGCATTGAACTCATTAGTTAAAAAAATTAAGTCAACAAATAAATGACCTCACATTACATTGCAAATGAAAAAGAACAAATCAATGTTAAAAGTAGTAGAAGACAGGAAATAATTAAAATCAGAGCTGAAATCAATGAAATTGAAACAAAATAAACAATTCAAAAAATTGACAAAATAAAAAGTTGGTTCTATGAAAAAAATAAATAAGATCAATGAACCCTTAGCCACGTTAACAAGGAGAAGGAGAGAGAAATTCAAATTACTAAAATTTGTGATCAAAAATGAAATATCACTAGGGACACTATTGAAATACAGAAGATAATTAGGAACTAATTTGAAAATTTATACTCAAATAAAATAGAAAATCTCAAAGACATTGAAAAATTTCTAGAGACATAGGATCTACCCAAACTGAATCAGAAGAACATTCACAGATCAGTTTCAAGCAATAAAATAAAAGATGCAATCAAAAGCCTATGAACCAAGGAAAGCCCAGAACCAGATGGATTCTCAGCTGATTTCTACAAGACCTTCAAAGAAGAATTAACACCAATACTCCTCAAAGTATTCATTAAATAGAAAAGGAGGGAACCCTTCTTCATTCTATGAGGCTGGTATAACCATGAACCAAAATCGCACAAAGTCACAGCAAGGAAAGAAAACTTCAGACCAACATCCCTGATGAATGTAGATGCAAAAATTCTCAATAAAATTAAACTGCATACAAAACATATTAAAAGATAGTGTGTCATGATCAAGTGGGGTTCATCCAAAAGATGCAAGGATTTTTCAACATATGGAAATCAATAAATATAATTCATTCATATCAATAGACTTAAAGATAAGAATCATATGATCATCTCAATCGATGTAGAAAAGCATTTGACAAACTATAGCATCCCTTCATGTTCAAAACACTAGAAAAACTAGGGGTAGTAGGACCATACCTCAACATTGTAAAAGCTATCTATGCTAACTAAGCCCAAGGCAAAATATCATTCTAAATGAAGAAAACTTAAAAGCCTTCCCTCTAAGAAATGAAGCAAGACAAGGATGCCCTCTTTCACCACTTCTATTCAACATAGTCCTGGAAACTCCAGCCAGCACAATTAGACCAAAAAAAAATTATATATATTAAAGGGATATGAATAGGAAAAGAAGAACTCAAACTATCACTATTTGCCTACAACATGATTCTATATTTAGAGGATGCAAAAAAAAAAAATCCACCAGAAAACTTCTAGAACTAATAAATAAATTCAGCAAAGTAGCAGGATATAAAATCAACACCCCCTAATCAAATAATACACCTTGGGAAACAACCTGTCAATTTCCTATAAAGTTAAAAAGGTTGAATCTTTTCTCATATATGCAAGCCAGAGTAAAATAAAGGAAACGGGGAGGGAAGGATAAGATTACATAAAGAACCAATCAAATACAAATTAACATAAGAGCAAAAGGGAGTCTAGTAAAGAGAAGTGGAGGTGGGGGCGGGAGGGAAAAGGAGTGATCATGAACTGAAATTGATTTCCATTCCTGTATGAGTTTGTCGAGGCGAACCCAACTACTATGTATAAACAAAAAGCTCTAATATTTTTAAAAATGCATTACCATATAGCACCGTGATCACACTGCTGTATTTATCCAAAAGAAATGAAAGCTCTGCTCACACCAAAATTTGAATGCAAAGAGTGAAGTTGGCTGTATGTGATTAGAAAGTAGATATGAATTTTTTTTAATTAAATTTTCAGAATTTCCTCTTGCTCTCAGAAGATGGGCGACAGATGGAACAATCAGGAAACCAACAGCAAGTAATCTTCACAATTGTTTATGACAGAAGAAAGGGACAGTATATGAAGATCCTTAGAGATTTTTCTTAATAATTTAAATAGGTTTGTCTGTTTTAAATTTTGACACCAAACCCATTTAATTTTTGCTGCTAAATATTGTTCTTTTCTACCCTGACACCATTTGGAAAGGCAGTTGGCAAATTTCTAAAGTTGCAAAACTCTCACGTTCTTATTCAAAGGCATAAATGAAGGACAGAACTATTAAAATTCTCCTCTGTTTCTGAATGGAAATTCTTTCTGCTTGTCCCTATTCATTCAAAAACTCTAAAGAATTGTTCCACTGTTAATTTTCTTTCATAGTAATTGATAAAAACACTAAAAAGAGAAATGGTGATTTCTGCTTTCCCTGAAAACAAGTCCACCTTCTGTCCTAACCCCTTACCATGGAAAGGACAAAATGGATAGTGACAGATTTGTAGGCCCCATGTACAGAAACACAAAAATCATAGTACCTTAAAGGTTAAAGGAAAATGGCCTATTGCTAATCAATTTTCAAAACATTCAGGTGTTTGCATTCAACTCAATGAGTTCTGTAAATAGTTGCTGCCAGTGTTTACTACAGTAGGAATGTTTACCAATGTGAATTATGATTGTCCCCTCATTTGAATAAGATAATTAAAAAGTATCTCTATTGGGATAGCAAAATTAATTAGGATAATAAATGCAGTTGTGATTCTGGCTCTTAAGTGTGCTGCTTCTATAGTAGTCCAATATTGATCTGACAAGCTTTAAATATGACGAGTGAATGTAAATAAGAGAATTACTTGCACTACGTGGAAGATGAAATACAAAAAAAAAAAGATCATTCTATCCCATTGAAGATGGAAGAAGATAGAAATACCTATTTGTTTTAGTATCACATAACAATAGGAATTCTGTGCTATGCATAGCTTATATTTTTACTTAGTATAAAATTGCTCATTGATGGTAATAGACCACATAATTCAACAGAAAAATAGACTATTCAGTCAATAGTTACTGAAACTTACATTTTCATTGTTTAAACAAAATGTTTATGGCTGATGTATGAATGGAGCCAGCTGTACATTAGCTGTAAGTGGAGGAAAAAAACAAACCGGGAAGAGGGGTGGGGCAAGTCCGGGAGCTAGAGGTCTAGCTCAGTGGTACAATACTTGTGTTTGATTCCCAGCACTTAAAAAAAAAAATCTAACCCACAACAAAAAACAAACAGGTAAAATGTAGGCTCCCATTTTTGCAAAACTAAGTAAAATATTGATCCAAATCCATCTGGTCTGGCTACAGTTTGACACCCCTGGTGGCAGTATTCTGTTCTGCTTTAAATATCAAGGAAACTTCAAAGCAGTAAAACTTCCAGGAATATGGTCGATTTGTTTTGGGGGTTTTGTTTTTATTGTGGGGGGCAGGGCATGGCAGGGTGAACAGGGAGGTAGTTGATCCCATCAGCCTACTTCAAGAGGAATGGGTCAAGAAACTACTGGGATGATATTGGGAACAAGGGTCCCTAATTTCTATCTTCTTACTTTTAAGGAAGGGGGCTGTCTGATTCTCAGTGCTTCCTCCGAGGGTCTCACTCTTCTTTCCACAGTTTCCCTCTGTTCACCACCACCGCCATTTTTACCACCACCAAAGGAACTTTAGACCACCACCCACTCCCACTGTCTTGACTTGTTGGAGACCAGGCGTGAGGCAGAGGAGAGACAATTATAAATTGTTTATGGTATTGGAATTTAGACTATTATTGTGTTTTCCTACATTTGGAAGACTGAAGGAATATAAATTTTTGTGGACAAATATGATGTGGAATAAAGCACAGGCGCTTAATGTGGATGTCTTAAACTCCCATGTGACAATACTAAATTTTATTTAAAAATGTTAGAGTCTGTAAACAAGTCAGGATGGTGCCTGGCATTTTGCAGAGGGAGTGGTTTGTGAAGTAACGCCAGCGAGCCATTAAGTGTGGAGATTCCTTATTGGTTGACTGCTGTATCTAGTTTATGTTAATTAAGATAAGCTGTGTGTAATGTATATATACACCTCCTGTTCTACAATAAACGGCTCCCACTCCTGCTGTATCAATGTACACAAGTTGCTCATCAACCCCCGGTTATTTTGCTGCAGCCGGACTGCAGCAAACTGACATTTTTAACAAGTTATTAAATAAAATGTGATTGTTTAACATCTTCCAGCAATCATTCCTTACAAACACTACACAAGTATCCCTCAAACACACCCATACACCCATACTATGTACCCATTAAATAGTAACAATTAAAGAGTGAAGTTCGAATGCCAATCATTGGCCACTGAAATGGCTAACATTCCAAATATAGTACTTTTCTTTCCATTGTATGGATAGGACCTTAGTGATTAAATCATTCAACAAATGCTAAATGAGCTCCCACCATGTGTCAAGTACCACATGAAGCATGAGAAAGGAGTTCACAGTCTCACAGGGGAGAAGATCCCAGACAATCACACATCTTACTGAGCGAGAATTGTCACCATACTAACTCATAGTGTATAATTCAACCATGGTTTTCAACCCCTATCACATCAAAGTGGTCCTTTTTTCTCACGTATAGTCAATCTAGAGCCATAGATCACATGCAGGGAGGAAAAAAAAAAAAGATCTCATGGCTTCAGACAGTTCCCTAACACCTGTCTTATAAAAGCCTAAATGTCCCATGGGCTCAATAATAGGTATTTGAACATTCCCTCAAGGCTCACTTTTATTTGAGAGCAGACTGCTGCAATTGAGTGACTACCACGGCAGGCAGATGAGAACAAACCCTCCAGCTTTTACAGGCTCCTTGTAAGCTTATTCTTGGAAATGTCCCTCTCTGCCCATATGAAACAGATATGTGGTCTTCTGTTCCAAATAACAGGATTGGAGTAATATGATATTTCTAAGGGTAAGCCTGTTATAATCTAGTCTGAGAATTCATCTAACCCGTAGACTGAGAACTGGGAGGAAAAAAAAAAGGTATGATAACTGGGACTTTATTTGAGTTCCTCAAAGTATGCCTATTGCCCACAATCCCTAAGTCCATCTATAGAATATCAATGAGCCATCAAATCCAAAAGCTAAAAATTCCACATAGCAACACAGTAAAGGAATGATACCCACAAATGTAAATATTCGTTAAACTATTCCAAGTTTTGCAAATAAGTTTCTCTAAAACTTCAGAAGTGTTTATCAGTAACTCTAATTTTTTTTTTTTTTAATTTTCCTTCAGGCATATCAACACACTGAGATAGTGTTATGGTCAACACATCTGTTACCCAAGGGAGAAGAAGCAATTCAGAAAGCCACATCTAACTGAAAAGTTGCATTTTGACATAATTATCCATGGTTTTGAAATGGTTTAAGCTTTATGATATCCATCTTACAGATTTATACTACTACATGGGGTGTCACTTTGAATTATTGTTAGATTAATAAAACTGCAAGACCAGGTTTAAGCTGAAACTTTATGAAAAGTGTTTATGACAGGATCAGTCAGGCTTCAGGCAGGATTAAACTTAAACTTTTATGATTTGGGATTGAATTGCTTAATGAACCAATCAACACTTTATTTTCCGCCTTCAGCCATACATTTTTTAAAATGATGCTTAACTATTAATCAACAGTTCAACTCCCACAGGTACTACATATTTAGGTACATAGGAAAACGAACCCCTCAAGAAGGAAGGTGTCTCGGTGGAAAAAGATGTGGCAAAAGATGTTTCACCCTAACTCTTCAAATAGTTCCATGGGATTAAAAGCATTATATTCAATATGATAATCTTTCAAGACCCCAAACTCAAGTTTAGTCATAAGAATGTTCATTTCTCCAAAGATAAAATTTGAGTTGTTGTTAACTGCACTCTTTCAGGTAATCAAAAACAATTATCAGAATATTCCTTAATTGGAGGCTTTAGAATTGTGACTGTTTCTGATAGCTAAAGTATGCAAGTGGTAAACAGGAATAAAACTTTATTCCAAGTATTTGAGAACCTAACAAGAAAGATGTACTTTTTAAGTACTTGGAAAATTGAAGAACTTAACTATTAACTTCTAGAATCCAGAGGAGATGAAGAAAAAGAATAGTTAGGTGTTTTCAAGAATAATATATGGGGTATAGAAGAACTCCTTCTGATTACATGGATGCAGAAATACAACAGAATAAATAATGTTCTTTCAAATAAGTCAGCTTCACACTGTTAAAATGTTTCATGGCAAAGCCATCCTATATGGACGTGTTTAATCCATCCTATATCAGCTGGTTTAAAGCATTCTGTAAATACTTTTAATTATGATATAAACAAAAAGATGAAAATTCTCAAAAATTAAGAGGTCATTTTAAAAATATCAAATTAACATCTTACATTCAATGAATATTTCATATTTGGAGAGCGTTTTAGTTAGAGTGGATTTTCTATGTCACATAATCGTATCTTCACAAGATGATGATGGAATTAAATCCCATGAGGTTAAGTGACTTTGGCCAAGGCTCCAAAAATCATACATGACAGAGCTGAGACTAGAGCAATATATCTTTGGAGGGTTTTGCACTACATTCAGTATCTGTTATCATTTAGATCACAAAACTTTGTTGCTTGAGAAGTTTCACTTGACCTCAGCTGCTAAATGAGTATTTATTATCCCTTTGGGTTCCTATGCAGTAAAAAGAGCACTGGGCTTTGAAATACAGGAATTCAGATTCAGTTACCACAATTTGCTACTCATAGGCAACTTAGTTTGCCTTAACAAATTTCTGTTTCTACATATTTAAGAAAAGTCTATAAGATGTAACAAGCTCATAAAATTTGCTGTGAGCCAAATGATATAATATGCTAATAATTGTGGCAAGGTGCTGAAAATATTAAACCTACCTTATTTGTACCCAATTCATCTCTATCTCCTTAAAAGCATCTAGTACCATGCTTTATCATTGGTACTCAACAAATTGTTGACAATTGGCACTCAAACTTCTAAGCAAGCCTGAGTTTCCATACACAAATGCCGCAGTCTGGCTGGGCACAATCAGGAGCCACTTGTCAAAAGAAACTAACTTTATTTTTAGAACCACACATGCCAAACAAAACAGCCTCTCAGGAAAAACCCTCAGAGCCTCAACTGCCACCACCGGCTTTTCACAAGCCTCTCTCTCCCACACAAGCTTCTCTCCACCTCCCACAATCCTCCTGCTCTTGAGGCCGATTGGCTGGGTCACGTGGGCGGAGCCAAAAAAGTCCCCCAATGAGCAGCTCCGTGGTCTGAAAGGGCAGGGAAACAGCCCAATGAGCATCACCGCAGAGGAGCCAATCAGCTAGATGTTGCTGGGGCCGCTGTGAGCCAATCATCAGCCGGCAGCTGGAAGTTTGCTGGGGCCCCTTCGGCTGTGGCTCTCAACATCTCCCCCTCTCTGTTTAAACAACAAGCATGTGGCTTAGGGACCGTGTCTGTTAGGCAGTCCAATTCAACATATGGTCCTTACCCGTCATCGGATGAACTGACCTCTAGGCGTCAGCCTCCTGTCTTAGGTTGGTACCACTGCAATTGGATCATACCCGTCACTGACTACCGGTCCAGCATACAGCTATACTTGTGGATAGGCCTTTGCACCAGTGGGGGGGTGAGGTTCTTTGCCTCACCTCTGTTGGCCCCCAAATTTTAGACCATCACTAGTAGAGGAGGATGCAAAATGCCATGACATTAAGCCAATTGAGGGCTCCTTTGAAAAATTGTACCACCGGTGACATCATCAGCAAAAATACCCCAACACTACCACAAGTCGCTGCACCAACAGATAGTTCACAATGCATACAGGTGAGCTCACAATGTGTCCAGGCAAGTTCTGCAAG
The DNA here is from genome assembly GCF_047511675.1 of Marmota flaviventris. Classification (NCBI taxonomy): domain Eukaryota; kingdom Metazoa; phylum Chordata; class Mammalia; order Rodentia; family Sciuridae; genus Marmota; species Marmota flaviventris. The sequence continues at coordinate 51,608,677 of NC_092499.1, read as the reverse complement.
CAGTTCAGTGATGGCTATTGTAGAAGCTGTAGATTGCTTTTATCTTTGACTTCACCAGCACTGGGATGAAGATAGGAATTCTGGCAATAATGGCTAAAGAAAAAATTATGTAACATTACAGAAGGCACTAAAAGAAAACAATTTTCTTAACAATTTACATTGTCTTCACCGGCACTGGGATGAAGATAGGAATTCTGGCAATAATGGCTAAAGAAAAAATTATGTAACATTACAGAAGGCACTAAAAGAAAACAATTTTCTTAACAATTTACATTATCTTTAAGAGAATTATTAAATATAATGAAAAGGAAAGGTGAAAGTAAACAAACAGATCTGTTAACCTTCTTTTTTGTTTACATATTAAAACAATCCTCAACAGTTGTTTACCCAATTTAAATTAAACCATATAAATCACGTGAAAAAAAATATTTGGATCCATTTTATCATGAGCGCTCATCATATATGATATATGGACATACGTACATTCAAACATATAACACAAAACACAAGTGTGCACACATAATATAATACATACAACACATAACATTATAGTAAAGGCCTTATAACTTTTTACAGGTGAAATCTCCATTGCAATGTTTAAAAACTCTATAGTCAAAAAATAGAACTGATCAGCAAAACATTAACCTAGGTCTGTATGAGCTCAAAAAACAAAATAGAACTTCATGATATGGCAAAGGGCAATAATAAAATAGATATTGAAAAAAGCATCCTGGTTCTGTTGCAGATGTAAGAATAGCCAAACTGGAGTTTTGGATATCAGTTGTTATGGATTTGAGCCAAATCATCTTCTTTTTGGTCTGTAGAAATCGCTTTAGTTAATCTTTCTGGAATCCAAATCGGCTGCTGTTCTCCCTGTGGAAACACATAAACAGACCCCCGACTCCAGACAATCACTGGGTCAGGACCTTGGTTAATCTCTCTGGAATCCAAATCGGCTGCTGTTCTCCCTGTGGAAACACACAAACAGACCCCCGACTCCAGACAATTACTGGGTCAGGACCTTTCCATTGTCCTGTTAGAATATCCTTCCAAAGTACCTTGGGCTTATGTACATTTTTTGGACACATATGCCTTTCCGCAGCACTAAGTCCTGATGAATCCAAATTTAAAAAGTTTAGAGTAAAAAGGGTTATTTTAAGTTTATCTTTGGGGAATATATACCCCTTCCCAATTCCTTCTTTTTGCTTTAATAAGTACATTTTAATAGTTTGATGAGCTCTTTCAACTATGCCTTGTCCCTGTGGATTGTATGGGATTCCTGTTATATGAGTAATGCCAAATGTTGAGCAAAATTGTTTAAAAGAGGTAGAAGTATAACCAGGGGCATTATCTGTTTTTAACTGTTTTGGAACACCCACAGTGGCAAAATTTTGTAAGCAATGAGCTATAACATCTTTAGTTTTTTCTCCGGCATGAAGGGAGCCCATCAAAAATCCAGAAGAAGTATCAACTGTAACATGCAAATATTTTAATTTTCCAAATTCTGGCAAGTGTGTGACGTCCATCTGCCAAATATGGTTAGGTACCAATCCTCTAGGATTGACTCCAAGATTAACTTGTGGTAAAAAGGTCACACAATTTTGACATTGTTTTATTATTTGTCTAGCTTGTTCCTTAGTTATTTTAAAACGCTTTTGTAAAGTATTAGCATTGACATGGAACTTTTTATGAAAATTTATAGCTTCTTCTAGTGTAGAAAAAATATGTATGTCATGTGTAGTTTTATCTGCTAAATCATTGCCCAAACTAAGGGCTCCAGGCAATCCTGTATGTGCCCTGATATGTCCTATAAAGAATGGATCTTTTCTGTCCCAGATTAGACTTTGTATAGTGGAAAGCAAAGAGAAAACAGTAGAAGAAGGGGAAATCCTACCAGCATCTTCAAGAGATACTATAGCATTAACTACATACTGACTATCAGAAAATAAATTAAATACAGAATCTTTAAACATCACAAAAGCTTGTAAAACTGCATTAAGCTCTATCTTTTGAGCTGATTGGGTACTAAAAATGTAAAAGTTTGATCAGGGGTAACTACTGCTGCTGTACCATTATTTGACCCATCAGTGAATATATTTGGAGCATTCATGATAGGTGTTTTTCTTGTCATTTTTGGAAAAATTACAGGATGCAATGACCAAAAAGACAATAAAGGATTAGATGGTAAGTGGTTATCAAATGAAACATTAGATTTGCACATGATTATTGCCCAAGTATTTAACTCATTAGCTAACTCATCAATTTGATTCATAGTATATGGAGTAATAATTTTATTGGGAGAAATTCCAAACACTCCCTTTGCTGCTTTTATTCCTTTGAGTATTAATTGTCCTACAGCCTCAGGATACCTAGTAAGAATAGTGTTAGGAGAATAAGATAAATGTATCCATAATAATGGACCTTCTTGCCAAAATACTCCTGTAGGAATAGTTTTTGTTGGTAGTACAATAAATAATAAAGGCAAACTTATATCAATTCTATCTAAATGCATATTTTCCATATATGTTTCAATGATTTTTAATGCCTTTCTTGCTTCAGGCGTTAACATGCGGGGTGAATTTGGATCTGATGGACCTTTTAGGATATCAAATAAAGGTCCCAACTCTCCTGTTGGTATACCTAAATAAGGCCTTATCCAATTTATGTCTCCTAATAACTTTTGAAAGTCATTAAGTGATTTGAGTTGATCTACTCGTATTTGAATTTTTGGTGGACGGACCATGGTTGAGGATAATAGAACTCCTAAATAATTAATTGGAAAATTTAATTGTACTTTATCTATTGCTATCTCTAGATTATAATTTTTTAATAAGTTTGTAAGTGTGGCATAACATTCTAGCAATGTGTTTTTATCTTTGTGTGCTAATAATACATCATCCATATAGTGAAATATTTGTAGTTCAGGATTTTGATTTCTAAGTGGCTGGATTACTTTGTTAACATAAATTTGACACATAGTTGGGCTGTTAGCCATCCATTGAGGGAGTACTTTCCATTCATATCTCTGATCAGGACCTTCATGATTCAGTGCAGGGATAGTAAATGCAAAACGTGGACTATCCTCAGGATGAATTGGAATTGAAAAAAAAAAAATCCTTAATATCTATAACTAAAACATACCAGGTTTTTGGCAAAGCAGACAATTGAGGAATCCCTGATTGAGCAGGTCCCATAATAACCATCTCATTATTAATGGCTCTTAAATCTTGCAATAATCTCCATTTACCAGATTTCTTTTTGATGACAAAAATGGGAGTATTATGGGGAGATACAGAAGGTTGTATATGTCCTTCTGCTAATTGTTGTTTGACCAGGTCATGTGCTGCTTGTATCTTTTCTTTAGTCAGGGGCCACTGAGGAACCCATACTGGTCTTTCTGATTTCCAAGTAATTTTTATTGTCTCAGTGGCCCTTTCTGAAAATCCAACCCATGTCTGTCTGTTCCTTGATCTATTTGTATTGGTGCTGCTATACCTTGTTCTTGTTTTTCTAATCTTTTTCCTTTCCTAAAACCTTGTCTAGTCATAATAGTGGGTGCATTTTGGTTGATGTTATTTGTTAATGTCAAACCTAATTGATCTAGGACATCTCGTCCCCATAAATTTACTGGAAGATGATCCAATACATATGGCTGTATAGTTCCTTCACATCCTTCAGGATCCTTCCAATCTAATACCATTGCACTTCTATGGGGATTAGTTGCCACTCCTAGGCCTCGAAGCGTTTGAGTGGCTTGTTGTAATGGCCAATGTTTTGGCCATTCTTGACGAGAGATGATGCTAAGGTCTGCACCTGTATCCAGTAGCCCATTAAATTCATGTCCTTGAATATTTAGTTTTAGCATGGGGCGAGAATCTAAATTTAAAGAAAGCATAGCCCAGTCTACACCTGTGGAGCCTAGTCCCTTGGAACCTCTTTCTACAGTACAACTGGAAAATTTATCATGTAGGCTGGGTATTATTAGTAACTGTGCTATTCTATCTCCTGGTGAAATTACTGATATACCCTTTGGAGAACTGGCTATAATTTTTATTTCACCTTCATAATCGGGATCAATTACCCCAGGACTTATCATAAGTCCTTTTAGAGTAGAAGAGCTGCGTCCCAATAATAAGCCTACTGTTCCTTTGGGAAGAGGTCCTTTCACCCCTGTGGGAATGATTTGAACTCCCATCTCTGGAGTTAGTACTGCTCTGGCGGAGGCGCAGATGTCTAACCCTGCGCTCCCTCTGGTTTGTCTGATGAGGGATCTGATGGACAATGTGTCCTGGGCACTACCCTGATGGGATTGCTGGGTTCCTCCAGTGCTCCGTATATTTGTGGTTTTGGGCCCCGGAGCATTGGGCCCCCCTGTCCATTTTTTGGCAATGGAGCCCGATGCCTTTCTCCACGATATCGTGGATAAACACCTGGTCCTTGTTCGTTTTTTGATAATGGAGTAACCTCTATGGTGGTTTGAGAACGGCATTCATTAGCCCAATGTCTCCCTCTATGGCATCGTGGGCAAATACCTGGTATTCTACTGTTTTGATACCTAGTTTTGTTAAACCCTCCTCCAATGGGGCAATTCCTTTTAAAATGTCTTGTTTGTTCACAATTGTAGCATGTTCTTGGCCTGGCATCTAAAGCCTGTTTTACTACAGCTGCCACAATTTGCCCTTGTTCATTAATGTCTCTGGCATCTAAAGCCTGTTTTACTGCAGCTGCCACGACTTGCTCTTGTTCATTAATGTCTCTACATAATTTAATATAGGTGTTTAAATCTTCATGTTTCCATGGTCTAATGATATCTCTGCACCAACGATTCGCTTGCTCATAAGCCAGGTGTTTTAGTAATGGCATTGCTTGTTCTGTAGGATCATATGCAATTTGTTGCTGCTGATCCTCATAAGGTCCCTTTCCTAACAACATATCTAGATTTCTCTGAGGATAACCAGCTGCTGCATTTCGCCTAGCCGTCTCCTTGCAAAATTCCTCATTGGCAACCTTCCATAACAAATATTGTCCTCCATTTAGCACAGATTTACACATATTAGCCCAATCTGCTGGCGTCATGTTCAAGTTGTTAATGGATTCGACCATGCTTACAGTGAAGGGTGCTTGAGGACCATAGGTTGTTACAGCCTCTTTTAGCTGCTTCACTGTTTTGAAATTTAAAACTTGGTAAAATTGTTGCCCTCCTGCCTCAAATACAGGGCATGTTAATATTTGAGATCTTGTCTCAGGATCCCAACTATCAACTGCGGGGGTTGGGGACCTCCCAGCATATGGAGGTGGCCTTGTTAGTTGGACACTTATGTCCTCTGGTGATAGAAAGGTGTTAGTAGCAGTCTCCTGTAGAGGTGGTGCTGTTGGTTGGACACTTACACCCTCTGGTGATAGAAAGGTGTTAGTAGCAGTCTCCTGTTGTAACTTTCCCCCTGATGGCTTTTTCTGTTTTACACTTTCTTTCTCTGTCTGACTAACTTGAGAGGCCTTCTCTTTTACTTGAATCTTTTCCTCTGTCTGACTAGCTTGAGAGGCCTTCTCTTTTACTTGAATCTTTTCCTCTGTCTGACTAGCTTGAGAGGCCTTCTCTTTTACTTGAATCATTATGTCTTCTCCTTCCTCTACCATTGTCTGAACTGAAGGCTTTGGACTAAGCAAACAAGATATGAACGTCCACAATGGCAATGTGCCAACTGGCAGAGTCCCTGGGCTTTTCTTTTCTATTCTTTTTAAATCTTCACCATGATGGTTCCATTGTGATATATTTAACAACTCCTCCTTAAAAAGCCATGGGCTACATTTTTGTATTGTATCAACATATGCCCTGATTGTTCTTGATTTTACTGAGATGCCTCCTTCCTCTAACAATTTACTTAACACTCTTTCAGTTTGTTTTTTACTAATTTCTGATCCCGTATTTGTACTATAATACAACCCAACAAGATAACGCCTAACAAAACTGAAACAGAGTGAAACAAAATTGGAACAACACAAAATCATTATAATAGCCTCCTGAAATGTCCATCTGTCCTTTCTCCCTATCTGTTCCTCAGATGTGAGCGGTTTTTCTTCCATCTTACACATCTCCAGGGACAGGCAACTTAAAACAAAAGTGAAACAAAATAACAAAAGAGGAATCTTAAAATGGCTACCCATCCTCTTGCCCTGCCCTCAGGGGTGAGCAGTTTCACTTACCCTCAGTCGCTCCCCGTGCGGCCCACCAAATGCCGCAGTCTGGCTGGGCACAATCAGGAGCCACTTGTCAAAAGAAACTAACTTTATTTTTAGAACCACACACGCCAAACAAAACAGCCTCTCAGGAAAAACCCTCAGAGCCTCAACTGCCACCACCGGCTTTTCACAAGCCTCTCTCTCCCACACAAGCTTCTCTCCACCTCCCACAATCCTCCTGCTCTTGAGGCCGATTGGCTGGGTCACATGGGCGGAGCCAAAAAAGTCCCCCAATGAGCAGCTCCGTGGTCTGAAAGGGCAGGGAAACAGCCCAATGAGCATCACCGCAGAGGAGCCAATCAGCTAGATGTTGCTGGGGCCGCTGTGAGCCAATCATCAGCCGGCAGCTGGAAGTTTGCTGGGGCCCCTTCAGCTGTGGCTCTCAACACACAAAATAGGTAAGCAATTTAATTCTGACAACTACATATTTTGAATAATGGTTAATTTCGCTTAATATTTTGCTGTTTGAATGCATGAGTAATGTAAGTACTGACTTCTCATCTATTTCAAATCTCAAAAAAAAAAAAAAGAAAAGCATCTCATTTATTTAGCCTGTACTTAAGAAGTGGAGAGAAAACCTGATCCATTAGCAATTTTAACAATTTTCTCTGTGAGAGCATTTTTTAAAATCTCAGAAAGAAGAATGCCCAAATATGAATTCAGGGTATGAAAACGTAAGAACAAAACATGGCTTTGAGAGGGTCTAGAAAGTAGAGAAACAAACAAAAAGCAATATCCACAGGAAGTAAATACTTAAGAGTTTTCTTTTTACCAGGTACCCTGCTGAGCCAGGTTCAATCATGATCTGAATCAGGTTTCACATATTCCTTGCAGATATGTGTTGTTACTATTATTAGGGTTCCCATTCCACAGCTGATGTATCTGGAGGTAAAGTGACTTGCTGATGGGCACACAGGTAGGGGGACACAGTAGGCCAGCCACTTCTATCCACCACACAGGAAAGATGATGGTTTTCCTCTGTCTGCTTGGATATCTCCTCTGCATGCCATTTTTTTCAGTCTTCCACTTTTTTCTCCAAATCTAGGTTCCTAAGATAATAGGATTTGCAGTTTTTTCATCCTATTCTTCAAAAATTATTTTATTACTACATTCTAGTCGAATATTATCAGTGTTTCTCAAACTTCTTGTTCTCACTCAAGAAAAACGCAAGAAAATAAAAATAAACTTGTTCTTGACCCACTCTACATAGATATCCACATAATATCGTGAATTGAGAGAAGAGTATGTAACAACCCATCATTCATTCATGGAGTTCCATTTATCCTGGTCCACTACAAGCCAGATAAAGTCCTACTCAGATGGTGGAGAAACTCTGCAGAGACACATCAATTACCCACACCTGCACTTAGTCCCTCAACCAAGCAACCTCTTCTTTTCCAAGCCCCTGGACTCTGCTAGTAGCCTCTCTCTCCAATCCCTAAGACTTAGTTTAAACATTATAACCTCAAAAAAGATCTTCTATGGCCAACTTTCTATCACTATAACAAAGACCTGAAATAAGTCAACTTTTAAAGAGAAAACATGTATTTTGACTTACAGTTTTGGAGGTGTCAGTCTATGATTGATTGGCCCCATTGGTTTAGGCCTGTGATGAGGCAGCACATCATGGCAGAAGCACACAGAGGAGCAAAACTGCTCAGCTCATGGCTAGAAAGCAAAACAGACAGGAAGAGGAAGTGGGCAGGGTCCCACAATCTCCTTCAAGGGCAAACCCTCAATAATCTGATGACTTCCCTACCAAGGCACTACACTGGGGAACAAGCCTTTAACACATAGACCTTTGGGAAACATTCCAGATTGAAACTATAGTACCTTGCCATCTAAAGAATTTCCCAATTATTTTCTCTCTCAGCCCAATGTTCTTAGTATAACCTTTAATAATTTATAATGCCTCTGATAATTGTCACTTCATTTCTTAGTGCGCTAGAAGAGATCCTTAAGAACTAAGAACTTCCATCAAAATGTCTTACAACCTCTACCTATTTTCAAAACAGTTCCCTCACCCTGATGATACCCTTACAAGCTAAAGAATTTTCTTCATTTCTAATTTCACCTAGGCCCTGGCAATCATCGATCTGCTTCTCTAAGTATTTATAATTTCTGGGCATTACATATTAATGGAGTCAAACAATGTGTGGTTTATTAAGTGTAACTTCTTTCAATTAGCATAGTGTTTTAGAGGTTTGTTCACATTGTAGCATCATTTTGTGGCTAAATAACATTCCATTGTATGTATCCACCACAGCTTATGAATTCACTCACCCATTGGTGGACACTGGTGCTATTTCCACTTTGGGGTCATTCTGAATAATTGCAGTTACATTTATTTTTTAAAGTACTATGCTAGTAACACATATTTAAGTATTCCAGGGTAAGTATGATACCCAAAATTTGCCTTAAACACCTTAGCAAAACAACAAAAGTGAATACAAAGTAAGATCAAAAAAATCTTGTTAATTATTGAAATTAGGAAATGTATATGGAGGAGGGGAGTTCATTGTACTTTTCTCCCTACTTTTACATATGATTGTAAAAACTCCATAATTAAGAGGAATTTTTTTACTTTGTTTTTAACTTTATTTTGAGTCAGGGTCGAATTAAGTTGCCCTGGCCTCAAACTTGCAATCCTCCTGCCTCAGCCTCTTGAGTCACTGGGATCACAGGCATGTGCCACCACATCTGACAAGAAGAGTTTTTGTTGAGTTTTGTTAAGTCTTTAGAAACAGAAGGTTTGAATTAGACCATTTTGTTTTCATAAGACTAACTAATATATTCTACTAGTATATAATGTATCTCCCTAAAAAAAAAAAAAAAAAGAAAGAAAGAAAAATGTCATGTATACAGAATGTGAACCACACAACTAGTTAAGGGGAGATGAGTAGATTAGAAATTTAATAAAAATACTGCCTAGATCTTGTTGGGAAACTACAATTAAAAATAAAATTTATCCCCTACCTTCTCCACAAAGGCAGAAGAGAAAGAAAACAATTTCATCACTGAGTAATCATTCAACAGTATGTGCTGGGCGGTGTCATAGGCAATCTGATGAGACTACAAAGACAAAGAAACCTCACCCTCTTACAGAGCCAAGCAGATCCACCCATTACACATGTGTTCTCAAGTAAACAATAACCAATCCTCAAGGAGGACTTAAGGGCACCGTTTGTCACATAGAATTCATCCTAAATCCACTAGATAGATGAGGTGGCCACTGTGTTAGTTAATTGGCTTGAATTCAAAAGAAAAATAAACTTTTCACATCCTTATGACAAGAGGCAGTTTTGAAACTTGGAGAGAGGGACCCACCAAAGCGAGGTTCATAACCTCCTTACCCCTGAAGCACGGCAACAGAGGCACTATCTTAAATTTCAACAAGGTGGTTCTCAAGTCCTTGAGAAAGATAGTCCTGCTTCACAAAGCTGGCTAGAGGCTTGTTTCACTTTTTTAAAGTTTTACATACATTTCAAAGAGAGAAAGAAATTACAAGTTTTCAAAGAAAAGCCGACAAGGGTCTCTTCCAGCGTTTTCAGCACAGCAAATTAAGCCTCTTATTTGTCATTTTGTATTTGCCAGCTCTTTGTGGTAGAAGAAGGTACAAAAACAGGTTTTTCTCATTATAAATCACTAGTATAGCATTGTTTCCAAATACAGTGATATCGGTTTATTTAAAGGTAATGTATCGGGGGTCCAGAACAAATCTGTAGTCTGTCTACATGCACATGAAAAGGTCCACTAGAGCCCACTTTGGCAAACTTCAAGGAGCTTTTGATTCCCCTGAAGATCATATTCACATGCAGATTCTGACTCATTTGGTCTGGGGTGGGCCTGAGATTCTGCATTTCTAAAAAGCTCTTAGGCAAACTCCATGATGTTTACTGCCACACATGGAGCGTCAAGCCTCTGTATCAGTTAATTTAGTCCCCAAATGAGCAGCATCACCAGGAAACTTGCTAAAAATGCACATTCCAAGGCTAAGCTCCAGACTATTGAATCAGAAACCATTCTGAGTTTTAACAAGCCCTTTTGGTCATTGTGACTTTTGTTAAAATGTGATAAACCCTGCTGTAGATGAATGGTTCTCAAATTTAGATGCACACTGGGATTATCTGAGACATTTAAAAAAAAAAACCTGATTTCTGTGTCCATCCCCACAAATTCTGATTTAATTAACATTCAGCAAAACCAAGATATTGGGAGTTTCAAATGCTGTTCTAATATGCAACAAAGTTTGAGAACCACTGACCTAGAATGTAAGCTCCACACAAGAAGGAATTTGGTCATTGCTGAATCCCGGGTGTCTAGAAAAAGGTCTAGCAGTAGCTGACATCCCATAAATATTTGCTGAATGAATGAATAAATGAAAGGACAAGCAGAAAAACAAACCTCTGAGTTACTCTAAAAGCAGTTTGTTTGATGGTATTACAGAGGATATATCAGATTTGTCATCATTCCCTCCAACGGGAAATGCTTTCAGCTCTAAGCACAATGTAGGCATGACCCTTCCCACCAAAACATATTTGAAATACCACTCATCATCACGGCAAGATGCTGAAGCCACAAATCACAGACTCCAAGTTAGCCGATTAAAAAAGGAAAAAAACAGAGACCCAAACTAAACATAGCTATTAAATGTAATGAAAAATAAAGCAAGCATGAAGTTGGCAGATTGTAGATAGGATGGAAGGAGATAGAAACAAAAGCTTAGGACTGAAGCTTTGAATAACTACGTTGTCAGAGGATATAATGCTAGACCAGCATAGGTGATAAAGTATACGTTTCCCTCTCTAATTAAAAGTCACTAAAAAAATGTATATATATAATGTGAAAACCCCACAGCAAAATATTCACCAGTAGTTGTAAGCATGTAGTAAGCTAATATATAGCAAAATGTTGAGATTTACACCAAATCTCAAAACAGAAAATTACTGCAACATTAACTTTTTGTTGTATTGTATCAAAAGACTACCTCTCCATTTTGGTTGGGCTTGCAATCAAAATAAAATAAAGTGGACAAGGGACAGGCTTAAGAGAGACGTTTGTTACTGTCACACTTCTCTGCCCTAACATCACTCCATATATTCTCTGGTCAAACCACTGCAGAATGCAGGACATTGAATTAAAAGAACTCCCTCCCAAATCAGTTTTTCAAAGAGTGTTCCATTCAATGTGTGGATCAGCTAGGGGTTAACTTTTAGGCTGACTCCACTTTCCCATAATACTTGCGGAAATAAAGCCTGCCCAAATATAGGGAATCAGCTGTTGAGGCCCAGAAATTAGACACAGGAAGTTAATCCCAGCAAAATCAGCACCATGGAAAGAGAAATGAGAAACAGGGACTCATTTTCTCGAAATAGAGTTTAAAATGGGGCATTGTGCATAAGAAAATACAGCCAACTTCCAGGTCTGAGGATTAAGGTACAGAATACAGAGTAAAATAAGCCAAAAGGATAAAAATGCTGAGCCTACTACACTTGAATTTCTCAAATTTCTCTTTATTAAGGGTTCTATTGTTCCCATGGCTGGAGGATGTAGATTTAAATTTCCATTTAAAGGTAAGTGGTCACAGTGTGAGGGCCATCCAGGAGCAAGCGGCTACACAACATACGATCATTTCTGCAACTTCAGAGTAACTTAAAATAGTTCAAAAGGTCCAAACGATCTTTAAGAGAAAATTAAATGGAACAAAATTAGAGGCTATATTCCTTATACACAGAGGTAATATTTTACTGTAAGACCAACATTAGGAAAATACAAAAACCAATATAACAAATTATTCTTGAGGCTTTTCAACTAACAAATTCCCTGAAAGCATCAAGAAACATTGGTTACTTTTCTCTACTTATGGTTTACCCTTTGAATCGAATTTTTTTCTACTTCCCTTCTTTATAACTGTCTCTTTGATATACAAAGACAAAATGTTAAAAAAAAATCACAATGCCTGCAGTATTTTATATATTTAAAGAAGTAAATATACAAGCTCTGAAATTCAGAAAGGAAATTCAAAACCAGAGGTTCTGTAGGAATTAAGTAGAGCCAAGCAAAATTGATTTCCAAATGAGCAGCACTATTTGATGCCCAAGCATACAGACCAGATTAAGAAGGAACTGAATAGCTTTCCAAGAGAAGACAGTTGGGAGCAAGGTGTGCAGTTTGCTGCAGGAAGAGAGCTCTACCCTTAGGCTGATAGGGGCACCCTGTTCAATGTGGAGGCCGCTGACAGGAACCCCTAACATGCAAAGAACCATAACTATGTTTTGGGTGCTGCATTGATCATTGCTTGGTGCTCTGTAGAGTGCCTTCATTGTAATAGTGAAAATCAAGTATGTAAAACTTGATAGAATATTTACATTCTTCTTAGAAAAAAAAATCATCATTCAGAGATGTAGTTCAAATGTATACTTTATAGACTCCCAGAAAGAACATGATATTGTCATGCATACCCATCCTGAACCAGTTCTCACTGGCTTCTCCCCCACCACCACCAATTTCCCACCCCCAGGAACAGACAAAAAGAGAAATAGGGAAAATCCTATGTCAACACCGGACTCTGGAGAGAAATGCTTATATACCCATGAGTTTAAACTGTTATGATGAAAAAGTTTTAGATGCATCAACTGAAAATTAAAACTCATTGCAGACACTATGTTTTCTACCCACTATAAAGTTTTTTCTTCATTCTCACCAACAGACCCTTGATGGGATGTTCCCATTTTGAAAATAAACCACAACTTATATATTTCCCAGCCACCTTCTGTTACTACAACAGTGACCATTCTAGTCAACAGACTGAAGCAGAGCCTACTGTGGATTTCTGGAAAATTCTTGCTTGCCTGACAGAGATTCTCCCCATTCTTTCTTAATTATTTCTTCTGTGTCCTGAAATATATTCTGTGACTTCATTGGACTCAGCTCTAAGATCTTTGAACTGGCACATACCACAGAACATGGGTGAGATTTCTGTTCTTCATGTTTTGGGTGCTAAGAAAATACCAGGGAAAAGCTTCTAACATTGGCTTTGGTAATTGACAGGGAACAGAGAGATATGAGCTGTGGGAAGATGAGGTTAGGGAATAATTCTATACACTGGGTCCACTGTGCTGACTCCCACCTGTGATATGTTACATTCTTCAGCAAACTACCTGTTATCTTCAAGAGAAACGCAGGCCTGAAATGCTGATAAGAACAACACAAGTTACCCTGAAGAGGGGCACTTTTGTGGCCCTTACACAGACCACATCCAGGAACTCAGAAAGGTAAGGATAATTCCTCCTGACCATAAAATCTGTGAGGACAAGTTGCAATTAGAACCAATCAGCTTGGGCCAAAGTGACCTAGAGTTGTCATGGCATTGGGGACTTGGAAGTCTGCTATCATCCTGCTATCAATCAAAAGTCAAGAGATGGGCCTGGGTAGGACTCTCTGGTAACCTCTGTGGGATCCCTAATAAAACTAGAGAGCAAGAAAGGTATTCTATTCTCCTCTCTAAGAGGACCCACTGACTTCATTGAGCGCATCTCCTTCTCCCCTTTCTTATTATCCATTTTAATAAACTCATGCCATGGCTAGAGTTCTGGCTCAGTGATAGAGTGCTTGCATAGCATGTGTGAGGCACTGGGTTTGATCCTCAGCACCACATAAAAATAAACAAATAAAATAAAGGCATGCTGTCCATCTACAACTACAAAAAAAAATTTTTAGGTAAGTAAACTCATGCCAGTTACTCTGAGCAACACATCTGAAATCTTTCTGGCATCATTGACTATCAAAATTAAACAATTTGTGCAAAAGGCACCATCAACAGAGTGGAAAGGCAACCCACAGAGTGAGAGAAAATATTTCTAGGTCATTATCTGATATGGGATTAATATCCAGAATATACTTCTAAAATCCTACAATTCAACAACAAAACAACAACCAATTTGAAAATGGTCAAAGGACATGAGTAGACAGTTCACCAAAGAAGATATACAAATAATCAACTGTTGGAGTCTGTAAACAAGTCAAAATAACACCTGGCATTTAGCCAGGGGAATGTTAGAGTTCGTAAACAAGTCTGGATGGTGCCTGGCAAAATGCCAGAGGGAGTGGTTTGAGAAGTAACAAAAACAAGCCATTAAGTGTGGAGATTCCTTATTGGTTGACTGATGTATCTAGTTTATGCTAATTAGATAAGCTGTGTGGAATGTATAAATACTGCTCCTGTCCTGCAATAAATGGCTCCCACTCCTGCTGTATCAACGTATACAAGTTGTTCGTCACCCCCCGGTTATTTTGCAGCCAGCCGGCCTTCTACAGATGGTGGCCCGTACCGGGAGCCCCGGGACACTCGGGGGTAAGTGACGAAAAATGCTGCCCATCCATAGATAGGACGGGAGCAAATCTGCTCGTCCCTAGGCAGATAGGGCGAGAGGAAAAATGACCATTTCGAGGAAATGGAGAAGATTGATACAGTATGTTTGTGTCTTGTTTTGTCTCAGTGTATTGTATTGTCTTTATGATGAAAATATGGAAGGGGTGAGAAGTAAATTACTAAGGGAAGAAGGCACCCCAGTGGAACCAAGAATAGTTAGGGCGTGTGTTGATAGAAGCCCAGGAACTCTAGTCAGAAAGAAACAGAAAGTTCAGAAGAAGAAAGATTATCAGAGGAGGAAGGATTATCAGGAAAAAAGTTGCAGCAAAAGGCTATTACTGAATACTTTTCGTTACTGGAGGGTGCGTGAAGCGGAGAAGCGGCTGCCGGGTGTGCAAGCCGGTCATAGCGCAGCAAGGATTTTCCAAGAGGTGGCGGCGACTGGCCCTTCCCCGCCTCCTGGCAGGGGAGCTGGCTCTTCCACTGCCGCGAGCCCAAATCTAGACCTGACCTGGAGGCACAGTCTCGCAAGCTCTTGCTCCCTGTGCCCAGTAGCAGTTTGAGACCGGGACTCTCCCCAGGGCCATCTGGGGCTACCCGGGACGCTACAGCCAGCAGAAGACACTACCAGCGTCCCTGATGTTTGGTCATTTTCAATGCCAATAACTAAACTACAATGGTTCTCCCTGACCTGGAGGCTGATAAATAATGAGTACTATTAATGCTTATTTCAAATGTAAAAAACCTTGAGATAATATACTAAATTGTTCAGAAGGTTGCTTTCTTAGTTGAGTGCTACAGGATTTTCTTTAGCCATCCGGAGTTCCTGCCTTCGTCCCAGTGCCGGTAAAGACCAAGGTGGAAGAATTTTCAGTGTTACTGAAAACCGGACGAGACTTCAGCTGAGAAATGGACGAGACTTCGGATCAAGCTAGTTGCCTGCAGAACTTACCTGGACTGTGATTTAAGCTAGCTGCCTGCAGAACTTACCTGGACTGTGATTTACCTGGACTGTGAGTTAATCTATTGAGACACTGCTTTACCTGGACTGAGACAACAAACTGTAATCTACAACAAATTGTAACTCTTTGTATCTTTGCAAATGGTGTCATTGCTGATATAATTTTTCCAAGGGCTTCTTGCATGGAGCCATCAATTGGCTTGGTATTGTGGCATTTTGTATCCTCCCTTTCTGTTTGTAGCAGGTTATTTGTGGTGTTTGTGTAAAAACCACTATGGTCGTTATTTAAATTAAACAAAAGGGGGAAATGTTGGAGTCTGTAAACAAGTCAAAATAACACCTGGCATTTAGCCAGGGGAATGTTAGAGTTCGTAAACAAGTCTGGATGGTGCCTGGCAAAATGCCAGAGGGAGTGGTTTGAGAAGTAACAAAAACAAGCCATTAAGTGTGGAGATTCCTTATTGGTTGACTGATGTATCTAGTTTATGCTAATTAGATAAGCTGTGTGGAATGTATAAATACTGCTCCTGTACTGCAATAAACGGCTCCTACTCCTGCTGTATCAACGTACACAAGTTATTCGTCACCCCCCGGTTATTTTGCTGCAGCCAGCCGGACTGCGGCAATCAACAGCACATGAAAAGATGCTAAACATCACTAATCATTAGGACAATGCAAATCAAAACTAACAATAAGATACAACTTCACATACCACATAACAAGAATATGGAAAAGTTGGAATCCTTATACAAGGCTGGTAGGAAGATAAAATGGTGAAGCCACTATGGAGCAGAGTTTGGGAGAAGGGGTTTCCTAAGAAATAAACAGAGTTATCATATGACCTAGCAGTTCTACTTCTGTTTATATACTCCAAAGAATGAAAGCCAAGGTCTCAAATAGATATTGATACACTGATATTCGTGTAAATATTATTCACAATATCCAAAAAGGTAAAATAATCTAATGTTTATGGGTAGATGAATTAATGAACAAAGTAGCATATACTTACAATGCATTATCATTCAGCTTTAGAAAGGAAAGAAATTCTAATGCGTGCTACAATCCAATAACCATGAGACATCATGCTATGTAAAATAAGCCAAATACAAAAGGACAAATATTCTGTGACCCTATTTACATGAGAGATTCTAGAATAGTAAAAATCATAAAGACAGAAAGCAAACCAAGGTTAGCAGGGGTGAGGGAAAATGAAGAGTAACTATTTCATGGACAGAGTTTCAATTTGGTATGATGGAAATGTCTGGAGGTAGATAATTGTAACAGGCACAATCAAGTGAAGAGGCTTCATGGCATGAAACTCTGTGTCAGTAAAAATGGTTAAAATAATATGTTTCCCATTATGTCCGTTTTACTACCAAAAAAAGTTTAACTGTTAATATTGTATCTTAGTAGGCCATATTAGATTTCCCAAGTATCATTCCTCTTTTCACTTTAATGTTTTTTTTTCCCCCCCAGGACTAACAGAGAAAGCTAAGGTATGCTAGCCTTCCAGATTCATCGGCTAACTACAGGCTCTTAAAGGTTATTAAAACAACCACATAATTCTCACATTTCTCTGGATTTATTAACTGCATAATTTTATTCTGGCTTTACAGGTTAGAGATTCAATCTGTCCCTTCACTCTGGGATGATTATATTGAAAAATAAAATAATAAAAAATGAAGGTTCTAAAAAGAATATATCACCTTTGGGAGGTGAAGACAAAATTTCTATAAATCCAAGGGCCCAAAACTGTAATTAAAAAGGACAGCTGCTGGACCTCAACAACTCTGTCTCTCTGGAGTCATATCAACTAAGAAACCAAGGTGGATCTGGAGCTATATAAAAATGAGTTTTAGTCTATCATAACAGGAATGGCAGTAGAATAAAAAGAAAAAAAGGAGGAAGGAGAGGGAAAGGTTAGTTGGTTAAACTTGAAGAAAAAAGACTTTCTGGGGATAAAGGAAAGACAGTCCAGACCAAAGCTAAAGAAAGAATGGCATGCTGAAAGAAGACCACAGACACAAAGGGCAAAGAAGATGCACCCGCCCAAAGTCTTTTGAGAGAAAGGAAAAGACACTTCAGTTATTCCAGATTAAAAATGGTGACCAGGGCCAAAGACATACAACAAGGGATTAACAGTAGGATCTCAGCAAATAGATAACTGGTTATGCACACTTTAAAGTTCATGAGAGCTAAAAAATAAGTTACAGAAAGTAGATTTGAAAGGAAAACAGCAGAAAAAAAATCAATGTAAAAATTTTAAAGAATTTTTGTGTGAGCCTTTATCTTGGAGAACATGCATGAGAGAGCTCAGGAATTAGAAATTTAATTAAAGGCACCAAAAAGAGAAGATATGTTAAATGAGAGCAAGACAGGACAATAGATTGAGTACAAACCTGACACTGATATTGAACTGATGGGAAACCTTCTTTCAGGTGGGATTACCCAACTGGGGATGATGGGGTGGGCAAGTTTGCCTGAACCAGAGGTGCATTTAGCAGACACAGAACCTTCATATCACCTCTCTTGCTATGGAAGATCCCAGAAATCATAATTTAAAATTTTTAGAAAAAAAAACAAATTCCTAGGCCAGAACACAAAAGAAAATGTGATACAGAGATGCAACAAGCAATATTTATACTGCATTTATTAAAGAAAAGAGGCCAATCTAAGAAGAATGACAGGGAAGAGTATGGGAGGAACTGAAAGGAACAAAAGATGACTTGACTTGCTACTTGAGAGAAAGATGTAGAAAGAAAAGCTACTCAAATCTGTGACTTTCAAAAATTGAGGAAAGGCACAGAACATGGCACAGGCCCCAGCCATCACCAGGGTCTTATGGGCACAGGCTTTAGAGAAATCAACTGAGATTCAGTTCAGCAATCAGAGATAACCACTGAGAGTGATCCTCCAGCTGAAACAAGTGCGAGGATAAGGGGAAAATTGGCCCCAGAAATCAGGTTGCCCAAACCTAAGCAACTCTACAAGCAGCAGTGGCCTCAAGCAAGTGGCAAAAAATTTTTTAAAAATTTAAAAAATGATTATGCCCAGGAGAAAGTCTAGAACTAAGACACCAGAATCTCAGTCCTAACAGGCAAACCAGAAATTAAGAAGTTTTCAATATGCTGTAAGCTGCAAATTTTAACTAATAAGACAAACAGCTCTGATCATTCTAAATTTCTAAACTTAGCAATAAGAAAATCTCTAATAGACAGATGAAAACATCCCAACATAGATCTCGCTACTCCCCAAAGACCATATCAAACAGAGATTCCCCCAACCTGAGTTTGGGTTTAAATTCACAGATCATACAGTCTTAAAAACTGGCATAATAAATTGGTACCTGATGCAGGTAAAATCAAAGTTTTCTCTGCCTGCTCAATCACTTCAATAGTAAAACAAATGTACACTGTAGTAGGAGCTGGGTGTTTCTGAGACTGGTCATTTGGTTTTCTCTATTTTGTGGAAGGAGTATCATCATATAAGGTGGCAACTCTGGCTTTCCACTTGTTATCAACCAAAGTTGCAAACAACTTTTCTGTCATATGGATTGAGAAATAAGAATAGTAATGGAGAAAGGAGGGGAAAACATAGGCCAAAAATCAAGAGGCTTGAGCCCACAAACCTCCCATCATCAAGAAGAGGTGAGTTGCAATCTGGGCTCACGGTGTAGCTCTAAATTCCAGCACAGGGGCTCCTCTTCCTTCCCCAGCACCTCATGAGACATCCCCATTAACCATGAGGGAACACAAAGCCTGATTGGTAGCAAATAGCCTGGATTTGGGGTCCCAGCTGTTTATAGAAGTACACTGGGAATACCAAACACCTAGAAACTAGCAGCATCATCGGGCATACGTTACTCTCCCCAGTCAGAGAAAAAACAATTTGGGCCCCAGGGAAGCTAAGTTGGGTGTGATTCTTCCCACAGAATGCAGGGGGCCTAGCCTCAGCTAACTCATGATGCCAGCGATTCTATTCATTGCATGACACTGATGATATGATAATCTTATAGCTCCATTGAATTTTTGATTTCTTTAAAAGTGACACACAGGCAAGAATGATTCCTCTTCTGAGGTTCTGAAAAGCTACAGATAATCAAAAGGAAGGTGGGCTGCTAAAAGAACTTTAAGTCCTTCCAATTCTCACAAGCATCCCAGCTCAGACTCATCAAATAAAAAAATGGAGAGTATGAAATTCTAATTCTTTAGAATTTTTGACTCATATGGGCAAGAGTCAAAATTCCTTTAATTCCTTCAAGATTTAACATTTTTGGACATTAATTTGCAATTTTCCTGGCATGTTATAGAATCACTCCCTTCTATATTTTTCTCTGAATGTCTGAGAAAGCCATTGATTAAAGGAACATTTTTCATCAAGTACATTTAGCATTCATTTTAGAGTCTAAAATGTTTTCAGAAGTAACTGAAAGAATGATAGGCAGTTGTCCCACTTTCTTAAATTGAAAGATATAGGAACCCAAAGAGAATTCTGAGTACTAAAGGCTTAATGATTAAACAAAGCTCTGTATTTATGAAGGTTTCAGCTCCCTTTACCAAGAGACTGGCTAGTTGTGTCATAACTACTAGTAGTCCCTATATGCCAATTTAGCAGCAAGAAGAAAAATATAAGCCAGAGAAAAAAGAAAAATTGGTAAAATATTTTGGCTACCTTAATACAGTTAAAATTTTCCAACAAGCTTCAAAATGTTTGTGATCTCTAAATCTGCACTGGATAAGAACAAAATTAACTACATATTATTTAAATAGCTCTGGCTACATCACAAAGTCAAAGTATTTTATAAATTTACCATTTTCTTTCCTCAATTAACATGGGTAACACTCATTAAACACAACATTTAACTTCTACATGTAGATTCAACTAAATGTCCACATACGCATGCATATATATGTGTATATTCATATTATTCACTCTGAAGATTAATAGATATGTATATGTTTTCACCAATAAAACACCTATAAAAATCTGCTAGGTTAAAAAAAAAGCACTTTGATCCTAATATATGTGAAGCTTGTAATTGACTATGATCATTCACATTTAAGTATTCATTTTCAGTTTTCAGTGAGAGTGTAGGGATAATTGAATTTTCTCTTTTGCAGCATAACCAAAAACATATTTAGACTTAGATCTTATAAACTTAATTAAATTGATAAGCAAGGTACTGTATTCTCATTACTGGGAAGTGCCAATGCTCTGTTAGACTTTCATGTAAAAAAGAAAAAGCAGACTTGTCTTTGTTTTCCATTTTTAAATAACAATATGAGGAACAAAGAAATCATCTAACACATTTTCACTGAGAGGTTTTGGTAAAAGCTAAGGACTGTCAGAAACTATTACCACAAATGGAGCCCAGCATTTCAAAGAAAGAAAAAGATTTAATTTGATTTCAAAAGATAAATTGAAATAGAAACCAAGGAGATAGAAACCTTATAATGCTACTGAAACAGAAGAAGGGCTTTTCATAGTAATTATTTTCATTTTTAATGTACTGCATTTTGAAGGGAAAACATTATCCATACACCCACCAAATCCAAGAGAACAACACCTCTATGGAAGTTTGAAAGATGATACAGAAAATCATGTGGGCTATTTCAGTAACTGATGATGTGCTTTCTTTGATGTCCATGAAAATGAATTCTAAAGAGTCCATTTCACTTTAAACTTTTAATGATCCTGTGTTCATAATAAACGTAGATGCTTACATAAATTCTTCCAAGATTTTCTTCCTTAGTGATTCTCATTTTTCCCTTAAAAAATCAATTGACACCACTGAGGTACTACAGTCACAGGGCAAAGCCAGGGTCACTCTTGGCATGGTTGGTTGCTCCTCTAACTTAAAGAGGAGACGCATTAACTTTTCAAATTTCCTTTTTGCCAGTCCATTTTTGAAGCAGTCTATCATTTGGAAGAGAGGAGACATGAAGAAATCCTTCATCCAAAATAAGAATAAGAATGATAATAAAAATAGAGGATTTGTGAGGTGAGAGAAAGAAAATTTATTCTGTGATTCTAACATCACCAAGATAGAAAGTATTGACATTTTCCTAAATCAGAAGTATAATTTTATTTTTAGAATTCCCCAAATACCAATCTTTGAGACACAATTAAAAAGAAAGCTAAAAGCCACTCTATAATCTAAGACAGTAAAAAGCAAGCAGAATTAAAAAATCATTGTAATTGTTTTTTCAACTGTATCTTAAACTAATCATCTTTGGATACCAAATATTCAAGTTACCATATTTAAGAATGTATTTTCTCTTCTGCTTACTTGAAAAGGCTGATCATATAGCAGATAAAGATCTACAAATATAAGAATATCCTGATATTTTAGTGCATAGGAGGGCATGAACGAACCACTTGTTTTAGGAAGGGAAGGACACTGTTGTATCAGTCATACCCTGTGCCAGAAGAGGCATGCAGGGGAAAGACACACAGCTTAAGGCAAAATTTCTATCAGAAGACAATCATAAAAAGACTGTCCTGATCAATGTAGGTGAAATGTATCCCAAAGTAAAATGGCACAGGGCAAAAATAGGAAGGACATCAGGAAGATGATCAGCAGAAGATAGAAATGAATGGGGTGCACTCTACCAGGCTACTAAGACCCTTATGCTACATCCATATGAAAGATCAGGTAAGAAACAGCCTTCAATAGGAGATACCATGTAACTATTGAATTCCCACCTTTTGCCAGACAACCACCCTAAGTGCTTTATGCACATTTCTTCGCTTGATCCTCAGATCTATCCTTCAGTGTAAACATTATTAGCTCATCTTATAGATGAAGACACTGAGAGTTGAAGTACTTCAGCAATTTTCTGCCAAGTAATGGCACCACCATTTACAGCCAATGATTCTAACTGAATGCAACACCCTATATTCTTTGACAATAGCATGTTATTTTTCAGAGATAAGCACTATTGCAACACTGATGCCTATAGTTACACGGTGCATTTCCACATTTTAAAATTTATTAAGCATATTTACCCGCCCCCACTCTTTTTCTGTACAAGATGTTGAACCCAGGGGTGCTCAACAACTAAGCCACATCCCAGCCCTTTGTATTTTTTTAATTTTGAGATAGGGATTGCTAAGTTGCTTAGGGCTTTTCTAAGTTGCTGAGGCTGACTTTGAACTTGTGGTGCTCTTACCTTGGCCTCCTGAGACACTGGGAATATTTCTCCTCTTGAATGAAGTAGTTGTGACATCTTAAGGACACCACTGCAATATGAAAATCTTGTTCATGTTTTGAAATTTTAAAGAAATATTCTTTCAATCAAAGGGGAGAAATCCTTACCTAAAAAGTATCTAAGAAGCAGAAAATGAAGACAAAGTAGTTTTCCTTCTCCCTTTGAAAATTTTGAAGTGGTCTCCTTATTTTTCCTTTTCCTCACCCTCTTGACACTGAAGTGGTCAACATGAGAATTACAGATATAAGAAAATAGAACATATGCCATTTTTATTTTTTGTTACAGATCTTGGTAAACATTTTCCAGCAAAACATAGTAGATAACCTATATATTAGGAAACAAGCATTTTCTGTTAATTAAAAAAAAAGCTAGAGAATCTAAAAACAGATTTTTGACCAACAAAAACTGAAAAATAAAATAGGTCTGAATTGGTTATTGACAGAAATATCTTTCTCCATTAGATTAATGTAAAAAACTTTCCACAAATTTAATATTTAATTCTGCTCCTGTAAGGATAAAACATATGTAAAGTATATGATATAATTAAAAGCATTTTATGGAAAATATGATAATGACAAAGATATAAAATTAACATTATTCCTAATGCTTTCTGTATATGTACAATGAAAGTAGATACCACTATTAATGACTATAATTCATAGCCATTTAAATAGTCTTAAAATCTTATTTTCTGGGAGGGGTTTGTAGAATACCTATTACTGAGTAACAAAAAATTTTACAAGTTGCATTTTCCTTTCTCTCTCAATTCTTGAATTTCAAAGAGAAAAAAATACTAAAGCAGAATCTAATCAAGTTTTCAGGATAGTTTATCATGATGGATCACTGTACAGAGTGCAGTTAAAAAGCAAGGGTGTGCACAGATAACTGCAGGATGCAGCCACAACCTCAAGGGCTGGAGGTGGGCCTACAGGCAAAGGTGGGCTTACCAATACTTAGAGGCTCAGAAGAGCAACTGATCCAGGGTATCAGAAGAGCAACTGAGGAGAGCTGGTACCCAGAACCTGGGGTCAAGACTGGTTCTAATGGTACCAGAAGATGCTAATACACCAAAAACCTGACCTACAGCCCTTTTGCTCTCCTGCCTGTTAGTCTTCCTGAGAAGCCAATGGGCAGGGGGTCTAAGAAATGCACTTTGTAGGATGCCAGCGTCTGCATCCTACAGAATAGAGAGGGGTGAGTTTAGAAGCAGCAAACAATAGCAAATACACATACTGGTATAAAAGCTCTTTGTGTGTGTATGAGGGTGGGGGGGGGGGGTGCCAGGAATCAAACCCAGGCCTTATATATGCTAGGCAAGTGCTCTATCATTGAGTTACCCAATAAGCTCCCAATCTACTTTTTAATCTGAATGAGGTTTCAGCTGTCAATTTTACAGAAATTTAAAACAGAAGTTAGTATTGAGTTATTCCTCAGTCTAATAACTTTTCATTCACACATATATGAACTTATTAGAGGAAATATCTCACTAAGAGATGTTTCCAATATAAAAATTTTAATAATTATTTACCAATAGGTGCAGCTTTGCTCAATTGCAAAATAAAAATGATTTAATCATGACTTTAAAAAACTAAGATTTATCATTTGGGCCTTATTGACACTAGAGTTTAATTTCAAGTTATATATACATATTTTGTTCACAGAAAAATAGGAAGGAGTAACCAATGAATGCTTTCCAGGCATAATATTATATCATATTAGATATAAACTTTGATAATAGTATCACCAATCTATGACTTCACTTTCCATGGTATAGGTTCCCCACAATCAACTGAGGTTTGAAAATATTAAATGATAAGTTTCAGAAGTAAACATTTTATAATTTTTAAATGGTACACTATTCTAAGCAGTGTAATGAGATCTCACACTACCAGGTCCCTCCTGGGACATAAACATCCCTTTATCCAGGGTGTTCGATGTGTATTCATTAACCATCATTTAGTGACCAAACAGCTGACTTGGTTATCAGATCAATGGTCCATGGTTATCAAAGTGCTTGTGTTCAAGCTACACTTTTATATTTAATAATGTTCCTAAAGTGCAAGAATAGTGATGCTGACAATTTAGATATGCTGAAGAATACTATAAAATGCTCCCTTTAAGTGAAGAGGTGAAAGGTCTTAACCTAATAAGGAAAAACAAAAATCATATGTGGAGGTTACGAAACTCTTTGGTAAGAATGAAACTTTTATCCATGAAATTGTGAAAATGGAGAAAGAAATTCAAGCTAGTTTGCTGTCACATGTCACCTGATATGTACCCAATTAAAATGGAAAAGGCATTAAATGTGCAGCTTGAAGATATGAACAGAAAACACATTTCAATCGATGGCAAGATGATGCACGAGAAAGCACTGTGCCTAATTTATTAATTAAACTTAACCATAAGTATGTATGTATAGAACAAATATTATATATAGGGCTTATACCATCTGATGTTCCAGATTTTCACTGGGGGCACTGGAACATGTGCCCCACGGAAAAATGGTCTAGTGTACTTTGCCTACTTCCCTTATTTTTTCTCCAGACTGTGAGTCTATTCAGTGAGTATAATTTGTCATCTCATCAGTTGAGAAACTCTATTAAGTCACATAACCTATTTCCTTGAAGTCTCCTCTCAGACCAAAGCTTTTGACCTTGCCATTGATACATTATAAGTCCATAAGTGAATGTGTCCCAAGACAAGAAAGTAAAATGCTTCAACAAGTATGTGAACAATTTAATGTCCTTGTAAAGTCAAAATCTTTTCAACACCTTCTCCAGAAAATATGAGATAATGAAGTTTAATCCTCCAAGAATGGATTAGTGACTGTAGAATAATCAGGAGAGATGAGTTGGTCTATTAAATAACTTGGCAGTTAATTAGCTTCAGTATCTATTTAATTCCACTCACCAAAGCCTGCCAAATGAGAATTCTAAAGAAGGTAAGAAGATGCATGATTTCCAGAACTCACTCACCCAAGAGGCAACCACACTTCACAATTCGTAAATGCCCTCTATAGTGAAAAAATCAAAAAACATTAGACCTTCAGTGATCTCTTCAGTGGAAACCACACTTTAAACTTTTGGCTGCTACAATATAATTATCATTAACATTAATTCATCTGTTGATTTCTAAACTATTTATTTCCTGGGATAATAAAGAGATTTACTTAAAACTATGCCCAAGAATATAGGCATTTATATTTTTCTTCCTAAGTGAAACTTTCTTTAAAAAAGAAAAAGGAAAGACTTTACTTCTTTAAAAGCCAGGCAGTTTTTTCTCTGCAGGTAGCTGTACCTTGAAGTAAGCAGGATAACACTTCACACCAAATCTCATATACAGAATGTCAGTCTCAAAGATTCATCTTGTGATAGCACAACAGGTAATTTCTCAGCCAGATTTTCTCCTCACCTCATCCAAATAGGGAGATTAGAAACAAGCATCAGATACTTTGATGCTGAGACCATACAATCTTCACCAGGAGGCAAAAGGTGAAATGGTCTAAGGTTCTATAATTCATCTCATTATACTTACATCTCATTGCCTGTGGCTTCTCCAATAATTAAAAGCACACTATCAGTATTAAACAAGAGCTATGAGAAAATGTCAGATCCCTCACCAAAGAGACATCAAATTAGAACAAGAAAGACTATCAAAAGTTGGCTCCCTGAGTGAATACTAGAATATTGGGAGGAATAGATGCACATCTGAAGTCGTAATATGGAATCATCTTGCCAAGATTTTCAAATTTTGTTCATTTTAGGTCAGATGGGAATATTAAGAAGAAAATCTTTATCAGGCGCATCTCCAGCTGTTAACATTTCAATATTTGTTGAAAAAATAAATCAACAGAAATTGATTCAAATATGACAAAAAGAGTTATACCTGAGTCAGAATGGTATGTCCTCAGATGCAAGACACTCCTAAGTATTTAGAATAGAATCACTTTTCAAGTTGATACCAGTGCCTTGTTTTGAGACTACATTTTTCTCATGTTATTTTGCCAATCAACTGCAGGCAACAAAGACTAATTTTACAAGCCCCAGAGCAGCGAGAATAATAATCCTTTCTTAGTGGCAGCGAAAAATTGGCAAACAGGAATATTCAGAAGACACATTTCTAGTTGGAGGACATGCTAGGCACAGAAACAAAATAGAAATATTGCAGGCAGAAAACATTCAATTAACAGCCACACAATATGCATAATAATGAAAAATAATTTGCTTTTTAAGAATCAAATGTCACCTCACCAAATATTCTGCAAGCAATATATTATCTATTCTCAACTTTTCCTACTCCTTCTCAAATTCCTGGAAGAAAGAAACAAAGCATGGATTGCTTTGATTTGTACTTCACTGATTTAAAGAGTAATCTATACACTTCCTTGGACGACTGACATGATTTTTTTCACCTGGCTTTTCTACAGACACCTTACCAAATTATACTCTGTAATGAAGGCAGTTGGTTTAAACTCATTTCAACTCAAGGCTTATGCATCATGGTGGACAGGTAAATTTGCAGGTCAATGGTTATATCTTTAAAGTAATTTCCCGTTACTTAAAATTATTGTATTTTCTGACTTAAACTATACACAAAACAGTTAGTTTAAGGGTTTGAGTTCTAACAGGCAACACAAGTGCCAACCTCCACAAGTATCCTATGTTCTCTCTGAACTAAATAAACCATTATTAAATTTTACTTCTAAAAATAATTGGTAAGTAAGAGGAATTGCCCCTGTGGTTTTGAAGACTGAAGCAGATGCTAAGATGTGCTCCTTTCACACACACACAAAAAAAAAATGAAAAGAAAAAAACTGGTACCTATTTTTCCAAATGCTGGGAGTGTCACCTGTTGACTACAGACAACTTGCAGCTCACTCTTTCCCTGGGATTCACTGCCCTCATCTAAAAGGCTCTTTCTTGCCTAGGTCATATAATCTCCCTGACGCAAATTTGCATCAATGACTAAATGAGGGGTACTGGGGCCCCATCACCTTGCCTTAATTTAAGACATCTCTGAAGGACCATCCAGAGCTTTTAGCATAACTTCTGCCTACAGGAGAGCATTATTTAGAAAATTTCCTATACACAAATCTTCTTCTCAGAGCTTGTTTCCTGGGAAATCTAACCAAAAATAGGTGGTGCCTCTAATGATCTGAGGAAGCAGAATCTAAAATTTCAAATCTGAATCACCTACCAGCAACTGGCCACGAGGATCCCATGTCTGGTAGTGGGAGGAATGTGGATAGCCCGTGGCATGCCAGGGTGGTGCAGCTGTTCAACCTCCACCATGTGAACTGCAATGGGATGCTAGCAACTATGTGGATAATGATATCTCATGGCTTTTTGATATTGCCACTGATGCACTAGGGAAAGACGAAGGCTAAGGATAATTCATCACCAATTTAGGGAAGAGTATGAAGCTGAGAGAGCCTCCTTGGTAGTATTTAATATAGATTCACCTCTCCTGCAGCCACAGAACAGAATGCACTGGGGACCAGGCCAGGAATAATTTTAAAGGTAGTGCAACTGTAGAAACAGTTCAGATTTCTGTGTCAGCAAGTCTCCTATGCCAAGATCAAGGCCCTGTTTAGATGAATATGCTCAGATATGAGATCAGCACATCAGGATTGATATACTCAAAAATCTTTAAAACCTGGATTTCTCTGAAACCACTAAACTTACAAAATAGCCCCACTCTTACCTGTTAAAGGCTAATGCTCCCTCTTGCTTGAAGATAATAAAGCAATCTATGCTAAATAGTTCTCCTAAAAAAGAAAAAGGACTAAATGTGGAAGGAGTTGCAGGATCTAGCCAAAATGTAGCAACAGGAACCAAATCACATGTATGGGGATGAATATTAAGGATGCCAGATGGAAAGAAACAGAACATAAAATTAAATAAGGAGGTTCTACACAGAGTACTCTCCCATGATGCATTATTTAACATCTTGAAAAAGACCCTGGTTGATGGTGCTAACATTCTAGAAGACAGAAGAAAAACCTATGGTTCATGCTACCTAACAAAAAAACCCTAGAAGTTCTGTGGTAGAGGAAAGAATAGACTGAGAATGATTCATGACCAACTTAAAACAAAGTATGGAAGTTCAGAGTGGGCATGCTACAGCAGGTCGAAAACCCTGACTAGCTGACTAGATTCCTAGAAGAAGCTTTCAAAGACATTCCATTCACCAAAGCAATAAGAAAATTGCCTTGGGAAATTTGTGCTTCGCAAGACTGCAACTTTAGTTTCTGTGGATCTATATACCCCTGTGCCCACCACAAAACACAGCAAGAGTTCTAAGTTATATCTGATTCTGTGTTACTTGGGGTTTCTTGTACCAAAACATCAACAGGCAAGGAAAGAAGTCACCATCCTGGAGATGTAATTTACTCTGATCATCAAAATAGAGTCAAGAAAAAAATATATATGGTATATAGGTAATGCAATTATGCCCACTGGCATTCTCTTACCCCATTTGACAGAAAATGGGCGAATGAAGTAGACACACACCAAGAAAAGCACCCCCCAAGGGTCATTTCGTTACTCTACCCATAAGCCAATAGAGGTGTTAGCTGAAGATATAGAGAATCCAGAATAAGTAATGAGAAGCATGAATTTTTTTCTCATTGCCCCAAAGTCAGCTACAGGAACAGGGACAGGGATTATAGTACATCCCATAAATTTCTTTTTGGCAATTTCCACAGTAAAAGAGATAAACTAGAATTTTGGAGGACCTGTTCAGATGAAGTGAACTTACTATCAGATCAAATGGACTTAAGTGGTGCTCTGAGATGGATGCACTGGTACACCCACAAGATCCTCCCTTCAGGACCCAGCCATTCATTCAGGCAGTATATCCCATGGAGAGTTCACAGCTGAGTCCTTCTCTGGGAATTTTTATGTTCTCATAGAAACTTCCTCATCTCAGATTACCCTTCTTCCCCATGGGCTAATGATGGGTTGATTCGGGTGTACAAATGTCTGGCCTCTTACTTCAAGACAATTCTGGAAAACACCATTCAGCGTCCACCTGTAATTAGCTGAGACATGAGCTGCAACCACACCACTGCTCAATTTCTTCCTTTGCTCAATCTTGGTCTCTTCATTCTCTCCCAAAACCTGCTGCTAAGAGCATCCCATAACAAACTCTGCACACAACTGTTTATTTCAAGATTTTCTTGGGAGAAAACCCAACAAAGACAAAAGGTTGATGTCTACAACTTCACAGTTTGTATCTCACAGTTCCCACAGCATTTGTTACCTCATTACATTCCCATCACAATCCCAAGAGATGGAATAGTTATTATTATTCCTACTTCATAAATGATAAAACTCAGTTTCAAGGGAACTGAATTAATTCCCCAGGCACACAGGAAAAAAACTTATTAATTAGTTATTTATATTCCATCTCATTTCATAAAAATATGAAAGTGGCCCAGATTTGTGGAAGAATAGTTAGAGCTGAAATGTAGTCTTTTAAATGCAAGTATTCTGATTTCTACTTCAGTGCTCCAAAAAATAACAATGATAACAGTATGACTTACATGACAGAATTGGCCATTTTACTTACATGGTTAAGTGATTCATTCCAAAAAATTACATAATAACCAAAGGCAAAGTCACTTACAATTATCAATCCAATTTTCAAAAGGAGCAGATAAATTAAAATGAGCTAGCACTGCATTACAGTTGAGGATCTTATTCAAAACCAGCTTCTTCATGCTGATCTAGGAAGCTTTAAACATCCTTAAACACATAAAGCACCACAAAGCCCAACATTGCATTCACATATGAGAGGTTGGAAGACCATCATCCACCTGGACAATGCCTGCCCTTTCTTGGAGGTACCCCTGCCCCAGTGTTGGCTAGTATGACTCTTCATTATTTTAAGTCAGATCATTTCAAGCTTGAAATCTAAATGTAGTTGTTTTTTGTTTTTTTTTAAGTCTTCGTTATCTTTATAAAATGAAGTGAAAGAGTTTTTTTGTTTGTTTGTTATTGTATCGGGGATTAAACTCAGGGTCACTAGACCACTGAGCCACATCTCCAGCCCTATTTTGTATTTTATTTAGAGACAGGGTCTCACCAAGTTGCATAGTACCTTGCTTTTACGGAGGCTGGCTTTGCTCCTCCTCTCTCAGCCTCCCCAGCAGCTGGGATTATGGGATTGTGCCACTATACCCAGCCTGATACTTTTAATTTATTAAGATGTCACCCTTAAAAGAGAACTTCTGGGTTCTGCATTGCAAGAGTCACTTTTTGGCATGACAAGCACAGGGAAGGTATTCTTGCAGGAGTGCTATCACCTCACTCTTCAGTTTAGAAGGCTAGATTCTTTCTATCTATCAATCGATCGATCTATCTATCTATCTATCTATCTATCTATCTATCTATCTATCTACTCTAATTAGTTAGAAGGCTGGATTCTTTCCAGGAGCTCTGCTATAGCAAATGCTGGTATGGAAGCAGTCTCCTGGAATGCCTCAGAACCCAAGGTATGTTTTTTTTAAAGTCATAGCATCTTTTTAATTTATATTTTTGTAATGAATCTCTATTCTTTAAAAGCAGATTTGATTTTTGAAAACAGACAAAAGATATTTGAGCCAAACCTGTTGAATAGATAAAAAAATGGTTTTTCAATTAATTCATTTATTTTCATGAGGTATATATGACAGCAGAGTACATGTTGATTCATTGTACACAATTGCAGCACAACTTTACATTTCTATGGTTGTACACAAAATAGCATCACACCTTATGTACAGTCATACATGTACTTAGGGTAATGTTGTCCATCTCATTCCACCATCTTTCCTTCCCCCAATGTCAATTCCTACTTCTATCCACTTCACCCAATCAAAATTCTTCCATTTTTCCCATGCCACCCCACTCCCCATTATGAATCAGCATCCACTTATCACAGAGAATATTCAGCCTTTGTTTTTTGGGATTGGCTTACTTCGCTTAGCATGATATTCTCCAACTCTATCCATTTACCTGCAAATGCCATGATTTTATTCTCTTTTATTTCTGAGTAATATTCCATTGTGTATGTATACCACAGTTTCTTTATCCATTCATCTATTGAAGGGCATCTAGGTTTCTTTCACAGTTTAGCTATTGTGAATTGAGCTGCTATAAACATTGATGTGGCTGTGTCCCTGTAGTATGCTGTTTTTAAGTCCTTTGGGTATAGACTGAGGAGTGGGATAGCTGGGTCAAATGGTGATTCCATTCCAAGTTTTCTAAGGAATCTCCATACTGCTTTCCTGATTGGCTACATCAATTTTCAGTCCCACCAGCAATGTATGAGAGTGCCTTTTTCCCCCATATCCTTGCCAGCTCTCACCTATACCCACGCAGACAAGATGAACTGGGTTTAAAAGAGCTGGCTGAAACATGAAAGTAAGAAAGCAGCGAAAAATCATGCAACACAGAGAATAGTTTTCAAACCAAGGGTAGGATGGCACTGTGACCTTAAGGATCAGCTTCCAAACTGGAAAAGCAGTGGAAAAGAGCATGAGCCCACATTTCCTTTATTTTAAAGCAGAGACAACAGAGGGGGATAAGGTTTCAAGGGTGGAGTCTTGCTTCCTGATGGCCAGCAGATTGATTGGCACCTTGGAAAGTCACATCCGTCTCAGGTGCTGTGTGGGATCTTAGGCAGAGCTAAAGGGGGAGATACACCTGCACCATGTGTTCAGTCCCTGACAGGAGTTCACAGAGCTAGGCCTGTCCCCTCAAGACAATCCACACAGCCCATGGACAGCTCATGACAGCCAGCATTTATTATTGTCTGTATTCTTGATAACTGCCATTCTGATTGGCGTGAGATGAAATCAGTGTAATTTTGATTTGCATTTCTCTAATTACTATAGATGTTGAACATTTTTTCATATAGTTGTTGATCAATTGTATATCTTCTTCTGGGAAGTATCTGTTCAGCTCCTTAGCCCATTTATTGATTGATTGTTTGGTTTTTTGGTCTTAAGGTTTTGGGGTTCTTTATATATCCTGGAGACTGGTGCTCTATCTGATGTGTGTGTGGCAAAATTTTGCTCCCAAAATATAGGCTTTCCGATCACCTCATTGATTGTTTCTTTTGCTGATAAGAAGCTTTTAAGTTTGAGTCCATCCCACTTATTAATTCTTGATTTTATTTCTTGCACGTTAGGAGTCTTGTAAGGATGTCAGGGTGTAATCTGACGTGATGAAGATTTGGGCCTACTTTTTCCTCTGTTATGCGCAGGGTCTCTTGATTAATTCCTAGGTCCTTGATCCACTTTGAGCTCAGTTTTATTTTGCTGCATATGGATTTCCAGTTCTCCCAGCACCATTTGTTGAATAGGCTATCTTTTCTCCACTGTATGTTTTTGGTGCCTTTGTCTAATATGAGATGACTGTATTTATGTGGGTTTGTCTCTATGTCTTCTATTCTGTACCATTAGTCAACATGTCTATTTTGATGCCAATACCATGCCATTTTTGTTATTATAGCTTTGCAGTATAGTTTAAGTTCTGATATCATATACCTCCTGCTTCATTATTCTTGCTAAGGATTGTTTTGACTCTTCTGGGTCTCTTATTTTTCCAAATAAATTTCATGATTGCATTTTCTATTTCTATAAGGAATGACTTTGGGATTTTAATTGGAATTGCATTGAATCTGTATAGGCTGACTTTGGGTAGTATAGCCATTTTGACAATGTTAATTCTTCCTATCCAAGTGCATGGGAGATTTTTCCATCTTCTATGGTCT
The DNA here is from genome assembly GCF_047511675.1 of Marmota flaviventris. Classification (NCBI taxonomy): domain Eukaryota; kingdom Metazoa; phylum Chordata; class Mammalia; order Rodentia; family Sciuridae; genus Marmota; species Marmota flaviventris. The sequence continues at coordinate 51,575,133 of NC_092499.1, read as the reverse complement.
TCGGTCTTCGGTTTCTTTCTTTAGTGTTCTGTTGCTTTCATTGTAGAGGTCTTTCATCTCTTTTGTTGATTCCCAAGTATTCTTTCTTTTTTTCTTTGAGGCTTTTGTGAATAGGGTAGTTTTCCTAATTTTTCTTTCAGAGGATTCATCACTGATGTATAGAAATGCATTTGATTTATGGGTATTTATTTTTATATCTTGCTACTTTGCTGAATTCATTAATTATAGAAGTTTCTGGTGGATTTTTTTTGTATACTCTTAAGTATAGAATCATGTCATCAGCAAATAATGATAGTTTGAGTTCTTCTTTTCCTAACCATATCCCTTTCTTTCATCTGTCTAATTGCTCTGGCTAGAGTTTCAAAGACTATGTTAAATAGAAGTGGTGAAAGAGGGTGTCCCTGTCTTGATTCAGTTTTTAGAGGGAATGCTTCAAATTTTTCTCCATTTAGAATGATTTTGGCCTTGGGTTTAGCATAGATAGCTTTTACAATGTTCAGGTATGTTCCTACTATCCCTAGTTTTCTAGTGTTTTGAACGTGAAAGGGTGCTGTATTTTGTCAAATGCTTTCTCTTCATCAATTGATATAATCATTTGATTCTTATCTTTAAGTCTATTGCTGTAATGAATTATATTTATTGATTTCCATATGTTGAACCAACCTTGCATCCCTGGGATGAATCCCACTTGATCATGGTGCACTATTTTTTTAATATGTTTTTGTATGCAATTTTCCAGAATTTTATTCAGAATTTTTGCATCAATGTTCATCAGGGATATTGGTCTGAATTTTTTTTTTCTTGATGTGTCTCTGCCTGTTAGGGTATCAGGATGATACTAGCTTTGTAGAATGAGTTTGAGAGGGTTACTCCCTTTTATATTTTATGAAATAATTTGAAAAGTATTGGTATTAATTCTTCTTTGTAGATTTTATAGAGCTCAACTGTGAATCTGTCTGGTCCCGGGCTTTTCTTGATAGGAAGGCTTTTGATGGCATCTTCTATTTCCTTGCTTGAAATTGATCTGTTTAAAGTGTGTATGTCCTCTTGACTCAGTTTGGGTTGACCATATGCCTCTAGAAATTATAGGTATCTTTCAGGTTTTCTATTTTACTGGAATATAAATTTTCAAAATAGCTTCTAATTGTCTTCTGTATTTCAATAGTGTCTGTCATGATATTTTTTCATCACAAATTTTAGTAATTTGAATTTTCTTCCTCCTTTTTGTTAGAGTGGCTAAGGGTTTGTCAATTTTATTTAGTTTTTCAAAGAATCAGCTTTTTGTTTTGTTAATTTTTTAATTGTATCTTTAGTTTCAATTTCATTGATTTCTGCCCTGATTTTAAGTATTTCCTGGCTTCTATTACTTTTGGTTTTGGTTAGTTCTTCTTTTTTTAGGACTTTGAGCTATAATGTCAGGTCATGTACTTGTTGACTTTTTCTTCTTTTAATGCATTCATTTTCATGTGTTCATTCCACACAATGACTTTTCTGTTATTGCCTTCATAGTGTCCCAAAGATTTTGATAAGTTGTGTTGGAGTTCTCATTTACCTCAAAGAATTTTTTTTTCATCTCCTTCCTGAGGTCTTCTGTTATCCATGCATCATTCAATAGCATATTGTTTAGTCTCCAGGTATTGGAGTAGTTTCTTTTTTTAATTTTATCATTGATTTCTAATTTAATTCCATTATGATCTGACAGAATGCAGGGTAGTATCTCTATTTTTTTGGCATTTGCTAAGTCTAGCTTTGTAACATAACGTATGGTCTATTTTGGAGAAGGATCCATGTGCTGCTGAGAAGATAGTGTATTCACTAATTGATGGATGGAATACTGTATATATGTCTGTTAAGTCCAAATTATTGACTGTATTATTGAGTTCTATAGTTGCTTTGTTTAGTTTTTGTTTGGAAGATCTATCCAGTGGTGAGAGAGGTGTATTAAAGTCACCCAGAATTATTGTGTTGTGGTCTATTTGGTTCTTGTACTTGAGAAGGATTTGTTTGACATATATAGATGCCCCATTGTTTGGGACATAGATATTTATGATTGGTATGTCCTGTTGATGTATGAATCCCTTCAGCAGTATGAAATGCCCTTCTTTATCTCTTTTCACTAGCTTTGGTTTGAAGTCCACTTTACCTGATATGAAGATGGAAACCCCTGCTTGTTTATGTGGTCCGTGTGTGGTATGTTTTTTCCTACCCTTTCACCTTCAGTTTGTGGATGTCTTTTCCTGTGAAATGAATCTCTTGAAGGCAACATAGTCAGTTCTTTTTTTTTAATACAATCTGTCAGTCTGTGTCTTTTAATTAATTATTGAAATAAGATTGGTCTTCCCGGACATTTTGGTTTATTTTTTGGTTTTTAACTTCACTTGGTTTCTCCTTTGATGGCTTTTCCTTTAGTGTAATTCCTCCCTTTGCTAATTTTCATTGTTGCTTTTCATTTCCTCCTCATGGAATATTTTCTGAGGATGCTCTTTAGTGCAGGTTTCTCACTATAAATTCTTTTAACATTTGTTTATAATGAAAGTTTTTTATTTCATCATCAAAGCTTAATTTTCCTGGATATAAGATTCTTGGTTGGCATCCATTTTCTTTCAGAGCTTGGTATATGCTGTTCCAGGATCTCCTAGCTTTGAGGGTTTGGGTGGAAAAATCTGCTGAGATACAAATTGGTCTCCCCCTATATGTGATCTGATTCCTCTCTCTTGCAGGCTTCAAGATTCTATCCCTATTCTGTGCACTAGGAATTTTCATTATAATTTGCCTTAGTGTTGATCTGTTGTAATTTTGTACATTTGGTGTCCTGTAAGCCTCTTGTGTTTGATTTTCCAATGCATTCTTCATGTTTGGAAAGTTTTCTGAAATCATCTCATTGAAGAGATTGTGCATTCCTTTGATTTGAATCTCTGTGCCTTCCTCTATCCCCATAACTCTTAGATTTGGTCTTTGGATGCTATCCCATAATTCTTAGATGTTATGTTTTCTCCAGATTGTATACTTTGTCTTCATTATCTGATGTTCTGTCTTCCAAATGATCTAGTCTGTTGGTGGTGCTTTCTATTGAGTTTTTTATTTGGCTTATTGTTTCCTTCATTTCAAAAAATTTCTAATTCTTTTTTTTTTCAGACTCTAACTCTTTCTTGAATTAATCTTTTGCTACTTGTATTTGCTCCCTTATCTCTTTGTTGAAGTGAACAATTTTTGCCTGTATTTGCTCATTTAGGTCATTCATTAATTCACAGATCATTTTAATTATGTATATTCTGAACTCCTTCTCTGACATTTCATCAACTTCACTGTCCATGGGTTCTGTTATTGTAGTATCCTGGTTTGTTTGTGGCACTTTTTCCCCTTGTTTTTTCATGTTGTCTATGTGTCTTCCTTTCTTGCAGTGCGGATATGAGGTATTACAGTTTCTACCCTATAATCTTAGACTATCCATGCAAATTATCTGTACCTTACCTGGGTGTTGGGCTTCCAGATTCTGCCAGTGACCCAGGATGGATGCTACTGGAACTACAGGTAGTGGCAGCAACAGCAGAGGTAACTCAAGATAGCAGTGGGGGTGCCCAAGATAGATGCAACCTCTTTCAGAGATGGGGCTGAAAGGGTGGGCCTTACAATGGCTTTGAGCTGCCTTTGAGTTCCAAGATGCAGCTGTTTCTAGACCCTGTCTGTTGTTGCAAGGTAGAGGCTCCTGTATGGGGAGGGTTATGGCAATGGCTGCAGTTTCCCAAGATGGAGGTGGCTAGACCTGGACTCACATGAATTGCTGTGCAGGTCCTTGGGGATGGTACTGGGCCAGGGCCAGGGCCTGAGCTTCAGTGTGGGTCTGCCAATTGGACAGGGCCTACCCTGGACCTAGGCTCCTGTGAAGGTCTTAGACAAAATTTTTTTGTAATGTGGCAAGAAGATCCTGTAGGTTATTTTCAAAATTGCCAATTCTGTATGAAGTATAAAGACAGAAATCACATAGTCTTTAGATAGGAAGACTGTCTCTTGAGTACAGAGAGATACAAAAGTCTGCATAAATTCTGTGTTCAAAGGAAAGCTCATCTCTTCCCTCCGTGAACCCTGAATGGTATTTACTATAAATTAGGGGAAAGGGAGTAACATTTGTTTAGTTCCCTCATTACACTCAGATATATTAAAAAAAAAAAAAACAGATGATAAGAGTTCCAGAAAATTCCTTATGAGGGAATCTGTAAGGATTGTGCACAATCCTGTAACACTTGTCACTGACCCCCATTTATCATTTTCTGCTTGCTTTCGTAAACTATGGGAATTGCAGTAAAACAGCAGAAAGAAGCAGGATTTGTGGAAAGAGAGAACCCTGAGGGATTAGACTGAATGCTAGTAGCAACCCCAAAATGGACCAACTGGTTTCATCCCAGAGCCTGGTACAAAGCAGGAGATAAGGGTGTGAGAAGAAAGGAGGGAGGACTGGAGGAAAGGGGGGCAATCAGCCATTATTTAGGCTCCTCCAACCTAAAGGTGACACCAGATCACTTATCTCTTGAGCACCTTCTCTCCTCATTTAATTAAAACATTTGAAAACAAAGTCTATGTCTTCTAATTCACAGTTATATTCTATCTGTACTCAAAAGCATACTCTGCAAGTACTGAACATGATAAATGTTTTTGTGTGGCTTAAAATTTCACCCTAGAAATATGTATTTACTCTCTCTAAAACTATATCAATTTATCATCTGTGTTGCTAAAGTAGGATGTCTTAATTGGAACACATTTCTCACCAATTTCTGTGATTTTTATCTTAACTCATTTTTTTAGATAATGCCATGAAACCCCCTTGGAAGTTTAATCAAACTTATGTGCTTTTTTTTTTCAGTGCTGTAGCAAATCTCTCAGTAGATGAGTTAGGGAGTCAACCGAGCATTTGGTTGTAACAGATCCTAAAAGTAACTTAGGCATAGCCAATATACCCTCATAAAAATTACTTATAACTCCTGTTCCACAGAGTTTCTAGGTATTAAAAGTGTTGTGCATTACTGATGAGGTGGGGAACAGATGTGCATGTTCACCAGAGGTGTGATGAGCCAGGATAATGGTCCTGTACTGAAGTGCAACTAAATGTTACAGATGCTAAATTAGCCGCTTCATGCATTTCTAACTTGCTATGTTGAACAAGTGGGCAAAGAGACACAAGCATGACCGTAGAGCTCTTATCTGAAGCAATTTTGTTTTATCTCTAGTATACAATGTCAGTTCTCTTATTCTGTAACTTTTTTTTTGGAACAAACAGAAATTACGTTATTGCCATCCAAAGTTAAAGGAAAAAATAAAATTATGAAATTTTGAATCACTACATTTTGAAATTAAGACTCTAGGAAACAGTTTCATCACCTCATCATCTGTTTTGATTTCTTCACCATTTCCTTATATTAATAACTTCCTCTGTTTATATTCAAATTGATTCCCAGATTTTTTTTAAAAAACACATCAATGCAATGAAAATACTAGTGAAGGAAGTGAAAATTTTCTTAATTGTCTATTTTTCTACAATATCAGAACCAAATGAAAGAGGTACACAAGTGATTTCAATGTATCTCAGTAAACATCAATATTTTGTCAAAGTCCTTTAATCCCCAGAACATAATACAAAAATGTCTTTGTTTTGTCTTGCTAGATTTTTCAATCCAAGGAAATGTAAGTGCACTAAATTAAACTCTTATGTTCTTTTCAAGAGAATGTGTTGAAATCAGAAGAACTTTAGGTAACCACTGTTCTGATTCTCTGGGGTTTTGAGGATCACCGAACTCTATTCATTAAAACTAAAACTGCCCTAATTCTACAGCATCCCAAAGGCTCTAGTTTACTGAATCACATTTATATTTGTATGTCTAAGTTTTATGTTAGCCTATTTATCTTCTAAGTAAGCACTGCAATCCAGTAGTGCAATTAGACCATTCAATGACAAGGACAACATCCTTCAGATTTTCTGATATAATGTCAGAGATAATTCCCCTTCTTCTGTGAGGTGGATATTTATTATTCAGGAAGAATTGAGGATTCTGAATTTATCACACACTGGCAGGTAAAGTAGTTCATCTCCTACCATGGAAGCTTAAGGGGAAGGAAGTGCCCCCCCCCCTCAGATCTAAGACACAGGAATAGGAAGTAGCTCAGTCAATCAGACATACAGTGTCATTTCCCTAGACTGAATTTTAAGAGAAGAATGTGATAACACAGGACAAGTTCAGAATCAGTCGCTGCAGAACTGGCAGTGGTTAAGAGGTCATGAGAAGTGGAGCCCAGTCAGAGCAACATCAGAAGTGAATGGGACTTCCAGATGTAGCTTTCTAAGGAGACATTTCCAGTGCATGAGGTGATCCAGGTGTGGCTTCTAGTGTCTGTTTTCTGAGTCAGACTCTCTGCCTTCCTAGTGATTCTGTGAGCTACCTATTTCTAATAAGTTCCTTTTTAGCTTAGCTATACAGTCAGTTTCTGTTACTGACAACAACAAGCTCTGATAGGCACAGCCTTGGAAAATAAGTCTGTATTTTTTAATCTTTCATATTATTTCCTTTTTTGTATGTTGAAGTAATATTTTCAGTCTTAGTTTGCTTGAGATTCTACCCCGTTGGCCTTGGTAGCACAAGATTTGATCTCTGGATTTTCTATTTTAAGTACTCAAATATCCCTCCAGTCTTTGTTTTATTTATTTAGTTTTTCTAAAATGTGGATTTCTCATATATGAGAAGTAATTATGTGCATTTTCCATATTTTAAATGTATTCAATAGGAAAAAAACCTTAAGATTCTCCCCTCTCTCCTCTATAAATTATGTTTCCCTAATAATAGTTTCCACATTCTGCACTTACTCCCTAGTGTAGTCCCTCATTTTTCATGAAGATGGCAGTGGATTATCTATTTAAGTGACCTTTATGATCTTTACCTCACTTTATCATTTAATATAACTGGTCAGTTAAAAAAAAAGCATTTCCCAAGTCATACTCCATAGAAGTTTCCAAAAATAAGTATAGTAAACATTAACTTAACAAAACAACAAAAAAGGTAAGCAGTTTGTCTCTAAAGCCCTTCTCAGAATGCTCAGTACACTAATGTGCTTTGTGAACCTCTCAGAGAAACACGCAACCCAGGACATTTCCTAGGATTATCTGCTCTGCTTGTGGGAACTTTTTGCCCAGAGCACTTTCCTTTATGATTCCTTGGAACATGGTTTATAAAATGCTGCACTGAAGAGACCTTTCTTGAGTGAAAATAAAATCATTTAACTTCCTGTGTAAACTCTTCAGTCACCAATATTAGTTCATCGATAATAATAGCAAATCTGCAAACTATGGCCTTTGGGCTAAATTCACCTGCACTGTTTTGTATAATCTGTGAGCAAAGAATTATTTTTACATTTATTTAACATTTTTTAAAAAAATCAAAAGAATGGGCTGAATAGAGCTCAGTTGGTAGAGTACTTGCCTCACATGCATCACCACAAATAAAATAAAATAAAATAAAAAATAAAAAGAATGATATTGGTTCATGATATGTGGAAATTTATATAAAATTCAAATTTCAGTGCCTATAAATAAAGTTTCATTGGAATATAGCCATACTTCCATACTTGTTCAAATTGTCCATGGTTTCTTTCATATTACAATGACAGAGTTGAGTCACTGTGATGGAGACTCAGTTCTGGTTTATTTATATACCAAAAGAACAGTTTACTATGAATAGGGGATACCAAAATGAATGGCCCATAATTCCTAATGTATCTACTGCCTGGCTTATTGCAGAAAAGATGTACCATCTCTTATGCTATAGAAGAAACAAAGTCTAACTCCCTTACCAGGGGAAAAAAAGACCTGCTATAATATATCCCCACCTACCTATACAGACTGACCTTCCATACACCACCACCTGTATCTAAAACCCAGAAGAATGACTTAAAGTTATCCTAACCTATATGCAAATTATGTTAACTAGTTTTTAACAAACTTGCAATTTGTTTTCTTTATAAGAGCCATTTAACAGTCAAAGAACAAAATTTGAATGTCATTTTTTTCTGTAACAACAAAAACCATTTAATTCCATTTCAAAAGGAGATTTCTCATGGTTTACCAACCTCAAAAGCACTATATTTTAAGTTTTGTCAAAGAAACTACTTCACCAGATGTTTGAGAGTCCTCATGTACACATTTGTGCCTTCAGAGATAAATTTATTGACTGCATTTACTGGAAAACAGCTCTACCACAAAAGGAATGTAAATTTTATGTTGAAAAATTTATCACACACTTTTTTCTCTAAGGAATTTTAGTGCTAAATTAATTCTTTAAATTATTGATTTAAGTGGCCAAGCTTTTTTGATAAAGTTTCCAAATATCCCTTACCTACAAGATCATTTTGATACAGCAGAAATAAAAAACATAAGCAAAGAACAGCAAGTTGTGCATAAATAGAAGGAAACTACTCAGCATTTCTATATGATTGCATGGCTCACCTACTTCCTATGCCTTGTTCCATAGAGGAATCTTTAAGATTCATAGGTTCTGAGCCCAGTGGTAGCCCCTTTGTGGCATATTTTTCGAACATTAGGAATGAGCAGAAACACTTACATGCAGGTCAGTGCATAACACAGTAACAATAAAACATTCTTAATGGGGAAACACCAGACTTTTATGCATCTAGCATTTTTCAATGTGTTTTCCTAACAGAAAACTCAATACAGTATTTTTCAGTTAAAAATTAAATATTTGGAAGCCCAAGTTTTTTTTATAAAATAGAATATAAGTTTACTATTATCTTCCCACATATATTAAATTAGGAAGTGATACTCCTAAAATTCTGGATGAGGAGACCCAGAAAAGGAAGCAAGGCACAAAAGCCCATCACTTATTCGTATGAAAAGACTAGGAACTAGCTTTCTCTTAACTCAAATGACAAACATACTGCTTAGCCTTTCTTCTATCATTGAGGCTTCTCATTTGCAAAGTTATGGAAAAGAAATTCTGGAAGACAGAATTTTCAAAGAAAATACAGGCACAGACTAATTCCTAGAGGCTGCTTAACAAGACAGGGAGAGGAGGTTGCATATTATGTGGGTATGTCCCTCTCTCCAAATTGTACTTCTGTCCCTGTTCATTTTGCATGTCTATTGCACTCATGTTGCATGACTGGAATTCCATAGTTCTCAGGAATGACAAACCACCTATGTGTTTGGAACCAATCCTATGCTTGCTGTTTCATTCATTCATTCAACAAATGTATCTAAAGCCTTTAAATAAATACTAGGCTAGTCATTTCTAAAACCTAGAAAGTATATTCTACGTAGAAGATACTTAAAAGGACTATAAATAAGTAGGTACATCCATACTACAGCCAGGTCAAGCAAAGAAAAAGAAACATAGTGCAAGTAAACATTTAGAAAACAGTCACATTTTTTCAGTTAGGGCAACAAAATAGAGCACACAGTTTGAAAGTGTTTCTTCATTAACCGTGATAGCACGGGCAATAGAGTATACACAGTTAGAAGCCAATGAAATAATGAAAAACAATGAATCAGCCCTGGAAGTTTGCAAAGAAGCATATTTTGCAATTAAACGTATTCTGTTGGAGTAGAAAGAATATCAAAACAAAGTTGTTCTGTTTTAGAATATATACAAAATAGCCTTCTATAATTAAAAAATGTAGATGTTACTAAGAAGGTTTCCACATTAAAAAAAAATAACCATGTATTCACATACTAACAGTGTATTTATTTAGTTAATGAACACTTATTGGGTGCTATCCTGTGCAGGACTTGATCAAAGGACACAAAATTATACTGTAAATCCTCCTTTCAGAAGTCACAGTCTAGAAAAATGTAATGTGGCACAGGAGAGCTATAGACAAAAATTATTAATATTAGAAAGAAAGGAAATGAGAGTAGCAGGGGGAAAAAGAGTGAAAGTAAAATGGAAGAAAGAACATAAATAATATTATTTAATTGGAAACTTAGGAAGTCTCAAAGCTCAGAATTAAATTCCCAGGGCACTGAAATGACAGGCAGAGAGAAAAGGAGAAAGAGAGAGAGAGGGATCATTTCCACTTACTATTCTCATGTCACATTCTTGCATTTGTTAATTTTCTACAGAGAACCTGGAAAAATTTAATCCATCCACATTTCCTTTAGACAGGCAATATGATTTCTAGCAGTATAGTCAAATATAATCACAAATTCACCTACAAGGAAAACCATCAGTTTGTCATAAAGAGATTTTGCTTTTACCTGTAAAGCATTACAGTAAAATGAACTGAGTGAGAACCCTTGGCCACAAAGAAAATAGTTGGATTCTCTTGAGCTTAAATTCAAAAAATTGTATATTTTTGCTCTAATTTTTAAAGAGGTTTTCCTGTTTGCTCCATTTCTATCAGCCAACTACATTTCCCAAAATTCACAATATAGAGTAAACAGAACCATATAGGCTTAACACAAAGAAACTGTGTCCAGACTACTATAGACTTAACCTCATGAGGGTCTTAATGCTAAAGCAGCTGTTTTCAACATTGTTGCTTTAACTAGAATTCACTTTTTCAGCAAACTATGAAGATTTTTCTCCCTGAATTGTGTGGCCAACAAATGGATTTGGTAATTATATTACTTATTTATATCATGCTTATAATGTCATAAAATTTTGACTTAGACTTTTAACTGCTAGAATTTACATGCTTGATTTCTTCTTTAAAATATGCTCTATCTCCATAGAGATTTCTACAGCCATTTAAGCACTCAACAGCCAGGATAAAGGTAAGGTAACAGACCATGAAATACCTATGACTGCATACACAACCTGTACTGTTCTATTGCTAAGTAGACTACCATTGCCACAGAGAGAATGGGACTAAGCAAAGCATTTGGGCTACAGAGAAAGATATATTAACTTGTTCATTGAGCCTGGAAGGAAAATTTCTCTAGTGAGGTACTATTTTGAAATTCACCATATCCAAATTCTCATTTCAAACAATTGGAATTTTCAACATCTCCCTATCCCTGCAATACCACCTTTTAACCAAGAATGCATTAATCAATCAGTGGAAAGAGCACTTATGCAGTGAAGCAGTGCTATATGTAATGTTTAAATCTGCTGGAGAAGGTATTGGAATACAAGGAGGCCAAATCCAAGCCATCCTTTCCCTGCATTCTGAACCAACTAAAAAATAAAATAAATAAATAAATGCATGAGAAACATGGGAGTCCAAAATTCCTTATCATAACCAAAAGACATAGCTTTGTATGATAGCCTGAGGCCTGAACACTCCCTCCCTCCAAATCTGTCCTCAAGGACAGACAACCTACAGAACAAAATATGCACCCAAGTCACCATTTCCTCTGGTCCAGAGTGGAAAGAGAAGGGGAAATCTTCTTTCATTTAGGACTGCTGATAGGTTAGCTCCCAGCATTGATAAATTGTGATCAATACTGCTACCTGCCAGCCAGAGAGCTCAACCAGTCCTGAGTGGGTAGGGAAAATGACCAGGCATTTTAGAGGAAATCCCTCCTCAGAGAAACCAGAAGAGTGAACAATTCACAAGAACCAAAATGTGGTGGATTCTCCAGCACCACTTTGGTATTACCGGGAAAATTTGCAAGACATGGGTCAGAAAAGAGACCCCAGGCTCCCATATTCCATCAGTACACAGAGAAGCAAACAGGACCAAGGTCCTCTGCTGTACATGCTCCCAGCATTGTCCTTCCAGGGGAAAAACCCCCACCCCACCACACTTCTATTCTTATAGGACAAATAGTAGAACAACTCTGAGTATACCAGCTATTTACAGGAGTCACCACAACTTGGAGATCATGTCTCCAGGTACAGACCCTACTGACAAAACAAAGGAATCTACCAGTCCCTTAGGATACTAAATGTGGGTACGCCTCCCTCGCCTGCTGGATGATGGGGGAACCACTGGTTTTACTGGTTTTACCTAAAAGTCCAAACTACCCAAAGTGAACTCATTTCTCTTATCATGAATTCCTGTTTTAGGGATTATGTAAAAGAGAAAAAGTTACCAAGTTTCCTTGCTATTATAATTTCTAGATATTTGGAACATTTAAAACATACTTGATGGAATAGCATTTAATAGGAACACTTACTCCTAAAACAACAACAACAAAAAACAGAAAAGAAAATGCTTTCTTATAATAGAAATTGATTTCATAATTTACAATTAATTGTTCTATATACACAAAGAAGCTCAAGAGTAATGAAATAACAGGTTCAACTCAGCTCTAACTGAATAGGCTTATAATTTTCTTGGGGGAACAGGGAGGGATGAGACCATATGAGAGAAAAAGCGAGTAAGTTTGAAATAGGGAGATCTTGACCCCTTCATAAAAGTGTAGTCTTTCATGAAAGATAAACAACTGGTACCTAGTGACATAAATAAATTTATAATATGTGTTTTAATAGAGATGTGTTCCAAAAACAATATATATAATACTAGAAGAGAAATTTCCCATTAATGGTGAATACTCATTGGCTAACAATGAATTCTCATTATTGCTGTCCAGTGGAAAATACATTTAATAGTATAATGACCTCAATTAATTAATTCTCCAATCATTTATCACAGTGTAACAGCTGCCGAAACAGGTTCATAGTTTAGTAACACGTAGGGCTCATTCACTTTCACACAACAGTGAGCTGCTTAGGCTCTGTTATATAATCATAAGTAATGCCATTCATATATCCACTTAATTACATCTATTCAATTAGGAAAACCAGAAAACCACAGAGCAGGGTGGCCCAGAAAAGCCAGTTCCTCAGGGAGAAATTAAAAGCAATTTCTGATGTTGTTCTGTCGCCTTTGATTTCCTGTTTTTGCATTTCCCTTTTTTCCCCTTTTCTCATTCATCATACATCTACTGCCATCCTTTTTCTTCCACCATCAAGGATTCCAGAGTCATTGCTTATGTAACATAAGAAAAAACTAACAGTCTCAACATCCCCTTCACTAGAATATGAAATAAGATCCCAGTAGGAGATAGTACGAGGAACTACAAAAACAGGGTGAAAAAGGAGAACTTCAGAAGGTACAGGACAATAGTGGATGCATGAATAGGTCCCGTGCTTCACTTCTACCACAGAGCTAAAGACAGTGGGGGAAACAAACATTACCAGGCCTTTGAAAAATAAAGGGCACCCAACCCTGCTGCATGTCCAAACAAAATTACATAAACATTTTTTAGCACACTGCCATGCTACTCTCTCACACACACACACGCAGGAGGGCTCATGGTTCTGACTAGCTCTGCTCTAGGGAGATGCTACAAGGAGAAAACAGTAACACTATATGCCTGGTGTCAATGTCAGTCACCAACCAAGATTTTACACTATATTCAAACCTCAGGAAAATGTTCAGAGTCACTGTGGCTTTTATACAACATTATAGACAAATTGGGACTTAAAGTAAGGTTTCAGATTCAGTTCATCTTTTTAAAAAGCTTAGTAAGACTACTGTTAAATTATTTAGATACATAAATTTTATTGTCATTTCCATTCTAACCATTAATTTGTGATTTATGTCATTACCTAACAATGTTTCAAATGTTCCTAGAACAACTAATGGGGCAAAAGTGGCTTTAACAATGACATAAAAATATCAAATTTATTTGCACTTCAATAATTTCTATCTTTGTATGCATGTCAGCAGCTATATAAACACTGATTTTAGCATCTGATAAAAATAAAAAAAATAAGTTTTGCCTTCTATCTTTTTGGAAATCTTCATTTTATACTATACTACTTAAAAACTACACAGTGCTCTTGGAAAAATTCATTCTTTAAAGCTTGCTTTTCCCCTGAGCTTCTGTTTTTCATTTATATCAGAATGATTGTGTAGCAGATGCTAGGTCATTCCCAGACTGTGCAGATATTTTCTAAGTTCAGGACAAAGGCTTGAAAATTGACCTTTTTTTTTTTTAAGGACATTCAATCTTAGAACTTAAAAATATCACTAGCTTTACTCTTCTTGCTAAGGATTGCTTTGGCTATTCTGGGTCTCTTATTTTTCCAGATGAATTTCATGATTGCTTTTTCTATTTCTATGAGGAATGTCATTGGGATTTTGATTGGGATTGTATTGAATCTGTAGAGTGCTTTTGGTAGTATGGTAGTATGGCAGATCTTTCCATCTTCTAACGTCTTCTTTAATTTCTTTCTTTAGCATGCTGTAGTTTTCATTGTAGAGGTATTTCACCTCTTTCATTGAGTTTATTCCCAAGTTTTGTTTTGTTTTGTTTTAGTCTATTGTAAATGGGGTGGTTTTCCTAGTTTCTCTTTCTGAGGATTTGTCACTGATATACAGAAATGCCTTTGATTTATGGGTGTTGATTTTATATCCAGTTACTTTGCTGAATTCATTTATTAGTTTTAGAAGATTTCTGGTGGAATGTTTTGGGTCTTCTAGGTATAGAATCCTATCATCTACAAATAGTGAAACTGGTGGCATTACTATTCCAGACCTTAAACTATACTTCAGAGCAATAGTAACAAAAATAGCATGGTTTTGGCACCAAAATAGACCTGTAGACCAACGGTACAGAATAGCGGACACAGAGACAAACCCACTTAATTACAGTTATCTCATATTAGACAAAGGTGCCAAAAACGTATATTGGAGAAAAGATAGCCTCTTCAACAAATGGTGCTGGGAAAACTGGAAATCCACTGTAACAAAATGAAATTAAACCTCTCTCTCTCTCTCAGCATGCACAAAACTCAACTCAAAGTGGATCAAGGACCTAAGAATTAAACCAGAGATTTTGCAACTAATGGAAGAAAAAGTAGGCTTAAATCTCTATCATGTTGGATTAGGCTCCAACTTTCTTAATAAGAATCCTATAGCGCAAGAATTAAAACCAAGAATCAATAAATGGGATGGATTCAAACTAAAAAGCTTCTTCTCAGCAAAAGTAACAATCAGTGAAGTGACTAAAGAGCTTACAGAATGGGAGCAAATCTTTACCACAAGCACATCAGATAGAGCACTAATCTCTAGGATATCTAATGTACTCAAAAACCTTAACACCAAAAAAAAAAAAAAAAAAAAAAACCCAATCAATAAATGGGCCAAGGAACTGAACAGATACATCTCAAAAGAGGATATACAATCAATCAACAAATATATGAAAAAATGTTTTACATCTCTAGCAATTAGAGAAATGCAAATCAAAACTACATCTCATCCAGTCAGAATGGCAGCTATCAAGAATACAAACAATAAGTGTTAGCAAGGATGTGGGGGAAAGGTACACTCATACATTGGTGGTGGGACTGCAAATTGGAGCAGCCAATCTGGAAAGCAGTATGGAGATTCCTTGGAACACTTGGAATGGAACCACCATTTGACCCAGCTATGCCACTCCTGGGTCTATACCCAATGGACTTAAAAATAGCATACTACAGGGACATAGCCACATCAATGTTTATAGCAACACAATTCACAATAGCTAAATTGTGAAAGCAACTCAGATGTCCTTCATTAGATGAATGGATAGGGAAACTTTGGTATATATACACAATGGAATATTACTCAGCATTAAAAGAGAGTAAAATCATGGCATTTACAGGTAAATAAATGGAGTTGGATAATATAATGCTAAGTAAAGCAAGCCAATCCAAGAAAACCAAAGGCTGAATATTTTCTTTGATATGAGGATGCTGACTCATAATGGCAATGGTGGGCGGGGAGCATAGGAGAAATGGAGGAACTTTAGATAGGCAAAGGGATAGAAAAGGAGGGGGCAAGGTGGTAGGAATGATGGTGGAATGAGTTAAGCATCATTACCTAAGTACATGTATGAAGACACGAATGGTGTGAAAACACTTGTGTACAATCAGTGACTTGAAAAATTGTACTCTATATGTATAATATGAAAATAATTGCATTCTTCCATCATGTATAACAAATTAGAATAAATAAATAATTTAATAAAAGAAAAAAGAACTTAAAAATATTAAAATTGACCACCAGTAGTCATTTCAAGATACTAGAAATGTAATACATTTCAAGTAGTCATTTCAGAATAGAAAAGGTCACTTTCCTGGCTTCTCACCAAGGTGAGTGAACAGAAAAAAACAAAGGGGTGGGACTTCACTGGAATTTAATACTGGACACTCAAAACGGATTTGGGACTCAAGGGGTTGTATATAATAAAATAAGGAAGAAATCCCCAGTGCCACAGCCACTGCCACAGCCAAGCAAACTGGAGGAATAAGGGAATTAAAGGAACTGCATTTTTAGGAGGACTGAGGCATGTCTGAGTATGGAAAGTTTAAAGATAAAAGAATTGCCTGAGGGCTGGGGTTGTGGCTCAGTGGTAGCGTGCTTGCCTGGCATGCATGAGGCACTGGGTTCAATTCTCAGCACCACATACAAATAAATTAAAAAAAAAGGTCCATCAACAACTAAAAATTATTAAAAAAATGTGTTAAAAAAAGACATCGCCTGACTAAACAGAAAGGCACGCTGCACAATATCCTCATACAGGAAAGAAACCACATCTCTCCCAGCATTGTGTGGAGAACAACTAGAACAAACTTTTTAAAAATGAAAAGGTGAAATTGAGTTTACTAAATGAAAAATTTGGAGCACAGATAAATAACATGCAAACTGTTTTAAATTATATAAAAATAAATTTAAACTTATGTAAAAAACCTACAGGGGCTATATAACTAAAAAAATATAATTAATAATTTAGACTTAACAGACATATATAGAATATTTCATCCGTCAAGGACTTTCTTCTCAGCAGCATATGGATCCTTCTCTAAAATAGACTATCTTAGGCCACAAAGCACCTCTTAGCAAATACAAAACAGAGATAATACCTTGTATTCTATCAAATCTTAATGTAATTAAGTTAGAAATCAATGATAAAGTGAATAGAAGCTACTCTAACACCTGGAGACTAAATAATATGCTACTGAATGACCAATGGAGAGGAGAAATCAGGGATGAAATAAAACAATACTTAGAGGTAAATGAGAATACCAATACTGCCGCAGTCTGGCTGGGCACAATTCAGGAGCCACTTGTCAAAAGAAACGAACTTTATTTTTAGAACCACACACGCTAAACAAAACCTCTCCTCAGGAAAAACTCTCAGAGCCCGACTGCCACCACTGGCTTCCCACAAGCCTCTCTCCCAACCACAAGCCTCTCCACCTCCCACAATCCTCCTGCTCTTGAGGCCGATTGGCTGGGTCGTGTGGGCAGAGCCAAAAAAGTCCCCCAATGAGCAGCTCCATGGTCTGAAAGAGCAGGGAAACAGCCCAATGAGCATCACCGCAGAGGAGCCAATCAGCTAGATGTTGCTGGGGCGCTGTGAGCCAATCATCAGCTGGCAGTCTGAAAGTTTGCTGGGGCCCCTTCGGCTGTGGCTCTCAACACAATACAATATATCAAAATCTCTAGAACACTATGAAGGTAGTTCAAAGAGGAAAATTCATTGCATTGAGCTCATTCATTAAAAGAATATAAAGTCACCAAATTATCTTACATCTCAGAGCCCTAGAAAAAGAAGAACAAACCAACACCAAAATCAGTAGAAGACAGGAAATAATTAAAATCAGAGCTAAAAATCAATGAAATTGAAACAAACAAAATCCAAACATCTTTTAATTTTCTTTCAATTCTTGAAAAACACTATTTTCAAGAATGTCTAATCAATTCCCACATATTTATGGATTTTTGAACTTCTGTTACACTTTTGATTTACACAATTTTACTCAATGATGTTTATAAAATAATTTAATAAAATAAAAAAGAACTTAAAATAATTTTAATATATTCATAGCTATTAACCTTTGTTTCATTCCCCACAAGTTGGTCTATCCAGTATAATATTCCCTTTGCTATTCGGATCATTGAGTATATAAATCTAATTGGTTTAAGACATTTTTCAAAGTCTTCTGTTTTGAGATTACTATTTTGTATCACTTTATTTTTCTTGATAGTAAGTGGGGATTGGTGTTTCTTAGTATTAAAGTGTTGTTTTCTATTTTTAATTTAATTCTCACCATCTAATGTTTTTATATTTTGGAAGTATGATGTGTGATGCAAGTACATATACTCTTGACTGGTATTTTATAATACATTTATAATCATATAAATTTCTAAAACTGAAAAATAAAGTGACTAGCAGGAACCAAAGCCTAGATATTCTTCTCAAGTGTTCTATACCTTATAAGATTTTTTGGAAACTCTAGGGATATGGACCAAATTTCTAAAACATGACTTATATTTACTTTTTACATTCTTGAAAAATGGGGGCTTAACATCTTAACATTAGAAACATTGGAGTACTAATTCTAAAAGAATTATGAATACAATTTATAGACCTCATTTCAAAGATGATCATTAGTATTAAAGAAGTTGTTAAAAGCTTCCTTGTGTAATAAGTATTATATAGTCAATCATCTGTGTCCTGAGGTTTAACTCCGTTTAAACTACTAAAAAATCTCATCTGGTTTCTAACCATAAATGTGTCAATCATGCCCAAGGGTAAATAAAATTAGCTGCCTATACAATGCCTATAGTAACATTTTTTGGCCTCCAAGTGTTGACAGATTAATGGAACAATCTGAATTCAGTAGAGTCCAAACATGGAATGGTTTTATTATCTTCAATAACCACCATTTAAATCTCCCCTTCCACCTCCTTAAAAAAATATACTCCAGAGTCTATAATGCTTTTTGAGCTATTAAACTTGTTGAGCCATTAAAATTTCCAATCCTACTCAAATGCAAAAATGTAATTTCATATCCAATAAATACTCCTTTCTTCTAACTCAGGCTCCTTGTGTTTCTCTTTCCTGCCTCCCTTTTCTTCTTGTAGATTTTCCTCTTCTAAAGCAGAAAGTATGGCTTATACTGAAAGTGTCAAAAATATTTTTAACCTCTACTGTACAGTTAGCCAGACATTCTGCATGGTAAGAGCCCTGAAGGCATCCTTTTCCAGAGCACAGGTGAGCTCCACTGGGTGTCTCATCGAGGTTGTCTCTCAAGGGCACAGCCTTCCAATGTGCAAAACATTGCTGGTAGGACTGCAACCACTCTGGAAAGCAGTATGCAGATTCCTCAGAAAACTTGGAATGGAACCACCATTTCACCCAGCTATGCCACTCCTCGGTCTCTACCCAAAGGACTTAAAATCAGCATACTACTGTGGCACAGCCACATCAATGTTTATAGCAGCTCAATTCACAATAGCTAAACTATGGAACAAACCTAGGTGCCCTTCAACTGATGCATGGATAAAGAAACTGTGGTGTATATACACAATGGAATATTACTCAGCCTTATTGAAGAATAAAATTATGGCATTTGCTGGTCAGTAGAGGGAACTGAAGAATATCATACTAAGTGAAATAAGCCAATCCCCCAAAACAAAAGGCCAAATGTTTTCTCTGATATGTAGATGCTAACTCACAATGGGTGTGGGGGGTGGGGATTAGATAAAGGAGAATGATGGGAAGAAAGGGAGAATGGGAATAGGAAAGACAGTAGAATGAATCTGACATTACTATCCCATGTGCATATGTGATCACATGACCAATGTAATTCTACATCATGTACAACCAGAAGAATGAGAAGTTATACTTCATATATGTATGTCAAAATACATTCTACTGTCATATATAACTAATAAGAATAAATAAATTAAATTAAAACAAACAAACAAACAAATAAATAAGTAAGTCCTGCTCTGGCTCAGGACTTACCTCAAATACCATTGTCACTGATCAAGCACACCTTGTTCCCTTGCACTGGTAGCCCAATATAAAATTCCACCTCTTGGTTCCCTAAATGACAGATGCATGAGCTCCTCACTTGCTGCTCCCTCTCTGTTGTTCAGTTGCTGCGTTTACCTAGCACTACTTACGTCATGCAGCAAATCAGCAAGGCTGCTGTGGGATTGAAGTCTAATCATCCAGGCTTAAGAAACCAAGGTCAGCCTCTTCGAGGCACTCCCAAGTGCTGAGAGGCAGTCTCTGGAACCCCATTTCTTTTGGTTTTTGGGTGCATGACTGATGAAGGCAAAGCCACAACACTTCTTCCAGGCCAGAAACTCCAAACTACAGTGAATATCCTTGACTTTTATTTCTGTCTTCATGGGGTTGTAGTCAGGGTAGCAGGCCCAATTCAACCCCCACTTTTCATTTGTTTTGACTTTTTTTTTGTACTTTATACATTTTATAAATTTTGTCCTGTGCTATCATACAAATAAGATATAAAGGGGAGCATCTCAAGACTCCTGATGGTTCTCTGTACAAGGCAAAGGTTCTCATTAGTTTTCAGTTTTGAAGTATTAGCAAAAATTCCAAAATGAGAAAAGGCTCGTTCATCCTGTGACACTATTAACCAAAATTTGGAAAAAGATAAGATTTTTTTTTTTGGCAGTAGTAATCCCAGAATTACTATTTTCCCTTATAAAACCACAGAGATTTGTGAAACCATTTCATCACTGCATTGAACAAGTCAGTTCTAGAAGCCATTGGCAGTTAAGAGTAACTTCAGTGAAGGACTACACCTTCATCTTTTCCATGTAGTTCAAGGTTTATGAAAACAATTATGTGACTGTAGAATTGGCCCCTTTTTGTAGACAAAAACATAAGACAAAAAAAATGGGAACTCTTCCTAGAGAAATTTTGTAATTGCTTTTTTCCTTTAGTTGTTTTCTTCTGTATTCATTTCAATTACCTTAAACATTACTCCATCTCTAAAGTTTTTTTCTATTCCTTGCTGCTTCTAATTTATTACATCTGTAATGATGTCTTGGTACTAAAAAGGTTCTCTTATTTCAGCAATCCCCCTTTCCCTCTCATTTCACTCTTTAATTATCTTTGAGCCCTAGGTTTAATAAATTTGTGTTTTCAGCAAGTTTCTCTATACAGTAAATTAAAAGGCATATGCTTCTGAGAATGTTTTTAGACTGTATCTGGTGTATGAAGTTCCTTCTCTCTTTTCCCTTGGTATGTATAAATAGGTTTTTGTATGTTTAATTTGCGTTGTTGGCTATAATTATAATTCTTTTGTGTTAGATTTTGATTGTGCTAAATGTCTTAAGTTACATCCAGACCATGTGTTTGCTCTGACATAGCAAACACAGTGAGAACTATTATGATTTCCCTTATATGAAATCTGAACAGTGGGTCTTAGAGGTTCTATCCGTTTTTATCCTGCCTGAGATCATGGTACTCAAAGATGGGCTGTCTTGACCTGGGCCAAGGTGAAATCCCTGATCATCCACACTCTGATGATGATCTAGTACCTATGGGTTTCCACTGCTCAGGCTTGGCCTTATGACCCCAATGGGGCCCAGCTCTCTAAAACAGAAAGGCCTGGGCAATCCCTAACTTTCGGGAGTAGAACGATGTCACATAGGGACTTCTCTATGTGAGGATTTTTTTGTTAACTTCCCACAGAAAGATCTTGGTATAACTATTTGGAGTGTGCCTACTCATAATGCAAAACTTCTTTCCTGGTGCTCAAATTCTGATTCCTCTTTGCTCCCAACACTCAACACTCTTCTGTCAAATGGTTAACAGGCAGGTCGGGGAGGAGAGGCAGGGAGGAGCTGCAGGAGCTGATTAGTGACACGTGTTTCCATGGCATAAATAGTCCCGTCATAATCAATCTCAAGTTGCCAACACAACATCAATCAGCTCATTAATGTCCTAAAAATGTTAACAATCTTTCCAGTCAGTGCAAACATGCTCCAGCACACTAATGACATTCCATGCTGATACCCAATACTCAATTCCCTGTTTTCTAACAGTCAAACCTAACTCCTCAGATTCTTCCCCTCGGTTCTACTCACTACACCAAAGGTTCAAACACTCTATCCTCTTTTGAGCCCCAGGTCTGTAACTGGATTTTCTTCCTAATCTCTATAGTCCTTAACTGGCTTTCCTGGCATCCACATGAACCTGGGTTCATGTACTACCTTTGCTAGTTCTTAGCCAGGGTGTGGACCCCAATACCAGAGGCCAGATTACTTATGCACAGATATCTCTGATGACAAAAGTCACCTGATCCAGTAGATTTCTGAGTGACAGCTGTTCAGGATCTCCCCACTGCTATCCAGGGACTACTTGTCTATCACCATAAACTGTCCCTATTTTTCCTTCCAAGACTCACAGGTCTGTTCCTAAGAACTTTCCCAAACTTTGTGGGAAGGTCTACTTCCAGATTTCCAATCCTCCCAGTTATCCTTTATCTGCTTCAGTGAACAATAAATTGCAGGGCTGGGATGTGGCTCAAGCGGTAGCGTGCTTGCCTGGCATGTGTGCTGCCCAGGTTCGATCCTCAGCACCACATACAAACAAAGATGTTGTGTCCGCCAATAACTAAAAAATAAATATTAAAATTCTCTCTCTCTTTAAAAAAAAAAGTGTAACTTAAAAATATTTAAAAAAAAAAACAATAAATTTCAGAGGGTACCTCCAACATATGACACAGAACCAAGAGTATGTCTGAAAGATGAAAATGCATATAAGTTTCTATGGTACATCAATAATAAAGGCCAATTTCCATCTCAACAGGGTGAGGTCAGTCACTGTGCTACTGTTGTCCCTACCCCCACTGACCATGAGAACAACAGGGATCAATACTCTGACCTTCCCCATTTGAAAGACTATCCACTGTAACCCTAAATTTCCCCATTTCCCTAATCTGTCAGTATTTGCTGAATGTACAATGAGCATTCTACATCCTCTATCCTGAGGGTGTGGAACACAAAGTGTTCACTATATTTAGTACTGAATGGAACTGCAATTTCTACAACTATTTAAACACAGGGTGAGCCATTTCCCTAACTTTAAGCATCCTGCAAAAAGAAAAAATTTAAATATATGCATTCAATCCATTCATTATTGCTGCAGAAATTGAAGGCAAATCATTTTTCTGAATAAGGAAAAGAACAAAGGGGAAGTGGATTCCAAGCTATATTTAAAGACTGCAAATTAAAATGACACTTCAAAATGCCAAATAAAAATATGCTCAAATTTCATGATTTAGAAATCAACTTGATTCAAAAACTTCTAGAATTCAGGAAACACTGAACAAATCTTAGGGCTTACTCATTTACTTGTCCAAAGAAAGATTTTATTAGCACTTGATAAGGCATTAACTGAATCCAAAGACACTTCTGAGGAATAAAATGTAATCTATCTCATCACTATTTGATAGTGTCTAGGTTTACTCTGATTACCCAAAAATATGCTTCTCATTGGAATCCGCTACCTATAAATACACCTCAATTAACTACACGTAATTTAACAACAACAGTTAATTTAACCATCACGACTTCTGAACCTGTAAACAGTCTTTATAATTCTCACAGTTGCTCACTTTGTGTGTATAGTTTATTGAGAGTCAGTCATTTTTAACATATTGCAACAATGTTTGCAAAAACACATTGAAAACTTAATTCTAACAGACAATGTTGGCTGTAACATCAAATTAATTTCTATCAATGAGATAATATTGACAATGAGCCAATTAATACTATATGTTAGCCAGACAGACTGTCCACATGGAATATGCACCAAAATACTTGAAAACCCCAGTTTAAAATATGAAAACTTTTAAGACAGCTTTTTTAAAAAATAATAAATCATAAAGTATTTATTCAAAAAGTTGTTCACACTGATTTGGGTTCTTTTATATTTTTTTCTTTTTGTAGTTATAAACAGAATGCCTTTATTTGTTTGTTTGTTTATTTATTTATTTAATGTGGTGCTGCGGATTGAACCCAATGCCTAACACATGCTAGGCAAGTGCTCTGCCACTGAGCTAAAGCCCCAACCCAATTCAGGTTCTTGAAGCTGTGTTTTTGAGATTATCTAATAAAGTGATAGGACAAACATTTAAATAGGAAGGAAATCCCCACTAATGAGGCTTTTAAAGAAAAGTTAGTTAACTGATATTTCTTATTCTATACACTAGAAATTTGATTGTAGTATTCAAATAGGGTCTATTTGAATCATTCATAAATACATAGCAATGATTACAGGGTCCTTTTACCTAGGGACTTTATGAAAATTACAAATGCACTTGCTTGCAAGCTATTGAACACACTCTCTAGACAAGATGTACATTCATATAGCGAGTTTGAGTTACAAACACATAAATATAACTAACACTGCACAACAGGATTCTGATAACAGGTTCATTCTGATAAATGCACTAAGGAATTGATAAGCATCTTGACCAGTGAGACCAAACTGTATCCATTCCCAGAGACCCTGTACATGCATCCCTCTTCCACTGCACACTGTTAGGATACTTCATGATGGTTGCATCATTATGCATCTCTTGATGGCGCCAGCTCACATATATTACTTGTTAATCACTTCAAAAGCATTCCACGTGGGCTCCATGAAGTTGTCATCACACAGAATTAGACTCCATCAATTACCTGCTGGGGGCTCAGGAATCAATGACAAGGGATGGGAACTCCCTATCTTTAGTGACATTATTACCATAAAATTTCCATGCAACAACAAGAGTGTAATTTCCTATGGAAAAACCTAGGTGAGATCTGACCTGTGACTTGCTTATTTACATATGAATTATTAAATTCCCTAATTATGCCTAAATCTCTTGCTGCTGTCACTGTGGCTACTCCTGCTTCCTTCTCTCCCCTTTGGTAATTCTACTGGTATCATTTGCATTTTTTACAACAAGGAAGAAAAAAAATACAAGTAATGAAGCTCACAAGAATACATCCTTCAAAATATAAGGCAAGGGTTGTAGCTCAGTGGAACAGCACTTGCCTAGCATGTGTGAGGTCCTAGTTTCAATCCTCAACACCACTTAAAGTAAAGATAAATAAATAAAATAAAAGTATTAAATCCATCTACAACTACAAAAAAATTAAATATATATATATATATATATATATATATATATATATATATATATATGGCAAATGCTTCTACTGAAGAGAAAATTAAACCACTAGTTGACATAAGATTTGTGATCGAATTAATAGTATGAATACTACCTTGCAAACCTGAGTGAAAAGGAGTAATTATAAATATCACACTTTTCTGTGAATTTTCAAAGTGTAAATTTGCTACATTAACAAAAAATAACATAAGCAGGGACATTAAGTCTTTGTCACAAAAACATTCAGTTTTGTGCTCAAAGTTTCTGACTTCTTTCAAAATGTGCATCATGGTAATAATTAATCTCACCTGACTATATTATAAGTATATAATATCTAATAGTCATATTTTCAAATTCCTGTAATTTCCATGGAGATTATCACAAAAGAAGTTGGGGTAAAAACAACCAATCTAGTTTTTGTTTTCTCTTGAGAAACAAAAATCTTAAGAGAAACAGAAATTACTGCTGGATACATCTCTTTCCTCCGTTTCCACTCACAGCTACTTAACATACAAACCAATTCAGGGCAATCTTGACCTATTCTCTCCAATTTCTGAATGTCAAACACTTATAGCAATTGTTGGCTGTCAAAGTAAAAAGTCTGTGGAAACAGAGGAAGTAGACATTTGGCATTTCAACATTATGGAACATGTGATTTAATTATTTAATTAGTGTAAGAGAAAGGCATCTACACAAAGATCCAGGCCTACACTCTGTCCTCAGCAATTCTCTCCAGTGGTGAAACAAATTAAAGAAGTGGGAAAGGGAATAATGGTATAAACTTGTATGAGTCAAATTAACTCTTACATTTCAATGATAAATGAAAACCTGAAGTATCAAAAATGCTATTTAATTACATTATTAAATCCACAAAATTGCTGTTTGCTAAAAAATTTTTTATGTTTTTTATGAAATTTTTAAAAGTTTGTGTCTTTTGTTCCTCCAAACTAAAAAGAGAAATCTTGATCCAGCTTTAGTATGATTTAAAAGCATCTATTTCTTTTATTGCTTTTAAATGTCCATCATTTTCTTCATAATTGTCCATTTGGCACTGAATTGTCTTTAATGCATGTGTATGTGTACACATACATGCACAAAATTAGCATACAACACATAAGCAGTTGAGAATAGGTCAGCATTTCCCAAAATCTAGGCTTCTTTTCTTCAAATAAATCTTTGTTATACTTTTCTGCCTTTCTTAATATACCTTTTATTTAAGTATATAGAATGTTCAGGAAAACACACAGATGAGTTTTTGCAAGTGAAATCAACACAAATTAAAAAACAAAGATTACCAGCATTCTAGAAATCCCTTTGTGTCCCACTGTCCTATTACTGAACACCACAAGTTAATGTCTTCTATTTATAAACTTTATATAACTACAATCAGCCAGTATGGACTCTGTGTTTGGATGTCATAGCTCCAAATTATATTTGTGAGATTTATCCATGTTATTGTATACAGTTGTATTTTGTTCTTTCTCACCTGTGTCTGAAATTCCATTGTGTGGATTTATCACACTTTTTCCATGCTTTCTACTGTTGACAAACATTTGGATTGTTTCCAGATGGGGGTTCTTGCTTCTTGGTGAATATGTAAACACATTTTCATTGAGTGTATTAACTAGGAATCCTGTGACTTATGTTGAGTCACAGAACAAATGTATGTCCATCTCTAGTCACTACTGCCAGTTTTCTCCAGTGGCCATGCTGACACTCCCACCAACAGAGAATCAAAGTTGCCACTATAATACATTCATCACAGTATTTGAAATTTTCTTTTTGAGACAGGATCTGGCTATGTGCCCCAGCTAGCTGGGAATCTCTAGGCTCAAGTGATCCTCCCCGCCTCAGCCTCCCAATCAGCTGGGATTATAGGTTTACACTATGACACCCGGCAATACTTGAAATATTCTTGTTTTTTTTTTTTAATTAGTTATACTTTTTAATCACACTGTTTTTAATTTCCATTTTCCTGATGCTTAATGAGTTTGAGTACCTTTTTTTCTCTCTACTAGATGTTTAAATAGCCTCTCCTGTCACATCACTGTTCACATCTTTTGTTCACATTTTCTATTAGATTTTCTGCCATTTTGACATTGATTTGTTGCATTTTAAAATATATTTTTGATAAGTCTCTTGTCAGATATATATATAGTGAATGTGTCTTGTTCAAATCTGTGGCTTGTTTCTTTATTCTTTTAATGGTATCCTTTGATAAGACAAGTTTTTAATTTATAAGTGGGCCAATTTACTATTCTTCCCCCTTCTTATATCCTGTTAAAGAAAACTTGATCCTTCATGTCATGAAGATATTCTGTTTTCCATGTCACAAAGAAATTCTTCTATATTTTCTTCTAAAAATCATATTCTTTTATCTTTCCCTTTATACATTAAGTAAGGATCATTTTTTCCTATTGATTTCCAGATGGCCCAGTACCTTATCCACTGCACATAGGGCTATCTTTGTCATGTTCCTGTGACCTCTCTCTCCTACTCCATAAGTCTAATTGCTTATCTTTATGCAGAAAACACACTACCTTTATTACAAGTTTTTTTGAAATTTTAATAGGCAAGATGAGTGTAGGTGTACATGTGGGAGAAAGAGACCCCATTAAGATATCAATTAGTTTTTTTCTTTTTTATTTATTAATTATCATAAATTTTATTTAATATGCTAAAAAGTGTTACAATTATCTAAAATACAGATATGACGATACCCAAAATTAAATTTAACTATGGAATATTTTTTTCCATTAACTCTCTTGTAGAACAAGTGTTCTAAGTAACACACTCTGGTAAATAAACAGACATTATGTTTTCAGGTAGTAAGAGCTGGCCCCCAGGCTAAGTCCAGGTTGTTGATGAAAACTTATAGCTCTCAACATGAAACAGGGTATGTAATTTTCTGTACAAGCTGCATGAGGTCAATTACATTAAGCTTTCAACATCCAAGTGCTTAAAGGAAGATAGATAGTATTTACTTTAATGCAATGGGAAAAATATAAAACCCTCTTTTCTTACCTTTCCTGACATTCTATCATATGAATTTTTGGTGCTTCATCCTCTATTGAGAATCAAAGGGTCTAATAGAAGGAGTTATTTTAACACAAGGGTTAATGCCTGACCATCCTGGGTATCCTGAACTTGTGGATGTTCTTAGTTAATTTACTCAGTTGAGGCCAATCAAAAGATCTCCTATCCAATTCACTTCCTACAGGACTCTAAACTCTGAAGTTCTACTCTGGTTATCAAATATGGCAGAGTGCCAAAGATGAAGAGCATACTTATGCATAAACCATATGACCCAGGAATTCAAGTCTTTTTTATTTCAATGATAGTAAAGGATCTGAGAGCTTTCATCATCTAACATAAGGCTTGTTCCCCCAACACCCCACACACTATTCTCCTGATGTCTGATTAGCCAGGGACCCTTGGGACACATTCTCATGTCATAGGATAATCAAAGTCATAAGGATTCCATGATTGCCAAAACCTCAATTTTTGCTTATATTAAAAAAGTCTTAGTATTTCAATTTATGAAACTCATGTTGTTCCGTATACATTTAGCTACTATAACAATTTGCTGGAAAAATTAAGTATATGTAGTTTAAGAAAGACCTAGTATTTTAACAAAAAAGTGTCTTTTGATCTGCCATTTATTCTAAGTAAATTATATCAAATGTGCTGGTTGAGGTGAAGTTTATGGAGCTTACAAGTACACCGGTGAGTATATTCATAAGGTCCTTACACAACACCCTTATCCAGCCATTGTTAACCAACATCTTACCACTCCTACAGGGAGCTGGAGTCCTTTAAAAACTAGCCTTGTCTTGAAGGATTCAGTGAGGTGCTGTGGAAGGAGCCCAAGCAGACAGATCTGAATTTAAACATTTGTCCCACCATATATTGCTACTAAGCAAATTACTTAGATTTTTGGAACCTTACTTTACTTATTTAAAAATTAATATACAACAACACTTACCCCTGAAGTTTTGTTATGATGCTTACATGAGTTATATCCATGAAGCACTTAAGAGATTACCTGTCACATTAGCAAATGTTCAACATTCATTTCCTTTTTTCAGTCCATCCACCAATCTCAGACGCATTAGGATGTTACCAAAGGGTCATCCACATCATAATAGTTATGCAACCAATTTCAGCTTGAAACGTCTATGTAACTCTGAAATTCTCAATATTCTACAATAACCTGGATTTCTAGGAGTACAAATGTGGCACATAGGACCAATACATGATGATCTTGAAAATGACTTCCAGATATTTCAAAAAGTAATATTCAGTAAAAACCAAAATACCAAATTGAAAATTCAGCGCCATCTTAGTATACCACTATTTAGCCAAATAAGATACCCCACAAGGCAGCTGTGATATTTTCTACTCTACCAGCAAAGCAAAAACTACATGCTTCCCTTAGACTTTCTAAATTTTACCATTTTCTTTTATTCAAAGACAGATATGGTTGACTTATTTCATGCTAAGAAATAGTTACCTCTGTTGCTGAGTGCTTAAAATTTTTGTTGTTTATAGCCTCTTTGGGGCCTTCCTTCTTATGACATCTATGACATTCTTATGTCATTATGTATGCTATGCTGAAGTATTTTGCTCAAAAATTGTTCTTACATGTTTGTCTAAATCCCTAATAGAGCAATAGTACATGTAAAAAACCTTGAACTTCATACCCTTGAAAAGTCCAAGATCATGTCATTTTCTATACTAAAAGCATTGATGTTAGGAAAGAAAAGGTGGGAAGAGAAAGTTTCTGATCCACATCTTCAGGAATATGAGAGAGAAAAACGTAAGCTTACCATGTCTCAAATCAAGGTGCATTTAAACTAGAGATGGAAAAACAAACACCAAACATTGGGCTCTCCCTTTTAAGACCTCTGAAATATGCCCACGGGGAGAGATCAAAGACTTTTGAAAAGACACCAGGACAGCAGAGGGCTGCAGTCAACGTTTCCCAGACCTCCTGTATTCTAGTGTCCATACTCTGCTGGGCATTCCTGTTGGGTGTAAGGACTTCCTCACTGGATATCAGTTTACTTCCAACCTATTGATTACATTACTGTACTCCAATTTGTGGAACAACCTCGCTGCTGCCTGTCAATACCATTACCTTTGCTATTTTATCTCTAATGAGCCCTATCTCCTATTTTCAATTATCAATTCAATGCAATGAAGTACTGGCAGCTTTTTTGCCTCCCCAAAAATACCAGGGAAACGGTTTAACACGCTCACAAGCTACTTGCAAATCAGCATCAGGATGGTGATTGGAGTGGCCTGCCAGTAAAGATAGTCTTTATTTTTTATATATATACTTTTTATTGTTGGTTGTTCAAAACATTACATAGTTCTTGATATATCATATTTCACACTTTGATTCAAGTGGGTTTTGAACTCCCATTTTTACCCCGTATACAGATTGCAAAATCAAATCAGTTACACATCCACTGATTTACATAATGCCATACTAGTGTCTGTTGTATTCTGCTGCCTTTCCTATCCTCTACTATCCCCCCTCCCCTCCCCACCCTTCCCCCCCTCTTCTCTCTCTACCCCATCTACTGTAATTCATTTCTCCCCCTTGTTTTTTTTCCCTTTCCCCTCACTTCCTCTTGTATGTAATTTTGTATAAGCCTGAGGGTCTCCTTCCATCTCCATGAAATTTCCCTTCTCTCTCCCTTTCCCTCCCACCTCTCGTCCCTGTTTAATGTTAATCTTCTTTTGATGCTCTTCTTCCCTACTCTGTTCTTAGTTACTCTCCTTATATCAAAGAAGACATTTGACATTTGTTTTTTAGGGATTGGCTAGCTTCACTTAGCATAATCTGCTCTAATGCCATCCATTTCCCTGCAAATTCTATGATTTTGTCATTTTTTAGTGCAGAGTAATACTCCATTGTGTATAAATGCCACATTTTTTTTATCCATTCGTCTATTGAAGGGCATCTAGGTTGGTTCCACAGTCTTGCTATTGTGAATTATGCTGCTATGAACATCGATGAAGCAGTGTCCCTGTAGCATGCTCTTTTTAGGTCTTTAGGGAATAGACCGAGAAGGGGAATAGCTGGGTCAAATGGTGGTTCCATTCCCAGCTTTCCAAGAAATCTCCATACTGCTTTCCAAATTGGCCGCACCAATTTGCAGTCCCACCAGCAATGTACAAGTGTACCCTTTTCCCCACATCCTCGACAGCACTTGTTGTTTGACTTCATAATGGCCGCCAATCTTACTGGAGTGAGATGGTATCTTAGGGTTTTGATTTGCATTTCTCTGACTGCTAGAGATGGTGAGCATTTTTTCATGTACTTGTTGATTGATTGTATGTCCTCCTCTGAGAAGTGTCTGTTCAGGTCCTTGACCCATTTGTTGATTGGGTTATTTGTTATCTTATTGTTTAATTTTTTGAGTTCTTTGTATACTCTGGATATTAGGGCTCTATCTGAAGTGTGAGGAGTAAAGATTTGTTCCCAGGATGTAGGCTCCCTATTTACCTCTCTTATTGTTTCTTTTGCTGAGAAAAAAACTTTTTAGTTTGAGTAAGTCCCATTTGTTGATTCTAGTTATTAACTCTTGTGCTATGGGTGTCCTATTGAGGAATTTGGAGCCCAACCCCACAGTATGTAGATCGTAGCCAACTTTTTCTTCTATCAGACGCCGTGTCTCTGATTTCATATCAAGCTCCTTGATCCATTTTGAGTTAACTTTTGTGCATGGTGAGAGAAAGGGATTCAGTTTCATTTTGTTGCATATGGATTTCCAGTTTTCCCAGCACCATTTGTTGAAGATGCTATCCTTCCTCCATTGCACACTTTTAGCCACTTTATCAAACATAAGATAGTTGTAATATTGTGGATTGGTTTCTGTGTACTCTATTCTGTACCATTGGTCCACCCGCCTGTTTTGGTACCAGTACCATGCTGTTTTTGTTACTATTGCTCTGTAGTATAGTTTGAAGTCTGGTATCGCTATACTGCCTGATTCACACTTCCTGCTTAGAGTTGTTTTTGCTATTCTGGGTCTTTTATTTTTCGATATGAATTTCATGATTGCTTTATCTATTTCTACAAGAAATGCCGTTGGGATTTTGATTGGCATTGCATTAAACCTATAGAGAATTTTTGGTAATATCGCCATTTTGATGATGTTAGTTCTGCCTATCCATGAACAGGGTATATTTTTCCATCTTCTAAGATCTTCTTCTATTTCTCTCTTTAGGGTTCTGTAGTTTTCATTGTATAAGTCTTTCACCTCTTTTGTTAGGTTGATTCCCAAGTATTTTTTTTTTGAGGATATTGTGAATGGAGTGGTTGTCCTCATTTCCATTTCAGAGGATTTGTCGCTGATATACAGGAATGCCTTTGATTTATGCATGTTGATTTTATATCCTGCCACTTTGCTGAATACATTTATTAGCTCTAATAGTTTCTTTGTAGACCCTTTTGGGTCTGCTAGGTATAGAATCATGTCACCTGCAAATAGTGATAATTTAAGTTCTTCTTTTCCTATTTTTATGCCTTTAATTTCTTTCATCTGTCTAATTGCTCTGGCCAGTGTTTCGAGAACTATGTTGAACAGAAGTGGTGAGAGAGGGCATCCCTGTCTTGTTCCAGATTTTAGAGGGAATGCCTTCAATTTTTCTCCGTTCAGAATGATGCTAGCATGAGGCTTAGCATAGATAGCTTTTACAATATTGAGGTATGTTCCTGTTATCCCTAGTTTTTCTAGTGTTTTGAACATAAAGGGATGCTGTACTTTGTCGAATGCTTTTTCCGCATCTATCGAGATGATCATATGGTTCTTATCTTTAAGTCTATTGATGTGGTGAATAACATTTATTGATTTCCATATATTGAAACAGCCTTGCATCCCAGAGATGAATCCTACTTGATCATGGTGCACAATTTTTTTGATATGTTTTTGTATCTGATTCACCAGAATTTTATTGAGGATTTTTGCATCTAGATTCATTAGAGATATTGGTCTGTAGTTTTCTTTCTTTGAAGTATCTTTGTCTGGTTTAGGAATCAGGGTGATGTTGGCCTTGTAGAATGAATTTGGAAGTTCTCCCTCTTTTTCTATTTCCTGGAATAGCTTGAAAAGTATTGGTATTAGTTCTTCTTTAAAGGTTTTGTAAAACTCTGCTGTATACCCATCCGGTCCTGGGCTTTTCTTAGTTGGTAGTCTTTTGATGGCTTCTTCTATTTCCTCAATTGATATTGGTCTGTTTAGGTTGTCTATATCATCCTGACTCAATCTGGGCAGATCATATGATTTAAGAAATTTATCGATGCCTTCACTATCTTCTATTTTATTGGAGTATAAGGATTCAATATAATTTCTAATTATATTCTGTATTTCTGAAGTGTCTGTTGTGATATTGCCTTTTTCATCCCGTTTGCTAGTAATTTGAGTTCTCTCTCTTCTTCTCTTCATTAGCATGGCTAAGGGTCTGTCGATCTTATTTATTTTTTCAAAGAACCAACTTTTAGTTTTGTCAATTTTTTCAATTGTTTCTTTTGTTTCGATTTCATTAATTTCAGCTCTGATTTTAATTATTTCTTGCCTTCTACTTCTTTTGCTGTTGTTTTGCTCTTCTTTTTCTAGGATTTTGAGATGAAGTGTGAGATCATTTATTTGTTGGTTTTTCCTTTTTTTAAGGAATGAACTCCAGGCAATGAATTTTCCTCTTAGAACTGCTTTCATTGTGTCCCATAGATTCCAATATGTTGTGTCTATGTTTTCATTTATCTCTAAGAATTTTTTAATTTCCTCCTTGATGTCTTCTATAACCCATTGATCATTCAGTAACCTATTGTTCATTCTCCAAGTGATGCATGATTTTTCCTTCCTTCTTTTATCGTTGATTTCCAGTTTCATTCCATTATGATCAGATAAGATGCATGGTATTATCTCCATTATAATGTCTAAGAGTTGCCCTGTGACATAATATATGATCTATTTTTGAGAAGGATCCATGTGCTGCTGAGAAAAAAAGTGTAACTGCTTGATGTTGGGTGGTATATTCTATATTTGTCAATTAAGTCTAGGTTATTAATTGTATTATTGAGTTCTATAGTTTCTTTATTCAATTTTTGTTTGGAAGATCTGTCCAGTGGTGAGAGAGGTGTGTTGAAGTCTCCCATGATTATTGTATGATGGTCTATTAGACTCTGGAACTTGAGAAGAGTTTGTTTGATGAACATAGCTGCACATTGTTTGGAGCATATATATTTATGATTGTTATGTCTTGTTGGTGTATGGTTCCCTTGAGCAGTATGTAATGTCCCTCTTTATCCCTTTTGATTAACTTTGGCTTGAAATCTATTTTATTTGATATGAGTATGGACACTCCTGTTTGTTTCCGAAGTCCATATGAGTGATATGATTTTTCCCAACCTTTCACCTTCAGCCTGTGTATGTCTTTTCCTATCAAATGCGTCTCCTGTAGGCAGCATATTGTTGGGTCTTGTTTTGTGATCCATTCTACTAGCCTGTGTCTCTTAATTGGTGAGTTTAAGCCATTAACATTTAGGGTTATTATTGAGATATGGGTTGTTCTTCCAGCCATATTTGTTTATTTATGTTACTAAACATGGTTTGTTTTCCTCTTTGATTATTATTCCCCCCTTTACTGTCCTACCTCCCACTGTTGGTTTTCATTGTTATTTTCCATTTCCTCTTCCTGTAATGTTTTGCCGAGGATGTTTTGAAGAGATGGTTTTCTAGCTGCAAATTCTTTTAGCTTTTGTTTATCGTGGAAGATTTTAATTTCATCTTCCATCCTGAAGCTTAATTTCGCTGGATACACAATTCATGGTTGGAACCCATTTTCTTTCAGCATTTGAAATATGTTGTTCTGGGATCTTCTAGCTTTCAGAGTCTGTGTTGAAAGATCAGCTGTTATCCTGATTGGTTTGCCCCTAAATGTAATCTGCTTCCTTTGTCTTGAAGCTTTTAAAATTCTCTCCTTATTCTGTATGTTGGGCATCTTCATTATAATGTGTCTAGGTGTGGATCTCTTATGATTTTGCACATTCGGCGTCCTGTAGGCTTCTAGGATTTGGGATTCTGTCTCATTCTTCAAGTCTGGAAAGTTTTCTCGTATTATTTCGTTGAACATATTGCTCATTCCTTTGGTTTGGACCTCTATACCTTCCTGTATCCCAATGACTCTTAAGTTTGGTCTCTTTATGTTATCCCATATTTCTTGGATGTTCTGCTCTTGGTTTCTTAAGAGTCTCGCTGAGCTGTCTATGTTCTTTTCAAGTTGAAATACTTTATCTTCATTGTCTGATGTTCTATCTTCTAAGTGTTCTACTCTGCTGGTAGTATTCTCATTTGAGTTTTTAAGTTGGTTTATTGCTTCCTGCATTTCTAGGATTTCTGTTTGTTTGTTTTTTATAACTCTACCTCCCTGTATAGTTGATCCTTTGCTTCTTGGATTTGTCTATGTAATTCATTGTTGAAGTGATCTTTCATTGTCTGATTTTGCTGTCTAATGTCTTCCTTGAGACTCCAGATCATCTGAAGCATGTAAATCCTGAACTCTTTATCTGACATTCCATCTGGTGCAGCTATTACCTCTTCTAAAGTTGAGTTGAACTGCATTGCTTGTGGTCCTTTCTTTCCTTGTCTTTTCATACTGCTCGTGTTTCTTTCTGCTAAAAATATGGAACGCTTCATGAATTTGAGTGTCATCCTTGCGCAGGGGCCATGCTAATCTTCTCTGTATCGTTCCAATTTTAGTATATGTGCTGCCAAAGCAAGCACTAAAGATAGTCTTTAATGAGCAAATTCCAGCCTTCAAATATCTTATTGCATGTGTAACAAATCTAAGAATTAATTACTAGCAGACTTACAGCATTGGCTATAAACTATATCTAGATGCTAAATGATTTTGACTATAAAACGACTATGATTTTTTTTTACTATTGCTTTTTCACAAATAAATAAGAAAATTTGGTTTAAAATACATGTTGAACATCAATATTCATAGCAGCACAATTCACAATAGCTAGACTGTGGAACCAACCTAGATGCCCTTCAATAGATGAATGGATAAAAAAAATGTGGCATTTATACACAATGGAGTATTACTCTGCACTAAAAAATGACAAAATCATGGAATTTGCAGGGAAATGGATGGCATTAGAGCAGATTATGCTACGTGAAGCTAGCCAATCCCTAAAAAACAAATGCAAAATGTCTTCTTTGATGCCGCAGTCTGGCTGGGCACAAATCACGAGCCACTGAAGCAGGAACAAACTTTATTTTTGAAACTGCAGGAAAACACTTCACACAGCTCCCGGGGAATCCTCCCGAACGCCACGCGGCTTGTCCAGGAACCCACTGCTGGAACTATCTCTCCCGGAAATCCCTCCTCCTGCACTTCCCCAACCAATGGGAACTCTCGGGAAATCCCCGGAAATCCCCACGAGAACTCCAAAATAGTGCGAGAACTCAAAAGTTGCGGCAGAGGAGGATAGTAATGCCTCGCCTGTCAATCAATACTGTTGGCAAAATGCCAGGGGCCATACAGACTCGGCCGTGGCTCTCAGCATCTCCCCCTTTTTGTTTAATTAAACAACAAGCAATGTGGCTTAGGGACCGTGCCTGTTAGGCAGTCCAATTCAACATATGGTCCTTACCCGTCATCGGATGAACTGACCTCTAGGCATCAGCCTCCTGTCTTAGGTTGGTACCACTGCAATTGGATCATACCCGTCACTGACTACCGGTCCAGCATACAGCCATACTTGTGGAGAGGCCTTTGCACCAGTGGGGGGGTGAGGTTCTTTGCCTCACCTCTGTTGGCCCCCAAATTTTAGACCATCACTAGTAGAAGGGAGGAGGATGCAAAATGCCATGACACTAAGCCAATTGAGGGCTCCTTTGAAAAATTGTACCACCGGTGACACCATCAGCAAAAATAATCCAGCACTACCACAATTCGCTGTACCAACAGATAGTTCACAATGCATACAAGTGATACATAGTCCAGGCAAGGTCTGCAAGCAATTCAAAGCAGAGGAATCTGTCAATATGTCCATTTCCTCCCAAAGTAAATCGACTCCTTAATTGAGCATTACTTGTTGAGTTATTATTCATTGATGCATCAGTTTTTACAGTTTGTTGTGATAACTATCGAAGAAGCTGTAGTTTGGTTTTATCTTTGTCTTCACCGGCACTGGGATGAAGATAGGAAGTCTGGCAATGATGCTAAGAAAAAAAATTATGTAACATTCCAACAGGCACTAAGAAAACAATTTTTTGAACAATTTACATTATCCTGAACAGAATTATTAAATATAATGAGAAGGAAAGGTGAAAGTAAACAAACAGATCTGTTAACCTCCTTATTTGTTCACATATTAAAACAATTTTCAACAGCTGTTTACCCAATCTAAATTAAACCATTAAAATCACGTGAATAAAAAAATTCGGATCCATTTATTCATGAGCGCTCCTCATATATGATATATGGACATACGCACATACAGACATACAACACAAAACAGAAGTGTGTACACATAACATACAACACATAAGACAATAGTAAAGGCCTTGTAGCTTTACCTAGGTGAAATCTCCATTGCAATGTTTAAAAACTCCACAGTCAAAAAATAAAACTGATCAGAAAAACATTAACCTAGGTCTGTATGAGCTCAAAAATAAAATAGAACTTTATGATGTGGGAAGAGGCAAATAATAAAATAAATATTGAAAAAAGCATCCTGGTTAATCACTGTCTCAGATGTAAGAATAGCCAAAATGGAGTTCTGGATATCAGCTGTTATGGATTTGAGTCAAATCATCTTCCTTTTGGTCTGTAGAAATTGTTTTAGTTAATCTCTCTGGAATCCAAATCGGCTGCTGTTCTCCCTGTGGAAAAACACAAACAGAACCCCAACTCCAGACAATCACTGGGTCAGGACCTATCCATTGTCCTGTTAGAATATCCTTCCAAAGTACCTTAGGCTTATGTACATTTTTTGGACACATATGCCTTTCCGCAGCACTAAGCCCTGAGGAATCCAAATTTTAAAAGTTTAGAGTAAAAAGGGTTATTTTAAGTTTATCGTTGGGGGATATATACCCCTTTCCAATTCCCTCTTTTTGCTTTAGTAAGTACATTTTAATAGTTTGATCAGCTCTTTCAACTATGCCTTGTCCCTGAGGATTGTATGGGATTCCTGTTATATGAGTAATGCCAAATGATGAGCAAAATTGTTTAAAAGAGGTAGAAGTATAACCAGGACCATTATCTGTTTTTAACTGTTTTGGAACGCCCACAGTGGCAAAATTTTGTAAGCAATGAGCTATAACATCTTTAGTTTTTTCTCCGGAATGAAGGGAGCCCATCAAAAATCCAGAAGAAGTATCAACTGTAGCATGCAAATATTTTAATTTTCCAAATTGTGGCAAGTGTGTGACGTCCATCTGCCAAATATGGTTACGTATCAGTCCTCTAGGATTGACTCCAAGATTAACTTGTGGTAAAAAGGTCACACAATTTTGACATTGTTTTATTATTTGTCTAGCTTGTTCCTTAGTTATTTTAAAACGCTTTTGTAAAGTATTAGCATTGACATGGAACCTTTTATGAAAATGTGTAGCTTCTTCTAGTGTAGAGAAAATATGTATGTCATGTGTAGTTTTATCTGCTAAATCGTTGCCCAAACTAAGGGCTCCAGGCAATCCTGTATGTGCTCTGATATGTCCTATAAAGAATGGATCTTTTCTGTCCCAGATTAGACTTTGTATAGCAGAAAACAAAGAGAGAACAGTAGAGGAAGGGGAAATCCTCCCAGCATCTTCAAGGGATACTATAGCATTAACTACATACTGACTATCAGAAAATAAATTAAATACAGAATCTTTAAACATCACAAAAGCTTGTAAAACTGCATTAAGCTCTACCTTTTGAGCTGATTGTTTGGGTACTAAAAATGTAAAAGTTTGATCAGGGGTAACTACTGCTGCTGTACCATTATTTGACCCATCAGTGAATACATTTGGAGCATTCATGATAGGGGTATTTCTTGTCATTTTTGGAAAAACTACAGGATGCGAAGACCAAAAAGACAACAAAGGATTAGATGGTAAGTGGTTATCAAATGAAACATTAGATTTACACATGATTATTGCCCAAGTATTTAACTCATTAGCTAACTCATCAATTTGATCCATAGTATATGGAGTAATAATTTTATTGGGAGAAATTCCAAACACTCCCTTTGCTGCTTTTATTCCTTTGAGTATTAATTGTCCTACAGCCTCGGGATACCTAGTAAGAATAGTGTTAGGAGAATAAGATAAATGTATCCACAATAATGGACCTTCTTGCCAAAATACTCCTGTAGGAATATTTTTTGTTGGTATTACAATAAATAATAAAGGCAAAGTTATATCAATTCTATCCAAATGCATATTTTCCATATATGTTTCAATAATTTTTAATGCCTTTCTTGCTTCAGGAGTTAACATGCGGGGTGAATTTGGATCTGATGGACCTTTTAGAATATCAAATAAAGGTCCCAACTCTCCTGTTGGTATGCCTAGATAAGGCCTTATCCAATTTATGTCTCCTAATAACTTTTGAAAGTCGTTAAGTGATTTGAGTTGATCTACTCGTATTTGAATTTTTGGTGGACGGACCATGGTTGAGGATAATAGAACTCCTAAATAATTAATTGGAAAATTTAATTGTACTTTATCTATTGCTATTTCTAGATTATAATTTTTTAATAAATTTGTAAGTGTGGCATAACATTCTAGCAATGTGTTTTTATCTTTGTGTGCTAACAATACATCATCCATATAGTGAAATATTTGTAGTTTAGGATTTTGATTTCTAAGTGGCTGGATTGCTTTGTTAACATAAATTTGACACATAGTTGGGCTGTTAGCCATCCCTTGAGGGAGTACTTTCCATTCATATCTCTGATCAGTACCTTCATGATTCAGTGCAGGGATAGTAAATGCAAAATGTGGACTATCCTCAGGATGAATTGGAATTGAAAAAAAACAATCTTTAATATCTATAGCTAAAACATACCAGGTTTTTGGCAAAGCAGACAATTGAGGAATCCCCGATTGAGCAGGTACCATAATAACCATCTCATTATTAATGGCTCTTAAATCTTGCAATAATCTCCATTTACCAGATTTCTTTTTAATGACAAAAATGGGAGTATTGTAAGGAGATATGGAAGGTTGTATATGTCCCTCCGCTAATTGTTGTTTGACCAGGTCATGGGCTGCTTGTATCTTTTCTTTAGTCAGGGGCCACTGAGGAACCCATACTGGTCTTTCTGATTTCCAAGTAATTTTTATTGCCTCAGTGACCCCTTCTGAAAACCCAGTCCATGTCTATTTATTCCTTGATCTATTTGAATTGGTGCTGCTATGCCTTGTTCTCCTAAACTTTTTTCTTTCCTGAAACCTTGTCTAGCCCTAATAGTGGGCGCATTTGGATTGATGTTATTTGTTAATGTCAAACCTAATTGATCTAGGACATCTCATCCCCATAAATTTATAGGAAGATGATCCAATACATATGGCTGTATAGTTCCTTCACATCCTTCAGGATCCTTCCAATCTAATACCATTGCACTTCTATGGGGATTAGTTGCCACTCCTAGGCCTCGAAGCGTTTGAGTGGCTTGTTGTAACGGCCAATGTTTTGGCCATTCTTGATGAGATATGATGCTAAGGTCTGCACCTGTATCCAGTAGCCCATTAAATTCATGTCCTTGAATATTTAGTTTTAGCATGGGGCGAGAATCAAATTTAAAGACAGCATAGCCCAATCTACACCTGTGGAGCCTAATCCCCTGGAACCTCTTTCTATAGTACTACTGGAAAATTTATCATGTAGGCTGGGTATTATTAATAACTGTGCTATTCTATCTCCTGGTGAAATTACTGATATACCCTTTGGAGAACTAGCTATAATTTTTATTTCACCTTCATAATCGGGATCAATTACCCCGGGACTTATCATAAGTCCTTTTAGCATAGAAGAACTGCGTCCTAACAATAAGCCTACTGTTCCTTGGGGAAGAGGTCCTTTTACTCCTGTGGGAATGATTTGAACTCCCATCTCTGGAGTTAGTACTGCTCTGGCAGAGGCGCAGATGTCCAACCCTGCGCTCCCTCTGGTTCGTCTGATGAGAGATCTGATGGATAATGTGTCCTGGGCACTACCCTGATGGTGTTGCTGGGTTCCTCCATGGTGTTTCTGGGTTCCTCCAGTGCCCCATACATTTGTGGTCGTGGGCCCCGGAGCGTTGGGCCCCCCTGTCCGTTTTTTGGCAATGGAGCCGGATGCCTTTCTCCATGATATCGTGGGTAAACACTTGGTCCTTGTCTGTTTTTTGATAACGGAATACCCTCTATGGTGGTTTGAGAACGGCATTCATTAGCCCAATGTTTCCCTCTACGGCATCGTGGGCAAATACCCGGTATTCTATTCCTTTGATACCTAGCTTTGTTAAACCCTCCTCCTATGGGGCAACTCCTTTTAAAATGTCCTGTTTGATCACAATTATAGCATGTTTTTGGCCTGGCATCTAAAGCCTGTTGTACTGCTGCTAAGACTTGCCCTTGTTCATTAATGTCTCTACATAATTTAATATATGTGTTTAAATCTTCATGTCTCCATGGTCTAATGACCTCTCTGCAGCAACGATTTGCTTGGTCATAAGCCAGTTGTTTTATAAATGGCATTGCCTGTTCTGTATCCCCCAAAATTCTGGAAGCTGCTTGAATAAGCCTATCTACAAATTCAGCGTAAGGTTCATTAGTTCCTTGTATTACCTTAGATAATTGACCTTGTAAACCTCCATGCCCCTGTAAAGTTTTCCATGCCCTAACTGCATCTACAGCAATTTGTGCATATACGCCAGGATCATATTCAATTTGTTGCCGTTGACCCTCATAAGGTCCTTTTCCTAACAACATATCTAGATTTCTTTGAGGGTAACCGGCTGCTGCATTTCGTCTAGCTGTCTCCCTGCAAAATTCCTCATTGGCAACCTTCCATAACAAATATTGTCCTCCATTTAGCACAGATTTACACATACTAGCCCAATCTGCTGGCGTCATGTCCAAGTTGGTAATGGATTCGACCATGCTTACAGTGAACGGTGCTTGAGGACCATAGGTTGTTACAGCCTCCTTTAACTGCTTCACTGTTTTGAAATCTAAAGCACGGTGAATTCGCTGCCCTCCTGCCTGCTCAAGTACAGGGCATGCTAATCTTTGAGGTACTGTCTCAGGATCCCATCTGTCAACTACGGGGTTTGAGGGCCACTCAGCTTTCTCCATAGGGGGAGCTGTTGGTTGAATCACGCCCTCTGGTGATAGAACGGTGTTAGTAGCAGCCTCCTGTTGTAGCTTTTTCCCTAATAGCTGTTTCTCCTCTAAGCTTTCTTCCTTTAAATTTTCTTCCTCTGTCTGACTAGCTTGAGAGACCTTCTCTTTTGCTTGATCTAAAATGTCTTTCTCCATGGTCTGAACCTCTAACAATTTATTTAACACTCTTTCAGTTTGTTTTTTACTAATTTCTAATCTGTTATAAAGATAACGCAACCCAATAAGATAACACAAAACAAAACCGAAACAGAATGAAACAAAAAC
Organism: Marmota flaviventris; assembly: GCF_047511675.1. Lineage (NCBI taxonomy): Eukaryota > Metazoa > Chordata > Mammalia > Rodentia > Sciuridae > Marmota > Marmota flaviventris. The sequence goes on along the minus strand of NC_092499.1, from coordinate 51,532,541 downwards.
GGAACAAAAAATCATTGTATCAATTTTCCTATTTTCTTGACATGTGCATTTGTGGTCTATTTCTATCTCTTCCTCAGGGGCGAACAACTTCAAACCTTGAGCCAACCATTTTTCCCAATCTGCCTGAGAAAATTCTAGGGATAGGCAGCTTGAAACAAACACAAAACAAATCAAAACAAGAACACATTGTTTTTTAAAATGGTCGCCCATTCTCTCACCTTCCCTTAGGGGCAAGCAATTTCACTTACCCCGAAGCTTCAGACGTTCCCCACACGGGCTGCCAAATGCCGCAGTCTGGCTGGGCACAAATCACGAGCCACTGAAGCAGTTACAAACTTTATTTTTGAAACTGCAGGAAAACACTTCACACAGCTCCCGGGGAATCCTCCCGAACGCCACGCAGCTCGTCCAGGAACCCCCCGCCGGAACTCTCTCTCCCGGAAATCCCTCCTCCTGCACTTCCCCAACCAATGGGAACTCTCGGGGAATCCCCGGAAATCCCCACGAGAACTCCAAAATAGTGCGAGAACTCAAAAGTTGCGGCAGAGGCGGATAGTAATGCCTCGCCTGTCAATCAATACTGTTGGCAAAATGCCAGGGGCCATACAGACTCAGCCGTGGCTCTCAGCACTTTGATATAATGAGAACAACTAAGAATAGAGCAGGGAGGAAGAGCAGGAGGAAAAGATCAACTTTAAACAGAGACATGAGGTGGGAGGGAAAGGGAGAGAAAAGGGAAATTGCATGGAAATGGAAGGAGACCCTCATTGATATACAAAATTACATATAAGAGAATTTGAGAGGGAAGGGAAAAAAAACAAGAGAAAGAATTAAATTACAACAGATGGGGTAGAGAGAGAAGATGGGAGGGGAGGGGAGGGCGGATAGTAGAGGATAGGAAAGGTAGCAGAATACAACAGTTACTAATATGGCATTACGTAAAAATGTGGATGTGTAATTGATGTGATTCTGCAATCTGTATTTGGGGTAAAAATGGGAGTTCATAACCCACTTGAATCATATGTATGAAATATGATATGTCAAGAGGTTTGTAATGTTGTGAATAACCAATAAAAAAAAATAAAGTGTTTTAAGAAATAAAATAAATAAATAAATAAACAAATAAAATATTACCCTGCTTTATTGCATTCCTGAGAGGGGGAAAAAAATACATGTTGATCGGTAACACTCAAATCTCAGAGATAATACATGTTTTTACTGCTAAGAAATTAGTTTAAAAGCCCTGGTAATTTCATACAATGGAACACTATGCAGTCTTCAAAAGGAATAAGGAAAATCTTTATATACAGTGCTGTGGAATGATTGCCAAAGCATATTATTAAGAGAAGAAAAGCAAGATACAAAGGAGTGTAAGTTATTTAAAGTACGCTACTTTTTCTGTAAGAATTGGGGGTGGGAAGAATACAAATATTAATGCTTATTTTTAATATTAATGAAATTATCCAAAAACTTAATATGATTACCTCTGGAGGAAAGAGAAAGCAGGGGTAGAGGCTTGATTTCTCAGACATGTGTCTTGTTCATAATTTTGACTTTGGAACTATATAATGTTTTATATAATCAAAAAACAAAATTAAATTTAAAAAAGATGGATTTCCCAGGCGAGGTAAAATATGCATGCTTCAACCTTTTCCCACACTGGATACAACTATAAAACCTAGACAGAGTGAATGGGCACTTATTTGAAAGCTCTTGTAATTAACAGCTGGTATTATGAGAATTGTAAGCACCCCTGAGTTGAAGACAATTTGCCATCTTTCCCTGCAGTATCCCCCACTTGAACTCACCACAGCCACTGTAATGCAGACAGGAAGCCAGGAGATGTCTGCTAACTCTGGTTTGAGGGTCTGAAAAGAGTTCTGCTTGAAGCTCAAAGGAAAATGCAAATCTGAAGTGTCCCCCCCTTCCACTTCCTTCTCTGGCTCCAATCACTGAGGTGATAAGTCTGCAATAGCTAAGTGAACTCAGTTGTTAAAGGGACCCTTCCTCCACCGTAGGTGGAGCTGCAGTTCTAAAAGCACCAACAAAGGCAGGTTGCTTTTGTCTTTCTTCCCCTCCTCTTGCAGCAGAACACGGACTAAATCACAGAAGTCCTGGCAGAATATAACCAAGCAAGGTACTAGAGCCCCACGTCCCTAGCCAGAGAACCAAAAAAAAAAGAAGTCCTAGAAACCAAAAAGTACTAGAAAAAGAAAGTAAGGAGCTCAAAAAAACAAACTCATAAAATCATTTTTATGAATGACAGGTCTCACCCTCAAGCCACACACACATAGATCCACTCCTAACTAGCATACCAAAGACCTCAAAAACTGACCTAACAGATAAACAATATCCAGGCTACAGACTGACCACTGAATGGCACATACCCACCAGCATATCCAAAAAGCACTATAAAGATTGTGCAAGCTGATTGGAATTGCACTTATTGGAATTATAACCCACAAAAGTCAAATTCAAATTTGCATCCTGAACCTAACCAGGTCTTTGCTTGCTTAAAAATAAATATTCTCATGGAATTCAAAGAAGACACTCAACTCTTAAAGGTAATGTAATGCTAAAAATGTTTAAGTTACAATCCAAAATTACTCAGCTCATAAAGACATAGAAAATTAAAGTCACACCAAAAAAAAAAAAAAAGCAATCAATAGATACCAACACCCATACTATTAGCATAGGTTAGTCAAAATCACAATAGGTATATTAAAATGGGGTACCAAAAACAGTCAAATGATTTTGAATATAAAATATTGGCTGGCATAAGCATATAATTTGTTTTTCTTCCTACAAAATATATCTAGCTCTTCTAAAAGAAAGAAGTTCTTTTCATACCTCTTTCTACAAGAAAAGATAACTCAGAGGCAATAAAAATTCTCAATGTTTCAGATTATAGTCTCTAAATATCACTGCCCAATTAAAACATCAGACAATTTGAAGTAATAGCTGATTTCAGTTCTAGACTGCTGTTCAAAAAAAAAAAAAAAAAGCTTAGTGTCTTCCTTGTGCCTGAAAATTAGGAGACCATGAGAAATGACTGGTAACGTATTAAAAGAACATAGGTTAACAACTTGAAGGGGCCAAAAATGGAAAAATTTGATCAGCCAAAAATGAAAAATTACTTCAATAAATCAAAGCACACCAGAAGTATGTATATATTAACTAATTATACTGACAATTGATAAAGAAATGGAAAGAATCCGGCATTATTCCCATCTTCCCAGAGGGGTCATGTTGCGGGTTTGATAAAATAGATAACTAAGGAAAGATCTTCTTTATAGAAGATTCAGTTAATAGTTGCAAGAGAAACAGCAATGTTAGAATTCAATTCCCAAAGAGATACTGAATTTGAGAAACAGTCACCAATGGCTGACAAACCACTAGGTACAACACATTTGTTGGAACTACAAAGCAGGGATTAAATAAAAACCATCTGAAACAATTTCATCAATCTTATCATTAGAGATAACAAGATACATGTGCCTCCTTGTGTGGTGCAATAAGTATAAAGCACTATTGATGAAATGTTAATTTCAAAGGGAAAAAAAAGATTTTGTTTTGTTTTTGGTATCAGGGATTGAACCCATGGGGCACTTAACCACTGAACCACATCCCCAGCCCTTTTTTATTATTTTTTATTTTAAGAAAGGGTCTCCTAACTTGAGTTGCTGAGGCTGGCTTTGAATTTGCAATCCTCCTGCCTCAGCCTCCTGAGCCACTGGGATTACAAAGCGCCACAGCAACCAGCTGAAAAGGATAATTCAATCAAGAGTCCCTATAAAACTTCATCAACAGAAAATCCATGGAATATAGGAGTAGGAATAGGTAAAATGATACCAGGAGAAGCAATCGGCAAATCCAGAACTTGAGGAGAATTATATATGACAAACGACCCAATGTGTTCAACAAATAAATAGAAGGAAGAAAAGTGGGAAAAGAAATGAAAAGAAGAGGAAACTTAGGAAACACAATAAACAAAAGCAACACATGAGTCTTTTTAAGATCCTAATTTCAACAAAGTAAAAAGATATTTTTTAAACAATGGGCAACAACAGAACATAGACTGGGTGTTAAATGATATGGAAGAATAAACGCTAAATATGTTAGGCATGTTAATGTTCTCGTGGTTTTGTTTTTAAATTTTTCTTATGTATTAGAGAAACATATTTAAGTATTTATGTATGAAATTATTTGATGTCTCGGATTTGCTATAAAATCCTCCAGATGTATTCAGGCATTATTTATGCATTAAAATACATTAAAAAGTAAATAAAATTTGACACTCCATATTGATTTTGTAGCACTACCCAAAAGAAAGAACTGTTTGATCTTGGTAAATAAGTACCTCATAACATTCCATGTTTCACACCAAATTTCAGCTGGCAGTAGCTTGTTCTGTACTAGACACGTATAATACATGTCCGGTCAGGCACTAGTATTTCTGAACTTGTACACAAAACTATCTGAATTATATCCAATGCACCCCATCCTTTCCAGGTAGAATGAAAAGATGATGCAGATCACTAGGGATATTCTTGGGGATTTTGGAACAAACCCTCTGGCTGATTTTTCCCATTATGCACCACATTACTCCTTGTGGTCAACAGAATTCAATCATGCTGAATTGCTAAGACTTGCTTACATTTCCTCACACCGGGTTCAGAGAGCATAAGGACCAATGTGTCACAACCAGATTAATTCAATCTTCCCTCCAGAGCACCCTCAGGGCACCACAGCCTCTCTATATAATTAAAGAAAATTTAGACAAACATCTAAAGATAGCCTCAGAATGAAGAAAGCAATCACTATCCTTCAGTGACTGCATTTCCATGTAGTCACCTAGTATTTCAGAGCCACTAGAATAAGAAATGCACAGTATTGGCTAAATGAGCAATGGGTTCCTATGTTAATGGAGTTTGAGAGTAATTTTAATCCCTGCATCTGCCACAGAGATGTTAAAGGGATTACTGCAGCCTTCTTTGAAGAACGATTTAGTTAAAGCCTTGCTCATTTCTGGTCTGTTTTTGTTCTTCTGCCCAGTGCCAACTGTTTGCACTCCATGCACTCATCTTCTGTCAAGTGATCAAAATAATCAGAGGGTCCTTACCTATCAGAAGGCTCTGTCTTTCAAATTAGTAAAGTAATTCTCAGGTTGTCATACACCTTTGCTGACAGATTTATGTACTTCTGTTTAAATTCCACATGCTGAGGCCTGAAATAATAACATAATTGAAAGCTTAGTTTTAATCCCAAAAATCATTTACAAAAACATTAATGGCCCTAACCTACTCTTAGCAAAGCAATTTACAATAATATTAACTACCTCCACTTGAAAAAAAAATCATTACTGCTTAATTACTGATCCTCTACTCTGTATTGATCAAATTTGAAGCCACACTTTTTCAGGAACTGAAAAATCAATTGGATATTGATTAGACATTCTAATATAAATAATATTTCAAAATATATCTGATGCTTTGAGAACAAAATTCATAGAGGATAATTTTGGTACCCAGTGATCTTATGAGGTGAAAATTCAAACAAATTTTTATCCTTCTTCAAGAATTTAAAAATGTTGATTGTTGTAAGATTCATAGTTTCAACAGCCCTTATATTCACTGAACAAAATAAGAGCTGATTCTTATAAGTTTTTCTTGGTATGTTTATTTAAGTATATTACATTCACTCTAAAATCAACCTTACATCCCACCTAAACAGTTCTGTGAATGTGAGAAATGTCAGGCAAGCTTGTACAAATTTGTGTGTGTGTGTGTGTGTGTGTGTGTGTGTGGAAGCATTTATGAAGAGTGATTAGAAATCAATCAATACCAATTTTTTTCCAATCCCAGGATTCATTGTCCTCATTATGACTTTACCAGTAGATATGGTTACCCACCTGTTTCAGGAATGAAACTGAAACACAGCCACTTTGTTTTTGTTTTTTTTTTCCAGGTCCTCAGTTTCCCATACCTTTTTGAATCTGAATCCACTGAAAAGGTTAAGTTGGTTTTTCTGGAATACTGATCTTAAAGATGAAAATTCCTTTGCAAGAACTTCACAAAACAGGTTTAATGCAGGACAACCATTGGCCTCTGCTTTTCCCTCCCTTTTCCGTACACTGCTTCACTTTTCTCCGAGTTAGAGATCAAATCTTTATCTTATTGGAGGTGTACGAATAAGAAACTACAGGAGAGTCCATAGTTGCAATATTAAAACAGACTTTGCTTTTCGATACTCTTCTACCAAGAACTATGAGTGGAGTTGCCTCAACTATCACCTCAGGCGTCACTCTGTGTCTCTGATTTTCTCTTACTTATTCTGTTCATTCCTGTCTTAGTTCCAAAATTATTTTTCCTGTTGTTTCTATTTTTCTTCTCTTTTAATCTCCTTTTCCCACTCCTCTCCTTTAACTAGTCATCAGTAATATTATTATAACTCATTATTCCTTCTCCCTAATATTTTTTCTTATTCTGTGTTCCCTTTCCAACTAGTTTCAAGTAGGTCATAAAATCTCCAGATGAAAAATCCACACGTCTCCAGGCTCCTGCTGCTTTCTCACACAGGGCTCAGACACAGTCACACAGCCATGTTCCTTCTGCCTCCTAAATCTGTTTAAATCTGAAATAGCCCCACTTCCCCCTTTGCACTGCCAACTCTTTCCTGCCTAGGCAACTGCAACGCAGTCTTAATTCATATTTCTGCTTTCTTTCTATTAGATAACAAATGAAATCTAATCCAGACCTGCCCCCCTGCAACAAGCCATTTCTTTTTTTGTTTTATTTTATTTTTTATTTGATCTAATTAGTTATACATGACAGTAGAATGCGTTTTTACACATCATACATACATGGAGTATAACTTCTCATTCTCTGGTTGTACATGATGTAGAATCACACCAGTAATCATATATGTACATGGGGTAATAATGTCTGATTCATTCTACTATCCTTTGTATACCCCATAACCCCTCCCCTCCCCCTTCATTCCCCTCTGCCTAATCCAAATACCACTATTTTTCCCTAGTTCCCCCACTTATTGTGGATTAGCATCCACATATCAGAGAAAACTTTAGTCTTTTGTTTGGGGAATTGGCTTATTTCACTTAGCATGTTATTTACCTGCAAATGCCATAATTTCATTTTTCTTTAAGGCTGAGTAATACTCTGTTGTGTATATATACCACAACTTATTTATCCATTCATCTGTTGAAGGGCATCTAGGTTGGTTCCATAGTTTGGCTATTGTGAATTTGAGCTGCTATAAACATTGATGTGGCTGCATCACTGTAGTGTGCTGATTTTAAGTCCTTTAGGTATAAACTGAGGAGTGGGATAGCTGGGTCAAATGATGGTTCCATTCCAAGTTTTCTGAGGAAGCCATTTATGAAATCATTTATAAGTCAAGTTTCTGCCATGTTTAAAATCTTCCAGTTCTTCCAAATTTTCCACTTTCATTTTCATGGAATTCAGTACAAACTGTATCCCAGCAATATCTATGCCCATGACATTCAACTCCTCCCAGTGTTCCACCCTCCCCAATCACAGGCATACCTCTACACTCTAGGAATCTGAAGTCTGTTTCCTTTTCATACCTCCATCTCTTTGTCATGCATATGCATATCCCTCCCTCCACGGCATTACAATATTACTGCTTTGCTTTACATATACCAGTATTATGCAATTTATCACAACGTATTATAATTGTATATAAGTACAATAACTAAAATTATAAGTATCTATCTGTAGACTGATTTCCTTGAAAATGAAAACTAAACTTAGATATCTTTGTACACCTGGAAGTTAACATCATACCTGTTCATTGTAAATACCTGATAGTTATTTGTTGAACGCCTTCTTCAAGAGAGAAAAGCTCTAAACGTTTTGCTACTTGTTAAATCCAGTGGCACTCTCAACTTGAGTCTAGGCTGTATTCACTGTGGGAATCCAGACTCCTAGCTGGTAGGATAGATTTGAAAAAAGCCTATGCACAAGGGAAAATTCAGAAGCCTCCTAGGAATCTACTCAAATTATGCCAATGCTTAGTCTAAGGCTTATCTGGAAAAGTCTGGTAAACTTGAGGGATGATCTGACAAGTATCTGTTTGCAGTGGATCAGAAGTGTCTCCTGAAGGGGACTAATTAAAAGGAAGATTGACTTGAAATGCCAGAAGGAAGTGGTGATTACGGGTGTACTATCGTTCACTCCATTCCCAGGAAAATCCTTAGAACACCCTGTAAACAGACAGAGAGCAAGCATGTTCACCCAAAATACTGTAAACCATAGAACAGCCACAGTGCTCTAAGACCCTCTAAGAGAGAGTGTAAGGCAAGCGGGAGAGAGCATGTCTCCCCGCCACTTCTCTGAAGTGCAATCTCCACTGGCCTGGTCATGGCAGACAAAATCATTATACACCAGCAACACCCTAGTCTGTACTACAGGGCAACACAGACTGCTCAAACCCAAGACACGGTGATCTCTAGTAAGCAGTCGTAGCAGCTAGCAGTGGTAGGCTAACAGTAAACAGAGTTTCAGGAGGGGCCAAGGTGTGTCAATTTATAGCAGCATCATAAGACACATCCAGGGAATTCCTAAATATGCTCGAAAAGGAAGGGTATTTATCATCTGAATAGGGACAAGTTGAAAATGCAAGGGTTTATTAAAAACAACCAAAATAATATAATTTTAAACTTTAGTTTATTAATAAGTGCATTTTGACATAATGCTGCTCTTGTAGTTCTTTTTAAAAGCCACTCTCAAAAGAAAAACTTTTTCCTAAAAAAGAATAACATTAAAAATAATGTAAACAAAACAATTATCCTTGAATATATTCAAAATCTTTTAATCAGCTCTTTATGTATTTCTAATATCATGTCAATAGTTTTTTTAAAGAATGTATATTTTCAGAATGGTCCTCTTAAGTTTTTTATATGCAATTGTCTGCACTCATTTCAATATTGCATTTTATGACTAGTAAATTTGGAACAGGTGAGATCTAAAAGCACTGTTGGCAATATTTTGACTGAGAAGATACTCTTTAGATAGGCACTGAGGGATCTAGAAAACTCAGGAGAAAAAATTCTCTAGATACAGAATATTCTACATTATAATTTGGGCTTTTGTATTTCAGTGTTTAAATATATCATCCCAATCATTTTTACTCTTGTTCACACTATTTTTTTGATGCATCATAGTTGTACATAATGGTGGGATTTGTTGTTACATCTTCATGTTTGTTCACACACAGTATGATTCTTTACCTCCATTTTGAATCCTTTCTTCAAAAATATTTTACAAGAAAAGCTTTTCTCTGTTTATTGTGAACATTTCATAGGTTATTGGTGCTGTAAAATCACAGCACCCATAAATTTACTTAATTTCAATAAAGAATATAAATTAATTCAATTTTTTAAAAATCATAATTCAGTCAAAATATTCTTCCCACCAGTCAAGATTGTCAAAAGCACAATTATAAAATTTCAGAATTAAATTATGTACACCATTTGATATCTTGTTTAGTTTGTTCAGTTTGTTCATTGCTCATGTAAGATAAATTTTGGAGTCTTCCTGATTGAGGGGAAAAAAAGGCAACTGTACAGGCCAGGAGAGAACTGGCTGATTCAAAAAGTAATCAACAGTGTCAAATATTTTTCCCACCACCATCCCAAAGAGAAAAAAATTCTCCATTCCTGTCCACATACATTTGATTTTATCAGCTCTGCATGCTGTCTTTGAAAGAAAGGCAATAGTTACATTGAGTCTAGAAAGGTTGAGAAAAGAGAATTATCACTGACTCTGCTTTCAGATATAAACATGTATTTAAGTGTGACCTCTGGTCATAGCATGTGGATCTCCTACATAATTAGAAAAGATCAACTCAGAAAGTAGGTATATGAAGACGGCGTCTGCCAAATTCATACAGGCATATTCTAATGCAAATATTGATAATACTTTGTTTTTTTAAAAATAGGAAATCTACAGGAAATGCTGAACAAGATAGACACTAATATAACAACCATAAACTTTGACTACATTTCACAGTAACCATGATAGCTATCCTACTTAAAAGAGAACTTTCTGGAAACTGGAGACCCTAAATTAAAATTAGTAAATGAGAGGAGTAAAAAAATAAGAGTCAAGAATTTGTGAATTGTTTCCTAATCTGATTTTTGATTGATGTCAAGGATGGTTTGAATTGAACAAATTATATTACTAAAATATTATGCAGATTTCTCTGTAAAGTAAGCACTAAATTAAGTTACTGTGCATTTTTTTTAAAATTCCACCTAAAGATAGCAGCTTTCAGAGAAAGCAAATTTTCTAATCTCAGACCAGTTATATAATGCATGTGCTGGGGGCAAGGGTTAAAATTCCCTGGTATTGTGATAATCTGGATCCGTACAAATCCTCTTCTCCTAAGGGAAAATATAAACTGAAATTCTTTTCAATTTAGTCTTTTGTATACTCCAGAATCAGAGTTTGAAGCAAGAACCTTGAAGCACCCTTTATTAAGAGACGGTCACTCCCTAAGAAGTCTTGGTCTTGTCTACACACTAAACAACTTATTCATTACACACATTCAACATCAGAGGATCCGATGCTCTTGCTTCATCAAATCCCATGCTCTGCCCCACAGCCAGCCTTCTCCTCAATTGGCATCTATATCATCTTCATAACTAGGCTATAAACCCTTGTGGGTAGCATACAGTCTTCACTTGGTCCTCTCTTCTGTCACCCAATTCTTTCCTCTTGAATAAAGTGAGTGCTCAATAAATTCTCTTGAGTGGAACAAATCATTATTAATTAGTGAAACTTGCTATGGAATTGAAGCTTCATCTCTCTTCAAGAGAAGGAAATAAAATGATTCAGTGGCATATCCTTGATCTTACAGTCAGAGTAAATAATCTCACAGTATAAAAATAAACTCAAAATAACTCTGGTTTGTGTGTTTTTCTAGCTGAAAAGAAAAAAGATCCACTTTGGGTAGGAAATATAAATTAAGTAGTTACAGTGAAAAATATAATAGTATCTTCAAATGTTTTTTTCTTATGCTACAGAAACTCAACAATTTATTAATTTATTTATTTATGTGCGGGGGATCAAACTCAGGGCCTTACACTTATTAGGCAAGTGCTCGACCACTCAGCTACATTCCCAGCTCTTCATAAAATCTATATATTATTCATATATAATTTTAAAATTGAAATGCAATTTTCAACTCTAAAATATTTTGTATCTTTAATTAGGTTTCAACATTATGTTCTTTTTTAATTTAATTCTACTATATCCTTAAGGGACACTAATATAAATACAAGTAGGATGTAAAAAGGGAGACACCACGCACATCAAAGGCAACTAACTGCCTTGATTTACTACTGAAATGCTAAAACATAATCAAATACAAATTAGTAGGAGAGCTTCCTTACAAGGGCAGAAAGAGAATATCCCAGACATAGGATCTGAATTCTAAAATTGATTTGAGATAAGTTCATTTACCCGGAAGGGGCAAACATCTTCATTAGCCTGGAAAATACAATGCATTTATGTGATTGCGAAGTATTTGTATGGCTTACTTGTAAGCCTGCTCTCAACTTCTGTACTTGTCATGCCTGCTTATTGTTAAATAGTATTACTGAGAGGAGGAAAAAAAAAGTTTATGCTCTGGGAGTTTCTTGCTACAAAAGCTCTCCTCTGGTTAATGAACAATTAGTATAAACACAGCTTCAGATGGTGTTCATGTCTTAGCCTTAGATGTTAATTTTCTGTTTGTTCACTCATTCATTTAAAATATACATTTAGTTTAAGTAAACAAACATGACTTAATCTTAGATTTTGCACTTGAGCTATTTATAATCTAGTTTGATGAAAAGTAGACAGTAACATAAAGTATAAAGGGGTAATTATGAATTAAACACTTCCAGAAATGATAACCAGTCTCTGGTTGAATTTACATTTCATTTAACTAGTTCCTCTCAAAGCAGCCAGTCATTCCTCACATTTTTATTGTAAGTACTATAGTCTAATTTAAGATATTAGTCCCAGCAGCATAGAGATCATAATAGCTTAACAAAAGAATTCCATAATGCTCTATTATTACAGCCGGAATTCATTGAGCTCAGTGTAGGTAGCACCTTGCTAGAACTGGGACAACTGTGCTTTTTAACAATTTCAGAAATTTAGGTAAGCTCTTATTGTCATTATTTGCTTTTTTGTTTTTGTTTTTATTTTTTGATCTTCCTTAAAAAAAAAACCTACTCCAAGTTTAAGGGTAACAGAATACAAACATTGAATTTAAAAGCTCAAATGGGTAGTAGCACCCAAAACCTAGCTACATTTAATAATTTGTTTCACTATTTTTAAGTGCATAAATTGTGTTACTTTGGATTAGGCAGCAGGGAGTGAAAGGAGGGGAGGGGTATGGCAGTAGGAAGGGTAGTAGAATGAATCAGACATTATTACCCTAAATACATATATAACTACATGACGAGTGTGATTCTACATCATGCACAACCAGAAGAATGAGAAATTATACTCCATTTATATATGATGTGTCAAAGTGCATTGTACTCTCGTGTGCAACTAATTAGAACACATTTTAAAAAAGAAAAATTGGAACAATATAGATAGAACTAAGTTCCCTTTGACTACCACTGCAAGCCTCATACTCAAGCCTCATACTCACCATTGAGATATAACAAGTCATCAGTCAGTACGAGTCACTCTTCAACGATCATTGCCATGTGTCTATAATAGTAGAAAAATAAAGACGTTGCTCATTAATTCAGGAACTGAAATGCCCATCCCATGAATTCTCCATAGCAATGGAATTGAAGGAGAGAGAAAGTTAGTTAGTATGGTTATAGTGAGTACTGTGGCACACATCTCCTGTTGTGCAAGATTTTCCTATTGTGTATATCTGGAAGTGGAATGCCTGGGTCCTAGATCGTGTGCCTCTGCAACCTCATAGGTATTGCCAAACTAGTCTTCAAAGCATGATGGCTTTCATATTCCCTTCAGCTCGACTAAACTTTAGACAGCTTTCTTCCTGACTGTAGCCCCCTAATTTTCTCCTTCCTAAAGCATCCTCTTTAGAAATTTAGATTTGCAAATTTTTTTTTCTTCTTTAGAGAAGTAAGTCTTCTTAAAATCTTTGTTTTACCATGCAAGAGTGCCAGTTTTACACACCAAGTATGTCTTTTTCAAAGAACTGAGATCCGTTATTTTTAAAATTTAATCATCAAGAAAGACAGAACCCCTATCTTCCAGTTTCTGTGGGAGGTTAAGTGCCTAAATCCAATAAGTGACAATTAGCAAACACTGATGATCTAATAACATTGACCAACTTTACATCAATAAATTCACCATAGAGCTTCAAACTCCTCTAGCCTTTTGTCTCATGGGAGTTATATTCACCCTCTCCCCCAAATTGCAATCATTCTAAATATATTTTTCATTATCTGTTGAAATTGTCTGGTGCAATTTTTCCTTGACAAATATAACCTAATTAGTTAATATCCATTTTCCTCACCATTAGCAGTATTCAGGAGTTTCTATTTTACTATAAGTGGCCAACAAATATATGAAAAAATGTTTGATTTCCTCCACAATCAAGGAGATGCAAATGAAAACTACACTGAGATTTCATCTCACCTCAGTTAGAATGGTAATTACTGGTTTTTTATTTCCTTAGATTAAAAAAGTAAATGTAATGTTTAAAAAAAGAGTTCCTATTTCACATGATTATTGATAAATCATAAGATTTAAAAATTTTTGCCAATTTTATATGCATGAAATGGTATCTTATTTCAATATTACTGATTTACCAATAAACTACTAGTATCTTTTTAAATGTTTATTTCAAGTTCAGTTTTTCCTCTGTAAACTCCCTGTATATGTTGGACCCATTTTATATGTTGTTGCTTTTGTTTATTGATTTGTAGTTCTTTATTTATCCTGTTTACTAATCCTTGACAGCTATTTGTCTCAAATACAATCTAATCTATCCTAACTTAATGACTGAACCTGTCATATTCTCAATACGATCCCTCCATATGAATTCCAAACTACTAAGACCTTTTTCAGTACTATGGGTCATAAAATTTAGGTAGCAGCCACATAAGACTGACTTAGGACAGAAGAAATAAGAAATTGGTAGGTTATGGTTTAGATAGGAGGTGTTTTCCAAAAGCTCCTGGGTGATAATTACAGACAGGTGGGGTGTGGCCAGAAGGGTGAGTCACTGGGGGTGTGCCCCAGAAGGGTTCATTTTTCCTGTGGCCCCTTCCCCCTCTCCTTCTCTGTTCCCTGGTTGCCATAAGGTGATCAGCTTCCCTCTGTCACACCCTTCCATCATGATGTGCTGCCTCATTTTGGGCAAAGAGCAATGGAATTGGCCCACCACAAAAACCGAACCTCTGTAACCATGAGCCAAAATAAATTTTCCCTCCACTGAGATGTTCTTTGATTTTGGTCACAGTAACAAATGCTGACTGACACAGAAATCAGTACCAAGAAGTGGGGTCATTGCTGTGAATAGCCTGACCATGTGGTTCAGAAGCCTTTGGAGCTGTTTTGTGGAAGGAGTTTGGAAGAGTTTCAAGATGTGGGCTGGAAAAGCTTTAGAATGTTGTGAGAAGAGCTTAATGGGCAATTCTGGTGGAAGCACAGAAGATTAGAATGTCAATAAGAATGCAGACTATTGAGGTTTCAGAGGGAAATGGCAGCTCATCTTATAATCTGGCAAAGAACTTGTCTACTTTTTGCCCATGTCCTGAGACTTTGTGTGAGACTGAATTTAAAGGAGAGGGAATAATTAATCTAGCAGAGAAAACTTCACAACAGCACAGAATTCTGTCAGTGGCATGGATATTGCTGGCAGCTGTTAGCCAGGTTTTCTGTGAGAATAGGAAGTAGAAAGCAGAGCAGAAGGATTTTTAAAACTTGCAACTTGGCCAGAAAAGTGTGTGTAAAACTGAGACCAAGGAACTTGCACTTGTTAAGGCAATTACAGCCACTACAAAGAAACTATGAACTTGGCACAGAGATGATAGAAAAGATGGCTTGAGAGCCTCTCAGGAATTGGCAAGACTACACCCAATGCAGGTTAAAGGGTCTAGAAGGAAAACTTGCTTTGAGAAGAGATTATGGGGATGCCCTGCTTGCACAGGGGACCTCCAGAATTTGTTTCACTGGGCTCTGCCACCCAGATACTCAGACGCTGCTACAGACAATATCAGAGGAACCAGCTATTGCAGATATGTGGTGCTGGTTCTGCAGGAACACACAATGCTGGGGTTTCTACCATTTCAAACGCAGGCCTGGAAGTCCAGGAAAAGTATAGTAAGGTCAAAATCCCTGCATGCTGCCCCTGAGAGGACGATGCATGAAGCTCTGAAGGTGAAACCAAAGTTGGAATGGAAAACCCAAGAATTGAGAGAATGAAGATGGCGGTGGGTAGGAAGGTAGCTCCCCCATTACCTGCACCACTACACTAGCAGTGAGTTTAGAACAGCCGGATGCTGTCTTGTCAGGAATATCCAGCGAAATTGGTCTACAATGAAACTTAAGGGAAGAGTTTGAGCATCTGAGGGGCAGCGTCGTGGCTCAGACGTGAACCCAAGCCACCCCCTGCGTGGAGGTACTGGCTAGCTGAACAGTAACCCGCCGCAGCAGGAGGCGATTGAGCGCTGCGGAGAGCCTTCCAGCAGCTCAGAGAAACGGAACTTCAGATCCTGTGAGGATCTGCCAACCGCACCTCCACAGGACACCAGACCGAGATCTGAAGTTAGGACTTAAGAGAGAAACAGCCCAGATCCATCCTCCTCACCGGACACCCCAGCGAGGAAACGGGTGGCCACCATACTGGAGAACTGACGTCATCAGCGTTGGGCAGATCAGATCCCACCAAATCGAATTTGGCGACAGAACAGGTGTGTGACCCTCAGCCTCCCCCTCCATACAGCTGGGATAACTCAAAGAATCTCTCCCCAGCTCTCCGTGGGTGTGAATATCAGAGCCAATGGAAACAGAAAAGGCACCTGACCTCCAACTCCACCCCCCCTCCCAAAGCAAGGAAAACCGAAACCTTTTTCGCCAGCTCTGGGGGCATGGCTATCGGTTTCCAACTCCCACGCTCCACAGCCATGAGGGCTGGGTGCATAACAAAGAGAGCATCCAGTCACTCAAGAGGGAAATCCAGGAAACTGCATGCCCAGAGCGTAGCTAGAACTGTGGAGAAGTGCCCCAGTAAGTGGGGCCTGGCAGGCAGGAGAAGCGAGGGGGCTAGAAACCAGGAGCAACCCTAAGCGACCGGGATTAGAGAGACACACGGCTGGGGAGGGAGAGCCACCTCACAAGGATTGCTTCCTACATCCTGAGGACAGAGACTTAGCCCGGAAAGCACAGCTCCACCTACTGGAAGAGAAGAAAATAGAACTCTAAGAGTGCATTTTTTAAATTTTTTTTTCTTTTCTTTTTCTTTTTTTCTCTTTCTTTCTATTTCTTGTTTCCTTCCTTCCCTTTCCCCTACCTTTCCTCTCAAGCATTATTACTTCTATTACATGTAATTTACTAAATGCAAATAGGTGAATGTTCCGAGGCTGTCTATAGTGCTCCTAAGTACTTAGCTACCCCCAAATACTCCTGTCTATTCTCCTATTAATATCCCCCTTCATTAGAGCAATCCTCCAAATTAGCTAAGATATAGTAACCCCCATACCATCACATCTTTCCACCTAAACATAAAGCCGTAAGACCAAACCTCAGTTCTCTATATACCATCAGAATCTGTATGCCTTTTATGAAACTAATGAATTTACTTTAAATTACAATTAAACCGAACATCTCTAGACATTGTCTGCCATCACAAAGGAGAGATCCCAGAACTATACAAAATCAAAACAAATTTATAGGAGAAAATAATAACACAGCAGTCACACAGAGCTGGAAAGAAACGCTAGCATCATGAAAAACAAGGAAGAAAAGGAACACAAACAATTCAGGACAGCTTAAATTTACAGGAGATTCTAGAGGCAGCAGAGAGATGATCAGATAAAGATTTCACGACATATTTGCTTCAGTTGGTATAGAGTCTTAAGGAGGACATTAGACAGCAAATGCAAACAATGAAAGATCACTTCAACAATGAATTACATAAACAAATCCAAGAGGCAAAAGAACAACTCTACAGGGAGATAGAGGTTATACAAACAAATCAAACAGAAATCCTAGAAATGAAGGAAATTATAAGCCAAATTAAAAACTCAAATGAGAGTATCACCAGTAGAGTAGACCAAGTAGAAGTCAGTACATCAGACAAAGAAGACAAAATATATCATCTCGAAAAGAGTCTAGTCAACTCAGAACAGCTGGTAAGAAATCATGAACAAAACATCCAAGAGATATGGGATATCATAAAAAACCAAACTTAAGAGTCATTGGGATAGAGGAAGGTATAGAGGTCCAAACCAAAGGAATGAGCAATCTATTAAATGAAATAATTTTAGAAAACTTTCCAGACATGAAGAATGAAATGGAAGTCCAAATCCTAGAAGCCTAAAGGACACCAAATGTACAAAACCACAAGAGACCCACACCAAGACACATTATAATGAAGATATCCAACATACAGAACAAGGAGAGAATATTAAAAGCTACAAGAGAAAGGAAATAGACTACATTTAGGGGTAAACCAATTAGGTTAACGGCTGATTTTTTCATCACAGACACTGAAAGCTAGAAGATCCTGAAACAACATATTTCAAACACTGAAAGATAATGGGTGCCAACCAAGAATATTGTATCCAGCAAAATTAAGCTTCAGGTTTTACAACGAAATAAAAACCTTCATGATAAAAAAAAAAAAAGCTAAAAGAATTCGCAGCCAGAAAACCAGCACTGCAAAGCATTTTGGGCAAAACACTACACAAAGAGGAAATGAAAAACAACAATGAAAATCAACAGTGGGAAGTAGCTCAGTAAAGGGAAAAAACTAATCAAAGAGGAAAAACAAATCAAATTAAATAGCAAAAATAAACAAACATGACTGGAAGTTCAAACCATATATCAATAGTAACCCTAAATGTTAATGGCTTAAACTCACCAATTAAGCAACATAGGCTAGTAACCTGGATTTAAAAAACAGATCCAACAATATGCTGCCTACAGGAGACTCACCTGATAGGAACAGACATACAAGGCTGAAGGTGAAAAGTTGGGAAAAATCATACCACTCACATGGACCTCGGAAGCAAGCAGGGGTGGCCATACTCATATCAAATAAAATTGACTTCAAGCCAAAGTTAATCAAAAGGGATAAAGAAGGACACTATATATTGTTAAAGGGAACTATTCAACAACAAGACATAACAATCATCAATATATATGCCCCAAATAATGATACTGCTATGTTCATAAAACAAACTCTCCTCAAGTTCAAGAAACAATAGACCACAACACAATAATTATGGGTGACTTTAACACACCTCTCTCACCACTGGACAGATCTTCCAAACAAAAGGTGAATTAAGAAACTATAGATCTCAATAGCACAATTAATAACCTAGACTTAACTAACATATATAGAATATATCAACCATCATCAAGCAGATATACTTTTTTCTCAGCAGCACCTGGATCCTTCTCAAAAACAGACCATATATTATGCCATAGGGCAACTCTTAGCAATTATAAAGCAGTAGAGATAATACCATGCATTTATCTGATCATAATAGAATGAAACTGGAAATCAACGATAAAAGAAGGAAGAAAAACCCCTACATCACTTGGAGAATGAACAATATGTTACTGAATGAACAATGGGTTACAGAAGACATCAAGGAAGAAATTAAAAAATTCTTAGAGATAAATGAAAACACAGACACAACATGTTGGAATCTATGGGACGCTATGAAAGCAGTACTAAGAGGAAAATTCATTGCTTGGAGTTCATTCCTCCAAAAAAGGAAAAAACCAACAAATAAATGATCTCACACTTCATCTCAAAGTCCTAGAAAAAGAAGAGCAAAACAACAGCAAATGCAGTAGAAGGCAAGTAATAATTAAAATCAGAGCTGAAATCAATGAAGTCGAAATAAAAGAAACAATTGAAAACAATGATAAAACTAAAAGTTGGTTCTTTGAAAAAAATAAATAAGACAGACTGTTAGCCATGTTAATGAAGAGAAGAAGAGAGCACTCAAATTACTAGCATACGGGATGAAAAAGGCAATATCACAACAGACACTACAGAAATACAGAAGATAATTAGAAATTATTTTGAATCCTTATACTCCAATAAAATAGAAGATATTGAAGGCATCGATAAATTTCTTAAGTCATATGATCTGCCAAGATTGAGTCAGGAGGATATACACAACTTAAACAGACCAATATCAATTGAGGAAATAGAAGAAGCCATCAAAAGACTACCAACTAAGAAAAGCCCAGGACCGGATGGGTATACAGCAGAGTTTTACAAAACCTTTAAAGAAGAACTAATACCAATACTTTTCAAGCTATTCCAGGAAATAGAAAAAGAGGGAGAACTTCCAAATTCATTCTATGAGGCCAACATCACCCTGATTCCTAAACCAGACAAAGACACTTCAAGGAAAGAAAACTACAGACCAATATCTCTAATGAACCTAGATGCAAAAATCCCCAATAAAATTCTGGCAAATCAGATACAAAAATATATCAAAAAGATCATGCACCATGATCAAGTAGGATTAATCCCTGGGATTCAAGGCTGGTTCAATATATGGAAATCAATAAATGTTATTCACCACATCAATAGACTTAAAGATAAGAACCATATGATCATCTCGATAGATGCGGAAAAAGCATTCGACAAAGTACAGCATCCCTTTATGTTCAAAACACTAGAAAATCTAGGGATAACAGGAACTTACCTCAACATTGTAAAAGCTATTTATGCTAAGCCTCAGGCCAGCATCATTCTAAATGGAGAAAAATTGAAGGCATTCCCTCTAAAATCTGGAACAAGACAGGGCTGCCCTCTCTCACCACTTCTATTCAACATAGTTCTCGAAACACTGGCCAGAGCAATTAGACAGATGAAATAAATTAAAGGCATAAAGATAGGAAAAGAAGAACTTAAATTAGCACTATTTTCAGTTGACATGATTCTATACCTAGCAGACCCAAAAGGGTCTACAAAGAAACTATTAGAGCTAATAAATGAATTCAGCAAAGTGGCAGGATATAAAATCAACACGCATAAATCAAAGGCATTCCTGTATATCAGTGACAAATCCTCTGAAATGGAAATGAGGACAACCACTCCATTCACAATATCCTCAAAAAAAATAAAATACTTGAGAATCAACCTAACAAAAGAGGTGAAAGATCTATACAACAAAAACTACAGAACCCTAAATAGAGAAATAGAAGAAAACCTTAGAAGATAGAAAGATATACCTTGCTCATGTATATAGGCAGAATTAATATCATTAAAATGGCCATATTACCAAAAGTACTCTATAGGTTTAATGCAATGCCAATCAAAATCCCAACAGCATTCCTCGCAGAAATAGAAAAAGCAATAATGAAATTCATCTGGAAAAATAAGAGACCCAGAATAGCTAAAGCAATTCTAAGTAGGAGGAGTGAAACAGGTGGTATAGCGATACCAGATTTTAAACTATACTACAGAG
The DNA here is from genome assembly GCF_047511675.1 of Marmota flaviventris. NCBI lineage: Eukaryota > Metazoa > Chordata > Mammalia > Rodentia > Sciuridae > Marmota > Marmota flaviventris. Next base: position 51,511,855 of record NC_092499.1, on the reverse strand, counting down.
CAATAGTAACAAAAACAGCATGGTACTGGTACCAAAACAGGAGGGTAGACCATTGGTACAGAATAAAGGACACAGAGACCAATCCACAAAATTATAACTACCTTATATTAGACAAAGGTGCTAAAAGCATGCAATGGAGAAAGGATAGCATCTTCAACAAAAGGTGCTTGGAGAACTGGAAATCCATATGCAACAAAATGAAACTGAATCTCTTTCTCTCACCATGCACAAAAGTTAACTCAAAATGGATCAAGGAGGTAGGAATCAGACCAGAGACTCTGCATCTAATAGAAGAAAAAGTTGACCCTAATCTCCATCTTGTGGGGTCGGACTCCAAATTCCTTAATAGGACACCTATAGCACAAGAGTTAAAATCAAGAATCAACAAATGGGACGTATTCAAACTAAAAAGTTTTTTCTCAGCAAGAGAAATAATATGTGAGGTAAATAGGGAGCCTACATCCTGGGAACAAATTTTTACCCCTCACACTTCAGATAGAGCTCTAATCTCTAGAGTATACAAAGAACTCAAAAAGTTAAACAACAAAAAAATAAATAACCCAATCAACAAATGGGCCAAGGACCTGAACAGACACTTCTCAGAGGAGGATATACAATCAGTCAACAAATACACAAAAAAATGCTCACCATCTCTAGCAATCAGAGAAATGCAAATTAAAACTACTCTAAGATACCACCTCACTTCAGTAAGAATAGCAACCATTATGAAGTCAAACAACAATAAGTGCTGGCAAGGATGTGGGAAAAAAGGTACACTTGTACATTGCTGGTGGGACAGCAAATTGGTGCGGCCAATTTGGAAAGCAGTATGGAGATTCCTTGGAAAGCTGGGAATGGAACCACCATTTGACCCAGCTATTCCCCTCCCCGGACTATACCCAAAAGACCTAAAAAGAGCATACTACAGGGAAACAGCTATGTCAATGTTCATGGCAGCACAATTCACAATAGCCAGACTGTGGAACCAACCTAGATGCCCTTCAATAGATGAATGGATTTTTAAAAATGTGGCATTTAAACACAATGGAATAATACTCAGCACTAAAAAATGACAAGATCATGACATTTGCAGGGAAATGGATGGAATTAGAGCAGATTATGCTAAGTGAAGTTAGCCAATCCCTAAAAAAAAATGCTGAATGTCTTCTCTGATATAAGGGGGTGACTCGAAATAGAGTAGGGAGGAAGAGCATGAGAAGAAGATTACCACTAAATAGGGAAGAGGAGAGATGGGAGGGAATGGGAGGGAGAAGGGGAATTGCACGGAAGATGGAAGGAGACCCTCATGGTTATACAAAATACATGTATGATGATGTGAGGGGGAAGAAAAAAAAGAGAGAGAAATGTGTCACAGTTGATTGGGTAGAGAAAGGTGATGGGATTAGAGGGGTGGGGATGGGGGGGATAGGAAGGGCAGCAGAATACAATAGACACTAGTATTGCTGTATGTATATTTACGTGACCATACAACCAATGTGATCCTGCAACCTGTACACGTGGAAAAATGAGAATTCATACCCCATTTGAATCAAATGTATGATATGTCAAGATCATTGTATTGTCATGAGCAACTAATAAAGAAAAAAAAGAAAACCTAAGAATTAAGAGATGTCAGTAATGGGAGCTGTCTGATGAGAAAAACTGGTGGCTGAAGAGAGTCAAGCTAAAAGAGCCTACATGTGATACATTGGCAAGAACAAAGGGAACAGATTACCCAGGTCTTCTAAGGACACATCTCACAGCCATGTGTCCTAGATGCTGTACATGGAGCTATACCTGTTTGCCTGGCGGGGTTTTGGTAGTGTTTGGGTCCCATCCCTTCTCTGTATGCTCATATTCATCCCTTTTGGAAGGGGAATATTTACTCTAAGGACTTTATATTGCCTTTGATATTTTCTTAAAGGAGCGCATAAATAAGAGTTTGCATTTAATCTCAGAGGAGACCCTGGACTTGGACTTTTAGGTGATGCTAGAACTGTTAGGACTATGGGACTTTTGGAGATGGATTAAATGCATTTTGCATTGTGAGACAGACATGAGATTTGGGGAGCCAAGGATGAAATGTTATAGTTTAATATATACCCCCAAAACTTCTATGCTAATGTGGGAATATTGAGAAGTGAAATGATTAGTGTATGAGAGCTGTAACATAAGCAGTCCATCCTAGCTCGAATGGACTGTCTGGGTGGTAACTGTAGGCAGATGGGTCATGGCTTCAGGAGGGTTCATCTTCCGTGTAGTCGCTTTTCCTTTCTATTTCCCAACTTCCATAAAGTAAGAAGCTTGCCTCTGCCATGCCTTTCTGCCATGATATGCTTCCTCAAACTGGACCTAGAGCAATGGAATTGGCCCACAATGAACTGATCCTCTGGAACCATAAGCCAAAATAAACTTTCCCTCCTCTAATTTGCTCTTGTCAGGTATTTGGATCACAGCAACAAAAAGCTGAAATAACATGGGTACAGAGGAGACATAAAGGATGGAGATGGAAATAAAATTTTACAGTTCGGCATAACTTTCAAAGGCCTATCATTCCCTAAGCCAGTCTCTCCTGGGCCTGCACTCCCAAAGTCCTGGAAAATCTATAATCGACCTGTGCTGACTCTTACTTAGTCACACATCCCCCCTAGATGGAGATGGATTAAATGCATTTTGCATTGTGAGATTTGGGGAGCCAAAGGTGAAATGTTATAGTTTAATATAGACCTCCAAAACTTCTATGCTAATGTGGGAATATTGAGAAGTGAAATGTTAAATTTCACTATTGTTAAGTAAAGAGAGACAACATTTTGAGAAAACTTTCATTTAAGGGACTTTCTAGCGTTATCTACTAATCTGGTACTGAAGATCATGTCAATTTAAAGATCCTGAGATTGACCAGACACCATAAACCATCTTGAAATCCCCACACTAATGTCATTCCTATATATTTTCCCATACTCGCCAATCACCAAGTTTCCTTTAAAAGCATATCTGGGAACCCTAAAGACGTACCTTTCACTCTTGTGATTGGCTACTTTGTGAATGTATATCTCATGCTTTACCCCTAAAAGCATCTCTCCAGAAATTTCTGGCATTCTCCCTTTAATAGGTATCTACTTTCCTAAATAAATCTTTCTATGCTTCTGACTGGCACATGCAGAAATTCTTTTCCATCTCATAAGACAAGGACCACACAAGTTTCCCTTCCCTCCAGGAACTCTTGAACCCCTTCTCCAGAGACACCTTTTCTCCTGAGACAAGAACACTAACCACTATTTCACTTAGGGCAAATAACTGACAATCAAGAAATTTATACCCTGTTAAAAATTACCGTTCAAAAGTAGTCATAGTAAAATGGAGGTAATGATCATTCTTTGTTATTGATGCTTGTTTATTTTAACAAACCAGCAATCATCATGCTACAAATTGTTTACAATTGAGATTCCATTGGCTTTTTGCAGTTTATGTGATGTGAATATTCATTTCAGGGAATAAAATGTCTTTAAAATGTGACTCTCTCCAAGTGTTGAAATAAAATGTTTCCAATTTCCAAAAAGTAATTAATAATGCTAGGATTAAGAATTCTAGTACCTCCAGTGATTAATCCTTTATGCAACCAAGAAATGTTCTATAGTCATTGCCTTTTTTGTTATTGACATTTATCCCATTGACTTAGAACCACTATTACCTTCCTGAGAGCTAAACACATTTTTAGCCAAATAACAACTTTTTTATTTTTATTCTTTGCTTATTATTTGAACATCTACCTAAAAGCACGACTTATTTTGATTCTAATAAGATAATTTTTATGTGCCTTTTTGCATTGCAGATTTGTTCCATTGTTGCTGAATGGTTGTTTCTATGGAATTCCAGACACCACAGAATGTAATTCTTTGTACTGAACACTGTCACCAGTTTTAAAAATAACTTTAGATACAAGTTAACAATGATGAGAAAAATGTCAATAAAAATGCCAAGATTTTGGCAACTTTTGGAAAATTTTTTATTCTTCCTCATGCTATATAAAATAGATAAATAGAAAAAATGTTACTGGAAAAGTCAAAGAAAAAAATTTCTCTACATATCACATTTTTAAATTATCACATGGCTTTTGCCTCCCTTACTGTAAGGTTAAATAGTGCCAATTTGAAGACAGAATCTTCTTGGATTTCTTAAGAAACAAACTCTTAGAAATATCAGATAAGCATTAGTTTTCTTGTAGATGTAAAACATTTACCTTGGATTTACTAGTAACTGGGGTATAATAGATAAGTATATCAAGGTTACAAAGTGCTATTTTTGGAAGAGTTGTTTCTTCTGTTTTGACAGCAATTAATTCAAACATGAAGAGTAGGACTAACACTTATATAGCACAGTTCCTTTCCATATTTGATCTCAACTAATTGTCATGTAAAACTGATAAATCATAACTTCAGTTTTACAGATGAAGAATCTGTACCAGAAAACAATAAATAGCTTTCCCAAAGTTACACAGCTAAGATGGAAGAACCTAAATTGACTCTCAAGCATCCTGCATTTGCCATCACCATGAAACACTAGCCCCATAGCTGACCCATGGCAGAACCCATCCTTATCCATCATCAGTCTTTAATAATGGCTTAGAACTCTTGGCTCTGTGGCCAATATAAATTATAAGTTACAACGGACTTGGTTCAGTAATATTAAATTTAAAATAAAATGAATTGTACAAAGAAATGAAAACTTGAAAAGATTAAACCACAGCAAGAACAGTCATTTATTCTCTCAATTTTTCCTGGAGCTGAAAAAGTACTGGATTTTCTTAGCTCAGAAAACAAATGAAGTTGTTCATCATTTTCTCAAAGTCATAAAAGACTTTTCTCAAAGTCACAAAAAACTAATTTCTTTGTATTCACCTACAACACAAACAAAACCCTAGAAGATTTATTGAGAGCAGATTCAAAGACATTCATGGATCTTAAGGTTGGTTTGAAGCTCAAATAGCTGTCAACTTTCTAAACTGCAATTGAACCCTTGGAAATAGAAAACAGCTTCATGTTTGTAAGTCTTCTCTGTGCTTACCATTGCTGGGAACTAGCACATAGGCCAAAGAGCCCAGGACTCCATCTCTTCTTTGCCATACTACCTCCCTTCCACTTAGCTTTTCAGCTGTAAATGTACATCAACATGGCCATTTCTGTCTGGCTGAGTTGCAGTAAATGTCAATATAGATGAATTTTATAAACTGTAACATATAACTGATGCAACTGCGAGACTCTGGCTATTATCAGGGCAAGGTAGCTTTCCTTCCATTGGTCTCAAATTTTAATCTTAAAAACTCTAGAAAACTATTACTATAAGTGCATTTGTTTCCTATCATTGTTCTAAAAAAATGACTATGAACTTAATAGTCCTAAACAACACAATTCTATAATCTTGCTATTCTGGAGCTGATGTCTGAAATGGGTCTCACTGACCTGAAGTCAAGATTTCTCTAGGTTTGCATTCCTTTGTGGAAGGTCCAGAAGAGAAATTATTTCCTTTTTCCTTTTTCAGCTTTTAAAAATTGCTTAAATTTCTTGACTCCTGGCCCCATTCCATCTTCAAAGCAGAAAATGACACTCAAGTCTTTCTCACAGTGCATTCACCCCAACTCTCATCTTTGCACATTTAAGGATGCTTGTGATTACATTGGACTTGTGTGGATAATCTAGAAGAATCTCCCTGTTCAAAAACTAATTCCCTCTGTAATGTTGATTATCCTTTGTCATATAATAAAACATGTTCACAAATTCTGGGGATCAGGGCATGGACAACTTTGAGAAGCCATTGTTCTGCATATCTCAATAGTGATACTCAATTTTAACCTTCCAAGGATAGTTCATGGTTTCCTCTTGTATAAAATATGTGTAAATATCATCCTATAGAAAATTAAATGGTTCTTGAATGATTTTGATCTCTGAATAGCACAAATTTTTCTTCATTAACTTTCTTCCCTTGGAAAATAAGATGTAAGAAGGTAACAGAGACATATATTCTACTATGTCTTCTGATTGTATTAAACCAAATGATATCAATCCTGTTTCAACATATTGGTCTAATAAGGGTTAATATTTTGGTTAAGAATATATTTAAAAGTAAATTGTTAAATAAACAAATGTCAATAGTTTTAATTTTGTACTAAGAATATAGCATTTTTAAAAAATTAAAAAATAAGTCATATAGTTTAAGATATTTTTACTTTGTTTAGCTATTAATTTGATTTTAATACTTCAAGAAGGCCAAACAAAGTAGATTTGTTTTTAAACCATAAAATTTCTTTCTTAACACTCCAAGTAAAAAGGCTGCAAATTTCATACCTTACAAAGTTAATATAATTTTCACCAATTGAAGCACACAGGTCAATTTCAAAACCTTGAAAATAAATGAAATGATAAAGAAATGAAACACCAAATCAATCTGCTCGGTCATGGGAATTCATCAGAATGTGTAGTTTTGTTCTTTGACATTAACCTTCATCGATTTGGCCATTTTAACAAATCAGTTCTTATTCTCACATCTTCAATTTTATGCTTCACTATTTCTGGGATTAAATTTCTTTAAAGTCTTAATCTTGGGCACATTCTTGTATTTTCTCTAAAGGAAAAAAATCTATATTATAACTACATTAACCTTAAAATTATTCTTTTAGGAAATCTTTGGAAAGACCTTTTAAAAAATCTGAACTTCTAATAGATCTGTTTAAATGCATCCTTAATAATACTATATTTCTAGAGTGGTAAAAGTTGGGATAAAATTTTCCTCCAATAAAATATTTACTCTTTGTTTACCTAGGAAATGTTTCCTAGTTAAGGAGATTTATTATTCTGAAGACATCTATAAATTTAGGTCAGCAATGAGAATTTGAACAAACAACTAAAGAATGCACACATATTTAAACCAAGTTCTCATTTCTTCAAATACTTAACATGACAAAGATTTCAAAACCTTGTTTATGGGATTTCTGCCATTGGAACTCAGTTTTACAATATCTTTAAAAATTAATAACTGAGTATTTCTAAGGCTTTTATCTCAATATTCCAAAGATTAATGGTTGTTTACATAGACAGCCTTGTAAAACTAAAAAATGTTCCATTAGATTAACAACCATTGTGTTAATAGTACCATTATCCTTTCTTTTAATATGAAGGATAATAAAATATAGATTTAGGAATATTATATTATAGCTGAGAAGAAAGTTAGTGGCTCTGTCTTTTAAAAAAAAGGCAAAGAATTCAACTGCATCAGACAGTAAAACTTTCAACGCTATTGTTTATAGCATATTTCTGGAAGAACCTACTGGGGAAACCACCATACCAGAAGAATCATCTTTTATGCAATAGTTATGCATAAAATAACTTTAGCATTTCTCTAAACCTAGGAGTATTCCATGTCTGGAGTTGAAGAATATTTATATGATATTTATAATATTTCAGGATTTAACCAACTTATAACTTTTTAAAAATTATCTTACCTTTCCCTATTTTCTCATGAACATCACAGAAAACAGTACACTCATTCCTTCCCCAAGAACTCTACCACTTGAATCATGAAGTTTTTAAAATCACAAGATACCTTCTCTATCATATGCTTACTTGATCCTGTCAAGAATTAACATGTTCAATATTGTGTCTGATCATCATTTGTGGTTGCTGTCAATGGTATGGTGTTGAGACAGATTCTAAAAAAAAAAAAAGCTTTAACAGATGTGTGTTTCATACTTCATAATTTTTGGCATGATTGCAGGAAAACAACCAAGAGGGTCCCTGCCACAAATTTGTTCTTGCTACAGAAATCAACACCAAAGTATAAAATGTTACCTCATTCCTAATAGTAACAGAATGTGAGATACTTGGATTAATGTTGACATTAATTTTAAAATGTTTCATTAAAAATTAAATTCTTTTATCCTTGTCTTCTGACAATATAGTAGATATGTATTTATTTGTCCATGAATAAATTTATTCCATCAAACATTTGAGTGAAAATTATCCCTAAGGCACTGTGCTGGTGTGGTAGAGAATATTAGGCAGAGGAAACAACCTTGCATTCAAATATAGACAGAACATTTATTGTGTTGTGTAAACATGGCAGACCTCTATGATGAGCATCAAGTACATAAAAACAACCACGTAAGGCAGAAACCAATGAATGCTAAAAGAAAAATAAATTACTATAAGAATTCAGAGACAGAAATATAGAAGGTCATTGAATAAAATATTCAGATATAATGATTAAAATAAATGAATTCACCTAACATAGAATGCGAGTGAGACAGGTTACATTGTGGAGGACTATAGAAAGCCAAAGAAGAAACATGTCAATCATGTTGTGCACAGGAGTATGGAGGCAAGTCTTAGCCCAGGAGACCAATAAACATTATAACCTGGAGAATGAGGGAGGGAAGCATCCCTTCCTAGAGCTGAGAGATGCCTAATCAGGGCATCTTAAAGAAGGGGAAGGAGAAAGAATTTCTAGTAGAAGGCAGCAAAGGATACAGCCACTTTCACTCTCACTGATATTTGATTAAAAAGAACCACATGGAGATGGGTGTCTGGCTCGTAAGATTTCCAGATCCAAACCTAATGTTATTTCTTAGCTGAAATGAAAGATCTACAGGTCCCCAACATGAAGATGAACAAGACCAAGTGATCTTGTGGCTAGAGGACCAAAGGCATCCAGTACCTATAGTGTTTCATTTAAGGAAAAATGAGCACTACACAATATGCAAGTATGTGAATGATAAATGATTATGTGCTGAGAGCCATAGCCTAGTCAGAATGGCGCATGGCATTTTTGCCAGAACAGAGTGGTTGAGAGGTGACGCCAGCAAGCCATTGAGATGATAATGGTTATGTTAAGCTGTGTATATTAGACCCCTGCTGTCCACCTCAGCCTGCTATTTTGGAGTTCTGGGGGGGGGGGGGCGGGGGGGGGGATTCCTGGAGAGTTCCCATTGGTTGGGGAAGTGCCAGAGGAGGGATTTCCGGTTGGTGTGTGGTGTGTCCCGAGAGAAGGCCACGTGAGTGGCGTTCGCGGGAGTGTGGGAAATAAAGGAGTTCCTGTTTTGAACCTACAAGGCTGTGTGGCGGCTTGGTTATTTTGTGCCCAGCCAGATTGCGGCAATTATGAATGCTAACAAAGTGTGGATCATTGGAATCTGGAGTCCCAGAAACTGGCTCTTCACCCGAAAGTTACAAAATGATAACACACACCTGCTTTTAGTTACCATTTCACTAAGTGTTTTATCAGTTGGAAAATAACTACCTGTGTAACAGAAAGAACATCACCAACTGAAGAAAAACAGAAAAGACTCAATAGAGGACACTTCTATTTGTTCCCTTCCACTAAATTGCTCTGATCCTTTATCATTTTCTTTCAAAACGGACACTACTATTTGTTCCCTTCCACTAAATTGCTCTGATCCTTTATCATTTTCTTTCAAAACGTAAACACCCACTCTCTTTTGAGCTGCTGGTAGGATGTCTTGAAACCTTTATTTGCAGGTGGCACTGTTGAAAGATCTAGCAAGACCCACACTACTTCATTCCAATGAATTGATGGCATCCTCACTTCTCTGCTGCCATTTCTAAACCACAGGGCTCTCCCAGGGTCTCACAAACCAAACACTCCAGGCTGGGCACAGTGACACACACCTGTAATCCCAGCAGCTCAGGAAGTTGAGGCAGGAGGATTGCAAATTCAAGACTAGCCTCAGCAACTTAGCAAGGTTGTAAGCTACTTAGCAAGACCCTGTTTCAGAATAAAAAGGAATTAGGGATATAGCTCAGTGATAAAGTGCCTGTGGGCTCAATCCCCAGTACTCCCAAAGAAAATGCTCTCTGTCCCCTAAACTATTTCTCCTGTACTCCCCAGGGAAGGTTGCTCATTCTCTCCAATCTCATATATTTAAAGGTAAGGAGCTAATGTCAGTGTCTTCAGTCTCCCAAATCCAACTATTACCACCACAATCACTTGTAACAAACATTCACTTCTAAAAATCTCTGCCTTTCTGAATTTGGTCCCATGTACATTCCATAATGAGCATTGGTAAGTTACCCACACGTCATTCATTCCGCCCTCTACTCTTGCTAATTATACTCCATTTTTTTCAACAGGAGTCCATCCCCTACTTATTCTATATGCTTTTTGATAAACTGACATCAACACTCCTCCTGAATTAGTGCAGGTACTTTTCTAGCTACAATGATGGACTCAGGAACAATCCCATCAGAGTTTAGCTCAGCACTTTTGTTCAGTGGTTATAGGAAATGGGTATTTTTTTCTCCCGAGAGGTGTGAAATAGATGTCAATTAGGAAGTATGGATCTTCTTCACTGCTGATAGTTTTCTAGTCACCCTGAGGGCAATCAAAGAAAAAGCTAATATATAAAGAAAAGAAGAACTAAAGAAATGAGGGAGAAAAACAAAGTGAAACCAACCCCTACTGGAATAGTTCCTGAAGCAACTCTACTTCTGGACTTTGTCTTTAAACTATTTGAGATGAGTTTTCTGTTATATTGATTGACTTTGTCATCATTGGAAACCGCTCCTTCTCAAATCTCTTAGAAATCCTCTCCTTAGATGTCAACCTCCTATGATTGCAATTTGTTCTTTCATGCCTACTTATTATACCTGATCAGGGCATCATATCCATTGATCATCTATTCCTTCATATCTTCAGATATATGGTTTATTCACCAAGTTCAGTGCCTTACACTTAGTAGCCAATCAATAAATTATATTGATTGATTAGTTGATTGATATCCCTGTCTTTAGTCTTACACCTTCCAAATTTGTTTCACTTAGAGATTTTTCTTTTTAATTTTTCCAGAGCTATTTTTCTATAACATAAATGTATCTTCACCATGCTCCCACTAAAAATCTTTAGTAACTCCTATTTTACCCTTATATGGACCTCAGTATGGTCCACACTGTGTCCTGACGTCATTGCTCTCGAAAGGTTATCATCTTGCAGTGGGTATTGAAAGGGTAGCTGTCTTAGCTTTTCGTCACCATGACAAATACCTGAGAAAATCAGGTATTTGTCTACTTCTGGATAAATAAAAAAGACTTATTTTGGTTTATGGTTTCAGAGACTTCCATGATTGGTTAACTCCATTGCTTTGAGCCTGAGGAGATGCAGAACAGCAGGGCAGAAAGGCATTGAGGAAAACTCATTCCCTCAGAACAGTCAGGAACCAGAGAGAAAGACATGGAACCAGAAACAAGATATGCCCTAGGGCACACTCCTAGTGACCCACTTCCTCCAAGTAAGCCTCACTGCCTACAGTTTCTACCAACACTCAATTGTGCCATCAGAGCAAGAATCCCTTGACAGATTAATCCTCTGCTGAGGTCGGAGCCCTCATGATACAATCACCTCCCAAGGCCCTTTCTGCACATTACTGTACTGGGAGACCAAGCAATTAATACATGAGCCTTTGGGGGACATTTCAGAATCAAATAACAGGGGAAAGCCCTTCCTGAACCTAAACCAATGTTGGAACCCATCTTCCCATGTCAGTCCTTGGGCTGGAGATGTAGCTCAGTGATAAGAGCTACTTAGCATGCACAAGGCCCTGAGTTCAATTCCTAGCACCATAAAAAATGTCAGCCCCAAACATGTGGTAAAATAATGTACCTCAAATAAATAACTATAATCCATCATTACAAATCTCAAAAAATGCCAAGTAATGATCCCCCCCCCCCGAAGTACATAATTTTATGGGAATTGTATTCAGGTCGACATCATATTTTGATAGGACACTGACAAAATTAAAGTTGCCCCAAAGAATGGTCAGGATGATGAAAAACCAAGGGTTTCTTTACAAAGAGAGGACTTGTGGGAAACACAATATTTATGTTTTGATATTTGAAGGATTTTCAGTTGGAAGAACATTCGTGACAATTCTCTTCTGCTCCAGATGGCTTAAAAAGATTCAATTTTACTTTTATATGGAGTTACATCTTAGCTCAATCTGAGATGTAACATTAAAATAATGTTTTTATCCAGCTATAAAAGAGGTTTACATAAAAGTAAAGTTTTGTAAAGTATCGATCAAGTTAGTCTAGTTTATGTAACAGCAACAAAGAACATCCAAATCTCAATGGTTTTTCACACGTTTGCTTTTTATTTACAGTATTTGTTCAACAGAAATCACCAAAGGCCATGTTCATTATAGTACTCAGAGACCCAAGATAACAGAGGGTCCTCAATCCTATGACACTGTCATTCAAACACAGGTTCCCAGGGGCCATCCTGGCAAGGAACTGGAACTTGAATCAAAAATTCACACTTAGAACATCATTTCCCCCTAAATCTCATTGATCAAAGCAGTCATGGCCATGCCTCATTTTAATGAGAAAGGGACACATAATACCTCCAGATGCCTAGAAGGAAAAGAATGTGAGAAATTTCAATGAGCACTTATAATATCTACCGTAACTCCCCTAAGATTTAAGCAGAGAACAAATTATCACTAGGAATACTGTAGAATGGTTAAATCTCTAAGCCTTTTAAATCTAAGATTCTAGAATTCCAAATTTATGTCAAATCGTTTCTTTAAGATCAGGAATTTTCCTTCCCAGAGTCCAGTAACTGACTCTGGAGTTCTAAAATCCCCCATAGAAAAATCACTACATTCAATATTTGAATGTACTGAGCTGAGCTTACAAAGAATTGGCTTGGAAGAGCAAAATATTGACAGGTCTACAGCTCTAACTCTGTTCGATAAGCTTGCTATGTTCCATTTTATTTTTCAAACATTGCTTCAAATATTTACATTTGACTTCTACATAAGAGTTGTTGATTTTCAGTAGAGGCTGAGATGAATGGCAGTTAATAACTGTTCTTCATGTTCTATAGAATGTGCTTACAAGGTTTTGAGCTATTTTTCCACCTTTCTGAGTACAAGTATAAGCTTAGCTAAACAGGTGGCCTTAAATGTTGTCAGCTGTATTTTATGGCTTGATTGTGTCTTTCTCTATGTAAAAGCCACTGCTTACAGGTTATGCTATTTATATTAGTCTCCTGATTCATTTTACTGCAGATATTGCTTAAATTGAGAGCAATTACCCAGCTCATTTTTCTCATTTTAAACCTGCTGTGTCCTCAATCTTTCTCTAGATTATGGATCAATTAAGGACAGCTATACATTTTCAGTATCATGGATCCAGATTTTAATCTCTTTAAGGGGCCTTGGAGATGACCTAGTTCACCCCCTGTTTTACATACACACAAAAAAAGAATGACAGTTAACATTCATTGACAGTTTACCATGTTCTAGGCACTGGGCTAAGGATTTCACCAGTATAATCTCAATTAATTTTCCTGATAACCCAATGAAATGAGTAATGTCATTATCCCCATTTTACATCAGTAAACATACCTAAGAGCCACAGGATAAGCACCTTTAGTACTTGCATGAATTCAAAAACACTCCCTCCTCGTGGTTTCAAATCCCAACTCTTGTTTAACTTGTCACTCACATGTGAAAAACATATAGAACTTCAGTAAACAATTGCAATAGAAATAACAATGAGAAAGAACTTCCCTGTATCAGATGAACCAATATTGAAAAAGTTGGCAAATCCTAGCATTTGGCATGTACATAAATGAAGTGAACACACTTACCCACTTATTGTGCTTAATGTAGTAGAAATTAATTTTTTATGTTTTTAAAACAAATTCTAAGATTTGTTTCAACATTTTTTTGACTTTTAGCTCAGAGTTTTTGACATTGAATCCTCCTCTACTTTTCCATAGTTCTTACATATTAATTTGGGGGAAATGACAGAGGCAAAGAGAAAAAATACAAAATCCAATATGTAATTGCATAAAAAAAGTGAAGACTAGAGAAAGTCTACAACATTACCTTCTATGGAGAAAAGGTAGGAATATTGAAATTATCAACCAATGAGACTTGGACCCCAATCTCCTTTATTACAAAGTTTCTGGAATCATTTCTATAATAGTTTCCCAAATCTGATTGAAATCTTTAAGCTAATAATGCTTATCTGTGGATGGAAGGATTTGTGTGGTTTTTTACATTTTTCTTTGTACTTTTCAATATTGTTTAATTTTCCATTTCAGTGACAATGCATTTTATAAAATCAACAAGGAGATTTAAACAAATGCAACTGGTTTATTGAATCAGCTGAACTGCAGAGGGAAAGAAGCAAAAGGCATCTGTATTCTGTCTCACTGTGCCTGCAAACCTTTTCTGTGGGTTTCATTAAATAAGTTGTTACACAAAGTAAGATAAGGACTCTCCTCCCAGGACCAAGTTCTACCACTTTTATAGAACTGTCTGCTGCTATCAATCCACAAGAAGGCTGTGACCCAATCCTATGGCATCCCCTCCTCAATCTCATCCCCTTCAAGTACAGCCTCTGTCCTGTGCAGACGCCTGCTCAGGGCTCCCTCCAGTGCTTCTGCACTGAGTGCCTTCCACCACTGTGGTGAGAGCCTCTTTTCACCCAACCACCTCTTGCACCTCCACTCACTGTACAAAGCTGGCACAGCTCTCATCTAGAAGCTGATGCTCAAAAGGAATAGCATGGGACACAGGGAATCACTTTCCCTGTATTCCAAATGAGAGCCCTGCAGTAATGCTCCAGTAGAAACCAGTGGTGGTAAGGCTCTGCATTGCTGAAGTATGGATACGCGGTGGGTTAAAGGCTTTGACAGGCTGAGCTGGAGACATAACCTTTATTCATCATGCAATTTCTATGGGAAAAAAAATGTGTTGAGTTCAAAACAACTGACCTACAAATGATCCTTGGTAGCATAACTCGTCTGGAAACCGGGGGCTGCTTTTACAACCCATCTCCAACTTGTCAGATCCGATAGATTAGAGCCAAGACAGCAGCATTGATTTACAGCCTTGGCCCTGTTGCTGAACCATTTCCTAATTCACATTCTTTATCCTTAAAATGAGAGGCATAATATGTCTGCTCCAACTACAAGGTTGTTGAGATAATAAGCATAGGTATTTCTGAGCAAATATCTTACAAAATTGACAGTACTTGTATGTTTACTATTATACCATATTATATATTATGGAATTCATAATATTCATGTAATTGGTTATCAGGATGTATTTCCTAAGACTAATAGGATTTCCCCCAAACTATTACAATCAGCTTCTTTTTACTTCCTTTCCTGATTTTTTTTCTCAACGAAAAATGTTCCTTTGTCTCTCTTAACCTACATATTATTTTTAGAGTATTGGCATTACCTAAAACCTGTCTAAATTTAGGAGAGTTAATTGAGTGTATGGTAATGCATATGTACATGTATACATTTTAGAAAATCTTAGAATTTTGTTTAAAAAACATAAAAAAAATAATTTCTACTACATTAAGCACAATAAGTGGGTAAGGTCAGAGTTTCTTTAAAACATCCAAAAAACTTGAAAGAAAGGGCAAAAAGGGTGCAGCAATCCCTTTCAATAATTTACTAGCATATTATTTTAGAAACCCACTCAGGACTACTTATCCAATTACCTGTATTTGACTTTTCTGTTTCCTATTTGGTTGGAGAATAGACACTGTGAAATTTATGTTAAGGCATAGATTTCTGTCAAGTAGAAAAGATAACCCTAAAGGTTGTTCTTTTGTTGTTCTGCGGGCCACTCACCAATGTAACATCTAACCAAGTTTGTTTATTGTAACATTATTTAAATGTCTTTCCCGGTGGAATATGTATTTATATCCTTGTTCCTCACATGCTCTTGGAACTAGTTCTACCCTCATATTAGATCTTAAAATAATGAGCGGGATAAAATCCTTGATAAGAATCATTCATATTTGCTCCAGGGTCATATACTTAACCTGTTGGAAATTGTATTTTGGTAAAACTAAAAGAGAAAGAAAGTAAGTTTAC
Source organism: Marmota flaviventris (assembly GCF_047511675.1). Taxonomy (NCBI): domain Eukaryota; kingdom Metazoa; phylum Chordata; class Mammalia; order Rodentia; family Sciuridae; genus Marmota; species Marmota flaviventris. The sequence continues at coordinate 51,495,946 of NC_092499.1, read as the reverse complement.
ACCTAAGAGCTTTTTGAGCTTCAGGAAAAATGAATGCTGAACATTTTTACAAGTGTCCTGCTTGAACCCAATAATTACCATCCTTGTGTCAGAGAATACAAGCCATCCCACTCCTAAGCACACTCCTGTTAGTGTTTATTCGTAGGCTTCATTCATTTATCCTTATGTTATGATCCTGTACCAGGTATTTGCATTTATTAACCCTTTGTGCCTGGCACAGAGTAGGTATTTGACAAACACTTGTCATACAAAAGAACCAGTTACCTCAAAGTCTTATAACAATCTGCAAGGTCAATACAATTAGTTTAATTTTGCAAATGAGAAAACTGGGGGATAGAAGAGATAACTGGCTTGCTTGTAGCCACAGTAAATGATAGAGCAAGGATTCAAATCCAAGTGTGCCAGCTCCAAAGCCCACTCTTTTTGCACTATACCATGCTTATATACAAAACCCAAATAAACCCTAACACTATGTTTTCAATAAATAATAATGCAGGGGCTGGGGATGTGGCTCAAGAGGTAGCGCGCTCGCCTGGCATGCGTGTGGCCCGGGTTCGATCCTCAGCAGCACATACAAAGATGTTGTGTCCGCCAAAAACTAAAAATAAATAAATAAATAAATATTTCTAATAATAATAATGCAATCTCTGGATGTCAAAACAAACCAAAAATTTATATATGTTACTTCAATATATAACATTGCAATTATAGGTCTTGAGACTAGGAGATCTCAGGCTCCTGGTCAGCTCTTGTTTCTCATCTTCCCCTACCCTCTTTCTTTATCCTAATCTAGCTTTAACCCAATAGTCGAGTGATCTTCAAACTTAGGTATGTGCACAAAGCCTTTCCAAAGTATAAAAGGGCTAAATGGCTACAGGGTAAAAATTTCCAGATCTCAACTTGTACATGCTCATTCCTACAGCTGACCTGCCTACAAACTCTGATGTCTGACAATCTTTTCTTCTCGCCTTTCACATTGCCTTTATCTTTACAAAAGAAAAGGCTACTCTCTTCTGACATAAATCGTATTTTGGTGAATTGTTCCAGGATGTAAAAACCTTTGGGGCATCAAAAAGAGGGAAAAAAATCAAGAATGCCACTTTCCTGAGCGAAGGTTTCTTGAAAGCCAAAATACCTTCACAAATAAATATTCAAGGGAGCCTTGTTTCAACCAGAGGAAAATTCAAGGCAAGAATCTGTCTGTCCATCCATCTCCTGTGTTATTTCTCTATCCCGCTACCTAGCTATTTACCAATCACCCAGCTATCCATCAACTAAACCATCTTAGAATATGGATTTATTAGGAAAATATGTGACTATGAATTTTTAAATTAAATCACACCTTTTTAATGAAAAGTAATCCTGATTTGGCTGATTAGTTTCACAAGAGGCCTGATTATCTGAAGGGCATGATCTATAAATTGAATGAGCCAAATCTACAGCTGCAAGATTTGGATAAAAGTTTATTTGACTTAGTATTACTGGTATATAAAATTAGCAATAAAATACATCTTTTGCAACCACTTTATGTGTTAAGATTTTTTAATTTCAACTTTAAAAGATATGAGAAGAAGATAATTTTTCAAAATTCTCTTGAGAATGTGAGAACAATAAAGGTGGGACAAGCACTGAGTTCATCACTTCAGCTATTTCTTTGTAAATGTCCAGTCTACCTTGTCCCATTGCATTTCACCCATACCCAGCTAGAAAATACCCACCTGGTCTGCCTCGCTCAGGTCTTGAGCTCTGCCAGATGAAAAACCAAATCACATGCTCTTACTGGTGCCATGACAATTTCATGATATCAACTTGTATGGGGGTCTTTAGTGCTGTTTGCTATTCATCTGTTTTTTAGCCTTCTTCTATTTCCCACAGCTGCCACCTCAAACATTTTTCAAGCCTCTCAAACCTCCACTTCCCACCTCCTCCACCCATGGGTTTCAGCCTGCCAACATGCTTTTTCTTGCCTCAATTGAGTCCTACCCTGCTGCAATACAGATGTTCTTGGGAACCTAACCTCTCCTTCCTCCTCAGGGATCTTTTTCCTTTCACGTTTCCATCTTTAAACTCTTCTTTCTGTCTGCAGTTGAACACACTCTGGTCTCATTCATGAAAACAAAACAAAACAAAACAAAAAAACAGGAAACAAAGATAGAAAACACATCCACCTTTCTGCAGACACCTTATCGGTCTGCAGATATCAGTCTGCTCCACCCTCCTCACACTCCAACTTTCTTATAGTGGTGTAAATACTCATGCCTTCTAGGGTCTCCTCACTCTTTGCAATGTGGTTGCTTCTCTGACCATCCCAAAGAAGCTGCTCTCACCAAGGTTACTAACCACACCACCTTACTGCTAAGCCTTTTATTCAACTCAATACAATGTGACTTCTGATAAACATTCCCTTCTCAGAACATTTTCTTCCTCAGCTTCCTTGCCCTGTCCTGCCTTCTCTCTCTCCCTCTCTCTCTCTCTCTCTCTCTCTCTCTCTCTCTCTCTCTCTCTCTCTCTTTCTCCTCCCTGCCCATTTCTGACTCCCAATTTCCCAAAAGCACATTATTATCTCATACGTATGTCACATACTTCTTGGCTATCTGATCACCCTCTTCTGTCTCCCTGACCAGTTCCTTTTTCTCTGTTAAAAAAAAAAAAAAAACAGTGTCTCTAAAGACCATGTTCACCTGGGCAACTGGATCAATCAGTCTCCATTATTTATATTTCCACCCATAGGCTGACAACTCTCAAACATGCACCTTTCATTCAGATCTTTATGCAAGCTTTAATCTTACATATTCTTTTATTTTTTATTTGTTCTTTTTAGTTATACACAATAGTGGAATGTATTTTGACATATCATACATATATGGGGTATAATTTCTCATTTTTGTGATTATACACAATGTGGAGTTATACTGGTTGTGTATTCACACATGAACCTAGGAAGTTATGTCTGATCCATTCTACTGTCTTTCTCATTCCCGTCCCCCCCTTACCCCCACTCCTCCCTGTTAATCTTACATATTTAACTGTCTCAAACAGTCTTTTTGATTATCCCATGGGTACCTAAAACTTAGCATACCTAAAGCTGAAATTATACTTCTATCTTATTCTAGTCCTCCTTCCTCAGTAAGTGGTACCATACAATCCATTGAGACTGAAACCTGGGAGTCACCCTGAATTCCTTGGTCTTCATGCCCTTCTCATATACCTAACTGCCATGTTCTGCACATTATTTCTCAATCCATGTCTCTCAATCCCCATAGCCACCTCTCTGCTTCAGAGGGTCTTGCCTCTCACTAGGCTACCACAATCAGTCTGTCTCCAATTGGAATCTTCTCCATCTGTTTTTCATAGTAAAACCAGATAAAGTGTTCCAAATAACAAATCTGATTATGTAGCTCCATTTCTTAAAAGTTTTCAATGACTTCCCATCACCCTGAGCCTTATTGCTCATTTATACAATTACTATTTTAATTATACAATAAGGATAAATCCTAAACTCCTTGGCATGGCTTTCAAGACTCTTCCAAACTTCATCCCTGCTCATCCTATCAGCTTTAGCCTCTGCCTCCTTACTCTGTTTCTGAAGTCCTTTCAGGTCCCAAGACTCACAAAACTCAACAGCCTTGAATACTCTCTCTGCCTATGTGTTCCAGCTCCCTCCTATTTAACATCAAGGTTTCAGCTGAAGTGTTACTTCCTCTAGAAAGGTTTTGCTAACCCCTAAAATCTGGGTTGAATTGTATTTATTTCTGTGATGTGTTGTTCTAAGTCAGTCAAGTATGGCACTTAATCTATGTTAATTTTTTCCTGGCTTTTGTCCACAGCCCCAAGATCAGAGGACACATGTGTGAATCAATTCTTTATTGTGTCATCAGTACCCATGGCTCTAGTCATTATACAGTAGGGAAAAAACATATCATTTAATAAACATATATTTACTGCATGATTACATAAAACTACCAAAACTTTGCTTCCAAAAGATATCATTGTTAAGTCTTATAAACCTACTTAGGGACAAAATATAATGTTTTTACCAAGTTCCTATGAAACTGTTGGCCAAAGTTAGCCCACTAGCTTGATGTGGAAAAAATGCCATGCCCAATTTCTCTAACAATAATATCAAAGTAAATAGCTTTACGCATATCAAAATAACTTACCTGAGATCTGAAACAGTCAAAAGAAATTGAAATTTTCATTCTTTTATTATTCATTCAACAATTAACAGTCTCCTAAGCCTGCTCTCATGAAGTGCCTTGAATCCTGGACAAAATCTGAGCCATCTCCAGCTTTCCAAATGTTATTATTTTTAACCATCCAGGAGCATCTGCTCTGATCCAAGCAAGAATATTTTGTAAATAGCATTTTCCCTGTGTGTCATAAAACCCCAGTTGAAAATAATATTACATTTCTTAAGACCTCTATGCTCCTGATCTTCTCCTTTCCAGTTGTGCCAGAGGCGTGAACTTTCATAACCCCAGTTCCAGTTAAGAAGATGATTTATTAAACAGACTTAAATGAAAGACGGCTTGATGTTGGATACACTTGGATTCACAGTCCACGCCGTGGGGCAGTCTTAGTACTGACTTTCTAACTAATTCAGAATGGGAAAACTTCTCTCATTATTTCAAGATAAAACCTCAGCCTACCAGCTCTTGCCTGCATGTGATAGAAGTATCAAAAACTAAAAATGAAGATTCTGATGTTCACATTCCATCTAGTCCCTCAACCCTAAAATGTTTGAACAATGAACCAGTTACAAATTACCAACTAATGGTATCTTTTTGGCATTTCCAGGCAAAGCCTCCAAAATCTATTATATCAAACTCTTTCCTTTCTCTATAGTGATCTTTGTACAATATTATCACTTAGAAGTTATGTTGGTCAGGTTATTTTCAAACTTTTCATTAATTTTATGAAATCATCTCAAAACAAGTCAAAAATCCATGAAAACATGTAAATATTTCTATTTGATTTATGTAAAATTCCAAGCTTGTGTTATGCACAGAGAACAAAGAAATGTCCTGACTCATTTCTCAATGAATCTCAATTTTTTTTCCTCAGAGGATACATATATGCATTCCATTTCCCTGATATGACCCTCATTTGAGAGGCCAGCCCAAAGAGTCAGCAATGCTAATATGATAGATCTTAAAGGGAATGTATTCATATAACTGAAAAAAGAGGAATGTCATTTTTCTATCATTGCTGTGAATATAAAAGCTATTTCTCAATGATAGAATCCCTTATAATAGGGAAATACTTAATTTGCACTGAACTTAGAAACTGTAATGTTCTGCTTGGCTTCATTGATTATAGGAAGGACTTTTTTATCCTGAGCAGGTGGAGCTCAATGAATTGAAATAGTCCAGAAATACAGGAATATCTTTCCTCTAGGAAAAAGTAAATTTAAATTGTAAGAAAATTACTTTCTTCCCTCAAATTCCCAAGATTTTTGCTCCTTATCATGGTTCAAAATTCCATGTAGGTAGGTTTGGCCTTGATTTATTTCAGAGGACCAAGGAAATATACTCTTCTTCTTACTTAATAATGATCCTCCCAAATATCAAAAAATGTGTATGATTAGGCCCACAACAATGTGTCACAAGAAGTCAGGTAATTATTAATAACAAAACTTAAGTAACAAGCTTTCTACCTAAAGATATGCTGTAAATACTTGAAATGAGATCAAGACCTTGGCAGCTACACAGTTTTAATTACTAAAGACCACCTGTTTGCTTTCAGACAAAAAGTTTCTCTCTCAAAAAGATGGTGCTAGGATTAAATGCCTAGTTATTAAGTAACAGAAAGAAAAAAAGTGGGAGGGCAACATATATTAAAACACAGAAAGGCTTTAGCAGAACTATATAGATTCATACCGAACCTAAAATGAGAAGGGAACAGGCCTGAATCATTTGTACAACTCAGAGCAAATAAAAGAATGGTCTAAAGTTGTGATTAAAAAAAAAAAGCCCATTAGTAACTAGCATTTTTTAATAGTGGTTTTGGTTTTTCTATTGCTTTTTATTATTAAACAGCATAAAATAGTTATATACTGAAAAAAAGGAAGAAAACAGATCCAATATAAATAATTTAAATAAAAAAGAAAAATGTCTAGTAACATTTACCTATTTTTCCTAAATTACGTAGACATCAAATCAATTTAATGGTTTTAAATATGCTTTAAATGCAAAAGGCAAAATCATTTTATGTATAATTATTCAGAGTCAGCAGAGACTAGGCAGATAGAGAAGAGCATGGAGGCTGCAAGAGTGGCCAAGTGGAATGGGAGGGTCACCTGCTTTTGAGTGAGGAGAGACTTGACTGCAGGAGAGATTTCAGACATCCAAGACTGAGAGGTAGGTATTTCAGGTAAGCAGAATAATGGTCCCCCAAAGACATCTACATCCTATCCCCCAGAGCCTGTGTATATACTGCCTGTTGTTTGGCCAAGGATAATTAAAATTGTAGGTGAAATTAAGGTTACTAATCAGATGACTTCAAAATAGGGAGATCAGCTCCGGTGTGTTGGCGCTTGCCTGTAATCCCAGTTGTTTAGGAGGTTGAGGCAGGGAGATCAAGAGTTAAAGCCAGCCTCAGCAATTTAGTGAGAACCTCAGCCACTTAATGAGACACTGTCTCTAAATAAAATATAAAAAGAGCTGAAGATTTGGCTCAGTGGTTGAGTACTTTTGTTTTAATTCCCCAGTACACCCCCCCCCCAATAAGGAGATTATCCTGGATTATCTAAGTGAGCTCAATGTTATCTTAAAAATTCTTAAATGTGCAAGAGGGAGGAAGAAAACTTTTCCATTTGGAGTGATATGAAAACAATTTAGCCCACATTTGCTAGTTTCAAAGACAACAAAAGGGGTCCAGGAGCCAAAGAACATGAAGATCTAAAGAAGCTAGAAAAGGTAAGAAAATGAGTACTTCAGTACTTCACAGCAGGAACTGGATGAGGAGGGTCCCCAAAAGAAGAGGGAAAAATTCAAAATGTCATGATAGAAAATAAGAACAGAAATAAGAAGTTTAGAAAATGATGTGAAGAAGGCAAAAGTAAAGGAATTCATGAACAACAAATGAATTTTCATCTGCAATAGAAATAATAACACTTAAAGGGAGTTCAGGCTACAGTTCTGCTATGGTTTGGATGAACAACCCCAAGAGGTCCATGTGTTAAAAGTTTGGCCCCCAAGATGGCAGTGTTGGAAGGTAGTAAGACCTTTAGAAGGTGGAACCTTGTGAAAGGCCCTTGGGTCATTGGAGCATGGAGCTCCAAAACAGACTGTGAAACCCCTGCCTGTCCTCTCTTCTCATGGTTCATGAAGTGAGTGTGGTGCGCTCTGTCACAGGCTCTTGCCATGATGTGCCACCTTCACCAGAGGCCCAAAGACATGGAGCCACTCAGACTTAAACTGACACCTTAATACAGTGAGCCAAAATAGTATTCTCTCTTTATAAGTTAATTGCCTCAGATATTTTGTTACCTTAACAGATATCTGACTAATATGAGCATAAAGTCAATTCTACAGTATAAGGAAGTGAAGGAGGAAATAGAATGTAATATCCTCCAATGGCAAACTTCGGCAAATGTTTCTTGATACACTACTCTTGAACAACAGTAAAGCTAAGAGTAGGTAAAAAGTGAGAACTAGAAATGAGTAACATTTTTTAAAATGGAAAGCAAAATAAAAGGAGATTGTCTGGGACAGTAGGTTAAAAAAAATGGCCAGAATCAAAAAAGGGCTGAAAAGTATGGGTAAGTTACCCAGTGATGGTTAAATTAGCATGAAATTCTATGTTATTTAAAAGAAGAGATATTATACATTACATACCTTCTGAAAATGTCCTCAACAAAAAAAAACACAGTTTTCAAAGGTCAGATGATTAAATATATGTTTTCTTGTACTTTGAAGAGTCACGTAAGACATAATGAAAAATTCGTGTGAGTCATTTTTTAAGGGTGTTGTATCACAATGGTATTCTTTTTTTTCTTTCTTTTTTGTTTATTTTTATTTATAAAAGTGGAATGCATTACAATTCTTATACATATATAGAGCTCAATTTTCCATATCTCTGGCTGTATACATAGTATACATAGTAATTTTTGATGAGAAAATTAAAACAATCTTTGGGAAGGTGACTTTTCATCAGCTGAATATGGACTTTGAACTTTTTAATGCAGTGACCAATGAAAAGACCTTGCCTGGATGTTTTATGATCTCCAAAAGTTAGTCAATTAATGTTTGGAGAGTTTGGGGCATTATTTCTCTTTATTTCTCACATCAAATGCATTAGTTGATAGCTGGAAAAAAAACAACAAGAAATTCCAGAGGAAATATTGAGGCTATGATGGCAGGTTTATGGTGCTGTTAAAAAATAAAGTTCAAAATGTAATATGTGAAGTTTTAGAACTGACCTCTCCAGCACCAGTCATGAAGGTAACTTTAAGGACAAGGAATAAATGAAGATGTGTTCCTATCCATTCCATTTTAAATAAGTTTGTTATTTGTTTACACACACATACACAAACACACACACACACACACACACACACGTTGAAAGATGGAGCTATCAAGAAGATATTTCCTGGGCAATTCTTCTTTATTAACATTTTTACCTCCCAAAATGGCATCTTTAGTTTCTCTTATTACTGACAAATGGTGGTTTTAAAGGATATCCAATAAGGTGTTACTTCAAGAACAATCCATAGAATGACAATAACAGATTAATGCTGGGAGATACAGATCAGAACTCTTTTTCAACCTTGAAATTTCAACATCTCAAAGAGGGAAAGGGTCCTTAGATGTCTCTGGACCAAGAGCCAATATAAATCAGAAAATCCCACTGCCATTTTCTGGACAGGTTGTCATCCAGACTCTAGTGGAACATCCTCAGTGAGGCAGCTCACCATCTCTCAAGCAGCTACAATTCCAAAATTTTGTTCCAAATTTAATTTCCACCCAAACTCTCCCTCTGTTTTATAGATAACAAACCTATGTCTCACACTATTTTCTACATTAATCCTCAAATACTAGACACCAACTCTAATATCTGCCTACTTAGTCACCTCCTCCTCTATGAAGGCAAGAAGTGCAGGGCAGGTGTGTATGCTTGTCTATTATCCTGAACCCTCCTACATATGCTGCCAATTATTTACTAAAATGATTTATTGATGTATTCATTAAAAGTGTGCTGAGTGGCTATCAGCTTCCAGGAAAGGAAGACAGACCAGTTCCATCATCATGAAGCCTACATTCTAGTAGTCAGACAATAAACAAATGAACAAGTACATAAATAAGATAAAAATAGTAAAAGGTGAGTAATGGTGGATTATGAGGCTTTTAATCAAATACCTGAAAAATACAAAGGAACCAGGTATGCAAAGAGCAAGGGAGGAAAGAAAGTTCAAGAATTGTAAGTTAAAAAGTTCCTTTGTGGTGAAAACAACTGAGCCTCTCCTAAATGCCCCCAAGTCAATACTATAAAGCATTAATGAGAGAGAAATTGAAGTGGCAAAAACAAAAATAGATAACCAGATAGGATCCAAGACCATGGTATGGAATTTGCATTTTATTCTAAATGCAATAATATTGCATGTAAGAATCATAAGGAGGAAAGGTATATAATCAATTTGATATTTAAAAATCACACTGGTGGGCTGGGGATGTAGCTCAGTGGTAGAGCACTTGCCAGGCTCAGTTGAGGTCCTGGGTTCTATTCTCAGAACCACAAAACACACACACACACACACACACACACACACACACAGAGAGAGAGAGAGAGAGAGAGAGCCTGTGGCAAATGGATAAGAGAGTAAAACAAGAGTAGAAACACAAAGATGATGTAGGAGGCTCTCAAAGTGAGAAATGATAGAGACTTACCTTAACAAGGTCACAGTAGAAATTGAGATGTGTGGAAATAATTGAAGCATATCACTGAAGAAAGTGCAGACAGGAGTTTCTGATGGTAGATGTGGATGGTGAAGGTCAGGTGGAAAGTAATGGATGACTCCTGGAGTTCCCCTCAGAGCAGCTCTCTGGATGGCAGTGCTGTTCACAGACAGATGAGAAGAGCAGATATCCAGGAAATGTCTCAAGAAGACAACTGGACATGCAGATATGAAACTTAAAAGAACAGATCTGAAGATATAAAATATAGCAGTTATCAAGAAGTGGGTGGTATTTAAAGTCATGGAAAGGGACAGGACAACCTGAGGAGGAGAGAACTTAGAAGAACAGAAAAGCTTAAGTCCTGAAGAACTCCAACACTTACAGAGGAAAGACAAGAAGAAGGCAATGAGGAAAAGGGAGAATGTTTTAAGAAGGAAGAGGGTGGCTTCATCAAGGGTTTTTGAGAAATAAAGAAAGATGAGTCAAGTGGCCATCAGTTATATTATCAGTGACATGGTGCTATAACTTGACAAAAAGAGTGTCCACGGAATAATAAAACTAGGAGCAAGGTAAATCTTTTTAGGAATGGATTAAAAATAAGAAAATGGAAGCAAGGTACATAGAAAACATGTCAAGAATTTGACAAACATCTTGGAGCAAAGAAAGGGTATAAGTTGTTAGAATTTGGGTTTAACTTTTTTGTTGTTGTTTTTTTGTTTGTTTTTTGTTTGTTCGTTTGTTTTTGCTTTAGATGGATACTCAGAGTCAAAAAGAACTAAAATTTGGTAATTAAAGCAAGCCTGACATGCACCACCTTTAGCCAATGGTTTTCAAACTATTTTTAATGAAAGACGGAATTCCTGCAATGGTGCTTTAGGGTTATGCAAAGGCAAAGTAAGTTCCCTCCTTACAACAAAAGTAACTGGAATTTAATCCATTTAATGTATAGGGATTTAAAATAAAATGTCACCAGGAGTGGTGGTATAAGCCTGTACTCCCAGCTACTTGGGAGGCTGAGGCAGTAGAATTGTAAATTCATGTCCAATCTCAGCAATTTAGTGAGAACTTGTCTCAAAATAAAAAATAAAAAGGACAGGGAATGTAGTTCAGTGGTAAAATGGCCCCAGGTTCAATTCCCAGTAATGCCCCCCAAATTATAATTAATTAAGATAAGAATTGAAAAATCATTGATCTAAAAAGAGCATAATATAGCCAAAACATCTCACTATATCAGCTTATTAAATGACAGAAGACTGAATGGATCCATATATAGTATGTATTCTTAATTATGTCACACATAGATCTTCAGGCAGAACACAATGATAAATTGTACCTGTAGTGCAGTTTCAGGATGCTAAATAAGTTTGTCATTGTTTCACAGCTTCTTGGCAATGATAAATTAAGTGGCTTCTTTTACAATAAATTCTTCAGGAACTTCAATATACTCAAACCTTGATTTTCAATAATTTTAATTAATATATTCTGCAGTCAATAGGATTGATAAACTTGAGACATCTCAAACCTGTTTTAATGAAATTGACTTACAAAATAGGAAAGAAATTGCATATAGATCTTGACAGCTGTGCAGACTAAATCTATGTACTCAGTAAACACAGTTTTTTCATAAAGAGATTTCCTGGGTTTTTAGATATGCAAAATAAGTCTTGAGCAATGTTCTTAATTAAGAAAATAAAACTCAAGGACACAGCTTATTTTTTAACCATTTGAGAAAAATGGGTAGAGCCATAGGAAAAGAATAATTGCATAACATATTTGTTAAAGGATATTTATGACCTTCAGGAACCTACCTTTTATATGAGTTCATTTTGTTGATTATTAAAGCTCTGCACTGATTTTGATATTCTATCATTATGTCTCTGTTCCTTTATGACAGGATTTTTTATCCTCAGCACTATTAACATTTTGGCTGGATCTTTCTTATTCTGGGAGATTTTCCTCTGCAGAGCAGGGCGTTTCAGAGCATCCGTGGCTTCAATCCACTAGATGCTAGTAGTAGCACCTCTCTGCCCCTAGTTTCAGCATCAAAAATGTCTCCAGACACTGCAGAATATTCTCTGTGGGGCACAATCACTCCAGGTTGAGATTTTACTGTAAAAGATAGTATGGTTTCCTGTTCTGGGGTTAAGCTACTAATTTCATAGTTCTCAGGAAGGCACTTGGGCTCTCACTGAACAGAATGAGGATATTGTGACATTCAGACCCAGCTGTTCATGTAACTATAATAGAGAGAAGGAAGCAAACACATCTCAGATGTGACTAAATAGCATGACAATTGCCTCAAAACATGCAGAAAGAGTACAAATACTAGAACAGTGTTGGTGCCTTGTAGCTGAAGCTTAATCACAAAAAAGAACAACATCGACCTTCCTATGTTAAGAAGGGTGAATTTGAGCACTTTTTGGAGTGCTGCTGTATGGAAGTCCCTCCATTAAAATCAGCAGCCTGGCAAAGCTACAGGAAAAACCTTGTCAAGACATTAAAGACAGGCAGATCAGGTTTGGCTGTATTCATTTTACATGTTGTTGTGCATTATGTTCCAGTTTTTAAATGAAATGCCACTGAGAAAAATATAAAAAAGGGAGATTTTTAAAGGTAGAGCTAAGCTGCCACCTAGAGAATATAGAAATGACAGCACTTAGCCATCTACATTTACTACATGAAAAACAGTGTCCTATTAACTAAAAACAGATCACATTCAAAATCTCAAAAGCAACACTTTTTTTGAGATTTAGTATAATTTTTTATATCAGCTAACCCTCATGAAATTTTAATTTTCTTACTTTTGCTTTTAAAAATTTTGGAAAGAGGAGTTACAGTTGTTGCTTAGGGATAAAGTGCTTGCCCAGCATGCATGAGGCACTGGGTTCAATCCTTAGCACCAAGTAAAAATAAATAAGTAAAATAAAGGTATAAAAATACAATAACTTTATAAAAATGATTTTGGAAAGGGTGAGCCAAAATTTTTAAAAGAGGAGCTTTTAAAAATTCAAAGTGGATATCGCTGAACAAAGAGAGGGTTCTCATACAGAAAACACTATACTATTAATACTGCAATTAAGCCATGGTTAAATTTTTAAATTTTTTAAATTTCCAAGTAGAAATTTTGTTATTAAAAACGTATTGGAAGAGTAATGAATGAGACCAAATGGAAAGATTTTCAATATGTATCATTCTTCCTAATGATAATTCTTTCAATGAAGCCAAATTTTAAAAAAAAAGTAACTAAAACCCAATAGAATCATTAACTGGAGGGAGGGGAATGCTTCTCAGGCAACTCAATAAACACAAAATATAAGATATAAGAAAGGGAAAAGTCTGGTGGGACTAAAAAATAACCTAACCTTGAGCTAAAACATAGTGCAGACCCATATTTCCTGGAAAAATATAAGTCTCCTTTTCTAAATGTAATAGAATAATTGAACACTCATTAGGTTCTCCAGACCATAAACCATTGCCTGGTTAAGGTAGACACTTGGGAAACTGTATGAACTCTTTTGGGCCATGAGGGTCCCATTTAGTAAATTACTACTTCAATGCACTGAATGACACCCTTGCAGCCTGGTAGTGGATTCCAAAAGAGCTTAATTTACGCATTGGGAGAATCTGGTGCTCATTAAGAGAAAAGAAGTATGCCTGCTCACATATCCACACAGAATAGAAAGTACCACAGTCATCCAAAAGGAAAGTATTAAAAGATGGCCCAGAGATTCAAGTGTCAAATCATCTTGCAATAGTTAGACCCACATGGCCTGGTCTACAGTTGTTCTGAACTTATCATTTTGAGATTTTCACTTTGAATTGCTTCTTTATCTTACATAAGCTTCCCATGTCATTGTTTTTGCCATTTGCAAGAATCATAGGTCCATGCATCCCAGAGGTTTTAAAATGTGATAGGTAATTCTCAAAGATGCTTATATGACCATCTACTATGCCTGCATCCACCTATTGAGTCAGTTAAGGAAATCTAATTGTTTAGAGGGAACTTAACCCATTTTTGTCCCACAACAAAAACCAACACTAGGTTTTACTGAGATTTTTGCTTTTATACTTACTGATTTATCACAGTCTAGAGAAAACCTCAAGGTTTCTTTTGTTCTGAGAATTCATGTAAGCACCTATGGAATTTAAATCACAAAAGTGAATGGCATTCTACATCTTTTCACCTAAAACTAAGCATTTACAAGCAAGAAATTTTTATGGCTGAAGTCTTGCCTGAACCCATGTGAGACCAGTAATGTTTTACCTGTCTCTCTTAAAATGCAGGCTTCTAATGATGATTCATACATGCATATAAATCTCAACTGATAGCTATTTATATCACACAATTTTATCTTCTGCCTTAAAGCTATGCATTTGCCTAATTTTAGATAATGTGAAATAGAACTACTTTTTACATGATGAGTTTCTCCCAAGTACCTTTTGACTGAGAAAATACAACATTTTAATGGCCCGAGGAAAGGCCTTATTCAGGAGAATGGATTTTCCATGCATTACAGAAATCCAGGTCAATAATATATGAGAAATTCTTAGTCAAAAAAAAAATCTGAGGATCGTTTCAGAAATGACAGTACTTTATATTACCTTAATATTAATATCCTAATTTAAAAGTCACCATTGTAACTACCTTGTTTAAAAATATCATGCAAGAATTCATAGAGAAATAAAAGCCTTTGAAGGTCTCCCAAACTATGAAGAGATTGACATCAAAAAGAAGTGATACAGACGAATTGGAGAAAATATCTTGTATCTAGCAGGTGTTTTATGTACACAGGATTTTTTTATACATTTTTATTCATTTAATACCCAAACAATCATAAACAGTAACTACCCAAAATCCTAGTGGGAACAAAGGTGGGTCTGGAGGAGGGAGGACTGGGGGAGTCTTAGGTAAGAGAAATAGCATGTTCCAGCAGAGAGGAGCATGTTCAAAGGCCTAGAGCAGAGAGAGGGTATTTTATGCACCTAATGAAGCCCAATATTAATGGAACAGAGAGCAAAGAGGAAGAGACAGCATCTTTCTTTTCCAGAGAGCTAAGCAGATATTGAAGGGCTTTAAGGTCCTCTTAAAACATCACAGTAGTTTAAGGTCATTTTAAAGGCAAATGGATGTTACTGAAGAGTTTTGATCATGAAAGGAAAGTGATCAGATGTGATGTCAAAAGTATCATTCTGACTTTGCAGATGGAATGAACTAGAGAGTAGTGAGAAATTAAGGCAGAGTTGAGACCTAGAGGTGATTTTAGAAGGTGATTGCTTTAAACCAGGAAAAACAGTAATGATGGCCTAAATCAGGATGGTAGCAGAGGCAATGAAGAAAAATGGAGGCATTTAGGAGATATTTAGAAGTTATCATGCATGAAATTTTTTGTTTTAGATTGGATATAGAAAATTAGGAAAAGAGAAGTGTGATAGATAACTCCCAACACTTTAACTTGAGAGACCAGATGTTCCTAATGACCCAGGGAAGAGTGCAATGGGGGAAAATCTATAGGAAGTGGAAGAAGATGGGAAAGATGATGAGTTCAGTTATATGCTTGCTAATGTTGAAATTCCTGACAAAAAGCATCCTCATGCAGATGTCAAGGAAGATTTGAATATATGAGTTTGAAGCTCAGGCAAGATATACACTTGAGGGTAAATCAGCATATAAATGGTTATCGAAGCAGTGAAAATAAATAAGATTTCCTAAAATCCTATGTGTTTAAGAACATTGAAGAGCCTCAGAGACTGCCCAAAGAAACACTGAAACTTTAGTGCCACGAAATGGAGAAAGATCTGATGAATACAATGCTGCCTAAGGAAGAAAATCAGTAGATTGCTGTACCAGAAGCTAAAAGAGTGGTTCAAAAAAGAGGATTTGACTAACAAAGCAAACTGTTATCCAAGATTAACAAAAAGCACCTGCTAACATAAGTACTTGTTAAACCAGTTTTGCGTGTGGTTGGGGATCCAAATTGGAATGCATTACTGTGAATTTAGCAATAACGAGAGGAAAGAACTTGGGAACCACAATCACAGATAACCTCTTCAAAGGATTTTTTGGCATTCAGGGAAGAAGAGATGTCTGATAATAGCTAAAAGGTAACATAAGTTTAAAGTAAGGAGTTTGGACTTGGTTGGTAGCATTTTAAATGGTAAGGGGGAAAGTTTGAGCATCTTTATTGAATGCAAATATCTGATAGAAAGGACAAAGAAATAATAGAAGGGAGGTTATCTGTAGTGCAATATGATAGTTTTATGCATCATTTTTACTGGGCCACAGATGGCCAAGTTTGTTTGTTTGTTTATTTGCTATTTGGCAGTTCTAGGGATTGAACTCAGGGCCTCACACATGCTTGCCAAGTGCCCTACCACTTTGAATTTCTCCTCCCTGGCTGCCTTCCAGACTGGTACATCAGTGTTTTCCTGCCTCTGGACTCAAACTGAAACATTGGCTCTTCTTGCCTCAGGCCTGCCAGCCTTCCAACTGGAACTATGCCATTGGGTCTCCAAGCTTACAGATTCATACCAAAGATCTTGGGACTTGATCGCCTGCATAATCCCATGAGCCAATTCCTTATCTATCTATCAATCTATCTATCTATCATCTATCTACATAAATACATACATACATACATACATGTTATTGGTCCTGTTTCTCTACATAACCCTAATACAAGCAATGAATCTCAAAGTTTGGTCACTGAACCAATAGCAATCAGCATCACCTGAGAACTTGCTAGAAATGCAAATTCTCTGACACACCAGGTCAGGACCCGCTGAATCAAACTCTGGGGATGGGTTCAGCAATCTGGGTTTTAGCAAGCCACCTGCATCTCTGATATACACTTAAGCCTGAGAACCACGAGGCAAGGTTCCTCTACAGGCAGAAGGGGTTAGGAGAGTACAGGTCAAAGGCTGGCCTTGTATAAGAGGAGGTACCTTTTTCACTATAAAGGGAAGGAATAGGGCTGATAGATGAAGGTCATTTTGAGAGTTGGTGATAGAATTTTGAACCGTTTTTGCCTTGGCTTCTATTTTTGCTTTGAACAGAAAAACAATATGATTTTTCAAAGAATAAGTAGGGAGGTAATGGGTAGAAAGACTTGAGAAAAATAGTAAAGTTTGAGGGCTCATTCATTTCAGGGGCAACCATACACACCAGCCAGTTTTAAGATTTCCCCAGGTGCAGTCAGTTGTTTTGGTACACAGGTAAGGGTGATATTAGATTCATCCAGAATTGGAATTTTACCAAATCAATAGAAAGGCAATAGAAAAGAAGAATCGATGTGTCCACAAGAATAGAACCATTGTCCATTGAATCCAAAAACAGAGGGAGTAGGGAAAACAGGAAAATCAAGGATTTCAGATAACCTTTTGGTCAGTCTTCCACTGTTCAGGGACATGATTCCTATCCCCCAGTGCAAAGGATGCTAATAGATTAACCAGGTACAGAGACATAACAGAGAGAGACTACTTCTGGTTGGAGGATATCTGGGAAAGCTTAGACAAGGAGATAGAATGTTAGCAAATTTAAAGAATGTCTTCATGCAAGCTTGAGATAGATTTAATGGCATAGAGTCTATGTGGAGTAAGTTGAAGGCAGAAAATGTTCTTTCCAGTAAGAAAAGGGTTCAATGCAGGTAAGGTAGCTCAGGAAAGGTTAAAGGATACTGACGGAAAGGGGAATAGTGAATTAAGAGAAAAGATGAAATACACGCTACATTTATATTTTGGAGACCTTTGGATTTTGCTGTGTGTGATAGAGAGCTATTTCAGACTTTTGACAAGCAAAATGACAAAATCATTACAACCTGTACTTTTCCATCATAATATTTATAAAGATAGTAAGGTATCTAATCTATATAACTGGCCTACAGACTAGGTGCATTCCTAGAAGCTGTTCTCTAAAATTAAATTTAGTATAAGAGCTAATACTTTATCCTTAAAAATTAATATTCCTGATATGAAAAATATTAAAGTCTTTATATACAAATGGACCCAAAAAGAGGAACAGAAATAAACAATTCAGGAGACAAATGTAAACAGCTGATAAACAGGAAAAAAATTAAAACATAAGACTTTTCAGCTAATTGGTGATGGCTCTTGGCAATGATGTGATGAGATGAATCTCATTAGTATTGGCTAATGCAAACTGATATAATCTTCACAGAAAGCAATTTGACAATATATCAAAAACCATGTTGAAAGTAGTTACTCTTTTTAAATAGTGTTTCCATTTCTAAAAGTACATTCTAAGAAAATTATCAGAATGCACATAAATATTTATACTCAAAAATTATTATAACTTCTTAAAAATTTAATATAATACCCAGTAATAAGATAGTACTAAGTTTTTAAAATCATATGATGAAGTATTATTCAGCCTTTGTAAATGGTATTTACAGAGAGTATAAATACATCAATAAAAGTGGGTAAAACAATGAAGATGTAGAATTATGTGTGGTATAATTTCAACTCTGCAAAATATGTGTATATATATATATATATATATATATATATATATATATATATATATATTTAGAGTATTCAAAAATATTGAAAGAAAATGGACTAAAATCTTAACAACTGGTATCTCTAGCTTTAAGGTTTCAAGGTAATTTTCTTCTTTAGGTTTTTCAAAGTGTCAATGACAAGAATTCAATCTATTCATAATTAGTAGAATAAATCTTTTTTTTTCTTTTTTTTTTAGAGAGAGAGAGAGATTTATTTTTTTAGTTTTCGGCGAACACAACATCTTTGTTTGTATGTGGTGCTGAGGATCGAACCCGGGCAGCATGCATGCCAGGGAGTGCGCTACCACTTGAGCCACATCCCCAGCCCAGTAGAATAAATCTTTATGTTCAATTAACATTTCTATGATAAGATTGCATCAGTCCTACAATGAATAAACCTTCATTCTTTGTTGCCAATGAATAATTTCACTTTTACAAATTCCATTTCAGTCTATTTTTCCTCTGAAAAATGGTAAAACCCATCTCTGGTTATTTTCCAGTTTGGGGGGGCTGGGGAGAGTAGCTCTTATAATGCCTCAAGCCTGCCATATGTATACATGCTTGGACATTACAAATGACTGTAGAAGAGGATGCCATTCTCTTCCAAATTTCCCCAAGTCTGCTGAGACCATTTCCTCACGACGTGCTCTCTTTTCTCCTCATTTTCCTAAATCTGGGATCACTCTGTCATAACCAATACATATTCAAATTGTAACTATGCACAGAGAGAACCTATATCTGAGCCACAAATTTTAGCAGGTCTTTTTGAGTTGTGTCTAGGCTAAAAAAAAAAAAAAAGCCAGCATAACACAGAATCATTTTCACCACTGAAAAACAAGAGAAGAAAGACTCATTCTACATACTGTAAGGCCCTTAAAATTACATAAACTTACAAGTTCAGGTAAAGTAAATTGAATGTCTTCCTTGTTTTATTATTCCCATTTTGATCACAAACTCCTTGGGGATGTTAGTTTTCAACATACAGAGTATAAGAGAGTTAAAAATAAAACCCAAGAGTTGCATGCTTGGATGCCTTAAATCACCTGTTGGTAAATGAGAAGGAACAACATTTGGAATTGCCCCAAAGAAGGCTTTGTCATGATTCTTCTTGCTTCATCTTGTGAGCAAGGTTTTCAGTTATCCTTCCAGAAATAAATTGGCAGAAATATGAACTTATTTAGCAAGGAAATTGTGATTAAATACTATAACCTACTGTATTGCCCATTTATGCTAATTTCATTTCAGAAAAGCAATCTACTTCATGATCATATTGTCTCCACCTCCTACAGAAGCTTATAGATGCTCTTGGCTTATGCATTTTTATCTTTAACAAAAAGAAATGTAATATTATGGTTTGATTTTTAATAATTCATAAGGTCTCATGATATGTTTTAGGACACTTCCAACTTTCTCAGCTTATACTTTGAATATACTATTTAAATATTTCTCTTTAAATGTTTTACCTTCCTTCTTATATTGATTTAAAATTTACCCAGGAAATCCTGCCAACACTATCCCATGGCTGTGGTATTTCACTTGCTTAAACAGAAACCATATAAGCAAATAATAGCTATTTTCATTCCACATAACCAATCATGCAACAGTCACGGGCTTCATTGGCAATTTTCAGCTACAGACACTAGATGAAACCATCCATTAATGTGATTTTCATATATTTTCCTAATGTCTTTCATTTACAACATGAGGTATAACAATTAAAAATAAATCAGGCTGAATCGTATGTGTGGTTTCTGGAATCATAGCTTTATGATATGAGCATATCATGTGGCTGATTCTACCTCTAACGATATCATATAAAAGCAAGAAGCAATTTCCTCCTGCAAAGATTTTATCAGTAAGTTTTAGGACAAATAAAATCAGGATTAAAACAGTTCCGAATCAACCAACACCAGGGAGCTGAGACTTAGAGGTAAAAAAAATATATATATATGGGTTCCAAGAAAGAAAGTTTTGTAAATTGAAGGAAAGACATGAAAAGGGAAGGGGATAAGTCTGAGGAAATTACACTGAAATTGAGCAAAGAAAGAAAATCACAGATCAGTAAAATAGTTTCATATCAGTCATTAGTTTTCTAATACCCTAAAAGCACTTCTAAAAATTTAATACCTTTTTCATAGGTATTAAATCCCAGAGTTCTTCAGAACCCCAGAGTGTAGGATATTTCTATGCTTCATCATAAGGTTAAATGTGATTTTTTTACTCCTATTATCTTTTCCATGTCTTAAATATATATGTGTGTTTGTATATATGTAATGTCTGCATATATATATATATATATATATATATATATATATATATATATATATATGTATTTAGTCAATACATAAGAGAAAATATACTGTATACAAATCTATAAAAAGATCAGTCTTTGTAATGGATAGGAACACACAGACAGGGAAAGGGCAGTGTAAGAGGGCCCAGGGCCACCTAGCAAAGTTGACACCAAATTCTACATTGTCATTCTGTATTGAAAAACTCAGATTAGCTGAAGAATCCAGCGAGGCCAGAGTTAAGTCCCAAAGACACAAACAGAGCAAGTGAGCTCAGACATGATGGAAGCCAAACACACAAACATATATTAACACTTGGCTTTCAAATCAGCCACAAGGGCCAATTAAATGATAAACACCCAGGTGGAGAAAGGAAAAGCATCTGAGAAGCTAGGGTGCTAAACATTCATTCCGAATATGTGAGCACCTGTTTTGTGGCTGGCAGTAATCTGTAGCATATACAGTATTGAATAAAAGGGACCGAAGTCCCTGACCTTACAGAATGTATATACAGCGTGAGGGACATGTAATAAGTGATTCAGGCTTAGGAGAAAATACACAAGGAAAAAGGGATGTCCACCAATACTCCACCTCCCTTTACACACATCTTGCTCCTTCCTTTAAGAGATGCAGTTTATTTCTCTCTCCTTAGCCCAGTCTGGGCTTCTGATTTGCTTTGACTAATAGAATAGGTGGAACCATCAGCTTCAGGTCTGGCCTTCATAAGAACTGGTCACCACTGCTTTGACCCCCTGGGAACCCAGATGCTCATGCTATAAAGGAGCTCAGATCATCTTTCTGTAGAGAATGGCAACTAGGAAAAGCCCTGGGACATCAGACCAAGGTGGAAAGGATGAGCGAGGTGGGGAACAGTGGCCACTCTCTATGCTCATGCTAGCGTACAGACACATGAGAGATTCCACCACTTGGACAGAATAAAAACCCAGTTAACCCAAGAGACAGTGAGAAATAAGAAGTCACTTTCATTTTCAACCATTAAATTTGAGGGTTTTAAAAATAATGTAATAATAAAAAATAAATAAACTAAAAACTGTTTAAAAGAAAAAATAATAATGTTATAGAAAACTGAAACATCAAGAGAAAAAAGTAGGGAACAATGGGAATCATAAAAGTGAAGAACTACAGCATAGAAATGAGATGTTCTATGTAATTTTTGAGGATAGAACAAGAATATGTTTAAATCGAGTAAGGAGAGAAATACTTGCATTAAGAGAGAAACAAGTAAAGAGAGTAAATCCATTGTCCACTTAAAAGGAATATGCTATATTTCTAAGCTAGAAGTCAAGAGACAATTATCTTGCTATTCAGTTATTGGCTCCTAAACCTGAAGAACCACTTCTAGGGAGCCCCACACGAGGAACTGCCCCTCTCACCTCAGCCTCACATGGACCTGAACTAAATGGTTAGAACATGGAAATGAAGCCTAAACTGGAGGACTAAATAGGATGAGATGTTGAGAGCTTGGAAGGGGTGGTCAGTATATTATGCAGGAGAGAGAGAGAATGACTTGGGGCCAGAAGACAAACTGGGGTAGGCTATTACATTTGTAGCCCACAATTAACCACATATCCAGGTGTTCATATCCTTGTGTAATCTCCTCCCATGTCAATGCTGGCCTTGACCACATCACTGGCTTTCTTCAGTGGGACATTAGCAAGTGGATATAGGCAGAGGCTTGGTAAGTCCAACACCTTGGGGCCATCGTTTTAGAACACTCTCACTTGGATGCCAGTCTGTTTATTCCACCTGAGAGAAAGCCATGTGGAGAGGCCCTGGAGGATGAGCCACCAGGTAGGAACAGAGAGACCATGTGGAAGAAAACACAAAATGTACCAGCACAGCACCCAGATGAATGTTGTCACCCCCAGGTGAGGAAGAAGCACCCATTTCACCTACTAAATTGTCTAAATAAATAGCAAGTCATTATTACTTAAACCACTTTTAGGGTAGTTTGTCATGAGACAATAGACATCAGAATCAGGATGAATAAGAAGACTTCATTGAGAAGAATTCAGGAGGTTGAGGAAAAAAAAAAATCCCTGTGGATAGCTATCTTGAGAAAAGACCATGCAGGCAGAAGGAAGAGCAAGTACAAAGACCCTGAGGTGGGACTGGGCCTGGCTATTTTAAGAACTTCAAGGAGGCCAGTGTAGCTGGAGCAAAGTGGGTGAAGGAGAGGTGATATCAGAGCAGTGACCCTGATGAGATCTGCCCAGGTTTGCAAGTCATTGTAAAGACTGGAATTCTTACCCATAGGCTGATGAAAAGCCAGCATAGATTTGGGGGCATTCATCAAGACATCTGATAAATATCTATTCATCCTGAGTATGTGCCAGATTCATGGTGTTACGCTTTCAGTAATGACCAAGTCTCTGTGTGTATGTTGGGGGAGGGACAGAGGTAGGTAGTAGGGGAGTGAGATCACCAAAGAAGTTCCAAGGGAGGATGCAGGAAGATGGCTTTCAGTTATCTCAGGCCACAAGGACAAAGACCCCCTCAGACAGATCCCCTCTTTGCTTTCTTTAAAGCTTCTGTTCTGGACCGTTTGCTATGACTTTACATTAGGGTACATTATATCTGCCAAAGAAGGCTCACTTCTTTTCATGCAGTTTAATTTCCAAAAAGCATTTTCCATACAAATCAGGGCATTTCATTAGCTATGAACACATACATATTCTCAGAAGATTTTGCCAGGATTCAGCATTCTGTGCTCTAAGTGTGTGTCAATATATTTACAGAAAAACACTGCTAAATTTTAAAAGAATCTCTTTGAAAAGACACTATGTACTTCCCAAAGGGTACTTTACGAATATAGTGCTTTACAGATTGCAGTGAGGTTTCAGAGCAATTGACTCACCACCTGCATCATATTCTTGCAACAAGACTAAATGACAAAGTAGCAAGCAAAGAAGGCATAGAGCTAACATTATTATCACTTTAAATAAACGTTCATGAAGCAATCTTCCTTAAGTGTGGTGCCACACACATCAAAGTATTTTCAGCACATGGATGATGACAGAGTATCAAGAGGACTCTGTCAGGTCTTGACGAGAGAGTGGTTCCTGAAGGAAAATGTGGAGATCTGGTTGGGGAGCGAGGGATAACTTGTATTCCTGCAGCTGGTCAACCTATTCACTTATACTGAATCAAGAGGGTCTCCCAGTTCAGATACGACTATATATAAAATAATGATTTCACATAACTTCCTATCAAACATATTGTCTTTGTAGGAGGGAAACAAATGCTCCCTTCTATCAGAATAATCTCTCTACATGTGTTATTCTTCCTTGGGTTTATAAAAACAGAAAATTCCAAAATGTGCCCAGAGCAGTGGTACATACATATAATCCCGGCGACTTGGGAGCCTGAAGCAGGAGAAGCACAAGTTCGAGGCTAGCCTCATCAATTTAGCAACACCTTCAGCAACTTAGTGAGACCCTGTCTCAAAATATAAAACAAAAAGGATTACAGATATAGCTCAATGGTAAAGCACCCCTGGGTTTAATCTCCAATAGTGCAAACAACAACCACCAGAAACTAGCTGCAAAAGATCATGGGGCATTGTGATGTCCTGGTCAAAGGAAAAGAGAGAGAGAGAGAGAGAGAGAGAGAGAGAGAGAGAGACACGTGTGCACACACACTCTCTGGATATCAAAGACCCACTCAGCAGGTAACCTTCCTGCTCTGCTCCTCCTTTCCCTCCCTATAAAAGCCCTTTGCATTCCTGATTACTAATCTCCTTGAGCCTTTCCATCTTCCAAGATGCCATTCCTTAAATAAACCTGTTTTTTCCTACCAATTCCTGCTTCCTAAATACTGGCCAAGTGATAAGCAGCCAGCCCTTATTCCAGTAACAAATACTTTGCAACTTCAATTATAGACTTGGGTTCAGCTAATTATTTCTCCCAGCAATGAAACCTATATTATCTTCATCTTATATTATTTCTTAAATTCTAAGTAATCACAGGATTTTAATTTCTAGCTATTTAATGGCTTGACTAACAATTTGTTACCTGCCAGCAGTGCCTGTTTTTCTGATATAAGGACCATATGAAATAGATTTTTTAAAGTCTAAAAATAGTATTTATCATGTCTACTAATGCTTTCCCTGTACCTTTTAAATCATTCTTGTATGGTGTTTTATTTTCCATTTTAAATCATTCACTCTAAAGATCTATCACCTAGCATCCCTTGAAATATTATTCTGGTTTAAGACACATAACAAACTGTCTCACATTTTATGCCACTATTACAGTCTCTGCACCCTCTCCCTGACTATGCACCCCAGCTTCTCTTCCCCAATCTGAAACAATAATTTATAAAGATTTCAGTCAGTCATTTCTTGTTCTTCCTCCTCAAGGTGCTAAGCCAATGGCTCTCCAAATCTATCTCTTGGTTCACCAGAATCAGAATCACTAGGTATCAAAATTCAGGTCCAGAGGCCCTATCCCAAACTTATTAACCTGGAATTTTTGAATGTCTGGCCAGGAATTTTTTATAAACATCCCAATTTGATTTGTTTTATGTTAGTTTTACAATACTCTGTCAATGAGCTACACCCCCAACACATTTTACTTTTTATTTTGAGACAAGTTCTCCCTAAATTGCCCAGGTTGGCCTCAAACTTACAATCCTCCTTCCTCAGCCTTCAGTCATTGGGATTAAAGGTGTGCACCACTGTGCAGGGCCACCCAATTTGATTAGGATGTTCAAGAGTTTTAAGGAGCACTGATCCAGGGAGTGTTTCTTAAGCCCTATGAGAATCTGATACACACTGAAAATCCTCAGCTCAGGAAAATGTACAGGAGGACCATGTTTTGTACATTCCCTCTCAGCGAGTTCACAGAAGCTCTGAAGCCTATCCTCAATACTTGCCCCAGGGTGTCTGGACCCATTTCAGATCCCCCTTTTTAATAACTTTCCCTTTGAAGCTTCCAAGGGAATTAGTATGTGAAAACTCTGAGCACACACCATGCTCTGCTCTGCTCTGCTCTGTTCTGTTGAGGAGAGTCAATGACAATTTATGTCTTTTATCTCAGCCTCAAAATGAAGTATGTTTCTTCTTATCCAATTCACACAAGTACTATGAAGCTGAAATTGCTTTAAGAGCCTTAGAAGAAAGGCACCATATAAATGCAAATAACCAGAGATTTGATAAAAAGAATAGCCATATCCAGGTACACAATGGCTGCCCTATCCCCACTGAACAGCATGAGGTTTCAATGCTATTGTCACTCTCTATCTATCAGAGAATAAAGACTACAGAGTGAATCTTCTGGAATTCTTTCTACTTGAATTGCAGGCATATTTTTCTCATACTGCCATGTAATATACCACCTGGAGAACTGAAAGAAGATACCAGAAATTATAAGCCTCATAAGGCTTGCTACTACATGCCAAAAAGATACAGGGATGATATCACTGATGGGGAAATGTTCTCCAACTTTCCCATTGAACCCTAACAAGGATTCTCAGGAAACTCTTGAATATTCATATTGTTGCTCTCTCCTTGTAGCAAGATGCCTTTTTTTAACACTCAGCATAATTATCCATCCACATTTTATAAATTCTGGCATTTATCATTTTAATTGCCCAGGTTAGCATACTTACCATGCCCCCTACCCCAAGTACTTGTTTTTGGTAAACAGGGCAACTGTGCTGGTGGTCAGCTTAAGAAGATATTGGGGAGATAATTCTATACAAAAATAATAATTAAATAATTAACAGCATATGTAATAAATTTATAATAATAAATAATAACAGCATTTGGATGACATCTTCCTTTCTTTTTTTTTTGGTACTGGAATTGACTTTTCAAGAGATATTTTACCACCCAGCCCTGTTTATTTTTTACCTTGAGACAGGGTCCCACTAAGTTGCTCAGGCTAGCCTTGAACTTGCAATCCTCCTGAATCAGACTTCTAAATAGCTGATATTGTAGGCATATACCACTACACCCAACTATTCTTTCTAATTCTTTATAATACAAAAGCAAAGCCCAGGTAGAATAACCAGGAAAGTCACCTCATCTTCAGAACAGCAAACTTTTCGTAACATTTTGCCTGAGCTCCAGAGTCCGTATTTTAGATCCTCAACAACTGCACAAAATAGAAAAAGAGAAACTGACAATCTATCATACCTTAGGCAGCTGAGACCTTATCTTACTTGATATGCATATTATTATTCTTTTTGTAATTAATGTCTTTTTTAGATCATAGTATTAATTTTCCTCTTGTTTGAAGAGACAGGCAGTTGGGATTGCTCATTTTATTTTCAGCAAACCCATAAAGAGAAACAATCAATCCTCATGAACTTAAATAGAGGAAGTTGATCAAATACAAAAGCCACAACTTAATCCCCAAACTACCCAATGGAATATGGGAGAGAAAGCCCATGATTTTGAATAGAGACTTTGTATGCCATAAAACCAAACCAATATATTATCTTCCTTTCTTTCCATAGTTCCCTGCAGGAAAGAGCACAAAACCAAACAGAACAGCCTATATGGCTCACAACCAAGCCCCATTTTAAATGCCTCTGTACATAATTAGTGGGACTTAAGGAGAGAGAAATTTAATAATTAAAAATGGAGATCCTATAGGGCCAGGGATATAGCTCAGCTGGTACAGTGC
This sequence comes from Marmota flaviventris, assembly GCF_047511675.1. NCBI lineage: Eukaryota > Metazoa > Chordata > Mammalia > Rodentia > Sciuridae > Marmota > Marmota flaviventris. Next base: position 51,468,590 of record NC_092499.1, on the reverse strand, counting down.
TTGCTTGCATGCACAAGGCCTTGGGATCTAATCCCCAGCACCACTAAAAAAGAAAAAAAAATGGAGATCACTTTATATATTTAGCCTCTTCTGCCATGTTGAGCAAACCTTCCAAATATTCTAGCATATTTCGAAACAGAAAAATCTCATAACCACAGCAGGACGTACTGTCAAAAGAAGAAAGCTAAAGATTCCTACTTGAATAACATTTCTTACACTTCAGATCACAAACTTTGAACCCACAGAACTTTCATGATATATCACTTAGTGGCAGGATTCAGAGCTAAAGTTCTAATTTTTTTAGTCATATGGAATACAATTAATACATAAGAGCAAAAATCATATAAAAATCTCCATTCTGTTGATTATATCAATAGAATTTTTTCATCGAAATACCAATAAAAATAATATATCTGCATAGACATTTGAAATGAATGTTAAAACTTTTTCTTAATAATTGCTTATTATCTTACCTTTTTAAAACCTAACAAATTCTTTCAAGGTCAGTCTCAACAACTTAGCAAGACCCTGTCTCAAAATAGAAAGGGCTGGGGATGTAGCTCAGAGATGAAGCAACCCTGGGTTCAATCCCTAATATGGAATTTAAAAAAAAAAAAAAAAAAAAAACCTTAACATATTTCTCTCCCCAGAAACAACCAGCATACTATTTCATGATGAGGTCAAAAAATCTTACTCAAGCTAGTACTATTGTACCACTCTCTTTCATGTTCAAAAATGTTTCTAATGTTGTCCATGCATGAAAATGAGGCTAAAAAATTGAGCAACAGTTCCTTCTCCACTTGATACATGTAAAGTCCATTTTTCATCAACTGCTCTTCAAAAAACCTGTCACTGATTGCAGCTCTGCTTTTCTCATCACAGTCTGATGGATGTTTTTGCTCAAAACAAGCCGCCCTTTGCTGATTGCTGCAGGCTGCTTGGTCTGTCGATTGTGAAAATACAGCATTCCCCAGCTAGGCCACATTGCTTATTGTAATCAGAATCAGATGCAAACATTCATCCCAGTGATACCCTAGCTCTGATCTCTATTTGCTGTACTGCAGTATTCATTTTGGTTGTGAGGTGTCCTCAGAACAAAAATGTCATGGGTTAGAGATCAAATCACTCACCCTAGCTGAGTTAAAATCTTTCTCTCAGGAATAAGCCTATCAATTTTCCTGAAAGATGTACTAAGGAAGGGTGAGTTTCCTTTTAAAAAGTAACTGGGTGGAATCTGCCATTTCATATGAGTGCAGGAAACTAGAGACTAAAGATGTGATCTCTGACAGCGATTCTGAATGTCATGGGTTTAATGCTTGTCAATCAAAGGATGTCAGTCAAAAGCATGTTTATGTATGTCATTTAATACTGGGAATGAAGAGGTTAAACAAAAGCTCTGAGCTATTTTTCTAAATACTGCTATGAGAAGAAGGATGTGGAGATTAATGATGTTGTTAAAAAGTAACTTACATTGTATTCATATGTATGTGCAAGGAATATATCCATTTGAAACTCCTGTTCCAAGCATAAAATGATCTTTTCTGACAAAGGGGTTAAGCATGTATATCAGTTAGGAGACTGAGTTCAGCTGCACATAAAGTAAAAATCCAACAAGGGAATAGCTTATATTCTTGGAAGAGAGAAAGAATTACACATAGGAAACCTGGAGTAAAGCAATCAGGGCTAGAATGATGGATCACAGCATCATCTCATAACCAAGCTCTCGTCTTTCCTCCCTCATTCTCTTCTATGAGCTCATTCTCAAAATCATCTTATGGTCTCTGTGGCTGCTAGAGTTCCAACCATTACATCCACATTCCAGACAGCAAGTCAGAAGAAACAAGCAAGAAACCCTCACTCATCACATTTTTAAAGAGATTTCTAAGCAATCCCTCTGTCCCATAGATGAGAACTTGGTCATATAGCCATACCTAGTTGCACTGGAAACAAAAAAATATCCAAAGCCACAACTTGAGGTTCTCTTAATAAGAAAGAAGGGAGAAAGTATATTTATTTAAAAATGATTACTAATGAGCTACTTCTATGGCACTAATTTCTCACCACCATCTCTGCCTAGAAATATTCTTAAATGGCCTTGGACAAGTCATTTAAATCTTTCTAGGTTTTCTCAACTCATGTAATACATATATTAATCAGCTTGATTTAGTCATTCTACAATGTATGTATGTTTGAAAACATCATATACATATAAAATACATTCAATTTTGCCAACTTAAGTAAAATAGTTTTTTAAATTCCTCACCTCTAAAATATCTACTTTGTGTGACTGAAACTTAAATAAGATGGCACAAGTACCGGGCCTATGTCATATAGTTTCTCAGTGAAAAATAACCTCCTTCTACATATCCTCAGGAGCCTGTCTATACTCTTTGGACCTTGTAATTAGGACCATTTCCCCGTCCTCAGTGAGCTGTCCTGGAGTCCAATCCAATGCTGGCTTCCCTTCTTTCCTTTGCCATACTCATATTCCAGCCTGAGCCCCAAAAGCCTCATCAGGTCTGGTAACTAGGCCCAGGAAGGACATGGCTGATTGTACAGCAAGAATTGGGAAAATGTGAAAAAAAAAAGTTGAACATAAAGAAGCACTCAGAAAAAAAGTGGGAAAATTTAAATTTCCATCTGTTTGTTCCAAAAGGACTAATAAACCTTTTTTTTAAGACAGTAAACATTTTAGGTTTCTAGCAGTTGCAACTGTCTACATAGAAGAAAGTACTTCTAGATTACACACTTGTTCTATTCCTCAAGCCATGCCTCTTGGAGGACCCAGTGAGAGAGTGTGAATAACTCAGGATAACCCATCATCACTACAGGCCCAACGCCACAAAGCTCAAATCTTCCTGGCAGCTGCCTCATGGGGTTACTGACGGATTGCCTGCTGCCACAGCCCAGGTTCTCTGGAATTAGATGCTGAAGTGGATTTGGGGTGCAAGACGTTTGTGGGGGATAAATGCCTGTGAACAGAAGGAGCAAAGGAAGGTTGGGCTAAGAAGTTGAATTGCAATTCAGGCTTCACAAAGTCAGCAGAGGGTTCCGAAGCTTGCGTCTTCTAACAGAATATCCCTCTTGGGGCTGAAATGGCCCATCTTTATAGCTTCTCATCTCATAACCAGCAGCTGGGAGTTGATGACTCAGCAGAGGCCAAACCTGAAGGAGCTGACAGCCCCGGGCTGTGTGCTCACTGCACTCCCCACAGCCTGGCAACAAGACCAGTCTTGCAGGGAGATCAAGCTGCTCAGGCCCGCCCTGCCTGCCATGGAAAGCAACGTCAAACTATGAAAGGATTTCAGTGTTTTCTGGGCTCTTTCTGGGCAGACATTGATTTCTTATCACAAATGGAGTTGACACAAAAATCACTGTACTTCACTCCTCAACTCACACGTCACGGAATTGCTGCTTAATTGATAGCAGACTTGAAATGCTATATAAGCAACTCAATTAAGATCAGGACGATTGGAAAGTCAGGCTTACTCTATCAGCCCTCTTGGTGAAAAGATCAATGTATATAAATAAGGATTTTTCAATTTAAAAAAAAAGATTTGAATGTACTTTATAATCAATAGCAAGAACCCTGAAGATAAGGATTGTGGAAGAAAATGATGCTTTAGCAGATTTCCAATATTTTCTAAATCTGTCTTTACCAGGGAGTGAGCTGTTTTAGCACTTATTTTCCATTTTCAGTTCTACTGAGATGCAATGGGTACTTTCATTTTCTATTTAAAATGTTCTGTGATAAGCTGAATTTCCCAGGTTCTCAGGGTAATCTTGCAATCACCATGTATGTCCTTCCATGGGGATCCCATCTAAGAAACCCTTCTATATTTCTCAAAATTACCAAATTCCCAAGAAGCAAAACATACCAAAAGGATTTTGCTGCATAGGAATCAAAATCATTCCTCACCTCATAAACGAAATCTAATTTGTCATATTATTAAGTGCAAAACTCCACCACAGTCTAAAACACAGACCGAGCTCACTTTATAATAAATTATTTTGAATTTTTTGAGGGAGGAGCATTTAAAAGGAAGCTAGAATAGATCAAGTTACCAAATACTATGGGTTTCATAGTGACAAATTTCAGTCAAGTGTCAGCTTCCATTTCAGCCTTCTTATGAAGCTGCTTTACAATAACTATTTTAAAAATTCCTTGAAAAAAATAATTTTACCAGGGAATGCACCAAAAAACATACCAGAAGGAGAATAATAAAGACGGAATAAGGATGATGTATAAGAGCACTCAACTATTAGGATCTGTGTATAATAAAGAAAGAATCAGGGTGGAGAAAGAATGCTTGAAAGGACATCAAATAAAGAGGCATGACTCTAGGTCAAGATCAACAAATCACAGCACAAGAGCCAAATCCAACCCATCACCTGTTTTAGTAAATAAAGTTTTATTGGAACACAGCTATGCCCATTTTGTCTATAGCTACTTTCACAGTACAATAGACAATAGAATTGAGGAGTTGCAACAGATGTTTATAATCTCCAAAGCTAAAAATTTGTTATTGACTTTCTTAGTCTGTTTTCTACTGCTATATCAGAATACCTGAGACTGGATCGTTTATAATGAACAGATATGATTTGGAAGCTGGAAAATCCAAGAGCATACATAGCATTGGCATCTAGAGGTCTTCGTGTTCTGTCAGTCCATAGCAGAAGGTGGAAGGGCAAGAGCAAGAGAGCAAGAGAGGCCAAACTCAATTTTATAACAACATGCTCTTGAGATAATGATCCCTGTCCCTCAATAACCACATTAATCCATTCATGAAGGCTGAGCTTTGATGAACTAATCACCACCTCTCCATACTTTTGCACTGAAGATTAAGTTTCCAACACATGAACTTTGGGGAATATATTCACACCAGAGCACTGGCTCTTTTCTGAAAAAGTTTGCTGACCGCTACTCCAGGTAGTGACAGAAGCTAGTAGTTATGACATAGATTTGACTAAGGGAGTAAGCCTCTATAGGCAAAGAGAGAGGTGAGTCAGGACAACCACTGCCTCTTTAAACTCCCATGTGCTAAACTATGCAACCTATGCAAATAGTAACTTCAAAGAATGGTCCTCTCTGGTAGTCTCTTGACATATTTTTGGTGACTCATACTCCTCTACTTTCTCCTTATGAGGTGGGCACCTCCAAATTCTTCTCCTTGGACTTTCTCTACTTTAACTTTTTCACTGGGGCATTTTCATGGATGTTCCAGTAACTTCTACAGGCTGCTGACTAACAACTGTATACCTCCTGCACCTGAGATCTGCACACCCCTGCTTTGGTAATAACTCTATTCCTCAAATGCAAGACATATAAAACTCAAATCCTAAATAAATATAGTAACAAATTCAGATGGTGTTGGTTAACATCCTTGCTCCACCCTTACTAAACTATGTAACTTTGGGCAGCTTACTTAAGCTCCCTAAGACTTGGCTTTCTCCTGGGTAAAGTGGGTATAATGCCTCCTACAGAGTGTGGTATTGAGGTGGTGAACACAAAGAACCAAAACCAGTTGCCTAACACAGAGGAATAGCTCAATAACTACAAGTAGTGAAACTACCACTAGAATGTTTTATTCTTCTTTCCAGTATTAATAAATAGCTCTCCCACTTAATGTCACCTTTTGCCTTGGAGCTCCCTTTGAAATTCTGATCATAGAATCAAATAAAGGATTAACCTGTAGTTTTGTAATTGCTTATTTACATGTTATCTCATGTACAAGACCATAACTCCTTGGTGATAAGCTGTGTCTAATTTAGCTCCAAATACTGAAAGAATGTTCTAAAATGGACAGGGAGAGCAAGCAGGCAAAGACTGGTAAGAGTGTACTAGCTGAGGCATATGAGGGACTTTTAACTAAAATCAGTGGGAGTTAGAATAAAAGACAAGGATTTTCTGAAAAGTTTTGAAGAAAGATTCAACAGAAATTTTCAACGATTGGATGTCAGTGATGAGAGAAAATCTTTCACTTTACCTCCAACCAGCCACAAGTTTATCCACTCTTCAAATAATTTTTGCAACAGAGCAAAGGATGCTGTTTTGAGCTAGCACTGGTAATGAGAGTGAGAATTAGATACTACTTCAGATTTCCTCTGTGCCCAGAGTTAATGCATTTGTCTTCACCTTCCTCCTTCACCATTTTTCTAATTCATCAAGTGGTGTCATACAGAGGCTGACAGTACAGGCTTTGAAATCAGGCACATCTGAATTTGTGTTTCAATTCTTCCTTGGTAATAGTAAGCACAGGCAAGTTACCTAACCCCTCTGAAATCTGTTTACTTACTTTAAAATGCAAGTGACAATTTTACCCACCTTGTTGGTTTGTGTGGAAATTAAATAGAAAATGTATGCAACACATTTTTCCCTCCTTTGGTACCAGGGATTGAACTAAGAGGCAGTTAACCACAAAGCCACATTTCCAGATCCTTTTTTTTGTTTTGTATTTTATTTAGGGATGGGGTCTCCCAAAGTTGCTTAGGGCCTAGCTAAGTTGTTGAGGCTGGTTTTGAACTTGTGATCCTCCTACCTCAGCTTTCCAAGCCACTGGGATTATAGGCATGACCTACTGTGCCCCACCACATGACATTTTTGGCAAAGCACTTTGCAAACAGTAAATGTTGCATAGTAGTTGCTTTTGTTTTATTAAAAAAAAAACACAAAGTTGTCAATATTTAATAATGAGGTACACAATTATAAGAAACTTCTATGATAGAGCTATTACCTTAGTATGTCATAAAATATAATCATATTGAAATCTTGTAATAAAGTGGATATTGAATACTACGTTAAGCCATAAGATAAAATCTTATGCTATAGCAACTAGTGAGAGACATCTTTGGGGACTGGAGTAATAAAAAATAAAAAATAAAAAAAATTTAAAGTCAATAAACTGAAATCTTTGGACCTCACTAATTTGCTTTCAAATTAATCACAATTAATCATTAATTAATAATAACAATCTGTGCTTTCATTGACAGTAAATGGTAAATGGGCAACCTAAGCTCTTTGTAAAATTATTTGCACAAATACCTTTGCCTTTCAGCTATCAATTGATCACAAGGCCTTTTAAATCTCGAGATTCTTATTCAGTATGAAAAAGCAAAAGCAGCACATATATTTAGTAATCTCATCCTGCTAGAAAATAGAAAGTAATTTTTCTAAATAGCATAGTATATTATTACAACTAATTTAGAAATGATTAGTTTTCAGTATTTAGTGTTTATTTTGTTTTAGCAAGCTATAAAATCCAAATGGCCTTTCAAGCTTCTCATGGAAAAGCTTTTCTTATTTACAAAAGTGACTAATTTGACACTGACAGTAGTTGGTTCTTAATTTTCTTTTCAATCACATCATTGCTAGTATAATGCCAAAACAGAGAGAAGAGTGACTTCTAAAATAAAAGCAACTAAAACCAAACAGCAAATTCTCTCTAACTCTGTTCATCCTCCAGGCCAATTTCTGCTACTTCCAGAGTTCAGACATCCATGGAATTTTAATTTAACAGAGAAAAATCAGAGCTGTGCTCCATAAACAAAATGAAGGAAGCTTGTGGCTGAAATGTTCTTGTCTTCATTTAAGAGGATCTCACGGACATTACAAACATTCAAAAGGAAGGTAGGTGGAAGGAAACCCACTCCACTTAGGCTTTTGGCCCTCTGTATAGCTTCAATCAAATTATTTCTTTTCATGACCCCTCTTCACCCTTTCTGAAGCAACAGTTACCATCTTGCTATCTTGAAAGTGTGATTTAAGCACTAAATTCTAAGAGTTTCTCTGGGCCTCCTTTTTGCAGTTGAAAAATGAAATTGTACCAGAAACTCTTCTAAGTCTGCTTTTAACTTTAAAATGCTGTGACTCCAAAAGGCCATAAGTTATTTCCATGAAATTTAAAGATACTGTGTCCAGAAGACCCCTGGCCAAATATATCTGTCTTATCCACATGGAATAAACATTTAACCATGAACACAAGCAGAATATTAGAATGGGTTTCTTCAGTGCCCTAAGGAAACACATCTATCTGGCAAATTTTGATAGCAGGTCAGGAAAAGGAAAGGTCAAGACTACAGAGGCTTGTCAGAGGAGGAGAGCCATATGCAAGGGAAGCCAGATAGTCAAAGTCAAGAGGGCTTTCCCCACAGTAAGATGCTCAATAGGGATGGCTAACTTTCTTGGAAGGAAGGATTGGAGATTTCCAGTAAAAGAAGAAGAGAAACAAACCAAACGGGACACTTATGGAACGTTATCTTAAAATATCAGTGTATCAAGTTTTGTAAGAGTAACCCGTTAAGATGAGCTTCAAATAAGAATTCTTACCATGTGAACAAATAAAAAACTTCAAGTTGCTATTAAAGATATTCTTATAGTTAAGATTTTTCCCAGGCAAAATTATGATGCAACAAAAAATTCCTCATAGTTTGCTGATCTGAACCACAATCCCCACCCCACCACACTTACCCTGTACACTTTCCTTCCTCGGCCTGGTTCTCTTCTCCTGCTCCTCAAGTCCTCAGATAGCTCATTGCACAACCCCTCAGCCAGGGCATACCCAGACACGGATTTCTTTAGAATACGGACAGCCTGGTGGGGAGGACAACACAGGCTTTGAAGCCAGGTGACTGCAGGTGTGAATCCTGGCACACTGAGTACACGCAGGAATGAGACAATTGCCTACTGCAGTTCCTGCCTCACAGCAGATGCACATTGACTGCTTTTCCACCTCTATTCCAGAATAGGGATTTCCTTAATGTAGTAGCAGCATGAGTGAAAATCATCTGATCAGCTAATTCCCAATGGGTATTAATAACTAGTGGTAGCTTAATGTGTTACCACTTCTCTAATCACATAAGGAAAGACAAGGCTTAGAAACATCATACTTTAAATACAAAAGAAAGACAATAGAATTTCTAGTGGGGCCTCAGGTAAATAGAAGGGCTGACTGTTTGGGTGTCCTGTTGTATACGTAGAGGCTTTCTAGAAAACTGCATGGTAATAACTCTTTTGCTAATACTTAGGAGACCAATTTTACACTGCCTGTTAGAAACTTAAAAATTTTGCACCTAATAAATAAAGGTTTCTGCTCTGACATATCAAAAATGAGAGGAAGCCCAAGAAAATTGTTTCAGAAGCAATTCTGAGGCATCCAGATTTGCTTAACAATCTTATGTAGAAGAGAGATGTTATATGAAGAAAAAAAACCTATTCCTTGGTCTTTGTGGGAAATGATAAATGAAATGGAAATCCCACAAAACAGACTGATTGTGGGGTACTGAGACCAAGATTGGATGGCACTAGTGATTTTGTGATACCTTCCTTGCTGTGAGTATATGATGACTCATAAAAGCAAAATAATGCTCATGGTTAGGAGAAGATAGAAAAGGTGAATCATGACCCAAAGGAAACTTCATTTGTACCACAACCTCATTTATATGGATGGATTCATTCATCTAAAACTTTAAGTTAGTCATAGTTAATCTATGACTATAGGGTTATTCAATAAGTCTCCAGTGAAATGGGAGTTGGTGTAATTATCCATGAAATTCAAGCATATTTTTAAAACCCACAAGTTTTTCCTAAATTACTTAGATAAGCACTCTGACTGCTCAGCTCATTCTAAGGGAGAAGTGTATTAACTCCCACTACAGAGTAGAAGCCGGCATTATCCCTGGGGCTTCTTTAAGTGTTTCAGAACATCTGATTACTCATCGCCTTCGACTCAAAAATTATATAAATCTTTTGAGAATTAAGAGTTAATGCTTTCTTTCAGTCCCATTATGTTACAAAGTAATAGCACTACCTCTGAAAGAAATTAGGATCCCACAGCTAATATTTACTATGGACAGTCTTAGAGTAATCCTCAGTAAATGTCAATTGTATGCACATGTACTAACAAGAGGCAATGAAAGCCAAAATGAAACTCAATATACATGCCTTTTCTAGGAAAAAAGTCTCAGTAATTTCTCCTCTAAAGCCAGGACCTAAATTTCCTGATTTTCAGGGAGGGATCTTGGTATTGTGTCATTCTTCCGCCAGAGGAAGCAGGGTGCAGTGTAAATTGCTGGTTCTCCAACAGGTCCTGCATCAACTAATATACTTTCATTTCTGATGATATTCCAATCACAAAGCAAGTGATGTAGCCAAGCCCAAGATCAATATAGAAAAACGTGCCACCTACCAAGATACTAATTACAAGACAAACCAATGGTAAAGCCACCACCAGTATGATAAATCAATCATTGTGAATGATAAACCAACCACAACAGCACAGAAAACATTAAATATAATCACGCTTCCAAAATGTTGATTCTAACCGCGGCAACTTCTCCAAGCCTGTGTTCCCAGCTTTGCCAATGGCCAGTGTTCACTAACTATTGATTCGTTAAATCATTGGCTAATAATTAGCATCATGCAAGGAATGGAAATAGTAACACAGGTTTTAGTCTGAAATACATAAGTACTTTTCTTTTGGATGCTTAAGTCCCACCTGGATTTTAAATTATATGTATTTTTAAGTTTCATGACAATTTCTAGGTCTTTAGGTACTGCATGCTATTCAATGTAGACTCTCAATATAAAAGCATCAGTAAAAAAAAAAATGAAAGTTTTAATAGTTTTCTTCAGCAATGACTTCTCATTATATCAAGGTATACTTTAATAACAAAGTAAAAAAATCTTAAAATAATAATCATCATAATTTGGATAAGTGCAGTAAAATTGTATAATACCAATCTACATGCATAGATGATATAGTCAAAGTAACTTTGGGTTAGTTTTGCAGTGGTCACAATCATGAAAATCTCTTAAAGAACAATTGAAAGCGAAATGACGCCTCCTAAAAATATATTTATTATCACCCAATATTAATTTTTACCACCAGCATCTTATGTCAGAACTCCTAGGACTATCAGGAAAAATGAAGACGCTATGATTAGGAAATAGGCGTTCCAACTTTCATTCGAAATTGCCATTTGCATGAAGGTGACTTTGTATAAATTATATTCATCTTTGTTCAGAATCCTTGACTGTAAATCAAAATGAAATATTAAGTCATGTATTCATAGAATGCCTAGTTAAGAAGGATATTCTCTTGGGTTGGATTCAGTGATGAATTTAGAGTTACTGCCCCTTTCTCTGTGAGAGTCTCTATTGTATAGGATGGCTTCATTTATAAAATGCCTCAGTATTGAAGTGACCCTGAAACAATAAAGGATGGACATGTAGTGCATGGAAAGGTCTGTTTGGAATGCATTTATTTATGTGCCATTTATCAAAAGGGGTTAGTTATTCTCCAGATTAGTGTTACACCATCATTACTGCCCTGTATGAATAAGACTTTCACAGTGATTTTCCATTTTTATCCATCTTTTGAATTAAATTGAGTTTTAGTCTACAAGAGGAGAAAACAATTTCCTAAAGGAATCCGGTTCACCCTGAACACTGTTCTTCAAAGCTACACCCTCATATCCCAGAGCTTTATGTATTCATTCTCCTTTGATACCAGGAGCACACTGATTTAAGGTTTAAGAAACATTGCATGGGAGAATTTTTCAGTATGGTACATTACAGAATTTATTTAGAGAAACAGAATACACAGGGGAATTTGCAAGATTTAATAGACTTAAATACAAGAAAATAGGCAGCCAAAATATTTGCATATTTAGGCAAATCCCTTGCCTGGTCCTCCAAAATCTCTCTCATCTGGTTGTTGAAGCCTAAAATTCCTCTCACACAGGAGAATAATGCCTTTCAATCCATACTTGGCAATAATGCTTAAAGTATACATAAACTTGAGAGTGATAGTCCATTATCAACAAAGATACAAGTAATTGAAACCACATATTCTAGTAAAAGGTTTTAATTAAAGAAAAAAGCAAGAAATTCTGGGCCTATGAAGTGGGGGGAAAAAACAGGGAGGGAATCCATCCAGTGGGAACAGAAGTCCAGAGCAAGAGATGGTATCAAAATAAGCTGCAAAAGTGTCTTTAGAGTTGCAATAAGAGGTCGACCTTCATTTCCTGATCCAAACTCAGGATCCTTTCCCTCCTAGCTCTTCAACTTTTTTTTTTTTTGTCTTGCCAAAAAAAAAAAAAACTAAATTATTTCTGCTCTTCCTATGAATGCCAGCATTTCCAGCTACAATACAAACCAAATGCTATTTTGGTGGAAAGGAAATTTATGTTGTAAAAGTTTTTCTACAGTCCATTACTATGTCTCCTCACTCTATGTACCCATTTTAGTTTAAAATGGGTACATAGAATATTAGATATAGAAGTAGAATTCTAACATTAGAACATTAAAGTGTCAGACAGTATGACATGTACAGTTGTTCTTAAAAAGAGGAGGTAGAGAAAGGACGTGGCAAGAACTTGTGCAACAAGGCTGATGACATCAGGCCCCAATGGTAGTGAGGCATGTTTGGCTTCAATAGAAATAATCTCCTAAAAGTTAGAACTATTCAAAATGAAGAGCCCTGAACAGTGCTGAACTTTCTGGTACTCAAATGTTGAGTTAAGGTAATAAGAAAGGATGTCTGATTAGGAAAAAGAAAGTAACGATAACTAAATTTAATGCTAAGCATCTCTAATTTTTTATTTTATATTTGTCAGTGCTGGAGATTGAACCCAGAGCCTCAAACATGCTATGCAAGAGCTCCACCTTTGGGCTGCATACAAAGCCCTTTCTTATTTTGAGGTTGTGTCTCCCTACGTTGGCCAGACTGGCCTCTAGCTTGCAATCCTCCTTCCTCAGCCTCCTGAGTAGCTAGAATCACAGGTGTGTGTCACTCAATCCAGCTTCTAATTTTTTATTTACAACATGAGAAATCAGCCTGAAATGGAATTTCCTAAATGGGGAAGGGATATTTTAATACCTTTCATGAGGAGGAAAGAGTTTTTTCATCAAATATGTTTGGAAACACTGAATAAACACCATTGAACAGACTCCTTAAACATTTCTGAACAACCTGTTCATAACTGTAAGTCTCCAAGAGAAGGGACAGTACACAGCATCCTAATTAAATCGATTTTATTACAGAATATTTTTCACAACAGTGAAATCCACATCAATGTTTATAGCAGCACAATTCACAATAGCTAAACTGTGAAACCAATCTAGATGCCCTTCAATAGATGAATGGATTTTAAAAATGTGGCATATATACACAATGGAATATTACTCAGCAATAAAAGAGAATAAAATCATGGTATTTGCAGGTAAATGAGTGGAGTTAGGGAAGATAATGCTAAGTGAAGTTAGCCAATCCCAAAAAATCAAATGCCGAATGTTTTCTTTGATATAAGGAGGCTGATTCATAGTGGGATAGGGAGAGGGAGCATGGGAGGAATAGACGAACTCTAGATAGGGCAGAAGGGTTGTGAGGGGAAAGGAGGGGGCATGGGGTAATTAATGATGGTTAAATGTAATGATCATTATTATCCAAAGTACATGTATGAAGACACAAGTTGGTGTGTATACTATGTATACAACCAGAGATATGAAAAATTGAGCGCTCTCTCTCTCTCTCTCTCTCTCTCTCTCTCTCTCTCTATATATATATATATATATATATATATATATATATATATAAAGAATTGTAATGCATTCTGCTGCACATAAATAAATTTATATATAAATAAAAAATTAATCAATTAATTAATTTAAAAAAATATATAGGATGTAGCTGTCTGGACTTAGTATCTAATGGCTAGTGACTGATTGGACTTGTAATAAGGGACTGTAGTTAAAGCCTAGCCATAAGTAACCTAGCTGATTCAAATATTAGAAACAGAAGGTCTCAAACCAATTTGGGAAGAAAGGAGGGTAACTTCAAAAGCTTTCCTCATGCCTTAACATCCTGTTTTAGCATGTGACTCAACTGGTGAAGAGTTCTGCCCTGTAGAGAGAGCTCTACACTGTCTACACTGCACCAGATTCTGTTTTCTAAATTATTGGTCATGAAAAAAGAATTCACATAGTTCACTTCTGAAGATAAGGAACAACAGCTATACTACCTCACAGGGCCCCGTTTCATTGTTTAAGGAAAATCATCACAGCAACCATGTGCCAGGAGTCACACAATCTAATCCTTACCACAATTCCCACTTCAAAGGTAAGGAACCTGGAGATCAGACACAAAGAATAACACTTCCAAGACCTCTTTGCCTGTAAGCAGTGCAGCCAGCATCCAGACAGGCCTGGCAAACAACAGAGCCTGAGATCTTCATGTCTGGTGGGTGGTGCTGCTGCTGAGTGATGCAGGAAGCATTGGAGAACCAGCAACATGGGGTGGGAGACAGAGATGGAGTTCACATACAGAATTATTACATCCTGTGTACCCCAGAAATGGACCTCACTGAAAAACCTTCTATCTTCTCATTGTAGTCAAACCCCATTTCATAGGTTAGGAAGTCCCAGGTCACCAGGGCCTGAGTGGTTGAGTCCACTTCACCAGTCTCACCCCTTACCATTGTCTCTCCTACTTGACTGCAGCAGTCAGGATCATTCTGGCACTTTCTAGATCTCACTGTGCTCTTCCTTGCCTCTGGGCCCTTGTACTTGCTGCATTCAGGACCTGGAATAGTTTCTTTTCCCACCTTTTACATCTCATCTCTCAGGTCTATTTTAAATGTCACTTTTTCAAAATGTACTTCCACTCCACTGAAATCACCTTCTCCTCTTCTATTGTGTACTCCCAGCATTATCACAGCAATGCAGTTCTTTGATTGAACTTATATCTACTTTTAAGTATTTTTTTTCTTCTTGATTTGCTAGGTTGTAATCTCCATTAGGAGAGAAGAATTGTGCCATTTACCTAGATTGGTTTAAGATCTGATTCCTAGTGGCATCTCAGTCAATACCTGTTGGGTAAATGGATAAATTGAATGTTCATTAGGCACTGGGGGCTAAAGAACAGAAGTATGGATTCATTAATATATTTTGGATAATTGAGCACAAAGATGGTATGCAAATCTTTGGATATGAATGGGTTTGCCATGGAGAATGTGCAGAGTGGTAAGAGAAAAGAACCTAAACCAGATCCCTGATCTGCTAGTAACTATCGTCTAAGAGGGTTCACAATGATTTTCACTTCCCAGTATCCAAGCCCAAGTGGCCTCTTCCCAAATGGATCAGAGCTGATCCATGTCATCAACAAGGTATTGCAGAAGTGGCAGAGTTTTACTTAAAAGACTAGGTCATGAAAGACGTGTAGTTTCCTCCTTGCCTTCTCTTGGATCACTAATTCTAGAGTAAGTCCAATGCCATGTCAAAAGGACACTGAAGCATTCCTATGGCAAGATCTACGAGGCCAAGATTGACACCTCCTGATAGCCACCAGCATCAATTCATCAGCATATGAATCAACTAATGGAAGCAAATTAGACAGCCCCCATTCCAGCCTTCAGATGAGTGCAGCCCCAGCCAAAAGCCTATCAAAAGTCTTATGAAACCCAAGTGAGAAACCACCAACTAAGACATTCCAAAATTTATGACCCACAGGAAATATTTATTTTATGTAGTTTTAAGCACTAAACTTGGGCAAAATTTGTTAAAACAGCATTAGATGACTAATGTCCTCAAGGAACAATAATATATTCATACAAAAATGTTTATTCGGTAAAATAATATTGCAAATTTATGTTATGAATTTTACAAATGTTATTCCACAATTCATCTCTTCAGGCATTTTCTTAGAATAAATTATCCATTATATATATGCTAACTTGTATTCTTGTAAAGAACAATTATTTAAACAAAAGTCAAATTTAGCAAAATCAGTCAATATTCATCAAGCACTCGAGCAAAAGAGGTATATATAGTAAACAACAACCTTTTAATGTAAGGCATTCAAGACTACAGAAACTGATATAGAAATAGGAAAGTACCATATGCAGTTCCAAGACCAAAATTATATATTTCAACAATTCTCATGAAAATAACCTTGGCTGAGCAGTCTTAGTTGAAAGTTCACTAAGTATCAGACTGTGAATATATTATATCTTTGAACAGATCTGTGAAGTCAATGATCCTAGTCCCTTTTTTACTTGCCCAACAAAGCTTCCTCATCTCAGCTCCTAGGTTGCTTTCTTATTTGTATCTCTTTTTTTTATTATTTTTTTGCTGGGTAGGTGTATACTAGGGATTGAATCCAGAGTGCTTAACCACTGAGCCACATCCCATCCTGCAAAGGCTCCATGTTGTAATATATATATATATATATATATATATATATATATATATATATATGCATATGGATGTACGTGTGTGTATACACACACACACATACATATATATATATTTTTTTTTTGGGGGGGGGAGACAGTATCTAAGGGCCTCACTCTTATTTAGGCTGGACAGATCCTGGGAGGACTATGGGGTGGAGGGATAGAGAGAGGCTCATGGGTATGGGGTAAGTTGGATAGGAGGAAGAACTTCTAATGTTAGCACAGTAGGATAACTATGATTGACAAGGGCTAATTGTATATTTCAAAATAGTAGAGAGGATTTTGAACAAAGAAATGATAAACATCTGTGGTGACAGGCCAATTACTTTGACTTAATCATCACATTGCATATATGTATGGAAATGTCACACTGTACCCTATAAATGTGTACAATGACTATGTGTCAATTAGAAATAAAAATGTATTTTAAACAAATAATTTTTAAATACAGCCCCATACAATAAGGGTAGCCACTAGGGTATTTGAAAATTACACTAAATCATCATGATTAATAAATATTTTAATTCAAGGACAAGCAAATTTCAGTTTTCAGATAAAAATTAAAGTTTATTGCTTTCACACAAAATTTTACAGAAATAAAAGAATGTTATTAACATTAAGCTACTCTTCTAAAGTTTTGTAAGGAAGTGGCACATTCAGAAATCAAGTGCTGACGATGTGTCACACAAGCTGTCTCTCTTGGACCATGGTTTCCAAATATATAGGGATAATTGGGGGGAAAATATAAAAAAAAATTGTTACTTGGAGAAATTCGGGTTCAGGCCAAGTGAATTTTACTTTCAACCCTTGCTAGGAATGAAACATTCTCTACAAAGAAAAGAACATCGGGTCACAAAGTGGGGAGTCCTTTGGAGGGGCCAGCAAAGATTCAGATTTCCAAATCATGCAGCTAGATTTAGAGTCTTCTTATTTAGATTATGTATGGTAAAAATAATACTGTGTTAGAACTGGGAGGATCGGATACAAGAGAACATTTATCCAATCCCTCTCATTTTACAGGTGAGGAAATAGGGTTCATTAGAAACAAATGATCTGTCAAGACCCTGTGGTGAGTTTGAGCTAAAACAACATGGGAAAGACAAAGCTGCCTCCTTTGGAGCTGCAGCTGAGCCACACCTAGGAGACACTCAGTGCATTTGGTGAGGCTGTGATGCGACGCAGCATCCCAGAACAAGAACATTCCACTGACATTTAAAAAAGGCTGGGAGCCTCCCTACAAACCTAGGGCAGTTGGTCTTCCTTTACACACCACTAGCAATGAGGGTGTGAGCTTCAGAGAGGCACCTAGCTTTTGTTACACAGAAGAGAAGGAGGCTGGGAACCTTGCCATTTCCTTACAGCATGTTCTGGTTATCTATTGTTGTGTAAAAAAAAAAAAATCACCTAAAAACCTAGTGGCTTGAAAACACAATGATCATTTATTTTGCTTTATGGAGCTGCAATTTGGGTAGGGATCAACAGGGCTAGCTAATCTACTCCACACACAGTCATCAAGGGCAGCTCAGCTGAGGGCCAGAGGACCCACCTTCAGGCGAGTTGGAGCTGGCTGTTCCCTGCAGGTGCAGTTAGAGCTGTGTGCTCATGAGGGCTGCATGCTAGCTGCTTTGGATTCCTCTGACGTGGTGTTAGGTCCCAAGGGCAAGCATCCTAAGAGAAAGGAAGTAGAAGCTACCAGTCTTTTAAAGCCTGGGCCAGAGATCCACGCCATATGACTTTCACAGTATCCTACTGGTCAAGCTGTCATGAAGCCCTGATTCAAGAAAGTGGGACAAAGAGCCCACCTCTTAATGAAAGATGGCTAAAGAATTGGTGGCCATGTTTTAAACTCATTAGATAACTTTTTTTTCTTACTGAAAATATAATTCCATTTTGCTGATATGGTAAAGAATTGAGCATTATTGGAGATAAGTCATGGATATCATAATCTTTTCACTGTATACTAATCAGCAGACAGACTACACAGTTAAGGCTCAATCTTTCCCTCCATTTACTTGTCCACATAAAGGGGATCATAATAAGTTCTCTAGTAGGGAATGAGATGGCTTATTTATAACTATAAAAGAAGAAGATGCTAATAATTGCCTTAATAAATGCTTCTTAGTAGTGAATTACCTATAAAAATGTCCTGCACAAGTGAAAGGTAATCATTATATGCTTAAATAACTTTACAACATGGAGCTTTTGCTAGATACTATCCATGCCTGTATTGCAGAAGCCACTAATTAATTTTGCTGCATACTCAGTTAAATATTAATCCTAATTTTAAATGATAATTACTATACAATCCTCCTAAGTATTTGATTATATTGAAAAGAAGAAAAAATAGCACTTTTTAACTTTTACAAAAGAAACAATACCTGATGGATACCACAAAATTTCAGAACCTCATTGCAAATGGTTCACAATTTGCAACATATTTTTTGGTCAATGAGAGGCATAGTCAGATTTCCCAGCAACAATCCTATAATGGAATTGATTTGTGTCTGAAGGTAGATGCTTTGTGATAACATTTAGAAATAGCAACATTGGGTAGCCTTTCTTGCTATCACAAATAGAAAATTTTCAAGTTTAACTAAGGTGATGGGAGTGAAGATCTTAAAACTAGTTCTGCTTGTGAGGAGGAACCAGGCAGCACCTTATTTAGTTCACAGACACAGTGACCAATTGGGATTTTCCCACAGGGATCTTAGGAGTTAGGTAAAATGACTTTCGGTTAGGCAATTTAGACACAGAAAGCAATAACTTCCTCAACTCAACCACTTACAAAAAGATTGGTTAAATGAGATGAGATTTTCTCTAGCTAAAAATGGGACCTGCAGCTGGGAGGATGGTTCTCAGGGACCACAGGAGAGAGAGCTCTATTACCCAGTGAAGCATTCTGACTGCAGGAAAACAAAATGAGTATAAAACATGAGACACCCCCAGCCAGGCAGTGGGCTGAATTTGTGTATCTGTATTTTATGTTCATACTGTGATTTATAAAGTGATGTTAGTTTCAATGTCATTTGCTTCACTTATTTATGTTTGTTGCACGCATTGCCTACAGAATTTTAAGTTTCTTGGTCTAAAGAATTATCTGGATGAGCTTATTTTCAAGGATTTCTCAAAGAGTAGATTTACCGTAAACTTTTTTTTTAAGCCAGCTAAACCAAACTCTGTGTGAGAATCCAAATGAGCAGGGAATATAGTCATCAGAAATGTGCCCTCTACCACACCACAGGACAAAAGCCCCTATGCTGGTCCATTCTGACTACTAACTAGCACCTTCTCTGACAAGCTTTTTGCCATCCTTTACTCATTATGACTTAGGAGATGGTGTTAGTCCATGTTTCATTATTGTGATGAAATGCCTGAAGTTGAGTAACTTTATGAAAAAGAGAGGCTTATTTAGGCCACAGTTATGGAGGTTCATAGGCCTGGCACCAGCATTGGCTCAGCTGTGCTGAGGACCTCATGATGGCTACACCACAATGGTGGAGCACATGTGAGAGCAAGTGACCACATGGCAGGAAGCCACAGAAAAATTCAGGAGTCAAGCTCACTCTTATAACAACTAAAGGTCTTATAACTAATGCAGGGTCCACTAAAATCTCCTTTAGTCTCTTCTGTGGGCAATACCCATGCCAATCATGTAAGGTCCTCCCTAGGAGGCCCCACCTTTTAAAGGTACCGCTACCACCCAATGTTGTCAGACTGAGGACCAAACCTCCAACACAGGAACCTGGGGGGGACAATCCATATCCAAACCATAGCAGAGATATTGATGAGATGCTGAGGTGGCCCTTTAAAAATGGAAATCAAGAAGTTAAAACCCAGAGATGAATACAAAGTTCAAGTTGCAAATACAAATACCAAAAAAGTTACAGAGAAGGAGGAAAAGAAAGAGAAAAAGAGAAGGGGTATGGAGCAGGCATTATTTTTTTATTGTGGGGGTGGGTACTGGGGATTGAATTCAGGGCATTTCACAACTGAGCCACATCCCCAGCTCTTTTTTTATTATTATGAAACAGGGTCTCACTAAGTTGCTTAGGGTCTTGCTAAATTGCTGAAGCTAACTTTGAACTTATGATCCTTCTGCCTCAGCTCTCAAGCCACTGGGATTACAGGCACCCAGCCAGGAGCAGGCATTCTTAATGACAACTGCTGTAATCTATATATAAGGTAGAGCCCAAATGATCTCATTTACCCAGAAAGTTTCAACACAATTGGCCTAGACTTCTAACAGCGCTGTTATTTGACTGTGCAATCTGCTCAGCACAACTGACAAAAAGGAAAAGCCATGCTCATGATTTGAGTCACCGATGATATATAAAACAATTCCCTTCCTTTGCTAATGTCGAAATATTCTGTCACTTGTTAAATTATAAATTAGGAACCAATTTTTTAGTATGCCCTCACCAAGACTGAGAGAATTAGAGCTGTTGTGAAGGAATTGAGAAACATGAGTTGACTATAGATTTCTCCGAAATCCATCCATAGAACAGTGAAGGGTTTTCTTTTTAATAGATTCCCTGCAAACCACATGCTGGGCTCACTGAAGCAAGAAGTAAAAAGAAATGATTGAGCAATATTCAAAGGTGGAGAGCCCGACTCTTTTCTCAGGAGTGTTTTAATGTTGAAATGAAAGGAACCAGGTGACCCTTGGCACCTGCAGCAAGACATGGGTGCCCTGCCCTTCTTGAGGCTGCCAGGACTGCGACTCAATGAAGTGCCCTTTCTCTCCCACATTAAAAAAAAAATGTAAAGCGAGAGCTTCTGACTAGAATGCACATTTCTTAAGAATGTAGTCTGTCTCCTAGAAAGGTGAGTGAAGCAGATTTTGCTTTAAATTTGGATTAAAGTTAATACTGCCTTCATCCATTTCAGATTGGATGGGAGAGGGCTTTCTCATCAACAAAATGCTATTTTGTTACAATTTGATATACTCAAATATTCTCAAAGTCTAGCTTACATTTTGAAATAAGGGTTGCTGCTGAAAAATATCCTGGGTTCCCTGTAATTGCTGACCTCACAATAAGATTTGCACATACACACACACACACAAACACACACATACCTCATTGGGTGTACCCTAAAGTGTTAGAATCAAAATTATAGGAGGTATTTTCAAGGTATTTTCAGTGTCCACATGAAGCATAACTGGTAAAAGAAGTATTTTCTTGGGTTTTTCAGTTTAAAATTCCTCTAATGGACAAACTATTTCTCCTACCCTCTCCTTCCTCCCTGCCCCTCTACCACCACCACTAACAGGTCATGAAACAAAACCTAGAACCTAAATGTTATGTATTTTATATCTAACAGTTTATGAGCAACCGATATATTTAAATATATTCCAATACTCCTTCCACCAATATAATTTCTTTGGTCTCCACTTTGTTTCTATACAAAATAAATTGTTTTCCCGGAAGCACACCTAAACACTGTCACTCCTCATGTGTGATGCTTGTGCCTGTGCCCTGTGAGCACTCTTTCCCAGGTATTTGTATACAAAGACTTTCCTAATACAACATGGGTTACTTTTACATGGTCTTATTCCTCAGGCAAAGAGAATGATTCTCCTGTAATGTAATGCACACAACATCTACCAACAGTAGGAAGAGATAATTTAAAATGAAAAAGATATAATTTAAAATATAACTTAAAATGCTCAAATGGCTTCGGTGAAATTTTTGGAGTTGAAGAGCTAGAGATGCCAATGAGTAATGCAGAGGAGTCTAAGGGTGTGTATGTATAAGAAAAGTAAGATGGACAGTTTTATTCCTGTCGACCTTAAATACAGTTTCATGCAGCTCTTAGAAGTGTCTGCCTGGGTCAGGAGAGGGTGCTGTAAAATCCTCACAGGTTTTTCTTCCCTGTCTTCCTTTCATCAGTATGAGAATATTTCTCCTTTCAAATACTATTATAGGATCTTCTGCTATTGAACTATTTCTTACAGCATGTCCTTTCTTTGTTCAACTGGATTCTTTTTAATATCTGAAAAAGTGATAGCCTCGTTTTATTTATATAAAGAAGACAGCTCTGGAGTCAGCTCAGTGTTATTGGCATCTCAGTTCCAACACTCATTAGTTGTATAACTGTGGCAAGTCACTCAAATTCTTTGCCCCTCAGTTTCCTCATAATGGGAAAAATAAGAGAACATGTACAAAACAAATTGCTGAAAGGATTTGATTTTTAAAACTTGGCAAAACATTTAATAAGATATGTTATCGTTAGTAAATGCCCACTACACACAAATAATGAAAAGTCACTATTAGAAAATGGATGAGGTTTTGGTCAACATTATTTTCTTAACCATATCACTCACATATCTCCTCTGAACTTATATCTTTTCAATTTCTGTCAAATTTTCTTTAGTCTTTGTCTTCATTTATTTCATATAAATCACTTTAGTAATTAAATTGCTTAAAATCATCACAATGTGGCTTCAGCTCAGAGCTGTGACTCTCATATTTACAACCGGAAAAAAAGCTGGACAAATAGCACATTAATGACCTTGGGGGAACTCCTCAGAAAACTGAAGTCATAAGATGCTTTAGTTCAAATGTGTCCTCCAAAGGTCATTTGTGGGAAACTTAATCCCCATCACAACAGTGTCGACAGGTGGGAAATTTAAGAAGTGATTAAGTCGGGAAGGCTGTTGCACTAAGGCTGAGGCTCAGACCCTGGAAACAGATCTGGGTTCCTGGCAGACGGGAAAAGACACAAGATGTATTGGGATGGTAGTCATCCTTTATTCAGAGGCAGCAATAGCCTAGTCAGGCCCCAGCTAGTTCCATTTAGCCCCTGGCTAGTCCCTCAAGCTATTTCCATAGGCCTTTTTTTATATGCAGGCCAAAGAGGGCACACTGCTAACAGGTCACATCAATTGGTGCATGCTCACAAGCAAATGTTTAGGACCTTGAGTACATTCACTGAATCTGAGTGTTCATTACCTTGGCTACACACTGAAACCACATATCACTGGAAGGTTCAGAGAGGGAGCCTAATTATAGCCATCTGGGGCCCTGCCCAGCAAGGGTTCTTATACCCTAATGACTAGGTTCATGCAGCCATCACAGGCAAGGCTCACCACAAGAGTGGGTTTAAAATTAAGTTGAGACCTCTCTCACCTCTCACCTTCTGCCACAGGATAACACAGCAAGAAGACCCCCACCATATGTTGGCACCTTGATGTTGGACTTCCAGCTTCCAGATCTATGAGAAATTACTTTTCTTTATAAATTTCCCAGTCACTGGCATTCTGTTACAGCAACACAAAAGAGATTAAGGCACAGGACAGTTATCCTGAAATCTGAAGAGATGCAAAGTGCCCCTATAAAAATAAGAGGTGTGCAATGGAAACAGGGATAAACACAAGCAGCCAGTCCTCCTGCTGAATGACTTCCAACAATGAGTGATTCAAAACTAGAGTAGTCTTGGTTCTTTTCTTCTTCCTCCTGCATACCCTGTCTCCTCTTCTCCATAGCACTGGAAGAATAGAAAGGAGAGAAACAGTAAGGAGATGCTGGCCCAGATTAAACAAAGCTGGACAAGGCACAGTGAAACCACTGATAATACCAATTTGTTACCTCCAAACAAGAGCTTGTACTCACATTCATTCTTTTTTTTTTTTTTTAATACCAGGTATTGAACTCAGGGGCAAATGATTTTCATGGCCAAACGACAAATACAAGAACCCAAGTCAAATACATAAAAGTAAAAAAATTGTCAAAAAATAAATAAATAAATAGTTCTACCACTTGCTTTATTTCATCCCCAAGGCACCTGGAGTCCTCCTGTGACACTACAGTAATTCAAACAACCACCCCACCTCCACCCATTTTCTCAAAATGTGCTCTCAAATGTAGCTACTCAAATTCCCTTTTCCCTGGGGACTGTTGACTTCAATGAGGGAAATGATTATCATCTGTTTATCAAGTGTATCCTTCAGTGTTAATACAAATAGAATCAAGGCCCCTCACTTAGAAGAACATCTAACTCTCTCTGACCGCTCCAATGAAGCAGTGCTCTTCTCCCAAGCTTTTGACCAAAAATGATACTCCCAGATCCAGCGATTCCTACAGTAGAACAGATCAGTACTATTCCTAAACCACTTCTGACCTGTTTTTATTTAACTTTTAATTTGAAAAGCATAAAAAATTAAAAATCACCAGCAATACCATGATTTATATATTTCTCATATAATTATATAATTATATGAGAAATATAAGTCTCTTCTATCTAATCCAATTCCTAGATTTAACGGCAGATACTATTTTAGAGTGTAGTGGTCCTGCCTCTATCCACACACATATGTCTGTATCAGGATGTCTGCATTTATATATCTACTCAATGCTTTATACAGAAATGAAAATGTCTGGATCTTTACAATGGTCCATTTATACTCACATTTATTTAATCACATTTATTTTCATTTTGGTCTGAAACCTTTTTTCACTAAATACATTGTGTATATCTTCTTGTTCTTATTTGTAAATGTACTTTTATAGGAGCACTTGCAAATGTGCCTGGAACACAGTGAATACTCAATAAATCTTAGCTTTTTCATTATTTCTTCATTCTTCTAATATATGCATATTGTTTCATTCTATAGATATATTTCTTACTTATCAAGAGACATTTAACTTGCTTCCAATTTTTTTTATTTTTACTAATAGTGCTGCAGTGATCATTCCTCTCCTTTCTAGGCATAGATTTCAAGAACTGAAGGAGCTGGATTAAAACATATAAATGTTTAGAATTTTTTATAGACATGCCAAAACTTTAGCTCGAAAGGGCCGTACCATTATTCTACACTTCACCAGTAGCACCTAGAAATGTCCACACCCCCCACTCTCATCAGCACTAAGAGGTAGCAACTTTTCTTATGTTTACTGGTTTCTTGTGTTTTTGTGTGTGTGCACATGTGCATGAATGTGAACTGCCTGTTTATATACTTACCCATTTTTCTAACAGACTAAATCTTCTGTTTATGGGATCTCTCTATATTTAATAGTCATATAAATCTTTTCACTATGGACTGCAAAAACTCTTCTCAGAATGCCGTTTGCTTTGAATTATCTTATGTTAGTTTTTGTCATAACTTTAAACATATTTTATTCATATGTGTTAGGTGATATTGTGTTTTAATTTGCATGTTCCTGATGATAAATGATGTTGAGGATTTTCTTATATATCTGTTGGCCATTTGTACGTCTTCTTTTGAGAAATATATATTCAGGTCCTTTGGCCATTTATAATTGGGTTATTTTGTTTTCTTGCTCTTGAGTTGTATGAATTCCTTATATGTTTTAGATATCATCCTCTTACCTGAGGTATGATTTACAAATATTTTCTCCCAGTTCATGAATTATCTTTTCATTCTATTGGAGGTCTATTTTCCATTCAATTGTTTCTTTTTCTATACAGCTTTTTAGTTTGATGTAATCCCATTTGTTTACTTTTACTTTTGTTGGGTCAACTTTGGGGATCATATAAAATAAATTTTTGTCCAGGTCAATGTCACTGACCTGTTCTATGTTTTCTTCTAGTATGAAATTTAATGCTCAAATCATTAGTACATCTTGAGTTGAATTTTGTAGATGGTATGAGATGAATCCAACTTCATTTTTCTGCATGTAATCCAATTTTTCTCAACACTGTGGAAGAGATCATCCCTTCTGCATTGTGTTCTTGGCACCATTGCTGAAAATCAATTGGCCATAAATACATATATTTAATCTAGGCTCTCCATTCAGTTCTACTGTTTGATGTGCCTGTTTCAAACACCAGCACCATGCTATTTTAATTTCAATGGCTTTGTCATAAATTTTGAAGTCAGCTACCGTGATGCCTCTAGTTTTGTTACTTTTGCTCAAGATTGCTTTGACAAATTGTAGTCTTTTATTCCATGTGTATTTTAGGATAGTTATTTCTATTTCTGTGAAAAATAACATAATTTTGAAAAGGGTTTCATTGAATTTGTAGATCATTTTTGGTAGTATGGACATTTTAGTAATAATTCTTCCAATAATGAATGTGGGATATATTTCCTTTAATTTGTATCATCAACTCCTCTCATTAATGTTTTACAGTTTTCAGTATTACAATCTTTTCTTACCTTGGTTAACTTTACTCCTAGGTATTTCTTCAAGCTATTATTTTCACAGAATTGGTTTTATTTATTTATTTTTCACATAGCTCATTGTTAGTATTTTCAAAATACTACTGATTTTTGTGTGTTAATTTTGTATCCTGCAACTTTACCAAATTTGTTCATTGGTTCTAATATGTTTTTAGTGGAGTATTTAGGGTTTTCTATACATAAGATCATGCCATCAGGAAACAGAGGCAATTTTGATTCTTCCTTTCCTATTTGAACACCTTTTCTTTTTCTTGCCCAATTGCTCTGGCTAAAACTTGATGTATTATGTTGAAAAGAAGTGGCAAGAGTGGGCATCCCTATCCATTCCTAATATAAAAAAAATTATTCCTAATTTTGTATTCCTAATACAAAAGCTTCCAGCTTTTCACTGTTGAGTATGATGTTAGCTATAGGCCTTTTACATATGGCTTCATTGTTTTGAGGTACATTCCTTCTTTGACTAATTTCTTGAAAGATTTATCATAAAAGGGATATTGGATTTTGTCAAATGCTGCTTCTGCATCTATTAAAATGAATGTATGCCATCTATCCTTCATCCTATTAATATGGTGTATCACACTTATTGATTTGCGTATGTTCAACCACCCCTTGCATCCCAAGGATAAGTCCCACTTCATCGTGGTGAGTGGTTCACTATGGATTATTATTATACTGGCTTGCTTAGAAAAGTCCAGGATATTTTTCAGAGTAATCTATGTTAAGAGAAACTACATTTGACAGGAAATACCATTCCTCTTGGCATTCTGATCTTCTGAGCTTCAACCAAATTGCCCATTAAAATCCACTCATAGCATTCTAAACCTTCTCTAGCCTGCATCTCCAAAGTTTTTCAAACTCCTACTGCAAATCAGTCTCAAAGGTTTTGGAACCAAATGGTCAGGTTAGTCACAGCAATGACCCCACTTCTCGATATCAGTTTCTGTGTTAGGCAGCTTTGCATTTCTGTGACCAAAATACTTGACAAGAACAACTAGAGAGGGAAAGTTTATTTTGTCTCAAGAGATACAGTCCATGGTTGGCTGACTCCATTGGTCTGGACCCAAGATGGGGCAAAACATCATGGCAGAGGGCAGCTGTTTTGCTCATGGCAGCCAGGAAAGAGAGAAAGCAAGGGGAAGACTCCAGGGAAGATCAATCCACCTCCTCTAGACACGCCTGATCTACCCAGAGTTACTAACTAGTTAGTCCATTCAAACTAGGATGAATTGATTCCATCGCAGCTTGCATCACCCAAACATTTACCTTATGAACATTCCTACATAAACACAGGGGTTTGGGGGAACATCCATATCCAAACCATAACAAGCCCTCAAGAAGATAAGGTGCAAAATATTAAAGAAAACCCAGAACAGTTTCTTGTGGGTCATAAGGTCCATGTTGAATATGAAAAAAATAATTTTGAAGTTAATAATTTAGCAAAGTTCATGCCCAATAAAGAAAAAATAGTAGAAAACCATCATAAATGAAACAATGTGCCATGCGCAGAAATTTTGGGTAGTCACTAGTGCTATTCATAATGTTTTTTACTTCTTCTACCACATGATATGATTGCAATTTCCTCCCCCCCATTGACATCATATATGGCCAGGTAACTTGCTCTGATAAATGAAAAGTGAGCTGAAGTTTTATCTGTGCAGATTTATGAATCACTATAGAATTCACCATGTTTTCCTTTTCCCTTTGCCACTGTGATAAACAAAATCCAAATGGTGGGCTACTCCATTAACCTAGATGTAAGAGAAGCTGTCACAGAACACAGCTTCCAGCAGGCCCACAATGAATATGTATTATAAAGAAGAATCTTGTTGTTTTATAACACTGGTATTGGGGATTGTTTGCTACAGAAGCAAAATGCAGTATCTTTTTAAAAAAATGTTTTTAGTAGTAGATGGACACAATACCTTTATTTTATCTATTTATTTTTATGTAGTGCTGAGGATCAAACCCAGTGCCTCATGCAAGCTAGGCAGGTGCTTTACCACTGAGCCAAAACCCCAGCCCCTAAATGCAGTATCTTGACTGATACTAATAGAAAGGAATTTTTCATAAGTATTTATTGAGCACATTCCTTGTGCCAGGTACTATGCTAGGTAATGGGAATACGATGTTCAAGAATCAATCCTTGACCTTAGGTATTTGCAATATAGGGAGTGGCAGAGAAAAGTAGTAAAACATATAATTATAACTAGTTGATAAAGTGTGGTAATTGAGACAAGTGCTAAGTACAAAGGAGCCTAATAAATGAGTATGTGGTTGTGCTTTCTGGAGGAGGCTTCTTCTATGTTGAGAACTAGAGGACAATAGAGAAAAAAAAATTAAATAATAAATATCTCCCCAAATTAGGCCAAAGTATAGAAAATGAAATGCTGTCTTAGAGACTTTATGTAAATAAAGTGATAATAAAGAACCAAAATTAAGTCTTTGGTGGTCAAAACTCAAGAAACCATGAAGAGAACTGCCAAGTATACTAGTACTAGTTTGCTAGAGGTGGCACAACACAGTACCACATACTGGAAAGCCTAAGCAGTAGAAATTTGTTTCTTTCAGTTCTGGAGACCAAAAGTCAAGGATCCAGATGTCATCTGTGTTAGTTTTCTTATCTGAGATCCTTTCTCCTTGGCCTGTAGATAGCCATCTTTCCCTGTGTCTTCACATGCTCTTCCCTGTATATATGCCTCCATTCTAATCTCTTCTTCCTATAAGGACAGCAGTCATATTGAGTTAGGGCCCAACTAATGATTTCATTTATCCTTAACTGCCTCTTTTAAGTATCAATTTCCAAAGACAGTCACATTCTGAAGTTGAGGTACTGGGAGTTTCAACCTCAACATGTAAGAGGGATTCAAATCAGCCAACAGTACCACTGCTATGAATGATATGTATTTCGTCCCCTACAGGTTCATGGGATAGAAGCTCTGTTCCCAGTGTGGCAACGTTAGGGTGGTGGAAGCTTTAAAAGGTGAGGCCCAGTGGAAGGTGGTTAGATCATGAGGATCCACTCCATGAGTGGATGAATGCTGCCTAGCAACAGTGGGTCAGGTCTTGTGTAAATGGATTCATTCTCTCAAGAGCAGGTTGCTATAAAGTAAGACCATCCCAAGCACTTGGTCTTTTACATTTGACTATTTTCCTTTCTGCTCTGTCATGCTGTAACAAAAAAAGGGATCCTCACCAGAAGGCCAGCATCCATGCTGTTCAAGCCCTCCAGTCACCACAATCATGAGTCAAATAAGTGTCTTTGCTATATAAGTTACCCACACTTGAGAATCTCCTTAAGACAACACAAAATGGACTGTGACAGTAACTAACTGAATGCAGAAGGCAAACAGGGAAAGAAGCATTAAGTGACACCAACATAAGCTCTGAGATTCTATGACAGTAGCTCTTGGCAATGAGAAAGAAGGGCTATGTGGTGAGAAAGAAGATGAACCTGATTCTCAAGTGACAAAACCTCAGGACATTTAGCTGGAGGCAACATGAAGGCAAAAAGAGAGGTGATACAAAGTCTAGACAGAATAATCTACATTCCCAGCCCACTTATTTTTAAAATTAATCAAAATTATATGTTAATTTAACTTCCCAATGGACTGAAAATAGTATTAGACCCTTTGAAAACAGCCTATATAGTTTCTTGAACTATACCTAGATATCATAGTTGAAGAGCAAAAATCAATTGTAATAAACAGATATCAAATAGTTCACAATTGTTTGCATTAAAAGAAACAAAATGAGCAAATATTAGAAAACCAAGAGACAATTCTGAAAACATCAAGTTGATTATTTTATGAAAATATAAATGCCAAAGCTCAAGACATGAAAACAATACCTAAATATAGTTCACCCTCAAAATAAACTCCACAAAGAAACAAATGAATATCTCCCTAAATATAAGAATCCAACTACATTTCAGAAGCAACATAAAAATAGAAACCCATAAAGTGTTAGTGAATAATAACTCTGAAGAAAAAGCATTACATGGTTTGACATAACTTATTAATAAAGCTCCTCAAGTGCTACAAATAGCCATTATTTATTATCTATTTTCTTGAATTCCCCTGTAACTAGAAGGAAACTTGTTATTTAATATGGTAATAAATCTGAAATGAGTATTACCTCATTCTTCTTCAAGTAGAAATCCATTTTTAAAAATTGTAAGGAAAGGGTTGCATATTATGCTTTATTTTTAGGATCCTAGAATTATTCAATTGAAGGACAGATTATAATTGAATTGAGAAAACTTTAGACTTAGTATAGTTTCTCCTTGGCTAGAGTTAAGGCAGAATATAGATACCGTTTATTTTTAAAAAATCAATTTCTATGAGTTATATGCATTGAATCCTATATACAAGTTAACATGTTATTTAAGGAAATTCTGAGATGAACACAACCCACTAAAAAGGAATGAATATTGTGTGGTAGAAGCTGGGTGCACTGGCGCATGCCTGTAATCCAGCGGCCTGGGAGGCTAAGACGGGAAGATTGCGAGTTCAAAGCCAGCCTCAGCAAAAAGCAAGGCACTAAGCAACTCAGTGAGACCCTGTCTCTAAATAAAATACAAAATAGGGCTGGGGATGTAGCTCAGTGGTCGAGTGCCCCTGAACTCAACCCCCAGTACTCGACACAAAAATAAATAAATAAATGATAAAAAATAAATTGTGTGGTAAAGAAAGCATTAAATCAGAAATCAGGTAACCTGGATTCAAGCCCCTGATCTCAACCATTTACTCTCTGTGCTCAGTGTAATTAATCATCCTTAGACAGATTCTTTACTTCTATAATAAGGATAATAAAAACTATCACCAAAGTTACAGTGAAGACTAAATAAGATAATGTATGTTAAACTATTTTGAAAACTCTCAGTTTTAATGATGTCAGATGCAAGTGATTAATCATTCAAAATTCTGTCAATCTGAACACCAGGGAAGATGTATCATCATAGTTAATCCAGCAGGCAAGAATATTGCCTGACATTTCAATCACTGATATTCTCAGTACCACACACACAATTCAGAACAAGGCACACTAAACCCAATTGAAATTCTGAAATCTCCAATAGTCAAATTCTATAATAAATTGTGTTCTTGTCTTCAGAAAAGGAAAGATTCTGGAAATGTCATCCTCCAAAATCAGCTGGAAAAAAAGCAGCTTAAAAACCATACCTAAGATTTGAAAACTGCTTTTTGAAAATTGTGACTTATAAACAAAAAAGTTATAATTTTTTAAAATGCATTATTTTCAAAAAATTTTCACCTTCCAAGCTTTGTCATGTTGGCTTGTAGTTAATGAAGCTATTGGAGTAGATCTGGCACATGGTCTGTCTAAAGTACAAATGTCAAAATTCAGTATTTTCTGCATTTTTTAAGTCCTTTCATATTCAAGTCACAAGGAAATAGATCCTTCTAAGACCTTGTGAAAGTCCATTAGTTCCTATGAAATTGGCACCTGAACAACAATTAAAATTGGGGGGGAAAGAAAGTTGAAATCAAATTCATAAGAAAATCAGGAGCTGAATAAAAAATAAAAATGGGTAGCCAGGCACAGTGGCACACACCTCTAATCCCAGCTACTTGGAAAGCTGTGGCAGGTGGATGGCAAATCTTGGGCCAGCCTCAACAACCAAAAAAGACTCTGTCTCAAAATTAAAAATAAAAAGGGCTGAAGATGTATCTCAGTGGTAAAGTAACCCTGGGTTAAAATCCCAGTCCTGCAAAATAAATAAACAAATATAGAAAAACAAAAGTAGAACTGAAAACAAATTATGAGAATCAGACTTAGCAACATTGTAAACACTGAGTGATACTTGGGAAAGCCTAGGAAAACTCAAGTTGCTCCCTTCTAATAGTCAAAATTATTTGTTTTGAAGTATTCATGCTATTATTACAAAAGTGGCTCATGATATTAGACCAATACTGACAGAAAAATATCTAAATATTTATATTTAATATTAAATATAAAGTCAAACTCTAAATTGGGTCATCTAGGGGAATAATATTTTTCAAGTTTCTACTCAGTTAAGTCAATGAATTGCCTTAGAGTTTCCTTTACTACTAACATTGAATGCAATTGTTCTCAAAATTCAATATGCTTATGAATTATCCAAGGATATGTGTGTGTGTGTGTGTGTGTGTGTGTGTGTTCTGTGGATTTAACCCAGGGATTCACACATGATAGTTAAAAACTCTGCCTCTGACCTACATCTCAGCCTTTCCAAGATCCTTTTTAAAGTACACATTCAGATTCAATAGGTCTGGGGTAATGCCTAATACTCCGCATTTCTCAGAGGCCATGGTAAAACTGCTGGCCCAGGGGCTGGGGATGTAACTCAGTGGTAGAGCACTCGCCTAGCATGCATGAGGCACTGGGTTCAATTCTCAATACCACTTAAATGTAAAATAAAGATATTGTGACCTAAAACTAAAAAATAAATATTAAAAAAAAAAACTACTGGTCCATGTGGACATACCTCTGGAGGAAAGAACATCAGCACATAAAATCACAAAATGATACTTATTGATTAATGTTAAGATTTTACAATAATAAACATATGTTTAACTATATGTGCCCTCAAAAATTATTCAAGTAAGGATATTCTCCCATGTCTAAAACACAGAACTCTCAACTTTAGACCTTGCTTAGCACTTGAATAGATCCAGGGCTAATCCAAACAATGTTCTGTCCTAAATCTGGTGCCCCAGTGCATGCAAAGTTGGGTGGCCCTCAACTAACCTTCAAATACAAATTAAACTCCCACTAGCATTGGCACTGCCTATGTTCTGGGTGTAAAGAACATATTGATCTTCTTTCAGTCAACAGCAGAGTGCCTTCCTGTCAGACACCAGCTATCCATCTCAATGGGAAATTATCTGCCTGATGATTCCTGTCCAAAACCCAGTGGAGACAACTGATATTCTACAGGGAAAATCTAAGTAAGTAGCCTTCATATATTTTTTTTAGTGATGAAATCCTCCTGTTGAATAAAATTCTGCACTCAACTCCAATATCTAAAGTAGCATTTTGTTTGTAAGAATTTATTTTGATTCACATTTATAGAAAATGAAGTTGTTCGGATAAATTCTCCAAAACTTTTAACGGGTGGTTATAGTTGTCAACTGCAGCCCCATGAGGCTTAGCATCTAATTTGTTTCTGTATTTGTGTTTTAGTTGCACAATACTGAGACAATCCTAAATCACACAGGAAATTCATCTCAAATGGTAGCAGTTTTGTAACATCTCATCCTTGGAATCATGTGTGTCATTGGAATTCTAAAACAGCTGTCAGTAAAATATTTTTTAACAACTGTCTTTTCAATAGTGGTTTAAAATATTTTTTAAAATATTTTTAACCAAATTTAAATCAAACATTGTAGAGCCCCTCACCTCTTCCTATCCACAGAAACTAGTTTGTAACACTAATCTAGGGAAACAATTAGCTCCTCCTTGTGGTGGCCTTTGTTTATGTTTCTCTGTATCAAGTCACTTCCTCAGAAAGCCATAGCTTGGAACACATCCTTCTGTAAAATAACATTGGTATAAGTAACCTTTTTAACCAAACCATATTTGTTGTTGTTGTTGTTATTGTTGTTTTAGTTTGTTCTACTTAGTTATACATGACAATAGAATGCATTTTGACTCATTGTACACAAATGGAGCACACTTCTCATTCCTCTGGCTGTACATGGAGCAGAGACACACCAGTAGCATAATCATACATGTATATTGGGTAATAATGTTGGTTTCATCCCACCGACCTTTCCATCCGTATACACTCTCTCCTCCTCTCACTCCCCTCTGAACAATCCCAAATTCCTTCATTCTTCTTTACCCTGCCCCCCATTATGGATCAGCATCCATATATCAGAGAAAACATTTGGCCTCTGGTTTTCTGGGTTTGGCTTATTTTGCCTAGCATAATATTCTGCAGCTCTATCCATTTACCTGCAAATGCCATAATTTCATTCTTATTTAAGGCTGAGTAATATGTCATTGTGTATGTGTACCACATTTTCTTTATTCATTCACCTTTAACCAAACTATTTTAACCAAAGGATGATATTAAAAATGCTATATGTAGGCCAAACACAGTAGCCCATGCCTGTAACCCCAGGAGGCTAAGACAGGAGGATTGTAAGTCTGAAACTACCTCTGCAATTTAGTGAGACCTTGTATCAAAATAAAAACCAAAAAAGGACTGGGAAAATAGCTCTTGTTAAAATGTCCCTGGACTCAATTCCCAGTACCAGAAAAAAAAAAGAAAAAAAAAAAAACCTATATGTAAAATGTATTTTTATAAATTTATATTAAAAATGCAATTTTAATGTAGACATTTCAACAAGTAAAATATTGCTTATAATAAATTATTTTCCAAGATTGAAACCACAAGCAAAGTCTAGTTTATAATCTTGTATATGTCTTTCAACTGCCATGAAAAATATTTTAACACTTATTTCCTTTAGCTTTTTAAAGTCTTGAATGATTTAAATAAAATTTTTAAATATGTTCTTTCACTTAGAATGGGGTTATAATCTGATAAATCCATCATAAATTGAAAATATCTTAAGTCAAAAAATTTATTTTAATACACCTAATCTACCCAAAATCGAAGCTTAGCAACACAGTATGCCGAGAGGGTGGCTTGTTTACCTTCATGATGGTGTGGCTGACTAGGAGCTGCGGCTCACTGCCTCTGCACAACATCACAAGGAGTGTCATATCAAATATCACTCTGCAGGCAAAAGATCAAAATTCAAATTTCTAAATATGGCTTCTACTGGAAGCCTACCACCCTTCCAATCTAATTTGGGTATGCATATGTATGACATGCTTTAATAGCGTAGGTGTTAAACAAGGTCATCATTTGTTAGGATACAAACTAAGACCACACAAACCCCCAAATGAGTTCTACAAACAAGATAGAAATATCTCTTACATACTTTCCAGGCCTTAACTCAGTTTCACCCTGGCCAGGACTTGATGTCATGACCATTGTAATAAGCAAGACTAAAAAATTCTACTAATTGGGTAGATAAATGCAGATAAAACTTAGGACTGGTATTTCTAAATGCAGAAAAGAGAAAGTAATCATTGAAAAAACAATTAGCAATTTCTACAATAAGGTTTTATCTCTTTTCCACCAAATTCCCCATTTGTGCCCTAAAATAACATTTATAAATGGTTTGACTAAGCAAAGACCTATTGTAGGACCCAGAATTGCTTTGTAGCCTTTAAACTTGAATCCTTGTGTTGGTTTAATAATCATCTCAATGGGTGATGAGTGTTTTTTGTTTGTTTGTTTTAGTTTATTTCTAATATCATTATCAACTCAACTTTGTAATTATTGGATGTGTTTTAACATACTATAATTATTTTCTTTCTTCCTTTCTTTGTTTTGCATAGTATCAGGGTTTGAATCCAGGGGTACTTTACTCATGAGCTACATCCCCAGCTCCCCTACCCCTTTTATTTTTTTTTTAAATTTTGAGACGGGGCCTCACTAAATTGCAGAGGCTGGCCTCAGACTTGCAATCCTCCTGCCTCAGCATTCCAAGGCCCTGGAATGACAAGTGTTCGTTATCACACAAAACTCAATATTATATTTGAAGCTCAAAAAAATGATCACATTGATGAAACTTTGACCAGTGGAAAACTCTATAGGCTGGCTCCTGTGTCCTTATTTTAAATTGCAGTAAAATACATGTAACATAAAATTTATCACCAGGCACAGTGGAACACGCCTATAATCCCAGTGACTAGGGAAGCTGAGGAAAGAAGATGTCAAATTCAAGGCCAACCTTAACAACTTAGTGAGACCCTGACTCCCCCCTCAAAAAAAAAAATTGAAAATGGCTGAGGATATAGCTCAGAAGTAAAGTGCCCTTTGGTTCAATCCCCAGTATTAAAACTAAATAAAATAAAATTTATTATTTTAACCACTTTTAAGTACTATTCCCATTGAAGTGCAGCTTTCACCTCTATTCATCTACTGTCTAGAACTCTATGTCCTTTTAAGACAACCTCATTATTCCTCGAAAGAGTCCTTACATATCAAATGTCTGAGGTTCACCACTTACTTCTTGGCCATAATCTGAATCATCCATTTCCCTGAGAAGCCCCAATTAAAAAAAAAAAAAAAAAGAAAGAAAAAAGGCTACATTGTCCCCATAATGCTATAAAACAAATTACAAAACTCCAGGAGATTAAAATGATTAGCATTTATTGCTGACACATTTAGTCACCAAGGGGTAGCAAGGGGGTTGTGCTGCTCTTGGCCAAGCACTGGTATGTTTGGGGGTTGGATGGCTCTCTGGTGACTCAGGATTGCTTTGGCTGAGAACTAGAGTAACTCAGTTCTGCTCCACTTTTCTTAACATCCCACTAGCCAGCCTGCGTATTTTCTTATGGCTGAGGCAAAAAGATCAAGGAAGCTTATTTGTGCAACTATGTTATTATATTGTTGCAAAATATGTGTAAGAGAAAAGTCAACTTTTCAACTATTTCAAAGCATAGAACTCACTGGCATTTAGAAATATCACAGTGTTGATAATCATCACCATTATCTAATTCCAAAACTTTTCCATGAACCCAAAAGAAAATTGCCTAACCATTAAGCAGTCACTCCACATTTCCCTCTCTTCCTCAGTCCCTGATAATCATCAACCTGCTTTCTGTCTTTATGTTTCCTATTGTGGATATTTCATGTAAATGGAACTATGTAATCTGTGGGCCTTTGTATCTGATGTGTCTTGGCATAATGTCTTCAAGGTCCATCCATGTTGTAGTATACATCAGTGTGTCATTCCTTCTTCTTGTTGATCCTGGGGACCGAACCCAGGGACACTTTACCACTGAACTACATCCCCAGTCCTTTTTATTTTTATTTCAAAATAGGGTCTTGCTAAGTTGCTGAAGCTGGCATCAAACTTGCCATCCTCCTAACTTGGCCTCCCAAGTCACTGCAATTACAGGCTTGTGTCCCCATGCCCAGCTACTATTTCATTCCTTATTATGGCTGAATAATTTTCTATTGTATGGATATACCACATTTTGCATTATCTACTCATCAGTTCATAGACTTTTAGGTTTCTCCACCTTCTGGCTATTGTAAATAATATTGCTACAAACATTTGCATACAAGTTTTTGTTTAATACCTGTTTTTCAATTATTTTGGTTGTATATACCAAGGTATGGAATTGCTAAGTCATAAGGTCATTTTGTGTTTAACATTTTAAGGAACTAACCAACTGTTTTCCACAGTAGTTGCACTATTTTACATTTTCACCATCAAAGAGGGTTCCAGTTTCTCTACAGCCTTGCCAACATGATGTATATGTGAAGTAATAACTTTTTGTGCTTTTGATTGGCATTTTGCTTATGACTAGTGTTGAGCATCTTTTCATGTGTTCACGGGGCATTTGTATAACTTTTGTTGGTAAATATCTATTCAAATCTTTGCACATTTTTTAAATTGGGTTCTTAATCTTTTGTTGTTGTTGTTGTTAAGTTGCAAAAAAAAAATCTTTATATATCCTAGATAAATCAGACACACAACTTACAAAAAATTTTTATGAAATCTGAGTTATCTATTTTTTTCTTTGCTGTTTGTACTTCTACTATCATATCTAAGATGGTAAATTGTAAATTTGATGAGGGATGTGTATCTAAAATACACCAGAAGCTAGTGTAGCATGTACCTATAATTCCAGCTACTTGGAAGGCTGAAGCATAGGCTCATTTGAGCCCCCACACACACACACATACACACACACACACACATACTAGAGTAACTCAGTATATATTACCATATATATTAATAGTAAGTAAAATTCACTAGGACTGCACTTGCTGTTCCACTCATAGAACACTTACAGAGTCTATTTCCAGGCAACTTGCTTTGACCAAGGTGGTACAAGTGATACTGTGCTTCAACACTGAAGCCCCAGACATGTGACAGATGGTTTTTTGGACCTTGCAAGCTAGAACATCTTTGAAGTAGATAACTCCCTTGAGGAAGCCCCACAAACGCCAGGTAGAGCAGAAAACCATACAGAAACTCCATAAAACCACATGAAATTGTTTCTAAGAAGTGGAAAACAATATCTGCAAGGTCCACCACTGAGAGAGTGACATTAAATGAGTGTGCTGCCTACCTGTGCGTTGACAGAAGTTTTAGAAAAGGAAAGTCATATGAGATTCCTAAATAAATAGCCAATATTCCTTGATCTTTGAACTTTCTACAGTCCTACATGTGAAAGGGAGGAAAGATACAGGGGGGAAATAAAGTTTTCCCAATAATTTATTTGGTTCATTTAACTTTTAAAAGTAATCTTGACAACTTGAAACTACTTTTAAAAATTAACTTATCACAGGGTATTGTGGTGCACATCTGTAGACCCAGCAACTTGGGAAACTGAGGCAGATCACAAATTCTGGGCCAGGCTCAGCAACTTAGTGAAACCCTACCTCAAAATAAAAACTAAAAAGAGCAAGGGATGTTGCTCAGTGGTAAAGTGCCCCTGGGTTAAATCCCCAATACCACCAAAAAAAAAAAAAAAAAGTTAACTTATAAACAACAAATTTCTCTCAAATGAAAAAGAGTTTTAAAAACAACTTTAAATTGAATCAAAAGTACAGTCAAATATGGAATTCACAGGAGCTAGAGATTAAAATGAATTAATAAAATTGCAATTTTATGAAAGTCTTTTTATGAGACTTCTCCAAGGCATACAATGATAAAAGTAATAGAAATGTCCAACATGGTTTTCAGGAAGTATTATTTAAAACTGTTAGTATTAAACTTTTCAGGTTCTAACATACCAAGTTATTTTGGCTTATATGGAGTAATCTAAAAGCATAAATGTGCCTAAAGAATATAAAATATTATAGTTTCGAAGACCTAACACACACTAAAGAGAGAGAGAGAGAGAGAGAGAGAGAAATGAACCATTGCAAGGTTCCCCAATAGGATTTTATTTGAAAGTTAATGTCACTTCAAAATCATTTCTCTGCATGACTGAAAAAGCTTCTCTCCGTGTTAA
The DNA here is from genome assembly GCF_047511675.1 of Marmota flaviventris. NCBI lineage: Eukaryota > Metazoa > Chordata > Mammalia > Rodentia > Sciuridae > Marmota > Marmota flaviventris. The sequence continues at coordinate 51,429,163 of NC_092499.1, read as the reverse complement.
TATCCTTCAAAGCATTGTTTTAAGTGCTATTTGCCTGTGCTAAGACAAACAATTAATATTAAGCCTCAGTAAAGTGTTATGTTCCAGTTGTATAGATCAATTACTTACAGTGTCAGAAAGAGAAAAGAGGTTATTGAAATCTAATGAAAAACTTCAGTGCTTAATAACAATAAGGTTATTCAAAAACGTTCTTGGTAGGCCAACAAATTGAAAGATCCTGGTAGGGACTTTTATTTAGATTTTAAATTACTTTCCAACTCTAGGCTTTAGAAGAAATAGAATCAATCTCCAAAGTTTCAAACTTTTCATAAAATATCAGTGAATATTTTCATGGTATAAGGATTCCTCATTCCATAAAATGCATTTTCAAAAATCAAGGAAACAACAAGCAAATTCTTTAAAACATCTTAGAAGAAAGTGGGTATGCACAATTGTTTCCTGGCAGAGTTTTCACTGATAATTTCCTGTGCCAGATACCTCAAAGATCTCCAGAAAAGAAACCCTAGAGGTCATTATATGCCTTGATATCAACCTATTATTGTTAGATCTCTTCAGTAACAACTCTCTCCAAATAAAAATAAAAATACAAAGCCAAAAAATAATAAAACCGTTTGATGTGATGTCAGTTTCTTCAACAGCTTTGGCAGCAAGTAAACATAATTTGAATTACTTTTATTATAAAAAATTAAAGAGTATTATGAAATGCCCAAACTGTTCCAAAATTGCATTGATTTTAACAAATTTATCAAGATTTTATCAACTGATAAGAAGAATGAAAGTCAAAGTTTAGTATTTAAATAATAATTTATCTATGAATAGATTGCTTCCTCAAAAACTATAAAGTAGGTAGGGAACCGTAGCACACACCTGTAATCTCAGCAGCTCAGGAGGCTGAGACAGGAGGATCAAAAGTTCAAAGCCAGCCTCAGCAACTAAGCAAGACCCTGTCTCTAAATAAAAAATTAAGTTAAAAAGGACTGGAGATGTGGCTTAGTGATTAAATGGCCCTGGGTTGAATCCCTGATACCCAAAAAAAAAAAAAAAAAAAAAAAATGCTATAAAGTATCTTAATGTTATTGGCTTGATAAATTAATTTGTGAATGCTTTTATAAATCTTTCTGAGAAAAATAAGAAAGTAAGGGAGACATTAACATTTTTAAATGAATGATATCCAAGTACATCAAAATATTTTTCCCATAAATTTCAAATAGACTGAAGTTGCATGCAATTTTCAAAATACACAAGCTTTATTCTTATTGCTATTGACTATGCCAACACTGATACTTCCCATCAAATATTATATATCAAGGATATTATAAATCTACTTTTTCAAATCATTCTTCCTAAAATGAAAGAAAAAGTTCTCATTTTCAAATAAAATAAGACATTTATTTATAAATACCATAGGATTTTCATTTCTACATCCATCAATCTAAAAAGGAATGTGAAACCTATGGATGAGTGCCAAAGACTGAATATTATCTAATATTCATTCCTTGAACAGTTTGGAATAATAAAAGAACACAGCCTTTGGAGTCAGTAAGTCTGGGCTAGAATCTTAGCTACTTAATGACCACGTGACCTGGGACAAGAATGATTAACCTCCCTGTGTTCAGTTTTGTTGTCTTTGTTTTCTTTTTATTTTTTTAATCTTTAAAACCAATTTCATAGGATTTTTATTTGGATTAGGTAAAATCATGAAAGCAAAGCCCTTTGCACAGTACCTTCCACTCAATAAATGGTAATTATTCATTGCACAATTTCTCTTTAACTCAAGACCACTGACTCCTGTTGCTTTCCTGCTTAGACTATTAACAACTACTGTTACACCTCTGCGCAAATCTAAAGTCTATTTATACTCCAGATGTAAGTACACTTTCACCTTTCACTGTTGAGAGCCACAGCCGAAGGGGCCCCAGAGCAAACTTTCAGACTGCCAGCTGATGATTGGCTCACAGCGGCCCCAGCAGCTTCTAGCTGATTGGCTCCTCTGCGGTGATGCTCACTGGGCTGTTTCCCGCCCTTTCAGACTAGGGAGCTGCTCATTGGGGGACTTTTTTTGGCTCCGCCCACACGACCCAGCCAATCGGCCTCAAGAGCAGGAGGAGTGGGGGAGGTTCAGAGGCTTGTGGGAAGCCGGTGGTGGCAGTTGGGCTCTGAAGGTTTTTCCTGAGGAGCTGTTTTGTTTGGCGTGTGTGGTTCTAAAAATAAAGTTCGTTTCTTTTGACAAGTGGCTCCTGAATTGTGCCCAGCCAGACTGCAGCATTTCACCCTGGACTTTACCCAACTCAAAAGTCACACAAACATACTCGTTCATACTCAAAGCTTAAAAGTTAAGAGTTCAGAAATTAGGAGCATAATTCTAAGAATGGCTGCCACACACAGTAGTTCTCACACACACAAAAAAAAATCAAGAAACATTAAATACATATTTTTTCTTAATGTTCATCTAAAGATAAAATACATAAGCTCAACATACAAACTTTAAAATTTGCACCAACGTTCATAATTTAGCTTCCTCACATGGAAGAAAATTTATTAAAAGTTTTTAAAGTATTGAGATTTTCCATCAACCTCCATTCAAAACTCAATGACTATAAAAACAATATATTTCCTTTTAGCATCCATATGGTCATGATACTCTGAAAGACTTACACACACACATATACACACACACACACAAGCTAGATCTCAGAAAAGGGAACTTTAAAGGTATTTTGAGGCTCCAAGTAAGCAAAGGAATTCTCTGAGGAGCACTTCCTTTGATTAAAAAATAATACCAAGCAGAAACTAAAGCACTGAGTCAAAATTAGCAAGCGAACACCCAGGGAAAAATACCAATATTAGCACTATAGCATGACAATAAATTTTGTACCAGTGGCATCATTCAGAAACTAAAGTTCTCGAGGAGGAGGAGGAGGAGGAGGAGGAGGAGGAGGAGGAGGAGGGTGAGAAGAGGAGGAGAAGGAAAAGGAGAAGAAGAAAGAGGAGGAGGAGAAGGATCTAGAAGTTGGTTACCATGGTTCTGGTCAATAATGCCCCAGACTCCCAAAACAAATTCTCTCTGGAAGAAAGCATTCCTGGTATGTTCCCTGAATTCCCAATGTTTGAAAATAATTAATATAATTAATATGATTACCAAATATAGAGGCAAAGAAGCTACCATAATTGAAATCCAGCAAACACCACAGATAACAGATTTAAACCACCAAGGACTTCAAATCCTTGGATAAGTAGGTAACATAATATAAAACAACTCTGCATGCAATGTTAAAGTTAATAGCAGGATGAACTATAAAAATGAGCAAATAACAAAGACTATCAAAAATGCCCAAGCTGAAGCCAGGTACAGAGCTACACACCTACAATTCTAGCAACCAAGGTTGAAGCAGGAGGATCACCAATTCAAGACCAGCCTCAGCAACTTGGCAAGACCCTAAGCAACTTAGTGAGACCCTATCTCAAAATAAAAAGAGCTGGGGATGTGACACAGTGGTAAAGTGCATCTGGACTCAATCCCCAGTACCAAAAAAAAAAAAAAAAAAAGACCAAGCAGATTTAGAAAAGAACCAAATAGGGCATCTAAATATGAAAAACATAATTATTTAAATCAAAAAATGAATTGATGGGTTAAATAACAGATCTGATATAGCTGAAATAATAATTAGTAAACTAGACTACAGAGATTAAGAAAATAACCACAGATGGCAAATCAGGACTACGATCAACCTACATGTATGTCTCAGAGTCCCAGAGAAACAGAATAGAGAGGCAATATTCAAAAATTTAATGGATGTGAATTTTCAAAAATTGATTTAAAGACATAATTACATAGATAACACGAATCGCAAAGAGATTCTTTTAAAACAATTTTTGTTGCCAATTTTATTGAGGTACAATTAACATACAGTAAGATTTGCCAGTTTGTGTGTGTGTGTGTATGGTGCTGGAGATTGAACCCAGAGGCCTTGTGCATGCAAGGCAAGCACTCTACCAACTGAGCTAAATCCCCAGCCCACAGAGGGGTCTTAAAAAAGAAAAGAAAGACAACTACAGAGGAACAACAAACAGAATGGCAACAGACTTCCCAAAAGCAACAAAGAAAGCCAAAAGATGGTAGTAGATGTCTTCAAAGTAGTCAGAGAAAATAATAAAACTCAGGAAAACTGCTTTCTAAGAATAAGAACTAAAAAATTTACATTTGCAAGTAGACTCAAACCAAAAGAGTTTAGCCTCAATAGACCTTCACCGAAAGAATTTCTGCAAGACAGACTTTAGGAAGAGGAGCAATTATCCTTAGATGAGGACCTGAAATATAAGAAGGAAAGAATAGATAATTTGGGAGATACATATGTTGCAAGGGATAGACAAGGCAAGACACCAAATAGGAACAAGAAGCAAGTTTATTTAGCTATAGTCAGGTGCAGGGGGCAAAACTTTCGCTGTAATCAATTAATCCCCTGAATACCGACCAAGGTAGTTCAGAATTTTATACCCAGTGTTTAAGGGAACGGCTCAAAAGTTTACAGTCTGCAGAAGTTCACATAAAAGCAGCTTTTTCTTTTACTGTTCTGAGCAAGTTAACTCTTCAAGGACAATACCTGAGAAGGGGAGAGCTTCTTCTCCCCTTTCTTCCCTCCCCTTGACAGCTGTTACCACGGAGCCCAAGTGGTAATTTCTCTTATCTTAGAAATGTAGTCATCTCTATGAAGCTTCAGCTCAAGTCCAGAGGCCTTGTTAAAGGATATTTTTTTTTAATCACACTTTGCATTTGCAAACACACTTCTACAAACTACTATACTGAATAAATGTTTGTGAAAAACTAATAAGGAGGTGTTCAGCACCTGGAGTGCTGATCTCTTCTAGGTCAGTGGCCAAGTAAAATAGAGCAACAGGAAAATAGAAGTTTAACTACACTGAACCCTTTTGTAGAGATTCTTTTGCTGGCATTCCTAAAATCAATTATGGTGATGATTTCTGGAGAAGCTTAATTAAGATTTTCTGTGGAGGAGGGAGTGCCACTACATATAGGAATTCTAAATAAAACAATGTGTAATATAAAATAATTTTTGAAGGCACAGATTTCAATATCAGACCAGTTAGCATAATTTTGGAGGGCTGATCTGCATAAATCATGGTAATGATTTTTATTTTAAAAGGACCAAACTAAAAGACAACTACAAATTATTATTTAGAAATTGTCAGAATTAAATCATTCTAAAGACTTTTCATCATTTTGGACAAATGGTTAGAAATTTAACTTTTTACTTTGTTTTTGTTTGTTTGTTTGTTCGGGCTTAGTTTTTTTTTGGGGGGGGGGTTGTTTGTTTTGATTTGTTTTTTTGGTTTTAGTTTTGTTTTTTTTTAAGCCACCCGAAAGAGGATTTATTAGGACACATGCTGTAGCATTAAGGGAAAAAAAATACATGGACTGCTCCTTAGCTCTAGACTTCCTTAAGTACATATGGTAAGATTTCAAGGGTGACCTTAAATGATAGAAATAAAATACACAAGTTTTATGCTGATTGAAGGAAGAAAACAAATTATTTAAATTTTTTTGGGGGGGAAAGTATATTAAATAAAAGAAAAAAAGTAAGGAAGAACAGTAACTGAAACAGTCAAAAGAGAGCAAAAGTAGGATAAAAGTCCACAAATTCATGCATATCATTGGTCAGAATACTGTAAGTAGATTAACTTTGCCTAATAAAAAACAAAAAAGAACGAATTCGATCTATTTAAAAATTCAGCATGTGCACCAAGCACATAATTACCAAAAGAAAATTTAGAGTGGTGAAAGAGTTTAAGACAAAAAGTATTATTGTGGAAAAAGTCATTTGCAAAATGGTAAGTTTTCATCAACTTAAAAGATTAAAGAATTCCAAGCTTACATGAAATTCATCTAATTGCCCCCAACATGATACAAAAATCACAGAGTTACAAAGAAAAATTAACAAATCTCACATCATGATGGAGGATTTCAAAATAACTCTTTAAATTATTAATAAACAGAAAAATATACTTTTAATTAATGGTTTAATTAAAAATATTGATTAATTCAATATAAGGTCCTATTTTATACTTCAAAGAAAAGTCAACTGTAGTACCCTCAGGGCATCACCTTCAGAAAAAGACAAATCTTGGGACTTTACTATATAGAAACAAATTTAAGATCTCTTTGACTAATTATGAGACTATTCTGGGACTTTTTAATGACAATTTCCTATATTGTCATGGTTTTGTAGCAGTGGATATTCTTTTACTTTGAGGAAAAAGGAAACAGTTGAATATAAACTACACAAGCTTTATGTAGGGTATTTTAGCAAAATGTGTTAAAAAATCTTAAAGGCTATGTCATTCAACTCAAGAAATCTATATTTATAGAATATATCCTGAGGACATAGCATAAACACAAGAATAATCATCATATGCTAGTGCACACAAGTGTAGAGGAACACATACCTATATAAACATAGACAACAGACAGAATGAAGAGTGATTCTCTCTGGTTTTGAAGATGTAAATGATTTCTATCCTCTTTTTCTATGCAGTATTTTCTAAAATATGGGTAATAAAAAATGAGGTTACTTTTTAATTTAATAAAAATATATCTGTACCTTAACAGTGACCTAAAATAAAATCCCAAGAGCTGGAAAAGGTTTTCAGTTTCTACCAGATTTCATTTTTAAAGTAGGTTAAGCTCATAATAAAAATCACACTTAAAGACTCCTTTCAAGTTATTTCAGGACTCACTCTCTCTGCTATGTTGAAATTTGCATTTATTTATGTTAATATGTAAATGTGCCACTCAGTTGTTCCAAAGCACAATCTAGATCTAAAATTTCTCAGTCAATGGGTAGGTCGCATATCTTCAATTTTTCCTCCACAGCATTTTGAACATTGCAAACATTCAACAAATACATACCACATAATACTCTATTGGTAGTTCACCCCCCACCAAGTCCCACATTTTCCTTTAGTTCATTAAATAATACCTATTCCTCAAATGCATTGTTTTTCATAAGCCCTTTAAGCACCCTCTGTTAGAGACACTGAAATTCATGGATTAGCATCTGATAGTATGTTCTTAGAAAAATTGTCATATTAGCTGGGATGGTGCAGCATAAATATTTTCTTAGGGTGTTTTTGGTAGACACAGAAGCTTACTCATCTATCTTTAGTGCATTTCTGAAGAATAAAACTTAAAAGTCACCAACCTAAAGTGTCATATGTTCTTACAGTTTGAGCATTAAAAATGTTAAGTATGAAGAGATCTTAGACTTTTTTTCCTGCTCTTTAATATGTAAATTTCACCTAACAGCAATCGTTTATAAGCAGCTGTTGCTGTTAATATTTCAGCTTCTTCATGCTGAGATCTTTGAAATCTATCTACTTTTCAGAACTGCTTTCTCATTATCAACTTTACTAATTACTAAGTAATAATTCTTCTACCTGGGAATTGTACAGGCAGGGAGGAAACAATAGATTTTGAAAACAAACTATTAAAATATTTTCTTATTATGAAACCTGTTTTTAAAAGGATCAGGAGAGGGTAAAATCAATGAATTTTCTATTTTCTTTTACATAGCACATATCACCTGGATGTGGTTTCTCATCTTGTTTCACAACCCACAATGTCCATGTCTAGTCAGTGGAAGCTCTGTGGTTAGGTCAGCTCCACAGAAGACAAAAAAGTCATGATCCTTTGATGAATTAAAGATAAAATACTTTACAAGCCAAAAAAAAGCAGTATAAGAGAAATGGAATATTAAAGTAATAAGATACCCTTCTTTGCTGTGCCGCCTTCTCACACCTGAATTAGATGATAATGATGTCTTGTAACCTTAAGTAGTAAATAATCCATACACATCCCTATTATTTATTTCTTCTTGCCTTGTTGAAACAACAGTAGCTTTAGTTCAACCCTCTGTGACTTATGTTAGCCTTCCCTGGATTTTCACTTTATAAACCTAAAGAATACACAGCTACTTTGGCATCCATACTTCCTGGGCCCCAAGATAACTTCTTTCATCCATCAGTGTCCTCCATTAATTGGTGAAAAAAATAATTAGCATGTCCATTTCATAACTTTTCTTACTTATAAACTTATCTCACACACACACACACACACACACACACACACACACACAGTCTGGCATGGTAACTGCTCAATAGAATTTATGGCATGAATGAATGATATCTAATATATAATGTCAGCAGCACCCCATAACACATCATTTCACTGAGTGCAGAAGGTACAAAGGACACTATTCCTGCTTTCCACAGTCTGAGGAGAGTCGAAGAAATGGAGCACAATGGCTGAGGCAAAGAGAGGTCTCAATAGGCCACTGACACCACTCTGTTGAAATTTTCACAGAGGTGAAGCTTGAGCTATGACTTGAAAAATGAGAAAGTTCTCTAATCAGAAGGAATCAGGACATCCCAGGCAGAGAGAACAGCACGTGCAAAAGTAATGAAGCTAAGGTACAACCACCTTGGAAAACTGTTTGGCAGTTTCATATATAATTAAGCACACATTCCATCTACAACCTAGCAATTCTACCTCTAGCTACTCACCTATAAGAAATTGAAAGATAGGCCCACAAAAATGACAAATAAGAAATTCTATGTCTGCTTCATTCACAAACACTGAAAACAACCCCCCTCCCCCAAAAAAGTAATAAAATAAGTGGATTAAGCGACATTCATAAAATGGAAACTACTTCACGGTAAAGAGGAATCATCTTCTGATTCACTCAATAACATGGGTAAATTTCAAAAAAATATGTTAAGCTAAAGAAGCTGAAGATATAGGAGTATATATTGTATGAGTCCATTTACATGAAGCTCAAGAAGAGGCTAACTTAACTGATGCTGATAGGGACAGTAGTATTTCGGGAGACAAGGGGGACAGTGTGAGGAGGACACAGAGGAAATTTCTGGTGATAGAAATGTCTAAAGCTTGATTATGTCAATATTATAGAGGCATATGGATTTATGAAATTTTACTGAATTAACTTAAGATGAGTGCTTTCCACTGTCTGTAAATTTTTCCTCAATAGAAATAACAAGCTAAAAACATTCCTAGGCAATGTTGAAACAAACAACAAAGAGAGACCTGAGGGATGAAACAGTGAGGTAGTGTAGGAGACCAAGCACGCCACCCTAAAGTATGCCTCTTTAGCATATGGATTATCTCGAGCTCATTATTTTGATGAATAATAGACACTCAGAAAACAGAGAAGTTACAGTTTTGCAAGAGAAATTTACATCTATAAAAGAAATCTCATTTGTAAGGGTGTCTCCCTCTGAACCAAGAAGAGAAAAATGATTCAAAATTACCAGACTCTTCTCAGTGGAGAAGGTGCTAAATCTGCATAACAAAACCTTATGTTTGTTTATAGGGCTTCCCCTGGTCACCTCTCCAAAACCTTTCCCACCAATGCTGCTCTGTTGTTTTAGCTGAAGATGGTCTTTCAGCCTGAATTCTCTACTCCTCCAAGAATTACTTATTTTTCCCCAGGTCCCTCCCACATATACATGAGGTGTGCATGCTAATTAACTTGCATGCTTGCTTTTTGTCTTTTGATTTTCCCTTGTTAATCTGTCTTTTGCCAGTCTGTCAACCTAAGATGGTTAAAGGGAAAGATGCTTTTTCCGCCCCTGCAATGGAAAACTTCAAAGTAGTTTAGCAGGGGTGGAACAGTTTTTGAGCAAGGGGAGCAGGTGGAGGTGAGCCTGGGAAGACAGCAGTGTGAAACTAGAATGGAAATATTTTAACTTTGTGGATAAAGAAAATTGGAACCTAAGTTAAAGGCAAGCTTAGAAGTTAAACGTTATGCGAATAGCCAGAGATGCTCAGAGAGGTTTGGAGACGTATCTCCTTAAGTGTTTACATATCAAAGGCAGATAAAAACCCCAAGACTTGGAACTTATAGTAAAGTTTCTCTTCCTGTCTCAAGAGGTAAAGGGGCAATAATGTAGCCAATATAAACTTCCAGATTCATAGTTTCAGGGTTCCTTTCCTACAGTGTGGACTTCTCCACCTCACCCACCTCCAGCAACACACAGGGTAGCATCTGACTCTCAATGCAACACCTGTGATTTTTTTGAGCGTGAGGAACTAGTGCAGTTATTGCTATAAGTAATAATAACTTTTATCTCTGCCACCGAAACCTCACGTTTCCTTTCAAAATAAATACAAATAAGACATGAAAATAACATCAAAGAGGAGCGAGATCATAAGAGATTTCTCTAAGTGTGTAGATTTATGCCATTGCCAATAGGAATGCATTGATGGTTATTACATATCAAGAAAAGATCCTATTTGGGCATAGAAAAATCACTTGGGCGGCATTGTGGAGAACAGATCCAAGTCAACACTAAAGGCAGCAAGATGATCTAGAAGGCAAATGCAATGGTCCGGGTAGGAAGTGATGGGATAAACACTAACTAATAAAGGAGAAAAGGCAGAGAGGATCAGGATGAGCAATGTTATGAAGGTAGGTCTGAAAGGATTTAAACTCCTACTGGTTGTGGGAACAGAGAAGGAATTATGATACCCCTAGTGCCTGGTTGGAGGTCATTAAATAGATCTTAGAAAAGCACCTGACATCAACTCCTGGCATTCCCCTGAATCACACTATGCCTCTGCACTTGCTGGTTTGTAATGTCCTTCCATTCAGCCACTGGAAAACTTGTACTCATCTTCCACTAGGAAGACTCAAGACATGTCTGGATCCACAAGTAAAGTAGGAGCCTGATATTGGTAACTGGCACAGCAAAGATACCACAGTCCTGAGCATCATCCCACTTCAGCACCTATATCTTTGGATTGTGATTATGTTTCCTACCTGACATCCCCACCAGACTCTAATCCCATGGGTAGACATAGACTACCTTGTTCCCAAAGTTTCTCCAGTACAGAATTAGGGGGGCCTGGCACAGAAGTGGAACTATATAAATATTTGTTATTCAATTAACAAACACTGCAGTATGTGACAGTTATAAGAAATCAAGAACCAGAACATGTTGGACATGTTAGCTCATTTCCCAGCTTCCTATAGCATTCCAAGGACATTCTGTCCTGGATAAATTTAAGCAAATCATTTGAGCCTCTCTTCTTTATTTCTCATTTTTAATGTAATAAAATATAAACCTTCTAATGCTTTAATAAAAATGAAATAAGAATGATCCTGAAGCACATGAGTATTTTAAGACATGGAATTCATTCATCTGTTGCTCTCTGTAAGGACCTGTTTGGTGCCTGAAAACTCTAAAGATACCTGATAGATAGGCATCTCCTTGATGCCACCATATGGATTTCTGATTTTCTTGGTGCCTTTACTTCTGGCATGGTGATATTAAAAAGACAAAGGAGAAAAGCACACACAGCATACCATAAGCATGAGTTTTACTTTTTTCTCTTCATCCACATTTTTATACTTTATTACTCTACACTAATTTTTATTTACAGGTATGTCTAAGCAAACTGATGATTTTTCACAGCCTCGTGAAAGTCACAAACATGGTCGATTTCCTCAAATTAATGGGCACTGAAATTCATGACACAATTAAAAATGGTGCTTATACTGCATAGAAAATAAAACCATGGCAGGGGGGAAAAATGTTTCATCCTCTTCTCAGGTAAGTCATCACATATAAAATATATACTTGGTCCACATCTCATCACCCCATGTAATGATTTCAGTAAATAAGGGAAAAGATAAAAACTGTATGAAAGAATATATAAAATGAAGAGGCCCATTATTCTAAGTACAGAAGTGATATAGAAACCAGGATTGCAGAAGTAGAGGGCATTATATTTGCTCCCCATTGAGCATCTGCTATTAGCTGTTAATAAAGACAAAAATACTGACCTTCATTCAGTGCTAAAGAGCAGGGCCCAGCATAGGAGGTATTCAGAGAGTGGCGCTGCATTCCAACGATGTCAAGAATTGTAACTTGAAACAAGTTTCAAGTCTGGAACATAAATATGAAAGAGGCCATGGATCTGCATCCCTGCTTTCTTCAAGTGCATTATAAGAATTTCATCAAAACTCATATTCAACTAACAATAGACAAACCAGGACTGCCAAAGCAAGACTAGGTTACATATAAGAATTCTAGTTTTATTTCATTTGGGAAGAAGGATGGCTCCAGAAAGCTAGTCCCTAGAATAGAAAAAATGCCTGAGGAAAGAGAGAGTGAAAACAGAGGCAGGAGAATGTGCACATGGGAAGACTTATGTCAAAGATGGTACAGTCCAGCTCTGATGTCCATAACTTCATAAGCCTCAAGTCATAGACACACCCAGCTTTCAGGGACCCACATACTGAGTACTTACTCTCTACCAGGACCTTTATTAGAAGGTTTCACTTGTTTTAGTTCATTTAAACTTCCTTCCAAACAGTAATTCCTTCTTATTTCCATTACTAATAAGGCAAATGAGACCAGAGTTAAATGGACCCAATGTCACATGGTAAGGAAATATTAGAGCTGAGCTTTAATTCTGATCTTTTTCCTCCATGAACAATATAACACACAGTACCACAGTAGCATCATTCCAACATGTCATGAAATTCAAAAGGCTTTGCCCAGAACATAAATGGGGGTGGAATGGAAGGAGAAACAGTGACTGAAAGGGAGACCAGGGGCAGGAGGAAGAGTAGTGTACTGTCATATTGGTTATGTTCTCAGCCTGCACCTGTGTGCTGGTTACACGGTTGTGTTCTCTTTGCTGGTTATGCGTGGCATATACAATTTTCTATATGCACGTTCCACTTAAATACAGTTTTAAAATGGTTGGGAGGGGACTTTGCCAAGAGTAAGAGATTTGTTCTTTATCCCAGCTCCCCGATTCTCTCTTTCCTCTTTCTCACGGGCACATGAGCCTGGATTCCTTTCCCTGTAAAACTTGAGAGAGAGAGAGAGAGAGAGAGAGAGAGAGAGACTATTTTTAGCTAAATCTTGCTAACCATTATAAAACTAAACTAACTTTATTTTTGAAAACAAGCTTCATCATACTCATAAAGAGATACAGAATGATAGAAAACATGCTGGATGAGAACTAGGAGACCTAACCTCTAGCCTGGCTATCAACAGCCTGAAAGCTCTGAACCTCAATTTATTCATCTATAGATGAAATAGAGTTTGAATCTGATACCCTCTTACTGTCCATTTCCCACGCATATTCTTCAGGATGTGTGTACAAGAAAATTCATAGTGACAGTTTTAGTTAGTTTTCTCACTGCCGTGACCAAAAGACTTGACAAGAACAATTTTAGAGGAGGAAAAGTTTATTTGATGCTCACAGTTTCAGAGGCCTCAGTCCACCTCATGGAGAGGTGGCCGTCTCCATTCCTCAGGGCCTGGGATGAGACAGAACGTCATGGCAGAGGAAAGCAGCTGGGAACATGGTGCTGGAAAGCAGAGAGAGAGCTCTGCTCAAAAAGAACAAGAACAACAACAAAAATCCAAAGGCATACTCCCAGGCACTCACCTCCTCCAGCCACAACCTACCTGCCCTCAGTGACCAACTACTTAATCCCTATCAGGAGATTAATGCACTGATTAGGTTAAAACTCTTAACCCAATCATTTCATCTCTGAACCTTCTTGCATTGTCTCACACATGAGCTTTTGGGGGACACCTAATAACTAAATCATAATCATGACATTGTTTATAACAGGAAAAAAAAGAGTGGGTGGTCGCCATTGACAATAGTAGAAGAATGGATATTAAGCTGTGGTATAAGCCATGAAATAAAAGACTCTATACAAAGTAAGTGAATTATGATTATACATAGACACTGGACGGATGTCAGAAGCATAGTACTAAATAATAAAGGTCAGTGACCAAAATAAATATTGTGATACTACTCATATGAAGTTAAAAGGAAGCAAAAGTGAAATACCATTGTTTTGGGATCGTGCATGCCTGGTAGAACTACAAAGAACACCAAGTAAATGATAAATACAAAATTCAGGACACTGGTGATTTTTGAAGGTAGGTGAGGTAATAGGGAAAAAGATGATCAGAGCATCATTTTCAGCAATATATTGGTATGTTGATTGGTGGATTTATGAGTGTATGTATTGTTATTATACTTTATAACTTACATGTTGTTACATAGTCTTTTATGTGTTAAATAACTCAAAAATTTTGAAAGATTATTTATCTTTTTCTAGGAAGATGCTAGGGAGGTGAATACACAATACTAAAAGCACCAAAAATTGTTACTCTGATCTTTAGCTGCTCTAGTAACAGGGCTGTTCCCTGTGGGAAAAAGATGGAATCAAAATTGTCTCTAGAGGAATGTATTATCCTCAGCTTTGAGCTAGCAGCGTGCAACCGAAACCCAAAAAAATGAGCCAAATAAATATAATAGAAAACAGACAAGGAAATAAAATTCAACTCTTCTTTGGAAGAAATTATTGACTTATCCTACTAGTATCAGTTTTATACCAAGCACTGTTCAAGATATGGGAGACTCAGGAATGAAGACAGCAGAGCCCCACCCTCAGGCAGTTTATCTTCCAATGAGAGAGACGAACTATCAATCAAATATTAAAAACTGCATAATTTCTGATAGTGGAGAGTACACTAAACAGGTATTTTATAGAGGGTCTTCACATTTGGCCTCAGCTAATGAAAAGTATACATTTTTCCTTATTACTTTCTTACATTTATTTTGAGGGGGAGACTTAGGCTTACATTTTTCTATATTAAAAGTAAGTTTGGGGGGGCTAGGGATGTACCTCAGGGGTAGAGGAGTTGCCAAACACACACAAAGCCCTGGGTATGATCCCCAGAACTGAAAAATAAAAATAAAAGTAATTTCTCTTTAAAAGGTACTAGTTTCCATGGACAGAAAGACCCATAAAGGCCAAATGGATGATGCAATGATTTTCTTGATGTGTAGCTCCACTAGACTATAATCCTCAGTTATTAAGTCAAACACTAATCTAGGTGTTTGTAGAAAGGTATTTTTATAGATGCAGTTGAAGTCTACAAGCAGTTGACTTTAAGAAAGGAAGATGATCCTAGATAATGTGGGCATGAGTCAATCAGATAAAAGGCCTTAAAAGCAGAATCAAGGCTACCATAAAGAAGAAATTCCTCTTGTCAACAGCACTTCAGTCCCTGCCCTTCCTGTCAACCCTATGGATTTTAAACTCAACCAGCCAAGCTCCACATTGAAAAGCCAATTTCTTGTGACAAATCTCCCACTGATTCTGTTTCTCTGAATAAGGTCAAACCCTGTTTAACACAGATGTATTTAAGATGCATAATCTTTGATTTCCATCATCACAGATCCTGAGTCTAGATGTACTCTTGGTTCTGTTTCTTCAACAAATGAAACAAGACGTGGGGGTTGAGAGGACAGGTGGTACAGTGTGTTTGAGTGCCTCCTGAGTAACCAGTACATCCAAATTCATTATCTCCTCTCACCTTTCCAAATTCCATGAAAGGTCAGCATCAGTATCCCCACTGTCCTCCAAGATGACAACTACAAAATCACGTGATGTACACAAGGTCACACTGCTAATATGCAACCAATCGAGGTTGGACTGCAGATCCACATGAGCCCAAAGGTAGAGCTTCACATGCTGCCTTTCTAGGAAGATAAACATTTATATTCTTGTAGGTTTATACTGGAAAGTTTGAACTGAAACAGTATTGTGGCATTGGAAAGTAAAGGGTAAATCAGCAAATAATCCAATTTAGTTAAAGGATTGGGAAAAATCAGAAGGATAATCAAATTTTTCCTTAGGCATTGACAGAAACATAAAATTCAATTTTTATAACAGACTGTGGAATTTCTCAGAGGGATGCTGAAATAGATGCCTAAATGACCCACAGGGTTCATTTAAGTATCTCCATTATAGGATTTGGGCTTTGATTGAAAGTGGGGGGAAAAAGGTGATTCACATTAAATCAAACAAATCAGAGTCTGAAATGTAACCGTGTGCCAATCTGCTACTTAATGGCTTATCCAGAAATACCTCACAGTTACCTTTCTATCCTCACAGTCTCTTCCTTTAAGAAATTCACCTTGATTATTCTGTGTCTTTAAAGTGCTGAAATTGAACAGTCAAAAATCCCAGTTCCATTTAAGCTTGCTTCCCTTGGAGCCCAGGGCAACCTGTTACTTAAATATAACAGATGAATTTCACTGTATTTCAATGATTTGGGTGACATTTCCTTGACATTCACAATATGTCTATAAATTAGAAGTGCTATAGTTTTAACACAAAATGAATAAAATGATCAAAAGAATCCTCCAGTTACTGCCTACCCCTGGAGGAGGGAGGCCAACCTGATTGCTATTCTCTGCATATATCAAGCTGTACACAGAAGCAAGAGGAAAGTGCTAATAAATCGCCTTTTCTCATTATATTTTGGTTTACTTTTATGTTTTGTAATTCATGTAATTACTCACTGTCTGTAGTAGCTTATTACAGAAAATGTTGATTAATCCATTGAAACCCTCAATTTACCATAATTTAGAAACCAGAAATTGTTTTCTAGATGTTAAGACTACAGACAAACAAAAACATAACAACCTAGTTCAGGGTTTCTTTGTGTGTTTATCTTCATCTTCTTCCTCCTCTTTTTTTAAATTTTTAAACTTTTTTTTAGCATATTGTCTCCCATTAGAGGACATATAAACCCAATCTAAGAATAGTCATACATTAAAAGCCTAGACAGCATCCCACTCAGGGGAGATGGCTCTTCTCCATGCTCTAGAAGGGAAATACCCTTCCTTTCCCAGGGCACACAGTGGCCCATGCACTCTCTGGTCTAACTATAAATAGAGATATAGGGTGATAAAAATCAAAGCTAACTCCTGCCTGGAACATACTGTGTACTAGAACGTGTCCTAAACACTTTAGGAATACTACAAGCAGCCCTACAAGGCAGATATTAATATTATCTCCATTTTACCAGGAGAAAATTGAGACACAAATACATTTAGTTCTTACTCACAATCATACAGCTAGCAAATAATCGGGCCAGGATTCAATCCCACGCAGTTTTGCTTTTCAGTAGAACACGTCTCTTTTCCTATTACATTATAAATTATTTTGCAAATCCTGTATCATTTTTCTTGCATTTCTTATTTTATTTTTTTTTATTTTTAAAGGGACCAAGGGCCTTTACACTTTGCTGAGTCATGTCTTCATCCCCTTTTCATGTTTTATTTTGAGATAGGGTCTTGCTAAGTTGCTCAGCTAATCTCAAACTTGTGATCCTCCTGCCTCAACCTCCAGAGTCGCTGGACTTACAGGTGTGCAGTGTGCATCACTGTGACTACCTAAATTCTGTATCATTTTAGCAATTGCAGGACCCCACCCATATCAAATACTTAAAGATTGAATATTATACTGAGAATAAAATACTATATAAACTTGACAAAGCTATGGAGTGTGCTTGAAAACAGATTGCAGAGACCAATCACAAGATATAGAACATGAAATAGCTAGTAACCGCCGGCAACGCTCCCCTCTGTGAAGATTCGCTGGAGAATACAGAGAAAACAACTGCTCCCACCTTCAACAGGCATAGAGTTCACAGTCAAGATCAGTTTTTACACTAATATAATGGAGTAGGCTGGGGTTGTGGCTCGGTGGTAGAACACTTGCCTAGCACATGTGAGGCACTGGGTTCAATTCTCAGCACTAGATAGATAGATAGATAGATAGATAGATAGATAGATAGACAGATAGATAGATAAAGAAAGAAATGTATTGTGTCCATCCACAACTAAAAATATTTAAAATAAATAAATAAATAAAATGGGGTGACATATTTCTAAAACTCTGTGACAACAAAAATTCTAATGAAAGGGATATTCTACTTAGCCATCTAATAACTATATAATTTAGTTCCCAGAACACTCAATTCTAGAAGCATTGCAGTGAATCACGGTTGGTACTAAATCTACTTAGCTTTTGCATGTTGGATATGACAGTTGCAGTGTTTGCTTTGATTGCTGACGTATAGAGGCATCTGTAGATTCCTTATGCCTTTGTGAGTTAATGTCACAACGCTATCTTGTCACTTACACTTTGGAATTCTTATCTGCTACTTCAAGTTAAGGAGGAAAAGCCTGAAATGTGTGTTTTTAAAATACATCCAGGACAACACTTCTATTTTGGAACTCTTCACTGGTTAAATAAAAAACCCTCCAACAGCTGCTAGATAGGAGAGGAATACCAATCATTTCAGAAGCTGAGAGACTTCAGCTTTTGAAAAATAAGCCCATTCAAAGCCAGCGAGGGCTGTGATACTCCAAATGAAATGGTAAAGCTAGGCTGCATTTCTTGTCATCGCTAAGACTGAATGTAGAGAGCACCTGGAAGTATGTAATTTTCCTTGAATGTTATTATGGAGTGCCTTCATTTTTTGGGAAAAGATTTCTTCTTGCTTATATAGTATCTGTAGTCTCATTTTTGTGCAATGCCCTCTCAAGTTCCCTGGAATGATTATAAAGCTGTACCTCCACAAGCTCTTTTATACAATGTACATACCAGAGAAATCAGACAGTGTTGGAATTCATCATGCACAATCTATGAAATAGGGGCTGTGTGGCCATAGCAGCACATGTTGTGAGATCCATTCCCATTTTTTTGTGTGTCCCTCTGAATTTATTTGACAGAATTTCAGAAGGGAAATGCATTCGCCGGAGGGCAGGTTGTTTTTGCTTCTTGGAGTAAGCAAAGATGCTGAAAGCTTTTCGACTTTCTTTGCCATTATCTAAACCTCACCATCCCAGGCATGAGCCACACTCCGTATGCAGCAGAGATGGGGATTCTTCCCTACATTGTCCTTTGTCTCAAGTGTTTCTGGAGGGTGCTTCAAGGCAGGTTTAGACCTTTCAAAGTCCAACCAGTTTTAAAATACTCCTATAGCAACACCTGAAAAAGAAGGCAAAAAAAGCCTTTAAAAAAAAAAAAAACCCTAGTTCAATAATCACCAGACCAGCCTCTTGGATCCTCCTAAATTTCAAATTTCAAATTTCTACCATTATTTTCAAAAGCATAATTCCTAGACTTTTCGGCACCCTCAAGGTACAAATCTCTTTTTCTTGGCTTCGAGGAAAAGTTCTTGAAATGATAATAAACATTGAATGACTTTAGTGTTTTCCCTCCCATGCATCCTAAACATGCTGCTATCTTATTTGGTCACTACCATTGAAAAGTAAATTAAATAAAAATCTTTCTTTGTGATCTCCTCTTAACTCAGGATGGCTGAATTCAATGTCATTTTCAAGTCACTCAAGGGCATCTGACACTGTTCAGCTCCTCCTTTCACTGCTCGGGTCATTCTTTCTGAACTCCATCCTCTGACTCCTTTCCTTGCCACCTTAATTGAGATTCCTTGGTTTTTCCTTTGTTCCTGTCCTCTGATTTGACATTCTGGGCCTGAGCAATCTCATTCACAATCATGGCTCTTAAAACATCTGCTTGTGGATGACTCAAAATCTATTATCTCCAAACCAAACCTCTCTCCTGAGCCTCAAGCTTATTTGACCAACTGTAATCTTCAACCAGATGTTCCACGGACCCCAAACTGAAGCTGACTTAAACTGAACCCATCACTCCCTCCTCTTCTGTTGGCACTCATAAAGCAGCAGTCTACAAAGCAGACTGTTCCTTTGCCTCAGTCCCAGGTCCCTATTTTTTTTTTTTTCAAAAAAATGATGTTTCCAACTGATCATCAACAAGGGCATCGTCCACCTCCTCCATGTTCTGTAAGAAAGACCCCTTAAAATTAAAAGCCTAGCATTACCTCCCACCACCACCACTTCCTGGTAAAGTTATTTCTGTCTGAAATTCCTTATGCAGAGAATCGAAACTGAGAAGCTACCTCCTGGCCCAGGCAAACAGGAATCGTGACATAATCTTTGGCCAGCACAGCACAGCTAAATCTACATACATACATTTCCTGGGTTTTGTTCCTATAAATTATAACCACTTCTAGAGGATGGTGGAGGATAAACTAACTGCTTCCCCAATTTTGACCAAAATGCATTAAATTCAGTTTTCCTTTTTTACATTATTTGCTTATTTCTTAGGATGGCAGGTGAATCCAGCCCGCTGGGATCCAGGCTATAGTCCAGTGTGACTATCAGGAACAGAATGGGGACTCTGGTGGGACTAATGCCACCCATGCTACCCAACCCAGTGTTACAGGACAGATAGATGAGAATGGTGGGAACATGAGGTTAAAAGAATACTGTGCTGACCCCCATATGCTTCCTTTTCCAAGAAGCAATTTATCTGCAGCCCTGCCTGGCCTAAATGGACAGGATTGTCACATTCCTCAACAAACTGAGGCAGGGGGCAAAAGTCAGGCAGTCAATGTAGTTAATAAATGATGGGGGTTGAGACAGGATGACTGGTAATCAAAGAGAGAACACTGGTTTATTAACCTCCCAGTGCCTGATTCTGGTCATGTATATAGGGAAGAAAGACTATAATTTAAAGAGAGCCTCTGGGGTTTATAAAACACCAAGTTGCATCCCACCCCACCCCCTGTTATGGGCTTTCAGCTCTGAAGCCCCTTTCTCTTCGGAGAAGTTTATCACTAAAAACTTGCTTTCTATGTTTGCCTCAATATTCCTTGGGTGTTAAGTCTTCAACACTGGGGAAAAAGGACCTGTTCCTGATCTTCAGTGGACTGGTATCCCCAGGAGGAGGAAAACTGGTAAACAATGACCTTGCAGCTACAAAACTGAGTTTTTCTTTCAGGACTCTCCTTCCTTTCCCTTCAACCCACCATCAACTGCCCTTTGCCACTTTTGATACAGTGGAAAATGAATTTTTAGGACTCTGTGGGCCCTAATCTGTCTAGCAGTGCACACCAACCTTCATCCCTGTTATCTGAAGCATTTTACCTAATCCTTACTTCTTTCTAGATCTGTTTGACAAGAAAATTTGACCTTGTCTTTGACGAGGGTTGTTGGTTTGGTGGTGTCAGTGTGTTTGTTTGGAAGAACCAATACAGGTGTAGAGAAAGGGGGTTTGGGGGGATTTCTTCTGTGAAAATGAAAAGCACTAATTCTATCTCGGAGCTCCTTAAAGGAGTTTTGATTACAATATGGCCTATAAATCTGAAAATACACTCTGATTTAATGGAACTGTTTTGTTAATTTGACAATTCATTTAACAGAAGCTAAAAATCAGAGGACTGCAGCAACAGGGATTTATCCACAAGACAGTTCTCTGGACTCTGCAGAGGGAAGTTCATCTCAGAAGCACAAACCCCGGGTTCCTGGGTTAGAAGAAACTCTGGCAGCTTGTCCGAAAGGTACACACGAAGGTGTGGTCACACTCACACCTGGAGCTACACTTGCCTCTTGGTGTTTAGAACTTTCTGAGACACATAAGAAGAAACTCCAGTCCACTGGTGACACATTGGGAAGGAATCCCTTAAAGCAGTGTGTCTTACTAGACCCTCCCTAGCATTTTCTCTTGCTCCGGGTCAGCAGATGAGCCCCTAAAAACTGAGTTGTAAGAATGGGCAAAGTTAAATTAAAACTCACCTCAGCAGACTGCCAGGATTCCTGGAAATAACTCTAGTCAGGATATCCATATTGCTCTATTTTGAGCTCATGGGGTACCCACCACCACCACCAATGTTGCCTCTGGTAAATTCACTTTTTTATTCTGTGTGCTTAAATTACATATTCTTGTTTTGTTTGATTGAAAGTTTTTATTTTTCCTCTGTCTATATGAGGTTCCTCTTCCACCCCCGACCCCCAAAACCACCCCTTAAGAAAAACCTGTTATTCGGGATCTCTGGACTTTAAGTGAAGTCTTTGAGATCTAAATTTTCTACCTAGCCACAAGTGAGAGTCTTACCTTTGAAAACGAAAATTTAAAATTTAAGAACTTCTTTGGCTACATGAGATCAATAGTCTAGCTTTAAAAACTGGCAAATGGTGAATCTGAGCTTCAGGATTTTCTTGTGGGCTCTTATATGGTTATATTTATATATTATTTTATTTGTAGGGTACCAAACTGGTTTACAGCTAAGAAAGCACTCACATAACTTAGAAACTATTAAATTTACCCAAATATCTTTTGATTCACATATCTGAATCTCTAACAAATAAGTTAATTGAAACTTGTTGATAATAAGGATGTCTTTAAAATTTTGTGACAAATTTTTCTCTGGCCTGATAACTATTTGAAATATTTGTCTCTAAATATTTATTTAAGATATAATACTCAATGCCTTTTAAATACAGCAACTCTTAGAATTTTTACAAAGAAATAATTTAAAATGCTAAGTACACTTGATTTCCATGAATAATCTAAAAATAGCTATTAAGTGGGTAAATAAGGTAAATATTTAAGACAGCTATTTATAAATTTTTAATTATTTTATAGAAAAACATTTGTTTCTATTTTTGGTGGGTTTTTTTGGTACTGGGGATTAAACCCAGGGGCCCTTACCCACTGAGCCATATCCACCTGTCTCGCTAAGCTGCTCAGGACCTCACTAAGTTGCTGAGGCTGGTTTTGAACTTAAGATCCTTCTGCCTCAGTCTCCCACACCGCTGAGATTACAGACATGCACCACCACACCTAGCTCTTTTGTTTTATTATAATAACCCATTGAATGAAAGCTATTATAAATAGAGTTGATGATTACCAGTTACCCAGGCTGTTGATAAATGTTTTTTTATATGGCCTAATGTCAACAGTCTATAATAAAAACTAAAGGGCTTAACCACTTATTTATGATAGATAAGCTTCCATTTTCCTACCTATTATTTAGAATGCCTTTTAGATCATTTTGTTTTGTTTTTATGGGGAAATCTTGATTCAGAGGCAGAAATCTTAGGCTTTTCACAGCTCAAATATGTTGTGGTTTATATATATATATATATATATATATATATATATATATATATATATATATATATGGTATATATACACATATATAAAAATATGTAATACTTATATCTACATATGACATTCATCATTCATAGTTCACCTGGAATATTAATTGTTCAACTGTATTTTGAAATTCACAAGTGAGATTACATGCTAAATATAGGCATGAACTGAGTTCTAAATGGTTTAAATCAAATGTTATTTAAAACATATTGCTAGAATTCTTAAACTCGAGGAATTTAATTTTGTTTGGTATTTCTTTCCTTGTGCCAAATCTGAGATAAGCCAAAGAAAATAAAAGATTATTTTAAAATACTAGTAACACATATGTGTTTTCTGTTTCTCACTTCTGCAATAGCATCATTTTATAATGAATTGAAAATTGTGGGGTTTTTGTTATAAATTTATCATAGATTCTAGCAGTACATTCAGAAATTAACTATCATTCTATCTATATCTTTATTCAATAACCTAAATGTTAAATATTTCCAGAATTTTGATTGTCATATTCTTTATAACAGGTAAGAGAAATTTGATGTTTGATAAGGTTTTCAGCATTAGCTTTTGAAATTACTTGGCCTCTTTATTTTCACAAACCCCTTGTTAGAAAATTTCATGTTGACAAATAAGTTCTAAATTTCTGATGGTTTAAAATAAAATTGATGTTTATTAGCCTTCAGTAAAAAAACAGATTAAAAGCCTGTTTTCATTTTATACCAATGTTTCTTCTAAAGAATTCTCTTAAACAAACATCAGTTCCATTAACCTCAAGTTAAAAATGAGCTTGTATGCTATTGCTTATAAAACAACTCACACACTTGCCATTTATGGTTTTATATTTTCTGTACTAACTACTTGGGTTTTATTTCTCTAATCATCGTGGTGCTTTGTTTTCTACTTAAATGGCCCTTCGAGGTTGTTAAATGGATCTTGTTCTATGTCTGATGTCAATAGTTTGCTTCAGTTAAATGTTGAAGAACCTTTTCACTAGAAAAAGGATTATTTCTTTAAAAAAAAAAAAAAAAGGTGGTTGGTTTTTGTTTGTTTGTTTGTTTTTTGGGTTTTTTTGTTTTGTTTTGTTTTTTGTTTTTTGGTACTGGGAATTAAACTCAGGGCCTTGTGTAAGCAAGGCAAGCACTCTACCAACTGAGCCATATCCCCAGCCTCTAGATTATTTATTTTGGCAGGAAATGTAAATATCTTTTTAAAATGTCATCATATCTACTTTTTCTTTAGAATTGTATTATTTCAAATGTGGGGTTTTTTTGCCTTCTCCATTTTAAATACCTAAAGACATAAAATAATAGCAAGTTTTGATTCATTTAGTTAAAATTTTACCTTAAAGGTTTTTAAGGTTTGTCACATGTCTCTCCTATCATTAATGAGGCTTTAAAAATAATGAGTAGTGGATTTAAATGGCTACAATTTCTTTTTTCTTCAGAGCAATGTAACTTTGATGAGAGCTTATTGTATACCTTTAGGTAGCACCTGAGATCAGAACATACCTATTTTGTTACAAATAAGCATCTTCTACATAAGTTTCTGGGAAAAAGAAATTAAGGAATATATATATATATATATATATATATATATATATAGAGAGAGAGAGAGAGAGAGAGAGAGAGAGAGAGAGAGATTAGATATAGATATAGATATAGATATATTCATTGAACCAAAAGAAATGTAGAAAAGGGTTCTATATACTATTCATGAGTAATTAAGTCAACTTTGTAAATAGAAAGATCTTTATAGGGCTTTCTAAATTCAAAATGTAATGCACAGGTATAAAAATAGATTTTGGTTTGCTATTTAAACCAACAGTTCTTAAAATATTGATCCACTCTTAGCAATGTTTATGAAAAACTGGCATAAAGAGCAAAGATTTTGTGTTTGCCAAGATAATTTCCTGTTTTCTGCTAATTTTATTAAGTTTTTCAATTGCTTTAAAAAATTAAGATGTGCAAAAATTAGGGTTTACTCAAATATTTCTTTTAAAGTTTCATTTTGGTTTATATCTCTGGTTAAATGAACTACAACTTTTATAATGATGCTATATGTTGTGTTAAAACAGATATTCTAAAATTTTATAAAGTTTTAAAAATCCAACAATTATAATGTAATACTATAAATCATGACTGTGGTCTTTAATGTATTATAAAAGCAAATTGTTTTGCTGAGTTATGAAATTCTATGTAATTATAATACCTTATTGTTTGTAGTCATGAGCCATGTATCTGTAGTTAAGAAGAGG
The DNA here is from genome assembly GCF_047511675.1 of Marmota flaviventris. Classification (NCBI taxonomy): domain Eukaryota; kingdom Metazoa; phylum Chordata; class Mammalia; order Rodentia; family Sciuridae; genus Marmota; species Marmota flaviventris. The sequence goes on along the minus strand of NC_092499.1, from coordinate 51,404,002 downwards.
CAATCTTTCTTTGTGCATCTTCCATCTCAAAACAAATTTAAAGATTTTAAAATATGTAAAATACTAGCTATTTTTTAAAGGTTTTCTTGGTTATACTGTTCACATTATGACTTAGTTTGCAAAATACATTCAAGTTATATATATGTGTATAAATGCATATATCTAGACGTGTATATTCATGAATATATGTAATATACATTCTTATATAATATACACATAAATACATATGTTCATTTTTAACTGGTAAAGAAAACACTCATTCTTATAGCTGACTCATATGCTGTCACTACCCTTCCAAGTTAGAACCAATCAGATTAAAAAAAAAAAATAGGACAATGCTCTTCCTGCTATGTGGAAGCAAAATACTGGACAGATAATCAGCAGTGTCTCCAGAGAAAATCATTCAGAGCCTGGAGGTTGCATAAAGAGCTCTCACACATGATTACTAAAGTCATCCCTTAGGCGGAGCTATTTTAGACTTTGCCTTCTTGGGGGCGGGGGCATATGGCTCTTATGCTTCAGAATTCCTTGATGGGATATATACACCAACCCTACAATAAGCTGCCAGTCAGATGATGCAGTGCCCCAATTCCTCAGGATTAAGGGATGAACTAAATGGGAACTATAACAGAATCCCTTTAAAGTTAAAAGCCCCCAATTTTTTGGGGGGGGTACCAGGGATTGAACTAACGGGTGCTCAACCACTGTGCCACGTCCCTCTTTATTTTATTTAGAAACGAGGGTCTCACTAAGTTGCTTAGAGTCTCACTAAATTGCTGAGGCTGGCCTTGAACTCATAATCCTCCCACTTTAGCCTCCCGAGCCACTGAGTTTACAGGTGTGTACCACCACCCCAAATTATTTTTTGTCCCAACTTCCTGGTAAAAGTTATTTCTATCTCTCTGAACTTTCTTGTATTGTGAATGGAAAGTGAGAATCTATCTCCTGGCCCGGGCCTAAGTCTCCATATATATATATATTTCCTGACTTTAGTTTCTATAAATTGTAATCACTTCTATAGAACTGGCAGAGACAAATTAGCTGCTTCTCCCCAGTTTTGGCAAAACTGCATTAAATTCATTTTTCCTTTTTACATCATTTTCGATTTCTTATGCAGGCAGGTGACCAAATCCAGACAGCTGGGATTCCGGCAGTTTCACTGGCCTGGTTGCTGGTAAAACTTCCATTCTCGAAGGCCTCCATACACAAACTTCAAAGCAGGGCATAGGCATCTTTCTGGGACTCCTGCTCCTGTCTGCCTTTAAAAATTATGTCTGCACAAACCCTGTCTCCTGGCTCTTCCACACCTCCTGCCCTTTATCATATGCTGTTTCTTCATTCTAGAACCGCTCTCTCTTATTACCATTAAAAACCAACTCATTCTTCAAGAATTTATTCCAACGTACACTCCTGGAGAATCCTTTCTACCTCTTCAGGAAGAGTTAAGTGCTTCCTCTTCCTTTTTGGCATCTTATTTATTCCCCTAGTCTGGTATTAATCACTTTGTTATAACTGCTCCTACAGCGGACAGCAGGAATGATGGTTTGTTCATCTTTGCATCCCAAACACAGTACCATGGCTCACCCATAATAGGAGCTTGATAAATGCTCTGAGGGTAGAATGGTGTATGGGATGGATAGTGTAATTTTCTACCGCTCAGAAAATATGCTTATCTAAATAATTATGGGCTGTTTCCCCTTGGAATCCCCATTTTAATCCTAGATTTGGGTAAAGCCTAATACTTCTGCCTTTAGCTATTTTCCTTTCCAAAGGAGGATTCTGTCTGGTTGTTTTAGGCACACTTTGGAGAAATGACAACTTTTAGACAGTCCAGTGTCACCTTCATTCAGCTAATCGGAAGTCGTATGCTGGAGGACACTCTCAAAGCGTAATCTCACTACAGCAGGGGAAATCTGAAGTTGACAGCCTTTTCCTTCCCTGCCTGATGAACAGATACCCTCACAATGTGAGTCTATCTGACTCGGCGGCCATCAGAGCATCTTGACATGGAATTTCTCTGACAGAAGTCCAATCACATGGAAAGTTTCCCAGATTGTGGCATTTGCCTTTCAATGTTATGAAACCCACACAGAGCTGACCTCCAAAAAATCCTCTAAAGAGTCTTTCAGTATGTCACATAAGTTTTTTGTACCTTCTTTACCTAATCAAATATTAAGAAGTTCTGTAGTTCTCTCAATGGTATAATCATACTCTAAAATACCCAGCCTATCAATGGATCAAACTCACCATTATACTATGAGAATAAAGTTCCTTACTGACTCAAAGGGTTTCAACCATCCACATTAATCCCATAAAAGTAAGACTTTTCACATATTTGCTTTTCCTCTTCTAGTAGCAGAGTATCTGGCACAAAGGAGCGGCTCAGTATTCATGTGCTTTGAGTTGAAAGAATTTTGAAGTTCCACTATATAATATCCTAAGCACATTTATAAACCATTCCCACCTATTCCAACCCCTAACAACTTCCCAAATCTACAAATCCATTTTCTTTCCCACAAGCACACTTATATAAGATTAGAGGCATTTTTTGTCTTTGTTGCTGCTGGGGATAAAATCCAGGGCTTCGTGTATGTGAGGCAAGAGCTTTACCTGGCCCACTTAGAGATGTTTAACCACCTGTTGTGTTTAAGTAAGGAGAAAGGCTAAACTATGTGCTCCCTGAGGAGAGTTTAAATCATGTGATTTAGACTAGTCATGCCCCAAGATTAAATATGGAGGTGACCCTGACACCTAGGTATACAGAATCTTGCCAAATGTGATGGCACACACCTGAAATCCCTGTGACTCAGGAGGCTGAGGTGGAAGAATCCCAAGTTCTAGGAAACCTCAGTAACTTAGTGAGATCTTCAGCAGTAACTTACCAAGACTCAAGCTCAAAAGAAATAAAAAGGACTGGAGATATAGCTCAGTGGTAAAGCTCTACTGGGTTCAATCTTTAGTACTAAAAAAAAATAATAATATACAGAATCTTTGTCAAAATTCTTTGATCTTCAAGTAACTTAAGTTTCCAGGCTTGTCTCCCAAACATCACAAAGTTAGTTATTTTGTTGACATTCTAAATTTCTGTCTTTCTGAATGTTTATTAACAGAATATAATACTTGTCAATCATTGTAAACATATTTTAATTATCCTTTTATACAAATTGTCTGTTTGGCTGAATGATTTCTTGATTTCTACATATCTTTCTGAGAACTTGTCCTACATTCAGAGTGCATTACTTAAGAAATAACTTATTCTCTGCCTTGAGGTTTATTCTGGTGACCTTGGGCTGCTATCACAAACTGCCATAGACTGGAAGACTTTTACAGCAAAAACGCATTTTTATAATTCAACAGGTTGGGAAGTCTTCCTGGCTTGCAAACAGAAACTTTAATGTGTCCTCACAGGGTAGAGAGCAGAGAGAGAGAGAGAGAGCATATTCTCTCATGTCTTTTCTTGCAAAGGCAGTACTAATCCAGCTCAGAAGGGCCACACTCTCATGACCTAATTATCTCCCAACACCACACTGTAAGTTAGGATTTCAACGTAGGAATGGAGAGGAGGGGGCCACAAACTTTCAGTCCATAGCAAGGTTATAGTGATTCCGTGAAAAACCAAAGAGAAAAAAGACAAAAGACCAGGATATAAAAATACCAGGAAAGAATTTGCAGTGCAAAAACCAGAATTCATTCTAATTGAACACAGAAACTTAAAGCCTGTTACAGACAGAAAGCAGGAAACCGTCTAATGGATGTGTTTGTGCTTACTCACAACAGATTTCACAGTCCCTAATGAACAATTATCTCTTCTAGCTCATGCTAGACAAGAGCTGCCTTTGCCTTTCAGTTTAACTCCTCCAGAAAAGAGTACATTTGTTTTTCTGCCCTTAACCTTTTAAGCCAATCGGATATTAAAGCATTTTAATGCTTGCTCTGAAATCAGGCACATTAATGAAACAAAGCATCTGGGCATTATTAGCCACTATTGTCAAAGGTGGTTACAATTCTCTCCTTTCTTCATACCTATTACTTGCTAATGAGTGTTAAAGAATTCCCTTCCTTCAAAATGACATTCTAAGATTACACATAGTGACCCAATTACACAGATATGATAATAACTTCAAACCTCAAATCTTCATTAAGGGAGGAAAAGAAAGGAAAGAGGTAAGATGAGACATGTGGGTTTTGCTATATTTTAAAAATAGAAGAATATTTGAAGGATATATGTGAAATTGTAACATGTATCACATATGACTGGGATTACATAGTTTCCTATTACATTATTTTCTGGGTTTTTTTTTTTGATGTTCAGAATAGTTTATAACTTTATTGGAAAAAAAATAACTACCTTCCATTAGACAAGCTAAATTGCAAGACTAGTAAGATTTACAATTTTTTAACCTCTAAAATTCTACCTTTTTGTGCCTTGGCACTCCTCACTTTTTTATTGTCCTCCTTTAATACCACCAAGTGTTGCTACACAAAGTCATGAAACCATTTGTTCCAATACATAGTCATCCCAACCAGCCTAAGATTATTTGTTGTTTAGTAATTTGTTTTTTCCTTCACTTTGATCAACTAGGATCGTGTACCCACTTTGGCTATCCTAAACGCTTTCTGCTTTACTCAGACCTCAATTTCCATACCCCATTTCCTGAAAGATCTTTGAAAAACATTACTTTTCCTAAGCTTCTAGCTTCAGGGAGCTTTTCAAGGTAAGCGCCTTTAGCTCATACTTTGTAGTATAGTCAAATTTTTCTAAGCATCCCAGAAGTGGTATCATATTTTGATCTCTTGCACATTGAAATTAACAAGATTAAGGTCATGGAAGAGTTTGTTGTATGTTTTAATATTACATCAAGCATTTGGGCATGGTGGATAGCCCCTATGGTAACCCAAAAGACCACCCCCTTCATAGGGCTCATATCTTTTATAAAATCCTCTCCTTCAGTGCAGGAAAGGTGATCTGCTTCTAGCAAGAGCATGTCAAAGGCCATGGGATGTTATGCACACCTTTATAAGACCCTACTGTGCAGGCTGGAGTGACAGCTATTCCTTCCTGTCTTGACTAAGCAAGAAACCATGTTAAGGAAGACCTGCGGCAAGGAACCAGGGACCCTCCAGCCAACAGCCCAAAAGAAGCCTGGGCCCTCAGTCACACATACTTGAAAAAATGAACTCTGCCAACAACCTGAATGAGCTTGGAAGCAATTTTTCTCCCAGCCAAGTCTCCAAATGAAAATGTAGCCACATCAACACCATGGATGTAGCCCCACAAGATGCCAACCAGAAAACCCAGCTAAACCACGCCCAGATCCTGAGTAGAGGCAACAGACAATGAAGGTACATTGTTTTATGAGGAGCTTGTGATAATTTATTATGTAACAATAAAAAATTAATACACTTGCCTAAAATTTTTGAAGGAAAGAAATGGAAATTTTTAAAAAAAAAAAAAAAAGGAAAGAAGAAAAGAAGGAAGGAAAAGGTATATAATTACACCTTACAGGAAAGGCAAAAGCAGGAGAAATGTAGGATCCTCAACCAAAGAAGCAACAACTGGCGCGTGAACATAAATGTTTGTAAAAGAATTCCCTCTGAGCTGCTGCTTTAGGGAAAATGGAGGTTCGGTGGTCTGACACAGGGAGTATCATGGAATCTTGTCTTTACTTAATAAATAAGAATATCCACTCTCTTTAGGAGTTGAGCAGTGAACATGATGAAGCCGAGCTGTGGGTCAGTGCTGCGCTGAGCACTTTGCATGTATTGCCCCATTGAAGACTCACAACCTACGCGATGGGCGTTATTAGGATCCATTTCAGAGATGACAAAATCAAAGCATACAAACGTCAAGTGATTTGCTCAAGACCACAAAGCAAGAAACAGAGTGCTAGTACCAAACTCTCTTACCCAGTCTCATTCCAAAGCCTTAGCTCTTAACCAACACCACGGTGAGGAGAATGCAGGATAGGACACAGGGTGCTGCCTGGGAAAGGGGAGCAAGGAGCACAAGGACGGAGATGAATGGAACCCCGGAGAGGCAACAGCGCTCATCCACTGCAGGGGTAAGAAGAGAGCAGGCACCAATGTCTTATAGAAAAAAGGAACTGAGCCTTTTTCATAGCCTCAAAGATAAATATCAAATGCTCTTTAAGCAAAGAAATTATATCCTAGAGCAGAAGATAGGGGCAAAAAAAAAAAAAGTAGAAGAGAATCCAACAGCACTCAGCTAAACTTGGCCAATAAGGGAAAATTCAAATCAGACCAGAACAAGAATAATTCCTCTAAAGGTTTTCACCAAGAAAGTGGAAATGTATGTCAAAAGCCACTGTCCGGTTTAATACTTTGTGGTATTGGACTCTATGAACCCAAGTAGTACTATTTCGAAACTGGGGATTTGGGCATTTCCACAAGTTCTTTTGTTGCTTAATAAAGCTGTGAATTAAAGAACTCCTCATACTACTATTAACAGACAAGTGGATTGAATGAAGGCTCATGATTCTTAGAGTGAACGTTCTGGTAATCAGAGTGGGCAGAACCATTTAACAAGTCTGTCTGCGTGAGGCATACTTCTGCCCAGGTTCATATATTTTATGATTGTGAATGTGTCCCAAAGGCCCAGCTTGATGCTATTGGGAAGTGGTGACAACTTTAATAGTTAGGGTCTTGTGGAAGGTCTCCCAGTTGCGGAGGGTGTGCCCTGGAAGAGGCTAGCAGGACTCATTTCCTTCCTCTTTTCTCTTTTTCACATTCCAGCCATAAGGTGAGCCGCTTTTCTCTGCCACGTATTTCCTACTATGATGTGCTACCTCAGCAGAGGCCCCAAAACAATAGGGCCAACTGATGTGGGCAGAAATCTCAAAACTAAATCCAAATAAACCTTTTCTATTTATAAGCTGGTTTGTATTATGTATTTGTTACAGTAACACAAACCTCACTAGCACACTTTATAAGATAGGATGTGATTCAAGGTGGGGGGGCCAGAGTCATTTATCAGTAATTCACTGAAAAACATGGATCCCTGGATGACAGGGATCCAGAGACACAGCCATAATTAAAGCTGAGGATCAGTAACCAGGAAGCAGACTTGAGTGTAAACCATATGTGGAGTCAGCCTGTTGGCCTTTGCTCCAAAGCTGCTTTTGCTGGGTTTAGCAAGTCCTTGGTCAGAGACTAGCCTGCTTGGCTGGACACCTACACATAGTAGCCTTATCTCCTGTCCTTTTCTCAACACATTAGAATTCCAGGAATATTTTTCTCAGCTGCCTCATGATGCTGCTGGATTTATGTCCCTCAAAATGTGGCACATGTTATTCTTAGAATGCCCACCTAAAACAAAGCACATGTTCCAGTCTTCTCAGGACATCCAGTTTACAACCATTTTTTTTCTTCCACAGAAGACAAACATTGCTGAGGCATTTAAGTACCTCCAGTGACACTGGATCCATCATCAAAAGGATGCTTAACAGGCTGTCAAGCACTTATTGATTTCTGGGCTTGTGTGGGATGATGAACTGTTCTTCCCACAGACACTTTACCTGAGTGGGTTGGAGCAGTTCTCGCTTGCTTAATGCTTGGAACTGGTCAGGATCTCTGATTTGCCCGCTGGATGTGAAATGATTGGTCAGTAGAAAACATGTCTCAGAAATGTGGCTTCAGAAGTTGCACAATGTATCCTACCTACAGCCACACAGGTGAAATCATATCATATTCCAATACAATCTGCAGAAGCCATCTGCTTCTGTCTAAGATCACTTGCTGCTCGTATGAATCCCAACCTAGTTTTGACCCCAAGATTTTTTTATCTGTTCTCACCCCACTATTTCATTTTTAGTTCCTAGATTAGCTGTTCCCTTTATGGGCTGCACACAATTTAGTCAAAAACTCAGGCCTGTAAAATTTCTCAGTCAATGATTATATCTTTATGCCAAATATATTTTAAAAGCTTCTGTTGTTCTTAGCATACCTTAGCATTTGCAAGTTTGACCCTTGTGACATTTCCTCCTTCTTTGAACTGTTTCCATTACATCATTCTTCTCAGGTTTTTCTCTGACCTCTTACTATTCCCATTTATTTGAATCTTTTGTATGTTCCTCTGATTACCAACTAAATGTATCCCAAGAACTCTAGCCTCAGTTCTCTGCTCTTTCACATTATTCACCTCTGGGGTTTGGTATTCATGCCTCTGACTTCAGCTCATTCCTTAATCTATGCCCCTTGCTAAAAATACTCAGCTGGGTTGCCTAATGAACATTTCTACTTAAATTATCAATGACAATCTCAACATCAACATGCCAAAATCATTTGTTTCTATCTCTTTTCCCAGCAACAGAACTCACTATGTATCTCATGGATGATCCAACTGAAGACTCAAACACCGAAACCAAATATCCTTCTCTGTCCCTCATTCCATCAAGTCAGGTGTGAATCCCAAGCTTTTCACCTTCTCAATGACTTTCAGTCTATTCCTTTCTGTTAATTTCCCAACTACCTTACTTGAGCCTTTCACCCACTTCTCACTCAGATTCCAGTGGTAGCATCTAAGATTTCTCTGCTTCCGATATTACCTTCCTCAAAATTATTTTCTACCCCTGTACCCAAATTCAACTTCTTAAAACACAAATTCATTTCTTGCATAAAATCCCAGATGACTCTCAATAGCTTTTAGGGAGTAACTGAAAGTCCTTGTTTGAACCCCAAATTCATAATAAAGTATCTTTTGCCACTTCTCTGACCCCATCTCCTAGAATTCTCCAAACATGCTCCGCTTCCTAGTTATACAAACTTAATTGTAAATCTCTGAATGTGTGTCTAAATCTCCACCTTGAATGAAATTTCCACCCATCCAAAAATCCTCTTTTTTGTCTATTTCCTCATTTTTATCTGTGAAACTCTGCTCAGCCATCACCACCTTCAGGATACCATTTCTAATTCATCCCTTCTCTTTCTGGTCTGATTGGGTTTCCTTTTATAAATTCCTCTACCAGAGAACTTAGGATTCTAGCTTACCAGATTATCACTGTTTTTAGACATTCCTAAAAACAGGAGTTTAACCATCAATTCATTTTTAGCATTAGAAATAATGTCTGTCAGGAAGCAGGCATTCAATAAATATTTTTTAAAGAAAGAGGAGGGGGAGAAAAAGGGAAACAAAGTAGGTAGTTTGTAAAACATCTTAGAAACTGAATTTCAGTTTGATTAATGGAAGACAAATATAGCTAGAGAGTTAATGGTCTAAAAACTGCCCACCTAAATTAAACAAATTCTGGGGCTGCTGGACATCAATCAATAAAAAGAAACCTCACTTAAAGAAGATCAATCTGCCCCCTTTGAGCACTAGTTGATAAAATTGCCCCAAGGTAGCAGAAATCCTTTCCCATCCACATCTTATAAGAAGACTTATAAGGATAAGAAAAGCAACTGAAGGGACTTGAAGAAGGGTTTTATACTTAAAAAGCACTATAAAGGAACTTCTTCAGGTCATTTTAATCAGAATAAATTCTCAGGTTAAAATTATTTCATTCTTGGCTGGGGATATGGCTCAGCGGTAAACACTTGCCTAGTATGCACAAGGCCCTAGGTTCAACGCCCAGCAACACCACACACACACACATACACACACACACACACACACAGTGTTTCATTGTTTATTAGTTTTGCTAGTAACCAGAAATAGCTACCCTATATTTATGATGGTAACTATTATGGATTACCCTTGTATAAATGTGCATGTTTCTGCGTCTATGTATCTAGTTATTATTAGAGTTCATCCATTTATTAAACATAGAGTCATTCAGGATCTGTGATTAGTGGACGTATTCAAAAATGAGATAATGTTCCCTGTTTTAATCAGCTTTTTCTTGGCTATGACTAAAAGGACCCAATCAGAACAACTGTAAAGGAGGAAAAATTTATTTGAGGGCTCACAATTTCAAAGGTCTCAGTCCATAGAAGGCTGGCTCCATTCCCAGGGCTCAAAGTGAGGCTGAACATCATGGCAGAAGAGTGTGGCCAAGGGAAGCAGTTCACATGATGATCAGAAAGCAGAGAAAGAGGTCTCCAGTGGCCAGATACAAATATATACCCAAAGCAACACCCCTATTCCCACCTCCTCCAGCCGTACCCTATCATTTTGGTTACCACTCAGTTAATTAATCCCTATCAGGGATTAATCCACTGATTTGGTTAAGGTTATCACCCAATCATTTCTCCTTCAAAACTTCGTGCACACATGAGCTTTTTGGGAACACCATATCTAAACCACAACATTTCCATTGGTACTTTCTCCTAAACTTCCTTGCCAAGGCTTTGCAAGTATAAAAATAATAGTAGTTTTATGTTTGATTTCCAATTGTTAAATTAATATATACCCTAAATTTCTTGTCATTAGCTCAACACAACCAAATATTAACTTGCCTTTCCCCTATTCTTCAAATACCCTTCTTCAACTGATTCCTCTATTTCTATTATGTTATCAACCTTACATTCCTCCAGCCTCCAGACTCAAATTAACTTTGAATTCTCCGTCTCCACCCTGCCCCAACACACACAATCAATTTTCCAGCCTTATAGAATATAATTCTAAAATTAGTCCCAAATTTGTCCCTCTTTATTGACATGTATGCCATCATAGTCATACCTTAGTTTCTAATCTGAATTCTTTTTTCCTAATCTATACAATACTATTTTCTAATATATACTATTTTCTTATCTGAACTTTTGCAACAACCTTCTAACGTCTTACTTTTTCCCTTTCTACTTCATTTAATGTTACAGCATGCTGCCAAAAACATCTTCTAAAATCTGTGTTTACATAGCACAGTTCTGATTGTGTCACTCCATGGCATTTGTAAAAAATATCAAATGAAGATAATTGTCACAACTGAAAATATTTTTGAGATTCACAATTGCTTACTTAAATAAAACCTGAACACCCCATCATGGCATTCAGAGAATCATAGCATCATAAAATTGTTGAAAAGGAGCCTAAATATCATCTTGTTCCAGGTTCCTCAAGCTCTATCGCAAAGCGGTCTTTCCTGTCTTTTCTACCCTTAGCACATCCTGTACTCCAATCAGATTAAATCGATTATCATATCTTTGACATTTCTGCCTGCATGACTATTCTCAAATTCTTTCCTCTGCCTGAAGTTCCTTCCCTTGAAATCTGTCAAAACGTACTCAACTTTCTAAGTTCCAGGTCAAATGTCCCCTCTTTCAATGAAAGCTTCCCTGATCCTTGCAATTTAAAACTCAGCTCTCCTCCAACTTTTATGATTCTTCTTTAATCCTTTCTTAAATATCTACTATGTATTACAAATACCATAAATATCTCCCACCACTGTCACTTGCTGAGAACTTCCAAAGGATGGAGATCTTGGTTTATTTATTTGTATTCCCTCTGTATATTTTGTCCTACTCTTTTAAGTAAAAAAAAAAAAGAAAAGAAAGAAATTACTATTTCTTTTTTTTAAGTTTTAGGTGGACACAATATCATTATTTTACATTTATGTGGTGCTGAGGATTAAACCCAGTGCCTCGTGCATGCTAGGCGAGCGCTCTACCACTGAGCCACAACCCCAGCCCCAAGAAATTACTATAATTTTTTTCTATTCTTTTTGTTTGTTCATTTTTGGTACTGGAAATTTAACCCAGGGGCACCTTACCACTGAGTTACATCCCCACTCCTTTTTATTTTTGTTTTGTTTTGTTTTGAGACAAGGTCTCACTTAATTATCGAGGCCCTCACTTATTTGCTCAGACCTGCCTCGAACTTTCAATCCTCCTGTCTCAGCCTCCCCAGTCACTGGGATTACTGGTTCAGTGAGCTTTTTTTTTTTTCTTTTTTTTTAAGAAAGCATGATAGAAATGAAAATTATATAATTTGAACTAAATTATTACATTTTAACTACCAACAACAAGCCTTATTTAGGGAAAAAAAAGAGTGCTGACCCTAGGTCTATATCAAGCATGAAGTAATGTCAGACTATAAAGCAATTTTGTTTTATAAATATTAATAAAGCATCCACTCGGTGCAAGAGATACTATGCCACATGCTTTGAAGAAGAACATAGTCTAACAGGATAAAACGAAATTTCACCCGACTCTAAGACCAGGGAAAGTACCATATGAGGAAAACTGTGCTGAGGAAACAAGTGTAAAACTGGGGGAAATGTCTAAGGAAGGAGCAGAAGCATATGGACCTTGAAGTAATTCAGGATAGTTAGGATCCTGGCTGACTTCTCAAGAGGAGCAGCTGTGGGAGAAATATTTAACTGCTCTAGGTCTTGAACATCTCGGCTGTAAAAGGGGACTAATACCTACACATAGGGCTAACATTCCTAAAACATAGCAAGTGCTCAAAAAACAATGCCTTCTCTCCTGCATTCCCTACAGATCTACAAAGATGCCAAGAGATTAACCATAGCTCTGGGTTAACTTTAGTTCCAAGTGTCAAATATGAATTAATATGAATCATCTCACCACACTTCAAAATGGCAACCCTAGGAGCAGGTGAAATGGAATCAATGGTAATTAAAAGCCACAGTTCTGGGAATCAAACATAGCCAGGGATGAATCACTGAAAAGACTGTAGGTCTCTTTTCGTAGACGATGATTTCAGTTTGGGGTAGTAAAATCAACTGTCATTAATCTGGTATATCAGAGTCATTTCTCAGTTTCTGATGATGATTAATAATTGAGGCCATATCTCACAGTTACAAATATGCTTCAGCCCTGAAAAGTTCCCAATAAATTTACCATCCTTCTCAAATGGGTGTTTTACTGTCAGGATGCAATTTCTTATTACTATTACGTTAGCATTGAGCAGTAAGGGTTTAAACAAGTCCAGTAAAAGCATCAAAATGGATGTTTTATAAGGCTTCAATATGTCATCACTGGGAAATCCACTTTTAATAAGAAGTATGAGTCTTCCTGCTCCTCGCTCCCTAGCTCCTGGGTACCATTTTCATAGCAGAAATTTCTCTAAGTAAAAGAAAACTGAGCATCCCCCAGGCTGCAAACATTACCAACCCAAGCTGACATCAAACTTTATTACAAACTTAATTGCCTTTATAATTCTCTTTTTTAAAAAATAGTGCCATGGCCTGGAGCTCTATGGCACCCCTAAACCAAGCTATATTCTGCGTAAGAGTCAAAGAACCATTGAAGGCTGGGGATGTAGCTCAGTTGGCAGAACTGTGCTTAGCATGCACAACACCCTGAGTTCAATCCCCAGCACCACACATGCACGCGCGCACACACACACACACACACACACACAGCCACTGGAATCCATTGGTCCTCTAAATGGAGAGAGAAAAATCTATATTCTAGATCTTAACCTGTTCTCAACTGCCTGATTACCCACCACCAAAGGTACCAACCAACTCAAAAGGATTCAATAAGCATTATCAAACTTCTGTAAGACAAAAATTCTGCTGGGTGCTGAGTATGAAAACTCAAATGAGACATGATATATTTTAAGTGCTTCCGTTGGAATGCTTGAAAAATGGAAGCAGAGAAATTATGTTACAGTCATGTGTTTTTAAAAGTAAAATAAGATTTCATAATAAAGTGAAGAGTACCTTATAGGGGCTGTCAAGGAAAAAAAAAACCTGAAAAATATGGCATGTGCTCTCCAGCCCATGGCATCCAGATGCAGGAGCCGGGTCACCCACTTGAGCTCATCAACATCCTTTATTACCCAGGCAGTTCTCTCCTGTGCCCTGCTCTGAACATAACATAACAATGTGGTCCCTGCCCTGAAGGCTAACAATTCAGGCTGCAGAGACAGCTTGTTCTGACATGCTCCTAAATAAGCTCCCAATGTACAAGAGAGAAACCAGATCAAATCTAAGAGAACAGCATCCGCAACACAGTAAATCTATGATGACTCACTGACCTAACTTACAACCTATAAAAATCATTTTTCTTCCAAAGACAACTAATGTACTCATAGGCACCACTGTGCCAAACATACAGCTTGATGAGCCAGCTGTTACATAGTTCGACATAATGTGGTTTTAAATAACTTTGAAAAATATTTCTAGTCTCTGAAAGGATTTGCATATTTTAGGTGAAGTCTGCACAGCATCTTAAAAAAAAAAAAAACTTCATTAATTCAACAAATAACTACTGAATTTCTGCTACGTGCACAACACAGTGCAAGGTATTAGCCCACATAAATAAAAAAAGGTCTGCCCCAAAGGCATTTACTATCAAACACAAAATTTACAAAGTTAGAACCTAATATTTATTACTTGCTTGTGATTGCATATATTTATCCTAATTACATAATTAGATGCAATCATGCTGAAAACAAAAGGGAGACCGAATTTTATTTCCATAACACTCTCCTCACAAGATGAAAAAGAAATCAGTATGTGAGCCAAATGCCAGTAGCCAAAAATTCAATCTCAGCTATCAGTACTAAAAAAGACCACAAAAGGCCAACCATAAAAGCTTATGACTGAGGGTAAAAAGAACTGGTCAACACAGACTATATAGAAAGAAACTGTAGTGTCTGAAGTACCATAAAACTTTTTTTTTTCTTTTTGATACCAGGGATGGAACCAAAGAGTGCTTAACCATTCAGCCACATCCCCAACCCTATTTTATTTTCTATTTTGAGACAGGGTCTCACCAAGTTGCTTACAGCCTTGCTAAATTGCTGAGGCTAACCTCAAAATTGCAATCCTCCTGCCTCAGTCTCCTGTGCCACTGGAATAATAAAATAAAACTTTAGATATAGAAGGAAACTGAGAGGTTGCCTAATGCAACTCCATGCTTTTCTAAAATTGTTTTTGAGATTTCTTTTTTATAATTTATTTTTTAACTAATACATGAAAAATTTATATGAGGCACCATGTGATGTTTGGACACATGCATGTGTAAATCAGTGTTATGGTATCTGCCTCTTCGAACTTTATCATTTCTTTATGGTAAAAAAAAAAATGAAATCCTTTCTTTTAACTTTTTACAATATATTGTACATAATCATTACCTATAGTCACCCTACTATACAACAGCACACCAGAACTACTTACGCCTATCTATAACTTAGCATGCATTGATCAACCTTTCCCCATCCCTCCCTAAATTTAAATAAATTTTCTTTTAAAATTTTAAAACACTGGACACCACTAATATGTCAAAGAAGACCCTGATCCTTTGTTATATTAAGTATTTGCTTTCTCCACTGTCTATGCCAAAAAAATACCAACATTTAAAAAGGTCTGACATCACATCTTCATCTTCTATTTATACTCTTTGGAACATAACGGGAAACAAAGATACTCAAATGACCAGTGTGCTGCACGATGAGTTGGCACTTCATGGTCATTGGGGTAATAAGTGTTTAATTCTGCATCAACCCCTTTGGGAGCTGGGCAGAGTGGTCACAGGCAAAGCTCAGCCTGGCCAATGGGGCAGAGTCCTTACACACCCATCCAATTCCCTCCAGCAGATAGAAACAAATAATGTGTCTTGGGGAAATTTCACAAGCTTTGCCTCAAGCACTTGAACTGGGTCCCCTACCAAAGCCAACCAGCCCCAAGAATCTAGGAAGCTGGTCTAGCTGCTCCAGCTTAATACTACTGCTTCTGTGCCATCTCCAAAACCCTTCAGTCCAGCACCTGCACTGCTGTCTCCATGTCAATTAGCTCTTCTATGAGGCAGACACCCTTTCTGGTGCTTTCCTTTGAGCACCTTATCAAAGTGCTGATTATCCTGAGTTGATAAACCAGAGGGCATCCTAATACTGCCTTGAGACACTGGGCTGGTCATGGATTCTAAGGAGGAAGACTTCTGCCTTTCTTCCCCTCCTCTAACCTTCCAGTCTCCTCTCCTGGTACTACTTCTCAACAATACATCCGTCAGCCCAAATTCTTGTCCTTGGAGAAAGAGTCCCTCTCTCCTCGCCATAGTGCCAGCCTCCTTACTCTGCTTGTGCAACTGCAGTCTGTGTTCTCTTCAATTTTTATCAAATAATTATTCACCCTTGACATAATGAAGGACGGGTACAAGCAAAGTCAATAAAAATATTCTTCACACTTTTCCATAGTTATTAACACTCTTTGCAGAGTTGTATCACACCCATAACCCTCATTCCTATCCACCAAAAGGCACCATAATATCAGAGATGTTATACATAATAGGAACTTTGGATCTTACCATTTCATGACATGAGCTCATCAGTCACCCCAAAGCATTGGAAAACAGAATTGCTAAAGAACTTCAGTTAAAGGCAGATAATGGAAGGTATTACTCCTGAGGTTTATTCTATGTATTTGGTAAATTATGCGAGCAAGAAATTTGAACCAAAGCGAGAATTCCAGGTCTGACCTCTAGATCCCTAGTTTCTGGTGTTAAGTGAATAATGCTTGGTAGTGTCAATTCATTTTCTAACCTAAGGTTTGACTGCAAGAAAAGCATTAATCAAAAATATGGAATTTTATTGGGGTTGTTGTTTCATCATTATAAGTTTTTCCAAGGTGTTGGCTAATTCACAAGCCCCTCCCCCAGCTATGTATGGTGGGAGGGGGTGGATTCTCTGTCTCTGAGAGCCTGGACCCAAGGCTGAGGAGGTCATGATCTCCATCCTGCAGTCTTGTAGGGAGGTTGTAGTTCCACCTCTGCCCCTTCCTAGCTGTGGGACATCAGGCCACATGGAGAGCTAGCCATAGGACTCTAAATACCTTAGCTTTCTCATCCCTAAAATAAAGACAATAATAATTCTTACCTAATTTGTTGCAAAATATGTATGTATTATTGTATGTGAGCCACTTAAATCAGTATTTAGCACATTAAAAATGCTCATGAAAATTCTTGGGGACATAAATATTGGGAGGCAGTGATTTTTTAAGGAAACATTCCCACACTTTAACATTCTCCCACTCACACATATGAAACACTTGTTAGTGACTTCACCTGCAATTGAAGACTGCTACAAAAACATTAATAATGTGAATTAGTGTTAATGATTTGTTCAATAAGTTATTCATATTAGCAAGAATGCATTATAGAAACAATGTACACATATATAGACATATTGATCATTTTACTTCTACTTCCTAAGATGAGAGCCAACAGAAGGAGCTGGGAGGTAGTGACCAAAGGTAATTTATCTCTAATTCTACAGAGCATTGACCAAGACAGGGGGCTAAGAGCACAGAAAAGGTGGGACACCATAGGACCAGCAAATAGCCTACCCACCCCGGCTCACAGGTCTGATGGCTAGAGTCTGGATTCTAAACTTAGGATTATTGATTTTCATTCAAAAATTTACCTTTTTTCATAGAGAAAATGTCAGCAAGCCATGCCAGGACATACCAGTTCACCCTCCACCTTGATGTTTCATGAGAATTACTTCCTTCAATTCACCTGGCTATTTCAAACCCCAACCAGAAAACCAAGGGAGAGAAGGATAACTCTAAAAACACATCTTCCCCTCGATTCTCTTAATGTCTATATCTAAGGTTGATAAGTGAGTGGAGCATTAAAACTGGTGCTCCAACTTTGCTAGCCTGGTTGGTAAAAGGGTGAAGACAGGGAGTTACTACAAGGAAAAGTTATTAAGACTTTGAAATTCAAATCCAACACAAATTTTATAACAAGTTTTAAAGATTGTAAGTAAAGAACTACTGTTCCAATCACTAAGCACATTGCTTTTCTATCACTTATGAATGTGAAGAACACAAATATGCTTTTATAACCCCAGAACTAATAGAATACCTTGTATTCAATAGGCCATTGGGAGCCAGACACAGTGATGCATGCCTGCAATCCCAGAGACTCAGGAGGCTGGGGCAGGAGGATCACAAGTTGGAAGCCAAACTCAGCAATTTAGCAAGGCCCTAAGTAACTTAGCAAGACCCTGTCTCAAAATTAAAAAAGAGGATGGGAATGTGATTCCGTGGTTAGGCACCTCTGGATTCAATATCCAGTACATAAAAAAGGAAAAGAAATAGGCCATTGAAAAAAAAATTGCTGATAGTAATTATGACTCTTTCAACATATGTGTGTGTATGAATGTATAATTTAGGTACACTTTACACATATTTTGCTGTTGAGTACTTTGAATACAATAAGTTTAATATTTACAACCCACCCTCAAAATTCTCCCCATCTAATCAGTTATGAGAAGCTAAATTTCTTAACCAAGGTGACACAAATTAAAATCAACAAAATCACATTTCAGACCAATATCTATATTAAAGATGCAATGGTTTAAAAATACTATTCTGGGTTTTATGATTTGGATCTAGAATGTCCCCCCAAAAGCTCGTATATTGAAAGCATGATCCTCAATGCAGCAAGATTCAAAGATGGAACTTGTAAGAAATGATTAGGGCTTGGACCTTGTCGGAGCCAGATCCAGCAAATGGATTAATTGAATTAATTGAATGACTATTAGATGGTAACTATAGGTAGGTGGGGTGGGGCTGGAAGAAGTAGGTCATTGGGGACATGGACCTGGACAGTATATCTATGTGTGTGTGTATGTGTGTCTGCTATCTTCCCAACTAGCCTAGAAGCTGTCTTCCCAGCTACCATGAACTGAGCATCTTTCCTCCCCAATGCCCTTCCACCACAGAGTTACGCCTCACCAGAGGTCCAGAGCATTAAAGTCAGTCAACTATGAACTGAGACCTCTAAAACCATGAAACCATGAGTCAAAATAAATTTATCCTTTTCTAAGTTGTTCCTATCATGTACTTTGGTCACGGCAATGAAAAGCTGACTAACACACTGAGATAAGGTACAGAAATAATGTGTCTCTGAACATCAAAGCTTTCACCAGTGAATAAAGTACTCTGTTTCCACATTCTTCTTCATAGTATTTGCTGAGTTGTGTGGTTTATGGACCAAACACAAACAACCATATTCCAATTCATCAACGATGAACTGGATATAGCCTTTGGAGTTGAATCTACCTTTGGGAGTTGGTTTGAATGTGGCTCCAGTCTGCAGCACTGACACATGCAAACTCAGAATAGCATTCCAACTGCCCCCCTCCTTCCTCTCCCTGACCCCTGTGTTGATACTACCATTAGCATTGTTTTCAATAAAGAATCAAAATGACAAAGTCCAAAATACAAACTGTTTTGTCATTTATTTTAATGGTCCAAATATATGCACATTCACAGGCTTATCTTCAAATTTATGGATTATCATTTAATTTCTTGAATTATTAAGCAGCTATAACAGATTCTAAGTAACTTTCACGACTGTCCTATGATTACAGAAATCTTAATTTGTTAGCAAATGTACAACATATACTTTCATTTTAGCTCTAGAAAACAGCAATCTGTGATACATTTTCATAAACGTATGGCACACACACTAGGAAGGTCTTTGTAAGACAAATAAGTAATACTCTCTAAGAACCCTTTCCATTGCTTCCCATTGAATCCCAGAATTTTACTAATGGAAAGTACATTAGGAATATTTTATCCAAGTTCTTTATTTTATAAATTGAAATTCTAAAAAACAAGTTCAACATATCCAAGGATATAATAGTAAAGCTATAGTCTTCTGAATAAAACAGGACAATAAGTTTAAATTTTAAAAAGGAAATATCTATCCACTCTAATTGTACTATTACTAGTTCTTGCCATAGTTCTTCCACATTAAAACCAAGGTGCTTCATTCATTTACCCTAAAGTAATGGAACCCCATCAAAACTGAAAAATTATCCAAGTTCTTCTTACAGAAATGTGTATGTGTGTTGTCATATCCTTTAGTTGTGTACTATGGAGTCTAACGTCTATGATGAAAGGGGGAGATTTTAGAAATATATGGGTAGAATCAATAAGATTTGGTAACTTATTAGATGAGGAGATAAGAAATTGAGGTTTGTGCATACTAGACAGTAGTTTGAAGAAGAAACACTGTAATCGAAAACTAGAATTGAATTGAGTACAGAAAATGAAGTGGGGAAAAAATTCTAATATTTTGAAAATTTATGTGGAACACATTTCCATTGTCTATAATAAACTGACTGACTATATTGACATGGCAAAAACTATCCAAAGTCAGAATTACAGACAAGATTTGGTGCCATGTGCTTCACTGTTTAAAAGTGAAGATAAAGGAAAAAAAATGACATGATTGGTCATTTAAATGAAGTCCAGGACAAGCTGGTCTTCATCGTGATTTATACCTCATCTTAAAATGAATCCATTCTGGATCAGATGATGGTTATTACAAAATTATTTAAGCAACTTATAAAATTAATGGACTTCATCACATAAAACATATAAAATACCTTTCTTATAATTATATGTGCAAGGTTTACAGTTACAACATTAATAAATAAAAGATTCAGATCGGAAGTTAAGCATATGTGAACTTGTTTAACCTAGTAAATTCTCAAATAAAATGAAAAATGTCATTAGTTAAGAATAAAAACCCCTCCCCGAAAAAATGAGGTTAAGAATAACGGAAAGGCAACAGTGACATCTGCTGTCTGTTTTTATAGTGTCCGTGAAATTATCTCAACTCTTAATCTTTATCTTTCTATTTTCTTCCATATTTACCACTGTGGTATCTCAGCAATCTAGAATGTGAGAAAAGCTTTGATGACTAAGCACGTGTGTGTTTACCTCATTTATTTGTTCTCACACAATAATCTGAAGCAAACTATTTTTTCAATATATGATCTGTGTATGCTGGTCAGAGACTTCATTGAAATTAAAACTGCATAAAATGGTATCCATAAGCTATTGAGAAGTTATAGCCTTATTGCTACAATTTTTGTTATCACTGATATTCAACCAGTAATGTTTTTTAAAACAACATAAAATGATTTGATCTTTAACTTCTATAATAATACATGAAGCACAATATAGTTACTATGACATATCAGCATTTAGATTCCTCCATGAAAGAACAGAAAAGTGCAATTAGGGGACTAAAAGTCCTTACCCTGCTTTCACTACCACTGGTACCAATCTTAGAAATGAGAGGGATAGGCAACAGCCTACACATCCCTCTAAAACTATTCCAGAATTCCACCTCATTATGTCTAAAATACGACAATCCTAGAGTCACATCCTTGGTTTAATGAATTTGTCACATGAAGTCCTTAACTGAGTCATAACGTTAATTTTCCTAAAATAAGAATAAGACTTTGGGGGCTGGGGTTGTAGCTCAGTGGTAGAGTGCTGGCCTAGCATTGGTGAGACACTGGGGTTGATCCTCAGCACCACATAAAAACAGATAAAACTAAAGGTTAAATTCTTTAAAAAAAAGAAAGAAAGAAAAGAAAAGAAAGAAGGAATAAGACATTTGGCCATTGATGATCAATAGCTCCTTGAAGGGAAAGGGGTAATCAGGTCTGTTTTCTGCTTGATGGTTAACCAGTGAGCTTTTTAGTTGGAGGAGAAATAAAAATGGTCTTGTCACTAATATATTGGCCAAGATCATGGGGAGAACTGGGTCAGATGATACTCAGTACTCAGTCAAGATTCAGAAGGAAGGAAAACAACACAGAATAGAAAGAAAACACTACAGTCAAACCTGAACTGCTTTCCCTTTTTGCTCAGTTCCCCAAATGCCTATTAAACCATCTTTACATGGGTATTGAGTAAACAATGTCAGAGATCTGTGAAACAAAGAAAAGTAAAGGAACAGGAAAATACTTAACCCTTCAGCGGGGATGCAAGTCCAGAAAATCATAGGGAAAAAAGGTGCCCCAAGTACATTTGTCATGTTTTGGCAGAAGAGCTTGTTTTCCTTGTGCAGTATAAGACGGGAAGAGTGCTACCAGGTCTCTAAGGTGTGACAAATGACACCTTTCCTACACCGACAGCACTCACCAGAAAACAGAATCCATGAATCTGATCTCAAAGCTCCACATCAGAGAAAACAATGTGTATATAAAGGTTATTGGTTTGATAAAAGGAAATCCATTTTTAAAATGACAGCATAAAAAATCCCCTATTGGCAAAAAAGCAGTTTTCATTCTAGGGAAAAGTGAAATTCAAGAGCTCATGTGGGAGAAAGAGATCATTTGCTCTGTTTATTCTTGCCTGAGCAGACACATTCTAAATTGATCATCAGTGAAGAATAGGATAAACATTCAGGAGCAAATGTGCCTATGCTCTTGATCCTGACATTTAGAGAAAATGTATAAGGAATTTTTATATGAAAACAAATCTCCTTAGATCTCCAGTATAGACAGAATAGCTCAGCAATCTAAGGTCATGATGAAAGTACCAAACCAATGAGGTGACTTTCTCAATGAAATCGTTATCTTATCATTTAAACTCCAAAAATAGCATCATTGAGATGATGATCAAAATTGGCACTAGAAAGAACACTGGATATATGACAGAGTGAGCCATGGATTCTGAGCCAGAGTTTTCAGCCCAACACACAAATAGGACATAAAAATGCTAAAGAAAAATAAATTCTCCTTTCCTGTACTTTTATGGTCCTCCATCACAGACCTAAGAGTTAAACGGTCTTCTGGGTTCTTCTCATTGATTCACTCTTTGTCACAATTTACACAGTGTCCACATAAAGTTTGTTTTATGGGGATTTGGAGTACAGGGTCAGCTCCAGGGAGGGAGCAATTGGTTCTATATAGGCAAATCAGGAAAGGTCAGATCCAGAAGAGAAACGGGATACATCTTTGAAAATGAGAATGCATTTGAAATATGAATTCAGCAGACATTGACATCTTACACAGAGAAAGAGGGAAAGAGGCTGGGCATATAGCTCAGTGTTGGACTTGCCTAGCATGTTCAATGCCCTGTGTTCAATACCCAACAACACACACACACACACACACACACACACACACCACTCATCAAAGAGGACATTGC
Source organism: Marmota flaviventris (assembly GCF_047511675.1). Classification (NCBI taxonomy): domain Eukaryota; kingdom Metazoa; phylum Chordata; class Mammalia; order Rodentia; family Sciuridae; genus Marmota; species Marmota flaviventris. Next base: position 51,381,173 of record NC_092499.1, on the reverse strand, counting down.
TGTGGTTCCACCTAGTCAACCTTAGGGAAGGAATTCCCTTCCAGGAAACCAAGCTGGACACTATGTTCCCCTGATGTCCTCTGGCTACCAAGAAAGAGGGAAAGAAGAGGAACTATAAAACAACATGGCATGTTAGGGAAATCTTGTTCAGTATGACTGAGCATGGAACATGACAGAGAGCTGAGGGGGAGGCAGCAGTCAGATCTTAGAAGTGTCAGTGTGACATGGTTCAATCAAGTTCAACATCAACTTTATAGCTAGTCTAGTTTTTAGAGAGGATTTTTTTTAATATTTATTTTTTAGTTTTCGGCGGACACAACATCTCCGTTCATATGTGGTGCTGAGAATCGAACCCGGGCCGCACGCATGCCAAGTCGAGCGTGCTGCCGCTTGAGCCACATCCCCAGCCCTCTAGTTTTTAAATATGCACTTAAAGATACATTATGAATCCTGTTTGCTCATAAGGAAAGGGTCTTAGACTTTTATCCCCATTTGGGGAAAGAGGACATAAAAAATAAATTTTAAAAATGAAACTTAAATTATTTCAAAAAGTTTAACAGTACAATAAATAAGAATCTAAAAGTAAGAATACTGCCCTAATAAATAGTAAAGGTTTGTCATTTTAAATGATTTCTTTGCATACTTAGCACCTCAGATGTATTTATTTAAGTTTCAGTATTAAGAAAAACTAAGAAAATAAACCATTCAGAGACACCAGTTGTCTTCATTAGACAGTCTTTCTGGGCACACAGCTGGAAATTTTCCATTCATTCAGTCCTTGCTTATGGGTGAGACCGGCTTAGTCCTTCCCTAAGAGCATGCATGCTAAGACTTAATGGCTCTGGACAGACAACTGGTAAGGGCTAGCAGGGCCACCTGGACTGCAGAAAAAGTTTTTTGGTTCCAGCAGGAAAACCTTATGAGTTTTTGTTTTTGTTTTTTTTTTCTTTTTCCAATTGGCTTCATCTGTGATAGGCAGGTACTTCCTGAAATGTGAATTAAAGGAAAGTCCATACCCAAAGTCCTGTCAAAGTTGATACCAAGAAGTCAAGACATTGATCCAAGTCCATAGTAGCTACAATGGGAATTATCTCATGGGCATTATGTGACTTACAGGCCATGTAATCCTATGGAATAGCAAAACTTGGAAAAATAAAGGAAATACAAGGATTAACAATGAAGAGATCTGGGCTCATAGCTAGGTCCTGCCATGCTTTAGTAACTTTTAGTATCTTTCATTTAAATAGGTATATAAATGTGACACTTTGTACTAATTTTAAGGAAAATAAAGGAGGAAAATGTATTTAAAAAAATAAAATGTGCATTTGGTCAACAGGGCACTCTTGTATAGATGTATGAATATTTCTATTAGAACACACAAAAAAGCTTCTTTTATACATTAATTTGCTATTCCTATTTCATTCTTTCATAAATGAAGCCATTTCTAACAAGTTTCCAGGTGATGCCAATTCTTTTGGTCCACGGACGATAGTTGGAGTAGCAAGGCTTTCAAGCTTATAACATAACTGTCCCGGAAAGATTTAGCTAACTCCTACACAGGAGAGATCCACCCATATGTTAGGCAGTTTTTCCATTGCTGTGACAAAACACTTGAGAAAGATCAACTTAAAGGAGGAAAGGTTTATTGGGGTTTATAGTTTGAGTGATTTCAGTCCATGGTTGCCTGGCCCTGTTGCCTTTGGGCCTAGGGTGAGGCAGCACATCTTAGCAGAGGAAACTTTACCTCCTGACAGCCAGGAAGCAAAGAAAGATAGGGGAAGGAGCCAGGGTCCCAATATCCCTTCCAGAGTAAATCCCCAATGACCTACTTTCTCTGATTAGGCCCTACCTTCCTGAAGTTTCCACCTCTTCCCACCATCTCCCAATAACACCACCAGCTGGGGACCAAGCCTTTAGAACACAGCCTTTGAGAGACATTTAAGTTACAAACTATAGTAACCCAGGAGACTCTTTAGGTTCTGGTTCCCAAATGAAGCACTCATATTGTTTCTCTGTCAAATGGGTACCCTCCATCCTAATTTCATCATCAAATTCTATGCAATCCTGAGAATAGTTAAATCTGTTCTCTATACGAGCCAGTGTTGCTTAATAGCAGAAGGAGGAAACTAGCGTCAGACAGATTTAAGTCCAAATCCCTCTCCTGCCTGCCTAGTTGAATTCCCTCAGGAAAGTACTTTAACTGTTCTAAACCTTAATCTTCCTCATCTGTAAAATAGAGATGCCACTAGTAAATAGTACCACTTTGTTCTTTCTGAGGATTACACAAAATAATCCATATAGCACTGTCTGGTGACCACTTGATAAATGCTAGTTACTGATATTACTGAAATGCCACAGCATCCACAGGGCATCCCATGTTTATGCACACTCCTTTTGGTGAGAGCATCTGATACTTGAAATTTACAAGTTGTCTTGTCTGGTAGAATATTTTGCTATTACAACCACCACATCTTCTAGGTATGTTAATCATTTTTTCTCATATAAACACTGATCGACACCTCCAATCTCTACATATATATTGTAACAAGTGGGGTATCTGTGATTCTTTTGAGATACTTACTGTCTGAAATTCTCTATTAGAACTTTTACTAGCAAACAATAGAATTGAATTGAGCTAGTTTTAGCAGAAAAGGATTTCTAGAAACATTATCTAGCTTATAGAATCCCTAAGAGCCAAAGAACAAGACTTGAGATTGAACAGACAGGATCAATGAGTCAAGAACTACACGGTTAAAAAAAAAAAAAAATAATAAGGCACAGCACACCATGGATCTGTTCTCAGAAATTCCACTGACAACCCTACTCACTAGGTAGTACACTGGTTCTATTTTCTGTTTAGCAAATCTAATGAAATGCCAGTCATTAGCTCTAATGCTCTTTTCTAACTTTTGAAATGCATTAACTCCTTTTATTTCAGTTTTTCATTTGAGCAATTTTAAGTTAACAGAAAAATTAAACAGAAAGTATGAGAAGTTCTCTCCCTCCCTCACCTGCCACTTCCAGTTTCTCCTGTTTTTGAATTGACACATAACAATTAGATATATTTATGAGGTACAGGTACAGTTGATTCTGAGTCCCAGAAATCCTCCAAAGTCACTCTGGAAAAAGCTTCACAACCATGCTCACTGAAGATCCAATCTCTTTGCCTGCAGACTCCACCTCAGATGACTCAGATATAGATATTAATCTTGTACAGCTCTGCAGTAGCAATGAAGCCTGGGAGTGTAATTCATCACTTCCTGGGTAAAGACTAATCTAAAAAAAGGGTTGAAATGGGTGTTGAGTGAGCCAACTATTCTATTTGTCACAACCTACTTTCCAATTTTGAGAATTCTTCACCTTATGAGATAAGGTATGAGGTAGGTGGCAGAGTCTGTCACACATTATAAAACAGAAAATACCAGATACTCATCTCATTAGGGTCCCTCCAACCGGCCCATGACCTTGGCTCCATCAATTATATACATCCTGAATCTTGAATTCTAAGCCAGTGATGCAAAGAAGAGCAGAATGGAAGCAATCTACTTAGGCAATAACAGGAGTTGGAAGCATGATAACATTTCTGGGGTAGCAATGACAGCAGTGTAGTGTCCCCACTTCACGGTCAATCACTACTGCTGTCAACAACCCAAAGTACAATTCAAGGCTCAGCAGCAGGAATGCTGCCTTATAGGGCATGAGTTGGGGTATTGTTCCTTAATAAGTGTCCTTGTTATGAACTCAGTTCTTGCTGACATCACATAGAGTTGCTTTAACTAAGAACACTGACTAATATATAAGTTGGTACCAGTTGAAGCGGCAGGCAATGGACCTTTTGAAAAAAAGAATTGGATAAAAATAATGAAAATCCAGCCAGTATTAAAGGATGGGAATCTGAAAGTCCATAGCATGAATTATCACCCTAAAGAAGTTCTCAATGAAGGCAAGGCTAACAAGGATGCAGCCCACTGCCTCAGACGTATATGAAAGGCAGGAGGAACTGAAGAACTGTGGAGCATGGAGGTTGCTCCTAACAGTGCTACACTGCTTCAAGGAAAAGAATGACAAGCTGAAATCACAAATTCTTCGCTCGAGGCATGAAGTGAAATCCCGTGTTTCTCTGACTGCTAAAAGAATCTCTTATCGCTTCCAGCCGCAGGGCTGAGATAACTGAAAATCAAACTCAAACTTTGATCCTGCAGGTTTCTAAATTATAATGTCAGTTGAATTCACAGCCCACTGAGATCACTTATGTGAAAGTAAAAGCATTGATCAGGCGAGAACAAAACTGAGATACAGAATGGGGGGGAAATGGATGGATTTGAATGTCATAAGTACCCTAAACCTACCAAATCCCATGACGATCTCTTGCTGGCCAAGGCAGTCCTGTTCCCCTTGTCTGATGAGGCACAGAAGGAATAAATTATCTATGGTAATGAAGGAGGCTGTCACAAAAATCAAGTGCTTAGGTAGCAGGGACAGCAGAGCTGTTGGCAGCTTCTGGAGTCCATTGCTAGTGATGTCAACAGTGCAAGCTGTAGTTCTTAGCAGTGGTGACAGCAATGTCCCCACTGAGCTAGTTCTGCAGCATGATTTAGACTGTTGTTTCCAGCTTCACAATCCCAAGACTGATTCTCTAGCCCAATGTCCTTTGAATAAATAATTTCTTCTCAGATCAGCCAAATATGGTTTCCATTGCTTTATAACTATGCTGAGAAATTTCAATAATGGTTTTGTAGTTTTTTTCCTTGATTCTGCTTCCTCTCCCCCAAAGGTGGCCAAGGTGTAAAACATTTCAAACTCTGTTTGGTTGCTTTGGAACAATAATTCCATAACAAGTCTAAATTTTCCTTACAATAAGAAGTCATGCTCAGTGTTACTGGCTCCCTGCCTGTAAAATTTAATAAGAGATTCATGGCTGTTTGCTACTTACAGAGAAAAATTTATTCCCTTCTACCTTTATCCATCCTTGTCTCTTTTATATGTAATATTACTATTCAGAGTTTTCCAGTGAATTATCAAGAAAAAAAAGGGCAAACACAAGCTGCTCCCAATGTAGAAGCAGTCATCTAATTTATCAAATCATAACCTACAAATTCCAACATGAGCAATTGCCTGGTCAATCCAAAACCATGACAAAATAAATGCCTGATAAACTGTCGCAATCCCTTAGAAAATTTATGGCAAAAGCTCTCAAAACTGCCAGCAAAGTGCATTATTGGTATAATGACAAAATCCACAGATCAAGCATAGCCCATACCCTGTTGATAAGGCTATTAAATTCCTTGAAAATCTGATGATATAGATACAGATACCTATTATAGAGATGAACAGATGGGTTTCTAAAAGCTTTTCTGTTAAGAAAAAGTTGTTTTATTTCATAAGACCCATAATAGGTCAGTCTCCTCATGATTATTCCATTGGCCTCAGTTTATGCACCTTCCCAGATCTGGTCCACCCCACCATGTCCTGGGCCTTGGATACTTGATCAAGGAGAAACCACACCATCCCATCCCCTCCTCTGCTAACACCATGGAGCAGGCAGGCTTCCACATGGTCTTCCCCAGGCCCACAGCAGCTCCTCCTACCACATGTAGGTTCAGCAGATTTCATGCCAGAGGGGGTGGAATCTGACTTCCCCAGAGACCACCCAGGGGGAGCAGAAAACACAATCCAGATACGCAGGATAAATTTTGAACCAAGAGGAGAATTTCGATCGATGGGGAAGAGAAGTTGGGAAGAAGCTGACAAGAAAGTCCCCCAGGATTTTGATTCCTCATTGGCATCGAAGAGGCCACTCCTGTGAGTTTTGTTGTTTACTTCGTTGCATTTAAATTTTATTTGCCTGAATTGGTTTACATATGTCCAGCAAGAATTTTCCATTAATAAAAGCAAATCTCTTTGTTTTTTAGACAGTAAATCACGTTCAACCATTAAGGTCAAAGAAACAACTTCTGAAAGTCACATAAGTAGCCCAGCATTACATTTTTATACCTTTGTAATCCCAGAGAAGGGTTTTTTTTTTATTGATTTTACTACTTATCTATTCAGAGGTTAGGAAACTAAAGTCGAGAAACTAATATACATTCGATTTTATTACAGTAATTTTAAATGTAAATGAATTTATCTTTTCTTAATATCCCCTGTACTTTCTAAGGCAATAAAATAACTTTCCTTATGACATGTAAAGTGGGACCCTACACAGGTAATAGACTAATACGAAACAAGTTTTGGGGAAGGCTTCATAGGCACTGTTTGTACATATGCAGTAAAATCACAGTAAGTCTGTGTAGAAAGAAAGCAATGACTTGTTAAACAGAGTATAACATATTGACTCCATTTTAGTAAACAGTTTTTTTTCCAGTGCTAGGGATTGAACCCAGGGCCCCACACCACTTAGTTTTTGTTTTTGTTTTTTTAATTTTGGACTGATTTTTTTAAAATAAATGACAGCAGAAGGCATTACAATTCTTATTACACATATACAGCACAATTTTTCACATCTCTATGTATAAAGTATGTTCACACTAATTCATGTCTTCATACATCTACTTTGTTTTTTTTTATTGTTGGTTGTTCAAAACATTACATAGTTCTTGATATATCATCTTTCACACTTTGCTTCAAGTGGGTTATGAACTCCCATTTTTAGCCCATATACAGATTGCAGAATCACATCAATTACACATCCATTGATTTACATATTGCCATACTAGTGACTGTCGTGTTCTGCTACCTTTCCTATCCTCTACTATCCCCCCTCCCCTCCCCTCCCCTCCCCTCTTCTCTCTCTACCCCCTCTACTGACCTTCATTTCTCCCCCTTGTATTATTTTTCCCTTTCCCATCACTTCCTCTTGTATGTTCTTTTGTATAACCCTGAGGGTCTCCTTCCATTTCCATGCAATTTCCCTTTTCTCTCCCTTTCCCTCCCACCTCTCATCTCTGTTTAATGTTAATCTTCTTCTCATGCTCTTCGTCCCTACTCTGTTCTTAGTTACTCTCCTTATATAAAAGAAGACATTTGGCATTTGTTTTTTAGGGATTGGCTAGCTTCACTTAGCATAATCTGCTCTAGTGCCATCCATTTCCCTGCAAATTCTATGATTTTGTCATTTTTTAATGCAGAGTAATACTCCATTGTGTATAAATGCCATATTTTTTTAATCCATTCATCTATTGAAGGGCATCTGGGTTGGTTCCACAGTCTTGCAATTGTGAATTGAGCTGCTATGAACATCGATGTAGCAGTGTCCCTGTAGCATGCTCTTTTTAGGTCTTTAGGGAATAGACCAAGAAGGGGAATAGCTGGGTCAAATGGTGGCTCCATTCCCAGCTTTCCAAGAAATCTCCATACTGCTTTCCAGATTGGCTGCACCAATTTGCAGTCCCACCAGCAATGTACAAGTGTACCCTTTTCCCCACATCCTCGCCAGCACTTGTTGTTGTTTGACTTCATAATGGCTGCCAATCTTACTGGGGTGAGATGGTATCTTAGGGTGGTTTTGATTTACATTTCTCTGACTGCTAGAGATGGTGAGCATTTTTTCATGTACTTGTTGATTGATTGTATGTCCTCCTCTGAGAAGTGTCTGTTCAGGTCCTTGGCCCATTTGTTGATTGGGTTGTTTGTTATCTTATTGTCTAATTTTTGGAGTTCTTTGTATACTCTGGATATTAGGGCTCTATCTGAAGTGTGAGGAGTAAAGATTTGTTCCCAGGATGTAGGCTCTCTATTTACCTCTCTTATTGTTTCTTTAGCTGAGAAAAAACTTTTTAGTTTGAGTAAGTCCCATTTGTTGATTCTAGTTATTAACTTTGTGCTATGGGTGTCCTATTGAGGAATTTGGAGCCCGACCCCACAGTATGTAGATCGTAGCCAACTTTTTCTTCTATCAGACGGTGTGTCTCTGATTTGATATCAAGCTCCTTGATCCATTTTGAATTCACTTTTGTGCATGGCGAGAGAAAGGGATTCAGTTTCATTTTGTTGCATATGGATTTCCAGTTTTCCCAGCACCATTTGTTGAAGATGCTATCCTTCCTCCATTGCATGCTTTTAGCCCCTTTATCAAATATAAGATAGTTGTAGTTTTGTGGATTGGTTTCTGTGTCCTCTATTCTGTACCATTGGTCCACCCGCCTGTTTTGGTACCAGTACCATGCTGTTTTTGTTACTATTGCTCTGTAGTATAGTTTGAAGTCTGGTATCGCTATACCGCCTGATTCACACTTCCTGCTTAGCATTGTTTTTGCTATTCTGGGTCTTTTATTTTTCCATATGAATTTCATGATTGCTTTCTCTATTTCTACAAGAAATGCCGTTGGGATTTTGATTGGCATTGCATTAAACCTATAGAGAACTTTTGGTAATATCGCCATTTTGATGATGTTAGTTCTGCCTATCCATGAACAGGGTATATTTTTCCATCTTCTAAGATCTTCTTCTATTTCTCTCTTTAGGGTTCTGTAGTTTTCATTGTATAAGTCTTTCACCTCTTTTGTTAGGTTGATTCCCAAGTATTTTATTTTTTTTGAAGATATTGTGAATGGAGTGGTTGTCCTCATTTCCATTTCAGAGGATTTGTCGTTGATATACAGGAATGCCTTTGATTTATGCGTGTTGATTTTATATCCTGCCACTTTGCTGAATTCATTTATTAGCTCTAATAGTTTCTTTGTAGAGCCTTTTGGGTCTGCTAGGTATAGAATCATATCATCTGCAAATAGTGATAATTTAAGTTCTTCTTTTCCTATTTTTATGCCTTTAATTTCTTTCGTCTGTCTAATTGCTCTGGCCAGCGTTTCGAGAACTATGTTGAACAGAAGTGGAGAGAGAGGGCATCCCTGTCTTGTTCCAGATTTTAGAGGGAATGCCTTCAATTTTTCTCCATTCAGAATGATGCTAGCCTGAGGCTTAGCATAGATTGCTTTTACAATATTGAGGTATGTTCCTGTTATCCCTAGTTTTTCTAGATTTTTGAACATAAAGGGATGCTGTACTTTGTCGAATGCTTTTTCCGCATCTATCGAGATGATCATATGGTTCTTATTTTTAAGTCTATTGATGTGGTGAATAACATTTATTGATTTCCGTATATTGAACCAGCCTTGCATCCCAGGGACGAATCCTACTTGATCATGGTGCACAATTTTTTTGATATGTTTTTGTATCCGATTTGCCAGAATTTTATTGAGGATTTTTGCATCTAGGTTCATTAGAGATATTGGTCTGAAGTTTTCTTTCTTTGAAGTGTCTTTGTCTGGTTTAGGTATCAGGGTGATGTTGGCCTCGTAGAATGAATTTGGAAGTTCTCCCTCTTTTTCTATTTCCTGAAGTAGCTTGAAAAGTATTGGTATTAGTTCCTCTTTAAAGGTTTTGTAAAATTCTGCTGTATACCCATCCGGTCCTGGGCTTTTCTTAGTTGGTAGTCTTTTGATGGTTTCTTCTATTTCCTCGATTGATATTGGTCTGTTTAGGTTTTCTATATCCTCCTGACTCAATCTGGGCAGATCATATGACTTAAGAAATTTATCTATGCCTTCACTATCTTCTAATTTATTGGAGTATAAGGATTCAAAATAATTTTTGATTATCTTCTGTATTTCTGAAGTGTCTGTTGTGATATTGCCTTTTTCATCCCGTATGCTAGTAATTTGAGTTCTCTCTCTTCTTCTCTTCGCTAGCATGGCTAAGGGTCTGTCGATTTTGTTTATTTTTTCAAAGAACCAACTTTTAGTTTTGTCAATTTTTTCAATTGTTTCTTTTGTTTCGATTTCATTAATTTCAGCTCTGATTTTAATTATTTCTTGCCTTCTACTTCTTTTGCTGTTGTTTTGCTCTTCTTTTTCTAGGATTTTGGGATGAAGTATGAGATCATTTATTTGTTGTTTTTTTCTTTTTTTAAGGAATGAACTCCAAGCAATGAATTTTCCTCTTAGAACTGCTTTCAATGTGTCCCATAGATTCCGATATGTTGTGTCTGTGTTTTCATTAATCTCTAAGAATTTTTTAATTTCCTCCTTGATGTATTCTATAACCCATTGATCATTCAGTAACCTATTGTTCATTCTCCAAGTGATGTATGCTTTTTCCTTCCTTCTTTTATCGTTGATTTTCAGTTTCATTCCATTATGATCAGATAGGATGCATGGTATTATCTCTACTCCTTTATATTGTCTAAGAGTTGCCCTGTGACATAATATATGATCTATTTTTGAGAAGGATCCATGTGCTGCTGAGAAAAAAGTGTAACTGCTTGATGTTGGGTGGTATATTCTATATATGTCAATTAAGTCTAGGTTATTAATTGTGTTATTGAGTTCTATAGTTTCCTTATTCAACTTTTGTTTGGAAGATCTGTCCAGTGGCGAGAGAGGTGTGTTGAAGTCTCCCATGATTATTGTATGGTGGTCTATTAGACTCTTGAACTTGTGAAGAGTTTGTTTGATGAACATAGCTGCACCATTGTTTGGGGCATATATATTTATGATTGTTATGTCTTGTTGGTGTATGGTTCCCTTAAGCAGTATGTAGTGTCCCTCTTTATCCCTTTTGATTAACTTTGGCTTGAAATCTATTTTATTTGATATGAGTATGGACACTCCTGCTTGTTTCCGAAGTCCATATGAGTGATATGATTTTTCCCAACCTTTCACCTTCAGCCTATGTATGTCTTTTCCTATCAAATGCGTCTCCTGTAGGCAGCATATTGTTGGGTCTTGTTTTGTGATCCATTCTACTAGCCTGTGTCTCTTAATTGGTGAGTTTAAGCCATTAACATTTAGGGTTATTATTGAGATACGGGTTGTTCTTCCAGCCATATTTGTTTATTTATGTTACTAAACATGGTTTGTTTTCCTCTATGATTATTCCCCCCCCCCTTTACTGTCCTATCTCCCACTGTTGGTTTTCATTGTTATTTTCCATTTCCTCTTCCTGTAATGTTTTGCCGAGGATGTTTTGAAGAGATGGTTTTCTAGCTGCATATTCTTTTAACTTTTGTTTGTCGTGGAAGGTTTTAATTTCATCTTCCATCCTGAAGCTTAATTTCGCTGGATACACAATTCTTGGTTGGAACCCATTTTCTTTCAGTGTTTGAAATATGTTATTCCAGGATCTTCTAGCTTTCAGAGTCTGTGTTGAAAGATCAGCTGTTATCCTGATTGGCTTGCCCCTAAATGTAATCTGCTTCCTTTATCTTGTAGCTTTTAAAATTCTCTCCTTATTCTGTATGTTGGGCATCTTCATTATAATGTGTCTAGGTGTGGATCTCTTATAATTTTGCACATTCGGCATCCTGTAGGCTTCTAGAATTTGGGATTCTGTCTCATTCTTCAAGTCTGGGAAGTTTTCTCGTATTATTTCATTGAATAAATTGCTCATTCCTTTGGTATGGAGTTCTAAACCTTCCTGTATCCCAGTGACTCTTAAGTTTGGTCTCTTAATGTTATCCCATATTTCTTGGATGTTCTGCTCATGGTTTCTTAACAGTCTTGCTGAGCTGTCTATGTTCTTTTCAAGTTGAAATACTTTGTCTTCATTGTCTGATGTTCTATCTTCTAAGTGTTCTACTCTGCTGGTAGTATTCTCCATTGAGTTTTTAAGTTGGTTTATTGCTTCCTGCATTTCTAGGATTTCTGTTTGTTTGTTTTTTATAACCTCTATCTCCCTGTATAGTTGATCCTTTGCTTCCTGGATTTGTTTGTGTAATTCCTTGTCCAAGTGATCTTTCATTGTCTGATTTTGCTGTCTAATGTCTTCCTTGATACTCCAGATCATCTGAAGCATATATATCCTGAATTCTTTATCTGACATTCCATCTGCTGCAGCTGTTACCTCTTCTAAAGTTGAGTTGACCTGCATTGCTTGTAGTCCTTTCTTTCCTTGTCTTTTCATACTGCTTGCGTTTCTTTCTTCTTGGTGAAACTGTTGTGTTTTTGAAATTTTTCCCCCCCCTATATATTTATATTGCTCTTGTATAGTTGAAAAGTCTCCCTTGCAGGTGCGGGCGGGGGCTCTGCTCTGCCCCTCTTCCAATTGGTGTGAGGTGTCTACCACGCCCCCGGACCCCTGGGCCTGATCCGCCGTTCTGTCGCATGTCTGCCTACTTTGCAGGTGGGGGCGAAGGCTCTGCCCTGCCCCTCCTACCACGCCCGGGGACCGCTAGGCCTGATCTGCAGGTTGGTCGCCGGTCTGCCCACCTTGCGGGCACGGGTGTCAGTTCCGCTCCGCCCCCACTCCAATTGGGGTCACTTGACCACCACACAGGCGGGCCGCTGGGCCTGATCTGGGCGCGGGCGAAGGCTCTGCCCTGCCCCTACTCCAGTTGGGGTGAAGTGTGTACCACGCTGGCAGGCCGCTGGGCCTGATCCACCAGTCTGTCACAGGTCTGCTTACCTTGCCGGCGCGGGCGGCGGCTCTGCCCTGCCCCTCCTACCACGCCTGCAGACCGCTGGGCCTGATCTGCAGGTTGGTCGCAGGTCTGCCTACCTTGCGGGCGCGGGCGGTGGCCCCGCTCCTCCCCTCTGGCTCGACGACAAAGCGAGAGAGACTCGGGTATCTGTGACTCACCCTCCCTACCAGGGGACCAACTGTTTCCGTCGCCGCTGGCACCGATGAAGTTCTCTCCTCGGCCGCTCTCCGATGACATCAGATCTCTGCCATGCTGGCATCCCCTGTTCTATGGCTGAATCCCATTTTCTTCTCTTCCAATAGGCGGAGCTGTGCCCTCTGAGCCGAGCTTCTGCCCTCTATGTGCTGACAGAAATCCCTGTACGGTGGCTCCTGGGAGTCTCTCAATCCTGTTAGTCCAGAGCCCTTTCACTTATCCGGCCCCTCCCCCTGTTCCTCCTCCCAGCCAGCCAGCCAGGTCCTGTTCACCAGAGGCGGTTCCCCAAGGATCTGATTACACTTGCAGCCCCACCGTGTGTCCTATATCCCGAACGATGAACACCCTCTCTGTCATTCATCTAAGCCCCAGTGCTGTGGTGGGGTGATCTGGGAACCAACAGTTTAATTTTTCCGGACCCCTTTGGTGGGCATGCCCCCAGAAACTGGAGGCTAAGATCTTGGGTGTCGCCGCTGGTGTTAAGGGGAGGTGGGGATCTGGAATCCCCTCTGCTTCCCTACAGACACGCCCCCGGAGAGATTCCCGAGGTTTCCTGGCTGCTTGTATCTGGAGGGGGTGGGAGTCACACACCTGCTAACGTGGATTCCGCTGGGAAGGAATTCTGTCGGCGGAACTTTGGTGATGTCACCTCTCTGCTATGGTGGGCCCCAGGCTCCTTGCTGGAGTGTCCGAAGGGAGGGGTGGGACTGGTCTGTCTCTGGTTGGTTTCAGCTCCCGGTTCGCTATTTCATGAAGGCTTGGCAAGAGACCTCTTCCTAGAGTCCCTGCACCGCTCCTGCTGCGCTGCGCCTCGGAGGCTATCCGCCCTGACGCGGGGGCCGGTGCAGGCAGCCGACAGTCGCCGAGTCGCGCGGGCAGCGGCTGGCGGGTCTGGACCTCTGCACTGCGCGGTGGAGATTCACTCGTCTAGCGCAAATTGTCACCTCCAAAAATCCTACCGATTCCCGGCCGGTCTCTCTTTAGTGGAATTTTGCTAGGAGTTTCTCAGCAGGTCGAATCTAAGCGTATCCATGCATCTCTCTGACCCCGTTGTTGAGGAGGTACTGAAAGCGCTGCCTCCCCTCTCGCCGCCATGTTGGATCCCCCCCATACATCTACTTTGGATAATGATGTCCATCACATTCCACCATCCTTGCTAATCCTCTGCCCCCTCCCTTCCCTCCCACCCCTCTGCCCTATCTATTCCTATATTCCTATAGGAATAGTTCCTCTATTCCTCCCATGCTCCCCACCACTTTGTTTTTGTATGAAACTGTGACTGGCTTGATAATATCTTTTTTGCTTTCCCTTCTTCCCTGCCTCCCACCCCACTTTCCCCTTATTTTTTGGTACCTTTTAATATAGTCCCCAAAATACAGTTAGTATGTAACTTTATCAAAGGTTCCTTTCCTGGAGAAACCAGACTAAGATAACTACATTTAGAATTAGAGGTAGTAGAGAAATTAAAGAAATAGGCTTGCACAGTTAAGAATTCATGGCTAGGGCTGGGCTTGTGGCTCACTGGTAGAGCACTTGCCTAGCACTTGTGAGGCATTGGGTATGATACTCAGAACCACAGAAAAATAAATAAAATAAAAATAAAGATATTGTATCCATAAAAAAAGAAAAAGAGTACATGGCTAAAGGGAATAACATTATGAAAAATGCCTTTTTTAAATTTTATTTAGTTGTAGATTAACACACAGTATCTTTATTTATTTTTATGTGGTGCTGAGGATTGAACACAGTGCCTCACACATGCAAGGCAAGCACTTTACCACTGAGCTAGAGCCCCAGCCCTGAAAATGCCTTTTTTATCTCAATATGATTATCAAAATTGTTATTATCTGAACTCCCACAAGCCACTTTGACCAGGCCTTGAGATTTTATTATCTGAGAGAATCTGGCAAATTTTAAAAGTTCTTCCAAGAGACTTCCATGTCCTGGTTATTAATAAAAAAAGGAAAGATATAATAATTGATATGATTTTATAAAAGTATTTTTCTTGAAATAATCTAATGTTGTTTTTAAAAGTATTTTTTAGTTGTAAATGGACACAGTATCTTTATTTTATTTTTATCTGGTGCTGAGGATCAAACCCAGTGTCTCCACATATGAGCAAACACTCTACCACTAAGCTACAACCCCAGTCCAAAATAATCTAATGTTTAAAACATATCTTTAAAAAGTTGTGTGGTGGTAATGTGAAAGCAGAGAAATAACTTGTAAATGGATAATTTTGTTCTCAGTATGAACTTTCACAACATATTGGTTAAAAAATCTGATAATTCAAACTATTTACTATGTAAAATTGACTTTAAAAATAATGCAGTGCTATTTTTTCCTAATCAAAATGGAAAATTCTCAAGGCCTTTTGAAGAGCATAGATGATGATTGTAAACTTGCATAAAATTATTTTGGTGAAAAGACACATTGTAGACATTTGTAATTTTTACCATTTTGGGTTTTTCTTTTCCTAGAATTATCCGAACTTTTATTTTTTTAATGTGTTATTTTTAAAACAGAAACCCAATTTGAAGCAGAAATAGAGAAAAATTACAAAAGTAAGCAGGAAAAAAACTACAAAAATTTTTAAAAAGCAGAAAAGGAGTTTTCACCTGGTGTTCTTTAAGTTAAGAAAAGCCGGTGACATATTTATGTTTTTGTGCAAAAATCAATGAATTACAATAGATTTTTAAAGATCTTATTATGTACTTCTCTGTGAAAAAAGTCTATATAGTATTTCCCTTAATTATGCATTATTTTACTGGTGAGTTTTTTACTGAATTAATCAGAAATGTACATGCCCTGGATTTGCCACAAAGCGAGAAGTTATTTTATTTTTAAATTTTAATTTCAGAAATTCTGTAGAAATCAGAACTCTTATCATGGTTTAAACTAAAAAGGGGCAGCAGGGAGGGGAGAAGAGGGGAATTGTCCAGCATGTTTGTATGTATACTTTAGAACCTTTTTTAAACGTAAAAGTTGTACATTTTTGGCGAGGCAGGGGGGAGATTATTATTATTTATATTGTCTCTCTTCCTCCATTTATATTAGAAACAATTATACAATGTTTTAAATCACAGGTCCCTAACCCCTTGACTAAATTATGGTCTTCCAGTAATCTGGATCCCAAACAAAAGACATCATCCAGTACCTTCCTCTCTACTGTCACTGGCACATCTTTATTCCAAGTGATCATCTCTTCCCACAAAAACTAACATCCTAACCAATATCCCCATCTCCCGTCTCCACTACCTATACTCCATCCTATATGCTGCACCCAGACTAATCTTCAGCTGGTTGCCCATTGCTGATCCTTCAGCAGCTGCCTCAGGAAACATTACACACCTCCCAATTGAAAGTAAATCTCTTCTTTGTGCTCTGTACCCATTTCTTCCACCATTTGCTACATGGTTATAGTCATTTTCCCTACACACCTCCCAGACAGTAAGATCCATAAGGGAAGGATTGTTACTTCATCCCTCCAACTCTGGAATAGTCCATGGAAAATACTGGGTACTCCTTAAATGTTTGAAATGAAAGCGAAATGTCTAGAAATTTTTCTTAATTTACAAAATAATTAAAAACTCTTATTTTCAAATATCAACCAAGAAAAAGAAAAAAAAATAACTCCTAGACATAATATTGTGAAACTTTAGAACAGCAAAAGCAAAGAGAAAATTTCAAAAGCAAAAAATATATATATTTAAAAAGAAACAATTATCAATCAAGAACAAGAGCCAATGAAATAATAATAAAAAGAAAATTACTGTCAGTATAGAATTCTAAAACCATTTAAAATATTACTCCAGAGTGAGAATAAAATGAAGACATTTCAGGTTAAACTAGAGAGCTGAATAACCAGGGGCTCTGGCTGAAAGGACTACTCAAGATGAGTAATTTATAAAATAGAAAGCATAGTCTGTGTAGTGGAGCACCCCTGTAATCCCAGCAACTCCAGAGGCTAAGGCAGGAGGACTGCAAGTTCAAAACCAACCTCAGCAATTTAGCAAGAAAAGCAACTTAGTGAGATCCTGTCTCAAAACATAAAAAGGAATGGGGATATGGTTCAGTGATTAAGCACCT
Organism: Marmota flaviventris; assembly: GCF_047511675.1. Classification (NCBI taxonomy): domain Eukaryota; kingdom Metazoa; phylum Chordata; class Mammalia; order Rodentia; family Sciuridae; genus Marmota; species Marmota flaviventris. The sequence goes on along the minus strand of NC_092499.1, from coordinate 51,364,474 downwards.
GGGGGATTCAATCTTCAGTACTTAATTCAAATAGAAAGCATAAACATGCACGCACACACATACACAGAGAAGATCCACAAAGCCAAAGGCTGACCGTGAGCAAATACTAATAAAGGACACAAGCCCCAGCAAATTTATCAAGAAACAACAAAACAAGCTCAAATATCAATGTTAGGAATAAAATGTATATAGAAATTTATTTTTATAATTCATTCTATTCCTTCATTCAACAAATATTTATGGATCATCTACTACATGTGATAATGTCTAAGTACTAGAGATACTGCCTGGAAAAACTAAAATGCCTAAATTTCATGGAGACAGACAATTAACAAAATGTTTTTAAAGGTTAAAAAAAATGCCTAATACGTGAGTGTATGACCAATGTGATTCTGCAACCTGTACAATCAGAAAAATGAGAAATTATACCCCATTTGATTCGATGTATGATATGTCAAGATCATTGTACAATCATGTGTAACTAATAAAATAATAAAAGCAAAAAAATGCCTAGAAGAAAAATAAAATAGGTAAGTTGGAGATAGGAGACTCAAATGGAAATTTTATATTTGATTTCAAACCTGTACAACAAAATAAACACAATTTTAATCAATAAATTTTAGAATGTAAGTGAAAAGGGCAATATTCTTTAAAAATACAATATTAAAAATGTCAGGAAGAGTTAAGTGAATAAACCTAAAATAATTAAATTGACAAGAAAAAAAAACAACTAAACAAAATATCACAATTACAATGTCTACAAAGATGGTTTGAAAGATGAAGTCTAACAAACTGTCAAAAAAAGATCATCCCTCTCTTAAACAAACAATCATGAAAAATATAAAAATAGAGAAAACTGTTAATTATCATTTGGATCTTAAATGTAACCCAAAGACTTATGTTTTGAAAACTTGATCCCCAGTGTAGTAGTATTTCAGAGGTTGGCCTTTGGGGAAGGTGATTAAACCTTCAGAGGTCTAACTTCATCTATGGATTCATTCACTGAAGGACAATAATTGAATGGACTACTGGGTGGAGGCTGAAACTTTACAAGGTGGAACCTAGTTGGAGGAAGTGAGTCCTAGGGACATGCCCTTAGGGACTGTATTTTGTCCTCAGCCCCTTTCCTCTTTCTCTGCTTCCCAGCTGCTATGGGGAGAGCAGCTTTCCTCTGCGATCCCCTTCTGCCATGATGTTCTGTTTCATCCTCAGGTCCAAAGCAATGGAACCAGCTGACCATGGACTGAAAGCTCTGAAACTATGACCCAAAATAAATCTTTCCTCTTTTAAGGTGTTTTTGTCAGGTATTTTGTCACAATGATGAAAAGTTGACTAACACAGAGACTACCCAACTCATTTAAAGATGACTACATATACTAAAATCAAAAAACATAAAATAGGAGGAAAAAAATTCTTGGCAATCATAATTATACTGTCATTAAATTATAAATAAAAACTAGCCTGCTAGATAATAATGTTTAGAAATAAATATAAAACAATCCATTGAGATTTATTCAGTAATTGGGTGGTTTAATATAGAAAATCTATCAGTGTAACCTTTAGCAGTTAAAGAAAGAAAAGACATTAATTCTATTTGGGGTAGAAAATTTATTTGATGATATTCTATATGATTTTATGATACTTAAAACTCAATGAACTAACTCTAGACACAAGCATCTTAGATGCAATATCACTCAACACATAATTGAAGCTTAATGCCAAAAACTTAAAGCAAATATCTTACTAAAGGAGAAAATATTTGACACTTCCAAGCAATGTCAGGAACAAGGAAAGAATGCCCACCTACTTGTACTCTACATTGTTCCAGAGAGTCCAGCTGAGATAGTTTATCAAGAAACAAAAAGTGGAAGCTTTGAAAAGGAAGAACAAAATTGCTAAAATTTGTAGTCAATGTACTATCTACATAGAAAGTATAAGAAGACAGTCAAGTTATTCAAACTAATGAAAAAGGTTCACTAATATGTCCACACCAAAACCTGCACGTTATGTTTATAGTAGCTGTCTTCAAAATTGCCAAAACCTGAAAACAATTAAGATGTCCCTCATTAGGTGATGGGTAAATAAACTGGTACATCCAGACAATGTAATATTACCAGCACTAAGATGAAATGAGCTATTAAGTCATGGAGGAAACTTAACTGCACCTTACGAAGTGAAAGAAGCCCCCTGAAAAGGCCACATATGGTATGACTGCTACCAAGACATTCTGGAAAAGGCAAGACTAAGGAGACAATAAAAAATGACTAGTTTCCAAAGGTTGGGGAAGGGAGGGATGGATAGGTAGAACACCTAGGATTTTTAGAGCACAAAGCTACCCTATTGATAGTAAAATGGGGCATACAAGTCATTATATACTTGTCCTCCTAACTCATAGAATGGAGACCACCAAGAGTGAGCCTTACTGCAAACAGAGGGAGATGGTGTCAATTTAGGATCTTTTTTTTTAAATATTTATTTATTTATGTATCTTTAGTTCTTAGGTGGATACAATAGTTTGTTTTTTTATGTGGTGCCGAGGATGGAATCCAGTGCTTCATGCATGCTAGGCGAGCACTCTACCGCTGAGCCACCACCCCAGCCCTCAATTTAGGATCTTAATTGTAACAAAGGAAACCATTTTCGCAGGGGATGTTCATAATGGGGGAGGCTAGGCATGTGAAGGGACAGAGAGGGTATAGGAATCAGTACTTTACACTCAATTTTCCCATGAATCTAAAACTGCTCTAACAACTCTATCTAAATAATAATAATAATAATAATAATAAGAAGAAGAAGAAGAAGAAGAAGAAGAAGAAGAAGAAGAAGAAGAAGAAGAAGAATTGAATATTGCTAGCTAAGGGACCAACATGTTAAAAAAAACAAAAATGTATTCTCAAATGCCACCAACAAGTATTTAAAAATAACTTCTAAGACAATATTTATCATGGGAACAGTAACTAAATAATACCTGGGAATAAATATAATAGATATATGCAGGTATTTATAGAGAAAATTACAAGACTTTATTAAGGAAAATAAAATATAACCTCAATAAAATGTTGATATACTATATTCTTTATTTAAAAAGACAGATAAGTTCAATACAAATGTTAATCAAATCCCCAGCGAATTTGACAAGTTGAAACTAAATTTAATTTTTGGAATATAAAGTCAAAAGTTTTTAGGATAATTTTGAAAAAGAAAAAGGAAAATGAGAAGAATGTAGAAATAAATTTACCCTATCAAAGCTTGCCCTATCATCTATCCAAACTATAGTGATTATAATCACTGGGTCATAGATACTGGGATGTGTAAATAAGTCAATAAACAGATTGCAGAACTTACAAAAAGACCCACCAATATGTGATGGTATATGGGTACAGATAATATTATAAATCAGTGAGAAAACAATGGACTATTTCATAGTGTTTGGCAATTGAATATGAAACTCAAATTTCCAATAGAAATAACACAGAAAAATATCATCATTCCACTGAGATAAGATAAACCAAAAGAACAAACCATAACAGGAAAGATAGACAAATTTGAGAACATTAAAATTAAAATGTAATGTGTGATAAAGAACATTATAAATAAATCTAAAAGACAAGTTTTAAGCTTGGGGAAGATATTTGTAATACGTAAAATCAACAAAGGAATAATTTGTTATATAGACATGCATACAATTTTCATGACTCAATTAAATTAAAAAAGATAATTCTACAGAAAATACTACAAGAATACATAGGCAAACACAGAAAAGGACATTAAAGTACAAGACAGATGATAGATAAATAGATAGAGAGAGAGAGATAACATTTTAATGGATTAGAGAACTACATATAACAATAGATTAGCCTCCAAAGTATGGTGTTGAATGAAGAAAAGTAGATATAGAAAGATATGTATAATAGAATATCATTCATGTAAAGTTTAAAAATACACAAATCAATACTATAAAAAACACTAATCAATTCACACACATATAGTGAACATATTTAAACATAAATGAGAATGATACACAGCTAAAGATAGGGCTTGCCCCTAACGAAGGAATGAATAGAAAGATAGTGAGACTTCAGTAATGCCTTTATCCAAGTGACAAATATATGAGTACTTTATATATTTCTTAATGTATCTGAAATTTTTCAAATATAAATTTAGACATTCATATTTACTCATATTGACACCATCTTTTCTAACTACAGTTTACTAATAAGGCCACATACAATGAAAGATCTTATGTAACATCACTTTTCAATCTCTCATAGACACATTTCAGCCAAAGCTAGGTGGATGAAGTGACTGGATGGTTAGATGGATGGATACATGGACAAACAGACAGACAGACAAACAGGCACACAAACAGAAAGACAGACCAACAAATAAGTAAAAAGTAAGCATCCTCCTTCTTGATGCTTTTTATGTCAGTTAGGATCCATTCAAGAAAGCAAAGCCCACACCAGGTGTTTTCAAAGAGAAAAGATCATACAAGGATTAGTTACAAGGCTAAAAAAAAATAAAAATAAAAGGGCTGCAAATCCAAAGATAAGCAAGACTGGGAAGTTGCTGCCATGAGTAGAGCAGCAGGGAAGGGATATTATTCAAAGCCCAGGAGTTGGACAGGCTGGCAAGAGGTAAAACCATAGTGGTAGCTATTTGGTGAGAACTGGACCAAAGGAATAAATGCAGCTACCCCTGGAGACAGCCACAGATGCCAGAGTGTGAGAATACTCTGGCTTCTCTTTACATTCAGCCAAATGTAACCAGAGGCCCGATGGTAAAGATGTCTAGAAAGTGTAGCTTGTAGGAGTTGGGCCCCTGAAATACAGACTCAAACAAGAAATAGAACTGAGGACAAACAGGAACCTGACCAGCACATTTGTTAATAGAAGAGCTAGAATTAGAAAAACTACTATTTTTGCTATCTTCAGTTGAGGGGCTCATATGGGTCAGTTCAAAAAGAAGCATATATATAGCCAGGTGCGGTGTCACACATACCTGTAATTCCAGTGGCTTGGGAGGCTGAGGCAGGAGGATCCCAGAGTTCAAAGCCAGCCTCAGCAAAAGCGAGGCACTAAGCAACTCAGTAAGACCTTCTCTCTAAATAAAATACAAAATAGGGCTGGGGATGTGGCTCAGTGGTCGAGTGCCCCTGAGTTCAATCCCTGGAACCCAAACCAAGGAAAAAAATGGTTAGGGCAGGAAACAGTAGAACATGCCTATAATCCCAGTAACTCAGGAAGCTGAGGCAGGATGATTACAAGTTAAAGGCAAGGCTCAGCAATCTAGTAAGACCTTCAGAAACTTAGCAAGATCCTGTCTAAAAATAAAAAACAAAAACAACTGGGGGCATAAAGCAATCCTAGATTCAATCCCCAGTACCAAAATAAATAAATAAGGATTATGTCCAAATACACACTTACTTTTTCAACAAACATATAATGAGCATCTACTATTACATAAGCTATAAGAATACAATGGTAAACAAATCAGACCTAGCCCTTGTCTTAATGAAGCTTAAAGACTGGGCAACATACTTAATTTAATAATCAGACAAATAAAAATAGAGATAATTCTAAGGTCCTAAAAATGAAAGATTCAATACTAAGCAAAATAAACCAATCCCAAGAAACCCAAGACCTAATGTTTTCTTGGATATGTGAATGCTAATTCACAATAAAGGAGGGGATGTGTGTGGAAAGAATAAAGGTAATTTGGATTAGGCAGAGGGGAGTGAAGAGAGGGAAGAGGGTATAGGGGTAGGAAGGATAGTAGAATGATAGTACATTATTATCCTATGTACATACATGAGTACACAACTGGTGTGATTCTACAACATGTACAACCAGAAGAATAAGAAGTTATGCTCCAGTTATGTATGATGTGTCAAAATGCATTCTCCTGTCATGTATCACTACTTTGAGCAAACCAAAAAAAGATGAAAGATTTTAAGAGGATATATTTAGCGCAGATGCCTCTGGAACACCCAAATGGAAAGTCAAAATCAGCAAGGCACTTGGCCTAGAAGTCTGAGACAATGTCAGAATTGGAGATCTAAACTGAATTGCTGAATTTTTGTGAGTCATAAAGACAATGGCATAAATGAGTACATTCAGAGAGCATAGAATGAGGAGATAATCAGGACTAATCTTTTTTTTTCTTTTGTGGTAGTAGGGGTTGAACCCAAGGTTACTCTACCACTGAGCTACATCCACAGCCCCTTTTTTTTATTTTGAGAAAGGGTCTCACTAAGTTGTTGAGGCTGGCCTTGAACATACAATCCTGCCTCAGTCTCCCAAGTCATTGGGATCACAGGTCGCACCACCATATCCAGCAAACAGGACTAATCTTGGAGAATACCAATATTTCAAGACAGAGCACATGAAGAAGAAAATGAGTTTGCAAAACTGACTCAAAGGAAATAGCCAGAGAAGAGACAGGGAAATGTGAGATGTATAGTGTCATGAAAGTTGAGGGCAGAGAACTTTCAGAAAGTAGATGTGAGCAAGCTGCTTCAATGCTACTGAGTAAGAGGAGGATTTGCAAGGCATCTCCGTCTTGTTGCTCAATGTCAACTCAAATGTACCTCCTCAAAGAGGAGACAACTAGACAATCTAAAGGAACCCTCATTCATTCCTCTCTCATCTCCCTTTCATTTTCATCATAACACAAATCATTATCTGATGTTCTGGTTTGAGTACCACGACACTAAGAGGTCATCTGAATTGTTCAACACTGCATCCTAGTACCTAAAACAGTGCTTAGAAAACAAGAGGAGCTCTGCTAATGCTTGGTTAAGAAAGACTGAAATTCTTCCCCTGGGTTAGTGACAAAGAATGGGTGAATGACCCTACCAATTTTAATAACACTCTGATATATATCATGTTTTAATAACACTCTGAGAATGGATACAGAATATAGTCAAGTCTTTAAAGACATGCAGCTGAAGATGGGGGATTGATGGAAAGGGTGAGGTGGATAGAGGGAGACTCATCAAGGTGAACAGAGGGGATAGGATAACACTGATGTAATGGGAAGAACTCAGGATTCAGATAGCTCATTCATTCACTCAATCTCTTGGGCTTAAGAAATCATGTGAAAGTAATGAAATGACTAGCAGACACTTTTCAGGAAAAGCGCATGCTGTGGGAAATAGTTTCAATAACCAACATATTTGTGTGACAGCACCATTTATGAATGCAGCGAAGTGGAAAAACACGCTGAGCTTTTCGTCATTAGCCCTCAATGGGATAGCAGTTTTCCAGACAAATTCAATCTTTTCTGATTCTTGAAGAACAATTTTATGTTGAAAGGACTCTATGTTCAAGAAAGAGTCTCTTAATATTAAATCTGAGGACTGAGGTGACTACATGACTAACTTTGATGAATAAAAAATAGAAATAGTAATCATTTCTTTGGGATAAAATGCCCTCTTTAGGTAGCAGGAGTAAAGGCAGCTAAAGTTGAAAGTATCTGAATATCAGTTATTTCAAATCTTCTACCGACTCCATACAAATATCAATTTTCAAAGTGGTCCATTTTTGTCCTTTTACTCTTCCAAGGGACACTCTACTTATCAAGAAAAAGTTTCTTAATCAAGGTAAAAGTTTTATACTGCAGCACAGCCATCTGAGATGAGCTGTACAAATTGTCATCCCAGAGGATACAGTAGAAATAGGTGATATAAGTTTTCCTATACTTAAAATTTATGAATCTGTTTATAAGGTAATACAAATAAGAAGAAAACAGTCTAAGAATGTGGCCCTGATTCCTATTTGTATCTATAAAAATACTTAGAATTTTTTTAGTATTTTTTTCAGTCATTCATCAACCTTTATTTTACTGTAGTATTTTATTTTTAAAAAGAAAAAAACATATGTGATAGAATAAAATAAGTGCAAACATTGTATTAGAAATAATTCTCAAACACAAAAATGAATCCACAACCAAGAATCACCAAAATATTTAAGGAAAAACAGCACAATGAAAAGGAAGGACTATAAATGGGGAAAGTAAAAACACAAGAATTAAGGATATTTAATAGAACACAAGTAAATTTAAAATAAGTTTAATTAATAAACTTTGTGAAGTAGAAAAAAGCACATTATCTAGTAAACAAGATGAGGCTATTTTTTAAAATATGCAGATAAAGATCTTGCCAATTAAAAAATATTTTAAAATAAAAATTCAGTAGATGCATTGAGAAAAAAAGAATGACCACAGCTAAGATCCCAGACTGTACCACAAAATAAACAAAAAGAATAAATGAGTTTAAACGTTTAAATTAGATAATACTAGTGTATCAATGTCAAGTTTCTTGATTTTAATTAATTGTAATTTGGCTATATAACAGAATGTCCTTGAGATGGGAATGTAGCTCAGAGAAAAAAAATCTTTTCTAGCATGCCCAGACCCTAAGTTTAACTCTCAGCAACATTAAAGACAAAGAAAATATCCTTGGGAAAAACAAAAACTTATTGAAAATCTTATTCACGGTTTTTCCAACCCAGGTATAAAATTGTAGTGTTATAAAAATTTGGTTCAAACAGTTGACATCCACGGGTTGGAAAAAAGAGAACATTTTATTTCCTGGTTTTCAGGGTTCTTGGTGTTTTCCCTGTGGATCTTTTAGCACCTGAAGCAGAAAAAGCTAGGCATAGGGAAATGAAGCCTAGAAATAGATCTGATTCCATATTATACTTAAATCTTTTACTGTATATTTCCTAAAAACAAAGGTATTATAGCATTGAGTTCCAACATTAAAAATAAGAAATATTCCAAATTCATATTTTACAGTACACCTTAAGGTCCTAGAAAAAATTTACATTTATAAATATAGATATATATACACACACACATGTAACATGTACATAAATATACATATACACACATATATGAGATATATATACACATATATAGATACATATATAAGTATAGATAAATACATATATATGAGATAGGGAGAATGATAAAGTAAATGTAGGAAAATGTTAGTAATTTCTGAGTCCAGATGAAGATAAATAGAAGTTGTTAGTATTCTCTAAACAATGTTCCTTTCAAGTTTTAAATTATCTCCAAATAAATAGCATAAAAAATGTGAACTACATGGAAGATAAGTCCAAGAAATCCAATATTCATCTTTCTTAAAGTTCCATAAAAAATGATCAAAAAGAAGGGAGGGGCTGGGGCTAGTGGCTCAGCGGTAGAATGCTCGCCTAGCATGTGCAAGGCGCTGGGTTCAATCCTCAGCACCACATAAAAATAAATAAATAAAATGAAGGTATTGTGTCCAACTACAACTAAAAAAAAAAAATATTTTAAGAAAAAGAGACAGGAATAGCGAAAATAATCAGAAAAATGAAGAAAGATCAACTCCCACCACTCTTCTTCAAATTGAAGGATTGTGATAGATGTATGGAAAAAAAGACCTATACTTGAAATATTCATAAAATTTTAAATGCCAAGGATAAAAGTAAAAGTTTAAAAGTTTTCATTAAAAAATGATGAGGATTACCTACTTTAAAAATATTAGAATAGTATCACAACATATCAACAACTCTAGATTCAAGAAGGGACTGGGACACTGAAGAAAACATCTTCAAAGTTAATGTAAATTATTTTCAGCCTTAAAAATTTCTGTCTAGTCAAAGTATTAACTAATTATGAAGGTAGCCAGGTATGGTGGCATACACCTGTACTCTGCAACTCAGGAGGCTGAAGCAGGAGGATGTAAGTTCCAGACTAGCCTCAGCAACTTAGCAAGACCCCGTCTCAAATAAAAATTAATATAAAGGACTGAAGGTGTAGCTTAGTGGCAAAATGCCCCTCTGTTTAATTCCCAGTACCAAAAATAAAAATAAATATGAAGGTAAAATAAATATATTTTCAAATTATCAACAATAAAGAAATGTAATCTTCTACTAACCCCTCTATAAATAAGGTGTAAATGCCAGGAAATTAATCTAAGAAATGTTCAAAAAGAATAATCAAAACTGATCTCAGGAAAAACAAAACAATAATCAGCAAGGAAATCTATAGAACATAAGCTAAATAATTTTATATTAAATAATAATGATCTCTAGTATCTCAGATGATCTCAACATGAGAGAGGTTGGGAGGAAGCAGCAGATGAAGTTAAAAGTTCTGGAGTTCCCACCTTGTTCAGCAAGGATATATTTATTGATGGTATAAAAATGTCTAAATGTGTGCCCTAAAAAGTAAAAGTTAACTCCTAGAGTCTAGAAGAATAAGATGCATAATTACCTAACCACATGAGGAGAAAATAGGATGCAAAATTTTTATAAAAACAAACAAGAACTGAAAATTGGGGAAATGAGAGGAATAAATAATTTGAAAGTATAAAGTATACATTATATATTAACATGGAGTAATTTCAGACATATGAGCAATGATATATCAATTGTCAAATTCCTCTATTAAAAAGAGAAATATGTCTTGCATTATTAAGCCCAGCTATAAGCTATCTATCAAAACAAAATGACTAAGAATAAAAATATGAAGATACTGAGTGCTTTCTAAAAAGAAAAGTACAATAAATCAGAATAATTAGAATTAATGGTCAAAATGTATTTTAAAGTGGGATATATATATATATATATATATATATATATATGATATTTTATGTGATATAGCATATGGTCAAATGAATATCTTAAAATTCTAGGCACAGTATTAAAATATATAAAAATCTGACAGGAATGCAAAAGTCAATCTACAAATCACAGTAGGAGTCTATAACATTTGTTTCTCAGTTCATGAAGTGCCTGAGTATAAGTAGGGATATAGAAATTCTGAATAAAACAATTCAGGCTTGACCTAATTGACAAGCAGAAAAGGAATGTAACATAATATGCTTCCTAAGTCAGGCTGACCAGAATTTAACAACGATCCCAGTCTTTGTATAATTCTTACACAAATTTATTTCTAACACTGAGGAGCTCTTCCAAATCTATCACCCATATTATATTAGTCAAATAAAAACAACTCCACAGTCCTGGTAATAGCACCTCTTGAAGATTAATAAACACATTAGTAGAGAAAAAAGGCTTGGTTTTGAAGGAATGACATAGTGACAGATGGTAGAGCCATTCTTTGACATGGAAAATTGGGAAGCAAATGCATTTAGAGCAGGAAATGGAGCACACATATCCTGTCTTTATTACTGACTTTAAAAGGTAGAAGTATAAAATAGTATGACCTTTTAAAGTCATTGGCTCATTGAAAACTTTGACATTTGTAAGCACAGCATCTGCTATAAGCTATTCATTCTTCTTTCCGTTACTATTTTGTGCACAAATAACTATATTATCTTACTCAGCAAATTCAATTTAGGCCTAAAGTTGAGTAAGTTAAAGTGATAGTGATCCAAGTAGCAAAATAATTTCTCAGCAAAGAAGTCTGACTTGACCTATAAAATACTTTTAAAAGAGTGAAATGCACACACAAAAAAAAATTAAAAGCCAAACTTTGAAATTGGTCTTGTTTCTTATTTGGCCACAATAATTTGTCTTCCAAAATTATCCTTTCCATAATTACAAGGTTGTTTTGAGTCCTACCAAACATCTTCCAAAGGAAAAACGGAGATGATGGTGACTTTGAGTCACCATCTTTGAAATTTCACACACTTATCATTATATTCATTATACTTCCATATTCCATTTGGTGTACATTCAAAAGAAAAGATTTGTACTTCCAAGAATATTTTGTTTTAAATGTTTAATTCTTTAGTTGTAATTGGGTCATCATTTGTAGCATAATAATTTTTTCTCCTAAAACTACAGGGCATTGAAAATTAATAGTACAGAATACACTTAAAACAATCAAAGTCTTTGGAGAGACTTCCAGAAAGGTGATGTGAAGATTTCAGCCTACCCTTTCCCCAGAAAAACAACCATTAAACTAATTAGTAAAAATCTCAATCTCTCTCTCTCTCTCCCCTTCTCCTCTCTCCCTGTGTCTCCCTGTGCCTCTCGCTATTGCGCTCTCTCTCTCTCTCTCTCTCTCTCTCTCGCTCTCTCTCTCTCTCTCTCTCTCTCTCACACACACACACACACACAAAACCTTAAACCCTGTGGTAATTGTCTGAAAGGGACACAGGAAATGAGGAAATTTTTAATTAAAAAATTCTTCTAAATCTTATTAGGAACACTGAAAGTCTAGGGCATTTAAACCATCCCCTACCTCCCATCACCTCCAGCTCTATGTGATAGACTCTAATCCAGGTGGGTATAGCTAAAAAGATGGGGGTCTCTCTCCCCTAAATTCCTACTCTTCGCTACCCAGTGCTTCCAAATGCCTAATCTTGAGCTGTTATTTCATCCTGCCAGTGTCTCTTAACCCTATCCCTACCCCCACACCCCCACCCACCAGCCACCTCCATTACAGAAGTTCTATTCTAGGCAGGTACTACTGTAAACGCTAGGATTCCCTTCTCCTACTCAGCTACCAATCTTAAGGCAAGGGCCTAGACATGCCAGACATGACAGCTGGCAGCCTTCTTCCCTCTACTGTATCTCACAATGACAAGCCAAGAAGATGAGAGGATATCACGAATACCCACTATTCAGTAGGGAGGTCACTTGGGAGAAGCAGGTCGTTGCCCCTATCAGCTTCACCTTAGTGGCACAGAGATTCTGCCCATGGGGAAATGGAAAGCTGTAATGATGGAGATCTCTAAAGCTCTGACTGAAGGGAATGATTTTTATTTGGAACAGACTCTGGTAAAATTCATTTCAAAGGGTATTATTGCCTTTTAAAAATAATGAAGATTTGGATAATGAACAATAAAGAGGGGGATGATAGCTCTATGATTCCTTTTTTATTATTTTTTATTTGTTCTACTTAGTTGTACATGACAAGCAGAATGTATTTCAATTCCTTGTACACAAATGGAGTGCAACATTTCAATTTTCTAATTGTACACGATGTAGAAACACACCATTTGTGCAATCATACATGTACCTATGGTAATGATGTCCATCTCATTCCACCATCTTTCCTACCCCCATAACCCACCCTCCCCTTGGCCCAATCCAAAATTACTTTGCGATTCTAATAGCAACAAATGAAATGGCAAACAGTCACAAATTTAGCAAAAAGACCTAAGAAAATAAACAACCAAGAAGAGTCCTCCTGGGATTATACTCATCTCTAAGAGGTCCAGGAATCTATCTTTACCCACTGAGAAGTAATCAGAGTAGAATGTGAGGAAGTTTTGGAAAAAAATTTTCAAACAACAACAGATTCACAGCATATTTCCGAATCCTTACTGACTCAAGAAGCTTAAGTATAACTCTGGCAAACACTGACTAAATAATAAATTACATTAGCCCAGGAGTAACTCCTAGAAAAGAAACTTAAAAATAAAATCACTTTCATCCCTGGATACCCAGAAAATTGTGCATGCCCAAGGATATTTCCTCTCAGAAGCAACAAGAGAGAGAAACTCTGAGCTACTAGACAACAGATGAGTACAAAATTTTATGAGATAGTACCCATACATATCCAATGCTAAAGGATATCCAGTGCTAAAGGGGGCTTAAGCACAATCTTTGGGCAACTTATTAGGACCCAGTAAAACATTGCATGAAGGCACACTAAAAGAAAAGTAAAAAATCTGAACAATAATAACATTAAAGGCTGCATACTATAAGGTAAATAGATATCTAGAATTACTCCAGAGAAGTCACTAAACAAATAAAAAAATTACAAAAACTATCACAATGACTTTTAATAAGTAGATTTAAAAAGTGAAGTAGATAAATGATATCCACAGTTGTTAAGATGTATTACATAAAATTCTAATATTTAAGAAAAATTATTATGGAAAGAAAAAGTGTGATCTATACAAGAATGAATGGAGGCAATAGGAATTTTCTTTAGTGACCCAGATGTACTTATCAGGCAAGGACATCAAAACTTTCTATTAAAAAAATATATATGTGCAAAGAACTAAAGGAAACCATATTTAAGGATTTTTTTTAAGTACAACCATGACTCATCAAGTAGAGAACATCAGTAAAAGGACAAATTATTTTAATGAAAATTCTGAATTGAAAAGCAGAATAACTGAAATGAAAAATTCACTAAAGGAGCAAAAAGGTACATTTGAGTTGACAAAAAGTAATCTGCAAATTTGAAGATCTCAAATTTGAGATCATACACTATAGAGAGATTATACACAGAAAAAAAAGGGTAAAGAAAAGTGAACAGAGCCTCAGAGATATTTGGAATATCATTAAGCCCTCCAACAAACTCATAATGGTAGTACCAGAGAGAGAAGGGACAGAAAAAAATTGTCAAGGCAATAATAGCTAAAAACTTCCCAAATTTAATGAAAAAGTCTAATCTATACAATGAAGGAAGTCAACAAACTTCAAATAGGATAAATAAAAAGAGACCTACCTTCAGACACATCAGAGCAAAATATTGAAAGAAAAAGTCTTAAAACTCATGGGAGAAAAATTACTCATTATATACGAGAGAATCACAATAAGATTAGCAGCTGACTGTGCATTCAAAACAATATAAGACAGAAAACAGCGGAATGATACAAAATAATGAAATTTATAAAAATGGTCAGCCAAGAATCCTATATCCAGTAAACTATTTTTCAAAAATGAAGGTGAAACACTGTCAGAAATAAAAACAGAGTTTGTTGCTAGCAGACCTGCCTCACAAGAAATACTAAACGAACTTCTTCAATTTGACTTAAAGATGAATACCTAGAAAATAAAAAAAAATTACTATTAACTTTCTTCAGATGATTAATATATAAAGTGAGGCTATTTAAATTTAATGAATTATCCCAAAAGACACAGTATTGTTTAAAGTTATTATTTCATTTATTGTTTGTTGGTAGAAAATTAATGTTCTGACACTAAAAGTTATTTAAAGTAACAATGTCACTTTTGAGACCTTAACTTTTTATAGCATACCCACAGTTAGGGGTTGAATTATGTTCCCCTAAAGTTCCTATGTTGTAGACTCAACCTCCAGTATCTCACAGAGTAACCATATTTGAAGATAGTAGAGAAGTGTTTCAGTTAAAATAAGACCTTCAGAGTGGGGGCCTTAATCCAATATTAGCATCCTTAAAAGAAAAGGAAGAGATGCCAGGAAAGCACATGCATGGAGAAAAGGCCATGAAAAAATATTGCAGGAAGGCAGATACCTGCCATATAAGAAAGTGTTTAGGAAAAAACAAAACCTGCCAACTCCTTGAGCTTGGATTTCCAGTCTCCAGAACTGTCTAAGGTATTTTATTAGGACAGCCCTAGCAAAGTAATATACTCATAATTCCAATTTAGAGAATAGCAGCTATAATTTTTCCAAATTGGGAGCTAAAACATGTTTGGCATACCAAAAAATCTAGAGTTTCTTAAAGTATTTTGACATTGAAGCAGATATTTTGATTTGATGGAAGTTGCCAGATGCTCTACAATCTACATATGCAAAGTCCATACTAAACAATAAAATGAATAACATGCCAAGCTGATGCTTATCTCTCAAAAAATTTAGGTATTAATTTATAATTTAGGTATTTTTTGTTATTAGAAAAGGTACTTTAAATTAGATATGCTCATTCCTGAGGTAGACCAGTTCTCTAATGGAAACCAAGGAGAAAACAGCAGACAGATTACTAAGTAAATACCATAGTCTGTTAAGGGCACATAGAACAACAGATGATGATCATCATCAACATCACAGTTCTGTGAGACGTGCAATATACAAAACACTCCTATAAACACACCTGACATACTAATTAATTTGTCACACAACCAGATATAGTTATCCCCATGTTAAGACAGTGAAAGGAGTGATTAAGTAACTTGTTCAGTCACACAACAAAAGTATTTAAAAGTATTAAAACCAGTCTCAAAGTCTTGTGTCCATGTTCTTAACCATTATGCTAAATATCTATCTATTCCTATTCTCACTTAAGTTCACATTTTTAAAAAGAAGGCAAAACTTCAGAGAAAAATATATTAAATACAATTATGTGGTACTTTGCATTTGTTAATCACCAGCTTTAATATAATTTTCTAATCATCAAAGTCTCTATTTTGCACATACATACTCCCAGCACCTGTAAGGACAATTTGTCTGTCTTGTTCCCCTTTTCAATCTACAAAATACATTTCCAACAAATAAATGTTAGGCTTTATCAATCGTTGGCAAAATGTATCAGGTGGTACTGTAAAATTGTATACAGATGACACATCATATTCAGCATATAATCCTCATTTTAAAAGCTACAAAATTTTCTACAACTTCCTTATCTGCTCATTCTAATTTGCCAGGTGCATCCAGTCTTTTAATGATATATCTAACTTTAGAAAAGGGAAAAAAAATTAAAAAGTACATTTGGGCCACTCTGCTGCATTTACTCATCAACAGCTTTTGTGTTTAAGAGAGCACCAGATGAGAAAGAGATCTGACTGTTTCATAGCTAACAGTGTATATAAAACTAGGTCTGTTGCTATAATCTGGCCACATGCAGGATTTAGCCATGTTAAACAGATTTAACAGAAACAGTTGTCTGTTTACCTGTGAATTACATATGGCATGGTAAAGACATTTTTTGTTATTCTAGCAAAGCTTTGCGATTATCTCACTTTCTAATATTTAGCTTTCTTAGTCTTCCATTTTAGAGTTTTTTTTTTTTTTTTCTTTTCCAATGTTCATTCCAGGATGTGTTGAATCCATGTTTTAGAATGAGTTCTATAATGAAATTACACCATTCCACTGACTTATGACTCTGGAGCCCAGCCTCAGGTCTTTCTATAAATACTTCCTTTCTGTAATGTTGTATTCTGCCCTTAAGGGTGAGAGCTTTCATTTACTTTGTGCAGTTGGCAGCCATTAAGAAAAGTCCCATTGATCCCCACCTCTTAGCATCACACATCCCTTTGTGATCCTATTCCTTTGAGTGTGCTGGACTATTGATGGAATTCTAATGAATAGAATATGGCAGAAGTAATGGGATGTCACTTCAAAGATTACATTTTAAAGACTGTGGCTCTCTCGTGGGGGCTCACTCACTGGCTCCCTCATGCATTCTGAAGGGAGTCAGCTACATGATGAGGGCTGCCCTGTGGTGAGATCCAATTGGCATGCAAGTGGCCAGAAACCACTGAGGAACAAGTGGTTCAATCCAAAGGCCTGAGAGGCATTGAATCCTGCCAATATCACATGAGCAAGCCTGGGAGAGAGCCTGCAGCCCCACCCACTGACTGATTGGGATCTTAGACCTTGAGCTCCCAACTAAACTATGCCCATATTTCTGACCTCCAAAATTATAAGATGATAAATATGTTGGTTTAAACTGCTGAATTTAGAATTAATTTAAATGCAGCAAAATTTTACCACATTTTATGTACAACAGTCAGTGCTTTACTTTACTAGGGGGATTGCTACACTCGAGGAATTAGGACTCAGAACTACTTCTTTTTCTATTTCATGAACACCAAGGGGAAAAAATGGAGTCCATGTATAGAAAACACATGGATTTGGAAATCAAATATATCTAATTTTGATTTTGGGGGGCCTTACTACTTAAGAGTAATATGATTTTAGGAAAGATATTTTAAAATTTAGATTTGAATTTCTCATTTCTTAATATTTATATTTGTCCTACATATTAGAAATAAGAAATGTAAAGAACCCAGCATAGCGAACAACACTGGAGGAAAAAAAAGTCAGTCTTATTATTTATTATTATATCATAAAAATGAATACCAATATATATCCTTAAAGACAAAATCAAGCCATTGCCTAGGAAATCTTTCAATTAGTTATACACACCTAATTCATAACAAACTCTGGGCTAGCTGCTAGATCAGAGACTACTCTCAAGAGATGGAGAAACAAGCCAGAGAGGGTGGAGCACATCTGTAATCCCAGTTCTCAGGAAACTGAAGCAGGAAGATCACAAGTTCAAGGTCATCCTTGGCCACTTAGTGAGGCTCTATCTTAAAACTAAATAAATAATAAATAAATAGGACTGGGGGTATAGCTCAGTGGTAGAATACCCCTGGGTTTAATTCTCAGTACTGAAAGAAAGAAAACAGAAAAGAAAATACTTACAAAATGGTATAATCAGTTCTAAATTTTTAAAGAATACAAAACTAATACAATAGAGGGATAAGAACATATGCTAAAGTAATACAACAGAGGGTGACTCATTCTGCTTGGAGTGTCAGAAGGCATACCCTATGGAGAGATTATGCACAGAATGAAAAAAAGGGTAAAGAAAAATGAACAGAGCCTAACAGATATTAGAGGCATATCTAAAGAGGAGTGTATCAAGAGAACAATAGAAACAGCAAAATGGTTTTGAAGAGTTGGAAATGTTCAGGAAACTTCCAGTTCAGTATTGCTGAAATATGTGTGGTCAGGAATAGTCCGTGAGAAAGAGAAGTACCCAGCAGAGATATCATGGAGGATTTTACATCAAATCTAGACTTCATTCCACAATTGGGATAAAATTGCTGAAGGGTTTTAAGAAGTAAGTTTCACAAGATGGAAGGAACCTGTATGATTGCCTGGATCATACTAGAATACAGATAATTAAGAAATTAATTACTATTTTTTTGAGTCATGGCATTTGTTATAGCAGCTAATATTAATTAACTAATGTAGATATTTATAAGATGTAGAAGAAATTAAGGTTAAAATTTGGTGGTGGAAGAGTCAGAATGCCAGGTGGAATCGTTTGGTTTATCTCATAGGCAATGGAGAAAAATATGCCAAGTTCTTAAACTAGGAAAAGCTGTAATGGAGGCTATTTTCGGAAAATGAGCCCAGTAGCAGATGAAACCTCCACTCAGGTCTTTGCACGAAACAACTATGAGCCTTAAATAGACCAGGATATGGAGTGTGAAGATAAAGTAAAAATAAAGTAGAAGAAAAAGATTCAAGAAATATCAGAGATATTATGGCCTTGGTGACCAACAAGATTTAGGGAATTAAGGAAAACTAGGATTTAAAGTTCCAGGTTTCTAATCTGAAATGCTGCTGATACAGCAGAAACACCTGTCAAAAAATGGACTTCAAAAATTCATGAATAATTTGCAGTGTGGCAGCAGATGCAGATCCTGTCAACAATTTTGTCTTTTTTAAAAGACATTCAACATGAATGCACATGTCACCATTTTTAAAGCAAATTTTAGGGGGAAAGGGGACAGTTCCTAAAATAAGAAGAGCTCTGAAGAAACCTGACCCACTCATCCACTTTATGAGGAACTAAACATAGGGTTAGAGATCTCCCAGAGAAATGAAATCTTAGTACACAAGAGCCTCAAACCACAGTCATAGAATATTCACTCTTAAACAGATTCTCTTTTTAGTCTGTATGTTTATAATCTGTAGGCCTATAGAAGTGTATGCTAGTTTTGCATATACAGCACTTCTTGGAAGTATGACACAGCATACTAATTTGATTTCTGTAACAGTAGTAATACCTGATGTTTCACAAACACAAGATCCAATAATTTGTTGTTCAGATTTAGAATTAGCATTTTCAGAACTGATAACAAAGGCATTATCACCTTAAAAAAAAAAAGAAGAGAAGTTTCACATTTTCGAGTGGGGATCCTGGTACCAATTTGAAAGGTGAATTAAGAAGGAAAATGTTGAGTCTGCAAGCAGTGTTGATTGTCTCCAAAAAAGATGGTGTGAGTCTGAATTCAGGAACTGGGAATGGAAGGAAGGGGATGGATTCTAGAGATGCTCATGAGGCAGGTGATCACTGTGGGTGATGAAGCCAAAAAGGAAATTGAGGCTGACCTTCAGGATTCTTTAAAGGGAAAAGAAAAATGGACTCAAGAAAGAGAAAGGCACCAAAGGAAGAAGGACCAACTAAAGAAGAACTGGGTTCTTTGTTCCAACCCCAAAGAACTTTTTCTTTTCTCTAAAAGTCACGGAAACAAATTTCTGCATAGGCATAAGGAAGTAAAATTATAAAATGTAAAAATTTAGAACATTAAAATCAAGTCATATATTGCTTCACTGAAGTTTTACTTATTACTAAGGGAGCACAGTTAGATAAAATTACTTAATTTTCTGCTTCTAAGTTTGCATGTGACTGAAGGAATCATTCAGGCTTAATTTTTCTTGGGCAACTATGAAACATTCTCAATTTTAAACAGGAAAAATCTAATTGGAGAATATTTTCTGTCTTCAAATAGCATTTGACTACATAATTATTTTTAAGGTAATAAATGGAAAATCAACCACATATTCCTATGATAACCAGTTCTCACACTTACTAAACTACCACATCCAAACTGGATATTCACAAATCCTGGAAGGAGGCTTCTCTTCTTCAGTATCTATCTTCCTTCTAAGGGACCTTATGCCAAAGACCTAGATAGATAAGTGAAAACAAATTCAGCTACCCAAATTACAGCCAGAAAATCCACTTTTGTGCCGTTGAGTCAGGAAGACTTTCCTATTGAAGTATCAAGACAATTTCCAATTCTCAGTGTCAATTGTCCCAGTGCAGACCTAGTCCCCAAAAGACAAGCTTTTAAACATTTCTGGTGTATTTTGTAACTTGAAAGTGAGGATTTCACAATCCAAATAGCTCTTTCTGCAACCCTAAAACAGCACTGCAAGAAAGTTACAAGAAACAGTATGATTGCAAATATTCAGGGCCATCTGTCCTCTGCATGGTTTCTGGTCAGGAAGTAGTTGGAATAAAACAGATTACGTCCCATATCTCATGTAATTAGTGATAGTTAAGTTTGGTTATGTAATCACAAATTAAGATAAATAATATTTTAATAATATTTTGGACACTGAATCTGAAATACATCCAATAAGATGGAGAAAACTTTAGAGCTAAGTGGAAATACTTAGAAATCCTCTCCCATCTTCCTTCACTACTTGGAATAGGACATATTAAGGCAGAAAGGCCTAAACTTCCAGATGTAAATCTACAGGTGCTTTCTTACCTAGCTTAGTGGTGACATGCTACTTTTAGTATAGCTTAAGCATTTGACAGCATCCCTCCTTCCTTCCATACCCCTTTTCAGTTAATCCTTTTATGCTCCTGAAAGACCTACATTCCCCTGAGTCTGTTAATGCTAGACAGCCTGTGATTCCCAGCATTTTGTTTTGCTCCCAGATCCCCTTTCTAACAATCCCTCCATTTTCTTTGAGGAAGTCATAGGGACTTTGTCATAGGGTACAACTTTGGTGGAACTATAATCAGGGGGTACTACCCCCAACCCTCGATGGAAGTCAAAGTCTCTGGAAGTCCCTCTGAGAGATCAGATTCTTCCTCTACCTACCTTTCTGGTTTTTCCAGCTTTTTCACTGCTGTGACTGAAAGACCATATCAAAACAACTATGCAGAGGAGGAAAGGTTTATTCAAGGGTTCACCTTTCCGAAGTCTCAGTCCATAGACAGCAGGTTCCATTCCTTGGAGCTCAAGGTAAGGCTGAGAATAATCATGGCAGAAGAGTGTGGCAGAGGGAAGCAGCTCACATGAGGATCAGGAAGCAGAGGTAGAGATAGAGATAGAGATAGAGAGATAGAGATAGAGATAGAGATAGAGGTAGAGATAGATAGAGATAGAGATAGAGATAGAGAGATAGATAGAGAGAGAGAAATATCAGGGATTAATTCACTGATTAGGCTAAGGCTACAACCCAATCATTTCTCCTCCAAACCTTCTTGCATTGTCTTACACATGAGCTTTGGGGAACAACTAAACCAGAACACTTTCCATGGCCTGGGTGGAACCTATCAAACTCTACCTGTACTGGAATATAAATCTGTATTTTAATGGTGGCACTCTGTTTTGGAACCTGGTTCTCTATATTTTCTTTTTCTTTAATATATATTTTTTAGTTGTAGTTGGACACAATACCTTTATTTCATTATTTATATGTGGTGCTGAGGATCGAACCCAGGGCCTCGTACATGCTAGGCAAACACTTTCCCGCTGAGCCACAACCCCAGCCCCAGTTCTGTATATTTTCCCTCAGTTGCAAGGACTACCTAGAACTCCCCCACCTCCTAAAGGATCCCTTTTGCTTAAGTTATCTAAAGTTGATTTCTATGGTGGAAGGAGACGGTCATCATTATACAAAATACATGTATGAAGATGTGAATTTGGTGTCAACATACCTTATACACAGAGATATGATAATTGTGGTATAAAGGTGTATTAAGAATGGTAATGCAAAAAAAAGAGAGCTCATGTATAATGGCATAATTTGGTGGGAACATACTTTATATACAGAGTTATGAAAAATTGTGCTGTGAATGGATAATTATGAATGTAATGCATTCCACTATTGTCATGTATGTAAGAAATAAATTTTTAAAAATAAAGTTAGTTTCTTCTACTTAAAATTTTAAAACAATAATATATTTATAACACTGAAAATGCTGTTTATGGTTTTTCAACTTTTAAAATCAACTAAAACCAAACCCAACACACAATTTGGATTAGAGGAAAGACTTTCTATGGTAATAGTTTAGAATCCATAGGAGGTAGAATTACAGGACATTATCATCATACTTTGAAAGATCTCTGTAAAATGTTACTTCTTCAACAGCTAAGGATATAAGCACATTGAAGATCACAAATACAGTGATGTTGGAGTTCCCAATTAGATAAAGCTGTTGTTTCTTATCTCTCCAATGTTAAATTAAACTTCACTGAGTCTCTTGACAGCAGATAAATTATATCTTAGCCTCCTAAGCAAAGTTCCTATACTTAATTTCCCTGAATCTTTTCCTGGCAGCTTTTACTCAGCTTCCCTGAGCAAACTCAGTAATGGCTTCATCTGCAGGGCAGGGCATCCCTGAAAGACTTGGGTAAGCTGTATCAAGTAGCAAATACATAAGCCCTATTTCAAGTACCTCACATTTTTTCTTGTATGCTTTTATCTAATAAGAACTCACTTCAAATAGGTGTACTGCACGTTTATTGCATAATCATTTTATCACTGTGCAGCTGCATGTCCTCGGATGCCCCACATTGGAGCAAGTTTTCTCCACCAGCAGGTGCAAGGTAGCAAGGGTGGGGAGAGCAGGGGAGAGAAGAGTAGAATTACTATCTTTATTTAGCATTAAGAGGGATCAAAATACTGACTTAAAGTCCAAAGAACAATAAATAAAATCACAAAAGATTTAACAAAATTAACCATCTGAAGAACTAGAATAAATATAACATTTAATAGTGCAGTCAAATGTGAGGTAGAGATAAAGTAAATAAGTTCAATTTTTTAGAGTTGGGAGTTAAACTTTCTATTTTCTATGACCACATTACTACAAATTACTTCAAACTTTACAGCTTCAAACAACACAAATGTATTATCTGAAAATTACTGTGGATCAGGAGTTCAGGTAGGTACAGGTTGGCTGGAGTCTCTATTTACCATGCTGAAGTCATTCTGTCATCCAGAACTGCCAGCTCATCCAAGACTTGGGGTTCTTTTCCAACCTCTCCAGTTGTTGGCAGAGGTCATCACATTGCAGTTTTATGACCAGAGTCCCTGTTCTCTTGCTGTCAGCTAGAGATCACTTTCTACTCCCAGAATCCACCCTTAGGCTCTATCCATGTGGCTATCTTCTTTCAAAACACAGCAGTTTAATTCTTCAAGGCTGATTGAATTTTTCTAAAATAGTCCAATTAGTCCCTCTCCTGAGGGCTCACCTGAAGAGGTCAGACACATCTCAATGATCTCCTTTGGATCAACTCAAAGTCAGTTGATCAGTAACTAATCACTGGAGTAACTGCCCGTAGTATTCACAGGTCCGTCCACCCTCAAGAGGAAGGGATGACAAAGGGTATGCCGGCCACCTTGGGTAGGGAATCTTGGGACAATGATAGCATTACTCTTCACACAGGAGTAAGGATAGATCAAATGTAGATAAATTAAAAATGGGGGAAAGGCATACCATTAAAACATATATTTACACTTTTCTTCAACCCAAGACACAAACATAGGTTGCTTTTGAGGAAAATACACAGGCAGAGAGGGAGACTGATGCTTTTCATCATTTGCTTTTATGTACTGTTTTTAACCCCTTAAGTATTTAATACTTGGGCATTATCTAAATATTTTAACACCCCTACTTTCTTGTAAGCCCTTTCTTCCTCCAGCTTCTTCACATTGCCTGGATTGTCTTTCCTACCCATTTGTTTTTCTGTTTTATTTTAAGTTACACAATAAATGTGCTATTGTAGAAAAATCAGAAACCATAGAAAGGGAATAATGAAAAAAAAAAACACACTTTTACTGGCTCATTTTCCTGCTCTTCTCTTCACCATTCAACTCACTTTGGGTGTATTATTTGAGCTTATCTTCTTCTTCCTCTACCTACTCCCCCAGGATGATTTTATCCATTGCTGTGGCTTCAGGTACCACCTACATGCTGATGAGCCTCCAAGAAACATTATAACCTCAACCTCTCTTCTGTATTGAGTTCCACACATACATAGTTCAACTCTTCATGGTGATCTCCAACTACTTATTCCATTAGCACTTCAAACTTAAGTTCAGATTTTGATTTATTATTTGCTACCACCAAGTCCCCTTCTCGTGTTTCCTGTATCGGTTCATCTACTCGGTCTCTCACACTATGATCTTTGGGGCCATCTGTCACACCTGCTGATTCTTCACCCTTCCTAGTCACCAAGATCTCTTATGGTGGTAGCCCACATCTACCAGCACCACCAAGGCCACATCTTGACCACGCTTATATCTCTTAAAATATTTCCATATTCTAATCTCCCACCTATTAGGCTACACCCCAGTTCTTATAGAGCCATCTTTGGAGAAAAAAAATTTGATCATGCCATTTCCTAGTTGAAAATGCTTGTGACCCTTCACTCATCTCCATTCACTCCTCATCTCCATTCACTTCTCATCCCTCCCCTACTCCTTCCTCTCACTTCTCCACCATGCCAACACAATCTGTCCTCTAGACATAGTAAATCTCATCATTTAATAAATAAGCCATATTTTTAGAATTTCTTAATTTTACATAGGCAGTCCTCACTGCCTAAGATATTCCAGCTTCCTATCCATCTATTTCCTTTGACAATCCTATGTTTTGTACTTTTCTCTCTACATGAAATGCATGAATCAAATTCCTGCCATTTTTAAAGATACAGTTCAAACGCTATCTCCTCTTGGATCTCCTTGTCTTCTCACACAGTGCATTCCTTTCCCTCACAGCATATATTTCATAACAGAATCGCCATATTTTAATAGTCACTTCACTTATTATCTTCCCCAGTCAACCAAGACCACCTTCAGGACAAAAAATCTCTTTGGTGAGGGAGGACTGGGGAGTAAACCTAGGGGCACTTTGACTTTCAGTTCAATCCCTAGCCCTTCCTCCTTCTCCTCTTCCTCCTCCTCCTTCTTCTTCTCCTTCTTCTTTTTATTAAGACATGTTCTCACTAAGTTGCTAATGGTCTCACTGTGTTCGTAAAGCTGGCCTCAAACTTGAAACCCTCCTGCTTCAGCCTCCTGAGTCACTGGGATTACAGGGGTATACCAATGCACCTGGCTAACAACCTCTATTATTTATATCCATATCTTCAATACCAAACACAATTCCTCACACATATAGCTCCTCATATGTTTCACAAAACAAGATCAATCCATACTCATATGGCAACTTGACTTATGAAAAAGTGACACTATAATATACATCCATATGGATAATTCCATACCTGGAAAAGTGAATCTTATCCTTACACTAAGCAATATGTGAAAATCAATTCCAAACAGATTATAAAACTAAATAAGAAAGCTTAAAATCAAGCTTCTATAAACATACATTTGCAAAACACTTTTATGACCTGGGGGTAGGCAAAGACTTCTTAAACAGGACACAAAATGTGCTAAGCATAAAAGAAAAGATGGATAAGTTGAACTACAATAAAGTTAAGAATTTCTGGTTATCAAAAGATACAACTAAGAGAATGAAAAGGCAAGTTATAGTAGAAAAGGTATTAGCCCTACAATACAATGAAGAACTTGCATCAACTACAAATCAATTAGAAAAAGGAGAATTAGGAGGAGGAAGAAGGAGAAGGAGAAAATAAATAGGAAAAAGGAGAAAAAAATTATTCAATAGGCAATTCACAGAAGATAGCTACATAATCTATATGTATATCGAAAACTATTTAATATTATTAGTCATCAGAAGACTATAAATCAAACTCACAAATGAAATACCATCATATACTGACAAAACTGTCTAAAATTAAAAAGACTAACAAAATCAAATATTGGTGAAGTTACACAATGACAGGAAAGTTTATTCACTACTGGAGATAGTTTAAAATGGTATGACCTCTGTATGGTAATATCTACTAAAACTGTACACACGCAATTCTGTGACCAAGTATTTCCACTTATAGGTCTAAATCACATATTTCTAGACATTTATGTGCCAAAGAGAATGAACAAAAAGTATACAAAAATACTACTTGGGTTTTTTGTTTTGTTTTTTGATCTGTTTTATTGGTACTGGGGATTAATCTCAGTTGCATTTTACCACTGAGCCCTTTATATTTTTTATTTTGAGACAGGGTCTCACTAAGTTGCTGAGGGTCTGGCCTCAAGTTTGATTGGCCTCAAACTTATGATCCTACCACCTCAGCCTCTTGAGTCTGTGATTGTAGGTGTGCACTACCACACCCAGGAAAAATACTGTTTATAATAGCTTATAGTTGGAAATTTTTTTAGAATGTCATTCACCAGTAGAATGGATTGATAAAATATGGTAAAAATTCATCTGGAAAAATAAGAGACCCAGAATAGCTAAAGCAATTCTAAGCAGGAAGAGTGAAATAGGTGGTATCACGATACCAGATTTTAAACTATACTACAGAGCAATAGTAACAAAAACAGAATGGTACTGACACCAAAACAGGCTGGTAGACCAATGGTACAGAATAGAGGACACAGAGACCAATCCACAAAATTATAATTACCTTATATTAGACAAAGGTGCTAAAAGCATGCAATGGAGAAAGGATAGCATCTTCAACAAATGGTGCTAGGAGAACTGGAAATCCATATGCAACAAAATGAAATTGAATCCCTATCTCTCACCATGCACAAAAGTTAACTCAAAATGGAACAAGCAGCTAGGAATCAAACCAGAGACTCTGCGTCTAATAGAAGAAAAAGTTGGCCCTAATCTCCATCACGTGGGGGCAGGCCCCAAATTCCTTAATAAGACACCTATAGCACAAGAGATAAAATCAAGAATCAACAAATGGGATGAATTCAAACTAAAAAGTTTTTTCTCAGCAAGAGAAATAATATGTGAGGGAAATAGGAAGCCTACATCCTGGGAACAAATTTTTACCCTTCACACTTCAGAGAGAGCTCTAATCTCTAGAGTATACAAAGAACTCAAAAAGTTAAACAACAAAAAAATAAATAAATAACCCAATCAACAAATTGGCCAAGGACCTGAACAGACACTTCTCAGAAGAGGATATACAATCAATCAACAAATTCACAAAAAAGTGCTCACCATCTCTAACAATCAGAGAAATGCAAATTAAAACTACTCTAAGATACCATCTCACTCCAGTACGAATGGCAGCCATGATGAAGACAAATAACAACAAGTGCTGGCGAGGATGTGGGGGGGAAAAAAGGTACACTCATACATTGCTGGTGGAACTGCAAATTGGTGCAGCCAATTTGGAAAGCAGTATGGAGATTCCTTAGAAAGCTGGGAATGGAACCACCATTTGACCCAGCTATTCCCCTTCTCGGACTATACCCAAAAGACCTAAAAAGAGCATACTACAGGGACACAGCCACATCAAAGTTTATAGCAGCACAATTCACAATAGCTAGACTGTGGAACCAACCTAGATGCCCTTCAATAGATGAATGGGGAAAAAAATTGGCATTTATACACAATGGAATATTACTCAGCACTAAAAAATAACATCATGGCATTTGCAGGGAAATGGATGGCATTAGAGTAGATTATGCTAAGTGAAGCTAGCCAATCCCTAAAAAACAAATGCCGAATGTCTTCTCTGATATAAGGGAGGTGACTCAAAATGGGATAAGGAGGAAGAGCATGAGAAAAAGATTACCAAAAATAGGGAAGAGAGGTGGGAGGGAAAAGGAGGGAGAAGGGGAATTACATGGAAGATGGAAGGAGACCGTCATCATTATACAGAATACATATATGATGTTGTGAGCGGAAAAAATAAAAGAAGTGTGTCACATTATATTGGGTAGAGAGAAGTAATGGGAGGGGAGGGGAGGGGAAGGGGGATAGGAAGGGCAGCAGAATAAAATAGACACTAGTATTGCTGTATGCATATATGTGACTGTATGACCAATGTGATTCTGCAACCTGTACAATCAGAAAAATGAGAAATTATACCCCATTTGATTCAAATGTATGATATGTCAAGATCATTGTACTGTCATGTGTAGCTAATAAAATAAATAAAATTTTTAAAAATGTCATTTACCAGTAGAATGGATTGATAAAATATGGTATAGTCATAAAATAGAAATATTATGCATCAGGGAAAATGAAAGAACTACTGCTACAGGCAAAAAAATTGATAATTCACAAACAAAATGTTGGGGAAAAAGAAATAAGACAGAAAAGTGTACTTACAACATGCATTGTTTCATTTATATAAACAGAGAAAACTCATCTGTGTCAATGAAGTCAGAGGTAGGCAGTATAATGGTTAGGAGAGGGCACAAAAGGAACTTCTCAGGGTACTAGTAATGTATTCCTGATCTGGATGCTATTTACATGGGTCCAGGAAATACTTTGTGAAAACCCATCAAGGGGCACATTTAATTTCTGTGGGGTTTTTTGTTTGTTTGTTTGTTTGTTTGTTTTGTTGTTGTTGTTTTGGTTTGGTTTGGTTTTTGTATGTATGTTCTAATCCAGTTGAAAATTTGCTTAAATAAATTTTTACTCCTCTTACATTCTATAGTTTTAGTCACTGGTTGGTTGGCTGATTGGTGGTGATACTGATTTTGGATTTCAGGCCTTCAGAATTGGGGGAAAAATCATTCTGTTGTTTGAAGACACCAATTTTGTAATAATCTGTTACAACATCTACAGGAAACTGGCATAGTTACTAAATATCAGTTCCCTCTCCATTTAATAACAGAACTTACCAAAAATTGAAAATGGAACATTATTTTTTCAAACTTGCCTAGTTAGTGCATTTTCTTAATTTCTAAGCAACAAGTATGACAAATACTGGAACCTAATATCATCATAAGGCACATCATGGGGACCTTTAAATGCAAGGTTTTTTTTTTTTAATTTTTATTGTTGGTTGTTCAAAACATTACATAGTTCTTGATATATCATATTTCACACTTGATTCAAGTGGGTTATGAACTCCCATTTTTACCCCATATAAAGATTGCAGAATCACATCAGTTACACATCCATTGATTTACATATTGCCATACTAGTGTCTGTTGTATTCTGCTGCCTTTCCTATCCTCTACTATCCCCCCTCCCCTCCCCTCCACTCCCCTCTTCTCTCTCTACCCCCTCTACTGTCATTCATTTCTCCCCCTTGTATTATTTTTCCCTTTCCCCTCACTTCCTCTTATATGTAATTTTGTATAACCCTGAGGGTCTCCTTCCATTTCCATGCAATTTCCCTTCTCTCTCCCTTTCCCTCCCACCTCTCATCCCTGTTTAATGTTAATCTTCTTCTCATGCTCTTCCTCCCTACTCTGTTCTTAGTTACTCTCCTTATATCAAAGAAGACATTTGGCATTTGTTTTTTAGGGATTGGCTAGCTTCACTTAGCATAATCTGCTCTAATGCCATCCATTTCCCTGCAAATTCTATGATTTTGTCATTTTTTAGTGCAGAGTAATACTCCATTTGTGTATAAATGCCACATATTTTTTATCCATTCGTCTATTAAAGGGCATCTAGGTTGGTTCCACAGTCTTGCTATTGTGAATTGTGCTGCTATGAACATCGATGTAGCAGTGTCCCTGTAGTATGCTCTTTTTAGGTCTTTAGGGAATAGACCAAGAAGGGGAATAGCTGGGTCAAATGGTAGTTCCTAAATGCAAGTTTTTGTGATCTTTCTGCTCTCAAATCATCTTTTGCGAGACCATGCCACCCGGAGAAGGGGCCCATCGGCCCGCCTGCGTGGTAGACAGACCACCCCACCTGGAGGAGGAGCCCAGCCTCCCACCTCCCACCTGTACCGTAAGCAGACCATGCAGCCCGGAGTGGGGGCACAGCCACCCGCCGTCGCGGTAGACAGACCACCCCAACTGGAGGAGGGGCCCAGCCGCCCGCCTGTGCAGTCACCTGACCAAGCTCTGGACAAACATAAGATTTCCCCAACACCCCCCACCTCATCAAACACCTTATGAGAAAAACTGATGGAACTCATCTTGGAAAATCCCACCAACCCTTAAAACCCACCAACCAGTGGGCGTGGCTACCAGCTCGGTTCTGCAGCGGATCAGGCACCTGGTTTACATCTCAGAGAATAAGAGAGGCCACAGGTGGAAGCTCAAGTCCTCTCACACTGACTACCACCACCACCTGAACCCAGAGACTCAAGCTAGGAATAGACAACACCACCAACTGGAAGTAAAGAAAACAGAGTTCTGAGAGACATTTTTTTTCTTTCTTTTTTCTCTTCTCTCTCTCTTTTCATCCATTCATCCAGTCTCCTCTACCCTTCCCCCTCTGGTCCTCGCAACCTCAACATATGTGAAACCAAGAATTGTGCATGAAAAAGGTCTTTAACAACTGAATCACCAGAATAATATAATACAGAGGAATTGCATATGCCCCACCTCCCTCCCCCCTTTTTATTTCTTTTCTTTTTTCTCTTATTTTCTTTTTCCTGCTCTCTTTTTTCTCTTTCTTTCCTTGTTATTTGTTTTTCTCCTTTTTACTCCCTCTATCCCACTTGCAACCCCCTAAATTTTACTATTCATAAGAAGGGTAATCTTATAAATACAGATAGGAATTTGAATCTATACATTCTTCCATAAATTACCCATCTATTGGTTAGGGCTTTCCAAAGTTACTAAGTTAGATTAACCCTATACCCTCACTCCTTTCCCCCTAAACATAACATCATACACCTGAAATTCAGTTTTCTTCAAGCACCAGAAACGGTACGCCTTTCATGAAACTAACGACTATATTTGTAAACGATAATTGAAACCAACATTTGTAGACATAGAGTCTAGTTATAAATGTAGTGATAAGGAAAACGTGTGCTTAGATGATGTACTATTGATATTGAGAACTGTTAACATTGTCTTTTTCCACAAAAGGGAGACTTTGCAACTATACAAGAGCAATATAAATATACAGGGGGAAAATCAATAACACAATAGTTTCACAAAGAAAGAAACATGAGCAGTATGAAAAGACAAGGAAAGAAAGGACCACAAGCAATGCAGGTCAACTCAACTTTAGAAGAGGTAATATCTGCAGCAGATGGAATGTCAGATAAAGAATACAGGATATACATGCTTCAGATGATCTGGAGTCTCAAGGAAGACATTAGACAGCAAAATCAGACAATGAAAGATCACTTTGACAATGAATTACATAAACAAAACCAAGAAGCAAAAGATCAAATATACAGGGAGATAGAGGTTATAAAAAACAAACAAACAGAAATCCTAGAAATGCAGTAAGCAATAAACCAAATTAAAAACTCAAATTGAGAGTACTACCAGCAGAGTAGAACACTTAGAAGATAGAACATCAGACAATGAAGACAAAGTATTTCAACTTGAAAAGAACATAGACAGCTCAGCGAGAATGTTAAGAAACCATGAGCAGAACATCCAAGAAATATGGGATAACATAAAGAGACCAAACTTAAGAGTTATTGGGATACAGGAAGGTATAGAGGTCCAAACCAAAGGAATGAGCAATCTGTTCAATGAAATAATACGAGAAAACTTCCCAGACTTGAAGAATGAAACAGAATCCCAAATCCTAGAAGCCTACAGGACGCCGAATGTGCAAAATCATAAGAGACCCACACCTAGACACATTATAATGAAGATGCCCAACATACAGAATATGGAGAGAATTTTAAAAGCTACAAGAGAAAGGAAGCAGATTACATTTAGGGGTAAGCCAATCAGGATAACAGCTGGTCTTTCAACACAGACACTGAAAGCTAGAAGATCCTGGAATAACATATTTCAAACACTGAAAGAAAATGGGTTCCAACCAAGAATCGTGTATCCAGTGAAATTAAGCTTCAGGATGGAAGATGAAATTAAAACCTTCCACGATAAACAAAAGTTAAAAGAATTTTCAGCTAGAAAACCAGCTCTTCAAAACATCCTTGGCAAAACATTACATGATGAGGAAATGAAAAATAACAATGAAAACCAACAGTGGGAGGTAGTACAGTAAAGGGAAAAAATAATCAAAGAGGAAAAACAAACCATGTTAAGTAACATAAATAAACAAATATGGCTAGAAGTACAAACCATATCTCAATAGTAACCCTAAATGTTAATGGCTTAAACTCACCAATCAAGAGACATAGGCTAGTAGACTGAATTTAAAAAAAAAAAAAAGATCCAACAATATGCTGCCTACAGGAGACTCATCTGATAGGAAAAGACATACACAGACTGAAGGTAAAAGGTTGGGAAAAATCATACCACTCACAATTGTTAGAGAGTGTGAAAATAGTTAACATGATTTGTGAAAACTGGTAATTGCCTTACAATTTAAATGTTTTTCACATGGAAACAAAGTTATACAACATAACTTTAGTAGTTGGAAAATTAATTAAGTTTTTGTTATTAAGTATAGAGAGTTGGAGTAATCCATCAGGTCTTTACATAATAGAAGATATTTCAAAAAAATCAAAATATTTTCCAAACTGAGTAGATTACAATTTAAGAAAGCAAGCTATCTGACTTTCAGAGTGTTCAAACAGAAGCTGAATCAAATTCTGATAGAGAATTACATACAAAATGATTTGTATTTGGATAGTGCTTAGCCTGAATCACTCTAAAAATCATTCTACTTTATAAATTCTATAATTATGACAGACCCACATGAAGGAACCACTACAAGATTTATTATAATAAGCCTAGAACTGAGTTATTAAATGCATGCCATTAAATTTATCATATCCTATTAGGAATGACAAAACCAAAAAGAGGGAGAACTTCCAAATTCATTCTATGAGGCCAATATCACCCTGATTCCCAAACCAGATAAAGACACCTCAAAGAAAGAAAACTACAGACCAATATCCCTAATGAATTTAGATGCAAAAATCCTCAATAAAATTCTGGCAAATCGGATACAAAAACATATCAAAAAGTTCGTGCACCATGATCAAGTAGGATTCATCCCTGGGATGCAAGGCTGGTTCAATATACGGAAATCAATAAATGTTATTCACCACATCAATAGACTTAAAGATAAGAACCATATGATCATGTCAATAGACGCAGAAAAAGCATTCGACAAAGTACAGCATCCCTTTATGTTCAAAACACTAGAAAAACTAGGGATAACAGGAACTTACCTCAACATTATAAAAGCTATATATGCTAAGCCTCAGGCTAGCATCATTCTAAATGGAGAAAAACTGAAGGCATTCCCTCTAAAATCTGGAACAAGACAGGGATGCCCTCTATCACCACTTCTATTCAATATAGTTCTCGAAATACTGGCCAGAGCAATTAGACAGTCAAAAGAAATTAAAGGCATTAAGATAGGAAAAGAAGAACTTAAATTATCACTATTTGTGGATGATATGATCCTATACCTAGAAGACACAAAAGGGTCTACAAAGAAACTACTAGAGCTAATAAATGAATTCAGCAAAGTGGCAGGATATAAAATCAATATGCATAAATCAAAGGCATTCCTGTATATCAGCAACAAATCTTCTGAAACGGAAATGAGGAAAACCACCCCATTCACGATATCTTCAAAAAAAATAAAATACTTGGGAATCAACCTAACAAAAGAGGTGAAAGATTTATACAATGAAAACTACAGAACCCTAAAGAGAGAAATAGAAGAAGATCTTAGAAGATGGAAAAATATACCCTGTTCATGGATAGGCAGAACTAACATCATCAAAATGGCGATATTACCAAAAGTTCGCTATAGGTTTAATGCAATGCCAATCAAAATCCCAACGGCATTTCTTGTAGAAATAGATAAAGCAATCATGAAATTCATATGGAAAAATAAAAGATCCAGAATAGCAAAAGCAATTCTAAGCAGGAAGTGTGAATCAGGCGGTATAGCGATACCAGATTTCAAACTATATTACAGAGCAATAGTAACAAAAACAGCATGGTACTGGTACCAAAACATGTGGGTGGACCAATGGTACAGAATAGAGGACACAGAGATCAATCCACAAAATTACAACTATTTTGTATTTGATAAAGGGGCTAAAAGCATGCAATGGAGGAAGGATAGCATCTTCAACAAATGGTGCTGGGAAAACTGGAAATCTATATGCAACAAAATGAAACTGAATCCCTTTCTCTCGCCATGCACAAAAGTTAACTTAAAATGGATCAAGGAGTTTGATATCAAATCAGAGACACGCCGTCTGATAGAAGAAAAAGTTGGCTCCGATCTACATATTGTGGGGTCGGGCTCCAAATTCCTTAATAGGACACCCATAGCACAAGAGTTAATAACAAGAATTAACAAATAGGACCTACTTAAACTAAAAAGTTTTTTCTCAGCAAGAGAAACAATAAGAGAGGTAAATAGGGAGCCTACATCCTGGGAACAAATCTTTACTCCTCACACTTCAGATAGAGCCCTAATATCCAGAGTATACAAAGAACTCAAAAAATTAAACAATAAGAAAACAAATAACCCAATCAACAAATGGGCCAAGGACCTGAATAGACACTTCTCAGAGGAGGACATACAATCAATCAACAAGTACATGAAAAAATGCTCACCATCTCTAGCAGTCAGAGAAATGCAAATCAAAACCACCCTAAGATACCATCTCACTCCAGTAAGATTGGCAGCCATTATGAAGTCAAACAATAACAAGTGCTGGTGAGGATGTGGGGAAAAGGGTACACTTGTACATTGCTGGTGGGACTGCAAATTGGTGCGGCCAATTTGGAAAGCAGTATGGAGATTCCTTGGAAAGCTGGGAATGGAACCACCATTTGACCCAGCTATTGCCCTTCTTGGACTATTCCCTAAAGACCTTAAAAGAGCGATAAAAAGGGATACTGCTACATCGATGTTCATAGCAGCACAATTCACAATAGCTAGACTGTGGAACCAACCTAGATGCCCTTCAATAGATAAATGGATTAAAAAAAATATGGCATTTATACACAATGGAGTATTACTCTGCATTAAAAAATGACAAAATCATGGAATTTGCAGGGAAATGGATGGCATTAGAGCAGATTATGCTAAGTGAAGCTAGCCAATCCCTAAAAAACAAATGCCAAATGTCTTCTTTGATATAAGGAGAACAACTAAGAACAGAGCAGGGAGGAAGAGCATGAGAAGAAGATTAACATTAAACAGGGATGAGAGGTGGGAGGGAAAGGGAGAGAGAAGGGAAATTGCATGGAAATGGAAGGAGACCCTCATTGTTATTCAAAATTACATATAAGAGGAAGTGAGGGGAAAGGGAAAAAAACAAGGGGGAGAAATGAATTACAGTAGATAGGGTAGAGAGAGAAGATGGGAGGGGAGGGGAGGTGAGGGGGGATAGTAGAGGATAGGAAAGGCAACAGAACACAACAGACACTAGTATGGCAGTATGTAAAAAAGTGGATGTGTAACCAATGTGATTCTGCAATCTGTATACGGGGTAAAAATGGGAGTTCACAACCCACTTGAATCAAATATATGAAATATGATATGTCAAGAACTATGTAATTTTTTAACAATAATAAAAATTTTTAAAAAATCATCTTTTGCTAAATGTTGAGTTTTAATGCCCACTACTTAACAATTCAAGTTTAAAGACAGAACATAAGCTTCTAACTCAGCAACTGAAATAATGAGTATAAAATTAATTTATTAATAATTAAGGATTATCTAAAATGCAAGTATATGTGGATATACTGAGATTTCTAAGAGTTCTCAAAAGAAACTTAAGTCTCTTACAGTAATCATTAGTCCACGATCATCATGAATGCTTCAGCTAATTTTAACAAGGTGTACTCTCAGTGAATTACATAAACTTAAATGACTTATTTCAATTTGCTCTATTTTCAAAACACACTTAAGTACTGATTTGTACAAAGCACTGGGCTATTTGCTGGTGGGAGGTGAGAGGGGGACCACAGAAAACAATGTTTTCTCCATAATGATTTCTGCTGTGTGGAACTTAAAGGACAATGTGATAGAGAGAGAGACCTACAGAAGATGAAATGAATATCGGTAACTTTGTTACAAGATTATTTCTCCAAGTGCCAAGAGGAACTTATAGGTAAAGTGTCAGAGTTCAGAAAAGAAAACATTTCTAATCACAGCAGGGGTGGGCATGGGATGGGGAATGAAAAGCCTCCTGGAGAAGGTGAGCCCTGATGACCAGTCCAGCAGAGACCACATGGTCAGAGTGCAGAGGTCACAAAGTGTCTCCTGGGCTGGAGCTTGTAATGTGGGATATGATTTTGGAGGAGGAGGAGGAGGAGGTTGAAACAAATAGTAAAGGCTTTGCAGCCAGGCTAAGAAGGCTGGATTTCCTCTATAAGCCATGAAAACCCAAAAGTTATAAAGCAAAGTGATAAAGTTAAAAAATTAACATGGAAAAAGTATAATACAGGAGAAATTACTTCCCTCTCTAAGCTCAGACTTTTTTTTTCCTTCCTATAAATGGAGATAACTAAAAATGATGACCCCACAGAATTTCTGTGAGTTTTAAACGGATATATAAGGAATGCATCAGTGCTGTATACACTTTACAATGGGATAAGTAAAAGACATAAAATGAAAAATATGTGTTCGTGTACATAATCCAGGTAAGAATTAATGGGAACCTGAAGCAGGGTAGGTAGTGTCATTTGGGATTTGAATCAAAGACCAAATACAGGAGAAACTGCAGTGGAAGATCTGAGAGACTGAGCAGCTAATGCAACCGGGAGGAGGTACAGGGAATCGTACGACCAAGATATCCTAAAATTGTATGACAACAAGAATGAAAGCACAGAAAGAAGAGCAGGCTGCTGGTTCACTGGTTCCTTCATTGATTCAACAAATAACAATCTCCATGTAGAGGCACCACTCCAGGTTTGAGGAGTACTGCACAGACATGCAAAGAGCCTTCCTCAGGGAACCTGAACTCTGTGAAGGGAGACAGACAAATTTAAAAAATAAACATATGGTATGTCAGGGAAGTTTTATGGAGGAAAAACATCAGGGGATGGGTGTTAAAGAAAAATTATTAACTAACACTTGCTAAGGCATAGTAAGGCAGAGTTTGTTGAGAACCATGGTGACAGGTAGAGGGACTGCTGCAATGGGATTTTGCAATAGAGGAGAGAGATTGGGCTCAACTCAGAATACAGATGAACAAGTGGAAATCTGTAGCCACGGAACAGGGTGGGAGGGTCCATGGGTGGAAAATTACTAAGAGGAAACATGAAGGGAAAAGGGGATTCTGGCTAACCTGACTTAAGAGGATTCTTGCTGAAGGCAGGTCAAAGTGATAGATCCAACATCACCCGAGAGATGGTGGGGAATGAGAAACCTGAACAGATCCTGAGAATGAGGGGTTCTTCCTAAACTGACTTAGCAGGTCTTGATAAAACTATGTTCCAAAGAAGTACACAGATGGCCCAGGAGGCTGACTAAAGTTTGATCAAGCAAAGACTTTGTCAGGGCTTAGGGAATGCTGGATGGGGTGAGGATTGCTATTTTACATAGGTTGATCAAGAAAGGTCTTTCTGCAAAGGAAATATTTGCCTAAAGACCTGAGCAGGCCTGGGATATCTGGAGCAAGCATATTTCAGGTAAAAAGAAAATAAAATTGCAAAACACCAGGGAAGAATAAAGAAGCCAGCAGGGAAGAGTTCTCTGAAGAAGGAGGACTTGATACTTGATATCAAGCAGGTAATGGGAGAGGAAGGAAATCTTATAAGGCCTTTTGTGGTTTTTTGTCCTTTATTCTCAAAGAGATGGGGAGTCACTGAGAGTTTTAAGCTGGAGACAGGACAGGATCAGACTTCAAAAGCTTCACTCTGGCTGCTGTGTGGAGAACAGACAACAGGACAGGCACAGTGGGGAGCTGGGTATTCACTGGGATGCTTTGCAGTAATCTAAAAAGGGGTGGGGGTGATAGTGGCTTGAACTAGACTCTAGGTTGACTCTAGGTAAGGGAGCTGGGAACTGAAGCAAGTACCTGAAGGAAGGCTTTTTACTGAGTACCTTTTGAATGTGAACCATGTGAACGTAGTGGCTAGACATAAAAGTTAAAGTTGTACAAAAACCATATGCTCTACATTACACTGGTTTCCATTTCTTCAGCTTCACATCTTCAATCTTCAAAGCAAAACAAGTAAGGGTGCTTAAAGTATAAGTTTTCATAGTATTAAAGAAAAACTAGAGCCAGACAGTAGTTGGAGTAGTAAAAACAGATTTTATTGAGGAACGAGTATAATAGGGGGAAAGAGACTTCAGTTTAGAACTGAGCTTAATTCCAAATATAGCATGGACGAGTGGCTATTTATAGCTAAGGACCATGGCAAGGTTCTGTGGACAAAAATACTAACAGGAAACACCAGAGGTGGGGAATATTCTGGTAAAATAAAAAAAAAAAAAAAAGCAGGTCAAGATAATCAATTAACATCTAGGGGATGTTAACTGGGATTTTGCAGTACAGGAGAGAGACCTCAGATAAAGAGGGTGATCAGATATTAATGGTAGGAGAGCCTCACTAAACTAACTGAAAAGGATTCTGTTGAAACTAGGTTATATAAAGACAAACACTGAAGCCTCAAAGTCAAGGCTCATTCAAGAAAAGGGCTCACAGGAACCTGACTAAAGACACCGAGAGTCTTTTTTGTCAGTGTACACATGAAAATTTCTGTTAACCAATGATATTTTTTGTTTCCTAAGATACAAAAAGGATGTATATTTGAAAATAACTTCTTTGATAAAAGTTTCCCTATGGTTTTTATAATAATTAAACATACATATGAATAATCAAACTCTGTAGAGTTATAATAATCTCCAAATTACACCCTTTTATTTATCATGCCTATCTAAAAAGGGGATTCATATAGTATGATATTTCATATTTTCAAGCATGTAATCTAGTTCAATAAATATTATTATTATGCTACTGAAATCTTTCAATCAAAATAAACTTAAACATGAACTTCCACATTTATACAACTTATTATAAATTGTCATTTGAAATAAATTACCATTATTCAAAGCCTTCATGT
Source organism: Marmota flaviventris (assembly GCF_047511675.1). NCBI lineage: Eukaryota > Metazoa > Chordata > Mammalia > Rodentia > Sciuridae > Marmota > Marmota flaviventris. The sequence continues at coordinate 51,325,015 of NC_092499.1, read as the reverse complement.
TGGTATAAATATTGGAAATTGAAAAAATGTTGAAACCTTGCAACTACATGCATTTTAAAAAAGGCAATAATTTGCTCTCTTCAGCACCTAACCATAATTTAAATCTCTTTCACCAGCACACTCCAAAGATTTTACTCATTTTTGCAAAGATTTCACATGTGAAGTAAATCCACTATTAATTTGAAAAGATCATATATAGAGAGAAATAAAGATACAAATAGATCAAGATAAATATGTAAACTTCAAAAAATTTGTGATAATTTTAAGACTTGAAAGCCTACTTATTATCAATTATTTAGAATGATTCATAGCCATTTGTTATAATGTATATACTTCAATCTGCAACGAAAAATGTCACAATTATTTAAAGCCTTTAATTGACAAATCAATTAACCCATAATGAATAGCAAGTGAGATCAATTATAAGTACACATCATAAGAATCATGGATCTTTTAATAGAGATGTTTTTAAAAACCTTCAATAGGATTTCATTACTCAATTAGCTAATGTGGTTCAAGTGTGGCAATGACATAGGACCAATAAAACAATGTCCAAATTAGTGCATTAGAATATTGTTCTGTGAACACTAACTTCCTAAAACAACTATTTATATTATTCAAAACCAGTAATACTGAAATTTCTTGGCCTCAGAATCCTTTAATCCTCTTAAAAATTATGAACAGCCTCAAAGACATATTGTTTATGTGAGATCTATCTATAGATTATTACTATATTTGATATTAAAACTAAAGAAATATCTAAATATGTACTTATTTAATCCCATACAAAAGTATGAAGACTTTAAAATAATTTTTTGATGTCTACATAGTGGGCATTTTACCTGTTCATCAAATGCCCCAAACCCATATTCTAACAGTACCCTTATGGGTCCTAATCAATACAATCTTAATGGACTTCAAAATGATTAAAACCCAACAAAAAAACAACTGAATTAACAACTATGACAAGTATTCATTCTAAAATTAGAATATAGGCCTTTAAAGAGCATAAATCTCTTTTCTTGACTGAAGAATCTCAGGTACCAGAGCAGAGCCTAATATATAATGGTATGCAATAAATATGTGTAGAGTAAATGAACAGATAAAATAAGTTATCTTAGTGACATATGTAACCAAAATTCACCAATGTGAGTTATTGGTTCACATTTTCTGATTGAGACAAAAGTGGTCAGGTTTCCTAGTTTGGAAAAGCTAGATGCTACATGGTCAAATGTAACAAACTACTAAATAAGAGCAGTTTCCCTAAATCTAGATTGCTATTATTCTGAAATACAGAAAGTCATTAAAATTATTTCTCTTTCCTTTGGGAGAATGTAAAGTTTTTTAAAATCTATCATTAGAGTAAACAAATAAAATATGTGTGATGGCTAATATAAAACTTTTATGTGTCAATTTGTCAGGGCTAAAGGATACCCAAATAAATGGTAAAACATTATTTTGGGGTTGTCTATGAGGGTGTTTGTAGACGAGATTAGCACTTAAATCAATCACTGAGTAAAAATCTTTTCTCACCAATGTGGATTTGCTCTCTGCTTGAGCTGAGGCATGCATCTTCTCCTGCCCTTGGACACTGGCACTGCTGGTCACAGGCTTTGGGCTCAGATCAGGGCTTACAACATCACTTCCACACCCCAATTTGTAGGCCTCTGAACTCAGACTGAATTACACTAGCAACTTTCTTGGTTCTCCAGCTTTCAGGCAGACCATGGGATTTCTCAGCCTCCATAACCATATGAACAAATTTCTATAATAAATCTCTCATTTATCTGTTATCTACATTTATCTCTTGACTTTTTTCCTTAATGATGGGGATATGTTCTGAAAAATTGGTCATTAAGTAACTTCATTGTGTGGACATCATAGAATGTACTTACATAAACAGAGACATGACATATGACATAAACATATGACATCACTGGGTAAAACACTCCTATGAGGCCACCTTCACGTATACAGTTTGTCACAGATCAAAATGTTGTTATATAGCACATGATTATACATGCATACATATCCTACCTAATGTTTCTGCTTCTCTGGAGAACTCTAATATAGTATGCTCCTCCTGTTTTTCAACAGTGGTAATAATAATGAATTCGCCTAAAAAAATTTTAAGTTAACAATATACTGTCATTATAAGAATGAGCTTTGTTTCAATCAAAGTAAAACAAAAAGCATTTCCTATTTACAAAGGAACTGGTTAAAAGCAGCATTTAAATAATAAATTCACTGTGGCCTTAACAACCTAAGATCTTATCCTTGATCTGGTTGTAATCAGTTTACTTAATTTTTCACTTTCTGATAATTGTAAATCATCTCTTTTTCATTCATTGTCCTCTCCTTCCCAACCCCTATCCTCTTTTTATTTTCCTACACTGGGATAATTTATTGCAAGAAAACAATTCTAGTTGTTCTAAGCCAAAATATAAACCTATTAATAGGATGATAAGTTATTAGATTTCCTGTAATACCCAGGAAGGGTAACAATAAGGACAGTTCTGGAGATCTCAAACACAAAGATCAGGGACTTCATTGAGAGCAGTGCCATAGATTCAACCCAGTTCTTAAGCTTCTAGTTCTCTATGTGTCTCAATTCTAAATATCAAATTCTCAAAAGAATCTAATTGATCAAGGTTAGATGAGCTATCCTCTCCTGGGTAAATCAGTTACACACAGAAAGTTGTGATCACAGTACAGACATGGTCACTGTATGTGTTCAACATTATTCCAGTCAATGGGTAACACTTCCAAGAGGGACAGCTAAAATCAACAACAAAACAATTATATCCATTTGAGACAACCTAAATCTGATATAATTTCTAGAATTAGGTTAATGGTAAAATCAAAGTAAATTCCTAAAGTGAGGCACCATGGCACACACCTGTAATCCCAGCAATTCCAAATGCTGAGACAGGAGGATCACAAGTTCAAAGCCAGCCTGAACAACTTATCAAGGCCCTTAGCAACTTAGTGAGACCCTGTCTCAAAATAAAAATAAAAAGCACTAGGGATGTGGCTTAGTGGTTAAACACCCCTGGATTCAATCCCCAGTACCAAAAAAATTAAATTTCAGAAAAAAAAACAAATTATCTCTGGTTGAAATGCACATAATTCAAAGTGATAAGTTCCAACAAAGAAATCATAATAAAAATATAAAGCATTATTAATATCATTTATAAATAAAAGAAAGTCAACATAACTATAGTTTGATAAAATAACAAGCCCCTGAAGTTGGAAGGATAGATTAAATAATTCAAAATATCTTAAGTAAGCTTTAGGGTTGTATAATTCCTATACCTGAATCCAACTGTCATGGAATTAGTTGAGAAAGTATTCGTATCTACCCACAAAATGGCCTCCTATAGAAAGAACAAAATAAATTTCTTGCCATCATCACATCCATATAAACTTCAATACTGATGACGATCTAAACCAAAAGCCCTCTCCTGTAAATGAGGTTGTGAGACCACATCTGCACTAGATCAACTCCTTAAACTACATAATCCAGGCTTCAAGAATTAAGAATTGTCATTTTGGAAGTTCAAAGACAAAAAAAAAACTTACAGAATATGGAATATAAGAAGTTCTGGGGACTGGGGTTGTAGCTCAGCGGTAGAGCACTCGCCTCGCACATGTGAGACCCTGGGTTCTATCCTCAGCACCACATAAAAATAAACAAACAAAATAAAGATACTGTGTCCATGTATAACTAAAAATTTTTTTTAAAAAAAAGAAGTTCTGAATCACTAAGATGTGTGGTGAGAAGAAACAAGACAGAAGCATGTGCTCATGATTTAACAGAAATAACTGTGCTCTGAGATGAGTTAAGCAGGAGACACAAAAGAACAAAAGTGAAGTGGTATTGTTTTAATTTCTTCATTCTTTCATTAGATAGATATGGACAATCAGACCAGTATCACGTGACTTCATCAGCTGTGCAGAACTTATTCCCTTTGATTCCATGGCCAACCAGAATCCCCAGCAACCGAGTGAAGTCTAAGGAACAATTCAGAGCTCCTCTACACAAGTCTTTCATGTGGATAATTTCTTAATCTTCAATTTTAAAGGGCTTGTAAATGACAGGGAATAAAATTAAATTTCTGAGACCAAACTGAAGATTTTTGCCATAAATTCAAGAGTTCCATAGAGAAGAAGGATACCAAAGGAACAATGCTGATCTCCGAGATTTTCAAATTAACTACCTCAAACTGAATTTTTATGATTGGTAATTACATTCTTTCTTTCAAAACTAAATTCAGAACTTAATCTGTTTTGATGGAGCTCAGAAATGTCAATAATATCACCTAAATTTGTAAGTCTTGGCTAAAGTGAAACATTTTAATTTAAAGCCTAATCCTTTTTACTAAGTAAGTAATTCTCAAAGGGCTCTCCATAGGCAAGTGAGGCACTGCTGAAGATTTCACCAATCCAAACTGAAATAAGATATGCAGCAAGTATTTCATAAAGCTTTAGTTTCATTCAGTTAATTTTTATGTTGAAGGTAAAATTACATTATAATTAAGTTTTGGAATAATGTAATTATCATTTACTAAATGACATATACTAAATGCTATATACTAAATAGTATGTATGTATGATTAAAATATGACCCACAAGGTGCAGTGCTCCAGAGGCTGAGGCAGGAGGATCACAAGTTCCAGGTCAATCTCAGCAACTTTGTAAGACCCTGTCTCAAAGTAAAAAATAAAAAGGACTGGCGAAATGGCTTAGTGGTAAAGTATCCTTGGGTTCCATCAATCCTAAAAAAAACAAATTCTGAATGTTTTCTCTGATATAAGGTGACTGACCCATAATGGGGTAGGGAAGGGGATCATGGGAGGAATAGATGAACTCTAGATAGGGCAGAGGGGTGGGAGGGAAAAGGGGGCAGAGGGTTAGCAATGATGGTGGAATGTGATAGACATCATTATCCAAAGTACATGTATGAAGACATGAATTGGTGTGAACATACTTTATATACAAACAGAGATATGAAAAATTATGCTCTATATGTGTAATGAGAATTGTAATGCATTCCACTGTCATGTATTTAAAAAATAAACTCAATTTTTTAAAGAAAAAATACCTCTAAAATATCCACTAATTTAAAAAAAAAATTCAGTAAAACAAGTCTATCAGTCTGGGTTCAGTTAGGAGGAAATACCAGCCATTTGGACATAGAATTTTGCACAAAGAACTGGTAGCTGGAAGGATAGAGGAAAGCTTTGAAATATCACATAAATAACAACTGCAAGAAGTCACTGGAGGGTAGAGCAGGGAAAGCAATGGAAGGTTGTTAGACCTTGGAAAGGTAAGCTCCATATAGCTGCCCATGCCATAATCTCAGCTACTTAGAAGGTTGAGGTAGAAGGATCACAAAGTTGAGGCCAGTCTAGGCAACTTAGCAAGATCCTGTCTCAAAATAAAAAGTTAAAAGGGCTGGAGATGTAGCTCAGTAGCAGAACAACCCTGGGTTTAATTCCTAGCACCATGGGGCAAGGATTTAGAAAGGTGCATCCCCAAACCTCTAAAGAGGGAATACTGCTCTTCCGGTGCTTACGTTGGGGACCAAAGACCATTGCACATCATGAATCTTTTCTTGCAATTGTTGGAAAATTAGTGCACCATGTTCAGATACAGGAAGGAACCATGGGTGCCTGATGAAGCGACATAGCCAGGCTGATGTTCACAGGAACAGAAGAAAGGCAGGAAGAAAGTTGGAAGCCCACAAGAAGAAGCAAGTTCCCTCTCCAGTCTCCCATACCCCTCTTACACCCCCTACTTAGCAGAGTCCTATACCAGGAGTTCACTTTGATGCACTTATTTTTTATGCTTTGAACATAACCCTTGCTGCTCTGCCACCACAGCTCATTTTAAAACTGACATGGTTTTTATTTTCTGGATTTTTTTTTCTTTCTCTTCTCCCTCTCTCCCTCCTTAACTGAGTACAAATACCAGAAAAATAAAGTAATTCAGAACTCAGAACTGGCCTAGTACCAAAAGATCTACGAAAGGGCTCTCAAAGCCACAAGTGAATTATGACCTCTGACAAGGCATACTTGAAATGTAGGCTCTCTTTTTTAATTTATATATGACAGCAGAATGCATTACAATTCTTATTACATATATACAGCACAGTTTTTCATATCTCTGGTTGTATGCATAGTATATTCACACTAATTCGTGTCTTCATACTTGTACTTTGAATAATAATGATCATCACATTCCACCATCATTAATTCCTCCCTGCCACCTCCCTTCCCCTCCAACCCTTCTGCCCTATCTAGAGTTTATCTATTCCTCCCATGTTCCCTCTCCCTATCCCACTATGAATCAGCCTCCTTATATCAAATAAAACATTCGGCATTTGATTTTTTGGGATTGGCTAACTTCACTTAGCATTATCTTCTCTAACTCCATCCATTTATCTGCAAATGCCATGATTTTATTCTCTTTTATTGCTGAGTAATATTCCATGTGTATATATGCCACTTTTTTATCCATTCATCTATTGAAGGGCTTCTAGTTTGGTTCCACAGTTTAGCTATTATGAATTGTGCTACTATAAACATTGATGTAGCTGGGTCCCTGTAGTATGCTGTTTTTAAGTCCTTTGGGTATAGTCTGAGGAGAGGGACAGCTAAGTCAAATGATGGTTCCATTCCCAATTCTTCAAGAAATCTCCTTACTGCTTTCCATATTGGCTGCACCAATTTGCAGTCCCACAAGCAGTGTATGAGTGTATCTTTCTCCACATCCTCACCAAAACTTATTGTTGTTTGTCTTCATAATAGCTGCCATTTTGACTAGAGTGAGATGAAATCTTAGAGTTGTTTTGATTTGCATTTCTCTAATTGCTAGTGATTATAAACTTTTTTTCATGTGTTTGTTGATTAATTGTACATCATCTTCTCAGAAGTGTCTCTTCAAGTCCTTGACCCATTTATTGATTGGGTTATTTGTTTTTTTCAGTGCTTAGCTTTTTGAGTTCTTTATATACCCTAGAGATTAGTGATCTATCTGATGTGTGAGGGGTAAAGATTTGCTCCCAAGATGTAGGTTCTCTATTTACCTCACAGATTGTTTCTTTTGCTGAGAAGAAACTTTTTAGTTTGAGTCCATCCCATTTGTTGATTCTTGGTTTTAATTCTTGTGCCATAGGAGTCTTATTAAGGAAGTTGAATCCTACTCCCACATGATGGAGATTAGGGCCTACTTTTTCTTCTATTAGACACAGGGTTTCTGGTTGTATTCCTAAGTCCTTGATCCATTTTTAGTTGAGTTTTGTGCATGATGAGAGAGATAAGGGTTTAATTTCATTTTGTTGCATATGGATTTCCAGTTTTCCCAGCACCATTTGTTGAAGAGGCTATCTTTTCTCCAGTGCATGTTCTTGGCACCTTTGTCTAATATAAGGTAATTGTAGTTTTATGGGTTAGTCTCTGTGTCCTCTATTCTGTACCATTGGTCTACCAGTCTGTTTTGGTGTCAGTATCATGCTGTTTTTGTTACTATTGCTCTGTAGTATAGTTTAAAGTCTGGTATAGTGATGCCACCTGCTTCACTCTTCCTGCTAAGGATTGCTTTAGCTATTCTGGGTCTCTTATTTTTCCAGATGAATTCTATGATTGCTTTTTCTATTTTTATGAGGAATGTAATTGGAATTTTGATCAGAATTGCATTTAATCTTTATAGTGCTTTTGAAAGTATGGTCATTTTAATAATATTAATTCTGCCTATCCAAGAGCAAGGTAGATCTTTCCATCTTCTAAGGTCGTCTTTGATTTCTTTCTTTAGGGTTCTGTAATTTTCATTATATAGATCTTTTACCTCTTTAATTAAGTTGATTCCCAAGTATTATTTTTTGAGGCTTTGTCACTGATATACAGAAATGCCTTTGATTTATGGATGTTGATTTTATATCCTGCTACTTTGCTGAATTCATTTACTATTTCTGGAAGTTTTCTGGTGGAATTTTTAGGGTCTTCCAAGTTTAGAATCATATCATCAGCAAATAGTGCCAATTTGAGTTCTTCTTTTCCTATGTGTATCCCTTTAATTTCTTTCAGCTGTCTAATTGTTCTGGCCAGTGTTTCAAGAACTATATTGAATAGTAGTGAAAGAGGGCATCCCGGTCTTGTTACAGTTTTTAGAAGGAATGCCTTCAATTTTTCTCCATTTAGAATGATGTTGGCCTGGGGCTTAGCATAGATAGCCTTTATGATGTTGAGATATGTTTCTGTTATCCCTAGTGTTTTCTAGTGTTTTGAACATAAAGCAGTGCTATATTTTGTCAAATTCTTTTTCTGTGTCTATTGAGATGATCATATGATTCTTATCTTTAAGTCTACCAATATGATGAATTTCATTTATTGATTTCCATATATTGAACCAACCTTGCATCCCTGGGATGAATCCCACTTGATCATGGTGCACAATCTTTTCAATATGTTTTTGTATTTGATTTGCCAGAATTTTATTAATGTTCATTAGAGATATTGGTCTGGAGTTTTCTTTTTTTGATGTGTCTTTGCCTGATTTTGTAATCAGAGTGATGTTGGCCTCATAGAATAAGTTTGGAAGTGCTGCCTCTTTTTCTATTTCCTGAAATAAATTGGAGAGTATCGGTATTAGTTCTTTAAAGGACTTGTAGAACTCGGTTGTGTATCTGTCCAGTCCTGGGCTTTTCTTGGTTAGCAGACTTTTGATGGTGTCTGCTATTTTGTCACTTGAAATTGATCTGTTTAAATTCTGTATATCATCCTGATTCAATTTGGGCAAATTATATGACCTTAGAAATTTGTTAGCCTTTAATATTTTCTATTTTATTAGAGTACAGGTTTTCAAAATAATTTCTAATTATCTTCTGTATTTCTGTAGTGTCTGTTATGATATTTCCTTTTTAATCACATGTTAGTGATTTGAGTTTTCTCCCTCCTCTTATTAGCATGGCTAAGAGTCTGTCAATTTTATTTATTTTTTCAAAGAACCAACTTTTTGTTCTGTCAAATTTTTCCATTGTTTCAATTTCATTGATTTCAGTTATGATTTTAATTATTTCCTGTCTTCTCCAGTTTTTGGTGTTGATTTGTTCTTCTTTTTCTAGGACTTTGAGATGTAGTGTTAAGTCATTTATTTGTTGACTTTTTTTTCTTTTAAGGAATGAACTCCATGCAATAAACTTTCCTCCTAGAACTGCTTTCATAGTGTCCCAGAGATTTTGATATGTTGTATCTGTGTTCTCATTCACCTCTAAAAATTTTTTAATCTCCTCCTTGATGTCTTCTGTAACCCATTGTTCATTAAGTAGCATATTAGTTAGTCCCCAGGTGTTAGAGTGGATCTTATTTCTTATTTTATCATTGACTTCTAATTTCATTCTATTATGATCTGATAGAATGCAGGGTAGTATCTCTACTTTTTTATATTTGCTAAGAGTTGCTTTGTGGCATAGTATATGGTCTATTTTAGAGAAGGATCCATGTGCTGCTGAGAAGAAAGTATATTCTCTTGTTGAAGTTTCGAATATTCTATATATGTCAGTTAAGTCTAAGTTATTGATTGTATTATTGAGTTGTATAGTTTCTTTGTTCAGCTTTTGTTTGGAAGATCTATCTAGTGATGAAAGAGGTGTGTTAAAGTCACCCAAAATTATTGTGTTGTGGTCTATTTGACTCTAGAACTTGAAAAGAATTTGTTTGATGAACATAGCTGCTCCATTGTTTGGGGCATATATATTTATAATTGTTAAGTCTTGTTGGTGTATGGTTCCCTTGAGCAGTATGTATTGTCCTTCTTTATCCTTTTTGATTGACTTTAGTTTGAAGTCTACTTTATTTGATATGAGGATGGAAACCCCTGCTTGCTTCCACAGTCCATGTGAACTTTTTTTTTTTCCCAACCCTTCACCTTTAGTCTGTGAATGTCTTTTTCTATGAGATGAATCTCTTGGAGGCAGAATATTGTTGTGGTTTTTTTTTATCCAATCTGCTAGTCTATGTTTTTTGATTTAGGCCATTAACATTCAGGGTTATTATTAAGGCATGATTTGTATTCCCAACCATTTTTGTTTATTTTTGGTATTTAACATGACTTGGTTTTTCCTCTAATTCGATTTTCCTTTAGTATAATCCCTCCTTCTGCTGATTTTCATCATTGTTTTTTATTTCCTCTTCTTGGAATATTTTGCTGAAGATGTTCTGTAGTGCAGACTTTGTAGTTGTAAATTCTTTTAACTTTTGTTTATCATGGAAGGTTTTTATCTCATCATCAAATCTAAAACTTAGTTTTACTGGATATAAGATTCTTGGTTGGCATCCATTTTCTTTCAGAGCTTGGTATATGTTGTTCCACGATCTCCTCACTTTGAGGGTCTAGGTTGAAAAATCTGCTGAGATACGAATTGGTCTACCCCTGTAAGTGATCTGATTCCTCTCTCTTGCAGCTTTTAAGATTCTATTCTTATTCTGTATGCTAGGCATTTTCATTATAATGTGCCTTGGTGTAGATCTGTTGTAATTTTGTACATTTGCTGTCCTGTAAGCCTCTTGTATTTGGTTTTCCAATTCATTCTTCATGATTGGGAAATTTTCTGATATTATCTCATTGAAGAGATTGTTCATTCCTTTGGTTTGAAACTCTGTGCCTTCCTCTATCACAATAACTCTTAGATTTGGTCTTTTGATGCTGTCCCATAATTCTTGGATGTTCTGTTCATGGTTTCTAACTATCTTCACTGTGTGATCAACTTTATTTTCCAAATTGTATGCTTTGTCTTCATTATCTGATGTTCTTTCTTCCAAGAGATCTAGTCTGTTGGTTATGCTTTCTATTGAGTTTTTTATTTGATTTATTGCATCCTTCATTTCAAGGATTTATGACTAGTTTTTTTTCAGGGTCTCTATCTCTCTCTTGAAGTAATCTTTTGCTACCTGTATTTGCTCTCTTATTGTTGGAGTGATCAATTTTTGCTTGTATTTCCTCATTTAGGTCATTTTTTAATCCACAAATCATTTTAATTATGAACCTTCTGAACTCCTTCTCTGACATTTCATCAACTTTGCTGGTCATGGGTTCTGTTATTATAGTGTCCTGGTTTGTTTGGGGCATTTGTTTTTTCATGTTGTCTATGTGTCTTCCTTTCTTATACATGGATCTGAGATATTACAGTTTCTTCCCTATATTCTTGTAGTACCCATGCAGATTATCTGTAGCTCACCTTGATGTTGGGCTTCCAGACCCTGCAGGTGTCCCTCAATGGATGCTACTGCATCCTGGATCTGGGACCTGCATAAGTTGAAGTGGGTGGATCTGGGCCACTGGGCTTGGCCTCCCACGACAGTCTGCTGGTAGGAAGGGGCAGTCCTGTGCCAAAGGCTAGGCTCTAGTTGTCTCTGCCCCACCAGGGGAGGGATGAACTGAGCCTGGAACCAGCATGGGCTGGAGTGGCGGTCTGGGGTAGATCTGGGCTCCCAAGGTAGTCCGTTGGACAGAAGGGGCGGTCCTGCACCAAAGGCTAGGCTCTGGCGAGTGTCTGCCCCACTAGGAAAGGGGTGGACCCTGCCCGCTCTGTGCCTGGGCCCCACAGTGGTTGCTGTAGGTGGATCTGGGCTGCTGGGCTTCTTGAATCATCTCTTTAAAACTTCTGTTCCCCCTAATGAGCAGAATCACAAACGTAGGGACAGGAGTCCCCTGTGTTTCTCCTTTGCTAGCAAAGCAATAAGACTTCTTTTTTCCTTTTTTTCTCAAAACTGCATCCTCATTATTGGATTGGCACTGGAGACAGGGACTGAGCTTTCCATAACCATCCTACAGAAAGACACTAAGACATCATCAATGGGATCTGCATAGTCCCAACCCCAGGTTCAAGTATAGTAGAGCATAGGAACTAAATCACTTAATAGTTAACACACAAAGTTAATTTCACTTTTTATTAAAATTTTAGTTATCTAAAAAAAACTTAGTGATATAATTAATAGAAACTTTATAAGAATTCCAGTTTTTATCCTATTTTTTCTGTAATTAATCAAATAAAGATACCTGTGCACTTTGCCTTCTTACACTCAAATATAGTTGCATTTGATCCTCACAAAGCAAATTATTTGAAATAGTTATACTTCATTGTTGATAATTTTCCTTCTCACAAAACATAGTAACCAATAAAGGACATTGCTGTTCTGAACCTAATTCTAACAAACAGGAACTGTTAAAGAAGTGACAGAGACCAGGACAGGAAACAAACACCATGTCTCACCTCTGGGTTCTCGTAGCCAGGGTGGGAAATGCTGGGTTATTATCCAGGTTCCATCTGCCACTTCCAGAACACTTTTTGGGGGGGTACCAGGGATTGAACTCAGGAGTGCTCAACCACTGAAGCAGATCCCCAGCCCTATTTTGTATTTTATTAGAGACAGGGTCTCACTGAGTTGCTTAGTGCCTCGCTTTTGCTGAGGCTGGCTTTGAACTCACAATCCTCCTGCCTCAGCCTTCTGAGCCACTAGGATTACAGGCACATGCCACCACGCCCGGCCCAGAACTTTAAAAAATATATAAAAAATAAAAATACCCTTCAACAATGTCCTCTCTTCTGAAGTTCCCACCACGACATATAACCACTATTCTCTTCTTATCCTCATCACTGTGAATACCAACCTATACACCACCCCACCACATGCACTAAAACAGTTGGCAGCTGTCTCAGGATCCTCCTCCATGTCCAACAACCTGTCACTTTGTGGCTAATTTAACCATACACATAAAATTCCACTAAGTACTAACCGCACAGTTGTCTAACCAGACCCTACGGCAAACCTGGCCTCTTCTCCACTGCAGCAATACTCTCTCAGGATTATGGTCAAAACTTTGTCATCGTACAGAATTATGATGTTTCCAAAGTCTTGAAATCCAACAATAAGCTCCACCTAAATTCACTAATCATTTTGTAGAAAGGAGCATGAGGTTGGAGTTTTTTGTCTCACAAATTTGAAGAATGAAATCCACAGACACGGGGGTGACGGGGGTGACAGTAAAGAAACAGGATTTATTAGAATAATAGGAAAGGAAGGAAGGAAGGAAAGAAGGGAGGAAGGGAGGGAGGGAGGGAGGGAGGGGGGAGGGAGGAAGGAAAAAAGGAAAGAAAGAAAAGCTTTCAAAGGGGAAGGGTCCCAAGAAAGGGACCTGTTTTCTAGGGGGTTATATGTATCTACAGGGCTCCAGAAGCTAGCCCCATTCTCAATCCTGGGTAAGGCATTCAGGGTTCACTAGCTCTTCATGTGCTCTATGGTCCAATCAGGTAGCCATGGCCCCTCTTTTTGATGTGGGTGCAGGGTGCCAGACAGCACATGTCTCACTCTCAGTGCTTTCTGTTTACATGGAGTCAGTCTGGCCTCCTTAAGATCTGGCTTGTGACTATGTTTTCTCAGCGCTCCTGAATGGAAACCTGACCTTGAAGGAGCCCAAGTTTCCTGCCTGTCCATTTTAACTCTTTCTCCTGCCTCAATTTCATTCATCTCAAAGGTTACACCTCAGCAAACCTGCCTTTCTGACCACTTTCCCATTCCACCTGCCCCTTACTTTTAAGTATGTCTTCATAATTCAAGGGAGCACATATATTCAAAGAAATTGTGGTATGTCCCCCAATCCTACCCCTTGCCTCTACTCAACCTTCTCTCACATCTCCTCTGCTCTCTGTGCATGGGGCACTAATTCTTCATTCTTGACTTCTCTGATCTTCTGGCTTTTCCCCTAGTTTTCTTTCCACCTATTTGACCACCTGACTCCTCTCCCTACTCCTAAACACAGATGCTTCAAAAAGCTCTATCATGAATGGTTTTTCTCCTCTAACCCATAGCCTTCTTTTCAAATCTTCTTTTCCAATGCCATGACTCAATCAGTAGTTAACCAATATGGTTGTACATTAGAATCATTCTACAGAACTTTATAAACTATACAAATGTCAGAATCCCACCTTACACTAATCCAGTCAGCCAGACTGATGATCAAAATGTTTACCCTTAACCATTAAATCAGAATGCCTGGGGTCCACAGCATGTATTTTTTAAAGCTCTCCCAGGTACAACTACTGTGCAAATAGACTGAGAACTGCTGTTCTATGAAGATTAATTTAAAATTTATGGAGTCAGTTCTGACTTCTGATCCCAAGTCCACATTTCCAAATCTGTTGGACAGTATTTTCACTTTAAAAAATTCAAAATTAAACTAATTACCTATGCAAATCATATCATACATTATATTTCCCATGCAAACATATTCTTTCTCTTCTGCACTTTTTATCAATGGAACTGTCTTTCTTATCACCCAGGATGGGAACCTCAGAATAAATGTGACTCATCTCCCATCATTGCTGCCAACATTCAATTAGCAGCTAAGAACTATTGAGTCCAGCTGCCCATTTTATAACTGTCATACCAGTTCCTCTGATCCCACCATCACCAAGTTAGAGCAGTCCTTTGTCACTTCTCAACAGTTCTATCACATCAGTCTCCTATCTAATATGGTCTTAGTCCTCCAGAATCCAGGATCATCTGAAAGATGCTGGCATCTCTTTCATACAACAGAGCTCTCATGTGACCCCTGGGTCAAGGGCCTTCAGGGCAGTCTACCTTTTTTCTTTCTTTTTTTTTTTTCAGTACTGGGGATGAAACCTAGAGGTGCTTCACCCCTGAGCTATATCCCCAGCTCTTGAGCCTTTTTTATTTACTTTTTTTTTTTTTTTTTTGAGATAAGTTCTCACCAAGTTGCCCAGGGTGCCCTTGACCTTATGATCCTCCCATCTCCTGAGTCACTGGTATTACACGTGTGTGCCACCATGCCCAGCTAGGGCTCCCAAACACCTACAAAATGATATCCAAATGCCTTATTCTGGCATTCAAGGCCTTCCATCTGTATTTTCCTCTGCTTCGTTTTATTTGCTGTTCATTCTAACCAAATGCCTACTTCCTTGACTATGGAATACCTTTCTCTTTCTGAATGTTGAAAAACATTGACTTGAAATTGATGAATTAGTATATTGGTGAATGTACAAATATGTAACCACGAATTCCACTGTTATGTATAATTATATAATGCACCAATAAAAAAAAAAACAGAAAAGTTAATGAATTAGAAAAAACACTTACTCTTCTAAAGTCCAGTTTAAATTAGACTTCTTCCTGAATTCTCACAGACAAATCCCTCTAAATTCTCCTAATTCTAAAACCATTTTATCTATACTCTTGTGACATTTATTTCATATCTTGCATAATAATTGTATATGCTTCATCTCCAATAGATTAATGCCATCTTTGAACATAAGATTTATAGGATGCCCATGCAGTCACTACTCTCTGGTTGCTTGTTATTGGACTCCCACCCAACATTTTTCTGTGACATAAAGTCAGGTTTGTACATCTTCTATGCTAGAAGATGCTATTTCTTCAATAGTCAGCCATTTTTTGTGGAATAATTAAAAATATCTTCCTCATTTTGAATATCAATCCAGATATTTAGCAGATGTTAAAATGGCCATCTAAAAGTAGAAGTGTTTTTAATCTCATTAAGATTTCTCTTGGGAAAGGAGGGGGCATGGGGTTATAAATGATGGTGAAATGTGATGATCATTATTATCCAAAGTACATGTATGAAGACATGAATTGGTGTGAATATACTTTGTATACAACCAGAGATATGAAAAATTGTGCTCTATATGTGTAATAAGAATTGTAATGCATTCCACTGTCATATATAAATTAAAAAAATAAAAATAAGATTTATATTATGAGCCTAGTAGGGTCTGATGATACTTAAATATTTCTTCTAAAATAATTAATAAAGAAACTTGAATAATCACTATACCATAATTATCAAGAAATCAGATTTCAGACTCCAGAGTCAAAGATACTTAGGTTAAAATTCCAACTTTCCCATGTTCTTGTTCTGTGACCTAAACTTGAGGAAGTAACTTTGTCTAGCAGTAGATTCCTCATCTGTGAAAGTGACCATGGTTATAGTACTTAGTAGGACCCAGCTAACCAACTAATTGGGTAGTTAGAAAACTTAAATGGGATGATTCATGTAAAGAGGCCATCATCGTGATTCACATAGATGTTCTTAGGAATGTTAGCTCTTTCTAGTAGACACTGGCCACTCAGCATACATTCTGACTCCCCCTAATATGCTGAGGCTGGAAAGCCATAAACTATTTCTGAACTCCTTGTACCTAAGGCTGGCATGGCTTAGAACTGCAGTGGCAGTCTGGGACAGCAGCTGCAACAGAGGCTTCCTAACTTGGCAGGCTCTTTCTGCTCATAGCAGAGGCTCCAGTGCTCACAGCAGTTAGAGTATCTTTCCGACACCACAGCTTCCTGATTGTGGCAAAGGCATGACTACTTGACAAGTGTGGCTTTGGGAACCATTCTTGGAGGCTCAGCCTGGAATCTGTTAGCCATTCAATAATCTGTGATGAATCTCTGCTTAAACTAGAGTGAGTTTTATTCTCCACAGCTGAACACTGACCAAAAATAC
Organism: Marmota flaviventris; assembly: GCF_047511675.1. Taxonomy (NCBI): domain Eukaryota; kingdom Metazoa; phylum Chordata; class Mammalia; order Rodentia; family Sciuridae; genus Marmota; species Marmota flaviventris. The sequence continues at coordinate 51,308,476 of NC_092499.1, read as the reverse complement.
TATTGTTATTATCTCTTTTGAAGGAAATGCCCACCTGTAAAGAAAAAGATTTATGACCAAGATGAGAATTCAGAGGTAGATTTCACTCTGTATATTTGACTTGAAGCAACTGTAGGCAGCAGTAACACTAATCAATGAAGAATGGCAAGCAGTTGTCAGTAATGGAATTCGGTGAGCACCTAGGATACTGAAATTTGGTGTTGTATGTAATAATATATTGCTGGTGGGACTACGAATTGGTGCAATCGTTATGGAATGCAAAATGGAGATTCCTTAGAAAACTTGAAATAGAACCACCATTTGATCTGGTTATTCCACTCCTTGGTTTATACTCAAAGAACTTAAAATCAGCATACTACAATGATGCAACCACATCAATATTTATAGCAGCTCGATTCACAAAAGCTAAGCTATGCAACCAACCTAGCAGCCCTTCAACAGATGAATGGATAAAGAAAATGTGGTACATATACACAATGGAATAGTACTCAGCCATAAAGAAGAATGAAACTATGGCATTTGCCAGTAAATGAATAGAACTAGAGATCATGCTAAATGAAAAAAGTCAGTCCCAAAAACTCAAAAGTCAAATGTTCTCTCTGATATGTGGATGTTAACCCATAACAAGGAAGTACAGGGAGGAAAGTATAGAAGTTCATTGGATTAGACAAAGGGAAATAAAGGGAAAGGTAGGGGGATGGGAATAGGAAAGACAGTACAATGAATCAGACATAACTTTCCTATGCTCATACACAACCAGTGTAACTCCACATCATGTACAATCACAAGAATGGGATCATACCTGATTGCACTCCATGTATGTATAATATGTCAAAATAGATCCTACTATCATGTATATCTAAAAACAAAAAATTAAATTGTGTTTTTTTAAAAAAATGAGGAACACTGAGACTTTAGCAAATCAATGGATAATCAAAGTTTTTTCAAGCCATGTATATCATAATTTATGATCCCTCTGGCTTTGTGTCATCTTCAAGAAATTAAGTTTGGTACTGTGTACTATAGCTACATAAATGCCATGTACTCTGATTTTTTAGTAAATAATAATACTACTAATAAAAAAATCCAAATTCCTTGACTCTCAGTTTAGTAAAATGACGTACCACAGCTTTGCAATAAGCCCTTCCTACAGCATGTATCAGGATTCTTCCATACAGACATTTTCAAAGAGCAGTAATTACACATCCTCATACACCTGCAGGTTCTGGGAAGGTCAAGGGTTGGGTCTGAATTCCACCGGGAAGCAGAAGAGAACTCAGGCTTCAGGTCTCTTTTCTGCTGAGACCTGGACACTGTTCTGTCTGAATTAGCTGTTCTTTTCCCTCTCTTTACCTCTGTGCCCTTGAGAGGCTCTCTGTATCCGGTCCGCCACCTTTAACCCTACTTCAAGTAGCAAATTATGGACAGTTGAGAAACCTGTGCTCTGCTCTCCATGGCTCTGACTTCCATGATCCCATGATTATTTTCTGTGTGGACAAAACAATCACCACAAAATAGACCCAGTAAATTTTTGTGGCAGATTGTCTGGCAGTAACAAATATTTATTGAGTGCCAAAAGTGTAAAGCATTCCAGGTAGTTCAGATACTCATAAAAAATAAAAATGAAAAAATAGACCTAGTTCCTCATCTTAACTCACAGGCACTGACCATTTCACTTCTGAGTGTTTGTGTCTTCTTACTCATAATGTCACTGAGGTCAAATTGAACAACAACAACAAAAAAAAGCAGAGACACAGAGACACAAACCTTAATCTGAGATGTGTTTCTGCACCTGTAAAATAAAACCCACTTAACATCCCTTTTACTCTAATAAGTCATTTCACCCCTAATAGTTTGCTCGACCTGGAAAAATCTAGAATCTAGTGTAGGAAAAACAAACAAATAAATCCTCTATGGAAATGTTCTTTATCTTGATAGAGATTAGGTAGCCTAGGCATATACATCTGTCAAAATTGATCTATTGGACTTCACTGTATATATATTTTATCTCTTAAAGAAATTGAAAATTATCAAATACTAGTTAATTTTGTGCCAGCTAAAATGTCTAGGAATAAAGGCTGAGGATGTTTATAGCTTGGTGTTAGAGCACTTACCTAGCATGTACAAGGTCTTGCGTTCAGCCACTAGAACTGCAGAAAATTTAATTAGATTTAATTAAATGTCTAGGAATAAAGTAAATTGTCAGCAAGCTTTTCCAGTCAAAAGCATCAAAAAATAAGACAGATGGATGAGATGATGAGATAAATATAACACAATGTTAAGAAAAGTAAAATCTAAGTGATAGATTCTTTCACTTTTCTGTTTTTTAGACAGGGTCTCACTAAGTTGCTAAAGCAGGTCTTGAACTTGTGATCCTCCAGTCTCAGCCTCCCAAGTCACTGGGATTACACTGCATCCTCAACTTTTTCTTTTTCTTTTTTTTTAATATTTATTTTTCAGTTTTATGTGGACATAATATCTTTTTTATTTTTTTAATGTGGTGCTGAGAATCGAACCCCATGCCTCATGCATGCTAGGCAAGCGCACTACCACTTGAGCCATATCCCCAGCCCCTCAACTTTTTCTTAATATTGAAATTTTTCATAATGAAAGGTTGGGGTAGAGGGAATGTCCCCTACATCAGACCAATCACAATATGCAGATTAGCATTAATCCTGGGACCACACTTGGTCATGTAGACAAAGGACCCTTAGGAAAACAAAACAGTATCAACAGCAAATAAAGTGAATATAATAGTCAGATCATAGAAGAAACTGGTACTTATTTTGTAGAAATGTGAAAGATGGATGGAAGAGTAGAGAAAATTAACAAACTCATCAAAATCACCCTGCTCAGGAGAAATCTGTAACCACCGGCTGAAAACCAAGATTACAAATGGTCTTTGAAAAAACCTTTTTAAAAATATTTTTATTACCTAGAAAACAGTTGCTTTCTTTTCTGTTTCAGGGTAATAAACTAACCCTGTTGCCATCTAAGAAGGGGGGGGGGGGTGGTGTTGTGCTAAGTGAGAGGCCCTCTACCACAGAGCACCTTGGTGGTTTGGGAAGTGGAGAAAGAAGATGGAGCAAGAGAAGAAAGAGAAAGAGGAGTGAGAATGTGATGGGAGAGACACTGAGAATATGAAGTCCCAGGACTGAACAGGGGGAAATAGCAAACACCAGATAAAGGCTGAAACAAAAGAATTCAGTAAACAGGCAGGCCGTGGTGATGAGTGGCCAAAGGACATTTTGAGACTGTGTGGTCCATTAGAGGTTGTTTCATGCTGCTATGTAAACTCAGCTGCTATCCTTTCCCCCAAATCTTCACTAAAGGCATTTAAGCTCATGAAAGTTTTATATGAATAGGCTTTTAGTGGACATCAAGCAGGGAGCTCACTTTTGTTTCTGGGTCAGTGCAGTGCAGAAATCTTGAAAAGGATTTCAGATTCCCCACAGGACTGAATGGGGTGGCTGGGCGGAGGTGGGGGGTGGGGTGGTTCAAGTCAATTTAGGTAAATCTCTGGGGCTCAGGACGACTGAGAAGTGTGTGGGGGCGGGTATGGTCAGACATCAGCTTATTCAAGGAAAGGCTGGCTTGCAGAGAGAAGAATTTCAAAACCACTTTCTCTCATCCATTTTTAACCCAGACGTCCCTCATTACCAGGTTTGGAAATTCAGGAGTCCTGGTTTGCCTTTGATTGACTTTTTAATGGAGTAATATTGCCACCTATTGGTATTTGTAAAAACTACCACTTAAAATAATTTTAAATTTGTAGTTCTTTGGAAGCCTGGAAAGGTCTTTATTTACTAACATTCTTCCTACGTGTAGGAACACAAATTTGCATAAGACAAAGTCCTTTGCCCACTTTATCATCTAATGGCAATTTTAATAAAAACACTAGTATTTTCTGGATTCGGGCATCATTTCAACAGTAAAATCTTTCCCAATAGCAGGTTCCCACCCTTCTTAGGCAGAATTCAAACTAAATTCCTTTGGACCCTACTCCACCCCACAGGGTGGAAATATGTACACATATTTATTTCTTAGCACATATTCACAGTGTACTATTGTATTTACTTAATTACAATGTCTGTCACTCATAACCAAACCATAAGTTCCTTAAAAGTCAGGGACTATCTTTTTGACATTTTTATCCCCAGCATCTAGAACAGAACCTACACATTATAGCAAGAATATAATAAGTGAAAAAAATGAATGTAAATAAATCAAAAAGCATAAGCAAAGCAAACATCACTCCACATAAATTTTTATTAATAATTTTTTAATAAACATTTTAAATCCAAATATGTACATTATGTATTTCCCTTTTACCTTGCTAATAACAACAGTACATTTCAGGAACTGCATACATGTGAAAACAGAATAAAGAACAAATATGAAGGCATATTAGAAGTTTGTACCATTAGCATATCATTCATAACCTCTTAATTATCATAGAATAATTAAAACAAGATACAAGGGCTGGGGGTGTGGCTCAGTGGTAGAGCACTTGCCTAGTATGTATGAAGCCTTGGGATCAAAGTCCAGTACCACACAATAAATAAAAGATATGACAGACTATCATCAGTTCTTAAGAGGACCAACCAAGCCAGGTGTGGTGGTGCATGCCTATAATCCCAGCAATTTGGGAGGCTGAGACAGGAGAATCACAAATTCAAGGCCAACTCCAGCAACTTAGCAAGGTCCTCAGCAATTTAGTGAGACTCTGTCTCAAATTTTTAAAATTTAAAACAAGGGGCTGGGGATGTAGATCAGTTGTAAAGATCCCTTGGATTAAATTTCCAGGGGTGGGACTAGGGGAGGGGACCAAGCCAGAGGAAACATTTAGCATAAACAAATTTTATATGATGAATCAGTATTACTGACATACAAAGAACCTGAAATATTATTTGAATTATCTGTATTGTTTACATAACACAAGATCACAAATGGAGTTGAGTTTGTGACCTATTGAAATCCCTGTATCAATTCTAGGGAAGCCAGAGGAATCTATGCCTCTCTTAGAACCTGATTTCCCATGGGGGAAAAAACACTCAGCCCTACATCAAGTCTGCTATCTGATTTTTTTATAACTTTATTTAAAATATTTTTTTAAGTTGTAGTTGGACACAATACCTTTATTTTATTTATTTATCTGTTTTTATGTGGTGCTGAGGATCAAACCCAGTGCCTCGCACATACTAGGTGAGCACTCTACCTACCACTGAGCCACAACCCCAACCCTGCTATCTGATTTTAAAGTGCTCTTTTCTCAGAAATCACTTCAGACAGACTGGTCTCTCACCTTGACTCAAGAAAGAATCAAAGATTGTGCATAAATGTGGGTTGGTGGGAAGCCAAACTTTGTGAGATAGCCCTGTTTAACAATACCATTCTCACAAGGCTTTGGACACATGTATTCATAGCAGATAACACAGACACCTATTTCGATGACCAAAATGTGATGTGATTCCTTCATGTTCTTCCCATTTGCCTCAGATTCTTCTTCCAATTTCTCTTTCCTTCATATCTTCTGCTCTAAGGCCAGATTAGTTCTGAGGTCTTATTTCCTAAACTGTTTCTTTCTTCAGTCTCCCTCCTTTTCCTCCCTACCAGTTCCTCCCCTGTGTAGCAACACACCAGGTCTCTCTTATCTTGTCATGGAGTCCTCCATGAGTCTTATTTCTGAAGAGCCCAGTGACTTATCCTAGTTTCTCCTTCCCTTCACTGCCGGCTGCCACAATTCTCTTCCTTTCATGACATAATTCCTTGAAATCTGTACTTTCCCAGGTTCATATCTTGGTACCACTTTCCCCTAAAATTACTAATAATCTCAAACTTGCCAAACTCAGTTACTACAGCTTAACTTCTGAAGCTCTGGACTATGGTGATCACCTCACTTTACTGAGGTGATATGTGTTCCTCCCACTTTTCACTCCCAACCTCTTCAAACTTTTCTTCTGCCTCCTACCTCTAAAATAGAAGGTAGTACATGTACAAAACAGGTTAGTCCTCATCTTGTTCTCAATTGACATGTTCTTCCATAGAAAGTTTATCTATTTATTTTTATTTTCTTCCTTTCTTGCTTGCTAAATTTCTAATGACGACCTTCATCCGGCAATTTTTTCTTCCTCAGACTCCCAAGTAAACTGGGATTGCAGGCATGCACCATCACATCCAACTCTTTTTATCCTTCCTTCCTTTACTGATTTAACAAGGGTAGATTAAAGGTCAACCATAAGACAGACGCTGTTCTTGGAGCTTCTGATTCAGAATGAACAAGATTGACAAGATCTCCATTATCATAAGCTACTATTTTATTCCGTATGTGTATTAGAGGAAGAAGTATAGGCAATGACAGATACTAAATAAATCAAAAGGCGACAATCAAAAATTGAAGTTTTTGATCAAAATAAACTTTGCCAATTGCTCCTTATCATGGAAGCCTCTGAATTTAGTTTCCCCAAGGCTGGCTGGCAAACATCTCTGGAGCATCTAGCTAAGGAGCATCTAGCTAAGGAGCTTGCTACTCTCAGCCAGACTCCAACTCACAGCCAGATTTCAGAGGGGTCCTTAACACCAGAGGCCATTACGCCAGGAAGCACTACTAGCCTCTGACCACACCACAGGAAAAAATCTAGCAATCCAAATATTGGCAGAGAGTGCAGCAACCAAGGAAGGACATCACCATGGCCACCAAAGAGGCTTGGGGCAAGATTCAAATCTGAGAATCCTGCCTATCTCAAGCCCTAAGATCACTGAAAGCCCTAAGATCACTGAAACCACACTTGCACCATATACCAGATACCATCTTGGAGAGAAAAGCTATCTGAGATCCTGAGCAGTTAACACTAAAATTACTGAAAGGAACTATTTAAATTCTTACATGAAGCTAAACTTTAAACCTAATTAAATCAATTTCCTTGTATGTGCTGTTTCCTATTTCCCTGTTCCCTAAACCTCGAATAACCAGCAGACTAAAGACTGTAATGGGTACATTAGAGCAACAAAATAACAAACTTCACCCCACACTTCTGAGTTGTGAAATGGGTAGGTTTATAACATGGCTATGTGTTGTCCCTAAGTCTGACCCTTTCTTGAATTTCATACTAACATTTCTAATAGTCTGGCTGATCCAAAACTTTCTCTCTCCAACCTATGGAACATTTTTTCCTAAGTTCTTCACTTAAAATAAATCTCTGATCTTTCCAGCCAATCAGATTAGAAACTTCAGAATCTCTAAAATGTCACAAGCCTAACCTGAAATTCCACCCCGATATCTTTGTTTATGTAAATTCTCCCAGCTCCTCTGCTAGCTCAGAGCCTCAACTTTCATCTAAAAGATTGCCAAGCCTCTTTATGGTTTTCCTGGGGAAAGGGCATGGACATGGGCCTATGGGAGTGAACCTGCCATGTGAAGATCTTTGTTCCCTATGTTGACATCCACCAGAGAACATCCTCCATGGAAAAAGCACCAAACCATGAAGGCTAGAGGATGCCAACTAACTGCCACCGTCCAGCTTGTCACGAGCACCTCAGTGCAACATATTGGACACATAGCCATAGTGACAGAGATGGAGGCTATGCACAGGCCTTGTGTTAGTCAGCTTTTTGTCACTGTAACCAAAAAAACTAATAAGAACAACTGAGAGGAGAAAAGGTTATTTTGGCTTATGGTTTCAGAGGTTTCAGTTGATTGCTTCATTCTGCTGCCATTGCACCTTAATCAAATTATATCTGAAATTGGTATTATTTTTCTAAAGAAAAATATTCATTTTAATTAATGAGAGAAAGTAACCAGGGACAAAAAACAATCCTTAAGGGCACACCCCTAGTGACCTACTTCCTCCAACCATGCCTTACCTGTCTCCACCCATGCCCTGTCTACACTGAATACCCTAATGGATTAATCCACTGATTAGGTTACAGTTCTCATAGCTCATCATTTCACCTCTGAACATTCTTCCATTGTCTCATACATGAGCTTTCGGGGGTCACCTCATACCCAAACCATAACAGTCTTCAACAGTATGAGCTCCCTCTCACCAAGGCTGAACAAGCTACTGCTACTGCAGATTATCTGTTCTGCCAATAATAGAGACCAAAAGCTTAGCCCCCAGTATGACACATTCCTTAAAAGAGGTCAACCATACAGTTAGTTAAAAATGGATTACATTGGATCCTTTCCACTCTGGAAGGGGCAATGATTTACTCTGACAAGAATCAGCACATTGCACAAATATATAACAACATATCCCATTATGTACAATTATAATGTACAAATAAAAAATAATGGAAAGAACCAACACATACTACAATATGAATTTGTCTATCCTGTCTGCAGAATCTTAGTCAGCACCAATAACTGAAAGCTTAAATATTATTACTTTAACCATATCCTATATAACGTTGCCTCAGACCAAGGAAATTTATTTTTCCAGTACTGGGGATTGAACTGGGTTGCTCTACCTACTGAGTGACATCTCCAGAACTCTTTATTTTTTATTTTGAGTCAATGTCTCCCTAAGTTGCCCAGGAGATCCTCAAACTTAGGATCCTCCTGCCTCAGCCTCCTAAGTAGCTTGAATTACAGGTGTGTGCCACCATGCCTGGCCTAGACCAAAGAACTCTTGATAGCAAAGGAGATATAAACACAAGACCACAGAATCCACTAGTTCTAGCACAGACTGCAATATCCAGAAGATGACAGCCTGGTAGAACAATGAAAGAACATTCTGAAGGCATCACTAAAACACACACACACACACACACACACACACACACACACATGCACATCCTTGGAGATGATACCATGTGAGGATAGGGCATTCTTCTCCAGGAAGCAACAACATTATATGGCGATTGCATCTATAGTAAGTAAAATACATGCAGCCAGGAAAAAAAAAAAAAGTGAAAAAGCAGGAGCAGCCTCACTGTCATTTCCAGTGACCCACTTTGACATTTGCATTTCTTATCCCTGCAATGGTAGGTTCTCCGAACCTAGAGGTGCTGATCCCACCAAGGCAAACAGCTCGTTAAACTTCAAGTTACAATCACCACCTGGTCACTTTAAGCACCTTGGGCCAAGAGACAAGAAAAGGAGTCATTGTTAAAGCAGGGTAATTGACCTGGACCATCAGGCAACAGTAGGGCTTCTGTCACTCAGTGAGTACAGGGAATAAGATTTTTGTCATACCTTCATGAATGAAGGACACACACAAAGGGTATCTCACCATACTCCTCTGCCCAATTTTGTCAGCAAATGGATAAATTTGACAGTTGAAGAGAACATGGCAATGAGGGTCATGATCCCCAGGTGAGTTGCCTGGACCAGTAAAGGTGTTAACCAAAGATAAAGAAATTGGTAGCAGAGGTAACAATGAATATTAGTTGAGGCCCCCAGATCAGCTGTAGTGAGAAAGTGGAATAAGTCCTACTTGCCTTCTTCTTGTATTTCCAGAAACAGAGACTGCTATGTTTTAGACATGGTTTGAGTGCCCCTCCAACACTTTATAGGTTGACATTTAATCCCCATTGTGAGGTAGCAAGAGGATGAAAATGTAATGTGACTTTGGTATTCAGAGATGGGACCTTTGGAAAATCAGTTGAATTGGATAAGGTCATTGGGGTGGAGCCCCCATAATTAAATCCGGAGGTCTTCATAAAAAGAGGGCTAGAGACCAGACAGACACACATATGCTCCCTGTTTTGCTATTTGATGTCCTGCACTACTTTGGGATTCTGTCAACAACAAGACCATCACAAGGTGGGGCCCCCTTGGCCTTGCACCTCCAGAACCATGAAACAAAAAGAATCTCATTTCTTTATGTTACCCAGCTTCAGATATGTCATTATAGTAATGGAACACAGACTAATACAGAGACCAATCAGAAACTTAAGAAGCTGTTCCTATATGGAATGAATGTATTATATGAAGCAAGTGGATGATGATAGGGATTATTTGGTGTGCTGTCCAGGACTTACTTCAGGACTAAAACATGCTTCCCCAGTGACAAGAATATTGAATCTGGCAGCTCAGCAACTTGTATCACCCAAGAAATTGCCCTCCATTGAAAGGAGCTTCCTCATCCTAGAGTATGTGCTCTCTCTAGAGGAAGTCCACATCACACAACTGGTCTCTGAGGGATACAAGGGCCAAGGCCCCTTGCCTCAACTCAGGACAATTCTGAAGAGTCATCCTAGGTCTGGAGCTTTCCAGGAAAATGATGGACTGCATCACAGCCAGCTTTTCCCTCTGCCAGTCCTACTTTGCTCCCTCCCTTTCGAGTGCTCTTCTGAAAAGCATTCCCCAATAAATCTCCTGCATGCATGCACTCTGCCCTTTTAACATGTTTCCATTCATCTTTGAGTACTTCCTTGCTTTCTGTCATGTAAACAATGTAGGCTTGCTTCTATATTTCTTGCCCCAGAACAGGTCACTTCTAAAGTATTATTGCTGAAGTAGAAGAGGAATTTATTAGATCTAGGTTAATAGTCTTTAAGATTTTTTTGTTTGAAATTTTTCAAATTGCAAACTGGAAAAAAATGAATATGCTTTATAGAATTTAGAGCAAACATTTGCCAATAGTCAGTCATTAACAATTGAAATTGAAAATTGTATTATATTGCCACGTTCATTACTCAACACTATTTCTTCTTTTTCATCTTATCATATCTGACAGTCACTATTCAAATCTTTTTATTGGTTACCATGCTTTCTCAAAAATTCTCTTTCACTAAATTCTCACACATCTCTAAATGTCTTTCTTCCTGAGAGTGCCTGACAGCTTAGTGTAGCTACAGAATTCTTGGGTATAATTTTCTAATGCATTGATATTATCACATCTTCTAACCTCCGGAGTTACACACAGAAAATTCAGTGTCAGTTGATTCTTTTTCCTTTGCAAGTAACTTGATATTTTTCTATCTGGAACCCTATACAATTTTATAATTATTCTTAGAGTTTGAAATTTTTATAGGAATATGCATATTATTTTTTCATTTGTTTTCATCTCCTAACTGAAACTTGGATTGGAGTGAGGAAGGGAGGCACCCTTCAAGCTGCAGACTTAGGTCTTTTCCTCTTCTTTCTCCTCTTCTTCACTAGGGATTGAACCCAGAGCCATGTATGAATACTAGGTAAGCACTCTACCACTGAGCTGCATCCCTAACCCTGGTCTTTCTTCTAATGTGAGTTTTCCCTATTTTCTCTCCTATTTTTTATTTTTTTTAAACTTCCCTACATCTATATTATGTTGGATCTATCAAGTCTTCATCTTCTCTTATGCCTTCCTTTCATTTTTAACCCATTAGTCTCAAGTGTGAATTTGTGAGACAAAAAATCCACTAGACTCCATGTTCTGCGTCACACAGGCACTACGTAGAAAAGACACATATGGCCAATGAGCAGGTGAGAAGGTGCTCAACATCAGAAGTGATCAGAGAAATGCCTGTTAAATCCCCAAGATACCTCCACACACATCCACCATGACTAACCTGAAAAAGACTGGAGAGGCCAAGTGAGCAGCCAATTCTATTAAAAAAGATGGGAAATTTAGTGTTCTTAGCAGTTAAACATGTTTAAAACTTTGACAGGCCTTATTTTGAAAAACATTAGTCCTGTACACAGTTAATATTTCTCACTCCCTGAGTTGTATACAATTCCCTTTTTCTGGTTTTTGGTATTTGTCCTGGATCTCTAAATAACATTCTTATAGTTTTATATTCTTACATTCAGTTTATAGGCATTATTATTTGATATTATTTCAGAAGATTAGCATCTAGCTTTCTTTCATATATAATCACCATTCACACAAACACACACACACACACACACACACATGGGTTTCCTTATTCCCACATACTATTTTATCATGTTAGAAAAGATCAATACACATTATTCAGATCAATATCCATTGACTGTGTAAACATTATTGACAGTACATTTTGTAGTTTACTATTATTTTCCTTAGAGTTGAGAATTATGATTTTTTTTTTCATTTTCCTGTGTATTAAACATTAGGATATTCCCCAAATTCCCAAAATTTATGTAAATTTAGTCTCAATGCACTCAAACCCATTCAGTATTGTATCAATTTCACCTTCTTGGCAAATCCCTTCTTGAGCCTCCTACCCAGTTTCTGTCTGGTTTGTTTGTTTCCAGGCCTGCTGCTCTTAACCAACACTCAGCTAATTCCTCTGTCTCTCCTTTGTGTTGAATCCTATTTTTCTCAATTGGGTTTTCCTCTTAACTGACTTATGCCATTATTGTGATGATGTAGGAGTTCCAGAAAATTTCATAGAAAGGGTATGGAAAATAAATCTTTAATTAAATGTCTTTGTCACAATTTATTTCTTTGTATGTATTGTATTCAAATACAATTGTATTCTTTTTTCCAATCCACTAATTCAGTAAGGCCACCATAGTGACTCTCCTTAAATTCATTGAAATTTTATTTCAAAGGTTGTTATGGGGGCTGGGGTTGTGGCTAGCGCTCACCTAGCACATGCAAGGCCCTGGATTCAATCCTCAGTACCACATAAAAATAAATAAATAAAATAAAGGTATTGTGTCCAACTACAAATAAAAAATAAATATTCAAAAAAAAAGATTGTTATCTTCCCATGTACAATCTTACTTCCCTCAATGAGATAATTACATGTGCACATAGTCTTATAGAAACTTCCACAAAACAAACCACAACAAATATTTCAAAATAAATCTATAATGAACCAAAATTACTGATAATAATTCAATAATTTTATAAATATAACATTTTAAATGGCTTGAAACACCTTAATTGCTTGAAAACTATTTCTTAATACAAGAGAAAAGTAACAAACTCAAGAAATTAATGAAAAGGTGAATGCCTCAAATGAAAATTAACAGAATGTGTCAAAAGCCACACATGGATAAAAATTTATGTTCCTAAATCCTTTTGTTATAGAGAAAAATGACTAAAACTTCCAGACCATTATGATTATCTTAAGTTTTTTAAACATAAAATTTGCCAAGAGAAAATTTGAAAAGTGAATGAATAAAGATAATAGGTACAACTAGTGATGTAGGAGGAAAAGTAGGAGAATTAACAAATAATTCCAAAACATGTTTTGGTTTTTAAAGACCAACACAGTAAATTGACTTTTTATTTACTTTCAGAATTTAAGATTAGAAATAAAGAGAAATGTATGATTTCTGGGAGAATACAAATAACCCAAATTAAACCAAGAACAAAACTCAAAATGACTCATTCCCAATGAATAAATTGAAAAGGTGATCATTATTTTAAATAATAACATAGCCAAAAAAAAAATACTTTAAATCTCAATTCTAACATTATAATGTCATTTAAATTATTCTAAATAAAAAGGTGAAATTATATCAAATAAGGTGAAATGTTTCTCAATTCATTTCATGAATACTGTAAAACTTTACCAAAATTTAATTAAAAATAGACCTAAAAACTATAAACTTAATTATTTCAGTTACTATGGCTACATTAAAAAAATTATCCCAATACCTAGTGGTCTAAAACAATAAGATTTATTTTGCGCATGAATCTGCTATTTGGATGGGCCTCGGGTGGGTTTGCTACTCTCAGCATGAACTAGGGTAGCTGGAAAGCTGGGGACTAAAATCACACAATGGCTCAATCACTAATATTTCCTTAGCTGGGGCCAGAATACCTATATATAACTTCCTCATATGGTGGCTGGGTTCCAGCATTTTGAGAAAGCCAGGCAGAAGCAGTATCATCTTATATGACCTACCCTTAGAAGTCACACAGTATCACTTCCTCTACATTCTATCAAACAATACAAAGTCCAGCCCAGGTTCAAAGGGAAGGAAATAAACTCCATCTCTTTTATGGCAAGATTCTAAAAGAGCATGTAGGACCAGAAGTCTTCCTGAGGCCAGTTTTGGGAAATACAACACACCACAGTCCACCATTGAGCCCAGTAGCTCATATCCCCCTCCAACCAACACACACAAAATATATTCATTTCCTCCTTAAGATCAACAACATCAGGTAGAGGCTTGAAGTCCAAGTATGGATGAACTCCTTGGATATAGTTCCTCAAGAACAACTCCTTAAGTTCAGTTTCTCTTGATCTGAAGAGCAATAAAGTGAAAAAGATAAATAATCTACCTTTCCAAAACAAATAAAACCCAAAAAATACACAACAGGGGATCAGCTATAGGAAAACTGCTATGAACAGTTCAATTCATAAAGAGGGAAAGGAGAAACACCAAAGTCATTGGTCCACTAAAAATCTGAAATTCACCTAGGCACATGGTGGTACTTCCTTGATTAGGGATCAGTTATATGGCTTAGGAATAATTCATTGTGGCTCAGAGGCTTTCATTCTGGATGTTGGTTACATCCTCTGAATCATTCTTCTTTTTTCATAAAAAGTAGCCTTGTTCTTAGGATGGTTTCTGTCTATAGAAATGTGAGATCCAAAGGTTCTTTTCATTTTATATGATTCAATATTATAAAATCCTTTTAAAAACTGTATGATCAGTGCATGGTGGTACACACCTGTAGTCCCAGCTATGGGAAGGTGAGGCAGGAGGATCACTTGAGCCCATGAGTTCAAGAATGGCTTGGACAACATAGCAAGATCCTGCCTCAACAGCACCAACAAAAGAGAATGAAAAGAAAAGTCATAGGCTGGGAGAAACTATTTGTAAAAGACGTATCTGATAAATCTCTGCTACCTAAAATATATAATGCATTTTTAAAACTCAACAATAAGAAAATGAACCCACCTCCAACTACAAAGGAGACAAAAGACTTGAGCAGACCTCTCTAAAAAATATATACAGATGACAAATAAGCATATGAAAAGATGTCACATCATACGTCACTTAAGAATTGCAAACTAACACAGCAACGAAATATCACTATATGCCTATTAGAATAGTGACAATCCAAAACACTGACAACACCCTGCTGGCAAAGATATGGAGCAATGAACTCTCATTTGTTGCTGGTGGAAATGCAAAATGGTACGGCCACTTTGGAAGACAGTTTGATAGTTTCCCACAGAACTAGACATAATTGCCAAAACTTGGAGACCACCAAGACATCCTTCAATAGGGAAATGGATGACAACTCTTCTATATCTAGATAGTGGAAAACTGTTTAGTGCTAAAAAGAAATGAGCTATTGAACTGAAAAGATATAGGAGAAATTTAGATGCATCTTACTAAGTGAAAGTCAATCTGAAAAGACTATACACTACAGGATTCCAATTATTCTGGAAAATGCAAAACTGTGGAGACAGTGTGTAGTTGCCAGAGATTAGAGGGAAGGGAAGGATGAAAAAGCTGAGCACAGAGCCTTTCTAGGGCAGTGAAAACTACTCTGCATGGTACTATAATGGCAGATACATGTCATTACACATTTGTCAAAACCAGAAGTAAATCCTAATATAAACTATGGACATGGAGTGATGATGATGTGTCAATTAGGTTCATTGATTTTAAAACAAAACAAAACATCTCTCTGGTGAGAGATGTTGACAGTATGGGAGACTAAAAGGAGAGGGAGACAGAGGATATATGGGAACTTTTTGTACTTATAAAATCAATTGTGTTGTAAACCTAAACTGCTCCCCCAAAAAGTTTAGTTGAAACAAAACACTGGATTTCTTGTGAATCAATTAATAATCTATCATTAGACAAAAATCATACTGACAAATCTTTTCAAAATAAGTCTTCAAGTCCTGTAAGGTGCTAAAGGACAATGCTCATTAAAATTTGTTTAATGAAGAGGGCTTATAAGCATGGATGGCATTCCCTCGAGATCTTTAGAGGGACTATTGTCTCAGTAAGTAATAACATTAAGTTTTCTGAGGTCTTAAATAAGAGTTTGACAATCACTCCCTTGGTTTCCTAGTAAGTCACATTTTCCTGACAGTACTGTAGATTTGATCTCCTTCCATAGCCTTTTTCTTAATACTGAAATATCTGTCATCTGGAGAAACTGGAAAAGAAAAAGTTTTATTTTCAAGCCCAACAAGTTCTGACTCCTTTATATCTAACAGTTCTTTCTATAGCTGATCTCTGCCTTATTAAATTTTCTATGCAGCAAGAAGAAACCAGTCAGCACCTTCAACTTTTTCCGTGAAAATATTCTTATCATGCAATTCATTATAACCACTTTCTTCTTTCCACATTACCATAGGTGGAAATGCTGCTAAACATGTGTCTTTACATAACAGGGGCCCTCTTTTCTACAGCTCCCAGTGACATTTTTCCCACTTTCCTTTAAGCTCTCTCTGACAGCCTCCTTGAGGGCCACCAGGCTTCCATGAGCAATCTCTCTTAGGTTCTCTTGCCTCTTACCCACCATGAGTCCTGTCTGTTCTAGCTTCATTCACTGTCAACATTTTATGTTTCTGTTACACAACACCCTGCTTCCAGGTATCAAGATCTGTTTTAGTTTCCACGACTGCATAGCAAATTCTCCCTAAATTTAGTGGCTTAAAACAATTTTTAGTCAAGAGTCTATAACTTGGGTGGGGTTGGTAAGGATGACTCAGTATTGTTTCTCTCAGCAATAGCTAGGGCAGCTCTAAGCCTGAAGAACTGGAATAATCTGCAAGCTCCACCGTGTTTGCTGATGGATCCTGGTTGTTAGTTGAGAATTTAGCTGGAGTTGCCAGGACACCTACACTGGCCTCTCCATGTGACTTGGTTTCCTCACAACTTCCAACAAAGCCTTGGAGGCCTCCCAGTGTCACTTCTTCAGCGCTCAACTGGCTAAGGTAGTCAAAGTCTAGTTCTAGTCCAAAAGAAGGGAAAAGAATTCTCTCTCTTGATACAAAAGTGACAAGATTTCAGAAAATCAAGAGGGGCCAGAAATGCTGCTGTGGACATTACAAAGGAATACACTCTACCAAACAAAGATGCAACTATCTTAAATAAAATACAATGAAACAGAACCTAGCAAATTATCAAAATGAATATTACCCTGACAAAGTAGGGCAAATGTCAGGAATATAAGGGTGTTCAATATCAGAAACTAAGGAAATATAATTCATTAACTTAATTAATTAATAAATGGCATACTGAAAGTATGCCATAAACAAAAATACACAAATAATAAATTTTGGGGGAAAGCATTTGGAATATACATGACAAAGTGTTACTATCTGTACCATTGATTCTTACCTTTCACAAGAAACAATACATGTCGGTAGAAAATTAGGCAAAGAAAATAAGCAGGCAATTTATACAAAAGCAAATTCGAAAAAAGAAAACATGAGAATTTACTCCAACTTATTAAAAATGAAGAAAATGCACAATAAAGAGAAATCCATTTGTGCCCATCAGATTGGCAAAAAATAAAAAGAGCTATAAAACCTAAATTGATGGGATACAGGCAAAAGAGAGCTTTTGTGTTTTATTGGTGATACTATAAAGTGTTAAAACTTTTTTGAAAAGCAATCTAACAATATATTAAAAAATAAAATTACAGATATATTCCCACCCAGCACCACTTACTGAAAATACAAGCCATCTGAAATAGAAGCACCAATTACTGAAGCTATAGGCACAGGAGTATATACTACAAAAACAAACAAGAAATAGAATTGGTGGACAGCCAAATAAATTGTAATGTACCCACACCATGGAACATAGAGAAATCTTTAAAAATAATGAATCAGGGCTAAATCTTATTTTGGCAGGATTTATATGAAATATTGCTGAAAATGAAAAAACAAGATACAGAAAGGTGCATGCAAAGGATCTCATTTTTATTAAAAAAAATTAATAATTGTAGGTACACATATGAATATATACAACAGCTCTATGTGTGGTTGTTAAAACAGACTCTGGAGCCAGATGACCCAAGTTGAAACTCAAACATTTGCTTCACCTCTCCATCCACAATTCCCTTATGGACTGAGGGAACTAATATGAACTGCAAATCACAAAATTGATATGAGGATTAAAAGGGCAAATACATGTAGAGCACTTAGAACAGTGCCTGGCATTATAAAAGTATTCACTCTTTATTAATATTAAAATTATTATATAAGCACAGAAAAATAGGAAATGACACACTCTGGGGAGCTGATATGGATAATGAAAGGAGGTTTAAAAAGGTGAAAAGTAAGGAGAAAGGAAGAACTGAGGAAAATAGAGGGGGGGACTTTAGCACTGAAAAATAAGCATGAAAGTGATGATAGAATTAATGCATTTGTGTAAAAATGAGGATGGCTGTGTCGGGACTGGGGATATAGCTCAGAGGTAGGGCATGTGCTTAGAACACAGGCCCAACCCCCAGTCAAAAACTAATAATTTTTAAAGATGGCTATCCAACAGTTCAATTTTTAGTAACAGAAAAATTTACTATTCTGGTGAAAAAAAAAAAAAACTCATTGAGAAAATAATTTAATATCTTCCACTTGTTTCAAAGGGGAGTTTTTTGGCCCATGCAGTTTACAAAAACTGTTCTCCCCTGTGCATAGCAATTATTAAAGTTCAGATGGCCATATTATCTGAATTCATATTATCTCTGTTATGATTTGAATATGAGGTATCCCCCCAAAGTTCCTATGTTAATACAGGAATATTCCTAATAAAGTGATTAGATTATGAGAACTATAACCTAATCAGTTCATCCTAGTTTGAATGAACTGACTGGATAGGTACCTTAGGAAGATGGGGTGTGGCTGGAGAAGGTGGATCACTTGGGCCTGGCCTGGAAGGATGCATATTACTTGTGCCCATGCCCCTCTCTCTGCTTTCCATCTACCATGTCCAGAACAGGTTTGTTCTGCCACACCTTTCCATTATGATGTTCTGTCCTATCTCAGGCCAGGGCAATGGAGTTAGACTAAACCTCTGAGACCACGAGCTAAAATAAAGGACAGTTTTTCTTGTCGGGTATTTTGATCACAGTGATGCAAAGCTAACACAAATTAGTATTAGGAGTGAGGTTGTCATTGTGACTAACATGATCACATGGTTCAGAAGTCTTTGGAAATGGTTTGTGGGAAGAATCTGAAAAAATTTGGAAATTCAGGCTAGAGAGGACCTATAATGTTGTATATGGAACTTAATGGGCAATTCTGGTGGGAGCTCAAAAGACCAGAATACTGATAAGAATGTGGACTGTACCATGAGGTTTCAGAGGGAAATAAGGGCTCCATTGGAAATTGCACTAGAGACTACTCATGTTATATTCTGGCAATTAATATGGTTATATTTTGCCCATGTTCCAAGACTTTGTGTAAAGTTAAATTAAAGGTGATGGAGTGATTAATCTGGTAGAGGAAATTTCAAGTCATAGATCATTTTAGTCAGTGGCTTGGATCTTGCTGACAGTTTTCATCCAGGTTTTCTGTGAGAATCCAGAGAGGGGGAAAAAAAAAAACTTAGCTAAAGGATTTTAATAACTTGCAGTTTGACCCAAAAACTGCATGTAAGACTGGAGCCAAAAGAAATGTGTTTGTTAAAGATTATAGCCACTAAACAGATGCTAAAGTACTTTGCATATAGACAATATAAAAGATGACTTAAGGCATCTCAGAAATTTTCAAGACCATATGCATAACAGACTCTAATAGGTAGATAGAAATTTTCTTTGAGACGATCATGGACATCCTGCTTGCACAGAAGGGCCTAATAGTTGTTTCAGCATGCACAGCCATTCAGGTACTCAGAAACTACTACTGCTGCTGCTATAATTTTAGGAGAGCCCAGTTATTGCATGAGCTGGCGTAAGATCTTGGCATCATCCACATGATGCTGAATCTGCAGGAATACTGGATGTTGGCATTAAAAGGTCATGGAAGCTTCCACTGAGATTTCAAAGGAAGGCCTAGGAGGCCAGGTAAAGTAGAGCAGGGTCAGAGTCCCTGTGGGCTGCCTCCAAGTGGACAATACATGAAGTTGTAAAGGCAAATCTGAAGCTAGAAGAGACCCCATAAATTAGGAAATGCCATTGACATGGATTGTCTGCTGAGGAAAGCTGCTGGCTGTAGAGAGAGCCAGGCTAAAGGAGAGCCCATGTGCCCTTGAACCAATAAGGCCAAAGGGGCAGAGCTACCCAAGCTCTTTGGAAAAAACATCTCTCATCACCATGTGTCCTAGATGCTGTATGCATATTTGGAGGAGCTATTTGTCTGGCTGGATTTCTGTCTTAGTTTGCTCTTATCCCTTCTTTCTATTCCCCTATTCATCTCTTTATGTTTATTCTGTGCCACTGTATATTGGATATATGTAACTTGCTTTTGATCTTTACAGGAGCTCACAGACAATAGTTTTCCCTGAGTCTCAGATGAGATTTTGGCTTTTGACTTTTGGACAATCTAAAACTGTTAAGACTAAGGGACTCTTAATGATAGACATGAGCTGTTGGAGGCCAGGGGTGGAATGTTATAGTTTGGGTATGAGGTGTTCATTACAAGCTCCTGTTAATGCAGGAGGTGAAATGATTCACTTATGAGAACTTTGACCTCATCAGTTCATCCTAGTTTAAATGGAATGACTGGGTGGTAACTATAGGCAGTAGGGGTATGGCTAGAGGAGATGGGTCACTGGGGTAAGTCATGGAAGGGTTCATCTGCCCTCTAGTCCCTTCCCCTCTTCTGCTTCCTGGTCACTAAGTCCTATGCAGATTCTGGTCACCACGTGCTACTGCCATGACACTCTGCTGCACCCAGGGCCCAGAGCAATGGAGTCTACCAACCACGGACTGAACTTCTGAGACAATGCCAAAATAAATTTTTCCTCTTTTAAATTGTCTTTGTCAGGTAGTGGTAACAGTGACACAAACCTGAATAACACAATCTCTATGATATACGTGTCAAATAGTACCTCTATATAGCTGAGAGTTTCTGGAAGCAAGGACAGAATCTAGCTATTGAATAATAATAGTGTGTCTAAATTAGCATATAAAATAGTTTGAATAATAGTACTATAAACTAGAAAGGATGAAGAAGACACACAGAGGTCTTAAAAGGAGGTATCAAAATTCCATATGCAGATGAAGGGATGCACAATCTCTTCCTTTTTAAAGTAATGACTCATTTCTGGCACTGATTAACCATGGGAGAAGGGAAGAAGAATTTCAGTTTTATGTGTTCTTGTTTGCCTATTAGCTTAATACATTGTTTTAATATTGTTTTGTTTAAAAAAAATGACGATGTGCACTAAAAGTCTCAAATTATCTTGAAATTATCCATTAACTAGTACTTGTTTTACACCATTAACAAAGTATAATATTTTATAGGTAATTTTTGTAATTTTAAAATTTTATCCATGGTATAATTAAGTGATATAAAATACGTCTTACCATTTTAAAGAAAAGGAATTTATTCTTTGGAAAGATTACTTGAAGTTCTCAAAATAAAAAGACATTTTAGGCTTGGTCTACAACTTGAATCTTGGTGTTGTGATTCCAGATACTCTGAGCCACATGAACTTGATAATATTGTTACAACCGATTGCATAATACAATGAAGGTGTATTGTATAAAAATGAGGGCACAAATTGTTACTTTGCCTGTAAATTGTCTTTTTCTTGTTGTTACAATTTCTTGTTTTCATAAGAAAACCTCTTAAAATGAATGTCATAAAGCTACCACCATTTGTTTTGCTATGAGAGATTCTAAGTCAGGAATTCAAAAAGGGTACAGCAACATTGTTTGCCTCTGCTCCACAGTATATCCGGCCTCAGATGGGAAAACTTCAAAGCTGAAGGTGTTGAAAACATGAAAGCTAAAGGTTGGGATCTGAAATCACTTCAAGGTTCATTCACCATGCACCCCAGCTGGACCCTCAGCTATGATGACCAGCTGTAACACCTACACACTGCCTCCCCATGGACTCCTTGGACCCTCCTCACATTATAGTGTCAGGGTTCCACAAGCAAACAGCAAGAGCAGAAGCTGTGTCACCTTTTATAATTCAGTCTTGCAAATCACATGGAACTACTTCTACCATACTCACAATCCCTCCAGACTCAAGGGGAGAGAACAAAGACTCTACCTCTCCAATCAAAGAATTCAAAGTCATTTTGTAAGAAAGCATAATGGAATGGAAGTTACTATTGCATTTATTTTTAGAAAATGCAATCTACCATACTTGCTAACTAAAAATAGTAACTACAGGTAGAGTACTCTTTATTTGAAATGCTTGGGAATACATGTTTCACATTTTGGAATGTTTGTATAGATTTTACCCATGTCCCTGATGCAAAATCCTGAAACTTTAGTTGGTTGGAGCATTTTGCATTTAATCTATTTGGATTTGGGATACTCAATCTGTAATGTGTTAAGTATATAGTATCACAGAACATATTTTGCCTTCATATTAAATTCATAATACTTGATTATAGAGGAATTAAAATCAATGATCCATAAAAAGCAATAAAAGAGAAAACCCAGATGATCATATTATTAGCTACTAAATACAGGTCAAATAAAATTCAACAGTCATTCCTAAGAAATATAGGCCTACAAGGAATCTACACAAACATGATCGTCTATTCACCAAAGCCTATAGCAAACACCCCCCTAGACAATGAAACATTAAACCATTTCAATTAAAGGCAGAAATCAAACAAGAGAATCTGCTTTTGCCACAAAATTCACTGATGCAAGCTCCATAAGGCAGGGACTTTGTCTTTTTTGTTTGTTGTTGAATCTCTTGCACTAAATGAAGTGTTTGTTGCACAGAGCATGAAAAGATACTCAATACATTTTTGTGCAATTGATTGTTTTTAAAGTATAATAAAAATCAGGCCAAAATAATGAAGTAATTTACATAAATATTGAAACAGGTATTGCTGATAACATAATCATATATTTACAAAATGTAAAAGTAAAATATTCTGACAATAAAAGAATTTGGTAAAATTATTACACTCAAATATTAGAAAAATCAAGAATTTTTCTTTACACTTGCAATCAGAAACTAGAAGAGAAAAGGTGAATTTTTTTCCTTTTATAAAACAACAAAATCTAAATTATGCTAATAATAAACTGAAGACCAGAGCATATATGAAGAAAACTATAAAATCTTACTGAAGGACACAAACTAACAACACTAGAAAGACAAAAACTATAAATCCTCTCAAAATTAAAATAAGTTGAATGTAGAATTATGTTCATTAAATATCCAATTATCTTAAAATCCATATGGAAGAAAAAATATCTGTAAACAGTCCCCCAAAGTACAAAATATAAAAAAAAATAAAAACAAGGAGGGGCAAATCCACCTGGTATGATGGCACACATCTATAATTCCTGCTATTCAGAAGGGTGAGGCAGGAGTTCAAAGCCAGCCTAGGCAACTTAGCAAGATTCTGTCTAAAAAACTAAAAATAAAAAGGACTGGAGATTTAGTTCACTGGTAGAGAACTATTGAGCTCAATCCCTATTAACACACACACACACACACAGGACAAGTCTAAGCAGACATTTATACTGAAGCCTCTGCATCAAGATGATATTTGCAGTTAAGCTATTGAACCAACCTAGGTGCCCTTTGACAGATGAATGGATAAGGAAAAATTGGTATATATATGCAATGGAATATTACTCAGCCATAAAGAAGAATGAAATTATATCATTTGCAGATAAATGGACAGAACTAGAGACTATCATGCTAGTGAAATAAGCCAATCCCCAAAAAACAATCACCAAATCTTCTCTCTGATATGTGGATACTCACATACAATAAGGGGAGGGATAGAAGTTCATTGGATTAGACAAAGGGGAATAAAGGGAAGAGACGGGGGATGGCAATAAGAAAACAGTAGAATGGATCAGTCATAATTTTCCCATGTTCACATATGAATACATGATCAATGAAACTCCACATCACTACAACAGCAAGAGTGGAATCCTAATCAGAATAAGTTATATTTCATGTATGAAATAATATGTCCAAGTATACTCTACTTTCATGTATATCTAAAAAGAAAAAAAAAACAGGAATGGAATTATCTACTCCTCAGTATATATCCAAAATAACTAAAATCAGCATACTATAGAGATACATGCATATCTATATTCAGAGCAGCACAATTCATAATAGCCAAACTATGACACCTGCTTAGGTGTCCATCAGTGGATGAATGAATAAAGAAAACGTGTTATATATAAAAATGGAATTTTGTTCAGCAATAAAGAAAAATGAAATTATGTCATTTGTTGGTAAATAGATGAAACTTGAGAACATTATGTCAAGTGAAATTAAAAAATTCAAAAGGTCAAAGGTCATACATATTCTCTCATTGTGAACACTGGCAAGAAAAGAAGAAAATAATGACAGAGGGAATCTTATCAAAGGGAATCAGTACAATAGAGGAAAAGGACCAGGGGGAAGAAGAGAGAAGAGAAAACGGAAATACTGGAGAATGATATTGGCTAAATTAATACTGTTATATTGTGTGCATGTATAACTATGTAACAACAAATATCACCACTATTGCAATGAAAATGCACCAATAAAAATGTGGAAAGATTTTTAAAAAGATGATACTGGCATTAGATGAAACAAATTATTGGAAGAGAGTGGAAAATACAAAAATAGATACTAGCATTCAAGAGAATTTCACATATGAAAACTTCACTGGGAAAGAATAGCTAGCTACATTAATAAAGGGGGCTGATTATCCATAGGAAAGAACATAACAATTAATTGGTGTTCATTATCTATTAATAAAAAAATCATTTCAGGTCACTATATTAAACCATGTTCAAAAATTCCTGGTAAATTAAAGATATGAATATTAAAATATGGAATAATTCAACCCAGAGTGGATGAAATCTGAAGCCAAAGAGTTAAGGACCTTTAAGATGGATCTTAATATCACCTACAGGAAGATAGACAACAAAATCATGTTGATACTGACCTGACTTCTCCCAGATCACAATTTTTTACTTCTTGACTAAAAACTCTTCTGTCAGTCTCAGTAAAGAAAAAAGAAAAAGAAAAAAAAAACCTTGCTATCGCGGAGACAGCTCTAAGTGATCTGTTCCCACTTGCTCATTCTAGCCTCGACTCCCACCACTCTTTTCTTGGCTTATCATGGTCCAGTCACAGTGGCCTCCTGGGTATTCCACAAATACACCAAGAATACATCTACCTCAGGGCCTTCATTCTTGCTGTCCTCTCTGCCTGGAACTATCTTCTAACAGAAAACCACATTTTATTTTCCTTACTCCTTCAGTTTTCTGCTCAAATGGTCATCTTATTAGAGAGGGCCTCCCTTACCATGCAGTATAAACAAGCAACCATCCTCTAGCCCCTTGTTTAATTTTCCTCCAGAACACTCACCACCTCTTATGCATTTACTTTTTATCTACACTCATTAAAATAACACTTTGTAATTTTTGTTGATGTTATTCACCACTCTAAAAGTGAATGCATGAATCATGTAGACAATAAGTAGTTGTGAAAGAAGGACACAGAAAGAGGAGAGAGAGAGAGAACTGCAAAGACCAAAAGAAAAGGTGGCCGAGAATGCAGTATTTCAAGCAAGGTGTTCATAAGGCTTATATGACCGTTTCCTGTTTTCTTGCTATTCTTAGGATAAACACAGTACCTAAACTAAGTCTTTACAGCTGAAATTCAAATATAATCATAATCACTCCATATTTGTATGAGCTGGGTGCTATAATCACATTTACTTATAACTTAAGTTTTAAGTTGCAACTAATATATGCCTATAATCACAGTTACTTGGGAGGCTAAGGCACAAAGATTTCTAATCCAAGGCCAATCTGGGCAACTTAGTGAGTCCCTGTCTCAAAATAAAAAAATAAAAAGGGCTGAGGATGTAACTCAGTTATACTCTGGGTTCAATCCCCAGTATCCCCAGTACCACAAATAAATAAATATACATTAATATATGTTATCTTCATAATGATGCTAGGTATAGATATTACAGACATTGTTATTCCTAATTCTTCTCAGATGTGGAAACGGAAAATCAGGAAAGTTACTTAGCCACTAAACAAGTTTGGAATTTTAACAGCTTTTCTAGTGCCCAGTTGTTCTTAATTACCACTGTGAATGAGCACTACCCATGGAACTTAGAATCTACACACCCATGTTCCGCCCCATAAATTCTGAGTCACTCAATTTGAATGAGAATCTACCATCTCCCACAAACTTCAGAGGATCCTCAGACATAGCACCGATTAAGAACTATTTCATCATACAATTCTACCATATATCATTTCCTTGCTCAAGACTGTTTGATGGCTTTCAGTTTTGCCCAAAATAAAGTTCAAAATTCTGTAGCATTCAAACCCCTTAAACAATGGTTCCCGTGTTACCTTTCCAGTCACTACACACAGACAAAGCTGCATTGTGCAGCCTTCATTCTCTGGCTGTGCCCCCACCCTCTTTCTTGTTCCCATGTTTCTGCTCATGCTGCTCATCCCCTGGAATAGGGCTCTTTCTTCTCCTGCACTGGGTCACATTCCTGCAGCCTCAAAGACCAACTTAAAAACCACCACATGAAGTCTTTGCAAAGTTTCTCCCTTCTTGTGATAAAGTTACTTACTAATATCTTTCTCTCCTCCACTTTATTATAAACAGCGAGAGACAAGGGATTATGTTGTGTTTATCTTTGTATCTCCCATGACAACTAGATAATAAATACATGTAGAATGAAAGCTCTTAAAATGATTGCTCTCTTTCTTTAAATGGTAGCATAGCACTATAGCTGCCTTGTGTGAGTGGGTGGGAACTCCGATGAAAGCTTTCCTATAAATATAGTATTGGGGCTTTGGGGTTGTAGTTCAGTGGAAGAGCACATGCTTAGCACACACACTAATATGAAAGAAAGAGAGCAAGATAAAGAGAGAAAGAAATATTGAGAGAAAGAGTTGGGAGAGCAATTCCAGCTTGCCAGGCTCATTGCTTAATTCATTCAACAAATTCTTACCTGCCTGGCCCCGTGCTCAGTACTAGTGATAAAAGATGACCACAACTATGCATGCAATAGTTAAAACTGATAAGAAAGGTCCCTAAGATGAGATTCGGTTATAAGAAAAAGTGCTAAGAACTGATGTCTAAATTTACTGTGATTTTCAGAGAGGATGCTGAGTGGTACCTGGTTAAAAAGCCACCAAGGAGAAAAGGGGGGAAGCCCTCACTTAGAAAAGCCAGAAAGTCAGGTTGGAGTTCCCTGCATAGTTGTTTCTAACTCATACATCCCAGCCTTGAAGGGAGAGAAAGGCATCTTCACTGTATACTTAACAAGCAGAATTGGTAGACAATAAGAATTTCAATAGAATTTCCTGCTAGAAAATCTACAGAAACTCAGTGAGAGGTCTGCAGTTATTTATAAAAACTGGTTCATGATAGAAAGAATAAATCTAGAAAAGAAGGTTTTCTCTCTCTCCCTCACCCTCCCGACTTTTTCTTCCTTCCCTCTCTCACATTTCTATATAACTATAGGTTAATCTTAAATTACAAACTCACCACAACTTAACAGCATGAGCCCTCCATTAAATCCTAACTATGACATGTTTTCTACCTGCAAGTAAAGTTTTTTATTTGGCAGTGGCACTTTTTGTAATAGAAATGAGAATAGCATTTAAGAAAAGATAAAATATCTTTCCAAGACTCCCTTCCCTAACAGACACAAAATCTAATCATGCTCCCTGGGGCTAAAGGAGTCATCGTGGCAACAGAAGACACTGTCAGCCCTTATAGCTCAAATGTACAAGAATAGTAGTAGAAACCTCAAATAGAATCACTCGCACAACTGTCACCACTCAGATAAGGATTTCAAGTGGATATATATATATATATATATATATATATAGAGAGAGAGAGAGAGAGAGAGAGAGAGAGAGAGAGAATGGAAGAGGAAAAAAAAGTCTCTCCCATAAACTGATAAGCCATGAACATTATGCCCAATAGACTAAACTTTGCTTCTACCAGAAAACAAGCTTAATAATAAACTTAAATAGAACCAGGATCTGCTGAAAAAATATATTTTTTTAATTTAGATTCAGAAAGTTCTGAATGGATCTGCACTTTAGTGTTTTAACACGACTGTTAATTACCTGTGCTTTTCTGATTTTCTGATTTTTGCTCCTTTAACTGACTTCCTGTCTCATTGTAATGCATGTGTACAAACAAAACTCAAAGAGTCTCACTGACCAGCAAATGCCCTTTGCCTCTAAGTGGGCAGCACATTCACAGTAGCTTCTCACAGGTCACTGGCCTGGCTACAGTTGGAGTGAGGGAGCACTATATTCAACCATCACTAGCTAGACAAACTGGCAGTCATACATCATTGCACAAAGCCACCATATGCAAGAAACTTCCTAGAATTGCTTCCCTGGCAAGGAATGTGGCCATAGCAAGTTCTATACAGATGGAGAGGCAGCCCTCTTTAGAATCTCCAGACACTAAGTTACTTTGTTCTCAGCTCTGGGACCTCAGCCCAAAATCAGAATAGGAAAGTCCCACTTCTCAATTTGCTGCATTAGCCTCCTTTGAATTTGAAATTATATTTGTATTATTTATTTTAGTAGTTCTATGTAATAGCCCCCCTTTTTAATGGAAATCTTTATGTAAAATCTTGCTGAGCAACAGAAATCCTCATGTTCTTTTGATGTATGCAGTAGTTTCTTTACCCCAAAATTGTTTCCAGAGAAATCCCAATATACCACCTACATTCTATTCTACCAAAAAAAAAAAAAAATTAAGTTCTCCATGCTAGCTAAAAAATGTCTGAAGGCCTATTAGCAACAAGAGTTAACATTTGGACTAGTTGATCAGAATCTCATGTAATCTATTCTCATGGGTGAATAAACAATAATTTGGCTATTGACAAAAGGAAATACAAGAAGAAAAAAAAGGTTATTTTATTTAAGTAGTAATCTTGTAGAGAGGAGATGGGGAGGAAAGTGTCTTTTTGGATCTTTTGCCATTTTTAAAATTGGTTCTATTCTTATTACTGAATTTAATAATTCTACATATATTTTGGATATACACACTTTATCAAACATGTAAATTGCCAGTGTTTTATCCCAGGTATAACCTCTTTTCATTCTCTTCACAGGACCTTTTGCAGAGATCTTTTTAAACTTTTTAATTTTGATAAAATCTAACTGACCTATTTTTCTTTCAAGGATTATGAAGTGATTGTCTCTAAGAAGAAAGTAAGTTTTTAGATTATGATGAAAGGATCCTATTATTTGGTCAATGAGAAGAAAAAATGTAATTCCATTTCAGGGGAGGTATTACATAAGAAAATCATTTTCCAATTATAAATCAATTAAAACATTATGTAATATTTTTAAATTTATAAAGTAGAAGACAAGAAAATGACCCTGATCTTTATCGTTAGGGTTATAGCTTTGGATCAGAGACGAAAAAATGGAGTCATAGTGTACCACTTGACTCTTCATTGTGTAATCATACATAATCATAATAATGTTCTATGTTGGTTTTTAATTTCGAAAATAAATTGAAAGCATGTTAAGGATTGATTATGATTATAGAATAATAATGACAACACTAATAGAAATCATTTATTTAGCATTTATTGTATACCAGGCCTTGTTTTAAAATATTTACATATTTAAATCACTTACTCCTTATAATAATTATTTTAAATAAGTACCATTATAATGCCTTGTTTTAATAGGTGAGGAAAGTGAGGCACAGAGAGATGAAGTAACTTGCTCAAAACACACAGAGAGGATGTGGTTCAACATGGATTTGAACCCAGGCAGATTAGATCAGTGACTACATTATCAAGCACAGTAGTACACTACCTTCCTTAAACAAAACATAAATGTTATAAACTTTAATAATTCAGAGTAAATGGGTATTTAACAGAAGTTAAAAGGCACAAAAAGTTGAAGTAAAGGAGAGTAATAATAGCCACAGATTATAAAAAGGGAAATGAGAGTTATTGCTAAAAGTTAATGGTATATGAAATAGATGTTTAGGCATATTGATTTGAAAAATAACCATTAAATGAAATAAAAATAATAATGTATAACTATATAAAATTTGAAGAAGGAAGGTAGAGTAGCACAAAAGTAAAAACTTATGTTAAATGGCAGGTCACTAATAATCATTGTCTTAGTTGATAAATCAAGATATGGTGTTATATCATTTAAAACTATGGAAATATCCAGTAGAAGAAAAAAAGAAATAATTAAAATTGGCTTGCCGCTTTCCAGATAGGCTAGTACAGTATGGCAGTTAAAAATAGAACCTCTAGATCAAAATTTCCTGGGATCAAACTTCATTCCTCCACTTAGTATCAAAGTTTCTAATAAAGAAAGTTATTTGCAATTTCTTTTCCTCAATTTTCTTTTCTGAACATGTCTAATTCATATGGATATCATGAGGATTAAATTTGTTAATACATGTAAAGCATTAGAACTAAGACTGATCCATAATCAGTAAGCCTTAACTAGCCTTAAATAAACTAGAGAGAAGAAAACACACGCACACTACATTCAGATGTAGTTCCTGATTTACTAAGCCAAAGCCCCGAAATCTTATCAGCAGTGAAGCTGCCACTCAGCAAGAACAGATGCAGCTTGTCTCAGCACAGCTTCTACTGACCTGCATAGTCATGTGCTGCAAGCGGGGAGGGCAAGGTAGATTTGCCATATTTGATAAGCTCAGCTGTTAGGGTGGCACTTCTCTTTTATGCTTAGGGCTTACACCACCATTTTGGAAAGGACAAACATTAACAAGCTGTGCCCTATAAAGGGAAGAAATTACAAACATCAGAGTTCCTGCTGGTTCTTGAGCCAAACCCTATCCTAAGGCAAGAAAGCAGAATCTACATCCAGCTGTTCCCGAACAACCCCACTTCCTCTAACCTTCCAGTGTTTGGAAAGACTATTTCCCACACAAATTGCCTCTAAGAAGTAGAACCAGAGTTCTGATTGTTGTGGAAGGCAAAGTATTGAAAATCTTGGTCTCTGCCATAAATGTCACTAGCTCATTAGGAAAAAGGATACATATAAAAACATGGTGAATGTAACAGTACAGAGAAAATTAGGAAGAATGGGATAAAGGTACAAAATTTTGCAAAAGAAGTTTCTGAAAAAGAAAGATTTATCTTGTTACTCTGTGGTAACAAGATGAATTTGCTTGAAGAATTAAGTTGGGTGGAAAACATTATAAGTAAAAAAGAATAAAAATGACCATAGGAAAGCAGCAATGCAAAAGGGAAGCTGAGGCAACACAGTATTCTGGTTTGACTGAAGTAAGAGATTTATATAAAACTACACTATGCAAGGACACTGAAAACCTAAAGCCTTTGAAGGTATACACCAAGCAGGGATATGACATGGTAAGTTATTTTTAAAAAGTTTAATTTTGTTTACTATCTAAGTGACTCAATTGTGGTTGCATAGTGGTAATATTATCTCTATGCTGATGAATCCAAGACCTTCCTGAACTTCAGTCCAATACGCTCTCGTTTACTTAAGCAGTCTTGCTCTACTTGACTATCAAGTAGGCATTGCAAACATAACACAGCCAAAACTGACTTCTGAGAAACCACCTACCAAACCTGCTCCTCTCAGAACTGCTACCCCCACATCTCAGTTAATAGCAACTTCACTTTTCCAGCCCCTCAGGCCAAAAGACTCCAAATAATCCTTGAATTTTCTTTTTTTCTCACATCTTCCATGCAATCTATCAGAAAAGTCTGTTGGCTCTATTCCAAATACATCCAAAACCAGGCGTGCACATGCATTCATTCTCATTTTCTCTCTCTCTCTCTCTCTCTCTCTCTCTCTCACTCTCACTCTCACTCTCTCATTATTCCCATGGCTATCACTGAAATCTGAGCCACCACTGTCTCTCTCTTGGGTTTGTTAAAATTCCTAACTCATTTGCCTTCTTCCTGTCTCCTCTCAAGATAGTTGCCAGAGTGATTCTATTAACATCTAAGTCAGAACATGTCACTTATATGTTCAAGATCCTCCAAATACTAGCCATCAAATGTAGAGTAAAAATCTAATAGGAACCTCTGAGACCCTACTCAATCTGCCTCCTCCCACCCTGTACCTCACTCCTTGCACACACCCATGCTTCCCACGACTCATCACTCTACTCCTCCCCAATATTCAAGCATATCAGGCACACTCACACCTGAGGTCCTCCGCACCTGTTGTTCCCTTTGCCTGGAACTCTTGTCCCCATGATATTCCCTACCTACCTCATTCTCTCCCTTTAAGTTTTTACTCAAGTGCACTTTTACAAAAAGGACCTTCCTAAACACTTTATCCAAAATGTCATTCTCTCTTCCTTGATACTATCTCTCTCCTTCATTAATTTTCCTCCTTTGCAGTTATCACCACTTAACGTACTACATATTTTGGTAATTTCCTTCTACTTCACCATAACATAAGCCAACAGATGTCATTAAGTTTTTATAGTTGATTGCTATATCCTCAGTGCCTAAAAAGAGTGTTTAGCACATAATAAGCATTCAAATAATATTTGTTCAATGAGTGAAGGAACCTGGTAATGCTCTACAAAACAAATTAGAAAGAGAAGAGATTATAGTTAGAATACCATATTTTCAAAAATATTAGTTGAGAGCCAACTATGACGTAAGGCTTCTAGGGGTACCAAGATGAAAAAGTCAATGCTTAAAGAGAAACACAAGTAACTATAATCTAAAATAATTATCCACAACATTCATGTGCAAGTTACAAAGAAAGTACCAGAGAGAAAATTCCATTAGTGGGGGGCTATTACAGTAATCTAGGCATAAGGTGATCAAGCCCTACACTGAATAGGATACAGAAAAAAAATGGAAAGGAAACTGAAGCTGCTTGGCATGTACTCTCAGGTGCAAATTCCTTTGCTTGAGGGGGGAAAGGCTGCTGCCCCTTTAAACAACTGTTAAGGTTCCTTAAAGTTGTTTTCTGTTTGCTTCAGATAAGGCCCTCCAGAGAAAATCACAAGGAACCTAATTAAATCAGCCAAGCCACCCAGCCTCTTCTCCAGATGACATAAAAGTTTGCTCATTACATTCTCATTATAATGCTAAATTCTCCAGAATGGAGGGTGCTTGACTGCCGTTTTTTATGTGATGTATAAAGAAACAGAATCTCCCACTGAGCATGCTTAGGAATATGCCCACCTCTACACATGATAATGAGTCTTTCCAATATGAATATGCATGAGTTTCCCCTTACTTCCTTTGTTCAAGGAGAGGTATTGCTTTCAGAATGACCCCTACTGCTCTCTTCATTTGCTGCAAGTGATTAACCTTTCTTCCTCTTTCATCTCCTGGTCCTGATTATAGGCTTTGCATTCCACAAGGGGAAAACCTCTTGCATATGGTTACAAAGGAACAGATAATATGACAATGGCCAAAAACAGTTGGTAGGACTTGGTGTCTATTTGAATAGGGAGAAAAATACCACAAAACATGAAACTTTGTTAACGACAAGAATGGTGGTGCCATTTAAAAAGATGAGACAGGAAACAGAGGGTGGGGCTCAGTGGTAGAGCACATGCTTAGCATGAGCCAGCCCCTGTGTTCAGTCTCCAGCACAAATAAATAAATAAGAAGGGAAGTTAAAGTAGATGGGAAAATGATGAGTCCAACAATAAACCTGCTTCGTTCGGAGTAACTGCAGGCCATATAAGAGAAAAGTTCAGCTCACAGTCCTAGATTCAGTACTATGACTTAAAATCAAGAAGCACAGACTTAGGAGATTTTTTCCTACAGGGAGATCATTGAAACTGGAAAAGGTGAGATTTCTAAGCAAAAGACTAATGGAGAAAACCATGGGAAATAGGCGAACTTACAAGTCAAGGGAAGGAAGAGGTGTAAATGAACATGACAGAGAAAACAACACAGGGAGAAAGAAAGAAAATCAGGACACTCAAAAAATACACACACACACACACACACACATATATAAAAATTTTATCCAGCTTCTTAAAAATGACTACGCTACCATCCACTTTCATAGGTACTCAAAGTTGCAGACAAAACCAAAGCAATATTTCAGTTCAATCTTTATTTAAAATTATGAGGCTAGAGTATTTATTTTCCTGGTAACCTCTGAAACAAAAACACAGCTTATGTACTTTAGAACATTTAATGGACTTTGGATGAAAGATAAAGAATATGATGCATCAAGACTCTGTCACCCAGTAAACCAACCAATATCATGGGAAGTTGTGTATCCTTCCTCATGAATGTAATCCAGCCCTGCTCAGCCTCTGGCTCAGTTCCATACTTTAGGAGTAGGCACTATATGTTCACATAATGGTAGCAAATAGGATAAGAAAATGCAGAAATAGATAAATTTAAAAATAATTAATTCAGAAGAGGGGGGGGAAGGGAAGTTATTATTTAATGGGTACAATTTTCAAAAGATGAGAAAACTCTGGATAGAGTGGTAATAGAGGTACAATAATGTAAATCTACTTAATGGTCTGAACTGTGCACTTAAAATAGGTAAAATGGTAAAAATTATGTATATTTTACCACAATAAAGAAAATAATTAATTCTACTCACATTTTGTGCTATAAGCTAAATGCTAATTCTCCATGAGCAATGGTTATATCAACTGTTTTAAAATCCCAGTTCTCTATAAATTCATGACTGAAATTCAGTAATGAGGAGAAAAAGCTTTGATTCGAGATGATATTGACAATGGAAAACAAAACAAGATAAAAAAAGGCTTTTTAACTTGAAACTCTAGCCAGAGGAATTAGGCAAAAGAAAAAAATTAAAGATATATGAATAGGAAAAGAAGAGCTCAAATTATCCCTATTTGCTGACAACATTATCCTCTATTTAGAAGACCCAAAAAACTCCACCAGAAAATTTCTAGAACTCATAAATGAATTAAGCAAAGTAGCAGGATATTAACTTAACACCCATAAATCACTTATGTTTCTATACACCAATAATGAATCAGCTCCAAGAAATTAAGAAAACCATCCCATTCACAACAGCCTCAAAAAAATAAAATAAAATACTTGGGAATCAACTAACAAAAGAGATTAAAGTCCTCTACGATGAAAACTATAGAACACTAAAGAAAGAAATCAAAGAATACCTTAGAAAATGGAAAGATCTCCCATGTTCTTGGATACGCAGAATTAATATTGCCAAAATGGCCACAACTATCAAAAGTGCTATACAGATTTAATGCAATTCCTGTTAAAACTACAATGATGTTCTTCATAGAAATAGAAAATTCATTTGGAAAAACAGGAGGACCAGAATAGCAAAAGTAATCCTTACCAAGAAAAGTGAAGAAGAAGGCATCACAATACTAGACCTTAAGTTGTACTACAGAGCCATAGTAACAAAAATAGCATAGTATTGGCACCAAAACAGACATGAAGACCAGTGGAACAGAATAAAAGACACAGAGACAAACCCACATAAATACAATTATCTCATACTAGACAAAGGTGCCACAAACATACAATGGAGAAAAGATAGCCTCTTGAATAAATGGTGCTGGAAAAAACTGGAAATCCATATGTAGCAAAATGAAATTAAACCCTATCTTGCGCACTGCACAAAACTCAAATCAAAGTGGGTCAAGGACCTGGGCATTAAACCAGAGACCCTGCACCTACTAGAAGAAAAAGTAGGCCAACTCTCCATTATGTCAGTTTAGGAACCTAATTTCTCAACAAGACTCCTAAAGCTCAAGAAGCAAAATCAAGAATCAAGAAATGGAATGGTTTCAAGCAAAGGAAACACTTAGAACATGAAGAGAGAGTACAGAATGGGAGAAAATGTGTGCCACCTGCCTCTCGGAGGGACCACTGATTTCCAGGATATATAAAGAACTCAAAAAGCTTAACACCAAAAAACAAAAACAAAACACACACACAAAAGCAAATAATCCAATCAATAAATGGGCAAAGTACCTGAACAGGCACTTTACAGAATAAGAAATACAATCAAAATATATGAAAAAATGTTCAACATCTCTAGCAACTAGAGAAATGCAAATTAAAACTACACTGAAATTTCATCTCACTCCAGTCAGAATGGCAATTTTCAAGACTATAAGTAAAACACTGGGAAGGATGTGGAGGAAAAGGGAATACTCATACATTGCTGTTGGGACTGCAAATTGGTGCAGCCAATCTGGAAAGCAGTCTGGAGATTCCTCAGAAAACTTGGAATGAAATCACCATTTAACCCCACTCCTCACTACATACCCAAAGGACTTAAAATCAGCATATTACATCGATGCAGCCACATCAATGTTTATAGCAGCTCAATTCATAATAGCTAAGTGATGGATTCAACCTAGGAGTCCTTCAACAGATGAATGGATAAAGAAAATGTGATATATATACACAATGGAAAATTACTCAGCCTTAAAGAAAAATGGCTTTATGACTTTTGTCAGTAAATGGATGGATCTGGAGACTATCGTGCTAAGTGAAATAAGCTAATCCCAAAAAACCGAAGGCCAAATAGTTTCTCTGATATGCAGATGTTAAAACACAATAAGGAGGTGGGGAGAGGAGAACAGAAGTTCATTGTTTTAGACAAAGGAAAATGAAGGGAAAGGAATAGGGATAGAAATAGGAAAGGCAGTAGAATGAATTGGACATAACTTTCCTATGTTTATGTATGAATACAGCACCAGTGAAACTTCACATCATATACAAACACAAGAATGGGATCCTAATTAGAATAAATTATATTCCATGTATGTATAATATGTCAAAATACACTCTACTGTCATGTATATCTAAAAAAAACCAAATTTTTAAAAAACAGGCTTTTCAATTTAAAATAATTTTTGTCAATTATTCTTTACTAGATTTATAATATTTAGTTTCATAGTAAAGTTAGAATAAATCTAGCAATTCCATACTAATTAACCAACCATCTAATTTTTTAAAGGCTATATTTATAAGAAATGTTTCAAACATGCAAAGTTTAAAATGTATTCACTACTATTAGTCCTGTAGAAAATCAGCCACAAACATATGGGAAATAAAAAGTCTTCATCCTGTCATAGCTCAAGCAGTAACAAATAAGTAGGAAATGTTCAGGTTACCTGTTATCTGGCCAGTTCTCTGTTGATATGATTTGTAACTGCCAGAACTTCTTTTCTCCCTGGTCACCATAGAACATTCCCAAAACTTTCCTTCACTCAGTCCAAACCTTATCATTCCTGTCCCAAACAACCAGAGCTTTACAGCCATCCAAATCCTAGTCACCTCCAAGGAGAGCTCTCTATCATGAGATCATCTACTAGCTCAGAACATACTGATCTCTTCATTGCTAAATTCTCATATCGCCTGTAATCTCAACTAGGGTTTCTCAAACTATCTGTGGTGAAATGCCATTTTTAAATTTTTCTAATTCATTGTGGACTCCCACTTGTATAAAATTATTATCAAAAAACTTTTATAACGTGCAAAAAATTAATTTAAATTTTTTAAAATTAATTTTTAAATTACATGTTTCAACAGACATGTAATTATTTTGTTGAGTTGCTATAAAAGTTTCTAAAACTTATCTACAGTTTCTGTACTTACATTCCAGCAAAGGGGTTACAAACAGGTCATGGACTGGCATCAGCCCGCAAACCATACTTTATGCAGCATTAAACAACTCAGGGCTTCAGTCAGAAAACATTTATTCTATACTCCATATGAAACCTTCACTATGTGAGACACTGTAGGGCAGTCAAAAAGGTATATAGTCTTTTCCTTTAGGGACTTCAAAATTTATGGGGGTAGGGGGGTACACTAACAAGAGAGAAACAACAACAAGTCACATAGATAAATAAGCTTTGTTGCTGACCAGAGGCAAAAGATAAGTGAAGTCTGGAATAGTCACAACAGGCTATTGGGTAGGGGGGATGAAATTTGAATTCAACATTTATGTTTAAATAGGTCTCAGATATGAAAAGAATGAAAACTCTCTAGAGTAGAGATCATATGTACAAAGGAATACAGGTGAGAAATGACGTGTACTGCTGACATAATGAACCACGTTGCTTTCAACATAGGGCCAGGAATTGATAGGCAGAGTTGACACAGGAAAACATGAACAAAGGGAAATCATCACAAATTTCTAAAGAACTGTGATAGAATCAATGTAGTAGAAAGATTAAGCCAGTAGTGGCAGCAAGGTTGAAGTACAGTAGAGATTCATCAGTTGCAGGGATTATGTTGTATCTCCAGAACCCAAAGAAGACCTCTTCCTGTGGGTATGAAAAACATCTTGTTCAAGCAGCACATATTTTTAAAAGTTAAAATTCTGTTAGGGGTACTAATAAAAAATATTTTAGATTCACTTCATCAAACTTCTGAAACTTAAAATAAAAAAAACAATGTAGAGAGACTTAAGACTGTGTAATAGTGAAGAGAACTTAGCTAGGGTAAGAGGTGGTCATTTGCAATCAAGAGAGTTAAAAAAAAATCTCTGAAAGAAAAAAGTAGACATGAGTATATGGATACCATAAGCAGAACATAACATACCAGGAGAAGCTGCAACTGGAATGAAAGCCAACCTGCCCACTAGGATCGTAAAAAGATTCTGGGCTCGGACATACCCAGGAACTGCCTCTATTGGAAATGTGGGAAGAGGTGGGAAGGGAGACTAAGAACAGAGATCAACTAAAGATCTGAATATAGGAAGACTACACTACTCACATATTCCGCCTTCTTCTTCCATCTCTGCCCACAGAAAATACACAGAGCCTAGTATTGATCACCAGACAAAAATGATAACAGAAAGAGAAATTTCCTTTGTGGAAAAGATGGCCAACCATCAACCAAAACTCTGACACCCTCTTCCATAGTTTAGAGTGATGCTGGGGCCAATGGACAGATCACTTGCTCCCTGGCAACCTACATTTCATTCAAGTTGGTGTCCAGTTTAAAAAATTACGTGTGGTGATGCACAATTGTAATCCCAGTGACCTGGGAGGCTGAGGCAGGAGAATTGGAAGTTCAAGGCCAGCCTCAGCAACTTAGTGAGGCCCTAAGCAACTTAGCAAGAACCTGTCTCTAAATAAAATATTTTTAAAAAGGGCTGGGGATGTTGCCCAGTGATTGAATGCCCCTGGGTTCAATCCATGGTAACAAAAAAAAATTTTATTTTAAAAAGTTACTTTAATAATAAACAAAATCCAAGAACTGACTTTGTATTTTTTCAATGACTAGAGATAATTTAAAGATGTGAAACTATAAAAGCAGCCACTTCTTCAGATGACACAGAGGCAGAACCATGAAGTTTCTATGAGTTTAAAAAATAATATAGTAATCAACAAAAAGGGTATATACGTAATATATGTATAAATTCATTATATTAAGTATAAAACAAATAACCCTGAAACTAATATAATTAATATAATATTGTATATATTTTATATGTATAAAATATGCATTAATTTCCTCCCAAAAAATGTTTTATTACAAACATGAGACAAATAAAAGAAAAACTGGCCAGGCAAAAGCTAAGCAGTTAAAAATGTTAGTTGAAAACATTAAAGAAAACTATTATAAATGGATGTTAACAGTGATAAACTTTTTAATATAGTTTACATATTAATAGGAAAAATATTGTCGGGTCCTTATAAAATGTCATCTCAATACAAAGGTACATTATGACATTCTGCTGCATGAACTTTGAACAGTTATTGTTCAAAAAGATACTATTAAAAACTAAACTGTGTTCAATCTGATTATAGACTATTACATGGTACCTAATTAATATGTACTTTTTAAAAGTTTCTGTTTAGTTAAAAACTTTGTTCTTTTTTTTCCCCCAAGTACTAGAGATTGAACACAAGGACACTCTACCAATGAGCAATATTCACAGTCCTTCTTTTTTTTTTTTTTTTCTTTTTGAGACAGGGTCTCACTAGTTTATTTAGGATCTCACAAATAAAAACTTCATTTCTTAAAACTTTTTGCATCTAGACAGAATAACATGTCTCCTTTTAGCCAATGGAATGTAAGCAGAAGCAATATGTCATTTCCTGGACAATGCAGTTAAGTGCCTTTCTCCATTCTCTTCCCCTTCCCCTGTCTGGAAACAGAGAACCACAAAGCCGTTTTCCTTAAGAACAACAGAACAATAAGACAGAAGGAATTCAGGGCATTAAATCATTATGTGGTGGAAAGATGCCTGCTGAGAACAATCTTATTGAACTGTCGGAATGAGTAAAAATAAATAAATAAATAAATTGCTATTTTGTTAAGTCATTGAAATTTTCAGGCTTACTTGTTACAGCAATCAGCATTTTTATTAGAGTCTTTATCTTGAAAGGAAGAAAGGGAAGGAAAACCACCATAAGTGAGCTTTACACTATGGTTTTAGTGACCCAGAGATAAGACTTCTTTTGTGCCATTTGAGAGACCAACAACCTGAAAGTCAGCTCCCTCTCCCTCACAATAAATAATAGCCTGACAGCTGGCATGTTCTACCATATATACTCATATTAATATGAAGAATTAAGGCAGGAGGATCACATGTTCAAATCCAGCCTTAGTAACTTAGCACGGCCCTAAGAAACTTACTGAGACCTGTCTCAAAATAAAAAAGGGCTAGGAATGTTGCTCAGTGATTAAGCACTCCTGGGTTCAATCCCCATACCAAAAAAAAAAAAAAGGAAAACGAAGAATAGGGAAAGGGAGAAGAAGGAGAAGTCTCCTTCTTAGAAGAACATAAGTAGATAGAATGAAAGGGATGCACATAATTATGATCAAGTGGTCAGATGTGCTAGACTGAACTACTCTTGTATTATCTTATCATGAGCAGCTAGTAGTACTGTTAATGCTTTCAACATTCTGCCTGGAAATTATTATTTCCTTGCCCAATAACAGTTTCATTACTTATGCTTTCTTTCATTTTACTTCAGACAATGGTCTTATAAAATGATTGGTTATGAAACAACAGAGTTCACAATTTTTTTCAGCCTCCAGGAAGTTTTCTTGCTGACTATCACCTAGTACTGAATCTAATACCATGTTTTAGGTTTTCATTTTATCAGCACCCTGCTTGTAGGTACCCACTTATATAGTCAGCATTCTCCACATAACAACCAACCACAAAATCTCAGTAGTACACAAAAAATAAACATGGATTTCTCCCTTAGAAATAAGTTCTGGAGGTCAACTGGGGCAGCTCTGATTTAGGCCATACAGATCATGTTGACATCTATTCCATATTTCTCCTTCTGGGGCTC
This sequence comes from Marmota flaviventris, assembly GCF_047511675.1. Classification (NCBI taxonomy): domain Eukaryota; kingdom Metazoa; phylum Chordata; class Mammalia; order Rodentia; family Sciuridae; genus Marmota; species Marmota flaviventris. The sequence continues at coordinate 51,267,283 of NC_092499.1, read as the reverse complement.
AAATGCTGGGCAGCAGACACTTGGACATGTTGTGTTCATGCAATGATCAAAATCTTACAAAGGAACATGTGAAAACATTGGAGACTTCTTAAGGCCCAAGCTCAAAACTGATGTATTATGACTTCTGTCTGTGTTCTTTTGGTCAAAGCAACTCAGAAGAGCAAGCCCAACATAAGTTATCAAGGAGGAAATATACCCTTTCAGAGAGGTGGAAAAGAAGAAAGAAATGAATATTCACTGAACAATTATCTTTCTTATTCTAATTCACTTTATTGTAGACAAAAGATTATGATTACTACATGGCACAAGCTGGTTAGTTATCAGAACCAAATAAAAATTAAAATTAACTATCAAATACTGATAAAATATGGGAAAGGGAAGGGGAGTAATGTCATTGAAAAAAATTTTTATCTTTTCTAAAAAGAAGTAATCAGATGATGTCTAAAGTTAATTAATCAAAGAGCATGGGTAAAATCATATAATTTAAAGATACCCAAGAACCAAATACTCACATGTTTCAAAATGTTTCTGGGGTAGGACTGAAAATAGAAGTAAGGGAAGAGAAAGAGGTGTTTTTCATCAAAAGTGCTTTTGTACTATATCTTTTGGTTATCATGTTCTTGTATTACTCTGATTAAGAAAATGAAGTAGTACATGAATAAAATGTTCAACATCACTAATCATCAAAGAAATGCAAATCAAAACCACAAGGAGATATTACCTCACCCCAATAAGAATAGTTGTTATCAAAAAGACTTAAAATAACAAGTGCTACTTCAATAAAGAAATAGAGATTCTGAAACAAAATCAAGCAAAAATCCTCAAAATGAAGGAATCAATAAACCAAGTAAAAAAATTCAATGGAAAGCATTGCCAATAGAGTAGACCACATTCAAGCAAGAAAGACAAAATATATAATCTTGAAAATAAAGTTGACCATGGAGAACTTCCCATAACCTGAAAAGACCAAATTTAAGATTTATCAGGATAGATGAAGGCTCAGAAATACAAATCAAAGGAATGCACAATTTTTCAATAAAATAATATCAGAAAATTTCTCAAACCTAAAGAATGAAATGGAAAATCAGATACTGGAGGCTTACAGGACCCCAAATATATAAAATTTCAACAGACCCACACCAAGGCACATTATTATGAAAATGACTAACACACTGAATAAGGATAGAATTTTAAAGGCTTCCAAAGAAAAATGTCAGGTTACAATTAGAGGGAAACCAAATTGGATTTCAGCTGATTTATCAACTCAGACCCTCAAAGCTAGGAGGTCCTGGAACAACATATACCAAGCTCTGAAAGAAAATGGATATCAGACAAGAATACTAAGCCTGACAAAATTAAATTTCAGAATTGATGATGAAATAAAATCCTTCCATGATAAATAAAAGTTAAAAGAATTCACAATTAGAAAGCCTGTACAACAAAACATTCTCAATAAAATATTTCATGAAGAAGAAATGAGAAATAAAAGTGAAAGTTTTTTGGTTAATGCTCTCTCTGTGGTACTTGTGGTAAAGATTTTCTCCCATTATGTAGGCTCTCTCTTCGTGTTATTTAATAATTAAAATCAGAGCTGAAGTCAATGAAATTGAAACAATTCAAAAATTGACAATACAAAAAGTTGGTTCTTTGAAAAAATAAATAAAATTGATAAACCTCCTGGCCATGCTAATGAAAAGAAAGAAAGAGAAAAATCAAATTACTAAAATGTGTGATGAAAAAGGAAATATCACAATGGATACAACTGAAATACAGAAGATAATTAAAAACTGTTTTGAAAATATACTCTAATTAAATAGAAAATCTTAAAGACATTGACAAATTTCTAGAGACATATGAACAACCCAAACTGAATCAAGAGGATATACATTATTTAAACAGATCAATTTCAAGTAATGAAATAGAAGATGGTACCAAAAGCCTATCAATCAAGAAACACCCAGGACCAGAAAGATCCTCAGCCGAGCTCCACAAGACCTTCAAAGAAGAATTAACAACAATACTCATCAAAGTATTCCATGAAATGGAAAAGGATAGAACCCTTCCAAACTCATTCTATGAAGCTAGTATCACCCTGATAACAAAACCAGATTAAGACACATCAAGGAAAGAAAACTTCAGACCAATATTCCTGATACAAAAATTCTCAATAAAATTTGGGCAAATTGCATACAAAACATATTAAAACGATAGTGCACCACAAGCAAGTGGGGTTCATCCCAAGGATAAAGGTTGGTTCAACATGGAAATCAACAAGTGTAATTCATCACATCAATAGACTTAAAAACAAGAATCATAATCACATCAACAGATGCAGAAAAAACATTTGACAAAATACAGCACCCTTCATGTTTAAAACATTAGAAAAACTAGGAATAGTAGAAACATATCCCAATACTGTAAAAGCTATCTATGCTAAACCCAAGGCCAACATCATTCTAAATGGAGAAAATTGGAAAGCATTCCCTCTAAAACCAGGAACAAAAAAAGGATGCCCTCTTTTCACTTCTATTCAACATCACTCTTGAAACTCTAGCTAGAGCAATTAGACAGGAAAAAGAAATTAAAGGGATATAAATAGGAAAAGAAGAACTCAAATTATCACTATTTGCTGATGATATGATTCTACATTTAGAAGATCCAAAACAATCCACTAGAAAACTTCTAGAACTAATAAATGAATTCATAAAATGAAACATGTTCCTATACATCAGTGATTAATCTACTGAAAGAGAATTAGGAAAACTACCCCATTCACAATAGTCTCAAAAAAAAATACTTGGGAATCAATTCAACAAAAGAGATAAAAGATCTCTACAATGAAAACTACAGAATACTACAGGAAGAAACTGAAGAAGACCTTAGAAGATGGAAAGATCTCCCATACTCCTGAATAGGCAGAATGAATATTGTCAAAATGGCCATACGACCAAAAGATTTAATACAGTTTAATGCAATTTCTATTTAAATTCCAATGACATCCTTCATAAAACTAGAAAAAAACAATTATGAAATTCATTTGGAAAAATAAGAGACCCAAATAGCTAGCAACACCAGGCCTTAAACTATACCCCGAAGCTATGGTTACAAAAACAGCATGGTATTGACACCAAAACAGACATGAAGACCAATGGTAGTGAATAGAAGACAGAGACAAACCCACACACAGGGGTTCTGTGTTTGGGATTGCGGTCTCTGATAAACTTCATGATTGTGGCATGCTTGGTGGCTAGGAAGTTTCTGTGCAAAGGCACAGAATACCTGGCTGCTGGGAAACTTCCATGTAAAAGTCATGGGATGCCTGGCTGCTGTAAGCAATGTTCTTCAGGAGAGTTTCAACCTTGATCTCAGTCACATAACTGGGGATAAAGGAACTTGCTGGCTTGATAACTACAATGTTTCACCAAGCTCCAGTGCTCCTGGATCTGCCTGCCTAACAGTAACTTCAGACAATGGACTTTCTTGAGAGCTGCACAAAGCTCCTAACATTACATATTGTAACTATAAAATGTAACTGCAGAATAAGCAATCTTACTGATATTCTACACAATAATGTAGTTATGGTACTAATAACCTAATGTAACCTATTGGTATAAATATACATGGCCGCTTGGACAAGGAGCCACTCTACCACTTTCCTGCCTCTGCACCTTGTCTCTGTGTCTCCCTTTATTATTGATCCTTACACCCACATAAATACAGTTATTGCATACTAGACAAAAGCACCAAAAACATTCATTGGAGAAAAAAATAGGTTCTTCAACAAATGATGCTGGGAAAACTGGAAATCCACATGTAACAAAATTAAATTAAGTCCCTATCTCTCACCCTGTGCAAAACTCAACTCAAAGTGGATCAAAGACTTAGGCACTAGAACAGAGACCCTGCACTCAACAGAAGAGAAAAGTAGGCTCAAATCTTCACTATGTTGGCCTAGGATCTAACTTCCTTGACAAGTCTCCTAAAGTGCAAAAAGTAAAATTAAGAATAAATAAATGGGATGGATTCAAACTAAAAAGCTTCTTCTACCACCTAATTTGAAAATAATTTGATTGTTAATCTAGCTTCTTTCTGATACAAGTACTTAAGTTATAAGTGTTCATCTGAGTACTGTTTCATTCTAGAGATTCTGATATTTTAAGCTTTTATTATCTCCTAGTTCAAAACACTTTTTATTTACTTTTCTTGTACTTTCTTCTTTGACCTGTGAGATATTTATAAGTGTGCCATTTAATTTTGAAGTAGTTGAGATGTGGGGGTGGTGTTCTGTGTCTTAAAGTGATTGATTTCTAATGTAATAAATCATGTAGGAAACACAGTATGCATGATTTCAAATTTTTTAAAAAAGTAATGGAATGATTTTTATATTTATTGTATTGGGTACATATATGTCAAAACTGACCAAACTGCATACTTCAAAATAAATAATAACAAGTGCTAGAGGAGATGTGGAGAGAAGAGAACCCATGAACACCATTGTTAGAAATGTAAATCAGTACAGACATGATAAAAAAAAAACAGTGTGGAAGTTCCTCAAAACATTAAAAATAGAACTACCAAATGATCCAGCTATCCTACTCCTAGGCATAAATCCAAAGGAAATTGAAATCAGTATTCCAAAGAGACATCTGCACTCCGATATCAACTACAGCACTGTTCACAATAGCCAAAAGGTGGAAACAACCCAAACATCCATCAACTGATGAATGGATAAAGAAACTGTGGTGTACATGTACAATGGAATACTATTTCACCATTGAAAAAGAATTAAATCCTATTATTTGGCAACATGGATGGAACTGGAGATAATCATGTAGTACAAAATAAGTCAGGAATGGAAAGACAAGTACCACATGATCCTGCTCATATGTGAAATCTAAAAAAGTGGATCTCATAAAAGCTAAGAGCTACCAGAAACTGGAATAGCAGGAGGTGATGGGGAGCTGATCAATAGATACTAAGTATCAATACTAAGTATCAATAGATACTAAGGAGCAAGAATTTCTGTTTGCTATTGCACAGCATGGTGATTACAGTTAGCAATAATGTACTGTACATTTCAAAAACTAAAAGCAAGGGATTGAAATGTTTTCACCATACATAAATAATAAATATTTGATGGCATAAGAGGGTTGAACCTGATTTAAACATGATTCCATGTATACATGTACAGAATATTACATGGTATCTCATTAATAAGTACAACTTTTATGTTTCATGTACCTTTAAATGTAAAAAATAAAACAAAATAATGAACTTCTACTAGAAACTTCTTGCTGGATTTCAGAGGTGTAAGAATCTTCCTCTACAAACTGAACACTTAGGGATAAACTCTATAACCTTCAAGTAAATAGAAAACTTGTTATATTTTGTGGCATGAAAGTATGGTTTCCCCCTTAATAGTCAATATAAATGAAAAAGTAGTTTTAGGCATCTCTGGATAAAGAGTCACTAAGCCATGGTGTCTATGTACCAGACAGATTTCTGAATGGTTGCTGGACTACATTATATTCCAAAGAAAGTTCCTTTCTCTCTGTGTTAGTCAGTTTTTCATCATTATGACCAAAATGTCCAAGAAGAATAACATAGAGGAATAAAAGTACAATTTTGATTCATAGTTTCAAAAGTTCAGTCCATGATGAGCCAACTCCATTGCTCTGGACTCAAAGTGAAGCAGAATATCATGGTAGAAAAACACAGTGGAGGAGTACTGCTCCATTCATGGCAGTCAGGAAGCAGAAAGAGCCAGGGAAGGGATCACAAGAAAAATGAACACTTCCAGGACATGCCCCCAGTGATTCACCCCTTCCAGCCACATATCATCTGCTATAATTACTACCTACTTACCCCATCCAAATTAGAGTGGACTGATTAGGTTACAACTCTCATGATCTAATCATTTTACCTCTGACTATCCCTGCATTAACACAGAGCTTTTGAGGAGTACCTCATATCCAAACCCTAACATTCTGCCCCCTTCAAAGGTCATGTTCATCTCACAATGAAAAATGGGTTTATTTCATCTCCAGGAATTTCCATAATCTTACAAGTTCCAGCATTTCCCCAAAGTACAACTCCAAAGTCTCAACTGAGACTCAAGGCAAACTCTTAGCTGTGAGCCCTACAAAGATCAAAATCAAACTGGGTGTGGTAGTGCATGCTTTAATCTCAGCAGCTTGGGATGCTGAGGTGGGAGGATCTCAAGTTAAAGCCAGCCTCAGCAAAAGTGAAGTGCTAAGCAACTCAGTGAGACTCTCTCTAAATAGAGGTGGGTATGTGGCTCAGTGGTTGAGTGCCCTGAGTTCAACCCCAGTACTAAAAAAAAATTAAAATCAAGTTACATATAGACATAAACAGAGGTACAGAGTAAACATTCCCATTCCAAAAGGGAGGAATAGCAGAATATAAAGAAGAGATGAAACTAAAATATATCCTAAACCCAGATGGGCAAATATTTTCTATTATTCCACATCCAGTGCATGGGCAGATGTTGATGAAATGCTTTCTCCAAAGGGCTTGGGAAATCCAATTCCTTTGGTCTTGCCAGTTTCAGTGATTGAAGCCTCTCTCTTAACCTGGGTCTCTCTGAAGCTAGCAGCTTTCCTCAGCATACAGTCCATATTATTGGAATCTCTTCATTCAGGGGGGTCTCCATAGCAGTTTCATCTTCCTTCTCATAGCATATGCATCATGCTTTCAGGGGCTTACCACAGGGTTTGCAATTTTGCCACATTTTGCTTGGCCTCCCAGGCTTTCCTTTGAAATCTTAGTGGAAGCCTCCATAACCCCCTAACACTAGCACTTGCGTGCATGCACAACCAGAGAGAGCCAAGGTCTGCCACCAGCATGAGCAGTAATCATGCTTCCTACAACCAAGGTGCAAAAGCTTCTAACTGCTTAGTTTGTTGAGAATACTAAAACAAATCTTTGGAAAAAAACTTCCTAGACACTCCTGTGCAAGCAGGATGCTCCTATGTTCTCTTAAAGTAGTTTACACTTCTACACCCTAGAGACTCTAATGGGTATGGTCTTACAAATTCCTGAGATGCTCTCAGTTCATCTTTCCTAGCGCCTCTGTGCAAAGTACTTAGCATCTCTTTAGTGGCTATAATCTCCTTAACTACCACATCATTCTTGACCCCAATTTTACATGGACTTTTCTAGCCAAACTATATGTCTTTTTAATCCTTCAGCTTTGCTTTCTGCTCCAAATTTTCATAGCAAATAGCTAAAAACTGCTAAAAAAAAATCCATACTATTGATTAAACACTGATCAGTGCCTCGAAAAGCTTACAGTAAAATAAAAAGGACTTTACAGAAAGTGATAATAAAGGAAATTGAGCAGGGAAGCTGGTCACTTTCCTTATCTCCATTCTTTAGGTGAGTTTCAAAACAGAGGATTGTGGTTGTAAAGTAAAAGAATATACTTATAAAACACCTGAAGAACTCCATCTCGAGTGGGCACACGGTCTATCCCACATATTCCCCTTCCTTATACAGTGGTACTCTCCTCCCTTATATATCAGCCTGCCACCACCAAGGAGTGCATGAGTAATAAAATGTCCAAAATCCCTCAATTGTGACCTCCATGTTCTTTCTTTAGTGTAAACAGTATGCTAGGGCATTTGCTTCCCTGAGGCTGAACATACATCACTGCCTGAATGTTGCATTGCCTTGATATTTCCTCCACCACATTTATTAGGCCCTAGCCTTTAAATTCAGCCCCACACAAAGTCTCAAACATTGGGAAAAAGTACACAAGTTCTTTGCCAGAATATAACACAAAAAGTCTCCAGGCCAATTCCCAGAAGAATCTTCATTCCCCTCTGAAACCTTATGAGCAGAGTCTTTACTGTCTGCATTCTGGTCTTCTGAGCTCTAACCAGAATCACCCATTAAGCTCTGTCTATAACATTCTATGATTTCTTCAACCTACAAGCCCAAATTTTTCCAAACCCCTCCCGCAAACCATTTCCAAAGGCTTCTGAACCACATGGGTAGATTGTCACACCAATAAGTCCACTTTGGCTACCAATTTATGTGATGGTCAACTTTTTGTTGCTGTGACCAAAATTACCCACCTCTTCCAAATAATTTAGAGGAGGAAAAGTTTATTTATTTATTTATATATTTTTTTTGGTTCACAGTTCAGAGGTTTAATCCATGGTGGACCAAATCCATTGCTCTGGACCCAGAGAGAGACATAATGGAAGCATGTGGTGGAGGAGTGCTGCTCCATTCATGGAAACCAAGAAGTAGAGAGAATGAGGGGAAGAGGTTGCATAGACGATGAACTCTTCCAGGGCATGAACCCAGTGATCCACCTCCTTCAACCAGGCCCCAACTACCTAAAAAGTTACCACATAGTTAGTCCATTTGAACTAGGATGAACTAATTAGGTTATAGTTCTCATAATCTAATCATTTTACCTAAGAATATTCCTTCATTAATATAGGAGTTGGGGGGAGCACCTCATATCTAAAGCATCTCACTCTCTCTCTCCCTACCTCCATCCCTCCCTCCCTCCCTCCCTCCCTCTCTTTTGTTTTTTATTTGTAGATAGACACAATACCTTTATTTTATTTATTTATCTTTATGTGGTGCTGAGGATCTAACCCAGGGCCTCACACATGTTAGGTAAGTGCTCTACCACTGAGCTACAACACCCTAATCCATATATCCATCTGTCCAAATCATTGAACACATTATTCCATCCAACTAAATCTGGTTCTGTTATGCTCATAATAAAGTAAAAGTATAAAGTGGTAATATAAGGATTTTACCTTTTCCCTTAAAGAACTAGGAAATGTAAAAACAGAGTTCACCTTCCCACTGGTGGGGAAGCATCCTCTGGTAAGTCACAATCTTCCACACTCCCTATCATATTACAAACTTGCACAACCAACTGGAGTGTTGGTTTTGGTAAGCTCTGATAACATATAAGCAACCTGTTACATCTAGGCCAAGACAGCCAATGAATGACATGGCCTTTGTCTTTCATTCAGCTCACCAATGTAGACCCAGCCTCCCCTGTAAGATGAGCTGCCCAAAATACCTTATTTCTTTCTTTCTGTTTTGTTTAGTTGTCTTTTATTGTCACTACTAGGAACTGAACCAAGAGACTACTTACCACTGTGCTGTAACCCCAGCCATATGTGTGTGTGTGTGTGTGTATATATATATAAAATTATATATATATAATTTTAGTTGTAGATGGACACAATGCCTTTATTTTATTTATTTAGTTGGTTTTATGTAGTGCTGAGGATCAAACCCAGTATTTCACACATGCTAGGCAAGCACTCTACCACCGAGCTACAGCCCCAGTCCACCCCAGCCCTTTTTTATTTTGAGATAGGGTCTCACTACGTTGCCCAGGTTGACCTTGAACTTGCAATCTTCCTTCTCAGCATCCTGAGTTTCTGAGATAATTCCTCATTTCTTTTTCCTATAATATGATCCTACAAGGAACTACTCTATTAGATAACAGTGGAGAGAAAAAAAATCAGGTTTCCAAATCTATTCTCCCCTAGGCAAATTTATTGGATACATATTAACAGATAATTGGAAGGGATTCATACCTTCCAACTGCATTCAAAACCTAGGACTTCCTTCAGGAAAAAAAACAAAAACAAAAGAAACAAACCAAAAAAAAAAAAAAAAAAACCACTTTTTCCAGAAATATTTAAAGTTGGGAAATTTTCACATTTACTAGTAGCCCTAAGCCCTGGCTAAAATAAAACCTATCACTGGTTATTTTTTTCTCTTATAAAATGACAAGTGATTCAGTATAATAAAAGTTATATTTAACACACAACTAGTTGCCACATTTAAGCAATAACAGGGAGACAGCTATCTATGTAGGATATATTTAATATCCTAATCACCTTGGAAAAGCACTAAACTTAGCATGTTTTAAAAGGAGGAATATGAGAATATTGAATACTTAATTTGTTTACCAGAAAAAATACATTTAGAAGAGTATGTCTCTATAAAATAATTAATCACATATGTAAAGAAAAAAACAGAACCATTGACTATGAACAGGCAGGCATATCAATTCAGGAGAACAAATATCTACCTTGATGTTTTAGTCATATCCACCACTGGTTGCCTGGGTTTCAAGTCCAAATATGCATGATGGTTGCTATAGTGACAATATGCCACTTTTGGAATCTGGAACTTAGTAGTACTAGGTACTTATGAGCTTCATAAAACCACCAGTACTTCCTCCCACATTCTGAATCATAGCTCAGACTTTAGAACTTCATAAAATGTGTTTTTATGCTGTCCTTTGAATTCAGTTTTGTCACTTTATCAGCATAGAGTATATATGTGTGTGTATGCATATATGTAGAGAGAGAGAGTCAAAAGAAATAATCTAACTAGCATGTTAAATATACATACTCATAAAACATTTAATTAGTATTAAAGATGAGTTGATAAGAATTTTGTTCATCATTTACAGTTTTATTACTATAACTGGGCAAGGCCATATCTTAAAAATCCATGTCTTAGTTAATGGTTATTAATAACAATATTCCTATCATTCATCATGTAATAGGAAAACATAAAATTCAAATATACACTAAGAAGCAGAATTTTATTTTAAGGAAGGTTGATATATTTTTGTTTCCTTTATGAATAATTCCTCATAATTAAAGGCTAATTATTAATGATGCCCCAGAAAAAGGCAGCTCATTGCTAGCAAAATGCTAAGGAAAGAAATATGAATCTCAAATCAGAGTACATTTCCAGATGATCAAAAAGCCAGGAAACCAGAACCCTCATGCATTGTTAGTGGGAATGGAAAATGGTGTAGCCACCTCTGAACAGTTTGGCAATTTCTCATAAAGTTACACATACAACCCCTTTCACTCCTAGTTATCTCAAGAGAAATTAAAATGTATGTCCAGGGGCTGGAGACATGGCTCAGTGTTAGAGCACTTGCCTAGCATTCATGAAGTCTTCAATACCAAGTCTGAAAATAAATAAATAGATAAATAGACAGACAGAAAAAATAAATAAAAACTTCAAAGACTTGCACATGAATGTTTCATAGCAACATTACTCTTTAGAGCCTCAAACTAGAAATAATTAAAATATTCATTAACAAATGAATGAGTAGACCACATACACACACAAAAATTCCATGCCATGGAATGCTATTCAGCAACATAAAGGGATGAATTACTGACATATGCTGATCATGTATGAAACTCAGAAACATTATGCTAAGTGTAAGAAGATGAAAGTGGACACTCTGTGGTGGCCTCTCATAGACCAGACTCTGCTTGCTCACTCATCTTGCTCCGCTTGCTCAGCAAGCATGTCTGACAAATCCCATATGGCTAAAAAGGAGCAATTCAGTAACTCAAAATGGAAAAGATAAATACGAGAAAAATCCTCCACCTTTCAAAGAAATGATTGAACAGGAGAAGCAAGCAGAGAAATCATAAAGAGGTATACATGGCCAATATGCACTGTACATTCCAAGCAGTAACTTCTTATTTTACTTTCTTTAGCTGTTTACCTTTGTAAGATGCAAACAGGTTGAATCCAGTTTAAATGACTATGCTACCCCTTTTATGTCAAGAACTACTAGCAACTAATCCCAGCTCTTGCCTTTTCCATCTGCAGGTCCAGCTAGCAGGGAAAAAAAGAACTGGCTAGGTGGGAGGACAGTGAAATCTAGAGTAGAATCTATGCTAACCCAAGGTGTTCTGCAGACTATAAATGCAGTTTAACAGGACCCATTTTCCTGTCATAACCCACGATTTTTACTAAAAATAATAAACAACTGTTTTTTAAAAAAAGAAGAAAAAAAAGACCATATATCACATGATTTCATTTATTTTAAATGTCTGAAAAAAGCAAATTTACAGAGACAGAATGTATATTGGTAGTTGCTCGGAGACAGAACAGATTAGCTGCAGATGGCCAAGAGGAATACTGAGGGATGAAAATGTTCTAAAACTGATTTATGGTGATGATTGCACCACTTGGTAAAATTACTAAAAATCGTCATCAACTTGGATGAATTTCATGACGTGTAAAATTTATCTCAATTTAATAGTGGGTTTTTGTTAAGAGTCAGAAAACAATAGAGCTGCAAGGATTCACACGCTTGTATAGATGAAGAAAGCAAAGACCAGAGAGGTTATGAGCAATTTGTTTAAAGATCTCCTACTTAGATCACAGCAAAACCAAAACAGGGAAAAAAAATCAAAATCTAGCCTCACTCTCCTACCCATTGTGTTATATCTACTGAAACCACTCAAGGAATTTTTTAAGACTATAATAATTACACAGAATTGATAGGTGTTTTAGAAGCATCAAGATTTGAGAATCAACAACTATAACTGCTTAAAATTTATAAACCATTAATAAATACATAATATATATATAATATTCTTCAGAAAGAGCTAAGAAAATTCACTTATCATCCTCCGAAGCCATAAAAACTTGCTTTCAAAATGGCTGACAAAAAAAAAAAAAGAGACAATTACACATTTTTTTTTCTGCTTTTCCAAAAGGAGCTAATATTTCAGGGTAAATAAATGATCCTAGTGTATGAAAGAAAGCATCTGCAGAACAAAAATTAATAAATGTAGATGGAATGAAAGAATGCAAAATTGTCATTTTATAACCCCTAATAAAAATTATTCAGGCAAGAATTATGAATTTACTATCAAACCCATTCAGTGAATGGTTGATGGGAGAATTGGACATTTGTAGGAAACAAAAATCACACTGCACAGGTTAGTCTTTTTGAAGGAAGGAAAAAATACCACAGAACTTTACATGGAAGATCAAGATATCATCAGCCTAATCCACAAATAGTCATTGTAAAACTATTTTTGATTGTTCAAATAAATGTGATTTCATGTGAAGTACTCAACATCACATAAAGGCTAAAGTCTTTATTAATTTGCATATTTATAAGAAATACAGGAAATAAAGGTGAAATTTGAACACCAAAAGAAAGTAGTCAAGTACAGAAGGTAAAATATTCCATCTCAGGCAATTAACCTGGTCTTTTTAAAAAATCAGTTTAAAAACAAGTGGGGGGCGGGGGGGGGGGAGGTGCTGGGGTTGTGGCTCAGTGGCAGAGTGCTTGCCTCAAAGATAAATAAACTTAAAGAAAAAAGATCTCCCAAGAATAAAACAATTTAAAAAAAATGTGGGAATTGTGAACACTAACAATCAAAAGACTAAACCAGCGCATGCCTGTAATTCCAGCCAGTGGGGAAGCTGAAGCAGGAGGATCAGGAGGATCGCAAATTCAACACCAGCCTAAGCAATTTAGTGAGTTTGCTAAGCAACTCAGTGAGACCCTGTCTCTAAAGAAAATACAAAAATGAGCTGGGAATGTGTGCTCCTGAGTTCTGAGTTCAATCCCAGGTACCCGCCTCCCCCCAAAAAAACTTATAATTTTTAGATTAAAAGAAACTATATAGACAACCAAATATAAAGGTGGTCTTTAATTGGATCCTGGTTGGGAGAAAGCAGCTTTGGGGAACAGACAATCGGAAAATAACTCCAAATTTGTATAAGGAATATTAGACAATACTGAAATTTTGCCAAGTGTGAGGTTATTTTTTTATTATTTTTTTTGAGAGAGAATTTTAATATTTATTCTTTAGTTTTCGGCGGACACAACATCTTTGTTTGCATGTGGTGCTGAGGATAGAACCTGGGCCACACGCATGCCAGGTGAGCACGCTACCGCTTGAGCCACATCCTCAGCCCATGAGGTTATTCTTTTTATACAGGAATATGTTTCATAGACATACAATGAACTAACTAAAAGATCTAGATGTCTAAAGGTCACTTCAAAATACTTCAAAGAATTAAATTTAAAATCCAAGCCTTAACTTCCTAATTCACTGCTGTTACCACTAAATGCTTGTTAAATATTCATAAAATATAACTACACAGAACTCTTGCACGCAAGAGTTGAAAAGTGACCTACAGGAGTCCTTTAAAAAAAGAAAAATAACAGTATTATGTTGTACCTCAGAAAGAAAACTCTGAGGTACAACATAATACTGTTGACAACCCAATGAGTCATGAACAGAGAGCTTTGCCCAAAAAGGGCTAAAAACATCTAGCTTTCTTAGCGTATAGAGCAGGAAAATGTAGCTGTTTCAAAATCACAGGTAACGCTTGGAGGCGGATGTGGCTGTCCTAATTGAACAGGCAGCCCCCACCCAGAGCAAACCTCAATTATTACACAAAATCACTTAATCCTTTCTGACTTCACTGCCCCTTTTCAACCAGTCATGTAACTCTCAAGTTGTGGTGCAGTTAGGGGACAGTATTTCAAAGAATCCTCTCCTTGGACTGGAGATATGGCTCAGTTGGTAGAGTGCTTGCCTTCCATGCACGAGGTCCTGGGTTCAATCCCAGCACCACCAAAGATAAAGGAAAAAAAAAAACTCAAGGGTGCCAAGCTGAAGAAAGCCACTATACTATCACCCCAAATTTTTCAACGGGGGCCTTCAAATCTCAGTAGCAGGAACTGGGGCCCTTCCTCAGGCCCTGGAGAACAGACTGGCAATCAGCAGATCCCAGATTCATTTGCCACTTTTTTCTCCCCCTATAAAACCATAGGGTGGCGCTATCCTCGCTCCTTCCCTACACTGGGGGCGCAGAGAAATCCACCTGTGCAGTCCGAGTGACGGAGGTCCGCCTGGGGCCTCCTATAGGCTTCGTGGCCCCCGGGCCCACCAAGGCCCTGCCCCGCCCCGCGCCTCTCCTCTTCGGACACCTCCTGTGCAGGTTAGCCTGCAAGTCCCCCTGCTTCTCTTCAGCAATGCAATCTCAGAAATTCTTAATATTCTGGCAAGTGGGACCACTGAAAGAGACCCTGAAAGTGGGCACTTTGGCTCAAAAGTCCGCAGCCCAGCAAGTAAGAAACGTGCAAAAAGAAGTCTCAAGATCTCTAGCACTCCGCCCAAGTTCTACCGCCTCGGACCAAGAATCTGAGTGTCCCGATTTCCAGCGCCCAGTCCGGGCCCCGCCCCCTCAATGCCCCTGGCTTCCGTGCGTCAGGAGTCACGTGCCGCATCTCCCTTTCCCTACCGGCAACCCGGGCGCATCCTCATTCCGGAAGTCGCGCTCATTCGCACTGGGCTCCTCCCACCACGGGTGACGTCAAACTCAGCTCCTACCACTGCCCAGCCTCCGCCTCCAGGCGCGGGGAGGGCTGTCGTTTCCTTAGGGTAAGCCCAGCTACTTCCGGGCCCCTAGACAGTAGGAGCGAGGGTTTTGAAGTTACAGACTGGGCAGGCCTTGGACGCGCGTGAGTACAGTTTGAAAGGCCTACAACTAGCTATTTGCAGGCCACCTACGTAGGGGCCTTTCCCCCTCTCCGCAACTTGTACTCCACTTGGTTCCGCCGAGACCCACGACGGTTCCGCCCCCTTCTTCCTTGTCATTGATGTTGTTGTTCTTGTCAGTGCCGCAGCCCCGACCGCCGGGAGCTCGAACCCGAGCCGGGGCCGCCCGAGTGGCGCGGTGGCGGCGGCGGCAGCGGCTGCGGCTGCAGCAGCTGCGACGGCTGCGGGGGCTGCTCCGGGGACTGCGGGGGCGGCCGGGAGCCGACAGCCGGCGGCGGGGCCGGATGGCTCTGTGCGGGCAGGCAGCGGGCGCCGCGTCGCTACCCAGCGAGCTGATCGTGCATATCTTCTCCTTCTTGCCCGCGCCGGACCGGCTGCGGGCCTCGGCTTCCTGCTCGCACTGGCGCGAGTGCCTCTTCTACCCGGCTCTGTGGCCTCAGCTCCGCATCTGCCTCCGCGTCTCGCCCGCCGAGCAGCCCCGGCTCGAATTCCTCATGCGCAAGTGCGGCTGGTTCGTGCGAGAGTTGCGCGTTGAGTTCGCCGCGGAGAACTACCTGAGCGGAGGCGGCGGCCCTGGCGACGGAGGTGGCGCGGACTCGGGGACTGGAGGGGAAGAAGTCGAGGGCCTGCAGCTCTCCACCCGTTGGCTGGAAGTGCTGCGCACCTACTTGGAGCTGGTGCTGTGCGTGCTGGTCAGCATCCGGAACAACAGGTAGGTTTCTGGTGGGCCCGTCCCCGCTCCCGACTGGCGACGGGCCCCCTTCCCTTCTCCCCGAAATAGATTCTGTGGGACGCGCCAAGCTCGCCTCAGCCTTGCTTGTTTCAGTGAAGATGTCGGTTCTAACAGGACGATTTTCTTAAGGCAAGAGGACATAATGGGACACTTTACAGCTATGGACTCAAGTGTTTTTCAGACACCACTCCAGGCACTGTCTCATTCATCCTCTTGGTGGAGGTGGGATGAAGCTGACAGGAGCTATCATTCTTCATTTCATACATGAGAGAGTCAGACTTGGAGGGTAAGGCCTGTGAGAGAAACAAAACATAACCCGATTTTCAGACACTGAACCTTACCATTGGAAGTAGATGATGGTAGAGAAGGAGTAATGGTGCTACTGGTGTTCCATAGTTACAGAGTCCTTCTAAAAGAAGTTTTTAACAGTCATTTTTTTTTTTTTTTTCAACCTGGAATTGTTCAAATAGGCTGGACCAGATCCAAAGAGAAGGAGGAGTGGAGTGTTCGTTGAAAGTATTGGGGGATAGGTGATTGTCAGAATTGGACGTCTACCCCCCTCAGCGCCCTCCACCCCCACCCCCCCTCCCGCAGTGCACCTCCAGACTGAACTTGTCCCCAGTGATTCACCTAAGCCTAACACAGTATAGTTTGGGGGTGGGGATGGGGGTGCCATGGCCAGCCCATGTCTACAATGGATAAGCATGAAACTCTTCTGGGTTTGCAACAGGACTTTACTATAATTCTGCAACTTACTCCCCCTGTTCTAACTCAGTATCCTGATTGTAAATTTATTTCTCTTTCACCCTTTCCAAACCCTATTAGTTTGTATTTCCTACGTTTGAATATTTTGATCTTAAACCTCTTTTAAGTTGAAAGTTCAAAAGTTCAGGGGAAAAAAGAGAACCTTACATAGTAATAGTGGTTTAGTACTTTCAAATTCATTTCCTATTTGAGCCTCTCACTAACCCTATGAGTCAGGGTTTGATTGTTATCCCGTTTTATAGAAACGAAACTGATGCTTTACAATGTCAAGTGGTATACACATTGTCATGCAGCATTATTTTTCTACCAAGAATCACATTCTTCCTTTTGCAATAAACACACTGCCAGCATTTGTGCTAAAGACGATTGAGAGCAGGCCTTGGTTAATTGTGAATTTATATAAATGTTATAGGTACATAGATATTTCCATAATTCTGTGTCCAGATCAGAAGTCAAGAGATAAGCATTATAACACCAAGTTGTATCTGGAGCATGGCTCTATTATTCCAGTGGCCTGTGTATTTCCACAGCTTTTTACATGAAGACATTCCATTTACTTACTTTGATTTTACTGTGCAAGAGAGTCGGTTAAGTATTATTAGGCTGTTGGTATTGATTAAGTTGGAGATTCTTTCTCAGAGTTGTATGTGTAAGCTAGAGGACCAACTGACCCAGAAGTTGAAAGACTCAAACTCACTGATGAAACCAAGATTGGAGTTTAAATCTGTTCTGAAATCATATAGCCCTTCTGCGCAACCATCCAAAAAAAAAATGCATGACTTTGGTCAAAGTAAAAACTAACATTTTACAGTGCCTACTTTCTTTTCAGCATTTTAATAACTGTTTGGACATATGGATGGATGAATAACATTATGTAGGCAAATAATGGCATATCACATCTTCCCTTTGTTGTTTAATTCTCCTGACCTCTTCCTCACCCCTACTACTTTTATTAGCATCCCAATTTACTTGTCTGTAAGGCCACCTATGCTTGCTCTTATATGTCAGCAGTCACCTGTATACAAATACAGAAGACTGTCATCTTGATTTTAAGATTTTCTTGTTGTCTACTATAGGAATGGAGCTACCTACATGTGATGCTGCTTTGGTAGCATATTCATGTATGTGTTTGAAATTAAACTAGTATAATTGTATTATTTGTACTAAGGATATTTCAAAGAGTTTTTTATTGCATTTAATTTTACATAATATTGGGATTCATTGTGATGAATGTGATGAATGTCATATTTATAACATGCACATAACAATTTGGTCAAAGAGTTTTTAAAAATAAGTTTATAAATTTAGGTATAAGTTATGCCTTTTATGTTTGAAAATGTCTTGTTGCTCTAGTAATACTGGAAGTATTAATCAAGCTATCAAAAGTATAGACATAACTGGTTTCCTTTAAGTTTTAACAAATCTGAAAATGTTTTAAATCAAATTGTTATTTAGTAAATCTGGGAAAGCCTGATATTTCTTTCTGTAATCATAAACTACAGATATCAGATCAGGTTCAATTAAAGACCTGAAGCATAGTGTATAATAACATCGTTTAGTGGCATTTTGGTTTTCCAAACCATAACATTTAGTAACTATATAAACATTTGATATTTTTCTTTTTAAATTTGTAGTGGTTTTGCTTTATAATTTCTGCAATTCTACAAGTTGGAAAAGGGTATTATACCAGAGCATAAATATTGTGCTTCCAGGCTTTGTGCTAAATTGCTTTATACAGTTCATACAATCCAGACTGTTACTTTGTTTTATTCCAGATAATTTCATGTACTTCAAGAAAAGAACAAAAACTGTAACCTTAAATTGTGGGAAATTTCAAGGGTACTGATCTTCAGCGAGGATAATTGGCATTTTGTTTTGCTCACATTCATTGTCAGAATGATTATGGTTGCCATACTGATATCTTAGGTGTTAGGAACAACAAATGAGGTGTAGAACTGGCTCTTAGAAGGTAAAACAGTCCTTCATGTTTCATAAATCCCTTCTTTATAAGGGGCTAGGACACCTATCACTTGATATATAAAACAGAAATACGGTAAGTACTCAATCAATTGTATGATAGGTTCAATTGGCTGAATTTCTTTCACAGTTCTCCAAAAAATTGTACCATAAAATAACAAATTCAGAAATATATTTATAGTTTTTAATTTGCTTATCATGTTGAGTATCAACTTGAAATGCTGTATTTTAGACCAATTAAGAAAAATAAGAGTCTGTGATTCATAAGATTTATATTAATAGACTCACTTGCTGAAAACACACTCTTTCACAGTAGCCACAGGCACATTGTCATTATCTAGTTTATGTTTTTCTGGACTGTATAAAATATTTTACATAAGCCTTTTTTTAATGAAATGCTAAATTAGGGTATTTAAAAGAATGAATATTGTAAACAGCCAGAACAGGTTGATTTCCTGTTAAAACTCTAGATTACATCTCTCGTTACATGTGTGTAAATTGAACATTTCAATTTATGCTTCTATGCCCTCTGTTAGTCAGCTTTCCATTACTACAGCAAATGCCTAAGATAAATCAATTTAAAAAGAGAAATGGTTTATTTTGATTCACAGTTTTGGATGTTTCAGTCCCTGACTGTTCGAACCTGTTGCTTTTGGGCCTGTAGCAAGGCAGTTGATCATGGTAGGAAGCATGCTATAGAGCAAAAAGCCACTCATCTCATGTCTGGGATGTGGAGAAAGAAAGGAAGAAACTAGAGTCCCACAATCCCTTTCAAGGGCATGTGCCCAGGACCTAAAATTTCCCATTAGGCCCAAAGTCTTGAAGTTTCTACCACTTCACAATAGTGCCACAGGTTAAGGACCAAGATTTTAACACATGGACATTTGGAGGACATTTCAGATTCAAACTATAGCACCTTCTTACAGAACAAAAATACTAGCAATTCTTTGATTTGTTGTTGTTATCTTATTGATTTGACATACACAGGAAGGAAAAATCTTAGCTTTGTATTATTTCCTCAATATCAGTCTATCAAAACACAGTAACAAGATCTCTTAATAGTACATCTATAAATAAGTTAAAATTTTTGGACATTTCAGATTACTATCTAAGATGTTAGGAAGTACCTTGAAAGTTTGTACAACTGCCTTGTTTTTCTTGAAATGTTTTTCCTCATCAGAGGTAATAAATTGTATATGGAACAGCATTTCACTTTTGGGAGCTGACTTTCTTATTATTATTCGTTGCCTTAAAAAGCCCATTTACAGATTAAATAAGTTTGTTGGGAATCTTCTTAGTCTACACTGCCCAAGTAGCAGTTAGAGAAGTGAGGTGAGACTATGCAATCCCACAGACTCCTTACCTTAAAACTGACATAGAGGGGTTGGGGTTGTGGCTCCATGGTAGAGTGGTTGCCTAGCACATGTGAGGTACTGGGTTTGATTCTTAGCACCATATATAAATAAATGAATAAAATAAAGGTCCATCAACAACTAAAAATATATTTTTAAAAAACTGACATATTAATATGGTTCCCTAGGGATAACTTCAAGGTCATTGAGAAGAGAGTCTAAAAAAACTAACTTCCTGGAAGGGCTGCTAAGAAAGGGATTAGAGCTCTCTCCATAGGTACATTCTTTTTTTGTTTCCTTTTCTTTCTTTCTTCTTTTTTTTTTTTTTTTTGGCATTGCTAGGGATCAAACCGAGGGTTTCAGGCATATTAGAAAGTTGTTCTACCACTGAAGTACATCCCCATTCCCATAGGTGCATTCTTCTGATCACTGAGAAACTGATAAAAGGAGGATAAAATGTAAAGGAAAAAAAGAAAAGATTTTTAAAATATCTTTTTTTTTTTTTTTTTTCCTGTTAAATGAAGCTATTGAGCAGCTTTTGGGTGAAGTCACTAAACCTTTCCATTTTAATGTAGTATTGTCCCTGAGACAGTCTTGGAAGAACTCCCGCCAACTTCACCAGTTTATATAGAATCTAAGATGACAGTTAGAGAAAACTTGGGTTTTTTTTTCCTGAAATATTGAGAGCCTACTGTGTATCATACAGTTAAGAAAAGCTCCCTGTTCTCACTGAATCTACATCATAGAGGAGGAAGACAGAAACAAGTAACTTAATAAAAGGTTATTTCAGAAAATCTGATGATAAAAGAGAACTATGTAATAGTGATTAGATGGCAACAGTAGATAGTGATCTAGGAAAACCTCTTTTGAGAAGGATATTTGAGTTGTAACATGAATGATAAGAGTTGCCCATTGAGAGATCTGAGCAAATTACATTCTTAGCACAAAGACCTTACACCAGACAAATTTTTGACCAGTAGGAGTACTAGGAAAGTCTGACAGGACCATGGCAATGAGTATGAGAACAGTGTCATGATAAGCTCCAGTGTGAAGAAAGGAGGAGGAATGGGGTTATATGACATGTGGAATGAATTTGAAATATATTCTAAGCATAGAAGGCATTTAAAAAAATTTAAGGACAAGAATAACAAATGTAATTTGCATTAAGATCATCACTTTGGTAGCATATAATGAATAGAGCAAGAGAGGAAGCAGGGAGACTAGTTGGAAAGCAATGGCAATAATGTATATAAGAGATGATAGTAGTTTGGACTAATGTAGAGACAGAGGAGGTGGAAAGAAGTGGATGAATTTGGAATTGTAAAGCCAAGAGGACTTGCTGATTAGATGTAAGAGAAAAAGAAGCAAATATTTTTCATCATTTCTCTTTTTAAGACTCATTCTTTTTTTTTTTTTCTGGTTCTTGTGGATTTTTTTATTTTTTTATTTGTATAATTAGCTATACATGACAGCAGAATGCATTTTGATTCATTATACACAAATGGAGCACAACTTTTCATTTCTCTCTACATAATGTAGAGTTGCACCATATGTGCAAGACTTGCTCAATTTTCTTGACCTCCTTATTGATAAAATTATGTTTTGATAGTATGTTAAAAAATAATTTTCAATGTTAATTGTATTTAAATATACCTTTCACATGTAACTTTTTGGGATTTGAGGGTGGTGGTGATTCTTATATGGAACTTATAAATTCTGGGAAATAGGTTTAGTTAATGGATCCTGATAAAGCTAATAAGGAATATTGTTACAGGCCAGTGACTTATTTCTGGGCTCTAATGTTGCACTATTCAGTATTGTAGCCACTAGCCACATGTAGTTATTTAGATTTTATTAATTAAATAAAATTAAAGATTTGGTTCATCCCACAAGCCATATTTCAAGTGTTTAAGAGTCATAAGTAACTAGCAAAAGCAAGGCACTAAGCAGCTCAGTGAGGCCCTGTCTCTAAATAAAATACAAAATAGGGCTAGTGGTGTGGCTCAGTGATTGAGTGCCCCTGAGTACAATTCCCACTACCAAAAAGGAAATAAAAATAGGGTAGTGGTGTCGCTCAGTGGTTGAGTATCCCTGAGTACAATCCCCACTACCAAAAGGGAAATAAAAAAAGAGTGTTATGTCAGTGTAAAAACACTCACATTGAATGTGGGTTAAGAAAAATAGAATTGACCCAAGAGAATTTCATGTAATTATTATTTTTTTATTATTTGAGAAATAGAAAAAAAATATTCATAATCTTGTTTAGCATTGGGAAAGATTTTAATCTATTTATGAGTATCTTTTTTAAAAAAAACAGGTTCATTTGTATTCCTTGTTTCCATAGCTAATTAGAATTATCTATATTAAATCCAGTTTAAGGTGGCTGCATTTTGCATTTTTCCACTATTCTTATTACATCATGGAAATAATTTTGGATTCTCTGGTATGAACAGAAATATACACTGCCACAGGTGAAGTCCCCAATCTTGAACAACAGAAGAAAAACAAAATCTTAATGCTTTGAGATCTCAGATGCTTTGTGTCTTAGTTATACTAAACAGTCCAACTGGAATCTGAGGGAAAAATTAAGGATTTTTATCCCTCTGCAATTAAATCTTGAGAAGTATTTCTTGAGTACATAGTTGGTTATAGTTTTCAAAGAATTTGCCTAAATTGGTTTTTCTGAGACTATCAAAAGTTGTAACTGGGAAATTCTTATGTTATAAAGAAAACAAACATGTTAGTCACTGTCATCAAAATGCCCAACAAGAACAACTTAGAGAAAGAAAAGTTTCTTTTGGCTCATAGTTTCAAAGGTTAGATCTATGGTTAAATGACTCCATTGCTATGGGCCCAAGATGAGAAGAATATCATGGCAGTAAGGCACGGCAGAAGAGCACTGCAAAGTTAATGGCAACCAGAAAGCAAAGTAAATGGGAGGGGCAACAGGAAAGAAAAATCCTCAAAGGGGAAGCCCCCAGTGACACACCACCTCTAGCCATGCCCCTGCTGCCTACAGTTACCACCCATTCAGTCCATTCATACTAGGATGGACTAATTAGGTTATAGCTCTCCTAATCATTTTACCTCTGGACCTTCCTGCGTTAACTCTTTTAAGTTTTTGGAGGACACCTCATATATAAATCATAACAAAAAATATTTTTTCAGTGGAATTTTAATATACATGTTTAAGTTGTATGTTTTTCAGTAACTGTAGTTGAAAAGACAAATACAGGTTAGGTATGGTAATGTAAGCCTTTAGTGCTAGGTATTTGACAGGCTGAGGTGGGAAGATTTCTTGAACTAAGGAGTTCAAGACTAGCCTGGGCAACACAGTGAGACACCCTCTGCCCCCCAAAAAGAAAAAAAATTATAGGGTATAAGCAAAGAATTTATAGTTTTCCGGCAAATGTGTTGTTTTAGAGAGATTCCTATTGTATAATATAAATGAAAACTGGTCTGCAAGTGACATCTGTGATAAATGAGTTGTAGCTAGATTGACTTTTTAGTTTTTCTCATAAATTAAGGTAAATACACCAAATGCCAGGCCCTATTGTAGGAATTGGAGATACAGCTAATAATCAGAAAGTTCTTTATCATAGAGTTTAGTCTAGTGGGAAAAGATGACAAGTATATAGTATATCAGTTGGTAATATATGCTATGAAGCAAAATAACACAGTGAAGGGAGATGGGAGTGGTAGAGGTAGGAAGAAATGTTTCTGTACAAAAATAAATACATTATGGAAGATCTTAACTGCTGAAATAGTATTTGAAAAAAGGGAGGGACCAAGCCGTGTGTCTCTCTGAGAGAAGTGATATTAGCCAGGACAAGTAGTAATTGGAGAGACTCTGCAATGGGAGTATTACTGGCATATTTGAGAGACAGCAAAGAAAGCAGTAAGGTATAGAAGAAGTTAGCCTCACAAGGGGGAAGTGAGCCAGGCACAGTAGCAGATACCTGTACTCTGAAGTATTTGGGAAGGTAGGCATGAGGATTGAAAGTTCAAAACTATCCTGGGCAACTTAGCAAGATCCTGTCTCAAAATAAAAAGGTCTGGAAATGTAGCTCAGTGGTAGACCATTTACCTCGCATGCAGGGCACTGGGTTGGAGCCCTAGTACCACAACAAAGCAGGAGAACTGAAAAATTATTTGAAAATCTGTAAGCTGCTTTAAGGACTTTAGCTTTTACTTTGAAATGAGGGACCATCAAAGCATTTTGAGCTGAGGAGTAACATGAACTGATATTTCAAAATAATCATTCTGGGTACTGTGTTGGGAACAGCTTGCAGCATAAGGGTGGGAGTAATTCAAGCAAGAGATGATAGTGTGGCTTGGACACAAGTAGAAGCAGCAGAAATGATGAGTAGTTTGATTCTGTATTTATTTTTATCTAGAAGTTTTCTGGAACTGGGATCTGAGCACAAATAATTAGATATAATTGTATAAAGTCCTTTAAATTGCTGTTCCCCAGATATCTAAAAATACTTTTCTTTATGGTTATTCTTAATCATTTTTTTCTTTTTGTGTTAATCATTTGGATGTCAATAGACATGTCATTAGGGTTTAGACACAGTTTGTTTTCTGAAAACATTTCTTTTCTTTGGTGTTGAACTTGTTACTACCAAAGGACTTGTACAGCAGTGCCCTGTTCGTATAGGCCTTACATAAATTTGGGTCAGTCTACTGAATTTCCCCAGAAATTTCTTGAGTTTCCTTACTGTGATCACTGGGAATTTTCCTTTACTTCTTTTATCCTCACTCACTTTTCTGCTTACAAAAACTCATTACTCTTTGGCATTTGCCTGAGTCTACTCCTCATATGAGCTATGGATTCAGGATATCACCTGATGCTCATCAGGTGATGCTCTGAAGGAGTGTTCTTTCTTCATCTTGTGTCCAAACCACTGTTCTCATCATCTGTAACACAAGCCCCTGTTAAATCTGTTTTTTAACTCAAAACCTTCTTCATGTGCATTCTTCTACTATATCCCTTACGTATATAAGGAAAGGGGAAGAAATAGGGGACTGAGTCAAGCTACATTTTAACCTGGTTTATTATTCAGATGTTGCTAATAATATGGAAAAAGAATTCCACATTTAAAAACCTTAAAAAGAATAATTTTGGTTGAAGACAAAGAGGAAACATAGCCACCTAAGCCAACTTTGATCTTCAGTAACTTAGCCCCACCTTCTCAAGCCACACATCCTACATACCAAAGTTTTGTTAGAATCTACAGAACCACCACCAGGGTCACTTGGCTGATAAGGCCCATTTGTATTGCCAGCACTGCAGACATTGTTTGGATGTGTTCTTGACATCCCTTCAAACCCTAAGCTGGCTTTTCTAGTCAAACAGCAGTGTTCAACAATCCTTTCTTATTCCTTTATTATTACCTTTATTATTCCTCTTTTATAGATGGTGAAACTGAAGCACAGAAGTAACTTGCCAGGATTACATAATTAGGGAAATGACTACTTGTTTTTCTAATTTACCTTATGAAATTATCGAACACGCCAAAACCAGATACATGAATTCCAGTTATATCCATCACCCCGAGTAATTTGATTTTGCAACATTTGTTGTCTTTTTTCTTTGCTAAAATATTTTAAAGCAAATTCCAGATTTCCGTGTCATTTTACCTTGCACACTAAAGTATGAAGAGCTCTGAAAATTACTGGCATTTTCATAAATACTACAATGCCATTAATATACTTAATTAACAAAGTTATCAATAATTCCTCCATATCACCTGATTTTTAAAGAAATGGTATTTTTGAAACCCTTATTTCCACTCAAAGAATCTAATAATAAGTTCATGGATGGTTGAAACTTAACCCTTCACATCATTAGTACACAATACATATTTTAGTAATTGAATAAACACGGAGTAGAGTGGTCTGTAGACTGAGTTTTTAAGTTCTAAGTGCTTGATAATATGATTTAGCCCCACATCTGGAACTGATGACTTTTAAAAATATGGTTAAAGAACACAATTAGATTAAAGAAATTCATTCTTTTTGGTGATAATAATGGCTTTTGTACGCTTTACAAAGAGGGTGAAGCACTGTTCATGATTTTGGGTTATTTCACAACATATCTTAGGACTGGTGAATAGGTTGTATACTATCAGTGTTACCATAGGAACCAGAACAAATTAGTTTGAAGACTTAAGATGAAAAATATTTCTAACTTAACTATAAAATTTTCCTGGTATATTCTTATTACATGCTTTTTTTAATATTTATTTTTTAGTTGTTGGACACAATATGTGTATTTTACTTACTTATTTTTATGTGGTGCTGAGGATCGAACCCAGGGCCTTGTCATGCTAGGTGAGCACTCTACCGCTGAGCCACAACCCCAGCCCTTGTTACATAGTTTTTGAGCTAGTTGTATGTTACGGATATTCTGCAGGAATGAACACTTTCTTCTACTTGAGTTCCACTTGTTATTCAACAATAATGAATGACTACTCAGGTTTCAGATTTCCCTTTTAATTAAAAGGAGTATGTGGCTGGGCACAGTGGGACATGCCTATAATCCCCCTAACTCAGGAAGCTGAGGCAGGAGGATTGTAAGTTTGCTCAAAATGACAAATACAAAGGACTGGGGATGTAGCTCAGGGGCAGAGTGCCACTGTGTTCCATCCCTGGTACCACAAAAAAAATAAAAATGAAAGTTGTATGTGGCACAATTAGTCTTGTCTTGTTATGGAAGAGTCTCCTGTCATCAAAATGAGGCATTTATTTATTGCCACAAGTTAAGTGGGTTCTCTGCTGTGTTCTTGTCTAAGTACTCTTTTTAGTTCCTTTTCTACTGTCTAAAACAATTACAAGCAATGTGGATGCAGTTTCTACCACATGGTATATTATCTAATTTCAACATGTTATATTTGAAAGGTACCCCTGAATTGTCAATTATTTTTGTTTTTCTAACTTTTAAAGTTAATTATTTTATTTTGTATCATTGATACATTTTCATTTTGAATGGAAAAATAAGTACTGAAAAACTTTTCCCACAATTGCCCCTCATATACTATTCTAAGATAAATCACTTATAGTTTTTCCTGTCACTTCCAATAAGACCATTATATTTAAGCACACAGTTTTAAATTCAAATAGCATAAACAAAGTGGATGTCAAAATCAGGGTTCTCTACTTGTTTCTGCCTTAAGTAGTGTTGCAGACTTAGACAAGTCACTTCAATTTCCTCATCTATAAAGAGAGAAGATTGGATTCCACGAATCTTAAAAGTCTGTGTCATTATGTCTGTGAAGAAAGTCTGTGCATGTAACAATAACATTAGCATTTTATTGCTGCAGTTAGAATTTTTGTTAAAGTGCCCTGTAGTTTATGTTTTCAACACTGCTAGTACATTTTAAAATATTGAATAGCTAGATCCAAAACTGAAAATCTTCCGAGACACTCTTTATATTAACTCACTAAATTTTGCTATGATTCAGTTTCAACTTTTTTCAGTGATTTTAAAGTTAAATTTTTAAAAAGGTGAAAGTTATTTAAAGCTACTTTTTTTCCTTAATTCTCAAATAATGTTTATAAAAATAGAAAATGTGAAAAATTCAGAAAAAAATAAAGTAAGATTCACTAGAGATGATAATGTAATGCATCTTTCTGAAAAATTACAAGAATACTTTATTATATTGTACTTTTTAATTAATATTATGGTATATGCATATTTTTCTCATAATCAAAAATTCTATCATGAGAGCAAGATGGTGGAATAGGAAGTCCAAGCCTTTGTTTCCCCACTTAAACATTAAGCTAACAATATTCAAGACAAAGATGTTTTAAGTGCAGAAACCAGTCAAAAAGTTAAAGCACCCCAAATACAAAGCTGAGAAAATTCACACCATTATGAGTAAGAGAAGTAAATTTCACTTTGCTTACATTAGCCCTTTCCCCAAACCAGCTCAGCTTAGGACCAAGAAAATCTCCTGTGACTTCGTCTTTGGCGGGGGAAAATAACTAACACTTGTTTGTGGAGACTGAGAAAAAGCTAAGAATGGGGGCTTTTCCTCCAGAAAGAGGAAAGAAATGAGGTAAACCTTATACCCAGTTTTTCAGTGTTATCCCCAAGGAGCTGGTTTCCATCTTTCTTCACACCAAGAACTAAAGGACCAGCAGAGCGTAGTCACCTGGAACAGCTAAGAACAAAGGGAAAGGAATGAGCACCTCCTATATCTGATACTATTTTGTGAGATTTGGGTGAAAGTGCAGTTTCTTCAAATGCTGACACCAACACAACCATACAGGAGTCCCTCCTTATTCACAGCTTCACTTTCTAAAGTTTCAGTTCTCCATTCTTAACAACAGTTCAAAAATATTAAATGGAGAATTCCAGAAATAAAAGTTCTAAATTGCATACCATTTTAATAGCCATCTCATTTATCAGAATGATTCAAGGCATCACATTCAGGTAACCATTATTTTACTTAATAATGACCCTAAAGCACAGAGTAGTGATGCTGGCAGTTCAGATAAGCCAAAGGAAAGCCTTGGAAGTGTTTCCTTGAAGTGAAAATGTGAAAGTCCTTAAGGAAAGAAAATAATCGTACACTAAGTTTGGTGGAATCTACAAAGAGAACAGATATTCTCTCTGAAATGGTAAAGATGGAAAAACACATTTGTTTTAGTATTGCTGTGACACCTCAAACTGCAAAAATTGTGGCCACAGTGTATCATAAAAGCATAATTAAGGTGAAAAGGGCACTAATTTGTCAGTGTAAAACATGAATATAAAACACATTTCAACTAATGGAAACATTTTGCTACAGAAAGCATTAAGTCTATATGAAGACTTCAGCAAGGGATGTCCTAAAACAGGTGACATCAAGCCATTGATTGCAAATATGATTCAGGAATAGGTTTGGACTAAAAAAATATCAAAATTACTGAACAAACTATGCCTGCCAACGAATAAGCTGTTGCCACATTTCTGGCAGAGTTAAAGGTATTGATTAAGGATAAAAAATGCCATCCAAAGCGACTCTTAAATTGCAATGAAACAAGGCCATTCTGGAACAAAATTGCCAATACAATCTACATTTGTAAAAGTGCAAAAGAGGCACCAGAGCATAAAACATGGAAAGACAGATTAACTCTGGTACTGTGTAATAAGACAAAGGCAGTAGTGTACAGAATGAAGAACCCATGAGGTCACAAAAGCAAAATAAAAATTACACTTTGAAAGAGACCATATTTTATATGTCTCTTGTATTTTATATGTCTCTGTATGTTATTATATTTATTCTATTGGTTGTTAATTTCCTACTGTGCCTAATTTATAAATTAAACTATATAAATATATACATATAGGAAAAAATTTGTATATGTAGAGTTTGATACTGTTGTCTCAGTCCACCACTGGGGGTGTTGGAACATATTTCCCTGCAGATGAGGTAGACCTCCTATACAAGGAACATGAGAAATGAAGAAAGCAAGACATAATCAAATATAAATATATAGTAACCAATCCAAAGGAAATGGAGATTTATGCTGGATATAGTGGCACATGCCTGTAATCCCAGCAATTCAGGAGACTAAGGCCACACATCACAAGTTCAAGGCCAGCACCTTAGTGAGACCTGTTTCAACTTTTTTTTTAAAGGCTAGGGATGTAGATCAGGATGCCCCTGTTTTTCTCCCCCTGTACTGCGAAAAGAGAAGAAAGAAAAGTAAGAGTTGGAGATTTATGATTTAGCTTCAAAGAATTCAAATTAATTATCTTGGAGAAGCTCAGTGAAATAAAACATTGAAAGACAACTAAAAATTTAAAAAGTAAATAAATGAACAAATGAGTATTTACAAAGAGCAGGAATTAATTTTTAAAGCAGAAGAAACATACTGCAAAAGAAAACAATACAATAAAAGTCAGAGGAACAAAAGAAAA
Source organism: Marmota flaviventris (assembly GCF_047511675.1). NCBI lineage: Eukaryota > Metazoa > Chordata > Mammalia > Rodentia > Sciuridae > Marmota > Marmota flaviventris. Next base: position 51,237,181 of record NC_092499.1, on the reverse strand, counting down.
AAAATGAATGAAGAAAACTCACAGAAACTAATAAGACTCCATCAAGTGAACAGATATAAGCAATGAAGTCCCCAAAGGAGAGAGAGAGAGAGAGAGAAAGAGAAAGGAGTATAAAGGCTGTTTCAAGATGGCACCAGGCACAGTGGTGCACACCTATACTCCCAGCAGTGGGAGGCCAAGACAGGAGGATCACAAATTCAAGGCCAGCCTCAGCCACTTAAGGAGACCCTAAGCAACTTAGTGAAAGACCCTGTCTCAACATAAAAAATAAAAAGAGTGGGGATATAGCTCAGTGGTTAAGCACCCTGGGTTTATTCCTAGTACCAAAAAAGAAAAAGAAAGAACCACTAAACATTTCCTAAACCTGAGGAGGGAAGTGATTCTAGATCATTTCATCCAGATTGATGAAGCTTCCTATTTGGTATTAATAGAAAGAACCCAAAGTGGCATACACTAACAGCATTATGGTCAAATTGTCCAAAGACAGAATGTTTTGAAAACAGCAAAAGTGACTTATCACATGTAAAAGAACATCCATAAGACTCTGAGCAGTTTTCTCAGAAGAAACCTTGCAGACCAAGAAAGTGAAATGATATGCCCACAGTACTTGAGGGGAGGGGGAGAACCTGCCTACCAAGAATAATACTCAGCAGTGCAGAACATCAGAAGTGAAGAAGAGATAAAGACTTTCCCAGATAAACAAAAGCTGAAGGGGTTTATCACCGCTAGACCAACTTTATAAGAAATTTTAAACAGAGTACTTCACATTGAAACAAAAGACACTAAGTAGCAACACAATCCACATGAAAGTATAAAATTCAGTAATAATGGAAAATGTATAGATATAGAATACTATTGTAATGCTTGTGAGTAAATCACTGTTGAAAGAAAAATATCAAGAATAACTGTAGATAGGGGCTGGGGCTGTAATTCAGTGGCAAAGTGCTTGCTTTGCACATGTGAGGCACTGGGTTCGATCCTCAGCACCACATAAAAGTAAACAAATAAAATAAAGGCATGAAGGCATGCTGTCCATACACAACTGCCAAAAATATTTAAAAAGAATAACTGTAGATAAAATAATGAATTTACAATATAAAAATATGTAAACTGGAGCATCAGTAACAGTGTGTGGGGATGTGTAGAAGACTTGTACACGAGCAAAGTTATCTAAAAGTGCACTCTTGGAGATAGAGTGCACTTTTAGATAACTTTATCAAAATAAGATGATTTTTGTAGGCCCCTGATAACATAAAGAAAAAAAGATATAGTAGATACACAAAACATAAAGCATACCATTATAAAAATAAATCAGACAGCAGGAAAAGAATGAAAGAATGGCAAAACAGGAAAGAAAATGGCAGTAGGAAGTTTTGCTCTTCAATAATTACATTAAATGCAAATGAATTAATTCCCCCATCAAAATACAAAGTGGGGCTGAATAGATTTTTTAAGATATCCATGTGCTCTCTACTAGAGACATAAGGATACACATAGCCTGAAAGTGAAGGAATGGGAATTACAAATGGTAATCAAAAGAGAGAGAGGTGGCTATGCTAATGTCAGACAAAATAGACTTTTAAGTCACAAACTGAAATAAGACACAAAGATGGTGTTATAATTTAGATGTGAGGTGTCCCCCAGAAGCTGATATGTGAGACAATGCAAGAAAGAGGTGAAATGATTATGTTACAAGAGCCTTAACCTACTAATTAATGAATTAATCCACTGGTATGGATTAATTAGGTGGTAACTGTACAATGTGGTGAGGAGGTAGCTCATCAGGGCATGACTTTTGGGTATGTATATTATCTATGGTGAAGCTGGAGGAGGTGAGTTAACAGGATGTGCCTTTGGGTTATGTATTTTGTTCCTGGTGAGGGGAGTCTCTGCTTCCTAGTGCCATGTTCCAAGCTACTTGCCTCCACTATGCACTTCTGTCATGATGTTCTGCCTCATCTTGGGCCCTGAGGAATGGAGCTGGCTGTCTGGAATGAGACCTCTGAAACCATGAGCCCCCAAATAATTTTGCCTCCTCTAAAATTGTTCTTGTAGGGTCTTTGGATCACAGCAGTGAGAAAGCTGATTAAAACAGATTGTTATTTTAGAATGATTTAAAAAAGTCAATTCATTAGGAAGATATAACAGTTACATATGCATCCAACATCAGAGCACCTAAAATATTAATCAAATATTTATAGAACTAAAGAGAGAGATACACAGCAATACAATAGTAGTGGGATATTTCAATACCCTACTCTCATCAATGGATAAAATCATCTAGACCAAAAGTCGGTAAGGAAATAATAGAATTTAAACACATTATTCACCAAATGGACCTAAAAATAAACGTGTGTGGGTGTGTGTAACATTCCATCCAGCAGGATCAAATTCACATACCACATACTTGTCAAATACAACCAGAAAGTTCTCCAGGATAGGTCACATATATAGGCTACAAAGCTAGCAGTAACAAATTCAAGAATATTGAAATCACATCACATATTTTTTTTTTCACCACAATGACATGAAACTAGAAATCAGCAATAGGAGAAAAACTGAAAAATTCACAAGTACATAATTCTAAACAAATAGTCAAGTAAATCAAGTCAAATCTTTTTCTTTTCTTTAACAGAAGAAAAGAGATAAGAGCAGAAAAGAAAAGGAAAAAAACTAGAAAATATCACAAGACTGAGTCACTTTTTGAAAAGATAATTCTAGAAATAAGAAAACTCAAAAATAGATACAAAGGAGGAGACTGATACCACAGAAACACAAGGGATCAGAAGAGGCTACAATGAACATTCATATGCCAGCAAACTGGCTAACTTTAATAGAAATAAATTCTTAGAAACATAGAGCCTACCAAATCTGAATCATGAAGAAATAGAAAATATGGATAGATCAACTTGAGTAAAGAGAGTGAATCAGTAATGATTAACTTCCCAACAAAGAAAAACCCAGAACCAACGGACTTCATTACTAAATTCATTACTAAATTCTACCAGATACTTAAAGAACTAATATTGATACTTCTCAGACCCTTCCAAAACAACTGAAGAGGAAGGAGCACTTTCAAATTCATTTTATGAGGCCAACATTACCCTGATGTCAAAGCCAAAGATACTCACTATAAGAACATTATAGTTCAGTGTCCCTGAGGAACACAGATGTAAAAATCCTCAACAAAATTATAACAAAACAAATTAAACAGCACATTAAAAGGATCATTCATCATGATCAAGTAGAATTTATTCCTGAGTCTATAAAGATGGTTCATTGTATAAAAATTGGTAAATGTGATACACCACATTAACAGAATGAAAAGTAAAAATCATGTACTTATCTCAGTAGATGTAGAAGACAGTCAACAAAATTCAACATCCTTTAATGATAAAAATGCACAAAAAAAATAGATATTGCAGAAATACAAGACCATTAAGAATAGCAGGGTGTAGTAGTGCATACCTGTAATCCCAACCACTTGGGAGAAAGAGCCCAAGTGTTAGACAAGATTAAGCAACATAGACCCTGACTCAAATTTTAAAAAATAATAATTAAAAAAAAAGAAAAAAAAAAAAGGCCTTATATGAGAACTTTGCAGCTAACATTGTGCTCAGTTTTGAAAAACTGGGAGCTCTTCCTTGAAGTTCAGGAATAAGACATGTACGCCCACTCTTACTGTTTCTTAATGTAGTTAGCCCTAGCCAGAATAATTAGGAAAGAAAAGACATTCAAATCCAAGAGGAAGAAATAAAATTGTCTGTCTGCAGATGACATGTTGTTATATATAGAAAACTCTCAATACGCTACACCAAAAAAAAAAAAATTGCAAGTTAAGAAATTAAGCAAAGTTGATGAATACAAAATCAACACAAAAATCAGTTGCATTTCTAGACACTAACAATAAGCAATCTGAAAAAAGAAAATAGTCCCATTTGTGATATCAAAAAGAAAGAATAGGAATGACTTTAACCAAAGAGGTGAGAGGTTATTATTGTATACTAATAGAAAGTAAAGCATAAATAAATAAATGGAAAGACATCCCATGTTTATGGCTGGAAGAATTAATATTGTTAAAAGTGTGTATCACCTTAAATGGTCTACAGGTTTATTGCAAATCTCAATGGCATTTTTATAATAATAGAAGAGTAATCGCAAAATTCATATGTGAAAGAAAAACAACTGGAGGCATCACACTTCCTGATTTCAAAATATATTACAACAATAAAAGATTAAAACATGGTACTGGCATAAAGACAAATATAGGCCAATTTAAAAATAAGCAGAGGACATGAATAGACATTCCTTCAAAGGAGCTAGTCAAATGGTCACCAGGTATATAAAAGGTGCTTGACATCACACACAGGGAAATGCAGATCAAAACCACAGAAACCCATTACTTTATTCCTGTTAATATGGCTGTTATCAAATAAAGAAATATTAAATATTCATGAGGATATGAAGAAATTAGAGCCCATGTACACTGTTTAAGGGAATGTAGAATGGTGCATTACAATAGCTTCTCAAAAAAATAAAAATAGAACTATCATATTATCCAGCAATCCTACTTCTTACGTAAGAACTAGACTTGGGTTTGGGGTATTGCTCATATATCTAGCAAACACAAGGTTCTGGTTCTGTTCTCAGCACAAAAGAAATTGAAATGAGGATTGCAAATGTGTATCTGCACCCTCAAGTTTATTGCAATGATAGGCAATAGCCAAGATAAGAAGCAACCCAAATATCCATCAAAAGATGAATAAATAGTGTACACATACAATGAAATATTATTCAGCCTTAAAAAGTGAAGGAAACCCTACCACTTGTGACAACATGGATGAACCTAGAGGAAGTTATGCTAACTAAAATAAAACCAGTCATAGACAAATACTGCATGATTCCACTTACATGAAGTAAACCGCACAGGCACAAAAAATAGAATGGTGGTTATCAGGGGCTGGGAGGAGGGGAAACTGGGTTGCTCAATGGGTATAAAGTGGATTATGCATGAAAATGTTCTAGATATCTGCTGTACCATATGGTACCTATCATTAAAAATATGATATTTTGAACTTTTATTTATGGGGTACATTTGTTTTAACTATTCTTACCACAGAAAACATAAAGAACACAGGACGTTTTTAGAGCTAATGTGTATAATTATTATCGTGATGTGGTGGTATTATAGGTACATGCATGTGTTCAAACTCATTGAGATGTATATTTAAGTGTGTCCAATATTTTGGGCATTTATATCTCAATAAAGCTTTTTTAAAAGGCAGAGAACTCTTACAAGAAAGATTCAAATAGTAAGTGTCTGTCAAAGAACAGGGAGCTGGTGATCCAGCAAGTGAATATAAAATCCAAACTTGTCTGTTCAAAGATATATATATTAATCTATCAGAGACATATCATTAAATGTCTAAATCAAGCCAGTAGCTTCTCTCAAACTTTATCCTATGTTGATCATGAAACTTTGAGACAATTTGTCTTGCCTTATACTTTTTTAAAAGGAATGGGCAAATCTTTGTTGCCCAGAATGATTTTTTCCCCCTCATATTAGCCTCCTGTGAGTTAGCAGACTAAGTCTTCATGATTCTAAATATTTCTGTGGTGTTTCTAAACATATATTTGCTATAAAACTTAGCAGAAAAGGGGTTGGGGTTGTAGTAGAAGGCTTGCCTAGCATGTGTGAGGCCCTGGGTTCGATCCTCAGCACCACATAAAGTTAAATAAATTTAAAAAAGGTATTGTGTTCAGCTACAACTAAAAAATAAATACTAAAAAAAGTTTTAAAAAAAACTTAGCAGAATGAATGCAACTTTTTAATAGATTCATAATTAATTTCCTAAATATCCTCTGGAAGATAATAATCATTTATATACAAGAATGAATACATTGTCAAGATTTGCAGTTTATATAATAAAGTTTTGACAACTTTTTTTAATATTTATTTTTTAGTTATAGTTGGACACAATACCTTTATTTATTTATTTTTATGTGGTGCTGAGGATCGAACCCAGGCCCTCATATGTGCTAGGCAAGCGCTCTACTGATGAGCCACAACCCCAGCCCCAAATTTTGAAACTTTTTTAAAAAAATTGTATCATGATATATACAGTGAATATACAGTATCTTACCAGAATGTTTTTATGCCCTTATTTTACATTTGCAGTTATATTTTTAAGCCCCCTACAAACCATCAGATAGTAACTAATTTTTGTAAATATTCTGCCCATCAAGTCCAATACACAGAATTGGCATAAACAATTTTCAATTTTCCCCCAATTTTAAAACTAATGCATTTACTATTTTGTATGTATGGTACAAATAAGACAGAAGATCTCATTGGGAAGCACATGATTGCCCCATGCCAACCCAAAAAAATCCCCTGTTCAAAACCACTTATGAAAGAAAAATGTTATAAGAATGGATTTTGCATGTAAATAGTGTAAAGGAAAAATATTTTTAAGGATATGCGTGAGTTTAACATGAATTGGTGCTGAATTTTGTCAAAGGCTTTTTCTGCATCTATTGATCATATGATTTTTGTACTTAATTCTATTTTGTGATGAAGTACATTTATTGTGTTATATATATTGAACCAATCTTGCATCCCTGGGATGAATCCAGTTTGGTCATGGTGTACAATCTTCTTAATGTATTTTTGAATGCAGTTATTGAAAGATTTTTGCATCTGTTTTCAACAGGGAAATTGTTCTGTTTTCTTTCTTTGATGTGTCTTTATCTGGTTTTGGTATAAAGGTGATACGAGCTTCATAGAATGAGTTTGGGAATATTCTCTATTTCATGGAATAATTTAGGGAGAATTGGTATTAGTTCTTTATATAGAACTCAGCTGAAAAACCATCTGGGCTTTGTGTTTTTTGGAAGGCTTTTTATTACTGCATCAATATATTGGTCTGTTTAGGTTTCTGTATTCTCTTGGTTCATTTTGGATAGATCATATGTGCCTAGAGATTTGTCAGTATATTTTAGATTTTATAATTTATTGGAATATAAATTTTCAAAATAGTCTCTAATGATCCTCTGGAATTCAGAAATGTCTGTATTGTATTTCATTCCTAGTTTCATTGATATGGGTCTGCTTTCTTAATTTTTTGGTTGGTTTGACCAAGAGTTTATCAATTTTACTTAAAAAAAAAAAAAACAAGTCCTTGTTGTCTTGATCCTTTGTAGTGTTTTTTTTTTTTAATTCTCTATTTCATTATTTCAGCTCGATCTTAATTATATCATGTATTCTGATGGGTTTAGAATTAGTTTGTTCCCACTTTTCTAACATTAGATTGTTGATTTGAGATCTTTCTGTTTTGTTCCAGGACCTAGTGGTATATTCCATTGTTGGGAGAACTATTCTGTAGATATGTTAGGTCCATTTGATTTATAGTGTCATTTAGGTCAGAAATGTTTTTATTGGTTTTATATCTAGATGACCTGTCCTTTGTAAAGAGAAGAATGTTCAAATCACCAAGTATTTCTGAATTGGTGTCTTATCTGATACTTAAAATCAAGAGGTATTTGTTGCTGGATGCAGTGGGTGCGCACTATAATTCCAGTGGTTCAGGAGGCTAAGGCAGAAGGATCGAGAGTTCAAAGCCAGTCTCAGCAAAAGTGAGGTGCTGAGCAATTCAGTGAGACTCTGTCTCAAAATTAAAAATACAAATTAGGGTTGGGAATGTGGTTCAGTATTCAAGTGCCCCTGGGTTCAATCCCTGGTACCCTCCCCTTCGCCAAAAAAAAAAGGAGAGAGGTGTTTGTTTTATTCAATTAGGTGCACTAACATTTGGGTCATAAATATTTACTATTGTTATATCTTCTTGTTGGATTCTTCCCTTCAACAGTATGTAGCATTCTTCCTTGTCTTCTCTAGTTAATCTTTGCTTAAAATCTGCTTTGTTAGATATGAGAGTGGCTATTCCTTTTGATTTCCCCACACTTTGAATATAATATCTCTTTCCATCCTTTTACTTTCAATCTGTGGAGATCTTCGCCTACAAGATAGTCTCTTGAAAAAACAATATATGCTTGGGCCTTGTTTTTTAATCCATTCTGTCAGTCTTTGTCTTTTATTTCTGATCTCTACATAATTAGTCTGTAGGTGATGCTTTCAAGTGAATTTTTATTTGATTTATTGCATCTTACATTTCCAAGAGTTCTGACTGGTTTCTTTTTGGAATCTCTCTCTCTCTATTGAAATGGTCATAAGCTTCCTGTAACTGATTTCTTAATTTATTCCTTAATTTGTTTCTTAGGTCTTCTTTTAGCTCACTAATTATTTTAACATTCTGGGATTTTAAAAAAAATTATTGTAGATGGAAAAATACTTTTATTTTATTTATTTGTATGTAGTGTTGCTGGGGATCTCTGAGGATTTGTCACTGATGTACAGAAATGCCTTTGATTTATGGGTGTTGATTTTATATCCTGCTACTTTATTGAATTCATTTATTAGTTCTAGAAGATTTCTGGTGGAATTTTTGGGGCCTTCTAGGTATAGAATCATATCATCGGCAAATAGTGATAATTTGAGTAGTTCTTTTCCGTCTGTATCGCTTTAATTTCTTTCATCTGTGTAATTGCTTGGGCTAGAGTTTACTGTGTTAAATAGAAGTGGTGAAAGAGGGCATCCCTGTCTTGTTCCAGTTTTTAGAGAGAATGCTTTCAACTTTTTTCCATTTAGAATTGATGTTGGCCTGGGGCTTAGCACAGGTAACTTTTACAATGCTGAGATATGTTCCTGTTATCCCTAGTTTTTCTAGTATTTTGAACATGAAGGGGTACTAACATACTCTCTTAAATAGTCCCTCTACTTTGGCTCTTCCCTTCTTAAGGCTATAATAATATTTTCCAGGCACAAATTTAATTGTTATTCTCTCCTTGAAACCATTTTGGAGCAGCTTTTTGTAGTGAAGACAGAAACAATGTTTTTTTTTTTTCTTTGACTTAGAATCCTATCTGTATCTACGACCTTTTTTCATTTTACTTCTACTCAATCTTAATATTCATTTTATTTCAGGAGTCCTTCTCTCAGTGAACACAGTGTCAAATATTCTCTTGATGTACAGCAAGCACCCTGTTCTTGTCCTTCACAGCATTGGATCACTATTGTACCCCTAATATATAGCACAGCACCTGGCACTTAGTAGCCTTCAAGGTATATTTGGTTTAATGAGGAAATGAATTAGTAATTATTCCTTGAGCTAAGTTTTAGGATCATCAAGCTTTTCAGTGAAATCAATGTTATTAATTTGGGAAAATGAGACATACTATGAAGAAATGGTATTTTATTTATATTTAAATTTTATCACTTTGTGTCTTAAACATTTCTTATTAAAGTTATCTGTATATTTTGTTATATATGGGATTTCTAGTTAGTTATGATTGCCATTTAGGAGTTTTTAATATTAATTTTATCCTACTTAGAATTTTGCTATCAGAAAAGTAGTCTTATATCTGAAATTATTTATTTAAAGCTAAAATATTTTTTCATAGTTTTTTTTTTTTACCTCCATTAATCAAAAGCTATGCATGTGACCATAAGACTGGAGAAGGTTCTCTTTGTATTTAATCAAAGAAAATTTCTGAGTTCTTCAGGGAAGAGCCCCACCCTTGACCATTTAACATGTTGACTAAGTTACCTAGTTTGAGAATGTTTATGTTATGATTAGCATTACAGTTGTTGTTTTGTTGCTCATCCCTACTCTGTAAAATAGATATAGTTATTACATATTAATTAAAATATTGGGCCAAAGATTGAATGTTTTCTCTTATATATGAAGTTAGAAAGGAAAAGGAAATTTTAAAAAGAGATTTCAGGAAAATAGGAGGAGAACAGTAGAGTAGAGGAAAGGGGGGATGGGCAGGCAGGGAAGGGAAGAGGGGAAAGCAAGATACTGGGGTATTAAACTGACCAAATTATGTTGTGCATGTATGAATCTATCATAACAAATCCTACATGTATGTATATTATAATGTACTAATTTTAAAACAAAAATGAATAGGAGAGAGAACAGCTGAATAGAGGGAAAGGATCAGGGTAGGAGATGGGAAGAGAAAGGGGAGGTACTGGAGATTGAAATGGAGCACATTATATTATGTGCATGTGTGACTGTGTCACATTGAACCCCAATGTTATGTATCATTATAACACACTAATAAAAAATATTTTTAAAAATTGAGCTCCTGAACCAACCTTTACACCCAAGTCTTCATTCAAAGCTTATGCTGCTTTTCCCACATCATTTTGCCTTATGTTTTGTGTATATAGAAAGTATTTAGTTGGATTCAAAGTGAATTATAGGAGCTGGGGTTATGGCTCAGCGGTAGAGCACTTCAAGTCCCTGGGTTTGATCCTCAGCACCACATATAAATAAAATAAAGTTATTGTGTCCAACTACAACTACAAAAAATAAATATTTTTTAAAAAGTGAATTATAGGGTGTAAACTTTTCTAGGATATCCCTTTTGCACATATTTATTTTTAATATTTATAATTCTATGTATTAATTACTTAGAAAAACACTTTATATACTTTTTCTTGTAGGAACCTCCAGAAGTTTAGTCTTTTTGGAGACATAAGTGTTCTGCAGCAGCAAGGAAGTTTGTCAAATACATACCTCAGCAAGGCAGACCCTGATGGCAAAAAAATTAAACAGTAAGTTACGTATTGGACAGGGGTCTATACTAATATATTACTTTTATTCTAGTTTTTACTATAAAATTATAAAAAATAATCAGAATAGTAATGACTTTTTGTCTTCTGCAAAAACACAAATGTCTTAATGAAATACAGTGATCATATATGTGTCATTCTATGCCATAAATCTTTAAGATATCAAATAGCTTGCTGGATAATTATTGTGATTTAAAACTGTTTATTCTCTGCTTGTCTTATTGTATGTCTACCATTCTGTTGTGCAATGCTGTTTTCCTTAGATGAGGAACATAGGTTTACATGTTTAATACATTTGTATGTTTGATATAGTTTATTCATTAGATGTTAATGTGAATTTTAGTGGTATTTATTGTGAGTTGAGTAGACATTAACTGATGAGGGAAAATATACTTCAACATTGCATGACATTTATTGCCTATTTTTAAAAATCATTATTAAAAGATTGTAGTTAGATCATTTTGGCATGTGTTTTCCTTATAGAATTCAGCAGCTGTTTGAAGAAATACTGAGTAATAGTAGGCAACTGAAATGGCTGTCCTGCGGGTTTATGCTGGAAATAGTAACTCCATCATCACTGTCATCTCTCTCTAACTCTATTGCCAACACCATGGAGCACCTGAGTTTACTGGACAACAATATTCCTGGTAACAGCACTCTTATCACTGCAGTTGAACTAGAACGATTTGTGAATCTGCGCTCACTTGCCCTGGATTTCTGTGACTTTACAGCTGAGATGGCAAGAGTCTTAACTGATAGCAACCATGTGCCTTTGCAGCGACTATCTCTCCTGGTCCACAATGTTTCTGTGATGCACAAGTCTCTGGACAACATGCCGAATGATGACCATTGGAAAGCCCTGTCACGAAAGAGCACCAGTCTTCGGGTTTATATAATGGCTTTTGATATCAAAAGTGAAGATATGTTAAAGATTCTGAAACCCAGTATACCACTAGAGAGGATTCATTTTGACAGCTATATCACTTGTGTTTCAGGGGCCATTGTTGATCTTATATCCAGGCAGTATGACAAGTTCCTCACTCATTTTATATTGATGAATGATGTAATAGACACGTCTGGTTTTCCAGATCTTAGTGACAACCGAAATGAAGATCCATTGGTTTTATTAGCATGGAGGTGTACAAAGCTCTCTCTCCTGGCCATTCATGGTATGTGATTTTTTTCCCTATTAGTTTGATATTGGCATTACACTTAAAATGTTTTTTTACACTTAAAATATTTATGCCAGTAAAAAGGTGGCAATGGCCTTTAAAACGTCAGGAAATCTTGCAACAAATTGATATGCAGTCTTTTTTTAAATATATTTTTATTTGTAGACGGACACAATATCTTTATTTTATTCATTTATTTTAATGTGGTGCTGAGGATTGAACCCATTGTTTCATGCGTGCAAGGCAAGTGTTCTACCACTGAGCCACAATCCCAGTACCTGATATGCAGTCTTTATAAAGCTTTTTAAAGTTCATAAACTATATCACTTACAAACTGAAAGACATACCTCTATCCCAAACATTCTGCTTCAGCTTCCATGTTAATTTTTTTCTTCTACCACATAGTATTTCACATGACATCTGAAATTAAATTTAGCTAAGAAAACATACACATCCCCCTGCAATAGATATACTTCCACTAATCACAAGATGCCTTAAAAGCATAATACACAGTATGATTTCTTTTATGTTCACTGCCTCATCTCTTAGATTCTAGGTATCAGTGTACTAGTTTGTATGATGTTTTTTCAAATGATGATCCTATTGGTTAGTTACATTTTTATTTCTTAGTGGGGCCATTCATCTAAATATGAACTATTCTCAAATTGCTGTTCTAACAACAAAAGAAAATTTTTACTTTCTTTTCTGATATAATACAATTGCAAAATAATCTATAAGAATGTCTTTTAAATTTTTTACTAGCTCTGTTTCATTAGTTTGTTTTTTGGGTTGTTTTGTTTTGTTTTGTTTGTGGTGCTGGATATTGAACCCCCCAGAACCTTCCTTGTGCATGCAAAGCAAGCATTCTACCAACTGAGCTATATTCCCAGCCTGTTTCATTAGTTTTTAAACTGTTTTTAACCTATACTTAATATGTGGCAATGGTTATATCTTGTTTTTCAAGTTTTGTTTTATAATTTGGCCAGTTATTAGAGGTAGCAAGAATAAATCAGTATTGAAAATGGAAGGTAAAATGGAAATACAGAATGTGTAATTATTTAAAAATTAATTTAAGGCAATCTTTGTTAAGACAAGATATTAGAGGAAAAACTCTCTATACCACCCATTCTCTTTCATCCCTCTTCAGAGAAGCCATTATTCTGAAGTTGATATGTATCATACCATGACTGTTTTATGCTTTTCATATTTGCTACTGATGATTAACAGTTTATCTTCAAACTTGAAAGTGTCACTTCATTTCTTTGGATTGTGAAGTACCACACAAGATGATTTTTCACAAATTAAAAATACTAGTTTGTATGTATTGTTAATGGATACATGTATATGAAATAAAATTTTGTACTTGTGATATATCACTATCCAAACCTCCAAAATTTATTTATATATACTTTAAACTTTAAACGTCATCTCTTTTACAGAAAGAAATGTCAGAATAGGATTACATTACATAACAGTTCATCGTACACAATAGTGTTCCTGAAGACAGTATCAAAATTCTGACCCCTTTCCCCCACTCCCCTTTTTCAGTTTCAGTATATTTTTAATGGAAAAAGACCAATTTGGGGAGATACAAATTTGAAGCTTCTCACGAAGCATCAAATGAGAAAAAGACTAACATCCAAAAAATTAAAGAAAATGACAGACTTGTCTTTTGCTTATTTTTAAGGTTACACAGTGTGGGCACACAACCTCATTGCCATTGCTCGTCTTCGTGGCTCTGATCTAAAAGTGCTTGAAGTCACCGAAGAAAGCATTGATTTCGACCAAGGTGAACTAGCCGACCAGGATGTGGATCCAGTGCATAACCTTATCGAGCAGGTATCCCTGGGCCTGGGTCAACCTTGGCATGCTGTCATGGACATTGAATCACTCAGCGTCTTCACTGAACCAAATCGCCATTTTTACAGAGAGATGCAACGCTTCAGCGAAGACATTTAGCTTTTTTTAAATGTACAATTCCTGTGGTTACATATGCAAGTAGGGTCCTATTATGTTTTTTTTTCAGTAGTGTGAATTAATCCCTTTGTGCTGTGTTTAATCAGTATTAGCTTTATAGAATTATATATGTATATTCTACTTCTTGATCAAAGAACGTAGTCGGGTATTGGTTTAGAAGTTCAAAGTGACAATGTATAGGGCTTTCACGGTTAATGGAATTGTTACCAAACCTTAAGGACATACAATCAAAGATTGTCTGAGGTTGCTGGCTAACTTTGTTTTTCACTGAGTTACTCTGCCTTTTGGACATTTTTATTCTTTGTGTGTCAGAGTTCAGAACTCAGGAGCCAAAATATTTTTATACTATATATATATATATATATCCACAGCCTGATGGATTTGTATGCAATGCACTGCATCTAGGTATTCCAATAGCATTTCATTAATTCTGATTTGAAATGGAATAAGGGAAGATAATATAATCCCAAATGAGTTATCTTTAGCAGAAAGCCAAGAGTTTAACTTCCATTACCTACATTAGAATTGATAACACCAATTACCATTCTGAATTTCATATAGTACTAGGTTAGAACATTGCTTAATCCTTTTTTAAAAAATGCATTTACATAAACATGAATACTTAAATGGCCAGATTTTTTCAGACTGTATCTGATATAATTTTACTCAACAATTACATTATACATTCAAGTTAGCTTTTTAGCCCAGATTTCAAATAGTAGAGGAAGAAAGAAACTGTATTCCAGTGTAAAACCTCCTAAATAAGATCAAAATAGAATTGTAAACAAACATGTTTGCAAACAGACATTAGTCGTGAAATCCCTAGCAACAAGTCACTGGATTTTTCTCTGTCAGCACGCGTGTCAGCTGCCAAAGAATAGACTTAAATGAAGAAGTGCCCACATGCTGGCAGGGGCCGGCCCACTGTGGTCAGCCAGATACTGCTAGATTGTAATATTTAAGGTCGAATTTCGACCTGTGGTACACAGCTGTGCTGTGGCTCAGTCAGCAACCTCAGAACTCTGAAAAAAAAAACAAAACAAAAAAAAAAAAAGAAAAAAAACCATGCACCTGTTTCACTGTGAATAGTGAATGTAAAGAAAAGAAAGGAAAAACTGAAAGCTTGTTCTATCACAGGTATGAGCTGCTATGATACATGAAGAACATTCCATGAAGTATGTTTTAAAACCTTGTTATATCTGAGAGGCTTTAAAAGCCAATTTAACTGTTCAGGGCAACCGCGGTACAGACGTGGTCTCTGTGAGACTTCCACCTGACCCCAGTTTTAAGTGGTACGAATGTTGTGCATTTAATGTTAAAGGACAGTCTGCAATAATAAAGTAAGTAGCCAACATGGGTGCCCAGCAGTGCTGAGACCTGGCTGCTCTATTGTAAGCTTTGGAAACACAATTTATGCAACAGATGTCCAGATATGATTCTATTTATGGAAAAAGTTTATATGTTTTACAAATGGTTTTACCATCTTATATTAAATGACCTTTTGACAGGTGTGCACTGTTTTGTCTCCAGTGAGCACATACCATGCGGATTTTATATGTACATCAGTAGTGTGAATCCACTGGCACAGTATGTGTAAATGCCAGATGTGGTGAGATTTTATCTTGTATATGTGATCAGATAAAATAACTCCTGACAGAAACTGTAAGGAAACCAGCTGAATGTTTGACCTGATGACTGATGTTGTATGGTTTATGTTAAATGTATATTCTTTTAATCAATGAATAAAGCATTAAAAAGTGATCATTGTAATATATTTTATTGTATATAAAGCATGAAAACTTTCAGTGTTAAATAATCTGCATTAATCCTTATAGTGTATATAATCATGTTAGCTGCTTTTGTATTCTGGTGCAAAAAAAAGCTTAAATTTGAGAATGTCATAAAAAATCATAATCTGGAAATATAGCATATAAAGTCTTAGTCTGAGTAGAGGATTTTAACTTTTAAAGAAATTTACTTTGACCAAAAAAAAAGCAAAAAAACTAGACTGGTTAGCACAAAGTCATAGTGAATTATGTACTCACATTATTGATATGGTAAAACTTAATTTATAGACTATAGGAGCTTATTTTTTAAAGTTCTTACACTATATGCAAAAATATTTAGAATTGCCAGCATTAAATATTTCATAAACCCCTTTATCGGTTTGATGTTGTGATCTCTATTCTTGAGAAAAACAGCTCTCATTTATAGGGGGAAAAAATGGCTTCTTTTCCTTCTTCCATCTTTCCTTCTTTAATCATTTCAGACTTTTGACTCTTTTAGGAACTGCCTCATCTCTGAATAATCTGTTATTTAAAAAGAATTGTTCTGAAGAGGCTAGGAAACAACGAAGCTGCATTCCAGGTATGCCTCCAAGGGTGGTTTGGCAATTTGCTCATGGTCCTCACATAAACCATGTTAAACACACTAGCTGGAATTCTCAAACTAACCATAGATGCCTATCTAACCCCAATCTGAGAACTTCCAGCACCTCTACCAAAAGCAGCCTCTCCTTGCGACACACAAACACTGGAGACCACACACAATGCCAGGCACACACCTACATGCCTTTGCAAGGGCTACCTCCTTAAGCAACCGTTTCTGACCTTCCCTGGTCCCTTCCTGCATTTTCACAGCACTTCATTTCTAACTGTCCCTCCATGGATAGAACTTTCAAATGACAAGTGGTTGGTACATTTCACTGTCAATGTCTGATGTATAATGAAAGGGGAAAAAAGGAATTGTCCTTAGACCTATCAAACTTTATTACTTAGACACACCCCTAACTCGAAATGTGCCCAAGATATTCATAAAAAGAAAGTCTTATTAATAAATACGAATATCAATCAAGTGAAAGTTGATGTGGTAAAGCTCTAATTGGAAGGCTTAGTACCTTTTTCTGATCCGAGCTCTGGCTCTAACGCTGCCTGACCTCAGACTCCTCTTTGAGCTTAAGTTTTCTCACCTTAGAAATAAAGATTGGACTTGATTATCTAAAACCAATTCTTGGGGGGCTGGGGATATAGCTCAATTGGTAGAGTGCTTGCCTCTCATGCACAAGGCCCTGGGTTTAATCCCCAGCACCACACAAAAAATAAATAAAACCAATTCTTCACTGAAATTCTCAACTCTTGTTAGTCTGATAGCTCACAGACATACTCACAAATGTACTGAAGAGTTTCAACATAGTTTACTAAACTATATGAAACACATGTATCTAAAATTACTGTCCTATTTTCCCACCCCACTGGGGATAAAGAAGCTGGGATGAGACTTAGGAAGAACAGTGTGCTTTCACAGTTGAACACAAGAAATGCAGAAACTAGCCTACTGGGGCTTATAACAGGAATCCAAATGGATCTTTTTGAAACCAATACCATAATGCAGTGCTTGTAGGGTAACACAAGCTGGTGTGAATAATGCACAAGCACCACACCACATTGTCTAAATCAGTGCTTCCCAACCATTTCCATGTCCTGGCATAAGAGAATTTTCTATTGGTGCATTATCATTATACATAATAGTGAGATTCATTATACCATATTTGTACATGCACATAACAGTTTGATCAATCTCATTCCCAGGTACCTTCCCTTTCCCTCGCCTCCTTTCCAATCCACTTGCTCTATCCTACTGATCTCCCTTCTATCATTATTTTGATTAGTGCATTGTAATTATGTGTATGTGTTCGTGATTGTGGAATATTGAAACATGGACACAGCATATTCACCAGTACTGGCCCTTGCCCTCCGCTCCTCCCTCTCCATCTCCCTCCTTTACTCTGTCTCCTTCTATATTCATGAGATTCCCATTCCAAAATGTATAACAGCTGAATTTAAGACATTTTGATTACACATAATAGCAAGATTCATTATGCCACATGTGAATTTAAGAAATTTAGCAGTCATTCTTTCTTTGGTAGAGATAACATTCAGATTTCTTGCAAATTAGTTTCAAATTTAAGTGGATTTTTTCATTACAAGTATTTCAAAACAATAATGAAGCTGTAATTTGTGATTTCCAAACATAGCCCTACTATTACTTGAGACACCACTGAGAGCACACCTTAGTTATCATTACACAAGTATCTGATATGAACACTGCTCAGCTCCCACAAACCCAAACCAGCTACACCTGGGGAATATTACATACTCAGGCTTCCTGCATGACCTTTGGACACCTGATTCATATACTCCCAGCTTCCTAGACCCTTGTCCACAAAGCACAGTGCAACACTCTTATCTGGTTCAAGGAGTCATGAGTGTCTGAGTTTGCTCTACCCAAGGCACAGACCTTTCCTCTTGATTCTCAACAGACTGAAAGTATCAGCAGGCTCTCAGCCACCCCAGGACTCATTAGGTAGCTGTGAGGGCCATCACTTTGGTATTTGGTAGTCTACTAATTAGGGTTGTTGGCTGTGGGATGAAAATGGAAGATGTATCATGAATAAGTTTTCAAGACAAAATTAAATCATTCTTAAAGATTTTTTAAAACAGGGCAAGGACACCATGTATTGGCAAGGAAAAGGAAAACATTTGGAACTTGAATTGGAATACCCATCTATTAAAAAGCAATTAGCTCTTGATCACTTGGAAATTTTACATCATTCATTTTATTCCTTGACCTCATATAATGTCGGTTAACAGTTTATTGCCTTTTAGCCCTGAATGCATCCTTCAGTAAATGCTAGTATCAGAATTCTTTTTAGTGTTCTAAAGTGAGCACAAAGTTAATTTCTCAGTAAGGACACTCAGGGGACATAGCCAAAGGAAGAGGCTCTCTGTTGGCTCTAGAGCAGGTCAGGGTAGGTGTGGGTTTGAAGACATCTAGTGAGAATTGCCCCAAACAGGGTTCAGATGAAGTTCCTTTATGAAACTTGCAGCTTGACTTTCCTTCAGCCTTTCCACCCAGAAACAAGAGACACTTCATGTGCCACAGTTTTAAAGGTGTCCCCCATCAGTCCCTGGTGCTCCCAGTGCAGGTCCCTACCACTTTTTGCTGTTAGTACACTTCCCCATCTGCGCTCCGGACCTTGCCTGTTGCATACAAAGCAATTCCAGACTATCTCAGGCCTTGCAGAACTATCCCTGGGCTTGAACCCTGGAGTTTGTCTTTCTTTGGGTACCCTTCCTCATTCCTAGGGTGCCAAATTAGTGACCTTATAATTTATAACATAGTTAAGAATTCTTTATATTAAATTTCCTTTTAAAATGTGTGGTTTCTCATTCAAGCAGGACTGCTACATGTATCCTTTCCAACTATCCCACAGCATTTTATCCTACTATTAGTTTTGGGCATGGTGGTACAACACCTGTAATCCCAGCTACTCTGGAGGATGAGGCAAGAGGGTCACAAATTCATGGCTAGCCTGGGCAACTCAGTAAGACCCATCTTAAAAAAAAATTTTAAGTAATATACTTTTGTTAGAGAGTTTTGTCATTGATTATATGTTTTCTACAAATTTTGCATATAAATTGAAAATATTTATGTCAGCTTTTCATCTCTGTGACCCCAAAACTGACAAACAACCTACCAGAGAAAAAGTTTATATGGGACTCACAGTTTCAGAAGTTCAGTCCATGGTCCACTGACTCCATCACTCTGGCCTAGAGGTGAGGCAAAGCATCAGGGCGAAAGGGCTTGGTGGAGGAAAGCTGCTTCATTCATGGAGGCCGGGAAGCAGAGAGAGAGCAGGAGGAACCAGGGATAATAAATATAATCCCCAAGGTATGCCCCCCCAATGACCCACTTTATCAAACCATTAATCCATCAAATGGGTTAATCCATTTGTTGGAGCTCAAAATTGCTTCCTTGCCAAGGCTTCCAACAGGCTATTTTACTTTATAACCAAGGCCATGAATCAGCTGTATGGTCATTGAGTTGTCAGGTCAGAAACACTCTGATTCAGCATATGTACTAAAGGTAATAAACACCTGCTTGTGAGCATATGCCCACTTATGTAACCTGTTGGCAGTGTGCCTTCTTTGGCCTGCATATAAAAAGGACCTATGAAAATCGCTCATTGGAGGGGGGGGGGGGGGCAAAATGGAACTGTCTAGACGCTAAACCTGAAGCTGGAGGCTGTTGCCATCTTTGAATAAAGCATGTCTACTGTTCCTGTGTCTTGGATCTTCTTCTACCTGCTGAGCTCCAACCTTGCTTCCTGGGTCTGAGCCCCAGCACCACACAACTGATTAGATCACGGCTTTCCTAATCTAATCATTTCACCTCCTGCATTAACACAGGAGCTTGTGGGAGGACACCTCATATCCAAACTATAACAACATGTAATTTTAAAATTTACATCCATAAAACTGTTCAATTTTGTCCTATAGTTTTTACATATATTAAACATATAATTTATCAAAAATTTAAATTTAGGTTGGCTATCAAATTGTTAGAACCTATTTTTTTTTCAGTACTGAGGATTGAACCCACTGGTCCTTTGCCACTCTGCTACTCTCAGACCTTTTTATTCATTCATTCATTCAGTCAGTCAGTCATTTATTTATTGCAGATGGACACAATACCTTCACTTTATCTTTACGTGGGTGGTGCTGAGGATCAAACCCAGTGCCTTCCACATGCAAGGCAAGCACTCTACCACTGATCCACAACCCCAGCCCCCTTTTTATTTTTGAAATAGAGTCTCACTAAGTTGCCCAGGCTGGCCTTGAATTTGCTATCCTCCTTCCTCAGCCTCCCAAGTAGCTGGGATTATAGGTGTTAGAACTAAATTTAAGTGTTAATTTTTTTTTCACATAAACAAGTAAATAAAAAAAATATTTTGTGATAGCAATGGCACTCCTTTGAACTTCTGACCATATGACAGGGGGAAAGGTAAAACTCATCTACCATTAAAATTATTTTAGATAAGCCAACTGGTTAAAAGAAATCAGAGAATCAATTATTCACTTTTTGACCACTGACCCCAATAATTTTAAATTATCTCTTTGGGGCTCCAGAAATTTATACACCTTAGTATTATGCACTGCAGTTAATCTGGAACTGGGTGAGAGGTAGAGTTCCTTTTGAAATGTGGGGGTTGGGTGATTAGGAAAAGATACCTACACCTTCTTCAAAAATTTATCCCTAGGCAGAACAACTATGGAAAGAATATGGGAGGTGAAATTAAAGTCTCTGCTCTGAGGGAATACTCCCCAGTTTGAAAACTATAGCTCTATAGAACTATTGCCCATATGACAAAGAACTAGCATGCTTATTTCTGCATTATTTGTAATGAAAAACCCACAGCAACCTCAGTGTCCATAAATAACAGCATATTAATATGTGAAATACTATGTAGTAGTCAAAATGAACTAATCACACCTATTTACTAACATGAATGAAGCTCAAAGTGTTAAAAACCATCTTTTAAAAAGACCTATTCAATGATATTACTTATGCATATTTTTTAAAGGCAGGAACAATAAACATACAGATTGTATATGAACACATTTAACTGAAAAATAACAAATATTCACAATCCTCTTCACAACAGTGCTCAACTATGGAACTTAAGGGCAAGGATTGGTATGAGGATTTATTTAACTTTTTTATGAAATATGGCAAAATGTTAAATTTTGCTTTGAGTAAAGCAAAAAGGATACTCATTATTTGTTCTTTTCTACATTTTTAAAATAATTTGTAATTTAAAATGCCAATACAATCCAAGTTATCAATAAATGCATGTTTGTGGATTGACGTGGTTCATAATCCTGGCTGAGTCTACAGAGCGACTGTCTTAGTCCGTTTTGTGCTGCTATAATACAATACTTGAGACTGAGTAATTTATAAAGAACAGAAATTGATTCCTCAGTTAGTGCTGGTACGTTTAGTGTCTAGTGAGAGCCCAGCCTTCAATTCCAGATGGCTCCTTAAATGCTGCACCCTTCAGAGAGGAGCAACAGAAGAAACAGAAAAGTAAAAGAGTGAGCCCACTCCCATAAGGCCTTTTTAATTAATTTATTCTTTATTTTTGAGGAGCTGGGGATCAAACCCAGTGCCTCACACATGCTAGGCAAATATTCTGCCAGTACCCCCAGGGCATTCTTATAAGGCCATTAACTCCTTCCTGAAGACTGGGCCCCCAAGACCTAAACACTTACTTTTGAAGCCCCACCTACCAACACCATTATATTAGAGTTTAAGTTTTTAATCTGTGAATTTTGGAGAAGACACAAACATTCAAACTATAAAAGTGACCAGAGAAAAAGGATAGAACACTGAATCCTGGCTGAATATAAATGTGACCAAGGTAAAGAACCATTGCCTCCAGCCCACACTTGGATGCGATTGTCACAGTAACCCAAGGTGCTCAAACTACTCAGATTTTTTTTAATGTCATTCTGATAATTAAAAAGTGAGAAACTGATCAAAGGTACAAACTTGCAGTTAAGTTCTGGGTTCTAATATACAGTATGGTGATTACAGTGATAATAATGTATAAATGAAATCTGCTGAGGGTAGATCTCAAGTTCTCACCACAGACAAAATATGGTAACTATGGGTAGTGACATATATATCAATTTGATTACTGTATTCACTGCACAATGAATTCATGTATAAAAATATTTTGCACTTAAATATATACAATTTTTATCAATCACACCTCAATAAAGCTGAAAATGTCACTGATGTTGACTCCATCATATTTTAAAGCACTACTGTTGTTAGTCATATTTAATATGGACACTATATAAAATGACCATAGCTATCTGAAGTATAGCCAAGGATCCAGAAATAAGTATAAGATTTATGAAACTGGATTAGTCCCTGCACTAATGCTTCAAGGTAATTCATTCAGGAGAGCCATTCCCACTTTCTTTTAGATCACTTTGTCTTTTCGGCATAATTCTAACAAGCCTGTACATCTGGTTACTTGGTCTACAGTACATCAGAAGGGCAGAGAAGGGGTAACTGAAAAACACAGAAGCATACACAACTGAAAGGCAGAATATAACATCTTAGACCACTGCCAAAGAGCTTTAAAACAGACTTCCAACACCCCTACACCAAGCTTGAAATACAAAACCTATCCTTGATGTGGTGTTTTGTTTTGCTTTTTGTTTTTGTGGTACTGGGGATTGAACCCAGGAGCACTCTACCTCTCGGCTACATCCCCAGCCCTTTTTCTTTTTTTTTACTCTGAGACAGAATCTCACTAAGCTACTGAGCCTGGCCTCAAATTCGAGATCCTTCTGCCTCAGCCTCTCTCTAGTAGCTGCAATTTACAAGCATGTACCACCACGCCCAGCATGAAATACCCTGAAGCTATAATGGAAATATATTATGTACACAATATGTGTAACAAGATGGCATTTAATATATTTTAGAAAAACTTCCACCTAAATGGAAAATAAAAATAATAAAAATTCATGTTTAAAATAATGGCTTTAGAGCTTACTCCTTTCTGTCTGTGGCCGCTGCCAAGAAAGCATCATTAAAGTCTCTCTTCCTGCTGCTTTCATGTCTAAACGAGGCCCCTAAAGAGCCCAAAGAGCTGCAGAAGCTATCCTTCAGAGGGCTGCGCTTTGAAATAACTGATGAGAGTCTGAGAGGCATTTTGAGCAATGGGGAACACTCACGAACTGTGTGGTAATGAGAGACCAAAACACAAAGCGCTCCAGGGGCTTTGAGTTTGTCACTTACGCCACTCTGGAAGAAGTACATGCAGCCAAGGTGGATGAAAGAGTTGTGGAACCAAAGAGAACTGTCTTAAGAGAAGATTCTCAAAGACCAAGGGCCCACTTAATTGTGAAAAAGATCTCTATTGATGGCATTAAAGAAGACACTGAAGATTATTTTGAATTGTACAAGAAAATTGAAGTTTTTGAAATCAAGACTGACCGAGGCAGTGAAAAGAAAAGGGGCTTTGCTCTTATGACTTTTGATGACCATGACTCTGTAGGTAAGATTGTCATCCAGAAACACCATACTGTAAATGGTCACAACTGTGAAGTGAGGAAAGTCTTGTAAAGCAAGAGATGGCTAGTGCTTCATCCAGCCAAAGAGGTCAAAGTAGTTCTGGAAACTTTGGAGGTAGTTGTGGAGGTGGTTTTGGTGAAAATGACAATTTTGGTCTTGGAGGGAACTTCAATGGTCATGGTGGCTTTAGTGACAGCTGTAGTAGTGATGGATATGGTGGCAGCTGGGATAGCTACAATGGATTTGGTAATGATGGAAGCAATTTTGGAAATGGGAAAAGCTACGGTGATTTTGGCAATTACAACAATCAGTCATCAAATTTTGGACCCATGAAGGGTGGAAACTTTGGAGGCAGAATCTTTGGACCTTAAAGTGGTAGACGCTAATACTTCACCAAACCACAAAACCAAGATGGCTATGGTGGTTCTAGCAGCAACAGTGGCTATGGCAGTGGCAGAAGGTTCTAATACTGTCAGGAAACCAAGCTTAGCAGGAGAGGAGAGCCAGAGATGTGACAGGGAAGCAACAGGTTACAACAGATTTGTGAACTCAGCCAAGCACAGTGGTGGCAGGGCCTAACTGCCACAAAGAAGACATGGTTTAGAAAATACTCACGTATGGGCAAAAAAACCTGAGGACTGTACCTGTGACTAATTGTATAACAGGTTATTTTAGTTTCCATTTTTGTGGAAAAGGTAAAGCATTCCAACAAGGGGTTTCCATGTAGAATTTTTTTTCCTTTTTTTTTGCACCCATGCTGTTGGACTGCTAAATGTAATAGTCTGATCACAACACTAAATAAATGTGTCTTTAAAAAAAAAAAAAAAAAACAGGCTTTAATCAAGAA
Organism: Marmota flaviventris; assembly: GCF_047511675.1. Classification (NCBI taxonomy): domain Eukaryota; kingdom Metazoa; phylum Chordata; class Mammalia; order Rodentia; family Sciuridae; genus Marmota; species Marmota flaviventris. Next base: position 51,212,559 of record NC_092499.1, on the reverse strand, counting down.
ATATTCACTTCAGTGAATTCTTTAAGAAAACATTGGAAAAATTAGTTAAGAAATAACATAACTGACATGTATTAAATATTTACTGTGTGTTAAACATGACTTTAAGCACGTCACAAGCATTTTCACATGTGATTCTCACAGCAACCCTAGAATAAATATCATCCTCATTTCATACATGAGGAAGCTAAGGCACAAGGAAGTTAAAAATCTTGTCTAATCATGAAACTAGTAACTGAGCAGAATTTAAACCCAAAAGGCAACACTCCTACATAATACCATCTTTATGCTGCTACTCTAACACTACAACTAACTATATAGTGCTATTTGACAGATAATAATGTTCTTCCACTTAGTTATAAATGCAGAGTATTAAAACTTTATCACATATACCAGGATTCTTGCTGTATTTCTTGAAGTGCATTAATTGCTCATGGTGTATTTGTGCATGTGTATCACTAATTCTATTGAATCCCAAATGATCATGTTGGTACATGAATTTATGTCTAAAACATACATAATATGTATATGTGAAAACATGTTGGAAATAGAAACATATTACATCTAATTTTATTTTATCATAGTTTTAATAAAAAAAAAAACACATACTTGGTATGTGGCTAGCCTACCCACTGTTGGACAAGATAACTATAAAATTAGAATATGTACTACCTTATGGTTGTATTATTACGAGAAACTAAGAACTCTACTTACCTGAGGTAATATATTGTTGGAGATTTTCAAGTGCTTAGGATATAAATAATTTTTGTCCTTTATAAATATTGTCTTAGCTACATCTGTGCATCCAACAAATGGAGGACATTTTTCACAGGCTAGTTGATAAAAATCAGTTTTATAAAATAACACATTAGCTAACTGATATCCTCTAAATTAATAAAATCAATAGACCATTTTGGCATCTCTTCTAAAAAACAAGGAAAATAAATTCTCTTTTTACATAGCAGATTCCTTGAAAATACACCAATAAATATATTATAATTTTATTGAAATACCAACTAGGTGAGACCTTAAGATTTCTTTGCCCAGATTTAAGTACTAAATAAAACAAACACCCTAAGGACAAACTATTTCAAAATGCAAGGAAGTATAAATATTTAGCAATTTGAAAAACAATGAAAAAAAAAATGAACATAAGTTTAATTCAACTGACTACTAATTTGCCCTTCTTAGAAACAAGGCTAAGCATGCTTAAGTTTTCCACAGGCGAAGCTATTAAGGAATTCAAAAGTGTTATTAAAGATTCAAAAGGCACAATTAATCAGGTCCCAGAGAAAGTTTTCCTAAAATGAAATAATAAATAAAACTTTAGATTTAATAATCAAATGAAGATTTAAGCAAAATACAAAATAAGGTTTCTAGAGCTAATAACTAATTTACAACCAAACAAGGGCAGAGGAAATGTTAAATGATGCCATGAAGTTGTAGCCATAGAAGCACTGTGAGAAACCACAGAACACATGACCTGGTTTCTTCATTAAGAAATGGAACCAAGTGACACAGCGCTTGCCTTGCACATCCCTGGGTTCGATCCTCAACACCACATAAAAATAAATAAATAAAATAAAGGTATTATTGTCCATCTGCAATATATATATGAAAAGAAGAAATGAAGAGGAAAACCTATACTATATATTATACTACATCATGCTGGCTGTCTTTCTTCTCCTCAAGGTGAAAGTTTACTCCTTTTCATTCAGAGCTGTACTTGCACTGGTCTCCTTTTTGTGAACAAAATAAAACCTTTTTAGAAAAATTGAGAAAATGTGAATGGATATTTGATGACATTAAGCAACTGAATGTTACATAATATTTGACGATGGGATTTTAAAAGGTGAACACTGGTACTGTAATTATATTGGCAACTTATTTAAGGGTATCTATCTTATTGAAATGCAGACCAGGTTCCAACCCAGGCATATTACCAATTCTGCCTGTACCAGAGAAATATTAATGGCTGTTCTACTTAATCACCAAGTTGTTTTGAAGACAATATATGTGTGAAAAGTTAATGCATAATGTATTGTACAAATTAAAAGTGATTAAATACCATATTATCTATCAGAATACAGGATATTAAAAGTCAGAATTAAAAGGGTCTGTAAAAAAAAGAAAGTCAAAATTAACTTTAGGGGAAAAAAAATAGCTTTGAAAATATCTGTGGGAGTAGATGATGAAATTACCTAAGGAGTGAACACAGAAAAACTGTAAAAACTTCCCAGTAAGAGATCATCTTAATGTAATAACTGCTAAGTTCTGCTGCCCCTGAATATTTTCTAACATATAAGTCACATTTAGCATTATAGGAGAAATATTAATATCATCATTATAAGTGTTCTGATTTATTGGAGCATTCCAGACAGAATTTTTAAATACTTAAAGGTTTATTTTCAAGTACTGAAATACTTTAAATCCTCTCAAATGCCATTTAAAATGGTTTGTGCTACTCAAAGTGATCTAGGAGTGATCTCCTAGCACAAGAAAAATCCCATTCCTGGTATATTATCACATTTGAGACAATAAATGCCATTCCATGTAAGGTTTCCTAAGTCACATTCTTTCAAGGGAACCAGAGAGAGGGTTTAACTTTGTATGCAGCCAAATTATGCTGCCTATTTTGTAATATGTATCTATAGTACAACCTACTAAGAAACAAATGAATTCAAAGTTCTCCTAAAATTAGGTGGCAATACAACAGTCAATAAACAACCATGGTGGGCAACAGTGAGAGCAAAACATGGTCTGAGACAAGATCATTCCCTTTGATAAGATCTCTTTTACTGGAATAATGGCAAAAGAGTATTAAAATCTAAGCAGGAAAGTTTTCACTCACTCTGAGCTTAATCTCCTTAATTAAAAGGGATTAAAATAAAATGGTCTGACCCATAGAGGAGGAAACCATGCCAGAGGATATTCAGCTCAGAAAAAGCACTGTGAGGATCAACTTAGAAAGGAAGGGCATAGTTTTCAGTGATTTCATGAAGGCATTCTTTTTTTATTCCCCTACATGTATCACAAAGTTTTCTAAATTAAAATTTTAAGTGATTTCTATATTTAGTTGATATAAGCTGTGCAAATTTTTCAAAGCTTCTCTATGTTCACTCCTTAGGTAATTGCATCATCCACTCTCATAGATACCTTTATGCTGATGACCCAGATTTATTTCCCTAACCCTAATGTGCCCCCTCCAAAAGTTCCAGATGCAAACAAACTTTCTTGGCATCTCCACTTGGGTGACTAAATAGGCATCTCCAACTCAACATGACAAACAGAATTCTTGATTTTCATTATCTGAAATGTATTAGTTTCTCCCATTTTTATAAATGGTATTATTCCCCCAAATGTTCAAATCAAAACTTGAATCATCCTTGATCCATGTTTCTCTCACCTTCTACATTCACTCCATCAGGAAGTCCAACAAATACATCCCAAAGCCACCCACTCTCTCTCTCTTTCCCATCTCTTCTGGCCACCATTATATGAGTTAAACTATGTCTTAGTCTCTCTCTTTTTTTTTTTTTTTGCTTTCATTCTTTTCTCTCCCTTCAGTTCATTCTCCACAAACAAATAAAAGTGGTTTTCAGATTATATATCTTCAGGTCATGTAAAAATTTTCCACTGGCTACCCGTTCACTTAGAATGAAATCCTGACTCTCTGACATGGCCCTTTCAAGGCTGGCCTGGCCTCACACATCTCTCTACCTAAAATAAATCTCTCTCTCTCTCTCTCTCTCTCTCTCTCTCTCTCTCTCTCTCTCACACACACACACACACACACACACACACACACACGCTCATTATACTACACCATGCTGTCTGTCTTTCTTCTCCTCAAGGTAAAAGTCTACTCCTTTTCATCCAGAGCTATACTTGCACTGGTCTCCTTTTTGTGAATGTTCTCTTCCATATTCATATTTTTTTTCATTTTTAACAAATCAGTTCAAAATTCAACTTCTAAAAGTGGCTTTTCTTGACTACCCACTATTATTACCCGTTTAAATTTTCTTTTACGTTTTGTTAAAGTCTGTTTGCCCACTATTAATGGAAGGTAAGCTCCCACGGGAGCAAAACTTGTCTGTTTGGTTCACAATTATTGCCTGGACACTTAGAACAATACCTAACACACTACAGACTCCCAATATACATTTGTTGAATGAACAGCATATTTGGCTTAGCATTAATATTACTGCATGTAGAAAACATTCTGAAGAGAGAAATCAGATGAGTATTTAACAGGATATGGAAAAGGATGAGAAAACAGACTGAAAGGCTTGAAATTCATGACAAAGCAACAAAATAAAACATAAACTGAACTCTTTAAGAAGTAGTACTGGATGAAGAAGGAAAAAAACATGAGACTGTTTGGATAGATGTCAATGAATACTGTAGATGGGCATGCCGTACCTTATCAAGAGTTTTATATATTGACCAAAGTTAAGTCCCACTGTCTTATGAAACAATTGTTTCTTAGTAAGGCAATAAATGATAAGCAGATAGGCTTGGTTCTACTCCATGACCCTTTTCTTTTTAATTTGCACTATTTTTTTTAAAATTAGTTGTTGATGGACCTTTATTTTATTTATTTGTATGTGGTGCTGAGAATCAAACCCAGTACCTTATGAATGCTAGGCAAGCGTGCTACCATTGAGCCACAACCTCATAATTTGCACCATCTGTTGAAGAATTTTGCCAGGATTCATAAAAGAAATAAATAAAACAAAAGTTCTCTCTTGTAAAACAAAAAACTTTGGCCACAGCAAATATATAGAATGGTGTTCAAGTCTTAAGATAGTCCAATTTTTATCTCATTACTGCTTCTAATTAAAAATTACAAAGAAATTTTTAATAATAAGTCAGGAAACAATTTTGTTACTAAACATCTCTTTGAAAAATTAAATTTTCTTCCTCAATTCTTAGTTCACCTTTGTTTTAAAATGCTATATTCTCGTTATGTTCAGTGAAATAATTAAATCTAAAATTAGCCATTCTTCTGTTTTCATGAGTTATTTATTAGTTATTAAAGCTAATGATGAATTAATTTTTAAAATGATAGAGCTCTCCAATTTCTTTTCCCGCCCCCTTGGTGCTGAGTACTGAACTCTCAGCTTCACACATGCTAGACAGCACTCTAGCTAGACTCCAAGCTAGACCCCCCACCAACCCTCTAATTTAACTTATATTTGAAATGTTTATTCATTCACACACACACACACAGTGTTAGGAATCAAGACTAGGGCCTCACTCATGCTAGGCAAGCACTCTACCACTGAGCTACATCCTCACTCTGAAATATTTTTTAAAACAGTCAACTCAAAGCAATCTATTATAATTTATCATATTAGACATTTAATTTCAATACTCAAAGTATTGAAATCAGCTTGTGTAATCCTGGCTTTACAGATAAATTTAAATTCACTTAATTTTTACTATTCCTTCCCGTTTTTTGCTTTTAAAAAAATCCATTTAATTAAAATAACAACATGCCACAAATTATTTAAAATGCCTACCAGTAACTATTAGCTTTTCTTCTAAGATTTATAATTTCATGATCTTATGAAAAAAATGAAATTTAGTCATGTAATTTTTTTCAGTGAAGCAATAACAAAATATTAATTGTTTAGGTTGGTTTTTTTTAACTTTTCAACTCTTAATTGTTCCACAATCTTAACAATGCTCTCCTTTTAGTTTCTTTAGAAACTAAAGATGTTAGCCTTACAATATCAGGCTGAACTTAACATGGCAAAAACTCTATCCAACGAATAAAATGAATAAAGTATGAACTAATGATGGCACCATTTTCAGTAATACTACACACTATATGTATGTGAAATACCACTACAGACAACAAATGCAAAGTGTTAAGATTTAGCTAGTCAACTAATTAGAACCAAAATGTTAGTCTTCTTCCATAAACAAAAAGCAATTCAGAAAACAGAAGGCTCCTAAGTTTTAATTGAGAGAAATGTTTCTCCCCTATTAATGAACCCATGGCAAGAAAACATTTATTTCCTGATTATACATTTTCTTTACCTCATACCAAGCCAAGTCTGTTCCTTAGTTCTCCAAAGTCTGACAGCCAGACACAGAAATGAAAAATGAAGTGAATTCAGTTCATACTGGAAGTTTTAAAGTAAATTCTCTAAAACAATTTTGGTTTTAAAAATCAAATTAAAAATACCTGCTTCTGAGATATAAATATATCAAAATAGATTCTACTGTCATATATAACTAAAATGAACAAACAGAAATTTTAAAAAAAATAAGCCTGCTTCCTAAGGCTATATCTAAAAGGAGAATAAAAATACCTGCCTTAACTCGTTCTTAGAATTGTTTTAAAAAGTTTAGAGTATTAGATGCAAAAACAAGTTTCTCCTTCTAACATCCAAATAATTAGTTTGGTAATAATCGCAAAGGTCCATCCTCCCATCCTCTCAGACTCTGTCAAACAGCTTCCCAGTTTTTCCATGTGAACACACCCTATCACAGTCTAGCTGTTGTGCTTCGCACTCACACCAAAACCACATTCTTCCCAGGAGCTGCTCCAAGCCAAGGACAGAACACACCAGGGAAGCTAGAGAGAAACCATTCGTACTGTGAGGAACTATGCTAACAGGCAATCTTTGCTTCACTATACTCTGACACTGTTCCTATCCAACTTTCCTTCCTTCCCTCCCTCTTCCCATTCACAGATGTCACATCTGAATCATAGTCTTCTTTCCCCATAATTCTTTAAATTCTCCGGTTAATCTTTCATGGTGTTTCTTCCTCAGTCTCCATTCAATGTCCAATTCCATCGTGGAAGCTGCTTATCAGAGAACCTAAACTAACAAACTGAATAAAAAAGTCTCACAAATAGATGCACCACACTGTGAATTTCAGAACATCTAAGATAAAGGAAAACAATCTTTTAAGTTTTTATATGGAAAAATATTGAGTTATCAACAAAAGAAAGAGGATAAAATTCTCATCAGACTTCTCATCAGCAACAATGGACACTAAAATTTAACATAATGGTATTAATCAACTGATATAAAAAGTACAAAAATGTCTGACCTATTGGAATTCTATATCCAAATAAACTAACACCAAAAATTTACAAATTTGATATTCCATATATCCTTTCTTAAAAAATTGACTTGATAGTGAATTTCAACAAAATAAGACACTGAAAAACAAACAAAAAATCCAATAGGACAGATGGTCTAGGATCCAGATGGAACAGGAGAGCAATCCCAAAAAATCTGTAAAAGAGCAGATTCTCTTCATGGGCCTAGAAAGAAAACAGTCTGTTTTGCAGCTGGAGGACAAAGGCTCTCTCCAGAACAAAAGTCCTTAAAAAAAATTACACACACACACACACAAGTTCAAAAGAAAAGATGTGAAAAGAAGTTTTTAAAACTTGGGATATGATGTCATATATAACTAAAAAGAATAAATAATTTTTAAAAATTGGGATATGATAAAGAAGTGAGTACTGGCCCCAAGGCCAATTTGTCCAAGGATAAAGCAAACTAAAATTATCATTATTTTACGCTATTATTGGTGAATGAGTGAAGAAAGAGAGAGTTAAGAAAAAATTACCGATTTGACCTTGAGGATCCAAAGCATTCTCTTCTGAGTAACCCAGAAATTATGTCACTGGAACTTATAAACAAAAGTTTGTACAAAAGTACAAACTTAATACATAATTTGGTATAATAGTGAATAATATTTAAATGATTATATCAACACAAGTGCTATTTAATGATTTCCAAATTTTAGATCAACTATGGAACAATTACAGAAGGGCTATACTTGCATGCATAATATAGTTATTAGCAAACTTGAAAATATAAATGTATAGCTAACAGAAAGTAGTATATTGGCCAGGGTAGAAGAAGAAGGAAAGTAGAACTAAGGGCAGGGATATTAACAGAGATTGTTACCAAAATCACAGTCTTCCATCTCAAGGAACCAAGCCACAAATTGATAAATCAAGTTAGTAAAAGAGGAATTAGAGATATAAGCATATTTTCCAAAATTCTAGAACATCAGAATTAAGTATTGGGAAATTTTTACAATCTTAAATTGTTTAAAACCAAATAAACAAGAGAGACTATTTAGGACATAGAGCTGAGGATAAAAAGTAAATGGGGGAAACTTACTATCATAAGATACATTCTATTACTTGATTTGTTTCAAATATTTATATTACTTTAATAAAAATATTTCAAAACTAAATGTTATTTATTGTATACGTCCAAGTACGTTAAGTTACTCAGCCCACAGCAAGCCTTCCTGACTTCTACTACATTCTTATTCCATACTCTCCCTGCCTCCCCAATGATTTTGCTTCTTCAATTTGTTCCAATTCTCTATTGTTTGATTTGCCTCCTTCTCCATCCTTTCCTTTTACCTTAAGCCATGACAGGCCTCCCTATTCTAGCACAAACAAAAAATTCAGTTGATTGGAATGTTCAAAATAATGTCTTTCCTATTTCTCTTTTACTTTTCATTCCATCTTTAAAAAACAGTCTATTTCCTCTGAAGTCTGGCTTTTTTGTTATAGCAGACCACAGGTTGCTGTAACAAAATACTATGAACTGGGTAAACTTATGAACTGCAGAAATTTATTTCTTACAGTTCTGGAGGCTAATATGTCCAAGATGATAAAGACGCTAATGAATTTGGTTTCCAGAGATGGTTAGCTTTCTAACTCACAAATAATGCCTTCTTGCCACATCTTTACATGGTAGGAGGGGTTAAGCTCCCTGTGCTAATCAAAATACCTGACAAGAACAACTTAGAGAACAAGTTTATTTAGGGTTCATGAGTTTGGTCCATGGTCAGCCAACTCCATTGTTCTAGGCCCAAGGTGAGAAAGAACATCATGATGGAGGAGGAAAGCTGCTCAGTTTATGGCCGCCAGGAAACAGAGAGAGGGAAAGAGAGACCGGGGTGGGGGGCACACATAAGAAATTACAGACAAAATATCCCAAAGTGTACACCCCCAGTGATCTACTTCCTTCAGCAAGACCCCATCTGTCCACAGTTACTACCCAGCAATCCATTCGAATTATTACTTTGATCAGTTTATGGCTCTCATAATCTAAATATTCACCTCTGACCATTGCTGTGTTGGATATCATGTTTCTAACACATAAGCTTTTTGGAGGATACTTCATATCCAATCTATAACACTCCCATGGGCCTTTTTAAATAAAGGCACAAATTCCATTTCTGAGGGTTCCACCCTAATGACTAAATTCTATCCCAAGACTAACTCTTAATACTCAGACAGAGAGCACCATAACTCATGACTTGACAGACATTAAAAGACAATAAGTTTATTCCTATGCTCTCCTACCTTAATTCATAGATTGTAGCTATTAAATGCTTTTATGTGCCTTGCCCACCTCCCTAAGAACAGCCTTATCAGCTTCAAAGACCTGGTGTATCTCTGGGCCAGGATGCTCTTGCCATGACTCTTCAAGGACAAACAACATAAAAGATAAAAATTGAGAAGCCATCAAAACAGGACATTCCTAGGGTCCTTGTTATTTGCCATGATTTATATTCTCTTCTATTTCCCACTTATGTGTTCTCTTAACAGCTATAGCAATTCATCACAAGACAGAGATGTTAACACAGAATGTGGCACTGATATAAAAAAACTTACATCTGACTTCAGGACAACTAACTGACCATGCCTTCCTCAGAGTTACAGTATACTCATAGAAAAAGAAAAATACACCTGTGAAATGTACCTAAAGCTAATTAATATTTTTAAACCTTAGCCTTATGCAAACAGCCCTTTCACCAGAATAAAACTGGCTCTCTCCCTTTACTGGGGAAACCAGCCTGACACTCTCCAGTCAGTGCTGTATCTCCCTTCTCTTAGGAAAAGGACTAATAAAAGCCTTTCCTGTCTGTTTTCTCACTTGACTTGTTTTACGTCACTGAGTCAGCATTCTGGTGTGTGGCACCTAATACCTTGGGAGTTAGAATTTCAACATGAATTTTGAAGGGACACATTTAGACCACAGCAAACAAACTTTAATGTAATCATGTTTCTACAGTTCTCATTTCACTTAATATTTTACCCAAAGCATTTATTTTACCCAAGATTTACCCAATCTTTCTTTCTACCCTTTTTCTCTAAGGTGGGGATGGGTAATGGAAGAAGAAAAGAAATACTTCACAAGACCAGGGTTCCAAATAACCTCTGGGAAATGCTAGCATGAAGTGTTCCAATTATAAATGCATCACTGCTGTGGTTCAAGAATATTTAATCTTCTGTCTTTTGCCACTGAAAAAAAAAAGCCAAGTAAATAACTAAAAACAACCAATTGCTTATAAGTGTTATGATACTTATTAGTTGGGCTTCATTATCTTTCCTTTCATAATCATTTGGTTGCACAAGACTAATAATAGGACACAAGCCTGAAACTCTCTAAAGATACTGAGTCCAAAGCTCAAAATGACACATTGCTTCAATATGTGTCAAATTATCCTGTATCAAATCTAACATTCCCCACAGAAAATAGTAAAGATCTTAAGAATTAAAATGAATAGTAAAAAAAACCAACCCATAGATGAAAACCAGTGAATCAACTAAGATGATCAAAAGTTCACCATTAGACAGTGTCCTGATTTTCTTTACACTAGAAACAATATTGACTTTTTAAAATATATTTAAAGTATTAAAAGTATGCTATTGCTTTGGGTCATTTATGTCCGTTTGTAAGATAATCAAATCAGAAAGGCCCACATCATAGTTATTGGTACAAGGAAAAAAAACTAATTTATGGAGCCATATTTATGGAAAAACTAGCTGATTTTTATTATTATCAATGCCAAACAATGCTTTAAATCAATTAAAATTATTTCATTAAGCATAAAGTTACTTTCACATTTGCTACAATCATAGTAAATATATTTCTTGGCATAAAGACAGTCTTTTTGGGGGGTTTAAAATATCCCAAGTGCAAGATTATGTATATAAAACTCCCATTATTGTTTATGTAATAGTGGATTAATCAAATTAAAATAGTTACACTATCTAGAATAAAATAAAATGGAAATAATTTACTCATAAGATTCATATTTAAATCATCTTTATTTACAAAATACTATCCTGAGAATTATAATTTCATTAAGCTTCAATTTGAGCAAAAGTATAATCACTTAAGTAACAGCAGTTACTTAAACTAAAAATAAGAGATAAGTCAAATTACTTTTGAAGAGAGATCAAAAATATTGTCAGGTTTCTTGTTGTGGTTCTGGATGTTCAGTAGCAGGCTCATTTGAAGGCGGAATCAACCCTGAAGGGAACTCACTTCTACTTTCAGAATGTGGGGGTGAGGGGAAAAATCCAGCTCTTGGGGGAAGATAATGAGGAAAACCCCTCGGTGAATAAGCATTTCTCACTGTTTAAAGAGATTGGTAAAAGACATGTTTAATTTAAACTGTAACTATAGCCCTATTAAATTTATAACTTCCAACACCTATTCTTATATTCAAACTGTGACAACAGAATAAGTATTTGATCTATTTTACATTGAGAAAAATACACTTTCTTCAATTATATATGATTAATGATAATATTATTAATTTTAGACACAATTTATCCTAACATTTTTTTAAAAAAGAGAAAAGAATTATTTCAAAATATGCAAAACTGACTTAAAAACATTAATAGTTTCCTAGACTTAAAATTCAGATTAGTGTTTCTGACTTGATACTATACTAAAACATTTCCAGTTAAACCAACAACTGTCTTAAAATTCCTCAAAATTTATTTTAATTCATCTTAACTAAAAATAGAGAATAGAAGAATGACTACATCAGAAAACTAATGTGCTTTTGTCTATTATTTGGTAATCATAACTTATTCTGCAGTAACCTATAGTTCTGAATGGTAAAGTATGACTATTAAAGCAAAGAATTAAGGCAGGGAGTTGTGGCTCAGCGGTAGAGCATTTGCCTAGCATACATGAGTTACTGGGTTCGATCCTCAGCACCACATAAAAATAAAATAAAAGTGTCCACCTATAACTACAAAAAAAAAAAAATTAAAAAAGCAATGAATTCTTTTTTTCATATATAAGACCATGAAAAAATTTCAATAAATCAACAAATAGGCCAAACATGATAAATGCATCTTAGGTGTTAAGTAAGTAGGGTCATATGAGACTACTACTTATGAAAAAAACTTTTTAAAATACTTTAGCCACTAATTTCAATTCTGAAATATAATTACTTTAACTGTTGAAATATTTTCTAACAAATAATATACAGATAACTTTAGTCTTAATATAAGACTTGCAAAGTCAATGACTTTCTGGACTACTCAAATTCAGAAATAGTTCCACATCATTAAGACAAATCAAGCTTAATCACTTCAGTCACTTCAACCAGTAATTAATACCCTTGCCCTGTTAGTCATTTTTCAGCTATGCTTCAAAATATTTCAAGCCTAGATTAATCCAGATCTCTGGCTCTATTTTGCCTATACCTGAAGCCTTATTATGGTCAACTGATGGCTGGCTGCCTTTTCATTTGGAAAAGTAATGGCACACTTCACTAAATATTAAAAAAAAATTATTATTCCACTGTACTATTTACTACCAGAATAGAAAAATTACCATCTGATTTACTATGCAAAGCACATATTAAGTTTAAAAAAATAAAAAACCAAAAACCTACTTGGGAATGGAGGGGGTGGTGGGCCAGGTAGAAAATAATCTCTAGATGCTCCATACATGTTTCCTGGAGGTGGAGGAGGTGGAGGAAAAGAAGGTCCTCTTCTCATGAAGTGACTCCTTGGGTCCACTGGAAACAATGGACCTCGGATTGGAGGAAGAGGTGAAAAACCAAAGCGAGAGCCAGTTGCTTGGTTTTCAGCAGGCAGAGATGAATCAGGCACATTTGAATTCTGAAACAAATTGACAAGTTACAGTCACTAAAAACAACAACAAAACTTGCAATCGCTTTCCTGAAAATCTTAGGCTTGAAAGAGAGCACACAGGCTCATGTACAGAAAGCATCTATGACAGTCTTAGAAAGCTACAGAGAAAGATTCAGTTTTCCACTTAAACCAACAGCTAAATTTTAGCTACTATAAGTATTTTATTAACTTAACAGAAAACAACTTCAATCAATAAAGTATATTCTGGTTAAAGATAAAACAGATATAGTCCAAGAATATCAAAATTACAATCTTTTATCAAGCAGATATTAAAACACAAGAAAGAACAAGATGCATATATTTTCAAAGTATCCAAAACCAATATTGTAATTGTAGTAAATAAAAGTGTACTGTCATGGTTTAGATGTGGTATCCCCCAAAAGCTCACGTGTGAGACAATGCAAAAAGTTTCAGAGGAGAAATAATCAGCCATAGCATTAATCTAATCAGCAAATTAAATCCTGATGGGATTAACTGGGTGGTGGCTGGAGGCAGATAGGGTGTGGCTGAAGGAAGTGGTTCATTAGGGGTGTGACTATGGGGTATATATTTTGTATTTGGAGAGTGGAGTGTCCCCCTCTCTCTCTCTCTCTCTCTCTCTCTCTCTCTCTCTCTGCTTTCTGATCATGATGCAAGCTGCTTCCCTCCACCACACTCTCCCCCACCATGATGTCCTGCCTCACCTTGAGCCCCAATGAATGGAGCCAGCCTTCTGTGGGCTAAGACCTCTGAAACTGTGAGCCCTCACAGTTTTCTACAGTTTTTCTTTTTCTACAGTTGTTCTGGTCTGGTCTTTTAGTAACAGCAGTGAAAAAGTTTACTAAAACATGTACTTTATGACACTCAGGTTAAAATCAAAGAGGGAAATCTAATCTTGTAGTCAACTAGTAAACTAACTCAAATCTCTGGCCTGCAATTTGTACTTTATCTCCACAGGTTACAATTCAGAAAATAAGAAGCTTTAATGCTATATAGAAAGTTTATTTGTTAAGAGAGAAGCAGCTTTATATTCTATTCTAGTAAGCAAAGAGATTAGAAGGCTCTTGAAAACATGAATAAAATTCCAGTTTCAATACTTACATCAAGATCATCTTTGGTATCATTTGTACTGGATTCCATTTCTAAAGACATAGGCCCATCTAGAAATAAAAATTAAACCATGAAAAATACATGATTTATCACTACATACCTAGATTATTTCCAGATCACAAAGGACATTGACATTTTCTCATTACCCTTGTTGGCAAAGAAACCAGTTTGACACCAGCATTTTGTATTCAGGCACCAAGTACAGCCTGACAGCCATGAAAACTTTGGCAGAAAGAATTCTGCAACAGTCTATGGCAAGTGATTTCTCCAGCTGATTCCTAAGCAACCCTACAGCAGCAGCATCATAAGGAGACATATGGGAAGTAGCACCCTTCTCTTCTCTCCCTCCCTTTTCTTCCTTCCTCAAGTGATATAGTTTAGCCATTTGAAGTTAGCCCCTGTTTTTAAATGAATGTTCCTGGACTTTATCATCAAAAGCAGTTCAGTCCCCAAGGAATAAATGCTAACTTCTCTCTGGCCACATCTACCTATTTTCTCTAAGCTTTCTCATTTAGTCACTCTACATCGGTCCTTGGATGTCTCTAAGGCTTCCAGTCCTCTCATCTAGTCTTCTCTCTTCCCTTCTTTCCCTAATTGAGTAGACTTCAAAGTCAATCACTTCAGCCAGAAGCAGAGTCATTTTTCAGCTGTGCTTCAAAACATTTCAAGCTTAGATTAATCCAGATCTCTGTCTCTACTCCTGTACTTTGCCTATACCTGAGACACCTAGTACTGCCAGGAGTGGGGAAAAAAAAAAAAACAAGTTATGTGGTCTGGCACCACTCTATCATACTTCCAGCAGCATACTGCCTTGACCTTCCATGTCTTCTTAGCCAGCTTTCTCCTTAGCAATTCAAATCTCCATTCTCTTCAAAATTGCATGGTACACTCCTTTAATGTTTGTGATAAACATAAACATGCTGCAGCTATATTTTTATGATCTTTGCTCCTACTATCATGGAAAAGGATCCTTCTAGACAATCTATGATCCAGAGTCCAAAATCCCTCTCCCTCCAGCTTCCTCAGGGATCTTCCCCTCTCTGTGGGCTCCTTCCTGTCTTTCTGCTAGGTTCTAATCTCTCCTATTTAAGACTGAGAAAGAAAAAGAGAATCCTTTTGTAGCTCCCTCTCTTCTTCACAATGAAGAACTATTCTGAAAAAAAAAAAAAGAACTATTCTGTACATATTGTTCTAAATTTCTCCCCTTTGGCTCTCATTTTACTGAAATTCATTTGCAACAACTACTGATCCACTGAAATTATTTTCCCCAACATCTGAAAATCTATTTATGTACTAAATTAAAATAGACATGATTAGTCCTCATTTTACGTTACACTAGTTCCTCTCTTATCTAACATTTCACTTTCTGTGGTTAGTTATTCACTGTAAACTATGGTATAAAAATATTAAATGCAAAATTTCAGAAAAAAAGCAATTCATTTTTAGATTATCTACCTTTGAGTACATGAATACCATGTAC
Organism: Marmota flaviventris; assembly: GCF_047511675.1. Lineage (NCBI taxonomy): Eukaryota > Metazoa > Chordata > Mammalia > Rodentia > Sciuridae > Marmota > Marmota flaviventris. The sequence goes on along the minus strand of NC_092499.1, from coordinate 51,197,026 downwards.
TCAAAAAGAAGTACCATTCCACTCTTCCTATCTAGGATATAAATCATTACTTTGTTCAGTGAATCCGCTCTCTATATACTGCTGGTACACATGTATCAGCAGAGCATATGAATCAAGCTATGACTTGTACTACCTTTTTCATTTTTTGCTCATGCTCAAGTTTTTCAAGTTCCCTGAAAAGCAGCTTAAATGATACCCCCTTAATAGAGTTTTTCTGCTCTTTCAACTAGATGGGAGTTCTCCTTTTCACTAAACAAAGCATACTATCTCTACTGGGACTTACTATTCTGACCTGTACTAATAAATAAACATATATATTTATTTTTCTCCCTACTGAATTATTAACATCTTATAGGCAAAGAATGTATCTTACTATATACTGCATTTTATGCAAGGTATCTCCTAAATAGTAGGCACTTAAAAATAAATAATCTGGTAAATCATTTATTGTTCAATTAGGGAAAAAATGAAAATAGTAAATAAAAATAAATAAATAAAATAAAAAACTTTAAACAGCATTAGCTAAGAAATGAATGTTAATCATGCATATACATATTGAACATGAATTACTGGGGGAAAACAACCTCAAAAGCCAAACAGAAAAAATTATCTTAATTATAACCAATAACAAAAATATAGACTCTAGATTTGCTTCTTTGCTCACTATTCAAAAAAATACAAATTTTCTGAAACAAATACTTCAATGGATAATGTCCCCCAAAATATATACATATAATATATGCATATTATACATACATTGTGTGTGTGTGTGTGTGTATGTGTGTGTATTAGAGGATATAATAGAGGTTCCTTTCCTTTGGTAATTTATTCTCTTATCAATAAATTAATTTTAATACTCCACTTCTTAAAAATTGTTTTGCTTTCTTAATGTTATACATTTTTTAAAATGCTTTTGGGGGGGGTTGTAGATGGGTACAATACCTTTTATTTATTTATTTTTATGTGGTGCTGAGGATCAAACCCAGTGTGATCAAACCAAGTGTGATCAAACTCACACTTGCTAGGCAAGCGCTCTACCATTGAGTTACAACCCTAGACCCTGTGTTATACTCTTGATTGCTACACTAGATGCATATACTTTCTAACTTCAGTGGATGGTTGTGAGGTAGTTTAAGTAAAAGGATACCTGACTAATAGTAGATTGCTCAGTAATTGTTAGTTAAATCTACTTATGAAATGTTGTAGCAAGGTAAATGATTAAATCATTAATAGAATATGTACCCAAATTGTTTTTCTGGTGGACTTTCTCATATACATTCACATTTGCCTAATTTCTCTACTTACTAAACAGGATATATGTAAGTGGACAGGAAAATTTTTAAATTTTTTTTTTTAAGTCATAGCTGGACACAACATCTTTGTTTTATTTATTTATTTTTATGTGGTACTGAAGATCAAACCCAGCACCTCGCACATGCTAGGCGAGCACTCTACTGTTGAGCCCCTGGAAAATTTTTAAAATAGCCATGGAATAAAGTTTATCATCAAAGGTACATAGAAGAAACCCATTACCATAGTGCTCAAACCAATTGCCACAAAATATTTAGATGCCATGTCTGTGTAGAATATAAAAAGAAACATAAAACCAGGAAGTTTCAGGAAAGAGATTTCAGTCTTAAGAGCTAACAGACATACATTTACATTATTCTTTCATTCAGCTTCCAGTTCTTTAGTGTGTCACTATTATTTAAACACACAAAGTATTTCTTACCCACTTTATCCAAAGAAGGCATATTAAAACTTCTGAGTTCTGCTGGTCCAGATAATCTACCAGAATTAGAATAATATCTATCTTGCCTTTGTGGAGGAAGAGGTGGATCAGAATATGGTTGACCTACAAAACAGATTTTTAAAATATCTTCATTAATATAAACATAAAATCTAACTTACTTTATTTTAAAAAACATAAATTTCTCCTGCTTCCAAAAATCTCTGACCCATATTATTGGTAGACAATATTAATCTTAGAAAAATTGCATACTATAAGCAATAACTTTGCTTTTTATATTAAATACAAGTATAATTTGCTACCTTGGATTTTGAAAGTTTCAATTATTATGTATAAAAATGTGAGTTAAATCTATTTGAGTATAAAAATGAACAATTTATCTTGATAGAATGTATGAAAACAGAACTCAGTTAAAAATACATTTATACATAAATTCATTTAATTTCTATTATTACTATTATGGTAGATTAAGATGAATAAACAAACATATCAACAAAGACAGAAGATAGCTAGCTACTAGCATAGGGAGAAAAGAACAAGAAAATATAAGCATAGCAAGAAACTTGTTTTATAGTGAAACAAGTAACAATATGACACCACAGCAGAAACAGCATCAGTCGGAAATCATCAGTAGTCAAATTTTTACTAAATTCAACATTGTAAAACTCAGCATCCAACTCAAACTAAAGGGAAAGATCTCTAACTCAATAGATGAACAGAGGTTCTCACTGCTAAGATTAAAGACATCTGGATAGACTCAAATTTAGACCCAGACTTTACCTAGGTTTATCTATACAGCCACCATCCTTTGTTCCTGGGGGTCATTTATGATGACAAAATGGTAATTCCTGAGTCCTTATGGAACTCAACTTTCTTGAAAAAATAGTCTATCTCATTCTTGAGAGGTGTTGGCAATCTTTGCCAGGTATGTATATGTCCAAGTCCAAATACATGGAGAAGGTCAAAGAGGGTGAATTGTGTGACTCTCTCCGATCCTATTAGAGATATGAACAAATATCCTCAAATTGCTTTCCACGATGGTTCCAGGCAGTGGTTCAGAATGTGAACTCCGTACAATCATTATTAGATAGGTCACTCCTTGTCTGACTCAGTCACATGGGACTTACTGAAACATTCCCCCCACACAAAGCCAAGGAAACCACCTAGCATCAACCAGAGTCAATGGAGAGAATTGAATTTAATGAGCTCCCAAGGGTTAGAGGATGTGATGGAAGACAGAAAGATCCAGATAGCCTTGAAGGCTCACTTACACTCCTTTTTAGAATCTTAGCAAAGAGCTATCTCAGTGGAGCCCAATTAGCCCTGTGAAAATAAAGGCCAGCACTAAATACAGATCTAAACTGAGTTTTCCCTTTCTACTTCAAATACAGGATTAATTAAATGTCGGATTTGTACAAGAGGATGAAATAGGGAAACCTAAAAACCTCTCAACTCTTTCTTAATCAGGTCTCAAGATAATGTATCAATATTTTGCTTCTAAAATGCATGTCAAAAAAATAAGCAAACTCCAAAATTTTTGAAATTTTGTTACAAATTTACTATATTATAAATCATATGCCCATGTTTCCCTCCACTGGCAAAAATAATCTGTTCCTTAAATCTACCACAGCCTGTATGTGCTAGATACTAGCAATATAGTGTTGTCTCAATACAGTCTGTGCCCTTCTAATCTAATGATAGAAATTAGTAAATATAATGAGACTAATGTCTTAATATAAGGGATACAAATTCATTCATACACACACACACACACACACACACACACACTGGCCTAATGCTGATTAGAGAAATCAGAAATGGTGTTAAAGAAGGAATAAAACTTCCCTAAAAGGAAAGTAAAGAATGAACTAGTAAACAAGGGTATACTGGTCAAACACACCTATTCACACACACACACACACACACACACACACACACACATAAGATAAAGCAAGGTGGAAGGCATACAATAAATGAAAGACTGAAATGTACAAAATAAGGATATGAATGGTTCATTCTTTTCATTTTGCTTTCACACCTTTGTTTTCTAAGACTTTATAAGAGAAGATATGATTAAAGAACAGGAAAAGAAAAAGGATCAGAGACAATAATGAATGAGGAGCAGGAATAAATATAGAGGCATGATGAAGCAATTTCTCAACCAAGAATTATACTGGAGAAACAACTATCTCATATACGTCATCCATAGCTACTCTTGACAAGTGGAGCAATCTACTAAAAATGAAAATATGAATATGCTTTACCCAGCAATTCCATTTCCTGGATAAATGCACAGAACAAGTGTACAAAAAGTGCTAACTGCAGCATTGTTACCAACACTGAATCCCTGGAAACACTCTATAAATACTCATCAACAAGGATTGGTTAACTATATTGTAGATAATTTATATATACTGTGCTGATACTAAATAACTGTACTGCTATTAAAATGAAAAATTGTACTTATATTAAAATATAAGCTTTATATTAACATGTACATAATTCAAGAACATAATGTTGATAAGGAAAGTTGACAAAATAGTTTTTTTTATTATATATAGATTGAAAGTTTATACATGAGCAGTTGCCTTTAAAGGAAGGACAGTAATGTGCCCAGGAAAGAAAATGGAATAGACTGCAACCCACTTATGTCTTACACATTTATGCTTTTTATGATTTTTTTGTTTTACTTCCATATTTAAACACACACATACATATTTGAAGCAAATATTAATATGTAAATCCTGGGAAGTGATAAACAGGACTGTGCTACAATATCTCACTCTGAGAACTTTGTTAAGTTACCTAATCTCTCTGAGCTTTTGTTTCTTCATCAGAGTTAGAATGATCAATAAAAAGCACTTAACATGGTATCTGGCCCAAAATAAGCACCCAAAAGTAACTGTGATGATAAATTGAGTTCATTGTTATGAGTGACATACAAGAATATCCAGTAATCATAATACATTTCACTGATGTTTGAGTTCCTCCACTTTCCCAAATGACTACCATATATCTTTTTCTCTCTCCAAATCACTGACAGTCCTTTCCTTTCCCATTCCCCTAATCTGATGATCTAGCCATGTCAAGAAAACTAAAGCAAGTGGACACCTCCACTTCCCCTCTACATTTGTTCTCACTTGCTTGGTCTTCCTTCCTTTCACAGTGGTTAAATGATCCACTTTCTATTTGTTTCTACAATTACCATCTGGATCCCATGCTTCTTGCTTACTACTCAAGGGTTTCACTTTTCCATCGATACCCTCTCCCATACAAAACATCCATTTCCTCTATCCTGGAATATTCCTAGTAACAGATAAACATGTACTAATATTATCATCTTTTAAAAACAAAACACCTTTTGCTCCAGCTATCATCTCATCTCTCTCCTTCATTCGAAGTAAAATTTTTCAGAAAGTAGTCTACATTTGTCCCCACATCCTAATCTCTCATCAACCCACTCTTCAGGAACAATGACAAATGAATCACAGTTTAATGCTACACACACATATATAGATATATGTGTGTGTGTGTATATATATATATACGTATATATATACGTATATATATGTATATATATATATATATACGTATATATATATATATACACACATACATATATATCAATCTGTAACTTATCAACAAAATATTAAGCATTAAAATTCATAGAGGATCACTGTATAAGAAGATATGTGATTAAGAGACATAAACTCCTTTAAAAAAATAGTAGCCTCAAAATTTGTGAACAACTTTAAAATAAACATCCTCTGAGAGAATAAAAGCATAGATTAAGCAAAAATTTTAGAAAAGCTCATTAGGTTAATGAAGACTTCATAATCTCATCAAGGGGATGAGATTTAACATAAACTTCAATTCCACCAAATGAATCCTATCTGAAAGAATGTTCACAATGCAGAACAATGATCTGCGTAAAAGCCAATAAAGTAAAAATCTATGTTCCTACTTCCAGAGCTGTACAAGGTACTCTGGTCTGCCTTTGTTTCTCAACATAAGTAGTAAAAGAATCCTCATCAATTAGGCTGTATATGTCTCTTTTTTTAATATTTATTTTTTAGTTTTAGGTGGACACAATATCTTTATTTTTTTAATTTTTATGTGGTGCTGAGGATTGAACCTAGGCAAACGCTCCACCTGAGCCACAACCCCAGTCCCAGTACATGTCTCTTTTTTGTTTACCTCTTCAAGACAAAAAAAAAAAAAACCACGTTTTTAAGCATGCTAGCAAGAAGACCAGACTTAACTTATGATTATATCACCAAAGTATAGTGGCTTAGTCTCTTTTCTACCTCTTACATAAAATATATAACCTAAATCAGTAAACAAGAAGCACTGACAAAAGTAACAGAAACCACATACCCACTTCCTTCTTCTCAACAATTAAAACTAAGACTGTGAAAGTTCAAAAAAGTATAGAGTGGGAATGTGACATAATTCCCTTTAGTTAATGTCTCTACTTTAGGTAGCATAAGATTTGCAAAGGATTAAGATTCTTATTCTTCTCTATTACTACTCCCTCTTGGGAAGGGAAAAACCAGACCAGTTAGAAAAATATACGATGGGATCTAAAAAGTGTATTTTTAAACATAATTATATAGTAAGTGAAAATACATTGTAAGAGTATTATCCCTCTGGTAGATTACATTCCTGAGCTCTATTCTTCATTTCTCCCTGCAGCCTTATTCTGAAGAGGGAGAATATATTTCCTGTCCATTTGATTCTAAATTGTGATATGACCTGCTTTGGTCAATAGAATGTTAGCTGGTATGGCTCAGAGAGATGCTTTTTTTTTTTTTTAATTTAAGAAAATCATTTTTATAGTACATAGGGCTTTTGTTTTTGCTTTTCTGTTTGTGTTTTGTTTTGTTTTGTTTTACATTTATCATGCCATGAATGCAGAGGGAATAGGTCCCAGCAGCTTAGGATCCTTTCCATTTTTTCTCATAAAATGTGCACCTCCGTGTGGAACAGGCTGGTGCTTCAGATGAACCCAGGTATCTTTATTCTCAGCTTCCTTCTTTTTCTGATCATTCTTCTTCACATGTTTCAGGAAGCTGTCTCAGCTCTTAGAGTGCTTAATAGGATCAATATGCACATCAGTTCTCTTGGCAAGAATCTTCCCCTTAACTTGCTTATTCACAGTGCCAACAGCATCCTGGGTAACACTGTAGACTCTCTCAGTTTTGCCCTGTTAACATTTGTGGGGAATTTCTTTTTGAACAGTACCCATTCCCTTCATGTCGACAGAATCACACTTATGACAGATTAACATATATGTGGCCAAAGGAACAACTCCATGCTTTCTAAAAAGCCTAGAGAACATATATCAGGTTCCTCTCCTCTTTCCCTTTGTATTAGTCATTTTGGTCAATTACTTGAAGGTGGTGGTTCCAGCCGAAAGCAGAGAGAAGCTTTAAAAAGCACTTGCTTGATTCTTCTTTTCTGCTCCTGTCCTCAGTCAATACAAGGATGAGAGACTCACAAAATATAATTGAATCTCTGAAGCCAAGACCAGCTCACTCCAGCCAAAAGTCAGACAACACATGTTAGCTAAGATCAGAAGAACAAAAAGAACTCAACATTGGCTGATTTTTGTTTTAAGGCACTGAGTTTCTGGATAGTTTGTTATGCAACATTACTATAGCAGTAGATATCTGATAAAATCCCATTTTCATTACTTAAATGTAAAAATACATATGAACATATATGTGTATATATATATATATATATATATATATATATATATATATATATATATATAAAGATTTGAAGGAAAATACATCTATCTCTGGGTAAGTGGCATTACAAATGCTGTATAATGTTGTTTTGCTTTTCTCTATTTTGTTTTTGTTACTAAGAAAACCAATAAACCAAATAGTATTGACTTAAAAGATTAATTCTATTTCCTTATAATGAAAGACTACCAATTAGACCACTCTTCTTTTTAAGAACTAGATATACTAGACAAAACATGCTTTTTAAAATCTTTTAAAAATATCAAGGACTAACAAAGCAGGGAAGTATTATAAGAATGAGATCTGAAAGAATAAGAAAACTCAAGAGAGACCAGCCCAGCATTTGAGGCTACTTTTCAAGGAGGCATCTGCCAATTCCAACGGAAATTACTGACTTTAAGTTTATGGCCTGCAAAGGCAGGAACAGGGATGCTGGTAAATTCATTAGCTATAATCCCAAAGGTTATGTCATAGAAGGATAAATCAGAAAAAAAAACATTCCTCAACTCTGAAGGATCACAATCTATAATTGTGATCCTGAATTATTAGTACCTCTTGCTTCCAGGCTGACGCAAACAAAAATCCTCCCTGGAAAACATTAATTAAAAAATAAAAAATGGTTAAGTACCAAGAAAATGGGGGTGTAGAAATGATTAGAGAGAAATAGAACATATATAGCAAAATAGGTTTAGGCTCAAATATCTATCAGAATAAATTAAAATTAAAACTAACAATATGAAGTTTATAAGAAATACAGCTTAAATAAAAGGATATAAGAAGGTTAAAAGAGAAAGATATACCACACAAACAAAAGGAAACTGGTACAGTCATATATAGTTAATAGGTTAATAAAATATGTAATCAAAGATATAAACGATGTGAGGCACAAATAATAAATTTCATCAAACACACACAAACATACACATACACTTCTGTAGCCAACCTAGAAAGAATACATATTATTCCTAAGTATGTGTGGAATACTTACCAAATAAAGCAAGTTTCAACAAATTTCAAAGGACTTAAATTATAGATTTATGTACTTAAACTAAACTGGAAGTAAACTAGATAATAATACAAAAAGATACCCGAAAAATTACACTTTTGGAAATTAATGAATGCAGCCCCTCCAGCAAAGGAAAATAACATAAGCATTCATCCATATATACATACATACATACTTGTAATAAAATATGTAAAGATTTGGAAAGAAAAAATAAAACTATAATTACTCAAGACAATATCATTTTATATGTAGAAAAAGCAAAAGTAGATTAAGTTACTAGATATAAGAATAATATATAAAATCAATTATTATTTTATGTACCAATTAAAAGAGAAAATAAAAATTTTAAAGATACAATTGTAATTACATAAAAAATATGAGATGACTAGAGATAAAGCTAACAAAATATGTACCAAATCTTCACATAGAAAATTACAAAGCACTAGGGGAAAATAAGGACCTAAATTGCTAACAGATGATTAATTCTACATTCACCAGTTTCAATTCCAGTGAGTTTTTAAGAAATTGGCCTGTAGATGCTAAAATTTTTAGGGAATTGAAACCTAAAAATAGTCAAAACAATCCTGAAGAAGAACAAAAAGGTAAGACTCGTTTACCAATACCAACATTCATTCAAAGCTTTAGAAATTAAGCCCAGCGCCCTGTTGTCCAATAGCTGTAATCCCACGTATGAGGGAGACAGGAAGGAGGACAGGAAGCCCAACGCTAAAGTGAACAATTTATCTCAAGTTTGAGGCCACCCTGCCTCAAAAAAAAAGGGGGGGGGGGCTGGAAATGTAGCTCAAGGTAAAGCACTACTGGGTTCAATTGAAAGACAGAAAAAAAAAAAGAAGAAGAAGAAAGAGAGAGAAGGAGGGTAGAAGGAAATAAATTAAGATGTGTGTTACTGGTAATACATAAAAGGCCAACAGAACTTAATAGAAAGCCAGAAACTCACTGACATATATACACTTAATTTCTGACAAAGATGACACTAAAGAACAGTGGAGAAAGGAGTGTTTTTTAATTAATGATGTTAATCAATTTGACATTCATATGAAGCAAAATGAAGTTTGAACCAAAAATGGTGGCACACACCTATAATCTCAGCAACTCAGGAGGCTGAAGCAGGAGGATCACAAGTTCAAAGGCAGCTTCAGCAACTTAACAAGACCCTGTCTCAAAATTTAAAAAAATTAAAAGGGCTGGGAATGTGGCTCAGTAGTTTAAGTGATCCTAGGTTCAATCCCCAGTACCAAAAAAAAATGAATTTTGATTCCTTTTAGATACTCTTCACACAAAATTTATTCCAGGTAGATTAGAGATCTACAAATATTTGATATATACCACAGGATATTATCTTCATAACCTGGAAAGTAAAGAAAGATTTCTTTCTTTTTTTTTTTTTCTTTATGTTACTGGGAATTGAACCCAGAAGCGCTTTACCACTGAGCTACACCCCAGCCCTTTTTATGTTGGAATGAAACAGGATCTCACTAAATTGCCAACGCTGGCTTCAAAACTGCAATTCTTCTGCCTCAGCCTCCCAAGTAGCTGAGATTACCACACCCATCAGGAAAAATTTCTTAAGGAAAGTAACCATATTGAGAAGTGATCAGTAAACTGAACCATATTAATACCAATACTCTATTCATCAAAAAACCAATAAGAAAGTAAAAAAGCAAACCAGGGTTGTCCAAGACATCTGTCATATATAAAAACTGGGAATGAAAAGAGTTCATTTCCAGAAAATAGAAAAAACAGAAAAGTCAAATGTGCATGCAACTCAAAAAGGTACAAAACAGCAATGGATGTGTAATTTGTCATTAGAGCGCTTGCCTACCATGTGTGAGGTCCTGGGTTCAATCTCCAGTACCTCAAAAAAAAAAAAAAAAAAAGTACATAACAAAAAAAAAAAAAAACTCAATGTCCAATAAATTTATTAAAAAGGAATGCAATCTAATTGGGAAATGCAAATTTAAATCATAATACTATTACTACTCAAGAGAAGCTAAAATTCAAAAGTCACTGTTGGCAGGAGTATATAAGCTGATGATACACCAGTCCTTAGGAATACTATCTTGTATAATGTCCTAAAGGTTAACCAATAAGCATTATCCTGTGATCCAGCAAATGTTATCCTAGATCTACACTGAAATAAATGCATGCACCAAAATACACACATGAGAATGTTTCATTCATAATAATCCTAAACTGGAAATAACCTAATTGTCCTTTTTTTTTTTTTTTTTTTTTTTTGGTGCCAGGGATTGAACCCAAGGGTGCTTAATCTCTCTGAGCCACATCCCCAGTCCTTTATTTTTATTTAGAGACAGGGTCTCACTTAAGTTGCTTAAGGCTTCATCAAATTGATGAGGGTGGCTATGAACTTTCGATCCTCTTGCCTGAGTCTCCTGAGCTGCTGGGATTATAGGTGTGCTCCACCATGCCTGGAAAATGCCAATCAAATAATAAATAAATTGGTACAATTCACTTAGAAAATATTATACACCAAGGAAAATAAACAAATTAGAAGAATATGCAATAATATGAATGAGTCTCAAAAAGATAATCTCATATCAAAGAAGTTAGACAGAAAAGAAAATATACCATACAATTCCATTGATATGTTCAAAAAACAGACCCAAGCTAATTACAGTGTTAGAAGTGAAAATAATGGTTATTTTTGGGCAGGGTAATATTTGGAAGGAAGTAGTTAATTGACAAAAGATGACTTCTATAGAACTCATAATGTATTGTTTTTTCATTTGGGGTGCTGGTTACAAAAATATGTCCACTTTATAAATAATTTACTGACTTGTATTTTTATATTTCCTTATATGACTATTAAGTAATGTATTATTTTACTTTATGAATAAGATTGAAAAGAATCTCTAAATTAGTCATATTATACTATAAAACAAGATAATATGCAGCAAAGAATATCAAAATCTCCTCCTTAAAAGCATGCAAGGCACTGGGTTCAATCCTTAGCACCACATAAAATAAGTAAATAAATAAAGGTATCGTGTCCATCCACAACTAAAAAAAAATTTTAAAAAAAAAGGTTCATACACAAAAGTATTCATTTTAGAGCTGTGCTAGCCAATAAAGTAGCTACTAGTCATTTAACACATGCGGTCTTTAAATTTTAATTTTCATTAATTAACACTAATTAGTGCAGGTTGCACTAGGAACATTTTAAGTGCTCACTAGCCATAAGTGTCTAGTGACTACTGTACTGGATGACACAGATAACCTTCCATCTGGCTGGAAATGTAGTTTGGTGGTAAAGCACTAGCCAAGCATGTACCAGGCCCTGGGTTCTCCAGCAACACACACACACAAAAGAAAACTTTCTATCACTGTCAAAAGTTCTAATAGAGAGCTTTTATAGAAAAATAAGTATATTAATATTATATTCATTTTATTGTACTAACTCATTATTCACTTACATAACCATACCTTATTTTTAAAAATATTTTTCTTTTACTCTCTAACCCAATATCTTGACATAAAAATGTTCAGTGGGAATTCATTTATTTATGTTATCTAGGATAACATAATATATATAATTCATATTAAATTCATATACATATACATATAAATTGTAATTGGACACAATACCTTCATTTTATTCATTTTTTACATGTTACTAAGGATTGAACCCAACACCTCACACGTGCTAGGCGAGTGCTCTACCGCTGAGCCACAACCCCAGCTCCACTGGGAATTCTTATAAAAATAAAACTATAACACATAGATCCTGACACTTTATTTAGGACTTAAAACACAGTTAATATTTAAATCTTTCCACATGGGAAAGCTAATAACTCATTATGTGCTGTGTGTGTGTGTGTGTGTGTGTGTATGTTTTACTGGTGATTCAATCCAGGGTTTTTTGTATTCTAGGTAAACACTCTACCACTGAGCTATACTCCCAACTCTTTTTACTTTTTATTTTGTGACAGGTTTCACTAAGTTGCCCAGAAATGGCCTTGAACTTATGATCCTCCTGACTTACCTTTCCAAGTAGCCAGGATTACAGGCATGTGCCACTATCCCAACCCCATTGTATCTTTCTATATAAAACAATAATTTTCAAACTAACTTCTAACAACCAGAGCTGTAGTTAGAAAATAGTCATCTAGAAGATAGTGACATTACCTACTTAATAAATGACAGTACCTCAATTTTACTTTAAAAATCAAAGACAAATGAGCCAACACATACAAATTGAAATTTTGGTGTTGGTGGTGGGGGCGGTTACCAGGGATTAAACGCAAGGGCACTCAACCACTGAGCCACAGCCCCAGTCCTCTTTTATTTGGATACAGGTCTTACAGAGTTGCTTAGTACCTTGCTGTTGCTGAGGCTGGCTTTAAACTCATGATCCTCCTGCCTCAGACTCCCAAGCAGCTGAGAATACAAGCATGAACCATTGCACCCAGCCAAACTGAAAATTTTTATGAAAATCATTCTTTTGTTTGGTACCGGGGATTGAACCCAGGGGTGCTTGACCACTGAGCCACATTCCCAGCCCTTTTTAAATATTTTATTTAAAGACAGAGCCTTCTTAAGTTGCTGAGGCTGGCTTTCAACCTGCAATTCTCCTGCCTCAGCATCCTGAGCAGCTGGGATTACAGGATCCACCTGAAAATCATTCTTATGAAGTTAACCTTAGCAAAGAAAACATATAAACAATTTAAACTATTTTCTCACCAGTCCACTTTAATCTTATATAATACTCTCTCTAAATATGAAAATACATGTTTTTCTTATGGACTGAAGCACTGATCAAGTCACCCTAGTAAATTTTTATTCTAGTTTAGTATTTATAATGGACTGGTTATTTCCAGTCATAAGTGTTAAAATTTTAATTGAGTACTAGATGTTATGTGAATAATACTGACTTATTCATATTATTTACTAAAAATATTTTTCTGCTAAAACTGTAAATAACATTTCAAATTAAATTCATTATACAAAAAATAAACTGAAAAGTGATGTGAGTACTAGTTAGTTACCTAGGCACTCCACTTATAAAAAGTAATCAAGTCATATGCCTAAGAATACTTGTGCTTTCCTATGGCATATTATATCCAATAAGGTGTTTTTTTTTTTCTTTTTAATTTTAAAATACAGATTCAGAGAAAGCTGCAATAACATGTTCTGGATATCCTTTATCCAGTTTCTTCCAATTTTTGTATCCTTCATAAATATAGGGCAATATAAGAGGAAACTAACCTTGGTACTATGCATGTATATATTTTATGCCATTAGTCACATGTAAATTGGTGAAATTACCACCACATCTGAGCTGCAGAACTATTTGTCTACATGTATGTTTATGTCTATTCATGTGTTTGTATATTTTCTACATGGTACTGACTGAAAACAGGCACTTACAAAATAAGGTCAATGGCATAACTGCACAGAAGTGACAGAAGAATTTGAATACCTATGTTTATAAACATATTATTTTTTTTAAATCTAAAAGATATATAACTAAATACTGAGAACATGATGAGATAAGGAGAATTTTTCACTTTTCTAATTATACATCTCTGCATTGTTTAGATTTTCTAAAATAATGCATTACTTTTCTTGGTATCAGGGATTAAAAACAGGGGCACTTAACCACTAAGCCACATCCCTAGCCCCTTTTTAAATTTTGAAGTAGGGTCTCACTAAGTTGTTGAGGCTGGCCACAAACTTGCAATCCTCCTTCCTCAGCCTCTTGAGTTGCTGAGATTACAGGGATGTGTCACTATGTGTGGCTAGAATGCATTGCATTTTTATAAGCAACAAAAACAATAAAGACCTTCCATTTGGGGGGCAAAGCAGCTTTCTGTAACGTAATAATCTCCTACTATTCTGTTTAGAAATTTTTTTTTTCCTAAAACATATCATGGTTTTTCCTAAAACAGAAAACACACAGTCCTCTCTTTATTCCTACTGGCTCCACCACATACTAGCTGCCTTTCAAACATAATAATAACCTTTGTTTTTACATACCTGGTGGAGGGATCATCATCCTACGATCCTGTTCCCATGGAGGTGACAAGGACCCAGTGTCAGAAGGTGCTCTATGAGGATCAGTTAACCTATCATGGCTTGATTCTCCCCTTTCATTGCTAATCTGATGGTCCAGAGGATTCTCTGGGCCTCTTGAGCCTAATTAAAGGAAAAAAGCATACAAATCTGTTTTATCTTAAAAATGGCATAAGACTTATCAACAAATAAAATTAATATACTCTAAAAGGTGAATATAGATTCTAATTAAGTTTCGATAAGATTTATTTATTTATTTAATATTTATTTTTTAGTTTTCGGCGGACACAACATCTTTGTTTTTTGGTATGTGGTGCTAAGGATCGAACCCGGGACTCACGCATGCCAGGCGAGCGCGCTACCATTTGAGCCACCTCCCCAGCCCCATGATACATTTAAACTATAATTCTATCCTATCCTCATTTCTAAGACAAGATAAAAATAAATCTTTGCCCTGTGGATAAACAAACATTTGCCTATAAAATTCATTTTTAATTGTAATCATCATCATTGTTTTATCCTTAAAAATCAGTTTTTAAATCACAAATACTGAGTTTCAAATAAGGACATAGAAAATAAATTTCTATACTAGACGTAATAAGATGATTATAAATAAGAAATCTTAATAGTGAAAATGAGCAAGATTCTTTTCAGTCATCTTAGTGGCAATATACTTATTTCAATAATTTTGCCACTACTCAAAAGTATTTTTTGGAACAACTCGTTTGGAAATGTACAGTACTCAGATTAACTTAAGAGCCATGCAAAAAATGGAATCTCAATTTGTAGTAGCATGACTTTCTACTTTTGCCTAAAAACAATTTTAATGAGCCTGATTACAACCTTTACAACCACCAGATAAATACAGCCATAAATGGCTTTTAAGTAATTTCTAAATATCAAATTCCCAGTCACAAAAAAGAGAACTCACAATCTCTGATGGAAATTCTAAATCAAATTACAGCATTTATGGAATAAATTCTTTAATAAACAAGATAATATTCACTTAGATAAGAAAATTCAGCACATTGATACTTCTATAAAGGGAGGAATAATTTTAGAGTTCCCGTTCCATGGTCACAGGAAGAACAGGACCTTAATTAAAATCCCACACTCAATTAAGAAGAAAAAGACATCCAATAAAAAAATTAATATCTTGTTTATCTGTCATTGAGGGAGCAAATATATTTTCCAGAACATAAAAGCTTATTATGTTCAAGAAACAGCTTTTAAAAGTCTGTTTTCAATAGAAATCTAACTAAAATACTTCTCCCATTTCAGTGACTTCCTTGAGAGGTCAAAATTAATTTGACCTCTTCTTAGTAACTTGTAAAAGAAATCAGTAGAAGAATCATTTCTTAACAAATAATGATCTTTTTTAAAACAAAAACTTCCATCTATTCTCTTTTATAGGCTCAGATCAACAGACTTTGTCAGGAGGGCAAATATCATTTTTCTTATGGTTCTATTAAATTCCCCAAATCTGTCCTCCTATTTTGTTCATTCTTCTAATTAGTTCATTAGAAGTCTAGAAAAGCCGAAAATGTTTTCAAGAGTCAGATATCCTGAGTTCATCATCTAGATCAAAGGACAAAAATTTAAAAGAGATATTCAACAACAAATTCCATTACTATGTGTAATTACAATGCACTAATAAAGAATATTATGGGGAAATAAAAAGAAATTCAAAGCCTTTCTCCTTATTGCTTACTATCAGACCACAACTGATCACTAGGTAAAAATTACAAATCTGAAAATGTCAGAAGTTAAAAGTTTTTCTTTTATTATTATTAAAACCAAAAGCTATATACAATTTACTACAAAAAGAAATTATTTTCCTATATTCAATCTTATTTAAACATACATCTCATCCAAACTTTCAAATGTGAAAATATAATAAAAGGGAGGATGCTCTCTTTCCTTCCTTGGTGACTCAGAAACTTTCAGTCCAAAGCATTCTTTTAAGACCTGCTGATAACTTACCAAGAACTTCTGTAGCTTTTTAAACATAAAGTAATAAAACACCTTTGCAAACAATGCAAACACATTGTATCTTGAAAGCAATTAAATAGGAGAAGAAAGTAAAAACAGAAGAGGAAAAAAAATTAAAGGTAAATTTTATTCTCATTTCATATATGAAACTGACTACAAGCAATCCTTGACTTATATAATTTCAACTTCCAGTAATTCACATTTTCAATTTAACCAATTATACCCTGTTTCTAGGGTACTGTTTTTCAGACTTCTAGCTGCTACCTATTTGTGGTGTGTGAAGTTAATCAGCATTCATAGAATGAAACTGAATAGAAAATATCACAAATCATCAAAACTATAATGGTAAGTATAATTTCATATAACTGGTTTCAATTATATTTATGTTTGTGTGTGGTATGACATGATAAGAAAATGTATTTCTTAATATAAGTCAAATTTTTTTAAAAATGGGGTAAGGGAACACTGACTTAGGATAATAAGCCCCAAGCTTATTATCTGCTATAGCAGACCTATGAGTTTCAAAATTATATCCCTTCTTGGAGTGCTCAATGCAGAGCCGCCTGGGGTTCTTTGTATACTTCCTTTTCCCTAGGAATTTCCAGCTCAACACAAACAAAGGCTCTTTCCAAGGTGAACCCAAACCGTGAACCCAATCTGCAAGGGTCTGGGAGGTAGAAAGGAGCAGCTCTAAGTGGAGCAAAGAGAAGATATAAGTACGAATGCCAAAGAGAGACTATCTCACAATCAAAAAGGAGAAAGTGATTTTCTTCATATTCTTTGAAAGCAATTCCTAAGAAAGAGTTCCAAAAATGTTTAGAATAATGGCAGCTTCAACAGGGAAGTTGAAGTTCCTGAGACTGTTTAGATGAGTATTATCAATTTGAATTTATGAACTTTGATACAGAGGATTTAGTCTGGTGTTTTTAAATGTAGTCTCATTATACCATGTTCCTACCTCAGATTCAGACTGTTAAAATCACTCAGAGAAAAGGTGGGAACATTTCACTAGTGAAAAATGCCATCAACTCTCATAAAATAAAGATGTAGGACTAAACACCTAAGACTTTCAATTTTAAAATAAATAAGGCTCAATATTTTTGAATCTGGGCAAAAATCAAGGAAAAACTTTAAAGCAACTTGACAAAGTGGAGAAAATATGGTGAGAGAGCGAAAAAGGAATCTCCAGGCATAGAAGTTTTCAAAGGCAGTAGGGCCTTTGAAACACCAGGGTGACACTGATGATGTAAATGCAGAAATACCAATTGTTACACTTAGGCTTGAGGTAGCCACAGAAATTCTCAAGAACAAGTAAGGGGTGGGGGGTGGGGGGCAACAAAGTAGACCACCTGGGTTGGTCTCAACAAATAATTTAGGTCTATATAAGGTTTCCTTCAAAACTCTGCCTAAAAGAGCACGACTGAATTCTTCACTTTGAGGGGAAAAAAAAGGGTTCTTCCAATTCCTGGTTTTCTACAATAAAAAGATAATGGTAATAAAGTAAAAAAAAAACTTAAAAATCCTACATTCAATAATGTTTCACCAAAATACAATTTTATGCTAGGTTATTCTGTAATTATATTTTATGCAATCTTTAAAAAGTTTTATATTATGTAGTATAACATACAGTTAAAATATGATTGCAAAAAGGTGTGCATCATGTCATTGATCAAAATGTAATCTCGTACAGGTTAAGTATCCTTTATTGAGAATAGTCAAGACCAAAATGTTTCTGGTTTTGAAGTTTTTTAAAATTTAGAGTACCTCCAGGCACTTTATTGATTGCGCATTTAAAAATCTAAAAGCAGAAATACTCCAAAATCCAAAAATTTTTGAGCACCATGCCTAAAAAGTTCTGGATTTCAGAGCACTTTGGATTTTACAACCTCTGCAACCTTATTTCTAAAGAAAATATATTAAAAATTAGATGTTGTAGAGATCTTTCCCCCCAAAAAAGCAACCCTTAGTAAGTGCAAGGAATGCTCGTATTTTCCAAGTGTGTATTTCACAGATCATTTTAAAAGTAAGTTGAGATGAAAAAATAAAGGAAGGAAGAAATATAGAGTAATAAAAATGTTTAAACAAGATACCTCTTCCTCCTCCCCCTGGAAGCAAAGGTGAGAGTCTGAGTGGACCCTCCAACAAAGTTGGAGGAGAGAGAAAAGCTCTCGTTTCAGATGAAGGTCGACCCAATGGTGAGGCACCATATGGGGAATGCTCTGGAATAATTAAAACAACATATTTAAATTCATAGCTTCAGTTAGCTACACTATAAAGTTAGATTGCCATATCAACCATTACCATCAGGTCTTCTTATTGCCAACTTAAGTTTAATCCATTGCCTTTGGTTTTGCTAAAATTAAATATGAAGGACTGTTGGTTTTAGGACTGAATTAAATATGAAGTCTGTTGGTTTTATTTTGTTTTGTTTTTGCAGTGCTGGGATGAAACCCGGGGCCTTATGTGTGGTAAATAGGAGATTTACCACTAAACTACATCCCCAGCCCTGAATTCTCATATTTTTACAGACATTTCAGTCAATAAAAATATCATCCTATAAGTGATTAATTCACTTAAATAATCATACAGTTTAAGCAAAGGATACTGGTGATATTTTGGAATTATAGGAGGATTTGGGAGACATTAAGTTTTTTGATTTGGTTTAATTTTTCATTTAGCAATAATCATGCTTGGATAAACCTCATTGGGTACAATACCAACACTGTGCAAAGCAGTTTTGTTTTGGTATTATTGCAATATGTTTCCAGATATTTCAGCTGCAGGTGAGGGTTACAACACGGTAGCATTCACTTTAAATTAGGGCCACATAGGCTATGTTGGGTCATAAAATGTTGAATAAAGCTCAGATTCTGAAATGTAGAAAGCATATAAAACACTCTGAAGCATCAGAAATTATTTCTGATTCTGACCAGTAAAAAATCAGGTTATATACAGTATTCATCAAATAGGTCACTTTCTCTACAATCCATGTAACCAAGAGCACTAACATTTTATAAACAACCACTCTCAAGTAATGGTTATGCTTCCAGAGGT
This sequence comes from Marmota flaviventris, assembly GCF_047511675.1. Taxonomy (NCBI): domain Eukaryota; kingdom Metazoa; phylum Chordata; class Mammalia; order Rodentia; family Sciuridae; genus Marmota; species Marmota flaviventris. The sequence goes on along the minus strand of NC_092499.1, from coordinate 51,177,417 downwards.
CAAAAATCAACATCAAAAAAGAAACAAATATCACCAAAATAACATTTTTTTAAAAGCAGGGTAAATTCTATAAGGTGCAGCTATTATAATATTCAAACCAGTCACAACAACAACAACAAAAAAAAAAAAAAATCAAAGCATTATTTACCCTCCCTGAGACTTCTACACTGGATTTAGACAAAAATTCCTTCTATAAAGTTCCCCCACAACTCTTACTACTTTAAATTTGTAATAGTCTGATATTTTTAAAATGTAGAAATAGACTTTCACTTTAATTAAAGATGACTCTCAAAAGTGATTTTTTTTAATTTCCCAAAGATTATTAAAATGAGATTCTATCTATAAAGATTCGTTTATTTTCACTGTAACAGGAGCTTAATTAAACTAAAATTATTTTGAAAAATTTAAACGATTTGAAATAGTTTGTTATCATTGAGGATGCTAATTCAATGATGAATGAATGGACAGAAATAGTAAATACATCTTACAAAGAATTGGGGATAATTAAATTAATCAAAACTAAGATTAAGTTTTCCCCACTTTTTAATTTAATACTTTTAAATAATTAAAAAACAAACATTTTTATTCTCATTTTTATAATTCAAGAAAATTTCTAAGTACAGTTAACATGTAAACAGTCACTATGTTATTCTACTGAAGTACTTCTAATTCATTCATTCGCCCAAAAAATAGTTAGTGAGTACCATATTAATACCAAGCTCTTGGCTTTTCAAAGAATTCACAGTACTAAAAATATGTTATTTTACAAAATTCTACTAAGAAAGGGACATAGAAATAATTTTCATTACTACTAGCAAAACAAAACCCAGAAGTATGGAGTTCATAAGAGAACATAGAATAGAATCTGGCTCTAAAATCTAAAATATCTATAAATAATAGTAGTAATTTATGCTATTACAAACTATATATGCAATATATATGTAATCTATATATATTATGTATTTTAAATGAGGGGTTAAAAAAAAGGACTACCTCTGCCAAATGTTGTATTTGGAACATCAAGTGCATAAGGATCTTTTTCTAAAAGTTCAAATTTAAACTCTGTTTCAGTTAATCTGTAAATAAAGAACAAACATCTCTAAGTTAAGATGGCCAAGAGAAGCACCCACATTTCAAAAAAATTCCACTAACAAATAAAGCTACTCTTACTATCTCCATATCTGTATAGCGGAATAGGTCCTCAAAAATTATTCTGACCAAAACACCTTTCTCTCTCTCTCAATACTTATTTTCGGGTAACCAGTTTCTTGTTGCCTAAGGATAGTTAATGTTTGGAATTGTTCCATTTTTTTCCTCAAAACTAAACTTCAATGAGTAGTGTATACAGAATCCAAATTTTTCAAATGGAAAACCCCTAAGGTCAATAAGTTTATCATTTTAACTAATATAACTGAGGGTAGGAGTTTAAATGATTTGAGTTTAAATTAAGAAAATGCAGGATTAAAACCCAGCATTACTGGCTCTTCATTATGTATGCTTTCCATGGTAATGTAACTCATGATTTCAATATAACATAAAACTAGAAATCCCATTAACCCTTCTAACTCTTTTATCCTTCAACTTTTTATCTTAAAAATCTAATATTTTAAAGAAATTTTATTTCTAGGTTTTAACCATCAGACCTGAAATAAAATATTTAATTCTTTGGCTTTAATTTCTGAGAGTCGAAAATACAAGTAAGAAGACTGAAACTAATATGCAACAATGTCAATAATATAGTCTGGCAAGAAATTAGAACACTCTGAGAAGACTGATACCAGCCTCAGAGAAAAGCATTTACTCTTCCTCTGCTACATACTTTTATTCTCCCCTTCATTTTATTATTATACAACAATGTCACCTAATACAATGAAACCAGGAGACAACAAACACTTATTCTCTCTACTTAACCATAAAGAAATGCTGATACTATCAACATTACAATGTCAGAGATTCACCTTTTTCTTTTCTTCCCTTTTTACCTCACTCCACATATTCTGGTTTACCAAAAAAAAAATTTTAAGTTACACTTAGAATCTATAAACAGTTTTCCCCAAATGCTGCTTCAATGACCTTACTAAAACAAGCATTTCAACAATAACAAACAAACAAGCAAACAAAAACTAGTTACACCTAATAAAACTAATAGATATTCCATAACAGGATATGCTGAATCCATTGCAAGTTTTCTTATTTTTCCTTAAAAAAGTATTAATTAATAAAATAACTAACAACAAAAGTAATAACTAATTTTAAGTTTTTAAAGTGTTCCCACCAAAATACTTACTTTTGTCTGTTGTGAGCATTTTCTTTCCTTAAATCATTAAGGTTTCTTTCAGCTGCCCGAGCTGCCAACTTAAAGAAGTTAATACATATTAAAAATACATTAATACAAACTTCATGAAAGAATAGCATAAGTATCACAATAATGGCATAGAAATATCTCAATCTCTTAAACAAGTATCCATTTCAATAAACTCAAGGTAAAACATTTTAAATTTAGGGAATTATTTAAAAAGGGAATGTGTTTCATGTAAGCAGAAGACATGAGCCTAAGGCTGGAGTTTAATTGTGTACTTGCTAATAAGTGTAACTACCTTTATGTGAAATCATGGATTAGCATTATTTGGTGATGCAAATATCCAAATTACAGGGTAAGAATCATAGAAAAACACAAAAGCTTAGGGCAAAGGCAATGGAGACACAGGGTCACTAGGCATGGCAGCATTCTGTATCGAATAAGACAAGCATCTCTGAGGAAAAAAAATTACTGTGATTCAGTGAACTACAAAGATCTATAATAGTTTCACAGCATGACAGTTCAGGTCTTTTTTTTAAGTGGCTGAATATAATCAATGCACATTGCACATCTGTTAAGCATTGTACAGATGGCATTTTTCTAAGTCTTTTACATTTGTTTAATGATTTTTAACTTACTAAGAGGTTAAAAATCAAATATATAAATAAAAAAGTTTATGATAAATATCAAGAACATGCAGTGTTCTCAAATAGATGTGGACAAAGGCTAAACATGTATAGTATACTGCATGTTTCCCCATCATTCTGTGGACTCTTAAAATTATTATTTTTTATTTGTTTTAATTAGTTACACATGACAGTACAATGACCTTGACATATCATACATTTGAATCAGATGGGATATAATTTCTCATTTTTCTGAGTATACAGGTTGTAGAATCACATTCGTCATGCAGTCACATATATACACACAGTAATAATAATATCTGTTTCATTCTACTACCCTTCCTATCTCCCCATCTCCTCCCCTCTCCTCCCCTCCCCTCCCATCACTTCTCTCTACCTAATCTAGGGTAACACTATTTTTTTTTCCTCACATCTTTTTTATTTTTTATTTTTTTTATTATTAGTTGTTCAAAACATTACAAAGCTCTTGACATATCATATTTCATACATTTGATTCAAGCGGATTATGAACTCCCATTTTTACCCCGTATACATATTGCAGATTCACATCGGTTACACATCCACTTTTTTACATACTGCTATACTAGTGTATGTTGTATTCTGCTGCCTTTCCTATCGTCTACTATCCCCCCTCCCCTCCTCTCCCCTCCCCTCCCATCTTCTCTCTCTACCCCATCTAGCCAATCCCTAAAAAACAAATGCCAAATGTCATCTTTGATATAAGGAGAGCAACTAAGAACAGAGCAGGGAGGAAGAGCATGAGAAGAAGATCACCATTAAACAGGGATGGGGGGGGCAGGGAAAGGGAGAGAGAAGGGAAATTGCATGGTAAAGGAAGGAGACCCTCATTGTTATACAAAATTACATATAAGAGGAAGTGAGGGGAAAGGGGAAAAAAAACAAGAGGACTCTGAAAATTAGATTAAACAATTTCGGAACACTGAACTGACGGCTGGACTGATCATACAAAGATAGAGAAATTAACAATCTATAACAATGATTATTTATAGGTAAAGGGAACAATGCTGTCAAATTTTCTTTCACTTAAAATTGTGAACTACACATTAGAACTCACTTTAACTGGCCAAAGAATAAATTCTGTAAATTTTTTAAAAAGCATAGCCTAAATATTTTTTATCACTATCAAAAAAGACTCCACATGTAATTTTCTTAAGTAATTATATAACCAAATTTGTACTAACAATATTACACCAATGGCAATTTTAGTGAAAGTATACCAATTAAGTTAACTATTAACAACGAAGAACCAAAATTACTTATAAATGTTTTTAAGACAATATGACATACCATTAAAAAAATATTTTTTTTTTGGCAATACTGGGAATTAAACCCAGAGGTACACTCTATCACTAAGCCACATCCTCAACTTTATTTATTTATTTTAGAGACAGGGTCTTGCTAAATTACCTATTTTTCATAATATATCTTTATGTTGATAGCTTATTTCCTAAGAGTTTTTGTGTCTTGTACTTAAGAACTAATATATTAAGAGCCTGGCATGGTGGCACATGCTTATAATCCAAATAACTTGGAGACTAAGGCAGAAGGATAGAAAGTTTGAGGTTGACCTGGGCAACTTAATGAGACACTTTCTTAAAATAAAAAATAAAAATGGCTGAGAATGTAGAGCAATGGTAGAGGGCTCTTGGGCTCAAAGGCCAGTAGTGGAGGTGGGATGGGGGTGGGGAGAAGATGGCAAAATGATTACAGACTTTTGAAAAGCTTATAGCTTCAAAGATTAGGTAAAAGTGTTTCATGAATGATCAGACATTGATCTAAAACGCTATATTCAAATACTGAATACTTATACTTTTAGGTACAGCTATCTTAGAAAAAGAAACAATCCCTGACTTATGGAGTTTAAATCTTATGGTATAAACAAATATAAATGACTACAGCAAATAATAACAAGATACCTGACACAGGATATACAAAAACAAAGAACTACCTGAGATCAAAGGAAAAACAAATTAAATCGAACAGGATGAAGCAAAGAAATGCTTAGTGAAGAAAGTAATATCTGAAATGATAATCATAAAAAGTAGAAAAAAACTAAAGGTTCATCAAATGAGAAAAGTTTTATAAATTATGAAACATTCATAGAAATATATCAATGACATTAAGAAAGCAATTTATATATGATATGTCAAGAGCTTTGTAATGTTTTGAACCAATAAAAAAAAATAAAAAGAAAAAAAGAAAGCAATTTATAAATAGTAAGATATAATAGGATTTCTTAATTTCTTCTTTCTTTTTTTAATTCATGCTTTTATGTTTAAATGCATTAAAAGAATAGATAAATGAAAGCAATATTAATGATTACTTCCTTGTACCTCTCCATATGGTCTGAACTTTTAATATAATTTTACAAATGGTGAAATTCATAGAAAATGATTTTTTTAAATACTATATTTTCACTTAATTTAAATGAGTAGTATATCATCTGAAAGGAATTTGACAAAAAAGCCTTAGGGAAATTTAAAACTTACCCAATTATCATGTGCTTTTTTCTCATGGGAAATAATCTGAAAAAGAAAGTCATTAAAATATTGACAACTTTTTTCTTAAATAAAAACCATTCAGATCTTCCACTATGATTTAGTGCACAACTCAAAATACCTCAGCATCTCAGAAAAGTAAGCAAGCAACATTTTTAAAACAAATTTTTATGTAAACATGACCTAATCTAGCATACTTTTAAAAATTTATTTGTATTGGTGTAAACAGTGGACTTCATTATGCCATATTTATACATGCACATAACATAATTTGCTCAATCTCCTTCCCCAGTACCTTCCATTTTCCTCCCCTTCTCTCTCCCCCATCTAATTGCTCTATTCCACTGATCTTCCTTCTATGATTATCATTATTATTATTATTAATTAGTGCATTATCGTTATATACATATATGATATATATGTATGTATACACAGGATTCATTGTAGAATATTTGTACATGGACATAGCATGATTTTGTATAATCTATCATACTTTTAAAATGAAAACCAAATAGCAAATATCTCTTTATGTAATAATTAACTATAAGAGTTTCCAGTTAACAGACAACTAATCTGTCTGAATTCGAGAGCGCAAAGCTGATAGATGCTTATTTATGCAACATTCCCAAAGAAGCAGAAAACTTTAAATAAGATTTTTTATCTTAGAATCTTTAGCTCCCTGGAAATGTTCCACAGCTACATACAATACCTCAAGGGAGGTATGCAACTGGCCAAGTAATTATATTTCTGTATCAATTCAAACAAATCAGAATGGTTTTAATTATATAAACACAAACACATGCACAGAGACACATATAGGCACACATTATTACATACATACATACATACATACCTGCCCCTGATAAGAATGAATGGTTCTCTCCAATTCTTCCTCAAGATCTTTGGCTCGCTTTCTACAAGAAACAAATAATTATTTTACTACAGTATTAATAATAGAAGAAATGAGAGCACAAACTCTCTACTAAAAAATATTAAAACACCCAGACTGCTCTATTTTGTGTAAAATACTTCTAGAACTCCACATAAAGAAATAATCACCTTTAAGAGATTCTAAAGTTTATTTTTTCCTGATATAATTTTAACCTTATTTAAGCTTTAAGGGTACTACTCTTTGTGTTTATCCAAAGCAAAAGTCATGCAAAGATTTATACAGTTTATTGGTTGTTTTATTTTCAAGAACCATGATCCTGGGAGATTGAATCAGATGTCTGTAATCTTAATAAAACTCTAGGAAATTAACCGCCTTTGCACAGTAGAATGCTACTTGTAGCTTTATAAGACTAATAAGGAAATTCCTTCTTTGGGTAAAACCCAAGCCTACTCTTCTTAAGGGACAATGAAATATCACAACTATTTGGGATAGCTGATATACCTTCCCTCTTTTTTCCTCTATGTTTTCTATTAATTCCTTGGATCAGTGAGGACTGAACCAAGTTAACAACTAGACGTTTAGTCTTACACACACTTACAATACACTAATTGTGTTTGTTTCTTTTTGAGCATGCTTGCTGAATTCATTAATATTGTATATATTGTTCCCCACTTGAACCAAAGAAGATCTTAAAACTAATGTCTATCCATAAATTTCTTCAAACAACAGAAAACAGGATTTGCCCATATTCAAATATGAGATTTTAAAATCACACACCCTAAAAAGAAAACATTTTTCCTTCCTTTTACATTTTTTCTATAAATGAATAATAGCAATAAATCTGAATAAAAAGTAATAAGGTAAAATTTTATCATTTATTTTTGGTTGCTTTAGTATTTTTTTCTAATACTGAATTTTAAGATACCCTCCCCACCTCAAAGAGTATTTTAATACCTATAGGTCTCCAGTTCTTCAGCTGCACGGCTGATCTTTTCATCCACTTTGGAAAGCTTCTCCTCTTTCTCTAACCGGTAATTTTCCTCTACTGTTAATTTCCTTAAAACAAAATGTTTTATTTCTATTAATACTGTCATATAATAATCAATTACAATTACATATCTTTTATTATATCAAAACTAGTGCTTCCCATAAAGCAATTTCCATAATACCATTACAGTATAAATATTTCTTGGGTGAAATTAAATCATATAAACTGAAAACTGTATTGTGTCTTATACTGTAGTACTAACAATAGTCTCAGGAGTTTCTACATTAATTTATTATAAACGTAAATTACCCAAGATAAATATTAAAAACTTTTTTAACCATTGTGACTATGTGTCAGTTATTCTGCCTTCATGAATAATATATACACATTTGTTAGATAAAGAGGCACCAACTAATAAACTGTGTTTTAGTAACTTCCTAATATGGTGGTTAAATTACATAGTAGGTTTCTAGACCAAGTTGATAATAGTAATGATAATAAAATAATATTAGTAGTAATACTAGTTCTACTTAGTACTCTTAGTTCGTTAATACTGATATAATAGATAACTTATTAAGCCATTAGTATGAACTAGAAACTTCTTAGGCCTTTGTTAATTACTACCCTTCAGCTCTACAAGAAGGGTATTATCGTTATTTCTATTTTACATAAATGAAAATGAAGCACAGAAAAACTAAATTCAATCATGTCTTACTTAACAGTAGGGATACATCCTGAGAAATGCCTCATTAGGCAATTTATCACTATGTTTACATCAGAATATACTTGTATAAACTAGGAACTCTAAGATATCAGAAAGTGACAAAAATCTTATGAGAAGCTAGGATTGTAGCTCAGTGGTAGAGCACTTGTCTCACATGTGTGAGGCACTGGGTTCAATTCTCAGCACCACATATAAATAAATGAATAAAATAAAGGTCCATCAACAACTAAAAAAATATTTTAAAAAAAAAAGTCTTATGAGACCACTTACCATAAATATAGTTCAACCACAACATGTCATTATATGGCATGTCACTTTAATAGGGCTCAAAGCTCCCAAGCAGTAACTCTTTATAATACATTATCCATATTGTTTTATATACTATCATTAATAACATCAGTCTCTCAAGAAATATTTATTGAGCCAGGTACAGTGGTACATGCCTCAAATCCCAGCAACTCAGGAGACTGAGGCAGGAGGATCACAAGTTCAAGGCCAGTGTCAGCAATTTAGCAAGGTCCTAAGCAACTTAGTGAGACCCTGTCTCAAAATAAAAAATTAAAAAAGGCTAGGATGTAGCTCAATGGTAAGATACCCCTGGGCTCGATCCATGGCACCAAAAAAAAAGAAAGTAATATGTATTGAGTCCTATAGGAAAACACATATGGAATCCTCTGTGGGTATCTTCTTCTCCTTTATGAACTTCTAGAAATACTACAGAGCACAAGTAAATGTTTTATATTCTACACACTAAATACCTATTGCTTAGAAAGCACTCCCCTAAGCCACTAGGCAAATGACACTGCTGCCATTTACTTAAAAAAAAAAAAAGAACACTTGGACAGGAACAATTTATATAAGAGAAAGGTATATTTTACATATATCAGAAGAAATGGTCATTCTTTTATTATGTGTGTGGTGCTGGGGATTGAACCCGATCCTTGTGAATGCAAGGCGAGCACTCTTCCAACTGAGCTATATCCCCAGCCCTTGCATATATCAGAGAGGCAATCAAAAGTATTCAATCAGATTCCCTGGCCTGGCCTGCCAGTATTAGAAATTTTAAGGCAATAATGCGTTGACTATTTACTGTAAGTTACAAGAGGACTTTGTGAACTAGCTTGGAAGTTCCAACATCATTTATATTTTCTTCCTTGAAGAAAAAATGCTTCAAGATCAAATAATTTTCTTTAAAACGAACTTATGAAATATAATCCAGTCATAAACTGAGAAATTTCAATGATTATAGATCTTAAATATATTACATAATACTTTTAAAGCTATTATACTTCCATTCAATGGAGTTATCAAATAATTTTTATTACCTGTGGAGTTTCATTTCATTTTCTTGATATAGTTCAGTCATTACTTTAAGTTTCTGCTGAAGCTTCTGATTCTCACTTTCAAACTGTGTATATTCTGACTGCAAAGATGCTTGCTCAGTCTGAAGATTTTTAATATGTTCTAAAGAAATTTTTGAAAAGTTGTAATTAAAGGAGTACAGATTTTGAGTTATACAAAAACATTTCAGAAAAATAAAATTATTAAAAATAATAAACTCAATCATAAACTCTCTTCAACAACAAAATCTGTAAGGTATTCTGTATATCTGAATTCTTTTTACTACTTTAATTAAAAAGCCAAATACATTGTTTTCAATTTTTTTAATTATTATTATTTATAAGATTCCCAAAACATTCAACATTCTAATTCCAGCAATCAATTTTCAACCTGGAAGCTAAAAGTCAGTGAATTCTTAGGAAGACTGTAAAGGTGAGTGTTTTAAAGGCAGATAATTTAGTTCAATATTCTCTACTTTCACATGATAAATGGACTGCTTTTACTAAATGAAAACTTTATTTCTCAATAATATTAAGTTCTATCCAGCCCTTTTTTCTAAGCCAATTTTGCACATGTATTACAAGTGAAAATTAAGGATCTTCTCATAACAAATACACAAATGTCCTCTAACTTAAATGAGAAAAAAATTAGAGCGAAAAATACCAACTTTATCATTGTTTCAACTGCTAAATTACCTAAGAGTCATCTACAAAAATGAAAATTAATAATTTTAAATAATTATGAATTATTTCTAAGTAGTATACCAATTGTTTTTTAAAACCTCATTTATCTTCAATAATTACCTCAACTCTAAACTCTATAATTAAGGTACCACTATAATAATCTCAATTCTGAACTCTGTTAAGGTTAAGGTATCATTTCCCAAAAGCTATGTATGAATCACAATCACGAGTCTTACTATAAGAAAAAAACTCACTGTGCTTCAAGAGTGTAGTTTCAAAATCATTAACAATAATGAAAATGCTATGACTACTTGTAATTATATACAACTATTCTAAAACACCCATTAAGTAAACATATACACCAAAAGAATAGTTTAAGTAAATATGTTAACATTAAATGATTAAATGCTTAGAAAACTGTGTACATCTGTCTTTCTGCAGAAATTTTAAAATCTACATCAGAAAAATATTTGATCTAGGCTTTAAGCCACTGCTAAGAAAAGTCACTTAACAAAGAAATCTGTGTTGAGTGTTCTTGCAACAAAAACTGAATTTTACCTATTGTTTACCTATTGTTTAAAAACAAAGCCAAACACTATAAACAACACTTAAATCTTTATTATCCTTTTGTACTTAGCTATTTTGTTTTAAATTTTTATAGCTTAAAAGGACACTGTAAATGACTACCAAAAAAAGGGAGAGATGGGTAAACCATTTACTTAAAGAAAACATGTATACTATAAGTAGAATATCATTATCAAAAATTTTTTTTCAAACCCATTAAAAAAGAAATTTAGATTTGGAATAAAAGTACAAGCAGATAGATTCTCTAATATTCATTTGAGAAAAAAATTAAAGATTTGTTAAGAAATTATATGAAGAGGGGAGTTTTCAACATGATAGATCAGAGAAGGTCACTTTCCTGACTGCTCTGTGGTGTGAAACAAAGAAAGCAGATGGGCAGCTTCTTAGCAAGGTGGGTAAACAAAAAAGAAAGGAGGCTGGGCACAGTGGTACACACTTGTAATCCCAGCATCTTGGGAGGCTGAGGCAGGAGGATCACAAGTTCAAAGCCAGCCTCAGCAAAAGTGAGGCACTAAGCAATTCATTGAGACCCTATCTCTAGATAAAATGCAAAATAGGGGTTGGGGATGTGGCTCAGTGGTTGAGTGCCCTGAGTTCAATCCCTGGTACTCCGTCACAAAAAAAAAGAAAAAGAAAAAAAGAAAGAGAAAGTGGGGGACTTTCCTGGAATTAATACTGGACATTCAAAGCAGATCAGGGATTCATAAGGTTGGATATAATAAAATAAAGAAGAAATCCCCGGTGCCACAGCTTCTGCTAAAGCCAGAGTCACCAGCCAGAATGGTCCTTCCATGAACAAAACGGGAGGCCAGATGCTTGTCTGGGTACAGTTTAGAGATCAAAGACACTGCCAGATTGAACACAAACACACTGCACAATTCCTAGGGCAGGAAGGAAGTCCCACCTTTCCAAGATGCATGCAGAGGACAGAGGGAGGAACCATTTTGCAGCCAGCGTGAGGGCCAGCAGCTAAAGGAGCCAATTCCTGGCAAACCCAAGTCTAGCCTGAAATACAGGTCTGGCAAACCCACACTGCATGATATCAAGAGTGTGCCTAAATGACCAAGAAAAAATCAAATGTGGAAAGAAGTTTACACAGGGGAAAACTGAGCACAGAAACCCAGCAGGTTCTCTCCTTACTTTTCCAAAAGAGCTACTTGTAGGACATCAAGCTAGGAGAGATGCTCCTGGCTAGGAATTCAAAAGGATGGGGGTGGGAGAGATTGAGTTTGGAGACTGAAACCAAGATCAGGAAATGGTGATCTAGGTGACACTAGACTAAGAATTGGCTCTTCCACATAAGTGGAACCCAGGGAAGATAATTGGGGAGCAGTCTTCTAATGTGGACCAGCAATTGCTGGGCAATGGAGGAGTGTGGATTTAAAATCTCCAGACCAACTGACACTCAGCAAAGAGCCTGATACCTTTGCCTATAGGTTTGCCTAGAGATTACATCTTTCACCCTAGCAACCCCACCCTGAGAGATGAGCAACATCATACTCCAGATGACCCCACCTAACACTTCTGAGAATGGAAGCTGAGACTCTTGAACTCCAATTGAAACAATTCTTTAACTTTTCATCAAGATTATTTGTTTTCCTTTTTTCTTTTCACTATTTGACTGTGACCTTAATGGTTCATGGGCATTTATACATACTCATATTTGTTTTTCACATTCCTGGCATTTCTTAAGCCAGTTATTTTTCATCGATCAGTTTTTCAAGGGCTAGGATATTTGATTAGTATATTTCCATTTGTTTTGTATTATTTTATCTTTTAATTTTTAAAATTTTTACTTTATATATTTTATTCTCTCACTTATTTGTTTTCCTGGATTCTCTTTCTCTCTTTTCTTCCGCTAACAGTCAATCTTTATTGTTGTTTCACTCTTTCTTTCAATTTTTACTTGTATCTTCTCTGCTCTTCCCTCATAATCATCACATCCTGCGTCACTTCTGTTCTCTTCCTGTCCACCATTTAAAATTGTAAACCCTTTTGCGAACTTACTACTTTTATTATATGTAATAACTGATCATATCATTTCTGTTTATTGTGACAATTAACATTATAGACATCATAGAAGGAACTATTGGGCTCAATGCTGCATATTGTTTCAGTTGGTTGTTGTTAACTATGTCTTCCCCCCTAAATGGTGAGGTACTATAAAACCTTCAGGGGCAATATAAGTACACAAGGTATAATCTCTACTGCCCCAGATCCATAGTGTTCCATGGGTAGACACACAAACAACAAGAAAAAGCAAGGGAACAAATCGACCCAAATCAACCAAGACATTTCAATAACAATCCATCAACACCACAGTAGAAGAAATCTCAGAGGAGTTTAGAATGATCATAGTTAAACTGATTTGCAAGGTAAAGGATGATGTAAGGAGTGAAATCAGAAAGAAAATAAAGGAAGTGAAAGATCACTTCAATAACAAGATAGAGAGTCTAAAAAAAAAAAAAAAAATCAAGCAGAAATCCTTGAAATGAAAGAATCAATAAACCAAATTTAAAATTCAATGGAAAGTATTAGCAACAGACTAGACCACTTGGAAGGCAGAATTCCAGGCAATGAAGACAAAATATATAATCTTGAAAATAAATTGGACCATGGAGAAAAGATGTTAAGAGACCATTAACAGAACTTCCAAAACATATGGGATAATATGAAAAGACCAAATTTAAGATTTATCGGGATAGATGAAGTCTCAATGATACAAATCAAAGGAATGCACAATCTTTTCAATGAAATAATATCAGAAAACTTCCCAAACCTAAAAAACGAAATGAAAATAAATTAAAGGGATACGAATAGGAAAAGAAGAACTCAAACTATCCCTATTTACCAATGATATAATGCTATATTTAGAAGACCCAAAAAACTCCACCAGAAAACTTCTGGAACTCATAAATGCATTCAGCAAAGTAGCAGAATATAAAATTAACACCCATAAATCAATTGCATTCCTGTACATCAGTTATGAATCAACTGAGAATTTAGAAAAATTATCCATTTACAATAGCCTCAAAAAAAACATAAAATACTTGGGAATCAATCTAACAAAAGAGGTTAAAGACCCTATGCAATGAAAATTACAAAACACTAAAGAAAGAAATCAAAGAACACCTTAAAAAATTGAAAAATCTCTCATGCTCCTGAATAGGCAGAATTAATATTGACAAAATGGTAATACTACCAAAAGTGCTATACAGATTTAAAGCAATTCCTATTAAAATTACAATGAAATTCTTCACAGAAACAGAAAATTCATTTGGAAAAATAGGAGGTCCAAAATAACCAAAGCAACCCTCAGCGAGGAAAGTAAAGCAGGAGACATCACAATACTAGACCTTAAATTATACTACAGAGCTAGAGTAACAAAAACAGCATGACATTGGCACCAAAACAGACTGGAAGACCAATGGTACACAATAGAGGACACAGAGACTAACCCACAAAATTAAAATTATCTTATATTAGACAAAAGTGCCAAGAACATGCATTGGAGAAAAAGACAGCATCTTCAACAAATGGTGCTGGGAAAACTGGAAATCCATATGCCACAAAATGAAATTAAACCCCTATCTCTCACCATGCACAAAACTCAACTCAAAGTGAATCAAGGACCTAGGAATTAAACCAGAGACCCTGCGTCTAATAGAAAAAAAAGTAGGCCTTAATTTTCATCATGTGGGATTAGGCCCCAACTTCCTTAGTAAGATTCCTATAGCACAAGAATTAAAATCAAGAATAAATAAATGGGATGGAATCAAATTAAAAAGTTTCTTCTCAGCAAAAGAAACAATTGGTGAGGTGAACAGAGAGCCTATTCCCTGGGAGCAAACTTTTACCCCTCACACATCAGAGCACTAATCTCTAGGGTATAAAAGAACTAAAAAAAACTAAACACCAAAAAAACAAATAACCCAATCAATAAATGGGCCAAGGACCTGAATAAACACTTCACAAAAGATGATATACAATCAATCAACAAATATATGAAAAAATGTTCATCATCGCTAGCAATTAGAGAAATGCAAATCAAAACTACTTTAAGATTTCATCTCACTCCTGTCAGAATGGCAGCTATTATGAAGACAAACAACAATAAGTGTTGGTGAGGATGTGGCGAAAAGGTACACTCATACATTGCTGGTGGGACTGCAAACTGGTGCAGCCAACATGGAAAGCAGTATGGAGATTCCTTGAAAAACTGGAAATGGAACCACCATTTGACCCAGCTATCCCTCTATTCAGTCTATACCCAAAGGTCTTAAAAACAGCAACTATAGGGACACAGCCACATCAATGTTTATAGCAGCACAATTCACAATAGCTAAACTGTGGAACCAACACAGATGCCCTTCAGTAGATGAATGGATAAAAAATATATGGCATATATACACAATGGAATATTACTCATCAATAAAAGAAAATAAAATCATGGCAATTGCTGATAAATGGATGGAGTCAGAGAAAATAATGCTAAGTGAAGTCAGCCAATCCCAAAAAACCAAATACCGAATGTTTTCGCTGATATAAGGAGACTGATTCATAGCGAAGTAAGGAGGGGGAGAATAGGAGGAACAGACAAACTCTAGATAGGGCAGAAGAATGGGAGGGGAACAGAGGGGGCAGGGGGTTAGCAATGATGGAATGTGAATGACATCATTATTGAAATAAAATGTATAAAGATATGAATTGGTATGAATATGCTTTATATATATAACCAGAGATATGAAAAACTGTACTCTGTATGTGTAATATGAGTTGTAATGCATTCCACTGTCATTTATTTTTAAAAAATCAATAAAAAATTAAAAATAAATAAACACATGGTAATTTTTTGATTTTTTTTACAAAATGAGATGCTAACTTAATCTTTTTTCGAACACAACTAAAAGAACTTGTTTACTTTTTTAAAATACAAATACTATCAACAAAATAAGTAGAAAGGTTTTCTCTTTTATTGTTTTTGTTTTTGACACAGGGTCTCTTTTATTTTTGCTCAGGCTAGCCTTAGACTCACACAATTCTCCTGCCTCAGTCTTCCGAGCAGCTGAGATTACAGGGATATTCCACTGTGCTGAGCTCAATGAAAAGAAAAACTTCACTTCTACCAGTATAACATCAATCCTATATGTGCTAATAAACTATGTATATATATTAAAGAAGCAAACCATACTGCTACTAGTATCACTACTCAAGATCAATTCTGCAATTAATAAAAGTTTTAAATTTCCTATTCCTGGGCTAGGGTTGTGGCTCAGTGGTAGAGTGCTTGCCTAGAACATGTGAGGCCCTGGGTTCAATTCTCAGTACCGCATATAAATAAATAAATGTAAAGATCTAAAAAAAAAAAAAAAAAATTCCTATTCCTTATTTATTAACATCTAAAACTATACCAACCATAAAATAATACTTTAACTCATGGTTTCACATGTTTTTAAAAACTATTTCATTATTTTAATTTCAGTTAAATGTAAAAGAAACAGAAGACTTAACCAACAACAAATACCAAGACTAATTTTTCACAAATAGCCAACAAAAGCAAAAGTAAAAAAGAAAAAGAAAAATAATGAAATTGAATCTTTCTAAAATTGACTGAATAAATGTATTCTCTATAAGGGAATGTATTAAAAACTGTTAAGTATATAGCTTACTTACCTGTAAGGTCTTCCTTTGTTTTATCTACTTCAGATAATTGAGTATAAATTTGATTTCTTTCTCCTTCTAAGGTTTTTAAGGAGGCATTTAACTTTAAATAATAAAAAAAGAAAAAAGCAATATCAATCAGTTATACAACATACACACACACACACACACACACACACACACAAACATACACAACCTCAATATGCCACCCACAGCCTTTCTGCAGCTATTTTATCACTTTGATGAAATTATCACTTAGAAATTAACAATGCAGCTTCCATCATAGAAAGCTAGCAAAATCACGAGTAGTTCAGTTTCAGGACAGGGATACAGAAAAGCAGTGAATGCTTTGATTAAAGCAGTCTTCAAACTACATTACCAAGACTTTATATTCATCATCCAAGACCAGGATACTACTTCTAGGACAGAAAATAGAAGGAATAAACCGGAAGAAACTGAACCTAGCCTTTACTTCTCAAAATAAGATACAGAGCTATAGGGCTAGAAAATAATAAGACCGGAGAAAAAGAATGCACCAAAGGAAGTATGAGATAAAATAAACATTTTAAATATATTCCTTCTCTGAAGAAGTAAGTACAGAACTTGAAAACTTTTGTTTTAACAAATTCTAAAAATTAACTATGAATTTCATTAAAAAAAAAAAACGAAAAAGAAAATTTTGATCATTTCTTAAATACACTTACACAGGAACAATAAAATGGACTTTTAAAATAGTCACTAAGGACATACGGGTTTAATCTATGTTCTCTCTCTTGTACCATATTCATTATATTTACACATTATATATTACATATTATATATTTGCAAACCTTAGCAGCATAAACCACTTTCTTCAAAGCTCCTTTTGGCTGATTATCTATAGTGAAAAACAAAAACATGATTATTTGGGAAAATAATCTACATAATTAGATTAATTATTGTAGCATAATACTACAGTAGACACCTGCAATATCTCTTCTTGCTACATACAATAAAGAATTTGGTATAAGGCAGAACAACCTTGGACCTGCTCCCAGGAAGCTAAACAATAAAAGCACTGGAAGTACCACATCATTTATGATGTTCTTCAACATTAATTAAAAGAACAGAGGTATAATAAGGATTAAGCATTCACCTTAATACAGATCACAGACTTCCCAACTATTCTTGGATTCCTACAGCACCCAAAATATGAGAACTATAACCCAAATGAAAAATACATTAGGGGCTGGGATGTGGCTCAAGCCGTATCGCGCTCGCCTGGCATGCATGCGGCCCAGGTTCGATCCTCAGCACCACATACAAACAAAGATGTTGTGACCGCCGAAAACTAATAAATAAGTATTAAAAAAAAATACATTAAATAAGCATGGGTTCTCTCTATTAGCAAAATAATTATTTCTTAGATGATAAAGTACAAACAAAAAAAAACACAAATAGAACTTTATTACAGTCCATAGAACTTTATTACAGTCCATCTTATCTGTGGTTGTACTTTCTGTGATTTTCATGGTTTCATAAACAATTACAAAATATTAAATGGAAATTCCATGAACATACAATTCACAAGTTTTAAGCTGCATGCCATCCTGAGTAATATGATAAAATCTCATACTGTCCTACTCCTTTCTGCTTGAGATAAGAGTATTCATGCTGTATATGCTACCTGCTCATTAGTTACTCAGTAGCCATCTCAATACCTGGACAACCTACTACAGAATCATAAGTGAAAGAAACCACCTTCACATAACTTTTACTATGTGAATTATATGAACTTTCATAATTATTCTATTATTGCTAATTGTGTCTCTTACTATGCATAATTTATAAATTAAAAATTCTGTCATAGGGGCTGGGGTTGTGACTCAGAGGTTAGAGCGCTCCCCTACCATGCGTGAGGCACTGGGTTCGATCCTTAACACCACATAAAAGTAAAATAAAGATATTGTGTTCACCTATAACTAAAAAAAATAAATATTTACAAAAAAAATTCTGCCATAGGCATGTAGATACAGGAGAAAAAATATATACAGGATTCAGTACTAACTGTTTTCTCAGTCATCTACTGAGGGCTTAAAAAGTTACCTCCAATGGATAGGGAGGACTATTGTATATATTCACTTTGGAAGTGTAATTTTCTTCCAAAATATTAATAGTATCATGAAAGAAAACTTTTTTAAAAATTACGTATTCTTCAACAAATTAATTATGCAGTAGTAGGTCAGAGAAGAGAGAAGAGAAAAAGAATATATAAGTTAGAACTAGCATTGAAGGATGCCAAGCACTATGGAGACACCGATAATCTCAATGACTTGGGAAGCTAAGGCAGAAGGATGAAAAGTTCAAAGCTACCTTCAACAACTTAGGAAGGCCCTGACTCAAAATAAAACACAAAAAGCTCTGGGGATGTGGCTCAGTGGTTAAGCGCTCCTGGGTTCAATCTCTGGTATCCAAAAAAAAGAACTACCAGTGGAGCAAACCAAGTAAAGGGTACATGGAATCACTCTGTATTATATCTACAACTTTCTATGGTTCTGATAGACCCAACCTGATCTTTTCTTAAAATTGGGAGCAATCTCGCCACAAAGCCATGAAAAGATAATTTCAGCTTTACTATAAATTACTGCAAATTCTGAACCTGCTTGGAATGCCTGCCCGTGCCTTGAACTCACCCATGCCTGGCTCTCTGACCAGAGAGCAGTCCTCTCTGAAACTTAGTGATACCTCATAAATATTGGCCTTCCCTGGCCAGACAACGACCCTCTCTGAGGCTCTAAAGGTCCTCATAAATTCTCATGTTGGGGCCAGCAAAAAATGAAAACTACCATTAGTGTGATGCTTGTCAGAGTTCTGTTATCTGTAACCCCCCTTTGTGTAACTTTCTGGGCTATAAAGCTGGGCTGCAGGAAAGCTGGGGTGCTGTCTTGTTCCCGCCGTCTTGGGAGGGAGAGGCAGCCCGGCCGATTGAAATAATAAGCTTGTTTTAATTTGATTTTAATTGGAGTCAGTGGTCTTTCTTGCGTCCTGGTCTAACATTTTGGAGGCCCCAGCGAGATGACCCTGCCCGACCAGATCACAAGACCAGACTGCTGGAAATTCTGAAGCCAGCCTTCGCTCCAGGGCTCTGGGCTGGAGAGCCACTCTAGGGGGTGCGCACCTTGAGATGTTCCAAGGCCTCGGAGTGAGCCTGCGGTCCCCGGAGCACTGCAGTGAACTGCCGCACTAAAACTATCAGCAAGCACCTGGTGGAGGAGGCCTCCATAGGTAAGTGGTGCCTTTATAACATCTGGTATCCGGTTAAGGGAGATCTCTTCTGATGACAGAGAGGTGGCCTGGCGAGGCTCACATATACGCCTGTCTAGGACAGTAACAAGAAATCGTTCTGTCCTCTGTTCTGTTCTGTAGGGAATTCCTCTGGAAGGATAGAGAGGTGCCGACAGGCACGCATGCACTCCTACCCCGGAGCTTTAGCAAGAGGTTGCGTTGCTCCTCTGTTTTTGTTTCGGCGCCAGGTTTCTGTTTTCTTGTGTTTTGTTCTGTGTTCTATGTTTTTTGTTTGTTTGTGTGCGTTTTGTTGTGTGATTTCTGTGGTAAAAACTTAAGGATATTGGATGTGAAAATGGGTAATAAAGCAAGTTAGCCTGACACCCCTTTGGACTGTGTTTTAAGGAACTGCGATGAACTTTACCCCCCTTTGTTAAGCAGGGTGAGAGAAGCCCCTAGCTGGCTGCTGGAGCACACCCACTGCAGAGGGCAATGCCTGCTGGGGATCTAAGAACTGAATATCTCCCAGGTTAACAAGTGAACCTCCTTCAAAACCCCTTGTCCCTTCAGTTTCTCCTTTGTTAGCAAAGCAATAAACCTCCCTTTTTCTTTTTCTCAAAACCCTGTCCTCATTATTAAATTGGCATTAACTGGCTTCAAGGTCAGGAACTTTCAGTTACAAATTTTGATACCATCACCATGCCCCCCACCCCCTGGGGTGGAACCCAACCAGAGGAGCTAATCCTATAAGTAAAAGGAGGGACTGAGGGACACCCAGCAGCTGCCAAAGCCCTGTTGCTTCAGGGAATTCCCTCCTTCCTTCTCTGCACTGTAAGGATTATGCCACCTCTGTCTTCTTAAAAAAAGAGAAAAAGAAAAAGGGGACACTAAATGCAGTAAAGTCACCATGGAGACCCTTGATTTTACATTTCAGGTTGCCCCTCTGTGAAAACATCTGGTCCCCTTGTGGGGACATCTATGGTGCCACTGGTGTAGGAAATTTTTCTCTTATCTGTTCTGTTTTAAAGGTTTCTGTCTATCAGCCATAGTCTGGAGCTCCTTTCTGTCTGTCTGTCCTGTGTCTTTGTTTCTGGCTCTTTAAGACATGTGCAATAGTGTGTTGATATTATAAATTGTTTCTTGGGAATGATCTTGGCTGAATGTGTGTCTAAAAGATGATGTTTATTGTAACAATCTGGTATCTGAATGGGTTTTTGAAGCATTGCACAATCTTGCAGTTAAAAGTTGAGTTTAGGTAATTGTTTAGTTTATGATTTCAGATAATTCATTTCAGAGAACTTAAATACTTAGGATGGAAAACTAAAGAACTCTACTTCCAAGTTCGCAAGTAACTTCCCAATCATTCAGTTTTTTCACCAATTTTAAATTGGGTAGCCTGGGAAAATGTCACTGTGTGTACCAGTGCATTAATTTGGACAAGGATAGTAAATCATAGTATGGTATCTGTTGACAAAACAAGATGTAAAGATATGAAATTTGGAATTGTATCTTAAACTTGTATCATAATTTTCAACATCCAAACCTGAAAATTATGACTTATGGTTAAAATGCCTTAGGGCTGAGGTGTCTGCTCAGAATAGCAGTTTTTCCCTGCTCCTTCCAGACCTCAGCCAGGACTTATGTTGAAATGCAAATGAAAGAAGCCTGCAAGCTCAGGAGACTGATCTGAGGCCTAAGGAGAAAAAAAAAAAAAGGTAAATTGTATGGTATTTACTAATTACTGGCCAGTCATTTTTTCTAGGACTCTTGTTTTTTTCTTAGATTCTGTATTTTTTTTTGAGCTCATGATTTTGATCCTACAGACCTAGGTTAATGTTATTCTGATCAGTTCTATTTTGACCAACTGTGGAGTTTTTGAAACATTGCAATGGAGATTTCACCTGCGAAAAGCTACAAGGCCTTTACTATTGTTATGTGTGCACACTTGTGTTATGTGTTGTATGTCTATATATACACACACACACACACGTATGTCCGTATATCATATATATGACATACAAATTAACATATATAAGGAGCGCTCATAAAAACAAATTTAAAAAATGGATCCAAAGATCTTTAATTCACGTAATTTAAATGGTTCAATTTAAATTGGATAAACAAATAAAAATAAATGTCTTTAAATTTAAGCTTACAAGTTTTTCTAGGTGTTCAAAAAAACTAATAAAATATTAATGTCTATAAAATGTCTAATATGCCTTGGGTCTAGGACTTTTCCTTCAACAAAAAAAAAAAATGGCTAGCACTGTTCAATACACTTGTCTAATATTCTGATAAAATAAGTAAAGTAAATTTGATATGGGATTACTCATTCATGAGTACTTTTGTTAGATATCTGATTGATTTACTAAGTTTGTACTAGGGTCTGTATAAGATTGTAAAAATCAGTCATGTGTTAAAGAGACAAAAATTTCTTAAAACATAAGTTTACCCATAACATTGTGTTTATTAAGTTTTTTTTTTTTTTTCTAGAGCAAGCAACCATAAAAATTAAACAACTGGTTAAATAAGAACTGTTATTTTAGAGCATTATACTGTCATTTTTTAAAAGCTAAACTTGGTTAATATAAAAACATTAATGTAATTGTGGTGCTGTTAATGTGCTCATATCTTCCAGGTATACAAGTCTGGTAAGGTAGAAACTTTAAAAGAAAAGAGCATTATATCAAGCTGATGTTCTGAAGTTGTATGATAAAAAATATACTGGGGATTTATTTACCTGTTATCAATAAGATACGTAAAGTTTTATGTTACTTTTTACATTGGGGAACAATTTAAATGTATTTTTAAGTTAATGAGAGCCTAATCGATGTAAAGGTTAAAAACTTTCAGCCTTTCTTTAATTCATGTTTTAAATGTGATATCATATGGTGTTAGCTAATGTTCATGTGACCTCAAATAATTTATGTAAATTTTGTAAAATGATATTTAAAAAACAAAGATCAGCTTTAGAACTAAAACATTTAAGATTTATAAAGAGCCCTGCCTTACCTGAGATAAGGCTGTGTGTCCCATCTTACTACATGTGAGAATGACTACAAAAACAGTAGGCCAGATTTTAGTTCATTTAAAGTTATGTTCAAAAGTTGTTGTTTTTTTTTTTCTGTCAAGATTACTAGGATCTCAAACAGGGGATATAATGTATAACTCAGCCAAAAATTCAGGGTAGCTATTACACGAACTAAATGTTTTTACTCTTGTAAATTTTATTTTGTAATTTCCTTATAAATGATCTAAAGATTCCCTATTAGTGTTTTACAGAAGTGTTGCTCTAAGAACCATGTTGCTCTAAGAACACAACATGGGTTTATTTAAGATAATAAGCCATCACCTAGGATAATACAGATCCCAATTAATAAAAAGATAAATAATTATAAAGTTATAGACATTAAAGCCCAGTACTCTTAATATAAGTCTGTTAAAATTTATTTGCTGGATGTTTAAGATTAAGTTTTAAAATTAAAGTTAAATTAAAAGGGCCAGAAAAACCAATATTTGGCTCTTGCCCTCTGAGTCAATCTGAATCCAGGGAACAAGGGACTTCTCTAAAGAGCTTTGCAACTCTGGGCCACATAACCTCCCGATCAGGGAGATTAATGAGACCACTGGAGAACAGAAAGCCAATCAGTGCATTTGCTATGAAGAGGAGGGTCATCAGGGGAGGGAGACACCCCTGATGCTTCCAAGGGAAGCCACACGGTCAAGCAAGACCTGGACCCATCCTAGCGCAAATGGCACTAGCAGAACTGAGAAGCTGCTCTAAAATTTCCCCAGAAATGACTCCCATAAAAGCTCAGCTGACGGGGCTGGGGATGTGGCTCAAGTGGTAGCGCGCTCGCCTGGCATGCGTGCGGCCCGGGTTCGATCCTCAGCACCACATACAAACAAAGATATTGTGTCCGCCCAAAGCTGAAAAATAAATATTTAAAAAATTTAAAAAAAAAAAAAAAGCTCAGCTGACTGTTAACAATAGATAAAAACAAAAGTCAGTTTGACTGCTTCATCTTAAACACTTAGCAAAGACAGTTGAAACCAAAATACAGCCATTCCTGGGAATTTTAAATAATAATGATGATAATAATAATAATAATTTAAGATATACACTTTATGTTAGCCTCCCAAAATAAGTAAGACTGGAGGCTACAAAGAAGGATTCTCAGACAGAAACGCCTGATAACTATAAAAAGAGACTATCAAGAGGAGCTGCCAGAGACAGAAATTTTTAGTTTAAGGCTTACAGATATTCCTAACCTACACAGGTAGACTTCGTGTTTGCTAGTATGATTATCCAGCCCTGAGTAACAGAATTAAAGGTTTCTCTATTAGACACAGAGATCATACTAGTAAAAAATTTTTGCAAGATCAGATGACATTAAATTATTAAACTGTATCTTATGGGGAGGGACAACTGTAACACTAAAAGTTAAATGTTATGCTTACAGACCTGATAACTGGGGATGTTAAAGCCTGGTGAGGGAACTTCTAAACAGTGACATGTTCCAGCTGCTGCAACATTTATTCAGTACTCATGGTTTTTGTTTCTCTCATAGAAGCACCCATCCCCAGATGACTTTACAACCTGTTCTTCCCCAACCAGACTTCAAACCGAACTAAAAGGAAACTCATGTCCCTCATGCCATGCCCCCTCACATCACCCTCTCTCAGCTCAGAAGAAGCCAAAATGAGCGACGCCCCTCTTCTTACAACAATGGAGCCAAAAATAAATAGATTATCAATATAAGTAATCAATTAAGTCAGGTAAAATCAGGGAGACCGGTTTTGGGTGAGTTCTAAAAAGTTGGAGACTGTTGCCTAAGGGATTAAAATCCCTCAGTGCTCTTCCCCTACCCTATCAAAGATTTGAAAGGGACACATAAGAAAAGGGGGGAATGATAGACCCAACCTGATCTTTTCTTAAAATTGGGAGCAATCTCGCCACAAAGCCATGAAAAGATAATTTCGGCTTTACTATAAATTACTGCAAATTCTGAACCTGCTTGGAATGCCTGCCCGTGCCTTGAACTCACCCATGCCTGGCTCTCTGACCAGAGAGCAGTCCTCTCTGAAACTTAGTGATACCTCATAAATATTGGCCTTCCCTGGCCAGACAACGACCCTCTCTGAGGCTCTAAAGGTCCTCATAAATTCTGATGTTGGGGCCAGCAAAAAATGTAAACTGCCATTAGTGTGATGCTTGTCAGAGTTCTGTTATCTGTAACCCCCCTTTGTGTAACTTTCTGGGCTATAAAGCTGGGCTGCAGGAAAGCTGGGATGCTGTCTTGTTCCCACCATTTTGGGAGGGAGAGGCAGCCTGGCCGGTTGAAATAATAAGCTTGTTTTAATTTGATTTTAATTGGAGTCAGTGGTCTTTTCTTGCATCCTGGTCTAACAGTTCCACAATTATTTCAAAATAAAAGTTGTTTTTTAACCAGTCCAAGGAATTAGTTTGAGAATACAGTGAGTGGCTATAGTGAGGGAATGATAAAAACAATTTGAAGCCAGGTGCCAGGTACGGTGGGGTGGCACACTCCTGTAATCCCAGTGGCTTGGGAGAATGAGACAGGAAGATCACGAGTTCAAGGCCAGCCTCAGCAAAAGCAAGACATTAAGCAACCCAGTGAGACCCTGTCTCTAAATAAAATACAAAATAGGGCTGGGGATGTGGCTCAGTGGCCGAATGCCCCTGAGTTCAATCTCCAGTACCCAAAAACAAAACAAAAATTTGAGATGGCCAAGATCCAAGTACTATAATCATCTGATAAAAACAAAACACAAAAAAGTATCATGAATTATTTTTTTATATAACACTCAGTTTTTAAACCAGTCACCCATCCACGTAATTAACTTAAGAGTACTGAGAAAAACAAACAATAAAATGTTTGATGCAATTCTGAAAATTATTATGATGACAACAAATATAATACATAAAGAGAACAGATATAAAGGAGCTGTGTGAGTCCATTTGTGGGGCTGAAGAAGTATTTACTGGATTAGGTGAAGCTAAACCACATGGGATGGTGAGAGAATGACACAGTGTTTCAGACAGACAAAGAGAATATACCAAAGTACAAGTGTGTAAAGAACATAGTGCATATGAGGAACAAAAAGGAAATAGAAGAGCTAGTCACCATTTTAGCAAAAGAAGATGAGTCATGACTTAATACCTAAGTAAGCACCAACTTCTGATTCACTGTTCATTTCCAATTCCAAGTTACCATCATCTGTTAGGTCTTCTCCAAGCACAGCACCCCAGTCTTCCATCTTTAGCAAGCATTCAATCAGAGACTTGACATTTAGCAAAGGGAAAAAATAAAAGAGAAAGGTAATGCCTTATGCTAATGGCTTTACAACTTATGAATGTACAGTAGTAGTTGAAAAATCAATACATATAAATAACAGCACATGAGCTCTTATTTTCTACCTGTTATTAAGATATGTAAATAGTGTTTTAAACTATAGCGTTTACTGACTGTTAAACTCTGTAAAAGGAAAACCAAAATTAGTTATTCCTAAATCAAATATAACATTTGATAATGGCCCATTCTTGCTAAATAAATAACTACAGAGCAATGAATCATTTTCTTATACGACATTTTTCACATACCACAAATAAGAGTGGCCATTAATACAGGAGTAAATTTTATGTGTTACCAAATTTGCAAGTGAGACATACAATACACAAAAAGATCATAGATTTCCACTTGATTTATTTAAGTAAACAACCACCTGAGGAGTTCAACTGAAATTTTAAAAAGATAAAAAGGAGAATTTATATGAGAACACTCAAAAGTTTTCTAAGAGTACTTTAATTTTCTTGAACAAAGAAAGGTTTTCTAACACTACAGATAATCAAATGACTGTGCCTAGTATTTCTCTGGAAAAGCCCACCTAAAATCTACTCTGCTCTAAAATTTTCACCCTATAAACTCTTTAAGTACATTAAGTTTAGGGGGAAAATATTAGTAGAGTCATCTCTCCATATCCAAACGGGTCTGGTTCAAGGACACACTCAATCCAGATACCAAAATTCATACACACTTAAGTCCCTTATATAAAATGGCAAAGAATTTGCATATAACCTATGTACATCTGCCTGTATACTTTTTTTGAGGGGTTGGGAGTGCTGGGAATTAAACCCAGAGGTGATTTCTTACCATTGAGCTACATTTCCAGCCCCTTCTATTTTAAGACAGTCTAAGTTGTTTACTTCCTCACTAAATTGCTGAGGTTGGCCTTGAATTTGCAATCCTCCTGCCTCAGCCTCACACACCTCTGTGATTGAAGGTGTGTACCACCACGCTCAGCTGCCTGTATACTTTCAAGCATCTCTATATTATTTATAACACCTAATACAATGCAAGTGCTATATAAATAGTTGTTACACTATACTGTTTAGGGAATAATGACAAGGAAAAATTTGTATATTATTCAGTACAGATACTGTTTTTTAATGTTTTTAATCTGTAATTTTTTCAGTCTACAGATGTGACACCCACAGACACGTGGGCCAACTATATACCAAATTAAGAATAAAACTCCAAAATCAGAATCTAAAAATTCTTAGTAGCAACATAAATATCATAAATGTATAGCTTTCATTACGACAACATCCATTTTACTATGCAAATTATAAAATGGTCAGTTTTACATTTCATTTCTTGATATTCACACTTGAAAATTTGTTTATAGATTGAAAACATAAGATTTAAAAGAATATACACAGGGGAAAGGGGTTAGCAGTAGGGAGAACAAGGAATAAGAAAAAGTCAACAGAGTAATATCAATTACTTTATTACTATGATTAGAGTCAAGTTGAAAGTAAATCTACTCTTTAAAAATTCTTCATCTCTGTAAAAGTACAAAACACCAGTAAGTATTCAAGGTACACAAGCAATAAAAAAAAAAAAAAAAATTAACTATCTGCCTAATTTCTCAAACTCTAACATCTTACCATCAAAAGCAGATGGAAGCCTAGAAAGGCAAAAAACATTATTCTTTTTCTTTATGAAATACTTATGCTAAAATACTGCAGAGACAAAAGGAAAAAAAGGACATACAGACATATATGTTGATATATATTACAAAGATCTTCAAATAGCATTTTGAAATCTGGCCAAATACATAATCAAAAGTGGCTAAAAACAAAAGTTTTCAAATTTCAGAGTTAGTATAAAAGTCTAGCCAGCTCAGTCACTAAAATTGATGAGAGCCATTTACCTTAATGTGATTTTCTTTATCATTTAGAACTTGTTCTGCATGTACTTTAGATTCTTCAAATGTAATTTTCTGTTTATTAAGGTCACTCACTTGTTCTTTCCACACTTCAGCTTCTTGCAAAAGCTGAAATTGAAAAAAACAACAGAGAAATGCAACTTCACCTCATCATGCTTATGGGTAGATGCACTTATTTATATATTTGGGTATACATTTAAAAATATTAAGAAGGCAGTGCTGCTACTTAAAAAAGAAAGATATGGCTCCTAATTTCAAAGAACTTTCAAAATAGGAGTAAGACAAAATAAGGACAACTTACACATTCAACTGATTTACAAAATAAATTCATATCAAATAGAAGGCTTTCTGACATGTACATATCCATTATATTTGGTCTCCTCCTTACCTTTTCCATCTAGCACTGAGGAATGAACCTAGGGCCTTGAGATCCTAGAGATCCTCTAATTGGAAACACCCCAGCCAGATCACCCTATAGAAAAGACCCTGGGTGACAAATGTGGTACTTCCAATTAGATTTAGAAGGCATCTCAAACAAGAAAATAGCCATAAATCTCCAAATATCTGTAAAGAGAATCTTTTAGATAAGATATAGGCCAAAACACAAAATAAAGAAACTCAAAGTTAACAAGGCAATTCAGAGAAATGAAAAATATTTAAGAAAACCTTCAAAATCCTCAGCAAGATTAAAAAAAAAAAAAAAAGCAAAAGCAAACCAAAAAGAATCCTTACAAGTAAAAAAGATTAGAAAAAAAATGAACAAAAGTTACATAAAGATGAAAAAGAAGATGTTTTCAAGTCATTATTACAGAAATTATGCCCAAAAAAATATGGAATAATTTAAGTAAATTTCCCAGAACTGAATCAAGACGAGTTTCCAAATCAAACCAAACTGAAAGGATCCAACACAATGTATAAAACAACACACACCAAGGCACATAGTCATGTAATTTCAGAGAACTGGAAACAAAGAAAAGTTACTAAAATCTTCCAGGGAAGAAAAGGTAACAAAAACATGTACCATAATCCATACAGCATTGAACTTCTCAAAAGCAACAATGGACAGTAAAGCCAATGGAATAATAATGACAAGATTTTGTGGAAAAATAATTGCAAGTCAGATGCTATAAAAATATCAGTAAGTAATAGAGAAAAACAAGATATTTTCAGGTATGCAAGGTCTAAAAACACTACTTTCTATACCTCTTTCTCAAGAAGCTAATCAAAAGAATTAACTACAAAAGAGTAAATCTTAGGTACAGCACAGGAAAAAGAGGTGGAATCCTCAGAATGGAAGGAAAGTGAAATTTAAGGACAACAGAAGCCTAACAGATCTACAGAACAAGTTATTATTGAACCATGAGAATAAAAGGCCCCAGGACAAATTGCTTCTAGAAAGAAAGTGAAATAAACAAGTTAACCAAGGCATTTGAAAGCATAAATAAGAAATTCACATCCCTAGAAGACAGTGTACAGATGGATTACAGATAGATATTACAGAAAACAAAACCATTATTAACTACAGGTAAAACAAATGGTGGGTAAAAATGGATTATATAATAAGGGTATACCAGATTGAGAGAATCACAATAACCCCTAAAATTTTTCTCACTGAAAAACTATTAACTTTATTAGGAAAACAAAGAGTAGGAAATATAAGTGAATGTATGGGACTGTATATATGTCTATATGAAGAAGAGAATAAAAGCTAAATCCTAATTTATTCTACCACCAGAACTCCTTCCATCCTTAAGTCCCCAACTGATAACTTCAATAATCCTGATTGGTATTCTCTGCACCCTGCCCTGCAGGCTAGCTTTGAGGAGTGGGTGCTAAATGCTATTTTCTGTGTTTACCAAAATGCTAAATATCCCAGTTTACTTTCATTCCTGGAAAAAGAAGGTGACTGAAGTATACACTTTAGTATTCTATGCAAAAGAAACAACAAAGTAAGTAACAGAGATTGTCCTGCTCTTGTGCTCTCCAAAAAAAAAAAAAAAAAAAAAAAAAGCCCACTCTTGCTCCTAGAATGAATAAGTCATAAGTATTCCCAGAAAATTTATGATTATATATTCTTGAGCTGAAGAGTCTTTACAGAGTACAAACCTGTTTCTGACCTTCCTGAAGTTGGGAATTTTCATTCAAAGCCTCTTTCATTGCTACCTTAAGTCGTTCTTCATTCATTTGAAATATTTTCAAGGTTGTTTTAGCCTAAGTAAAACAAAAATTATTGAGTTTCTAACAATTAGTTTAACATAACAGCTTATCTTTACACATTTCTCTCTAGAACATGGAATTTAAACAATGGCAAAAACATGTCCAAGGCAGCACAGTATTACAGGAAAAAACATTAAAGTAGAATCAGGGGGCTAGGGATGTGGCTCAAGCGGTAGCACACTCGCCTGGCATGCGTGCGGCCTGGGTTCGATCCTCAGGACCACATACAAACAAAGATGTTGTGTCTGCCAAAAACTAAAAAATAAATATTATAATATTCTCATTCTCTCTCTTTCTTTCCCTCTCTCTTTAAAAAAAAAGTAGAATCAGGTGTATAGTCCTGGTTGTGCCACTAATTTGCCATGTGACATGAACAAATGATTTAATGGTCTGTAAACTAGGTACTATGCAACAAATTTTGTTAACTATCTGTGTCTCCCCTACTAAAATTTAAACCCCCTGGACATTTTTGTATCCACAATGTGCTATTCACATTCAATTGCCCAGTAAAAAATGAACTTCTCTGAAGTACCTCATGTAAAAAAAATAGATATTTAAGATTCCCCATATCTCAAATCCTAGTATAGTATCTTAATTCTTAATAATAAAAATAACAATAAAATTACAGTGATTTTCACAAGCAATAGACTGTTAGACTAATTCAACTTACTTCAGCTATTTGTGATTTGAGAGATTTTGATTCATCTTCTAGGGACTGTATCCTTTTTGATATATCTGCCATCTGTAAAGACAGTATCATTCAACAAATAAGTATTTACTAAACCCCTTCAGTTTCAAAGATTTCATATATATTAGGTATATTGTTAATCTACTGTTTTTGTTTTATAAGTAAGGGCTCAAATTTAGAAGTTCTTCAGTTTATTTACCATATGCTGGTAGGGATTTTATACCATAATTCCATAACAACAGTATCTAAACTCAAATTCAATATTTTGTAACACTTACACAGGCTCAAGTAAATCCACCAATATTACATCATCTTATTAAATAATCTCACACACATCAAAATTTTCCTTAAGCCATATTTTAAACAGAAAGTCATAATGTTCTTTATATATCTTTTATTTAAGTAATAAAAATACCCACCAGGCATGTAATGATTCAACTTGAAATATGTATGAGTTACTTACAGAATGCACATAGAAAATTTCTATTGGAACATGCAAAAAATTTAAAATAACATCTAGGAAGTAAAAAGAGTAGATCTGGAAATTTTTGCTCTTCTGTATTCTTTGCACTTTATATAGTACATGTAATATTTAAGCAATATTGGATTAATTTTTAAAACAAAAACTGTCTTTTTCTTATATTCTCCTCAAATATGAAAGCCTTACCAATTCATCCTGTTCAGAATGTTTAGATTTCTCTTCTTTTAGCTCTTTTTCTAGAAAGAGTATTTCATCCTCAAGTTTAGACTTGGACCTATCCAGCTTTTCATATGTTGCCTAAAACAGAAAATCAACTTTATAAGACAGACTCATGAATTTTTGGTTAAGGTAAATCAGACCAGTATAGACAAACATATGTACATATTACATATGTAATTTATATATTTGCTCATTTTTATAATATTAAAATAACAGAAATTATATCAGTGGTCAGCAAACAACTTCTGTAAATAGAGAGTAAATATTTCAGGTTTGTAGGGCATGCAGTCAGTCACAAATACTCAACTATGTATGTCACTGTTAATAAAAAACAAAGACAATACCTAAATGAACAAACATGGCTGTGTTTCAATAAAACTTCATTTACAAAAACAGGTGGAAAATCCTAGCAGTTTGCCAACCTCTGCCCTAAAGCACATTAAGGAAAAATAGGAAAAACAGGTCCAATAAGAAAAGACCAGTGGTAGATAGAGTGCTTGCCTAGCATGCATGAG
The DNA here is from genome assembly GCF_047511675.1 of Marmota flaviventris. NCBI lineage: Eukaryota > Metazoa > Chordata > Mammalia > Rodentia > Sciuridae > Marmota > Marmota flaviventris. The sequence goes on along the minus strand of NC_092499.1, from coordinate 51,145,441 downwards.
GCCCTAAGTTTTATCCCTAGAACTGCACACAAAAAGAGAAAATTTTAAAAATAAACTACAAAACCAATCAAGATTGCTTAATCATAATATTCCCCATTGAATTACGACATATTTTCTATAACCTCTTTGATTTAAAGTGATTAGTCACTAAATTATTTCAAGTGGATTTTAAATGCTATAATAAACATACCTCTGATATTTGTGATCCTTCACCAAACTTTTTTAAAAAAATAACAAATCAAAAAAATAAATAAATAAAAATAACAAATCAAAAGATCCTACTGTTGTTAAAAAACTTGTTTTATATATTTACCCAAATTTGACAATTTTATTATAGGAAATCTAACTTGAATCAAAATTACTTTGTTTGATTTTTATCTATAATCATCAAACTTTCCACAAATTATATCACATTATATATAGTGTGTACTCAATTATGATGGCTACTCCTGAAAAAATACTTATTTAAAAAATTACTAAATTTGAGGGGTTGGGGAGATAGCTCAATTGGTAGAGTGCTTGCCTTGCATGCACAAGACCCTAGGTTCAATCCTCCCACCACCAAAAAAAAAAAAAATACTAAATTTGAGAAAATTTCCCAAAATTTATTTCTTTCAGCTAAAAACACAACAAATTTTACAACTAAGTTATATAAATTCATGCCTTAACAACAAATTGGTATATTTTATTTTATTCACAATATCACCTAACTTAAGTAAATGTCTTTGCTACCCATTTTTTGTTCTGTTACCATGCTTAAAGTCTTCAAAAATTCTTTTTATTTATCAAACTAATAAATTACTACTGGGACAGAATTTAAAACAGGGTCAACAAATAAAATACAATTTCAGTGGTTATTGGATATTAAAAGGTAACAACTGAAGAAAGAGAAAACCAAGAAATTTGTTTTATTTGGGAATTCAATTTATAAATTCCTTGTAGCTCTAACAAGGAAATTCTGAATCATGACATATAACTTTCTAAGAACAGACATTAGTGACTGAGAACTGCCAACCTGGACTGAACATATATGTCAAAGGAAAAAGATCTACTGCTTTCTACTTTTACATTATCAGAAACAGGCTTCCTCTACTGTCCTTCTCTACTACTTCACTTAATACAACACCTTCATCTCTAACAGCATTAAGGCCTGAATCTGTCCTAGTTTAGCTAAATTACCATATTTTCCTTCTTTATGAATAACTGAATCACACCTGGCTCAGGAAAGTCATCTATGTAAATCTCTTCAAAACGTGTTATTCAGTGAAATCATATTGATAGCCTAAAATTGGCCACAGTGGGAATATTTATACATAAAACTCAGTAAATGCTCTTCAGAGAGTGGTTGTTAAACATTTACTAGTACTCCACTACTTACATTGGCCTAATTCTAGTTAACTTCTACTATCCTGGATGAAGTAAAGGCAATTTACATAATGTATTATTTCCAGCGAATCCTAAATTTGTAGGAATAGTTACTTTAATGTGTTTTTTAGCAATGAAGAATAAAAACTTCTGTACAGTTCTAGATTCCAATAATTGACTATTCCTCACTCAAGACAAGTTAAACATCAAAGGCTCAAATTTTTAAAGTATTTTATGCTACCTACCTCTAATTTTTTTATTCTTAAACTTTGGCATTCAGAGATGTTCATTCACATTTCTTTGAAATACTTAAGTTTTGAGAAGCTCTATTATTTTTAAAGTTCAAGTTATTTAGTAAGAACCCTTTACCCCAATGTTTTAAATTTTCTTTTTCTTTTTCTTTTTTACCTCCAAACTTTGTGCTTCTGTTGACTCCTTCTCAAAACTGGCATCCTTTAAAGATGACTCTAAGCCTTCATACTGAAACAAGGCAACACATAAGTAAAAACTAAAAATATTATACCAGATTTTATCTAGACAGATGTCTAAGAAGCAGACAGCATCTATTTCCTCACGTATGTTAAACTCACTTGGATTTACTCAGCTTTTAAGTTCTTCAAATCTGACCACTGTAACAAACAAAGCCAGGGCAGCTAACATTATCACAAATCATTCACTTGGGCAATATATGGCAGAACTTCGCCCTTAAGACTAGGAAAGAAAGGCTCAGGATGAAGTTTAGTGGTAGAGCACTTGCCTAGCATGCAAGAGGTCCTGGGTTCAATCCCCTATACTGCAAAAAAAATTTTAAAGACTAGGAAAACTGTCCAAAGTCTGCTTCTCAAAGAACATAAGGCTGTAACTCATATGATCATTCTTTATTTAAAAAGAGGTGAAAAGTATAATGGCAAGGTTGTACTGAAGATGATCCAAGGATTTATTCAAAAAGTATATTTTTATATAAGATGTCTATTATTCCCTCTAACAAGTATACTTCTTTTTTAGGTCTTTTCAATAAAGAAAAATTTATAGTAGCTGGCCATCAGAAATTTTCACTTTTAATTCATAGCATAAGACAAATAAAGCAAGTAGGGAATGCAAAATCTTTAGAACATAAGAGGATTGTCATGAATAAATGAAAAATAAGGACAATGAAATATACAATATTATAAAATCTGACAAAGTGCACCTATTCACTGTTTTTTAAAAAGAGATTAAATTGAAAACTAGGCTATTTTAAATCAGTCTTTCTGCTAAGAAGAACTGGACAAAAAAGAAACAGGATCTGTCTGATGGCTTCAAAGACTACTTAAAACTGTGAAAATAATATGAGAGAAGAGGGAATTCCCAGAAAGACAAATTCAGCATTTGACAATTCTTTTTCCCCAAAAAGTAAAGGCTGACAGGTGGGAAACTGAGCAAAGAGATCATGAAAAGCAGAAGCTGAGAAAATAAAATGCAGAATTCAGGACCTGCTGAGTAGGATGAGCCATGGAACTCAGGTGTCAGGATAGGACCCTGTCCTTCACTGAATAATAACCTCTCCTAAGATGTTTAAGTACTAATCCTCAGTATTTCCAGGTACAATTAAGTTAAGGATCTTGAGATAGGAGAGTAACCAGTAATATTCTGATAAGCCCAATACATCCAAGGCAAGAGGCAAGGGGGTTGGTAGATCATGGGCTTATTAACATGCAGAGGGCCCTGGCTTCAATCCCTAGCACCAAAAACAAAGAGGGCAGGCAACTAAAAAGGAGGTGAAAAGTCTAATGGCAAGGTTGTACTGAAGATTATCCAAAGATTTATTTAAAAAGTATATTTTTATATAAGATGTCTATTATTCCCTCTAACAAGTATCTTTAGAAGTATGTAAAGATAGAAGCAGAGATCAGGGTGATGCAGCTATGAGCCCAAGAAATCACTACAGCCTCTAGAATCTGGAAGAAGTAAGGAATAAATTCTCTCTGGGAGCCTGCATAAGAAAACAGACTTGCTGAATCTTTATTTTAGCCCACAACAAGGGTTTTATAGTTCTGACCTCCAGAATTAGAAAAAATTTTTGTTGCTTTACATCACTAAGTTTGTAGTAATTTGTTAGAGTGGTATTTATTAGGAAACTGATACTAATCAAAACTGTTTGTTTGTTTGTTTGTTTGTTTTGGGTACCAGAGATTTAACCCAGAGGCACTTAACTCCTAAACCACATCCCCAGCCATTTCTTATATTTTATTTAGAGATGGTCTCCCTGAGTTGTTTAGTGCCTCACTAAGTTGCTAAAGCTGGTTTTGAACTCATGATCCTCCTGTCTTGGCTCCCAAGTCACTAGGATTACAGGCATACACCACCTTCACCCAGCTAAAACGACTATCTTATTAAAGCTTAAACCAGAAACAGACTAATCTTTTGAACTGAGATATAGCTCCTACATATCTCAATCTGTTATTAAAGTAATCTGATCTCCCATCTAAGAGAAGTCCTGGACCAGGCTGCTTTGTGGCAGAATTCAAACAAATTTTCAAAAAAAGAATTAAGACCAATATTTCAACTCTTCTCAAACACAGAGTTAGAGGGAATACTTTCTAACACATTTTAAGAAGCCAGCATCACCTTGATACCTAAGCAAGATAAAGACATCAAAAGAAAAAGAAAACTGCAGATCAATATTTCTGTTAAACATTAATGTGAAAAAAAAATTACAAAAAATAAATAAGCTTTAAAGCAAAAATCCTCAATAAAATATTAGCAAATGAAATTTAACAACTCATCAAAAAACTTATACATTATTCATTTGGGAAGCTAAGATAGGAGGATTCCAAGTTCAAGGACAGCCTGGCAACTTAGGAGACCCTATCTCAAAATTTTAAAAAAGGGCTGGGATATAGCTCAGTGTAAAGCACTGCTGGGTTCAATTCCCAGTACTAAAAAAAAAAAAAAAAAAAAAAAAAAGACTATACATACATCATGATCTTGTAGGATTTATCCCTAGCATGCAAGGCTAGTTTAACATATGTAAATCAATCAATGTGATACATCACCTTAACATACTGAAGGACAATTACATGATGATAACAACTGACAGAGAAAAGCATTTGACATAGTACAATATCTTGTCTTTAAAAAAAATTGTAGTTGTTGATGGACAGAATGCCTTTATTTTATTTGTTTTTATTCTTATGTGGTGTTAAGGGTCGAACCCAGTACCTCACAAATGCTAGGCAAGTGCTCTGCCACTGAGCTACAGCCCCAGCCCATACAAAATTCTTTCTTGGAAAAACTCTTTAGGTCTGGGATTGTGGCTCAGCAGTAGAGCACTCGCCTAGCATGCGCGGGACCCGGGTTCGATCCTCAACACGACATAAAAATAAAGGCATTGTGTTGTGTCCATCTACACCTAATAAAATAAATATTAAAAAAAAAAAAGAAAAGAAAAAACTCTTTAACAGTTAATTATAGAAGAAAAGTTCCTTAACATAATAAAGGCCATTTATGAAAAACTCACAGCTAACATAATCAGGAAAAACTGAAAACTTTTCCTCTAAGATCCTGGGTACAAGGTAAGGATTATCCACTCTCACAACTTTCAGTCAACAGACCTAGAAGAGTTCTATCAAACACACTTGAACAACAACAAAAAAAAGATATAAAAGTTACCTAAATTAGATGAGAAGACATAGAATTATCTCTATTTGCAGATGACATGATCATACCTGTAGAAAATTCCAAAGACTCCACCAAAAAACTATAGTTTCTAATAAATGAATTCAATGAAGTGGTAGAATATAAAATCAACATACAAAACCTCACACTATATATAAACATCAATTCAAAATGGATCAGACTTAAAACATAAGAAGTCTATAAAACTTCTAGAAGGAAACAAGTGTTAAGTCTTGTGATCCTGTATTAAGCAGTCATTACATATACCTGCTACCAAAAGCACAGAAAAGGAAAAAAAAAAAGATCAACTGAGCATCATCAAATTTTAACTTTTATGCTTCATAGTATACCAACATTAAGAAAGTGAGGAAACAACTCACAAGAGAGAAAATATTCGTTAATCATGTATCTGATAAGCTTTATATCCAGAATACATAAAGATAGAACTTAATAATAGACAACCCAATTAAAAACCAGGCAAAGAAGTGAACAAAATTTTCTCTAGAAAAGATACACAAATGGCCAGTAAGCTATAGTAAGATGCTTATTAGCCATCAGGGAGCATCATTAGCCATCAGGGAAATGAAAATCGAAACCACAATGAGATATCAATTAACACCCAGTAGAACTGTAATAAAAAAAAATACAACAACAAGTATTGGGAAAGGTATACAAAAGTCAAAAAACTCACAAACTACTGATGGGAATGTAAAGAGGTACAGCCACTGTGAAAAACTGGTAATTCTTTTGTACGTTCACACAAAAACTTGTACATGAATACAGTAAGCATTACTATTTATAACACCAAAAGTGGAAATAACCCTAAATGTTCATCAATTGACAAATGGATATATAAATTGTGGTATGAATATCTGACAAAAAAGAAACTAATTCTGATACATGCGATAATATGAATGAAACATTTCCTTTGGGTATATACTTAGGAGTTGAATTGTTGCATCTGTATTTAACATCATTCTAAGAGAAAATCACAAAGAACCATATGTTATATAATTCCACTTATATGAAATGTCCAGAATAGGCCAATCTATAGAAATAGAAATTATCCATGACTTTGACATGGGACAGACGGGGTGAAGAGTGATAACTAAAGGGCTCATAGTTTCTTTTTGGGGTAATAAAAATGTTTGAAAGTTGATTGCTATGATGAATGCACAACTCTGTGAATATACTAAAAGCCATTCATTTATATTCTTTAAATGGGTGAATTTTATGTTATGTAATTGTATCCCAATAAAGCTGTTTAAAAAAAAAAAAAAGAATACCTGGGAATAAATATAAGAAAAGATGTTCAAGACCATAAATCAAAAATTTTTAAAACAATTTTTTGGGGGGTGGGGGTACTGGGAATTGAACCCAGGGGTGTTTTATCACTGAGCTATACCCCCAGACCTTTTTATCTTGTATTTTGTGACAGGGTCTTGCTAAGTTGCTTAGGGCCTTCCTAATTCCTATTACTAAGGCTAACCTCAAACTTGCAATCCTCCTGCCTCATCCTCTCAAGCTGTTGGAATTGGGCATGTGCCACCACACCCAGCTGAGAGAATTTTAAAAGACATAATAAATAGAAGAATGTACCACCAGGGATAAGAACTCAACATTATAAAAATGTCAATTCTTGCTAAAAATTTATCTATACACCCAACAGAATCCAAACTCTTAGCAGGTTGTGTGCATGCATGTGTGTGTGTGTGTGTGTGTGTGTGTGTGTGTACGCGCACATGAATGATTTTAAATGTATATAGAAAGACTGTCATGAGAGCCAAGACAATTCTGAAGAACAACAAACTTGTAGGTTTACCTTGTCTGATAACAAGGCTGACTATAAAATTATAGTAATCAAAAAAGTATAGTATTGGTATAAAAGTTTTTAAAAAGATCAACAGAAAATATTCACAAATATTCAGTCACTTGATTTAAGATGACATTATAAAACAACAGAAAAAAGTCTTTTCAATAAATGTTAATAATTATGGCTAGAGTTGTGGCTCAGTGGTAGAGCACTTGCCTGGCATGGGTGAGGCCTTGGGTTCGATCCTCAGTACCACATATAAATAAATAAATAAATAAAAGATCTATTTACAGCTAAAAAATATTTTAAAAATCAAATAAATAAATGTCAATAATTACTGTAATATATATATATATATATAAATTTACTATTGACATATTCTTCCAATTACATCATCATGGATTCAATTCCAGATGGATTAAAAACTGTTATAGGCTGCCTGTAGTGATGCACACCTATAATCCCAGTGGCTCAGGCGATGTGGCAAGAGGATTACCAGTTCAAAGCCAGCCTCAGCAACAGCAAGGCGCTAAGCAACTCGGGGAGACCCTGTCTCTAAATAAAATACAAAATGGGGCTGGGGATGTAACTCAGTGGTCAAGTACCCCTGAGTTCAATCCACAGTATCCCCAAAAAACAAAAACTGTTATGGGCTGAATTATGTCCTCCACAAATTCCTATGTTGAAACTCGAATCCACAGTACTTTGAATATAACTTCATTTGGAGACAGAGCCTTTAAAATTGTGATTAAGTTAAAATGAAGCTGTTGGAATGGGTCCTCATCCAATACAAATGGTGTCCTTATAAGAAAAGACCATTGGATGCAGAGATGCCAGAAATTTGTGTATGCCCATTCCACATAAAGATACAGCAAGAAGGCAGTCATCTACAAGCCAGGGAGAGATCACAAAAGACATCAAATGAGTCAATACCTTAAACTTGGACTCCTGTCTCCAGATCTGTGAGAAAATAAATTTCTGCTATGTAAGCCCCTAAGTCTGTGATATTTTATGACAGTAGCCCTAACAAACTAATACAAAGACAAAAAAAAAAAAAAAGAAAAAGAAAAACCATTAAGTTTCTAAAAGATAACACCAAAAAAGTATCTTTATACCCTTAGGTAGACAAAAATTTCTTTCATCAGGAAACAAAACGCAGTTATCATAAATAAATAACCGACAAATTAGTTTATACTAATTAAGAATTTCTGCTTTCCAAGGCACATTTGAAATAAGGTAAGCCAGAGTGGAAGAAGATATTTGCAGTTCATATATCTAACAAAGAACTTGTATCTGAGATATAGAAAAACTCCTACATGAAAAAAAGGATAAAGACAATAATACCTTTAAAAAACATAAAAAAGACCTGAAAAGACAAATTCACAAAAAGAATATCAAAATGGCCAAAAAAATATATAAAAATGCACTCACTCTCATTAGGCAGAGAAATACAAATTCAATCAACAGTAAGAAAACACTATACACCTAATGGCCAAAATTAATATGATGGGTTAAGCACTAAAGTTGAGGAACAACAGAACTCTCATACTTTGCAAATAGAGCATTACTAATCTTAAATTTACATAGAAGTAGATACACTGAAAAACAGAAAGTTCCATGAGTGGCACATGCCTATAATCCCAGTGATTTAGTAGGCTGAAGCAGGAGGATTGCAAGTTCAAAGCCAGCAAATTATCAAGAACCTGTCTCAAAATAAAAAGGACTAAGGATGTGGTTCAATAGTAAAGCACCCCTAAGTTCAGTCCCCAGTATCAAAAAAGAAAGTCAGTACTATGACTCTAGCATAAATGTTATTTTCAGGGCTGGGGATGTGGCTCAAGCGGTAGCGCGCCCGCCTGGCATGCGTGCGGCACGGGTTCGATCCTCAGCACCACATACAAACAAAGATGTTGTGTCCACTGAAAACTAAAGGAAATAAATATTAAAAAAAATAAAAATAAATGTTATTTTCAAAAAATGTCTTACCTCTTTTTGAACAAGGCTAATTTTTTCAAGTAGTTCACATTTTTCTTTAATTAGTCCAGAAAGTTTTAGAGCAAGCTTTTTTTCTCTTCCTTTAAAAAAAAACAAAAAAATAAAGGTCAATATTATTATGAATGAATTATTTAATATAAGTTTTTAAATTATACTCAACAAATGATGGGATCTAAAATAGAAAAATTAGCTTACCCATGTAAAGCCGGCTTCTAACCTGAAACAAATTTTTAACAAAAATCACATTAAAACAAGCATACTTTCAAGTAAATCTAATTTATTTAATTTCTACTCCCAACTTAAAAATAACAGTTTTCTTGCCTTACTATAAACATGAGTTAGCCAAAAGAGTTCTACTTCCAATGAAAAAAAAAATGCTACATATTAAAGTCTCCCTAATTAAAGAAACCACAAACCAATTTTTTTTTTTTTTTCTTTTTGGAAAAAGCTTTTTCTCTCTTGAATAATGAGAAAGCAGCACTCTTAGGGCTGAGGTAACATAACCAAGTAGAAAAGACAAAAAGGAACTTAGGTCACCTACAGAACATGTATAGACATAAAATGAAAAGAGACAATTTAAAAGACAAGGTTTGGCAGAATGGATACAGATGAAGAAATTAGGGAATGAAACATCAGATTGAAGAACCTTCTCAAAAGGTAACCAAATCCCAAGACTGGGGTTATAGCTCAGTGATGGAGTGCTCACCTAACACATGTGAAGCACTGGGTTCAATCCTCAGTACCACATAAAGAATAAATAAATAAATAAAAAGGTATTCTGTCCACCTACAATTTAAAAAAAAGTAACAGAATCCCATAAAAAAATAGAAAAATGGAAGTTAAAAAATATGAAGTCAGGCCGGGCACAATGGTGCCTGCCCTATAATCCCAGCAGCTTGAGAGGCTGAGGCAGAAGAATTGAGAGTTCAAAACCAGCCTCAGCAACTTAGTGAGGCCCTAAGTAACTTAGTGAGCTACTGTCCCAAATAATAAAGAGAAAGGGCTGAGGATGTAGCTCAGTAGTAAATTGCCCCTGGGTTAAATCCCCAGTACCAGAAAAAAAAAAGAAAGACATTAAAACACATCTTGAAAGAAGTGTTCAAAGATGACAAAAATTATTTCTAGAAGACCCAGCAAAAAATATGTCAATTAACAGTAATCATATACTATAATATCTGTCATTTTCTTAATCATGGAAAAGAGGTGAATAAAAAGTTGAAAACAAAAAATGGGGAGAGAACAACCCACAATAAAAAATTAAAAAATAAATAAATAAATAAATGGGGAGAGAGAGAGAGAGAGAGAGAGAGAGAGAGATACTGCTTATAAATCCAAGATAAAAACATAGATTATATCAACATGATAAAGATTGGAAAGTAAAAAAGGACACCCTGGATACAAGAATGTGCTGAGGTTCTTGTCTTCCAGGCAGAAAGATCTACTTATCAAAGTGAAAAGAATTTAAAAGAAACATACAAAAAGTAGAACACATTAATAAATTAAAATGGAAGAAACTCCAAATTCATCCATAATCGATAATCATAATATGTGTACATAGACTACACTCAACAGTGAAAAAGAGGATTGCCAGATTAGATATTAATATATATATACAAAATATACATTAAATAGAGACCATGGAAAGGCTGAAAAATATGAGGATGAGAAAAGACATCAAGTATCACTCAAAGTTAGTATGGCTCTCTTAACATTGGATATAAGAGGTCTTAAAAGTATCATTAGAGTGATAGAAGGTCACTAGATACTGCCAGGTTTCAATTTACCAAGAAGATACAGTAATTCTAAACATGTATACACCTAACAAAATATCCTCAAAATATGCAAAACAAGAATGAACAGAAAAACAGAACGTGATAAATCCATCATAACAATGGAATGCAGTACACTTTTCTTCATTTTTGATTAATGTAGGAAACAAAGAAAAACAAAAAAATGTAATTCATGAACAATACAATCAATCAATTAACATTCACAATCTAATGTGTGGAAACAATGATGTGCATGCATCTACTTTCAACAATATTCAATGGAATAGAATGCATTAAAAATTCTCATATACATGAATTTTAATATGTGGAACCAGACATACAGAATCCCTAACCTAAAAAATTAACTCAAGACAGATCAAGGGCCAGGCGCAGTGGCGTATGCCTGTAATCCTAGTAGCTCAGAACACTGAGGCAGGAGGATTTCAAGTTCAAAGCTAGCCTCAGCCTCAGCAAAAGCAAGGTGCAAAGCAATTCAGTGAGATCCTAAGTAAAAATCACAAAATAGGGCTAGGGATTTGGCTCAGTGGCCAAGTGCCCCTGAGTTCAATCCCCGGTACCCCCCAAACAAACAAACAAACAAAAGATAGATCAAGGATTTCAGTGTTAAAAGCAAAACTTTAAAAGTGAGAATTTCTGTATATCATAAAAAAATTAAAAGAAAAGGAAAAGATATTTCATACTGGGACATTTGCAATACACATAATAAAGATAGCAACAAAAATATATAATGAAGGCTGTGGACGTGGCTCAGTAGTAGGGTGTCTGCCTGACATGCAAGAAGCCCTAGGTTCAATCCCTAGCACCACAAATAAGTAAATAAAGATACACAACAGTGATTCCTGCTTTGTTACAGGCACATGTGAGTAAATAACCAAAAACAAACTTAAAAAAAAAAAAGACGACAACTATATAATGAAATAGGAAAAAACAAACTACTCAAAAAAATCTTGGCAAAAGACAAAGATTTTCAAGAACAACAAATATATACAGCTAATAAATGTACTGGGAGAGATCGTGAGGAAATTCAAATCAAGGCCATGATAAGATCCATTTTATAGCCACTCAAATGATAAAAATCAAGAACTACCACAGTAAGTGTTGGACAGAACATGGATCAAATGGATCTGTAGGGTTTCTTATATAGCACTGGGAGAAGTATAAAGCAATACAGATAATATAGAAAAGAATTTGACATTACCTTTTAAAAGTAAAATTTCCATATGCTTTATAATCTAATAATCTCATACTTACATATATTCCCAAGAAAACTCTTACAAATATACAACAAGAGATGTAAATTAATAATAAACACACGGGGCTGGGGATGTGTCTCAAGTGGTCGCGCTCGCCTAGCATGCGTGCGGCCCGGGTTCGATTCTCAGCACCACATACAAAGATGTTGTGCCCGCCAATAACTAAAAAATAAATATTAAAATTCTCTCTTTCAAAAAAAAAAAATAATAATAATAATAATAAACACAGCAGTACTGTTTATAATAGAAAAAGCCTGGGAAATAACCCAAATGTCCAGGGCCATAAAAGTACAGATAAAACTATAATATATATATATATATATTTTTTTTTTTTTTTTAATATTTATTTTTTAGTTGTAGTTGTACACAATACCTTTTTTTATTTTTATGTGGTGCTGAGGGTCGAACCCAGGGCCTCACCCAGGGCCTCACCCATGCTAGGCAAGCGCTCTACCGTTAAGCCACAACCCCAGCCCAAAACTATAATATATTTTTTATAATGTGATATTCTACAGAAATAGTAAATAATAGTGAATCTTTTTTTTTTTTTGGTACTGGGGATGGAAACCAGGAGCACTTACCACTGAGCTACATCCCCAGCCCTTTGTATTTTGAGACAGGGTCTCACTAAGTTGCTGAGGCTGGCCTTGAACTTCAATCCTCCTGCCTCAGACTCCGGAGTTGCTGGGAATATAGGCATGCACCACTGCATGCAGCATGGTATGATGAATCTTAACATTCAAAATATGGATGTATCTTAACAACATAAGGTCAAAAACAAAGCTCAAAAGATGACATATGGCATGATATCAAGTAAAATTATAATCTATACTTTTAAAGGATATAATATGATGTCCCCAAAATTTTTAAAGGTGGGGAGTGAAATGAGGGAGGATTACCTAAATGTAAGTCACAATGTTTTGTTTTTGTTTTTGTTTTTGTTTTTTTAAGAGAGAGAGAGAGAGAAATTTTAATATTTATTTTTCAGTTTTCGGCGGACACAACATCTTTGTTTGTATGTGGTGTTGAGGATCGAACCCCGGGCCGCACGCATGCCAAGCAAGCACGCTACTGCTTGAGCCACATCCCCAGCCCGACAATGTTTTTTATTCCAAGTTAAGTGATACATTCACAGATGTTGGAGAAGGCGGGGAGAGAAAAAGAATAAATAAATAAAGGTAGGGGTTTAATATTAGTGTATAATACTTCTATAAAGAAATTCTTTAAAATTTTTATACATGAGGCTGGGGTTGTGGCTCAGAGGTAGAGCACTTGCCTAGCATGTGTGAGGCACTGGGTTTGATCCTCAGCACCAAATAAAGATAAAATAAAGGCATTGTGTCCACCTACAACTAAAAAAATAATTTTTTTTAAATAAACAAAATAAAATATTTATACAAAAAAAAGTTCCTCTGAATACATAGTTTCTGTTAGCCACATATTAACATGTGTTACCACCAAACTACAGCCTGTTTCCTTAAAAAAACAAATGTTTCTCATACCACTTGTTCAGACTCTAGTCAGAATGAACATTTTCTCTTAGTATATACTGCTTACTTACAGATTTAAAACTTCTCCACAAAAACAAGAAAATAGCTAAAAATCCAATAGCTGCACATATCACCAACTCCCACGGAAGGCCATAAGGATTAGGGCCTGGTCTCATATCTTCAGGCAATGCTTCCACAACCTTCAAGAAAAAAAAAAAAATTAAGTCCATAAACCTGCATTTTTGACAATAATTACTGATTACAAATATAGGTTCAAATGCATGTGTTCAACTCTATTAATATCCTTTTCACAAAATGGGCTCCCAGAGTAACACCAAACAGAAGATATCCAAAAACATTTTTCTGGCAACTTTCAACCATTATCACCCAAGTGATGAAGAAAAGCATCACAGTGAGATGCAAAGATTTTCAAACTGGAGGGCAACAGAAATGCCTCAGACCTTTCAAGGATGAGAAATAGCAGCTGGAAAGGCAAAGAAAGAAGTTGAATGACAGATTCAGATGTTCCTTCCCTCATTTCATCCAGCTTAGGTTTTACCTGGTGAATACGCTGGATTCCACAAACTGAACATGCAAGTTTAAAAAAGCACTTTATTTTCAGTAGCATCCAAAAAAATAAGATATTAGAACTAAATTCAACAAAAGAAGCTCACATTGAAAACTACAAAGCATTGTTGAAAGAAACTGAGATCTAAATAATGGAAAAATACCCTCTGTCTGTGGACTGGAAGACTTTATGTCAAAGACAGCAATACTTCCCAAAGTGATTTACAGATTCAAAGCAATCCCTATGTAAACTCCAACATCCTCTTTTTTGCAGAAATGGACCAGCTGATCATAAAATTCATTTAGCAATGCAAGAAACCCCAAACATCCAAAATAATACTGATAAAGAAAAATAATATTGGCAGACTCATACTTCCCTATTCCAAAAATGTATTACAAAACTATAATAATTAAGATGATGTCAGAAAAATTTTAAAAGACAATATAATAACATAACTATGTAATACATAGACCAAAGGAACAGAAATTAGAGTACAAAAATAAACCCTTAAATTCACAGCCAATTATTTTCAACAGCAATATCAAAACAAATCAATGTGGAAAGAACAGTTCTTTCAACTAATCATACTAGGATAAATCAATATTCAAACGCCAAGGAATGAATCTGGACTCAGACTTTATACATAAAAATTAATTCAAAATGGATCAAAGATCTTAATGTGAAAGCTAAAACTCTTCGAAGGAAGCATAGGTGTTAATCTTTGTGACTTGTTTTAAGCAATGGTTTCTTAGATATGACACCAAAACACAAGCAATCAAAGAAAAAATAAACAAGTTGAACTTAATCAAAATTTAAAATTTTAGTGCTTCAAAGAATACCATCAAGAAAAGACAATACACAGAATAAGAGAAAATATTTGCAAATCATGTATCTGAGAAGGGACTAGTACCTAAATAAATAAAGAACTCTTTCATGTATGTATTATATGTCAAAATACATTCTGCTGTCATGTATGACTAAAAAAGAATTTTAAAAAAATATATATTTAAAAAAGAACTCTTATGACTTAATAAAAACACAAATCATTTGTTTAAATAGACTAAAGACAGATATTTCTCTAAAGAAAATATATACAAATAGCCAATAAGCACATGTAAAGATGTTCAATGTCATTATTTATTAGGGAATGCAAATCAAAGCCACAAGATACCACTGTATACTCCCCAGAGTAGCTATTTAAACACACACACATAAAAATGTTAAGAGTACAGAAAATTGGAACTCAAACTGCTCATGGGGATGTAAAAAGATGTAGCCTCTGTGGAATACAGTTTAACAGTTGCTCAAAGTCAAATGTGCCATGCACATGTCTATAATCCCATCAACTCAGGAAGCTGAGGCAAGAGGATCACAAGTTCAAGCCAGCCTCAGTGATTTAGCAAGACTCTAAGCAACTTAGTGAGACTCTGTCTCAAGATAAAAAATAAAAAGGATGTAGCTCAATGGTAAATTGTCCCTGGGTTAAACCCCCAGTACCTCCCACTTCCTAAAAAATAATGCTTTAAAAAAACTAGAAAGAAAATTAAAATGAAAGCAATGTTGTGACTTCCTAACACCCAGGCCAGTGTGGTAAGAGTTGTGTCATTTAGCAAAAAAAAATCATATGGATGGCCAAGTGTGGTGGCACACACCTGTAATCCCAGTGACTTGGGAAGCTGAGGCAGGAGGATTTTGAGTTCAAAGCCAGCCTCTGCAAATTAGGGAGGCACTGAGCAACTTAGCAAGACCCTGTCTCAAAATAAAACATAAAAAGGGCTAGGGATGTGGCTCACTGGTTAAGTACCACTGAGTTCAATCCCTGGGGGGAAAAAAAAAGATGATCATCAGAGAAGAAAATCCTGCAGAACCTGACAGCCTCTCTCCATGTCTCTCTCCATTGGAGTCTTGTTTAAAAAAAAAAAAAAAAAAAGTATTGATTATTGTTGTTCTTAATGAAGAAAGAGAAATATGTACAATCTGAAATTATCTCTCCTCCACAACTTCCTTATAAACCCCATCTTAGTAAATGAGTTAAACTGCCATAGCCAAAAACCTAGGAGTCATTTTAGGTTTCTTCTCTCTTTCCATCTAATCAAATCTAATCAGTAACCATATAATCCATAACCATTTTAACTTTTAGCTTCTAAATATCTCCCCATTCAGTACCCTGTTCTCTTATCCCTACCATTGTCACTTCTTCCTTAAAGCCTGTTTTGAGTTTTGTTTCACTGACATCTAACCTACATGCTACTATCAGGAAGCTATGTAAAGTCGAAACACTGAAAAGCCCTCAACAGCTCTCCAGCACCTTACAGTAGCACTTGGAACCTACTTATTTCCAGTAAGCATCATTGCACATCATGCCCTGAGTCCACTTTATACTCTAAGTAATACAGTCCTACTTCTCTGCACACACCTGGCTGTTTTATGCCTCCTCTACTTTAACTATCTGCACAGCCTGGAAAGACTTTACTAACCAATTAAGAAAATGTTATCTTTCGCACCCCTCACTTTGTATGTACGCTTCAGTAAGCACTTCATCAGTTTCTACTTTGGACTAATTTTTTTGTCTTCTCTCCTTTAACAGACAGCATGTTGCTAAGGACCAGAAGTATGTATTAGCCCATTTAGAACCTCCATACAGCTGACCTTGTCATTCATGAGTGTATGCTAAATACACTAAGGCTGAATAAATGAACGAAAAGCATGGCAACAATACTTTTAATTCACATAGGAAGAAAACAATCATAATTGCCTCAAGATTTTAAAAAGTCTTTTTTAAGGGGCTGGGGTTGTGGCTCAGGGTTGAGCACTTGCCTAGCACATGTGAGGCCCTAGGTTCGATCCTCAGCATCACATAAAAATAAAGGTATTGTGTCCAACTACAACTAATATATATATATATATATATATATATATATATATATATATATATATATATATTAAAGTCTTTTTAAAAACGTAATGCAGTTTTTTTGAAACAGAGCGACATAAATGCTCCTAAACATGACAACAAAAACACTTACGGACACTTAAGGAGAAAAACCTGATTACAAAGTGAACCTGAAAAAAAGTAAATTTTAACTGAGAATTTACTATGCTTAGACCTTTTACGTTAAGACACAGACAAGCAAAGAACAATCTCGCTTTATGGCAAAGCACCTCAAATGGGCATTCTATATTGAAAGACCGCAGAATCAGAATCCCAACTCCCGCGCAAGACAACGAGAAGTTTCATCACTAAATATAAAACTCATTTCAGAGGATCGTTCCCCAAGGTTCTCACAGTCGGAAGAATCACGTGTCAGTAATCCCTATTCAAAACAAATAACAAAACAGAACAGCTAATTCATTTGGGGAGTAGGGGTTAACGGTAACTACCCCTTTGCAAAGTCCAGCAGGGCGAATGCGTTCGTCACCTTCCTGATCTCCAGGTCCCCTGCTACTATACAAAACCCTTCCAAGCACCCTGACCCGACTACCGCCGGAGGCAGGATAGATCTGGCCTCAGAACCCCAGACAAGCGAGGCGCCAACCCCAACGCCAAAGTCAGGGGCTGCGCTCCCCGGCGGCCCCGCTATGCCAGGGCCACGTAACCACGATCGCGCCCACTCACCCTGCGTACTTCTTCTAGGACCAGCCTCCAGTACCACTGAGGGGCAGCCCTGGGCCCCTCCATCACGCCAACGTTGCTTTGGCTGTTGCTGCCGCAACGACGGCCTGCCCAGCCACGCCAAAAGAGGCGGCGGACACTCGGCGTTCGGTCGGGAACCCGAACCTGCACCCGGCGACGGAGCAGACCACTGCGAGCCGGCTGCGGGGGAAGCCGCGGGCACGGGATCCAGGCCTCTTGCGCTCACGCTGCCTGCGGGGGTAGCCTGGTCCCCTTCGCTAAGCCGTGCATTCTGAAACAGAGCAGGTTCAAGCCCCTCCCACTCCAGCCCACGGCGCCTCCTCGACATGCCACCCACCCCTCAGTTTGGTTTCGGCCAGGCTGCGGCGGAGAGGCGGGGAGGCGCGGACCGCGGTAAACTTCCCCTTCTTCCTCGCGCGATGTTGGTAGACGTGTCCTGGTAGTTAGCTCTTAAAGGGACCGGCGCTCTACCTGGGGAAGGCAAGAGCCTTGGAAGTCAAGGGATCTGGGATTCGATCTCAGGCTCTGCGCTGGGGTGCAGGCCGCACAGGCCTGAAGACCAGGGCTGTGGCAAGGCTCTGGCTTCAGTTGCTGTGGCGGCAACTTCTCTCAGAGGCTTTTGGCGCAGCCCGGCGTGAGCGCGGCGCGCCCCCTCGACCCAGGGTCCGGGGCCAACCCCAGCCCTCTCCTCCACTAGAGCCATCTGCACCCCACACAAGCCCTTAAGGCGTCGTACCCCGGGGGACCCAGCTGGCCCAAGGAAACCTGCCGCCTCCTGCATTCCTGTCAGAAAATGGCCTGCAGTACTCGGCCAGGGTGCATTGCCAACCGTGTCTGGACTTTGGACTTTGGGCAGGAAAGCGTCTCGGGTCAGCAGTGGTCTGATCTGGGTTTAACCTCTCCTACACAAGAAAACATCTATAGGCTCTCCTTTGCCCTATGGAGGATGCCAGGGGTTTGTCACTTCTCTCAGTGATCTAGGCGCTGGCAGATGTATCTGACTAAATCCAACCCGTGTAGACTTTGGCCCAAGACATGTTGTTTTCATCTGAGTAGAAGAGCTAAAAGTAGCAACTTGCCCTCTAAATTTAGGATCCTATTTTTAGGGAGGTTGAATAAAGTGCCCAGAGATGGATTTGTTTGTAGTAGGCAATTTAGGTTAATAGGTGTAAATAATACATAGGTCTAATACATATGGAGACCTAACATAGGTCTCCATACCAGTATCATCTCATCAAATTCTGCCTAACTCAAGTCTGCAGGGAAGCAACTGAAAAAGGAGCAGATACTTCTACCTGAACAAATCTCCCAAGAAAACACAATAGATGAACAAAATCTTAGAACCTTAGTAAAATTTCCCAGTGTAAACTCTTGTAGAAATTTTTTAAAAAGTCAAAGTTAACTGAATGTGATTTTCAAGAACTAAAATGTGGCCTAGTTTTCCAGAACTCAAATTGCTCTTTCCTTTCCCACATCATCCTGGGGAGTTTCAAGAACTTCTAGTATCAGAGAGTAGCAGAAATTGCTTAATAATTATTTTTAAGGTGTTACAAACCTTCCATACATGTTGTGTAGTGTGTATGGAAATTAAATTATGTGAGTAGCTTGTCAGAACAGAAACATCATATAAATTTATCTTCAGAATTTCAAAGACTCTTAGAACAATGTATTTCTCAATTAGAACATTGTATTACTCCATTAAAATTCTTTAATGAGTCTGGACATTTTCAGAGGCTCCAGAACATTTCCAACTTTAAGGACTTATAAATAATAATAATCCCTTTGTGCTCCCTAAATTAGTCTGTGCCCATTTCCAATTTTCAATAATTAACCATTCCAAATAGTAAAAACAGACTAGGGACAAAAGAGTAAGTAAAATTCTAAAAAATAGAAAAAAAAATCTAATCTTCTTCCATACCAAAAACACGTAAATCTTAGCAAACTCAATACAGAATTCCAAACCCAATTTCTTTTCTGTATGTTTAACTTACCTCTTCCTCCAGATCATTCAATTCCATTCCTTAAATGGCTCATGTTAAGATAACCTTAGATGTAAATAAAGTTCTTCTAAGCACCTCATATCCTGGAGAAAGATTTCAGATTCTAATACATCCTGTACCCTTCTGTTTCCACACTGACCGATCCTGTTTTGACACTTGTGTGGTAAAGGGGTGCTATAGGTGGAGTTGTGACTACCAACCTATAATTCAATTTAATGGACCTCACAGCATATACTTTTTTTTCTTAAATATCACACATATTATTACCATCTTAAAACCTACAATTTGAAAGAAAAATTCTAATTTTACTAAGAACTAAATTCTATAGTCTATTTATGAAGGGTATATATTTTCTATCATGTAAAAGATATTCAAAAATTGTTCTCCATAAGTAGCTATGGGCTTATATATGACCTGCATTAAAGGAAATGGGCAACAAATATTTAATGTGCGTAACACCTACTAGGAAGTATCCAAAACCACTGGTAACTTCCATTCCCCTGATGAGGGGCCCTGACAATGGCTGTAAGTGCTAGTTACTCCCTCTTAATTAAACAGGCAGTGTCACAGGACATAAGATCTAGGCCTTTGGAAGAAAATCAAATAAAATTTTTGATCCACCTTGTCGTTCTCTGTACTAGTGATGTAAGAGTTTTTCTAAGAAGAGTGAATCAGAAGCTACCTGTTGAACAAGAGCTGGGTCATTTCCATTGTTTCTTTTAACTATAAATCTAGATTGTTATTTAGGAGTACATAAATGTTAGAACTCTCATAGGTTCCTCATTTATAAAATAAAGGTAAAAAGTAGTGTTTATTGCTATTACCTGAACAATACAAAGAAAGTATGTTCTATACAAAATCTACCTGAAACTACCAGCAAATTAAAACAATTGCGTAAACATTTAGGCAAGAAGAAAAGAACCCTTTCACTTAAATTTAACTGTAAAATAACTCAAATTTTCCACTTATTGCAGCTATTCAAATCTATATTATGGTTGCTTAATAGATGCATTCAGATTTTTAGATTTCTAGATCTGACAGGAACTCTTCAGTAGATTTAGTGTAAAGATTATAAATTTAGGGCTGGGAATGTGGCTCAAGCCTTAGCGCACTCGCCTGGCATGCATGCGGCCTGGGTTGGATCCTCAGCACCACAAACTGTCGAAGATGTTGTGTCCGCCGAGAACAAAAAAATAGATATTAAAAAAAAAAAAATCTCTCTCTCTTAAAAAAATATTGAAAAAAAGAAAAAAAAAGATTATAAACTTAAAGCCATATGGAAGCCAAACAGTTGAAATAAATGTAGGAAGAGTACATATCTACATAAGTAAGCAGTACTGCTTGAGCTTTATTGCTGTATTAAGAACAGGCCACGGTATAAAAATGTGGCTAGTGAGCCAAATACAATTCACAGAATATTTAGTCTGACTTGTATGGTATTTTCTTTCTTCAAATATTTGCCAGCATTACAAATTGGGATTTAAAAAATAAAAAACAGGGGCTGGGATTGTGGCTCACCGATAGAGCACTTGCCTAGCATGGGCAGGACCCCGGGCTGAGGATATAGCTAGGTGATAAGGCATTCCTGAGTCCAGTCCCCAGTGTATTGGAGAGGGATTGGTGGATAGTGGGAGCCATGTTCTCTCTCACTTCTGAACTTTTAAAAATACTCCTTCTCAGCTGGGTGTGGTGGTGAAGCCAGATTTAAAGTTAGGTAGTCAGTGTAGTTAGGTAAATCGGGTCTAATATTGAGTGAAATCTAAAATGGAGACCATGCGGAGAATGACTCAAGGAAAACACAGGACAACTCATGGAATGTTAATGAAGTCCCGAAAAGGCCCTAGGCCAAAGTCCACCTCAAAGAAATGTTAATGAACAGCCCCCAGCAAAAAGGTGCTGACTCAGAAGTCCTTCCTGACCAGATTACTTCTTTGGCCCACCTGTGTCCCACCCCTCGGGCCTTCCAACCTACATTCTACATTCCATCACCAAAACTATAAAAAGGGGAAACAACCGCACTTCCACGGATTCCACCTCTTGGGTCCCCTTCTTCCTCCGGGAGAAGTCTTTTCTGCTGTCCTTTAATAAACTTCTAATTTCTACTCTGACCTTGCCTCAGCGTGCTTCTTTGGTGTTATTCTTCAACATTGGGGAAGCAAGGACTTGTCACCAGTCAACAGCGGTAACAGTGGCACATGCCTGTAATCCCCAGCGGCTCCAGAGGCTGAGGCACGAAGATTGTGAGTTCAAAGCTGGCCCCAACAAAAAGTGAGGCACTAAGCAATTCATTGAGAATAGACTCTAAATAAAATTTAAAATAGGGCTAGGGATGTAGCTCAGTAGTCCGGTGCCCCTGAGTTCAATCCTAGATATCCCCACTCCCCAAATAATACTCCTTTCTCAACCTAGAATGCCCATCTTTTCAAATTTGGCTAACTCTACTCTTCATTCAAGATCAGCTCAAATGATCTATTTTGAGATACCTTCCTAGTCTCCTCCTTCCTACCTTCTCTACCTACTAATCCCTATCAATCTACTAGGTAGGTAGGTAGGTAGATAATTAGATAGCACACTATGGCTATTACAACACTGTATTATTGCTTTCCTTACCTGTGTCCTCTAACTAGAATGAATTCTTTGAACACAACTACTGTTAAATTTCTTCTTATAAATGAGATGATAAAAATGCTTCCTAAATTATATACAATACTAAGATTTGTAATAAATAAAAAAAGGGAACAGAATTTGAGATATTAGTTACAGGTTGGTGAAATTTTAAGATATTAGTTGCTTTTATACTCTCATTTTATAACATGTGGAGGTCACAACTATCATTTGGATAATAATAATGTGCTTAAAATTATTTTTAGTTAGTACTGTTTCTGATTTAACTCATTTAGTGTAATTTCCCATAATTTGAAAAAAAGAAAGGGAGGAAAAAAAGTCAAGATCAGCAAAGCTTAAGAAATGTTTTTTAAAAATCCTTAATAGCATCTTTGCAACAAAACCGTTAAATAAAGAGGACTCTTACATGTAATATTTTATGGAAAAATAGACATTATAAAGTTTATATAAGAAAGATTCACTAAAACATATTTCAAATTGAAACTAAAGAAACAGTTCAAAATATTAACAAAATATAAAGCTGGTTCTTTGAAAAAATAAATAAAGTTGACAAACCTTTAGCCACTCTAATGAAAAGAAGGAGAGATAAAATTCAAATTACTAAAATTTGTGATGAAAAAGGAAATATCACAACAGACATGATTGAAATACAGAAGACAGAAACTATTTTGAAAATTTATACCCAGTAAAATAGAAAACCTCGAAGACACTGACAAATTTCTAAAGGCATATGATCAACCCAAACTGAATCAAGAGGATATACGCAATTTAAACAGATCAATTTCAAGCAAAGAAATAGAAGATGCCATCAAAAGCCTACCAACCAAGAAAAGCCCAGGACCAGAAGGATTCATAGCTGAGTTCTATAAGACCTACAAGGAAGAACTAATACCAATACTCTTCAAATTATTCCGTGAAATAGAAAAGGAAGGAACACTTCCAAACTCATTCTACGAAGCCAGTATCATCCTGATACTGAAACCTGGCAGAGACACATCAAGGAAAGAAAATTTCAGACCAATATCCCTGATGAATATTGACACAAAAAATATCAATAAAATTCTGGCAAATTGCATACAAAAACATATTTTAAAAAATAGTGCACTATGATCAAGTGGGGTTCATTCCAGAGATGCAAGTTTGGTTCAATATAAGGAAATCAATAGATGTAATTCATCACATCAGTAGACTTAAAGATAAGAATCAAATGATTATATCAATTGATGCAGAGAAAGCATTTGACAAAATATAGCACCTTTTCATGTGCAAAACACTAGAAAAACTAGGGATAGTAGGAACATACCTCAACATTGTAAAAGGTATCTATGCTAAACCCAAGGCCAACATCATTCTAAATGAAGAAAAATTGGAAGCATTCCCTCTAAAAACTGAAACAATACAGGAAATCCTCTTTCACCACTTCAATTCAACATAATCCTTGAAACTCTAGACAGAGCAATTAAACAGATGAAGGATATTAAAGGGATACAAATGGGGAAAGAAGAACTCAAACTATCATTATTTGCTGACAACACGATTCTATACTTAGAGGATCCAAAAAACTCCACCAGAAATCTTCTAAAATTAATGAATTCAGCAAAGTAGGCAGGATATAAAATCAATACCTATAAATCAAATGCATTTCTATACATTTGTGGATGAATCCTCTGAAAGAAAAATCCTCTGAAAACTACCCCATTCACAATAGCCTTAAAAAAAAAATTAGGGGCTGGGATTATGGCTCAGTGGTAGAGTGCTTGCCTCACATGTGTGAGGCTCTGGGGTCAATTCTCAGCACCACATGTAAATAAATGAATAAAATAAAGGTCCATCAACACTAAAAATTTTTTTAAAAATTGGGGAATCAACTTAACAAAAAAGGTGAAAGACCTCTATAATGAAAACTGCAGAACACTAAAGAAAGATTTTGAAGAAGACCTTAGAAATGGAAAAATCTCCCATGCTCTTGGATAGGTAAAATTAATATTATCAAAATGGCCATACTACCCAAAGTGCTATACAGATTCAATGTGATTCCAATTAAAATCCCAATGTCATTCCTTATAGAAATAGAAAAAGCAATCATGAAATTCATTTGGAAAAATAAGAGACCCAGAATAGACAAAGCAATCCTTAGCAAGAAGAGTGAAGCAGGAGGCATCATAATACCAGACCTTAAACTATACTACAAAGCTATAGTAACAAAATGGCATGGTATTGGCACCAAAATAGACATGTAGACCAATGGTACATAATAGAAGACACAGAGTCATACCCACATAAATACAGATATCTCCATATCTCATACTAGATAAAGGCACCAAAAAATGTTAATCCCAAAAGAAATGTTAATGAACAGCTGCAGCAGATTTGAAGATAGCCCATTCCAAAGAAGTGTTAATGAGGGGCTGGGGATGTGGCTCATGCAGTAGCACTCTTGCCTGGCATGCATAAGTAAACTGGAGGCTACAAAAGAGATTCTTAGGCAGGAATGCCTGATAACTATCAAAAGGAACTGCCAGAGTAGAGCTATTTCTAACCTACACTGGTAGGCTTAGTGTTTGCTAGAATGGTTATCCAGCCCTAAGTAACAGAATTAAAGATTTCTCTATTAGACATAGAGGTCATACTAGTAAAAGAATTTTGCAAGATCAGATGACATTAAATTATTAAACTGTATCTCAAGGGGAAGGACATCTGTAACCCTAAAAGTTAAATGTTGTGTTTACATCCCTGACAATTCTGGCAATGTGACAAATATCCTTAAAGATTGACATGCTCAGATAGAAGCCATGTCCTCACCAACTTTGTCATGGGAACAATATCTTAGCTCCTGATTCTCTGGTACTGTTATGCTCGAATTCGGGACCCCAAAAAGACCACCAGAGACCAAGATCAATGTAAGCAGCAAAGAGGTGTTTATTGCGAGCTAGCTCGGTCCTCCGCATGCACACACAGCAACTGTTGACACTAAGAGGCCCTGAGCCCAGGGTTTGCAGCAGTTTTATTCATTCTTTGGAGAAGGCAGGGACTTCACATACATCATAGCATCTCTTAGCAAATCATCACACACCACAGGAAAATCAAATAACAACTCTAAAACATGATTAGCACATTCACTGGTGGGAACAAGTTGGGTAGGGGTGATTGGTCAGTACAAAAGGGGTATTCATTTGAATTGATTGTTTAAGCCAAGAGGGGTGTACAGTGATGCACTATATGGTTTCCCAACATGTTATCAATCACCATAAACTACTGGGAGGGTCATCTGGCATCCCAGGTATTTCCCTGTCTCATGCTGATTGGTGGCTGCTAGAGGGTTGCTATGGATCCCCACCTAGCCTGACTGAGTCAGGGACACCTGGCACAGCAGATCTCTCCTGTTATTTGTAGATAAACAACTTAGCAGGGTGGGAATGTGCCTAGGAGTGCTCTGTGGGTCTTTCCAAGGACAAAGGTGATGTCCCTTCCATGGACAGGCTTTGCTTTGAGGCAGAGGCTGGTTTTTCATTACTAGAAATGTTGAACATTTTTTCATATATTTGTTGATAGAATGCATATCTTCTTCTGATAAGTTTCTATTCAGCTCCTTAACCCATTTATTGATTTGGTTGTTTTTTTTTTTTGGTGTTAAGTTTTTTGGATTCTTTATATATCATGGAGATTAGTGTTCTATGTGACTTGTGTGTGGCAAAAATTTGCTCCCCAAATGTAGGCTGTGTTTTTTTGTTGTTGTTGTTTTGTTTTTTGCTGAGAAGAATCTTTTTAGTTTGAGTACATCCCATTTATCAATTCTTGATTTTTTTTCTTGTGCTTTAGGAGTCTTGTTAAGGGAGTTGGGGCCTAATCTGACGTGATGAAGATTTGGGCCTACTTTTTCCTATATTAGGTGCAGGGTCTCCTAGGTCCTTGATCCACTTTGAGTTGAGTTTTGTGCATGGTGATGTTACCACTGTTGCTTCCCTAGTATTGAAGTATAACACCAGAGAAGCACGCCGAGGCAAGTTTAGAGTGGAAATAGAAGTTTATTAAAGGATAGCAGAAAAGACTTCTCCAGGAGGAAGAAGGGGACCCAAGAGGTTGAATCCATGGAAATGCAGTTGTTTCCTGTTGTTTCCCCTTTTTATAGTTCTTTTAGTGGTGGAATGTAGGTGGGAAGGCCCGAGGGGTGGGAAACAGGTGGGTCAAAGAAGTAATCTGGGCAGGAAGGACTTCATTAACACTTCTTTGGGATAGTCTATCTTCAAATCTGCTGGGGCTGTTCATTAACATTTCTTTGGGATGGACTTTGGGCCTAGGGCTTTTCTCCGGACTTCATTAACATTTCAAGAGTTGTCCTGCATTTCTCAGCAATTCATTCTCAGCATGCCCTCCAGGTACATTCCCACCCTGCTAAGTTGTTTATCTACAAATAACAGGAGAGATCTGCTGTGCCAGGTGTCCCTGACTCAGTCAGGCTAGGTGGGGATCCATAGCAACCCCCTAGCAGCCACCAATCAGCATGAGACAGGGAAATACCTGGGATGCCAGATGACCCTTCCAGTAGTTTATGGTGGTTGATAACGTGTTGGGAAACCATGTAGTTCAGCATGTACACCCCTCTTGGCTTAAACCAATCAGTTCAAATAAATCCCCCTCTTGTAGTAACCAATCACCTCTACCCAACTTGTTCCCACTAGTGAATGTGCTAATCATGTTTTAGAGTTGTTATTTGATTTTCCCGCGGTGTGTGATGATTTGCTAAGAGATGCTATGATGTATGTGAAGTCCCTGCCTTCCCCAAAGAGTGTATAAAACTGCTGTAAACCCTGGGCTCGGGCTTCTCAGCGTCACCAGTTGCTGTGTGTGCACGCAGAGGACCAAGCTAGCTCTCAATAAACACCTCTTTGCTGTTTACATCGATCTTGGTCTCTGGTGGTCTTTTGGGGGGTCCCGAATTCGAGCATAACAGTAATTAGAGAAATGCAAATCAAAACTACTCTAAGATTTCATCTCACACCAATCAGAATGGCAGTTATCAAGAATACAGACAACAATAAATGTTGGTGAGGATGTGAGGGAAAGGCATACTCATACATTGCTGGTTGGACTGCAAATTGGTGCAACCACTCTGGAAAGCAGCATGGAGATTCCATAGAAAACTTGGAATGGAACCACCATTTGACCCAGCTATACCACTCCTTGGTCTATATCCAAAGGACTTAAAATCACCATACTATAGTAACACAGCCACATTAATGTTCATAACAACTCAATTTACCATAGCTAAACTGTGGAAGCAACCTAAATGCCCTTCAATAGATGAATGGATAAACAAACTGTGAGAAAGATAGATAGATAGATAGATAGATAGATAGATAGATAGATAGATAGATAGATCTATATATATATATATATATATATATATATATATATATATATATATATATATATATATATAAAGGATAAAAGAAACTGAAGTTAAAGACCAGGCATTGTAAAGCTTCTAAGCTGCAAAGCCTGAGTTAAAATGTAAAAGACCAGGTATTGTTAAGTTCCTATGCTACACTCAAAACCTGAAATTCCTGTAGCTGTTAGGACAATTCACGGGACTGCCCAGTAGATATTCCCCCTGACCATTTAGTTGTTAAATAACCTGGGCCCTGTGCAGTTTGGCACGTAGGCATTCAGGGCCCAAACCAATCAGTTTGAATATAACCCCCTTCTTAGGACTGACCTATCACCCCCACCCGACCTGTTCCTGCCAATGGATGTACTAATCATGTTTAAGAATTGTTGTTTGATTCTCCCGCGGTGTATGGTGATTTGTTAAAGGAGACTGTGATGTATGTAAAGTCCCTGCCTTCCCTAAAAAGAGTGTACTTAAACACTGCTCAACCCCTGCTCAGGGCTCTGGGCTGCTCTCCCTCCTTGAGTGAGCACAGAGCCCCAGCATGCTGGATCTGCAATAAACCCCCTTTTGCTGTTGCATGAGTCAGTCTCTTGGTGGTCTCTTCCTCCGCGTTCACCGGTCCCTTACAATATATGTATGTATGTACACACATATGCATACACACAAAGGAATATTACTCAGCATTAAAACAATCAAATAATTATGGTATTTGCAGGTAAATGGATGGAGTTGGAGAATATCATGCTAAATGAAGTAAATCAATCCCAACAACCAAAGGTCAAATGTTCTCTCTGATAAGTAGATGCTGATACAGAATGGGAGGAGGACATGGGAAGAATGGAGGAACTTTGGGCAAAGGAGAGAGAGGGAAGGGATGGAACATGGGGGCAGGAAAGATGGTGGAATGAGATGGACATCATTTCCCTAGGTACATGTGTGACTGGACTTATGCTGTGACACTACAATGTGTACAACCAGAGAAATGAAGAGTTTTGCTGCAATTGTGTATAATAAATCAAAATGCATTCTGCTGTCATTTTTACCTAATTAAAATAATTTTAAAAAAGAAAGATTGAAAAAACATTTTGAAGCTGCTCTAATATTTAGTAAAATAGTAAATTATTTTGAAAGATTTAAAAGGCCAACTTACCCTTTCTGTAAGAATTATAACCAGTGAAAGTGCAGAATTCATGAACTCATAAACATTAATTTGAAATATGTATTTCAGAATCTGAAACTCAGTAGCATTTTCTGTGGAGTTATAAATAAATATATTAATATTTGACATATAACTGCTGATCCTAATTTGTTCCTTAACTGAGAAATTAGAAAACAATAACCTGTTTCTTACCATTTAGAGGAATGTAATTTTGAGAAGACAAAGAGCTATCAGTTAAAACCATCTGGCTGTTTAACAGGGGATTTTCCATGGATCTGTCTATTTCCACCTGAGCAGATCCTTCAAAGTCCACTGATGGTTTTGATTTTTCATCATTTTTGGATGAGGTTTCAAAAAATACTTCTTCATGAATTTTCATAGGTAACTTTATTTGAGCGATCATATCTGCAAACAAATACAAAGAAATGTCTTTTTAGAAATACCTACATTGTTGTGGGCTTCCCTTTTATTTTCTAGGAGGTCATTCTTTGAACCTTTGTGATCATTGTGACAATTTGTTTGATAAATAATGCATTAAAACATAAATTTGTAGTCTGTATATTAATGCCTGTTGCTGATGTAACAAACTATCACAAACTTGGTGGCTTAAGTAATACAAATTTTCTCTCTCAGAGTACAAAAGGTCAGAAGGTATTGGCAGGGCTGCATTCTTCCAGAAGCTCTAAAAGAGAATCATTTTCCTTGTGTTTTCTGTCTTCTAGATGCCTCCAGCATTCCTTTGTTCACAGCACCATTCACTTTCAAAGCCAGCAGAATCCATCCTCTAACCTGTCTCTCTTATTTTGACCCTCCTGCCTC
Source organism: Marmota flaviventris (assembly GCF_047511675.1). Classification (NCBI taxonomy): domain Eukaryota; kingdom Metazoa; phylum Chordata; class Mammalia; order Rodentia; family Sciuridae; genus Marmota; species Marmota flaviventris. Next base: position 51,115,881 of record NC_092499.1, on the reverse strand, counting down.
ATTCTTGTGATTATTTTGGGCCCATAAAATATAATCTCTCCATCCCAGATCCTTAGGCACATCTCCAAAGTCACAGTGCCCAGAGGTTAAAACTTTGACACATTTGAGAAACTTTGACACATTTGAGGCACCTTTATTCAATCTACTGTACAGCCTTTCCTTTATTCCTTGTGTCCAAGGAAGAATCACAAAAACTGTATGCAATTCTATTTCTACATTGCCTTTAATCCTAAAAAGTATGTTAAAAAAAAAACCTAAAACTAACATAACTGTCAACACTCTGTGGAACCATATAAGCTTATGGTTAAGAATAAGATAATACATAGTCCCCTTAGGATTTCATTCCTGTTAGATACATTTATCATCCAAGAAGGTATAATATCTAGATACCATTGCAAAAATACATATTTCTGCCTTTCAAGAAAATCAATGAGAAATATTTTTTCTTATTTTAGCTGTTAAAGAATCAAAATGACCAAAATTATTTATAGTATCTACAGCTACTTTATGTTGACACTCAACTTTTTCTTTTTGGTGGGGAGTACTTGAGATTTAACCCAGGGGCCCTTTACCACTGAGCTATATTCAACCCTTTTTATTTTTTATTTTGAGGCAGGATCTCACTAAATTGCTTAGGGCCTTGCTAAATTGTTGAGGCTAATTTGAAACTTGTGATCATCCTACCTTAGCTTCCCAAATTGCTGGGATTATAGGCATATGCCAACATACCCAGGTTTTTAACAGCTTTTTAAATCCCACAATCAAATATATCTCCTATTTTTTGTTTGTTTCTTTGTTTTTACAAAAAGCAGGTAAATCTGCACTATTAGATAAAAATCCATGTTATCCAAATGATAAAATAATTATTACTTAAGGGAAAATACTGCAATTAAACAATGCTTATACAGGATTAAATAAAATAATCCTGACTTTTATGCTTTTATGCTACAAATTACATCTTTAAATGAACTATAATATGCCTGAATTCAACTTTAGAATACTTATTCATATCTCTCAACCTTCATTTAAAAAGTATTACCTTTCCCAAAATCACTTTTAAAATTTCAAATTTGACCCATCTCTAGATCAAAAGTTGCCATGTTTGTAATATTGTATCATATAATTTTGTCTATGTCAGTTCAAAATAACCATCAATTTACTTTTTAAAAGTTCAATTTGACCTGATGCTGTGTTTGTGGCACACACCTATAATCCCAGCAACTTGGAAGGGTGAGGCAGAAATATTACAAGTTTTAGATGAGCCTGGGCAACTTAGTGAGCTCCTGTCTCAAAATAAAATCTAAAAAGGGATGAGGGGTAACACCATGGTAAATGTTCCCAGGTTCAATCCCCACTGCTGCAAAATTGAATTAAAAAAAGAAAAAAAAAGGAAAGAAAAGATAATCCATTAAATTTTCAAATGTAGTTTAATCTGATCACTTGATTGAATTGAGTATAATGAAACAAGTTGTGTATGGGTTTCAGTTCTAATAGCCCTATTCGAAGTATAGATTTCAAGTGATCTGTGAAATCTACTTCTCAGTTACTTTGACTTTTTAAGACAAGGATTAAAAAAAGAAGTATCAGTATAGGCTTGAAAGCAACATTAAGTAGTAAATGAATATTCCATATCTAATTCTGGTCTTTGAGTTAACAAATATATATATATATATATATATATATATATATATATATATATATATATAACATATATATATTTATATATATATATATATATATATATATATAACATATATATATTTATATATATATATATATATTTGAGTTAACAAATATATATATATATATATAAAAATATATATAATATATATATATATTTATATATATATAAATATATATAACAAATATATATATAACTACTATATATATGTATACATATAGTAGTTGGACAGAATACCTTTATTTACTTATTCATTTTTATGTAGTGCTGAGGATGGAACCCAGGGTGCTAGGTGCTAGGCAAGCACTCTACCACTGAGCCACAACCTCAGCCCTCCCTTAATAATTCTTAACAATACTTTGATGCTGTCACTTATTTAGCATTGTTTAATAAAAGATGAAAGTCCCAAATGAAGAAACACATATCAGTCATTTAATAATATCACCTGTGGAAGTTAGCAGTAAAGAACAATTAAGCCAATACTTTTATTTGTTTGATTTATGTTTTGACTTTGTTGTTGTTTATGGTGCTAGGTATTGAACCTAGGGTCTCCTGAGGGCTCCTAGTTGTATCACTGAACCACAACCCCAACCCTTTTCTTCCTCTTTTTTTTTTTTTTTTTGAGATGGAAGCTTGTTAAATTGCTGAGGCTGGCCTTGAATTTACAATCCTCCTGCCTTTGCCTCTGGAGTAGCTAGAATGATAGACATGTGCCATTGTTATGGTTTGGATGTGAGGTGTCCCCCAAAAGCTCACATGTGAGATAATACAAGAAGGTTCAGAGTAGAAATTATTGGGTTGTAAGAGTCTGATTTAATCCTCTGATAGGAATTAACTGAATGGTAACCGAGGTGATAGCATGTGGCTATGGGGTATATATTTTGTATCTTGAGAGTGGAGACTCTCTGCTTCCTGATGAAATAAGCTGCTTCCCTCTGCCACTCTCTCCCACCATGATGTTCAGCCTCTAGGAATGGAGCCGTCTTTCCAAGGACTAAGACCTCTGAAACTACAAGCCCTCAAATAAACTTTTGTCCTCTATAATTGTGCTGGTCAGGTCCTTTAGTCATAGCAGCAAAAAGCTGACTAAAACAGCCACCATGCCTGGCTCAAACCCAGGGCATTTTGTTTTGTTTTGTTTGAGTGGGCATCTTGCTCTGTTCAGGCTGGTCTCAAACTCCTGGACTTAAGGCACCCTCTTACCTCAGCCTGGAAAATGCTATGACTGCAGCAACCAAAGTCGGGAGTCTGAATATCCTAAAATTGTTGTAAATACAGGGATCAAAATAGCGATCTTCAACAATACTTAAAGACTTTAGGAAGCTGGGTGCAGTGGCGTTCACCTATAATCCCAGGGACTCAGGAGGCTGAGGCCAGAGGATTACAAAATGAAACCCAGCCTCTTCAATTTAGCAAGGCCCTAAGGACTTAGTGAGACCCTGTCTCAAAATAAGGCTGGGGATATAATTCAGTTGGTAGAGTGCTTGCCTGGTATGAACAAGGCCCTGGGTTCAATCCTCAGAACCATAAAAAAATAAAACATTTTTAAAAAGGCTATGGATGTGGCTCGGTGGTTAAATGTACCTGGGTTCAATCCCCAGTAAAATTTAAAAATTTTTTTTTTTTAAATTAGGGAAAAAGGACTATTTATATTCAAATTTATATGAGTCTATATTGATTTTTTCAAAATACTGTTTTTTTTAAAGAAAGAGGGGAGAGAGGGAGAGAATTTTTTTAATATTTATTTTTCAGTTCTCGGCAGACACAACATCTTTGTTTGTGTGTGGTGCTGAGGATCGAACCCGGGCCGCACACATGGCAGGCGAGCGCGATACCGCTTGAGCCACATCCCCAGCCCCATCAAAATACTGTTTTAAACTGCATTTGAAATAAATATAAAGAAAAATGGATACTTCTTATAGCATTTTTATATTTAATTATAATTTTGAGATATAATTTTTCATAACTTAAACTGACTTTAAAATATACATTAGATACAGACATGCAATTTCCTTATAATTCGTGGCACAATTTTAAATCAAACAAAATGATTTTTTAAAAATATATTTTAGTTGTAGGTGGACACAATAACTTTATTTTATTTTTATGAGATGCTGAGAATCGAACCCAGTGCCTCAGGTGTGCTAGGCGAGTGCTCTACCACTGAACCACAACCCCAGCCCCCAAAATAATATTTTTTGATATTTGACAGTTCTTTGAAATGAACTCAGTTGGAGTCCCTTTGTAAAATAGGCATTAATGTTGTAATACAAAAAAATTCCCTGCTTTCTCTTATAAATATCTATACCAGCATAGTGTTTCTGTAAATACCATTATCTCAAGTCTCTGCCTTTCAAAAATATTGATTTAGGATCTGATTCCATTTTCTTATGCAATTTTTCCAATTAAAGCAAGTTTCAGGGCTGGGGATGTGGCTCAGGAGGTAGCGCGCTCGCCTGGCACGCGTGCGGCCTGGGTTCCATCCTCAGCACCACATACAAACAAAGATGTTGTGTCCGCCGAGAACTAAAAAATAAATATTAAAAAATTCTCTCTCTCTCTCTTAAAAAATAAAAAAAAATAAAAAATGAGTATAAATAAGCAAAAATCTTCATTTATCAGAACAGGAAGTCAAAAGACTTTGTATAAAATAGATTAATAAAAACAGAATAATAAAAAGATTATATTTAGAAAACTAAAGAAAAATACTAAAAAGATTTGATTTTCAAAACATCAAAAACAAATTATTGGGGCTGGTATTGTGGCTCAGCGGTGGAGCGCTCATCTAGCACATGCAAGGCCCTGGGTTCAATCCTCAGCACCACATAAAAATAAATAAATAAAATAAAAGTATTGTTTCCAACCACTTCCAAAAAAAATGTTTAAAAAAAACAAAAACAAATTATTTTTTCTGGGACAGAGGTGGGATTGGAATAGAAGCAATAGAAATTGCTTTTTTTTTTTTTTTTTTTTTTTTTTCATCTTACAAATAATTTCACTTCTTTTAAGGCTCAATTTGTCTTATTTATTACTTGGACCCTTACGTTATATTGTGCTCCACAGAATCTCAGTTCTAAGATTTTCAATGAGCCTAAGAGAACAATCAAAGCAAACTTTTCACTGGAATCCTGTTCCTATACAAATTTCCATATGCCTTTAGGACACCCAGTTCTTGTATCAGGAAAAAGCACTCAAATTGATCTTGCAGACAAACAAATGTGAAGGAACAGCTCCTTCTGAGATGGAGATTTGCAATTGTCCTGGCTCCAAGGATCTAAAGTTGCCTTAAGGTGGCAAAGGATAAAGGGCAGAAGGAGGATCTTGGTAGAGAGGAGGAGGACTGATCAGGTAGATGCTCCCTTTCTGACTTTTGATCTCAATTTATGAGATCTGAGGGGAAAGGTCAGAAGCTAACCCATAGTACACAAATCGCTTTGGAGGCCCATGTACTGTGGGTTATCTCCCGGTAGACAGAAACCCAGCTTCCTGGGATGACCAGAAACACAACAGTTTTGATTCCTTCAAGGGGTTTAGGGTCATGGAGAATCATCTGGTGAGAGCTGGAGTCAGAGAGAACCTGATATAACTGCCCCATTGTGACAACAACAGAATGGCTTATGAACACATGTAAAGCCTCCTTTCGGAACTCCTCAAAAGATCTGAGGACCCCCATAGCACTTGGAGAGTTCAGGAAAGAAGAATACGAAATAAATTGCTTTTAAAAAATGGCTTAGTGCTATTTAAAAATTTAAACCTATTTACATATATCAATTTGATAATAAAGTTTCTGTAAAATACCTTAGGATCTTCTTAGAACATCAATATTTCTCCAGTTATTCTTTTTCCCATGGGATTTTGCCTTATAAGATTATAATCTAAGTTCCACAGTAAACTAGAAATTTATAAAAGAGTGGTTGGTGCTAATTATTGAATATTTTGAACAACATGGTTTCCTGGACTGTTTTTTTATCCAATTTGTACTTAAATAAATTGTGGGGCTGGGATTATGGCTCAGTGGTAGAGTGCATGCTTAGCATGTGTGAGGCCCTGGGTTCGATCCTCAGCACCACATAAAAGTAAATAAATAAAATAAAGGTTTTCTGACCAACTACAATTAAAAAATAAATGTTGAAAAAAATTATGTCGGGGGGGCTGGGGATGTGGCTCAAGCGGTAGCGCACTCGCCTGGCATGGGTGTGGCCCGGGTTCGATCCTCAGCACCACATACAAACAAAGATGTTGTGTCTGCCGAAAACTGAAACATAAATATTAAAAAATTCTCTCTCTCTTTAAAAAACATTAAAAAAAAAAAAAAGAAAGAAATTATGTCGGGCTGGGATTGTGGCTCAGTGATAGAGTGCTTGCCTAGCACATGTAAGTCACTGGATCCGATCCTCAGCAACATATAAAAATAAATAAAATTAAGGTACTGTGCCCATCTACAACTAAAAAAATTAAAATAAAAAAATTATGTTAATGAATAAATTATAAATATCTTCATACCAACCTGATTGATAATATCTGTTTTTCAACATTGTGAGATCTTTCATATTATCTCTAGGATCATTTTCTCCAGAAAATTCTTCTCTTTCATTATTTTCAACCATATTACTTTGATCCAGTATCTGTTTGGGAAATGGCAACTCTGTTTCCTTTGGAATGTTCTGGAAGCTCCAAGGGTTATCAAAATTATAGAATAACTTTGTAAAATATGCTATGGTGTAAGAATCATCTGTTTTCTCTAAGACTTTTTCCTTATCTATTTGATCCTCTGTTTCCATAGTTTTTATCATTTTTATTTCCTGTTCATTATCGTGGTCAGATTTACTTGTAAATTCACCACCAAACCAACCATTGGCTTGGGGTTTGAGTACATGCTCTGACTCCAGTGCTAGTGCCAACTGTTCCTTTGGTACTGAATCAAATTCTGATTCAGGTTCTCGCTTATGTTCAGTTCGGGGCTCACCATTATTTAATTCCTCTAGGTTATTTTCATCTCCCACTGTTATTTTTCTACTTTGAAATGAGCTTCCTTGCACAGGTTCAATGACTGATTCAAGAGGCTTTTCTTCACCATGTTCCTTTCTCAGTCCAAACCATCCTTGTACTTCAGTTAAGGGTGATGAGATATGATCCACTTCTGGAACGTGATCCTGTTTCACACTTCCAGTTTTGGCTTCTTCCCAGTCATTTCTAATATCTTCAGAAGACTCTGATGTGGGAAATTGGCCTTCAGAAATTGCATAAAATTCAGATTCTATCTGGAAATCACTTCCATATATACTATATTTTTGCTCTTCTTCATATGGATACATATTTTCACCACTGTGACTGTTAAACTCCCTATCTTTATTTTCAAATATGTAACTTACTCCAAGGAGACAAAGAAAGTCAGATTCCTAAAAGAAAAAAAAAATTGCATTTCACATAAATGTACTAAAGCTCCTCATTCTCTCTGTACCATTTAAAAAGGATGACTATGATTTTCCCAAGACAAAACAATAAGCTCAACTTCAGAGCAAAAACTAAAATCAGATCTTCTAATCTCAAACACATCACAACTGACTTCTAAAGGTTAATAATATAAACCTAAATGAAGATCCAGTTTTTTCTTTCTTTTCTCTTTTTATAATGAAAATTCTTTTACATTACAGTTTCTGAATTATTAAATAGTTGAGAAGAAGAGAGAATCATGCTTCAAGTATATTCTATAAATAAGCTCTTGAAGAAAAGGCATGCAGATTCACAAAATATTGCACATCTGAAGATTATACTGAGAGGATACATGTGTCTGTGTGGTGATATGAGAGACTGCTATGGTTTAAATGTATTCACCAAAAAGCCTGTGGTGGAAATTTAATTCTCAATGCAACAGTGTTAGGAGATGGGACCAAAGGAGAAGTAATTAGACCATGAGAGCAGAGAGAATGGATAAATTTTGCTATGGTAGGAGTGTATTCATCCTACCATGTATCCCAGGAGTGACTTCCTTCTCTGAAGTATGAACTCAACCCCTTCTTGCTCTCTCATGTCCTCTCTCATCCTCTCACCTGCCACCATGGAACGATGCAGAAAGAAAACCCTCACCAGATGCGGGTCTCTTGATATTGGACTTCCTCCTGGTTTTTAGAACTGTGAAAAATAAATTTCTTCCCTTTAAAAGTTTCCCAGTCTCAGGCTGGGGTTGTGGCTCAGTGGTAGAGTGCTTGCCTAGCATGTGTGAGGCACTGGGTTCGATCCTCAGCACCAAATAAAAATAAATATATTAAATAAAGGTACTGTGTTCATCTATAACTAAAAAAAAATTTTTTTTAAAGTTTCCCAATCTCTGGTATTCTGGTACAGCAGCAAGAACAGACAAGACAGTAGGGAATTTTACTACGTATTATCACAGCTTAGATAGACCTGTGATGCTGAAGTATGAAGCCCTGGTTAAAAGCTGTACTAAAACATTCAGATGTCCTTATTCGGCTTTTACATATAACCAATGACAGTGAGGCTTTATTTGCTTATCTCACAGAGCAACAAAATCATAAAGAAAAAAAAATTAAGAAGTCACTTTTTAAAAACCTGAAATTTAGAAATAGTGGTGTGGGCTCCTCTTTGGCTATTACCATTATAAAATGAGGATAAAGTTTAGATTTTTGAGGAAAAAACTTCAGAATTGCAATTTTATAATATATGTTTGACACTACAGAATAGTAGGTGACTAAGAACAGACATTGGATCTTGTCATCTATTAGCTCTGTGACCTTGGATGAATTATATGACCTTTTTATGCCTCCTTCTCCTGATCTGTAAGATGGGAACAATGATAGTCCTCTTCCTTTTAAGTATTAAATGAGTCAAGTGTTTCGAATAGTAACTGTCTCCAGTACATATTAGCCTCACCCAGCTCAAAGTTAAACTATTCCAGAAAAAGTTACTTCTGCTGCAGTATTATAAGGGTAGATGGCCCAATGCTCTTATTTATGTTCAGGATAACTCTAACCTCAGAGCTCCTTATGGAATCCAAGGCTACCTTTATTTTAACTGCATGACTTTTCAGCTTCTGTCAGCCCAATCCTGTTTTCCTTTTGTTGCCTTACAAGTACTGTGCACAACGGTACTCCTCAGAAAACATGCCTCAGTGTCTGTTTCCTAAGGAATTTGATACAAGAATCTGGGTGAGGTGGGCATATTAGTGGGTGCCTGTAATCTGGCTATTCAGGAGGCTGAGAAAAAGGGATTAGGAGTTCAAGACCAGCCTGGGCAACACAGCAAGGTCACAATCTCAACAAAACAAAAGAATCCAGGCCCTTTTCTTTTATTATGCTACCATGCTAGATGTTAGGGTTCTACAGTAAGCAATTAAAAAAAAAAAAAGGTAGTTGTAAATTGCAATTAGTGCCATGAAAGAAAATCACATTAATGAAGCCAAAATTAGATAGGCAGAAAGGCAAGGGTTGGATCCAGAGAATGAAGAATTGAGATGTTAATTCCTTCAGAGTCATTTCTCCACCTTTATTATCAGGATAACCTGCCCTTGCTCCAACCTGTTGCTAAGGTAACCTGTCCCTCCCTACAGGGAGTTGTTAATTATGCCCCCTTCCTGCCCAGATCACTCCAACCCATCTGCTTTCCACCTTTTGGCCATCCCACTGAGCATCTCCTGGGCCTAGTCAAGAAGGAGAGAGATAAGGGGAAGAGAGCAGGAGAACAACAGCCTAAAACCTATAAAAAAGGCAGAACACTTTTCACTTCTTGGGATACCAGGATACCAGCTATGGCCCCCTTCTCCTTCCTGGGAGAAGTCTATGTTAACCCCTTTTTAAATAAACTCTGTTTCATATGCTTGCCTCGGCATGCTTCTCTAATATTACACTTCAACATGTGAGGGAACAGAACTTGTCACGATAACGATAACCGGTGGTATCATTAAGAAGCAAAAATTCCTGTAATCCCAGTGGATTGGGAGGCGGAGGCAGGAGGATCAGGAGTTCAAAGCCTGTCTCAGCAATTTAGCAAGACCCTGTCTCTAAATAAAATATAAAAAGATCCAGGGATGGTTAAGCAGGTTTGATGCCCATTATTAAAAAAATAAATAAATAAATAAAGCACTTAAGGAATAATTCCTTTAGAATCATGGAAAGCCTCTCTGAAGATTTTGTTGTTGTTTGTTTTTCTTTGTAAACTCAGCATACTTTTTCCCCCCAGCTGTATGGAAGACTATCAAAAAGTTGCACAGAATTACCTTATGTATTTTTCTGGGTTGGAACAAATGAATATACTGTTGTTACCATCACAATCCAGGTATGTGCCTATTATCCTAAAAGTTTTCTGGGAGGCAGAAAACTTTTTTAAAAAAAATATTTAATTGATTTTATTTTTAAAATACATGACAGTGGAATGCATTATAATTCTTTTTTTTTTTTAATTTGTATTGTGTTATATAATACAATGCAAGTGAAATGCATTGTATTACGTCTGTATTAGCTCTTTTTTTTCTTTTTTTTTTTTTAGAGAGTGTGTGAGAGAGAGAGAGAGAGAGAGAGAGAGAGAGAGAGAGAGAGAATTTCTAATATTTATTTTTTAGTTTTCGGCGGACACAACATCTTTGTTTGTATGTGGTGCTGAGGATCGAACCCGGGCCGCACGCATGCCAGGCGAGCCCGCTACTGCTTGAGCCACATCCCCAGCCCCCATTATAATTCTTATTACACATTAGAGCACAATTTTTCATATCTCTGGTTGTATATAAAGTATGTTCACACCAATTCATGTCTTCATACATGCACTTTGGATAATGATGTCTATCACATTCCACCATCATTGCTAACCCCCTACTCCCTTCCCTTTTCCTCCCACTCCTCTGCCCTATCTAGAGTTTGTCTATTCCTCCCATGCTCCCTCTCTCCTTACCCCATTATGGGTCAGTCACCTTATATCAGAGAAAACATCCAGCATTTGTTTTTTTTTGGGGGGGGGTTGGCTAACTTCACTTAGCACTATTTTCCCCAATGCCATCCATTTACCTGCAAGTGCCATGATTTTATTCTCTTTTATTGCTGAGTAACATTCCATTGTGTATATACACCACATTTTTTTTTTTTATCCATTCATCCACTGAGGGGCATCTAGGTTGGTTCCACAGTTTAGCTATTGTGAATTGTGCTGCTATAAACATTGATGTGGTTGTGTCCCTGTAGTATGCTGTTTTTAAGTCCTTTGGGTATAGACAGAGGAGAGGGATAGCTGGGTCAAATGGTAGTTCCATTCCCAGTTTTCCAAGGTATCTCCATACTGCTTTCCATATTGGCTGCACCGGTTTGCAGTCCCACCAGCAATGTATGAGTGTGCCTTTTTCCCCACATTGGGAGGCAGAAAACCTTAATGATGTTTAAACTGTGACCTAAAGGATATAAAGGAACTAGCAAGGTGAAGAATTTGGAGAAAGCATTCAAACAAAAAAGAAAAAAACCTATTTGGGTCCCTGAGCTTTTCATGCTCTAAGAATGATCCAAAGGCCTGTTAGATCAGGAGAATGGTGAATGAGAGGAATGGCAGGAAGCAGGAATCTGCAGGGCAGTGACAGAACATGTAAACATCTCATTTTTTTTGTGTGTGTGTTTTTGTTTTTATATGATCATTAGAGAATGGATTAGAAGAAGGCAAAAGAAGAGGCAAGAAAAGTTAGAATGGTATGGTAGCATTCCAATCAAGTGAGGATGATGCCTTGGATTAGTGCTATAGGGAGAGCAGAAATTAGCAGAAGACAGTGTGCTGCAGATACATTATAGTAATAGAACTGACAGGACCAATTATTATACAATAAATGGACAGTTAATCCCTGAGTTTGTGTTGGGAAAAAGCCAGACAATAGATAATTGGTTTAACTAGATAGGCTCACATCACACTGACCTTATTTGCAATAAATTGGCCAAACCTGAAATCTGAATTAAATGGGCTAATCATGTTCATATATTAAAAAGTTACTTTCTGGGCTGAGGTTGTAGCCCACTGGTAAAGCACTTGCCTGGCCCATGTAAGGCACTGGGTTCAATCCCCAGCACCACATAAAAATAAATAAATAAAAATAAAGATATAGAGTCCCATCTACAACTAAAAAAATTTTTTTAAAGTTACTTTCTGAGTCCCTTTATTATTATTAAGATCAACATTACTAAGCTCATTAAAAACTCCAACAGCAAAAGAGGTACAAATTTGAGACCTAGGGAATAGGTTGGGAAATAAACTCTGGTCCTAGTAGCACAGGAGTATTAAGTAATTGTCTCTAACATCTATACAGTACTTACTAAGTGTCTATGTACTTTTTATATATGATCATGTATTCCTCAATAAATTTGAGGAAGCACTATGTTATACTCATCACTCCCATGTTGCAGATGAAGAAATTGAGACAGGGAGAGCCACATAACTAGTAAGTATCTGAGTCAGGCTTTAAATTCAATCCATCTCTAGAATTCATGCTTTTAACTATCACCTATGAATTGTTCTAAAAGCAGAATCTTTATCATCAATTTTGTCTTACCTAATTTTACTCATATCGTCGAACTCTTCCTAAGGTAAGTCCACAGACCAACTATTTTATACATTTACTATATGAGACACACAATCAATGGACACTTGTACTAAGAAAAACTGTTTTGGCCAAGAAATTTTAAATTAAATTCATAGCTGAGAATGAATTTACTCACTTTAGTTGATATTTCAACCTCTTCAGATATGAATACCTCTTCAATCTGGACTGCATCTCTGGGAAAAAACCCAAAGTTCTTTCCTTTCTATCAAAATGAAGAACAAAAATTACCAAGGAGGAGTGATCAAAGCAATAATAACTATTGAGTTTGATTTTATACCATGTCCTTGGCTTTTATCTAAGTCAAATCACAAAACATTAATTGGCTATCAAATACCATCTAAAAAATGAGTAAAACCATATTCTTTTATTATTCAAAAGAATAACATTAATTTAAGAACACACTGAGCCAAACTCTAAAATTCTACTGTTTCAAACAAAAACTGCACCATATAATCATACTTTCCTCCTCTCTCTCTCTTTCATTCTCTCCCTCTGTTCTTTAATGATCTTGTTGAACAGGTCAACCATAGATTTACACTAGTAGATCTGGAATATCAAAAGGCAAGACAGTGGCGGCAATAGCCATGGTAGACAGAGCTGTGACATAGTCAGCATTTTCAAGATGTAATGCTCAGGGAAGAGCCACAGATAGATTCATGAAAATAGTAAAGGCCCAGGAGTCATCAAGATAAGATTTAGTCCAATTCAACTTCCCTGGGATTGACTTGGTAACAGAGATTCTCTTAACCTGGTTAAAGCACATGCAAGATGTTGCCCTTCTAGAAATGTCAGTGTACTAAGAGTTTGCACCAAATAAAAAAAACTTACTTGCTTTGGTCCTCTAATTCAGCACTGTTACAATAAAAGTGTCTCCCAGTTGTTATTTTATTTTTCATAAAAACGCATGAACCTTGCTTCCCTAGGCTACCAACCTTTCTGATGATCTTTTCAAAAACAACTCAACCTTTTGTTTAGAAAAACAAGATAATCCCATTAACTAAAACTTCCCAGTCTCTCCCCAACTTGACATGGCAACACTAACAGATAGCTGGAATTGCCTACCCACCCCATAATCTACAACAGCACCCCTAAAGTCTCCCCAAATAAAAATAAAAGCTAAGTTTAAAATATATGCATGTTATACAAAAAATAATTTCAAGACATTCTCTTTGTCTTCCATCTCAATCAGGCTATCTTTCCAAAAGCCTCTTTTATGGAAATATTGGAACCACCAATGAACATAACCACTTTTGTTTGTTTAAATATTAGGGGCTTTTAATGTTTTTACAATACTTTGAAATCCCAGAGTTCCTTTAAAGGCAAAAAAGAAGCATCCTTGTCTAAGTTGGTTATTTATTCTGTATTCAGTTCATAAGTCTGGTTACTTACACTTCCTGCCCACAAATCTTCTCTTTGTCCTGCAAGTTTAACATAAACAGATATTTCTTCTCCCTTAGTGAAGTTCAGGAATAGGCAATCAGGTCCTGTGTAATCTCTCATGGCTACAACTCTGCTTATTAAAGCTATGTAAACATAAAAAGAAAAACATACTTTAAATTAAAATGTTATTTTTCCTTCTTCCATTTTGCTCTCCTCTAATCCATTCTATATATTTACAAATGCTAATTCTTTTATGTCATTTATGGTCACAAAAACCTATATACATTTCCCACAGCACACAGCCTCAAACCCAGGTGTTTTGGCTTGGTATTCAAGGACATCCATGATCTAGTCCCCCTTCCCTATTTAAAAAGATCTCCTTCCTATTACTTTAAAACACAGACTTAGGGCTACAATCAAGGTTATAAAACTGTTGTCCCTGGAATATTTCATTACCATTATCCAATCTGCTGAAAAGGAAAGTTAGTTTTCTTTCTTGTACCTACTATATTTCCAAACATTATGATAACCACTTTCATTTTATTTATTAAATCCTCAAAATAGGTCTGTAAAGAAATCTTGGTCTAACAAGTGAGCCTTTAGTTAAGGCTTAGAGAATTAGTCATACAACTCTGGTGGAGCCAGATGTGCATCGACATTCCCTCCCTCCCTCCCTTTCTTTCACTGCAGCACCACCTGTCTTATTCTGAGCTTCTATTTCTGCTCTTGGATCAGCCTAGAAACCCTCCCAAGCTGGCCATGGTGACATACACCTGTAATCCCAGCAACTCAGAGGTTGAAGCAGAAGGATCACAAGTTTGATGCCAGCCTCAGCAGCTAAGGGAGACCCTCAGCAACTTAACTAGACCTTGTCTCAAAATGAAAAACTGGGCTAGGGTTGTGGCTCAGTGGTAGTGCGCTTGCCTAGGATGTGTGATGCACTGGGTTCGATTCTCAGCACCACATACAAATAAATAAAGGTCCATCAACTACTAAAAATTATTTTTTAAAAAATTGAAAGGGCTGGGAATGTGGCTCAGTGTCAAAGCACCTGAGTTTAATCCTTGAATCAAAAAACAAAAAAAGAGGGGGCTGGAATTGGGCTCAGTGGTAGAGTGCTTGCCTAGCACGTGTGCAGCATTGGGTTCAATCTCAGCACCACGTATAAATAAGTAAATAAAATAAAGGTCTATCAACAACTAAAAAATATTAAAAAAAAAAGAAAGAAAGAAAGAAAAATTCTTCTCTATCTCTACATGCTTCACTCATATCCTAATTCCTCTCCAAGGCAGTCCTAATCATTTAGCCTATCTGATTTCCCTTTCTCTGATCTTCATCATTCTATGTATTTACAAATGCTAATTCTTTTATGTCATTTATGGTCACAAAAACCTATATACACTTCCCACAGCACACACCCTCAAGCCCAGGTGTTTGGGCTTGGTATTCAAGGACATCCATGATCTAGTCCCCCCTTCCCTATTTAAAAAGATCTCCTTCCTATTACTTTAAAACACAGACTTAAGGGGCTGGGGATGTGGCTCAAGCGGTAGCGTGAGCCCGGGTTCGATCCTCAGCACCATATACAAACAAAGATGTTGTGTCCACTGATAACTAAAAAATAAATATTAAAATTCTCTGTCTCTCTCTTTAAAAAAAAAAAACACAGACTTAGGGCTATTACCCTTATTGTGTTATATCACTATTTACTATTTCATATTGATATGTCTTGTTATCATTAAGTAGAATGAATATGGGTAGGCAACCACCTACCCCCCAGACCCAGCACACAGTAGACCCTCAGTAACTATGAACCATAACTACATATGCTAGAATCATACAAGGCAGTATGCATGCATTAACTATCATAATGATATTAACATGTAAAATTTTAAAATATTTTTTTTAATTTTTAAATATTTTAAAGCCATACAATTAAAGTTAAAATAACCTTATAACTTACTAAATGTTGGAGTGTACTTTTTTCATGTTCTGTCAGGCCCCAAGGATACTAAAATGGGTTATATTACAGCATAAATAGGGGAAGAGGGTTTATTATTATAATATGCTATTTAATATACTTCTTTGCATATTAAATTATTTACCCAAAGCTTGAGAAAAATGTTTACTCATAAAAATTTTACTTATAAATTATTCATGTTTACATTAATAATATTTTGCACTGCTAAAAATATGTATGTTGCAAATTGGACATAAATCACATATTGGAAAGAAAGACTTTTCAGCAACTATACTATATGAGGATTCATTTATTTTAAACATAATGCTAATAACACAAAAAATAAGTTCTCAAACAATAAAATGGAAATTAATTTTTCCTCACAGTAAATCAAAAAAGTTTACTGGTATTTAATAGTATAAAATTAGGGGCTGGGGATGTGGCTCAAGCGGTATCGCGCTCTACTGGCATGTGTGTGGCCCGGGTTCGATCCTCAGCACCACATACAAACAAAGATGTTGTGTCCGCCGATAACTAAAAAATAAATATTAAAATTCTCTCTCTCTCTTAAAAAAAAATAAAGTTATATTTATATTGTAAGATTTACTTCAATACTTTTATATAATAAATACAGAAATGATTAATATTTGATAAAGTTTAGACAGATTTTTTTAAATAAAAAGTTTTTTATTTTTATTTTTTTTAACTATTATTTTTTTTTAGAGAGAGAGAGAGAGAGAATTTTTTAATATTTATTTATTTTTTTTTAGTTTTCGGAGAACGCAACATCTTTGTTTGTATGTGGTGCTGAGGATCGAACCCAGGCCGCACGCATGCCAGGTGAGTGCGCTACTGCTTGAGCCACATCCCCAGCCCAATAAAAAGTTTTTTAGAAAATTTATGAGACTCATATGAAATAGAAACTAAATAGTAGAAATTTTATAAATAAAGAACTATCCAACGGCCTGATGTCTTTTTTATTCAAATCAATTATATTTATCTTTTTAAAAGAACTGATTGATTTGTGTTTGAGGTATGGATTTCTATTATTTAACTCTGATATACTTCTGTATCAATCTGATATTTGTCCTTTGTATGCTTATATTAAATATTATTAAAAAATGCTTTTCTTCCAGAATTTTTCTTTTATACTGGGCTATACTTATAATTCAAATATTTCACAATTATATTAAGGTTCATTTTTTATCACAAATGCCCACAAAAAACATTTATGTGATTTCAGAGCCTCAATTTAAGAGTAGAATGAAAAGAAAAATGAACTTACTTTCACATTCCAGGTCACCACATTTTTTAAGTTCTGCCAGCAGTTTTGTACCCTCCAGACACTTTGTCAGTGAAATAACCAAAAGAAGGATTCTGTGAACAGCAAGTTCCGCCATGCTAAAACAAGAAACCAGGAATTCCAAATGAGATCTAAACCAGTTATTTAGGTTGTAGACAAGCCAGCCAAAACAGGAGATATTCTACTGTCTTCATTAAACAGCAAAGATCTTTTGGTTTTTAGTCCCCTGATAGCTACATTTTTCTATCTGTAAGTTTAACTTGAGCAAACACTGTGTTCTCAATCTGTGGTATCCAGATAATACGTAAGGCTTAATAATTAACAGAGGATTGTAGTTGGACTAATGTCTCATAAAGGCAGCCCATGTACAACAGTCTCACTTAAAGTTACCTCACATTTGACAGGATGGTTCTCAAGCGGACCTTCACAAAAACAGTTACAGTCTTTGGGTAGATTAGTCAACAAGTACAAACCAAGTATTTGCTACATGAAAATCCCAGCATCAACAGACAAAGTATATAGTTTAAGTAGAAACAGCAATATAATGAAAAGTATCTGAAAAAAAATTCTATTTTAATATTTTAAAAAGCTCTTCAGTGTTACTATGAAACTATAACTGTGTTTAGCTAAGAGTAATATTTAAAATGTAGTAACTATTCACTGTTTCATGTACCATCTTAAGTATGTAGATATATGATCTGATTTAACCTATATCAACTCTATTGGGTAGGCAATATTATTATCTCCATATTTGCATATGAGGGAATTCAGGCACATAGAGACAGGAAGTCCCAATGTCATATAGTACATGGAGAAGAAATTTAAACCTAGGCATTGTGATACTTCACACTGGTAACCATGGTGATTTACCACCAAGAATCAAGCTGTGGAAAGATGTCTACTTAGTTTATAACAATACTACTGCAGAAATAGCAAGAAAAGTACTATTCTGTGTGTTTAAAATTATATGCAGGGCTGGGATGTAGCTCAGTGATAGAGCATTTGTCTAGCATGTACGAGCAAGACTAAGATAAAATGGCTGAAAAATAGGGGAGTACGATTTCAGGTGGCATTCTAATTTTCTATATTGTGTGGCTTTCTTTTTCTAAAATCGGTGAGTATATATCATTTAAAAATAATAATAAATCTGTGAAAATCAAATCATTTGAATATTGTTGTGGTTTAAAAAGAATCAAAGTGCTATAATGAGAATTTTTGTGTAATAAACTGCCTAGATCTGTAGGTGCTCAGGACAGCACTTGTATGACACCACACTCCCCTCTAGTGCTTGACAGAACTAAGACAAATGCCCAGCACCTGAGCAATCTAACGTGAAGGACTTTTGCTTTCAAAATTCTAAAAAAGGAAGTATTTGTTTTTCAAAAATCAATGATAGGTACAAAGCCTGATCTCTCAGAGCTAAGATTTTTACATCCTCTGAAAGAATCTAAAAAGTAGATGCCTGTGGGTTATTTCGCTGGCAACAGAGCACACAGATCATTTGCACACATTCACAAACAAAAAGAAGTGGGTTCTTTCTTTCTTTCTTTTTTTTTTTTTTTTTGATACAGGGGATTAAATCTCAGGGGCACTCAAACACTGAGTCACATCCTGAGTCCTAGTTTGTATTTTATTTAGAGACAAGGTCTCACTAAGTCACTTAGCGTCTCGCCACTGCTGAGGCTGGCTTTGAACTCGTGATCCTCCTACCTCAGCCTCCCCAGCCTCTGGGATTACAGGCATGTGCCATGTACCCAGCAGGTAATACCTTTGAAAATCTATAAGCAATGATGCCAAAGACATCTAAAGAAGAATCAAGTTTTTCAGCTTCAAAATTTGGCCCAAGTTTATTAGCATAATTTATATTACCAAGTCCAATATTAAATCAAGAATATCTAGTAATTTATATAGCCTAATTATCCTTGTTATATATTCAATATTAAAAACATTAAGACTAAATTTAGGACTAATTAATCATGTTCTAAATTAAGAACAATATGAGCCCGGTAAAATGTAAATTCATCTGTTGATTGGCCTAAAGGAGATTTGAGTAGAGAAAATTCTTGCTTACAATACCAGCCCAGAGAGATTTGCTCCTACTAGAAATGCTCTCACACTCTTCTATTTAATGCACATGATCTCATTTTGTGTTCAGATCATCATTTAAATATCATTTAACAAGATATTTAAAAGTATGATAGAACAATGTTGATTAACAGTTTCTCACAGAACCAGGTAAAGAAAGGATACATAAAGAGGACAAGCACATTTAGTTGAAAAAGAAAGAAGGCTATTTCACTATAAATAATAGTCATAGTAACTTAGACATATATTACCTAATTGCTGATGTATTTGATAGATTAAATGTAACAATATTCAAATATATAAAGCTAACCCTGAGGAAGGTGTCTTGGTAATAACTCAGCTAAGAACACTGAAAGAATATCCTTCTACACAAATGGAACAGGAGGTAAGAACACCTACCTCATAAAGCAAAAGAATGAATCATCAGAGCTACTCAATAGTATCTTAGCGATAAAATCCCAGAACAAGTCTTCCTGTGGGAACATAAAAATGATCATGAGTGCTTCACTCCTATGCTTGGTGTGTTATGCTCGAATTCGGGACCCCCCTAAAAGACCACTGGAGACCAAGATCGATGTAAACAGCAAAGAAGTATTTATTGTGAGCTACCTTGGTCCTCCGCGTGCACACACAGCAACTGGTGACGCTGAGAGGCCCCGAGCCCAGGGTTTGCAGCAGTTTTATACATTCTTTGGAGAAGGCAGGGACCCCCACATACATCATAGCATCTCTTAGCAAATCATCACACACCGCGGGAAAATCAAATAACAACTCTAAAACATGATTAGCACATTCACTGGCGGGAACAAGTTGGGTAAGGGGTATTCATTTGAACTGATTGGCTTAAGCCAAGAGGGGTGTTCGTGCTGAACTACAGGGTTTCTCAACACCATAGGGAGGGGTCATCTGGCATCCCAGGTATTTCCCTGTCTCATGCTGATTGGTGGCTGCTAGGGGGTTGCTATGGATCCCCACCTAGCCTGACTGAGTCAGGGACACCTGGCACAGCAGATCTCTCCTGTTATTTGTAGATAAACTTAGCAGGGTGGGAATGTGCTTAGGAGTGCTCTGTGGGTTTTTCTAAGGACAAAGGCCATGTCCCTTCCTTGGACAGGCTTTGCTCTGAGATAGAGGCTGGTTTTTCAGGTGATGTTATTATTTTTTTTTTAAGTTGGCTAATTTTATGGTATAGATTTTTTTCCTTTTTATTGGTGCATTATAATTATGCATAAAAGTTGGATTTGTTGTAATATATTCATATGTGCACACAATAAAACAGCATAATTTGATCAATTTCATTCCCTAGTACCTCCCCTTTCCCTCCTTCCTTGCCCCAATCTCCTTCTTCTATTCTATTGGTCTCCTATTTTTTAAAAAATTTATTATAGATGACACTAGAATGCATTTTGACACATATACACAAATGGGGTAGAGATGTTATTTCTGATGTTATTTAGTACCTTCTTATTATTATCTCAAATTTCCTAAAATGGGAAGATAGTTCCATCTGCCCACCATTCTGGCAATTTATAAGACAGAATTTAATTAGAAAGTACTTGGGATAAGATGAACTGATTAAGCTGGGGGGCATTACTAGGGATGGTAGGAATGGGGCATGAGAACATTCCTTTGGAAACAATCCCCATGGCAAATAGGTGTGCACTGAGAGATAAGGCCCAGGAGGGACTGAGATTCAAACTGATGTGGAAGACATGAAAACTGCCCCCCAAACCCCTCTTCAAGGTGGGACTTCTTCCCTGATAAGGGGAATACAATTAGCAGACTGTTTCCAACTGGTAGGTATGTCAAGGTTGGCCTCAGTGCAGTGACTTCCCTTACCCCAAATTGCTCCGTCTTAGGTGGTCTAATAAATCTATTGAGTAAAGGAGGGAGTGAAAGGCATGGTCATTTCAACCTAATGTGGGAGAACCTTCCAGATATTTTTCATCCAGAGCTTCCTGTTGGGTTGACTGAGATTTTGCAGGTCCTATTTTGCAATTTGACTTCCCCCTTTACCCTTTTCTCCCCTTTCCTCTCATTGATCCCTTGAACCCAATCTCCCTCTCAGCATCTGCTTCTAGAGTGCCTAACCTCAGAAGCTGTGATCCACAGGCACAAAAAGAGAAGCAAACAGAATGTGCAGTTTGTCTTATCATTTATCTTAGTCATTCCATGACTCTCCTTGTGTTTGTTGTTTTGTGTTGCTGAAGCCCATGTTGCAATTCCACACACTTTCTTCATTCAGTCTGTATCAATCAGAGTTCCTCTAGGAAACAGATCAAAGTTCAATTTTGAGAGATGGCACATGTCAGTGATGTGGAGGAGAATTTAATGAAGGAACTGATTATAAAGGTATGGATAGGGTTAAGAGAAATTGACAGGGATGTTACATCCCTAGGCATGAAAGAATGGTGACCCCTGCCTGAGGAATACAGGAGAGGGTTGCCCATCAGGAACTTTAAGCCTTTAGTAAAGGAACTCAGGAGAACCTCACTCTGCTCTGACTTCTGATCTCCTGATGGTGCCTCCCAGTGACCAAGCCTAGCCAGATATCAGTGAAGTAGTTCTTAAGGTCTGTGTTCCAGGACACAGTAGAGGGCAAAGACTGAACAGTAGATTACGAGGAACAAAAAGAGAATACTTAACATATTGTCATTTTTCCTTACTATAGGTTTTATTTTATTTTAGTGTAGGGGATGGCTTCATATACACTAAACAAGTGGTCTACCATTGAAATATACCCCCAGCCCTACTATGTGTTTTAAAATAATAGAATGTAACATCCTTTACAATCAAAACGATATGTGTGTGCCAATCAGGGAACTGAATTGATCAGTTTTTCAGTAGGTAGGAAAGAAAATTAATGTTTTTTGAGAATCAACTTTGAACTGGCGAGCTTACTTTTTCTCAAAGAAACCCCACACTCCAGGAAGAGCAGGTTGAATGCCCATAGTGTGTCAGTCACTCTCTGAGGGACTGGAGATACAGGAATGAACAGGACAAAGTTCTTGCTCTCACAGACCTTGCATGCATAATGAAGGGTACAAGAACAGGCAAACAAATAAACAAGAAAACTTCTGGTAGTGATAAGTTCCTACAGATAAAAATGTCTGCTTAGATAAGGTATTAAGGAAGGCATCTCTGGAGAGTGAAGGAGGGTAGAGAGACAGAACATTCTGTGTACAGAGCAGAATTAATGAGGAGACCATACTTCATTGTCTGAAACTTCATTACCACAAATTAAACAAACAAACAAAGGAAGCATTCAGATGTACTCCAATATGTCAGAAAACAAGGCCTTCAGGAAGATAGAAAATAATTTGATATATACAGTCAGTCCTCCCTACCTGTAGGTTCTGCATCTGTGCATTCAACCTAACATGGATCAAAAATACATGGGAAAAAATTGCATTTGTACCGAACACGTACAGACCTTTTTTTGTTGTTGTTGTTTGTCTTTATTTCTTAAAAAATACAGTATAACAACTCTACATAACACTTACATTTTATTATGTATTATAAGTGATTTTGATATGCTTTAAAGTATACGGGCAGCCAAGCACTGTGGCCCATTCCTGTAATCCCAGCAGCTCTGGAGGCTGAGGCAGGAGGATCACAGGTTTGAAGCCAGCCTCAGCAACTCAGCAAGGCTGTAAGCAACCTAGTGAGACTTGTCTCAAAAATAAAAAAAATAAAAAGGGTTGGGGATGTGGCTCAGTGGTTAAGCACTCTTGGGTTCAATCTCTAAAACCAAAATACTACTACTACTACTACTACTACTACTACTAATAATAATAATAATAATAAGAAGAAGAAGTAGTAGTAGTAGTAGTAGTAAATAAAGTATATGGGAGGATGTGCATAAGTTATATGCAAATATTGTGTCATTTTATAAGAAACTTACTTATAAAATACACCTGCAGAGAGTGCTGGAAAAATCCCTAGAGATACTGAGTGATGACCACATGTTCAAAAACATAAAGGCAGATGGAAAGCAATAGGAAAGAAAATAGAAGACACAGACAGGAATCCAATCATGCAGGGACTTTTGGCTGTGAAAGTGTAGAGTATTTTATTCTAAGCACAGTGAAAAACTATATAATTTTTAAAAATATAAGCTGTAGGAATTTTTTAAAAACGGAATGATGTGATTTGTTTTATCATATAACTTTACTGTTTTGCTTTGCTAATTCATACTTATTCTTCAGGACTCAGGCTAACTCACTTAATAAATTTATCACTCAATAATTTTTTATTGAATGAATGTAGAATGCAAGCATGAACTGACTTCTTTTTAAGAGTAAGTCATTCCTCATGACTAAATTAAAATCCATCAGCTATGTGATCCAAACTCTGCCATTTCAAAAAGAAATGCAAGTAATCTTTTTGATTGTTTTTCTCTTTTGTAAAAAAAATGGCCAAAAGGAATCAGATCCAACTTTTTCATATCTATCTTCATTACTGGAATGACATTAGCAGCAACAGAAAATGTCTAAATATCCAGAAAGTAAACCTATGAAAAGCTTTTGGATTCCCAAATACTGCAGGAGATGCTTGACAAGTTGATATATATGAGTAGGTTCATTAGCAACAGACAGTCTGGATGTATTTCATATTCCAACTAACTTCCGATAATTAATAGCTTAGATGTGTATAAAGAATATGTATGGGCCATTTTAATGTTTTTGTACTATCTTCTCCAAAGTTATCCTCCTTTATTCTCTGCCGCCATCCCTTTTCCATTTATGTTACCCATTTTTTTCCCATACTCCTTTTTGGTGTCCATGTCCCTAGATACATCATGCCCCCAAGCTTCTTTAAGAAAAGAATAAAATAACTTACAAAAAGCTCAGTAACTTAATGTTTGTCTCTCCCAAATAATTAAATTTAAGAGTTTATCATATAAAGTTTCTACATGGAAATTAAGTACTTCATAATAATTATTCCTTATTTTATTAATTTCTTTCGAAGATGAAATAAAGAAATAATACTTGATCTGATATTATTTTCTTTAATTTTTTTCTCTCCACTTTATATTTTCCTGGAACAATTAAATAAATACCCCTCAGTCAATGAATGAATGCTAACACTTGACAAACTATTTTAATCTCCTGGAGTTTCGAAGTTCTCTTCCATAGAATAAAATCAGGTCTAATCATAGAACAAGAAATTTGGACTAATGACCTCTCCAAGTCCTTTGAGGTCATATATTCCATGTTTCTCTAAAATTTCATTAATTTTACAGTGAAAATACTTTATTGGACTCAGTGGACCTTCTGTTAAAAAGAGAAACTTGAGGGCTGGGGATGTGGCTCAAGTGGTAGTGTGCTCACCTGGCATGGGTGCGGCCCGGGTTCGATCCTCAGCACCACATACAAACAAAGATGTTGTGTCCGCTGAAAACTAAAAAAAATAAATAAATATTTAAAAATTCTCTCTCTCTCTCTTTAAA
Organism: Marmota flaviventris; assembly: GCF_047511675.1. NCBI lineage: Eukaryota > Metazoa > Chordata > Mammalia > Rodentia > Sciuridae > Marmota > Marmota flaviventris. The sequence continues at coordinate 51,091,438 of NC_092499.1, read as the reverse complement.
AAAAAATAACAATAGTTTTTTTTTTTTTTTTTAAAGAGAAACTTGATTACCACAGATTAAAAAAACAAATAAAGGAGGCATACAGATGCATCATAATGTATTAAATTCAAGAAGATCCAGGGGCTGGGGTTGTAGCTCAGTGGTAGAATGCCTGCCTCATACACACGAGGCACTGGGTTTGATCCTCAGCACCACATAAAAAGAAATAAAGATTGTGTCATCTACAACTTAAAAAAAAAAAAGAAAAAAGAAGATCCAGATATCAAATGCCACCAAACAGCAACATACAATAAAATATGCATTCATACTCTTATTGAACAAATTTATTTATTTATTTATTTATTTTTGAGAATTTCAATATTTATTTTTCAGTTTTTTGGCGGACACAACATCTTTGTTTGTATGTGGTGCTGAGGATCGAACCCGGGCCGCACACATGCCAGACGAGCGTGCTACCGCTTGAGCCACATCCCCAGCCCAAACAAATTCAATTGTCCACCATGCACCAAGCATTTCACTCAGTTATGGAACATTCACAGGAAAAGAAGACAATGCTATTGTCTCCTTGGAATTTATAATCCAAAAAGCAAGACAAATAAGGCAACTAAATTTAAGAATATGAAGGAGATATTCAGGGTGCTAGGATTGGTGATTAATTAGTTTTAGTTGTGAAGCAAGAGAGAAGGAAAGTCAAGGATGGCTCTCTGTTTCTCATTTAAATTTTTGAGAGTGAGGTGGTGTCATTTACTGAGACAGGAACACAGAAAAGGGGCAGGTTTTGAAAGAGAGGCAGAGGGAGATTGTGAATTTAGGACATGCTAATTGAGAGTAAAACAAATTATTGTAGAAAAAAATCAAAATTTAAATATTTTGGAAAATTACTTGTAAATCTTTTTTAAGAAGGCATTTAAAATCTTTATTTTGAAGAAAAACAAATTCCAAAACCAGTAGAAGGAAGGAAATAATTAAAATTAAAACCAAAATCAATGAAATTGAGAACAAAACAAAAATAGAAAGGATCAATGAAAGGAAGAGTTAGTTCTCTGAAAAAAATTAATAAGCACTAGATATAATAAGATAAAAAAAATTAATAAGCACTGGACAAACTAACCAAATGAGAAGAAGATCCAAATTAGTAAAATTAGAGATGAAAAAGGAGAAATCATCATGTTACAGAAATCCAGACAATCATTAGAGACTATTTTGAAAACTTATGCGCCAATAAATTGGAAAAACTATGGGAAATGGATACTTTTCTAGACACACATGACCTTCCAAAATTGAATCAAAATCATTATGTTGCCAGATGCAGTAGCACATGACTGTAATCCCAGCAGTTAGGAGGTTGAGACAGGAGGATTGCAAGTTCAAAGCCAGCCTCAGCAATTTAGCAAGGCCCTAAGCAACTCAGCTAAACCCTGTCTCTAAAGAGAGTAAAAAGAAAAGGACGGGGGATGTGTCTCAGTGCTTGAGTGCCCCTGGTTTCAATCCCCAATACCAATAAAAAAATAAATTTAAAAAAAAAAAAAGAAAGAAAGAAAGAAAAAAACATGTTAAGCTAAATAAGCCAAACTCAAAGTTAAAGGTCATATGTTTTCTCTCATATGTGGAAGCTAGAAAAGAAAAAAGGAAAAGAAAGGGGGGCAGGGAATCTCATAAAATCAATGGGACATCAGTAGAGTAGAGGAAAGGGAAAAAGGGAAGAGAGGAGAGGAAGGAAAGAGGAAATACTGGAGAATGATATTGGTGAAATTATATTGTTGTATCATGTGCATTTGTAAATATTCAATGACAAATCCCACCATTATACACAACTATAATATATCAAAAGTAGAAAAAAAGACTATTTTGAAATAAAGAAAAGGACTGGGGATGTATCTCAGTGGGATGTGTCTCATCTTCAAAAAAATTTCAAATAGAGACACACACCTGCTCTCCCTGCCTCACCATGTGATACTGTGAGTTGCCTCAGGATTCTGCCAGCAAGAAAGCCTTCACCAGCTGGTGCTTCTTGACCTTGGACAGAACTGCAAGCCAAAATAAGCCTCTTTTCTTTGTAACTATTCAATATTTGTATTGTATGATTAACAATTGAAAAGGAACTAAGGCTAGTACTAATGTGAGAACTCTGTAAGTCATAAGTAAAAAAAAAAAAAAAAAAAACAAATTGTAGGGAGGGAAATTTGTAAATATAGAGTTCCTGTTTAACCTTCACATAACTTCCTCCAGTGGTAACATCTTCTATAACCATTTGTATAATTATCAAAGATAAGAAGTTAATATTACTGTGGGGAGCCACTCTGAGCTATTTAAAAAGTCTTCACTAGGCCTTGAGCAAAGGAGATTTTGGTTTGGCATTGCAAGCTATTTTGTGGCTCCTCCCACTTAATGGATCATGCAATGCACGTGACCTCTGTCTTTGCTGGGCTAGGAAGACTGATCTCCAGAATTGGGCATGACCCATTGTGAACCGGACAACCCACTTCCTACCTTATTTGGCAAACAACATTCTGTAGAAAGCCTTTGAAGTTCCCCCGTATAATTAAAGCAAATGTGGGCTCTCACTCTTTCCAGTGTGGAAGTTGACCCCTAAGAGCTGTCCTGCTCTCACTTTCTAAAATTATTTTCTGTGTCATGTTTTTGTGTTTTTTTTGCCACCTTCTTTTCTTAGCTTTATTTCACATCCAGCCCGCTTCAAGCAGAGGAATCCCAAATTCCATCACCTGCGCAGTACATGGGCGAGATTTTACATTATAATTTATCAACTAACCTACAGGCTGTATAATTTCCCTAGTTTTACAAATAATGCCGTTTTTTCTGTTCAAGAATCTAATTCAGGATACAACATTTTATTAGTTTCCTCATTTTCCTTAATCTGAGATAGATAGTCTTTCCTTGATTCTTTAATTTTTTTTTTTTTTTTTTTTGGTACCAAGGATTGAACCCAGGGGTGCTTAACCATGTCCTAGTAGCCCCCCTTTTTATTTTTTTATATTGAGACAGGGTCTTGCTAAATTGCTGAGGCTGTATTCAAACTTGTAATCCTCTTGCTTAAGCCTCATGAATCACGGGGATTACAGATGCTTGCCACCATGCTTGTCTTCCCTCCCTCCCTCCCCTCCTCCCTTCCTTCCTTCCTTCTTCTTCTTCTTTTTTTTCTTGCACTGGAGATTTAACATAGGGGTATTTTACCACTGAGTTATATCCTCAGCCCTTTTAATTTTTTATTTTGAGACAGTCTTACTAAATTGCTGAGGTTGGACTTGAACTTGAGATCTTCCTGCCTCAGCCTCCAAGTCACTGAGATTACAGGCTTGTATCACCATGCCCTCCCTTGACACTTTTGAATGTCCCTCACTTGGATTTGTTTGATGTTCTCTCATGATTAAAGTTGTGGATTTGGGGGTGAGAATGCCACAAAGTGGTCTGACTTCCTCATATCACCCTTTAAATGACTATCCATGATACAAATATATCAGATTACTGGTATTGTTAACCTTGATTGTCACCTGGCTAAGATAATATCTACCAGGTATTCTCAAAGTAAAATAACTATTTTTCCCTCTCATATTCTGTTTGTTTGAATAGAGTTAAAGTGTTTAGTACACTTTCAAGAGCCGAATTCAGCTCTATCTCGTGGAGGAGGAGTATCAAAGAACTTAACAGTAGGTTCTCCAACAGTAAGAATCCTAATTCACTGGCTACAACATATTTACTCATTTGTTCTACCCTAATGTACATGTAGTTTTGAAATTGATAACCCACACCCTGTACTTAACTAATTTACCACAGTCAGACATTTGTATGCAATTCTTTTTGTCTTTAGCTTTATATTATCTAATCAAATTATTTTTACAGCTATTTAGGTCAGCTCCTTTCTTCCCCATCCCCTTCAGTAAGGTTATGTCATACATTCTGTAATACATTTGGATTTCCTTGTCATCACCTACATTCCATCATGAGTTTCCCTGCTTAGTCCTAGTTGACTTTTTTTTTTATTTGCATACAGTACAATTAACACTTTGTGGTATAGGTATGCATTCTATGAGTTTTGACAAATTTATAGCCATGTATCCACTACCACTGTGCCATACAGAACAGTTCCAAGTCTTTCTAAAGTTAACTATTTTAAAAATATTTTTTAGTTATAAACGGATCTTTTATTTTTATGCAGTGATGAGGATTGAAATCAGGGCCTACACATGCCAGACAAGTGCTCTATCACTGAGCCATAACTCCAGCCCTCTAAAGTTAACTTTTAAGCTCAAAATTTATTTTATCTGAATTATGTGGAGAATTCTTAACTTTGCTGATTCTCTTCATGAGGCTTATTAATCCTTCAGCAGAATAGAAAGATAATGAAAGTATAAGAGAATTGAAAGCAAAACAAACATATCTTTGTTTCTTTTAATCTTTGCAAGATTAAACTCCAATAAAGGTTACCTTTGAGCCTTTCTGCTAGTTCAAAGTTCAGATGTTCAAAGTTGACATCTTTTGAGGCTTTTGATATTAGTCAGGAATCAAGTCAATCATATTAGTCTGACACTAAGCATACAAAAAGAAATGCAAAATAAAATCACTTATTAGACTTAACATATTTAATTAGAATACATTTAAAAACACTACATGCTTTTAAAAAATGTTCTTTTTTAATATTTTATAGTTGTTGATGGATCTTTATTTTATTTATTTGTATGTGATGCTGAGAATTGAACCCAGTGCCTCATGCATGCTAGGCAAGCACGCTACCACTGAGTCATAACCCCAACCCCTAAAAATGTTCTTTTTTACAAAAATAAATTCCATAAGCCATTATGGGATTACAGGCATGCACACAATGCCTGCCCTTGACACTTTTCTTTTTTTAAGGCATCTGTCCAATTGACTTTTTTAAAAAATACTTTTATTTTATTTATTTATTTTTATGTGGTGCTGAAGATCAAACCTAGTGCCTTACATGTGCTAGGCAAGTGCTCTACCACTGAGCCTCAACCCCAGCCCAGCCCTTAACACTTTTGAATGTGTCAAGCCAGGCAACTTCATCTACTCTTAGATAATAGTTCTCCAACTAGGCTTGGCTCCTAATGAAGTAATAGAAAGTGGCAGTGGGGAGGCAACAGAGCAGCAAGATAATAGTGAGAAAGGGATGAAAAACAGAAGCTTCAGTAGCCTCAAGAGAGCTCAATGAAGTGAAATGGTGGTGTAACCTGCTCCTGGATGTGAATAACCATCTCCCCAAGAGGTGTCCTGGAGCACAGAGGACTGCAGACAGAGTGGATCCAGGAGATGGAGGCTTTGTTCAGACACACATAATTATTCCTAAGCCAGTATCTACAGGATGACCCACCACACAAGAATACTATTTAATTTAAAAAACAACAATAAAGGTACACTGTGACCTCATGAATAAGCATGATACCATTATAATTGATCAAACTCTTGATTAACAATGTAGTCCTAATGATAAAAACAATAAAACATTTGATAAGTTACTTTCTAAAACTTTGACCATGAATACTACTAAATATACACATCCTGTAAGACTCAGCATAAATGGTACTTGAGCTCACACTGGTTTCATATGGCTTTCACATGACAAATGCCTCAAGTTTTTTTTTTATTACTATTACCTTAGGGATTTATTTTATACTTCTTTAAGTTTCAATATTTTCAAATACCTTTTATCATTTATGATGTATATGAGTCTACATTTTTCCTTGTAAGATTTAATTGAACAATCTTCTTATGAATATATTTCAAACTCTAAGTAATACTTTACTTTAGAGTAAATCATCAGGATCCTGGACAATTTTTATTGTCATAATTTTACCCAAGGGCAAAGTTGAGATCTGAGCAACATATGGAATGATGTTATCCTGATCTGTCAATTCAGAAGTTGACTATATGTCTCTACTTGTGATTTGTTCCTTGTTCCTGTGGAATTGTCTTTGTTTCTTTATTTCCTATAATGTGATACAAATATATATTTGGAATTCATCTTTAGAAGTCTCACTATCTGAATGTTGTGATTATTGCGGTTGATTTAGAAATGACAGATTCCTTATAGATAGGCATGGTGGTGCATGCCTGAAATCCCAGCAGCTCAGGAGGCTGAGGCAGGAGGATCACAAATTCAAAGTTAACCTCAGCAATTTAGTGAAATCCTAAGCAACTTAGCAAGACCCTGACTCAAAATAAAAAAATCAAAAGTGCTGGGGATATGGCTCAGTGGTTAAGCACCCCGGGTATGATCCCCATTACCAAAAAAAAAAAAAAGTAATGATAAATTCCTTTCATACTTATAAATTATAAAATCTTATTAATTATATCCTGTTCACTTCACATTGATATTCACTTCAATATCTCTGAAGGAGGCTCCAAAGTTCACCACAATCATGCCAATTTTACTATTTTCAATTACTTTTTCATTCTACATTAGGTTTCCTCTGGACTAAGCAGTCTTCTCTAACAGAGGAACATATACTATTAAATTCTCATTAACAATGAGAATAACCAAACAATTGATATTTAATTTGGAACACATTCTGAGATTCAGGGAAGTAGTTCTCATTGCTTTATTAGTATTTTTCTCAAACATATAAAATAAATTTTTATTTCTCTATACACATGAATTGATGGCAAGAATTAGCTTGAAGATATTCTTGGAGGCAGGGCAAATAACCACAGAAGTAAAAATTTATGTTACAGCTATTAGGTACTATGCCTAAGCCTGACTATTATAACTTCTAATGTTTTTTCAAGATCATATACCATCTCAAATATCTCATTCCTATAGACGATAGTCCAGGAATTTTGTACTTTTCAGCATTAACAGCCCTTGTGATTCATTCTCTAACACTTTTAAACATGTGCATTATTAGAAACAATACAACTAAAGGCCATGATATTATCTCTAGTGTATAGATCTGAGGTATATTTGTGACTCAGCTCAGCAAGACAAAGTATAGAAATGTCCCTCTGAAGTCTTGGAAGAGTCATGAATTAACTCTACTAATGTATTGTTTGATTATCACTCTTCATGAGATTTATTCCTCCACCTATACCCTCTCCACCTCTGGCTTCAAAAAAGTGTAACTTTGGATTTGTAAAGCACTGGTGGCCTCGACACAAATTTAGGATTCTGTATCAAATGTTGCTTCTAACTATAGTTTGGAATAAAAATGTAGAAGTAAGTTTGATTCATGTTTATAATGGAATTTTTAGAAAATATCCTCATAACTTGTACAAATATTATATGTATTTGTATGTGTAAACATACACACACATATACTTTAAAAGTTTCATAGTAGAGTTAGCTTTGATCTGTAATTAAAATTCTTACTAATTATAAGATAGATACGTGAAACAATGTAGATAATAAAAAAGGTAGAGTGCTTTGCCTTTATTCTTCAAACATGCAAAATATCTAGAAATACTTATTAATATACCTATCTAGAAGAATCTGAGAGCATACTTTAATATCATCAGAATTTATTTGAAGAAGCTCTTTCTATTTGGAGAAATATTAAGACCCTGTAATTATAAAGAGAAACAAAAGAAAAGCCACCTGTTCTATTTTTATTTAATTGTTTAGTATTTGTAAGTATACAGTTTCCAATAAAGTGTGACTTTAAAGAGTTGTAACAAAGTTGATTGTGCCCTTCTGATATGAATTTATGAATTATCACATCAGTCCCCAAGGGCACATTCACTATTTCTTTGTTTTAGCATTGTATAATATTTAAAGAAATGTTTGCCTGATGGACAATGAGCATATATATTTTGCAAATTATAACACTTATGTGGAGTTGGAGATAAACTTGCCCATGTAGCTTCTAGAATTATCTCCTAAAAAGTCATTATTAAATAGAACTATATTAGTTAGTATAAGCTATGGCCTGGTAATAAACCCACCGAATCTCTGCAACTTAAAACAATAGCTTAATTATCACTCACACAGTTGGTCTTGTAGCTTTCTTTGGTGACTTTCTTCCAGGTGGTAACTCAGAGATTCAAAATCCTTCTACTTTGTGACTTTGCCATCTATAATATGTGGCCTTAGAGGTCAACACAAAAGCAAAAGAGAAAACACAGGCAATCATGCATGGACTTTTATGATCAGGTCTGGAAGCCCATCCCTTTTGCCCACTACCTCTGGACAGAACCCAATCCCATGGCTACAGCCTAACTTCAAGAAATGCTAAGGACTGTGCTGCCCAGGAAGAAGAAATATTTGGTGTCAATCTAGCTAACTTCTACACAGAGGTAGACACAAAACCTGTGTAACATGGTTTTGTGCAAATGTCTATTGCTAGTTTTGAAGTAGCCCTACAGAAAGATGTGTAGCACTTGTTTGCCTCTGAATTTTAGCAATAATCATGACTTCTTTAAATGAACTGTAAAATGTAAAAAGTACTAAATAGCTGTAAATCTGAGGTCATATTCCCAGACAATATGTAAAATGTACTATTCTACATTGCATGCTAGATGCTGAATTGTATGTATTATTTATTTATGTGTTTGTTTATTTAGATACTTGGGCTAGAACCAGGAGTGCTTTACCACTGAGCTATATCCCCAGCCCTTTTTATTTATTTCTTGCTAAGTTGCTTAGGGTGTCACTGAGTTGCCAAGGTGGGCCTTGAACTTGTGATTCTCCTGCCTCAGGCTCCTGAGTTACTGGAATTATAGGTGTGCATCACCACAACCAGATCCCTTTCCACTTTTAAGGACATTACTGAGCCCAATTCAATGGTGGACAACTATAATCCCAGCAACTGGGGAGGCTGAGACAAGAGGATCACAGCTTGAGGCCAGCCTGGGCAATTTAAGGAGAATTTGTCTCAAAATAAAACAGTAAAAAAGGGCTGTGGATGTAGCTCAGTGGTAAAGTGACTCTGGGTCCATTCCCCAGTACCAAAAAATAAAAATAAAAAAGACACCTGTGATTACATTGACCCCACAGAGACAACCTAGGATATTTTCCATTTTAAGGTCAGTTGATTTTACTACCTAATTCTACCTACAATCTTAATTCCCCTTTGCCATATAACAAATGTAATATATTTGCAATTGGGATATGGAGATCTTTTAAACTATTATTTTGCCTACAACAATGTTCAATAAAACATTTATTAATAAGATATGTTACATATTTTCTTTTTTCATACTGTGCACATTCTTTTTTTCACCTATTGCATATTTTTCATATATAGCATATTAACTCAGAAAAGTCACATTTCAAGTGTTCAGTAGTTATATTATAGTCAGTAGCTACATATTATACAGCATAGTGCCAAAAAATAAAACTAATAATTATAAGCATTTTATCAACAGTGCTGTCCAGTACAACTTTTTTAAATTATGAAGTATTCTATAGTTGTGCTGTCCATGTGGTTACTTAAAATTAAGTTATTTTAAATTAAATAAAATTTAAAATTCTGTTCATCAAATAGCCACAATTCAAAGTCTCATTAGCTCCATGTTAATATTTTAAGTCTAAAAGGCATATTAACCAAATGCTCATATTCATCTCCATCATTATTTTGTTTTGTTTTATATGAACATTGAAGTATCTGCAGAGCATTTAATTCGAGCAAAACAACTTTCTAGCACAATTGCCAGCATGAGAAGGAATGTAAAATACACCTAAGTAACTTGACTTTCTACATGTTTACCTCTAAGCCTATGAAAAGTAGAAGCTAGTGTTTATAATGAGCTTTACAGTTTACAAAACATTTCATGTAGTTTAGAGATAAAAGAAGGTCTGAACTTCCTGTTTGCTCAGGGAGGACAAATAGGAAACAATATGAGACACAAATTGACAAAAGCCCATTTTTGCCAGTTTATGAGATGCCTGCTCATGCTGGGCTGTCCCACTCAGAAGAGGACAGCAACATAAGAACAGCCAACACTAAAACAAGTCACAGTTTTTTGCATATCCCAATTTGCCAGTCTCTCTTCTAAAACTTCAGTTGTGCTTCTATAAGGGAACATAACAACACACTAAGGGAGTGGCACTGGGAGGTAAAAGCAATGTGTTCTCTTGGATTGCCAATTCAACTGTGTGACTTGGGGATCTTTAAAAAAAAAATTATTAGTTGTGAGTGGATACAATATCTTTATTTTTATTTATTTATTTTTATGTGGTGCCAAGGATCGAACCGAGGGCCTCACGAGTGCGAGGTAGGTGCTCTACCACTGAGCTATAATCCCAGCCCTTGGGGATCTTTTTTTGATCACACTATTCATCAGCAAAATAAACATAATCTCAACATCACTTATGGCACTGAGGCTCATACCTGTAATCCCAGCAACATGAGAGGCTGAGGCAGGAGGAATGTGAGTTCAAAGCCAACCTCAGCAATTTAGTAACTTAGTGAGACCCCGTCTCAAAACATAATCTAGTGCATATTTTTCACATATAGCATATTATGTGGAGATGAGGATCACAAGCTTGAGGCCAGCCTGGGCAATTTAAGGAGAATTTGTCTCAAAATAAAACAGTAAAAAAGGGCTAGGGATGTAGCTCAGTGGTAAAGTGACCCTGGGGCTCAGTGGTTGAGAGCTTCTGGGTTCAATTCCTTGTACCAAAAAAAAAAAAAAAAAAAAAATCTACATCTGTAAAATCTTAAAATATCAAAGAGCAGAAAAATTGTTGATCCTTTTATGGTATTAGGGCCTCCAGTGGTGCCCCATTCACATAAAAATGAGGACAGTGCAATGCAATGGAGGGTGATTATACTAATGTTATATTGCTGCAGTAGGTGAGTTGGACTATTACAGTTTTTCTTCTGAAAAGAGAATTTGTTACCTTATGAAGCAAGGTTTCTTTACATTTGGGGTACGGTTATTAGAGATTGAACTCAGGGGTGCTTTACCACTGAGCTATATCCCCAGTCCTTTTTATTTTTTATTTTGAGACCAGGTCTTGCCAAGATGTTGAGGCTAGCCTCAAACTTATGATCCTTCTGCCTCAGCCTCCCGAGTCGCTAGGATTACAGGTGTGCACCACAGCACCTGGCAAGTTTCTTTACTTTAGATTACTGCTGTTTACTATAAATATGATAAACTACCAATAGTAATCACATGAGTTATACATTTTGTTTACTAAATGGCTGGCACTGAGGGGTTTAGGATGTGATCTATGGGAATCCATCAACAGTTAGTTGCAGGATACAAAATTTCCTTTATAGGAAATTATAAAGAATATATAGCAAAGAATTACCTGTATTCTTAGAAAAGTTTCACAATGCAGGAGTTAATACAGCATTATCCCCACAGTGTATATTTATCAGGGTGGTTCATTAGCTAAGTTTGTAGGAAATGGACAAATTTCAATGGCTTAACACAATAAAAGCATATTTTTTGTTCACATGACAGTATGGTGTGAACTGAGCTGGAAGCAGCTAACCTGTGGCTAAACCATCTGGAGTATGACTAAGGTTACATCTTAATGCTGTTAAAGACCAGAACTGAGAGTGGTTTATATTCTTTTGGTCAGAAATAAGTACATGGCTCCACCTAACTGCAGGTAGGAGTAGAGGGAGCACGTTCCCTTTCTCCTTTGTCAAGGAATAATGATGACACAGTTTTGCCTCTGACACAGAGGTAGATAGTCTTAGACCTCAAAGGGGCATGTAGACTTGTGGATGACCTGGGGCTTTCTTTACCACTTTCAGTGGAGCTTTATTTTATATATATATATATTTGTAGTTGGACACAATATCTTTATTTTATTTATTTATTTATTTATTTTATGTGGTGCTGAGGATCAAACTCAAAACCTTGCACGTGCCACAACTCCAGCCCTGGAGTTTTATTTTAATTTTTTAAAGAAAATTCTGGCCCCCACCCTCATCTGACTATTGTTCTAATGTGTACTAATTTTTTCATTCTTATTTCAATAGAATTTTTGGATCGGGGTAAAATACATTCAAACCTATGAAGACAAGTAACATAATTAGGGAAATAAACTGAAATCATAAAGCTCTATGGACAGATACAATGATGTTCCCTTAGTTGCTCAGCTAATGAAGGGCTATCAAGCAAAAAAGTTAATCTGTATTAGTCAGGATTCCCAGAGAAACAGAACCAATAGGAACACACACACACACACACACACACACACAGAGATTTATAAAGAATTGGCTCATACAATTATGAATGCTGAGAAATCTCAAAATTTGCAGTTAACAAGCTAGAGATTCAGGAAAACTGACGTGTATTTCCAGATGGAGTCAGAAGGCCTAAGAAGCAGCCAATGTATAATTCTAGTCCAAAACCCAACAGGTTGGAACCAAGAAGAGATGATGCTTCAGTTCAAGTCTGAAAACCAGAAAGGTCTCAAATCTCAGTTCAGGACAGTCAGGTAGGAGGAGTTCCCTCAGTCCTTTGGTTCTAGTCAGACCTTCAGCTGACTAAACAAGGGGCAACCACATTAGAGAGAGCCATCTACTTCACTCAGTCTACTGATTCAGATATTGATCTCATTCAAAAACAGTCTCATCACTAGGGTTGGGTGGCTGGGCACAGTGGCACACATCTAATTCCAGCAACTCAGGAATCTAAGGCAGGAGGATACCAAGTTCAAAAATGGCCTTGGCAACTTAGCGGCAAGTTAGTGAGAGGACCCTGTCTCAAAATAAAAAATAAAAAGGGTCAGGATTGTATTTCAGTAGTAGAATGCCCCTGGATTCAATCATTAGCACTGCAAAAAAAAAAAAGATAAACCATTTGGCTAAGTGTGGGGAGCCACATTGAATGACCACGCCTTCCAGTCCTGATGCCTCAGGCTCTGGCCAACCACTGCACTCCTTGTGATCTGGCAGAGACTGGCTAGATAGCAAGGAGGTCTTCTTTGTGGGGTGTGCCCCTAGGGTTGAGTTACACTCACCTGTTCCCTGGTAGTCCTGCCTCTTCTGCCCCCTTCTAAAAAAATCTTTTTTAGTTGTTTATTGACCTTTATTTATTTACTTATATGTGGTGCTGAGAATCGAACCCAGTGCCTCACACATGCTAGGCAAGCACTCTACCACCTGAGCCACTGAGCCACAACCCCACCCCACCCCTCTGCCCTTTATGGATAGAACTTTCTAAGAACAAGAGTCCCCCTAATAAAAGCTGACTTCCAACATGTTCCCTCTCTCTCGTCAGCCTCTGGACTTTCTCTTGATCTCCTTTTTGGGGAGCCTGAAGCCGAGAGCTGTGGAAGCCATCCTAAAACTTGTGTAAACGTAAATTGTGTCTGTGTTTTATTTTGTGTCTCTGCAAAATCACACAAATGATATTAGTTCAGCTGCCCATGTTGGTCAGGGGCGGCAGCTAAGCAAGAACTTTTTTATTTTTTACTTGTTATTACAAAAATGTTGAAACATACACACAAAAATATATAAATACTATGGATAGAATGGCACTATGAAATTCATGTATCCATTATTTTAGCTTTAACAGCAGCCAGTATTTTTTCATTGTTTCACCTATTTCCTCCAAACTGTTTTTTGAGATGGCTAAATTTTAAAGCAAATCTCAAATGTCATGTAATTTCCGCCCATATACCTTTAGATCGCAACTTTATCAGATAACAACTTTTAAAAAACATAATAGCATTATTATATTTTAAATTTTTAATAATTCCATAATATCTTCTTTTTGACACCATGTATAATTTTTCACAAATGTCTCAAAATATCCAAATATTTAAAGTTTGTTTGTTTGAACAGTATTAAAACAAGATATTAAATTTGGTTGATATATATCTTAAGTCTTTTTCAATATATAATAGTTCCCTCCTCCCCTTTTGTTTTCTATGTCAATTATTAGTTGACATTTGTCTTATTGAATTTGTCACATTTTGGATTTGACTGATTTCATCCTTGTGTTGTCATTTAATGTGTTTTATCCTTGAACCTTATTCTCTATAAACTGAGAACTCAATTAATTAGATTCAATTTTTTTTTTTCTTTTTTACTGGGGATTGAACTCAGGGGTGCTTTACCACTGAGCTACAACCCAGTCATTTTTATTTTTTATTTTGAGACAGAGTCTTGCTAAATTGCTGAGGCTGGCCTCAAACTTGTGATCCTCCTGCTTCATCTAGATTCACCTTTGGGTACAATATATGATGCTGGCTATTTCCTGTTGCATCACATTTGAAAGCACATGATATTGGGTTCTAAATATTTCCCCCCTAGCAAAATTTTCTTGGTGCATACTTGTACATACTGATGTTACACTTTTGTACATGTACACAAATACATTTTGGCCAATATTACTCCCCACCTTCTCCCCCAACACATACCTCCTACCATTTGGTCCCTTTTTTCTACTGATCTCCCTTTGAGGCTGAGGTAGGAGAATCAAAAGTTTGAGGCCAGCCTTGGCAACTTAGCAAGACATTGCCTCAAAAATAAAATAAAAAGGGCTGGGATGTGTAGCTCAGTGGTAGAGTGCCCCTGGTTCATTGCCAGTAACACTCTCACATGGTGTCTCTTTCTGTCTTTCTATCCCTCTCTTTCGCTCTCACACACATATATATGGAAAAGAAAGAAATAATGAAAGAAAGAAAGAAAGAAAACAAAAATATAAACAAATACGTGTACGCATAGAATGTGTTTATTCTTTGGCTCAAGCCACCCCTAATAAACAAAAAGTGATATACTATTCATTTTTTTTCTCTTTTTCTTTTATTTTTATTCACTTAATATCCTTTGGAGATCATTCCATAGTAGTATATATAGGATGCTTCATGATTACTTTCACAGATACATTGTACTCTACTACGTGGATGTACAAAGTTTATTCATCTACTCCTCTATTGATACACATTCTTGCTACAAATATTACTACAGTGAATAGTCTTGGCTATACATCATTTCTAATGTTTCTGCCAGGGTATCATTAAAATTGACCTATAAAAATGGGTTTTCTGGGTCCAATGATATATGAACATAAAATTTAGAAATTAAGCAGTGCCAATTTATTTCGCTGGCTAAATCTAAAGGGAAGACTATTTTGTTGCTGAGGACTAGAAGGACCTGTTCATTTTCTTTCTTTTTTTTTTTAATTTTAGGTGGACACAATATCTTTATTTTACATTTATGTGGTGCTGAGGATCGAACCCAGTGCCTCGTACATGCTAGGCGAACGCTCTACCACTGAGCCCCAACCCCAGCCCGGGCCTGTTCATTTTCAGTTATTGAACAAATGCTAGCCTATGCAATTAGGCAAGATAATTAAGTAAAAGATGTTTAAAGTATTGGAAGAGAAGAGGCAAACTTATCTTTATTTTCAAGGTCATATGTTTCTAGAAAAATAAAATCAACTGAAAACTATATATATTTTTTTAAAAAAATATTTTATTTTTTAGGTGCAGATGGACACAACACAATGCCTTTATTTTTATGTGGTGGTGAGGATTGAACCCGGGTACCGCCCATGCTAGGCGAGCACTTTATCGCTAAGCCACAATCCCAGCCCTGAAAACTATATTTTTAATAAGAGTTTAGTTGGATGACCAATTATAAAACTACATTAATTAGGACTCCTCAATAGCAAGTAACAGAACTTAAGTCCTGCTATCTTGAGCAAAAATGGATAATTTATTAAAAGGAGAAGTATGGAATTTAAAGTGAAAAAGCTGAATGGAAGGACAGCAGAATAAAATAGACATTATTATTGCTGTGGGTATATATGTGACTGCATGACCAATGTAATTCTGCAACCTGTACACTCAGAAAAATGAGAAATTATATCCCATCTGATTCAAATGTATGATATGTCAAGATCATTGTACTGTCATGAGTAACTAATTAAAACAAATTAAAGAAACAAATAAAAAAAATAAAGTGAAAAAGCTACTTGAAGTAGTGCCTATAAAACCCATCAGGACCTCAAGAAATATTCTTTCTCCAGTTTCTTTCTTTCTTTAGTTGGTTATATTCTTTCTCTACAGACTAGCTTCCATTATTCTCTAGTACCCATGGTATTATATACTTCTCTACATTTCTTGAGTTTATATGTGTAACATACTGTTGTGTCAAGCAGTGTCTTTTCTGTATCCAATGAATTTCCTAGAAACTATAGCTGGGAGTTGGAGGTGTATCTCAGGGGTATAGCCCATGCTTAGCATGCATGGTTCAACTCTCAGTACCAAAAAACAAAACAAACAAAATAACACTAAATACTTTCACACTCTATTTTCAGAAAACTGATATCTGAATGTAGTAACTTCTTTGTAGAGCTTTCCATGAAAAAAAAGAAATGGAAGATGGCACACAGAGCTCACAGTAGTGTCCATTATCCCCCTGCTCTCATGATGAGCACAAGTGAGAAATGGGAGTGTTTTGCATTTAATTTGTCATCCCTTTTGTGTATTGCTGGGCCATGTTAAAACTAACTCCTCTACTGCTCATATTGCCATCTAAAAAGTACTAACCCCCCAAACAGCATAATATCTAATGCTCAGACTCACTGCTGCTAAGAAAGAAATAGAGAAGAAGAAGAGAGGGAGAGGGAAGGGAAGAGATGAGGAGCAGCCTGTATTCCTGTTCAATGTTGTAATATTAATCATGTTCCTCTTGATGAAGTAGACATTGTGAAAAGAGGGTAGTTACCACACTCAACAAAGAAACCTAGGCATCAAAAAGCTTTGGAAATACCTGAGTGCAGTGTAATGTGCATGGTAATCCCAGACAAATTGGATGGCTGAAGCAGAAGCCAGCCTGGTTTGTGGTCAGCCTTGGCAATTTAATGAACAGTGTTAAAAAAAAAAAAAAAAAACTTTGGAAATGACTCAAGTGGCACATACTAAGGGTGTGCGTTATAAGGATATGTGATATGTGGAGTATGAATGAAACAAAAATAGCTATGAGTTGAGTTTTAAACACATGGAAGTTCATTATACTTTCTTTTTTTAAAAAATATTTATTTTTTGTAGCTGAACACAATACCTTTATTTATTTACTTATTTATTTTTATGTGGTGCTGAGGATCGAACCAAGGGCCTTGCACGTGTGAGGCGAGCAATCTACCGCTTAGCCACAACCCCAGTCCTCTTTTTTTTTTAATATTTATTTTTTAATTGTAGTTGGACTCAATGTCTTTATTTATTTTTATATGGTGCTGAGGATCCAACCCAGGGCCTCGCATGTGCTAGGTAAGCACTCTACTGCTGAGCCACAACCCAGCCCAACATTCTTTCTGTCTTTATATATTCAAAGCTTTTCACACTAAAAGTGCTTTTTAAGGCTATGGAATTGGACTGAATTGTTAAGAAAGCATGACTAAAGATTTAACATATAATTTTTGGTAACAGTTTCAAAAGGAAAAATTATATATTATTGAAATAAGAATCTGCTGTGGTCTGAATATTTGTATCTCTCCAAAACTTATGTTGAAATCCTAATCCAAAGGTGATGGTATTTGAAGGAGGGGTCATTAAAAGTATGAGTGCTCTTATAAAAGTGAACCAGGAGAGACTCCTTACCCCTTCTACCATGTGGGACATAAAGAGAAGGGGATATGTATGAGGAAGCAGGCCCTAACCAGACTAAATCTTCTTGAACTTCCTAGCCTCCAAAACTCAGAATTTATTCTGGGAAATAAATTTCTGTTGTTTATAAGCCTTCCTGTTTATGGTATTTTTGTAACAGCAGCCTGAATGGCCAGACTTACTACTTCAGTTAAACATCTATGGGGCCAGGTGAGGTGGCACATGCTTCTAATCCCAGGCTTAGGAGGCAGAGACAGAAGGATTGCAAGTTTGAGGTCAGCCATGGCAATTTAGCAGCAAGTTAGCAAGACCCTGTCTCAAAATAAAAAATAAAAAGACTGAGGATATAGCTCAGTGGTATAGCATCCCTGAGTTCAATCCCCAGCAAAAACAAAAAACAAAAAGAAAACATGTTTGAGCCGGGTGTGATGGCACATGCCTGTAATCCCAGCAACTCAGGAGGCTAAGGCAGGATATTCTCAAGTTCAAAGCCAGCCTCAGCTACTTAGTGAGACCTGGTCTCAAACAAAAACAAAACAAAAAACAACAAAACAAATGACAAAAAATGGGCTGGGGATATGGTCCAATATTTAAGTACCCCTGATAGTAGAAAAATAAATAAAAAGGAAAAGAAAACATGTTAAAGTTCCAAACACACAAAAAAAGAGATTCTCTAATCTTCTGGTGAATGGCCTTACATAGTTTCTTTAACTATGATCCAACCAACCATGTCACGGAAAACAGAGTCACAAGGGTCTACACTATAGACAAAAGGAAAACAGGAGCTTCCTGCAAATTGGAAAAACATTTTAAAATTTACTATATATGACAGCCTTTGAGTGAGAGCAATGTAAGATGGCAGCCATTATGGGCTCAATTTATGAAAACTGAATACACAGCCTGAAAATACAAAGTGGATCTAAATACCCAGAAGTACCCTTCTTTACAGGATTTGTAACAAAAAATCAATATGAATGGTGTTAATAGTTCTAATGGAGTGGTGAACCCAAGAGCCATATCAATGCTAGCAAAATAACAGAATTCATATAGCATCAAATTTGTTCTGCAAGGGCTGCAGTACTTGATGTCTAAAGAAAATATGAAACTCCCTCAAATTGCCAGAAGGATGAGTTATAGCAATTAAAAGAAAGCTGAATATTGGTGCATGACTATAATCCCAGCAACTTGGAAGGATGAGACAGGAGGTTTGCAAGTTTGAGGTCAGTCTCAGCAACTTAGTGAGGCCCTAAGCAACTTCATAAGATGGTCTCAAAATAGAAAATAAAAAGGGTTGGGGAGGTAGCTCGTGACAAAGTGCACCTGGGTTCAATCCCCAGTACGAAGAAAAGAAAAAATAAAATAAAATAAAATAGGCCCTCCCCCTGCTTAATTTGAGTTAAGCAGTCATTTTTTTAAAATATTTTTTTAGTTATACATGGACACAATATCTTTATTTTGTTCACTTATTTTTATGTGGTGCTGAGGATTGAACCCAGTGACTCACATGTATGAGGCAAGCACTCTACCACTGGGCCAAAATCCCAGCCTAAGCAGTCATTTTTTACAGTAGTAAATTTTCTAGGTATATCCTGTAGACCTCAAAGTATTGGAAAGGAAGCTCCCAAAGGCGATTTATCTTTTTTTGGTACTGGGGATTGAATTCAGAGCACTTAACCATTGTGCCACATCCCAGCCCACCCACCTTTTAATTTTTGTATTTTATTTAGAAAAAGGGTCTCACTTAGTTGCTTAGTCCTCGCTAAATTGCTGAGGCTAGTTTTGAACTTGCAATCCTCCTGCCTCAGCCTCCTGAGCCTCTGGGATTACAGGTGTGCACAATCACTCTAGCAGCAATTTATCTCACAATATTGTTAATTATACTAATTTTTGTCCATTTGAAATATATAAATTGTGCTATTACAATGATAAATTTTTTCTGTAAACCACAACAAATAAGTAGAAATACAAGGAAAGGGAAAAAAATTATACTCATAATAGCAAACACATGCAAACAAACATTTGGGAAAACTTACAAACATGTAGAATCTGGATGAAGAAAACCATTCCATTTTAAACTAAGTAATATAAAACAATCGAAAACATGGAGAATTATACTTATTTGTTTGGATAGATACAATATTCCAAAGATGTTGATAATTTAAAAGTCAAAGCAAGGAGCAGTGGTCCATGCCTGTAATCCCAGTGCCTCAGGAGGTTGAGGCATGCCTGTAATCCCAGTGGCTCTGGAGGCTGAGGCAGGAGGATCATGAGTTCAAGGTCAGCCTCAGCAACATAGCAAGGCCCTAAGCAACTTAGTGAGATACTGTCTCTAAATAAAATATTTAAAAAGGCTGAAGAGGGCCTGGGGATGTAGTTCAAGTGGTAGCATGCTTGCCTACCATGCGTGAGGCCCTAGATTCGATTCTCAGCACCACATAAAAAAATAAATAAAATAAAGATATTTTGTCTACCTAAAACTAAAAAATAAATATTTAAAAAAAAAAAAAAAAAAGGCTGAAGATGTGGTTCAGTTGTTGAGCACCCCTGGGTTCAATTCCCAGTATGAAAAAAAAAAAAAAAAGTCAATTCAATCACAGCCAAAATTAGCACTTTTTGGTACTTGAGAAGTCACTCTAAAGTTTTCATTAAAAATAAATAGATACAGCTGGACACAGTGGCACATGCCTATAATCCAAGTGATTTGGCAGACTGAAATAGGTAGATTACAATTCAAGGTCATCCTAAGCAACTTGTGGGACCCTCAGCAACCTAGTGAGACCCTCTCTCAAAATAAACAATTAAAAAAGACTGGGAATATAGCTCAGTGGTAAAGCACCCATGGGCTCAATCCTGAATACAAAACAAAACAAAACAAAAAACACACAACGGAAATAAAT
Organism: Marmota flaviventris; assembly: GCF_047511675.1. NCBI lineage: Eukaryota > Metazoa > Chordata > Mammalia > Rodentia > Sciuridae > Marmota > Marmota flaviventris. The sequence goes on along the minus strand of NC_092499.1, from coordinate 51,071,050 downwards.
ACACATATCTAGAGTTTAACCACCAAGAACATACATTGGAGAAAGGACATTCTCGTCAATAAATGGTTATGGGAAAACTGGGTATTCATATGCAGAATGAAACTAGACTCATCTCTTACCATATACAAAAATCAACTCAAAATGGATCACAAATTTAAATAAAGGACCCAAAAGTATTAAACTACTAGAAGAAAATAGGAAAAACTATTTAAGACACTCTTTTAGGTAAAGATTTCCTGGATATGACCCTAGAAATACAGGCAACAAAACCCCCAAATCGACAAATGAGATTATATCAAACTAAAAAGGTTTTGTCCAGTAAAGGAAACAAGGAACAGTGTGAAGAGATAATCTATGAAATGGGAGAAAATATTTGATAAGGGGTTTATCAACATCCAACATATATAAGGAGCTCAAATCAATATTTTAAAAAAACTAATTTAAAATGGACAAAAATAAAGACTAATAAAAAGGGCTGGGGATGTGGCTGAATGGTTGAGTGCCCCTGGGTTCAATCATCAGTACCAAAATAAATAAATAAATTTGATAAAACCAGTGTTGGGAAGAATTTAGAGAGGAAAGCAATCTCCTCTGCAGATGGTAGGAGTATAAATTGTATGCTTTTCCAAAATGTTTCAAATGTCTTATGGTTTCATCAATTTTATGCATATGAACCTACCCTAGGTAGATAATTTTATACAGCATTACTTATAATGAAAGATTACAAACAATTTAGAAGTCAATCTTTATTGTTAATTATAGACAATTAACTCATTTGCTTAAATAGACATCAAATAATTGGTCTTAAACAAGACTGAAAATACAAATTTGCAATCAGGATAGGAGGTCCAAGGGGCTACACCTCAAGATCATCCAGATTCCTTCCACTGTTTTGCTCTACTTTTCTCCAGTGTAGTCCATGCTTACTGCTACCAAACATGCTACAGTGTATGGTAAAGGGGAAGAAAAGTGGAGGAGAGGTTGAACGTGACCATGTCTAGCTGCCAGACACGAGAAATGTAGTGTCTACATGGATTGCATTTCCCTACCTAGCACTTAGATCTAATGAAAGATTGGGGGGAAAAAGATTTCAGACTATTATCACTCGTACAGTACAAAATTCTGCAGTTTCCTTTTTTTAAAAATTTTATTTTGGTACCAAGAATCAAACCCAGGGACACTTAACCAACCACTCAGCCACATCCCTAATTGTTATTTATTTTTGGTACTAGGGATCTAACTCAGGGGCACTTTACCACTGAGCCACATCTCCAGCCTTTTTTATTTTATATTGTTAGACAGGATTTCACTAAGTTGCTTAGGGTCTTGTTAAATTACTGAGGCTGGTTTTGAACTTGTGATCCTCCTGCCTCAGCCTCTTGAGCCATTAGGATAACGTGTGTGCACTCCTGCAGCTTGCTGTAGCTCTTAAAAATATTAGGGATACAGAGCTGGAGTTGTGGCTCAGTGGTGGAGCGCTTGCCTAGTGCGTGTGAGGCACTGGGTTTGATCCTCAGCACCACATAAAAACAAAATAAAGGTATTGTGTTCACCTGCAGCTAAAAAATTAAAAAAAAAAAATAGTAGGAATATGGGGATGAGGATTGAGCACAGTGGTAGAACACTTGCCTGCCATGTATGAAGTCCTGGGTTTAAGCTCAAACATTAGCAAACAGGAGAGAGAGGAAGAGTGAGTGCAAGAAATAGTTGTTATGCAAAGATGTATTTTATTTAGTACAGGGAATACTGCAAAGATAGTATAATTCTATTTCTGTTAAAATTGTGTTGTGGTATATAGTATATTTAAGTATAAATATAAAATATAAAGTTGGGGAACATGAATGACATGAATTAAACAAACCAGAGATTTATCAAAAGAAATTACTCAGAATTCAGGATGAAGAAATAGATGTGATAAATTCAAAGATACTGAAGAAGTTGGGTGTGGTGGCATACACCTGTAGTCCCAGGGACTTGGGAGGCTGAGGTAGGAGGATCATGAGTTTAAGGCCAGCCTCAGCAACTTAGCCAGACCCCATCTAAAATTTAAAAAAAAAGAAGGGTTGGGTCTCAGTTCAGGAGGCTGAGGCAGGAGGATCGCAAATTCAAAGCCAGTCTTAGCAATTTAGTGAGGCCCTAAGCAACTTAGTTAAGACCCTGTCTCAAAATAAAAAAGGTATAGAGTGCTCGCCTAGCACGTGAAAGACGCTGGGTTCAATCCTCAGCACCACATAAAAAATAAGTAAAATAAAGGTATTGTATCCAACTACAACGAAAAAAATATTTGAAAAATAAATAAAAAAATAAAAAGGGATGTGACATGTTCAGTGGTTAAGTGCCTCTGTGTTCAATCCTTGGTACCAAAAAAAAAAAAGGTAAAGAGCTCCTAGGTCCAACCCCAAGTAACCTGACTCCCCTTGCCAAAAAAAAAAAAAAAAAAAGGAGAGAGAAAAAAAAATACTGAGGCAAGATTGAGCTTTTCAGCTTTTAACATGTGTCTAAACTGAATCCAAGAAGAAAAAAGAAAATTAGAAGCAATATCTGAAGGAATAATGATTAAGAATGAGCCAGAATGGTAGTGAGCATCTATAACTCTGATCCCAGTTACTTGAAGGATAACAGAACTGCCTCGCAAAATCCAGGCCAGCTTGGGCAATTTAGTGATTCTGAGTGAAGGAAAAAAAATAGGATCTCTCTCAGTGATGAAGTGCTTACCTACTAACCTAGCATGCTTTAGGTTCTGGGTTCAATCCCTAGTACCACCAAGAAAGAAAGGAAAAAGAGAAAGAGAAAAGGAATGGTAAGCTCCATGAGAGCAGAAATTTAACTTTTTTTTTTCTTCTTACCAGGAATTGAATACAGGGGCACTTACCCCCTGAGCCACACCCCCAGGGTCTTCACTCAATTGCTGAGGCTGATCTCAAACTCGAGATCCTCCACCCTCAGGCTTCCAAACTACTGGGATTACAGGCGTACACTACCATGCCCAGCGTACAGTAAGTTTTTAAATATTTGTTGAAATATACTGAACTCTATTTCCAATAATGTAGAAGTTAGATCATTCCACTAAAAACTTTCATAATTCCTAGGAAGAATGTAAAAAGAAAGTCATCTTAAATTATGAGGTACCAAGGTTTTTCTTGTCAGGTTAGAGGCAGAAGATAAGTTTTTGCTGAGAGAGATAACAAATAACTCAAATATCACATCTCAAATAGGAATAAAATGAGACCCAGAAAAAATCCCTTTGGAGCTGGTACGGTGGCACGTGCCTATAATCCCAGTGGCTTGGGAGGCTGAGACAGGAGGAATGAGAGTTCAAAGCCAGGCTTAGCAACAGTGAAGTACTAAGCAACTTAGTGAGACTCTGTCTCTAAATAAAATACAAAATCGGATTGGGGATGTGGCTCAGTGGTGGAGTACCCTGAGAGAGGGAGGGAGGGAGGGAGGAAGGAAGGAAAGGGGGGGCTCTGATGGTATCAAATGCAATCATGTTCACATAACTTGAATTAAAAGACACAAGTTTTTTTTTAAATTTTCATTTTACAATCTTGGTTACTTAAGATTTTCTTCCCATCTAGCACAGTAAAGCTATACATATGCTGGTGCCTAAGACAACATGGATTTTTTTTTTTTTTTTTTGGTACAGGGAATTTAACCCACTGAGCAACATCCCCAGCCCTTTTTTCATTTTATTTAGAGACAGGGTCTTGCCGAGTTGCCTAGTATCTCACTAATCTGCTGAGGCTGCATGTGCCACCACATCCAGCTCACAACATGGATTCTTAAAGAGAGATAGGGTCTATCCTAGTAATTCGACAGAACCTCTGATTTTCATCTGTATCCACCCATGTTCCTTCACAGATATATTTTACTAGGTATGTGTGTGTTTTCTGGCATGGTGCTGGGATCAAACCCAGGGCACACTGCATGGCTATGCCATTGAGCTTATTTAACAAACAGCACTCTTGACACCATTTAGTTACATAGCATTAAAAAAAAAAGTCAAAATGTTGTTTCCATAATTTGGAATAAAAATGTCAAGGACCTGTCATAAATTAAGTCGTGATAACACTGAATGTCTGCTACACAGGAAGTCCTATTCTAAGTACCTCAAAGAAAGCTCTAGTGGCAGGCATCCCTGTTACTATGGAGTCTGCATTCTACAGACAATAAAGTATAACTGAACAAAGTAGTGTTAAATATAAGAAAATAACAATTTATTATTAATAGGGAAGTCATCAAGGGGAAGCAGTTGTAGCCATTTCTGCATTATCTTTTAAAAGTGCATTTAAAAAATCCTCAGATACCTTAGGTATATTTTTACCAACTTTCAGGCTCTCTGACATTTTTATCTAACAGTCAATGGATCTTTATTTTTTTATATGTGGTGCTGAGAATGGAAGCCAGTGCCTCACACATGCTAGGCAAGCACTCTACCATTGAGCCACAATCCCAGCCCCCTCCCACTGACATGTGATGGCTAACATGTTTTCTGTATTGTTTTGGTAGCATTTCAAAAAGGAAAAATAGCCAAAGATTTCATCAGTCTGAATTCACAAATTAAAACAAAACAAAAAAGCCCTCACGTTTAAGTGCTTTAGCTTCAAAAAATACCTTAGTCCTTTGTTCTAATAGCACTGGGCCATGTCACTACTTCTAAATTTATTTTGACATTGCTTCAGTGGGTTTTACTTAGCCTAAATTACCTGAATAGTTACCAGAGTTCTACAGATTGTAGTACTCTAGATTGGAAATATAGCTCATTGAATATATATATATATCATTGAATATATATATACACACACACACACACACATATATATCATTGAATTTCAATGGTTATCCAAAACTTGGAATTAGAATAAGTATGTTTCCCTGAACAGCCCCTCAGACGTCTTTGCTAATTAACAGAGCTCCAAACTTACTTCAGTTCTTAGTAGCCCTACCCTTTTGGCTTCTAAACTTTCCATAAACACTAACTTGTGATACATAGTAGGAGGCCGCCTCTTGTGTTTACCCCCCAAGAAAATTGTGATTACTTTTACATTCCTTTTATCTGAATAAATAATTCCTGGTTCTCTGAATGTGAGTTCCATAAAACTTAATTGCTAAGGATAAAGCATTAATTGGAAACATCTTAGAATTTAAAAAATTAAACCTTGCAATTTAAAAATGCTTACCAGTTAAATGTTAGTTAAAAATAGTTAAACTACCAACCCCAACAATTTCACTTAAAGTACAAATGCTCACATTTTCCAGATGAATAAGTGGCAGCCTTAGCAACTTGGTGTCTCTAAATAAAAAAATAAAGGGCTAGGGATGTGGCTCAGTGGTTAAGCACTTCTGGCTTAATAAACAAACAAAAAGGAAGCCCAGAGTATATAGCTCAATGGTAGTAGTGTGTACATTTAGCATGAATGAGCAAGGTGCTGGGTTCCCAGCACCACACACAAAGACTGAGTGAACAATGCTTACTTCACACTTATTTTGGTGGTATGGAGGACTGAATCCAAAGCCTCATGCTATGCGAGCCCTCTACTACTAGACTTTATACCCTGAAATCCTATACAAAGGATCTTTACACCTAGGAAGAGTCAAATAAGGTTCTCCCCCCTCAACCAAGTTAAATTTACAGCCATCCCATTCATTTCATCATTCACCAACCTGTTCCCTCTTGTGGCACACAGGAAATAACAATTTGCTACAGAGTACTACAAGCTATACATGAAGCTTACTCTTGGTGAAAACTGAATCAGGGATGTAGATGGTTCTGCAATTTGAGTTCTGGCCATGTACTGTTTTTAATAATCATTCCAAGAAAAGAGCATCTTAAGAGTTCTTTTTAACATGTTTGCTTACACTTACATAAGTGAGCTGTACTGACACAAAAGCTAACTGGAAATGCTTGTTCACATTTTCACTATAACCATTTTACTTGTCAAGAGAAGGCATATTTAATATTCAAAGTCAAGCCTAAAACTTACATTAACTCAAAAAAAAGGTCATTTGCAATTTACTCTCTTATAAAGCATCAAGAAGTTAATACAAGTACTAGTCTTAAGCAGTCACACAAGTCTAAGCCACATTTATTTGCACATGTATAGTAATGGGCAACAGATACTCAAGTTCATACAAATTTATAAAACAACAAAGTTAATAATCACTCGGTACACTTGTGTGCTAACTTGCTTACATATTCAACTCTAGATGAACTTCCTTCATTTTGTAAACTTTCATATAACACCCTTACACAAAAATTCTTGAAAACACATATCGGCATGTTTCAGTTAGCGCCAACACAAAAGTTAAGACAAGACCACAAACTCAAAATCCAAGTTTAGAAGATACTTCTACCTCCCTCCCCTAGAAAGAAGTCATTATTTTTAACAGATTGTATATGTTGTTATCACACAAGTAACCATGAAGACAAAAGAATGATGCTCCCATAATCAGGAAAATGACAACCAAATCATACTGTTTTTAAGTTATCTACCAACTATATGGTTTAAAAATGAGAAACAGGACAATGCTTAGATTAAAACAAGGGAGATTAGAAAACAGTAAATGATTTTAGAGAGAACTATTCCCCCTCAAAGTTGCAAAGATCTGACTCTGAGAACTCAAAACAATTGTCTAAGGTAAATAAAAGTGATGAAACCTTCAAAAACATTCTAATTATGTTCAATATCTAGTTATAAAAGCTGAAAATGACACCAAGAGGATATTTATTATACAAGTGTCAACAAGAACATCCCAAAAATAATGAAAGAAATGCACATTTATTTCTACAAAAGCAATGTATGATACAGAATTAGAAGGGAACAGACTTAAAGATTTACCTATTAAAATATACAGATTCTTACTGAAGAGTATAGGATATTTAAAAAAGATGACAAGGGATGTTAATCTTTTTTTATTATTATTATTTTACATATTTTGGAACCTCACATAATTTTGATAAATAACTCTTACAAAATTATGCAAAAAGTACAAGAATGTCTGGTAAACAAACAGTCTGTATTTTCCAAAAAGATTTTTTACAACATGCAATGTTTAAGGCAGCATCCTCCTTACAAGGAAAGGTAATCCTTTTACTCATCAAGAAATCTTCTGCTGCAAAGAATAGGCTAAGAAAGCCTGGCTTCTTCCATTAACGCCTTTTGTCTTTCCTGTCTGATTTTCGGTCTCTTTCACTTCTTGAAGATCTTTTGCCTGATCGACTACTCTCTGATATAGACCTCTTTCTGTCGGACCGGGAATTCTTATCCTTTGATCCTTTTGTATCTCTACTACTACCACCTTTTGAAGATTTGTGACTTCTCTCTAGCCCTGAAGTATCCCTTCGCTTCCGATCCACGCTCCTTCTGTGCTTTCTATCTCTATTATGCCCTCGGCCCCTACTCCGACTTCTACTCTCACTACTACTAGTAGTGCTGCTGCTACTATCTCTGCTGCTGCTACCACTTGTACTGGAGCTACTACTGGAACTGCTTCGACTACTACTACTGCCACTGCTGGAACTGCTTCCACTGCTGCTACTGGTTGAACTGCTACTAGTACTACTACTGCTGCTGCTTCGACTTCTGCTCTTGCTTGTTTTATTTCTAGCTCGACCTCTACTTCTGCTTCTAGTTTTGGTTTTGGTTTTGCTTTCTGAATGTGCTGTCAAGATTGGCTCTACTGGCACCTCAGGAAGTTTGACAGTCTCTAAAGGAAACTCCTTCCGCTCAGGTAGTAAATTCCCTTGCTCCTGAATAACCTGAGGTGGTGGCTGTAAAACAGCTAATGGCAAAGTCTCAGGCTGAGAGAGAGGCTGGGGTTGAAGTATTGGCTGGGACTGAGGTTGGGGTTGGGGTTGGGGCTGGGGCTGGGGCTGGGGTTGGGATTGAGGTTGGGATTGGGGTTGGGGCTGGGTTTGAAGTTGAGCCATAGGCTCAGACTGGGGCTCAGAATCTTTTTCTTCTTTTTCCTCAGATTCCTTTTCCATTTCTAGAGCACTAACATTCTCTTTTCCAGGAGAGAGAGATTTACATTCTTTATCTGGCTCAACGTCAAATTCCATCTCTGGCTCCAATTCTTTGCTAGTTTCATTTTCTGAAGGCTCTATACTTTCAACTTGATTAGTTTCCATTACTTCCTGCTCAGCAATTACATTTTTGACATTTTCAACCATCTCTAGCACATCCATAACTTCTTCAGGCTGACTATCTTGCTGCTTCTCACTTTCCCTTACCTCAGTTTCCTCCTCCATCTTAACCTCCATTTCCTGTTTTTGTTCCTCTTCCTCCTGTTCTTTTTCTGCATCGCTATGAACTATACCTACTTCCTTTTCCTCTTCCTCTCCTGCTTCCTCTATTTCTACATCATTGTGCTGATTACCTGTCTCCTCCAACTCTTCCTCTCGCTGAGCCACCTTACCCTCTTCTTGTTCCGCCTTCTGTTCTTCATTACGCACCACCTGATGCTCTTTTTCCTTCATTGATTGTCTTCTAGGCCTAGCCTCCATTTTATTTATTTGTTCTGCAAATTCGATGCGTCTACCTTCAAATAAAGCTAAAAATACAAATTTACACGTGTAAAATTTACTATAATCGAGAAAATTCAGTCACAACTTTATACCTGGTCACAAACTGTCAGCTTCTTCTAAATGTCTTTTTGTAAAGAGATAATGACAAAATATTGATTATGGCAAATAAATAATTACAAACTGACATAACTCAAGCAAAGACCTACTAGAAACTTATACACTAAAAAACTGTAGTAGGCAAAACTGGACCACACCTGATGAGAAAGGTCACTCTTGCTACTTAACTTTATGCTAGACAAAACTTCCTTAAAGCACAACCAGTTTTATAGTTAGTATAATCATGCATTAATTTTTCTGATCCCAAGGAAAAATAAATCATGTTTATACCTCCATATGTACATCCTTCTATGAACTTTGTCTCATTAGCATTTTTATATGGCTACCAAGACTATCAAGCAAAAAGTTATCTTACACAAATAATTTCAGAAATACACATGCATAATCACTGCCTACAAAATGAGTCTCAGGTGAAATCCATCACGAAACACTCCTTCAGTCCAACTTCACTGGCATCTCAGAAAATCTTAAAAAACAAAACTGCCCCCAAAACTAGACTATTCAATCACGATTATTTTAGGAAACAAATATTTCTGTGTGAACGTATTATCTTATTCATTAAGAAAATTTCAAAACAGGCTTTTTCATGTACTTACCATTCATTTTTCTCTGTGATTCTTCTATTAGTTTTTGGGTAGCTGGACACATTCTTCCAGGAATATAGAATAAATGGGGCTTTGTCTTAGTTCTTATGTATTTAATTATCTTGGCATTATGTTCATTCCACTCTTCTTGCTAAAGAAGAGGTAAAAGGTCAGTGCCTTCGTAAACAGAAAGGATTACCAATCCTAGGATTCTGAAACATTACTCACCAGCTGCGCAAGCTCAACCTTCTGTTCCAAAAGCCGCAATTCTGTCTGTTTAGCACGTCTCTCTTCAAATAGTTCTCTCCTCTCGTTTTCAACTTGCTTTCTCTCTTCTTCTGCCTGAACTTCAAGTTTTTGTTCAATTTCCTGGCGTCTCTTTTGCTAAAAATAAGTAAATTGCTTTAATATTTATGTCCAGATAAAATCAAATCAAGAAGTACTTGACTTTAGTTTAATTACAGAAAAAATATACATGCGGATTACATGAAACATTACAATTTTACTACAGAAACTTTTCTGCATGTTTCGTATTTTCAACTTAGGATACCAGAACTGAGCATTTAGAAGCCATTAGCCATAAAATGACCAATGTTCCATTCCATCATAAAGTTTAAGTAAGGTTCTTTCTTAAAAGTTAACCTACAGGGCTGGGGCTGTAGCTCAGTGGTAGAGTACTTGCCTCATATTTGTGGGGCACTGGGTTTGATCCTTAGCACTACATCACCACATAGAAATAAAGATATTGTGTCCATCTACAACTAACTAACTAAATAAATAAGTTAACCTAAAAAAAAAATTGGTGCTACCCTTCCAAGTTATCTTCATTTGTTCTTTTCTCCAAATCAAACAATGTGACAGGAGTCCTAACCAACAAAGTAGTGTTTTCCTCTCTGCCTGCTTCAAAAACCTATCAACTTATTCTTCAAACATTAACATGCTTTTAAGCTTTTTACAGTCTCAAAATTAACATGTAAAAACTAAAATAATTTATGAATCACCCATAATTGAATTGCTAACTCCCTTTCAACTGTAGTAGTTCTCTTTTAGAAGCAATAACCTGAGAATAAACTCCAGACACAATTTTGTAGTTTTAACAAAAGAAAAATTCTAGAAAGGTGACAGTTAAATAAACTGTGAAGGGTAGATGTGTGTGTGCACGTCTTAAAAATTATGATCACTGGACTAGTTGCAAAATCAACTACTTTTGTTTCAAAGAAAGTACTGAGACCTAGAGAAATGAAGTGATTTGTCTAACTACACAATGAGATTGTTAAAGAGCTTAGATTAGAATCCAGTTCTCAAGATTTACAGGTCATGGTCTTTGTACCACAAATAGAAGTTCATTCAATATACAGCAACTCCCACCCCTGTCACCAGCTGAAAATACAACAATCTTAGAAAGTTTAATGAATTCTTACTTTATTTTAGGCTTGAAATTAAGTCTAAAGAACTTTTAAGTTTTTTTTTCTTTTTTAAACATGAATACTCTGGTAACTGAAATAAACAAAGCAAACAAAATATTGCATAAATACCCTTTCAGTAGCAACAGTAGACTCTTGTTTAAATTTCTGAAGGGTGCCCATCAACAAGCCAAATATTCGTCGGTTCCTAAAAAGCAGAAAAAAAAAAATTCAATAGGATTCATTTCATTAAACTTGCCATTTTCCAAGAGAAACTATGGGCATTTGATAAATCCAACAATTTATGTGACAGATTTTCCCACTAGAAGCATTCTACAGATACCTTTGCTTTCCCTTTTCATCCATATTTTGATCCTGGATAAGGTCTCGACGTGTGCGTTCTTTGGAGGTAGCTACAACTGAAGACTGCAGCGCTGGCTGCAAAAAGAAAAAAAAACAAAACAAAAAAAACAAAATCTCAGAAATTTAACTAGCATAGGGATAGCAGTAAAGTGAAAGTACTATATTAATTCTCTAATATGTTCTTTTAATCTCAGTACCTTTTTAACATCATCATCCTCTGGGTCACTTTCTTGGCGTGATTCTCTTCTTGTCCGTCGCTCCCCGCCCAGCCTGCACAAAAAAAGAAAAAAAAAAAAATCATTTAAATGACCACTGTAGAATTTGAGATAAGTGCATACTAATGGTAAATGCCTACTTTTTCTAGGACGCATCTCCAGAAGCCTCATTCTACCAGTCTCTATCCCATTTTACTCTTTCCTCTAGCAGTGAAAAATAAAGTACAGCAACTAATGTTCCAACCAATCTTGGATATTCTGGAACATCATCTTTTTTTTTTTTTGAATAAAACTTGAGTTATCATTGAGTGGATATTTATTAATTTATTGGTATCAGGTACTGAACCCAGGGTTGCTTTACCTCTGAGCCACATCCCCAGCCCTTATATTCTATTTAGAGACATGGTCCACTGAGTTGACCAGGGCCTGGCCAAGTTGCTGAGGCTGGCCCTGAACTCATGATCCTACTGCCTTAGCCTCAAAAAATGCTAGGATTATAGGCATGTGCCAACGCTTCCTGAATAACTGTTTGTTTCTTTCTTTTGTAGTGCTGGGGATCAAACCCAGCACTTTTACATTTGAGGTAAGCACTCTTATCAACTGAGCTATATCCCCAGCCCTGAATATCTGAATTTTGAAGATTGTTGGCTGTCTTGATTTGAACAAATACTAAAGATCCTCAGTTGGAAGTTATATACTACTAATCCTAATACAATTCAATTCAATAATGTCTATTAAATGTTTATATTTGTGTACCACTTCAGAAAGGAGAGCATACTAGAATGTTTTCAAGAATTTCTTAAAAGGTGGTACTAAGGCTTAAACCTGGGGTGCTCTACCACTGAGCTACATTCGTTCAATTTTTATGTATTTTTCTCAGTACTGGGGACTGAAACTAGGGATACTATATCACTGAATTAACATCACCAGCCCTTTTCATTTCGATACATGGTCTCACTAAATTGCCCAGACTGGCCTTGAACTTTCCATCCTTCTGTGTTAGCTCCCTAGCTTCTGAGATTACAGGCATGTTCCCTCCCCACAGAGTAACCTTTTTATTTTTTTTAAACATACCTACTGACTGCCCCTTCAAGGTCTCTCTGTTTGGCTGGGGGTCCTCCTCCACTATCTGAGAATCCACGCCTGCAATTAAAAATGTCCAATATAAAAGCACTTGAAATACAAAGACAGAACTGGTATTTCCACTTGCAAGAAAATCTGGTTGAATTAAAGAAAAAACAAAGTCTTCCCACTGAAGTAGCCTTAAATATGCATTCACTCCAAAAAGCTCCCCCGCCCCCCCCCCCGGGTTTCTTTTTAGTACTGGGTTTGCACCCTGGGCTTAGTGCACGCAGTAAGCAACATCCACCCCTCCAAAAGAGTTTTATATTACTTTAAAAAGTACAATTAAGTTTATATAGAACAGTAAATATATTCTTTAATCCCTAGCTGCACACACAAATGAAGATGTAGGATAACTACACAGAAAACTAGCATATTACAGCATTAAACAAAATAAAGATAACACAAACACTGTTATTCTAATATTTGCATGAATTTGGTTCAAATACATTAACATAGTAAGTACCAACAGTTACAGTACGAGTTTAAGTCTTAAGGAAATCTTACCTCAGCAATAAACTACCACGTCCTCTACCTCCACCAGGACCAGAAAGGGCCAGCAATCTGGCTTGGATGGGCCTACAAAATATTTACAATCAATTAAAAAAATCATATGTAGACACATCTAGGGCACTTTCACAGATGTGGTACATCAGAGGGAAAAAAAATAACAATCGTTCTAAAATGAGGGTTTAATATCCATGTATTTTAAAGCAGATCGGGAAATATAATTTCATTAAATTTCCTTCTTTTTCCAAGACCGCTATCTCAGAATTTACACTGACTCGATGCCACCACACATTAACAAACCTGAGTCGGGCCCTAGCCCGCCATCCCCAAGAAAGTGGCACCTAGTCCACAGCCTGTGTGCGAGGTAGCCGAGTGTGGCCCAGGTGGGTCTCCGGGCCAGGCCGGGCCGAGTGGCCGCCGCAGCGCGAATGGGCTTTGTGCTGTAGTTCCGGGCCTGCAGCGCCGAGGGCGGGAATCGGCAGTCCGGGCCTCCTCACAGGTCGGGAGGCCATCCTAGCGCTACCAGGCCTCCCTCTCCTTCCGCAAGTACCTAAGCCCAGCGCCCTACAGTGGGAGCCAGGAGGTTCCCCACCCCGCCGACGGGGTTCTACCGCCGCACGGGGAACAGGCCTGGATGTTCCAGCCCTCTCAGAGAGGGCCGACCTCCCCGTCCCCAATTCACCTAGACTTGAGATGCCTCTTCGAGCTCGCAGCTCCCGTTCGGCCCTTACCTCACGTCATTCGGATCTCTCCCGGTGAGCTTGCGAATATTCTCATCCACATTCTTTAGGCTCTCTTTGGCCTTTTCTAGCTGTTCCTGCAAAGTTCTCACTGCGACCGCCATCTTCTCCCTGCAGTAGGCTTCGACGCTGCTCTATAGGCCGCACCGAGCCGTGCCGCGCCGCGAGACGCGAAACGACTGACAGCTGGGTTCGGCCAATGATAATAGGCGTTGTTTTTTAGCCTCAACCACTCAGAAACCGGAAGGGGGAGAAGCTTCCAGCCTTTGTGACCCTGGGCCAATGAAAAGTCGGCAAGGCGGTCTGCTCCTTCCCCTGTTAGCTGCGGGTGGCTTGGCTCGGCTTCTAGCGCAGAGCTGGGGCGGGCTTGAGAGGCCCTGATTTTTCCGGGACGTGAGTTAGCGGTGCCGCAGTTCTGGCAAGGAGGGCGCGGAGCTTTCTATCACTTTTAGCTTGTGTTGTCACGTGCCTTAAATTGTTTTAACCACAAAATTATACTGAGCTGGGCAGAAGCTAGTCTATTTTGCCTCACCTCAATGATTTAATTACGAAAGGGCGCGGCCATTATGTTGATGCGCATGCCCCAAGAGGAGTTGTGCGCACGCTTCCCTTGATTAAAGTGGGCGAAGCACAGAAGGAATAGGAAATCATTAGTTGTGATAGCTAACAATTAGTATAGGCTAGTTTTGTTGTGGACGCTCTGTGAAAGGCTTTACGTACCTTCTTCCTCACAAATTAAAACCTTGGATACAAAGCTTGTTATTATTAATTGGGAATTTGAGATTGGGGGTTATGCCAGTCGAGAATCACAGTCTGATTAAAACCTTTGCAAGGCTCTACTAAAGGGAAAAAGCGAGAGTCAGGCCGTTTCACCTGACCTTGAGCTTGTTGGTTTAATACATGATCTGGGGGAGCAGCCCTATTTGTGAAGTAACTGTCCTCCAGCTTCTGGTTCTGCCAACGTGGGAACTGGTTTTGCTCCAGAAATATATGTACAAATTGTTGCTGAGAAAATACTTCCCGGGGCTGAGGTGTAGCTGAGTGGTAGAACACGTTCCATCCCCAGCACCTCAAAAAGAAAAATCTGAAGTAGCTCTGTGGGGAGGAAAAGTGTGGAGTCAGATAATAAACATAAATTACATGACATGTTAGCAAGAAAGGTTACAGAAAAAAGTAGAGCTGGATCTGGTTTAGGGGTATGATGGCAATTACTTAATTGAATTGTGAGTATGGCCATGTCATTATTACAATACGGTTTACAACCTCAGGCAGTACCCAAGGGTTGAGAGTGTAGTAATAGGTCCTATTTTTTTTTTCCCCATAGGCAAATGCTTGTAGACTTAACCAAAAACTTGGGGTTCATATTCCTGCTTCCACACGATCTATTTTTAGGATCCTGGGCGATTTAACAGTCTGTTTTATAGAGACGATCAGTACAATGCTGTGTTCATCATTTAGTACGTCCTCAGTACATATTAAATTCCTTTGTTCTCCAATAGATTTTTTTTTTTTCTTTTGGTACTGGGAATTAAACCCAGGTTGCTTTACCACTGAGTTACATCCCCTGCACTTTTTTTTTTTTTTTTAAGTTGTAGATGGGCACAATATTTTTGTTTGTTTATGGTGCTGAAGATGGAACCCAGGGCCCCACACACGTGGGAGGCAAGCACTCTACCGCTGAGTGTAACTCCAGGCCGTCCCCTGCGCTTTTAATTTCTATTTTGAGATAGGGTCTTGCTAAATTTCTTAAGCCCTCACTGTGTTGCTCAGGCTGGTCTTGAACTTGGGATCCTCCTGTCTCAGCCTCCCAAATCACTGGGATTACAGGTATGTACCACTGGCTTCTTCAAAACATTATGAAAATCTCATGTTATTGTTGTGTGGAAATCAGCCTTAATAAATTGGTTAACTGTTTATTTTTTGACCTCTGTGGTGGGCTTAGTTCCTTGATGGTGGTGAGAATTATCTGAACATAAAGAATTATCTGATTTCACACATATGGAAAATTTTAATGCTGAAAACATTGAGATAATGGTGGCAAAATAGACTTCAAAATTACACTACTGTTCTCAAAAGCTTAGGTGTGAAAAAAAAGCTTAGGAGGAAATTTTATGCTTGATTTATGTGATGAGTGAAATAAACTGATTAAAATATCAGAAGAGACATGTAAAAAACATAATTAAGGAACATCATCTTAAATTCCTATGAAAAGAGTCTGGAGGTGGGAGGTTATTGATAACAATTTGAAAAAAAAAATTATGTAAATTTGGGAGAAGCAGTGAATATGCTTGAAAGAAAAATCCACTTTATGATTAGAAAGCAAAGAACTAATCACAGGCTAAGCAATATGTTTAAGCCAGAGTTTGCCAAATTTAAAATGTAATTTGGGGGCTGAGGTTGTAGCTCAGTGGTAGATCACTTGCCTATATGTGTAAGGCCCTGGGCTCAATCCCCAGCACTACAAAAGTGAATAAATAAAAGTAATATGTAGCATGTGTATTTGCCTCTGTGTGGAGTTAAGTCTCAATCTGACTTAGATGCTTAGAAGTTCCATCTCAGGGACAACTTTTCCAAATTCTTTAGCACTATCTCATTTACTCAATCCTCTGATTAGTTTATATTTTCTTGTTCAAGAATCTTTTGTCTTTTGGTTATACCTTCACCGCCTCTTGTCCCTCCCCTTCCTTTGCACCACACAACCAGTAAACTTTCGGTTAGCCAAAATGGCTGTAAATCTTGCATTCCTGGACTTATTCCAATATGGATTGGTCTAACTTCTCAATATATCTAAAATTTGCAGACTGAAAATTGATGATTTATTCACTCTTTATAACCTTTCATATTAGAGAACATGTGGCAGGAAATGGAATAGTTGATGAAGTCAATAAAACATTCTTGTCAAATTGCATTTTATGCAAATTACTACGGAGATGGCAACCAGAGCTCCCTTTTTCCTTTTCGCGGTACTGGGGATTTAAGGAGCTCCTTAAACCTTCTTTTACCCTCCACTCTTACCGGTCCAACACCGCCTTGTCAAGGGGGAGGAACCTTCTTTCACTTAGGGTGCTGGAGATTCACCCGGGGCCTGGCAAAGGAACTCCGCGACCATAGAGTCGACGAAATGCCGGGGTAGAGGGGACCGGAAGTGGGTTCTTTGCCCCTCGTCCTGGGGCGGGATCGGGTCTCTGCGGTTTTGGTTTGGCTTGCCGTACGGTCCGGCTTTCTCGCTAGACCCTAGGGCTTGGCCCTGCGGGGTGCGCTCTCCCAGGTATCCGGCTTTCCCCAGTACCTACCTTTGGGAAACCGGCGCACTCTTCGGTCTCCTAGCAACTGGGGACCGAGCCTGACGGAGCGCGGCGCAGATCAAGTTGTTCAAGCGCAAGCTTGAAACCCTGGGACCGGCCCAAACCGGAGCAGAAACCCGGAGCTTGGAAGAATAAGCAGGAAATGGCGGACGAGGCATTGTTTTTGCTTCTGCATAACGAGATGGTGTCAGGAGTGTACAAATCCGCGGAGCAGGGCGAGGTGGTAAGTGCTGCCACACGCCCTTGAGATCCTTTGTAGTGACATCTCTTGTTTCCCATGAGTGCTTTCCTTTAAACCCTGGCCCACCATCACCCCACGCTTCCCGAGGTATAGACAAAACTAGTCCCCACCTCCACATGTCCCAAACCCTACAACCTGTAGACTGTCTGCTTTGATACTTGATGGTTTCTCCCTTTCTCTTTTGTATCTTCTATTTGATTTTTGTGTGTGTCTGTACTACGTGTGGGCCACACATTTTCTTTCAGTGTTGTTCCTATTAGGATTAACAGGAATGTTAACCGTAGAACTGATTTTGGCATCCTGCTTAATTTTGCTGTCGTTTCCAGCATTTCTGAGCGATCCTCTGAACAGCCCTGACCACAAGTTGAGAATCTTCTTTCCCCATCCCTAACCACTCCAAACAGCTTGAGGACAGAAGGCTGATGAGGTTTGAATTCAAAGCAAAGTTTTCAGATATGACCGATAATTAGAAAACAATTTAATTCAGAAAATATTTATTTTGTCCCCATTATTTCGGAGTTGGTTTTAGGGCCTGGGATTTGTAATAGTGAATGAAACAATGCCCCAGTCCTTGTGGAGGAGTTCTCATTTGCTCATTGATAATTTCGGAAAACATTTAATGTCTGGCTTTGTGGGCCAGACACTGTGCTAGATAAAGAAAATAAACACCTCTGCCTCACAGTCCTTGAGGAATAGGGATTTTAACGAATAATTAATTAAGCATTGGATGGCAATTAGGTAGAAACACGAAGTTGTAACGGATTTTAGGAATGAGATACTCTAACTTCAAGTTAGTAGCCCTTACTACTTTTTTGTGGTGCTGAGGCTGGAACCTCAGGGCCTCATCCATGTAGACAAGAGCTCTATGACCAAGCTACACCCCTAGCCCAGCAACCCTTTGTTCAATGCTGTTGATAAAGAAGTGGAGTAGGAAAACCATTCTAGGCATGGCTAGATTGAATGGGTGGCAAGTGAGAGGAATTGAGAACTTAATTTAGAGCACTGTGTGATCTCACTGGAGGATTTTTGAATAGGAAATATTAAGCTACTAATAGGGAATATGTTGTCCATTTACCTTTTAGGAAGATAATCTGGTGTTTGGGCCAGAGAAGGAAAATATTTGTGGTGTGAAAATCTATGATTGCAGGAGGTGAAGAAGATCTGAATTAAGACAGGAGTGAGAGAGGAGAGGTTTCAAGACAGGAGGTAGAATCTGTAGACCTTGGTTAAGTATGGGAGTGGGAATTGAAAATTATGCCTTGGTGCTTCCTGTTATTGATAGTTCTGAACGTTAGATTTTTTTTTTCCCCAGGGGTCAAAAGGTACCTAAGTATATGATTGCTAGTGGAAAAATAGGAGACAGAAATCAGGTATTGGCCGTTTTTCCATTTTCATTTGTGTGGCAATTTTTAATATAAATGCTGGGATATAAAGCATTAATGCAAATCAAAAAGTTTCAGTGAATAGGTTTCAGCAGTTCAACTTTATAACAATTATAAATAAAACTGTTAAATTTTTCTGGAAAAAAAAAAAGAAAATTATGCCTTGGTTTTTAGCTTGAGAAGCTGGATGGTTATGCTATTAACCAGGAAAGGGAATAAAAGAGAAGAGATAAGCAAGTGAAAATAATAAATTATGCCCCCTCCCTCATGGTACTGAAGATTGAACCCAGGGCTTTACATATGCTAGGCAAGCTGCTTTACTACTGAGCTACTTTTAAAATTTTGGGATAGTGTCTCATTGCCCAAGCTGGCCTGGAACTTGAAATCCTCCTTCCTTGAATCCTCTGAAGTTGATGGAATTACAGGTGTGCCACCACCTCCTTGGGCTAGGTTTAATTTTTGAGGTACTTGTGGAACTTCTATGCTACCAGTTTGTAAACTACAAGAAGAATGGGCAAGATAGATTTAAAAATATCATTAGGAAGACATTAAAGAAAAGTATTGGAAATGAAGTAAATTATATTCTTATTCAGATCTCTCTAGTATATTTCCAAATTACAGATTTTCCTCTTGATAATCAATGTTGGCTGTTTATGTATAGCTGGCTGTAACCATTAGAAATATGCTTTTTTTTTTTTTTAGAGAAAGGAAATCCATATGTTTTGAATCATTACAAATATATTTTTTTTCTATTGTAATATGTTCATGGTGGGGGGAAAATGAAAGTACAAATAACAAAAAAATGATTTAAAAACAGGTATATAGTAATCTTGATAATTAGATTACATATTGGAATCTGAATATATGAAGGTTCATTGTATTAATGTCTTTTGAGTGTGCTGAAATTTTTTTGTTTAAAAAAAAAGTAAAAAGGATCCAGAAATGGTTTTTAATATCTTTTTAGAATAAAACCATTTTTGAATAACAGAATTTTTTAATATTTTTTATTATAAAAAAATTTAAGTGAAATAAAGTTTCATAATCTTTCAGGAAAGTGAAGTAAACTTTCATTAAGTTCAGAACCAGTGTTCTTATTCTCCAAATCAAGATTTTAATGTTTAATGAGGAATTAAATCTCTAAAATTGAATATGCCCAAATTCATGGTGAATGAATTTAAAAGGTTGATAAAATATTCTGAGGTTTAATTTTTCTTAAAAATTGGGTGCCTAAGCCAGACTCAGTGGCACACACCTGTAATCCCAGCAGCTCCAGAGGCTGAGGCAGGAGGATTGAGTTCAAAGCCAGCCTCAGCAATGGCAAAGTGCTAATCAATTCAGTGAGACCCTGTCTCTACATAAAATACAAAATAGTGATGGGGATGTGGCTTGGTCATTGTGTGCCCCTGAGTTCAATCCCTGGTACCAAAAAAAAAAAAAAAAAAAAGAAAAGAAAAAAAAATTGGTGCCTGCTAGTGAACCTTCTTGGGGCTGTATTGCAGCAGAGTGGGGATAAGGTGACATGGACAATTGAGGCCAGGCTCAGCAACTCAGCAAGGCTCTGTCTCAAAATTAAAAACGACTGGGCATGTAACTCAGTGGTAAAGCGCCCCTGGTATCAATCCCCAGCACATAAAATTGAAATAAAATAAGTATGTTAAATGGTGAAAGGAGTTCTATGGAGACAAATTAATTATTTAGTTTATTTATTTATTTGTAGTCCTGGGGATTGAACCCAGGTCCTTGTTCTTCGTAGGTACAGTCACTGAACTATGTCTACCCAACTGCAGAATGATTTGTGAAAACACAGATTATGAATGCATGAGGCCCTGAGTTCAATCCCAGCACCACAAACCAAAACAAAATCAAATCACAAATTACTGGCACCACAAATTACACCAGATGTTTCCAACTCAGTAAATTGAGGGTGTGACTAATGAATTCACATTTCCAAGTTTCTATATGATGATGTTGATGTTGGTTGGGAAACAAATTGAAAGTCACTATGATGGGGGCTGGGGATGAGGCTCAAGTGGTAGCGTGCTTGCCTGACATGTGTGAGGCACTGGATTCGATCCTCAGCACCACATAAAAATAAAATAAAGATATTGTGTCCACCTAAAAAACTGAAAATAAATAAATAAATATTAAAAAAAAAAAAAAAAGAAAGTCACTATGATGGAAAGTTGCTGAAAGGGAATGATGTTTAATCTTAAAGATTAAATGGGCCACACTGACAGAGCAAATACCTGTAAGAAGTGAGGAAGTTGCTTATATGATATTTGAAGGAAGAACAGCCCATACAGAAAGCCCCAAGATTGGACCATACCGGGTTGTTTAAAGGGACAGCAATGAGACCAATGTAGCTAGATTGAGTTAGTTTGAAGAAGAGTGGTTAAAACCAAAGAGGTAGATGGCATTTGCTTTGCATAAGATTTTGTGGGTGTCTGGAAGTATTCATCTTAGAGGTGGTATTTAAAACCTTAAGATTGTCAAAGGAAGAACAAAAAACGGTTGCATGTTTCAAGGCCCAGGATGGTCATCAACTAAAACACACTGAAAACTGGGAAGCCTGGAAAACTGTAGGAAACATTTTGAATCAATAGATATCACAAAGGAATAACTGATGGAAAAAAGTCAAAGATGATACCAAGTTTTATAACCTAAAAAAAAAAAAAAGAAAAACAGAAAAGTTTCTAGGGAGAGGTTTTGGCATTTATGAAAAAAAAATGATCAGTAGTTCTCTGTTTTATCTTGTTGCCCAATGAACATGATTAGTGCTACAAAAATTTAAGGATTTTACCTGGATATGGTGGTGGTAACCACTATAATACCAGTAACTTGGGAGACTGAGAGGAGGATCCAAGTATAAGATCAGCCTCAGCAACTTAGCAAGACTCTGTCTCAAAAAATAAAAAGAACTAGAGTTGTAGCTCAGTGGTAAAGCACCCTGGGATCAATCCCCAATACAAAAAAAAAAAAAAAAGAAAAAGTGAAGTATAAACATTTACATTAACATTTTAGCCAATATTTTATTTTTTTACTTGCAAAGAGTTTTTTTTTTTTTTTGAGTTGAGGTCAATCTTGTTTTGTTACCCAGATTGCCTCCAACTTCTGGGCTCAAGTGATTCTCCTACTCAGCTTTCTGAGAACTGGGATTACAGGAACACAATACCATGCCTTACAAGAAAGTATATTTTAATATGTCTTGGCAATAAATAAAAAAGACAATAGTAAAAATCATATATTTGTAAGAAATATACAGACCTTTTGTTTCAGAAAACGCATATTGCTTTAAAAAAAACATTTATTTTTTAGTTGTAGGTGGACACAATACCTTTATTTTATTTTTATGTGGTTCTGAGGATCGAACCCACTGCTTCACAAATGCTAGGCAAGCGCTCGTCCTCTGAGCCACAACCCCAGCCCCTGCGTATTGCTTCTTTAAAAAATTTCTTGGTAGTTGTGTATGGACAGCATGCCTTTATTTTATTTATTCTTATGCCATGCTAAAGATCAAACCCAGTGCCTCACACATGCTAGGCAAGCACTCTGTCACTGAGCTACAACCCTAGCCCTGCATATTGCTTTTAATCACATAATCAAACTAAAAATAAAACAGTAGGATTACTTTTAACTATAGTAGGAAACACCCCAAATCTTTCCGGTATGAGGAAGTTGCCTGACTTGAAAGAACTGGGTAAGAGCAGTCACTGCAAAATGTGGTAGAGGGAACAAGTTATTTTGTAGTTTACTGCTTCATTGTAGCTGTCTTGCTGACTAAGGAGCACAGTAACTACCAGTATGAACAAAAGAGCCTACTATGCAAGTGAGATCTTATAAGAATATGTTCCAGAGTAGAGGGGAGTCAGAGTATCACCTAATATTCCCAACCATGACAGTCTGAACTAGTTGTTTGATTAGGCATTGCAAGAAGATACAAACTGGTATTTCTTTCTTAGAAGGGTACAATTGATAAAATCACTAAATGATAACCGGTACCTGCTATGTAAGGCCAGTAGGAAAGTCACAACAAATACCACGTCTTTTTTTCCCAAAAGCCCCTTACACAATTAAAAAACTATATAAAAATAAATTTCCTTGCCTACTGAGAAATACTTTTATATTAGTCTATTTCTTGTTGCTAATAACACAATACCACAGGATGGGTAAGTTGTATTTTTAGAAAGGTTTATTTTAACTCATGATTCTGGTACAGGACCACAGGGTTGCATCTGATGATGGTGTTTTACTGTTAAGAGTCCCACAGTAGTACAGGGTATCATACAGTGAGAGACAGGAGGAATACCTGTGTATCCTCTGGTATCATACTCTATCCTATTGTTATAGGGCTAGGGCTTTCTGGGAAACTGAGATAGTATGAAGACACACACACACCCCTTTCAAACCCCAATTCTTGTGATCAAGTCAGAAAGATTTCAGACATGTCACTCAGAGTGACAGACTTGAGTTTATTAGAACAGATAGGAAAGGAGGAAAAGGGACACTTTCAAGGGAGAAAGTGGGTCCTTCGAGAGAGGGAGGTTTAACACGCCTCTCCTGCTCTCCAGTTATATTGGTAGTCCCAGGGAAGTTTCCAGAGTCCTGCCCACGTCCACCTCTTGACTTTGATAGCAGAATGATATCAGACTGCCATGACAACTCTAGGTCACTTTGTCACATGCCAAAAAGTTTGAATTGGAACCTGTTCTTAATAGATTTTATGGTGAGGGTAAATTATCCTTATCTCCCTGAGTTCTGGGATCTGGTCTTGGAAGGTCACAGAAGTCCCCACCTTCAGGGTAACTTTTGTTCTTCTTACCAGCATTTTGGGCCTGCATTTCTCCTGCAGATAACAGGTAGTTTGCTGAGGAATGTAACATATTCTGAACCAGGCAGGGCTGCCAGTTAATTGCTTCTTAGAAAAGAAAGCATAGGGCTGGGATGTAGCTCAGTGGCAAAGTGTCTGCCTTGCATTCGCAAAGCCCTGGGTTCCAAAGCATGTGGGGGTCAGCACAATAGGTCTGTTTTGTAAAATTGTTCCCTTTACTTCATGTTCCCACCGCTCATCTTTGTGTGTCCCTTATAAAGCCACAGTATTCAATCATGGGAGCTCTACCCTGATGACTTTAATACTAATAACTATTCCAAAAGGCCTCACCTCTGGACACCATACTTGGATTAAGTGTCTATCATGTGGGAGAGGTCTCTCTGTGTTGTATAGCCTGACCTTGAATTCCTGAATTACCTACCTTAACCTCTGGAATACCTGGGATAAAAGTTTCATTGTTTTTTCAGTGTTAAGGATTGATCCCAGGGCCTTGCACATGCTAGGCAGGTGCCCTGCCATGGAACCATACTGCCAGCCCTTACTTTCTTAATTCCTCATAAGGGGGATTAAATTTCAACACAGGAACCTTCAGCGGACACATATTTAAGCCATACCCAAACCATAGCACACTTCAGTTCATACATGGATCCAATAGACTTCAAAATGGAAAAAGAAAATTTTTACAAGTGTAGCAAAAAAAGACTACTGTGAACTAGAGCTTTAAAATTACTTATACAATTATTTCACCTCAATCCCCCCCCCCCTTCCCAGTACTGGGGATTGAACCCAGGAATGCTCTACCACTGTACTACTGCCGGGTTTCTGTTCTCACGACTAAAAGGCTCAGGGGTCACTCTAGTTAAACTGGGCTAACTGGGCTGCACGAAATAACCACACAAGAGACACAAATACCTTTTTCTTTGGGGTTGCTGTGACGGCTCCTCTGACCTTAAGGGTCCACAGAAAAGGAGAGAGAGAGAGACACACACGCTGACCCCTTTTATTGAGGAGAGCTATTCAAATGAGGCAAGGGGTCAGGTTTCAGGGGGCTGAGTCTATTTTCATGATGTCCACTGTCAGCAGGTTGACTGACACCTGGGTAGGCCACACCCAAGGGCACAGTAAGAGGAGGGGACACACACAAGGCACTTCCATGGAAGATTCTATCCTAAACAGGGCAAGGAGTTATATTACAAAGGAACAGGTGAGCATAGCTTCACCCATGGGCTGTAGCAAGACACACCCATTTCTGTGACTGAGCGCCTCAGCACCCAGCTGGGGAGTGTAACTTAGTCACCCGTAAGGTTGGCCTCCCACATACTACTTACTACATGCCAGCCCCTTTTTATTTTTTTTATTTTGAGGCAGGGTCTTGCTAAGTAGCCTGGGGCTGGGGGGAGGGTTGAACTTGTAATCCTCCTGCTTCAGCCATCTGAGTCACTGGAATTACAGGTGTGTGCCAATGCACCTAGCTAAATTATCACTCTTATAACATTCCTTTCATGCTGTGAATTTTCTGGTGCATTATATACATCAATTACTTTGCATCAAGCTTTTCCATATTACTTGCATTTTTATAATATTCTCTTCAGTGGGAATTTTTAAATAATTTAAATGTATTTGTGAAATTAAAAACTCTCCTGTATTTTTCAGATTTGTAGGATTTCTATGCAATCTACATTATCATGTCTTTAGCTGTAATTTATAATTTTGAATACAAACATCTTAGTCTTTTAAAAGTAATCATAGCTGGATATGGTAGCACTTTCCTTGTATCTTAGCTGTTTGGGAGGCTAAGGCAGGAAGATTGCAAGTTCAAAACCAGCCTCAGCAATTTAGCGAGGCCCTGTCTCAAAAATTAAAAAGGACTGGGGATGTGACGGAGTGGTTAAGTGCTCCTGGGTTGTTAAATCCCTGGTACCAAATGAACAAAAAAGAACTAAAAGTATTTATAACTGTTGTTTTTTAAAATAGGAAAATGGACGTTGTATTACTAAACTGGAAAACATGGGGTTTCGAGTAGGACAAGGATTGATAGAAAGGTGAGCAGTATGGATTTGAAAATTTTCTTTCAGGTAGGTTATGAACAATGGTAGTCCATTCAAAAGATTGCATAAAATTTGAAATATTTTCATTTTTCTCTGTTCCTTAATTCACAGTTGAAATTTTCTTTTTTAAGGAGCTGAGGGTGTAGCTCAGTGGTAGAACATGTGTAGCTCAGTGGTAGAAAATGCACAAGTCATTGGATTCAATCCCCAGCACCCCCCCAAGGAAAAAAAAAATCATTTGAAGATCTAGTGCAAGATTAACTTGGTTACTCAAATTTTAAGTCCTAATAATTCAAGAAACATTTTACATCTAAATATTTTTCCTGAAAATATTGGTATTTTGAAATAACTGCTTAAAATCTCATTGCTTTTTTTTGGGGGGGGGCGGGGTACCAGTGATTGAACTCATGGGCATTTACTGAGCCACATCCCCAGCACTATTTTGTATTTTATTTAGAGATAGGGTCTCACTGAGTTGCTTAGCGCCTCGCATTCCTGTCTCAACCTCCCAAGCTGCTGGGATTACAGGTGTGTGCCACCACTCCTGGCATCACTGCATTTTTTACTTAAGGCCTAGTAGGGTTTTTTAAAAAAAAAAAAAAAAAAACCTGAATGAAATTTTGTTTAAAGTGTAGGAAATGCCTTAAGTCTTTGTTTATACATATAATAATCTTCTAATTTATAGATAGGTTTTTTTTTTCTTTTTCTTTCTTTTTTTTTTTTTTAGTTTTAATAAATAGCAGCATAGTTAATTTTTTTTCTTTCCTTTTCCTTTTTTTAAACAATACTAGGGATTAAACCCAGTGTTGCTCTACTAGTAAGTTATATACTACAACCTTTTTATTTGTTTATTTTGAGACAGGATCTTACTAAGTTTTCTGCTTTGGCCTTGAACTTGTTATCCTTCTGCTTTAGCCTGGGATTAACAGGCATGTGCCAACATTCATTCCCTGCAGAATAGTTGAACTCTGATTATATTTTATGTACAATGCTATTATGAAGCTCAGTGGGTTTTTTTTTTTTGTTGTTGTTGTTGTTTGTTCTAGACTGATTGTACTTAATGTTGGCTCTACTGTTAGACAAATAACTAATGTATTGATAGACCCCATAACATATGTGAATATGTTGAAATCTATTTTGCTTGATGTTTAACACTTTATGACTTTCAATAATGTTCAGTGCTAATATGGCATTTGGAAATTAGTTCATAGTTTGCCCCTCTTGGGAAGAGTGAGAAAAATATGTTTGGATCCCTTAACTTTCTTTGGAAGAAAAGTATTGTATTACTTGTAGTTGATCTTTTTAGGTTTACAAAAGATACTGCAAGGTTCAAGGATGAGTTAGACATCATGAAGTTCATTTGTAAAGATTTTTGGACTACAGTATTCAAGAAACAAATCGACAATCTAAGGACAAATCATCAGGTATTCAGATAAACTAAGGGCTTTTTAAAAAAATTCTTTAATGTAAATGCCTTTGTTTATCAGTTTTATTTAAAAAAATAATTTCTTAACTTTTGGAATGTTTCTCTGATGTTATTTAGGTCGTTAGTTTTTTTTTTTTTTCCTCTGGTAGGATAAAGTGAATAAAGATAAAGTGGCAATTATCAGTAAACTATAGGTATCCCCCCAATTACATAAGTTATGTTAAATTTTAAAATACAGCGTACGTCAGAATGATACTGGTTTTAGGATTTGTTTTCTTAGTTATTATTAGTAAGTAATAATATTTCACATTTATGTCTTTAGAGTAATTTCCATTGTCTGATTTTTGGAGTACGTATATCTTAAGTAACTCTTGTATTGTTCATTACTGCTGTTCTTTTTTCTTTTTTGAAAGATTTTGTTACTGTACAATTAGGAGAGTACATAGAAAACTTTAAATGCATTGATTTTGGAGGCTGGGGATGTAGCTCCATGGTAGAGTTCTTGCCTAGCATGCATGAGGCCCTGGGTTTGATCCCTAGTACTTCAAAACAAAAACAAAAAACCCCCAGATGACAACAACAAAACAGATTGATTTTATTTTACAAACTTCAAAGGCATATTTAGAGTGGATTTAGCATTTCAATGGAGTATAAAAAATGAAAACAGCTTATTTAATACTACTAGTAGAATTCATTTTTTTTCACAGTACCAAACTTAGTCTGGAATTGAAATGCCAACAAGAAGTGACTCCATTTATCAACTTTCTAAATGTGCTTTACTTAGCATATAATAATTTTGTATGGTTGAGTGCTAGTGATTACATAAGACTTAAGTTCTTTTTTACCTTTCGTGTAGGGACCAGAGCCAGGGCCTCACCTGTGATAATCAAGTGCTCTACCACCGAGTCACATTCCCAGCCCAACTCTGAATTATTAGGGACTGTGTCTTATACCTCTTTGTATTTTCAGTGTATTGATATATTTAGTAAATATTAGTGCTACAACTGCTGAACTCAACCCCTTAAGCTTAAACATTGTGAAATTCTTTCATTTGAAGAAAATTTGACCAATGAAAAGGGGAATTTTAATAACAAAATATTCTTAAAGTTGTTATAGGAATAAGATAGGTTTTAAGGACTACAGACTAAATTGACTTTGAATCTTTTTTTGTATTTTTGAAATAGGGCATCTATGTACTTCAGGACAACAAATTTCGTCTGCTTACTCAGATGTCTGCAGGAAAACAGTACTTAGAGCATGCATCTAAGGTATTTAATGCAATAGAAGATTTGGACTTTCTACTAAAAAAAAGTAGATTTACTGTAAAAATTACAAATTACAGTGCCAATCACAACAAACTCTTTAATTTAAAATAGTAGTTTTAAAGTTGTACTTGGTATTTTTTGTTACTGGGGATTGAACCCAGGACGGGGTGGAAGGGTTCTACCACTGATTTACATCCCCAGGTATTTTAATTTTGAGACAAGGTCTTGCTAAGTTGCTTAGGGCTTCACTAAGGTGCTGAGGCTGGCTTCGAGCTTGCTTTAGCCTTCTGAATTGCTGGGAATAAAGGGTGTGCCACTGTACCTGGCAAGTTGTCCTTTTTTTCTAAAGCCACTTTTTATGAAATAGGAGATATTCATCATGAATAACTTACATGTACTTGTAGCTGCAGCTAAATAAGCCTATAATGACCAATTAAAGAAACATTACTACTAAATGCCAGTGAATATAGATATATGATATTCTTTGAAAAAGTGTAGGCACATCAATACAGATAATTCAAACTTACAAAAACAGACATTGGCTGTGTAGAATTATTCACCTGAGAGTGCATTTATGATCTCCTCTAGTAGATTAAAATCTATAATAGGCCTGGGGTTGGGGTTGTGGCTCAGTGGTAGAGTGCTTGCCTAGCATGTGTGAGGCAATGGGTTCGATCCTCAGCACCACATTTAAAAAAAGAAAGAAAATAAAGTTATTAATAAAACATAATAAACATTTGTTTCTTGGAGTGCATGTTTTGTGTTAAATATATCTGTGTTTCTGGGTTTTGTGTAGATTTTGTTTTTTTAATCTTATGTAGAAATCAATCAATAAATAGTTGTGTTAAAGAAAGCTAATGAATATTATTAGTATAAGCGTTCCTTTGAAGTGATAAAAATATCTAGATAAGTATAGACTGCTATTTACCTGCAAAAAACTTTTCTATACCTATATTATTGAACAGAAAGGAAGTATAGTTATAGTGGAAATATCATAGTCTTGGGATTGAATAAATTTAGATTTTAAGCTAAGCTACACGATTTACAGATTTGTGACATTGAATAAGTGACGTAACTCTTCAGGATCTTAGTTTCCTCATTAATAAATCGAGTATAATCATAGCTATAAGATTATTTTGATAGTTAAATGTATTTAAAGTATGTAACATGAGACTGAGTGTAGTGACACATAACTGTAGTCTCAACTACTTGGGAGGCTGAGGCAGGAAGATCACTTGAGCTTAGGAGTTGAGTGCCAGCCTAGGTAACATAGCAAGACTTTATCTCAGGGGGAAAAATGTATTTATTATGGTGCTTTGCACATGATATACTTAGTAAATATAATAATTATTATTATAGCTGTGAGATGTTAACAGAGTAGGCCAAGAAATAGATGTGATTCTTATTTTTTGTAATTTAGTTTCATTGCTTATTTTCTGTATTTTTGGGATTGCTAGATTCTCATTACATTTTTGTGGTAAATATTTGTTCTCATTTTTTATTAATCTCATTTTAATATCTCTGGTTCTCACTTAACTTTTGGGAATCTTAATTTCTTTAATTGTAAAAAGAGAAAATTGAATCAGTTCAGTAATTTTTTTTGGTGGTGGTGGTGGTGGTGATGATGGTGGTGATTGAACCCCAGGACCTTACACATACTAGGTAATATTCTACTACTGAGTACATCCCCCGACTTCTTTATTTTTTAAGACAGGATCTCACTAACTTCCCAGGCTGGCCTCAAACTTGTGATTCTCCTTTAGACTCCTGAATAGCTGTGTAGTTCAGTGATTTTTTAAATATTTTGAGTTTATGGACTTTTTTTGGGTGGTACTGGGGATTCCACCCAGAGGTTTGCACATGCTAGGCAAGAGCTCTGCCAGTGAGCTGCATCACCATTCTTTTAAAACAATTTTTATTTTGAGGCAGAGTCCCTTTAAATTCCCAAGACCTACTTTGAACTAGCAATCTTCTTGTTCTAGCCTCATGAGTTGCTGGCATTAACAGCACGTTCCACAACCACATCAGACATGTGTCTTTTTTTGGAAATGCTGGGGATGAATCCAGAGCCTGGCACATACTAGGCAAGCACTGGTTATGGACATTTTTATATTGGATCACTTTTTCCCAATAAATATATATGTATGAATGATTTTAATTTTCCTGGTCCTCATAGATTCCCAGGTTAAGAACTCTAGGGATAAACAATCTTTCTTTGTGTATATGTGTCCTATAACACTGAACTATACCCAGCCCTTTTATTTTTATTTGGGACAGAGTTTTGCTAAGTTGCTGAGGCTGACCTTGAACTTGAAATTTTCCTGCATCAGCCTCCTGAGTTGCTGGGATTATAAGCATGTGCCACTACCAATGAGAAACAATCTACGGTCTCCTCCAGTTCAGAATTTGTTGACTTACGTGTAATTACTTATTAGTAACTATTTGTGTGCATTAATTATAAAATTTTATATTATTAGTAGATAGTATTGAATATCATGTAGTACAAAAAAATGTAGATAATAAAAATATTCCTTAGATTATTAATTTTTCAGTCTTCATTCCTGTCATGTCTTTCCCTTCTGTAGACCAGCTCCATTCCTTTTTTGGGGGTGAGGTAGGAGCGTATCAGGGATTGAACTCTGGGACATTCAACCACTAATCCACATCCCCAGCCCTATTTTGTATTTTATTTAGAGACAGGGTCTCTCTGATTTGCTTACTACCTCGCTAAGGTGGAGGCCGGCTTTGAACTTGTGATCCTCCAGTCTCAGCCTCCCATGTCGCTGTGATTACAAGTGTGTGCCACCATACCTGGCTCTTTTTTTGTTTGTTTCTTTATAACAGGGTTTCTTAACATTTGCATTATTGATATTTTGAAGATGATAATTTTTATCTCCACAGGCTATAAATGTATTCCTTTTTTGGTACTAGGAATTGAACCCATGGGTGCATAACCACTGAGCCACATTCCCAGCCCATTTTGTTTTTTATTTTGAGACTGGGTCTTGCTAAGTTGCTGAGGCTAGCTTTAACTCATGATCTATCTGTCTTCGTTTCTTGAGCCACTGGGATTACAGGCATGCACCCCTGTGCCTGGTCCAGCCCTTTTTAATATTTGATATTGAGACAAAGTCTTGCTAAATTATAGAAGCTGGCCTCAACTTTAAATCTTCTTCCTTAACCTTCTGAGTTGCTGGGATTACAGGCATGTGCCATGGTGCCCGGCAGCTATAAATCTTGAATAAGTTCATATTCTTGTCTATAGATCATAGAAAACAACTCTGATTGAATGAAATATTGTTAGTTTATTTACAGAGTGATTAGGATGGCTCAGAAAACAGGCAAGAAACCGATTAAAGCAGCCAGAACATGACCCAAATTATTATTACTGGGAGGCCCTACTTAGAATTCTGTGGGCAGCATGGACAGTAGACAGAAACAACATTTGCCATCCCCAGAAGAAAATGTAACTTGGTTTCTATCATTTTTATGTTATTGTAGATTCGGGTCCTGAACTGGAACACCTAATTAGCCAAGCTTAAGTCACATGTCCATACATTTTTAGTTGCCAGGGAGCTAGGACATCTTATAATAATCAGATTTTTTTAGTAACTTAAACAGTTTTTCCAAAACTTTTGGGGTTGTTTGTATTTATTTATTTTTTTTAGTTGCCAATGGATTTATTTATTTATTTATTTGTTTATTTATTTATATGTGGTACTGAGGAGCAAACTCAGGGCTTCACACATGCCAGGCAAGTGCTCTGCCACTGAGCCATAACCCCAGTCCCTTGTTTTTTGATGCAGGATTTTGCTATGTTGCTCAGAATGGCTTAAAATTCCTGTGCTCAAGTGATCTTTCCACCTTAGTGTCCTCAGTAGTTTGGACTACAGGCATGCACCACCCTGCCTGGCTATTCACAACATTCTTATTTTTAAACATCAATGATTTATTGGTAGCATGACTTAACTAATGGCATATTTTAGTAGCTTTAGTATCAATAAATTCTCATTTATTTTTCCAATTTTTCCATTTAGTATCTAGCATTTACCTGTGGCTTAATCAGAGGTGGCTTATCAAACTTGGGGATAAAAAGTATTGTAACAGCTGAAGTGTCTTCAATGCCTGCCTGTAAGTTGAATTTACATTTCCTTTTAAAAAAATAATATATATATAAAATATGTATATTTATTTATTTTAGTTGCCAGTGGACCTTTATTTTATTTATTTATACGCAGTGCTAAGAATTCAAACCAAATTCCTCACGAATGCTAGGCAATTACTCTGCCACTGAGCTACAACCGCCAGCCCCTGAATTTACATTTCTTATAAATGTTTGCAGGTCTTCCCCCATCCCGGATTTTTTTTTTTTTTTTTGTCTTTTAGAGGGCTGGGCAACCTACCCAGGGCCTTACACATGCTAGGCAAGTGCTATATCACTCAAGCCTCTGTGGTGTTTTTATTTTTAAATTTTTTGGTACTGAGGCACTTTACCACTGAGCTACATCACCAGCCCTTTTTAATTTTTATTTTGAGACAGGGCCTTCTTAAATTGCTGAAGCTGGTCTCAAATTTGTGTTCCTCCTGCCTCAACCTCCCAAGTCTCTGGGATTACAGCCATGTGCCACCATGCCTAGCTGTAGTGTTTATTTAAGGAGGCGTTTTCCCAATAGCATTGAAAGTATCTTTTAAATAATTGTTTAGAATATGTCTATTATATAAAGCTAAATTAACTAGTCTTTATTTTTTGTGGTGCTAGGGATTGAAAGCAGGGCCTTGTGCAAGTAAGGCAAACACTCTACCAACTGAGCCCTCAGTCTTATTGTTAAACTCCTTCTTAAAGATCTTATAACCGGGCTGGGGATGTGGCTCAAGCGGTAGCGCGCTCACCTGGCATGCATGCAGCCCGGGTTCGATCCTCAACACCACATACAAACAAAGATGTTGTGTCCGCCGAAAACTAAAAAATAAATATTAAAAAGTTTCTCTCTTAAAAAAAAAAGACTATATAAAAAAAAAAAAAAAAAAAAAGATCTTATAACCACAGCTGCCAGCCAAGAATAAAATTTACTTGAGCTTTACTATATTACCTATTCACAGTGATAATTAGCACTGAAATACTGGAAGGTAGGAAACACAAAAAGAAACAAAAGTACCCACTCCTGAACCAGATAATCATCCAATAAAAATGTTTTGAATATTGTGAGGAATGTGAAAAGTTTTTTGACACAGGAAGTTTCTTGACTGAAACTGCTTCCTTAGTAGAACAGAAAATTTTATGTGCAGGCTTGTTTTCCTTGTACTTCAAATCAAAAATTATTTTTATGTTTTCTTTTTTTAGGCAAATTTCAGGTGATGATACAGAAGCTATAGAACATACTGAAATGCAAAGCTTCCACAGTGTAAAGAGATAAATTATTCATGTATAAAGTATTTCAAATAATATGATTTAAATACATTGTTGGATGTTTGTATAGGAGGGTCTGTTTCATCTGTTTAACATAGACTGAGACAAGGGGTCATTCTGTTAGGATATAAACTTCTTATTGAAACTATTCAAAATGAAAACCTAATTTCAAATAACTGGACACCAACATATAGGACTCTTTAAACATTTTTGTTTAGAGATATGTATTTAACCACAGATGGAGAAGCAAAAGCAAGGGTTTGTTAAATTAGCATGAAGAAAAGTGTGCACCAGTCAGAATATTTGTGTAAGAATGACAAAACTTTGATAATGTATGGATTTGTTTTTTATTATTTCTATACAGCAAACAGTATAGTAAATTAAGCTTAATTTTTATTTTATTGCTTATAACTTATTTCTATTGAGAATTTTTATGCATGATTTCATGTATACATTGTGTGTGTGTATATATTTATTTAAATACATATGACTATCTAAATGGCTTGAAAGCTTAATTTCACTAGATTTTAGTCCTTCATAGCTCCATTAATGTAGTCAAAGTGAAATATAGATTAGTTTAAATGAATTTGGTGACTCCAAAGCCAAGGAATATTAGGCATGTTGTGGGAAATTATATACTTATTCTTGGTAAACTCTGCCTTTCAACTTTTTTCACCATGCACCCAATTCCTGTTGAAAGTTCTAACATCTTTATCCCCTTATTTACTTTGCTGAAAGGGCAGATGAGTAAATAATTTTAATTATACCAACATTCATTGACCACATCTTCTCTGTGAGTTGGGGTCATTTCTTACCTAGCATCTCTTAGCATCTCTTCTGATTACTTCATCTTACTTAGATTACCTGGCTTAATCAGATACCTCTTAAGCTTTTGTTAGAACTCTAAATGTTGGGGTATCTGCACTTTGATTTTTAAAACTGTACTTTGTTTCCCATTTCATTATTATTACTCTTGTGCGTATATCTGATAGGGAACTCTGCTGGAGAGTCAGTGACTTGCCAAACAAAATGTTTCACTGTGTGAAACTGGCAAGTTAAAGAAGTATGAATCCTTATAATCAAATGGTTGAAAAATTTATATTAAAAGAATGAAATAGAAGAGAAAATTCAGTTAAGTTAGAGGTATACCATTTTTCTTTCAGAGAAAGGAGGTACAGTATTATAAAGAAAAAAGAAAAAGGATCCCCCTCCCCCGTTTCCTTTCTGCTTCTCAGTGAAGGTATGGGTTGAATGAAGGCTTTTGGGGTTTATGTGCAACAGCCTTTTGCTGACCATGAAATGACAAGAATGAAGATGAAAGCCATCACACTGAGGAGGATGCAGATAGAACGTACCTGAATTGTTCTTTCTTAATTCTGGAACTATTTTACCTATTAATTTTTTAATTAGGTGAGATATCAGATTCCTTATGACATTCAGTCCACTTTTCGTTGTGTATTTGATTACTTATAGCCCAAAAGAAACCTCTCAGTAGAAACAAGGAAGAGTTAGATTATTCAAGAAATAGTATAGGACAAATAAGCTTTTTTGCCGGGGGGTAAGATTGACGTGTTGTTAAGACAGTAAAATCCTACAGTGCTAAAGAAAATATGCATTTACTCTTATGATCTTGTGGTGAAGGCCTTTCAAAAACACAAATGTAGAAAATCATAAAGGAAAATGGCAAACTAAAACTAACATCTCTTCGACAAACATTGGGAAAATTGAATGTCCACATGCAAAAGAATGAAATTGGGTCATTGTCTTAACATTATACATAAATATCAATTTAAAGTGGATTGAGAACATATACATAAAATCTGAAAATTTCTGGAAGAAAACAGGGGGAAAGCTATATAACATTTGTTTTGGCAATAATTTATTGCATGTCACACCCTCAGCAAGATAAAAGCAGGATGACAAATGGGATTTTGTCAAACTAAAAAGCTGTACAGCAAAGAAAGCAACAGAGTGAAAAGCAACTTAGGAAAAAATGTATTTGGAAATCATAAATCTAATAAGGGATAATACGCAGAATACATTAGAAATTCTTTTTTTTTTTTTTTAAAGAGAGAGAATTTTAATATTTATTTTTTAGTATTTGGCGGACACAACATCTTTGTCTGTATGTGGTGCTGAGGATCGAACCCGGGCCCCACATATGCCAGGCGAGTGCGCTACCGCTTGAGCCACATCCCCAGTCCATTAGAAATTCTTGTACCTCAGTAATAGGAAACAACTGGATTGAGAAATAGGCAAAGAACTGAGAAAACAGTTGTTCAAAGAAAACATACAAATGACCAACAGGTATATGCATAAAATGTTCAACATAATTAGTTTGGGAAATGCAAATCAAAACCATAATGAGATACCACCTCAAGCTCTTAGAATGGTGCGCATACACACACACACACACAGTGAGTTGCAGTGGGATGCACCTGTAATTCCAGATACTTGAGAGGCTGTGGCAGAAGGATCTTTTGTTTGAGCCCAGCCTGAGTGACAAGAGTCCTTTCTTTAAAAAAAAAAAAAAAAAGTGTAGAGAAATTAGAACCCCTGTGCACTGTTAGTGACTGTAAATTGGTACAGCAGCTATGGAAAACAGCATAAAGGCTCCTAAATTTTTTTTTTGAAGCACAACTACCATGTAACCCAGAAATCCACTTGTATGCATGGTCTGTTTCAGTTTCTCTCTACCTACTGACAAAAAGGTATTCGAGCTGTGAGCTGCCGCAGTCTGGCTGGGCACAATCAGAAGCCACTTGTCAAAAGAAACTAACTTTATTTTTAGAACCAAACACGCCAAACAAAACAGCCTCTCAGGAAAAATCCTCAGAGCCTCAACTGCCACCACCGGCTTTCCCACAAGCCTGTCTCTCCCCCCACAAGCTTCTTTCCACCTCCCACAATCCTCCTGCTCTTGAGGCCGATTGGGTCACGTGGGCAGAGCCAAAAAGTCCCCCAATGAGCAGCTCCGTGGTCTGAAAGGGCAGGGAAACAGTCCAATGAGCATCACCGCAGAGGAGCCAATCAGCTAGATGTTGCTGGGGCCGAGGAGCCAATCAGCTAGATGTTGCTGGGGCCGCTGTGAGCCAATCATCAGCCGGCAGCTGGATTGCTGGCAGCTGGAAGTTTGCTGGGGCCCCTTCGGCTGTGGCTCTCAACATCTCCCCCTCTCTGTTTAAACAACAAGCATGTGGCTTAGGGACCGTGTCTGTTAGGCAGTCCAATTCAACATATGGTCCTTACCCGTCATCGGATGAACTGACCTCTAGGCGTCAGCCTCCTGTCTTAGGTTGGTACCACTGCAATTGGATCATACCCGTCACTGACTACCGGTCCAGCATACAGCTATACTTGTGGATAGGCCTTTGCACCAGTGGGGGGGGGGGGTGAGGTTCTTTGCCTCACCTCTGTTGGCCCCCAAATTTTAGACCATCACTAGTAGAGGAGGATGCAAAATGCCATGACATTAAGCCAATTGAGGGCTCCTTTGAAAAATTGTACCACCGGTGACATCATCAGCAAAAATACCCCAACACTACCACAAGTCGCTGCACCAACAGATAGTTCACAATGCATACAGGTGAGCTCACAATGTGTCCAGGCAAGTTCTGCAAGCAGTTCAGTGATGGCTATTGTAGAAGCTGTAGATTGGTTTTATCTTTGACTTCACCAGCACTGGGATGAAGATAGGAATTCTGGCAATAATGGCTAAAGAAAAAATTATGTAACATTACAGAAGGCACTAAAAGAAAACAATTTTCTTAACAATTTACATTGTCTTCACCGGCACTGGGATGAAGATAGGAATTCTGGCAATAATGGCTAAAGAAAAAATTATGTAACATTACAGAAGGCACTAAAAGAAAACAATTTTCTTAACAATTTACATTATCTTTAAGAGAATTATTAAATATAATGAAAAGGAAAGGTGAAAGTAAACAAACAGATCTGTTAACCTTCTTTTTTGTTTACATATTAAAACAATCCTCAACAGTTGTTTACCCAATTTAAATTAAACCATATAAATCACGTGAAAAAAAAATATTTGGATCCATTTTATCATGAGCGCTCATCATATATGATATATGGACATACGTACATTCAAACATATAACACAAAACACAAGTGTGCACACATAATATAATACATACAACACATAACATTATAGTAAAGGCCTTATAACTTTTTACAGGTGAAATCTCCATTGCAATGTTTAAAAACTCTATAGTCAAAAAATAGAACTGATCAGCAAAACATTAACCTAGGTCTGTATGAGCTCAAAAAACAAAATAGAACTTCATGATATGGCAAAGGGCAATAATAAAATAGATATTGAAAAAAGCATCCTGGTTCTGTTGCAGATGTAAGAATAGCCAAACTGGAGTTTTGGATATCAGTTGTTATGGATTTGAGCCAAATCATCTTCTTTTTGGTCTGTAGAAATCGCTTTAGTTAATCTTTCTGGAATCCAAATCGGCTGCTGTTCTCCCTGTGGAAACACATAAACAGACCCCCGACTCCAGACAATCACTGGGTCAGGACCTTGGTTAATCTCTCTGGAATCCAAATCGGCTGCTGTTCTCCCTGTGGAAACACACAAACAGACCCCGACTCCAATTACTGGGTCAGGACCTTTCCATTGTCCTGTTAGAATATCCTTCCAAAGTACCTTGGGCTTATGCACATTTTTTGGACACATATGCCTTTCCGCAGCACTAAGTCCTGTTGAATCCAAATTTAAAAAGTTTAGAGTAAAAAGGGTTATTTTAAGTTTATCTTTGGGGAATATATACCCCTTCCCAATTCCTTCTTTTTGCTTTAATAAGTACATTTTAATAGTTTGATGAGCTCTTTCAACTATGCCTTGTCCCTGTGGATTGTATGGGATTCCTGTTATATGAGTAATGCCAAATGTTGAGCAAAATTGTTTAAAAGAGGTAGAAGTATAACCAGGGGCATTATCTGTTTTTAACTGTTTTGGAACACCAACAGTGGCAAAATTTTGTAAGCAGTGAGCTATAACATCTTTAGTTTTTTCTCCGGCATGAAGGGAGCCCATCAAAAATCCAGAAGAAGTATCAACTGTAACATGCAAATATTTTAATTTTCCAAATTCTGGCAAGTGTGTGACGTCCATCTGCCAAATATGGTTAGGTATCAATCCTCTAGGATTGACTCCAAGATTAACTTGTGGTAAAAAGGTCACACAATTTTGACATTGTTTTATTATTTGTCTAGCTTGTTCCTTAGTTATTTTAAAACGCTTTTGTAAAGTATTAGCATTGACATGGAACTTTTTATGAAAATTTATAGCTTCTTCTAGTGTAGAGAAAATATGTATGTCATGTGTAGTTTTATCTGCTAAATCATTGCCCAAACTAAGGGCTCCAGGCAATCCTGTATGTGCCCTGATATGTCCTATAAAGAATGGATCTTTTCTGTCCCAGATTAGACTTTGTATAGTGGAAAGCAAAGAGAAAACAGTAGAAGAAGGGGAAATCCTACCAGCATCTTCAAGAGATACTATAGCATTAACTACATACTGACTATCAGAAAATAAATTAAATACAGAATTTTTAAACATCACAAAAGCTTGTAAAACTGCATTAAGCTCTACCTTTTGAGCTGATTGTTTGGGTACTAAAAATGTAAAAGTTTGATCAGGGGTAACTACTGCTGCTGTACCATTATTTGACCCATCAGTGAATATATTTGGAGCATTCATGATAGGTGTTTTTCTTGTCATTTTTGGAAAAATTACAGGATGCAATGACCAAAAAGACAATAAAGGATTAGATGGTAAGTGGTTATCAAATGAAACATTAGATTTGCACATGATTATTGCCCAAGTATTTAACTCATTAGCTAACTCATCAATTTGATTCATAGTATATGGAGTAATAATTTTATTGGGAGAAATTCCAAACACTCCCTTTGCTGCTTTTATTCCTTTGAGTATTAATTGTCCTACAGCCTCAGGATACCTAGTAAGAATAGTGTTAGGAGAATAAGATAAATGTATCCATAATAATGGACCTTCTTGCCAAAATACTCCTGTAGGAATATTTTTTGTTGGTAGTACAATAAATAATAAAGGCAAACTTATATCAATTCTATCCAAATGCATATTTTCCATATATGTTTCAATGATTTTTAATGCCTTTCTTGCTTCAGGCGTTAACATTCGGGGTGAATTTGGATCTGATGGACCTTTTAGGATAT
Source organism: Marmota flaviventris (assembly GCF_047511675.1). Classification (NCBI taxonomy): domain Eukaryota; kingdom Metazoa; phylum Chordata; class Mammalia; order Rodentia; family Sciuridae; genus Marmota; species Marmota flaviventris. The sequence goes on along the minus strand of NC_092499.1, from coordinate 51,031,339 downwards.
CAAATAAAGGTCCCAACTCTCCTGTTGGTATACCTAAATAAGGCCTTATCCAATTTATGTCTCCTAATAACTTTTGAAAGTCATTAAGTGATTTGAGTTGATCTACTCGTATTTGAATTTTTGGTGGACGGACCATGGTTGAGGATAATAGAACTCCTAAATAATTAATTGGAAAATTTAATTGTACTTTATCTATTGCTATCTCTAGATTATAATTTTTTAATAAGTTTGTAAGTGTGGCATAACATTCTAGCAATGTGTTTTTATCTTTGTGTGCTAATAATACATCATCCATATAGTGAAATATTTGTAGTTCAGGATTTTGATTTCTAAGTGGCTGGATTGCTTTGTTAACATAAATTTGACACATAGTTGGGCTGTTAGCCATCCCTTGAGGGAGTACTTTCCATTCATATCTCTGATCAGGACCTTCATGATTCAGTGCAGGGATAGTAAATGCAAAACGTGGACTATCCTCAGGATGAATTGGAATTGAAAAAAACAATCTTTAATATCTATAACTAAAACATACCAGGTTTTTGGCAAAGCAGACAACTGAGGAATCCCTGATTGAGCAGGTCCCATAATAACCATCTCATTATTAATGGCTCTTAAATCTTGCAATAATCTCCATTTACCAGATTTCTTTTTGATGACAAAAATGGGAGTATTATGGGGAGATACAGAAGGTTGTATATGTCCTTCCGCTAATTGTTGTTTGACCAGGTCATGGGCTGCTTGTATCTTTTCTTTAGTCAGGGGCCACTGAGGAACCCATACTGGTCTTTCTGATTTCCAAGTAATTTTTATTGTCTCAGTGGCCCTTTCTGAAAATCCAACCCATGTCTTTCTGTTCCTTGATCTATTTGTATTGGTGCTGCTATACCTTGTTCTTGTTTTTCTAATCTTTTTCCTTTCCTAAAACCTTGTCTAGTCATAATAGTGGGTGCATTTTGGTTGATGTTATTTGTTAATGTCAAACCTAATTGATCTAGGACATCTCGTCCCCATAAATTTACGGGAAGATGATCCAATACATATGGCTGTATAGTTCCTTCACATCCTTCAGGATCCTTCCAATCTAATACCATTGCACTTCTATGGGGATTAGTCGCCACTCCTAGGCCTAGAAGCGTTTGATTGGCTTGTTGTAATGGCCAATGTTTTGGCCATTCTTGACGAGAGATGATGCTAAGGTCTGCACCTGTATCCAGTAGCCCATTAAATTCATGTCCTTGAATATTTAGTTTTAGCATGGGGCGAGAATCTAAATTTAAAGAAAGCATAGCCCAATCTACACCTGTGGAGCCTAATCCCTTGGAACCTCTTTCTACAGTACGACTGGAAAATTTATCATGTAGGCTGGGTATTATTAGTAACTGTGCTATTCTATCTCCTGGTGAAATTACTGATATACCCTTTGGAGAACTGGCTATAATTTTTATTTCACCTTCATAATCGGGATCAATTACCCCAGGACTTATCATAAGTCCTTTTAGAGTAGAAGAGCTGCGTCCCAATAATAAGCCTACTGTTCCTTTGGGAAGAGGTCCTTTCACCCCTGTGGGAATGATTTGAACTCCCATCTCTGGAGTTAGTACTGCTCTGGCGGAGGCGCAGATGTCCAACCCTGCGCTCCCTCTGGTTTGTCTGATGAGGGATCTGATGGACAATGTGTCCTGGGCACTACCCTGATGGGGTTGCTGGGTTCCTCCAGTGCTCCGTATATTTGTGGTTTTGGGCCCCGGAGCATTGGGCCCCCCTGTCCGTTTTTTGGCAATGGAGCCCGATGCCTTTCTCCACGATATCGTGGATAAACACCTGGTCCTTGTTCGTTTTTTGATAATGGAGTACCCTCTATGGTGGTTTGAGAACGGCATTCATTAGCCCAATGTCTCCCTCTACGGCATCGTGGGCAAATACCTGGTATTCTACTCCTTTGATACCTAGTTTTGTTAAACCCTCCTCCAATGGGGCAATTCCTTTTAAAATGTCCTGTTTGTTCACAATTGTAGCATGTTCTTGGCCTGGCATCTAAAGCCTGTTTTACTGCAGCTGCCACAATTTGCCCTTGTTCATTAATGTCTCTGGCATCTAAAGCCTGTTTTACTGCAGCTGCCACGACTTGCTCTTGTTCATTAATGTCTCTACATAATTTAATATATGTGTTTAAATCTTCATGTTTCCATGGTCTAATGATATCTCTGCACCAACGATTCGCTTGCTCATAAGCCAGCAATTTGTGCGTATACGCCAGGATCATATGCAATGATGATTGAGAGCCACAGCCGAAGGGGCCCCAGCAAACTTCCAGCTGCCAATTCGATGTTGATCCAAACACCAAAACTATTTCCCCACCTTGAGCCAACACCCATTTAACAACTCCTTTTTGCAGACATGCTAGGTAGAACATTTTACTGTCCCCTTTAGTAATACAAAGCAGCCTCTTCTGTACAAAGTTTCCTTAGTAAATGCATTGGACTGACTGATCACTCTGTTAAGAATTGAAATCACTCCCATGTCACTGCAACATATTTTTTGTTTTGTTTTGGGTATTGGGTATTGAACCCGGGGTGCTTTGAGTCACATCCCCAGCCCTTTTTTTAATAAAACATTTTATTTAGAGACAGAGTCTTGCTGAGTTGCTCAGAGCCTCGCTAAATTGCTGAGGCTGGTTTTGAACTCACCATCCTCCTGTATCAGCCTACCCAGCTGCTGGGATTATAGGCATGTGCCACCATGCCCACCTGCAACATTATTGTTAATAGCCAAAAGGTGAAAACAATCTAAGCATCTAGGGATGCAAGGATAAAAAAAATATGGCATATACATACAGTGGAATATGAGCCTTAAAAAGGAAGAAAATCTTGTCATGCTTCAACATGGATGATCCTTGAATACATCATGTTAAATGAAATAAGCCAGTCACAGAAGGACAAATACTACATGATTTTGCTTATATGTCTTAAGTATTCAATTCATAGAAACAAGTGTAATGATGGTTGCCAGGACTGGGGTGAGGAATAAACGGGAGTTGTTAGAGGTAGGTATAGAGTTTTTGTCATGCAGGTTAAAGAAATTCAGAGATTGGCTGTACAATGTACATATAGTTAATACTGTGTTGTACACCTAAATGTGTTAGGACAGTGGATTTCTTAGCTTTTTTACCACATAGAAAAAATATGAAAGCAACATGAGAATGTTAAAAGGAAAATATTTATAGTGTGTACCATAGATATAAGTGAATATTCACATTTAAAGAGCATTTATAAATTTAAAACACATCCTTTAACTCAGCAATTCCATTTCTACATTTTTTAAAAAATTGAGCCCAACTTTGGGGGAATTCTGGTCAAAAGAAAAGAAGGTTGAAAGGGAAAAAAAACTATATATGAAAATATTAATACTGAAAACAAATTTTATATCAGGTAATGAGAACATTTAAGTACTTATGGTGAATAAGTACTTGGACTATTAGGCTGCCATTTAAAAATGAGCTTTATAGCTGGGTGCTGCGGCTCACACCTGTCATCCCACATACTCAGGAGGCTGAGGCTGAGGCAAAGGATCACAAATCCTGAACAATTAATTTAGCAAGACCTCGTTTCAAAATAATAGTTTAAAAAAAAAAAAAAAAAAAAAAAGGCTGAGGATGTAACTCAGTAATAAGAGTGCTTGCCTAGCATGTGCCAGGCCCTGGGTTCAATCCCCAGTACTCTTCCTGCCTGTACCCTCCTCCCCCAAATAACTGACGACTAACAAAATATAGACAAAATTTCATCTACTTTTATTAAAACTAGAGGCACAGCTGTTGGTTGCCTGATCAGTGTTTATTACCTTTTCCACTTCCTTTTAGACTGAAAAGGCTTCCAACCTCATTTCCTCATCTTCAGATGATCATGTTAGACATTTGTGACCAATAGGGGAACACAGATCTGATGGGAATTCTGGAAAGGTTTTTCTTTTGGTACTGGGGATTGAGCCCAACGGTGCTTTATCATTGACCTAACATTCCCAGCCCTTTTAAATTTTTTTTGTTGAGACAGATTCTTCCTAAATTTGCAAAGGCTGACTGGCCTCAAACTTGGGTTCCTCCTGCCTCAGTGTCCTGAGTTGCTAGGCCCAGGCCTTTTTGTTTTGAGAAAGGGAGGGTCTCACTAAGTTGCTGAGGCTGTGATCTTCCTGCGTCAGGAACCATGACAAATTGCTGCAACTATAAGTGTGCACCACTAGCCTTTTCTGTCTTGAATAGACACATTGCCTTCAACTATAGCAGCAATCTTGTTGCCATGAAGGGAAGGCTAAAGAAATCTGAGACTTTGATATTGTTGAGTCACTGAACCAAGGCCAGTGGCCCGTTCCTCTATTTTCTTGTTCTGTGAGAAAAATAAATCCTATTTGTATAATCATTGCCACTTAAACCTTCTGTTACTCAAGTAGAAAGCATTCCTATTTGATGCAGAAACAGATAAATTCATACAAACAAAAGACTTGTCAGAAAAATTAAAACACTCTACCTCTTAGTAGGGTATTTTTGAAAATGATTTGTTAGAAAAAGTTGTTTATGCAATAAAGCACTTAATAAACTTATTGAGCTTAAAGAGAAAACATTTGATTAATTCTGTTGCTGACTCACATTTGCCTTTTAATCTAGATTATTTTCTAATTCTAAGGACATTATCTTGTTTTGTTCAAAAGTAAAACAAAGTTTTGGTAACCAAAACACATTTTCAACAAAATTTATATGAAGACATGTAACAAACAATGAAATAGCACCGGGGACCTTTATAAAATTTCATCACACAGTTTCTATACAGGCATCTTCACCAATAACTGGCACTCAATTTATTTTAAATCATGTGACTGCAGAAAACTATTCAAATTGTTCATCAAACACCAAATGGGATTTTCCAAAGATATTTCAGAAAATCAATTCAGTCTATATTCTGTTTATCAATTTGAGTTGCACAGGTTAAAATGAAGACCTTTCACACAGTTTTGAAGAAGTGATAACAGCCTGTACTTGAATTGGCATTGCACTTCATCAGACTTAGGCTGCCTTCAGCAGAAATAGCTTCTATCCCTCAGAAATCAGCTACATCAAGATGGCTCATCAGCTAAATCACGTTGGTCAAAATACCTGAAAAATAATGTAATGTATGCACAAGTATATTAATTATAGCACTACCTGTAGTAGCAAAAGACCATGAACAATCCAAATGTTGATTGATAAAGGGAAATAATAAACTACAGTACATATACATGACTGAAAACTGCACAAAAGGAACTAGAAAAATAGCTACACTGCTACAGAGTGATTTCTAGGATTAAGTGAAAAAAACATGGTACAGAATAGATTGTTCAGTATACTATAGTCTTGTAGGCACATAAGTTTACTTATATTTATTTATACTTTTAGAGAAAATGAAAGGATAAACGAAAAGTTAATAAAATTATTATTTATAGGAGAAAGGAGAACCAGGATAAAAGTAGATGCTAAAGTACTCCAAATGTATCTTGAATTCTGGAATGTTGTAAATATTTTATGTGATTAAAAACAGGTGCAGCTGGGCCAGTGGTGCATCCTTGTAATCCCAGTGGCTCTCGAAGCTGAGACAGGAGGATTGGGAATTCAAAGCCAACCTTAGCAATGGTGAGGCACTAAGCAACTCAGTGAAGCAGGAGTATTGCAACTTAGTATCAGCATCTTAGTGAGACCCTGTCTCAAAGTTATAAAAGGGAATGAGACTTCTTATCTGAAATTGTGAAGAAGAAGAAAATTCATGGTAGTTTTGGTGTGGTACCTCAAACTGGAAACGTTAAAGCAACAGTACATAGTAAGGGTTTAGTTAAGATGGAAAAGGTCTTAAATTACAGGGTTTGGTACTATGTATGATTTTAGGAATTCACTGTGGGTCTTAGAATTGGATGGACTACTAAATAACATTAAAGGAAAAATCAAAAACTCCTAAATTAGGACTGAAATATCAATTTGAACTCATGATTTTATTTTTCTAAGAAAGTGCATTATTTCCTAGCTCTGTTGACTGAAAAGGCCTAAAAACAATAACCAACTTAATAACCAGTCTGTAGCTTCCAAATTGTGGTTTCTAAATACCATTTCCTATTTTTTAATAAAGGAACCAACACTCCCCAGATAAAAAGACTGATTTTAGTTCTGGAGCCAGAAATATTCAAGATATTCAAATCATCGTGGCATACCAGAAAGGGAGGGCTATGTCAAAAGGAATTGGGGGCTGGGGCAGTGATACCCAACTATAATTCCATCAGCTCAGGAGTCTGAAGCAGGATGATTACAAGTTTGAGGGTAGCCTCAGCAATTTAGGCCCCAAGCAACTTGGTGAGAACTTTGTCTTAAAAAGGGGATGTAGCTCAGTGGTAAAGTGCCTCTGGGTTCAGTCCTTGGCATCTCCCCGACACACACACATAAAAAAAACAGAATTGAGGGGCTAGGGATATAGGTCAGTGGCAGAGCACTGGCCCAGCACAGCAAGGCCCTGGGTTCAATCCCTAGCACTTGTTTGTTGGGGGGTGGGAAATAGGAACTGACTTTATGACTTCAAGTGCTCCCACTGGTCAAAGATGGAACAGTTTGAGCATAAAAAACAATTATTACAATGAATTGAAATACAGCATATGGTAAAGTTCCTAAATTCAAAAACAACCTTTTTGGTGGAAATTGCTAGGTTACCTCTCTTTATTTCTTTTTGTTGTTGTTGTTATTAGAAATCATAGGGCTGGGGATGTGGCTCAAGCAGTAGCGCGCTCGCCTGGCATGCGTGCGGCCCGGGTTCGGTCCTCAGCACCACATACAAACAAAGATGTTGTGTCCGCCAAAAACTAAGAAATAAATATTAAAATTCTCTCTCTCAAAAAAAAAAAAAAAAAAAAAAAAGAAATCATACTCCAGGATAACCAAATTGTGAAGTCTTTTTTTTAACAGAAAAAAAGTTCTAACGAATACATGAATAGGGATTTTTTTTTTTTTGTACTGGGAATTGAATACAGGGGTGCTCTACTACTGGCCAACATCTCCAGCCCTTTTAATTTTATATTTTGAGACAGGATCTTTCTAACTTTCCCAGGCTGGTCTCAAACTTGCTATATCCCCCTAACCCCACAGTCCAGTCTCCCAGGGATTACAGGCATACAACACCATGCCTAGAAGAAACTAAATGTTGAATATGTATTTATTGAGAATTAGAATTTGAGAAAAAAGTTTCCCAATAAATTTCAGGTGGAACTTTAATATAGAAATATATAGCAAATAAAAAATGCCTCAATCTAAAAGTGAATAGGATCTAGGCAAATAAAAACTACAAATGTAGGGACTGGAGATGTAGCTCAGTTAGTAGAGTGCTTGCCTGCATGCAAGCACAAGGCCCTGTCAATTCCCAGCAAAACACACACACACACACAAACACACACACACGCGCATGTAACAAAATTAATAAACTTTTGTTTATTTGAACAAATAAACAAAAGTCAAGAATTACTTCACTATACCTGCTAACCAAGCAGATTAATAAATTCAAGGCAGGAACTCTTTCGTCATCTTTACTGTCCTAAAATAAAGAAAGCAAATATTAAAATATAGTCTATTTCTTTAATATTTTTGAAATTTCTGTTTAAGATGCAAAGCATGAAAATAACTTTTTTTCCTTTCTTTTGGGTACTGGGGATTGAACTCAGACACTCAACCACTGAGCCACTTCCCCAGCCTTATTTTGTATAAATTTTAATTTAGAGATAGGGTCTCACTGAGTTGCTTAGCGCCTCGCTGTTACTGAGGCTGGCTTCGAACTTAGGATCCTTTTACCTCAGCCTCCCAAGCCACTGAGATTACAGGCATGCACATCCATGCCTGGCCCTAATTTTCACTTTAGAAATACTTAAAGTCATATTTTAATATAAGATTGCTTGTTCAGAGGATTAATACTGTCCTGTAGGAGTTCCAGTTCTCATGGAACTAGATTAATCCTGTGACAGGGTGCTATTATAAAGTGAGTTTGGCACTTCCCCTCTTAAACTTGTGCCACTTGCTACTCTCACACATACTCCTATGTGATGACATCTGCCATGGTGTGATGTAGCCAAATGCCAACACCTAATCTTAGACTTTCAGCCTCTAAATCTGTGAGCTAAATAAGTCTCATTTCTTTATTAAAGTACTCGACCTCAGGTATTTTGTTACAGCAATACAAAATGGACTAAGACAAAGATGAAAGCCACAAGTGGCAAAACTCAAAGGCCTGAGTTATTGTCATCTTGGATATTATTCATCTACCTTCAGGCTTCCTTTTTCTGGGAAAAACATCTTTACTTTATTTAAGCTATTATTATTTGGAACTTTTTGTTCTCTGGGTTAATCTAATTCCAACTAATAAAATATTCCACATTTTTCCTATTTATTGGAAACCTCCTTTATTGCCTCCTTTATAAATTGATAAATTATAAATTGAAACCTCCTTTATAAATTGATACTTTCAATATGAAATAACAAGTTATGACTTACCACTAAGAGTCTCACTTCAGAGCACCTTCTTGCAAGCTGCCGAATCAGTGAATGAGCCTCAGGTAATAAAGGTTTTTCAAGGCAAGCCAACAAGGCATAAAGCCATCTTCCCTAAAGAGAATTTTTAAAAGTACTAAATTGTTACTTTTTTTTTTTTTTGTACCACGGATTTAACCCAGGGGTGCTTAACCCCTGAGCCATATCCCTAGTCCCTTTTATTTTTTATTTTGAGACAGGGTCTGGCTAAGTTACTGAGGGTGGCTTTGAACTTGTAATCCTCCTCAGCCTCCTGAGCTACGGGATTACAGGAGTGTGCCACCATGCCTGGTAAACCAGACAAATATTTAACCATAAATATAATTTATTTTTCTAAGTGTCCAATATTGTGCCTGGCTATTTGCTATAAATAATTCATAGAACATTTAACAGTATTATGTTTGGATATAGACAAAGGATCATCTGGAGAGCTAGGTGATGACTCTTATAGACACATGACACTGGTCACTTTAAAATATTCCCTGATGCTCAAAGTCTTCATTTCATTAATTCTTACCACAGAAGAAAACTAAAATACTATGTATATAAATCCTTGAAAAAATTAAGATCCACTTTTCTTTGTCTACTATAGACATATATACAAATCATTATATGCTTTCCCCTAGATCCATATGAAAGAACAATTCTGAAGACAAAATAGTGTTTTGGTACTTCTACAAACATAAGCTGAATTTAGTCCCAATCCTTTTTAAAATAGGCTTTTTTTTTTTCCAATTACAAAATTATAATCAATTATTAGAAACAACAACAACAACAAAAAAAAAACAGCATTCTTGTTATCTGGGTAAACTTTCTACTAATTTTTAAAACATCTTTTATCTTATGTATATGTACAACTTTTTTCAATAAAGTTCCATCATTATCATTTTGTAGTTGTCTTTATTTATAACACATAATAAACATACCCAATGTTGTTTAACAGTATTAATGAAAGAACATCATTGGATAGTCTCAACATGGCATGTAGAAATGTTTATTATTATACATTACAAATAAAATGATGGTGTTGAAGGGTATGTAGTTCATTAAACTTTCTGAGATACAATCATCATAAGAATGGTATAACCAAGAATGGTTATATCAATTATATTTATTACAAATATAGTTTAACCAGTAAAATTATGTATACTGTTAGCACTATACACAATTTAATTCTGAGCAATTTCACTTTTGGGAACCCTGAAAAATATTAGGGTTTATTTTTCTTTTAGAATAAAGTTTAAATGGTGATTTATGAACACACTAAGTTCTTCAAGAAGCCCTAAATCAACAATAAGACTTTTTCTTTAAATGAAAAAATTCACATCCTGGTTTGCTTAATGAGTCGTGGAATTCTCTTCTAGGTTAAAAAAAAATTAAAACTTGACTAATTTTCAGCGAAACACTTATTATATAAAGCTAGTATTTAGTATTCAAATATCTTCTACACTGAGAAGTTGCTCCAAACCTCTACTGATTGCCTGTAACATATTTATACTGAGAGTTTCCTTTTCTTAACATCACTGTGATTATGCTAGAAAACAAAATCAAAACCCCCAAATTAAAACAAAACACCAAACCAAAAAGCTGAAAACTTCTAATAGGTTCACACTTGGATGATAAAATAAGGCTATATTTCTCAAAAACATTAGACAGTAATTTTAAGAAGAGAAAAAGTAGAAGATCCCCTTTTTCCTTCTACTGGTTATGATACACAAATTTCTGGTGATATATTTTTAATTTAAACACTGATATCCTCAGGATTATTTGGACAGTACAGTTACTTGGATAAAGGAATTAGATACTTTGATTTCTAAGATACAATACTCAAAATTACATTTAAAGGGTTAATGTTAAAATTCAGAATCAGCTGTCAGTGGTTTGAAAACAACTTAATGATTCCTCTGATGATATTATAAAGACTTTTTGGTACTATGCTTTCATTAAGTAACAGGAAAGGCCAAATTTACCATCTTTTTGAGTGGATAATATTTATTTATTTACTTAGCACTACTAAAGACTAAACCCAGGACCTAAAACACACAAGGCAAGCACTCTACCACTACATCCTCAATCATTTTTACTTTGAGACAAGGTCTTGCCAAGTTTCTGGCCTTGATCTTGCAATCCTCCTGCCTCAGCTTTCCAGGTAGCTGGGATGATAGGCATGTGCCACCATGCCTGGCTTGAATGGATAATCTTCTTTTTTTTTTAGTTGTCAATGGACCTTTATTTTATTTAATTTTATGTGGAACTGAGAATTGAACCTAGTGCCTCACACATGCTAGGCAAGCGCTTTACAACTGAGCCACAATCACAGCCCCTTGAATGGATAATCTTTAGAAGTTAAAAAGAACACAAAATATCTTAGAGCAAAGAATTAAAAAAAAAAAAGATTAAAAGAAGGAGTACAAATCAAATAATGTTTTTAAGAGGTTACTATTAGACATAAAGAAATGATATAAATTTTTAAATTCAGTATCTAGATAAACAAGTGGCCTAAGAACACAAAGTTATCTTCTGAAGGTATATACCAACCCATGGGATAAATACGTTTTTACTGATATCAAAAGAAATGAAAACTACATTTAATTTAAAGTAAATCTGCCTAGTTTGAAACATAAACACAACCTATAAAAAAGTTGGGTCAAACTATTCAGAGTTGTTGATAATCAAATGTTTTTAAGTTACAAAAAAGGGAATTCATATAGTTCAACTTGAATGGAATTGCAGAGAATAATAATAAATTTGAGTATACACTGCTGATGATATTATAAACCAGTTCAGGACTAGGGATATAGCTCAGTTGGTAGAGTGCTTGCCTTGCATGCACAGGGCCCTGGGTTTAATCCTCAACAACACACACACACACGAAAGATGAAACATATATAAACCAGTTCATTTCTTAAGGAGAACAATCTCGAAAAATGTAACAAAGGCTTATAGAAATTTGATCCAATAATTCTAAATTAGAAATATCCTGAGAAATTAATGTGAATTTTATAATTTAATCATGACTGCAAAACATAAGAAAGAACGCAAGTGGTCAATAATTTAAGAATAAAAAATAAAAGACATTATTAAGGCAATAGCAATTATGTGAATTACATTATCATATGGAAATATATGTGTGAAATATGAGCTTAAAATATGACAACTTTATAAAAGGTGTATGACTACTGGAAAAAATTGAAAGTGGTGATTTTAAACATATTAATGTTTTACATACAAAAAGTACATGATATAAGGCTTAGTGTGGCAACGTACATCTGTAATTCAAAAGTTGGGAGGCTGAAGCAGGAGGATTTAAAGACTGAAGGCAATGTGAGCAACTTAGTGAGACCCTGTTTCACAGTTAAAAATAAAAAGGGCTGGGGATGTAGTTCAATGGTAGAATAAATACACTGGGTTCAATTCCCAGTACTGGTGGGGGGAGGGGGCGGGATGGGCCAAGTACATGGTATAATAAAAATTTAAGGGCTGGGGATATAGCTCAGTGGGTAGAGTGCTTGCTTCACATGCACAAGGCCATGGGTTCAATCCTTAGTACCACCAAAAAAGAAAATTGAAAGAATGAAAAAAAATGTGAAAAACAAACAAATAAACAAACAAACAAACACCTTGGTCACCAGGGCTGGGGGTACAACTTGGTGTCAGAGAGCTTGCCTAGCATGTGTGAGGCTCTGGGTTCAATACCCAGCACAACAACAATATATATATATTTTTCATTGTATTTATGGAAGTGACTTATCTAAGCCACTTTGCTGAGGTAGTCTGGGAAGCTTAATATCTGTATCGCAATGTTGCTTATTTGTCTTTCCCAGGAGACTATAAGCTTCTAGAGGGCAAAGATTATATCTTATGCTTTGATAAAGAGCTCTGAACCTGGATATACTCTAGTGAATATCCTAAAATGTGAAAAATCTTTGTAAAAATTAAATCTACTTCAAAGGACAGCATCCTTTTGTTTTTTTGATTTCAGAATTGAACTCGGGGGTATTTAATCACTGAGCCACCTCCCCAGACCTTGTTTTATATTTTTATTTAGAGACAGGGTCTCACTGAGTTGCTTAGGCCCTTGCTAAGTTGATGAGGCTAAAACTTTGAACTTGCAATCCTCCTACCTCAGCCTCCCAAGGCACCGGGATTACTGGTGTGTGCCACTCTGCCCAGTTGAATGATAACATTTCTTAAAATCATAAATTAGGAGGAGTAATCATGTAACTTATTTATTTAATATCCACCAAATTTACCCAAATTTAAAGTGAGAAATGAGCTGTGAATACAAAGCAATTAAATAAAGGGATAGTGCAGCAGAATTGTTAGGAATAAAAATTCTACAGTCAGATTGCCTGGGCTTAAATCTAAGTTCCGCCATTTATAAGCTGTGTGATCCCAAGCAATCTACCAAACCCTTTGTGTTTTAAATCCCTTATCTGTAATTTGGAGGATGATTACAGTTCATATGTTACTGGAGTGTTCAATTAGTTATTCCATACAAAATTCTTACAACAATGCTTGCTTGGCATGTAATGCCATTTTTTATATGATTTTGTGGTCTGAATTTCTAGGCCATCTTATAAAATGCATTTCAAACTTCTTCAAGCTAGTGCTACTCCAAATATAGCCTGCAAATTGATTATCAGTCTGTAACCTAATTGTTAGTGATCTTCATGAGATAAACAGCTTGCACAAGGATATAAATCAATTCTTTAGTTGATATTTTTTCCCTAAAGCAAAGCTTTCTCAATGAAGGAAATAGCATATTGATTTATAATCTAGTATAAGCTCTGAATTTTATTACAAACAAGCACATTTTTGTATGTATGTGTGTGTGTGTATATATATATACACACACACATTTAAATATAAATACTATAGAGTGACATCTTATTATAAATATATATAACCTTGCCTGCATTATGAAATAAAAAAGATGCAATACTACCAATTCTGGAGTAAAGTCTCTTTCTCCAAACCAGTTACTCAGATATTCCAAGACACTAGTTACTGTTGCCTAAAAAAAAGAAGATAGAATAGGAAAGAGTTGTATTAGTAATAAAATATTTACAAGGGGCTGGGGATGTGGCTCAAGCGGTAGCGTGCTCGCCTGGCATGCGTGCGGCCCGGGTTCGATCCTCAGCACCACATACAAACAAAGATGTTGTATCCGCCGAAAATATTAAAAAAAAACCTCTCTCTCTCTCTCCCCTCTCTATCTTTAAAAAAAAAAAAAAGAGAATGATGAGTTTAAAAAAAAAAATATTTACAAGTTTAACAGGAATTCCACAAAGCTGTTAGAAAACTGACTAGTAATTTGCTTAGATGTCTCACCTAGTGAAGAAAGATTTTTAAGACAAATTTTTTTATTCTGCTTGGGTTTTTTGTTTTTTGATTTTCTTTTTTTGTAGTGCTGAGGACTGAATCAAGGACCTCTCCCATGCTAGGCAAGCATCCTACCACTCAGCTACAATCCCAGCCCAACACAAATATTCTTACATTCTCAAGTATCAACTAAGGCTTTAGTTTTAATCTTAGGATTTAGTTTGTAACTACTAATTTTAGTTTGTAACTACTTGAAAAAATTCATCTGCTCTTAAAAACAATTCTTTGTACTTCCATTTATTTCTCAACTTAAAAGGTCAAATGTAGGGCTGGAGTTGTGGCTCCGTGGTAAAGCACTTGCCCAGCATGTGTGAGGCACTGGGTTCAATTCTCAGCACCCATATAAATAAATGAATAAAATAAAGGTCCATGAACATCTAAAAAAATATTTTAAAAAAAAAAAGGTCAAATCTAAAAATTAGCTAGAGAAAGATCTCTTTTAGAACTATACAGATTAAATCACTTAACTACTGAAAATATTATCTGCAAACAAGTTCACATTATACATTTGGTATACATATATGTGGGTACTTATTAAAAAAAAATCACGCTGATGAAACTTACTATGACCATTAAGGTATCTAAATGAAAATGATCAACTTAGTGAAACTACCATCTAGAATGATTTCCAGTTGAATAGGATACTCAAAAAAAAAAAAAAAGAATTTTTTTTTTTAATCTTCCAAGGGTATTTAGTGCTATGTAAAAGCAAAACAAAGTATTTACCTTTTAAATGGATAACAGAGTCCCTACTCCTGAAAGACTGAAGAACCAAATTCTATACTTCTCCCCTTTTGATCCTAATCTTTACCTTTTGATCCCAATCTTACGTAATATGTCGGATATCTAGACCTAGAAACGTTAACCTAACCTTAATAATTCATTCAAACTTCAAAGTCTTAAGATTTATTATAGCTGAAATGTACATAATTGAATACCCTGGCACCATATTAAAGAGCATGAGCCCTAGAGTTAGATTTATCTGGCACAGAATACCAGTGCTTTTACTTGCTGAAAAACCACCAGCCAGTAATTTTTTTTTTTTTTTTTTTTTTTTGCACTGAGGAATGAACCCAGGGGTGCTTTACCACTAAACTATATCCATCCTCAGCCCTTTTTTATGGTTAATTTCAAGACAAGGTATTGCTAGGTTGCCAAGGCTAGTCTTGAACTTACAATCCTCCTGCCTCAGCCTCCTGAGTTGCTGGGATTACAGGCATGTACCACCACACCTGACTACCTGCAAGTTACTTACCCTTAAATTTTGTTTCCTCACTTATAAAAAAATGATTATTAATAATAACTCCCCACAGGTCCCCCACAGACTGGGCATGGTGGTGCATGCCTGTAATTCTAGCAGCTCAGGAAATTGAGGCAGGAGAATTGAAAGTTCAAAGCCAGCCTCAGCAAAAGTGAGGCACTACACAACTCAGTGAGACCTTGTCTCTAAATAAAATACAAAATAGGGCAGGGGATATGGCTCAGTGGTCAAGTGCCTCCAAGTTCAATCCCTGGTATCCTCCAAAAGAAGAAAGAAAGAAAAATAATAACTCCCCATAAACG
The DNA here is from genome assembly GCF_047511675.1 of Marmota flaviventris. Lineage (NCBI taxonomy): Eukaryota > Metazoa > Chordata > Mammalia > Rodentia > Sciuridae > Marmota > Marmota flaviventris. Next base: position 51,015,819 of record NC_092499.1, on the reverse strand, counting down.
GATATAATAAGGATTAAAAAGAACCACTGAAGAGCATACAACAAGGTCTTGCATGTTGTAAATATTAAATAAATGTATTTGAATACTTCTATACACACTGCAAACAAAATAATGCATATAATATCATTATTAGATGGATTTTTACCTGATTCATTCTGCTAACAATACTAAGCAATGGAGGAAAACCAATCTGAAAGAAAAAAATGAGACTGAAATCTATTAATGCATATAAGAAAGATCTTCATTTTTTCCCCAAACAAGTTAATTTCTTGCTACACAATTATTTAGTAATACAGATAAAAGAAAAAAAAAATTTTCACTGCCCATTATGAGACATTCTAGAAACTATTGTTTATAAGGCCCAACAAAATAATATCTCAAAATGTGAATATATAAATTTAAAAATAATTTTAGTAACCAAAATGTCGTAAGCATGAAATTTTAAAAAAGGTACTTGAAAAAGTTAAATATAGTCAATAAAATTATAACACATTGTTATATTAATATATCATAGACACTATTTAAAAATCTTCAGTGAAAGCTAAAGTTTTCAGCAATTAAGGGCATTTGAATTAGAATGATATTTTTTAAACCTAATCTGACTCAATTTTTAAAGTATATTGCTAGGCACAGTGGGATTACAGAATCCCACCTATTTGGGATGCTAAAACAGAAGGATTACAAATCTGAGGCTAGCCTGCTAACTTAGTGAGACTCTGTCTTAAAAACTTCAAAAAGCTGGTGATGTGTAACTCAGTGGTAGAGCATCCCTAAGTTCAAGCTCTCATACCTCAAAAAAAAAAAAAAGAAAGAAACCAACCAGCCAGCCAACCACTATGGACTTAAACAAAACTTAAGAACTAATGCATTAAACTTTATGTCCTTAAATGATCTTTCTAACATGGTATGTTTTTACTTGTTTATATTCTGTTAACAAGGTAAATAAATAAATACATTTCTTTACGAAATTAAAACTTTTAAATGTAGTATACATTAAGCATTATCTAAAAGAATAACAGGTTGTCTAAGAAAGAGTGTCAAATTAGCTTCCCTAAAGATTTTAGTCTATTTATACTCCCACACTAGTTAGAAGAGTGCCTGTTTTCCCAGGCTTTGTCAAAACAATATATCAAACTTTCTTTGCCAATATGTTGACCTGAAAAATTGTAGATCAGCAGAGGTATAAAGTTCTATTATAAGTGAAGTTGGGAATATTCTCATATAAGAACAATTTGTATTTCCTTTCTGTAAGATGTCTATATCTTTTGACAGTTATTTGTTTTATTTTGTTTTGGGGTGGAGGCTAATTCTTGGCTTTTTAATGATTTTTGGAGTTCTTTATATTTTGAAAATACATTTATTTTGTTTTGTTTGCAGTACTGGGACTTGAACCCAGTAATGCTCTACCACTGAACTATATCCACCCCCACCTTTTATTTATATTTATTTAATTTTTTTAATTTTAGGTGGACACAGTATCTTTGTTTTATTTTTATGTAGTGTTGAGGATTGAACCCAATGCCTCATGCATGCTAGGCGAGCACTCTACTGCTGAGCCACAAACCAAAGCGCCCCCATCCCCTTTTCTTTATTTTTCAGACGTGGTCTTGCTAAGTTGCCCGGGCTGACCTCAAACTTGCGATCCTACTGCCTTAAGCTGGGATTCTGGTATGAGTCACTGTGCCTGGCCTGGAAAAAAATAAGTTTTAAACAGGAAAAAAACAATATGGTACCATATCTGTTGAACAGAACAATATAACATAGGAAGTAGTAATGAAAATGTATGCAATGTGTTCTATAGGAACATCTGCAAACCCAGAGGCAGATAAATTCTGAAAGACAAGGAGCTGGCCACATAATTATGATTAAAGTCATGTAAAATTTAAGTATACCCCCAACATTTCGTCTCTTAAATATGCAATTTACTGGAGGATCTTTCTAACAGTGTCATGTTTTCTTTTGCTTCCGTGACTACTTACAATGCTTTATGTGACCTATACCTAGTCATTTAAAAAACCCAAATCCTATCCAACTCAAAATTATTATATAGTTAAAACGTAAGAGATAAGAAGTCAATCTAGATTAAGCCAGAGTAAATTATTTTTGAAACTTTGTAAGTTACAGAATCTATAAGCTAAGTCAGTGGTTGGCAAATATTTTCTATAAATAGTCAGATGGTGAATATTTTTAGGCTTTGCAGGTCACATATAATTTCACTACATGTAAACATTTTATTTGTTTCTTTTTTTACAATCCTTTTAAAATATAAAAACCAGTCTAAGTTTATGAGGTGTATAAAAACAGGTTATAGTCTATATTTGGCCCATGTTGTAGTTCACTGACCCCTTTATACCCCTTTATCCACATATTACCTACTTGTACATAATCAATTCCAGGACTTTCATTTGTAGCTGGTCCAATAGCCCCTTCAGCACATAACCTTTCACCCAGACAAAATTTTTTCCAGCCTTCTTCATCTTCAGATTTTGGCTGAAAGGTGAAAAAGAAATTAACTTTTTTCCAGGTATTTATTTTTATACTGAACACCCAAAATAGAAATAAGGATCTCCCATATCCCTACACCTCAATACAAAGATACAGTACCAGTTAAGGGGAGAACTGTGTCCCCAAATTAATATGTTGAAGCCCTAACCTTCATCTAGTACCTTAAGCTGTGACTGTATTTGCAGATAGAGCCTTTAAGGAAATGATTAAACTTAAATGAAGGCTCTAAGGTGAGCTCTAATCCAATCTGACTAGGAAATTTGAATACTCCAGGAGTTTATTTTTTCCCTCCTCTGAAGATAAATAGCCTTTATTAGATTCTCAGAAGCAATATGTGATTCCCCAAAGATTAAAAATGACTGCTTGAGAATAGGAAGATGGCGGCGAGGGGAGTGCATTGTCCCCGTGTGCTGCTTCACTGTGTGGGAGTACGACAAGTCAGGACGGCTAAAGGATATCTTGTTAGGAATTTCCAGCAATAGTGGGGTGCTCCGGAACCTGGAGGAAGGATTTCCATCGCACGAGGATCAGCTACGGGGACTCAAACGCGAGAGGTTTGTCGCACGGAGGGTAAAACTGCTTATTCAGCAAATCGCCCCGCGGCTAGAATCTGCAGCGTGCGCTGGGATAGAGACGCAGGGTTACAGCGCTGCAGTTTCTGCCAGCCGCGCAAGCACCGTACTCAGGGCTGAATTCTGGGTTCGAGACGGGGGAAGGAAGCGGTCCATCTCGGTTCTCCACACCGGTCAGACCACAGAGGAGGCCAGCAGCCACCATGTTGGTAAACTGACGTCACCACCCCTGTTTTCGACTGACCGCAGCTCATTCAGCCATAGAACAGGTAATTTCAGGCTGCAATTCGCCTGCGGCGTGCAGACAGATTGCTCGGGCTCAGCGCCTGGGTGCTTCTTAGAACCTGATCTTATCGGAGTGAATACCGAGCGCGGGGTGGCCGAGTTCCGGCTCCCGGAACTGCCCTGGCCCAGGGCTGCTGAGCCTGCGGAGGCTGCTTGTTGGACCCTGCTCCTACCAGAGCATACAACAAGCACTAAGCAGCCGAATTACGGCTCCCGGAACTGAGCCCGCGGGGACTGCTTCTTGGAGCTTACATCTATAGGAGCTTACACCGAGCACGGAGCGGCCGAGTTCCGGCTCCCGGAACTTCCCTGGCCCGGGGCTAGGAGCCCGCGGAAACTGCTTCTCGGTCGTTTCCTGCTGAGGGCCGGTCAGGACTCACCCGGTGCTTTGGTTGCCCGGCAAGGGGAACGAAATGCTGCCATTCGCATAGGATACCAACATGGCAGAGATCTGATGTCTGCAGAAAGCGGCGGAGGAGGGAACTTCATCAATACCAGTGGTGACATAAGCAGTTGGTCTCCTGGTAGGGGGGGTGAGGCACAGTCACCCGAGTCTCCTCAATTTGTCGTCGAGCCAGAGGGAAGGAGCCGGGCCGCCGCCAGCGCCCGGAGCAGGCCCAGCGGCTCGCCAGCGTGGTGACCGCGTGACCCCAATTGGAGAGGGGGCGGAGCGGAGCCGCCACCCGCAACCGCAAGGTGGGCAGACCCGCGACCCAGTGGTACATGGGCGTGGTAGGAGGGGCAGGGCAGAGCCGCGGTTCGCGCTGTGATGAATGAGCGTGCAAGGTAAACAGACTTGTGACAGCCTGGTGGGTCAGGCCCAGTGGCCTGCCAGTGCGGTACACACGTCACCCCAACTGGAGTAGGGGCAGAGCAGATCCTTCTCCCACGCCCGGATCAGGCCCTGCCGGTGTGGTGGTCACGTGACCCCAATCGGAGTGGGGGCGGAGCGGAACCGCCACCCGTGCCCGCAGGGTGAGCAGACCAGTGATCAACCTGCAGATCAGGCCCAGGGGTCCGCAGGCGTGGTAGGAGGGGCAGGGCAGATCCGCCGCCCGCGCCTCCAAGGTAGGCAGACCTACAACAGACCGGCGGATCAGGCCCAGGAGCCTGCCGGCGTGGTACAAACACCACCCTAATTGGAGTAGTGGCAGAGCAGAGTCGCCGCCCGTGCCAGGAACAGGCCCAGTGTCCTGCAGGCGGGGTAGTCACGACACCCCAATTGGAGTAGGGGCAGAGCAGAGCCTCCACCCGTGCCCGAAAGGTGGGCAGATCTGCGACCGACAAGCGGGACAGGCCCAGTGGCCTGCCGGTACGACAGACACGTCACCCCATTTGCAGTAGGGGCAGAGTAGAGCCGCCGCCCGCGCCTGCAGGGTAGGCAAACCTGCAACCGACCGGCGGATCAGGCCCGGTGGCCTGCCGGCGGGGTACACTCGTCACCCCAATTGGAGTAGGGGCAGAACAGAGCCGCCGCCAGCTCCCAGAACAGCCCCAGTGACCTGCCGGCGTGGTAGCCACGACACCCCAATTGGAATAAGGAGAGAGCAGAGCCGCCGTCCGCACCTGCAGGAAAGATACGCAAGCAGTATGAAAAGACAAGGAAAGAAAGGACCACAAGCAATGCAGGTCAACGCAACTTTAGAAGAGGTAACAGCTGCAGCAGATGGAATGTCAGATAAAGAATTCATAAAGGGGGGGGGGAATAATCAAAGAGGAAAACAAACCATGTTTAGTAACAGAAATAAACAAATATGGCTGGAAGAACAACCCATATCTCAATAATAACCCTAAATGTTAATGGCTTAAACTCACCAATTAAGAGACACAGGCTAGTAGAATGGATCACAAAACAAGACCCAACAATATGCTGCCTACAGGAGACGCATTTGATAGGAAAGGACATACATAGGCTGAAGGTGAAAGGTTGGGAAAAATCATATCACTCATATGGACTTCGGAAACAAGCAGGAGTGTCCATACTCATATCAAATAAAATAGATTTCAAGCCAAAGTTAATCAAAAGAGATAAAGAGGGACACTACATACTGCTTAAGGGAACCATACACCAACAAGACATAACAATCATAAATATTTATGCCCCAAACAATGGTGCAGCTATGTTCGTCAAACAAACTCTTCTCAAGTTCAAGAGTCTAATAGACCACCATACCATAATCATGGGAGACTTCAACACACCTCTCTCACCACTGGACAGATCTTCCAAACAAAAGTTGAATAAGGAAACTATAGAACTCAATAACACTATTAATAACCTAGACCTAAGTGACATATATAGAATATACCACCCAACATCAAGCAGTTACACTTTTTTCTCAGCAGCACATGGATCCTTCTCAAAAATAGATCATATATTATGTCACAGGGCAACTCTTAGACAATATAAAGGAGTAGAGATAATACCATGCATCTTATCTGATCATAATGGAATGAAACTGAAAATCAACGATAAAAGAAGGAAGGAAAAAGCATACATCACTTGGAGAATGAACAATAGGTTACTGAATGATCAATGGGTTATAGAAGACATCAAGAAGGAAATCAAAAAATTCTTAGAGATAAATGAAAACACAGACACAACATATCGGAATCTATGGGACACATTGAAAGCAGTTCTAAGAGGAAAATTCATTGCTTGGAGTTCATTCCTTAAAAAAAGAAAAAACCAACAAATAAATGATCTCATACTTCATCTCAAAATCCTTGAAAAAGAAGAGCAAAACAACAGCAAAAGAAGTAGAAGGCAAGAAATAATTAAAATCAGAGCTGAAATTAATGAAATCGAAACAAAGGAAACAATTGAAAAAATTGACAAAACTAAAAGTTGGTTCTTTGAAAAAATAAACAAAATCGACAGACCCTTAGCGATGCTAGCGAAGAGAAGAAGAGAGAGAACTCAAATTGCTAGCATACGGGATGAAAAAGGCAATATCACAACAGACACTTCAGAAATACAGAAGATAATCAAAAACTATTTTGAATCCTTATACTCCAATAAATTAGAAGATAGTGAAGGCATAGATAAATTTCTTAAGTCATATGATCTGCCCAGATTGAGTCAGGAGGATATAGAAAACCTAAACAGACCAATATCAATTGAGGAAATAGAAGAAACCATAAAAAGACTACCAACTAAGAAAAGCCCAGGTCCAGATGGGTATACAGCAGAATTTTACAAAACCTTTAAAGAAGAACTAATACCAATACTTTTCAAGCTACTTCAGGAAATAGAAAAGGAGGGAGAACTTCCAAATTCATTCTATGAGGCCAACATCACCCTGATACCTAAACCAGACAAAGACACTTCAAAGAAAGAAAACTACAGACCAATATCTCTAATGAACCTAGATGCAAAAATCCTCAATAAAATTCTGGCGAATCGGATACAAAAACATATCAAAAAAATTGTACACCATGATCAAGTAGGATTCATCCCTGGGATGCAAGGCTGGTTCAATATACGGAAATCAATAAATGTTATTCACCACATCAATAGACTTAAAAATAAGAACCATATGATCATCTCGATAGATGCGGAAAAAGCATTTGACAAAGTACAGCATCCCTTTATGTTCAAAACTCTAGAAAAACTAGGGATAACAGGAACATACCTCAATATTGTAAAAGCAATCTATGCTAAGCCTCAGGCTAGCATCATTCTGAATGGAGAAAAACTGAAGGCAGTCCCTCTAAAATCTGGAACTAGACAGGGATGCCCTCTCTCTCCACTTCTGTTCAACATAGTTCTCGAAACACTGGCCAGAGCAATTAGACAGACGAAAGAAATTAAAGGCATCAAAATAGGAAAAGAAGAACTTAAATTATCACTATTTGCAGATGATATGATTCTATACCTAGCAGACCCAAAAGGCTCTACAAAGAAACTATTAGAGCTAATAAATGAATTCAGCAAAGTGGCAGGATATAAAATCAACACGCATAAATCAAAGGCATTCCTGTATATCAGCGACAAATCCTCTGAAATGGAAATGAGGACAACCACTCCATTCACAATATCTTCAAAAAAAATAAAATACTTGGGAATCAACCTAACAAAAGAGGTGAAAGACTTATACAATGAAAACTACAGAACCCTAAAGAGAGAAATAGAAGAAGATCTTAGAAGATGGAAAAATATACCCTGTTCATGGATAGGCAGAACTAACATCATCAAAATGGCGATATTACCAAAAGTTCTCTATAGGTTTAATGCAATGCCAATCAAAATCCCAACGGCATTTCTTGTAGAAATAGAGAAAGCAATCATGAAATTCATATGGAAAAATAAAAGACCCAGAATAGCAAAAACAATGCTAAGCAGGAAGTGTGAATCAGGCGGTATAGCGATACCAGACTTCAAACTATACTACAGAGCAATAGTAACAAAAACAGCATGGTACTGGTACCAAAACAGGCGGGTGGACCAATGGTACAGAATAGAGGACACAGAAACCAATCCACAAAACTACAACTATCTTATATTTGATAAAGGGGCTAAAAGCATGCAATGGAGGAAGGATAGCATCTTCAACAAATGGTGCTGGGAAAACTGGAAATCTATATGCAACAAAATGAAACTGAATCCCTTTCTCTCGCCATGCACAAAAGTGAATTCAAAATGGATCAAGGAGCTTGATATCAAATCAGAGACGCGCCGTCTGATAGAAGAAAAAGTTGGCTACGATCTACAGTCGGTGGGGTCGGGCTCCAAATTCCTCAATAGGACACCCATAGCACAAAAGTTAATAACTAGAATCAACAAATGGGACTTACTCAAACTAAAAAGTTTTTTCTCAGCAAAAGAAACAATAAGAGAGGTAAATAGGGAGCCTACCCTGGGAACAAATCTTTACTCCTCACACTTCAGATAGAGCCCTAATATCCAGAGTATACAAAGAACTCAAAAAATTAGACAATAAGAAAACAAACAACCCAATCAACAAATGGGCCAAGGACCTGAACAGACACTTCTCAGAGGAGGACATACAGTCAATCAACAAGTACATGAAAAAATGCTCAACATCTCTAGCTGTCAGAGAAATGCAAATCAAAACCACCCTAAGATACCATCTCACTCCAGTAAGATTGGCAGCCATTAGGAAGTCAAACAACAACAAGTGCTGGCGAGGATGTGGGGAAAAGGGTACACTTGTACATTGCTGGTGGGACTGCAGATTGGTGCAGCCAATTTGGAAAGCAGTATGGAGATTTCTTGGAAAGCTGGGAATGGAGCCACCATTTGACCCAGCTATTCCCCTTCTTGGTCTATTCCCTAAAGACCTAAAAAGAGCATGCTACAGGGACACTGCTACATCGATGTTCATAGCAGCACAGTTCACAATAGCAAGACTGTGGAACCAACCTAGATGCCCTTCAATAGACGAATGGATAAAAAAAATGTGGCATTTATACACAATGGAGTATTACTCTGCATTAAAAAATGACAAAATCATAGAATTTACAGGGAAATGGATGGCATTAGAGCAGATTATGCTAAGTGAAGCTAGCCAATCCCTAAAAAACAAATGCCAAATGTCTTCTTTGATATAAGGAGAGTAACTAAGAACAGTGTAGGGACGAAGAGCAGGAGAAGAAGATTAACATTTAACAGGGATGAGAGGTGGGAGGGAAAGGGAGAGAGAAGGAAAACTGCATGGTAATGGAAGGAGACCCTCAGGGTTATACAGTGGAGGAGGTAGAGAGAGAGGAGGGGAGGGGAGGGGAGAGGTGGGGAGGGGGGAGGGTGGAGGATGGGAAAGGCAGTGGAGCACAACAGACACTAGTATGGCAATTTGTAAATCAATGGATGTGTAACTGATGTGATTCTGCAATTTGTGTATGGGGTGAAGGTGGGAGTTCATAACCCACTTGAATCAAAGTGTGGAATATGATATGTCAAGAAATTTGTAATGTTTTGAACAACCCACAATAAAAAATTAAAAAAAAAAAAAAAAAAATGACTGCTTGAGGGCTGGGATTATGGCTCAGTGGTAGAGTGCTTGCCTAGCATGTATGAGGCATATGACTGCTTGAGGGCTGGGAATATGGCTCAGTTGATAGAATGCTTGCATAAGGCCCTGGGTTCAATCCCCAGTACCACCAAAAAAAAAAAAAAAGACTGCTTGGAACACCATAACCATTTCTTTCTTCCCCAACTCCTATTTTTACTTGGAAGAGTTCACATAGCTTCTGAAGAGCTTAAAATTATATATAAACTGAAAAAATGTAGAAAATACAATTTTCCAATATGTATGACAGGTTTCACTATTATGTCATCATTACAGTAAAGCTGAGATGATACTCTGTAACCATGTGAGTTTACTACATGGCACCATTATCCTACTAGGAAAACCCAATAACCCTTATTCAGTCTTTTATAATACTGAAAATATATTGATTTCCTAAGAAGCAACTATTCAGCTAAGCACAGTGGAACATGCCTATAATCCCAGCTACTAGAGAGACTCTGGTAGGAGGACAGCAAGTTTAAGGCCAGTTTGAGATAGTGAGACCCTATCTCAAACAAAAACAAAAACAAAAAAAGAAACAACAAAACAAAAGGTACTGTTCAGAAGAATTCTTAAAAACTAGAGAGGTCAAATAATGCCTATTTGTCAACCTAAATAAAAAATTAGAATCAGAGATAATAGTTAACCACGGGCATATTAAAAGAGGTTGAAGCAAGGGGAAGTTTTAAGACAAGAATGAAGGTTATGTCAGAGGTTTCAAAATAATAATATTTGAGCATAGTGATTAAAAACAAAACTGGAGTCATTCTGAAGTTGAACAGACAATTGCCTAGCAGATATCCTTGTAGAAGTTCTTCTGATAAGGTGGCAGTGGCCTTAGTGCAAGGTTGTAGGTTGGCAGAATCCTTTATGACGGACTATTTGGCAACCATGCATAAGAATCGTTCATTACTTCCTGGCTTTCTTTACCTTTAATTGTTGCAGTTGACAAAAGTAGCTCCATTTTGATTATGACAACTTTTACATTTCTTTCACATATCCAAGTCTGCCCAAGATATGGTGGATTAAAACAGTAATGAAAATACCAACTTGCACTATGGGTTATTTTTCAGGCTACTAATATAATGGCATTGTTACTATTAAATAATGGTATGTGAAAGAGAATTAAAATAATATAGACTAAGCAAATGAATCCTTGAAGACTGGAAATAAATATGGATATTTCATACAGGTATACATTGTAAAACTTAAACTGATAAGCTTACATACCATAGTCACATTACTGTCTAACTGTTGTGATTTCCAGTGACTTCTATGTTTGTTCACACTCTAAAGGAAGAAAAGTTGGACAGTGATTCACAAGATGAGTAACTAAAATCACTTTCCATACAAAATTCTAACCACTCTAAAACTTGGAAAATAAGTTACAAACTGTAACATACCAATGATAATAATTAAAAAAATTGATTCATAAATATTCTATATGCTTTAAAATCACATATCTTAGCTTTCCAATTATAGTCTAAGAAAAGTAATAAAATCTGAAGAGGGTTTAATTGATTAAATTTGATACTTACCTGTCGAACAGTTGAAAACTGTGCTACTTGTTGCTGTTGCCACTTAAGTGTTGGGGAATAACCTTCAGGGGCAGGTTGGCATCCTGAAAGCTAGAGATCATTTCCTAAATGTTAGCATCAACCTCTCATACCTCTACAAAGTAAAAGCAAGATGAAAAATATATAAAACAAGTGAATAACTAAGACTACCTAAGAAAAAAGGGATGGGGATATAGCTCAATAGTCGAGTACTTCCTTAGCATACACAATGCCCTGGGTTCAATTCCCGGCAACACCTCTGCACCAAAGAAAACAAAGCCCCCCAAAAGCAAAACAAAACTAGATCAGGTTTGGTGGCACACATCTGTAATCTCAGCTCCTCAGGAAGCTGAAGCAGGAAGATCTCAAATTCTGAAGTCAACTTGGGCAATTTAGCAAGACCCTATCTCAAAGTGAAAAAAATAAATGGAGTTGGGAATGTACATAGCTCAGTAGTAGAGCTCTTTCATAGTATGTACAAGGCCCTGGGTTCAATGCCTAGCATTGACAACAAAGGAAGAAAAAAAAAGATACTTTTTTGCTGGGTTTCAGTTCTCGTGACTAAAAGGCTCAGGGGTCACTCCAGATAAACTGGGCTAACTGGGCTGCATGAAATAACCACACAAGAGACACAAATACCTTTTTCTTTGGGGTCGCTGTGATGGCTCCTCCGACCTTAAGGGTCCTCAGAAAGAGAGCAAGAGCACGTGCTGACCCCTTTTACTGAGACTGAGGAGAAGTTACTTAAATGAAGCAAGGGGTCAGGTTTCAGGGGGCTGAGTCTATCTTCAAAAAGTCAGCAGGTTGACTGACACCTGGGTAAGCCACACCCAAGGGCACAGTAAGAGAAGGGGACACACACAAGGCACTTCCATGGAATATTCTATCCTAAACAGGGCAAGGGGTTATATTATAAAGGAACAGGTGAGCATAGCTTCACCCATGGGGCTGTAGCAAGACACATCCAGGCACAAGACTGACCCTGGGACCCAAGATGGGTGGGGAAAGCTTTGCCACATTTCTGCAACTGAGCGCCTCAGCACCCAGCCGGGGAGTGTAACTCAGTCATGTGTAAGGTTGGTCTCCCACACTTTTTACAGGTGCAAAATAGCAGGCATTTCACTTTACAATTTATGTCTCAGTTAAAAATGTTAGGACAGCAATGGAGGGTAAGGCAGGATGACTGCAAGTTCCAAGCCAGCCTCAGTCACTTAGTGAGGTCCTAAGCAACTCAGTGAAACCCTGTATCAAAATAAAAAATAAAAAGGACTAGGGATGTAGCTCAATGGTAAAGCATCTCTGGGTTCAATCCCCAGTACCCCCTCCCCCAAAAAGTTAGGAAAAGATCCTCAGCCACTTTAATTTAAAAAAAAAAAAAAAAATCTGGAATGGGGCTGAGGATATAGCATAGTGGTAGAGTACTTGCCTAGCATGCATAAGGCCCTGGGTTCAATTCCCAGCATAGGGAAAAAAAATTGGAATGGTTTATAGTTGGAGTTTCTAAGAAATTTAAATGATGTAAACCCTAAATGTATAATTCAGTCCTACCATTCTATAACTGCAAAACATAAAAAGAGAGGTATACTTTAAATAAAGAAGTTTGGTATGGGCATAATATATTTAAATAATCTTGACTTTAAAAAGTCTACTTGTTTTCTAAAACAGTGCATAGTTCACAACTGATTACATATAACCTTGTAACAATATTTAATGGGGTCACTTTTTAAGTATTATGTATATAAGACACCATGTTCTATGAATCAAAAACTTCTGAAAAGAAGTTATATGAAACATTATAGTGTTTGAATTAAAATTTTCTTACTATAAGTATGATATAATGGAACTATTCAGAACATATAAAGGAAATTATTAAAACTTTACAATGCCACTTTCCTTTAACTTTAGAGAGATATTATTCTATGACTATTTAATAGTTCTCTTTCATTTATTGATAATGTTTATTTTCTTCAAAAGAAGAGTTACAATTACATATTTCATTTGCTTGTTTACTCTCTGCCTTCTCTAGGAGAGTACAAACTCTGGGAGGGTAAGAACTTTTTCTTTCTTTTCTTTTCTTGTGGCGCTGGAGATTGAATGCAGAGGTGATCCATCACTGAACTATATCTAGAGGTCCTTTTCATTCTTTATTTTGAGACAGGATCTCCCTAAATTACCTGAGGATCTTACAATCCTCTTGCCTCTGCCTCCCAAGTCCCCCAGATTATAGAAGTGTGCCACCAACTCTGCCAGGTAAGACTTTTCTATATTATCCTTTTTTGTGTTCTAGAGCCTGGCACAACTTAGTTGCCCAATAAAAAGTGTGCTGAACCTGGGTGCAGGGGTGAACAACTGTAATCCCAGAGGCTCAGGAGGCTGAGGCTGGAGGATCTCAAGTTCAAAACCAGCCTCAACAAAAGTGAGGCACTAAGGAACTCAGTGTGACCCTGTCTATAAATAAAATGCAGAATACGGCTGGGATGTGGCTCAGTGGTCCAGTGCCCCTGAGTTCAATCCCCACCAAAAAAGTGTGCTGGATAAATAAGTGAATGAAAATGCCCACAGTTGTAAGTAACAAGAAAGGTTTAAGACATTTGGGTTTTTACTCTTAAAAAGTGATATCAGGGCAAATTCAGAACGTGCAAAACTACATTAGATAAGATTAAACATCAGTTCAATAATAATGATCAAGACAGAGCCAGAAAAAACTTCCAAAAAAAAAAAAAAAAGTAACAGAGACTCCTTTAGGACACGATTATGTCCTTAAAATAAGATGACCAAGTCACTACAAATATCAGTGTTACTGAAAAATCTCTGGAGAAAGTCAACTGTTTCTATGGAGGAAAAAGTACAAGACAACGTCTCTCTTTGTAGGGAGTACTCAAATCTTACCTACACCATAATTTATACTATTGGATAGTGTAAGAAGAGCCTTAGTGTGTTAGAGAGACAGACAAACGGACAGACAAATCTCCCAGATGGTTATTAAAACTCACAGAAACATTCACACTTTGCTTTCTTTTCAACTTCTTTGGGTCAATTTGAGCTACCACAACATCTGGACACTGAGCAGCTTCGATCCTAAGAATAAGTAATAAACGCAAGAAATTTAATTACTATTGTGCTTTACTCATGTAATAAAACAAGTGATTCATTTTAGTTCATTATGAAATCAGAAAAAAAAATCTAGACTTCCGATAGAGGTACTAAACAACAAACATATGTCCGAAATTATTTGGATTAAAAGCAAGGAAATCCAAGAGCATGTCTTATGTGTGCAATCAAATTCAAAGGGAATTTGCCCGTGTCAGGAAATAATCCTGAGATTTTGAGCAGTCCCTATTTCGCGAGAGATTGGGACTAGAACAGAGGCGGGGCTTTGTCGCACACGGGTGTAGATGGGCAACAGGCGCTGTGCCCTGGACCTGGGCGGATAACCAGCCCACCCTCACAGAGCCGAATCACTCACTGAACACGCCTCAGGTATTCCTGAGGCGTCCTCGGAGGTACCGAGGGGTCGAAACCTTCCGCCAAGTCGCAGGGCTCCACCGGCAATAGCCGGGGCATCAACTCTTCCACTGCAGACTCCGATGGTACCCACGCCATGGCCTTGGATGAGGCCGGCCCTGAGCAGCGCATGCGCCTAGTGCAGGTCATGGCGCAGGCGCACAGTCAGGCAACTTTGGCGCGGAGTTGAGCAAGCGGCTGGGCGGAACGGAGAAACTGCGCGTGCGCAAGCCTGTTGCTTTTCCCCGACATTTACACCCAGTCGGAGTTTAATTCATGCAAAAGCTATCCTGAATTGTTTCTGAAGACTGTGGGTGAACTTTTATGCATTCCTAATAGTGTTTTTTAAATAAATGAGCAATATTACTATAATTATCATTTATGGAACGCTAAATTCTTCAACCTCTGGTAGGCAATTTACATTGCACCTTAAAATTGATAACATCTGGACATTGAGCAGCTTCCGATCCTACGGATAAATAATAATCGCAAGACATATTAATTGGTATTGTTATTTACTCATATAGTAAAACAAGCGATTCATTTTAGTTAATTATGAAATCAGAAAAGGAAAAAAAATCAAGTTGACCCAAAGAAGTTGAAAAGAAAGCAAAGTGCGAAAGGGTGTTTTTTTCCGGTTTCGAGGGGTAGAAGGTGACCTAAAAAGTGGTTAAGTATTGCGACTTTCTCCTAAAGAGACAAGTCCAATCTAGATTTATTTGATGCCAAATGAATGAAAAATTAATTTTTTTGCTGAGATTTCTCCTGCTTGGCCACTTCAAAGATTGCTTTATTTTTATTTGAAATGATTATTACTCCTGAGGTAGCTATCACCTCCCCACAACTCTTTTTTTTTTAAATGACAGCAGAATGCATTACAATTCTTATTACACATATAGAGCACAATTTTTCATATCTCTAGTTATATACATAGTATATTCACACGAATTCGTGTCTTCAGACCTGTACTTTGGATAATAATGATCACCTCTGCACCCAACAACCACTTTCCACCTCACTTCTGACCCCATGCCCCCTCCCCCTCCCTTCCCCTTCAACCCCTCTGCCCTATCTAGAGTTGGTCTATTCCTCCCAGCTCTGGGCTCCCCATCCCACTATGAATCAACCTCCTTATATCAAAGAAAACATTCGGCATTTGTTTTTTGGGATTGTCTAACTTCACTTAGCGTTATCTTCTTTAACTCCATCCATTTACCTGCATATGCCATGATTTTATTCTCTTTTATTGCTGAGTAATATTCCATTGTGTATATATGCCACACTTGCTCTTTTTAAAAGAAAAAAAAAATCTCTGCTTATGCACGAATAGTGCAAGGGAAAAAGCTAATGCCAACACCTACACATTATTACTGTTATTACATCAACCTTGTGAGTTAGGTACTATTATATTCATTTTACAGATAGGAAATAAGGCAGGAATGGATTAAGTAGTTTGTGTTGGGTCACAAAGTGCAATAAATAATTGGAGTATTATATCTGACTCTAGACATGCTTTGAATGAATTCAATTAATTTACAACCAGATGTTTAATAAGACTTTTTAAAGAAAAAGCACTGCCTTTAACTTGCAAAGAAATGACTTTAAACCTAGTGTAACTCTTTTTTAAAAAATATTTACTCTTAAGTTTTAGGTGAACACAATATTTGTATTTTACATTTATGTGGTGCTGAGGATTGAACCCAGTACCTTGTGCATGCTAGGCAAGCACTCTACCACTGAGCCACAATCCCAGGCCCCTAATGTAACTCTTAATTGAAGATAAAATGAGGACAATCTTTAGGTTAAGAGGAATTAGTGCTTACAATTTTTTTATTCATATTTTAGTTGTTTTTTTTTTGTTGTTGTTGTTGTTGTTTTTTTAGGTGGACACAATATCTTTATTTTTTTTAAAATTTTTATGTGGTGTTGAGGATCCAACCCAGCGCCCCGCGCATGCCAGACAAACGTGGTAGGCTTGAGCCACATCCCCAGCCCTAGTGCTTACAATTTTAACTAGACAGTTGGGGGACAGAAAAACACTGCCTGGCTGCAGTCAAACTAGAAAGTTATTTGTTTAAATATTTTTCACTGATTTTGGAGAAACAGATTTAGAAGAAATACAGAGAAATAATCGTATTTCCCTACATGTTGGTGATAATAACAAATTTGAAAAAGTAAGCTGTGACTGTATTTCTGGATTTCCTTACAAATACAATTTCAAAATGTGAATTGTTAGCAGTTTTATCCTATTTTTCTGGAAAAATGAACAGATGATTATGTAGCCAGCCACCAATGGAACAAAGCTTAACACTGGATTCTGCACACATATGTGGTGTCAGAACTACCTATGGATCAAGAAAGAAAGGAGAAGAAAAGCAGGAACTAAGGTGGTCTTAGGAAATAAATTATTTTTTCAAAAGAAGAGGTGAGTAATAAGTGTACTAATGATTCTATAATGAGTTTATTCAGGACAGAGGAAAATAAATTTTATAAGGGTACCTTTCGGTTATTTCAAATGCAATCTAACTTAAAATAATTAGTAATGAACTTTGGAAAATAATTTTAATATAGTTAAAAACTGGAATTGGTACTAAGTATTTTTTAATGTTTCTGAGAGATATGAGACATGTAAGAATAAGCTATATTTGGTTGATAAAATTATTCTGAAAAAAATTCTTAAACTTTGGAAAGCTGAACTTCTAAATCTATAACTGTCATCTAACCTCTCCTCAGGAAGAACTTTTCTGAGGTAGCGACTTTCTTCTGGTTCCAGTTTTTACAGATTTCCAGTCAGTTTTCAACTTTCAATGAAAAGATTTTTGTGGGTAAGTATTTTTTTATTTTTTAGTTGTAGTTGGACACAATACCTTTATTTATTTATTTAATTTTTTTTTATTGGTTGTTCAAAACATTACAAAGCTCATGACATATCATCTTTCGTGCATTTGATTCAAGTGGGTTATAAACTCCCATTTTTACCCCAAATACAAGTTGCAGAATCACATCGGTTACACATCCACATTTTTACATAATGCCGCATTAGTGACTGTTGTATTCTGCTACCTTTCCTATCCCCTACTATCCCCCCTCCCCTTCCCTCTCATCTTCCTTCTCTACCCCATCTGCTGTTATTCAATTCTCTCCCTTGTTTTTTTTCCCCTTTCCCCTTACAAACTCTTATATGTAATTTTGTGTAACAATGAGGATCTCCTTCCATTTCCATACAGTTTCCCTTCTCTCTTTCTCTCCCCCCACTCGTCTCTGTTTAATGTTAATCTTTTCCTCCTGCTCTTCCTCCCTGTTCTGTTCTTAGTTGCTCTCTTTATATCAAAGAAGACATTTGGCATTTGTTTTTTAAGGATTGGCTAGCTTCACTTAGCATAATCTGCTCTAATGCCATCCATTTCCCTGCAAATTCCATGATTTTGTCGTTTTTTAGTGCTGCGTAATACTCCATTGTGTATAAATGCCACATTTTTTTTATCCATTCATCTATTGAAGGGCATCTAGGTTGATTCCAGAGTCTAGCTATTGTGAATTGATTTATTTTGTTTTTTATGTGGTGCTGAGGATCGAACCCAGGGCCTCGCATGTGCTAGGCAAGCGCTCTTCCACTGAGCCACAACCCCAGCCCTATTTAGTATTAAGTATTTTTTGACATCGGTGTTTGTCTGTTGAGGTTAAATGAGGACTGTGAGAACAGAATACTCCATTGAGTGTTCATTGATGATATAGTTCTTTCTGATGATGGTGATATCTAAATCAGACCTAATAAAGCTAAATGCAAAGGTTGGCTCTGTGTTTTCTATACCTTTAAGCAACCCTGTTAGTCTCAAGTATTAATGCATATAAGAGTCATATGAAATAAATTGTAAAAATTAGTTCATAATTCTATCCTTTCTCTATTTTTTTCCCCAGTACTAGGGATGAAACCCAGGGGAACTCTACCTCTGAGCCACATCTCCAGCTTTTCTTATTTTTATTTATTTATTTATTTATTTATTTATCTTAAATTTTGAGACAGGGCCTCGCTAAGTTGTTTAGGGCATTGCTAAGTTGTTGTGGTTGGCCTGGAACTTGTGAGCCTCCTGCCTCAGCCTCCCAAGTTTCTGGGATTACATGTGTGTGTCACCACTCTATTTTTGTTGTGCTTGGAGTCTGGTGGACAGGGAGACATGTTTTTGTTGATTTTTTAAAAAAAAATTTTGGTACTGGGGATTGAACTCAGGGGTACTTAACCACTGAGCCACATCCCTATCCCTTTTTATATTTTATTTAGAGACAGGGGTCTCGCTAAATTGCTGAGCTGGCTCCAAACCTGCAATCCCTGCCTCAGCCTCTGGAAGCTGCTGGGATTACAGGTGTGAGCCACTACATCTGGCTGGGGAAACATTTTAACATTAACTGGGGAAAGTACTACTACGGAAAGGTTCAAGAGGGTCTTTCTGCATAGAAAAGAAATGAAAACTGTTAGAGTGTGTAAACAAGTCAAAATAACACCTGGCATTTTGCCAGGGGAATGTTAGAGTTCGTAAACAAGTCTGGATGGTGCCTGGCAAAATGCCAGAGGGAGTGGTTTGAGAAGTAACAAAAGCGAGCCATTAAGTGTGGAGATTCCTGATTGGTTGACTGATGTATCTAGTTTATGTTAATTAGATAAGCTGTGTGAAATGTATAAATATTGCTCCTGTCCTACAATAAACGGCTTCCACTCCTGCTGTATCAACATACACAAGTTATTCGTCACCCCCCCTGGTTATTTTGCTGCAGCCGGACTGCGGCAGAAAACCATATGAGAAAAAAGACTACTCAGAGCTTCCTATAAGGAGTCAATCACTACTACCATGTACTGTTTAGTAGAAATCAAAAGCAGATAGGGGAATAGGAAAAACTTGTAGTGGAAAAAGGAAAAGTTTCATGGAGAAGCCATAGGTTGGCGCTATGGTTTGAATGTACCCCCTGACATGTGTTGGAAACTACCCCAAATTCATTTTAATGGTATTTGGAGGTGGAACCCCATAGTGATATTTACTTATTTATTATTATTATTGTTATTTTTGGTTGTTCTGGGAATTGAACCCAGGGCCTTGTGTGTGTGAGGCAAGCATTCTACCAACTGAGCTATATCCTCAGTCCTCCATAGCAATATTAATGTCTTTATAAGAAGAGAGATGTTTGGGCTGGGTTGTGGCTCAGTGGTAGAGTGCTTGCCTGGCATGTGTGAGGTCCTGGGCTCCATCCTCAGCACTGCATGCATATAAATAAATTTTTAAAAAGACCCATTGACAATCAAAAAAAAATTTTTTTAAAGAAAAAGAAAAAGAAATGTTTTACTTAACTTTTTCACTGCTATGACTAAAGGACTCGACTACCAAAAAGGTGGAAAGTTCATTTGAGGGCTCACAGTTTCAGAGGTCTCAGTTCAAAGAAGTCCCGAACCAGGCCTCCAGGCTCCAGGTGAGGCTGAACTTCACAAAAGTGTGTGACAGAGGGAAAAGGCTCACGTAATGATCAGAAAGCACGCTTTCTCTCTCTCTCTCTCTCTCTCTCTCTCTCTCTCTTTCTGTCTGTCTCTGTCTCTTTCTCTCTCTCTCTGGCTTTCTATCTATGAATCCCATAGTCAAGCCCCCAATGAACCACTTTCAATAGGCACACCCCCACAGCCTCTAGCTTCCACGCCTCCAACCACCAATCAGGGAATCAATCCATTGATTAGATTAAGACTATAATTATTTCTCTTCCAAAACTTCTTGCATTGTCTCACATGAACTTTGGGAGGGACACCACCTCTAAACCATATCAAGCAGCCTGAGCTAACATATTTGCTCAAACTTGCCATGTTGAAGCCAGAATTAGGCAAGTAGGCAAGGGTTGGATCTGAGAGAATGGAGGAATTGAAATGTTAATTTCTTCAGAGCCCTTCTTCCACCCTAATCAAGATAATCTGCCCCTGCTCCAACCTGCTGCTAAGGTAACCTGTCCCAGGGATTGTCCCTCCCTATAGGGAGTTGTTAATTACACCCCCTTCCTTTCTGGATTACTCCTCTCTGGCTCCTTCAGCCCACCTGTTTCCCACCTTTTGGCAATCCCATTCAAGTATTTCCTGGGCCTAGTCACATAGGCTGGATGGAGAAAGATAAGGGGAAGAGAGCAGGTGAACAAAGCAAACCTGTAAAAAGATAAAGACTTCTTGGGATGCAAAGATACCAGCTATGGTCCTGTTACCGCTGTTGACCGGTGACCAGTCCTTGCTTCCCCAATGTTGAAGAATAACACCAGAGAGCACGCCGAGGCAAGGTCAGAGTAGAAATTAGAAGTTTATTAAAGGACAGCAGAAAAGACTTCTCCCGGAGGAAGAAGGGGACCCAAGAGGTGGAATCCAGTTGGCGGGCAAATGTGTTCCCCTTTTTATAGGTTTGGTGATGGAACGTGGGTTGTTCTCGGCACAGCCTCCATTTTAGATTTCACTCGATGTTAGACCCGATTTACCTAACTACACTGACTAACCTAATTTTAAATCTGGCTTCAGTCTCCTTCTCCCTCCTGGGACAAGTCTGTGTTAACCCTTTTTAAATAAATCCTGCTTATATGCTTGCCTCCTTGTGCTTCTCCAATGTTATACTTCAACATGTGAGGAAGCAGGACCAGTAACCAGTAACCGGCAGTATCAATGTGATGCTCTCTGCTGTTTTATAAAGCAGAAAGAAGATCCTCACTAGAAACTGAACAGACGCGCTAGCATCATGGCCTTGGACTTCCCAGACTCCAGAACTTCTATTATTTATAAGTTACACAGTCTGTGGTATTTTGTTGTGGCAACAGACAATAGATTAGGACAGCAGGCTAACTAGATATAGAACATCCTGTGTGATCGGTTAAGGGTGCATATTTGGCTTTATCTGGTTAGTTCTAAATTGGAATTGCAGACAAATTAGGAAAACTATCAAATATTAATCAAATCCTAGATATTTTGTACTGATTATTATAGTTTTTTTTTTTTTTTTAACTTTCTGGGTTGTTGCTAGAGTTAGTATTCTGACTTGCTAAAGTCTATCTTATAGCAGGCTGTTTTCCCAGGTTGGTTATTGTAGATGACAGATTGAGGTTATGGTTTGGATATGAAGTAGCCCCCAAAGACTCTTGTGTTGAAGGCTTTGTCTCCAACTCAGCAATGTTCAGAGGTAGGACCTTTGGGAAGTGATTGGAGCATGAGGATTTTAATTTCATTGATGCCAATGATGGAATCATATCTAAATGGATTATTGGGACGTGGTGGAAACTGAAAGAGGTGGAACCTATAATACTGCTGGTTGCTGGTGATAGTGAGTTCCATTTCCCCAGATGTTCAAGATTGAACACTGGAGAAATGGGAGGAAACAAAGAGACTAGCATAGAAACAAGTTTACTTAAAGACTAGAAACAGACTGCTGGGCTGGAGGCGGGAAAGAAGGAGGCCATATCTAGTATCCAAGGAAGTGGGAGTGTCCTGCCCCTTTTATACATCTCAGATTTTCTTTGTTCTCATGCCCTCCTTCCCATCTTGCCTACATGACCAGTGACCAGGGTAAGCAAAATGGTGAAAGCCAAATGGGCAAGGGAAGGGCCAAATGGTGGAGTGATCCATGCAGTATGGTAATAGCCAGGAGATATCACTTCATAACTCTTACAACTTCCTGCAGAGAGGAACAATTCCTGGGGCAGATTACCTTAGCAACAGGTTGGAGCAGGAGCAGGGGGAAGGGCTTTGGAAGGAGGCAGGGGAAAGGGCAGCATTTGATTTTCTTTCTAACTAGCCACCACCTTCCTGCTGGAATTGTGAGGCAAAATAAACTTTTCTACCCTTAATTTTTTATTTTTCCAGGTATTTTGTTATAGAAAAACTCCAAAGCAACAAATTCCAGGGAAAGTTCTGTGAGCTTTTAATGACCCACTGGTAAAAAATCAGAGATAGTCGATGAAGATATATGCAGAGAGCTCTAATTTGCTTCCTAGAGCACATGTGCTCTGGGTATGAGCAGTCTCGTTATTCTTGCTGAGAGTGCTGTCCTCAGGCTCTAGGTGCAGATCTAAAAAGGGATTGAAAGCTGACCTGATGTCTGAAAATCAAGGTAATGTCTAATTTAATCACAGAATCCCAAACAAAAACTTTAATCCTCTTTCAAAGTAAAAATACAAATCTAGTTTCTTTCTTTAAGTGAGATTTATTTCCTTTGCTGTATAGCTTCTATAAATTCTGTGTTCTTTGCCAGGCATGGTGGTTCATGCCTGTAATCCTGGTGACTTGGGAAATTGAGGCAGAATTGCAAGTTTGAGGCCAGCCTTGGTAGCTTAGTGAAGCTCTAAGCAATTTAGGGAGACCCCATTTCAAAATAAAAAATAAAAAAAGGTAGGGGGTGGCTGGGGATGTAGTTCAGTGGTTAAGTGTTCCTAGGTAGTTAAATCCATATAACACACACACACACACACACACAAAAAAAAAATCTATGTTCTTTTAAAAATCAAACATTAAATAAAAACAACAACAACAACAACAACAAAACTTCTGCCAATGGATCATGTTTTGTTTCATTGGGATACTGTAAATGGTGTAAGAGATTAAAGGAACTCTTACTAATAATTCTAGAATTGGTCAATGTGGCAGAACAAAGAGTCACTGGAATATTGGACACTCTGGAATAAAAACAGTTGCTATTTTAGAATTATAATTTTTTTGATACTGAGTGTAAGCAAAAATAATGAAAAATGGGAGTAGACCTGGGATCAGAAGCTGTCTTTATTAAGCAGCAGTGGGATGGCACATTTTCAGAGGAGAAAATGGTGAATGGTTATTAGAAGGGTCTGTGTTTTTATAGGTCTTAATGAGAGTTAATCATAGCAGAATGTTTAGTGTGACTTAATCAATAAAGACTGAATATGTACTGGATGGAAAGTCAGGAAACTAGTTGTGCAAGTTAAAAATCTAACTCAGAGCCATGTGTTGTGACATACATCTGTACTCCCAGCAGCTCAGGAGGCTGAGGTGGGAGGATTTCAAGTTTAAAGCCAGCCTTAGCAAAAGCGAGGCACTAAGCAACTCAGTGGGACCCTGTTTCTAAATAAAATACAAAATAGGGCTGGGGGTGTGGTTTAGTAGTTGAGTGCCACTGAGTTCAATGCCTGGTAACCCCCCCTCCCCCCCAAAAAAAAATCTAACTCAGGAAAGCAGTTGTAAAAGCTTGAAATTCAGTGCTACTGGGATAAAAGTCCAGAGCCCAGAGCCCATTGTTTGCCTTCCCCTCCTAGTCTCCTGGATCACACTGTCCTCCTTTTCTACCTGGGGGCTGTCACTTTCCTTTCCATGGGGATGTTATTTTCCATATCCTTCATTTCAGACTCTGAAAGGGGATAATGAATTGGGATGTGGATAGCACATCTGGTTATTTCCTGCTTAGAAGGAGGAAGTATGGGGGACCCTTCCTTTCAGAGTCCTGGAAGAGAACATGGAGACCCCAGTTGCTGAGGCTGAAGAGGGGTGTATATGAAGGATCCTTGAGGTCATCATAGGCAAAGTCCCCTTTATGTGGTTTCAGAAAGTCAGATTGTGAACATAGGAGGAAAATGGCTTTGACGTGCTTCCAGGAGGCAATTTGAGCTGAGCAGGTCACCTTAAAGAAACTGTTTTTGTACAAAATTAAGAATATGGAAGAAAAAAAGGTTATTACAGGAAAAATGAGTATTAGAGGGGTTAAAAGAGAGAGAAGCCAAGAAGTCCACCATTTTAGGAATCAGCTAGTTCTCACCTCCATGGTTCCAATCAGTCCTATAGTTATTTAACTTTATCCCTTACTAGTCCTGATTGATTAATATAGAAGCAACATTCTTCTCTGAAGAAGGGGGCACAGGCCATCTAATATGGCAGTAAGGAGATCTAGCCCAGATGATTCTGCAGGATGACGGATGTCAGGGATATCTGACAGATGTATTTTGTAAAGCCAGCACCTAATTGGTGACCTGTTGGAGATTTTCAATAACCTGTGCTGACAATTTTTATAGTGAGTAGAGGTTCCTAATCCCACTGCTCCCATGCCGATCCCAGTGGATAGCTCTAGCCCTGTGACTAAGGGAATAAAGTGAAAGGATCCCTTGTGTCTGGTGTGCATCATTATTGGGATAGATAAATTTTTGGTCCTAAGGTAAAATGTCAATTTGAAGAGTAAGGGAAGCCAAGGTACAGAGACCAGTCCAATTTTGGTAGGCAGGGGTGAATATGAGTCTCACAAAAGAAAAAAAAATGCCTTAAAATTTGGGGGGCATCAGGGATGTAGGACTGAAAAAAATATATATATCTTAAATTCTATTAAAAGAACTATTGACTTTTTCTTTTATATGCCCAGGTATGGTTGTACTTTGGTTATAACTATTTTTGCCAAGTGTTCAAGACCAAGCTGGTCAAATTGACTATGTTCCTATCTGTTATTAAGAGTCAGCTAAGTTCCCTCAGGGGTCCTTCTTGGCGGAACTTGTGAGCAGCCTCTTAGGTCCATTAGTGCCATTTGCCAAGATAGGTCTCACTGACCATGTGGCTTCCTTTGGAAGCATCAGTGTTGTATTTCTTCTCCAATGACTTTCTTCTTTTGCAACATGTGCAGTGATTGGCTTTCTTTTTCCAGGGTCCCAGTGATCTCCCTGATCCGGAGGTCATGTGACCCAGAGTTGCATATCTCTTAGAGAAGTTCCTGTGTTCCCTGAGTTCAAACTGACTCAGAGGGCAAGAACCAAATATTGGTTTTCTTGACCCTTTTATTTTAACTTTAATTTTTAAGCCTTTGACTTAAACATCCAGCAAGCCAGTCTCACCAGTCTTAAAGTAAGAGTACTGGGTCTTAACTTTAGTGTCTTTATCTTTACAGTCACTTATCCCTTTTATTTAATTGGGGTCTATATTAGTAATGGAAGTTAGCCTTACATCCTGTCTGTCTATAGATGATGGCCCATTATTTAAATTAATTTAGGTTGTTATATTAAAAGTTGTACTTCTGTAAGACCGTAACAGAGGACATTTAAAGTGGACAAAGAAAACACAAAATGAAATTTACAAGAGTTGAAAACATTTTGGGTTTGTGTAATAGCTTTGAATCAAGAAATATAACTTTTTATAATTTTAAATGTAACAAAAATTTATCCTTTGAACGTGACTTTAGATGGCTTAAGCCTAGCCTACTTTGAAATTATCTTAACATGAGTAAGGTGAAAGGCATCTTAACTCAGGCAAGGTGGGGTTCTTGATGAATCTTAGGTAAAATATTATATTTCTGAAGCTGATCTTTGCCTCTTTCTTAAATGTCATTTTATAAAGTTTACATATATTGCTTCCTGAATCTATATGAATGTTAGCTAATAATATGACATTACATCTGAAACATGAATCAAACAAAAGCTAAGAAAGCTTTGAACTTCTTTCTGTGAGAAAGTGGCAAAATGTTTTTATGTTTCACATATTAACCTTTTAACAGATCAGGCTCTCATTATCTTTTAGAAATACATTTACATTTCTACCCCAAAGTAAAAGTAGCATAAAATTCAGGTCAAGTTATGGAACATTAAATGATATAAATAAATCTCCCCAATTAAATTTGTAATTTTAAAAGTCTAAAATTACCATTACTGACAACTTATATTTTGGAGAACACTAGCTTGACACAATGCTGTTTTTTTAAAGAAAATATTTTATTTATTTTTATGTGGTGTTAAGGATCGAACCCAGTGCCTCACATGTGCTAGGCAAGCACTCTACCACCAAGCCACAACCTCAGTCCCATAAAATGCTTAAACCACCTACTTTAAAATATTTGTATACCTAGAAGATATGAACACACTTAGAATGCAAAGAAGACAGTAATAGTACCACAATTACATTGATGTTTTTATATTAACCAAGTTTAGTTTTTTTAAGAAAATCTAGATTCTGTAATGTAGTATTATACTCTAAAATAACAGTTGTTGTTTATATAAATCCCAATTCCTTTAAAACCATTTGCTTTAATATTTGACCTTAGGAAAAAGCCTTGAATAGCTGTGATTAATTATGCTACTTACATATAACTCCTTTAGTCACAAGCTTTTTGAAATTTACCCTTCACAAACTTTCTGCAGCTTACTTAGACATTCCACTTTACCACACGAATGACATTCTTATCCAGAAACATTTCTTATTCCTTCTACTAAAATATATTTCCATACCTAGGACCTTCTTTTTCTCTTTCCTAGTTATTGACCACTTTTCTTAATTCACAGTTCTTATGAAGTTTTTGAATTTAGGCAAAATATTTTACTTTAATAAGATGAAATACTTTTATGTTGTTATGTTACTTTAATCAAAACCCAAATGAAACCTCTTACACTCTTTGTATATAAATTATACCTGATAGAATATTGACTCTTAGTAACCTTGTTTTAGTTAAGGCATAGACATAGCAATCTTAAACCTTTTTCCATTTACAAATTCATGAAAACATGCATAATGTTTAAGTGTATTACCCTGAATTCAATAAGTCAATAGTATTTGATTGTATATTTAGCAGTTAGCACTTTAACTTTATAAATTAACCAGATGTCTCCTTAACACATTTACAAAGATTAAACCCACAGATATTAAAACCTAATTTAGTTTAACTTTATAAACCAAGATATCAAACAAGTGTATTGAATAGCATTAACCATCTCTTCCTTGTTAAAGAAAAATCTTAGAAACAATGGATTTAGATATCAACATTTTATTAGTTGTTTGACCACCTCGAAAAAGTATGAATTAGTCATTTAAAAATGTCTTTACTCTCATTTGTTTAGTCAATTTAAATTGAACTTTTAAAATCATGTGAATTAAAGGCATTTGGATCCATTTTTAAAATTTTAATTTATGTCACTCATTTATCTATAATGCCAATTTTACCATGGACACAAACACATGTAGACATAACAATATACAGGTACACACATACACAAAACAAACAAAAAAAGGCTTTTTGTAGATAGGTCTCCATTGCAATGCTACGGATGAGAGTTAACTAATCTTTGTAAATTGGCCTTTGAACAAAACAGAGTAAAAAAAAAAAAAAAAAGCCTGTATAGTTGGATAAAAATAGGACTGATCATAAAAACATATTAGTCTAGGCACACAGGACCAAAATGTGAATTTCACCATAAAACCATGAGCTGAAAAATACAGAATTAAAAAAAAAGAGTCCTAGGAAAAAGTGACATAGCCATTAATTATTTTAATAAAGCATCATACAGTTTACTTTTTGACTCAGGCTAGTGTGAGTTCAGGTATTGAAAGAAGGAGAAAGAAAGGGAGAGAGAGAGCCCTGAAATTATTTTTTTCTCCCTGTGCTGTAACCAGTTGTTTTAGATCTCCCAAGGGGGCTGTTGGGATTTAGAAAGCACTTTTTCTTTTTCTTTTTTTTTTTCCTTCCATCTCAGATTGGTCCCCTGCTGAGCTTGCAAGCTCCTGTCATTTACATTTCATGGCAAGCCTTGGTGAGATCTGGCTGGAGCTGAGGTAAATTGCTGTTTTGAGCAGAAACATCATGCCTAGGGCATTTTAACCATTTTTTCAGCAGTTGGTAATCAGGCCAGGTTTGGATGCAGAAAATTATGAAACATCATTTCCCATTACTTTTGAGGATGAGGCTCCCCTTTTTTTGAGGGGGTGGCTACCAGGGATTGAACTCAGGGGCACTCAATCACTGAGTCACAGCTCCAGCCCTATCTTGTGTTTTACTTAGAGATAGAGACTCACTGAGTTTCTTAGTGCCTTGCCATTGCTCAGGCTGGCTTCAAACTCTATCCTCCTGCCCCATCCTCCAGAGCCACTGGAATTACGGGCATGAACCACTGCGCTCAGTGAAGTTCCCCTTTTAATAAATAAAAAGAGATCAGAAATATGGGTGCCTATGCTGAGGAAACTTTTTCTTTGGCTAGGGGGCAGCTCCCCAATCCCAGAGCCTCTAGGGATCAGCAATTTCTATTTTTCCTTCCATTACCTCTGGCTGGAACCTCACTCAGCGTGGAGGATACAAATTAACCTTTTTTTTCCTTTTCCTTTTTAAAAATTTATTTATTTGTTCTAATTTGATATGTATGACAGCAGAATGCATTTCATTTCATAGTACACAAATGGAGCACGATTTTTTATTTCTCTGGCTGTACCCAAAGTAGAGTCATACTATTTGTGTCTTCACACATGTATACAAATCAACCTTTTGATAATTATTTTAATTTAAGGGAGGACGTTTGCCAGCCAATTATCCCTTAAAATTTCTTACATGTTATGAACTATGATTTCATAGTTCACTTTTTTGCTCCTCAATCTGAAGTTGGAGGCAAGCCTGTTAGTGCTCTGGGTGATGTATCCACTAGAGAAAATAAGTGATTTGAATTTCTGAATTAGTACAGATGGTGGGTAGTTTTACTCTAATTAAATGAGACAGTTTTTTTTTTTTCTTCCCCCCCCCCCCCCCCCAGCCAGATGAGGATTATCTGGTCACAAAAGATTCCTCCTTCAGGGAAATTTGGTTCCTCTGATCAACAATATTTTGGGCCTGCATTTTCTCCAGCAGTGAACAGGTGGGCAAAGCGAAGGAATGTGACATATCCTGTCCTCAGAGGCCAGACAGGGCTGCAGGTAAATTTGGAAAATAAAGCATGTGGGGTCTTTCAGTTGGATATGAACAGGGGAATGGTGTTTAGCAACGGATGGGTTGAGAGGTAAACCAGATGGTGGGGTTAATCCCAGTGAACAAGGAATAATCAGGAGACACAAGGGGTGCAGACACTAGGTCTAGGTTAGAATGTATTATAAAGATGGTAGTGGACCTTAAAGGAGGAATGGTGATGGAGACTTTTGATTTGTGGAGGAGATCTCAGCCCAATAGGGGAACAGGGCAACTTGGCATGACTATAAAAGAATGAGATAATGAGAGGGATACAAATGTGCAAAAGTGGGGGGTAGCTTTAGTTCCAGAGATCCCCTTTAATAGTGGTTTTTGCTTTGAAAGTGAGTCCATGTCATTGAGTCAGAAGGGAAATACCCCAGTGTTGACCACAAAAGAAACTGCTTGGTTGTTCACCATCCCTGTAATCTGGGAGCAGTGGAGCCCAGGTCCCCTCATTCCAGTAACTCAGTTCATGAGACTTGGGAAGTAGGCTGCACGAGCGGAGGAGTGTCATTCCCTGGGGACAGTCCATTTTCCAGTGTCCCCATTGCCCATAGTTGGTATAGGGTATATTGCGGGAGGAGGGGGGGAGCTCAAATTAGGACAGGCTTTTGCCCAGTATGCAGTCTGCCCATATCAGAAACAGGATCTGGTGTGGCCACAAGCAGCAGGGGCTCTTTTAGACTATGGATGACTGAGACCAAGAGCTGATATTTAGCTTTAAGATGGTTTTCTTTCTCCTTTTTGGACTCATCTTCCCTATTGTTAAAGACCTTGAAAGCAGCATCTAGAAGTTGCTGCTGAGGAGTCTTGGGACTCTTTTCTAACTAAGTTTTTTTTTTTTTTACAGATATCAAGTGCAGATCTGCCGATTAATTGGATATGGAGAAAGAGAGCACCAGCAGGAGTATCAAGATAGAGGGTGGTATATTTGGTAATAATTTCAGTAAATCGAGCCAAAAAGAGGACAGGGTTTTCATCAGGTCCTTGGGTGAGTTCCCTAATCTTGTCATAATTAACCTGGGTATGAGAATTTTTTTCTCATGCCATCAAGGAGGCAAGTAGTCATGTGTTGGATTTTAGTGAGCCTGGCATCTTGAGATTGGTATGTCCATTAGGTTCAGCTGTAGGGATGGCAGCACATGCTGCGGGATTGGTAAAGGGGTTTTGAGTACTGGAGGAGGTAGGCATACTCTTTAGCTGCTTGCCAGATTCAGGCACGATTATCAGGGGTCAGGGTGGAAGTTAGGATATAGTAATATATATTTGACATACTTTTGAAGCTGAAATTTCAAAATTAGAAGATTATGAGCATCACTTTTTTCTAGTGAATACTTGAGAAATAATTGGCCAGTGCCTTGTTCTGTCCCCATGTAAACAAATGGAAAAGAATCCAAGTTAGACAAATACTTCAAGTGCTTCATGTGTATTAGAAAACAATAAACCAAAAAGGAGAGGTGAAAGCTCCATCTGGTGGTTAACACAAAATTCCAAGAATTCACATTATCATACTTCACTTGACTGAGCAGTACTGGAATTTTCAGTTTAGAAAAAAATCTGTGTGTTCTGAAGTAGAAAGGAAACTACCAGCTGTTACATAGTAGTAATATTTAGGGTAATTAATGGTGGAAGACAAAGTCTTTCATAGGGTATTTAGAATACTTGTCCCAAGATAATCCCTGCAAAAAGTTAGAAGGTCAAATATCTTTTGAGAGTATACTTAAATCCCTTATTTGAAGACTCATGGGTATTAACATTAAAATCTGTGACAAGTCAAGAGACTTATTTTATATAATTTAACTTGGTGTTTCCTGACTTTATTTGACCATGGAATCTCTCCCTTTTTCTTTCTTTTTTTTTAATCTCTAATTTTGAAAAATGCTAGTTTGAGAATGTAATGATCTTAAGGGCATTTGCTTTATAAAAAAAACTTTTTAAAAGAAGGGTCTTGAACAGACGCTTCTCAGAAGATGATATACAATCAATCAACAAATATATGAAAAAATGTGGGGCTGTGGTTGTGGCTCACCGGTAGAGTGCTTGCCTAGCATGTGCAAGGTCCTGGGTTCGATCCTCAGCACCACATAAAAATAAAATAAAGATATTAAAAAAAATTTAAAAATGTTCATCATCACTAGCAATTAGAAAAATGCAAATCAAAACCACTCTAAGTTTTCATCTTACTCCAATAAGAATGGCAGCTTTTATGAAGACAAACAACAATAAGTGTTGGTGAGGATGTGGAGAAAAAGGCACACTCATACATTGTTGGTGGGACTGCAAATTGGTGCAACCAATATGGAAAGCAGTATGGAGATTTCTTGGAAAATTGGGAATGGAACCACCACTTGACCCAGCTATCCTGCTTCTTGGTTTCTACTCAAAGGACTTAAAAACAGCATACTACAGGGACACAGCCACATCAATGTTTATAGCAGCACAATTCACAATAGCTAGTTCTAGCAATTGTGAATTGTGCTGCTATAAACATTGAATGGATAAAAAAATGTGAGATATATATATATATATATATATACACACAACGGAATATTACTCAGCAATGAAAGAGAATAAAATCATGGCATTTGCAGGTAAATGGATGGTATTGGAGAAGATAATGCTAAGTGAAGTTAGCCAATCCCCCCAAAAAACAAATGCCAAATGTTTTCTCTGATATAAGATGGCTGATTCATAGTGGGGTAGGGAGGGGGAGCATAGGAGGAATAGACAAATTCTAGATAGGGCAGAGGGGTGGGAGGGGAAAGGAGGGGGCAGGGGGTTAGCAATTATAGTAGAATGTGATGGACATCATTATCCAAAGTACATGTATGAAGAAATGAATTGGTGTGAACATACTTTATATACAACCAGAGATATGAAAAACTGTGCTGTATATGTGTAATAAGAATTGTAATGCATTCTGTTGTCATTTATTTTTTTAAAAAATCAATTAAAAAAAGTAACAGAAAAAAAATAAAAGAGACCTCAGAGAGTTAGCTTGCCCCTTCCATCATGTGAAGACATAGCTAGAAGGCCCTCACCACACACCTCATTATCTTGTATTTTGATCTTGGATTTCTCAACCTCCAGACTATGAGAAGTAAATTTTTGTAGTTTATGAAGTGTCCTGTTAATGATTTTTGATATAATAGGCTGAGTAGACCCAGATGCATATCTATTTACCCTATTCATTCTTGGATCTTATTTTTTTGGGTGAACACCCTTATTTCAACCTTATGACATTGCCCATTGTTATTTACATGTTGTATTCAGTCAAGAATCATTCTTAAATTGGTACTCTGAATCCACTTTATTTGCAGGCTTAAACTGAATTTTGGCTTTTGATTTCATTCCTTTTTAGGCTTGTATTAAAATTTGTTAAGCAAATGTATCCTTTCCCATTTTCTAAAACACTCTTAACATATACATTATATTTGGTTCTATCCCCTCACTCTATTACTGGGATTAAATTCATGTCTTCACACTTGCTAGGCAAGCATTCTACTACTGAGTTATATTCCCAACTCTGTTTTTTTTTTTTAAAGATCTGTTTTTTTTTTTTAAAGAGAGAGAGAGAGAGAGAGAGAGAGAGAGAGAGAGAGAGAGAGAGAGAGAATTTTTTAATATTTATTTTTCAGTTTTCGGCGGACACAACATCTTTGTTTGTATGTGGTGCTGAGGATCGAACCCGGGCTGCACGCATGGCAGGTGAGTGCACTACCACTTGAGCCACATCCCCAGCCCATCCAGCTCTGTTTGATGTTATTTCTCATGATTATAAGAATTAAAGAACTTTGATTTCTATTTTTCTAGTCAATAAAATGCTGAGAGGTCTGAGCTTTGTAGAATTTTATTGTAATCATATCTGGAACTAATTTCATGAGCAGGCCCTCATGGAAAGATGAGGTGTGCCTGAGACCACCAAATTGAATGTTTTCCCAACCTTTTCTGTCTCATTTTTTTCAGCATTTTTTTTTGAAAAAAAAAAAAGTAGCAAACTTATCAAGAATAATCAGCCAAAGATTGTATTGTGTGTGTGTGTGTGTGTGTGTGTGTGTGTGTGTGTGTTTGAGGCTATGGGGTAGGTGGAGATAGGTGGCAGAACTAGGAGGAAAAGAGAGATACATAGTGTGTAAATTCTGCCAGATCAGGGATTTAGGCTTATTTTGCTTACATCATATTATCAGCATCTCAACTGGTGCGCTGCACATAGATGTTCAGTAAATATTTGTTGCATCAAGTAAAGAAGGAACTTTTCACTTTTTTTTTTTTTTCCAGATGTGTGGTTTCTGGTTTTCAGAATCAATCAGGTCCTAGAGGAGAGGATGCTCTAAAGGACGTCTTCATTTCTGTCGCCGAGGTGTCTGGAGTGCCTAGTACAGTTATCCACCCTTCCTGCGACCTGCAGGGAGTGGGCATGCCGCGGCTCCCCGAGAGGGAAAGGGCGCTCTACTTGCCCGCCCTACTCCCTTGCTCCCTTGCCAGGGTTGTTCTGGTCGACCCGCCCCTAAGGCTCCTTTCCGGTCCCCTCTCCCATTCATCCCTTCTCGTCGGGTTCCCAGCCGCACATCATTTTAACCTTTAGCTCCCAGGTCCGTGTCGCCGGGACCCTTCTGCTCGGTACTGGCTCACTGACGCCTTTTAGCCCCGCCCCTCCACCCCGCCCCTTCCCTGACTACTCCGCCGCCCCCTTGACGTGGCAGAGGCGGCACCAGCCATGTTGGCGGGGCCGAGGTCCTCCAGGAGGTCGGGGGCGGGGCGGCGCCGGCCCTGATTGTAGTGCCACGGTTGGTCCTGCCGGGTGGAGGGGACTGACTTTGCCAGGACAAGGCTGCGACAAGCGCGGATCTCGTAGGAGGGGTAGTGTGGTAAGGACCGACTTCAAGGCCCCCTCCCCTCAGGTCCCCGGGGATCCGCGGGAGCTTAGCGGGAAGCCGGAGCCAGGGGGTGGCGGCTGGCCTGCGGGCGGGGGTCTCGGGATGGTCCCGGCTCTGTTTCCTGGGTGCCCCGCGTCCGGCGAGGCGCGCCGGAGGCTGCGGCCGAGTGCGAGAGGGGAAGCGCTGATCCCTGAACCTGTCATCCTCACCCACCGCCGTCTGCTTCATTCTCCTGGGGCCTGGCGACCCGGCCCGCTCACCCAGCTTCCCTGGATTAGGTGGGAAGCGGGGAGTCGCGTTTAGAGTGGCAGTTCGAGTATCTGGCCCAGCACCCACCCCCACTTCCTGGGCGACCCGCCTTCCCTACCCCAGCGCCACGCTTGCGGGCTCTGGGGCCCTTCGGTTCATTGCTTGCTGATCTGATGTGCCCTAGACTTTGAACCGAGGTGACTTTATCACCTGTAAATCGGCCTTGTTGTTAAATAGGTTTAGGAGAAAAGTGCCAGGTAAAGCTAATGCCTTGGGCCTTGATTACTAATAGAGTTCAGTTTTCAGACCGGACCGGACCGTCCTATACCGTTGGGCTTCCAAGCTGCCAGTTTTGTCTTTCCGTTCGGGTGGGAAAGGAAAAGTCACTGTTAAGAAGTCTTGGTAAATCTACAAATAATCACTGCTGCGAGATGTTCAGTTCATGTTCTTTCATGAACTTCCTTAACACCTACCCACCCGGTCCCCCAAAGCCATGGGTAATTAGCTAATTTGGTTAAAGAAGTTTTACATAGATGAAGTTTTATATAGATGTAAACCCAAATGTTTAAGCCTTCTGTTTTTCTCCAGGAGTATAATTAACATCATTTCAGAAGTTCATCCATTTTTAATCAATTCATTATAATATAGTGTGTGAATGATTTTATTTGGTTTTATGTTTTTATGTAAATATGTTAATATTTATGGGATAGAGTGCTTGACAAATAATGCCATTTTGTGGAAAGCTAGTTTGTAAAAGGACTTTTGTACTCAAATTAGTGATTTAAAATTTTTTTTTTTTTTAGTTGTAAATGGGTCTTTTATTTTATTTATGTGTTTATATGTGGTGCTGAGGATGGAACCCAAGGCCTCACACAGGCCAGGCAAGTGCTCTACCACTGAGCCACAACTCCAGTCCCTCAAATTAGTGATTTTTAAGATTGAGCAGTTCCTCCTTTTGAGGGAGGTGTGGTGGATGACTATATAATTTGACCAATTAAGAAAAAACAGGTGGAACTTCAAACTTTGCTGTGAAGTGAGAATCTAAGAAATATAATGGATGTAATTTAGCAAACAAAGAATCTTAGATGCGAGATTAAGAGAAAAAAATGTGAGAAAGAAGAGGGTTTGTGCTCAGATATCACTCAGATGTTATTTAATATGTTTTAATAAAAAAAGTAATGCTGTGAAGTTATAATCCAGCCTCTTACCTGTTACAGAAACTTAAACCTGCTTATAGCCTGTATGTGAATGTCTTCCTGCTAAAACTCTTAGATCTTTCTCAGTGATGTTACATAGTAGTCCTAAGACAGTGGTGCTGAGAACCCCTTTGTACTCTTAAACTTTATTGAGAATCCAAAGAAAAACAACTGACTTAATAAAAGGCAGCTAGGTTTTCATATATACTTCTGCAGTCTGTTGAGATGTTTTGGTTGAGTTGTATGAAGGAAATCTAGCTTCATATAGGTAGTTAGAAGAAGAGATACCTTAATAATGTTTTCAGATAATTATGTGTATTCTTCTTTGAGACTACATGAAAACTCAATAGTTTTAGTTAAGAAATTAAAGGTTAATTCCAGTACAGAATCTGAAACCTTAGAAGTGATTTTTTTTTTTTTAATTCTTAAAACCCATTGGTTTAACTTTCACTTTGAATGAGTCATCTACCATGTACAATATTGTAATATCATGAATTGACCATTTAGGAGGACTGACCATTGGAAGTAATATATATCTTCTAAATGTTGAAATGTTTTATTATACAATGCCAAAGAAAGTTACTTTAATATGATTGCTGGTCTTATCAGATTTTTTTTTCATGTCTTAGGAAGCTCTCAAACTTCTGATATGGATATACATTTAAAAAATTTTAATATTTGTTTGCAAGCTCAAGTTTTATCATTGGCAACAAATATTGTTGGGCTGAGATTGTAGCTCAGTGGTAGAGTGCTTGCCTTGCACTCATGAGGTCCTGGGTTCAATCCTCAGCACCACATAAAAATAAATAAATAAAAATAAAGATATTGTATCCACCTACAACTAAAAAAAAAAAAATTAAAAAAACCAAAAAAACAAAAAAAACCCCAAATATTGTCATGTTGTTTTCCATGAAATAAAGCCTCAAGCTCATTTTGTCTTTTTCTTCTTTTTTTTTTAGTACTAGGGACTGAACAGAGGACTTTGTGAATGCAAGTGCTCTACCAATGAGCTACATCCCCAGCCCTTTTTAAAATTTTTATTTTGATCCAGGATATTGTTATGTTGTCCATGTTGGTCTTGAACATGTGATCTTCCTGCCTCAACCTTCCTAATTGGAGGGATTGCAAATAAGCATATGCCACTGTCCCCAGATCATTTTTACATTTTTAAGAAAATGTCTGGCTGGGCGCAGTGGCACACACCTGTAATCCCAGTGGGTCAGGAGGCTGAGACAGGAGGATCAGAGTTCAAAGCCACCTCAGCAATG
Organism: Marmota flaviventris; assembly: GCF_047511675.1. NCBI lineage: Eukaryota > Metazoa > Chordata > Mammalia > Rodentia > Sciuridae > Marmota > Marmota flaviventris. Next base: position 50,979,085 of record NC_092499.1, on the reverse strand, counting down.
GTGAGTCGCTAAGCAACTCAGTGAGACCCTGTCTCTAAATAAAATACAAAATAGGGCTGGAAATGTGGCTCAGTGGATGAGTGCCCCTGAGTTCAATCCCCAGTATCAAAAAAAGAAAATGTCTGAAGTACTAGTTATGTACTATCCTTGAGAGAACTGAGAGAGTAGTCACTCAAAGCAGTTTTGGGGGGTTGGGGATTTAGCTCAGTGGAAGAGTGCTTACCTAGAATATGTTAAGCCCTGGTTTCAATTCAGAGTACTGGAAAAACAAAAACCATTTTTTCATGTTTTGTGTTTCAGAGAAACGACCATGATTGGTGTCTGGGGTGTTTTAGTTATTTTAATGCTTTTTGGAGATTTGTTTTAAATTATAGGCATAATTAAGTAATAAACAGATAACATCATTTGCTTCCATGTTTTATAAAAATAATGCAAGGATTGTATAGTCCTAGAATGCAAATTAACAAATGTACGTGAATACATTTGTAACATGGAAGATGTTATTAAAACTGGATTTCTCCTGGAGGGGGTTGTTTTTCTCTTATGTGCTTATTGTTAGAAGCATCTTCTAATTCCCATCTCAGTATCCCAGATCTTTGTTTTATCATTGTCTTTCAATAGCCACATTTCCGTGAAAACTCAAAACCATCCTCTCAAAACTGTTTCCTGTATTTACCTTCAAGATAGTTTAATCTTATTTTAGGATTACTCTTTACTCTTTATACATGTTTGAAAATCCATCTCTCTTTTGATTAGCATAATATTCTCTAGTTGTCTCCCAACTTTTGGGCATGATAGGAGGAAGTACAGTTTTTCTTTAATTTTTATTATTATTTGTGTGTATGTATGTGGGACTGGGGATTGTACCACTGAGATATATCCCCAGTCGTTTTTTTTTTTTTTTATTGGTACCAGGGATTGAACCCAGGGGCACTTTACCCACTGAACCACATCCCCAGTCCTTTTAAAAATATTTTATTTAGAGACAGGGTCTTACTGAGTTGCTTAGGGCCTTGCTAAGGCTGGCCTTGAACTTGTGATCCTCCTACCTCAGCCTCCCAAACTATTGGAATTCAAGTGTGTGCTGCAGCACCTGGCCCCATCCCCTGGCCCCATCCCCAGCCTTTTTACTTTAAGACAGAGTCTGATAAGTTTCCCAGTTTGTCCTTGAATTTACAGTCCTCTCACCCTCAGCCTTTCAAGTCACTAGGATTACAGGCATGTGCCACTGTGCTTGGCTTATTTTATTTCTTTTTAAGAGAAAAAGAAAGTTCTTAGCTGCTTGAAACACTTAGGTTGTTAAGCTTCACTTTCTGTAATTTGTATTATCAAAGTTTATTTGAAAAATTTTCTAAAATTAATCTTGTTATATCTAATAGATTTATATTTAAATTATATGTCTCCTTCCCTCTCATTTTAGAATAAATTTCTTGTCCCACCATCTTTCTTGGCAACTTTAACATCCATATTGGTTCTTCTGATACCCTAGGATCATAATTCTTCAGTTGTTTTAACTTGTCTTCATCTCTGCCACTCAGCACTTCAGACTCTTTATCCTTCTGCACTCTTTTTAAGTTTATCAACTTCTTTGCATGAATAACTGTTGTGCAGCTTGTTAACGTGAAATAGAATAGAACTAATGTGTAGGTAAGAAAACTGGCATAGTAGGTAGGCAATTAGAGAATAATGAAATGGAGATATCTTCTGATGCTGGATCCTCCCTAGTGGCATCCTCTTCCTCCCAGAAATAAACTTAAATTATTATATTGAAAAAATATATCTTAAATTAGAGTGTAAAATGCTTCCATAAGTTAGAATGTTAAAAATTTTCTCAAGTTTCAGCAAGAGGTTATATGATCTGTCAATTGTAGGAAACACCATTTAACAAGTGTTTTGCTTATTGTGCCATGATATCCTGGATTTGCACAATAAAAATTACCTGTCTAATTCAGAAGTATCGAGTTTTAGAAAATCTTTTTTTTAATGTGCTATTAACACATTTGCTTTTATAAAGTTTAGTAGGAAGCTGTCATTTTATGGATAAAAAATGATGGGAGTTTTAGAATTTTATAATTTTGATGTCTTTTTGTTGTGATAATATATAACTTACAAAACTGATACAGAAACCATAGGATTTAGATTTAGCACCCCTCCAACTTGTTCCTTTTCTATATGCTTTTAAATAAGTAGTAAAGACAGTGTGTTTTTTTTTGTCCATAGTTTTTAAAAGGATGAATAAAAAGAGAACAAAATATCTCTTACTGGGCATTAGGGTCTGTAGAGCCTTATTTTGTTATAAGTAGTTGTTGTTGCTTGTTAATTCTTTACTGAGATATATACTTTTATTTGGTCATGATTTGTAATGTGTTAATATTGCTGAATGTGGGAAAAACACACTTATTTTGAATCTTCATAAAAGGATAAAAATTTTTAATTTTGTTACAGCAATAACAATCAAGCTTTACAATGACAACCTATTTGGAATTCATCCAACAAAATGAAGAACGAGATGGAGTTCGATTTAGTTGGAATGTTTGGCCATCAAGTCGACTGGAAGCTACAAGAATGGTTGTTCCAGTTGCAGCCCTCTTTACACCACTGAAGGAAAGGCCTGATTTACCACCCATTCAATATGAACCTGTTTTGTGTAGTAGGACTACTTGCCGTGCAGTTTTGAATCCTTTATGGTAATTAAAATATATTAACAGAACTAATGTAGTAGTACAATTCAAACACGTAGTTTCTTTATGTTCACTTTTGTAAAAATGTCTTTGTTTTGTTCATAGTAATTTTTTCAGACTCCAGTAGTTCAAGAAATCCAAAGAACTGTTAAGTTTTACGATCATTCTAGTTGTAGTGAGTAATCATATAAAGATATCAGATATAAAAGTATCACCATAAAAACTGTTAAAGCCTATCAGTGTTTTCTGGATACTGATGCTGGCTGTATATCAAGGCATCTTTTGTCATTGAAAAAGTCATAATTGAATAGTATGGTATTTTAAAAAAATGTTACGATACATAGCTTTTTTAGGGGTGGAAGGTGGGTACCTAGGATTAAACTCAGGGGAACTTGGTCACTGAGCCACATCCCTAGCCCATTTTTGTATTTTGTTTAGAGACAGGGGTCTCACTGAGTTGCTTACCACCTCACTTTTTGCTGAGGCTGGCTCTGAACTTTCGATCTTCCTGCCTTAGCCTCCCAAGCTGCTGGGGTTACAGGCATGTGCCACCATGCCCTGCTTATTATGTTTTTTAATTAATTTATTTTTTTAAGAATCTTCCCATCTCATATGAGTCCAAATCACATTTTTTTTGTGTGTGTGTACTGGGGATTGACTCCAGGGTGTTTTTACCTCTGAGTTATATCCCCAGACCTTTTTTATTTTTAATTTTGGGACAGGGTCTCACTGAGTTGCTTAGTGCCTTGCTTTTGCTGAGGCTGGCTTTGAACTTGCAATCCTGCTACCTCAGCCTTCCAAGCTGCTGGGATTACAGGCATGCGCCACCATGCCCACATAGCTTTATTTTTAAAAATTTTTTTAGTTGTAGAAGAACACAATACTTTTATTTTGTTTATTTATTTTTATGTGGTGCTGAGGATCGAACCCAGTGCCTCACACATTCTAGGAAAGTGCTCTACCACTGAGCTACAACCTCAGCCCCCAAAATACATAGCTTTTAAAGATCATTTTGACTATTGATTTGAATGCATTCATGTTATAGAGATAAATTAATTTTATTGAAATTAGGATCTTTATAAAATTAAACTGAAATATGAACTGATATATCTTTTCTTAAAACAGTCAAGTGGATTATCGAGCAAAACTCTGGGCTTGCAACTTTTGTTATCAAAGGAATCAGGTAAGAAAATCCCCGTTATAGATGTTAATGCTATAATACTAGTCACATAGAAAAATGAATATTTAAGAAAGATAAAATATGGGCTGGGGTTGTGGCTCAGTGGTAGAACACTTGCCTAGCATGTGTGAGGCACTGAGTTCAATCCTCAGCACCGCATATAAATAAATGAATAAAATAAAGGTCCATCAGCATCTAAAAAAATCTTTTTTTAAAAAAAAGAAGATAAAATAGTTATCTTTCATGTAATGAAATGTCTTTTTTACTAATTAAATGATTAAAAAGTAATTATTTTTTGAGTTTAAAATTTTATTGATTTTTCTTGCAAATAATTTGTTAAAAATTTTTATGTATTTCTTTTTATAGTTTCCACCTACTTATGCTGGGATATCTGAACTGAATCAGCCTGCTGAACTTTTACCTCAGTTTTCTAGCATTGAATATGTAGTTCTGGTAAGAACATAAGAACAGATATTTAAGAAAATTTTAAATATCCAGTGTTTTATATTAGGATAATTGTTAATTTGAGATAACTTAAAAGGGATCATCACACATTAAGTTGATGGGGCATTTCAATGGTAAGAGCTGTCAGAGTCAATTTGAGCAAGGTAATTTCTTTATTGTAGTTATTTGTTGGGTGGTCAGATACTGGGTAGGGTGGGGTGATTTGCTATGCTGAGTAAAACAATAAAAAATAAAGTATCAATCTTGTTTTGTAATTGGAACATCAGTTTACAAATAGTTGGCCAATATAACTCTGAAGTCTGCTAATTTATCCCCATGTCTAATTAATAAAAATATTTTTGCTTTGGAAAATCATTTTTCTTTCCTTTCTGGACAATTTTACATAGTTATTTATAAGTTTAAGTGTGGAAATGATAATATGAATATTGTAAAGAAAATGGAATTATGGTTCATTTGAGCCAGTCAGTAATTTGTTTAGCTTGGCTCATTTCTGGGTCTCTGAAAATTCACTTCAAGTCTGGATAGTTGTTTTATAAAAATCACTTCACTTTGTTTTTAAACTCTATATTTGTTATTTTATTATTTTAAAAGTAATAAATACTTATTATAAGCGAAATAAGCCAGACTTAGAAAGTCAAGGTTGAGTTGGGTGTGATGGACATAGTGTAATTTGGTAGATTTCATTCCCAGTACTTCTCCATTTCCTCCCCTCCTTCTCCTCAATCCCTTTTCTCTACTCTGTTGGTCTCCCTTCTGTTTTCATGAGATTCCTTTCTTAGCTCTTTTTTTCCCCCTTTAACTTCCACCTATGAGAGAAAACATTCAATCTTGACTTTCTTTTTTATTGTCATTTTTGGTACTAGGAATTGAACCCAGGGATGGGTTCGACTGAGCTATATCACAGCCCTTTTTATTTGTTGTTTTGAGACAGGGTCTCACTAAGTTGTTTAGGGCCTCCATAAATTGCTAAATATGTCCTTGAACTTTTGATCAGAAGGATCTTAGTCTCCCAAGTTGCTGAGATTATGGGTATGTGCCACCATGCCCAGCTGAATCCCACTTTTGTGATTAATTATAATGTACTGATTAAAATAATAATAGTAATAATGATAGAAGGAAGATCAGTAAAGTAGAGCAAGTGGATTGGGGAAGAGAGGAGGGGAGGGTAAGGAAAAGTACTAGGAAATGAAGTTGATCAAATTATGTGCATGTATGAATATGACATAATGAATCCATTATTATGTATAGTTATAATGCATCAATTAAAAAGTAGTATAGAAAGCAAAAAACAAGAGAAATGAACCCTCCTGTAATGAAATAAAATGGAAATTGAAAGTGCCCTCCAAGTAACTATGTAGAATGTTTTTAAACTTAATTTTTCCCTTGATGCTGTGTCTTGGATGGCTCTTCATGACACATATATAACCTGTTTCATTTCTGTAATGGCTATAATAGAACTCTATCGTATGCATGTATTAGGATTCCATTGTATGCATTATTTAATTAGTCCCTGATCGAATGTCTTAAAATTTGTGCTGAAGTGTTAATGCCTTTAAAAAACCTTATTTTTCTTACTACTGCAAAAATTTTTTTAAAAGCGTGGTCCACAGATGCCTTTGATATTCCTCTATGTGGTTGATACTTGCATGGAAGATGAAGATTTACAAGCCTTGAAAGAATCCATGCAGATGTCATTAAGTCTCTTACCACCTACAGCTTTGGTTGGACTTATTACTTTTGGGAGGATGGTGCAGGTTCATGAACTTGGATGTGAAGGCATTTCAAAAAGTTATGTCTTTAGGGGAACAAAAGATCTATCTGCCAAACAACTGCAGGTAGGTAAGAATGGTAGTTTTCAACTTGTGAATGTTATTTCATGTAAGTAATATATATGCCTTTTGGATATGTTTCTGAAAAAATAAAGAAAAATTATGAATGATTAATATAAATGTGTTACAACAAAAGTTTTAAATTTAGTGTTGTCATCACTTTTCTTTCATGTTCCTTAAATTGCTGTTAGGCAGATTAAAGATCTTTTACTTTTAACTGCATTCTTTTTTTTTTTTTTTTTAATCCCATGTGTGTTAGGGATCAAACTGAGACCCTTGCACATACTAAGCAAATATTGTGCCTTTGAAACACATCCCCAGCCCCTAAATGTATCTTTAAAATTTAAAGTGAAACCAAAGATATTTTACTAGAGATTTGAAGGGCTTATAGAAGAGATATGCTGAAGGCTAGGAGAGAGCAATCACACAATATTACCTTTTTTTCCCCTCCCTCTTCCTCCTCCTCCACCTTTTTTTTTTAAGCAATACTAGCTTTTGCTTCTAGACATTTCACTTAGAGATTTTGATAGCCCATAAAAAAGTAAGTGAATGTTTATTTGTATTGGGAGATGACTGGGTTGTTCATGTATGTATTTTGAAAAAAATTTCTAAGTGATTCTAGTACAATTCCATTTGAAAACATTTCCTCTAGAAGATAATAGATAAACCTGGCATAAAGCCAACACACATGAAGTCAAACTTTGGAGGCATCCAGGTTAACCCAAATGAAAAAGAAAGGAAGAAAAGATTTTTGAGGATGACTCTTAATCTGAAGCTTGGCAGATTGGTATAGTGGTACTAAAGTTAATTGAAAACATTCTAGAGGAGCTTGCAGGTTTGGATGGGGAGGATAATGAGTAATAAATAAATAGGATTTGAGGAAGTAAAGAAAAGTCTGTTTTTGGGAGGAGGGGTGGAATACCCTGTGGCATTCTGTTGCTGTACCACATCCCAGCCTTTTTTTTTTTTTTTCTTTTTAATTTTGAGGCTGGGTTTCATTAAGTTGCTAAGACTGGTCTTGAACTTGTTATCCTCCTGCCTCAAGCTTTCTGCATTTCAGGGATTCCTGGCATGTGCCACCAATAGGCTAAGTTTATTGTTTTAAGAGGTTTGTTGTTGAAAATAAGGAAGGAGACAATCCGGGAATTTGAGCAAGAACCAAGTTTAAGATGATTACTTTAGGAGGAGAGACACTGTATACACAGAAGGGAAAGACATTGAAGAGAGTGAATGCAAGCAAGAATTAGATGAGCAGAGTGAGGTTTCAGAAGACATGGCAGGAATTCTTTAGAAAGCAGAATGTCTTGGAAGGGGGGGATCATCTGTTTCCATGAGACAGGAGATAAAGTGGTCAAGTTTTAACCTCTCTGTGCTTTTCATCTGTAGAATGGAGATACAGGGTGAGTTCCTTTATCCAAAATTCTTGGTGCCAATGAAGTAGTAAAAATGTATAACAGGCAATCAGAAATTCTGAAAACCTGATGACTGAATTAATTCCTTTCTCTTTTTGGAGTTAAATTTCCAAGAATGCAGGGACTATTCATTTTTTCACCATTTTATTCCTGGTACATAGTAGGTATTTAATATATAGTTACTGAAAGGGATGAATATGTTATTTATTTTGACTATTAAATTAGAAATAATGTATTTGAGTTAATATCCTTTCTCTTTGCTCCCATAAAATCTTGTCCTTTGCTTCCTCATGATGATTATTTCACTGGACTGTTAATGTTTTTCTGAAACTTTCTTGAATTGGACTCTTGCCCACAAGCAAGAAAGAGAACTTGCTTGTGCCCTTTATTTTTTTGAACCTACTTTCTAGCATAGCACCTTGCACATTATAAATAGTTGACAAGTTTTTGTAGAATTAAGTGCATGTTACTCAAATAATCTTTTTACAGGAGATGCTGGGACTCTCTAAAGTACCAGTCACCCAAGCAACACGTGGTCCTCAGGTACAGCAGCCACCTCCTTCCAATAGGTAATAATCAAATATGACAATCAGAATTTTGCAACTTATGCAGCTATTTTAAGCATCTTATACCCTTGAGCCTTTTTTTTTTTTCATTGTGGTACTAATGGTTGAATCTAAGGCCTCATGCTTTCATGCTAGACAAGCACTCTACCTACCACTGAGCTATACTTCCGGCCCAGCTCATATCCTTAACTTGAACATAGGCATTCAACGATACTATATTTGTTAAATATTTTTAGGAATTTAATGGGTTTAATTAGACTACTTATATTTTTATTTTATTTTATTTTGATATAGAGTTTTATTAAGTTGCTTACGGTGTTTCTAAGTTGCTAAGGCTGGCCTCAAATTCGTCATCCTCCTTCATCCCGAGTTACTGGGATCACAGGTGTGCACCACCATGCCTGACATGATTATACTTTTTAAAGAATTGAGGCAGAATCATATCACTGAAATTTTTTTTATCACTACAATGTAAAGAGTTTAGTTTTGATATAGTGTTGATTTTCTATTTTTAAGTTCATATAAATATAATTTTTGTGGTTTGAGGGCAATCCAACAAAAATAGGACCTCAAAAACTTTTTATTTTGTTTTTTTCAACTTTAGAGGTAGCTTTTTCTCTTGAACTTTATAATTTTTATAATTGGATGTGATATTACTTTTTTTTTTAGCGGGGGATACCAGGGATTGAACTCAGGGGTGCTTGACCATTGAGCCACATCCCCAGCCATATTTTGTATTTTATTTAGAGACAGGGTCTCATTGAGTTGCTTAGCTGGCTTTGAACTAGGGATCCTTCTGTCTCAGCCTCCCAAGCAGCTGGGATTACAGGTGTGAGCCACTGCTCTCAGCCCTGGAAGTGATAAAGTGATATTACTAAAATTGAGTTGATGTTGCTTCTCATAATTATTTCAATAACTTAAAACTTACTAGATGAAAAATGAAATCTTGATGAAGTAGAGTGTTTTGTTTATAGCAGTTATATTATACTGGACCTTTAACATAAGTAGCATCTGGGATCTTGTTTGAAATGTAAATTTTTGGCTCACCTCTGCTTCCTACTGAAATGAACTTTAGAACTGGGGCCCAGCAATCTGTTGTAAAAAAAAAATTTCTGATGCCTGGTAAAATTTTAAAACTGTTGGTTTACTGTATCTTCAAAGTAATGGTTTCTCTATTTTTAGGAAAGTTTCTTAAACTCTCAATAACACAAATGACTTAAAAAAATTTTTTTTTGGCAGATTTTTACAGCCAGTTCAGAAAATAGACATGAATCTCACAGATCTCCTGGGAGAACTTCAGCGAGACCCTTGGCCTGTGCCACAGGGAAAGAGACCTTTGCGTTCCTCGGGAGTGGCACTTTCCATAGCTGTAGGACTACTTGAGGTAGTGATGATGAATTTTTTTTTTGGAATGTAAATGTGTGTGTGTCTGTGAGAGTATGGAATTACAAGGGTATAGGGAAAAAAGCAAAAACAAACCAAAGTGCTTTTCCTTATTCTGTCACTCAATAATCAACAAATAATACTTCTGTTACCTTAGGAGCGTGTGTGTGTTTTAACCTACATATCAATCAAGCAGTCCTGCAGTGGACACCAGCTAGATGTTCTTTAATTCAATTTAATTCTTTTTTTTTAATATTTATTTTTTAGTTGTAGTTGCACACAATACCTTTATTTTATTTATTTATATCTATGTGGTGCTGAGGATTGAACCCAGGGCCTCGCATGTGCAAGGCGAGTGCTCTACCACTGAGCCACAACCCTAGCCCATAATTCAATTTAATTCTGACACTGTCTACCTAAAGGTAGCATCACATCTTATGGATTAAGGGCTTGATTTCACAAGACTGCTCCCCCATTTCAGATACCAATTGCAAGTAGTAAGTTGTCACTTGTAATTCTGACTGACCAGCTGTAAATTGGGGGTTTTCACAACTCCATTTTCAGGTTTGATTAATTTGCTAGAGGGGCTCCCAGAACTTGGGGAAAACACTTTACTTAGGTTTACCTATTTTATTACATTTTGAGACAGGGTTTTGCTAAGTTGCTTAGGGCTTGGCTAAGTTGAATTTGTGATCCTCCTATGTCAACTTTCTGAGCCACTGGGATTATAGGCATGTGTCACCATGCCCGGCTTATCTCTTTACTTCTTTATTTCATTTTCATTCTCTTGGTTATCTTCTAGTTCTTCTTTAATGTTCCTTATTAAGTTTTTATTTGAATCTGGCTGTTCTAGGTCTGTTGTTGGCTTCCTTCTTTTTTCTTCCCGTTTGTACCCATTTCTCCAAATTACGTTTGCTCGTTGTGAATACTACAGTGAAAGGATGTAATGATCAGTGGAATTTACTGCCTTTTTTTTTTTTTAATTTATAGGAATTTTGAAGTTTGAATGTTATTTGTGCTTTAGTTTTATAAAAATGTTTATGTGTATTTCATTTGTTCTTGTTCTTCCTTTTTTCATTTTTACATGACTGTTTTTATTTTAGATTACCAAAATGAAAATTACTTTTGTTTATTAAACTAGTTTGAGAAAGTTATGGAAGTAACAAACATGATTTCATTCAAATAATATCTAAGAATGCATAAAAATGAAAACTAAAAAGTAGTTTTAGCTACATCCTCAGCCCTTTATTTTTGTTTTCTGTGGGGCTGGGGCTGTAATTCTATGGTAGAGCACTTGCCTACCATGTACGAGGCCCTGGGTTTGATCTCCTGCACTGGGCTGGACAGAAAAGAGATGTCTTCTGTGTTTCTTTCTGCTTCTCTGGGACTAGTTAAGCAGGTGAAATGTCTTTGTTAATAGGCATTAGGGTTATAGGTTATTTTAAAATTAGTAATGCACTACTATTTAGAAGAGAATTTCAAAAGAAATTCAAACATCTGGTTTTTAATTTCATTTTAAACATTAAATTATTTTATTTCTTAGAAAATACATTCTTCCCACTTTTCTTTAAATAACATCAGAATTTGTATATCTATATCTTTCTCATTTTCATTTAAACTCTTTTGATGAGTTTCTTTTTTCCAATAGTGTACTTTCCCCAACACTGGTGCTCGTATCATGATGTTCATTGGTGGTCCTGCTACTCAGGGACCTGGAATGGTGGTTGGAGACGAATTGAAGACACCTATAAGATCATGGCATGACATTGAAAAAGACAATGCCAAATATGTTAAAAAGGGAACCAAGGTAATTTTTGTTTTTAAGTCTTATTACCTTACTAGAAGGTACTAAGTTGTTTTGATGTATTGTTTTGATGATTTCTGTAGAAATCTGGTTTCATGAAGTCTGATATTATAACTGCTATTCAGAATTGAGGAAATAGTCATTTTTTTTTTTTGCCTTGAAAGTTGTAACAGTTTTTCTGGTTTCAAATATTTAAAATTTAATTGTAGCCAGGCATGGTGGTGTACACCTGTAATCCTAGTAAATCTGGAGGTTGAGACAGGAGGATCACAAGTTTTTGGCTAGCTTGGGCAAATTAGTGAGACCCTGTCTCAAAATAAAAAAATGATTTTAAAAATTTTGCGACAGGGTCTTGCTCAGTTGTTTGGGCCTTGAAAAGTTTCTGAGGCTGACCTCAAACTTGGACTCCTCCTGCCTCAGACTTCTAAGTCTGGGATTATAGGCATGTGCCACCACAACTGACTGAAATGTTTATAGTTTGAATGTTTCATATTTTCTTGTGAGTTATTTTCTGTTCATCTGACTTCATTTTGTTTTTTGATTTTGTGCAAATCCCCAGGTCTTTTACTTTATTTTTTTGAAACAGGGTCTGGACTCTTATATTGCCTGTTAATGTCCCTTTTTTTTTTCTTTTTAATTCTCTAGAGTTCAGTTTTAGCTTAGTTGTGTTGTATTATCTCATATTTTTTGGATAGTCACTGTTAATTTTTTGGGGGGTGTACAGGGATGGAACACAGGGGCACTCAACCACTGAGTCATATCCCCAGTCCTATTTTGTATTTTTATTTAGAGACAGAGTCTCACTGAGTTGCTTAGTGCCTCACTTTTGCTGAAGCTGGCTTTGAATTCCTTATCCTCCTGCCTTGGCTTCTTGAGCTGCTGGGATTACAGGCGTGTGCCACCACGCCCACCAAATTTTTTTTTTTTTAAATTTCTAGTTGTAGATGGACACAATACCTTTATTTATTTATTTTTTATATGGTGCTAGGATTGAACCCAGTGCCTCACATGTGCTAGGCAAATGCTCTACCACTGAGCCACAACCCCAGCCCTTGGCCAAATTTATAAAAGTAACTAATGACATTATTTTTGTCATTGTTAATAGATTTTTTTTTTCCTGACAACTAATTTCCTTTTTTTTTTAATGTTTCTGTACTGGGGATTGAACCCAGGGGCACTTTACCACTGAGCTACATCCCCAGGCCTTTTTACTTTATTTTTTGAAACAGGGTCTTGTGAAGTTGTCCAGGCTGCTGTCAAACCTATGATCTTCCTGCCTTGGCCTCTTGAGTAGCCGGGATTACAACTGTATGACAACTGTACCCAGCCTAATTTCCCTTTTGAGCTTCCAAGTTTTCTTGGTTAGAGCTACAAAATATGTTTTCTGTATCTTTTTGCTTTTGGAATTGTCTGTTTTCGTTACTTGCGTGTGAACTTAACCAGGAAAAAGAATTAAAGAATCTGTCTTATTCTACTCTTACTTTTTCTTTTTTTTTTGTGGTGTCAGAGATTGAACCCAGTTCCTTATGTATGCAAGGCAAACACATCTACCAACTGAGCTATGTCCCCAGCCCTTGTTCTAGTCTTTTGACAGATGAATAGCAAGATGTTTGGTATACCTTTCTTTAAATTTTGCTTCATTTAGGGATTTATTTAGAAATAGTGGCTTTTAAATAAAATAATGTGAAAATGTCAGACTTCTAGAAGTTATTGTATCATTTTTGTGAGATATTCTAGAAAAGTAAGAATAAATCTTTTAATGAATTTATGAATTCTTTTAATCTTAAATCTTTTATAGCATTTTGAAGCATTGGCTAATCGAGCTGCTACAACTGGTCATGTTATTGACATCTACGCGTGTGCATTAGATCAGACAGGTCTCCTGGAGATGAAATGCTGTCCCAACCTTACTGGGTATGTATTTAAATTTGTATAATTTTTGCAATTCTAAATTCATGATGACAGTTTACAAATACAAACCAAATAATGACTATTTAGGAAAATAAAAGAATCATTGTCTTATCACTTCAGGGCAATATCTTATTAACAGTTTCAATGTTTCTTGTGTAAACACACTTTACATTTTTGTCTAAAATATAATGTTGTTATATACAATAGTTCTATCTATTAAAAGGGCCTATGAGCAATCATGGTCCAGTAGCAGTGAGGACACCCAGTACCCAGATCTTGGTATCTACTAAAAGTAATCAAGGGTTCTAGTAGAATTGGCTGATTCTAGGGTTTGGACAGGGAAAACACAAGGTGAGCCTGAAGCTATGAATCTATGTTGGTTCCTCACTGTCACAGAGTGCCACAATAATGTGGATTGTTAACAACAGAGGAAATTGGGTACAAGATATGCAGAACTCTCTTTGCAACTTCTCTGTAAATATAAAACCTTCTAACATAATTTTTTTTTAGTTTTATTGATTTTATATTTTTAAATACATGACAGCGGAATGCATTACAATTCTTACTACACATATAGAGTACAATTTTTCATCTTTGTATATAGAGTGTGTTCACGCCAATTCATGCCTTTATACATGTACTTTGGTTATTTTTTTTTTTTTTTGCATTACAATTCTTATTACACAAGTATACCACAATTTTTCACATCTCTGTTTATATATAAAGTATGTTGACACACAATTTGAGTCTTCATACATGTACTTTGGATAATGCAGCCATGAATTGCCTATTCTGTATAATTTATATAAATGGAATAATATAATATGTGGTCTTCACTTAGCATAATGTTTCAAGTTTCATATTTATGATGTAACAGTATTTTTTTGGCAGTACTGGGGATTGAACCAAGGACCTCACACATGCTTGGAAAATACTCTACTACAGAGCTACATCTTTAATCCTTTTTCTAAATTTTATTTTGGTTTTGAAACAAGGTCTTGCTAAATTGCCTAGACTGTCTTCAAATTTGAGATGCTGCTTCTTCCGCCTCCCTATTAGCATGTACCACCACACCCAGCTTTATTTCTTTGTTATTGTATAATAAAAAGGGAAGAAGGAGGTTCAACTTCATTTAACAATATTCCATTGTATGGATATACCATATTTTATCAATCTATCATGAACATTTCATTGCCATTTTTTGATTATTATGGATCATTGCTAATTTAAACATTGTGTGCAAGTTTTTGGGTAAATACTGTGCTTAAAAGTTTCTCTTAGATACATATGTAGGAGTGAAGTTGATTTTGTTAGCTTTTTGAGTTCTTGACACATTCTGGATCTTAACCCCTTGTCAGAGGAATAGCTGGCAAAGAATTTCTTCTATTCTGCAGGCTTTGTCTTCACACTCTTAATTGTTTACTTTGCTGTGCAGAAGCTTTTTAATTTGGTGCCATTCTACCTATTGATTCTTGGTTTTATTTCTTGAGCTTTAGAGTCTTGTTAAGGAAGTTTTGGTGCCTGCACCTGTATTATGGAGTGCTGACCCTAAGTTTTCTTCTAGCAGTTGCAGGATTTCTAGTTAATTCCTAAGCCTTTGATCCACTTTAATTTGATATTGTTCAGGGTGAGAGAGAGGGATCTAGTTTCATTCTTCTACATATACATATCCAGTTTTCCCAGCACCATTTCTTAAAAAGACTGTCTTTTCACCAACATGTATTTTTGGCACCTTTGTCAAGTACTAGATGGCTGTAAGTATGTGGGTTTGCCTCTGTGTCTATTCCACTGGTCTTCATGTTTGTGTGAATGCCAATACCTTCCTATAGCTCTGTAGTATGATTTGAGATCTGGTATTGTGATGCCTTTTGTATCACTCTTCTTGCTCAGGATTGCTTAGGATATTCTGGGTCTTTAATTTATCCAAATGAATTTAAGGACTATTGTTTTTCTTTTCCTAGTTCTGTGAAGAATGTCATTGGTATTTTGATGGGGCTGCATTGAATCTGTATATTGCTTTTGGTAGTATGGCCATTTTGAAAGTACTAATTCTGCCTATCCAAGAACATGAGAGATCTTTTCATCTTCTAAAGTGTTCTTCAATTTTTTTTCTTCAGTGTTCTATAATTTTAATTGCAGAGATCTTTTACTTCCTTGGTTAGATTAATTCCCAAGTTTTTTTTTTTTTCTTTTTTTTTGAGTTATTGTGAATGGGATGATTTTCCTGATTTCTTTTTCAATAGAATCTCTGTTGGAGTATAGGAAAGCTATTGATTTATGAATATTGATCTTGCTTCTTTGCTGAATTCATTTATCAGCTCTAGAAGTCTTCTGGTAGAGTTTTTTGGGTCTTGTTAGATATAGGATTTTGTCATCAGCAAACAGATAATATAACTTCTTTTCCTATTTGTGTCCCTTCAAGTTCTTTGAGAGTACTGTTATCTTAAATATTGTTTTACCTGTGAACATAGAATGTCTTTCTGTTTATTAAGGTCTTTTAAAATTTCTTTGAAGTGTTCTATAGGTTTCGGTGAACCAGTTTTTTATTTTTGTTAAATTTATATTCCTAAATATTTTATTTTTAATGCTATTATAAATGGAATCATTTCCTTAATTCTGTTCTCATGTTGTTTATTGTTAGTGTTAGGAACACAATCAGTTTTTTCTTGTTAAATAAATTTTTTAGTTGTAGATAGACACAGTACCTTTATTTATGGTGGTTCTGAGGATTGAATCCAGTGCCTCACACCTGCTAGGCAAGCACTCTACCACTGAGCCATAATCCCAGCCCATAATCAGTTTTTTTAAAAAAAAATTTTTTAGTTGTCAGTGAACCTTTATTTTAATTTATTTATATGTGGTGCTGAGAATTGAACCAGTCCCCCACAATCAAGTTTTTATATTGATTTTGTATATGACAACCTTGCTGAACACTTGTATTAGTTTTAATTTTTTTTTTGTGGATTTCTTAGGAATTCCTGTATATAAGACCATGTCACTTCTTCCTTTCTATCTAGATGCCTATCTAATCACTCTGGATAGAATGTACAATACAATGTTGAATAAAAAAAGTGATAGTGGACATCTTGTGTTGTTTTTAATCGTAGAGGGAAATCATTTAATTTTTCATACTATGATGAAAATAGATTTTCATACTAGATGAAAATCATAGTATGCAAGGATTAAATTTCCCCTGCCCCTCCCCCTCCTCCTCTACTACTACCATCATCAAATCCAAGGCCCGTGCATAGTAGGCAAGCACTTTACTACTGAGCTATTACCTCATCCCCTGATTTTTGTTTGTTAAGTCTACCTTACATTCCTGGGTTGAACCTCATATGGTCATGGTCACATAACCCTTTTTATAGTCAGATTCAATTTTTGGTATTTTCTTGAGGATTCTTGCATCTATTTTCATAGGGCATATTAAGGTATAGATTTCTTATGATGTCTTTTGGGTTAGCTTCATAGGATAAATTGGGACATGTTTCCTCTTCTTCCATTAGAAGTTATTACTTTTGAGATAATTTCATTAAGTTTTAAGAAACTCAGGTATGTCAATTTATTTCTCAGGTTTATTTAGTTATTAGTTCATCTAATAAATATTAATGAGCACCAACTTTGTAGCAAACAGTTTTATTTGTTTTCATTGCAGTGCTAGGGATTGAACCTGGGCCTTTGTGTATGCTAAGCAAGTGCTCCACTGACCTCTACCCTGGCAAACTGTTCAAGGGACTAGAATACAGCAATGAACGAAACATAAAATATCTGTTGTCATGGAACTTATCTTCTGTGTGGGGCTCTTAAGTATAATTTTCCAACTTATACTCTGTACTCTATGTGCTGCCAAAGTGAGAAATTTAAACAATGCCTAAGGGTATAAAGTGAAAATGTTCCATAAATACTTCCCTCTATTTTTAAGAATAAGAATGCCCTGGGCATGGTGGTACATGTCTGTAATCCTAGTAGTTTGGTAGACTGAGGCAGGAGGATCACAAGTTCAAGACCAGCCTGAGCAATTTAGCTAGACCCTGTCTTAAACAAAGAAAGGGCTGGGCATATAACTCAGTGGTTGAGCGCTGCTGGGTTCTATTCCCAGTACTGCCAAACAAATAAACAAACAAACAAAAGAATGAAAATGTATGCTATAAAATGTCAGATATCTTTACCAATATGCAGAACTGAGAGGCAGGGGTAGGAGAAACACATTTGTTACTGTATAGCATTTGTGTGTGTGTGTGTGTGTGTGTGTGTGTGTGTGTGTGTTGCTGGAGATTGAACCCAGGGCTTTGGGCATGTGAGACATGCACCAAGCACTCTACCAACTGAGCTACATCCCCAGCCCCACTTAATAGCATGTTGTGCCTTTTGAATTTTTAATGTGTGAATGTGTTTCTATTTAAGGCAAAATTTTAAAAAAATTGCTGAGGACAGATTGCAAGTGTGGGGGGCATGCAGATACACTCAGAATTAAGATTATTTGTAGAGTGAGGATATTTTCATTTATATTTCAGTCTTAAACACTAACAGTAATAATACAGCACATTTTGGGAGATATCTTTAAAATTTATTGGTAGTCTTGAGAGTTAATTCATTTTCTGGTAACACATGAACCCATTTTAATGTGTCTCATACATTGTTTCATTTTTCCCATGCAGTGGATACATGGTAATGGGTGATTCTTTCAACACATCTTTATTCAAACAAACTTTTCAAAGAGTCTTTACCAAAGATATGCATGGACAATTTAAAATGGGCTTTGGTGGTACATTAGAAATAAAGGTAAGAACCAAAACTTCCCACATATGATATTTTTATCAAGAGAGAAATTGTAGGCTTGATCATAATTTTAAAATATCATTAATAAAATTCAATGTATGCTTTGAAAATAGTGAAATAGTGGTTATTTTATATTGAAATCTTTTTGTTTTCATTTGTTTTTGTGGTGCTGGGGTTAGAACCCAGGGCCTTATACATGCTAATCAAATGCTCTGCCCTTAACTACATCCCCAGCTCTTCTATTGAAATCTCGAATTAGAGATTTTGTTCACTTGAAGAGATTGAGCGTTTTTAAACAATTATTATAAGTAGAATTATGTGAGTAAATTTCTTTTACCTTTCTATTGTTTCTTTATATTGGTTTTAATTTTTAAAGTATGCTTTATCTTTTTAGTGCTAAATTTATTTATTTTAGTGCCAGTATTTTTAATGGAGAAATTATCTAACTTAAGATAAACTATTTTGTGTCATTTAAGATTTGACATAGAATAATTTTGTGGTTAGTTGTTATAAAATTCTATTATTCATTTCAAATTTGCATTTAAAAAACCTAAAGGGTTTGTTAGTTACATGTATATTATAAGCATGATTTTGAATATTAATTAAATATTAATCTTGTTATTGAATTTAGTTCTTGCTGTATATCCAGCATAATGCTTAGGAATTATAGAGACGTCGAGAGATGGTTTGGGGATTTAGCTCAGTGGCAGAGCCCTTGTCTAGTATGCACAAGGCAAGTTTGTTCTTTGACTCTGAAAAAAAAAAGTGAGATGTCAAGAGATATCTAAGGTGTAGTCTTGTCATAGGATAGAAAGACAAGACTAACTCATGTGATAGAATTGAATAGCAGATATAGTGTTTAGGGAAGAAAAATGAATTCATGTAGGGCACAATGTATCCTAGGCGAGTGTCATAATTTTTGAAAGATGGGAGGAGAATGCATTTTACTCAGGAGCCCAATGAGGAGAGAGGCAGAGAGGTGAGAATCAATATGAAGTATTTGAGAAAAATGTCCAGTGAGAGTGTATGATTTGTATTGGAATATAGGAGAAATAGTTTTAATTATGTGGGTTGGTTGTAGTTTGGAGATGCTTTTGTCTGCAAAAGTCATTGTAGTATAGTGAATAACTGTCTTAGGTAAAAGACAGTTATTCTTAGGTAACTTGTCTGTTTAGGATAAGTCATGAAAAGAAGCTCAAGCAAGAAAATAAATAGGCTTTCTACTTTTTTTAGATAGAAGATAATGTGATAGGTTAAATTTTTGTGACAGTAAAGACCAGAGAGAGACCATCTGGACAAATTTTTTTTTTTTTTTTAGTACTGGGAATTGAACTCAGGAGCAGTCAACCATTGAACTACATCCCAGCCCTGGGCTATTTTGTATTTTATTTAGAAACAGGGTCTCATTGAGTTGCTTAGTGCCTCACTAAGTTGCTGAGGCTGGCTTTGAACTTGCGATCCTCCTGTCTCAGCCTCCCGAGCTGCTGAGATTATAGGCATGTGCCCTTGTGCCTGGCTGGACAAGATTTTTATGTGGGAGGAAAACTATGGTTTTGGATTAATGCGTATTAATTTTGGGCATGGTGTAAGTTTCAATTCAGGGTGATATTTCCAAAGGGAGACCTCCTATAGGTTGATAGAAAAGAGAAGTAAAATTAAGTTTGAGCTGTATTTTAAATATGGGAGTTATCAGCATTAAAGTGCTCAGTGATGAATTATTTTCAATTTTAGTGTATTTTTGTTGGGTTTTTAGTTTTAAATATGGAAGAATATCTTAACATTCTTAAATACTTTGAAATGAACATATAAGCTTATCTTTGAGGAAACCAGACTGTATTCTTGTTTTGCAGACTTCAAGGGAAATAAAGATTTCAGGAGCAATTGGACCCTGTGTGTCTCTCAGTTCCAAAGGACCCTGTGTATCTGAAAATGTAAGTCACTTTTATTCTTTTATAAATTTTTTTTTTAGTTGTCGATGGGCCTTTATTGTATTTTATTTATATGCTGTGCTGAGAATTGAAACCCGTACTTTACACATGCTAGGCTAGCGCTCTATTACTGAGCTACAACCAACACTTTGAATTTTTTTTTTTAGTTGTAGATGGACACATCACCTTTATTTTATTTGTTTATTTTTATGTGGTGCCGGGGAGTGAACCCAGTGCCTCATGCATGCTAGGCAAGTGCTCTACCACCGAGCCATAACCCCTGCTTGAGGCCAGTCACTTTTATTCTTAAAAAGAAATACAGTTGATTCTTGGGCAGCACCAAGAAAGATTTGGTGTGGCATTCCTTTTTAAATTATTATATGGCCTGTTTTATTTTCTTCTGATATGCTTCTATTTGTGTTCTATGCTCTTTTCACATACACTTTCCCATCCATTCTTAAGTTAAAAACTTTTTTTTTTTTTTTGGTACTGGGAATTGAACTCAGGGGCAATTAACCACTGAGCCATATCCCCAGCTCTTTTTTGTATTTTATTTAGAGGCAGGGTCTCCTTGAATTGCTTAGTGCCTCTCTTTTGCTGAGCCTGGCTTTGAATTTGTAATCCTCCTGCCTTAGCTTCCCAAGCTATTGGGATTACAGTGGGATTACAGGTGTGTGTGCACCCACTCATGATATGGTCTTAAAAAACTCTTAAGCTTTTTTTTTTTTTTTTAATTTTGATATAGGATCTTGCTAAATTCAAGTTGCTGGCCTTGAATTTGTGAACCTCCTATTTTAGCCTCCTGAGACACTAGGATTACAGGCCCAGCAACTCTTAAGCTTTTAACATGAAGTGAATTGGTTTGAAAATTGAAATATTTTTTCTTACTGGAGATTTTTTTGTCCTTAATTTATATTAATAAATTATGTTCTCTGGCTTTCAAGCATACTATATTTTGTTTTTACAGGAGATAGGAACGGGTGGCACTTGTCAATGGAAGATATGTGGACTCAGTCCCACTACAACCTTAGCTATATATTTTGAGGTTGTTAATCAGGTATGACTTTCTGTATTTGAATATTTAAAAGTATATTTAATTTAGGTCATGAATATTTCATATGAATTTTAGGATTTTTTTTCTAGTTCTGTGAAGGATATCATTGGTATTTTAAGGAATTGAAATGGATCTGTAGATAGCCTTGGGTAGCATGGACATATTAATGATATTAGTTCTTCTAGTCCATGAACACAGTTGTCTTTCCATTTGTTTTAGCTTGTTTAATTTCTCTCATCAACATTTTATAATTTTCATTGTAAAAATCTTTTCCCTCTTTGATAAAATGTATTCATAAGTATTTTATTTTCTTTGTAGCTGTTATTGTAAATGGAATTGCTTTCTACTTCTTTTTATTTTTTTTATGCTGCTGGGGATTGAAACCATGGCCTTGTGCATGGTAGGAAAGTACTCTACCATGAGCTACATCTCTAGCCCTTGATTTCTATAATCTGCCATTGGTGTATAGCAGTGCTACTGAATTTTGTATGTTAATTTTGTATCCTGCAACTTTGATGAATTTGTTTATTATTTCCGTTTTTTGGTGGAATAGTTAGGATTTTCTGCACTTTGGGAAAGATCGTGTTGTTTGTTAACAGTGACACTTTGATTCCTCATTTCCAATTTGAATGCCCTTGATTTCCTTCTCTTGCCTAATTGCTCTAGGTAGTACTTCTAATATTGTGTTGAATAAAAATGTGAAAAATTT
Organism: Marmota flaviventris; assembly: GCF_047511675.1. Taxonomy (NCBI): domain Eukaryota; kingdom Metazoa; phylum Chordata; class Mammalia; order Rodentia; family Sciuridae; genus Marmota; species Marmota flaviventris. The sequence goes on along the minus strand of NC_092499.1, from coordinate 50,957,384 downwards.
TCTAAACAAAATAACAGCAAACCAAGATCTCATTATAGATCTTAGAAAGCTTTTACCTTTCCCCTTTTATGTTGAAGTATGTTCCTTCCATACCTAACTTGTTTAGTGTTTTTAAAAAGGGATTAAAAAATTTTTTTTAGTTGTACGTAGATACAATACCTTTATTTTATTTATTTACTTGTGGTGCTGGGGATTGAACCCAGTGCCTGTGCATGTGAGGCAAGCACTCTACCAACTGAACTATGTCCCCAGCCCTATAAAGGGATTTTCAGTTTTGTCAAATTGTATTTTCTTCATCTATCAAGATGATTACATTTATTTATTTGTTTTTTGTATTCTTGAGAAGAATTTTACTTGATCATGGTGAATAATCTTTTTAATTTGCTTTTTTTCTTTTTGGTACTGGGGTTTGAACGTAAGGGCAGTCAACCACTGAGCCACATTCCCAGCCCTTTTTTAATACTTTATTTAGAGACAGAGTTTTGCTGAGTTGTTTAGGGCCTTGCTAAGTTGCTAAGGTTGGCTTTGAACTTGTGATCTTCCTGCCTTAGCCTCCTTAGCTGCTGGGATTGTAAGTGTATGCCACCATGCTTGGCTTTAATTTGTTCTTGAATTTGGTTTGCTGTTATTTTGTTTAGATTTTTTGCATCAATGTTCATTATGGACGTTGACCTGTAGTTATCTATTTTTGTTGCAACCTTGTTTGGTTTTGTTATCAGGGCAATGCTGGTCTCAGTTGGAAGAGTTCTTTCCTCTTCAGTTTTTTGGAATATTTTGAGAAGAATTGGTTAATACCAGTAGTTCTTCTTTACATGTTTGTTAGAATTGAGCAGTGAAGCTGTCTTGTCCTGGCTTTTGCTTGATGGGAGACTTTTTAATTTTTGAATGAATTTTATTATTACTAGAGAATATGTAGTCTATGATAATAACATAGTAAATTTTGTTTAGTTTTTACTCATTTGTTTTTACACAGCATAATGCTCCAATTCCTCAAGGAGGACGTGGTGCAATCCAGTTTGTTACCCAGTATCAGCATTCAAGTGGGCAGAGGCGCATCAGAGTGACCACCATTGCTAGGAAGTAAGTTATATATATATATATATTTTTTGTTGTTTGTTTGTTTGTTTTTTGTGGTGCTAGGATCAAGCCTAGGGTCTCGGGCATGCTAAGCAAGTGCTCTACCACTGAGCTGTATTCCTAGCCTATAAATTTTATTTGTTAGAGACTTAATTTACATATCCAAACTATTGGGCTGGGGATGTGGCTCAAGCGGTAGCGCGCTCGCCTGGCACGCGCGGGGCGCTGGGTTCGATCCTCAGCACCACATAAAAATAAAAAAATAAAAAGATGTTGTGTCCACCAAGAACTAAAAAAATAAATATTAAAAAAATTCTCTCTCTCTCTAAAAAAAAAAAAAAAACTATTATAGGTCATAATTCCAAATTGGATTCCCATTTTGGGAGACACAAGTAGAAAGCGAACATTTACAATTAACAGCATTTTATTTTTTTCAAACCCACTTTGTTTATTGTAGGGGCAGACAACCACTGAGCCACAATGATTGATAAGAACTGTAAGAGCAATTTTTAAAAAGTCCTGAGACTCATTCTTCAAAATATTTTTATTTACCTCATAACAATGAAAGAGGAGAGGGAAGAATCAAACATTTTTCTTTAATAGGCAGTAATATCTATATCTTTATATAAAATCTATATCTTTCTGTGTAGCTATATACATATATAAATCAGTACATACATATATATATACATATATAAGTATGTATATACCTTATATGTAATGTACTGATTAGTAGCATTATTTTTCAGTGGATGATAAAATTCTTAACTATGTTTCTTTTCAAGTGTTATTAGTTATTTAATTCATTTTTCAGATCTTTGTTCAGCTTCTGTTTTGTGGTACTGTTAGAGGAGAGTGTGAATGCAAGAGACTTGAACATACTTGGTCTTTATATGATGGTGGAGGCTCACCATCATATGGGTCCATCTTTAAATAATCTATGCTAAAAGGCCAATTGTGTTTTTTTTTCTTCGAATTCTTTGGGAATGAATGCTTTTATTAAATATAAAAAATTGAATTACTAGGAAAATTAGATTTTAAAAAGCCACTCAAAACACAGTTCCTATTTTTTATTAGTAGATTCATTAGACATAAAATTATTTTGTTGAGTTGCTCAAAATTTTCTGAAATTTTTAGTTTGTATTCTTATCTCATGGGAAATGAGACCTGGTTCATATACCACACTTTGACTAGCACCCGTTAAGACCACACAAGGTAAAGTCTCTAGTAGTTAAGATTATAGGATAGTGTTTTGTGTAACATGGTTTTGTCTGATTGTATTGATGTAGGCAGAATCTTCAGAGGGGAATAGTTAGGCATAACATATGGGGAGGTGGCCAGTGCCAACTTAAGCTCAAGGGGGTTCTCCTTCCTAGCTTAAGGAGGGTGTAAGCTACCTAAGAAATTGGTCTAGAATATTTAATCAAGAACAAAAGAAAAAGTTGGAAAAGGTGGAGCCCTGTAGGTTCAGTCCACACAGGACCTGGAGTTAGACAATTAGAAAAAGGCTCCTGTGGTTTATTTAAGGTGGTACATCAAAGGCAGGGATAAGGTTTCAGGGGTGGAGTCTTTTCTTCATTTACTAGAAACATGACTTTAGAGGCCTGAGAAAATAATCATAGTTATCCTATTTTTTCCTAGAAAATAACTTGGATCTGGAAATTTGGCTTGAGACTAGTAAGAATCATTGTGAAGGGATATTGACAAAACAGGAGATTTTTACAGTGTCAGAAATCTTGGGTTTTCTGGGTGAAATTTTTCTTATAATTAACATGTTATAATTAGCATGTTTTCATTGTGTTTACTTGCTCTAATATATTTCTGTTGTTGAACCATTATATTTTTACAAGAAAAAATGTCACTTTTATGGTTATCAGTTGGGAAAGTCTTGATTTAAACGATTTTGTTTTTAATTCTTTGATTATTTGAAAATAAATAATTAGTATTTAAGCTAAACTATTCATGTAGTCACTGTACATAAATTTCATTAAAAATAATTTTCAAAATTTTCAGTGCCCTTTTTTATTTATTCTCAGAAAACTAACAATAGAAGAAGAAGGGAGAAGAACTTTAAAGATTTTACTACCCAAATTCCCTTGGGATTGGTCTTATCTGTAAAATTGGTTCAACATTTATTTTCAGAAAGTTCATAAATATTGCCAGTCTTGCTCAAAGTGAGATACTTTGGAACTAGGATCATCTGAAGTAATATAAAACTGCACCTTTGGGCTGGGGATGTGGCTCAAGCAGTAACGTGCTCGCCTGGCATGCATGGGGCGCTGGGTTCAATCCTCAGCACCACATAAAAATAAAATAAAGATGTTGTGTCCACCGAAAACTGAAAAATAAATATTAAAAAATTCTCTCTTAAAAAAAAAAAAAAAACAAAAAACTGCACCTTTGAAATATCGAATAAACAAATATAAACAAAGATAGCCCAGCAATAGTTTTACTGAATTGGATTTATAGAACATGTGAATTTAATAAATTACTGCTATTTTATGCATAATATCAAATTAATCCCTCAGGTTGAAATTCTCATGTAACTTTTGATTTTAGTCAGTATACTAAAGTGGAGAGAAAAGAATATGAAGTAATTTTAATTATGTGATTTTTTTAGCACTAATGATCAAAGGCTAATGAGAAAAAATTCTATTGTTTTCCAGTTTAGGCTTAGAGAAAATCTTTATTTTTATATTTCCATTTTTCTGCTTAATTCCCCCTTTGGTGGTACTAGGGAGTAAACCAGGGCCTGACACATGCTGTGAAAATGTTTTACCACTGAGCTATTTCCTAAGCCCCTTTTCTGCTTTTATAAAATTGAAGAAATAAAGTCCTAACATCTGATAAAGAGATTCGTGTATCTATGTGTATATGTATATATATATATATATACACACATGTGTATACTATTATGTTTACTTGTAAAAATCTTACTGTTTTCAGGATTGTGGATATATGCATTTACGGTTTACTTTAGAGAATTTTTTTAGGTTTGGTTATATTTTTGTGAAAACAATGCTGCAGTGAAACAAGTATTAGTGATTTCTTTTTAAAAAATGTGGTAGGTCTGGGGATGTAGTTCAGTGATTGTGTGCTTGCCTAGCTTGTATGAAGTCCTGCATTCAATCCCTGGTATCACTGAAACAAAACAATTCAAACAACCAAAAAAAGCTTCTACCCCCCCTCCCCAAAGCTAATTTGTCTATGTAGTGTTGGAATTTGAAATATTGAAGTAGTTTTCTTCATTTTTTCAAATTTAAATCTGTGTGGTGGCCAACTATGATGATGTGAATATAATTCAGCAACATTTCTGTACTTTCTTATTTCTTTAGCTGGGCAGATGCTCAAACTCAAATCCAAAACATCGCTGCATCTTTTGACCAGGAGGCAGCTGCCATTCTTATGGCCCGGCTAGCAATATATAGAGCAGAAACAGAGGAAGGACCAGATGTGCTCAGATGGCTGGACAGACAGCTCATTCGACTGGTAAATAAACATTGTGCTTCTCTAATAAACATATGTTTTCATTTGTAATATGTTTGCTGTATCTCCTTAAAAGTACTTAACAGTGACCCTGAAGTACTATATGAGGGATTCCTATTTAAATTACTGAGACAATACCATAGTAATGATAGTAAAATTCAGTAGTAACTTCCAGTAAAAGTGAATTCCTTTTTTTCCTTAACATGAAAGAATGGCAAGTATGTAACCTATATTTTTCTATTGATTTTAGTTGGTATGAAATTAGTTTGAAATTTAGTTAGGTAAGTAACTGCTCTTACTACTTTTTTTGTATATTCATTGTTAGTTTTATTTCTGTTTAATATTGAATGGAACTTCATATTGTAAATACATATTTTAAAAGTAAGTGAGGTATATATAAATTATACATATTAAATATAGAAATATAGACAAGTATCAATTACAAATTACATAGATTACAAATATATGCTAGAAAAATGATTGGTGTTGATTTACTTGATTTTGTAAACATACCAGGAACCCATTTCTCACATTGTGACCTAGAAGGCTTTATTTAATTAATTAATTAATTTTAACTTTATATATATATATATATATATATATATATATATATATATATATATATATAAAATAAATATAAAATATATTTATATATTATATACATTATATTTAATATGTTTATTAATATATATAAATATATATATTTATTTTTTAAGTGTAAATGGACACAACACAATGCCTTTATTTTTATGTGTTGCTGAGGATCGAACCCGGATCCCACCCGTGCTAGGGGAGTGCTCTACTGCTGAGCCACAATCCCAGCCCCCTAGAAGACTTTATTAATGTTCTACTTTTACTCCTCTGGCCTGTCATTTCCTTGAAAGTACTTCTGCATTCACTCTTCAGCTTGAATACCCTATGGAGAGAGCTCTGTTAAGCTATTGAGTACAAGAGACAACTAATTTGCTTTTAAACTATCAAATAGGTTGTGCTTTATTTCATGTTTTAAAAATAGTCTTGAGTGAACTAGGCTTGTGCTCTACCACTGAGCTACATCCCAGCTCTTTTTTATTTTTTATTTTTGATACAGAGTTTGGCTGGGTTGCCCAGGCTGGCCTTGTTCTCCTGCTTCAGCCTCCTGAATAGCTAGAATTGTGGATGTATGCTACCACATCTAGCATTAGCTATTTTTTTTCCACTTTCATCTTTATTTATAAAACATGTGAATTTAATAAATTATTTTATGCAAAATATCAGATTAATCCCTCAGACTGAAATTCTCACTCAACTTTTGGTTTTAGTCAATATATTAGTGTAGAGAGAAAAGAACACAAAGTAATTTTAATTATGTGATTTTTACAACTAAGGTTGAATTAAAGACCAAGGAGAAAAAAATTCTGTGAAGCATCTCTCTGTAGAAAACAGTGTTATGACAGTATTAGTGTATTTTTTTTTTTTAAATTTTTTATTGTTGGCTGTTCAAAACATTACATAGTTCTTGATATATCATATTTCACAATTTGATTCAAGTGGGTTATGAGCTCCCATTTTTACCCCATATACAGATTGCAGAATCACATCAGTTACACATCCATTGATTTACATATTGCCATACTAGTGTCTGTTGTATTCTGCTGCCTTTCCTATCCTCTACTATCACCCCTCCCCTCCCCTCCCCTCCCCTCTTCTCTCTCTGTGCCCTCTACTGACATTCGTTTGTCCCCCTTGTATTATTTTTCCCCTTCCCCTCACTTCCTCTTGTATGTACTTTTGTATAACTCTGAGGGTCTCCTTCCGTTTCCATGCTTTTTCCCTTCTCTCTCCCTTTCCCTCCCACCTCTCATCCCTGTTTAATGTTAATCTTCTTCTCATGCTCTTCGACCCTACTCTGTTCTTAGTTACTCTCCTTATATCAAAGAAGACATTTGGCATTTGTTTTTTAGGGATTGGCTAGCTTCACTTAGCATAATCTGCTCTAATGCCATCCATTTCCCTGTAAATTCTATGATTTTGTCATTTTTTAATGCAGAGTAATACTCCATTGTGTATAAATGCCACATTTTTTTTTATCCATTCATCCATTGAAGGGCATCTAGGTTGGTTCCACAGTCTAGCTATTGTGAATTGTGCTGCTATGAACATCGATGTAGCAGTGTCCCTGTAGCATGCTCTTTTTAGGTCTTTAGGGAATAGACCGAGAAGGGGAATAGCTGGGTCAAATGGTGGCTCCATTCCCAGCTTTCCAAGAAATCTCCATACTGCTTTCCAAATTGGCCGCACCAATTTGCAGTCCCACCAGCAATGTACAAGTGTACCCTTTTCCCCACATCCTCGCCAGCACTTGTTGTTGTTTGACTTCATAATGGCTGCCAATCTAACTGGAGTGAGATGGTATCTTAGGGTGGTTTTGATTTGCATTTCTCTGACTGCTAGAGATGGTGAGCATTTTTTCATGTACTTGTTGATTGATTGTATGTCCTCCTCTGAGAAGTGTCTGTTCAGGTCCTTGGCCCATTTGTTGATTGGGTTGTTTGTTCTCTTATTGTCTAATTTTTTGAGTTCTTTGTATACTCTGGATATTAGGGCTCTATCTGAAGTGTGAGGAGTAAAGATTTGTTCCCAGGATGTAGGCTCTCTATTTACCTCTCTTATTGTATCTTTTGCTGAGAAAAAACTTTTTAGTTTGAGTAAGTCCCATTTGTTGATTCTAGTTATTAACTTTTGTGCTATGGGTGTCCTATTGAGGAATTTGGAGCCCGACCCCACCGTATGTAGTTCGTAGCCAACTTTTTCTTCTATCAGACGGCGTGTCTCTGATTTGATATCAAGCTCCTTGATCCATTTTGAATTAACTTTTGTGCATGGCGAGAGAAAGGGATTCAGTTTCATTTTGTTGCATATGGATTTCCAGTTTTCCCAGCACCATTTGTTGAAGATGCTATCCTTCCTCCATTGCATGCTTTTAGACCCTTTATCAAATATAAGATAGTTGTAGTTTTGTGGATTGGTTTCTGTGTCCTCTATTCTGTACCATTGGTCCACCCGCCTGTTTTGGTACCGGTACCATGCTGTTTTTGTTACTATTGCTCTGTAATATAGTTTGAAGTCTGGTATCGCTATACCGCCTGATTCACATTTCCTGCTTAGCATTGTTTTTGCTATTCTGGGTCTTTTATTTTTCCATATGAATTTCATGATTGCTTTCTCTATTCCTACAAGAAATGCCGTTGGGATTTTGATTGGCATTGCATTAAACCTATAGAGAACTTTTGGTAATATCGCCATTTTGATGATGTTAGTTCTGCCTATCCATGAACAGGGTATATTTTTCCATCTTCTAAGATCTTCTTCTATTTCTCTCTTTAGGGTTCTGTAGTTTTCATTGTATAAGTCTTTCACCTCTTTTGTTAGGTTGATTCCCAAGTATTTTATTTTTTTTGAAGATATTGTGAATGGAGTGGTTGTCCTCATTTCCATTTCAGAGGATTTGTCGCTGATATACAGGAATGCCTTTGATTTATGCGTGTTGATTTTATATCCTGCCACTTTGCTGAATTCATTTATTAGCTCTAATAGTTTCTTTGTAGAGCCTTTTGGGTCTGCTAGGTATAGAATCATATCATCTGCAAATAGTGATAATTTAAGTTCTTCTTTTCCTATTTTGATGCCTTTAATTTCTTTCGTCTGTCTAATTGCTCTGGCCAGTGTTTCGAGAACTATGTTGAACAGAAGTGGTGAGAGAGGGCATCCCTGTCTTGTTCCAGATTTTAGAGGGAATGCCTTCGATTTTTCTCCATTCAGAATGATGCTAGCCTGAGGCTTAGCATAGATTGCTTTTACAATATTGAGGTATGTTCCTATTATCCCTAGTTTTTCTAGAGTTTTGAACATAAAGGGATGCTGTACTTTGTCGAATGCTTTTTCCGCATCTATCGAGATGATCATATGGTTCTTATTTTTAAGTCTATTGACGTGGTGAATAACATTTATTGATTTCCGTATATTGAACCAGCCTTGCATCCCAGGGATGAATCCTACTTGATCATGGTGCACAATTTTTTTGATATGTTTTTGTATCCGATTCGCCAGAATTTTATTGAGGATTTTTGCATCTAGGTTCATTAGAGATATTGGTGTGTAGTTTTCTTTGAAGTGTCTTTGTCTGGTTTAGGTATCAGGGTGATGTTGGCCTCGTAGAATGAATTTGGAAGTTCTCCCTCTTTTTCTATTTCCCGAAGTAGCTTGAAAAGTATTGGTATTAGTTCCTCTTTAAAGGTTTTGTAAAACTCTGCTGTATACCCATCCGGTCCTGGGCTTTTCTTAGTTGGTAGTCTTTTGATGGTTTCTTCTATTTCCTCAATTGATATTGGTCTGTTTAGGTTGTCTAAAAAACAGAGATTTAACTTCTCACAGAGTCAGCCATTGATGGGACACTATCAGTACAAATGCCAACACAGTTCCTCAGAGATGGACCTTTCATTCCAGATAGGAAGATAAATCATTAAATATATTTTGACCTTTATTTGTTTTGGGCAATAGAGAAGATTATCTTTGCAGTAGCAAAATTTTCTGGAATTTTACTATCATTTAAAAACCTGCCATGACATTGGTGAAACCTGTGAACTTGTCATTCTGAATAGGGATATTGTTATTTTTTACCTTATTACACAAACTTCTTTAGCATTATGTGAAATGTCATCAGTTCTTTGGCTAATACTGTTTTATAATGAAACCTGTGTTTTGGAGTGCTGAATATTGAACCCAAGGCCTTTTGAACACTAAGTATGTGTTATACCACTGAGCTACTCTCCCAACTCTCTAAAATGGAATTTTTTGATTTCCCAGATTGCAGTTTGTCCTAACATTTTATTTACTATTCTTTTACATGTTGGCATTGCTAGGTTCTTACCAATTCTTGTAAGACTGAGAAAAATGGGATAATTGCTAGAGTTGCCCTGTAGTCAGGGAAATGGAAAACTTCATAGTTTATAGTTTTGGTATATGAATCTGTGTAGCCTTTATAAACATCTTTATAACCACGTGTGTCAAGGAAGTTGTTGACTACATCAAAAACTTAAAAACTATATTTTACTTAGAAATCTCTCAGAATTTATTCTAAAATTACAATAGGATAAATGAAGATGCCAATAATGAGGGATTGATTGGTTAAGATAGTTATGGTGTATGTCAGTATTGAAATGCTAGTCAGGCATTAAAATTGAAGTAGTAATAAGAGTATTTAATGACATGAAAGAAATGCTCACAATTAAAGCAGAAATTTTTGGCATAAGTATCAGATACTTCCAACTCTGGGATTTTTTTTTTTTTTTTTTTTTGGTACTGGGGATTGAACTCAGAGGTGTTCTATCACTAAGCTATTGTCCTAGCCCTTCTTTTTTTTATTTTGAGACAGGGTCTTGCTAAATTGCTGAGGCTGGCCTTAAATTTGTAATCCTCCTTCCTCAGCCTCCTGAGTAGCTGGGATTACAGGCATGTTCCCACTCTGCCCAGCTCAATAATCCTTTGTTTCCTTCATTATTATAACATCAGGTTTGCCTAATACATTATTTTAACAGAATTTGGGACACATTTTGACAGGTGTATAGTTAATATAATGTGGCTGATAGTTCTGAATAATGCCTGACATACTGACTTTTTCACAAAATCTATTCAATATATTTGGTATTCTAGATCTTCTCAAGTATATATGATATTCTGTCATCACTATCCAGAAGTTTATGCAATGTTAGAAATGCACTATTACAGAACTGGCACCCACATGTAGCTAATCAACACTTGAAATTTGGCTAGTGCAATTGAGGAACTGACTTTCTAATTTTTATTTGATTTTAATTAATTTAAATTGTCACATGTAGCTAGTGGCTATCATTGGACAACGACGAGTTTATTAATTTGCCAGTGAAGCATTATGAGGGAAAATTAAGATAGCAATGCTCTTATTCTCAGATCTGGGTTTTTTTTTTTTTTTTTTCCAAGGATTAACTCTATTATAATGACTTATTTCCTTCCTGCTTGCCTGCTTGGGATTGAACCCAGGGCCTCTCATATGATAGGCAAGTAGCTGGGTGTGGTGTTGCATGTCTGGAATCCCAGTGACTCTGGATGCTAAGGCAGGAAGAACACATGTTTGAGATCAGCCTCAGCAATTTAGCAAGACCCTCAGCAACTTAGAGAAACCCTCTCAAAATAAAAAAAGGACTGGTTTCCTCAGTGGTAAAGGGGCCTTGGGTTTAATTCCTAATGCCAAACAAAGCAGAACAAAAACATGATAGGCAAGTGCTCTGTAACTGAGCCTCCATCTATGACTTTTCTATCCTTGGATAACTCTGATTCTGAAATGGTTTTTCCTGGAAGCTAAAATTAGATTAAGCCATATATACCTTTTACTTTCTTTGTAGGGCACAAATAAATGATAGAGCTGAACATTCCAGGTAGCAAGAGTCCTGCACAACTTCTAGCAGTGAACCTTTTGTTACTTTTTGTTTATTACATTTTGCCTGTTGTTTTTGTCCTTAACTCATATGCAACTACTATGGTAAACATTTCCAGAAGATAGAACAGTTACATAAGTCTTAAAAACTTTTCAGTTATGGGATTTGCATGTGAATGGATGGAACTAGAGAACATCATAAGTGAAATAAGCCAGTTCCAAAAAACCAAAGGCCAAATGTTTTCTCTGATAAGAGAATGTTGATCCATGAATGGGGCGAAGGGTGGGGTGGGGTGGTAGGGAAGAATGAAGGAACTTTGGATTGTGCAGAGGGGAAGGGTGGGGCAATGGGGATTAGAAGGATGGTAGAATAAGACAGACATTATTACCCTATATACATGTATAATTGGTGTGATTCTGCACCAGGTACAGCCAGAGGAATGAGAAGTTATGCTCCATTTGTGAACAATGTGTCAAAATACATTCTATTCTCATGTATAAATAATTAGAACAAATTTAAAAAAAAGTAGAAGGGAGACCAGTAGAATAGAAGAAGGGGATCAGGAGGAGGGAGGGAGGGAGGGATGGGAAAGGGGAGGTACTGGGGAATGAAATTGATCAAATTATACTGTTTTATTGTGTGCATGTATGAATATATTATAACACCACCCCCCCCAAAAAAAAAAAAAAAAAAAAAACCTTTTCAGGGCAGAGACTTTTTACTCAAGAATAAGAAAAGTTATGATTTATTGAGTGCTTTAGTAAGTGCCAGTCATTGTGCTAGGCAGTTTTTCTTGTAGATAATCTTACTTAATTCCCTAGATGCCTTTTGTCATGTTATCATAGCCTACTTCTCTGTTGCCAATGTATGTCCCTCTTTACATCTTCTAATTTCTGCCTTTCTTTATCAGATTTCCTGTTGGTCTTTCTGATTTTCTTTTCCTCACCTCTTCTTTCTTTATGGTATTTCTGATATATGAAATTTTGTACCAGCAATGTACTTTTATAGCTACTCTGGCATTTTGATAGGCATCTTTCCTTTAGTTGGCTAATATCTTTCTTGGTAAAGTGTTAGGGAATTTTTTTGGCCAGTGTCTAGGAGTTCTTTATTTATTAACAAAGATACTTAGTTAAACAAATCCAAATATTCTAGGGTGAGTTGTTACTATACTATTATTGTTTCTGAAATTCGAATGTTTTCTTTTTGTTGTAATCAATCTCTTGCTAAATGTATATGTAATATTCCAGTTTTATCCTATATCAAGTGTCTACCTCCTAAAATGTAGTAACTTCTTATAAATAGAATATATAGAGGCAACAAGTTTTGGCTCTGATAGCAGAAATTCATTACTAACACATTTTATTTTATTTTATTTAGTGTCAGAAATTTGGAGAGTATCACAAAGATGATCCAAGTTCCTTCAGATTTTCAGAAACTTTCTCTCTTTATCCACAGGTAAGTAGATAAAATTCTTCTCTTGCGTTGCCAGTAGCATTTTGTCTTACTTTTTTTTTTTTTTTTTTTTAAATACCAGGGATTGAACCCATGGGTGCTTAATCTCTAAGCCATATCCCTAGCTTTTTTTTATTTTGAAACAGGGTCTCACTAAGTTGCTTAGGGCCTTCTGAAGTTGCTTAGGCTGGCTTTGAACTTGCAATTTTCCTACTTCAGCCTTCTGAGCTGCTAGGATTAAAGGCGTGTGTCACCATGCCCAGCTATTATTTATCTTTTATTACTCATCTCATAAGATCTATTTTTTTTGAAATATTTTTTTAGTTGTCAATGGACCTTTATTGATACATGGTGCTGAGAATGGAACCCAGTGCCTCACACATACTAGGCAAGTGATCTGCCACTGAGCTACAACCCCAGCCCCATAGGACCTATTTTTATTGAGTTATTCTTTTGATTAGGTAACTTTTGGGATAGCTAAGTAATTAATACTATGCTGTGAGTATCGAATGAAAAGTCTATAGTGTTTTTATATTTTGCTCTTACAAATAGTCATTTATTTGTGGAATACAGATTTATAATGAAACCCTACTGTTACTTCAGTTGGGTGTAAGTGATTAGCTTTCCATCTGATATAACAGGTTCTAATTGCAGTGATACCACAAAGACTTTTTTTTTTTTCTTTTTGTGTTGCTTGGGGTTGAACCCAGGGCCTTGTGCGTGCAAGGCAAACACTCTACCAACTGAGCTATATCCCCACCCCCACCCCCCCCAAGAACTTTTTGTGAGGTAATTTTACCAATTACTTAGACTTACAGCATGTTATCATCACCTCAGAACAGTTTTGTGGGCTATACCAGGTAAAGAAACTAACTTGATTTACCTTATGAACCTTTTCCACTGGGCATAGTGGAATCTGTCCCCTTATCTATAAACTCTATAGATATTATAGTTGTTTATATAATAAATAACAGAGAGAACATTTATTCAACTGAGTACTATAATGATGATGACCTGGATCCCACTTGAAGGAGTCTCAGTCTGAAGGGTAAAATTGGGGATGTACACCCAAACAACACAGAAGAAAAAGTGAGAAATGCTATGAAAGGCATATAGAATTTAAAGAAAACCTAAAGAAACTCTTTCAAATGAATGGTTTGATACATTTTTATAGAGGGTGACATTTCAGCTCAACTTAGAGGGATGATAGATATTGAGATACAGAAATTCAAGTTTTTGCCCTTAAAAACTTTGTGTAAAAGCTAGATCCTGGGGCTGGGGTTGTGGCTCAGTGGTAGAGTGCTTGCCTCACATATGTGAGGTACTGGATTCAATCCTCAGCACCACATAAAAATAACAGAGCAACAATCCATTGCTATGCCTAATTGTGTTAATAATGTTCTAGTCAAAATAAAACTAATTAAAAAGAAAAAAAAAAGCTAGATCCTTTGTTGATTTGTGATCCAGAAACCCCATTTTTTTTTTTTTTAAATAAAGGGAGACTTTTCTAAACTAATGAGGTTTTAGAGAATTAAGGAAAAAAACAGGATCTATTTGTCTTAAGGCATGCAAAGTCCTTTCTGAGGCCTTATCTTTGTGATTGAAAAAAAAAAGCAAAATGAATGTGGGTATTAGCATACTATATGTTAGACTGAGTTTTTCAGTTTCCTTTCTTCCTCTTTTGTCCTTACTCTAAGACTTCTCTTTGGAATTTTAGATCCCACCAATCTCCTTTTTTCCCTTCTGCTGGAAGTAGGAAGCAGAAAACTCAGAAATATTTTTTCCTTAGGTTTTTCAAAACCTGAGGATCTTATATAAAGGTGCCAGAGGCACATGCATAGGCACACTCTGGGAATCCAGTGACTTAGTAGACTCAGGCAGAGGGATTTAGTGAGATCTTGTCTCAAAGTAAAAATTCAAAGGAAGTAGGATGTAGCTCAGTTAAGTGCCCCTGGGTTCAAACCCCGGTACCAAGAATAAATAAATAAATAAATAAAAAAGATAGATAGATAAAAGTGGCATACATTAAATTCAAGGGAAGTCTTTATCCCCAAAATATTTACCTAAGAATTTAGTAATTAGACATTCTTGTAAGTAAATAGGAATGATTCAAATGATAAGGGGTGAGAGAACCTCTCTATTGTATTATGGATCACTGAAAAAGATGATATATCATGAGCTTTGTAATGTTTTGAACAACCAATAAAAAAAGAAAGAAAGGAAAAGGAAGGAGAATTTCACTGAGTGCTATGTGTTGGGAGAGAACTGTGAAGTAAGTTCCAAGCAGGAGGAACATGCAGGCACTTAGGACCTCAGGACTGAAAGAATTTAAGAGACATGATGAAAGACAAGTGGGAGTACTTTGGGGCTGATCCTGCTGATTTTAGGAAAGATCTAGTAGAGATAGCTGTTCTTTATTTAGGCCTGCCTCTCTCCTTTTTTAAAAAAATCTGTTTTATTTGAGGAGGAGGAAGTAAAAGAAGAAAGAAGCTGTAAAACAAAGTTTGGAGGATGTTTCCTAGGCATGGGGAAGACCTAAATATTAGATAACACTATGGGTATAGATAAAGTTTTTTTCTCTTTTTGAAACTAATGCAGACTCTTCCTAGCCCAAATTTTTAGATGCATGTCAAAAATAAAAAGTATTTTAATCTACTTTTGTTTTTTTTGAGAGCCTTTTGATGTAGTAATGAAAAAACCCAGAGTTGTGGTCAGAGGGATGAGGGATAAAAACAGAGAATGCTGGGACTAGGGTTGTGGCTCAATGGTAGAACACTTGCCTAGCATGTGTGAGGCACTGTATTCGATTCTTAGCACTGCATATAAATAAATAAAATAACATCCATTGACAGCTAAAAATATGTATATATATATTAAAAAAACAAAAAAATAACAACAGAGAAGCTGATAAAACACTACCTGGCATCAGCTTCAGAAGAATAGATTTGAACAAGAAGTTTTTTTCCTACTTTTATATTTTGGAGTTACCTCTCATTTAATTTTTTTTCTTTTCATAGAATTATATTTTCAAGCAGCTGATAAATAGCATGAATTTCTGAGGAATATTGTTTAGAATGTTCTCAACATAAATTGTTTATTATATTGTTTATAGTTGTAAACAAATGCTTTTCTTGATTGTAAACTGCTGTCCTGATATTAAAATCAGTAACAATATCTCATATTTTATTTTACAGTTTATGTTTCATTTAAGACGATCTCCTTTCTTGCAAGTTTTTAACAATAGTCCCGATGAAAGTTCGTATTATCGTCATCATTTTATGCGTCAAGATCTGACCCAGTCTCTAATCATGATTCAGCCTATTCTGTATGCATATTCTTTTAGTGGACCACCAGAGGTAGGAGGAACACACACACAAATGTTCATTGGTCTTACTACTGTGATGTTTGGCATTAAAATAGAACAGTTAATTTAAAAGTATATATATAATTATTATATACAAGAATTGAATCACTTATTCACTTAAAAATATTTATGAGAGCTTTTTTTATACTAGATATCTTGGTAAGTATAGTGAGAGATCATTAAAAATAATATAAAAATATTGTAGAAGAGACTTTTAGATGATTTTGTCTGACCATTTGGTTGATCAAATCCTGTAACACCTATGATTATTCTTTTTTTTGGTACCAGGAATTGAACCCATGGGTGTTTAACTACTGAGCCACATCTCCAACCTGTATTGTGTTTTATTTTGAGAAAGGGTCTTGCTAAGTTGCTTAGGGCCATGCTAAGTTGCTGAGGCTAGCTTTGAACTTGTGATCCTCCTTCCTCAGCCTCCCGAGCTGCTGGGATTTAGGTGTGTGTAACCATTCCTGGCCTATGATTATACTTCATATCTTTAACAATGTTCAGATGTGATTGTGATTCTGTAGTACTCAGCTGATTTCAAAATTAGTGTCAGATAGTTACAGTATTCTGTCTAAACATAGTCTCATTTTCCTTTGGTCCTTTGAGAACATAAGATACAGTTGCTATATTTAAGACATACTTAGAAGAATGATGGCTTAACTTCCTTATCAAACTGTTCCATTTACTTTAACCTGTTATCAGTGAACAGTTTTTCTGTTCTATATTCTGAATTGTCTGTTTTACCACTTATAAAAATTTGTAATGACTGTATTTGAAAGTAATACTTGAAGAAGGATCAGTATATAGAGAATATTTGTGATTTCTATTTGTTAGTGATCCTTCATGATACCTCATGTCTTATAAAATAGTAGGAAATGTTTTATTTTGTTAGTGTAATTTTTAAATAATTTGTCAAATAGTTTCTACTAGGAAAATACATTTTTAAAATACGTTGGTTTGGCTATGTATTTTAATTTTGTAACTCTTTGAATCAAAAAAATAAGTTTTATAAGTAACTTCTTATTTCAGAGTAATGTATATAAACTGTAGACACTGGGAAAAATGTAGAATAGTGTCTAGAAGAAAATTGAATCCCACCATCCCTAGTCCCTGCTCCTATCAAATTCCAACCATTTCATTTAATACATTAATCCCATTAGCCTCATTTTCCTAAGGCTTTGCTTTTGAAATTATTTCTTTCTCTCCTGCATCACCACTTTTGTGTCCATCTGTATCATTCTCATTAACCTAGAAACTTTAACAGCAGTCAGGTTGAAAAAGAAAACTATCAAAATCCTCATCCTTTCCTTACATTTTCTTTAATTATCATCAATTTCTCTGCTCACAATTAAATTCAAAAAAGTTATTTATTGTCTACACTTTCTCACTTGACATTCATCACATGTCATACATTTCCCACTTTATAATATACGGGTTGAACATCTGTTTTTGTCCCTAACATTATATTAAAATGGCTCTTATCAAGACCACCATTATTCCACAACTTGTTTCAACAAGCTATTCACAGTATTTGCTAATAAGGACTCTCTTCTCAAAAACCTTATGCTTTAGTCTTTTCTGACTCCTACTGTTCTCACCTGGTATTCCCCTACTCATGAAGGTCCCTTTAAGACTTGTAAATATTGGCATGCTTATAGGCTCAATCTTTTGTGTTCCTTATCTTCTCCCCTCTCTAGGTGATGCATTCTAATCCCATGGTTTTAATTACCATCTTTGGGCATATGATACCCAAATTTATATCATCAGTTTGGTCCACTCCTTTTTATTCATATATGGAAATTTGCTCTATCCCAAGCCTTTCTCATTTCATTTATTGCTGCCACTATTAAGCTTAAGAGTTATCCTTGATTTCTTCTTGACTCTATTTTTTGTTACCTCAGTTTGTAAAGATATCTTAGAAAATTAAATTAAAATACACTGCAAGAATTTTTTTTTAATACTAAGAGATTTTAAGTAATAAAAATTTCAGAATCAAAAACTATTCTGGAGCTGAGTATAGTGCTACATGCCTGTAATACCAGCAACTTGGGATGCTGAGGCAGGAGAATAGCAAGTTCGAGGCCAACTTGGGCAACTTAGTGAGACCCTTCCTCAAAATAAAAAATTTTAAGCAGGGCTGGAGGTGTAGATCAGTGGTAGAATGCTCCTGGATTAAACCACCAGTTCCACAATTAAAAAGAAAATCCTGGAAAGATCCATTTTGTATCTTTAAGTAGTTAATTTTTTTGTAACTCTGATTGTTTTCTCCATGTTAGCCGGTTCTTCTTGATAGCAGCAGCATTCTTGCAGATCGTATTCTTCTCATGGACACATTCTTCCAGATTTTGATTTATCATGGTGAGGTAAGATCCTGTAGCCATTTAAGGCTATGCATGTAAAGTCTTTTTTACTCAAGGAAGGTTTTTAACTCCTGTATTAATATAGCTAGTGTTCATCTCTGATAATAAACTTTGATTTCCCTGTTTATAAAATACAGGTTGAGCATGCCTAATCCAAAACTCCAAATCTGAAATACTCCAAAATCTGATACTTTGCACACTGACATGAGTCAAGTAGAAAATTCCACTATGAAACTTTGTGTCATGCTCAAAGTTATTAAAAATATTATGGAAAAACTACCTTCAGATTGTATCTGTAATAACTATATAATACATAATGAATTTTTGTTTAGATTGGGCTTCCATCCCCAAGATATTTCATTATGTGTATGCATTTAAATGTATTTAAAAATCTGAAAAAAAATCTGAAGTCCATAACACTTCTGGTTCCAAGGATCTCAAATAAGGAATGCTCAACCTGTGTGTATATAATGTGATTCTTCTTAATTTAGGTTTTTAGGTTTCAATCACAATTGACCCTCCTCTGTTTTTTTGTTGTTCTCATTTGTCTATACATGTTTGTACAAATAGATTTTATACAAATCAAGTGCTGTGAATGTAAAAACATTGACATGTGCATAGATATATGAGATTTTTGGGTTGTACCTTGAAGAGAGGATAAAAGCCAGCCTTTGTCAGGAGACAAATTTTTTTTTTTTCATTATTTCATGTGATCATTATAAGTTATTTTAAAAAGTGTCTCACATGATCTTGAAAAGTTCATTTAAGGCATAAATGAATTAAAATTTATAACTTAATTGGAATGGTAAATGATTGAAAAGAGTAGAATATTTGAGAAACCATTAAGCTTTAACTCAGGTATTTAGCAGAACTCTATTCTTACTGAATTTATCCAGCCAATATTTAAGTACATCCACTGTATAAAAAAGTAGCATACTCTGGATGTTTAGAAGAGATCGATTTTTCACAGACCTGCGCTCAAGCTTATAGTCTAGTATTTTAGTAACTTATACAGATTTATCTTTAAATTTTCTTTAATTGTAAATTATTTTAGATTTGCATTGGAATAGTAAAGATGTTACTAAAAATATCCTTTTAAGTAATACTCTAGAACTTTAAAAATTTTATTCATTATTATTATTTGATTATTTTTAATTGATTCCACTCACATCTCATAAACTTTTATTTTGTTTTTCTTTTAAAGGAGAAGAAATCTCCTAATTTTTTGTTTACCTAAGAATATTTTATCTACTGAAATTAGTATTTTTAACTTTAAAAAATTGAGATAAATGGAATACTTTTCTGTCACTTTCTGAATATTATTTCCTTTGAAAAAAAATCATAAGATTTTTAGATGGGCAAGAAATTTAAAGTAATTCCTTCAATTGTTTTAAAACTAGACTATAGCACAGTGGCGGAAGTCAGGATACCAAGACATGCCAGAATACGAAAATTTCCGTCACCTTCTGCAAGCCCCAGTAGATGATGCACAGGAGATCCTTCACTCCAGATTTCCAATGCCAAGATATATTGACACTGAACATGGGGGCAGCCAGGTAAGTAGTGTAATTTTTTTGTGTGGTTGTTGATAGGTTTGCAATGAGGTATACTTACTTGTTTTATGACTTCAGTTTGAATAGATTGCTTTACAAGACAGAAAGGGGAGAAGACAGGAATGCTTTTGCAGTAACTTTGAGAGCAAAGCATTAAGATGATTGACCAGTTGCCTAAAGCTACCAGTTTTCTCCATCTTCTGTTTCCAGTTCAGCTCTCATAACAAAGTTAGGATGGCATTGCAGTGGTTATGTCAGCTTTAGTTGAGCTGACATATGTGAACAATATATGAACAGCTGGGGAAATAATTTAGTGTACCTTTCTAAAAACTGTAATTTTACTGATAAAGTCTATGAATATGAAGTTTGTGTTAACTTACTTTTTCATTTTTCTCATTCTGTCATTCCAGTTTCTAGAAAATAAATTGTCAATTTAAAGGAAAGTTTTGTGGTATTAAAAGAAACTGTGGTTTTTTGAACTGTGAGGATTAAATAAAATATATATGCATATGCCTGTCTCATTTGATCCCTTCAGAAGGCTAGATTAGATGCCTTAGCATACCTACATTTATAAAACAGTTCTTATTTCTTTCTTGTGATTCTGTTTTGAGTTATAATAAATTGCTGGGCATGGTGGTGCATGGTGCTGATAATTCCAGCTTCAGGGAGGTTGAGGCAGGTGATTCCATGAGACAAGTTCAAGGCCAACTGTGGCAACTTAAATCCTATTTCAAAATAAAATAAAAAGGACTGAGAATGTATCCCAATGGTAAAGCACTCTGAATTCAATCCCCATTACTAAAGAAAAGAAGAGTTATGATAAATTAATTTTAAGTTATTATAAGTTTGTTTCATTACTCCTTAAAGGCAGGGATTATGCTTTGTTTATCGCTGTAACCCCAGCATGTAGCAAGTATTACAAAAAAGGTAGCAGATATCAGTAACAATTATTATCAGAGATGATAACAATTATTGTTAGTGTTTTACTGAATTTATAGTAGGAATTATCAGGTATTGAGAATTTGCAAAGCAATTTACACTCCTTATAAGATCTTCATAAGAATTCTGTTGTAATATCCATTTTTATAGGAGACTTTGGTTACTTGTGGTCAAGGAAATGGTAAATGGAGGATCTGGGGTTTGAATTCTGGAGTTCTGGGCCAGTTTAAGGGCCAATGCTCTTGACTGTAATATGTGAATACTTAAAGAATAGAAAGAGATTTTTGAAATTTAAAAGATATGACTGCCCATGTTCTAGTCTCATTGATATCTCACTATGCATATTACTACTTTCCTCTTCTGTTCTGATTTTTTTCATGATGTAAACCATAGTGGGAAGATGGGTAAAACGTTGGGTAAGTTGTCTCATAGAATCACCTGTGATTTAAAAAAGTTTGAAAATCATTTTTTAAAGAATACAAGATTTTCTTGTTTTTAATTTGTATTATTATTTGGGATTTTGAATTTCCGAAACTGTTACAGAGCAAGCATTTGGTGATTTTATACTAACCTTATCATAAATGTTGTACACACAATTTTTATATGCTGAGTTTTAGACACAACAATTTGTTATAGAGATTATAAATGTATGATTTAGAGAAGTGGATATATTTATTATTTATATATAACATAGTAGCCTACACATTTTAAAATTTAGTTAATCTTTTTAAATGTTACATTTTAATAAAGTTAATTTTACCAACATATTAAATAAAATTGGCTTTAGATGGCATAATGTATTTATTCAGCTTATATTTACTTAAGCTATTTCTGATGGATAATATTATTCTTTGTTTTTAAGGCTCGTTTCCTGCTTTCAAAAGTCAACCCTTCACAGACTCATAATAATATGTATGCCTGGGGGCAGGTAAGTATAAATGGCAGTCTTGGAAATTATTTCTTTATGTAGTCATAGTTTGTTATTTTAGTTTGATGAAAGCTTCATTTTTTTCCTCTGTGTATTTAGTGATGATTTCTGTTGAAAAAGTAATAAAAAACTAGAATTAGTATTTGATGACACAATAAAAAAATAAATAAATGATCCTATCTAATAGACAGAATCCTTTCATATTTCAATTCAATATCACACCAACAAGCCAAAAAGCAATAAAGTACGAAAGCTAGGAAGTAATAATTGAAGCTTAATGTGAAGCCATGAACCACAAAAAGCCACCCTAAGCCAGGAGAGGCCAGGGATTATACTTGAGTAGGAGAGTCAGGAAGCCTAGGAACTATTCTTGACATATTTTAACTTTGTAGAAGTCTATCTCTTGACATAATATGTCAGTATTTATTCAGTGTCCAATAAGGGCAGGACTCTGTATTGGTACTTCAGGGTATGTGATTGCTATCTCTGTCTGCCTTAAAAGAGTTTTTGTAGTCAGGTATTAGAGATAAGACACATGCCTCATTAAAGTACAGGCAGAATATGGTAAATGTGCCTTTAGAAAAATATAAAGTAATACAATGGGTAGAAGAGGAAGAGGAGAAGAAGTCATGTGGTGGCAGCAGGAAAGGGTGGGTGATCAGAAAACAGTTCAGGGAAAAGGGATGTTTAATTTAGAGAATAATTATAATTTCAATATGTGGAAACTATGAGGAAGGGAATTCTATTTAAAGATAGTATGGACTAAAATAATAGAGTATGTGTAGAGATGAATAGTAGAACACAAAATTGGAAATGTATTGTGTGACCAAATTGTAGAGGATCTTGAATGCCAGGTTGAAGACCTTGTTTGGTAAGCAGTAGAAAGTTGTTGAAGTTTTTGGACAAAGGGGCAAATTTGAGTCCTATTGTGGTTGAAACTTAAAAAATGGGAGCAGTCTGTCAGTTGAAACTGTATTTATTGAAATAATTCAAGTGATGGGGCATAAAGATGACATTTCAAAGATGGACTCAATGGAACTCGATTGGAAATTGTAGGAAAGTAGCTATACACAAAAATCTAAATTCTGATTGGATCTTGAGCTAGGGCGATAACAATTATAAGGAATATAATTGGGAGGATTTTTGATATTGGAATATAGACTATATCAGATAATTAGACAATATTATTAATTTTTTTGAGTATGATAATAGTGTTGTGGTATATAGGAGTTTGTTGATGATCTTGGGAGATACATGCTGACTTATTAAGGAGTCAAACGTCATGATGTCTTCAACTTGCAGAAATGAGTCAACAAAAAGAAGTAAAAAGAAAAGGAAAAATGTCTAAAATATATAGAAACAAAGCAAATGTGGCAAAATGCTAATCAGTGAAATTAGGTATACTATATACATCCTTCTCAACTTTTCTGTAGGTTTGAATTTTTAAAATATAAGAAATTAAGGGAAAACAAGGGGTTTTGAGCCTAGGTATCTAGGAAAACGTGTACTAGTAAGTGGGAGTTGGATGGAGAGAAAATGTTTGATTCTAGACACTGAGTTTGAGATGTCATCCAGATGACCATATTGGGTAAGTTGTTGGAAATTTTGATTTGTGGCTAGGCAAGGATATGAAGGCTGATTCTGGACAGGTGATACTTAAAGTCATTATAGTAAATGCTTATCTGAGAGTAGAAAATGAGACAAAGCACAATGAGACAAAACCTGGAGCAAGTATATGTGATAGGAGTATTTATAAATAATCAGAGGTAGAAGGAGATTGAAAAGAATCCTTTGTCATAAAGGGAAGAACTTTAAGGAAGAAGAAGAGGGTAATGTAATGGGCACTGAAATGCTACAGGCAATTGAAGGAAAATACAAGGGTTTGATAAGGAAGTCATTTGTAGCCTTCAGTAGACAGTTTTAATATAGTGTTTGGATAGAAAAGAAATCATAAGGAAAATAGATTACAAAACAGATTAGAGTGGGTGGTAAAAAGGTAGAAATTATAAGTATAAATGATCCTTTCATATATTTAGCCTGAGGGTAAATGGAAGGATTATTGTTATTAGTGTAAGAACACAGAATTTATTTGTAGATGAAGGTGACAATCTGGGGATGAAAAAAAAAAAGACAGATTTAAGATATAATCACAAGCACTATAGGCTGGTTAAGCATTGGTAAGGAGGCAGGACATTTATTTTTGCCAAAGAAAAAGGTGAGAGGAAGGGTGAAGATAGATTTTTGAAGTGGAGAGAAAATTCACATAACTTCCTGTTTCTTTTCAGATTATTTGCTAAAGTGAGACAGATGGGGTTAAGGACTAGAAAAAAGGAAAGATTAAAAACAATTGTGAAGAATAGAAGACAACAGGATAAAAAAGGTCTTTTACAGCAGTGGCGAGGGCCCATTTTATTTACTAATAATTTCTAACAAGCTCCCATCATGTTCTTTAACCATACTTTGTAGTTTAGGCAGTGTATTAAAGATGAAAGATTTTGGGTGTTTGAGGATGAAGAAGAGAAAAGGAGGTAGAATTTTTAGAGCAATGTTAATTGAGTAACAATAGGGTCCCATCTGGGTAGAAGACAAATGATGCCATAATTGGGTTAGGGCCCTTTGAGTATAGAGTTGTCTCAAAAATTTTTCCTTGATTTGTCTACGTTCACTGTTTCTTTTGGTGATTGCTTGCACTCTTACAGTGGAAGCAATCATTTGTCTCATTTTCTACTCTCAGCTTTTACGTGAAGGCTTACTTGCCAATTTCCATCTTTTGTTTAGCTTCACACTGAGCTGTAGACTTTAATTTTTTGAACTGCCTACTTGAATTTCCTGTAGATATTTCACAAGCAGAATGTCCCAACTTTACCTTTCTTTTTAAACTATCTTGTTCTTCCTGATTTCCTGTTTTTAACAGAAGGCCTCACTATTCCCTGAATTCCCAAGGCTTCAAACTTTAGTCATTTATCCTTTCTGCCCCTAATCACTAGGATTATAAGTGTGTGCCACCTGGCCTGGCTTTGCCCTATTTCTTCTATCCATTTTCAATCTCCATATCATTATCCAAAGTCAGGTAGTGGTTACTTTTCACATGGACTGTTGGAATTCCCTACTAACTGGTTTTAGTGCTTCAGCTTTTTTCCTCCATTTTGTCAGTGGCCAGTTAGTCTCCTTAATGTAGTAGTTCTGAACATTAGCTCTAAAATTCTCAATAATTCCATATTAAATTACATAAGAACCCTTTGTATTGTCACTGAGAGCCTTTCTGGTATTACCCACATTATCTTTTTCCACTGTTAGCCACCACCACTGAGGTCTGTTAGCCAGACTTCTACTTTTTTTTTTTTTTTTGGCAGTACTGGGGATTATACTCAGTGGTGTTTTACAAGCTACATCCCCAGCACTTTTAATTTTTTATTTAGAGAACAGGGTCTTACTAACTTGCCAAGGCTGGCTTGAATTTGTAATCCTCCTGCCTTAGTTCTGAGTTGTATTATAGGCGTGCCAGCACTATGCCTGAATTTTGACTCTACTTTGAATACAATGAACATGTTCTTATCTCTTTGTGATTTTTGTCCTCATCACCATTTAGACACATCACATTCATTCCTCCAAGCTCAGTTCATAGTTCACTCCATGAAACCTTTTATATGATTGTATAACTGGATTTGTGTAATATCCTTGCCCCATCATCCCTTTTTCCCATTTGTTTCCTATTGCACTTATTTCAAAACATGGTAGAGTATAAATTACTCAAGGGCAACAATTCTGTTATTTTCATTTTTAACTTCCTCTGGTACCTTAAACATAGTACATATTGAATATGATAGATTTGTACAGAAGAGTAGAGATGGGAGTGTGGGAGATCTGAGGAGATGGTTAGCAGTTAATGAGATTTTGTAGTATAGATGAATAAGTTAAATTTAAGGTCTAAAGGTCTTGAAATTTGGGGGAGATTTGTATAACAGGCGAAGGACCATAATCTTGGAAGTATGGAAAGGGTCGGATCACATATGAAAAAAAAAATTTATGCCCAAATAATGCATATACGTATATAACCTCAGTATCACTTCACTCTGCTTCTTTGCTGGGGGAACAAAAAGCCAGATGTAATAATATGGTATAGAAATTTGGAGTACACAGTATGCCACGAATCAGCTTTTCCATTATACTTAACTTTGGCAACTGAGTTTTGGTTTTAGTTCTGAGTTTCATAAGGGGAATTCAGATATAGTCCAAAGAAGAAAATTCCAAGAGGACGGAAAAGTAGCACCAATAAATAAAGTCCAAGGAAATAACAGTTGATCAGTATGGAGAAAGAGAGGTTAAGGAAACTTTAAAACAGTATTTGTGAGGGTTCGCACATCTAATGTCCACAAGAGCCAGGTGAGTAACAAAGTGGCTGGATGTAAAAAAAAAAAAAAAAAAACAAAACCCTGATGCTCAGTGTTAAGAAGCAATACTTAGGAGTGGGGTGGTCTATGGCAAACTAAGGTTTGTGGAAAGAATACACATTTTTTCTTTAAAGGAGGTAGCTGCTTTCTCCCATCCTTATTATCATTCACATAATTCAGTTAAAAAAAAAAAGTGGGAGTCTACACTTTGCAGACCAAATAAAATATACTCTATATAGCTGGATTTTTCATACAAAAGTATGGTTTAGTCCATGGAACTAAATAATTCATGAAAATGATGACTTCTCATTTCTATTTTTTTCTGAGTTAAATTACAACATGGAGATATACTTTTGGTAGACTTTTTTTTTTTGTACTAGAGATTGAACCTAGGGGTTCTTAACCACTGAGCTACATCCCCAGCCCTTTTTATTTTTTCTCTTGAGCCAGGGTCTTGCCAAGTTGCTTAGGGCCTCGTGAAGTTGCTGAGGCTGGCTTTGAATTCATGATCCCTAAGTGAAATCCAGAGTTGCTGGGATTACATGCATGCGCTGTTTTGGTAAACTCTTAATAAAGGAAAGAACTTGTCCAATTAAACATGGAAAAGCATCATTCTGAAATCGTAATGAGAATGTAGATTTTGCCAGTTGCCCAAGTTTTCTTTGTCTGCAATTTCTTGTCTACAGAGTTTTAATAATAGCTCTTGCTTGCTGTACTCTGTAAATATTAGCTATTAGTTTTCAGTGTTAATCATTGGGAAAAAGTCTTTCCCTAAAGATATTTAACATAGGAAAGAAAGCCTAATTTCAACTTTGAAGTTTAATTAATGCTATCTGAAAGTAGGGCATTTAGAAGCATAAACAAGAGCCTTCACGTCTTCCTTGACCTATAATTTTTATAAGAGAAATTGTTAGTATTTTAATAATCATAAGTTGAGCAGTAGTATGTTTTAGTCACAGTGCTTTAGGTTTTCATCTCCTTTACCCCGTTTGAATTATGAAAAACTTTTCAGAAGAGGAAATTGAAATATCATAGTTTTCTTTTTGTCAGAAATCGAGAACCTAGTGATAAGTATTATATGTGAATGTCCTGAAGAGGGCACCACTGCAATACTGCTTTCTGTGGCATTCGGGACCTCTATTGGTATAATGCTTCATATGCTAAATGTTGTAAAGCTTGGATCTTTTTGTAATTTTAAAGAGGAAAAAAGACCCATTTGAAAAATGAGCTAACTACTGATTTTTGATATAATTTGAATTTAGCCTTAGTTTTTATAATTTCAAATAGGATCTCTGCAGTGTATAAATTAGGCAATCTGTATCTTTTATCTTGAATGGAAGAAATAGATCTAGAATTGGGTGAATTGAGGTGAAAAACATTTAAAAAAAAATCATAGGAAGAGAACAAGCAAGAGCCACCAGGTGATTATTAGTTTGGGTCACATTTTAGGGGCTTCTGATAACTCTGAATGTAGAAGGAAAAATGTTTTTGTGGATACGAAGTAACAGCTTTTTCAAATGAAGTAATGGTGAAAATAGCTAAAACACTTTTGTATATTGTATGGCACAGATTTTTCTGTTTGCTTTATACTACTTCACTCATTGAATCTTTTCAAGAGCTGCTCGAGATAGACCCTGTTATTCTTATTTGATAAATGTGGAAACTAAGACAGGTCAAATCACTTCCTCAAAGTCACATGAATACTAAGTGGCAGAACCAGAATTTGAGCTCAGGCATCCTGGCTCCAAGTTCTTTGCCCATAAGCTCAGCACTTTAATCCCTCCCTTCATTGCCAAGTTTTTCAAGTTCTTATAAATTAACATGACTTATTCAGAAGAGGTAATAACATGTCTGCGGCTTTGCCAGGCTAGACCCACAGGAGCTATAAATTCATATCTAACATTTGCCACTATCTTGCTGATCTCCTCTGAAATTACTTTGTGTTAGACTCTTTCCATTTATTAATAAATGGAATTTGAGTATGAGAAGAATATTTCTAAAAATTCAGATATAAAATCCACAAATACTTTCTCTTACAGTAAAATTTCATTGTTAATGGATTAGGTTTTCAAGGTCATTTTGTCAGTACAGTTTTTGTTAAAATAGATATTAAGAATTTTGGGGGCTGGGGTTGTGGCTCAGTGGCAGAGCGCTTGCCTTGCACGTGTGAGGCACTGAGTTCGATCCTCAGCACCACATAAAAATAAACAAATACCAAAAATAAATAAAGAAAGAAACAAATAAATAAATAAAAGAATTTTGGTAATTCTGGTTAATTTCTTGAAACTTACAGAAATCAATTCAATGACTTGAAAACTTAGTAAGCATAGTTTATTTTAAAAATGATGCCGTGAATTTGTTTCCTTCTAACTAGTGTTTCTGTTAAAATGCCAGGGAGAGGGGTTCTGGAGGTCAGGCTGTTTTAAAGCCCTAATCCTCTAATCACCTCTCAGTCCTCTTGATAACCAGTCTCCATCCTGAGACCTCTCATTTTCTAGCATAAACTCAGATGTGATGGGAATAGCCCATCACAAAGACAATTAGGAAATTTTGAGGACTTAGATAAGAATTTCCCTCTCAGAAACCAGGAGCATAGGCATTCTTCTGCTTAAAATGATTCCCTTGTCTATTTTAAACATTTTCTTATACAGTCCAAGGTATCACCCTGTGTTTTAATTATAGCGAATACTTCTCTTTTCCTCTAGGAGTCTGGAGCACCCATCCTCACAGATGATGTTAGTTTACAAGTGTTTATGGATCACTTGAAGAAACTTGCTGTGTCAAGTGCTGCTTGACATATGAAACATGTTAAAGACACTTAAGAAGATGAAATATTTCAGTTTCATTTTTTTCCCTTTTTCAGTTTGTCTGTGGAAACCAACAGATCTCTCTAAACTTTTTTTTTGTATCAGTATGGTTTGAGAAAACATAAAAATGTTCACGTTTGTAGATAAAGCTGGAATATAATGAGAGCATTGAGAACAAATTTGTTTTGCTTGCCACAGTATTATAACTGGTTTTAGAATTTCAAAGTCTTTATAACTTAATTATGTTTAAGAGTAAAAATAGAGTCTGCCTTGTACAACAGATATAACTTATTTGTATATTGCAGACAAATCCAAAGTGGCACTGAATATCCTCACTGACCTTTTAAAAACTTATTTAATTTTAGCCAGAAAGGAACAAATCAATAGTTATGATAAATGTGAACATTTTTTCTTATTTGTTGAATTTTTTTTTTAGTGATTTTCAGCACTTACGCATACACTTTTTCCTGTAGTTTTTCTGGAAAGGCAGATTTATTTAGAAATTATCTGACTTTATAATGGCAATTTTCATGAAGATAATTTAATGTTTTTGATTATTTGGAAAAATTATTTAGAGATGAAAAATTTTGGTGGGGGTAACATTCCCACAAATGACAATAAATGTGAAATTCCTACAAAGTACCTAACTTATGTGACTAACCACAATAATTTCTTTTTAAAAAGGATACAGAAAATAAAGCATTTGGTTAGAGTACATAAAGAAAGCCTTTGCAGTAAAATGACTATTGTAACTACTAAACCAAATTTGGTTTTCACTACTCATTTTGTTGTTTTCCCTTCTTTTTCTGTGGTAAATTTTACATTATATCCTTCAGTATTTTAACACTATTTTGGGAGTTTACATTTCTTATTTCTGCTTCCTTTGTGTGAACTTTATTAAGTTGTGGCTCTTATTGAAACAGTATTATATAATGTTTAATTATGTCACGTGATGATACTTAGTTCTGTTTTGATTTATTCATCAGTAACGTTCGCTTTTACCTTTTAAAGTTTACTTATAGCAGATGTTTACATTGCTAAAGCAGATATGTTTTGACAATGAAATTTACATATCAAGTACTGCAAATGAAAGGTGGTGCGCTGATATATGCTTAGAAAGACAGTTCTGATGATTGTTACTTGCATGAACACAATCATATGATGGTAAAACAGAAAACTTATAATTGTTATATTCAGTTTGCTTAAGTAAGTTCCATTTTATTTGAATTGAACTGTGCTAGACCAAAATGCCAATAAAATATACTTTTCTCTGTGTTTCTGGTTATCTTGAAATCTAGTAAAGCCTAAGAAGCCTGTTGTAACATTAGAACACTTAAAAGATATTTTGACTTACACTTAGTAATTGTGTGTATTTATGGGGTACAGTGTGATAATTTGATACATGAATATAATATGTAATAATCAAATTAAGGTAATTAGCATTTTCATCCCCTTAAAATTTATGATTTGTGTTGGGACACTTTGAACTCTCTTTTAGTTCTTAATAAAATATATAGTAAATGGTTGTAAACTACAGGCACTCAACTGTGCTGTGGAACACTGGAATGTGTTCTTCCTATTTAACTGCATTTTGATGACTATTATCCAATCTCCCTCCATCCCCTCTTCCTAACTTCCTAACTACTAGTGACTACTCTTTAGGTTTCCACATGTGAGTAAGAATGTGTGGTATTTGTCCATCTTGCCTGCTTTATTTTGCTTAAAATGTCCTCCAGTTTCATCCATGTTGCTATAAATGATAGGACTTC
The DNA here is from genome assembly GCF_047511675.1 of Marmota flaviventris. NCBI lineage: Eukaryota > Metazoa > Chordata > Mammalia > Rodentia > Sciuridae > Marmota > Marmota flaviventris. The sequence goes on along the minus strand of NC_092499.1, from coordinate 50,926,800 downwards.
ATTATTTTTTAAGGACTCAATAATATTTCTCTATACACACACAAAACAAAATGAGAGCATTTAAAATCTTCTGCTAGTAGAGTAAAATATTACTCATTTCAAAAATAACTTTGTTGATATATTTCACATATCATACAATTAACTCATTTGAATTATACAATTCAGTAATTTTAAATAGTTTCATGGAATTCTATAACCATTAACACAATCAATTTTAGAGCATTTTCATCATGCCAAAAATAGTTATTCATTCTTTATGTAAGACAAGTATGCTTCAGTGTTTTTTTAGACTGAGGAAAGATGTTGTAATAAAAACAGCTGCTTTTTTGCTTGTACCTTCAACTTCTGTTCGTTAAGAATGCTCTTGTATTTTGTCTTAGTGAAAAGATGGTATTTTAGCCCTAAGTGGTTCTTAATGTCTAAATCAAGTACAGGTTAAATGCTAAAGTGCCTCTGTATTTAAGGATAAATGATGAACAGATATATCATCATACCCATTTAGCTTGCTATTTAAAAGAAATCATTTTTGTGTATATTTAAGCTATTAGTAAATTACTAGATATTCAAATGGATGGTTGAAAAAATGTTTAATCCTTTGTTTTTGTTTGGTCTGTTTTAACAAAGTACAGTAGACTATATATAATAAACAACAGAAATGTATTTATTAGAGTTTGGGGAGTTTAGACGCTAGATGATACACCTTTTTGCTGTGTCCTAATGAGGCAAGGGGCTATCCAGCTCTCTCAGGCCTCTTTTTATAAGGCCACTAATCCATTGAGAAGGGTACAGCCCTTATGCACTAATCAACTTATAAAACCCTACCTCTTAACCACATTGGAGATTAAGTCTCAAATAGGAGTTTTGAGGGGGTTCCCAACATTCAGACCAAAGCACACATTTGTTTATATTTTTATTTAAAAAAATTTTTAAAAAAATTTATGTGTTCCTTTTAGTTATACATGACAGTAGAATGTACTTTGACATACATACATGGAGTATAACCATTTTTGTGGATGTACGTGTGTAGTTACACTGGTAACTTTATAGTTACACTGGTAACTTTATAGTTTCATATATGAACATAGGAAAGTTATGTCTGATTTTACTGTCTTTCTCATTTCCAATTTTCTTTCTCTTCTCCCCACTCCCCTCCATCCAAACCAATGAGCCTCCACTCCTCACTTCCCCCTGCCCATTTGTGAGTCAGTATCTGCATATCAGAGAGAACATTCGGCCTTTGGATTTCTTGGGATTGGGCTTATTTCATTTAACATGATAGTTTCCAGTTCCATCCATTTTCCAACAAATGCCATACTTTCATTCTTTATGGCTGAGTAATATTCCATTGTGTATATGTACCTTGTTTTCTTTATCCATTAATTTGGTGAAGGGTACCAGTTTGGTTCCATAGCTTAGCTATTATGAATTGGGTTGCTATGAACATTGATATGAACGTATCACTAGAGGACTCTGATTTTAAGTCCTTTGGGTATATGCTAAGGAGTGGGATAACTGGGCCAAATGGTGGTTTTATTCCAAGTTTTCTGAGAAATCTCCATACTGCTTTCTGAAGTGATTGCACAATTTGCAGTCCCACCAGCAATGTATGAGTGTGCCTTTTCCCCAACATCCTTGCCAACATTTATTGTTACTTATATTCTCTCTCTCTCTTTTTTTTTTTTTTTTTTGGTGGTGCTGGGGATTGAACCCAGGGTCTTGTGCATGCGAGGCAAGCACTCTTACCAACTGAGCTATATCCCCAACCCTGTTACTTGTATTGTTGATATTTGCCATTCTGACTGGAGTCAGATGAAATCTCAGTGTAGTTTTAATTTGCATTTCTCTAATTGCCTGTGATGTTGAGATGTTGAACGTTTTTTCTTATATTTGTTGACCGATTGTATTTCTTCTATGAAATGTCTGTTCAGTTTCTTTGCCCATTTATTGATTGGGCTGTTTTTTTTTTTTTTTGATATTAAGTTTTCTGAGTTCTTTATATATCCTGGAAATTAATGCTCTATTTGAAGTGTAGGTGACAAAGATTTTCTCCCATTCTGTAGGCTCTCTGCTTACATTCTTGATTGTTTCCTTTGCTATGAAGAAGCTTTGTAGTTTGATATTATCCCATATATTGATTCTTGATTTTAGTTGTTGTGCTTTAGGAGTCTTGTTGAGGAAGTCGGTTCCTGAGCTGATGTCATGGGCCGACTTTTTCTTCTATTATGTGCAGGGTCTCTGGTCTAATGCCTAGGTCCTTGATCTACTTTGAGTTAAGTTTTGTGCAGGGTGAGAGATAAGGGTCTAATTTCATTTTGTTATATGTGGATTTCCAGTTTTCCCAGCACCATTTGTTAAAGAGGCTATCTTTTCTCCAATGTATGTTTATGGTATGGTGCCTTTGTCTAGTATGAGATAACTGTATTTATGTGGGTTTACCTCTGTGTCTTCTATTTTGGTCTTCATGACTGTTTTGGTGCCAATATAGATTGGCTGTTAGTGGAAGAAAAGAAGAAGAATAAGGGAAACAGGTAAGAGAAAAAATATATATAAAGTAAAAATTAAAAATTAAAAACAGGCTGGAGTTGTGGCTCAGTGGTAGAGCGCTCACCTAGCATGTGTGAGGTGCTGGGTTTGATCCTCTGCACCACATAAAAATAAATGTATAAAAAATTAAAAACAAAAAGAATACAAAACTAAAATATACTTATCAATCGTCCTAGTCCTAAAAAAACTGATCCCTGAAAAATAACTGGCTTCAAAAATGCTAGAAATGAGAAAAAAAAATGAGTATGTATAAATGTCCATGTACCATTAAGATCATAAATCAATGAAATTTATATTTATAATTGAACAATGAACGTATTATATGTGAAAACTTGTAGTATGAGAAAAAGGATTATTGTATAGACATGTTATTTTAAATGCAGCTGGAGGAAAGGGTAGAAAAGACATTTTTATTCAACCTTAGAAAATAACAGGACTACAAATGAACCTAAAGAAATAAAGAGAGGGCTGGGGATGTGGCTCAAGCGGTAACACGCTTGCCTGACATGCGCGGGGCGCTGGCTTTGATCTTTAGCACCACATAAAAATAAAAAATGATGTTGTATCCACTGAAAAATATTAAAAAATTCTCTCTCCCTCTCTCTTTTTAAAAGAAAGAAATAAAAGGAAAAGAAATAATGATAAAATTAGAATTTTAAGGAGATGGAAAACAAAATCATTCAAGGGAAATATTTTGTAAAACCCCAAAGTCCAAAGTTTGAAAGTTTTTGTAAATGAATTTTTAAAGCTAAGAAGGAAATAGATATTGGTTCTTCTGTTAATGGTAAAATAAGTGCCTTAAAAAATAACAGAACAGGCTGGGGCCGTGGCTCAGCGGTAGCGCACTTGCCTGGCATGTTGTGAGGAGGCACTGGGTTCAATTCTCAGCACCACATATAAATAAATAAAGGGTCCATCAACAACTAAAAAATTTTTTTTAAAAAAAGTAAATAGAAGCATTAAATGAATACTTTTTTTTTGTCTAAGCTAGTTAAGAATCATAATTATTTAGTTGTTTAATGTCTAACTCATCTAAAACTTCACCTTTAATGAACTTCAGGGAAGACTTGATAGTATTACAGTCATACATGTGAAATAAAAGTAGTTACAGAGTTGAGAAATTAAGGAATTTTGAAGCTTAAAGGATCCATTGAGGTCATAAAGTCCTATCTTCTTAACCCAGTTCATGAATCCCCCAACTATGTCATTGATGGTTATCTAATTGCTGTAGATGGCTTTAACTGTTAAACAAGACAGCTGTAGGTTGCTGAATGCTAGAGTATCTTTCGCTTTTCAAGAAAACATACTGAATTGGGAAGGATTCATATGACATCAAAGCAAGCTCTGACCAGGGTTTTATGGAGAAATATTTAAATTTGTTTTACAGAAAACATACTGAGGGACCATAACTATTAGCCTACAAAGATGTCTGGTACTCTGATATTGTCATTAAAAGAAATCAGGGCAGCCTGTTGGGCAGGTGTTTGCTGGTTAGAAAAATGCCTCCAACTGGGACATCTTATACCCACTGTCCACAGAACTGTATTTTTCCTAACTAGGGAATTTAGGCAGGGAAAATTATACTGTAGGGCCTGGTGTTAATAATCTGTTTCCTGTGGGGAATGTGGCCTGCTCTGCTGGAGGAGATGCTATTTCTGATCTATGAGAAGATACTGCTCAGCTGCCTTAACAGGCAGAAGCATCCATCCACACAAAGATCCTGTGTATACATTTAACCTATTCTGGGGATGGCACTGTTTGTTTTGGCAAAATAGAGAAATCCATAAAATCAATAATTTTCTAAGGGATTAGAAATTTTTCTAAGAATAACAAATCTGGAGATTACTGATGAATAAAGATTACTTATGAGTAAAGATGTCACTTTGAAGTGATAAGTCTGCTGATTAAAGAACCTCCAATAAGGAAGGATCACATTTTGCTCTATTTAGTGGCTTAGTGCCCTTTCTTCAAGGCAATTTAAAAATAACTTAATCTGCAGAGGTTTAAAAATTAATCTTCATGAAATCCTTGTGAGGTTAAGTATTCTGTAGGTTTGAAAACATTTGTGAAGAAGTAAAATTCAACAGAGATGAGGGAATCCAAGGGCAGTGATTTTCAAACCTGAACAAGAATAGGAACAGTGAGGGATAGTGATTAAATTATTTGGGTCACAAGGCCTGATATTTTTGCATTTCTAACAAACTCAGGTGATACCAGTGTCGGTGCTGTGGACCACGACTTAAATGATAATGTCAGCTAAGAACAATATTGCTATGTTTGGGGACTTTCATAGGAGGAAGTCCAGCAGTGAGTGGAAAATATGCATTTTGGAGTTGGGAGTCTCAGGTTTGGGAACAATAAGCATGGAATTGATAGATGAAGTTATGGGACTAGCAGAAATCACTCTTTAATTATTTACTAAGTACTAACGAGATAAATATGGATCACAGGGTTAGACACAGCCTTTCTCCATTGAGCATGGATTATGCCATCATATGTGGGCTCTTGCAATGTTTAATTCTAAAATTCTATTTTTAATGAGAACATTAAGCCTACTAATTTATCAGATATATCTTTTTCAGCAAGGAAGTATTTCTATAAAAAAGGCTATCAAGTTGCTGAAATATTAATGGTAATACAATATCCTGTAACGGAAGAGAATGTTTTTGTTGAATTCTGGGATTTGATAATGCCCAGAATTAGGTTCTGTATTTTAATAGATATTGAGAAAAAAAAGACCCTGAGTAATAAACTGTGAAATGGCCCCAAAACTATCTTTAGTTTCTTTAAGAACTACCTCCCATTTGGGGGGCTGTGAAAAAGTTTGCCAAGGCATATTATGAATTGTTTCTAATTAGGTATGTTTATTAGTTGATTCGATGATCATTACAGAATAGATAGACATGGCTCCACCTGTAGTTAGAGAAATAAATTTGACAGTTTCTGAGCAAACTTTGGACCATACACTTCTGTTTTATGTTTGCTGTACGGTGGCTCTTCTCATTTTCTTATATATTCACAGTGGGTCTTTTCAATTATATTAATTTATTGAGTGCTGTATACCCTCCTGACATGGCTCACAGTAAATGACTTTAATGATTAGTTTCCATTTGGAGTCTAAAGTCCAGCATGGTTTCAGAGAGCTAATATTTTATTATTGTGGGCTCTCTGGCAGGAACATTTCAGCACGCCTGCTGTGCTTACTCAGCCTATATGGCAACAGCTACATCTGCTTCTCCATCTGCACCTTTCAGATCTAAGTTTATATCATTAGCTGTCTGTAATGCTTAAGAATCTGCCTGTATCTGCTGAAGAGAACTAACTGGATTGAAAAATGTCCACCTTTCTGCAAGACAAAATAACAGTTATGTGCATTGACGTGAGGATTAAATAGACTATTGAAACTGATTGTCAAATAGAGATGTTTAAATATGTGCAGAACCTACTTTTATTTATTAAGGATATAATTACAATATATGGTGTAGCTATGCTATGTTATATACCACTCTTTTCCTGTAATAGATAAAGTCTGTTAATGAATAAAACCTAAAATTATCTGTTCAGAGTAAAAAGCCCAACATTTCAAACATAGGATACTAAACAGTTCAGTCATGATGCTTATGTTCTCCCACTTGTTGCTCTGCTGAGCTGAACAGCCAACCTCACTCAGTCTCTTCCTAAAGCAAAGGAGTGGAGTCAAGTTTCCCAGGGGCAGTCTAATCCACAGACTGGCTGCTGTCCATGAAACAACTTGACATGGAAAATTTCTGAGCCAGGTACAGTAGCATGTGCCTATAATCCCAGCTACTCGGGAGGGTAAGGATCACCAAGTTTAAGGCCAGCCTGGGCAATTCAGTGAGACCCTGTCTCAAAACCAAAACAAACCAAAACAAAACAAACCTACCCTCCTAACCACCCCCCCCCCCCGCTGCCAAAACTGGGTTGTACAAAAATCAAAACAAAACAAAAACAAGTTTCTGTAATAAGGATAATGGTAATTGACTAATTATATAATTGAGAGATAGGAACATTCAGAAAGCACCAGCCAATCTCTTTTTTTTTTTTAAATGGGGAGTACTGGGGATTGAACTCAGGGGCACTCAACCATTGAGCCACTTCAACAACCCTATTTTGTATTTAGAGACAGGGTCTTACTGAGTTGCTTAGTGCCTCACTTTTACTTAGGCTGGTTTTGAACTGTGATCCTTCTGCCTCAGCCTCCAGAGCCCCTGGGGTTACAGGCATGAACCACTGCGCCTGGCGGTCATTCTTTAATGAGAAGAAAAAAGACAAAATGAAGAAACAGGAGCTGAAGAGGTGAACTGATGGTGGAACATTAGGGTGCAGGTCCACGGCTTCTGCTGCTGGAATGGGTTGCCTTGAATGCCGAAACATGGCTATTTCTGGGATCATTTCACTCTTAATCCCAAACATAACTCCCCATTCTAAAAGTTCAATTTACATGCAAAACAAAGGTTACAGTTACCCTTTGACTTGTCTATATTGTGAAGAATATAGATCCAGTATTCAGAGAGCAAGTCAGAAATGAAATAGGCAGCACACTGGGATAGAGTTTCTTTTACCTGTTTACTCAAAGTAGGTAAGATTCACCAGGTCTAGGTGTCTTTCTAAAAATATCCAGCAGGATTTCTAATTTACAGCTTTCTAAAAACAACAGAAGACCTTATCGAGTACGGGGAGTTACACATGATTCACTACACCTTTGTGACTAGTCCACTGAATGAGCAAGAACTGTGGCTATAATTATGAAAGTGATTCTGTGTGTGTGTGCGCGCATGCGTGCTGGGCCTTGTGCTTGCCAGATTCGCACTCACTGAGCCTGTATGAAAGCTATTACATTTCTCTCTACAAATTCCCTTTTAAACTAGCATAATATGTGTAGCTTGTCAATTCTAACAATCCCTTGATGATTTAGGGGTCACTTAAAGGCCTCTCTGTCATAGACAGAACCCCACTTTAACAATGGCCTTGTCTTGCGCTAGGTGGGAAATACCTCATCCACATTTGCACATGGTGTTTATCTCATAGCTCACTTGGAATCTGCTATCTGTTATCTCCACATCTTAGTTTAAGCCATTTGTTGTATGTTTATCCACCAGAAGAGTACAAATGATACACAAAGAATTCCATTGTCATTCTCTGGTTCTTATGGAGACTCAGTGTTTCTCAGGGTTCCTTTTTCCCATATGTTCTTCACCAAGGACTTAGGGATTTTCTCTTGGGACTCACCCACTCAGCTCTTGCCTGGGATATCTGGTTCTTCAGAACTTTTATTCCTAATCACAGAATTTGCTTATAAACTGCTCAAAATAACCTTTAAGAGTTGAATCTTCTAAAAAAATCGACATTATTGTGCATATTTGTGGAATACAGTGTGCTATTTTGATCATGTGTACAACATACAAGGGCTGAATCTTTATCAACTAATTTTAATGAAAGGCAATGCCTCCCTCTAAAATATTGGTCAGGCCATCTGCTCTTTTTAATGAAGAACGTGACATGATGGGGTGACATGATGCTGCAGCTTTCTGTGGAATGTGGTGTGTTCATTTCTTTTGCCCACTGAGCTGCTTTGCAGTGTGGGATTCTTGTGGGCTGTAGCTACAGGAAGGGTATTTAAGTCCCTTCTTGCTTGGAGTCTGAGCCAAGAACAGATCCTCCATTGCACAACTCTGTGTAACATCAGTTCAGTGTTTCTTTGGCAGTTCTAGCTAAAAAATAGCTCAGGGATATTATCATTTAATCATTTTATATGCAATACTGTGTAGGTTAGATAGTGCTGATAGACTAGAGATAAAAATGACTTGTAGAGCAGTGCCTTGTGCTAAAAATATCAGTTGCTGATGATTCTAGAAAGTTAGAAATAGAACTAACTTACCAGTCAGATATTTGCAAGGACAGAGGCATAAGGTATTTAATCATTTATCCTCCCCAAAAAAACTCTCTGGAAAGAAAAATCATAATTTTATTTCAAATAATCAATGCAAGATTTTTTTTCTTAGGTGACTCATGCATTAGAGTGCATTGCCCCCCCCCCATCCTTTGATTTAATCAAATTAATGCTGCAATTTTATTCCTAGTCAAGTCTTCTTTACTATTAAATTTAGAAGGGTTATGAAATAAAACTTGACAAAACACAAATTATTCTATGTTTCTTTTCTTCTGTTGGGAGATACGTCATTACATTTTCCTATATTTTCAATGACTACTTCTTTGAAATAGCTCTTGAATATAGTGAATGCTTTAATTCACTCCTTTTAAAAAATATTATTAAGCCTTCGTTGAACACAAGATAGAATTACTAAAGAAAATGAAGAATAACCCACTGAACACAAAGATGAAACCACTTAAGAGTAACATATCAATGCATGCTGAGGGTAAATCAAACTTCAATCAAGTTGAACACAATTTGAAGGCACTGACACATTTTCACCACTGGGTGACAGTAGCTACTACATAACAGGAACCCGGACTCCTTAATCTCTTTCTTCTTCACTTGAAATTCTCCTCTTTTCTAATTCTATATGTTATTTTTTTCCTATCAACACCCATGCTTTGATAGTCTTTGATTTTTGAAAGCTAATCCCTGTTTCTGTGTGAAATAATTGGATCCCGAAAGTAAGAAATAGTTTGCTGAAAGGGTACAAAATGGGAAAATACTCTTAATTCCACATCATGCATTTAAAGCTTTCAAAGTCTGAGTTTCCTGAAAAAAATAAAAATTCATGAATTTTAAAATTTGCTGTGTGAGTCAATTCTTTTAAAAGTAGCAATTGTGGGCTCCATTGTACAAGAAAGGCTGGGTGGGATTTGAGGGTTACATCATCTTATCTCCAGATGTAAACATATTTTTGACTCATAATTTCTTATAAAATATTTAATATTGTCTTTACAACCTAAGTATAGATTTAAGATGTGGCGATACTCTTTATTCAGCAAAAATGCAACTGCCAAACCCAGGGGAATTTATTTCCAAAAATTATATTTTGTGGAAGATTCTAAAGAGTTAAAAATTCTCACTCTTACTCACTTTCCATGCTTGAGTGAATTACTTATCATTGATCATCTGTGCAGATGAACTGTTTTGGTAAAATTTAGAAATACTGGTTGTCTCAGATTTTTCTAACCATCAAGTTCTGCGTATTTGCTTACTCAGTAGGGGTAATCCTGTAGTTGGATTCAGAGATTTTTTTTTTTTTTAAATCTATTTTCGTTCAGCAAGGATGGAAAAGTAAATATAGTCCATATCTTTCTTTTTTTTTATTTTTTAATTTGTTTTAATTAGTTACACATGGCAGTACAATGACCTTGACATATCATACATTTGAATCAGATGGGATATAATTTCTCATTATTCTGAGTGTACAGGTTGCAGAATCACATTGGTCATGCAGTTAGTCCATATCTTTCAAGGAAGAAAAAATCCATCGATACTGATTTTAAACACAAGCACAAAGAGCAAAGGAGTGTAAAATGAAGCGCATGGGTTCAAGGCCCAGGTTGGTCACCCCCTGATGAGTTACTTCTGGGCATGTTTTCTAACCTCTTTGGGTTCTGTTTCCTCAGCTTCATGGCACCTATCTCAAGGAGGTGTGTGAGGACTGAATGACTGAGTGCCTGTAATATGCGTATGGCACTGTCTGGCACTTAAAAAATGCCCCCTTGCTGCTAGGCAAGGTAGCACATGGCTGTAAATCCCAGCAACTCTGGAGGCTGAGGCAAGAGGATCACCAGTTCAAAGCCAGCTTCAGCAATTTAGTGAGGCCCTAAGCAACTTAGTGAAACTCTGTCTCTGAAAAAAAAGGTCTGGGGATGCGGCTCAGTGTTTAAGTGCCCCTGAGTTTAATCCTTGATACAAAAAAAAAAAAAAAAAAAAAAAAGTTGACTGCCACCGCTGTTATGGGAGTCCTTGCTCTGATTCTTAATTGCCTTTTGGGTACTCCAGATTATTAGGTGCCTTTTACAGAGAAAGAAACAAAGGCTAGAACACCTTATGAAAGTTTGCACACTTGGAAGGTAGTTAGGCCCACAGATAACACTATGCAGATTGTATACAAATGCATTGTGAAGTGTAAACTCACAATGTCTTTAATAGTAACTGATAACATGAATTGAGTACTCAGTCTGTCCTGGGTGCTGTTCTATGTGCTCAGGATAACCTCTGAGAGAGGCACCATTATTACTCCCATTTCATCAATGACGAAGTTAAGATACAGAGTGCGTAAGTAACTCAAGATCACAGAGCTGTTGAGCAGTAGACTCTAGCTGTAAGCCCAGGTGTTTGCTCCAGAAACCATGGAGGTTTTTCTGGAGGGCCACCAAAACTCTTGCATGTGGTTCCCCACTGGCATTTGGCCCTCACAGGTTTCTGCTGTCTCCTTTGCTATAGCTACCTGTGGGTGCAATAGAGCTTCAGACAGGAAGAAGGATCCACACTCCTTTTGATTGGGAATTTCATATTTACCCAGAATCTCTATGACTTCTCTCCCCCTCGTCGCCTCTTGATGTAGGATTGAGACTTTAGGTCTCATACTCATGTCCCAAGTCTCTTACCATTACCTGCTTCTTCCGCCTCTTCTTCTCCTCAGGCTCCAAATCCCTTCCTTTTTAGTGGAGGCACAGTCCATTCACAGTGCCTGGTTCCCATCAGCATCATCACTGTCACTGAAAGTTCACAGGCTCTGGACTGTATTAGGTGTACATTGCAGGAAGAATGTTAGTACTTGGAAGAAAAATCTAAAACAATTAACTAGCAGGAGTCTAGGAGCTCATTCCAATTGGTTAATTTTTGCTTCTCCCAATTAATACACTGGGTTATTTAGGCAAGAGGGATGATGTTTAGGGGAGATAAGTGGAAGAGAAAGGATCTGGAGATTGGTTGGGAAGGTGGAAGAGAGAGGCTGGTCTTCTTGGGGTCATCTCACTTTACTTAGAAAACTTTTCTTAGAAAACTCTCTTACTTTCTCTTTTCTTCTCTTACTTACTCTTAGGGATACCTTCCCAGTGATGACTACTCTGTTTTCCCAGGGCTTGCTTCTAAGATAGATTGGGGAGACCCTGATCCTCAGCAAAGGTTCTCTTCCAACACCCGACTTCTGTTAGTACAGAATGCCCCTATATAACCTCGCTAGGGTGGGAGGCCGAGCCTAGATAACCCAATGCACATGTACAGAACACCAGGTCAAGTGCAAATGGTGCCAGGAGCAAAAGACGATGGAATGTGTGAGGAAATCCCAGATCATGTGCAACAACCACCAGTGTGCCTATGCAAGGTGGTGGCCAGGCTGTGAAAGCTTCACGAATGCCTCCTCAGAGAGCCAGTCCAGAACCCCCTCCTGCGTGCTGTCTCCCTTTTGCTGAAGCATAAGCCCCAATAAAGCCTTGTTGGGTTGGTAGTGCTTGCCTCATGGTGATTTATTTTCTTTCTTTCTTTAAAACAAAAAGAACCTCTAATTGTGCTTCAAATTTTAAACTCAAAATACTGACTTCAAGGAAATCCACTGGTAAGTGCTTTTTGAGGCCAAGCATCTGTTTCTCCTTAACTTTCTACAACTATGTACATATACATTAATAACAATTTCAATTTACAATCACTACAGTCCCATCTATACATGACATTATACCCAGACCACCTAAGCTGAAGTTCAAATGTTCTTAGTTATACCCCATATTTACTAGCTGCCAAAAATTTTTTTTGGATGATCTCAGATTCAAATTCCTTGCCTATTTTTTGAAGATGAAACCCAAAGAATTCTTAAATGATTCTATTTGGGGGAGATTAACTCATAGGCATTAGCAGAAGCAGGGCTGTGTGGATCCCATCTGGAAGCACTGGAAGAGAACCTCCCAGTTTCCACAGAAGAGAAAGGAAATCTGTGTCTACTTCAAGGCTTCTGGCAAAGCAGTTTACAGATCGTCACTCAGAAGACACATGAGAGAGAGTTCCTTGGGGTTCAGGTTCATGGTGGCTGCCACAATGTGACTGCGAAAGAACCTTTTTTCAGCTATAGAAACTGAGGTTGAGATGCACCATTTATAAAAATTTCATCACAGAGGTCCTTAAGCTCAATATTTTGAGATGATGGGTTTCACATGACTTTCTTCTAAGTCCACAGCCAACACCTTCGATTGTCAACGTGCGCTCACAGTTGAATTTAACTTCAGAAAAAGGTATGAGGTGGATTTGACAGGGCATTACACTATCTCTGCTTTCTCATTTATGGTGACTACCCAGATCCTGCTCTCATCCATCTTTACTAATTTTGGGGTTCCATCTATTACTTTTAAACTGTGGTCTACACAGTTTAAGATGTGCTTCTCATCTCTGCAGATGACAGAGGAAGGCCATCACCTAAAACCTGGGGCTGCTAAGAGGTTTTGCACCAACAGAAGCTGCTATGCCTTCCAGACATGCAGCTGACCATGGAAAGCCTCTTGGTGATTTTTGTTTCCAGTTGAGCAAAAGACCCCTGTGCTGATTGGTAATGCTTTCCTACCTGCTTTTGCATAGTCAATATTAGAAATCTCTTTTTCACTATATCTTCCTTTCCCATGTCTTTCCACTGAGACCCATTTTGTCCCAGTGTCAGGATATCATATTTGCTCAATGTCTGACTTATTGGATGGCTTATATATGTAAAAGGTAGTGTGTTTTCCCAGTTTCCTATTTGTAGGACAATCTGTATTTTCATTCTTAATGTTAATAAAGGACATATAAGCTCTGGATTATGATTCCCAATCCATTTAATGCATCTGTATCAATTTTGTTAAAATATTCATGGAATTGAAAACTTGGGACTTAATACGTTTGAAGGCTATTATTTTTGCCCAGAGTTTTTATATTCCCAGGTTTATTACATTGTGTGGCACATAAAATGCTGTCAAAAATTTATTGAATGAAGTGAGAGGATTAATTTTAAAAAAAGTGAGGAGAGTTGTGGGTGTTAACCTGTGAAAGATTATGGCCAAGTCTTTGTACAAAACTCCCCTGGGTAGACATAAATAGAGAGCTCCTAGAGCCTGCACTGCAGCAAGGGACATTGCTCCAGGGTTGGTACAATAAGAATGTCAAGTCCCAGAATCTGAACATTAGGCATGAGCAACTGGGCTTCTTGAGCAGCAAAAGTTGTTTCTGAATTTTAATGTATTTGGGGGATAAAAATCAGGGAGCCTTTCATTGTATGCTCCTCTCACCTGGTGTGCTGCCATGAAATGCAAACCAAGCAATGGACAGTCATGTACACACCTGCATCTCAGGTGGACATCCTCGGTACTACCTGTTTGCTGCCTTGATAGAGCATTGTTTAATGACGTAAGTTTCTCTACTTGCCTGTCCTCAAAACCAAAGCAGTTTTCTATAGTCTAGCCTAGCGCATCCAATTACATATGTGTAGCACTTGCTATTGGCTAGATTTTAGTGATTTTTGTTAGACTAATTTGTGTGAAATTGTATTTCATTGTTTGGCCCAGATTTTTCAAATATTTTAAAAAATGTTTTCATATCTGAATTCCTGTTTCTCTATGAATACTTCTTTTGCTTCCTGATTAGATTCAGCAGAAATTTGCCTGTTTTATCAATTCTTTCAGAGAATCATCTGCTGGAGTTATTTATCAATTCTAGTATTTTTTTGTTTGTTTTCTTATTCTTTTATTAATTTCTTCCTTGTGCTTACCCTTAACTTGCTTTATTGCATTTTTTACAAATGCTTAGTTCATTTATTTTGATACTTTCTTGTTTAATATTTAAAGTATTTGTGAATGTTTTTCTCTGAGTGTCTTATTGATTTCATGTTCTTTTACAATTAGGGTTCAAACTTGGTTATTTCTTTTTTTCATTGATTATTTCTAAATTGATCCTAATAGTAGTTTTGATTTTCCCCCCTTTTATTAGAAGAATTTAGGAATTGTTTTTTGGTTCATGGGATACATAATTAGATTACCATTAGATATTTATAATAATTTAAGGCTGAGGCAGGAGAATCTTGAGTTCAAAGCCAGCCTCAGCAAAAGCTAGACTCTCGGGGCTGGGGTTGTAACTCAGTAGTAAAACACTTGGCTCACATGCATGAGGCTCTAGGTTCAATCCTCAGCACCACATAAAAATAAGTAAATAAAATAAAGACATTGTGTCCATCTACAAAAAAAAAAAAAAAAGCTAGACCCTTTCTCTAAAATTGAAAATAGGGTTGGGGATGTGGCTCAGTGGCCAAATGCTCCTGAGTTCAATCCCCTATACCCCGCCCCTGCCAAAAAAAAAAAAAAAAAAAAAAAGCTAGATTACTATTAGTTTGATCATTTTCTCTCTCTTTCTTTTCCATACTGGGATTGAACCTGGGCTTACTTTCACTGAGTTACATCCTTACCCTTCTTCTATTTTTCATTTTGAGATGGGGTCTCACTGAGATGCTGAGTCTGACCTGCCTTAGTCTCCCAAAATGTTGGAATTATAGGCATGCACCACTATGCCTGGCTGTTATATATTTCTTAAAACATTCCCCTTGTTTACTTTTTGCCTACTTGATTTGTTGAAAGAGACTATGTCAAAGATTCCACTACTGTTGCATTACTGAAAATGTACCCTGGTATTTAAAAAAAATGCCTGCCTGTATTTCATTATAATTATCATCAGCATACAGAGATATGACTGCTATTGTGGTACTAAGGAGAATGCCACTCATTAATGTAATAGAAATGGTCCTTTTTGCTAATACATGATGCTTCTGGCCTTTAATTTCTCTTAATCTGATTGTATTTTCATTGTTTGTTTTCTTCCTGTATTTTCCTCTTACTTTTTTCTCATTCATGTCATTTTATATTCCATGGATCTCAAAAACACCAGCTTTGCACTCAATCTGCAGTTCTTGGACTTTAATATGTGTGGATTTACTTGTCATTTTGTTTCATGTGGTGTTTTCATATTTCTTTGCATTTCCATTGTTTTGAAATATGGATCTCATTTTCTTTGCTTTCATCTTCCTTTGGAGATAAACACATACACACACACTTAAATTTTTCTAGTAGTACTTAGTTTTCAAAGTTTCCCAAAAGCATTCCTTAACTTGTATTTCTCTGTCAAGATGAAAAACCATATCTTCATCATGTTTGAGCAGATTGACTAACCTTTCATTTTCTTATTGCTTATTGTTCCTCCCCACCCAATTTTTGTTAATGTAATTTTTTAATATTTATTTTTTAGTTGTAAGTGGACACACAATATCTTTATTTCATTTTTATGTGGTGCTGAGAATAGAACCCAGTGCCTCACATGTGCTAGGTGAGCACTCTACCACTGAGCCACAACTCCAGCCCTTGTAAATGTAATCTTGTTTTTTTTTAAAAAAATATTTTTTAGCTGTAGATGAATACAATAACTTTATTTTATTTATTTATATTTTTATGTGGTGCTGAGGACGGAATCCAGTGCCTCACACATGCTAGGCAAGTGCTGTACCACTGAGCCACAACCCCAACCCATAATCTTGGTTTTAAAATATAGATTATTGTAAAAAATTTTAAAAATTATCTCCATCAAGGATGTTTTGATACTGGGCTGGGATTGTGACTCAGTGGTAGAGCGCTTGCCTAACATGTGTGAGGTACTGGGTTCAATCCTCAGCATCACATAAATATAAATAAATAAAAATAAAGGTATTGTGTCTATCTACAACTAAAAATATTTTTAAAGAAAGAATGTTTTGATATTGATTCAACTTTCTTTTCTAACTGTTCCTATAATATTTAAATCTATCTTTATTCCAGTCATTTTTGGAGCTCTGGGACAATACTTCTATGTCATTACTTCTTTATTTTCATCTCAGGTTTTTTCTCTTGTTCAATTGAAATATGACTCCAATTTTTTTTGGAAAAAAATTAAGTGGGTATATTTTCTGAAATATCTGAGTTTATTTCTTTATCTTGAGCTCCAGTTCTCCTGTGAATTGGAGAAACTTTTCTGTTATTTGTCAGGTACCCAGTCTATGGCATTTTTACCCTCACAGTCCAAATGGACTAAGGCAGGTGTTTTAGTCAGCTTTCCATCTCTGGGACCAAAAGATCTGACAAGAAAAATTTTAGAGGAGGAAAAGTGTATTTGGTGGCTCATGGTTTCAGAGGTCTCAGTCCATTGACAGCTGGCTTAGAGATGAGTTTGAACATCATGGCAGAAGAGTGTGGTGGAGGAAAATGTCTCAGGACATGGTACCAGGAAGCAGAGAGAGAAAAAATTCCCTTCACCATAGACAAAATATAAACCCCAATGGCACACACCTATCAACCCAGCTTTCCCAGCCACTCCCTACCTTCCCACAGTTATGACCCAGTTAACAGGTGATCGATGCACTGATTAGGTTAAGGCTCTCATAACCCAATTATTTCACCTCTGAACTTTCTTTCTTTTTTTTTTAAATGAGTGTTCATTTATTGATCACTAAGAAAATAAAGCCTACTGAGAATACATGGCATGCATTTGAGGGAGAAATTAACTAAATCTGCTCTGAAGCCATTCAATAATCCTGCTATGAAGTATGTAAGGTAGCACAGACCAGCTCTAAGGACATGGGAGGGATGACTCAACCAGCCAGTCAGTTTTGTTAAGATTCAAACTGCCAAATTCTTTTGGAACATATTTTTAATTTTATTTTTTTCCCATTCTTTTTTTAAAATTTTTTATTGTTGGTTGTTCAAAACATTACATAGTTCTTGATATATCATATTTCACACTTTGATTCAAGTGGGTTATGAACTCCCATTTTTACCCCGTATACAAATTGCAGAATCACATCAATTACACATCCACTGATTTACATATTGCCATACTAGTGTCTGTTGTATTCTGCTGCCTTTCCTATCCTCTACTATCCCCCCTCCCCTTCCCTCCCCTCTTCTCTCTCTACCCCCTCTACTGTCATTCATTTCTCCCCCTTGTATTATTTTCCCCTTTCCCCTCACTTCCTCTTGTATGAAATTTTGTATAACCCTGAGGGTCTCCTTCCATTTCCATGCAATTTCCCTTCTCTCTCCCTTTCCCTCCCACCTCTCATCCCAGTTTAATGTTAATCTTCTTCTCATGCTCTTCGTCCCTACTCTGTTCTTAGTTACTCTCCTTATATCAAAGAAGACATTTGGCATTTGTTTTTTAGGGATTGGCTAGCTTCACTTAGCATAATCTGCTCTAATGCCATCCATTTCCCTGCAAATTCTATGATTTTGTCATTTTTTAATGCAGAGTATTACTCCATTGTGTATAAATGCCACATTTTTTTTTATCCATTCGTCTATTGAAGGGCATCTAGGTTGGTTCCACAGTCTTGCTATTGTGAATTGTGCTGCTATGAACATCGATGTAGCAGTGTCCCTGTAGCATGCTCTTTTTAGGTCTTTAGGGAATAGGCCTAAAAGGGGAATAGCTGGGTCAAATGGTGGTTCCATTCCCAGCTTTCCAAGAAATCTCCATACTGCTTTCCACATTGGCTGCACCAATTTGCAGTCCCACCAGCAATGGGCTACGATCTACATACTGTGGGGTCGGGCTCCAAATTCCTCAATAGGACACCCATAGCACAAAAGTTAATAACTAGAATCAACAAATGGGACTTACTCAAACTAAAAAGTTTTTTCTCAGCAAAAGAAACAATAAGAGAGGTAAATAGGGAGCCTACATCCTGGGAACAAATCTTTACTCCTCACACTTCAGATAGAGCCCTAATATCCAGAGTATACAAAGAGCTCAAAAAATTAGACAATAAGATAACAAATAACCCAATCAACAAATGGGCCAAGGACCTGAACAGACACTTCTCAGAGGAGGACATACAATCAATCAACAAGTACATGAAAAAATGCTCACCATCTCTAGCAGTCAGAGAAATGCAAATCAAAACCACCCTAAGATACCATCTCACTCCAGTAAGATTGGCAGCCATTATGAAGTCAAACAACAACAAGTGCTGGCGAGGATGTGGGGAAAAGGGTATACATATTTTTAATTTTAAAAATCGCCGGGAAAGAAGGAAGCTCGGTCTTCCCCTTTATCTTAAACTAATGCTATGAAGGATGTTGTCAATCATTTAAATACCATGCCGCTCCCCAACAATTATGCTCACTTTAAATTTTAAGGCAATTCCACTTTTACAAATTCTTCCATATCAAATCATATGCCTCAAAATTAAAAGCAGCTATGTGGATTCAGAAAAGATTAACTGATGTCAAACAATGTACTCATTAGATTCCAGAATCTACTGCTGAGGTACTCCAACACTAGCAAATCTTTATGCCCACACTGCAAACTGCCCCCACAGATGTGTTTTAAATCACTGATACAATAAAATGATACAAATTAAAGAATTCCAGTTACATTTAAAAGTACAGAAAGATTAAGCTTTAAAAATATTTTTTAGGATACCTTACACAATAATTAAAAACTGTTTAATTATGTATGGCATATTTAACACAATTGCTATAACTGGATAAAATGCTGAAATGTATCCATAACTACAGAGTTACATGCCACATATTTTCCCCAGACTTTGTAGTGGATAGTTTTTCTTAAAATGATATCAATGTCCCCTGATGTTCAAATAATGTGGACTGCTTTTTATGGTTTTATGGTATCTGGGAATAAAAAACAGAAAGCTATACTCCAATGGAATAAACATGGGACAATTTGGCATTTTGTTCCTTTTTTTTTTTTTTTGAGAGAGAGAGAGAGAGAGAGAATTTTTTTAATATTTATTTTTTAGTTTTCGGCGGACACAGCATCTTTGTATGTGGTGCTGAGGATCCAACCCGGGCCGCACGCATGCCAGGCAAGTGCGCTACCGCTTGAGCCACATCCCCAGCCCCCCATTTTGTTCCTTTTTAATGAGGCAGTCTGTTCCTTTCATGACCATCTTTTCTTCATGATTTAGGAAGGAATCAGTTATGGCTTACAGCGCTGGACAAATCGAGGGTACAAGCATATATCTCGGATGTGATATCTATTCAGAATCCAAGTCAGGAATCGTTCTAAGCCCAAGCTGAATCCTCCATGAGGACATGTACCATATTTTCTCTGATCTGTGTACCAGTAATAAGGAGTGGGGTCAATCCCTTCCCTTTTATAACCTGCCAGCATTTCTTCACTATCCCAGATACGCATTGAGCCTCCCACAATCTCACCAACATTGGGCATCAACACGTCAACAGATTCACTAAGGCGGGAATCCTCAGGATATTGCTGCATGTAGAAGGACTTGATCTCCACAGGAAATCGACACAGAAAGATTGGTTCATTAATGGTGTCTGTCATCAGTCTCTCAGGAGCTTCTGGGATATCTTCTCCAAATTCATAGAAAGTCCCATTTTCTTTCTTTACATTGTGTTCTTTTAGCCACACAATAGCATTGGAATAGTTCATCCGTTTGAAAGGCCGTTTAGGGGGTTTAAAATTCGGGTTGAGGTCATACACTATACTTGCTGCCGGTGATTTTAAGACTCTATCTACCATGTCACAAACCAAGTCCTCCAGTCTGTTCAGGAGATCCTCAAAAGGCCAGGAAAGGGCACTCAGCTTCCACGTGAGTGTACTCAGCCAGGTGCCTTCATGTTCTGGATTGTTCTGCTCTGTATGACTGTGCAATACAAAAAAACATCTCCCAAGGATGGAAGGCAGGTCTCCAGGTACAACTGAGAGGACTGAGTCAAAAATGCCTCTTCCCCGAAATAGTCAAGCTTGAAGAGCGTGGCACCACCTTCTACCTGTGTCTGCACCAACGTTGGAGGAGTAACTTCACAGTACCCCATATCAAAGAAGTGATCTCTGGAGCACCTGGTGATCATGGAACGTGGTTTTAGGATTGTGGACATATTTTCTCCTCGGATCATCATGTGCCTATTGTTCAGCTGGACATCAACATCAGATTCTTTATTAAGTTATCTGCTCCTCCAGCAGGGGCCAACCCCATAAGTTCCCAGAAGTCACAACTCAGCTCGTGGCCCCCTGGAGCCTGCTTGCCCTCTGGAGTAAGATTTAGCATTCCATATACAGCAACACTACTCTCAGTAGACAAAACTACTCCATGGTAACACTGACACAACTCATCCGACAAGACATACTGAAGATAACCCGTACCATCCCGCAACCCCAGGAACATTAAATTCTTTCCTTGCCTATGCAGCCTATGGACCTGCCACAGTCTGGCTGCAGCAAAATAACCGGGGGGTGACGAACAACTTGTGTACATTGATACAGCAGGAGTGGGAGCCGTTTATTGTAGGACAGGAGCGGTATTTATACATTCCACACAGCTTACCTTAATTAACATAAACTAGATACAGCAGTCAACCAATAAGGAATCTCCACACTTAATGGCTCGCTGGCATTACTTCACAAACCACTCCCTCTGGCATTTTGCCAGGCGCCATCCAGACTTGTTTACGGACTCTAACATTTCCCCCTTTTGGTTAATTTAAATAACGACCATAGTGGTTTTTACATAAACACCATAAATAATCTGCTACAAGCAGAAGGGGAGGATGCAAAATGCCACAATACCAAGCCAATTGATGGCTCCATGCAAGAAGCCCTTGGAAAAATTATACCAGCAATGACATTGTTTGCAAAGATATCCAGTTACAATTTGTTGTAGATTACAGTTTGTTGTCTCAGTCCAGGTAAAGCAGTGTCTCAATAGATTAACTCACAGTCCAGGTAAATCACAGTCCAGGTAAGTTCTGCAGGCAGCTAGCTTAAATCACAGTCCAGGTAAGTTCTGCAGGCAACTAGCTTGATCCGAAGTCTCGTCCGTTTCTCAGCCGAAGTCTCGTCCGGTTTTCAGCAACACTGGAAATTCTTCTACCTTTGTCCTCACCGGTACTGGGACGAAAGGCAGGAACTCCGGATGGCTAAAGAAAATCCTGTAGCATTCTACTAAGAAAACAACCTTCTGAACAATTTAGTAGTTTATCTCAAGGTTTTTCTGCATTTGAAATAAGCATTAATAGTGCTCATTACTCATCAGCTTCCAGGTGTGGGAGAACCATTGTAGCTTAGTTATTGGCACTGAAAATGACCAAACATCAGGGACGCCAGTAGCGTCTTCTGCCGGCTGTAGCATCCTGGGCAGCCCCAGATGGCCCTGGGGAGTGTCCTGGACTCAAAGAGCCTGCAAGACTGTGCCTCCAGGTCAGGTTTGGATTTGGGCTCTTGCAGTGGCGTCCCGCTCCCCGGGCGGGGGGCGGGGAAGAGCCCACTGCCCGCCGCTTGGAAAAACCTTGCTGCACCATGAGCGTTTTGCGCACGTGGCAGCCACCACTCCGATTCACGCACCCTCCGGTAACGAAAGTATTCAGTAATAGCCTTTTGTTGCAACTTTTTTCCTGATAATCCTTCCTCTGAACTTTTTTCTTCTTTCTGACTAGAGTTCCTGGGCTCTTATCAACACATGCCCTAATTGCTCTTGGTTCCACTGGGGTGCCTCTTTCCCTTAGTAATTTACTTAACACCCCTTCCATATTTTCGTCACAAAGACAATACAGTACACTTAGACAAAACAAGACACAAACATACTCTATCAATCTTCTCCATTTTCTCGAAATGGCCATTTTTCCTCTCACCCTATCTGCCTAGGGATGAGCAAATTTGCTCCCGTCCTATCTATGGACGGGCAGCTTTTTTTTTCGTCACTTACCCCCGAGTGTCCCGGGGCTCCCCATAACGGGCCACCATCTGCCGCAGTCCGGCTGCAGCAAAATAACCGGGGGGTGACGAACAACTCGTGTACGTTGATACAGCAGGAGTAGGAGCCGTTTATTGTAGGACAGGAGCGGTATTTATACATTCCACACAGCTTATCTTAATTAACATAAACTAGATACAGCAGTCAACCAATAAGGAATCTCCACACTTAATGGCTCGCTGGCATTACTTCACAAACCACTCCCTCTGGCATTTTGCCAGGCGCCATCCAGACTTGTTTACAGACTCTAACATGGACCCAGCCAAAAACCTTTACTCTCTGGCCTCTATATCCTTCTAATACATGAATCTTCACACATTGTGGCTCTGGCAGACTTGGAACATTTTTAATGGTAATCTTCTTTGCTTCTTCGAGGTTCTTTTCTCTTCGCAAATTATCTTCTGCCTCTTTCTTCTCTCGGGATTCACTCTTCATTTGCTCCCTATGCCACATTTTCCTAATGTTCTTCATCTGTGATTCAGACATAATGTTCTACCTCTCATTTTCTTTTTGTGAATCTTCATAAATGGTAGGAAATGGATCTTTTCCTACTGTCATCAAATCTTTTAGGCCTGTTTTAAATAGTTTCTCTTTGGTTCCATCTCCCGTGGCACCATTTCCCTCTCGATCTGAGACATACAGCTCTGCTAGCACCATCCCTGCAGTCGCCCTGGTCACCTCCAAGGACATGGTCCCAACACCGCCGCCGCCCAGTCATCCCAATATGTGAGAAAAGCTCACCTCTGAACTTTCTTGTGTTGTCTCACACATGAGCTTTTGGGTGACACCTGTCTCTAGCAGGGGCATGTACAATTCTGGAAGCAAAATGTAAGTTTTTCTTGAAATCTTTAAAAATGTTTTTTATATTCTCCTTTGAGTGTTACAGCATATTATATTTTAATCCAAAGCAGGAAAAATTAGGGGCAGTGTGGTGTAGTGTCTAAGAGGGCTGAATTTAGTAGCTTGCTAACAGTGACTCTTGGCTTCTCTCTATCACTTACCTTCTTATTAGTTAGTCACAAGGCCTTGGGGAAGTTAGACCTTTCCTACTATTTTAAGGAAACTAACAATGGTATTTAACCTCACAGGGTAACTGTGAAAATTCAGTGGGTCAATTTATACAAAGTACTTGGCCTACTACCTAAGATAGACTTCTGTTTCATTTTGGACTTTTTTCTGGGAATATCAGTTGTCTAAATTTCAATCTGTCCATTATTTTTCCTTCCTGGTCATCTTCTTATCTCTCATTGTTTTTGTCCTTAGTCTTTTCCTTTATATTATGTAAGAAAATATAAATATCTCCTAAATTTTTCTTTTGTCAAACCTGCCCTTTTCTTCAACCTAGATTGTATTTCTGCTAATAAGCTTATAAAACTTTAAAAAATAATAACATATAATGCACAGGAAGGAAAGTATAATCCTAAATGTGTATCCTGAGAAATTGCAAGAGAACAATCCGTGTATCACGTTTCAGGTTAAAAAACAGAATGCATTCCAGAGGCTCCCACATGAAGCCAAACACAAACCCCAGTCTCCTCCTCAAGGTAGCATTCTTCTGGCTTTGTTGGTAATCACTGCCATACCTTTTCTTTTTTAATATTGGGTAACCTAAGTAGGCATTCCTAAACCTTGTAGGTTAGTCTTTAAACTTTATATACAAGGAATCGACCAAGGACCAGACCATGGCTCCTTGGTTTTTTACCATGATCTAGCTCCTTCCACAAGTCACTCTATTTGTGAGCTTCATCTATGTTGTAGGCTTCTTGCCTTCATTTCTGTGCAGTCTTCCATCATTAGTGGGTAGCACTGTATCATCCCCTCTACAGCTGGGTGGTTGGGCGTTGTATGTTTTTTGGCTACTACAAACAACACTGCTATAAATGTCCTGAACTTTGAATCCTGATGCCCTGTGACATTTCTTAGGGTAAATTTCATATCCACGAAAGAGTTTCTTGGGTAATAAAGCATCCATACAATCAGTTTGCCAAACAGTCACCAAAACTGCGCTGTGTGCTATCGTGTTTTTAATTCCCTTAAAATCACTCATCATTTTACTCTCTCACTTTCAGGTCCTGCTTCTCTTTGTTACAGCCTAGGTCTTTTTATACTGTACTTACTGAGAAGGGCAACTGTGAAAATTTTCTTCTGTCCCTCCTTGCGTCTCCTTCTGCCTCTGTGTGCATACTTATTGCCCCACTATTTTCTTGAATTTGTCATCTCTGCCCAGATGAAGAGATTTGGAGGAGTGGGCTGGGGAAGGACAGAGTCGTTGAGAAAAACCCACAGAAGCACAGCTGCCTTATTCCCTAGTTGCTTCACTGTTCTGCTCTGAGTCAGGGGACCAATGGTGTGGTCAGCTTTGCTGTGTATTTTGTTTTTTTTTTTTTGGTACTGAGGATTGAACTCAGGGGCACTCAACCACTGAGCCACATCCTCAGTCCTATTTTGTATTTTATTTAGAGACAGAGTCTCACTGAGTTGCTTAGCACCATGCTTTTGCTGAGGTTGGTTTATAAACTCATGATCCTCCTGCGTCAGCCTCTGGAGCCACTGGGATTACAGGAGTGCCCATAATGACCAGCTTTGTTGTGTATTTTAATGGATCCCTTAGTGAAAACATGGAAGCAGTTTTTTTTTTTAAAGAGAGAGAGAGAGAGAGAGAGAGAGAGAGAGAGAATTTTTTAATATTTATTTTTTAGTTTTTGGCGGACACAACATCTTTGTTTGTATGTGGTGCTGAGGATTGAACCTGGGCC
This sequence comes from Marmota flaviventris, assembly GCF_047511675.1. Classification (NCBI taxonomy): domain Eukaryota; kingdom Metazoa; phylum Chordata; class Mammalia; order Rodentia; family Sciuridae; genus Marmota; species Marmota flaviventris. Next base: position 50,901,767 of record NC_092499.1, on the reverse strand, counting down.
ACACGCATGCCAGGTGAGCGCGCTACTGCTTGAGCCACATCCCCAGCCCTGGAAGCAGTTTTATGGGAAGGTGTTCACCAGATTACACCTTGCTCTGACAGTCATAACATATTACATTTAATTAGCAAAGTAGAGAAATGTGAAGGCAGGGTATATATATTTCTAAATTTACTGAATTACAGTTGCATGTTGCTGGGCTTAATGATGGGTTGAGAGAGGAATACATTCTGAGAAATGTGTTCATTCTGTAGTTGTGTGAATATCCTAGAGTTTACTTACACACACATACATGGTCTAGCCTACTATGCACCTAGGCTATGTGGTTCATATAATTTTGTATATGGAGCAACATTGACCAAAATGTTATTATAGGGCATATAAAAACTGTTTCAGCTGGAAACATCATAGTAAAGATGCATTAGTCTCTTCAAAGACTAAATCCATTTTGTCATTTTATGGAGTAATGGCACTGAGATTTTATCTCACCTTTTGAGATATTAAACTAGTTTTATAAAAGTCAGCATTAAAGAATATCATTGATGACATGTAGTGAACTGAAGATGTCAAGATAGACAATCCACATAATTAAAAATGTACCATCTTTCACATACCATCAGCATGATAGGTTCTCTGAACAGTAAAGACATTATGTTTTTCTGGAATAGTTGTATTTTTAAATGGACTGGCATAGTGGTTTTCAAATCTGACTGTGTATCAGAATTAATTGGGGATCTTGTCAAAGTGCATACTTATTTGCTGTCATGCCCAGATTTACTGAGCCAGCATATACATGGGTGTGCTGGGATATGGGTGTGCATTTTAAAGAGGACTGGGGTACTCTCTCTTCTCTTTCTAGGCTTCTGGGACACTACCAGGATAGATGCACCTGGGCAAGAGGCATCACTGAATCTGATCTCAGGTCTGGTCTTCTGATTCCAAGGGCTGGGGATAATGGTTGTACCTCGGGCTACAATGTCTATGAAGGCTATATAATGGGGAGGGGACAGCAATATGGGCATTGCAAGTAATGCACAAAGACTTGTATTTAAAGTCAAGTTTTTATACCTTAAAACGGATGGACCTTGACCAAGTTTACTTTCTAGAGCTTCAGTTCTCTTAACAAAGAATGTAGGAAAATATTAATAATGTCATTGGGTTGTTGTTGAGAAATTGAAATTTTCTGAGAATCTGTTTGAGTTATTTGTTGTTGCCTATCAAACCCAAAACTTAATGGGTTTAAAGCAGTAAAACTTTATTTTCTTGTGGCTCTGCAATATGGGCCCAAATGGATAGTTCTGCTAATTTCACTGATGGCCACTCCTCTGGCTTGTCAGCTTGTGGGTCAGCTGGGGGTTGGGACGGTAAGGCTTCTCTCTCAGTACCTCCAAATTCCCATGGGCTCAAAAGCAGAAGTTCCAGGTCACAGTGTCCTTTCTGCTGCATTCCATGTTTAAACTAGTTATGTGGTGAACCCTCAATGAAACCAGAGGCAAGCACAGTGTGAATATTGGGAATTTGGGGTCATTGGTCACTGATGTAATAGACTGTCGCAACAATTCCTGCTGTGGTAGATACTGACAAAGGGGCGGGCATACAAGGGAGTAAAACTGATGTCTAAAGGTTGCATTCTAGTAGGACACACTGTGAACATACAGGTACTGGTAAGTAGTAGTGGAGGCTATCAGGCCTCATCAAAGTGCCAAATCTCAGCTAAGAGTTCTGTTTGGGGCTAGAATGCTCAGGCAAGGTCATGATGCATTCTGGATGAGGCTGATTCTTGAGAGAATGATCAGAGTCTCCCTAGGAGGGAAGTGGTCAGTTGTGTGCCTCCAGGGTCTTAAAGCTCTGTAGTATTTTATGCCCCACACCTGGGATGATTGATGTGCCTTTGAACAGCCACTTCATTTTAGGGTCTTTCTAGGTTACCACCATTCCCTTGATGGCATCTGATGTGTTAGGCAGAGGTTAATTCAGGAGGAAAAAAAATAGGGGCATGTGCAGTGAGTGCAGAGAGGAAAAAGCTTGGCACACCCGGGGCAAGGCTGAGGCTGTTATTTTTGGGCTGGTTACCTTTAGGGGGAATGTACTTGTATCTTCTGGAGGAACCAGGTTGTGTTTCAATTGTCATGGTTTTCTAAAGGCACAGGAAATGGGAGCATCTTCTGTTCCTGAAATTGCTTGCCTCATGAGATAGGATTTCCATTTTAATTCCTCTTCTGGAAAGTCACAGAGAGCTTACCGTTCTATATCTGTCTTCATGTTCGGATGGTAAAATTTCAGGCATACTTGAAATTCACAAAGGACTTGACTTTACATGCAAAAATCTTTATTAATGAGCAAGTATCCTGGAAAGGAAAAGCTCTTAGAGCCAAAATACCTAGGTTCAAGTTCTGAGTCTTCAAATCCCTGAACTTCTCTGGCTCTCTGTCTATAAAGTAGGTTTACACGATTGATTCACTGAGTTAGGAGAATTAAATAATTAAATGATACATAAACAATACAGTAATTCTCAACAATCTGACAATTTTAGAACACCACGTAAATGTTGTTTAGCTACCTCAATTACTTTGTGGAATAAAGTAAAACATTCATTGCTGTTGTTATCCAATATCTGGAGAATTCAGTAAATATTGATTGAATTTATACATGAATTTAGAAGAGTCCTCCTCCCATTAACCAGATATTTTGATCAATTTGGGGCTGAATAAGTGGTAATGTAGTTGTACTAATTATATTAGTACATTAGTAGGATAAATGTAATGTAATTAAGCTATGCATATGTTTTACTGGTGACCTAATATGACTTTTAAATCTGAAGGTTTCTTTCATACTATCAAGCCTCTATGGTGTCAGTTCTAGAAAACTCTAGTGAACATGGATAAATGGTTTTCATAGGCCCTTAGACTAAGAACAGAAAGATTTTAAAGACTTCAATGCACTGTATCACACATATTATTACTTCAATCTAAAAAGAGAAAGTTCACCTACAACTGAAAGCATTAAACTTACCTGATGTTTTTATGTGTGTGTTTTATTTTTTGCAGTACTGGGGCTTGGGTCCAGAGTTACTCTACCACTGAGCTACATTTCCACCCATTTTTATTTTATTTATTTATTTATTTTAGGTTGAGAACATTGATATGGTACTAAATGCCACTGAATTGTTCACTTTCTTTCTTTTTGAGAGAGAGAGAGAGAGAGAGAGAGAGAATCTTTAACATTTATTTATTTTTTTTTAGTTCTCGGCAGACACAACATCTTTGTTTATATGTGGTGCTGAGGATCGAACCCCGGCCGCACGCATGCCAGGCGAGCGCGCTACTGCTTGAGCCACATCCCCAGCCCCCCATTTTTATTTTGAGGCAGGGTCTTGCTAAGTTGCCTAGGCTGGCCTCAAACTTTCGATCCTCATGCCTTAGCCTCTAGAGAAGGCTGGGATAACAGGTGTGCGCCACCACACCTGGCCTAATTTAGTCTTTGTTTCCATATTATTACAATAAAGTCATAAAGTGTTAGAAAATACTGAAACCTCTATAGGAGACGGGTTGGCAAACTATGGCTCATGAACCAATTCTAGTCCACTGCATATGGTTTGTATGTAGAATGTCTCGATTTGAAATCATTGAAAAAAAAATCCAAACAAGGCAATATTTTATGACACTTGAAAAATATGTGAAATTCAAGTTTCAGTGTCCATACATAAAGTTTTATTGAGACTCAGCCATGCTCATTGACTTATGTATTGTCTAGAGCTATTTTCACATTGTGACAGCAGAGTTGAATGCAGCAACAGAGACCACATGGCCGACAAGGCCTAAAATATGTATTATCAGGCCTGGAAAACATTCACTGATTTCTGCTATAGACTCTTCAAAAAGGAAAACAGAACATCTGAAACTTCCCTCACAGTATAAGACAAGGCTGGCATTTTGGGATTTCCAGATAGGGAATTGAGAGCAGCTGAGGCCTGTCACCATCTATTACTGTCTATCGTCCTCTAAGATGGGACTTCCTTTGCTGTGTTTGTGGCGGTGTTCAGCCTCATAGATACTGAGGTTTTCACTGTGCTTCCTATTTTTTTTGGCAAGAGGAATTTTTTTATTTACTAAATACATGCATTCACTAGTGATGTGATTCATTGTGGGACTGAAATTTAGAACCTTGTTGTCTAGGCAGGTGAAGCAAGATATACACACATATCTTGGGGCAGGACAAGTGCTGAGTTGGGGGAATTTTTGTTTTGGGGGGTGGTTGTGTGTGTGTGTCTGTCCAGCATTGTTCCTTTTGGTACTAGAATTCCTCTTTTTTTGCGGGGGGGCAGGGTCCATTCTGATCCCCCTTTCAGCACATGGATTTTGGGTGGAGCTGATCTCCAGAGGTGAGCAGGGCTCACCATAACTGAGGGCTGACCTTCTTACCATCAGACCTGGGACTTCTGCTAGGACTTGGGGAAAGAAGGTCTTCTTTTCCTGAGGTCTCCAAATGCTAGTGTTTCAGAGCTAGGGTCTTTCAAGAAACTGAGGCAGTGTGAAAATCCCCCTTCAAACCCTGATTCTTGCGGTCAAGTCAGAAAGATTTCAGACATGTCACTCCGAGTAACAGGCATGAGTTTATTGAAGGGATAGGAAAAGCAAAAGGGACACTTTTAAGGGAAAAAGTAAGTCCTCCCAGAGAGGAGATGGACAATATGCCTCTCTTGAACTATCGTTTTATTGGAGATCCCAGGGAAGTTTCCAGAGAGTCCCTGTCAGGTCCACTTCTTGACTTTTTTAAAAAAAATTTGATTTGTTATATATGACAACAGAATGCATTACAATTCATATTACACATATAGAGCACATTTTTTCATATCTCCAGTTATATACAAAGTAGAGTCACATCCTTCTTGTTTTCTTACATGTACTTAGGGTAATGATGACCATTGCATTCTACCGTCTTTCCTACCCCTATGCCCTCTCCCTTCCTTTTTCCCTTTTTGCCACTATCTAGAGTTCATTTAATCCTCCCATTCCCCCCTCCCAGCATATTATGGATAAGCATCCTTAAATCAGAGAAATCTTTTGGCATTTGGTTTTTGGGGATAGGCTAATTTCACTTAGCATTATATTCTCCAGCTTCATCCATTTACCTGCAAATGCCATGATTTTATTCTCTTTTAATGCTGAATAATATTCTATTGTGTATATATACCTCATTTTCTTTATCCATTCATCTACTGAAGGGCATCTAGGTTGGTTCTACCATATAGCTACTGTGAATTGTGCTGTTACAAACATGATGTGGCTGTGTCCCTGTAGTATGCTCTTTTTAAGTCACTTCCTGAATTAAAAAAAAAATACTTATCTTTTAGTTTTAGGTGGACACTATGTCTTTATTTTATATTTATGTGGTGCTGAAGATGGAACCCAGTGCCTCATGCATGCTAGGCGAGCACTCTACCACTGAGCCATAACCCCAACCCACTTCTTGACTTTTGACTGACAGCAAGAGGACATCAGACTTTTAAGTCCCCACTGCCATGGCGTCTCTAGGTCACCTTGGCCCATGCTGACCGGTTCTAATTGGATTCTTTTTTTTTTTTTTTTTGAATATTTTTTAGTTGTCGATGGACCTTTATTTTGTTTATATATTTATACATGGTGCTGAGAAACTCAGTGTCTCATACATGTTAGGCAAGCGATTTACCACTGAGCCATAGCCCCAGCCCCAGCCCCAACCCTCTAATTGGATTTTTATTCCCTCTTTTTTCATACTGGGGATTGAACTCAGGAGTATTCAACCATATTCCCAGTCCTATTTTGTATTTTATTTAGAGATAGGGTTTCACTGAATTGCTTAGCCCCTTGCTTTTTGCTGAAGCTGGCTTTGAACTCACGATTCTCCTGTCTCTGCCTCCTGAGCTGCTGGGATTATGAGTGTGCACCACTGTGCCTAGCTCTAATTGGATTCTTAACCATACATTCTCACAAATTTTATGGTTAGGAGGAATTATCCTTCTCTCCTAGAGTTTCAGGATGTGGTCATAAAAGTCTCCCCCTTCAGGGTAACTTGCTTTCCTCTTACCAACATTATTTGGGGCCTGCATTTCTCCTGCAGTTAACAGGTATTTTGCTAAGTAATTAATGTGACAAATCCTGTCCACTTAGGCTAGGCAGGGCTGCAGGTAAATTGCATCTTAGGAAAGGAAGCATGTTGGGGTCAGCACAGTGGGCCCATGTTATAGAATTTTCCCCTTAACCTCATGTTTCCACTGTCCTCATTTGTCTGTCCCCTAACCTTAGGATTATATAAGTCACCTTACCAGGAGAGCTTGCCTGAGAAAGAAACTGTGCAGCAGGAGAGCAGAACCCAGAGATGGAGAGGGAGGGAGGGAATTTGATGACAGTGACTTAAATCTAGGCACAGCTGTGCCTTCTTTCCTTCTATGTACTGTCATGTGAACTGATGCAGTCCCTTTATTTAGATTTCTTGCCAATAAAAGATGAGACAATGCTGGCTTAAGTGCTAAGGTAGATGGTATGAACAGAAATACACAGGAAATCAGCAAGAGAACAGCAAGTCTGATACCGTGAAAAACACACTCACGTGTTCAAGCCCAAAGAATGCACTCAAGGAACAGCAAAAAACGAGGCTTTACTTTAATGATTGTTTGCAAGCTTGGGTGCCTGGTGTTCAGGGACCCCAAGTTCATGTACAACTGATATTTTATCTTCTAGAGCCCAAGACCCCTGTCCCAGTTCCTCATTGGCCAAATACCACGGGGTGCACAGTTTTCCAGAATATCACCCAGGTTTTACTGTGTCCTGTTGGGTTATTTAAAAAGATATACATTTACTCATCCCTACCTCCCTTTGTTCTTCCCTTGGACTGAGTGCCTTTTGGCTAATACACAGTTTAATCTCTGATGATCAGGTCAGGCCCCTTCCTTGTCACCTCCTGTTTATCAGGGGGCTGTGGGTTTTTACACTGTAGTGTTAACTGCTGGTGACTTTCCATTCTGCTCTCCCTCTAGCTGCCTTTTTTATATCCCAAGTCATTTTACATTTAAAACTAAATACTGAGTTTTGAAAATGGACCACCGGGATTTTCTATATCTCAATACAGTGGGAAAACTGGAGACATGGATTTAGGACACTTGGAAGGTTGGAGGTATGGGCTGGGGTGGGGTCGGGGTGTGGGATGGAATGAAGGGCAGAGGGAAAGTGTGAGAAGAAAAATCTCTCTTATTTTATTGAAATGCAAAGAACAGTACATGAGAAAAAGTGGCTTAAAGTAATCTCAGTGCCAAGTGAAGTCTTGAAAAAGTATAAGTTAACTAGACTCCTGCATATCCCAAATCTTGATGCTTTCAAACACTTTCTTTATAAGGGCAGACTAAATTTCTCTGAGAATAGTTGTTAAAAAAGAAAAATGAGTTGCAAAAGCAGAAGGATGGTAATTATTAATTAATTATTCCAAATAGCACTTTGTATGGTAACAAAAAGGAAAAAAAAAAAAAGAATGATTTGCTTCATCTGGGTTGAACAGGTCACCTCTTCTGGTTTTAGTCTAGCTGATCATCACAGGCAATAAATATCAGATTTGGCTCTTAGCATTCACAAAGGGATTTGACCTTTACATTTTAAAGGAAATGAGAAACAAAGGGATTACATAATTAAAAATCTGTTTCTGCCTTTTAAAAGCAATTCGATTTAGGTCAGGAGCCAACCATCTCCCTTTCCCTCTAATTGTTTTATCTTGGCTCCTGGTACCCTGTTCTTGTTTCTCCTGTGAATAGCTCATTAGTGTTGGGTAGATGTTCCCACTGAGTACACCGTGTTAATAGGGAAACAATAGAGGCAGTAGTAGGATTCGAGAAAGTTAATATTGTATGCAAAATAGAATAATGAATGAGAACATGTGCCTTCTACATGCCTGTTAACAAACCCTCCATGGTGGTTAATTTTCTGTTTGACCTTCTTGGGTAACCTCTCCTTAAGAAGAATGGGATGAAAATATTCACCCATTCAGCTGCTTAGGGGCCGAGATGGTCCTCTTCTACCCAACCTGTCTTACCATTAACATTTGAAGAGACCTAGAAGAAATGTAAAAATAAATTAACACATAAAGATCATGCATGTGGACATTGGAATATTATTAGTATTAACTCAAGACTAAACCAATGAAATCAATCTCACAGTTATGTATAATCCCAGGAAAACATGATTTAAAAAAGATAATGAGATGTCTAAAAGATTAAAAACTCTGTTGATGATATGGTGGATCATATCTGTAGTCCTAGCTTCTTGGGAAACTGAGGTGGAAGGATCACTTGAGCTTAAGAGATTCAGGGCAAAGTGGGCAACATAGCAAGATCCCATCTCAGAAACAAAACAGAATCAGAAACAAAAACAAAAAACAACAAACACTTTTTTTTTTGTAGTATGCAATACATTCACAAATTTCAAATATCAAGAAATATAAAATGCTATATCTCTGTTCCCTTTTGCTCAGTTCCCATTTCTTGCCCATAATTACTGTTATACTTTTTAAAATTTATTCTTCCAGATCATTTTTATGCACTGCTAAGCCAATCAGATATGTCATCTTTTATTTTCCTTTCTTTTGTAAACAATTGGTTGCAAACTCTGTACATTTTCTGCTCATATTTTCCCATTAATAATACATGTTGGAGACGCAAAGTCTGATGATTTCAAAGGAGCACTAGAGATGGACTCCAGAGAATTGGATACAAATCTTATCACCATATCTGTGGCAAGATATTGCCTGCTTTAAAAAATGACATGGAATAGTAAATGTTGTGTAACTACTTGAGTGATAATCTTCAGTCACAGCTACTCAGTTTTTTGACAGCCTTCTTCACCTTTTTGCACTAGTAAGTCACTCTTTTTAGAAAAGTTAGAAAATAGAACTAAGCAAAAAGAAAGAAATCTCCCATAATTTTCTCTCTCAAAAATATTCATTTTTGATGTTTAATAAGAATCTTTCCTTCCCTGTCTCTTTCTCCTTGTATTACTCTCCCCATCTCTCTGTACACACCACACACACACACACACACACACACACACACACACTCACATCTATTTGTGTACAGAATTAAAAAGTGAGATCTCATTGTACATATAGTTCTGAAACTTGCTTTTCTCACCTAACAGTTTTCCATATCAATGAAAATGGGTCTATATACCATAACTTTGAATCACAGCAAACCATTTCATCATGTGGATAGTCCATCAATTATTCAACCAATCCACTGTGGTTGAACACTTCAGCTGCTTCAAGTATCTACAGGTAAAAACAATTTACACTCTGCAACATTCTTACATGCTTAATGTTTCATTGACACCACATTTCCTGGTACTTCATCAAAAGACATTTCTGGTTGATACTATCTTTTCCTCCCTCCCTCCCTGCCTTCCTGCCTTCTTTTCCCCTTCCACCTCTCTCTCTTTTTCTTGTTGTGGATGCATCAGGGCAGGCAGCTGGCAAGAACAATAGTTTCTAGACACCTGCACGCTCTGCACGGCCATTGAGGCTCTACACCTGCCTCCCAATTCAATGTATGTCATCCTTCACTGATGACACCTCTCTTGCCTTTCAGGGTTTCTCTTCAAATTTTAATGAGAATTTAATGGTATAAAAATATAGTCATGCTGGGCGTGGTGGTGCACGCCTGTAATCCCAGCAGCTTGAGAGGCTGAGGCAGGAGGATGTTGGTTTCAAAGCCAGCCTCAGCAACAGCGAGGTGCCAAGCAACTCAGTGAGACCCTGTCTCTAAATAAAATACAAAATAGGGATGGGGATGTGGCTTAGTGATTGAGTGTCCCTGAGTTTAATCCCCAGTTATCCCCCTCCCCGCCAAAATACAGCCATATATATTATAAAAATTTGGCCTTCTAAGGTGATTATTTAGAAAGATAAGCTTTATTTGGATGGAGATATTCTGATATACTTGCTAAAAACAAAAACTTTCTCTTTTATGCTAATGTTAGGCATTTCACCAGGGTAGAGGCTGTGGGCTGTAAAAGGTGGGACTAGGAGGATGTTGTAAATTAAAATAAGGGCCACTTACCTGAGTCTTTTGGGGAAGAAAAATACATCTGAATAGGTTGAGAGCAGAAGTAATTACATTATGTGTTAATTTGCATCTCATCTTCCAGGCAGTTCATGCAGGAGAGCAAAAACAATTAGAATTTCATAATGTAGTAATCACATAATGTAGAAAAGCAACCCATATGTGAAAGCCAAATTAATTCACAGAATGAGGGCGCTAAACTCACAGGCACCAACTTGGGTTCAGTTTGTGCATGTTTTGTACTTCTTACATCGGTAAACAGACATGATTTCATGGATGGGCTTCTTTCCTGTATCAGGGCCTAATCACGTCCCTTTATTAAACTCTTCTTGAATTACCAGATCGGAATGTCATATTTCTTGTAGAATATGACAATTTTATGTTGACAGCAATTCAAAAGCTCACTAAAATAATTATGGAAATAGCCATTACTAGATATCAATGAGTTAATTAGGAAACAATTGAAAACTCAAAGCCTGTGTTATCTGCATACAAATATTTTTGTATGCAAAATACAACATTCTTTGTTCTGTTTTATTTTTGTTGTTGTTTTTGGATTCTGATCCTCCTCTGTATGGGATTCTGGTTCTGAAGTTTTGGAGTATGGCCTGGGAATTTGCATGTGTATGGTTTGGATATGAGGTATCCCCCCAAACTCCTGTTAGTACAAGAATATTCGGAGGTAAAATGGGAACATTATGAGAGCTGTAACCTAATCAGTCCATCCTAGTTTGAAGGAACTGACTGGGTGGTAACTATAGTCAGGTAGGGTGTGGCTGGAGGAGGTGGGTCACTAGGGGCATGGCCTGGAAGGGTGCATCTTCCCTGTGACGTCTTTATACTTCCTTCTCTGTTTCCTGAACTCACCATGAGATGAATAGCTTTCCTGTGCTGGGCCCTTCCGCCATGAAATGTTGTTGTCACCTTAGGCCCCGAGCAACAATGGAGTCAGCCGACTATGGACTGAAACCTCTGAAACCGTGAGCCCCAAATAAATTTTCCCTCTTTTAAATTGTTCTTTTTGGGTGTTTTGGTCACATCAACAAAAGAGTTGAGTAACATAGTATGTTAACAAACACCTTAAGATCAGGAAGATCAGGAAGATGAGGAAGGATAGGGGGTTAGGAGTATAGATTAAGTCAAACTGATCTGGGTTGAAGGACTGACCTTCAGTTTCCAGTGGGGTAAGCCTGACTGTGTTTCTTAACCTCTCTGAGCTCGTTTCCTTGTCTGGAGGACACCTACCACTTCAACCTAATTTTTTGGCCTTGTCCCCTTTGCTTATTCTTAACTGACCTCCTGACCTCATGTTCCTGGCACTCAGTGGAGACAAGGTCTTTTTCTTCCTCAGGGCTCTCCCCTATGCTTTCCCCTCAGTCTGCAAACCCCTCTCCCCCACCTTCTTCTAACTCCTTCTTTAGGATTTAGCTCAAATGTCACTTAGTCAGGTCTTTTTTTTTTTTTTTTAATAATCTAAATTATGTCCCTCCCCCTAAGTTTTCTCTTACATAATTTCTTTTCTTTCTTTGCCTTGTCTTTTTCCTTCTTCTCCCTGCCCCCCCCTCTTTTTTTCTATCTTTTTGTTCTGGGGATGACCCAGGGGTGCTTTATGACTGAGCTATGCCCCCAGCCTTTTTATTTTTTATTTTGAGACCAGGTTCTCCCTAAATTGCTGAGGCTGGCCTCAAACTTGTGATCCTCCTGCCTCAGTCTCCAGAGTCACTGGGCTTACAGGTGTGTGCATGCCTGATCCCTTTCTTTCTCTTAAAACAATGCAATCTGTTCTAGACTAGACCTAAGCTCCACTAGGGCAGAAGGTTATGTGACATGAGGCCTCTTTTGTTTTGCATGATTGGCCAAGGGATGATTTGGGGAGGGGGGGGAGCTTATATCTCCTGTTACCTCTCTTTGCCCTTCCACCAAGTTGCTTCAATAAAATTTTCATCTAAATAGAAACAGTGCTCTTTTTGTAAATGTAATCTTTTTGCAAATGTCATCTTAAGAGAAATCTCCTAGGTTTCAATATTTCCCATGTTGCCTTCTTAACAGCATTCCAGGACCTCTGATTATTGCTCCTTTATACTCTGCTCCAAGCACAGTGCCCAGAGCACTGTATATCTGTGTGCAGATAATATCTATATGCAGATAACACAGACTTTGAGTTTCCAATTATTTTCTAATTAACACATTGATATCTGGTAATGGTTATTTTCCTAATTATTTTAGTAAGCTTTTTATTGCTGTCATTAAAAACAACAACATAAAACCAACAATTGTACCTTGGGTCATTCTGAATTTAATCAAGCTAATTCAATCTCCTCTCTCTCTTTAAAAAGAAGACAGATTAGTAATAAGACAATAATTAAAAAAAAACTAATTGAGTATTTTCAGTCTCACCTCAAACTCAATATGTTTAAAACCAAACTCACTGACTGCTCTCCAGACTGACTCCTCCTGAGTTTCCATGGGATTCCATTCTGTCACTGGCATTGCTACTCTTGTAGTCCAGGCAGGGGGATCTTTGAGTTTATCTTAGTTCCCTCTCCTTCCCCCTATTCCTTTGTATCATTAATTATTTAGGGATCCATTACCACTCTACTGTGGACTTCAACCCTTTCCAGATAGTTCCCCGAATCTCATTGCCCTTCCTGACCAACCTTCCCATAGTTTCTTTCAGTTTAAGGAAGAGAAGTGCATTCAAAATCCCTTTAGTGGCTTCCTTTTCTACAGAAAGTTCCAGCTCTTTGACCTGGTTTTTCAGAACTTTCTCAGATTAGCCTCAACCTACAATTCCATTTTCATTTCTGCCACTTTTTCTCACGTGCACCTTTTTCTTAGTTATATTTATTTATTCGTTGTTTGGAGATGCTGTGTTTACTTTCAGTGACAATAACTCACAGTATCCTTTAATACCATCTCTTCCCTCGAGGACACCTGGAAGGGCTCCCTTTGTGCACAACCTTGTCCTAGGGTTAATGAAGATTTATAGAATGAAGCAGACATGTACCTTGACCTTGAGGAGCTGCTGGAAAATGAGAAGAACTGGTCAGAGCTGATCTCTTTGCTTTAACTGTCTTCATGATCAATATCTGTCTCAGGTGAATCGATTTTACGGAGCCTGGCACTGGAGTTTAAAATACCAGATTGAGTACTGCAACCATGCTGCCTATGTCCATTTATATTTTCCATGCTGGCTAGGGTCAGACATTCTGGGTGGTACCATTACCAGGGTTAAATATGTATCCAAGCCATCCCTGAAGTGGGTTATTATTCACAAAAGTTTTCTCAATATGAAGTAAGCACTAACTATAACTTCATTATGACTTGAGTAAAGAAAGGAGTCAGGAGCTATGGCCCAGGGACAGTATTTGTAAGACCTGGGTAAGTTTCCTTAAACTTTTATAATGTCACTTATTTTTATTGCCCTCCATATTTAATAACAACATTTTAAAAAAAACAACAAAGTGGCTCTGGGCATCATCATCTCTGGGAACTGGTGGTGAGTGGGTCCTGATCTAAAGCAGAGATATTCATTATTTCTTCCCCTGGCACTTGGTTGCTTCATCACTTTTCCTAAGATGGTATTTTCTTAATTCTTGTCTCTTTTCCGCTAATTCTGTGAGGAGAGGGAGCATATCGGCTTTGTTCCCTAATGAATCTCTGGAGCCCAGCAGATCCTGCCTATGTCCCCAGGAAGTTCATTTCTTCCTGTCTCCTTTTCAGACGTTTTTAGAAAAATATGGTGGGAACAGCTAAACAGTATACATATTTTTGTCTGAAATAAGGTAGTGTTCTTTATTTTCCAAAAGGATACTAATTATCTTTCTTGATAGTATCTTCATTCAGTGATTGGATTTTTATTTATCATTAAGAGAGTGAGTTTGAGGTGGTTTTGCATTTAATTTTTATTTCAGCTTTATTATTTATTTACTTAGTTGATACTGGAGGTTGAACCTAGGGATGCTCTACCACTAAGCTATATCCCCACTCTTTTTTAAAACCTTATTTTGAGTCAGGTTCTCACTAAGTTGCTGAGACTGGCTTCAAACTTGTCATTCTCCTGCTTCAGCCTCCCTCTTTGCTGGGATTACAGGTGTGTACCACTGCATTTGGTTATTTTTCAAATTTAATATTGAATATTACACTTATAATGCCATCGTGTGGAACAAAACCAATGCTTCATTTGAAAAAGGGGACTAATTAATTTAGTTTGCTTAAAATGCAAGCCATAACATGTATATGCTGATAACAAATATGCACATGTTTATATGTGTATTAGTATGTTGAGGTAGACTCTCAGGGATTATTTTTGCAGTAAAATCCTCAGGGACATACTGTGTGTTTAAAAAAATCTAATTACAGTGCAAAACTACAAGTAAATGTATTTTTTTCCAATCAAATCAAGTGTAGCTCTCAGTTACTCTTTTCATTTTATTTCAAGATGGATTTGTTCAGCAAAGACTCAAAGAAATTATGATATATGAAAATCAGATTTTTGTTTTATTACCAAAGAGCCAAAAAGCCAAGAATTACATGTGTCTTAGTGAAAACAATTTATTTATTTAGGCATTTTAGTCAGAGGGTATTAGTCTTGAAAGAAAATTTCAGAATGAAATAAAATATAATTTATCTTAAAGATCATATTGATACTACTGTTAAGCTTGTCACTTAACGTTTCATTTACTTGTCACTTATGCTATTAACCCCACTGATAGGTGCTTACAAAATGTATCCTCCCTGAGAAAATATAGATTATGACACTGATTTGCTTCCCTAGTCACTACCACAAATTGTGGTTGTCATTTTTTTTAAAAAATTAGCTTAATGGGTTAATTTTCAAATATTTCTAATAATTTGGGCCAAATTATAAGATACCACTGAAATAAAAAGTAGTTACAAGCAAGAATCTATTTTTTCTTGATTCAAAGTCTCTCTTTACTGTATCAGGATCAACAGAAATAAAATACCCAAGCCCTTGGATGAGTTGGTGTTGCTCAGTGTGTGAGGGCAAATTGAGCCACCAAAGATGCTCTGGGCTGGCATAAGGAAAAACACATATGTGGCTTCCTGGATCTGGAATGCTTGTCTCCTTCTTTGTCTAGTTTTTTCCTTGCTTTTCCTGCTGACTGACATCTACCAGACATGTAACTATTTTTTGAATGAGTACATTCAATAATTAGTGGGAGAGAAAGTTTCTAATTTAGCCTCAAGACACTAACAGCAACAAAATTAAGTTGGTGTGTGTCCAATTAATGTTATGTATCAACTATATTCAGAAAGGATAAAGTTGTTTGGAGGGCAAAGGGGGTTAGCACTGGTTATTTGTGTTGTTCAGGGTAAGAGGGGTAGCATCCAGTAACTGCCAGGGACATGGAAGGAAAAAAAAATTAGCAAAAAGTCAGGAAGTGTTAAAAACATGTGTCTCTTACCTCCTTCCTGCTCCTGCTCATTGGTGCTGACCACTGATATTGGTAAAGTTTGCTGCACAGTATCTGGATGGTAGTGTCTGGATGCAATCTCATAGCCTAGTGGGTGTTGTTATTGATTTTTTAAATCTGCTTAATCAAATGTAATTTATTCTGTAGTATATTTACTTATATATATATATATATATATATATATATATATATATATATATATAGTAAATTGTGAAATGTGAAAGTTGTCAGATCAAAGTGGATTCTCTTGTATCAATCCAAATAACAAAGGCAGGAGGTCATGAAGGAATGACTGCCTGATAGTAACTATTGCAAAAGACTGCTGGCTCCACAAGTTGGCACAGAGGCCACCTCAATGGTGTACAGTGAGTACTTCGCCAGGGACATCTGCCCAGCAATTGCCTGTTCAACCTGGGACTGACACCATTCTTGTTATTAATCATTGTGGCCAAGGACTCTTGTTTCATCATATCTGATGTAATCCTCCTCATTTTTGTCTTGACAAACTTTCCCTTGCCTCCAACTCTTTAATACATCCACAGGCATGGGTTGTCCCGTTGCAGTGCTCTGCGATCCCCACGGCAGCCTTAATACCCAATAAATATCATTATTCCTTGGAGAATCTTTCTCTGATTGCTTTTTAGTTTAGATTGACAAAATCACTTATGTTTTGTTTAAGAATGATCAGGACCCAGTGTTTTATTCATAGCATATGTGAATTCTGATTATATACTGGGGAGATCATCAGGCTTTGTCACCATAACTGTAATCTGAGGACTGGAGAAAATATTCTTAGTGAGAACTCTAATATTAAACTTAAAAACCTAAACAAAAAAGATAGATAATCATTAGGATACTAAAAAAAGCCCTAAAATCCTCACTGGGTTAGATGTGATATGACTTCTGCTCCTTGGTTGCACAGTAGTTACTCCAAAGATGTCAGGTGTTTTTGTTATTTCCACATGCTAAATGTTGTATTATATTTGGTTATATAATTGCAGCTTCAAAAATAACATAGTGAATATTTGTGATTTTAAAGGAATATCAACATTTTTAAGGGAAGGAAATGAAAACAAGTCTTTAAAAATTTTTTAAATTTTAATTTGTTATATATGACAACAGATTGCATTACAATTCATAGTACACATATAGAGCACAATTTTTCACATCTCTGGTTATACACAAAGTAGAGTCACACCATTCGTGTCTTCATACATGTACTTAGGGTAATGATGACCACCCCATTCCACCATCTTTCCTACCCCTATGTTCCCTCCCTTCCCTTTTCCCCTCCCTCCCCTTTTCCCCTTTGCCCTATCTAGAGTTCATTCAATTCCCCCCCCCCCCCAGCATATTATGAATCAGCATTCTTTAATCAGAGAAATCATTCGGCATTTGGTTTTTTGGGATTGGCTAATTTCATTTAGCATTATATTCTCCAGCTCCATCCATTTACCTATAAATGCTGATTTTATTCTCTTTTAATGCTGAATAATATTCCATTGTGTATATATCCACATTTTCTTTATCCATTCATCTACTGAAGGGCATCTAGACTTAAGTTTATTTTCCATTCAAGTTAGGTGGCCCTTTGATTATACTGGGCATCTTGAGACTATTTGTTAATTATTTTTTGAGTAGTCTAAGTGGACTCATACTGATTGGCAGGAGGGCAGAGTGATATGGTACATTACTTTATTTTATTTTTATTATTATTTTTTTTTGTGGTGCTAGAGATCAAGCCAGGGCCTTGTATATGTCATGCAACTCTCTCACTAAGTTAGACTCCAAGTCCCTGGTGCACAATTTTAAAATCATTTTAAAAATAGAATTTATATATTTATTCAATTATTTATGTACCTGTGTATGTGTATATATGCTAGGGATTGAACCCAGGGGCCATTTACTACTAAGCTACATCCCCAGTCCTTATTTTTTAATTTTGAGATGGGGTCTTGCTAAGTTGCTGAGGGTCTCCCTAAATTGCTGAAGCTGGCCTGGAACTTGCAATCCTCGTGCTTCAGCTTCTCAAGCCATGTGCCACTGTACCTGACATACGGTGTATCATTAAAAAATAAAAAAACAAATTAAAAAATCTAGCCATTCTTGGATTGTGAATGGTTTATTCTCTCTTCATTTGGCTACTGCTATTATTAGAAGCATAAGCTATCTCTTGAATAAAAAGACAATTATTCTTACCTTGATGTATATGTTAACTTTTGTTATAATTCACATATTGAAAGTAATAAACCCATAGACACAGAAGCAGAATTTAAAATAAAATTTCTTAAATCCTTTGATATTAGCTTGTCATTCTTATTTGACACGATACAAAGACACCTCAGGGAAGAATGCAGATTCTGACTAATTATTAAATCTGAAAGCAGCATGGGACACAGAGGTTTGAAGCTCATATCATTTTATTATTGTCAATAGCAGTCACACAGATGGGAACACCTACTACATATCTCCTTCAATAAATTTATGAATTAATCTGAATTAATCTTTGTGAAATCCTGTGAGCCATCAACACCTGGACACCACGCCAAGCAATCCATGAGAGGCCCTGTGACTTTTTCATAATTAGAAGAGAGCTGGAACCTCATGTATTCTATACAATCATAAAAAGCTTCAGTTTATTCTGCTGTGATTAAAGCTCCAAGATATACAGAGAAAGAACAAAAAGTTATGTATTAGAATTCTCCATCATGTTTAAGAATGACTCAAGTAAACCAAATAAATGACGTTGATTAGTTAAAAAAGAAATGTGAAGGGGCCTCAGGCTGTTGTTTAAAAGAATACAAGAGATTCAAGATGGTGGAGTAGAGGACGGCAGCATTCCTAGTTGCTTGGTGGCTTTGGTTTAAAGCAGTGAGAGTACTGCTTCTCAATGGGTAGGTGAAAAAGGAATTTTGCTATAATTTAGTATTGGCCTGTCAGAGGTTTCAGAGACTCAGAAATTTGGGTACATTATACAAAGAAGAAAGAATATTGGAGCCAAGCTGGTTGTGGCAGCAACAGCGGTGGTAGCCCTGGTTAAGCACAGAGGGAGGGAGAACACAGAAACCCAAGAGACAGATTTAGTATGAAAAACCTGAGCTGAGAAAAGCAGCCTGGACTTAGGCTGCAGCATGAACTGTTGTTTGAAAAGTGCACAGTATTCCCAACTGGCTGCCGAGAACTGAGGTGGGAGCCATCTTGAGGAGGCCACAGTGCAGCTATTGCTGTGGGAGCTGGGAGACCATAGCATTTGTCATACTGCCCTGGCAAGCACCTAGTGTGCAACCTAGGGTGTACTTAGCAGAATGGGAGTGAAACAGGCATAGAAAAGAGTGGGCCCCAGGGAATTCAAGTCAGAAAATTGAAAGGGAGCCAGACTCACTTTCCCTTTAGTTTGTCAGCTCATGTAATCAATTGAAGCAAGTTGGGAATCTGAACAGGTGGATGTGAATCCCCTAGGAAGGCTGTGACTGTAGGCAGCAGAGTGGGTGGAGGATTGGCTCCCCTGCCCCAGGAGTAGAATTCTTGGGGAGACTCATGAGATCCAGACTCCTGGCAGAGATTAGCATCTGCTAGGCCCTAGGGCTGTGTGGTTCTAATCTCTCCCAAACTGATACCACCCAACAAAGTCTTTGAGGACTGATTAGACCTAAGCCCCAGCTTCCAGAATTACCCTCACAGAAGTCAACAGTAGCCCTACCCTAGGAGTGCAGCCATCTGGTTTGTGCAGACAACACTCCAAATGACAGTATTGCCCACCCCACCCTACCTTAGGCTAGTGAGAAGGGAGGCCGAGAGTTGTTTTAACCAGCTTCAGTCTTAGATCACTCCAACTGGCAGCTTAGTGAGCAACCTAGCCAGCCCTTGCTCTCTCTCTTTTCTCAGTACATAGGCTCCCTGCCCCTGCCCCCATCTCTCACCTTTAGATAGGTCATCCAGACATAAATTCAGTAAAGTCTCTTTGGATCTGAAAAATATTTTAAATCAAATGAACTTAACAAACATATACAGAATATTTCATCCATCAAGAGCTGAATACACTTTCTTCTCAGGGGCTCATTGAAACTTCTCCAAAATACACCATACGCTAAGCCACAGAGCAACTCTTAGCAAATACAAAAATTGATATAATTTCTTGTATCTTATTAAATCATAATGAAATTAAATTAGAAATCAATATGACAAAACCCTACAAAAACTATGTAACACATGTAGATTAAACAATATGCTTTTAAATGATGAATGGGTGATAGAATAAGTCAGGGAAGAAATTTTAAAAATTCTTAGGCTAAAATGAGAATAATGATACAACATACTAGGACCCCTGATACACTATTATGGCAGTTTTAAGAGGAAAGGTTATAACTATGAGTGCCTACATAAGAAAATCAGAAAGATCTCAAATAAATAACCTAAGGATATATCTCAAGGCTCTTGAAAAATAAGAACAAGGCAATTCCAAAACCAGCTGAAGGAAGGAAATAATTAAGATTAGAGCCTTAATCAATGAAACTGAGAATAAAAGGATACAAAGGATCAATGAAACAAAAAGTTGGTTCTTTGAAGAGATAAACAAGATTGATAATCCTTTAGCTAAATTAACCAAAGAAAAAAAGAGAGAAGATCCAAATTTATAAAATTAGAGATGAAAAAGGAGAAATAACCATAGATATCACAGAAATCCAGTGGATCATTAGAGACTATTTGAAAACTTATACTCCAATAAGTTGGAAAACCTAGAAGAAATAGATACATCTTTCAACACAAACAATCTGCCAAAATTGAATCAAAAAGACAAAGAAAACCTAAATCGATCAATAATATGTAATGAGATAGAAGCAGTAAGTAAAAGAACAGCCTAGGACCAAATAGATTCTCAGCTGAAGAGGAAATAATACCAATACTCATCAAATTATTCCATGAAATAGAAAGGGATGAAACAGTTCCAAATTCATTCTATGAAGCCAGTATCACACTCATACCAAAACCAGATAAGGAGAAATTAAGGAAAGAAAACTTCAGACTCATATTTCTGATGAACTTAGATGCAAAGATTCTTAAAACTTTAGCAAATTGTGTTCTACAACATATTCAGAAGATTAAACATCACCACCAAGTTTTCTTCCTCCCCCTGGAGATGCAAGGATGGTTTAACATGTGCAAATCAATAAATGTAATTCACCACATAAATAGAATTAAATACAAAAATCACTTTAGTCATCTCAGTAGATGCAGATGCCTTTGACAAAATTCAGCTCCCGTTAATGATAAAAACACTGAAGAAACTAGGGATAGAAAGAATCTACCTCAACATAATAAGACTGTATAATAAAAACCTAAGCCTGATGCAGTGGTGTGTGCCTGTAATCCCAGTGGCTCAGAGGGCTGAGGCAGGAGGATCACAAGTTCAAAGCCAGCCTCAGCAAGTAAGCAAGGCCCTAAGTGACTTTGTGAGAGCCTATCTCAAAATAAAAAATAGAAAGGGCTGGGATGTAACTTAGTGGTAAATTGTCCCTGGGTTTCATCCCCAGTATCAAACAAACAAAAACCAACTGAAAAACTAAAATCCAAAGCCAACTTCCTAATAAATGGGAAAAAAATAAATGAAAGCATTTCCTTTAAAATCTGGGGCAAGACAAGGATGTCCACTCTCACCAGCCCTTTTAATATAGCGTAAGAAATTTTAGCCAGAGCAAATAGGCAAGAAAATCAAAGGGATAAAAATAGGAAAGGAAGAAGTCAAATTATCACTGTTTGCAGATGGTATGATGCTATACCTACAAGATCCAGAAAACTCCACCAAATGACTACTAGAGCTAATAAACAAATCTGATAAAGTTGCAGATTACAAAATCAACATAACAAAAAATAGCTTTCCTATAATCTTTCTCCTAAACCAACAATCAGTCTGCTGAGAAAGAAATCAGGAAAACAATTCCATTCATTCATAATGGCCAATCTAACCTAGATGTCCATCACATGGTACATATACACATTGAAGTTTTATTCAGCCCTCAAGAAAAATGAAATTATGTAATTTTCAGGAAAATGGATGGAACTTGAGACCATTATGTTAAGTGAAATAGGCCATACTCAGAAGGTCAAGGGGCATATGTTTTCTCTCGTATGTGGAAACTCAAGAGGAGAAAGGTGGAGGGTGGGGAATCTTATGAAAAGCAAAGGGGATCAGTAGAGGAAAGGGACCAGGGGTGAGAGGTGAAGAGGGAGAGGAGAATTACTAGGGGAATGATAAGGCCCAAATTATATTGTTACATTTTATGCCTGTATGAATACATAACAACAAATCCCATCACTATGTACAGCTATAATGAATCGATAAAGAATTGTGGGAAAAGAAAAAAAATCAAGAATATGGCAGCATCAATACTGTGTTTAAGGGACAGGGTACTGTGTCTAAATTATGAAGATTATGGGATCAAGTTCTCTTTTACCTAAAATAAAGCCTGGGATGTAGGTGGTCTAGTAAGTATCTTTTTGGTTAAAATGCCATGAAGCAATGTCACTAGAATTTAGGGATTCTCCATTTTTTTGGGCTCTAAGCAGTCCTTGAGGAACTTCCTTCACTTCTAAGGTGTCTCCCTTTCTACCCCATTTGCAACTCTTGGAGGATTTCACCTAGATCTGTCAACTAGGTTTTGGTGTTTTTTAAAAAAACTCCCTTGAGTTTTCTCTTCTAGTGGCTCCTTCTTCAGGGCCTTCTTGACCAGCAATGTTAGTAGTTTGTTCAAATGCTTGTTTTAATATTTTACCTCTTACCTCTTCCACAATACATCTAAATTTACAGAGAATATTCTGAAATATTTACTGATGCATTTTTCCCTTTTTTATTTCCTTTTAGCTTTTCAACATTAAAATTAGACAGTGAGGTTGAATCTTACAGCCCCATGGAAGAAAGGATTCAAAGAAAGATAGAAAGAAGGACATTTTGTTTCTAATTGAATTAACAACAACAACAGCAACAAACTAGAGACAAGAGATAGAAAATTCTTGGATTTTAAAGGCAAGTGCTGATTTCTGCTTCTGGTAATGGAATAACATGCTCTATCAGAGTAACTCTCCATCAAATAACTAGAACTGAATTAGAACAGCATAAAATAGAAAGCCTAACCTGCTGAAGGCATTAGCGAGCTCACCAAAACAGGCACTATGTAAGTGTGTTGTATGGACATTTGTAGGAAAAAAGTAGTGCTTGTGGCTTTCTAATATCTTACAGATTTTAGCCTGAAGGGAAGTCTCAGAAGATATACTGCGAAGCTAAAACAGGGATAAAAAAATCCACAGACTTACCAAGGACAGAGTGTGGGGCAATCAACCACAGCAGCTGAAAGTAATAGGATAATCCTGGAAAACAGAGCCACAAACAGAGAGAGCCCCAGATTCTGTATGTCAACTGCCCAAATTTCTGGCAAGATCATGACCTATACATGTACAGGAAAACTCCAATCTGCCCAGCTAATGCTAAAAGAATTGAACTGAGATTTCAGAGACTGGCATTTGAGTTCAACATTTGTTGCCCAAACCAAACAAGCCAAAAAAATAAAATTGGAGGGGGCTGGGATTGTGGCTCAGTGGCAGGGATTGTGGCTCAGTGGCAGACCACTTGCCTAGCACATGTGAGGCCCTGGATTCGATCCTCAGCACCACATTAAAAAAAAAAAAAAAAGAATAAACAAATAAAATAAAGTTATTTAAAAAAAATAAATAAAATTGGAGAAACAGAATTCGTAGTCTTTATAACATTTCATTTACAATATCTAGGATGGAATCCAAAATTGCTATACATAAAGGTAGAAGAAAATATGACCTATACTTCATAGAAAAGCCTGACCCAAAGATAACCAGATTTTGCCTTTAGCAGATAAGGATTTCAAAGCAACAATTACAACTATATCCAAGGATAGGAAAGAAAATATGACTATTTAAATGAAAACTATACAAAGAACAAAATGGAAATTTTAGAACTGATAAATATAATACTTCAGATAAAAATCTACCGAAAGAGTAGATTGAAGAGAACAGAGTAGGAGTTAGGGAACTTTATGATACATCAGTAGAAATTATCCAGGCTGTAAGAGAGAAAAAGATTGGAAAAAATGGACAGAGTTGCAGCAACCTGATGGCCAATATCAAAATAAATTGAAAACAAATGTGTTGGAAAAAAATATACCATGTAAATGATAAGCATTAGAAGGTTGAGTAAAGAGTATCAATATCAGTTAAAACCTTGAGACAAAGGTTATTATGAAGATTCCATGGTGTTAAAAAGATCAATACACAAGAAGACATGACAACCATAAATAAGTATGTGCCTGGTAACAGAACTTCAAAATATGTGAAGCAAACCTCCACAGAATTAAAGCTATTGGCAAATACCAGGAACTTTAGAATTTTCCAGATCTCAAAGACTTGTTAAATATTAGAATCTGATGGAATCAGAGAACAAAATTTGTAAGATGAACCTGAAAATAGAGAAGATGCAGGATGTGGATATTTGTAGGGAATGCATTTGAAGGGAATGAAACCAGAGAAACCTGCCAGATTTCAAAAAATCCTAGAGCATTGAGATTTGTTTTTGTTTTCCAAGACCTGGTGCTGGAGGATGGAAAGCAAAATATTAATAAGGCTGGGGCAGCTTCTCTAGGTCCTCATGCTCAGCAGGGCAATACAAAAAGTGGCTGAAATTTCCTGAGCCTGTAGGGCCAAGGACTGAGAATGAGGGGGATTCAGAGTGCACTGCCTTCAAGGTTGGCACGGTGCTGGGGCATCACCTGAACATGTGCATATCATACACTAGTGACCAGGCGGGGTGAGCTACACCTTTATAGATGCTAGTGAGCTGTGCACAGATTATTACATGTGGATCAGATACTCTTCCCCAGCTGCAGGATTTCATGTAACCCCCCCTGGGAAATTATATCATCTTCAGAGGGGAAGGATGGTGGAGGAGAGAGAAAAAAATCTTGAATTAATGGAATATTTATCCAATTATACAGTTCTAAATCAAAAGTGACTGTGTTAAATTTAAGCCGAAAGACCAAGGAATTAAAAAACATTTTCTTAATGTTGAAATTGAAGATATAAAAATATTTAAGCAAAAATGCATAAAAGCTACATGTAAAGTTTAGAAAAACCATCCAACTTAAGAAATGGGACAAGACAATACCTCAGAATATTCCAGAAAGGTCATTCATGATTATAGTCCCCTTCCTCTACCTATTGTTTTGTATGAGAGGTCCTCCAAAAGCTCATGTGAGAGACCATGCAAGAAGGTTTAGAGGTGAAATGATTGGATTACGAGCACCTTGTAATCAGTGCATTAATCCCCTGATAGGGTTTAACTGAGTGGTAACTATAGACAGGTAGAGTGTGGCTGGAGGAGGTGAGTCATTGGGATTAGGCCTTTGGGGTATATATTTTGTTCGTGGTGAGAGGATTCTCTTTCTGCTTTCTGGTGTGATGTCCTGAGTTGCCTTCCTCTGCCATGCCCTTCTGCCATGATGTCCGGCCTCCCCTAGAGCCTGAGGAATGGAGCTGGTTATCTATGGACTGAGATTTCTGAAACCATGAGTTCTCAAATGAACATTTCTGCCTTGAAATTGTTCTTGTCAGGTTTTTGGTCACAGTGACTCTAATGGTAACCATTGTATTGTACCTTTAAAATCTTTTTTACCACCTCCTATAAGAGCGATGGTGTCAAAATCATTCCTATGAAGGACAATGATCACATACACACAGAATTCTATAGAATAAAACTTAGGAATGACATTACTGGGTCTTAGTATATGCACATCTTTGCCTTTATTTAATAATGTCATTATTTTCCAAGTGGTCCTACCCATTTTCATGACCACCCATTGTGTATGAGTGCTTCTGTTGTTCCAAATCTTTGACAACTCCTTTTTATTTTTTGCATCAGATGTTAATTTTTTAAACCAATAATTCTTATAATTTGCAGTCCTGACTCTCAGGTGCTGCTTACCTTTCCATAGCTCTGATATGATAGGTTGGAATAGACAGGCCATGATTCCTGTCACTACTTCTGCCTGCCCACCTGCATCTCGATGCCCCTCTGTTCTGCCTGTGCTTCTATTACGAAGGACGGACTGTGTGTGCTCTTAGCAGAGGTGAATCATCACACTTATGTCCTAGATTCCATCCTTTAATATTGACTCAGGGACACCACTGCACTAATCCTCTCTCCTTTCTTCCTTGTCATCATTTCCCATCACTGATGAACCTTTTTCACTAGCATAATGCATGCCGTTATTTCTCTCAACTTAAAACGTAGCAAGTGGTAGTTAAAACCACTACTGTCAAGTGCCCCATTTTTCTGCTTTCCTTTACAACAAAAACGTTCAGAGCTGTCTTTTCTCTGTGTGTCATATTCCTCACCTCCTATTCACTCTTAAATCCAACCCAGTTAATTTTTCCTCCTTATTTATTTCATCAGAACTGCTCTTGTTGAAATCATCAGTCATTTGCTGGGTTGGTAAATCCAGGAGTCATTAATTAAGTCATTAATGATCTATGGCCAGCATTGGACCACATTTTCCTTCTGGATTTCCTCCTAATTTGCTGGTTGTTTTTTCTTGGTTACCTTTGCTGGTTTCTCCTCCTCAAGTCTGATCCCTTAACATGGGATACTCCAGACCTCAGTTTTTCAATCTCCCCTTTATTTGTTCCCCCTCTGTGGATGAATTCATCCTGTCTCATGGTTTTAAATAATAAAATGAAGCTGGCAACTCCCCACTTGTATTTTCTTTCTGGATCTGTTCAGGGATGTCCAGATTTGTTTATTCAACTGCTTGACAAATTACTTGGCTGTCTATTAAATCCCTTAACATGCCTAAAACCAAACCCTTGATTTTTTTTTAAAGAGTTGCCATAGTGTTTTTTAAAATGCTCTTCCTTCAGGCAAATGCTGCCTGTGCCAAGTGCACAGCTTGGGCTGGGCACAGCCCTTTGTGGCTTCTCTGCCTCTTCACATGGCAACTCCCACCATCTTCCATTTCAGTTTGTGGTAGCTTCGTCCTTTCTGCTCCACTCAAGTATTTGGAGTCACCTCTGACTTCTTTCTTCTTTCCAGTCACATCTAATTAATTCCTAAGCCTTGATTGATGTAGTAGGTTGGATAATGAGGGGATTGCAGCTAAGGGAAAGGGTAGGGAGGCCAGAGTGCACGACAGGTTTGGGGAGACAGTGTAGTTCCTCAGCCTTGCTAACTTTCTTCATGCTATACATTTTGCTTCTTTGCTATACATTTTGTCTGTCTTCCTTCTCACCTTTCTTCCCACCTGACTCTGTTGAAATTTCTTTAATGCTGCCTTAGCATTACTTTTCAATCTTTGCTAAAGTTTCATTTAGCTTTTGTTTCATAGTCCCTACTGTGGTGATATTAATACTACCCAACAGAGTTTTTATGAGATTAAATTAATACTTTGAGTGCTTAGAACAGTATCTGGCACGTGGTAAAGGCAGGAAAGTAATGTTAGCCTGTTTGATAATGCTGACAATGTTACTGTCTTCCCATTAGATTGTGTGCTTCTGGAGCTCAGTGAGGTGATCTGATTCATCTTTGACCATCTAACATATATCAAAGTGTCAAGTACACAGTAGATGCTCAGTAAATATTTATTGAAGAAGCAGGCTCATGGGTGAGGGATGTAGCTGGGTAGATCTACATATATGGATAAAACTGTGGAATGTTGGAAAAAAATGCTGGATTTAGAAGATTTAGTGGCAAAGCTCTGGCTCAGACGGTAGCAGTTTAATGACCTTGAACAAGCCACTTAGTTTCTTTGAACTTCAGTTTCTTCAGCTGAAATTAGAGAAAATAATATCTCTGGGTGATGTTGTAAGGATCATTTGAGATGATATACATGAAAGTTGTTGGCAATCTATAACTCATGATGCAAATAAAGGTAACTTGGTATTAAGGTTTGTAATTCAAGGTATACCTATTACATTCACAATGTAATGAGACTTATTCTAACTTGCATAAGGAAATTAGTTTTGTCCTTTTATACTTATTTCTGTTATATATGTATATGGATCTCTTTACCCTTTGAGTGGGAAGGAGAGTGTGGCTTCTGATAACTTTTTGCACATAAAACTCAGACTGTGAGAACATTTCCACACTCTGTTCCCAGAAGGGTTATTTTCTGGCTTGCCTGAGTCATCACTATTGCGGTCTGTTGCTCTTTGCAATACAGCCTCTTAGTCTTCCTCTGCCTTAGAAAATCAGTTTGTAAAAGATAATGTAGGGTAAATGCAATTGAACATTTTTGAAAGTAGTGGTAGAACTAAATCTTAAAAATGCAGCTATTAGTCAGTTGGTAAATATTTGTCTTCAAAATTAGTTGATAAATAGTTGTTTTCATGATTAGAACTAAAACTAAAGATTCTAACTCAAAAACATTGAAAAATTGAATGGCTTTCTTTTAGGGACATTTTTTATCAAGCCAGTTGTATGCATTGATGAGCGGTCAGCTTGAGATCTTAATCAAACAGTACTTCCACCTCCCACCTTCCTCACCAGCGTAGGCTGATCTGCCTGTGCTGACATTTTTCAGCCAATCTCAGCTCTTAGGTCTAGAGCAGTCCTTGAGCTGAGAGAGGCTGCTTAATCAAAATTTGTGCCTACTTGTGAGGTTATGTTTTATCCCATTTGTTTGGGGTTTCTTTTGTGTCCTCTTATGAAAGTACATAAAGAGCTGTTTTTGTATTCTGCTGTTATCCATTTAAGCCCAGCCACTTTGAAATGTAATAAACCGAGTTTCCATGTTATAGTATTGATTACATTTCAGACCCTGCATATTGGTGATCTGTCTCCCGTTGAGTGTTTAGCAATATTGATGACACTATTTAAGGAGCCACGAGAGTCATCTGTGGCAGCTGCAGATCTCCCCGTCATACAGTAGTTTATACATAATTGGTTTTGTCTGAAGGATATAATCTAGGCCTGAGCACCTTGCAACTCTATTAGATAATGTTTGTTTTTAAACTTATTTTGAGATTAAATGCAGCTATAATAGTCTCAAGAATGTCGGGCTGTAGAATATAATGCTTAGGTGTGATCCATTTATTTCTTCGTTTTTACCTAGAAAAAGATATAGAATGATCTCTATTTATTCTATTTAAGTCACCTGATGTGACTGAATGTGTAGTTCTATATTTTAAAAATTGGGCCTAAGTTCTCATGTACTCTGATCATCAAATGTGTGACTGGGGAAGGCAATCTGATATCCAATTTCTGTTTATAAAGTCAAATTAAGTCCTTAGTTCATAGGAATGGTGATGGTGATGGCGATGAGGGGTGTGTGTGTGTGTGTGTGTTTGTGTGTGTGTGTGTGTGTGTATGCTCCTTTCCCTGGGGTAAGGAAGACCACTGACCCGACAGTGAAAGAGAATAATCAAGAAAGTCAGTGAGGAAAACCCTTAGTTTAGCTTTCTAAACTTGATCCTAACACATGTAATGGGAGAGGTTGTTTGTTGTGTTACTGGGGCATAAAGGTAATTCTGGAAGTCTTCCTACAGGGGGTGGTGGCTTAACCTAAGTTTTGAAGGATGAATAAGAATTAACAGGGTGCAGAAGTTGCAGGATGATACTGTTGGCTGAGAGAGCACTGTATGGAAAGAAACAGCAGGAAGCATCACACGTGATTGGGGGCAACTGGATTTGGTATGGTGAGATTGAAAAGAGGATGTAAGGAAGTGATGGGAATGAGTTTAGCACACAATTGAGAAAAAAATTAAGTTGCTGCTATTGTCATTATCGTCATCATCATCATACCATCCTCAACTTCACCCTTACACCCGCCATCAATGTTATCATCATCTTGGCAAGTGGCATCCTGGCTTAGTAAAAGAAGTGGCAGAAAGGGAAATGTTGAGATTGGTTGACATTTAGAATTTAGAGACCAGTATACCGGGTGAATTATATTTAGATGTATGGTTGTGTTAAGGCTGCCTGAGGGGCATCCAATAGAGACATCAAGCTGGGATTGGTGCCGCAGTCTGGCTGGGCACAAATCACGAGCCACTGAAGCAGGAACAAACTTTATTTCTGAATTCCACCAGCACGCTCCACACACGCTCCCAGGAACTCCTCCCGAACACCACTCGGCTAGTCCAGGAACCAGCAGCCGGAAATATCCTCTGGAAATCCCTCCTCCTGCACTTCCCCAACCAATGGGAACTCTCCGGGAATCCCCGGGAATCCCCACGAGAACTCCAAAGTAGCGCGAGAACTTCAAAGTAGCAGCCGAGGCGGATAGTAATGCCTCACCTGTCAACCAATACCGTTGGCAAAATGCCAGGGGCCATTCCGACTCGGCTGTGGCTCTCAGCAATCTGGGCATTCAGGACTGAAGCTCAGCAGGGAGGTGTGGGCAGCAGGCAGGCTTTGGGATTATTAGAATACAGGTACAACTTCACACTTAAAAGATCTCAGTGTTCCTTTGCCAAGAATACAGGAGCAGAAGTGAGGGAAGAGAGAGTGAACTAACTGTACAGTTAGGGAGAGCTTGCAGAATGAACAAGTGACTGTGACACCCACTGTCTAGGTGTTGAGAGCCATGCAAGGTGAATCTGACAGAGTCCTTGTTTCTAAGGAGCTCACTGTATGTTAGTGGAGTGAAACATGAAAGTAGTTAGTAAGAAATTATATGGGGGAGAATGTGCCACAATTGGGATAGACTATCTCTGACTGGGATTGGGGAAGACTTTTTTTTTTTTTCTTTTGGTGGTGCTGGGGATTGAACCCAGGGCTTTGTGCATGCTACGCAAGCAGTCTAGCAACTGAGCTATATCCCCAGCCTTGGGGAAGAAGTCTTTCTTGAGAAGAAGAAAACACTTGGATGGAATCTGGAATCCTGAGTGGATCATGTTTCAGTGGAGAAAGGAGAGAAGCACTTTTGGGACTGATGATAGTGCATATGTGTTTTGGACTGAATTGTGCTACTGCCAAATTCATACGTTGAAGACCTAACTTCCAATTTGACTGTGTTTGAAGATAGGGCTTTAAAGAGATAATTAAGGTTAAGTGAGCTCATAAGGGTGAGCGCTAATAGACTGATGTCTTTATTGGATTAGAAGAAGAGAAAGAAGACATGAAACTTACTCTGTTCCCATGCATGCACAGAGAAAAGGTCATGTGAAGACAGTGAGAAGGTGGCCATGTGGCAGCCAGGAAGAGAGCTCTCTCTCTCTCTCTCTCTTTTTAATGGATTAACACTATTTTATTTTTTTTAATTAGATACACATGACAGTACAATGATCTTGACATATCATACATTTGAATCAGATGGGGTATAATTTCTCATTTTTCTGAGTGTACAGGTTGCAGAATCACTTTGGTCATGCAGTCACGTATATACATACAGCAATAATAATGTCTATTTTATTCTGCTGTCCAGGAAGAGAGCTCTTACCAGTAACTCAATTTTCTAGCACCTTGATCTTGGACTTCTTGCTTGCAGAACCATGAGAAAATAAATTTTTGTTGTTTAAGCCGCTTTCATTATGGAAGCCGCAGCAGACTTATCCACTGAGCAAAGGTCCAGATTTGTATTTAGGGAGAGATGAGCATCTTAAAGAGGCTGGAGACAAGGGTATGTGAGGCATGTAGTGAGAGATAATAGACCGAAGTGCATCTTTTGAGTAACTGTGGATGAACATGAAGGAAGTGGCTTCTTGGCCTAATACCTCTTTGGTTATAAATACTGGCCACAGACTCCTGCAAATGAAAACGGAAAAATACTTGCGCTTCTTCAAAAAAGTCAGAGCTAATGATTTAGACAGATTTGTATCACAAAGTCAATTGGGATAGTCACTCCCTTATAAGGATGATCTAAAAATTAATATTCAAATAAAACATGAAGCATTTCCCACATTCACTGATAGACAAGGTCTATTGCTTGGTAGACAAGGTCTATTGCTCGTTGGACATCAGATATGATATGTTTCATGATGTGATTTCTGGCTCCTTGGTTAACAGAATTTGGAAATCACTTAGAGGGTAATGTTCAAAGAACCATCCGGCTGGCTATGTTCATTAATCTTGTTACCCTCAGTGAGCAATGCTCACACAGGCAGCTTTTCAGAACCATTGTGAAAATGTTCCTTTTCCATCTTGTTGAAACATCAAGCTTCACTGTTGATGCAATGCTGATTAATACTCGTCTGGGCCAAGTAAAGTCATGTACGATGCAGCCAGCTCCCTTGAATAATCAACTCTCATTTGGAAGGAAATGGAAAGTTGTTTCAAATTAAACACTAAAGGGAAAGTGGTGACAGATGCTTAATTGGTTGCTTTCTTGTCCTTCCTTAATGTGTGAGACGCCCTCATGAGAAGGGTTAGAGTAGGCAGATTGAATGGAAAAAGCCACTTAACTATTCTTTGCTTTCGCCCCCAGAATGATATTCATTCCTCATTTTATTTTCAATATATTTTCTGTGTTTTATAATTTTTCAGTGTCTGACTATGGACAAGGAATTGCTGCCCCCATTATTTGTCATTGGTTGGAAAGTTAGAGTTGAGTGAGTTTGGTACTCATCACGCAGGAATTGTGCAAACACAAGAATTATGGGAAGGAGAACTCAGCCCAGCCTTCAGAAGTTCAAAGAACTTGTCTGTGTAATCCTAGACCTTTTATTCAGGAAAGCTATCATGCACACATAAGTGCATAGGTACTTACCACAGAGCTCATTTTCTGTAGTGTTC
The DNA here is from genome assembly GCF_047511675.1 of Marmota flaviventris. NCBI lineage: Eukaryota > Metazoa > Chordata > Mammalia > Rodentia > Sciuridae > Marmota > Marmota flaviventris. Next base: position 50,869,510 of record NC_092499.1, on the reverse strand, counting down.
AATGAAACTCACACAAGTTCCTTCCTTGTTTTTACTTTTCCTTTTTGACCTATTCCAATCTCTGAAATACATCTTTCTGTCTATGATCATTGGGCATGATTTGGTGTTTACCTGCTGAATTTGTTCAACTATAGTTGTGAATAAGGGGACACTCAGATCATCTGCCTTGGTCCTGGAGGGACCTGAATGGGAGAACTGAACATTCCAAAGGTGTCCTGAGGGGCTGCTCAAAGGGATCACATATATAAAGTATTGAGCATAAAGCTTCATACTAAGCTTTGTAAATGTTAATTCCTTGCCACTTTTTCACTTTTAGCATTTTCAGACATCAGAAGATGATAATGGAGGAAAATTAAGATATTCACACTTTGGCGAGATGGAGACAAAAAAGAAGGGAAATTTTAGACTCTGGAGTAAGCATTTTTCTCTTTCTTTCAATTCATCATAAGATATGGTATCATATTAGGTCTTCCTTCTATGCATGGTTGCCGAGGTGGAAAATACGAATTCAATTCCAGACTCACTAGTTGTGTGGCCTTGAGAAAAATTATGTAATGTCTTAGTGTCTCGACTATAAAATGGAGATACAAAGGTTCCCCTTATCTAGGAAGGACATGTTCCAAGACCTGTAGGGCATGTCTGAAACTTTGGATAGTACTGAACCCTATGTATACTATGCTTTTTCTTTTATGTATATATCTATGATAAAGTTTAAGGGTTAGACATAGTAAGAGATTAACAGCATTAATAAAATAGAACAATTATAACTAATAAGTTGTGTGGATGTTTCTCTCTCTTGAAATATCATACTTGCCCTTCTTGTAGGGTTGTGAGATGATAGAGTGCCTGCATGGTGAGATGAAGTAACGTGATAACTTAGGTGCTGCAAGGTAATGTTAGGCTACTAGTGAGCCTTCTTCCTTGAACGCAAGCACTGCAGTACCAGAGTTGATCTGATAACCCAGATGGCTGCTGAGTGACTAATGGGTGGGTCTGTGGATCTGCTGGACAATGGGATGATTCATATCCCAGGCAGGATGGCGTGGGATAGTGTGAAGTTTCATGCTACTCAGAAAAGCACACAATCTAACACTTAAAAGTTGTTTGTTTCCTGAGTTTTTCAAATATATGTATTTGAAAAGGAATCTGGAGCTAAGGAGGGGCTACTGTAATAACAGACTCTCACTAAGCACCGTTAGAGCAGTGAAATAAATCACATATAAAGCACCTAGAGACAGAGACAAGGGGCCATCAAGTGTTCAATAAAATTAGCTGTTGCCATTAAAAGAGAAGAAAATTATGGCATCTGCAAGTAAATGGGTGGAGTTGCAGAATATCATGCTACATGAAGTAAGCCAATCCCCCCAAAACCAAAGGTCAAATGTTTTTTTCTGATAAGTGGATGCTGATCCATAATCTGGGGTGGGGGGCATGGGAAGAATGGAGGAAGTTTGGATAGGGCAAAGGGGAGTGTGGGTAGGGTAGTGGGCAGGGGAGAAGGAAAGATGGTGGAATGAGACCGACATCATTACCCTAGGCACATGTATGAATGTGCAAATGATGTGACTCTACATCATGTACAACCAGAAAAATGAAAAGTTGTGCTCCATCTGTGTACAATGAATCGCAATTCATTCTACTGTCATGTATAACTAATTAGAACAACAAAAGAGTTTAATAGCAAAAAAAAATTAGCTGTTGCTATTGTTGGTGTTTTCTTGTTATCCATAAAAGGGCCTGGCACAGAGTAGTGTTATTATTATTGTTACTCATATTGGTCATAGATTCTGTAGATATTATTAAATGGATTTGGAATACAGATTTGTGCATTATTAGTCTGATATTTAAATGACACACTCATTTATTCATATTTATTTACAAGATCAATTAAAAATGCAAGCTTACTCTTATTTGAGCTTTTATTTGTGGCTTGTGTTTTTCAGAACCACCAGAAGCTTTCTCTGAGACAGGTGGATCCACTTTTATCTTTGCAGCTGTGCACTAAGACTTAGCAGGCAGTATCTAACAGGCTCCTTGGATGAGACAAAGCTTGTATCAGAGTCAAATTTACATCGAAGTGCCCCGACTATTGATGCATTGAACTGACTCATTTGTCTCTCCAGGCTTTGGGTCTTCTACTTCCTAGGACCTTTATGACTTGCTTCCTCCTACTTGTGGATTGTTCACAGGGACGACTGCTTTCCTGCCTCCCTCTCACTGAGGTTAATTGATTGCTGGCTCTTGATTGTTGGACTTTGATCCTCTGCTATTTCTAGGTTTGAGTAATTACACATGGCTTACCTTGCCAACCTGGAGACTGGCCATTCTGCCGTAACTTCTGATTGCTGTCTGGCCTCATATTATCAGCAATCTCCTTAGTCTGAATGTCGTCCTGCTCATCGTGACCCTCCACAACTAATCTTGCCCAGGTGATCAGAGCCTTTTCTGAAAACTTGCTGTGTTTGATATGTACACCTCAGGTAAGTTGCTATTGGAAAGTATGTCTTAGAAGATTCCAGCAGAGAATTCTACACCTTGCCTCTTGTGATTCACGTAGCCTGAGCAAGTGAGTATTGCTCAGCTCCATGGATTTGAATTCCTGACGTTGAGACTGTATCCTTGTGTGGTTGGGTGGGAGAAAGGACAGCACGAGATGACCTGGCAAATCCACACACATTCTTCTCCTTTAAGAGTGGGCATTAGTTTGTTTTCTTCACAAATCAGTATAGCACTGCATGATTTTCAACTTACTGGGAAAGTAAGTTTTGTTCATGTCACAACTCAGAGAGTCCTTGATGACATGTTGACAGGTATTGGAAATGATGGGTTTGGAGAGCTGACAGGTGACTCATGCATATGGATGTCTTCTGTGATTATCCATAGCAATCAATCTGGGATTATTTATGGTAGCATTGTCATGGCGATCAATGTGCAGTAAACAAGGCTCTCAAAGCCATGGGGAGAGTTTTTATAGCCTCCATGACCAAATATGTTTCCTCTTGTTTAAGAAGCAAGTCTCCTGATAAGCTGATCAAACTGAAGAATTTACATACACACACACACATACTTCAAAATTGTGGCAAAGTACAAAAGTCTGAGAAAATGAAAAAGAATAGGGTTTGTGTTTGAAAAAGAGCCAGAATTCAGAGTTCCAGGCCCGCACTTACTGGTGGTGTGACCTTGGACAAACATCTGTTTCCTCATTCTTTTCTTTTTCTTTTGGTACTGGGAATTGAATCCAGGGGTGCTTTGCCACTGAGCAAAATCCTCGGCCCTTTTTATTTTTTTTTGTTTTGAAACTTGGTCTCACTGAGTTGCTCTGGGCCTCACTAAGTTGCTGAGGCTGTCTTGAACTTTCAATCTTCCTGCTTCAGCCTCCTGAGTTGCTCCTGAGATTACAGGTGTGTGCTTGGGGGCATAGTCTTGGTTGAATTGTTCAGGGATCAATAGCTAACTAACTATAAATAGTAGGCTACACTGTGTCTTGGTAAAGTTCTAGTTTCTTATACCTGTCAGCCCATATGAGCAATTCCTCTGTGAGTTTGAGATCACACCCTCAGGTCTATTCTGGTGTGGATGCTTTTGTTCAACTGACCTTTTCTGTGTTCCATTCATGGTAGGACTGATTAAGATTTATCAATTTCTTTTTTTTCAATAAATCTTTATTAATTACATTATATTCAGACTTTGATAATGGGATTGATGAAAGGACACTTTGCTCATAAACTTATTGATTTGGAGATTCTGTTTTCTTCTCTGTAAAATGCTGCTTTTATAGGTGGCAGAAACCCAAGATTCCTGTAGGTTAGGGGTATGTGGAAATGAGGCTCTCAGCTGAAGTCAGAGGTTCTCTTGGTAAGACGGTTGACCTATTCTGTGTCTTCTTCATCCCGTAGGAAGGTACACCGTGGATCCATTGGTTCATATGGTTATCATGGGTAGGCGTTCTGTGAGGCAGAGGAACTAGGAGACTTCTGATGCTTATATTTTGATCTTTTAACCAGGAAACCCTATATTTGTATTTTATCCCTAATCTCTGCCTCACAGCAGTGCATTGTCCTGTGGTTGCCCATAACTCACACTTGACTTCTGGGTCATAGGAGTGGGGTATTTAGTTGAGCCACAGGGGTCAGGGCTCCTTAACTTATTGTAAAGCCCAGCCGTGGTCCCTTCCAAGCTTCAGTACTGGCCTTGACCTTCCACAATTACCAATACTGGGAATTGATGTTATAGTTTAGATGTGATGTCCCCCAAAAGCTCACGTGTGAGACAATGCAAGAAGGTTTGAAATGATTGTAATCAGTGAATTAGTGGATTCACCTAATTAGTGAATTCACCTAATCAGTGAATTGATCCCTGATGGGATTAACTGAGTGGTAGCTGGAGGCAGGTGGTGGGGTAGCTGAAGGCAGGTGGGGGGGTGGCTGGAGGAAGCGGTTCATTGGGGGTGTGGCTATTTGGGAGTATGTATTTGTATCTGGTGAGCAGAGTCTCTCTCTCTGCTTTCTGATCATCTTATGAGCTGCTTCCCTCTGCCACACTTTTCTGCCATGATGCTCAGCCTCACCTTGAGCCCTGAGGAATGAAGCCAACCTTCTATGGACTAAGACCTCTGAAACCGTGAGCCCTCAAATAAACTTCTCCTTCTCTACAGTTGTTATGGTCAGATCTTTTAGTCACAGCATCAAAAAAGCTGACTAAAACAGTGGATATTAAAAAACAAATCTTTGACCTTTCCTGCAGCTCCTCCACTAACCTGAGTTTGCTACCCTTCCTGTTCTGGAGTGTGTCTTCAAGAGATGAAAGCCTATGTCTGTTTTCATTCAAAGTCATGTCCATAGAGTCTATCATAGAGTGTAGAATAAATAAATATGTGAATGAACTGCCAGTCTCAAAATTATAAGTAACAAGCAAACATATGATAATATATTAATAACACAATTATCAAACACCAGTCAGTTATCAATTAAACCACATAATGTCATGATTTAATTGAAAGTGGTTATGAAACTGGATGACTTGCATTCAAATCTTGGCTCTGACTTAAAGCTGAAGGACATTTGGCAATTTATTGAGCACTTTACAACCTTAGATTTCCTAGCTTTTACATAAACATATAGCATAGCATTTGCCAAGTAGTAATCTCTCTTTGCATTACATTTAACAATAGCAAAGAAATGCTTTATTTTATATCAGGTATCATGGTTTGAACATAGGAACAGTTTATTACCATTACCAACATTCCCATCCTCTTAAAAATTTTTAAAATTTGAGACATTTTTAATTCTAATTTTAAGCTTTTTAATTTTAGTGTTTAAGTTGCTGAGGGTCTTGCTAAATTGCTGAGGCTTGCCTCCAACTCGTGATCCTCTTGGCTCAGCCTCCTGCATCACTGGAATTTCCACCACATCTAGCAATGCTTATTTTTATTTTTTTAAAGAAAGGATAAGAAAATATTGAGTGGCAAGTCAGCAGTTGTAAAAATTGGCATAGTCTTTCTGGGGGAAAAACTTGTCCATATTGATCAAAAACATTAAAATGCATACATGCTTGATCAAGTATTTCCATATTTAGGAATTACTATAAAAAATAATCAGGAATTTCTTTTTTTGTGTGTGTGCTGAGGATTGAACTCAGGGCCTTGTCCATGCAAGGCAAGAACTCTACCAACTGAGCTATATTCCCAGCCCCTTTTTAAAAAAATATTTATTTATCTTTTAGTTGTAGTTGCACACAGTATCTTTATTTATTTATTTTTATATGGTGCTTAGGATCGAACCCAGGGCCTTACACATGCTAAGCAAGCGCTCTACCACTAAACCACAACCCCCCGCCCCAGGAATTTTTAATAAATGTGTATGCAAGAGAATTTCTACTGTTATTTACAATTATAAAAATGCAAATGAACATGGTAATCAGTAAATGAATATGGTAATCAATTAAGTTTTGGTGGATTTCTATACGTTTTTGTGATTGCAATTAGAAAAGGGAAAATACACATAAAAGGTCAAATGGTGAATCACTATCACTAGAAACACTATGGTACCATCATTATCCAGATTACTAAGGGTCCTTGTAAAATGAAAGTGTCTAAAACCAGACTCTTGACTCCCTTCAATGTTTCCTTTCCCAGTATCCCTCATTGTTATAAATGATACTACTTAGCTTAAATACCTTTACTTCAGAGTATTTATTCACCAATATTATATATCCAATTATTTATTATCTAGATGCTAGTTCTGTGGGGGCAGGCATTTTCATTCTGTTCATGGTAGTGCCAGTCCCTAGAATGACTAGTGCATGCAGGCAATCAATATATATTTGTTGATTAATTGCATGAATGACTGTTTGAAATGCCTTAAATAGAAATGAACACACAAAAATGTTCCAGTGATTAACTTTTGAAGGCAGAATTATGGTGTTATTTTGGAGCTTTCTAGATTTTTCAATTTTCACTCTATTTAGAAGACAGTTATTAAGATTGGTATGGAAAGCCTAATTTGTAAGCCTATTGAATTTAAAAAGATCATGTATACTCTTGATATTTTTAATGCTTAGGAAGAAAAGGAAAGAATGAAATTAGTTAGTTTGCTGTCATAGAAGGTATGTATAATTATCCTATAAACAGAAGAACAATTAAATTAGTCCTAAAAATTGTCAGCAAGAGAATTATTAAGGTCAGTTATAATCCAAGGGAAACAATTCCTGAGATGTCAATTTGTTGTTCTTGGAGAAATCCTGTCTCATAAAAGCTGCTCCAGTACAGTAAGAACAAAACCACAGATTCAATTTTAAGAAACTTTAGTTCCATTTTTCTTTATTCAAGTTGCTTTTATTTTCATCTGGAGTTCAAGATTTGTTTTTCTGATTTGAGGAAAATAATTGATGGAGTTCTATATGAGATCAAAAATTTTAATTATGAGTCCAAATTTATACTTTGCAGTTGACTCCAGTGGCACACACCTGTAATCCTAGCAACTCGGGAGTCTGAGAAAGAAGCATCACAAGTTTGAGGTCAGTCTCAGTAACTTATTGAGATCCTGTCTCAAAATAAAAAATAAAAAGAGCTGAGGATATAGCTCAGTGGTAGAGCACCCCTGGATTCAATTCCCAGTAGTAGAAAGACAAAGACATAAACAAATTTATAAGTATATCACATGCTTTTAAATTCTTTACCCAAAAGTGGTTTTTTGCAGCTCTCTTGATATTGCAGTAAATATCCTTTGATTCTGCTTTCGGTGTTTATAGTTTATAGTGCTTGTATTGTATTTCTATTCCTAATTGGCTAACAAAGTAAAATTTTATCTCTAACTTTGGTCAAATGTCATACACATCTCTGTGATTAAAAAATGTTACTGGGGAAAAAAAGGCTCTTAAGCATCAAGAATAGGAAAGAAAGAATAATGTACAAGAAAGGCAAAACAATTTTCCTTTCATACATACATTATTACTGCGTGGTCTACCCTGGAGTAGTAAATATAAAAGTGCCTCAGTGGGATATGTATGTTAAATCTAACAGATAATGGCATATATCTTGCTGTAATAAAAAAAAGTACAGTTCATTTTGCTAGTGTCACTGAAGTAATATTACCTGTAGCATTAGAAACACGATGTTTCTCTGAGGATATGCAATTATTTTATAGGAACTGAAATATCTTATGTGGATGTTAATAAGAGTTTCTACCATGTACCTGATCTTTTTAATATTTATGTAGAAGACTTGTTAAAAGACTGAAAATATGCATCATTAGTTATATAATTTATATATCAACAGCCAGAGTTAGGGGTAATGCTTAGGCATCATTATAAAATTTTTACTATTATTTTCTAAAACAGCACACTTAGTTAAATGGTTCTAGAAGAATTCTAATAGGGGAAATACTAACATAGATTTTCCTTTCTTTATTCCATGATGGGTCCTTCAAAGGGAACTAAGAATTATCATAGTAGCGACAAGGATAGCAACATGTCTCAAGAGCAAAACTCTCACGCAGATTGGTATTTGCTCATTCAATCCTTCAGTCCCCATTTCTCCCTTCAGTAACTGTGGCACACCCACTGGGCGTTGGCTGCTGTGCTGGTTTTGCAAATACCCTGAGGAAAGAAACATGGTCTCTGTCTTTGTGGAGCTCATAAACCAGGAGACTCAATTATTCATTGATTAATCAAATATTTATTGGTCAGCTACTAGATGCCTGACATTCCTCAGCAGTGGTATCAACAGCCAAGAGCAATGAGGTAGGCTTGGTATATTCCAGGAATCCAAAGTGGGCCAACACAATCTGTGGATTGGAGGGGCTGACATGGAGGCACACAGGAGGTGGTTGTAGGTGTTCAAGAGAGACAACTGTGACTAGACTAGGGTAGCGGCAGAGGAGGCAGAAAGAAGAGAGCAAATGTAAAATCCTCTTAGTGGTAGAAGTGACAGAGGGTGCCCTCAAAAAGTTAAGGATGTAACTTTGCTGATCTCTCAAAGTCTGGTTAAAATCTGATTTTTCACAAAACTATCCCTGCTCATCTATAGCTAAGAAAGACCCCTGTCTGCTATTGATAACATATATGCTCAGCTTTATGCCACAGTACCAGGTGCTTTTATGGGTTTGTGACATTTGTCTTGACATTATCCCTATCTTCTAACTTATTAGTTTTAAAAATACTGTTATTTGCTTTTTAAATAATCTTTAAGCCTAAGAAACAGGTCAGAAACCAATGAATGGGTTTGATACTGGAGCTTTTTTGCCTAGACTTTTTTTTTTTTTTTTTTTAATTAGAAGTCACTTCTACTACATTCTGGCACTACATTTAAAAAGATAATTTGCCAGGACACAAATAATATAAGAGAAGCAGAACTAGGGCTTCCAGAGCGAATAACTATTTCTTCTACACCTTTTATCCTGTAAGTCTTTTATTGGGAACTGGGATAAGCCATCGGATATCCCTAATATAGTACAGAGTCATAGCACTAAGCAGACTTAAAGAAAAAAAAAGGCTTTATTAACTTCATCTTGCTTTTTTGCTTCATTTGCAGACCTTTATCATAATTCGTTTGTCCTTGAAATCTCCTGTGGACATTATTCTTTAAAGAAACTAACTAAAGAATTGTTCCTGAGAATAATCTTATGTGCTTTCAGGAAGACAGTAATAAAGTGGGTAATACTGAATTCTCTTTCAGCAACAACATTTTATCTTTCATTGAATCCTCATCTCTGTGATTTGCAATGGTAGTCATTAAATAATATGATGGAAAAAGGGGCAGAGCTGGAGATGAGGCCAAAGAGGGATGGGATCTTGACAGATTGGAACTAGCTTCAAAAAGAGGAGAAAATTGATTTTTGGACTGTGCCAAGTATACTTGGAAATAGAAGGAGTAGTCTTTATCCCATGAGTATATTAGTCTTCATATATCACTAAGTCCCTTGAGAAAAATGGCTACTACCACAAAAGTGCCTGTCATGTCAGATTTATCTAACATGTTGTTTACTGCAGAGTTTTATTTTTCTGGGTCGTTGTGGTATATGGATCTATCTTTTGTGTGTATATATATTTTTCAGGCCTTATCTCAGTTAAAAAAAATGTATTAAGGTCACAACATCTCTAGAGCAAACCTTGGAGAAAGGTGACTATTGTTCCAGGTTGACTGCTGCAGGAATGTAGACGCAGGGCTTCCTATTGTGAGATTAATGGAAAAAAAAAAACAACCACCCACCATTGCCCACATTAGTTGGCAATTTATTCTCCTCATAATGGAGAGAAGTAGAGTTCAAAAAAACAGCCAAGAATAGTTAAAGGGACTCACTGGAAATGATGAAATACTGGAACTTATAAATAGAATCATAAAGGTTAGATCTGCAAAAAGTCTTAGATGCTATTTAGTTCTGACTTTTCATTTTACACAGAATCCTACATCTGGATAAAATACCTTTTAGTCCAGAATCATAGCTCAGAATTATCTATCTAAGGGCTTTAATCCGTTAGGCCAGAGCTGGGCTAAAGCTCAGGAAGGGTCATGGCTTCCATTCTCATGTTCTTTGTGACACACTCATCTGTTTTGAAGCTTGAGCTATTACTTTCAAAACCAACTGCAAGGCACTTCCTTGTCTAATCCATTTCCTGTCCCTCCTACTGCACCTCCTCTGCTTTCCAGGTAGCTAATCTCAGATGATCACAAAGCACTGGTGTGGGTTACTTCTTCCTTTTGTCTTATTTTTACTCATACCAGTAGCCCTTACCTCTTCCTCTGCCCATCCACCTATAGCCCACAGCTGACTGTCTACCCTGCCAGGTCAAATCCCACTCCTGTCACAGAGTTCTATCTGACTACTCAGCCCTGACAGATTTTAATGGTTCCTGAAATTTCTAAAGCATTTGGATTTTATAACAGTGCTTTAAAGCCTCGGTAATGTTCTAAATGAACTTAAAAATACATATTCTTGGGCCTTACGTACAAGATTTTCTTTTGGGGTAGGCCTGGAGCGAAGTCCAGGAATCTACATGAAAAGATACAAACAACAAATCCTCCCAGGTAAGTCTGATGAGCTTATCGAGTTGGGAACCAGTGATCCAAAATACAAAAAAATTTAAAGTTTGTTTAGTATGAAAACCTTTCCTGGGTGGGTTTGTTTTATATTCCAATTTGCAATGTGTACTGTCATGAAGCTGCAAAAAATGTACCTAAAAAAAAAATAAATAAATAAAAACCAGCTTGCTTCGGCTTGTTCCAGCTTCCCCTTCTGCTTTTTCCTGCCATCCAGGACCCAAGCCTATTGGACAATGCCATCACATTTGGGGTGGGTCTTACTCTCTCAGTTCCCTGACACACATGCCAATCATCTCTGGAAACACCCTCACAGACAAATCCAGAAGGAGAACATTTCTGCTGCCCCCAGCCATCACACTCCAAATTTCTTCAGCTTTCAAACATAGCCTCAGACCAGAGACCACCCAGGAAGCTTCCAGGCTTTCAGCCTTGGAGTGGGGCTGCATCATTTTCCATTTTGTTCGAGCTTTGAACAGGTACTGGCTCTCCAGCTTATAGATGGCCATTATGGAACTATCCTCTGATCTTGTAAACCAAGCTAATAAATCCACTATCACAGATTATGTTTTCATTCCTCTAGAGCACCTTGACTAATACACTGGGCCTCCAGTTTGTGGACTAAACATCTCAGGACTTCTCAACCTCCAGAGCTGTGTGAGTCAGGTCCTCATTATGTATACCTCCTAAATGTTCTTTATCTAAAGAACATTGACTAATAACTTTCTTTTTAAAAATTTTATTATTTTTTTCTAAATACACGATAACAGTGGAATACATTACAATCCTTATTATACATATAGAGCACAATTAACCTTGACTAATATACTTTCTAATCTCACAAACCCTGTAAACTTTACCATCAATCCATATCCCAAATCTGATCACTTCTCCTCTCCTGCTCCAAGATGTAGTGTATACCTGGACTATTGGAGTCTAATACACCAACCTCTCTAGATCATGGTAGCAGCCTCCTACCTGATTCTCTTCATCTCCTTTCACCCCATCAGACTATTCTAAATATGGCAATCATATTAAATTGTTAGAGGTATCAAGTCAGATCACATCATTTCACTGCACAAAATCTCTCCAATAGTTCTCATCACACCTGGAGAAAACTCCAAGTCTTTATGTGACCTACAAGGCTGTGCATGAACTGGCCCCTGCTCACTCCTTCAACCTAGCTTCTTGCATCCATCCACCATATTCTGTGCACCCTCTTGTTCTTTAGGTGTATCAACCAGGTTTCTGTCTTGGTGCCTTTGCACTTGTTCTTTCACTAGGAATCCGTGTGCCTCATGGTGTCTTTTTATTCACACCTCTGTTCAAAGTGTTGTTTCCACAGAGAGATCTTTGTGATATCCTCTTCAAAATGGTACTCTGTCTCCACAGCCAGAGGTTAATTTACATTTATTTTTATCTGTCTCTTCATCTAGAATGCCCACCTCTGGAGGGAAGGATATATTTTGTTTGCCTATTTTTTTTTTCTCAACTGTACCTAGATCATACTTGTAAGAATGCAATAAGTATTTGTTAAATGAATACAGTTGGCAACATGCATTTATGATAGTGATGGTGGGAAGATTGAAGGAATGATAAGAAAACTAAAAAGTAAGAAATGACTTTAAAGTTAAGGGCAAAGATGTTTTAAGTTGGAAATAGTGTATGTAAACTGTATGCATCAAAGACAAAATCTTAAAGGCCTTCAGCATTAGTAGGCTACCCCAAAGGGTGAAGTCATTGATATAAGACTTTTGGCAGTGGTAAGGATTCTGGTGGGGTGGGCAGCGAATTCTGTCCTAAAGGTTTTCAGATCCATTTACAAAAAAATCACAAGCACTGTGCTGGCCAAAAAACCCTGCTTCTGAATGTAGAACAAAATCCTGTTCCAGCTGTCAGTTTGAAACTGCTGAAAGCATATAAATTCTATGAAAATGCAATTGTGGTCCTTCTAATCACTTGTTATAAATGTAATAATGCCTAGTATAAGTCACAGGAACTGCATGGACTGAGGAAAGAGTTTGGCCTTTGGGATTCTGGAAGATTCCCTTCCACTGACCCATCTGTGACTTTTACCCAACTAATTAGCTGTTGTGGGCTTCCAGCCATTTACTCACAGTTGTAGATAAAAATGTCACTCCTTGGGGTGCAGACAGATGTATGGTTTTAATTCCCTAAAGATGCCTAATAAAGTTAAAAATAATTGATATGATGTTATGAAGCATTTAAATTTTCTACAAAAAGTATCTTTATGCATGTATTTTATTTTGTCTCTTTTATTCTGCCTAAAGAAAAGCAGACATACCCTCAACCACATCTGTCATTTTAGCCCATGTCCTATCCATAAGAAATGCATAATGAATGTATTGATGAATTACTATGCAAGCTGAGGAGCTGCATGCTGGCTTGCTTGAGGATTCAATTAAAATTGAGCAACATTATTTTGAATAATCAAATGCTGTTTTGAATAAGTAATTCAAGTAAACAATGCAATTAGTATAAAGTGATGTTGATGAAGTTGAGTGGGGAAACTTCTTATAAATGTATAATATATATGTAATTCTTACATATATCTTAAATGTAATTTCAGAATTGATAAAATGATAGCTTGTTGGAGTGTAAAAGTTTATGCTGGAATTAATAATAAATTTCTGAATAACAGCTCAGTACTTTTCATTCTCAGTGCTTGCATAATCTTCTTTGATAATACAAGTATAATAAAATTTTAATGTTTTTTATAGTGCTATACTGTCTCTGATCAGTAGACCAGTCTAGAGCTAATGTACAAGTTTGGGCTGTATCCATACTATTTTAAACAACTGCATGAAAAATAATCCAGGGTAATATTCCTGTGACATAGCTAAGAAATCATCCCACTGCACAAAATCTCTCCAATAGTTCTCATCACACCTGGAGAAAACTCAAGTCTTTATGTGACCTACAAGGCTGTGCATGAACTGACCCCTGCTCACTCCTTCAATCTAGCTTCTTGTATCCATCCACCATGTTGTGTTGATTTGTTAGGAATAGTTTGGATGTTTTCAATACTAGATCATCAGTTCCTATTTTGGTTAATTATTTTTCCACACAACTTATTGTTGTGTCTTAGGTTACTTCAGGGATAATCTTAGGTTCAACTTCAAGGGAAAATGCAAATTTTATTATTCTGTGAGTGGCAAAATTAAGGGAGCTAAAGTTATGAAATGAAGAGAAATTAAGGAAAAATTATCTCCAAATTGATCAAGGATAGGATTCTTGAACTGAACAGCTCTAGACTCTATAACTGCCCCAGCAAGTTCCTCTCAGTGTCTGACCTAAATTCATATTGCTCTATATTTCCCTTGTCTTTTTTTTTAAAAATTTTTCTTTTAGTTGTAGATGGACACAATATCTTTATTTTTATGTGGTGCTGAGGATTGAACCCAGTGCCTCACACGTGCGAGGCAGGAGCTCTACCACTGAGTTGTAGCCCTGGCCCCTTCCCTGCTTGTCTTGTTAATGGAGAGAGAAAATTTACAGTCATTTATTTCTTTTTCATAGTTTGGAAGCTCTGCATTGTGTTGTTACGTGTGCTCTGTTCTTTTGTTGCACTGAGCAGTATAACTGTGAAAACTATAAATATACTGATATTGGAGCTTCAGTGGGAATCTTGACTTTGTGAACCTTATTCGTGAAGGCTGCAATAAAATTTTGCTCTTCAGCAATGTAAATAGCTAATTCCACTAGTTGTCAACGACTTGCTTTTGAGATGGATCTGGCTATGTTGCCCAGGCTGACCACATAGATCCTCCCGCCTCAGCCTCCTGAGTAGCCGGACTACAGGTGTACATTACTATGCTGGGTTGACACTGGTTGATTATTTTTCAACCAGTATTTTTGAGGTATCTACTGTGCGCCAGACACCTACTATATAAATGTGTTACAAGAACATAAAACTTTCTTACTTTTGAGGAACTTACATGTCTTTTACATGATTACTTGATTCGCAGGATCTCAAAAACCTTCTTTATGGATCTTATAAAAGGAATTCTTCTCAGGCTCTGAGTCTTGACCAAAAGGCAGATGTGTTTATTTCATGGGCATTGTGAAATTATGTATATGATTGGGTTAATTTCTTTGAGTTGGATGCTAGGAAGCTTGCAGTCAAAAGCTACATTTCTACTACAGACCCCGCTTTCCTGGTCACAGCCTCTGACTGTGGCAAAAGACATCTGACCAAGACATGTCTTCTACCCCTGATGAAATGTTCTCCTTCTACTCACAATCAGACAGAAAGAAATATGTTTAAATCTCAGCAGTATAAATTTAGGTTAGACATAAAGAAGAACCCCCTGTCTAATTGTCACTCTATACTGAAAACAGTTAACCTTCAAAATCATAGTATATACTTCACCTCCAAGATTTCTGTTACATGTTTCTCTTTGGTTTCTAACAAAACATGCCACCCTTTGTTTGAATCTGTAATAAACTCCCTTCCTGCTTAAGGAATTAGAGGTGTGTTCCTGGTAGTTGCAATGAAGAGTCTTAACTAAGACCACTAGGGCATTAAAGGCTGTTACTAACATAGGCAATGCTCAGATTGTTAAATCTCCAGAGGGAGGCAGGTGCCTAAGCAGAAGCACCTGTTTCTCACCTCGGGGAGAATGGGCTTGCAGACTTTAGGCCACATACAGCTCTGCAATGCTGAAGTGATGAAAAATTAGTTATCCCACATGACGCGATGCTGGCTTGAACGCAGTGCCTCATCTTTTATAAGTTACTGAAGAGAAAAATCACATTTCCTCTGGGTATGTTTTATACCCTGCTTTATTTAAAAAAAAATTGAAGGGGGATGGTTAGAAAAAAATACAGAGTATTGTGATAGTTATATGTGTCAATTGAGGGGGAGGGACATAGTACCTGGTTGTTTGGTCAGACATTCTAGATGTTTTCATGAAGGTGATATTTGGAAGGGTGTGTATATGTGTGTGGGGGATGAGGATGGGGATGAGGCAGGGAGACGAAAGAGGTGTTAAAGTGGGATATTTATCAGTGACCAGATGCTTGGTTTGGGTAGATACCATGAACCTTTTCTAGGATGAATTTTTCTTTTGTAATTAGTGGTTTCAAGCCCTTTAGAATAATAATAAAGAAGAAATTCTTAATGTTAGTGTGTGTAAATGTTCTTGAAAGATTCACTAGTCAATCTCCTCACCATCCTTTCCCTAGAAACATTTTTATTAAAAAGCTTTATATACCTATCATGAGAATAAGAGTAGAAATATACGATGGGAAATACAAAACTCCCTCTGCCAATGTTATTTCCCACAGCACTAACCCAGTGCCATTCACTAGAGGTTAAGTGTTGCTGAGTTTAGAGGTAGCATTCAGATATTTTCTTTAAATATATAACTGTTAGAGTCTGTAAACAAGTCAAAATAACACCTGGCATTTTGCCAGGGGAATGTTAGAGTTCGTAAACAAGTCTGGATGGTGCCTGGCAAAATGCCAGAGGGAGTGGTTTGAGAAGTAACAAAAGCGAGCCATTAAGTGTGGAGATTCCTGATTGGTTGACTGATGTATCTAGTTTATGCTAATTAGATAAGCTGTGTGGAATGTATAAATACTGCTCCTGTCCTGTAATAAACGGCTTCCACTCCTGCTGTATCAATGTACAGAAGTTATTCGTCACCCCCCGGCTAGTTTGCTGCAGCCGGACTGCGGCATATAACTATATTTATTCATGAAACATCTTTGGTGTACAAAATAGCACCAATCAGGTTGTTTTCAGCGATTAGTGAGACAAAACTTGATTCAAATTAGCTTAATTCATGAGGGTATTTGTTTCTGTAGGGGCAGGAAGTCTGAAGGGTAGAGTGTCTGCAGGTACAGTGTGATCAAGTCTGTGCTCAGCTTCTCTGATTTCTTTAGCCCTGCCCTCCATGTGTTTGGTCAGTCTTCAGATGGCTTCCATCATGGTGGCTGGATGGATTTCAACTGCATGTGGGTCATACTCTTCCTTGTTTACACCAATTGCAAGGGGAAAAACAAACCTTTCAATCAAGAAATAATTTGATTAGACCAAATTAAATCTTGTGCTCACCTCTGGGTCGATAGTAGTTATGGAGCCTTGCCACTCGCTGATGGATTTGAGCTTGGTTTCTGAACCAATTGCTGATGAGGAGGATTGGATTACCATGATCAATTTAGACTAATCAGAACCTTCCTCTGGAGCTGGAATAGGGTCAACTTCCACTGAGTTACATGGCCTGTGTGGGGAGCTGTGAATGTACATTGGGATTGTAAGGAAAAGGGAACAGCTGTAGTATAGGCAGCCATGTCCTCTAAATGTCTGTATGTGATGTGTGTCACTCTTACCCTCTCTAAGACCTATTATACATGCAGTTTGCTTCTTTTGAGTAAGGAATTATTTTGAAATTTTTGAAGAATTGAAGGTTTCAATTTGCAGATTTTCAGGAATAAGCCATTGGGATGTTTATGAAAAGCAAAAAAAAAAAGACATTTTCATAGATTTGATTATAAACAGTGGATAGAGAGGATAATCTTTTAGTTTATTAGCAATTATATCACAAGGGCAGAAAGTCTTAATTAGAAAATATTTGAGGGTCAGAGAGAGGACTCCCTTGTGCCCCTTTGAAATCTCCTTACTATTTCTTGTGGCTGCCTGGCTACCTTCAGCCAGTCACTCTCTGGTGCTTCTATTCAGTCACCTTCCTGAGTCTTGAAGTGGTAATATATCAGATAATGGGTCATAGTTTGAATCTAATTGTATATTGTGCCAAGGTTTTTGGTTATATTGAGAAAATATGTTCAACTTTTTCAAATGTTGCTGGATATTAGAAACTTGAATTTTATTAATGGCTCATAATTATGCAGCTACTTCAGTACTGTACAGCTCCGTCATTAGCAAATGTGTTCATGGGCCAAAGCTAATGGCACTCCAAGTCTCATGTGGTTCTTAATGGTGTCCAAGGTGATACCTAGAGCCACAGGCAAAAATGACACAGTAAAAGTTAACTTTGTTCACACCTCACATCCTCCTGGGAGTGTCGTCCATGTCCCGTGCATGGGATGGATTCAGGGTCACTCCACGTGAATTGGGCTGGCAATGAAGAAGAGACCACACAAATACAAAATAGCTTTTTCGGGGGTCAAGGATGGCTCTGCGACCTCAGGGGTCAGCTCCTGTGCTTGAGAACAAGAGGAACAAGCGAGGCAAGAGAGAGTGAGCATACCCCAAACCCCCCTATTTATTGGGGAGGAGACATTCCATAGAATATTCCACCCAAATAAGGCAAGGGGTAGGGTTTCGAAGGATGGAGTCTTGCTTAGTGATGTCCTGTGGTCAGCAGGTTGATAGACATCTTGGCAAGTCACACCCATCTCAGGTGCTGTGTGGGATCACAGGCAGAGCAAGAGGAGAGGCACTTTTGCGTCGCACCGCCCAATCAGCGCACAAAGCCAGAACAGTCCTGTCATTCGCTTAAATGGGTGTAGCTGGAACAGAGCTATGGATGGCTCATGATATGGGTGGAATGTAGGGATTCTTATACCAACGTCACCTTTGCTGTATCTGACTTGGAGGCAAGTAGGAGATGGGATCACGGATCGTTAGTCATAGTGTGTCTGGTGACGATGAGCCTCGTGGGAGCGGTGACTGGTACACTAAGCAGGGAGTCATGCTCTAGAAGACTGTTATAGAGTGGGGAGTCCTCTGTGCTGTTCTTGACTTGGAGGGCTAGGGAATGATGAGCAGGCTTAACCTGGCTAGGAAAGCAAAATCCCCAGTGGGAAGCCAGGAGAAGGAGGCAAAATTCAAGCGGGCTGTTTCTGCTTGACCACTCATGGGAAGAAGCTTCAAGTGCACATCAGCTGTCAGGGATGAAGGAAGATGGTGCTGAAAGCAGACACTGTCAGTCTGTGCTCTTATTTCTGCTCTCTGGGCATCAGTTAATCATCTCTGCAGTGGAGGTGAAAATACTTAACCCACAAGGCTGTTGTGAGGATTGAGGAGAGTTGCCTTCCTTGAAAGCACCCAGTACACCCTTTGTTTCAAAATTATTGTTGTCTGGCTTAGCATCACAATGTAAAAGTCTATTCCCTAAGGGAAGCTGATCTCATCTATGGGAAAACATAACAGATTCTTGTCTTCTGTCTTTTCCCTCTCTCCTCCTTCTGTACCCTTAATTACTCAAAGAACAGGTCAGCGATTTAGCTACACAGTTCCTGAGCGGTTGCCAGCCGAGGTACCCACTCAGCATTGCTGAGAACTCCCAGGCCCCACTGCTTTTTAAAACCTTAAAATCACTTAGACACACTTATCAAGAGCTAATATTAATGGATAATGACGAAAATCACAGATGTCTTCCCAGAACTGACAGCATAAAATCAATCTATCCTGGGCCATTTTCTTGCTAGGGAATGTTAAAAAGTTGTGGAAGTAAAGTAGTATATCTTTCCACTTTTACCTCATAGTAAATTTTTAAATATTATTTTTAAGTGCTAAGCCACCATCCCTACCTGGTTTTTTAAAATATATATTTTTAGTTAAAGATGGACACAATAACTTTCTTTCTTTTATTTATTTATTTAATTTTTTAACAATTTTTTTAGTTGTTGATGGACCTTTATTTATTTATTAATTTATATGTGGTGTTGAGAATCAAACCCAGTGCCTCACCCATGGTAGGCAAGCACTCTACCACTGAGTCACAACCTCAGCCCTCTTTTATTTATTTTTATGTGGTGCTGAGGATGAATCCAGTGCCTAACGTGTGCTAGGCAAGTGCTCTACTGCTGAGCTACAACTCCAGCCCTCCTACTTGTTTTTTTTTTTTTGATAAATAATATTTAATATATTTGGTTGAACTCTGAGAAAAAGAAAACATAAGAATTTCAAAAATTTTAACAGATTTTCAATAAAACTATATTTATAAATATTTTTAGAAGGTGATCATAATGCTACTAAAGAGACCACAGAGACTTAACAGATTTGTTTGGATTTTATTTGGATTGTGTGGACTCCAGTCATCAAACCATCATCCTGAGTATGAAGATCAACTCTATAAATCATCAGTGTGCACAGTGGGCTTTGGGATACTACACTGGAGGGAGCCCACAGAAGCAATTGTCTTACCTGTTCACTATGAGCACCACAAATATTTATGGCCATTTTGGTTTGATTTTGGGCTTTAATTGGAATTGGGAAGTTTTAACCAAACAGCTTTTGGTTGTTAAGAACAAACTCTTGCCTGGTATGGTGGCGCATGCCTGTAATCCCAGCAACTTGGGAGGCTGAGGCAGGAATATTGCAAGTTCAAGGCCAGCCTTAGCAACTTAGAACCCAGGGGTGCCCAGTGATAGAGGGTTCAATCCCCAGTACCAAAAACAACAAAGCCACAAAATCAAAAAAGCCCCAAATTCCATGTTTACTGTTTAATAGCAATGAGGTAAACAGGAGTCTATATTTGGGGAGCAAATTTTTTTGTCACACACATGTCAGATAGAGCACTAATTTACAGGATATATAAAGAACTCAAAAACTTAACACCAAAAACAAACAAACAAACAAAAAACCCCAATCAAAAAAAGGGCTAAGGAGCTGAACCGATACTTCTCAGAAGAATATATACAATAGATCAACAAATATATGAAAAAATGTTCAATATCTCTAATAATTAGAGAAATGCAAATCCAAATTACTCTAAGATTTCATCTCACTCCAGTCAGAATGGCAGCTATCAAGAATACAAACAATAAGCGTTGGCGAGGAGGTAGAGGAAAAGGCACACTCATATATTGCTGGTGGGACTGCAAATTGGTGCAGCCAATCTGGAAGGCAATATGGAGATTCCTTAGAAAACTTGGAATGGAACCACCATTTGACCCAGGTATCCCTCTCCTTGGTCTATACCCCAAGGACTTAAAATCAGCATACTACAGTGACACAGCCATATCAATGTTCATAGCAGCACAATTCACAATAGCCAAACTGTGGAACCACCTAGATGCCCTTCAATAGATGAATGGATAAAGAAACTCTGGTATATATACACAATGGATTATTACTTAGCACGAAAAGAGAATCAAATTATGACATTTTCAGGTAAATGGATGGAGTTGGTATAGAATATCATGCTAAGTGAAGTAAGCCAATCCCCCCAAAACAAAGGTAGAATGCTTTCTCTGTTAAGTGGATGCTTATCCACAATGGGCGGGGGGATGGGATGAGTGGAGCAACTTTGGATGGAGCAAAGGTGAAGGGGAAAGGGGGCATGGGGGTAGGAAAGATGGTGGAACAAGACTGTTCTTATGATTGCTAGAATGGTGTGACCCTATTTTGGGTACAATCATAGAAGTGAAAAATTCTGCTCCATTTGTGTACAATGAATTGAAGAGCATTCTGCTACCATGTATAACTGATGAGAACAAATACATAAAATAAAAAAAATCAAATGTAAATTTAGTGTATGCAAAGCTCTTCATTATTGGCTACAAATACAAATCTAGCCCTCAAGAAGCTTAGAATTTAGTGGTATATATGCATGAAAAATCTTTTAAAATAGTACCATAGTTCTTTTTAAGAGGCTGATTATGCCTGAAGAAGAATTTGCTGATCTTTTTCTTGAGACTTATAAACCTGTATTCTTAGACCTGAATGAGAAAAGAGGTTAGGAGTTTTGTTTGTCCAGTATGTACACCTGTATATATTCCTTTGTTTTAGTTTTATCTCAGTGCTACCCTTAGCCTTGCCTGGAGCACAGAACCCCTTCAGTTCAGCCTTTCTAGAGGCAAATTTATCCTCTATCTATCCTGTGTTTGCTGGGAGGAAGGAGCTGGGACTCTTTTCTTGATGCAGAAGTTCAAGAAGTCCTTCTGTGCCTAGCACTGTGCCGTACCTCCACCTATAGTTAGTTTTGGCTTTTATTCTTAAATATTTCGTGGTAATATACTTCTCAGATTCCCAAATCTGTAATTCTACTGTCATTTCCTTTATCAGGTTTCTTATGATTTGGGGTTTATTAGTCTTTGTTCCTTTTTAAGAAATATTTTGGGTTTTAGGGAAGAAGCAGAAGCAATTCCTTTTGCATAAAAATTGTGCAATTACTTAGCTTTAACCCTATGAGTTCTTAGACCCAGCACTGAGACCTGACATCTTTGCATGTTGCTCTGAGACACTGCATGTATCTGTTGGAATGGTTCTTAGTGTATCTCATCCATGCTCCAATCGACCCAATTAGAAGTATACTGTTTTCATAGCACCTGCCACACTGCAGGCCTAAAGCACATAACATTGTTTTGTTGGGGATCAGTGTGGTATTATATACCATAGTGGCCTTGGTACATTTACTAAGCACTCCAATAGTAACTACTATCCTAAGCACAATATAAGATTTGAGTAAGACATGTGATTGGCCTTGAAGGAGTCTGGACTCCAGGTACTTTACTGGGGGAGCTAAGGAACACACATTCATAACTATAATATAACAAAGGATTTCCTCTATTTTTTCTTTTTTTCGGTACTGGGGATTGAACTCAGGGACACTCAACCACTGAGCCACATCCCCAGCCCTATTTTTTAATTTTATTTAAAGAGAGGGTCTCACTGAATTGCTTAGTGCCTTGCTTTTGCTGAGGCTGGCTTTGAACTCATGATCCTCCTGCTTCAGCCTTCCAAACTGCTGGGATTATAGGCATGCGCCACTACGCTTTTTTGTACTCTGTGCATGTATGTTATTGATTATGCTATGACTAGTTAAGCAACCAAATAGCAGACTTCTGAGTCTTTCCTTAGGCAAAGTGGCAAAATGCCTGGGTTTGAAGAGCATGGACTCTAGAGCCAAGAGGCCAAGGCCAAATCTTAGCTCTAGCAGCCAGCTGTGAAGACTTCAGACAAGTCATTTAACCTCTTGGTGGCTCAGCTTCATTTTCAGTAAAGTGGAGATGATAGCAGTAGTAGCTTTCTTGCATAATTATGAAAATCAGATGAGCATTATACATATATACTTATTTAATTTATTAAACTAATGAATTTAACACAACTTTCTCTAAACTCCTGCACACACACACATGAGCGCGCACACACACAGCTTATAATAGCACCAGAAGCAGAGTAAGCACTATTTAATTATTTGTGATTATTTTCTGAAGTCCACGTGTCTTCTACAAGCCTGTGCTCTTAGCCAGCACTAGGTAGCACCTGTTGAATGATTGACTGTCTTTTGGGCATGTTGTTTTCATTGCTTTCACATGGATTCCTGCCTGGCATGACGGTGTGATCTGTCATAGGAAATGCAACAAAAAGAAGGCTTTACACTGTAGTCACTATTTCCCCACACACTTTGGGGAGAATTGAGGTAGGAGATGGCAACTTTTATTTTTCTAGTTTCCCATAACATAATATTGTGGTTAACTGTTTAGCTCACAGTTGTTTTGGGGGATGGTTTGACATTTGTAAAGCTAAGTAGTTCCAGGAATTTCACTTAAAAGCCCACGTAGCCTCTTGACAGAATCTTCCAAATAACAACTGAGGACTGGAACAGACAGGGAAGGATTGGGAATCTTCTTTGTGCTACCATGACCCATGACCCTGGCCTTCCTGCTTTCACTCTGTAAAGCGAGTAGCTACTTACATCTGCAGTATGTGGCATGCTTTGTATTTAGTGGGAAAAAATACTGAAAGACTCTTAACTCTCCAGCCCTAAAGTGGAGTAAAGGAAGGGAATTGAGTATGAGGGAGAAGGGCTAGGAAAAGGCAGGAACTGCAGAGAGAAATCCACCAAATTAGGCTATGTACATGTGTGAATATACCACAGTGAATTCCACTTTTATATATATCTATAAAGCACCAGTTATAAAAAACAATAAATAGAAGGAAGACCAGTAGAGTAGAGGAAGAGAGAGAGGGGAAAGGGACAGGAAAGTGGAAGTACTTAAAATTGAAATGAAGCAAATTGTATAACATGCATGTATGAATATGTCACAATGAATCTCACTATTATAAATAACTGTAATGCACTAATAAAAATATCAAAAACTACTAAAAGAAAAGAAAAAAAAAGAGGAAAGCATTCCATTAGAAATGCTAATTCTCAATTATACTATTTCCCCGATTTCATAAGTCTGGCTATTTTATTTAGTCATCATGCAACAGAGGTTTAAAAATATTTAAAACTTCTGGGTAAGACTCTGGAAACATACCTTTCATAAGTTCTTTATTGAAACAGAAAGCAGATCAGTTGTTGCCAGAGACTGTGGGAGGGTTGGGATGGGTAATATGAGTAACCGCTGAATGGGGACAGGGTTTTGTTTTGGGAAATGACAGTGTTTTGAAACTGCATGATGTGGTGGTCGTATGCATGGTGAGCATACTAATGTCACCACTTTGTTTAATTTAACATGAATAATTTTACATGATGTGATTTTCACTTCAAAGAAAATAAATAACAGAAGTAAAACTTCCAAGCGTCAACTTTCCCAAGTCTTCGTCCCGCAAAACAGTAGAACATTTTCTTTAACTTCCCAAAACATAGAAGGATAATATTGTTATTTTTTAACTTTAAAAAATTTTGGGGGATTAGGAAGATGGCGGCGAGGGGAGTGCATTGCCCCCGTGTGCTGCTTCACTGTGTGGGAGTATGACAAGTCAGGACGGCTACAGGCTATCTTGTTAGGAATTTCCAGCAATAGTGGGGTGCTCCGGAACCTGGAGGAAGGATTTCCATCACACGAGGATCGGCTACGGGGACTCAAACGCGAGAGGTTTGTCCCACAGAGGGTAACACTGCTTATTCAGCAAATCGCCCCGCTGCTAGAGTCTGCAGCGCGCGCTGGGAAACGAGGAGATAGCGACGCAGGAATACAGCGCTGCAGTTTCTGCCAGCCGTGCAAGCACCGTACTCAGGGCTGAATTCTGGGTTCGAGACGGGGGAAGGAAGCGGTCCATCTCGGTTCTCCGCACCAGTCAGACCACAGAGGAGGCCAGCAGCCACCATGTTGGAAAGCTGACGTCACCATCCCTGTGTTCGAATGACCGCAGCTCATTCAGCCATAGAACAGGTAATTTCAGGCTGCCATTCGCCTGCAGCTTGCAGACAGATTGCTCGGGCTCAGTGCCTGGGTGCTTCTTAGAACCTGCTCTTATCGGAGCGAACACCGAGCGCGGGGCGGCCGAGTTCCGGCTCCCGGAACCGCCCTGGCCCAGGGCTGGGGAGCCTGCGGAGGCTGCTTCTTGGACCCTGCTCCTATCAGAGCATACACCAAGCACTAAGCGACCGAGTTCCGGCTCCCGGAACTGAGCCCGCGGGGGCTGCTTCGTGGAGCCTACTCTTATCGGAGCTTACACCGAGCACGGAGCGGCCGAGTTCCGGCTCCCGGAACTGCCCTGGCCCAGGGCTAGGAGCCCGCGGAAACTGCTTCTCGGTCCGGGTCCTGCTGAGGGCCGGTCAGGACTCACCCGTTGCTTTGGTTGCCCGGCAAGGGGAACGAAATGCTGCCATTCACATAGGATACCAACATGGCAGAGATCTGATGTCATCAGAAAGCGGCGGAGGAGAGAACTTCATCAATACCAGCGGCGACAGAAACAGTTGGTCTCCTGGCAGGGGGGGTGAGGCACAGACACCTGAGTCTCCTCGATTTGTCGTCGAGCCAGAGGGGAGGAGCCAGGCCGCCGCCAGCGCCCGGAGCAGGCCCAGCGGCTCGCCAGCGTGGTGACCGCGTGACCCCAATTGGAGAGGGGGCGGAGCGGAGCCGCCACCCGTGCCCGCAAGGTGGGCAGACCCGCGACCCAGTGGTACACGGGCGTGGTAGGAGGGGCAGGGCAGAGCCGCCGCCTGCGCTTGCAAGGTAAACAGACCTGTGACAGACTGGCGGGTCAGGCCCAGTGGCCTGCCAGCGTGGTACACACGTCACCCCAACTGGAGTAGGGGCAGAGCAGATCCTTCGCCCACGCCCGGATCAGGCCCTGCCGGTGTGGTGGTCACGTGAACCCAATTGGAGTGGGGGCGGAGCGGAACCACCACCCGTGCCCGCAGGGTGAGCAGACCTGTGACCAACCTGCAGATTAGGCCCAGGGGTCCGCAGGCGTGGTAGGAGGGGCAGGGAAGATCCGCCGCCCGCGCCTGCAAGGTAGGCAGACCTGCGACAGACCGGCGGATCAGGCCCAGGAGCCTGCTGGTACACACACCACCCTAACAGGAGTAGGGGCAGAGCAGAGCCACCACCCGTGCCCGAAAGGTGGGCAGATCTGCGACCGACCAGCGGGACAGGCCCAGTGGCCTGCCGGTACAACAGACACGTCACCCCATTTGGAGTAGGGGCAGAGTAGAGCCGCTGCCCGCGCCTGCAGGGTAGGCAAACCTGCAACCGACCGGCAGATCAGGCCCGGTGGCCTGCTGGCGTGGTACACTCGTCACCCCAATTGGAGTAGGGGCAGAACAGAGCCCCCGCCAGAGCCCAGAACAGGCCCAGTGACCTGCCGGCGAGGTAGTCACGACACCCCAATTGGAATAAAGAGAGAGCAGAGCCACCACCCGCGCCTGCAGGAAAGATACGCAAGCAGTATGAAAAGACAAGGAAAGAAAGGACCACAAGCAATGCAGGTCAACGCAACTTTAGAAGAGGTAACACCTGCAGCAGATGGAATGTCAGATAAAGAATTCAGGATATACATGCTTCAGATGATCTGGAGTATTCAAGGAAGACATTAGACAGCAAAATCAGACAATGAAAGATCACTTCGACAATGAATTACGCAAACAAATCCAGGAAGCAAAGGATCAACTATACAGGGAGATAGAGGTTATAAAAAACAAACAGCAATCCTAGAAATGCAGGAAGCAATAAACCAACTTAAAAACTCAATGGAGAATACTACCAGCAGAGTAGAACACTTAGAAGATAGAACATCAGACAATGAAGACAAAGTATTTCAACTGGAAAAGAACATAGACAGCTCAGCAAGACTGTTAAGAAACCATGAGCAGAACATCCAAGAAATATGGGATAACATTAAGAGACCAAACTTAAGAGTCATTGGGATACAGGAAGGTACAGAGCTCCAAAACAAAGGAATGAGCAGTCTATTCAATGAAATAATACGAGAAAACTTCCCAGACTTGAAGAATGAGACAGAATCCCAAATCCTAGAAGCCTACAGGACGCCGAATGTGCAAAATCATAAGAGATCCACACCTAGACACATTATAATGAAGATGCCCAACATACAGAATAAGGAGAGAATTTTAAAAGCTACAAGAGAAAGGAAGCAGATTACATTTAGGGGTAAGCCAATCAGGATAACAGCTGACCTTTCAACACAGACTCTGAAAGCTAGAAGATCCTGGAATAACACATTTCAAACACTGAAAGAAAATGGGTTCCAACCAAGAATTGTGTATCCAGCGAAATTAAGCTTCAGGATGGAAGATGAAATTAAAACCTTCCACGATAAACAAAAGTTTAAAGAATTCGCAGCTAGAAAACCATCTCTTCAAAACATCCTCGCCAAAACATTACAGGAAGAGGAAATGGAAAATAACAATGAAAACCAACAGTGGGAGGTAGGACAGTAAAGGGGGGGAAAATAATCAAAGAGGAAAACAAACCATGTTTAGTAACAGAAATAAACAAATATGACTGGAAGAACAACCCATATCTCAATAATAACCCTAAATGTTAATGGCTTAAACTCACCAATTAAGAGACACAGGCTAGTAGAATGGATCACAAAACAAGACCCAACAATATGCTGCCTACAGGAGATGCATTTGATAGGAAAAGACATACATAGGCTGAAGGTGAAAGGTTGGGAAAAATCATATCACTCATATGGACTTCGGAAACAAGCAGGAGTGTCCATACTCATATCAAATAAAATAGATTTCAAGCCAAAGTTAATCAAAAGGGATAAAGAGGGACACTACATACTGCTTAAGGGAACCATACACCAACAAGACATAACAATCATAAATATTTATGCCCCAAACAATGGTGCAGCTATGTTCGTCAAACAAACTCTTCTCAAGTTCAAGAGTCTAATAGACCACCATACAATAATCATGGGAGACTTCAACACACCTCTCTCGCCACTGGACAGATCTTCCAAACAAAAGTTGAATAAGGAAACTATAGAACTCAATAACACAATTAATAACCTAGACTTAATTGACATATATAGAGTATACCACCCAACATCAAGCAGTTACACTTTTTTCTCAGCAGCACATGGATCCTTCTCAAAAATAGATCATATATTATGTCACAGGGCAACTCTTAGACAATATAAAGGAGTAGAGATAATACCATGCATCTTATCTGATCATAATGGAATGAAACTGAAAATCAACGATAAAAGAAGGAAGGAAAAAGCATACATCACTTGGAGAATGAACAATAGGTTACTGAATGATCAATGGGTTATAGAAGACATCAAGGAGGAAATTAAAAAATTCTTAGAGATAAATGAAAACACAGACACAACATATCGGAATCTATGGGACACATTGAAAGCAGTTCTAAGAGGAAAATTCATTGCGTGGAGTTCATTCCTTAAAAAAAGAAAAAACCAACAAATAAATGATCTCACACTTCATCTCAAAATCCTTGAAAAAGAAGAGCAAAACAACAGCAAAAGAAGTAGAAGGCAAGAAATAATGAAAATCAGAGCTGAAATTAATGAAATCGAAACAAAAGAAACAATTGAAAAAATTGACAAAACTAAAAGTTGGTTTTTTGAAAAAATAAACAAAATCGACAGACCCTTAGCGATGCTAGCGAAGAGAAGAAGAGAGAGAACTCAAATTACTAGCATACAGGATGAAAAAGGCAATATCACAACAGACACTTCAGAAATACAGAAGATAATCAAAAACTATTTTGAATCCTTATACTCCAATAAATTAGAAGATAGTGAAGGCATCGATAAATTTCTGAAGTCATATGATCTGCCCAGATTGAGTCAGGAGGATATAGACAACCTAAACAGACCAATATCAATTCAGGAAATAGAAGAAACCATCAAAAGACTACCAACTAAGAAAAGCCCAGGACCGGATGGGTATACAGCAGAATTTTACAAAACCTTTAAAGAAGAACTAATACCAATACTTTTCAAGCTACTTCAGGAAATAGAAAAAGAGGGAGAACTTCCAAATTCATTCCATGAGGCCAACATCACCCTGATACCTAAACCAGACAAAGACACTTCAAAGAAAGAAAACTACAGACCAATATCTCTAATGAACCTAGATGCAAAAATCCTCAATAAAATTCTGGCGAATCGGATACAAAAACATATCAAAAAAATTGTGCACCATGATCAAGTAGGATTCATCCCTGGGATGCAAGGCTGGTTCAATATACGGAAATCAATAAATGTTATTCACCACATCAATAGACTTAAAAATAAGAACCATATGATCATCTCGATAGATGCGGAAAAAGCATTCGACAAAGTACAGCATCCCTTTATGTTCAAAACTCTAGAAAAACTAGGGATAACAGGAACATACCTCAATATTGTAAAAGCAATCTATGCTAAGCCTCAGGCTAGCATCATTCTGAATGGAGAAAAACTGAAGGCATTCCCTCTAAAATCTGGAACAAGACAGGGATGCCCTCTCTCTCCACTTCTGTTCAACATAGTTCTCGAAACACTGGCCAGAGCAATTAGACAGACGAAAGAAATTAAAGGCATAAAAATAGGAAAAGAAGAACTTAAATTATCACTATTTGCAGATGATATGATTCTATACCTAGCAGACCCAAAGGGGTCTACAAAGAAACTATTAGAGCTA
The DNA here is from genome assembly GCF_047511675.1 of Marmota flaviventris. Taxonomy (NCBI): domain Eukaryota; kingdom Metazoa; phylum Chordata; class Mammalia; order Rodentia; family Sciuridae; genus Marmota; species Marmota flaviventris. The sequence goes on along the minus strand of NC_092499.1, from coordinate 50,840,179 downwards.
ATAAATGAATTCAGCAAAGTGGCAGGATATAAAATCAACACGCATAAATCAAAGGCATTCCTGTATATCAGCGACAAATCCTCTGAAATGGAAATGAGGACAACCACTCCATTCACAATATCTTCAAAAAAAATAAAATACTTGGGAATCAACCTAACAAAAGAGGTGAAAGACTTATACAATGAAAACTACAGAACCCTAAAGAGAGAAATAGAAGAAGATCTTAGAAGATGGAAAAATATAACCTGTTCATGGATAGGCAGAACTAACATCATCAAAATGGCGATATTACCAAAAGTTCTCTATAGGTTTAATGCAATGCCAATCAAAATCCCAACGGCATTTCTTGTAGAAATAGAGAAAGCAATCATGAAATTCATATGGAAAAATAAAAGACCCAGAATAGCAAAAACAATGCTAAGCAGGAAGTGTGAATCAGGCGGTATAGCGATACCAGACTTCAAACTATACTACAGAGCAATAGTAACAAAAACAGCATGGTACTGGTACCAAAACAGGCGGGTGGACCAATGGTACAGAATAGAGGACACAGAAACCAATCCACAAAACTACAACTATCTTATATTTGATAAAGGGGCTAAAAGCATGCAATGGAGGAAGGATAGCATCTTCAACAAATGGTGCTGGGAAAACTGGAAATCCATATGCAACAAAATGAAACTGAATCCCTTTCTCTCGCCATGCACAAAAGTGAATTCAAAATGGATGTGTAACTGATGTGATTCTGCAATCTGTGTATGGGGTGAAGGTGGGAGTTCATAACCCACTTGAATCAAAGTGTGGAATATGATATGTCAAGAAATTTGTAATGTTTTGAACAACCCACAATAAAAAATTAAAAAAAAAAAAAAAAAAAAAAAGTGAATTCAAAATGGATCAAGGAGCTTGATATCAAATCAGAGACACGCCGTCTGATAGAAGAAAAAGTTGGCTACGATCTGCATACTGTGGGGTCGGGCTCCAAATTCCTCAATAGGACACCCATAGCACAAAAGTTAATAACTAGAATCAACAAATTGGACTTACTCAAACTAAAATGTTTTTTCTCAGCTAAAGAAACAATAAGAGAGGTAAATAGAGAGCCTACATCCTGGAAACAAATCTTTACTCCTCACACTTCAGATAGAGCCCTAATATCCAGAGTATACAAAGAACTCCAAAAATTAGACAATAAGATAACAAACAACCCAATCAACAAATGGGCCAAGGACCTGAACAGACACTTCTCAGAGGAGGACATACAGTCAATCAACAAGTACATGAAAAAATGCTCACCATCTCTAGCTGTCAGAGAAATGCAAATCAAAACCACCCTAAGATACCATCTCACTCCAGTAAGATTGGCAGCCATTATGAAGTCAAACAACAACAAGTGCTGGCGAGGATGTGGGGAAAAGGGTACACTTGTACATTGCTGGTGGGACTGCAGATCGGTGCAGCCAATTTGGAAAGCAGTATGGAGATTTCTTGGAAAGCTGGGAATGGAGCCACCATTTGACCCAGCTATTCCCCTTCTTGGTCTATTCCCTAAAGACCTAAAAAGAGCATGCTACAGGGACACTGCTACATCGATGTTCATAGCAGCACAATTCACAATAGCAAGGCTGTGGAACCAACCTAGATGCCCTTCAATAGACGAATGGATTAAAAAAATGTGGCATTTATACACAATGGAGTATTACTCTGCATTAAAAAATGACAAAATCATAGAATTTGCAGGGAAATGGATGGCACTAGAGCAGATTATGCTAAGTGAAGCTGGCCAATCCCTAAAAAACAAATGCCAAATGTCTTCTTTGATATAAGGAGAGTAACTAAGATCAGAGTAGGGACGAAGAGCAGGAGAAGAAGATTAACATTTAACAGGGATGAGAGGTGGGAGGGAAAGGGAGAGAGAAGGGAAATTGCATGGAAATGGAAGGAGACCCTCAGGGTTATACAGTGGATGGGGGTAGAGAGAGAGGAGGGGAGGGGAGAGGTGGGGAGGGGGGATGGTGGAGGATGGGAAAGGCAGCGGAGCACAACAGACACTAGTATGGCAATATGTAAATCAATGGATGTGTAACTGATATGATTCTGCAATCTGTGTATGGGGTGAAGGTGGGAGTTCATAACCCACTTGAATCAAAGTGTGGAATATGATATGTCAAGAAATTTGTAATGTTTTGAACAACCAACAATAAAAAATTAAAAATAAATAAATAAATAAATAAATTAAATAAAGGTCCATCAATGACTAAATTAAAAAAAAAAAGAAAAACAGAATATGTAAGGATCTCCCCTCCCAAAACTCAATTGCAGAAAAACTCAATAAATCGATTTTTAAAATTAAAAAAAAAAAAAAAATTTTTGGAATGGGGGTTGAACCCAGGGGCACTTAACCACTGAGCCACGCCCCTAGTCCTTTTCCCCCCACTTTTAAAAAATTTGTTCTTTTTAGATATACTTGATAGTAGAGTGCATTTTGACATATTATACATACATGGAGTATAACTTATTCTAATTTGGATCCCATTCTTGTCGTTGTACATGATGTGGAGTTTCACTGGTAGTGTCCCAGCCTTTTTAATATTTTATTTAGAGACAGGTTCTTGCTAGTTACTTAGGGCCTCACTAAATTGCTGAGGCTGGTTTTGAACTTCTGATCCTCCTGCCTCAGCCTTCTGAGTTGCTGGGATTGCACCTTTTAAAATTGTTAGAAATGTTTATTACTTTTCAGAGAGAGCATGACACGTTCTCCCTATTCTTATTCTTTGTTTTACTGTTATTTATCATGCTATGAGTATGTTTTTCTCTAATTATGAAAAATGCAGTTCAGCATCAGTGGAGTTCATGCTCTTGATGTGGTGATCAAACAGGGTCTTTTCCTGCATTAATAGATAAGTTGCGAAGTGAATACTGTGTTTAAGCTAAGGTGATGGTGGTGATTTTTATTTGTTTTTCTCATATTTGATTTTTGAGAAGTCATAATAGTTTGTACAAAAACTTTTGGAAACCAACATTCTTTTTTCTTTCTTTTAAATCCTGTGGCCCAGGATCCCTGGGCTTAGAAAATGGTGTATATAGAATATTCTTATTTTATATAGTTCTATTTTAATTGACACATAATAACTATACATTTGTATGGGGTTTAGTGTGATAACTTAATACATAGATAAAATATATTATGATCAAATTGGGATAATTAGTATTTCCCTTTCCTTGAATATTTTTTATTTCTTTGTGTTAGGTTCCTTCTAGTTCTTTATAAAATACATTTTTGTGGACTATTTTAGACTAATATTTTTTGTAACCTGAGGGACTGTGTTGAATTTGTATTATTGATACATTTCTTCCAGTTTATTTGAGAATATTCTCAGCTTCTGGGGGAGCAACAGATGTTTTACTAAAGTCCTGGCCTGTTGCCACAGTCCATCTAGAAAGGGACTAGGAACATTTGAGCCTCAACCTCCTGCTCAATCCAGACAGTTTGGGTTTAAATCCAGCTCTGTCACCTCCTGGTTGTGACTTTGGCAAATAGTCATTGCTAACATAAAAGAATAATATATTCTCCTGCAACTGCAAATTAATAAGGCAATAATAATGTGCATTAAAATTAGTTGAACTATTGCCTGGCAAGACTGGGTGGGAGAGGAGGATTTGAAAAGACAATCCAGTTTCTGGAGTTACCAGGTTACTTCTTGTTGTTTTTCAGCTTTTAAACAGTAGATAGAACTTGTAGTGGTCATTCTGTGACTTGGAGAAAGAAAGTCATATAGCAAGAAAAGCAGAGTAAAAATGAGAAGGACTCAGGACCTTGCTAACTTACCAACTCTTAGAGCTTCCCGAGAGACTTGAGGCATGAAATAAGTAAATCCCTTTCAGGTGAGTTAGGCATATGCCACTTGCTGCTGAGTTTGATTTCAACTGAGAACTCTTTTTTTTTTTTTTGCATTTTCTTTTATTAGTTTTAATTAGTTACACATGACAGTACAATGATCTTGACATATACAATTGAATCAGATGGGATATAATTTCTCATTTTTCTGAGTGTACAGGTTGCAGAATTACACTGGTCATGCAGTCACGTATATGCCAATGGCAATAATAATGTCTATTTTATTCTGCAGTCCTTCCATTCCCCCCTTCCCCTCCCCTTCCCTTTCATCACTTCTCTCTACCCAGTCTAATGTGACCCACTTCTTTTTTGTTTTTTCCCCTCACATCGTCATACCTGTATTCTGTATAACGGAGGGGGTCTCCTTCCATCTTCCATGCAATTCCCCTTCTCCCTCCCTTTCCCCTCACCTCTCTTCCCTATCTAGAGGTAATCTTCTTCTCATGCTCTTCCTCCCTACCCCATTTTGAGTCACCTCCCTCATATCAGAGAAGACATTTGGCATTTGTTTTTTGGGGGAGAACTCTTGAAGTTGTCTTCTGCTTGCATTTAGTAGGAACATATAAGAGGTACCATGATTTAATTTCATGGAGTGACTCTGATGGTGGACATATTGAAGAGAGATTGGCAGGGCCGGGTGACCTTCAAACTTTATCCTGTGCCTGGGTGTCAAAGGGGTAGAACCCACCCTCTGCACCAAGCCTGTGACTGCCTCTTAATATCATTGCATTTCTAAGCTGAAGCTAGCTATTGAAACAAGGGTTCAGTTGAAAACATATATAACAAAGACTACACTATTCTTTTTCACAGAAAAAGGACCTTTCTTGTATATTTAAGCAATTATTTTTATTGAGATGCTTAGCCTGGTCAGTAGAAAGTCCACTCCTTTGTAGTTGATGTTGTTACAATCGAGTGCTCTATAGACTGTGTTGAGTTGGTGTTGGTGTTTCATCAGTTCTTTCTGTGCATTGCTCAGTGTTAGGTCACCATTTAGCTCCAGAGGCTCCGCGTGTTTGTGTAACTTGTGCCCCTGGGCTTGTGCAGTACCATTGTTGTGCTTCTTTTGGGGAAAATGGTAGCTTCTGCCCGAATCCACATAGCACAAAGGTTTTTCCTAAAGCTATTTCTCTTCTTTGCTTACATGGCAACAAAACTTTGCCCAATGCAGCCTCTGTTGGTTTCACTTATTATTTTGGAAATGGTCTGTTTTCTGGTAAGGTGCACATTAATCTTAGGCAAGTGAAGCGTTTAGTGTCTGGACATCTTTAGCTCTTTAATCATTTAATCAAATGGTTGGAAAGAGAATTGATTATACCTTCTAGCCTGGATGAAAATTAGGAGTCATAGTTTTTTTTTTTTTTGTGGGTGTTACTCTTAGAATTGTCTCTTCTCTCTGCCTTTTCCATGCTTCTACTGTTAGTTATTCTTGTTCTCCTTCTTCAGGTAGACAAATTTGCTATAGATTTTATAGAATAAAATAAGAATCAAGAAATTCTGAATTGTAATTATTTTTGCTTAATATTTTAATTACCTCCTATGATTGTCTTTTTTATATAAAAATAATTACTTTTTTAAAGTCAAAACTATTGGTTTTTTATTAGTACTCCCCTTTTTGCAATTTAACTGTAAATAGCACAAATTTCTTTTTGTTCTTTTTAACAGCAAATTGTTCCCCCTTTATAAGCCTTGTTCATCTTACATTTAGCTTTTCTTTTTCTTGTTGCTGTTTTTTTTTTGATATATATTTAATGTAGAGATATTGAGAAGAACACAATGAGCTATACTGGGGTTCAATTAGAGTCTGTATTTTAATGTTATGCCTCCCTATTTTGACAATATTTTTGCATGTGCAACAGAATTATTATTACATAGCATGTAATTTTCACATTCTGATTGAAAAGTTAATTTTTATGTTGGGGAGAAATCTCAGGTAGTCGCATTTAATAAATATAAAGGATATTCTTGAATGAATCCTTTATGTGATAAGAAAGTTATAATGTGAGCTGTAGTATTTCCCATTTGTCTTTAAAAAAAACCAAAAACAAACAAACAAACAAAAAACCCAACAACTCCCAGGAACAAAACTGATGGCTTTCCCTGTGTATGCTATACTAGGATATTGAACAGTTGCTTGTTGGAATCCACATATTTTCAAGTTGTGTTAAGTATCATAATTTTAATATTTCCTGGCCACCAGAGTAGACAAGTCTCTGAATGCTAGGAGAGAATTAACAGTTTATATTTGTATAACCCATTTTTGGAATGCTAAAAATTTTTTGGTGCTGTAATTATGAGATTTCTGGAGTATTTTTCATACAACTCATTAATTTTTATCATGAAAAACCTCATTGTAATCTACCATAATTTTTATTTTTACCAATCCCCTATGTTGAATAGTAGGTGATTTTTATTTTTACTAGGTTAAAATAAGTTAAACTTGCTGAACGCGAGTTTCAACACTTGTTGAGTTTTTTCAGGGAAAATTATAAGGCTTTTGATTCAAATTGACAAATTTCTCCTGAAAAGGTTGTACCAGTTGACAGTCTTATAGCAGTACATGAAGCCTGTTCCCACATACTCTACATCTTCACTATCATAGGTTTTTTTCAGCCAGAGTGCCTGTGACTGCAACTAATGAGAACCAGGAGTTGTAATGGGTTCAACATAGAGCTTATTTTAAAATCTTGATTCTGTCACTCACTAGCTGGGTGATACAGGGCATGATTTGAAGTTTTCTTGGCTTTCGTTACCTAATCCCATAATGTCAAGCATCTCGTAGGGCTAATTTTAGGATTAAATGAGTTGATAGATAGAATGCATTTAGAATTATTCCTGACACATAAGAAACAGTAAACAATCATTAGCTATTTCCTTATTTATAGAATTAAGATGTGTTGATACATTGGTCTGATGTCATCTTGCTGATTTTTATATTGTCTCTTCCAAACTCAGTCACAGGCAAAGCTTTTTGTTTCTTATCAACTTTTTAAAAAATCAGATGAAATCTGCTTAATTTTCTAAATCTTGCAAGGGCCCCAAACAATAAAATCTTGACCTAAGATATGAAATATAACAGCACTGTAGGGACTAATATTGCATACCTTGTAGAATGAGCTCATGAGATTAAACATCTTCAGTAAATCTAATTAACTCAGGGAAAAAAAAAAGAGCAGCTGGAGACATTTCCCCTTTTAAAGTTTTAACAGCCATAATAATACCTTATTTATGGAGCATACTATGAGCTCTAGGGCCTAACTTCATCACTCTAAATGCCCTGCAGCACATCCTTGAATAACTAGACATGCTTTAAATTTACTGAGAAGTATGATGGTTAGATTAATCAGGCACAGGAATTGGTGCAGGTGTTGATTGTGCTGCTAACAAAGGCAAAACTGAGTCTCCTGATGAAAATGTCCAAGAAGAAGAAATGATTATGGGGGTGCATACAATATTATAAGTATGAGAGATTGAACCCAAGGTACTGTACACTGAGCATCTCCAGTGCTTTTTATTTATTTTGAGACAGAGTCTCACTAAATTGCTGAGATTGGCTGTGAACTTGTGATCCTCCTGCCTCAGCCTCCCGAATTGTTGAGATTAGAGGCCAAGTTAGATACTGTGCCAAGTATAACACTTATTATTCTAAAAAAGGCAATATAGTCAGGGGTTCTGAGGAATTTACAGATAAATGAATTTACCTGGTAAATTGTGGCATTTTTATGTATAATTTGTGAACTAATAAATTTTCTCATTTGATTGCAATCTCTCACTTCCACAGTCACAGTTGTATCCATTGATCCTTCTTTCCTCCCTTTCTTCCTCCCTCCCTTCCTTCCAGCTTTGGAGACATTGAGAGAATACAACTTAATAATGACACCATGTCCTCTGAGACTAATACAACAAGAATAAATGTTTCCTAACTCAACAGATCCTACCAGCTCAGCACTGGGAGGGGATAAATCTGGTGCCAGCTTTTCCTGAGCACACAAAGCTAAAAAAAAAAAAAAAAAGCCATTGACCAACATTCCTGTGATGGTTGATTTTGCAGATCAACTTGACTGAATTAAAGGATACCTAGACAACCCGTAAAGCATTCACTATTCTCAGTAGGCATGGAAACTGTCCCTCCTATGCTGAAAGGAAAATCCAAGTGGTTTGGCATTTAAGTGGGTAGAATGACTGGTCAGCCCCAGGTGTGTCTGTGAGACTGTTTCTGGAGAAGATTGGCCTTCTAGTTGGTGGACTGTATGCAGAAAATCTGTTCTCAATACGGGTGGGCACCATCCAGTTAGCTGGGGGCATAAATGGAAAAAAGAGGCAAAGGATAGGTAAATTCAGGCTCTCTTTATATATATATATATATAATTTTTTTTTAGTTGTTGATGAACCTTTATTTTATTCATTTATTTATATACAGAGCTGAGAATTGAATCCAGTGCCTCACACATGTGAGGCAAGCGCTCTACCACTGAGCCACAACCCCAGCCCAGGTCCTCTCTGAGTTGGAACTCTTCTCCTGCTCTTGCATGTCAGAACTCTAGTGCCTCCAGCCTTTGACTTTGGAATTTAAACTATTCCCCACTTATCCCCAGGCTCTTGGGCCTTTGGCCTTGGACTGAGAAGTACAACATCAGCTTCCTTGGATCTCAGGCCTTTGGACTTACATTGAGCCATGCTGTTGACTTTCCTAGTCTCTAGTCTGCTAATGGCCTATAGTGGAACTTCTCAGCCTCCATGATTAACTGAGATAATTCTGCTAATAAATCCCAGCTTGCTGTCTATCCTGTTGGTGCTGTTTCTCTGGAGAAACCCAGTGAAAACAATTCCTCATCACCAGTGTGTCCTGATGAGTTTAAGAAAAGGCTCTGCCTCAGACTGCATCTATGTGCTCCTCGTTCTGCAGACCGTTAAGTAGTCAAATATTTCATGATGAAAGGGAGGGAGAAGGAGAATGGTGGTGATGACTATGGAAACAGTGGCTGGAAGTGGGAGTGTGATGGTGATTGGATGATAGTGAGGCTGGCAACATGTCTTATTTTTTGAAAACTTAAGGAATCAATTTTTGTATGTTATGGTAGAATTAGGAAACATTGCTGAAAGGCATATACATTCTGGGACAAATTTTCAGGTTCTTTTCAAGTAGTGAAGTTGTTTCTGATAAAACTCAACTTTAGGTTTTAGCCTCCTTTTTGGGAATCTAGTGCACTTATCCAAAGGGTTTGGGTGTCAGAAACCTGGATGGGGCTCAGAAGGGCCCTAGCAGTCCTGACTTCAAAAGTTCAAAATCGAAGGACCCAGGTAGGGAATGAAACCAGAATTTTGATAAATGAAACACCTCAGCCAGCAAGCCAAACAGTACCCAGTTTTAATGCCCAAGGCATTTCTTTGTCCCCAGACTCCAACAGGAACAGGTCAGTTAATTGCATTCCTGAAGCCTTGGTTCCTGCAGGGAGTGTGAGCCTATTGTGTTGCCTCTGCTTTCCCCACAGGTTTGCTTTTCCTTCCCTCCTGATTCATCTCCTAGGGGCCATTCTCTTTCCCAACACTTTCAACTAAGCTCAGAATATTTAATGCTAGCAGCAGCATTAAGTATCCTGACTGTAATAGAATTTAGCACCTAGAAGAAGAATGCTGCCATAAAGACATCTAAACTACATGGTATTGGCTTGAAATGGGATGTGAGAAGACAGATTGGAGGCTGGAAAATGAAAATCAGCCAATATAGTGGTGAAACATTTGGTAAGATTAGGGGCCTGCTGTAATTTGGAAGGCAGTCGTGTCTAATGAGCTTGTTACTCTAGGGGGAGAAGTTGGAAAAGGTTCTTCACATGGGTTTCTTTAATCCTTGAAGAATTCCTAGGACATTTTAACATTTTACTGGGAAGGAAAAAAAAAAAGACTGAAGAAGTAAATAATTTGCCTATGATCAACAAAATTCATCTTCTTGATGCATTTTGGTTAATCTCTAGAGTTTATTAAGAACTCTGGCACCTGGACTGCAATATTCCTCTCTACTCCTAAACCCTGTCAATCTGGGTGTTTTCAATGTCCATATGTTGGTTATTTCCTCTGCTGTGCAGAAGCTTTTTAGTTTGATGCAATCCTTCATCTTTTTTTTTTTTTTTTTTCCTTTTGGTGCTTGTGCTTTTACCTTCTTATCCAAAATATCCTTGCCTAGACCAATATCACACAGATTTCCCCTAGTAGTTTTATTGTATTGGGTTTTACATTTAGGTCTTTAATGACTTAAATAAATTCTGGGGCAGATATGGTTATACAAAGGGGCAAGTATGGTAAATGATATTGTATCATATAATGCAAAATGTCTGGAAGAGAGGATTTTGAATGTTCTGTTCTTAAGAAATGACAAATGTTTGAGATGATAACCTAAATATCCTGAGTTGACCAATATCCAATGTACAAATCTATAGACATATCACACTGCACCCCAGGAAATTGTACAATTATTATATGTCAATAAAAATCGATATAGGCAATTCTTCCAACTCCCTTAGAGTTTGAGTTTTCTTGCTATTTTTTTTTTGGACAATAAATTCACATCCATACCACCTTAGCATCTTACTCAGAAGGCATATCTTGTATTCTTATCAACATTTGTCTACCCTTAAAAACTACTTAATCAGAATTTTCCCTTGCAAACACAGCCAAAAAAATTTCCCTTCTCTTTAAATATCTTATTTCCACACTATTTCTGTTCTGATCTGTTTCAACCTTCCTCCCCGGGCTATCGTCCCTCACCAGTCTTCTCTCCATTTTTAAAATCTATGACCTATCCTATGTGGTGAATTTTCTCTCCAGCTCTTTCCACTCCTTTTCCCTCCATTTTCTATGGCATCTGACTGTCAAACTTGCAATCCTAGACCATAATAACCGTCCTGTTATACTATTACATTGGAGATAATTAAGCAATTGTACCCATTTGGAAGATGGCTTCTATTTACGTCAGTTGTTAGACTACGGCCTCTTGGTTCCAAATCAACTTTTTTTTTTTTTTTTATTGGTTGTTCAAAACATTACAAAGCTCTTGACATATCAAATCAACTTTTGTATTCTCTGCTCTGGGCCTGAGGCACTGCAAACTGCATTTCTCACTCCTGCAGTTGATCCATACTGAACATAATGGAGTGTGGGTTTTTAAAAACTTTTTATATATTCCAACTCCTTTCATGGTGGCATATAATCTCTTCATTTCATTTCATCATTTTTGAAAGTTACAAGATGAGGTAATGATGTGCAGTCAAAAGTATCCTATTTTAGATAAGAATATTAAAGATTATCTTTAAAGAATTACAGTCTCAGTGTAATATATCTGAATTCCACACATTTAGCTACTGTTCATATTAAATTAGTAAGAGTATGATTTTTTAACAAATAAATTGGTATTAACTAGTGTTTGATTTTAGGATAAAATAGATGTTAAAAATGTAGACTAATTTTTAAAATTTTGAAAGAATTTCAAACTTTCAAAAGAGTTGTAAGAATAGTATGAAGAACTTTTCCCTGATCTTCCCAATAGCAAGCTGTAGGCATAATGCCCTATTCTGCTTCTGATTTTCCAGTGCCTTATTTCCACACACCACTCTGTGATACCACACAGCATAACCACTGACACCAGGAGATTAATTTTCATACATCACCACCATTCAGCCCATAACCTATGAAGTGCCCCAATAATATCCTTCACAGAGGATCCAGTCCAGAATCACATGTTGTACCTCAGGATCATGCCTCTTTAGTCTCCTTCAATTTGTAAGCCTTGATGCCTTTGAAGATTGTAGGCCAGTTATTGTGCAGAGTTTCCCAGCCTGAGTGTTTGTGACTAGGTTCAAACTGCACACCTGATGTTGCTTGCTCCATGCATTCTAGCAGGTGCACGTGACTTCTACTCATTCCATCCTTAGCTGTGCTAACTTTGACCCAAGGTTTCTGATTGCCAAGCAACTCATCTCCCTTGGCATTAAGCAAGCACTTGGTGAGGCGATACTTTGAAACCATGAAAAATAAACATCCTGGTTGCCATCATACCTTCACTCATTAGTTTTAGCATTGTTCTATGCTTCCTGCTTCAATTAGCAACTACTGTGGTCATTGCCAATGCTGAACTTCCAGTTCTACGTTTTTTTTTCTGCATAAAATACCTGCCATTCTCATCTAAGGAATAAAAATATTTGTGTATTTATGTAATATAACCTCATGAATCCCTATTTATTAAATTGACTATAATATGTAGTTATTGTTTTTAACATTTTGGCAGTACTGAATCTAGGGCCTCACACATGCTAGGTTAGCCCTCTTTCACGGAACTGTGTTCCCAGCACCCTCTTCTGTGTTGATTGTGATGCTGGAATCATCCTAAATTTGATCAGTGGGAGCTCCTTTAAGCTCTGACACCACCACTACTCAGCCACAGGTTCTGGCCATCACCATCCCTTATCCTGAGGCCTTTTTCAGTATTGTTCTCACTTGTCTTTTGGACAGTAGGATGAAGGAAATAAGGAGATTGAATTTTAATCGGTGACATCTAAAGTACAAGAAAGTGATTTAAAAAAATATATTTGATATTTGGAATTCTTTCATTTTGTACTTTAAATCAAAAGCAATTGTGAGCCAGTCATGGCAGTGTATGCCTTTGATCTCAGTGACTTGGGAAGCCGAGTCACAAGGACCACATGTTTGAGGGCAACCTGGGCAACTTAGTGAAACCCTGTCTCAAAAACATATGGGGGCTGGGGTTGTGGCTCAGTAGTAGAGCGCTTGCGTAGTACATGCAAGGCCCTGGGTTTAATCCTCAGCACTACATAAAAATAAATAAATAAAATAAAGGTATTGTGTCCAACTATTCCTAATATATATATATACATATACATATGTATAAATATAAATACAAATATATATATATATATATATATATATATATATATATATATATATATATATATATTTAAAAAAAAGGGTGGAGAATGTGGCTCAGGAGTAGAGTGCCTCTGGGCTCAATCCCCAGTAGCTTCCTCCACCCCAAAAGGCAGTTGTTTTATTTTGCCTCTTTTTGTGCTTTGCCTCCTTGCAATGAGATGTGGAAGATTTTCTTCCTGTCATTTTGCAAGCACTTCTCTGTAACCTTGCAGGTGTGAACAATCTTTATTTCCCATGAATTAAAGACCCAAATTTAGTATAATCATCACTCTATTTCATCTTTTTTTTATTGTTAAAGTTGTTGGAGACATCTTGAGATGTTGTGTAAGAATTTTTATAAGATAAACACAGTTCAGAATTCTGGAAGCATCATCTTGAGGTACACTTTAAGAATGATCAATTTTATGCTTCTTTTTAAATTGAGAATTAATTTTGATGTTTCCTAAATTTACTGAATTTAACCAGTACTCCATTATGGCTGTAAATTAAGCAGTGAATGATTGAAACTAAAAGTCCTCTACAACTGTTTTAAAGACCTCTGTACTCAGGCAGCTGGCCATGCCCAGTGGTGGGAGAAACTGGATTGTGGGTGTGCTTTTTGAATCTGAACATGGGTATGCATCCTTAGTTGAATCATTCCTGGGAGCTCTCAGAATGGTATCTTATAGAGGAAAAATGTTAATTACTTTACCTATTGGCCCCCCCCCCCCTTACTCTTCTCCCCCCAAATCCCCTAACCTTATGGTTTTAAATGACAGAAATCCTATGGAACACAACTGTAAATCCTGATCCTTCTTTAGAATCAGAGGAAAGGATATTTATGCACAATGCACAGAGCTTTGCATACAAATGAAGGAAGTTTCACACCCCAGGTTGAGTCCCTTTCTTAAACTGTCCATTTTTTGTGGTTTTTAGCTAGGGTTGGAAATTTTGGCACCAAGTGATTTATTACAAATCAGTAAGCCATCAGGGATACACTTTCATTTCTAGTTTTGTCTTTGAGATTTATGAGAATAGATATACATTTGAATATGTAGTTTAATTTTGATCACCTCAGACTTAAAAATTTTGATTAAAATGGTGTTTCAACAAATGCTATTTTTAAAAAGTGATTTCAAATTAGGCTTTCATTTTTCTGTTATACATCAAGCTGTCTAAATCAGAAGAAGGGCTGCAGTTTTGTGCTTTAGAAGCTGTGCAGCGAGGTTCTGCACGGGTGAGGAGCGTGCATATTGGAGCACTGTGCCTCAGGCCTTGGGTTTGCAGTATTGAGCATCCTGGCTTTTAATAGTAATGGGAGGATTTGAGGGCTATCTAATTTCAAATGAAAGAGACTTCTGGATTCTACCTGGTGAGCCGATCGATTTGAGATGTGCTTAGTAATAAGGAGGAAAGACAGATAAAGACTTTTTGTCCAAAGTGCTGGTTGGGTCTTGTGTTGAGAACCAGGAGCTGAAACTAATAGTGCTAGTCCAAATGGAAAACTCAGGAAAGAGTCTGATCTCAGTTTGAAAATTAGCAAAGTCAATTCTTGAGAGATAAAAAATAACTAATTATAACAATGAGTCTTAGGGACTTAATTAGAACAATAAAATGAACTTCCACTTAAAAAGGCATAAAATTAATTATTTTGCATGTCAGTATTAATATAAAATTAGCCCATTATTTTTAATAACAATCAATAATAGTACATTATTTATTATGTACTATTCTAATTTTTTTGCCTATATTAATTTTATGCTATCTTCTCATGAAAGCATTGACTTTATTGTTTTATGAACAAAGAAACTAAGTCTAGAGAAGTTAAAGCCATAAATCTAAGAGATGATTCAGCAGAAATTTGAAACCATGACGTGCTGGTGTGACTCTAAGCATGTGACTTTCATTCTCCTTACTGCCTCCTTTTAACACTTGAATGATAAACTCTTGGTATAATTATTAGTCATATTAGTATTTTCTGTATTATATTAGCTCACAAACCTAAGTGACTTAACACAATGGAAATTTATTTCTCATTTATGGGAAGCTCAAAGGAGGGGGTGCCCTTGATTCGAGTCGCCAGACCCACATGGCTGGTAGATGTTCCACCTTCAACCTGTGCTTCCAAGGTAACTGGAGATATTGATATTTGGGATGCTGATTTAGTAAATGAAAATATTGGACACACAGTTAAATTTAAATTTTTAGATAAATGACAAATAACTTTTTAGTACAAGTATGTCCCATACAATATTTAGGACATTTATATTTTTGATGCTTTTTATTTGCTAATCTGGCAACTTGAATATCAGTACCCCTGATGTCTATGTCCCAAATATCACATGGGAGGTATTTACACTAGAACATTATTTGTTATTTTTCTGAAATTCAAGTTTAAGGAGACTCTAGTTGACATCGAAGGAATGATGGGTTGGCTGGTGAGCATGGACAATCTTTTGGGAGATTTTTATGGGCCAGGCCTGCAGGAGTCAATATTGGTTCTGCTCACATCCCCTTGGTACAACTTGACTACATTATAGCCTCACCTAGACAAAAGAAGGATTGGACAATGAGTGGATATTAATCAACATAAAGATTATGCTAGGGAAGGGTGGCACAAATCATAGACATCTTACTGCCTGGGCCATAGCACATGAGTAGGTGGACCTATATTTGAGTACAGAGGTGACCTATGAGGGGAAGTAAGCACTTTGTTCTGACAAATCTGGACTTACACTTAAGGCCAGTCTCTAGCTATGTGGCTTGGTCAAAATACATTACCTCTCTAAGCTTCTTGATCCCTCATTGTTTAAGTGGTGATCATAAAAAACATCCTTGGAAAGTTTTTGAAAGGATTAAGTGAGATAATTCATGTAAAGTACTTTGCACTTGTCTGAAAGCACAGAAAGTTAGCTATTTCTAAGAATTCTACAATTGAAGTGTTTGTCAGTTTATTTACTTTGTGTGTCTTTTTCTGTTCCTAATGTTTTCTGATGGCTGGAAAAAAATGAAAATTACTTTTCAAACTGACACCAGAACTGGTAAAGCCTAGTTTTTCGGTGCTCACTTTGTGAATTGTGACTGAAAGCTAAAAACAATAATTAAAAAATATATAATGGTAGTAAAAGTTAATATGTCCTATGTTGTTAATAATTAAAAATTGTGGAGAACCTGAATATCTTCTTGGGTGAATAAATATTTCTAAGGCAGGAAAACTATTAAAAATAAATGACAAATAATGAATATTCATTGCTTATCAGTTGTAAATATTTATCTAGGTAGTCTGTTCACACACAAGTTATTCCTCTGACTTCTCATTGCATTGCCTGATAACTTTTTCTGAGCACGCTTGGTGTTTGGAACCAAAATTATGTCATTCTTCAGAATGATGGGACTTATGAAGACTTATCTGTCAAGTAGCCAGCTGTGTTACGGCAGGTCATTCAGATTCTTTCTCTTCTCGCTTTAATTTACTTTCAGGAGAGAGATGGCTGGCAAGGTTTAAGCAAGCATGATAAAGACTAATTAAAGAGTTGTTCTCCAAATCTCCTTGAAATTAGAGGTTGATTCACTGAAATAATTCATATTTCATAACTTGAGATAAGCAAAACTTTGAATCTTAGCAAGAAAATTGAAGGGCTATACGGATTACCCAATTCTTTGCAGTGGAATTGTGCAAATGAATTTAGAATATAATAGATTTTGTGTTTCCAATAAAACCAACTCAGAACAGCTTCCCATCACAGAACTAAATTAGACCATAACTCCCTGTAATTAGTTTGGATAGTAATATTTTTAGTCTTTAATCACACCTTTTAGTGAAGAATTCTGAAGTCCTGAGAATAAAGCCTATTGTCCTATGTATTTGGGGATAGTTCTTGAGAGGGGGATGTTACCAGATGCAATGGCAAAACAGGTGATCTAATATTTTAAATTGTCTACTTGCTGAGTTTTTTAAAAAGTGAAAACTTGGAAGTGAGCTATTATATACCTGCTTACCTGTATTCTGAAGCATGTAATGGTAGAACATACAATTATTAAATGTTTCCTTTTGGGGTAGCTTCAATAAGGTTATGGGTATCAGTGGAGAAGTTGTACACGTATCTTGTTTTGGAGGAAGACCTTTTTCTTAGGTGCATCAGTTCTTCCCTTCTCAAGAACCAGTTAACATTTAATTAGGTCAATTTTCTTTATTGTGTGCAAAAGCCTTTATCTCTTTCCTTCCTACAGTCTTGAAATCTATCTGCCCTTGCTATCTGCCATCTCCTAGACTGAGGAGGAGCAAGGCTTATCAGAGTGTCATTGAGGTTTTGTTGCTGCACATAGAAAGCAGTGACAGATGGTGAGTCGACCAAATATCTTCAGGGAGATGTTTCGATGAAATCTCCGAGACTATGATTCAAACCAAGGAGAAAAAAAATGGAGCAGAAATTATTTTTTGATTTCTGTTCAGTTTAAATCTGAGGACAAGCTTATGGAAAGCAGGTTGTTTACTTTGAAGCTAAAGGCCTGCATAGAAAAATGGGACTTAAATCTTCTCAGCAGTGACATTTTCATTGCTGACATTAAGAATTTATTTGAAACCTCAAGGGCACATGAGAACAAACTAAAGAAAAGGGGAAGGAGGCATATATGTGGGATGTGGTGAAGTGTGTATCAAGGATGAGAACAGGCTTGAGGGGATGGGATCAGGGGTTCTCTCAGAAGTGGCATTCCCTGTAGATCTATGTGGACAAAAAAAAAAAAAAAAAAAAAAGAAAGAAAAAAAGAAAAAGAAAAAAAAAGTTTGTGAAAATTAACCAGGCAGGCTTATTTCTTATTTGTTCCTATTGCTCTGAACAAGTTTTATCTTTCAAATATATTTTTAAAAATAGGTAGCCTTGTTGAGAAATAAGGAGTCCTAGCTGAAAAATGTGTTTTTTTTTTTTTTTTCTATTTTGTTGTCATTGAAAAGTCAAATTAAACCACTGATTCTCGGCAAACCATTTTAGTAAGATTAAAAACATTCATTACATTTTCCTCCTAAGAGCGGCCTCCCTAAAGCATGGAAAAATGTTAAGAATGCATTCACATTAAAGTCTGGTTCTTTTTCTAAATTGGAAAACATGAAAGCACATTAAATTTTTTTTCCAGTGAGCAGTCATTAGAGTAATAAGGAATTTGCTGGTGATGAATGTCCAGAAGGAGCACAGTCCTACCTCATCTTTTAGTTTTACTCTCATAAAAACAACATTTGGAGATAATCCAATCATGAGTGAAATGGAAAGTTTATAGAAAGTGAAATATATGGACATTGAGGTTGACTTGATCTTGGAGTAATAATTCCAGTTTTACATGCATGAAATAGTGAAAAAAAAAATGAAATTCAAGTGTGTGATTAGTTAGACCTTGCCCCAAGTTGTTGATTTCACCTGCATCTTGGTGAGCCCTTGTTTTCTTTTGTATCTTTTCTTGGCAGTGTCTTTTGCATAAATCATTCAGGCAAAGAAAAGTAAGATATAAATAAGCCAATATTTCTCATGTGTTTAGAGTTCTGATTAAGGTTTTAATATGGGAAAAGGCTGAAGCCATTTGCTAAAATAAAAATTTGAGCTATTTATAGGCTATTTGTAGCTATCATTAGTGTGCCTTCTCATCATTAGTAAACATTTTTAGAGTGCATTACATGTTATTATGTTAGCAACAAAATAGAGTAAGATATGATTGCTGTCCTAATTACTATCTAGCTAAGGACAGATATTTATTGTTGTTTTTACAGATATTATTACTTAAACTAATATCAGATAGTAAGAGACAGATCCTCTGAAATTAGTGGTTAGTCATTTAACAATATAGTGAGTTTCTCTCACTTGTGTGAAGTTTGAAATACGCTTTGTGGTAGATGGAATAATGACTGTCCCTTCTAAAGATGTCTACATCCTAAATTCCTAGACCCATAGATACTACATGGCAAAAGAGATTTTGCAGCTGTTGAGGATATTGAGAGGGGAAGATTATCCTGGGTTATCTGGGCAGGCCCAATGTCATCCTAAGGGCTACTAAAAGAGGAGGAGAGAGGCAAGACAGACACAGAAGGCATGTGACAGAGCAGAGGGTGGTGACAGCAACTGGAAGATGCCATCCTGCAGGCTTTGAAAAGGGAGGATGTGTCTGTGAGCCAAGATATGTGGGTAGATTCTAGATGGTAGGAAAGACAGGGAGACAGATTCTCCCCTTAAGCAATCCTCCAGAGAGAACATAACTCTGATTGACCTACTTTAGAACTCCTAACCCCCAGAACTGTAAGAGAATAAACTGCATTGTTACTGAGCTGATGGTAGCTTGTTCTAGTAACCACGGAAAACGAATATATATATTCCATGTGATCATTCAGGAATCCATTTTCATTTTATGACTCCATTTGATAATAGGGCTTTGGAATTGCTGCATTTAACCAGCAGGTAGAGAAAGAAAATGAAGGATGGTACAAGGTAGGTTTTTAATGGCCCAGGATAATAAGTGGAAAATTCATTTTGTATTCACATTCTATTGTTTTCACTGCCAGGATGTCATGTGAACTGGAATTTCCCTTTGGAGGTAATGAGTCCCTTATGGTTGAATACTTTTCTCTATGTTATTATAAGACTCTTCTGTCCATGCAGCTGCTCATGCTAAACATCTGGTAGGTCATTGTCATTCCTCCCCATCTTCTCACCTCCCACACTCAATCTGCTACTGAGCCCCAATGATTCTACCTAACCTCAAGTCCATCACTTTTCTCCAACTCCATAGCCACCAACTTCAGCCAGACCCACAGAACCACACCTACCATAGTTATGTATCCAGGAGGAAGAAAGATGCAGCCTGTTTGGTGAGCAGGTAGCTGCTGTGGCAAAAACACCATGTTATTGGCTCTTCCTCATTGCTATTATCCAGTATTGGATTTTTAATAGCATCTCTTATTTTTTCAAATGCTGCATATTGTGATGTAAGTCTAAGGTGTGTTTCTCATTTTCAAAGGGGAACTAATGGTTCCTAGTCATCTTAAGCTCTTTGAGGTGAAGGTAAAAAATACATGCATGTATTTAACGTAAAATAACTTGACTGATATAAGTCAGAAATCCAAGCAGAAGTGAGGCTCAACTCCAAATTCAGTTCAGGATCTTTATGAATGATGAGCTGGTGGGGCCATGAGCATCAGTCTTTGTTGAGAGCTGCAGCCGAAGCAGCCCCAGCAAACTTCCAGCTGATTGGCTCCTCTGTGGTGATGCTCATTGGGCTGTTTCCCCGCCCTTTCAGACCACGGAGCTGCTCATTGGGGGACTCTTTTGGTTCCGCCCACACGACCCAGCAAATCGGCCTCAAGAGCGGGAAGAGTTCTGGTTGAGGTGCTCGCTGGAAGTGCCGGAGGTGGCGGTTGGGCTCTCCGGGAATTCCTGGAGAGCTTGTGTGGTGCGCATGGGTGCTAAAAATAAAGTTCTTTCCTGCTTGACAAGTGGCTCCTGAATTGTGCCCAGCTAGACTGCGGCAAGTCTTGCTTCCTGCTTTCTTCAGTGTGGAGAATTTAGCATTGTAGGGAACATCCGGTGGATGTGGTGAATCTTGAGGTGTCTCTTAAACACACTTCACCAGATGAGTATGATCTGAATCCCAGATGCTGCTGCCACATTTGTATTTTTACCTAAATGCAATTTTTTTTAAAAGAGGAAATAGGGATCACATTGGTCCCAGAATAATGGAAAAATTGTTATATTTTTACTGCAATCTTGTCTCACATTTTTCATTTAAGCCTTATTGAAGTATATGTATACATGTGTTACGATTATGATACCTAGTTTAAAATATTCCAAAGCAATATTTGTATCAAGACATTAGAAAATATAAATAAAAATACCATAGTTCTGCATAAAATGCTACACTATTTGGTGTATATCTTTTCTTTAAACATTTTTTTTACCAATATGTATTAATTGTATGAATTAATGGTTTCACTGCGACATTTCTATATATGTGTATGTCATGTTTGGATCATGTCCACCCTCCCTTCTACCATCTCTCCTCATCTCTTCTCTCCCCCATCTCTTGGGTCCCCTTCTAGACCCTAAGTCTTCTACTTTCAGGTATTTTTTTTCAGTTTCCACATGCAATATTTATGTTTCTGGGTCTGGCTTACTTTGCTTAACATAATGTCCTCTGTTTTCATTCATTTTCCTACAAATGACAGGAGTTCAATTCTTGTTTATGGCTGAATAATACTTCTTTGTTGTGGATATACACCACATTTCTGGCATCTATCATCAGCTATTAGCTATGCTGTTTTCATACCTTAGTTATTGTGAATAGTGCCACAATAAATATAGTTGTGCAGTTATTTCTTTTGTATGCTGACTTCCTTTCCTTGACATATATATACACAGGAGTGGTATAGCTGGATCATATGGTAGTTCTCTTTTCATACTGTTAAGGCACCTCCATACTCCTTTCAATAGAGTCTGTGCTGATTTACATTCTTGCTAACAATGTATAAGGGTTCTTTTTTCTCCCTATTCATGGCAGCATTTACTTATTTATTTTGATAATAACCATTCTAACTGGGGCAAGATGAATTCTCAATGTAGATTTGATATGCATTTTCCTGATGGCTAAAGATTTTGAGATTTTTTTCATATTGGCCATTGGTATTTCTTTAAAAAAGTGTTTATTCAGGCTATTTGCCAATATTTTGATTGGATTAGTTTTTTAAAAATAGTTTCAAAATTTTTGAGTTCCTTAAATATTCAGGATGTTAATCTTCCCAGGTGAAGAGCTGGCACAGATTTTCTCCCATTCTGCAGGTTTTCTCTTCTCTCTGTTGATTGTCTCCTTAGCTATGCAGAACCTTTTTAATTGGATGTTATCCAATTTGTCTTCTTCCTTTAGTTTGATGCATATCCTTTCTATAAATGTTATCTCTCCTACTCAAGAGCATTTTTTCCCAACATTATGAAATGTTTTTGTCCATATACAGTCTGTCCACTGATTCTACCTATCTTTCACTTTTTTTCATCTTCTTCATGGCTGCTACCTACTTGCCAGTCCATGCATATATTTCTTCATTATCAGCCTCTTAATAATTGCTTGCCCTTTAGATTTTATTTTTGATCATCATTTCTTTCAGGAAATCTTTTCTGATAAAGTTCCAGGCCGGGTTTGTATGCCTTCTCTTTGTTGTCTTAGAACTGTATACTGATTGTTATTGTATCATCTCACTATTCTATCCTGTTTGCTTGTCCGTATCCCTCACCATGTTCCTTGTGGTTAGCACAATGCCTGCCCCTAGCAGGTGGTTGATACACATTGTTGAGTAGATGAATGAGCTGCAGTAGAGAAGTAGGTTGAATGGGTAAGTGGGATCAGTTTTGTCCTCTGAGAGCCATGTTGATTGTTCTTATCTTTTATTTTTGGCTGACAAGTATTAATTATACCTGTTAATAGAGTTCAGTGTGATATTTCTATATAGACATACAGCATGCTTTGATCAAATCTAACCACCCTTTTTTCTGTCCTTCACCTCCTACACCTTTTCTGATCTCTAGCAGTTGCTATTCTACTTCAGGATAACTGTTTTTTTTTTTGCTTTCATATGTGAGAGAGAACATGTGGTACTTGTCCTTCTGTCTGACTTAGTTAATGTAATTTAATGTAAAGTCCTCTGGTTCCACCCATTTTGCTGCAAATGATATGATTTTATTCTTCTTTCTTAAATTTCATATTAGTGCATCATAGTCAAACATAATAGTGGTGGGGCTCATTTTGACATATTCATAAATGCATACAATGTATTTTGTTCCATTTCATTCCCCAGTACTTCCTCTTGCCCAGGCCTCCTCCCTTCCCAGGACCCCCTTCCTCTACTCTCTCTCTCTTTTTTTTTTTTGGTACTGGGAATTGAACTCAGTGGAGCTTTATCACCGAGCTACATTTGTAGTCCTTTTTATTTTTTATTTTGGGACAGGTTCTCATAAGTTGTGAGGCCGGCCTTGAATTTGCTATCCTCTTGCTTCAGCTTCCATAGTTGCTGGGATTATAGTTGTGTGCCACCATGCCTGGTCCCCTTTCCCTGCTCTACTGGTCTTCCTTCTATTTATTGTTTTTAAATTGGTAAATTATAGATATATGTAAAAATGGAATTTATCATATATGATATATTGTGATATACTCATATATGCACATACCATTTGGTCAGTTTCATTCTACAGTTCCTCCCTTTTCCCATCCCTCCTCTTTCCTCCTCAATCACCTTCCTCTGCTCCCGGGTTCTATTTTCATGACATACCAGCCCTTGTTCCCACCCCCACATTTTTTTGGTACTTGGAAATGAACTCAGGGGGTGCTCTGTCACTGAACTGCATCCCTATTTTATTTTTAATTTTGAGACAGGGTCTTGCTTAATTGTTGAGGCTGCCCTGGAACTAGTGGTTTCCTACCTCAGCCTCCTGAGTCCCTGGGATTATGGGCAAAGTGCCACCATGTCCCCTTCATACCTTTTATTCTTTATTTCTTTCTTACTTCCACATATGAGAAGAAACATTTGACCCTTGACTTTTTAAGTCTGACTTATTTCACTTATAATGTTCTCTAGCTCCATCCATTTAACAGCATGTGACATTATTTCATTCTTCTTTAAAACTGAATAAAATTCGATTGTGTATATATCCCACATTTTCTTTATCTACTTGTTGGCAGGCACTTAGGCTGGTTCTATAACTTGGCTATTGTGAATTCTGCTGCTATAAATACTGGTATGCATGGATCATTATAGTACGATGATTTTAGATCTTTTGGATAGATACTTAGGAGTAGGATAGCTGGGTCATATGGTGGTTCCATTCCTAATCAGTTGAGGAATCCCCATGTTGCTTTCCAGAGTGATTGTACTGGAGAGCAATTGTTATAGCCCCACTAACAATGCACAAGTGTTCCTTTTCTCTACATCCTTGCCAGCAATTGTTTGTATTCTTGACGACTGTCATTCTAACTAGGGTGAGATGAAATCTCTATGTAGTTCAGATTTGCATTTTTCTTGATTGCTAAGGATGTTGAAATTTTTAAAATATATTTTTGGTCATTTGCATTTCTTATTTCAAGAAATGTCCATTTAGATTTTTTTTGCATATATTTATTGAGAGGGTTATTTGAGTTTTTGGTGTTAAGTTTTCTGAGTTTTTTTATGTATTCTAGTTGTCAATCCTATTGGAAGAGCAGCTGACAAAGATTTTCTGCCATTTGATAGGCTCTATATTCGTGCTCTTAATTGTTTTCTTCACTGTGCAGAAGCTATTTAATTTGAGACCATCCTACTTATTGATTCTTGGTTTTATTTCCTGAGCTTTGGGAGTCTTATTAAGGAAGTCCGTGCATATGCCAGTACATTGGAGTGTTACCATATATTTTCTTCTAGCAGTTGCAAAGTTTCTGGTCTAATTCCTAGGTCTTTGATCTATTTTGAGTTGGTTTTTGTGCAAGGCAAGAAATAGGGATCTAGTTTCATTCTTCTACATATGGATATCCAGTTGTCCCAGCACATTTGTTTAAAAGGATATTTTTCTCCAGTGTATTTTTGGCACATTTGTCAAGGATCAGATAACTATATTTATGTGGATTTGTTTCTGTGTCTTCTATTACATCAATCTTTATGTCTGTTTTTATGCTAAGACCATGCTGTTTTTTTAGTATGGCTCTGTCGTATAATTTGAGATTCAGTATTGTGATCCTTCCAGCATCATTTTTATTGCTCAGGATTGCTTTGGCTATTCTTGGTCTTTTATTCTTCCATGTGATTTTTAGAACTGTTTTTTCTAGTGTTGTGAAGAATGTCATTGGTATTTAGATGGGAATTGCATTGAATATATAGATAACTTTTGCTGATGTAGCCATTTTGACAGTATTAATTTTGTCTCTCTAACAACATGGGAGGCATTTCCATCTTCTGAGGTTTTCTTTAATTCAGTATTCTATAATTTTCACTGTAGAGATCTTTCATCCCCTTGGTTAGATTTATTCCCCAGTATTTTCTTTTTGAGGCTATTGTGAATGGAATTGTTTTCCTGATTTCTTTCTCGGAAGATTCATTATTAATATCAATAGCCAACAACTACATGAAAAAATAATTCCACATCCTTAGCATTCAGAGAAATGCAAATCTAAACTACATGGAAATTTCATCTCACCCCCAGTTAGAATGAGAGTCATCAAGAATACAAATAACAATTGCTGGTGAGGATGTGGAAAAAAGGAACACTTGTGCATTGTTGGTGAGGCTGCAAAGTAGTACAACCACTCTGGAAAGTAATATGGATATTCCTCATATGGAGCCACCATATGACCCAGCTATCCTACTCCTTGGTATCTATCCAAAAGATCTAAAATCAGCATACTATAATGATCCATGTATACCAGTATTTATAGCAGCATAGTTCACAATAGCCAAATTATGGAACCAGCCTAGGTTCCTGTCAACAGATACATGGATAAAGAAAATGTGGAATGAATATATATATATATATATATATAAAATGGAGTTCTATTCAGCCTTAAAGAAGAATGAAACTGTCACTTGCTGGTAAATGGATGCAACTGGAGAACACCAAGCTAAGTGAAATAAGCTGATTGAATGTTTTCTTTCATATGTGGAAGCTAGAGAGAAAAAATGAATTTAAAATATAGAAGGGAGACCACTAGAATAGAGGTTGGGAGTTAAGGGGGAGGAAGTTGAAGAGGGAAAGGGGAAAAACTAGGGAGTGAAGTTGGCCAAATTATGTATGTGCCATGTATGAATATATCACAGCGAATTCCACTTTTATATATAAAATGAATGTACCAATTAAAAATAAAAAAATAAATAGAAGACTAATAGAGTAGAGGAAAAGGATCCTGGGGAGGGAGGAGAGGTACTGGAGTTTGAAATGGAGTAAACTATATTAAATGCATTTATGAATGTCAAAATGAACCCCACTGTTATGTATAACTGTTGTTAGGGTCTGTAAACAAGTCAGGATGACGCCTGGCATTTTGCCAGAGGGAATGGTTTGTGAAGTAACCAGCGAGCCATTAAGTGTGGAGATTCCTTATTGGTTGACTGCTGTATCTAGTTTATGTTAATTAAGATAATCTGTGTGGAATGTATATATACTGCTCCTGTCCTACAATAAATGGCTCCCACTCCTGTTATATCAATCTACACAAGTTGTTCATCACCCCCCCGGCTATTTTGCCCAGCCAGCCGGGCTGCGGCAAATGCAGTAATAAAAACACTTGAATAAAAGAGCACTGCTAGGATTCCCTTGCTGTGATTGAAGGCTAAAGTCACGAGAATATTGACTCTTGTTATTGGGAATAGAAAGGTATGAATATGAGGAGCTCAAACGAAGAAGCAAAAAAACCTGTTCCTGGTCACTTTGGAGTTAAGTAATACAAATAGAACTGTGAATAGTGTATCTCCTATGGCTGAAAGAGGCCATTCTGAGAGAAGGAATGATGGTTACAGGCTGGGAAGATGCTTTAAGAAAGGAAGGTAAGATCATGAAAGCTAGCTCTTTTCTCTCCCACCACCTGTTCTTCAGCAGTTGTCATTTGCTGAATTCTTTCTGACCTGGTTAGGTAACATCAACTGTTTTCCTGGAGTGGGCAGTGATGGTGGTGGGGGTCTCTGACTGCCTTTCTGGGAAAAGTCATTTAACTGTGTACCTGTTCAATTTTCTTAGTGTGCATTTTAACATGGACTAATTGTAGTAGTAAAATGCAGAACAGCACATAATGCAATCTGTCATCCAACAATTGGAAAATAGAGCCAGGAGGTTAATTCCTGGTGTGTGCAAATACTGATGGAGCACTCCACAAACAACATATGTACTTATATGTAGGTCGTTTAATGGATCATAATTTATAAACTACCTTGATCATAATCCAGCTAATGACAATTTCTTGAATTAAAAGGAGCAAGAAATGTCAACATAGAATCTCAATAGATGAGTAAATACTTGAAGTCTACATACTATATTCATGGTATTATACGAATGCAAATAAGTGTGAATAAACAATAGTCTATGCTCTCAGAGCTTATACTTTGGATAGTATACCTATGGACATGTAAATAAAAATACAAGAGTAACTAATTTAACATAAGAGTATATGATTACCTAAGGCTTTGGGTTTTAGATAATAAGTTAGCTCAAGAAGAATTAATTAAATTAAATAATAGAGAATTTTTTACAGAAGAGAGCAACATGTTGGAGGAGTAGGGATGTATCAGCAGGGCCTCAACAACAAAGCTGGAAAAATGACAAAGCCACCATGTTCTTTGTCTGCTCCTTTCCTCCCTTCATGTTACTGGGTTTGCATGTGACCGACT
Organism: Marmota flaviventris; assembly: GCF_047511675.1. Classification (NCBI taxonomy): domain Eukaryota; kingdom Metazoa; phylum Chordata; class Mammalia; order Rodentia; family Sciuridae; genus Marmota; species Marmota flaviventris. Next base: position 50,813,000 of record NC_092499.1, on the reverse strand, counting down.
GTCTAATTCCAAATTTTAGTCAAAGAAATCTGAATAAGCTACTTGGATTAAGCATCCATCCATAGTCTAACCAACCATGATTTGTATGATTGTGTAATGTAAGAGAGCTATCAGTACTGGAGAGGTTGTTTTTAGAGAAGATGCTCATTACAGTGTAAATATTTTGTTCAGAAATATTTAGCTTTATTTTACCACCTTTAGGTCAGGTGGAACCACTCAGATTCTTGACAACAGGTTCCTGTTATATTGTAAAAATATTGAGGACTTGTCATAACTCACCATGATTGGTTCAAAATTTCTGTTTGGTACGATAGAGATTTTTCTATTGAATGGATGTTTGCACATACATTAATCAGCTATTCTTGGTTGAAATGTCACTCTGCCATCTGTTATATGAGCTAATAGTTGTACTTTTCTTTCCTGTACTTCAGAGTTTTCTTTTGGAGAAAATGTCTTTATGGGATAATATGGGATTATATCTTTATTAATAAATAAATTTTTATTAAATATAAGAGGCTGAAATTAGTATTAAGGATGGGTCTGTAAATGCACAGAAAAACTCTTAAAGTATATTGCTTATGTATAATTTTCTCCTCAATTTTTAGATTATTTTCATTCTCCTTCATATTCAATTTACTTCAATATGCTTGGCAGGAAACATCTGAAAATTGTGGTTTTTCCAGAACATCATCTTATGTGAGTTCCCTAAGACAAAGGTATACACTCCAGCAGTATGTGGAATTATATACTACAGTTCAAGTGGTTTGAACTGAACTCTGTGGGATGATCTTGAATGGTTTTAAAAACTGTCCTTGACATAATTTTGATAAGGAGGTGATGTGCACAGTGAAGTGGCTTTTGTTCAAATTTGATTTTGAGAGGGATTCATTTACTGACATTATGTTAGTGCCTTCACCTCTCTTCTAGTTTATTACTTAGAGACTGCCAAACTTATTAGGAGGGCTTGTGAGAAATACATGAGTAAAGCACTTAGGCTATAGTGCTTTAGTATTAGGTTAAAAATGGAAAGACATAGGATAAATCAAAAATAGAAAACAATCACGATTCAATACATCATTGAAAAAAATCTCAAAGAACTTTAAAAAAACTTCTATTAGGGAATTAAGAAAAAGAGATTGCTTTCATGTCTTTGTGTTCAGAAATAAAGTCAAGATACTCTTTCCATCTTTAAATGAAATTTCTCATTAGTGAAGAGCTGTTAATTGTGAGTTTAAATATAATTGGGAAATGTAATATAAGGAACAATTTTCCCCTTAAAGTCCAGGCATACAGTTCCTTTGTTTCTGGATAGAATGTGCATTCATTCATTCATTCACTCTAGCCATTGAAGTTCTAGATACTTGCTGATCTTAAACTAGGAATATGAGGGAAGTGGAATTACAAGGAGATAGCTGGTGTGAGGGAGTATTGCTCCTCCACAGCAGCTGGGGAGTGAGGTTGATGGGGCTGTGCTATGAAAGTAAGACCTCAATTTGTTACTGTCTTTGTGGCTGATGGAATATAAGTGGTTGACGTGTGCCCTGCCAATTTTTCAGGTCAGTGGGGAGACTCCTAGGAGCAGGAAGAGCAATGGGTGATCTTACTCATTGTTGAAGTTGGTGCCTGAAGTCTGAGCCACACACCTCAGTGCTATCTGGGATCACTGGGCTACTTGCTGATGGCACCCTTCATTCATTCATTCATAACATGTTTTCTTAAGAATCTAGCAGTGGCTCAATATATCCGTGTCAAGTAAGCTGGATGTGCATTGATTTAGGACTCTGACAGATTTAATCACAACAAAAGCTATCTAAAACTGAAGTAATGAGTAAAGCAGAAGCCTATGAAAGGGCTTCTAAATCTATTATGTTGTCTAGATTTTAGAGTTTAGATCGAATTCTGCCATTAGCTTGTCCTGGTTAATTCACACAAGAGATTTGCCTCAGTTGATTACTTTGTAAAAATAGTTGTGGTGTGATTATGGTTGAATCCAGTCCATGTGTTATATATATACTATGTGTAAGGCATTTTGTTGAAAAACAGAAATTATATTTAATAAAGGTACGGTCTTTTCTCTCAAAGAGTCTGTAGTCTTATAGTGAAATTGAGATGCATAAAATACAGTACTACCTGGCAGAATGTAATAAATGTGTATATAAAAATAAGTTTAACCAGGTGAGTTAGTTGCATATAATAAAACTGCTCAAAATGCTATGTTTTGTTTTGACTTCCAATTTTCTTGACCATTTAAGCTGTAAGCTCTGCAGAGACCCTGTGTGCACACATGGGCATATTTACTGTAGCAAGTAGGTGAAGGCACTTTGCTATGCCCATGGCCTGTGGGAGCTGTCTGTGATGTAGGGGAAGCCAAAGATCTAGATGTCAGTGTCTTCTTTACCTTTCTGTGAGATCTTGGGCTTGTCATCAAATGTCTCTGGGCATTATAAGTTAAGGAGACAGTTACTTCTCCTGGGTAAAGGATTGTTCTCTAGCTGAAATGATAGATCAGGAAAAAATATTTTGGAAATGATAAAGCAACACATGGTAACTCTGAGGAATTATTTTTCTTTGATTTAAATGCTTTTCTTTAATGCTTATGTGTGTACTTAAGTATTAGGAAATCTATTTGCTTTATGATGATAAAATTTTATAGATTAAAAAACCATAAGTGTTTTTAATTGCCCTTAATTCTCCATAGCATGTTCATTCTTATTCTTAATAGCTCCACATGGATGGAAATTAATTTGCCTCCTTCCCAGTGTCATATTGGGCTCTTTGCAGAAATTGTTTGACAAAGCTGAAGATGCACAAAAATTTTCCTTATGTGCATATTAACAACTAATTATAAGCCTGACCCAAATTTTATAATCTTTATGTACTACCTTATTTCCAGAGGATCATCATATATGCCTTTCATATAATAACCAAAATATGAGATTCAGTTGAAATAAAATTCATTTTTATAAATAAAAAGATTTATAAATTGTAGGTCAAGGTCAACTACTCCTTAGTAACTCTTATTTAATACGTGGATTTGGCTTAGCACAAAGTTCAGTGAAGTGCAGACATCCTGTCCTTTGTGCCTGGATCCCTTTGTGCTGCAATCTGACTTTCCTGACCTCCTGAGTGATAAGAAGACAGAACAGGCTGTAGGTAGACTTCTTTGTGGAGCTTTATTTTAAAATTGTTATATTTGCATTATGCATTTCTCCATAGAGAAAAAAAAAAAACAGTTCTCTCCTTTAAGAAGCCACACAGAATTAGTAAGAGACTGGGTTACAAAATGGTGAAGTTAAATTTGTCAACCGGGAGGGGTAATGAGCAGGTAGATTTGGAGCTGATGGGGAGAAAAATTGTCTTGTGGGCCTCAGCCTCCATATAGGGAGATGCAATGCAGAGGGCCCCGAGTTCTGTCCCGTTCATCACACTCTGGGATAAATTAAAAGCATCTTTCCTTAGTAGGAGTCATAAGTTTAGCATAGGGGGTAAATGGTAGCAGTAGGCTCTTCATAAAGCAATTTATACCTTTAATCTGAGAGGCAAACAAGAATAGGAGAATAAACATGGTTAAGTAGTCAGGAGTTGTTCAGGAGCAACTCGATAAGATAAAGATATTGATCTTCTTTTAAGGAAGAAGTTGTCAAATTTTTTTCAGCAGCACTTTATTCTTCCAAGTGAAGTCTTACATGGCTTCCTTCATTCCTTACACAACCTCTTCATTTATGAAATAAGTAAAAGTAGAGCTGTTGCTGTTTGAAGCAAGGATGGGGCCAAACCTCATCTGATTGGTATAACCTCTTGAACTATGAGGTGTCTGTAGACCACAGTTTGAAAACCACTACTTCAAGTTATGAAGAATAACAAATGCTTAGACTGACAGAGCCATATTAGCTCAGAGATAAATCTACCTGTATCTTGGTGTTGGCTTTTCTTTTAAATTTTCCCTAACGTGCAAATTTTGCTTTGGATGTCAATCAAAGCATCTGATTATTAGAATAGGAAATAATGTAGAATTAAATTCATCCTTTGTTATCTACAGCTAAAGAAATCCTGATGATTCTTTTAAAACTGGCACACATGGATCATTGGTGGCAGTCATACAAATTTTAGAATTAGTTTTTTGGAGCACTTGGTATTTCAAAGTTCAGCCTTGCAGTATTTAATGCATCTTTTTATTCATACATCCATTAGCACAATACCTTGCATATTGTGCATTTGCCATAAATTATTCTTTAAAAATTTTTTTAAATTTTATCATAGTCAGAACACAACATGAGATCTACTGTCAGTGTTTTTGTGTATGAGACAATTTTTTTTTGACTCTAGGTACAATGTTGTTTAGCTGATTTCTAGAATTTATTCATCTTGCTTGATGAAATTTTTATGCCCATTGATTAGTAATTCCTGATCTCCCTCCCCAGAGATCCTGGAAACCACAATTCCACTCTTTGATTCTAAGAATTTGACTGCGTTATAGCTCATATAAATAGAATTATGCAGTATTTTTCTTTCAGTGACTGCTTTATTTCACTTAGCAGAATGTCCTCTGGGTTCATCCATGGTGTTGCAAATTCAGAAGTTGAATAGCACTCCAGTATGTGAATATACCACTGTGCAAAGATTCCAGCTCCTCCACATCCTTGACAATATTCGTTGTTTTTCTGACAGATCCACCTTAATAGATGTGAGGTACTGGCTTACTGTGCTTCTGATATGCATTCTCTGATGACCAGTGATGTTGAGCATTTTTTTCATGCACTTATTGCCCATTTGTGTGTCTACTTTGGAAAAATTTAAACTCAAATCATTAGTCATTTTTTATTTGGGTTATTAGGTTTGTTGTTGTAGTTTATTCATTTTTTAATTGAGTTGTAGGAGTTCTTTGTGTATTTTAGAGATTAACCTCTTATCAAATACATGATTCACAACTGATGTTCTCTCTGTAGGTTGCCTTTTGCTCTATTTCCTTTTTGCTGTGTAATGTTCAGTTTGATGTTGTCTGACTTGTTTATATTTGGTTTGGTCCATCCCTTTGGTGCTATTAGCCACAAAATCATTGTCAAGGACAACCTCATGAAACTTTCCCTGCATATTTTATTTTAGGAGTTATACAGTTTCTGGTCTTAATTTTAAGTCTTTAATCCATTTTGAGTTGATTTCTGTGTATGGTGTAAGATAAGAATGCAGTCTCATTCTTTTGCATGTGGAGATGCCCTTTTGTCAACACTGTTTGTTGAAGAGACTATCTTTTCCCTGCTGTGTATTCCTGGCAATCTTACCAAAGATAAGTTAAGCTTCTATGTGTGGATTTATTTATGAGCTCCATATTCTGTTCTATTGGCCTATATATATATATATGTCGTCATGCCAGTGCCATAATGATTTTATTACTGTAGCTTTGTAATATATTTTATTTTATTTATTTTTTTTATAATTATCTTTTTTTAATTTTGAAGTTTTTTTTTAAAATTTTTTATTGTTGGTTGTTCAAAACATTACATAGTTCTTGATATATCATATTTCACACTTTGATTCAAGTGGGTTATGAGCTCCCATTTTTACCCCATATACAGATTGCAGAATCACATCAGTTACACATCCATTGATTTACATATTGCCATACTAGTGTCTGTTGTGTTCTGCTGCCTTTCCTATCCTCTACTATCCCCCCTCCCCTCCCCTCCCCTCCCCTCCCCTCTTCTCTCTCTGCCCCCTCTACTGACATTCATTTGTCCCCCTTGTGTTATTTTTCCCTTTCCCCTCACTTCCTCTTGTATGTACTTTTGTATAACTCTGAGGGTGTAATATATTTTAATACCAGGAAGTGTGATGCCTCTGACTTTGTTTTTTGTTGAGATTGTTTTGGCTATTTGTGGTCTTCTGTAGTTCCCTATGAATTTTAGAATTCTTAAAAGTTACTATAAAAATTGCCATTGAGATTTTGATAGGGATTGCATTGACTCTGTAGATTTCTTGAGTGGTATGGATATTTTAATAATATTAAGTCTTCCAAGACACGAACATGGGATGCCTTTCCTTTAGTTTGTATTTTAATTTCTTTTTAAAAAATATTTTTATTCTAATTAGTTATACATGATAGTAGAGTGCAAGTTTGTGTCTTAATTTCTTTCATCAATATTTTGTAGTTATCATTACACAGATCTTTCACCTCCTTAGTTAAATTTATTCCTAGATATTTTATTTATTTTATTATTTTTTTAATATTTATTTTTTAGTTTTAGGTAGACACAATATCTTTTATTTTTATGTGGTGCTGCGAATCGAACCCAGAGCCTCGCTCATGCTAGGCGAGCGTGTTACCACTTGAGCCACATCCCCAGCCTGATATTTTATTTTTGTATTGCTATTATAAATGTGACTGTCTTTCTAATTTATTTTTCAGATAGTTTGTTGTTATCGTATAGACATGCAACGGGATTTTTGTATGTTGATTTGTGTCCTGCAACTTTCCTGAAGTTTTAATTATTTCTAACAATTTTTATGGAGTTTTTATAATTTTTTATCAATAATATCATGTCATCTGTAAACAGGGACAGTTTAAATTCTTCCTTTCTTATTTGGATGCCTTTTGTTTCTTTTTCTTGCTCAACTGCTGTATCTAAAACTTCTAGCACTATGTCTAATAGAAGTGGTGAGAATGGGCATCCTTTCCTTGTTCCCAAGCTTAAAATAAAACCTTTGTTTGTTTATTACTTATTTTTTTTGAGTGAATATGATATTAGTTGTAGGGTTTTCAGTATTTATTTTATTGAGATAATTTCCTTTTATACCTATTTTGTTGAGAGGTTTTATTATGAAAGGGGGTTGAATTTTGTCAAAGTTTTTTTTTTATCTATTGAGATGATCAAGTGAATTTTATTCTTTACTCTGTTAATGTTGTATATCATATTAATTGATTTTCATGTTAAACCATACTTGCATCACAAAGATGAATCCCACTCATAGTGTATGGTCCTTTAATTGTGCTGTTGAATTCAGTGCATATATTTTGTTGAAGGTTTTACATCTGTATTCATTAGAGATATTGGCCTATGGCTTTCTTTTCTTGTGGTTTCCTTGTTTGGTTTTGGTATCAGGGTAATGATAGACTCTCAAAATGAGTTTGGAAGTGTTTCTTACTAGCTAATTTTTTTGAAAAACTTTGAGATGGACTAATGTTAATTATTTTTTAACATTTGGTAGAGTTCTTCAGAGAAGTCATCTGGTCCTGGACTTTTTTTTTTTTTACTGGGAGGTTTTTGCTTATCAATTCAATCTCCACATGATAGATTTGTTTGAACTTTTTAATTCTTCATGACTTAGTCTTAGGAAGTTGGATGATTCTAGGAACTTCTCCATTCCTCTAGGTAACCTAGTTTGTTAGTGTGAAATTGTTCATAGTAGTTTCTTATGGTTTTTTTTTTTTTTTGTGGCACTAGGAATTGAACCCAGGGCCTTGAGCCATGCTAGACAAGTGCTCTACCGCTGAGCTACATCCTCAGTCCATTTTTAGATTTTAAGATAAACTGGACTTAAATTTATGATCTTCCTCAGTTTCCTGAGTAGCTGATATTATAGGTGTGCACCACCATATATTGCCTCCTTTATCATTATACAGTGTTTACACTGAAGGCAGTATGTAGGGAAGGGGAGGTGGCCTGACCTGCACACCTTCCTGAGATGCTGCCTGTCCAGCACATCACTGTGCTCACCAACCTGGAAACTTCCTGGCCCTATTCCTGTAGTTTAGGCAGTTATATAAGTTTTCATTATGTAGGCATGATTGATTAAATCTTTGGCCACTGGTGACTGAATTCTGCCTTCAGCCCTTCTTCATTTTCTAAAGGTCTCTCTGGAGACCATCCTGAAATTATTTAACACCCCCCCCCAAATCATCTCATCAGCATGCCAAAGACACTCTGATTGGGCTGGAGGTGTAGCTCACTGGCAGAGCACTAACAGGAGCTCCTGGTTCAGTTCCCAGCATTGTCAGGACGTAGGCAGAGTATTTAGCTTTTCTGTGATTGTCATGATGGGCAAAAGTGCAACATTCAGACTGCAGCGACCAGGTCAGGGATCGAGGCAGGAGAGGGTCATAGGGAGAAGTTGTAGTTCTCACTAGAGTCAAGATGTGGCTGTAGAGTTTGAGAGTGGTGAGGAAGATGCAGAGGATCAGGCAAACGATGAGAAGAGTTGGGATGTCAGTCCAGGTCCTCATCAGGCTCTCTGGCATGTGGGTGTCTGTTGGCTGGCTGAATGTCTGTTCATTTGCTCCATCATTTATACTAAATTTTGGGGATTCTGACCACCCTTCCAATCCTATCAGCTGTTGCCAGGTTTCTCAGTGATGTCTTTTGTTAGTGTTTTTCTTTATGTCTTGTGATAACTTTTGACTTAAAGTCTATTTGTCTAATATAAGTATAGCCACTCCTGCTCACTTTTGGTTACCATTTTCATGGAGTATCTTTTCCCATATACCTTCACTTTCAGCCTATCTATGTTCTTAAATATAAAGTGAGTTTTCTATAGAATTGGGCCTTAATTTTTAATCTGTTCAGTCATATACCTTTTGATTGGAGAGTTTAATAATTTACATTTAAATTAATTCTTGATAGGAAAGGATTTGCTGTGGCCTTTTGTTGTTTTCTGGTATACAAATGATTCTGAATAAATTTTCAAAATGAATTTTTCAAGGTACTATTCAATATTTTAAATCTCTGGCATGTTAAATCAAGGAAGACAGTATTTATGACTTACTACAACATTTTATTATTTATTTCTCTAGAAATTTCAAATAGGTTGGTTAGCTTATTTGTTCATTTAAACTGATTTTGTTTGAGTGCAAATAGGCAGAGGAAGAAGTAGCATCCTGAGAAAAAGAATATAGTATTTTATTTGAGGGTCTCCCTTCTTTTTACTATTGGGTATTGCTAGCAAAAGACAATTTCTTACACACCTCATAACAAGATAGGATATTGTGCAAAATTTAATAGCAGGGGAATTGTATGCTGTCATGTCCAAATTCAAGAAGGGGATGAGTTAAATGACCTTATAATATTATATAAGTCTATGAATATGTGTGACTGGAACTGAAGGTCTTGAAATAATGTTGTCAAGGTTTCAAAGTACATAGCATATCTTTTAAAGATAATGAATATTGTTTGAAAGCAACATTGAATGCAATAACCTTGAAATACAGTTTCTGTATAAATAAAAATGTTATGTTATTAGATATTGGAATAAATTTCGGTTCACAGCTAGTAGCTACGAGCAGCTCAGAGTGCTAGGAAAACCTACACTTATACAGGCCTGACAGGAACACCTGCAGGACAGGGCACTTTGCTCTAGCGAGCCTTCTGTGAAACCACATCCTCAGTACTTGTGGTTAGCATTGCCAAGCTACCAGACAGCTTCAGGGCATGTAATCCCCCAACTCATAAAGCCCCCCTCTCCTGAGGATAAAGACCCTTCCAGACTGCCTTCTATCATGACAGCAATATTTAGTGCTTCCTCATGGTGCAGTTACATTAGGCATAGAATGATTGGCTTATAGATATTAAGGTGCTTATGTGTGATTGGCAGGCACGCCCTACCTGAACCCTATAACAGCTGTATGCATTCCAAATATAAATGAGCTTTGAGCTTGCTGAAGGTCATCTGTAGTTTCTTTTTCTTTCTTTTTTAACACTTATTTTCCAGGATGGACACAACACAATGCCTTTATTTATGTAGTGCTGAGGATCGAATCTTGGTCCCGCCTGTGCTAGGGGAGCACTCTACCGCTGAGCCACAATCCCAGCCCCTTCTGTGGTTTCTCATCAGCCAGTTTTCTCACTCAGCTCCCGGTGTCCCTGTGTTGATTCTGCACCTCTAACCAGGTACACATACAATTAGGTTAATTTTTTCCTGTGGAACACTTTGGATCAAACTCCTAATCTCTGTTATGTTACTGATTAATGCAATTTTAATGAAGTATCTATTCTTAATTTTAGGATACTAAATACTTGAACCTAATTTTTGGGTTATAGTTTCAGATAGCTTTCAAGACTATAAATAGTAGATCTTTTGTTAATTATTTCTTAATAGAAGAAAAAATCCTGGTGAGTAATATTTATATTACTTACAGTTATATTTATGTTACTATTTATATATTATACTTATATATTATATAATATATATTTATATTTAATTATTATATAATATTACAGTTATATTTATATTATTTATAGTAGTTATATTTATTGTATAAATTGAAACAGTTTATAATGTTTCAGAAACTTCAGCTCAAAGTGGTTTGAACTACAGGTAGAGGAGGCTTCAGGGTCCCCCTCCACCCCGCAGGGTTGGTTTAATGTAGGATTATTTTAAAAATCTAGTGATATCACCAAATTTCTATGCATGCTCCTATCTCTATACTTTGCTTTCTGTGGTATTGACTGTCTTTCTTCCAGTCATCAAACACAAGTCCTGAGCACCACTGTCCCTAGATAGACTTGGATGACAAGCCGAGAGAATGCTATATGCTGGTCTGTCTTGTTTAGGTCTGAGTCACCTGACCATTCCTGATTCCATGTCTGTGGCAGGGTTTGTAATTTTGCTGATATGCTTAAACCTATCATCATTACATTTAAAACTCACTCTGTATCACCATTCCTAAAACAGGGAATGGTATAACCATTCTTGTCTTATGACAAGGAATTAGGGATTCTTTTAAGAGTGAAAAAATGGAATTGAATACTACAAGAGTAGTAAATATTGTCTATTTGATTGGGTAAGTATTCCTGTTAATTATTAATTGAAAATGTTATTCTTATTTTTACCACTAAGTACAATTCCTAGTTATTTAAGAAAAATAAAGGCTTAGTATTATAAAAGATAATACATTCTGTTATAATCTGCTTAAATTACCTAATTTATCACAAATACCCTCATATTATAATATATAAATATCTAATATATTGGAATTGGAATATCTGTTAAAATAATCGATGGGACTTTTTATGTAATAAAGAACTTTCTGAATTTATGTAAAAGTGAAAATTTGAGAAACATGCTGAGAATACTATCTTTCTGTTTGATGTTTGTGTCTTTGTATTTTTTTCTCTCAATTAGTTGATATTTTTGTCCCAATTATATTTAATAGGTTTGGAACACTCTGTTCTAATCTTCCTGAATTCTTGCCTGCTGAAAGTCTATATTTTGTCATTTTGAGGTTCAAATAGATTTTTCAACATTCAGCCTCTTGGTTTTATACATTTTTCCAGAAAAGGCAGATAAAGTCGTGTTCACTATATATGAGGACCTTGATCTCCAGCCTGCACTTCTTTTCTGAACACCAGTGATCTGTACCAGGCTGCTGATTGCATATCTTATATTTTTCGAGTTAAATTCAACATGTCCAAAAATAAACTCTCTCCCTCTTCTCAAATGTCTTACTTCTGACCTTTTCCTGACTTGACCGAAAGCATCATTATCCAGCCAGTTGCCCAGTCAGAAGCCTGAGTTGTCCTGCACTGCTTTGTCTCCCTTATGCCTTACCACCCTGGCAGAGCCATCAGATCATCCATTCTATTTCCTTGGCATCTCTCTTGTAAAGCCACTGCTCTCCGTCCCCACTACCACTGTTTTTGTTCATACTGTTCTTACCTGTTTTCTGGATTCTGGGAAAATTCTCCTAATCAGCCTTCCTATTTCTATTCTGGCATCTGTTCAATACATTTCCATATGTTTGCAGGTTATATGTTTTTTTTTTAAAAAATATTTTTAGTGTTGATGGACCTTTATTTTATTCATTTATTTATATGTGGTGCTGAGAATTGAACCCAGTGCCTCACACATGTGAGGCAAACACTGTACCACTGAGCTACAGCCCCAGCCACAGGTTATATGTTTTTTAAAAATACAAAATTTATCATATTCTCCTCTTTCTCTTAAACTCTCAGGGACTCCCCACTGCCCTTAGGATAAAGTGGATCCATTAAATCATGCTTGATAGTCTTCCTTGCCCTGGCTTTTCATTAGCTATCCCTAGAGCCACCCACCTTGTGTACTTCTCACTTTTGATTTTGCCGCAGCCCGGCTGGCTGCAGCAAAATAGCTGGGGGGTGACGAGCAACTTGTGTACTTTGATACAGCAGGAGTAGGAGCCGTTTATTGCAGGACAGGAGCAGTATTTATACATTCCACACAGCTTATCTAATTAGCATAAACTAGATACATCAGTCAACCAATAAGGAATCTCCACACTTAATGGCTCGCTGGTGTTACTTCACAAACCACTCCCTCTGGCATTTTGCCAGGCGCCATCCTGACTTGTTTACAGACTCTAACAGATTTAAAGCAGGTGGAAATCTCTTTTGGCTTCCAGCTCCTGACAGAACATTTCACACCTCTGGTGGTGCTTCTGTCTGTGCCTGAAATGTCCTTTCCTCCATCTCCACTAATTAAACACACCTATTCTTTCAAGAGAATGTTTGCTACCGTGTTTGAGAATTATATTTTAGAGACAGATGGGCTTGGGGTCGAGTCCTGGATCCCCGATGAACGAATTATAGAGATTTGACCAATTCACTTAGCTTTCCTGAATCCCAATTTTCTCATTTATAAACTGGGCATCATAATATCTATCTCAAATAGTTGTGAGGATTAAAGTAAATGAACTAATGGATCTAAAGTGCTCATATACCATGCTTGAAACATTGTAATTATTCAATAAATATTAGCTCCTATGACTCAATTCAACTTTATCAAAACCTCTCCTTCTCGATTGGAACAAGTCATTCTGTGTCAATTTACTAAGGTATTCTCTCTCTCAGGAACCTTTGATAGCCTGCTCTGTGATGCTGGCCCCCCCCCCCCCCCCAGACATTTCTGCTTGTTCAGCAGTCTCCACGTTAGGCTCGGCCAGTGAAGGTGCTAGGGAGACTGCAGAGTTGGGGGTGAACTTGCTTCTTTCTGTTGAGTTCATGTGGGCTTCCTAATTTTGTCAGGTCAATGTTGCCTCGCTTTATCCTGGCCATTGTGGTTGAGTCCAGTTGCATTTTCTCTAACACTAGCAGAATCAGCCTTGTTCATTACCTTCAGGGACAAGCAGCCCCCCACTACTACCCTGCCCCTTGGAGGTCGGGTTATAAGTACATAAGGAACCACCTGTAAGCTTCTCATTTTTTTTAAAGAATTTTTTTTTGTAGTTATAGATGGACAGCATGCCTTTATTTTATTTGTTTATTTTATGAGATTCTGAGGACAGAACCCAGTGCCTCACACGTGCTAGGCAAACACTCTACCACTGAGACCCAACCCCAGCCCCAGCCTCAGCCCCTAGGCTTCTCAGTTTTAATAATCCCAACTTCTTCCCTTTGTTTTTCCAATTCTAGGAGAGATGATCGCTTCCTGCAGTTGATATCAGTTGGATACCTTAGAGTTCTCTTTGCTTTTTAGCTATTCGTTATATAGCAAACAATCATCTACTTTAAATTTTCTCTGAGAAACAACGAGTGTGGTCTCTGTGCACTAACTGTACCCTGATTGATACTGGGACCTACTGGGTTTTGAATCCCAGGTGTCTTCATAATTAACTGATATATGATAAGAGTCTAAACATATGGCTCATGACTGTATATTTCTACCTGAATGTTTCTGCCACGACTCACCCTCAGTAGTTACCAGCCTGCACTCCTCACCTTTGCTCTTTTTACATCTGATATTACATCTGAGCTTCTCCTTCCTCTGTGTTGGTCAGCTGCATCAGGGTGTGAATTGAGTGCACAGTGCTCTAAACTTGATCTGTGTGGCAACTGAACCAATGTGAGCAAATGAAAATTACTAACATCCAGGTACTTCAAGTTACTGGAATAGCTAAGACAAATTTTGGTTTTGAAGATGTATTAATTCATTTTATTTTTTACTCTTTTTAAAAATGTAATTCATTTAAGAATATGAATCTTTACAAGTTAATAACCAGAAGAGGTACACTTGACTAGCAGCTGGGGAAACCTAGACATTGTGTCTTTTATTTCACACAATTTTTAGTACTCATTGGTTTTTTTTTACTTTCTCCAACAATACAATGGAATTATAACAATTGCTTCTATATATGTCTGAGGTATTTAATATTTACATAAGCATATACATTAGATAATATATATGTATATATGTGCTATTTGTTAGGATTTAAAAAAACTGAGGACCAATCATTATGCTATGGTTTACCTATTTTACAGATGAGTTCAAAGTTCCAACTATGAAAGTAGCTTAAGCTGTGTTGAAAATTTTAGACTGTTTAACTTAACATAAAAAATTCATTGGGTTTCAACAAATATATAATGACTAAAAGATGGGAAAGGTTGAATTACATAGTTATTAAGTCATTATATAACATAAAGTGGTTTTTTTTTTTTTTTTTGAGAAGCTAGGCCTGTCTTGCATAGCTGTATTTTAAAAAAGGAGTATTTGGTATAAAAAGAATGATGAAGCACCTCCATTTTACTGATGTGAACTTTGGGCTCAGGTATAAAGAATTATTCTGTTTCTAATATTGAATGGGTAAAGGAACAGATCAAGTAATGAATTTTAAATGATTTCAGTTTTCATGCCAGATCAATGTTTGAGATCACTGAAATTTTTCTTGAGTAATCTTGGTTTTGAGAAAATTAGAATTGATTTATTTGTAATGTAGAATTCATAATGGAAAAGACTAGAAGCCATGCTGAATATAAAATAAAATAAAGGTTTCTTGTTCCAATGTTTTAAGAGACATCACTTTTGAAGGGGAAGAGTGAACTGTGGTTAACCCATTTTCTTATCTGGATGGCTATGAATGATATCTATAGTGATATCTAGAGTAGAGTAAGAAAAGCTTGATATCCATATGTGCATAGATAAAATCAAAGAATTCAATAAAACGCCAGATAATTCTACCTTTTAGATACACTTAACAGTTGAAATATGCTCAAAAGAATTCAATTCTGCATGCAGGGAACAAGTTATTCCTATTGGAGAAACAAATAAACAACTATATAAATATCTTTTTTTTGAGCAGTAGGTAGTTGAATTTCAGTGATTTGAATAGTTTTCTGTTCAGCTTTAAAATGTTATGCAGTAAAAATACAAGGAAACCCTATAAAAACGATAAAAATACATTGGCAACAGACTCAATGACTTGCAGATAATGAGACGTTTGTTTTTTTCTTTACTGAAGTTTTTCAGTGTAGATTCCATGTGAATTATTATTCTTTGACTTGTTGAGATTTTCAAATGTATGAGGATTTCTAGGAATACATCATATTTGCCTTCTCCACAACATATTTATATAAGGAAATGTAGTCAACCAACAAACATTTATGAGATTTATTGTGTTCTGGAAACATCTTAGGTCTTAAGTTGGGGTTTAGGGTTAAAGGATAGTGGAGGAGATACAAAGATAAATAAAATACTCTGATCTGACTGCATTTTCAGTGAAGCATGAGAACTTTGACTTTTATAATTTGCCATGGTTTTTAGAAAAAGTTGAGACCATTGGAAGAGAAGGTTATTCTTTCCCATGTTGTTCCATCAACCTATTCATTTTATAGCCAGCCATTAGAGCATGCCCAGAGCTATAACTTGCAGCCAATTCATAGTTTATAACACCAGTATCAAAGAGAAGATTTGACTTTAGTATGAATTCCTTAAGGAATATTCACTCATTGAGTTATTTAATATAATCAGATTCTGAAGCTTCTCACGAGGTGGGAAACACTGGTACCAGCCACTGGGGACATCATGAAAATACTTGGTCCTTGTCTTAGTTTGGGCTTCTGTAACAAAGGACTGCATTCTGAGTGGCTTGGAAATACCAGAACTTTATTTCTCACCATTCTGAAGTCTGGAAGTGTAAGCCCAGGGTGCCAGTTTGGTTGGGTTCTGGCATGATCTCTTCCAGTCTGTGAATTTTTGTCTTCTTGTATTCTCACATGGCAGTCAGAGAGCTCTTTGGGGTCTCTTTTATAAGGGGATTAATTCTATTCATGAGGACTCCATTTCATGATCTAATGACTCCCAAAGACCCCTCTTTCTCAAGCCATTATTATGGGGGCTATTATTTCAACATGTGAATTTGGGGAAGAGGAATGTTTAGTTAAACCCTAACAGTCTTGACTTTCTAAGAGCATGGAAGTTTGCAAGTTGGAATATGTTTGTAATGTGGTAAGTGCTTATTGCAGAATGGCTTCTGGACACATTTTTCTAAGTGTTTACTTATTTATGTGTTTTGACCAAACTGAGCTTTCTTCACACCAGGCTCTTAACAAAGGAATAAAATAGCTAGTTGACTTGGTGATGTGGATAGATCCACTTCTCATTTGCCCATCCAAATCAGGAC
Organism: Marmota flaviventris; assembly: GCF_047511675.1. NCBI lineage: Eukaryota > Metazoa > Chordata > Mammalia > Rodentia > Sciuridae > Marmota > Marmota flaviventris. The sequence goes on along the minus strand of NC_092499.1, from coordinate 50,796,640 downwards.
CATAAACTTTCAGGGTCAGCCAGAGCATTTCCCCCCATAAGATGAAAGCAGTAGAGAGGAGTCTGACTCAGCTGTGTCATCCCTGTCCCTCATTCTGCCTGTTCCAATTTAAGGATGTTAGAGGAGAAAGAATTAGAAATCATCCCAGAGGGACAGGTTTAATGTCTCTGTGATCAGAACTCAGACAGCTTTCTCTCTTCTTCTCAAGGCACATACTAATGCTAACTCCTCACTGGTTCTAACCTCAAGGCTATTAATACACCTGAGCAGAGTAGAAAATGGATGGGCTTATCTCTTCCTAGTTCACTTCTCTCCAAGGTACAGAGGAGAATGCTAATAGCTTGAGTAGACAGGGTTTGGTTATCATGACTTTATTTTTGTCAAGTCTTTCTCATCGGATTCATAGAATATCAATGTGTCATTTATTTCTCTTTCAAAACAAATGATGTGAATAGTGTGCGGTGAGAAAATTTCCAAAACAGAATCACACCCTCCTTTCCTTTCCTCACCTTCAAGGTGAGATCATTATCAACAGAGTTTTAAGAAATGCTCCATTTCTTGTTAAATGCAACGGCATACCTCTGTTGTAACAGTAAGGACAGACTATTGTGGAATGTACACTTCTATTAGCATCCATATCTCCTACTATTTCATTGATACATTTAATTTTTTCCTCTATAGATTCTAAGTATTATGAAGCCAGAGTTGTGTTATACTTTTCTATACTCCCAGTGACTGGTACAGTGCCCAGAACATGGTGGTTGGGTTTAATAAATGTTGGGTGAGCCAATATATGTTGGATGAAAAGGTGGATATTTTTAAAAATTACCTAGTTATAATGGAATTCCACTGTATAATTTTTGTCTCATGTCCAGTTTCAAACAAGTCATTTTTCTTGTCTGAAGAAGATGATAGTGTCATTTTATCGTCTTTTGATTAAATCAAATGTACCAGCAATTCTTTTCAAATATATCATCTTATTATTCTGCAGTTCAATCCTAAGTAACGAGGAGCTCTGAATTCTAAGGGACAAAAGTTCTATATCATTCAAATGTATTATACTCAAGATAAAAATTTCTTTTCTGGTAGAAATTATGCTATTACTTTTAATCAGATGCAAGTTAACATTATTCACAGTAGAGTTTTGTTCTCATTACAAGTCTTTGACTTTCATTTCTTTGTGACCTATTTTTAAAAATAAATATTAGGCAATTGATGTTCCCTCTCAATGAGCTATCCAGAAGAGTAGGTAATGAGATGTACAGGAAGCCAGTTGGTATAGATGGAGCAAGTGATATGGTTATGCCACCCGTGCATTACCATGAGTCCTCTCAGCATGGTGATCTGAGGTGATTTATTAGTATTGATGTGTTTATGTGTCTACAGCCTACTAACAAACATGACTGGTGAGTTACCATTGGTGACAGTGAGCTTTCTTAGGGAATTTTATTTAAATAGCCATTGATACTTATTGTATTCCAACTTCCTAAGAGTTGGAAGAATCTGTTATTGTTAAATGTAATAGCATATACTTTTCAGATGATTGCAATTGGAAAACCAAGTTAATTTGATTATATACTTGGCATATAATGTCATAAACTAACTTTTATGTGTAAATGTTTATTATTAACGTAAGTTAGTCCCCTAATAATAAAATTATACTAATTTTGAAAATTGTCCTTGATTTAAAAATGTGATTTTCCTCTTCAGATTATATCAGAGGACATATTTCATAAATATCAACATCTTTCAAAAGTAGCCATCTTTTACTTAAGACTCTGGAAAATTAGGGAACTCATAATTCATCCAGTTTCTAAAGATAAAAGCTTCTGTCCATTTTATATTTATTTATTTATTAGGTCTGTAACTCTTATCTAATGCTTAGAAACCTCAGAAAGCATTGCTTCCACTCTGGCTTGGAGAATTATACTTGGGTGAAGGAGAGAAAAAGGAGAGGGTAGAAATGCTGGTCCCATTCTGTTTCCCCTTCCTAAGCTACTACAAGGGATCTTGCAGATATCTATAGGTACTGAGTTAACATATAAAGTTTTGCCTCCCATTTATTTTTCAGAGTGTGTTAGATACTACTGGAATAAAAATTAATTCTCTAAAAAGTGTAATAATTTTAATAAAAATGTAAATTATTTTAGCATTAGTACAAAACTTCAAATTAGTGAGTATGGCAGTGATTGATGAAAATTTGAGCACTGGCAAAAATGTTAGAATTGGAAAGATTCTTCAACTTGAGAAATAGAATTATTACCTGAAAATCATTTCATTAAAGGTAAACATTTGTTTTATTCTCTAGATTCATACTTCATGTAAAGTCAAAGTTGAAAATAAGATAATTAGTTCTAGTGGAATTTGTGAATCTGCTCCCATAAAGGTCGTCTAAATGTTCCCAGATGTTATGATTAATTTTCATTATTGCTCTTAGCTTACCTTTAGTTCCCACTTTTTTCCCCTTATCTTTCCTTGTTCTACTAGAATAAATCCTACTTCTTGTGTAGGGTCTAAGGAAATATTAGAATTACTTGTAATGGGAAAGTCTTATTTGAACCTCATTCACCTCTTCTCTTTCTGGCTGAATGTTTCCTTATTCAGGTTACTTTTACTGTTGTCTTTTACACTGAGTTGTTTGGAAAAATGAATTGCAGTCTCAGCCTTTGGACATTTAAATATTATTCCTGTAGCCTGCAAATCCTCTGAACATCAGTCTTTGATTCTTTTGTATCCAAGCTTAATTGGCAGCTGCTTTCCTCTTATTGATTATATTTTATTATACTTTAAAATCAGGATTCTGGAAAACTGAGATTGAGGTGAGCTTAAGGCATTTAGGGACACCTGTGTTCTTTCAGTGACTATAGGGCTAGAATGAATGGGTTACTTTCTTCAAGCCTGAAAGGCTTGTGATAAGCAATTTCTAAGATGGTTTCCATTGAATGCCATTTCCTAAGAAGTATGCTGTTTACACCCTTGTGTGTTCCCTTGAATGTGGGCTGAACCTAGTTATTTGCTTCTAATGAATGGAACGTGCCAAAAGTAATGAGATACCACTTCTGAGATTAGGTTACAAGAAGACTGTGGCTTGTACTTGCTTGTTCTAAGTGAAGACAACTGCCTTGATTTGAGTCACTTGATGAATGAGGGATGCCTCAGTTCAGCAATCTGTGGGAAACAGAATCCTGTCAACACTGTATGGATGGCTTGGAAGTGGGTCCTCCCTCGGTTGACCCTTTGGGTGAAATCACAACTTCAGCTAAGGACTAGAGCATTGTCCTGCTAGAGACTTTTGGAAAAATTACTCAGAAACTGTGAGATAATAAATATTTGTTGTTTTAAGCTGCAAGTTTTGTAACCACTTGTTATACAGCAGTAGATAACTAATCCAAAGGGTTAGGGGAGGAGCAATTACTGGAGACAGAGAAGGCTGTGTGGAGATCTGGCAGGAGCTGTGGCTTTCAGTCACGGGGCACACCCAGTCCACAGGGACCTCAGGGAATAAGCACTCTGATTTCACTTCCTGTCTCTGGGTCCTGCTGTGGTTTCCTATTTGCTAAATGCTGCCAGAAGATAGGAGATAAAAGATACCTTTGATGAGGGCCACATAGATCAGCCTCCCATGGTTCAGGGCAGGGCAGAGAAGACGGAGTAGATCTGGAAGATACTTGGCATGTGCAAAGACATAAACCCACTTTCACTTATCATTTAGCTTAAGAGCCCTTTTTTAAAAATGCAATTGAAATCCTCTCTACCCTTTCCTGAGCACATTCTCTTCTTACCTGGAGATGGTCATGATCCTCATTTTGGGGTTATCATTTCCATGCAGTTTTAAAATTTTGTCTATTTACATTTCATGATCAGAGTGGCCTGCATACGGTATGTCAGGCTATGTCAGAATAGTGTTTCATCCATTCTTTTATCTTGTTATTTTTGTAGACAAGATTGCCAATCTGGTAGACCAAGACAGTCCTACTCAAATTATGCTGGCTAAATTGAAAAATAATGTTGTTCAGTTTTTTCACCTATAAAAAGGGTCAAAAAACTTACTGTAAAGGGCCAAAAAGTAAATATTTTAGACTTTGGGGGATGGTGGCTATAAGATCTGTCACACTTTCACCTCTGGTACTATGATAGGAAGCAACCACAGACAGTGAATCAGTGTGTTTGTTTTCCAGTAAAACTTTATTTATAAAATCAAGTGGCAGGTCCTTGTGCCCTCAGGGGAAGAGATAGTTTTGAGAATAAAAGCCTAAAAGGGCCCTGTTAGGATAGGAAAAGAAGCTGTTTAGGGAGTCCTCTAAAAGTGGGTAATGTTGAGAAGAGGGAGGTAAATCAGAACTTTTAAGAGGAGCTGAGCATTGGGAGCGAGCAGGGAGTACAGGGACCAAAAGTATAGTGATGACTGATGCTCTATCAGAGTCCCAGTGGCTTGTTTGGGAGCCTAACAGCACAGCCAACACAGCCCCTGTGGTCTGGAGGGGAGCAGTGAGGTGGGTGATAACTTGAATGGAAGTTCAGCCTCGTGTCCTGGAGCACAGTGTCATTGAACATAGTGAACTGTGGCCAACCCGGAGCTGAGTGATTCTGAGTGATTTCACCTATACACAGGAGCAGATTATCAGTGGGGAACTGGTGGGGAAAAAATCCAGGAAGGTGTATGCATGGGGATCAGAGAGAAGAGAAGAGGTTCTGTAGGGATTTTTTTTTTTTTTTAAATCTATCGAACTATTGGTCTAACCAGTGAATGGGACATATCCTGGCCCAACAAGTATGAGGTCCTGGGTCACATGAGCATTGTATAAGTAGCTGCTTTAGTTTTCTTTACATGCAGCTCCCAACCTTCATCTACTGTGCAATGCCAGTTTCCTTTTGTCTTATTTCTCTCTTTAAATTTGTGATTCAAAAAAGTTCTATGAAACACAAATCCTAGAATATGTTTTGAAATAAAACAAAGGGGTTCTATAATCAAAGTTTTCTAAAGGGAGACACTTCCTTCCAAAAGAACTCAATTGCTATAAGACATTGAGTTACTTTAGCTTGGTAGCTAATAACAAAATATTGAGTTCTACGAAAGGAATTGTTTTGTTTAGAAAAATAGCTTGGGAAGCAGTTGGGACTTCATTGACACAGATCGAAAGAGGAGAAGAAATAAATAATCTGATATTTAAAAAAATCAAGGCTACATTTGAGAAAAGCCAAGAACAGTAGAAGATAGAAGAAAGGTGGGAACAAAAAGGAGGAAAGAAATTAAGCAATGTGTCAGGACCCTGGAGTAAATGGACATTGGTGGCCAATGAGAAATTCCTGGTGGAGGGGTGTCTGGAGGACTTTTAAGATGGGAGATGTCTAATCATTGATTCCAGGTCATTTGCATTGCTATGATGTATTGATCTTTGCTTCTCTAAACCATCAGGAAAGCCTGATGTTTCTATGGAGATTTGCTTGGTGCTCTCAGGGGAAATAACGGGCAGCTAGGATGCGTGACAGACTTTGCATTTATACTTTGGCTGATGCCATGAGGAACAGAGATGTTCTATGAAGAAGGGCATGTGTCCAGGAGTTACACAGGAGAAGATGTGATGTGGATGGCAGTCCTTGAAGAAAGCCAGGGTGACTCAGATAAGAGCAAAGTTGGCTCTGAGCCCTTTTTACCAAATAAACCAAAAGGAGGTGAATAAATGACACCTAAGTTATATTCTCCTCATGGATTCAGGCTGCTCAAAAATTCTGAGAAGTCCTAGAATAAAAACAGCAATTGGATAACAAAAACAAAATGGGCTTACTTTTGTTTAATATAGCATTCTTCAAATTTACGTGGCCGTATATCCCTTTCCTAAAACCTACTATCATCCTGTAGAGCTAGTATGCTAAGGAATATTCTTCATCTTTAAATCATTTTTCTGGTTATAATAACCCTCTCCCTTTTGTACCAGAGATTGAACTCAGGGGCACTTAACCACTGAGCCATATTCCCAGTCTTTTTACTTTTTATTTTGAGAAAGGCTCTTGCTAAATTGTTTAGGACCTTGCTAAGTTGCTGAGGCTGGCTTTGAACCTGCTGTTCTCCTGCCTCGGCCTCCCCAGGTACTGGGACTACAGGCATGTGTCACTGTGCACTGTTCCTGGCTTACTTTTTTTTTTTTTTTCAGTACTGGGGATCTAACTAGGGGCACTTTCCCACTAAGCTACATCTCCAGCTCTTTCATTTATTTATTTTGACACAGGGTCTTTCTCAATTGCTGAGGCTGGCCTCAAACTTGTGATCCTCCTGCCTCAGCCTTCAGAGTTGCTGGGATTATAGGTGCATACTACCATGCTTGGCAATTAAACACTTCTTTTAAAAATAATCTTTAAAATCCTTAACTAGAGACTTTTTAAGTTGACTCTTTTGGACATCACCTCCAAGAAGTCCAGACCTAAAGCTGAAAGGAAACATGAGAATAATCTTATGGATTGGTAGGGCTTGGCAATAGATTAGGCGTCTGAGTGGGGAGAGAGGAATCAGGTGATGCTCAGGTTGCTGGTTTGTGTCACTGGGCAGATGGTGGAGCATTTCTGGGGTTAGGCGTGTTTGGAGAATGGGCAGGCATTGGGGCCAGGGTCGAGATTAAAAATTCTGTTTTGGACATAGGGATTTGGGATGTCTGAGATCTCCATGTTGAGATATCAAGTAGATGCGAGGATATACCAGTCTGCAACTAGGAGGAGAGAGTTGAATTGATACTTTGGTGGATACCCTTTGAGGCTTGTGAGAGGATGAGTTTTGTTTCCTATGGTTGATTGGCAAGTCTAGATTGTTCACAATGTAGAGAAGGAGGATTCTTTGTTTTTTTTTTTTTGAGGATTCTTAACTCTAATTTTTTAGCTTACTTCTGCTACGTTTCAGTGTAGTATTTCTTTTTTTTTTTAGATGTTGATGAACCTTTATTTTATTCATTTATTTATATGTGGTGCTAAGAATCGATCCTAGTGCCTCACACATGCCAGGCAAGTGCTATACCACTGAGCCATAACCCCAGCCCTCAGTGTAGTATTTCTTGATGGAGGGTGGGAAGGGAAAAGATATTGCTTGAAAAGATTTTTTTGGGGAAGACTGATAAAATTGTAACTGTTATTAAGAGTAGGCTATAAAAATAACAAATGCAGGCAACTGCATCCTCTATTAACAGAAAAATTATGGTATGTCATGGTTCATTCTGAAGTTTATTGCCACAAACATTGAATAAAATATGTTGTGACATTATATTGACAGCCTACTTCTACCAATAAGTTGGGCACCAGAAAATTTATGCAGTGCTGTCAGTTAAGCCACAATTCCTGGTATAATTCTCAGTAAATGTCATTGAAAACCATTGGACAAAAGCAACATGATGTGGTTGAATATATGAGCAAGAAGAAGCTTTTCCATATAGCTACACTGTTACAGAAGGCATTTCAAATTTGGATTAAAAATGAGTCTGATCTCTTGGTATTTTCTTTAGGATGTCCTAAGACATTGCAGTATAAATTGTTGTGGGATGGCCAGATTGAATGGTGTTGGGTGAAGTGTCTCAGTTTCGCCAGGTGGGTTGTGAGGTTAACTATTATCAGCTGTTTATTCCTTTGTGTGCAGAACCGTTTGATTCTACTGTGAATTGTTCAGTTATTTCTCAGATGAATATATTTGGCTTCTAAGCTATAGATTTTTATGGAATCAATTAACTTAAGATTCAGCTACCCAGCAGGCTGAATACCACAGTATCATTTTCGTTTTTTTATAATAATAACCTTTTGTTCAAATTTCAGGGAAGGAATATAAAGAAATGAAATCTTGACTCTACAGCTAGGATCAATTGCTTTAAAATAGCACAAACTGGCACATAGTGGAAACTCAATAAATGCTGTGATTAATGCTGCTAATAGTAGGGACAGCCTTTAGTTACACTTTAGATGACCATTCGTCTCCCATCTTCCTACAAAAAACAGTTTCTGACTAAAATTGTGCTGACCATGCCCTCCAGATGGCTTTCTGTTGTCACTCTGGGGAAAGCAGCAGCATAATGTAATGTGGGGAGAAAGGACTCTGGATCCAGATTGTCTGGGTTTGAATTCCTGTTCCTTCTAGAATAACTTTGTGAATTTAGGCAAGTCGCTTAGACTTTCTGTGTCTCAGTTTTCCTCATCTATAAAATGTGGATGAGGATTCTAATCGATCCTACTTCACAGGGTTGTTAGTTTGTTATGCCTGGTACATTAATAAATAAAGTCCTGGGAAACTTAACCTGTATGTTAGCTTGGAGTTGTTTTATCTCAGTGCCATTATCTATGTTTGCTCTGCTTCCAGAACTCACTCTCGGGGCCATGCCTTGGAACTGGTCACCACTGGGAGCTCATCTGCTTCTGAACTACCTCCTTCCGTGTTTTCAGTTGTCTGCTCTCTTTTCTAAGTTTTCTCATTCTGGTCCTTGATCTTGTGAATATTTCCAGTTCTCCCTCCTGAGTAACGTGCCTCCTCAGGAGCACTTTTCTTCTCTCTTCCATGTTTGTTTTTCAGAGTGCCCTTGTTCATTTACCATGCAGTGTCAAATTCTGGATCAACCCAATAGAGTTGTCTCTGAATCTTGATTGAAACCCAAAACATGATGGATTAATGTCAAGGGACAATTCTTAAAGGGACCCTCAAAGCTGCCAGGTGACTCTTCCAGGAGCCTTTGTCAGCTCTCCTCCCTTTCCCATGGGTCCCAACTTCCAAGACTTTTCTCACGTCTCCTGCCCTTTCTCCTTGTCAGACCTGGGAGGTGTGAGCACTTGTCACTTCTACTACTGATTTTTTTTTTTCAGAATAGTTTTCACTGGTACCCTTATTTTTCTTCTCCACTTTCCCCAGAATCCAAGATCAGTTCTCCTGACATTGTAGGTCCTTTCTTTCTTTTCTGCCTTGGACACTCTATTCTGCAGTGACCTGCTTTAAGTATCCTGTATGTTGAGCCTCTTCTTCTCCTTTGGTGCTGTGCTTGCTCACTCATCTTTCATTTCTTTTTTTGTGGTACTGTGGTTTGAACTCAGGGCCTTGCAGGTTAGGCAAGGGTTCCACCACTGAGCTACATGCCCAGCCCTGTTGTCTTCATGCATCTTAAAAATAACTTTGGAAAGCAATATGGAGAATCCTCAAAAAGGTACGAATGAAACTACCATATGACCCAGCTGTCCCACTCCTCAGTATATATCCAGAAGATTTTAAATCAGCCTACTACAATGATACAGTCACATCAATGTTTGTAGCAGCACAATTCATAATAGCCAAGATATGGAGCCAACTAAGTGCCCTTCAACAGATGATAGATAAAGAAAATGTGGTATATATACACAATGGAATGTTATTCATTCATAAAGAAGGTCTTTGTGACATTTGCTGGTAAATGGATGGAACTGGAGGCTCATGCTAACGGAATCAAGCCAGCCCACGAAAGTCAAAGGTGGAATATTTTCTCTGATATATGGAAGTTAATCCAAAAATATTGGAGTAAAAAAATAGAAGGAAGCACAGTGGAGTAGACAAAGGGGAAAGAAGGGAAGGGTGGAGGGAGGGATAGGGAAAGATAGTGGAATGAATCTGACCTAACTTTCCTATGTACATATATGAATATACCACAGTGAATCTCATCATCATGTACATCCACAAGACCTAATTAAAAAATAAATAGTAGAAAGATCAGTAGAGCAGAGGAAAGGGGTCAGGGGGAGGAAGAAGAAGGGAAGGGGAAGTGCTGGGGACCGAATTATTACAAATTATATTGCATGCTTTTTAAATCATGTCAAAGTGAATCCTCTGCTTACATATAACTCCAAAGAACCCCTTCCCCCCAAACTCAACAAACAAACAAACAGAGCCTCAGGGTCCTCTGTCCTCGCTAGCCTCACACTTCTTCATGAAACCTGGCTGAATTTTCATTCCGTCATTTCCTGGTTATTCCTCAGTCTCCTGCAGTCTGACTTCCTTCCCCTTCCACCAGCAATCATGTTTGCTGAATCCGCTGAACTCTTATTTTTCTCATCTTACTTGACCTCTTTGTGGCATTGCTAGAGACTTCTTTCTCAAAACACTTCTTGTGAGTTCTTCCTTGTGTCTGGCTTTCTTGCTTTCTGGCTGCTCATTTCAAAGCCCCTCTGTGGACTTTTAGTTCTCTCCCTGCTTCTTAAATGACCGCGCTCCAAAGGGTTAGTTTCTCAGCTTCTCTTCTGACTTCACAAGTTCTATCTAAATAATTCATTCCACTTTTAAATTCAGCCCATAAATCAAACACTCCCAATTTTATACCTCTAGCCCCACACCCAAATTGATCATGTGATTCCCCAGCCTAAGTCTCCAGCTTATCCTTAGGAAGGAATTAAAAGGTTTTGGTGGCCTGCCTTTGCTTGCCTCTCAGCCTGAACCTTGCCATATCTTCTAGCCACATCAGACTGCTCACAGTTAGATGTGATGTGTTGCTCACCCAGAAAGCTGCAGAGGATTTGGTTCGATTGTCACTGTAAAATGTTCTCTGATGCCTTCTCTCCCACTTTTAGGTCAGTTTCATAATGCTCTGTTTTGCAGTATCCTTCATGTGTCTTTATATATCCATTTCATTGCATGCTCCGTGTTTACCTGTCTGCCTGCTCTGAGACAGCACGAGCAACTCGAGCTCGGAATTTAACTTGGGATAATTTTTATCTTGTAGTTCTGTCTTCTTTGTACCCCAGAACAAGGCACAGAGCCTGACCCAGGGGAAGAGCATGGGGGATTATTGAATGAACAAATGCATGGGGCCTCCCCTCAAGCAGCCTGCTGCTTCCTGCCTCACTCTGGCCCACAGTGTTGAGGATGCTGGCTACAGAACTTGTAATGAACCATAGGGGCATTGAAGCACAAAGCATTTTAAACTTTTTTTAGGCCGAGAGAATAATTTTGTGTATTTCTGTAATTAGCCATAAAAATATAAGTCCTGATGCATGCACTGAGATTTCAAAGGCATCAAAGAAAGTTTTGAATGCACTAATGAAGATTAAATGGCTAGTTTAAAGAGAATTAGGCAGCAGGTCTAATAAGAAAATTATGTTTTGTGCATGCACAAATATATCACAATGAATCACACTATTATGTGTAATTATAATGTACCAATAAAAAATAAAAAGAAGAAATCCAATGTACACAGCTACAAGGTTGTTTTCCTGAATCTGATCGGTTTCTGTGGAGTTTTTGTGCCTGATGTTGACATTTTGAGAAATCAGTATTTTTTTTCCCCTGGGGTCGTGGGGTTGTGAGCATGTGCAGACTGCTGCTGACATGAAGGCCTCAAGTGGAAGCCATGGTCCTCTAGTGTTAGTGCATGGCATCACGTGGCTGTGCCTTGCACATACTTGATGCTCAGTAGGCATGTACTGAAAGAAGAAATGAATGAATAAGGAACTTTTGGTGATACTTCTTGTAAAGAGTGAGAATAAATGTGTGGATTGTGGTGACAGGATGTGACCCATGTGTTATAAAAGCCTGGTGCATGTGTGGACTTGGGCTCACTTTCTCTGTGTGGATATCCTCTTGGACACAGAGCTCTCCAGAAAGCATGACTTGTGATGACCTCTGGGCTTCTCGTTAGAGCTCAGAGTTTCTCCTCTGTCCTCAGGTACAGATTTGTAGAGATAATTGACCACCTGTTGTTTTATCATCTGGCGTCTCACAGTCCTAAGGACAGCTGTGCTATTCCACTCTCACCTTGGCTGGCCCACTTCTTTTACAGAACAGGAATCACTACTAAAATTAAACGGGGTCTTACCTAAAACAAACATGTCCAATGTCCTGAACAAAACAAACAAAAATGTGTTAAGCTTCCAAGTTGATGGTATTAATACTAAATGGAAAGAAAAAAAAAAGCATTTGAAATAATATAAATTTGAGGCTTTATTTTTGTTTAAATAATCTTAGTTTTTGTTATATTTTAAAGCTTAATCTTTACTCCAATATGTCAAAGTATTAGACACTGAAAAGTTTTTCCTCCCAAAAGAGCTTATAAGATTAATTCAAAACTGTAGAAAGGAATACTCAGTAATTAAATAAATTCTAGGCTGTGTTAAGTGACAAACAAACTTATTAACACTGGTAATTTACATGGAAATCAGAGAAACAGTCAACCTGGTATTGCATTTCACTTTTTTTAAAGCCAGAAATGATTAAACATGTAAATTCAAGTTTAAATTATTCATAACTATAGTAGATGTGATATTAACTTCAACCCATTATTAAAAGTAAATGTTTTGCTAATTTGATAAATCATATATCAAATTTATGACAAATCGAAGTGGTTTAAATCTTTAATATGATTTAAAAAAAAATCTCCTGAACCCTCTGCCCTGCATCACCACCGAATATTCTAACTTTGTTACATGGCCTGTCTCTACAAAAACCTCCTGAATATTTTATTACACAATAAGGTCTGGACTTTCCCTCGATAAATCTTTCTGTGAGAAGAAAGTTTCCAAGTGGGAAATAAGTTCAGAAGCAAGATTAATGTTATTCTGTCCATCATGTTATGTATTTTGGCACATCTGCTTGTTCTGTTTCTAAATTCAGAACACAGGCTATTTTTATTCCACTTACAACCCCAGGAGTTTTGGGAAAAAAAAAATACAACTTTGCATAATAATCCTAACTTGGAATTATAGTATTTAGTTGGTTGCCAAAGCTGCACAGGTGGAGTGTATTTATCCTCATTTATAGAATAAAAGCTGATCTGTTATGCATCTGATTTAGGAAACATAAGTTGGTTCATAGTCTATAGTCTTTCTTTTTTTGAAGCCATCAAAGGCTTGGTTGTGTCTATTACAGATAAAGTCATAAATCAATTCACATTGATCTCTAATCAGCACACTAGAAAATTGATTTTGGGTACCACTTCATTAGGAGATCTTGCACATCAAGACATTATTAATGTTAACTCTTATCCTTGGGAACTAGAGTATGAACAATAAGAATGATCATTTAGCAAAATTCATCCAAAACTGTGAATGTACGAACTGCCTGAGTGTTGAAATTAGCCATGGACTTTTAGAGGTGAATAGGTTAAGCAAAACTTTAAGTTGAAAACAGAAATGTCCATACAAGAAAAGTGTACTGATTTGCTTATCAAAGATAGACATTAGTTGTTGCAAAGGTTTTAAACCTGCCATTTCTAATTGGATGATACAGCCTGTAGACCTAGTGACTCAGAGGCTAAGGCAGGAGGATTACAAGTTTAAGGCCAACCTGGGCAACATAGTGAGGTCTTGTCTCAAGTAAAACAGAAAAAGAACTGGGTGTGCAGCTCAGTGGTAGAGTACTTGCCTAGTATGTGCTTGCCTAACATCAAACCTGGGTTTAATCCCTAGTATGGTAAAAACCCTTAAAACTAAACCTTCCATTAGGTCAGTACTATTCAGGCTTCTGCAATACTCTGGAAATACAGGTTAGATTTAAAAAACTGACCCCCCAGCCCCCATCCCCAAATTAATGGGACAATGACTTTATTTTTTATTTCCACATACTTAAAATCTATGATTTCACAGGTGATCAAATGACATGATAGATCAGTGTGATCTTCGTCCTTTGTTAACTACCAGCCCAGAAGCTTCTTTTAATCTATTTTGTGGAATGCATTTTGTGCCACTGTGACCTTGAACCAGTGAATATATTTTTCCAGGTTTCTTGTTGGTCAGCAGGATGCAGACAAAAATAAGCTTAATCAACAAAGGGATTAATCTCAAAGGTTAGGTCGAGAAATTTATATATAGAATGTTTAGGAATAATAACAACAGGGAAGAGTTTAGGGGAAAAGTACAATTCATGATTATGGAGGTACAGCTTCCCAGGGAAGAGAAAAATGATTAAAGAAAAATAAAAGGCTAAATTAATCGTAAGCATGAAAATTCACAGGGTCTCTCACTGTTGAATCAGCAGTGATATCCGAGATTTTTCTTTTTTTCAGTCACCTAGGGCACATACATCTGAAGAAAGCAATGTGGGAAAGTTCACAACATAGCAAGAAAAAGAATCACATTTTTTGGGTGACAAAATGTGAAATAGTTCTTGGCTGGCTGTTTTGGTTTAACAGATTTTGGTGAAAGGAGTTTGAGCCGCTAGCAAAATCTACCTTCTTGAAAAGCTGATTTTCCCCATGAGAAACCCTGAAGTGAAAATTGCTGCTTTCATACTACCCCTTCAGAAATATTAACAAATGCCATTCTGTTGAGTATTAATTAAAATAGTACTTGTTCAATTCCAATTTATCACATATTGTAGAAAGAGTGCAGATAAAACTCTCACACTGTCTTTTTGGATCTGTTAATCTCTTTATTGTACATATGAAAGCATACAAGCAAATTGGATTCTGTAGGGGTTGTTACATTCATTTATTCATTCATTCAGCATATTTACTGAACAGTAGGGACTAGGAATATTATGATGTGGAGACAGTCTGTTTCCTTGGGAACTCACAGTCTAAAGGAGGAAGATAGAAACATAAACAAAAAATTGTAATAACAGTGTTAGAGCTCTGCCCAAAGCAGGTACATGGCAATTGGGAATGATTATCAGGGAATGATTGCAACTTACATTTTTAGGGGATGCTGTGTTTCAGGGAAGGCCTGGTACTAACAATCAAACTAGAACCCCAAGGTCCAAGGATTTTGCTGGATGAAAAAAAATGGGTGGGCATTCTAGGCATAGTAAAACCCTGGGAGCTAAAACTTCTGACAGGTTAAATGTTGTCAAACACTCCTTCCCCTTTCTATGGAAAGGCTTCTTGAAGGGTGTATACTTTAAGGATATCTGGAAAGGGTTTGGTTATGGAAGAGAGCAGCAGGGTTTGTCTGATAATTGGGACTCATGCCTCTGAGAGGTTAAATTTTCCCTAAGGACAGTGCATGACAAATATTTGTTGCTTTGATGTTGAATTTTATTTGCCCAAATAGGATGGAGGAAAAGAGTGCAGGACAATGTTCAGGAAGTAAGGGCCAGGCATTCAGGAGGGTTTTGGTCCTTAATGGTTTGTGAAAGAGATTATCAGGACCACATCTCTCAAAGAGGAGCAATTCAAACACCAAACATCCTCGTGTTTACCAGCAGGAGATTTCGTTTGTACTGCGAGGGAGTGTGGACTCACCCCCAGAGCAAATACACAATTGTGTGTGTTTTACTCTACTGAAGGCTCTAGAAATCAATTTCTAACCCATAAAATAGAAGTTTCCCAAACCAAATCCACTATAAAATTTATCTCTGTGGAAAGGCCATAGCTGTTACAGGAGGGCAGGATGGTAGATCATGAGGCTTTCCTGTTTAAATATTTAAATAGATTTCTATTTGAACAGCTAAATGAAACCAAACTCACTCTCTTATCTCAATAATTAAAAAGAAAATTGCTGAGCTTTCTTTGCCAAGTGTTCATGCATTTCCCCCACCCCTTTCTTGAGCATTCTTAGGGTATGCAAGGGCCTATGGTTTTGTTCCTTTTTGGAATAGCTCGAGCAGCTTTGAAGCAAGTCATATTTCCGGGGCAACAGTGGGCCTGACTTCATTGGCTTCTTAATGAAGAACAGCCTGGCTTAATCATTAATTGCCAGGTAAATGGGGCTGAACAGGGCCTCACAGGGCCTGTCTTTCCTCAAGACGACAGCCTTCTGGGGCTCAGCACATTTCTTCCTGTAATTGACAACTATAGATCTATTTTTCTCATTGGCATGGGGGGGGGGGTACCTTTTTTACTTGCATTAAGCAGGATAGTTTTAATTTTGACTTTAGGTCTTATCTATGATGGTTTCTCCTGGCAACGCTATCTATGAATTTTTCAGTCTTAATTTTTTCATTATGCAAGTAGTTCATGATTATTTAGAAAAATTAGAAAATACAGATACATGATAAAAATTATATTAGAAGCAGCTAAAAATTTTACTATATAGCAGGGCATGATTCAAGCCCATAATCTCAGTGATTTGGGAGCCCGAGACAGGAGAATTTCAAGCAATGAGGCCAGCTTGAGCAACTAAGACCCTCAGCAACTTAGTGAAACCCTGTCTCAAAATAAAAAATGAAAAGGGCTGGGATGTAGCTCAGTGGCACAGAGCACCTTGGATTCAATACCCAGTATTAAAAAAAAAAATTTCAATGATGAAAATCATCAGCATTTTGATCTACTATTCCTGAAATTTCTTCCTATAGACTATGCATATAAAATATGTATTTACAAAATTAGAAAAAGAGCTTGTATTTATGAGTGTGTACTGATCTAATTACACATACACATACAGTGTGTATGACATGATATTTTAATTTAATACATTATTAATCTATTTCATGTCAATAAATATAAATCTGATTTATATTTTTATAGAATGAAGATTAAGGGTACAATCATTTGAAGCTCTTCACTTTCCCTGGGATCATGGAACTTTAGTGGCATTAATGTTTTATATTTCTCCTCTATATTTATGTTGTCTTAGCAAGGTTGGTGTAAAGACATTTCAAATTATGAGACAAACAAAAAGGTACAAATGTTCTGAGCAGCTCGGGGTCCCCTATAAGATACTTAAAAAGACACTTGCCATTGTCTACTGCCTATTTGTTATCCTGCCTATCCTTCACAGAGTGTAAAATGACAGGTAACATTCTGCACTACTGGCTTTCTGTAGGGAGTCATATAGTTTTCTGCTGCTCAGCACCATAGGGAGTCAGAATCACCACCTAAACAAAGGCCAGCCAGGCCCTGCAGGCACCACAGATGTGCTTGTTGAAAGGACACCAGCAGAGGGCAGCGTACTTCCAGGACATAACCCAAGGCCGCCATGGGCAGAACTTTTAGCACTGCTCTAAATACAAACCAACTTGCTCTTTCATGGGAATATTATTAGTTTTTTCATGATCCTGACGTTAGACTATGGAGGCAATATAGCAAAAGTGAAAAATTTATTCATTTAATAAACTTTCATTGGCCATTTAAAAATGCCACACAGTAGAAACATCAATGTCTAAGGTAAAAATCCTGGCCATGGGTCAGCAGGAGATGAAGACATGTAGTGTTTCCAAAGTGCAATGACAACACAGTAGCTGGGAGAATTAATTCTCTCTAGAGGAACTCAGAAAAGGCCCACTGGAGGAGGACATTTGAATCAAGTCTGAAGGATAGCAGGAATTCACCAGGCAGGTGGGGACAGGATGTAGGGAATTCCTCTAGGGAGGAAGGTGGAAAGGTGCAGGGGTGTGATTAAAGTGTTGAGCAAGGGTAGATGATTTTGTTTTCAGTTACCTCCAAATTTAAGCCTGAATTTCCAGAGCAGAGTTCTAGAGCAAAACAAAACAATAGTAAGCAGATGATATTTGCTGGTGGATTTTATGTTATTATTTAGGATAAGTGAATGAAACCTAATGAATTCATTAAGTGCAAAAAGCACCAACATCAACATTTATCACTACTGCTTTCAGATAATATGACTATTGCCCTGTCTTTTGATGACCTCCATTAGTCAGCCATTATTCATAAATATACACTATGATTTCTTCTGGCATGCACAAGGAAAGGGATTTGAAATGTGTTCATTTTGCATCTCTTCATTGTTTTTACAACCGATGGGCACTTCTTGCAACTGGTGATTTTTATTAGCGATGTGTTCTTTTGGTCTGTTCTGTATTGCTCATGTGTTGTTCAGATTCCCTGATAGCCCATAAATGCTTTTGGGTCAGGATGAGGGTCTGTTTTTCCTTTATATTTTTCCACAGTGACCAGGCAATACAATGTGCACATAGAGCACAACTATAAATATTGACTGACTTTATCTAAAAGGCCCACATTCTCTTCTCACAAAATAGAAAAAATGATGCTAGAGAATGAGGACAGACAACAAGTGCAGAGGCTGTAGCAATCCAAATGTTAGATCTGAGAGGTTGTTGAGAATAACCCCTGGAGGAAGACAGAGTAGAACTTTTTTTAAAAAAAATATTTTTTAATTGTCAATGAACCTTTATTTTATTTATTTATATGTGGTGCTGAGAATCGAACCCAGTGCCTCACACATGCTAGGCAAGGCTCTATCACTGAACCACAGCCCCAGCCCCCAGAGTAGAACTTTCTACTGACCCTGCCTTTGTGTTTCCAACTGCTCAAGCCTCTTGCTTAATAACCAATATTTGTATACAGTGGTTGAGACATTTAGTCTATTAAAGGAAATAATTATTTTGATTCTTTTTACGTTAAATCCCTCCCAATCTGCAGCTGCTTTAGTCTGTACTTTGGAAAGTGTTCACAGAAACTACTCAAAGAAGCTAGAGTGGTTTGTGATGGTGGCTCTTCACTTACACAATGTTTCTTTGTCTCTATTTTCCTCTTTGCTTATCTATATCTAGAAGTTGCTGTTGACTAGCCAAAACCAAAGTGGCAATATTTGTTCTATTTTGACTAGTCTTTTCCTAATCAGCTATTCATCTGCGCTCGCTCTCTCTCTCTCTCTCTCTCTCTCTCTCTCTCTCTCTTTAACTCAAGCTACAGGATTTTTCTTCAACAAGGCAGGAAATCCAGAAGCCATAAAATAAAAGACTGGCATATTTGACTCCTGAATTAGTTGGATAAAAACCATATTGCTATTGTAAAGAACTTTCTCCCTTCAAGTGGATCAAAGAATATAAGAACTCATTTCTCTCCCCTGTAGCATATCTGAGGTGAGCACTGTGGGCTCGCCT
The DNA here is from genome assembly GCF_047511675.1 of Marmota flaviventris. NCBI lineage: Eukaryota > Metazoa > Chordata > Mammalia > Rodentia > Sciuridae > Marmota > Marmota flaviventris. The sequence continues at coordinate 50,777,925 of NC_092499.1, read as the reverse complement.
GTGCTCAGGTATTGGTGAACTGCTGGTGCATTGTGTGGTCAATTCAGAAACTCAGGCTCTTTGCAGGCTGACAAATTGCAGTGAGCCAGTCATCAATTAACTGCCTGTAAGCTCCACATTTGTACTTTAATAGGGCTCCATGATAATGAACTGAATTCTTTTGGCATCTTCTCTTTACAGTGGGTAAGATGTTAAACTTTTTCAGTAGAGGGTGCTGCAGGGACATTGCTTGAGAAAGGGCCTTTTCCTGTTATTTCTGGCAGCTACACTGATGGTCAGCAGTGTGATGTAAGAACATCCAACATAGTTCTGCCCCAGCCATGCCCCCAGAATAAAGTTCCTTGCAATGGCCTCAGACTGGCCTGGTGATAACTATTCTGTGGCCCAGTTCAGGTGAAATCAGTTCCTGAATGCTTTCTGCCTGTACAGGTGCTGTGATTCCCTTTGCAGACCTGTGTCCCAGGTGCTAACCCCTTTGCTTGCCTAGGCTACTGGGCTGCTCACTGCTGATGCCTGTGCTGGATTTTCTCTGGAGGATTGCTTCCTGCTTCCCAGTGACTGAGGAAGCTCTGGCTTGTGCAAATGAGTGAAAATTTCTACTATCTACTGGGCTGAGTTATACTTCTCAACTAGGTCTAAAGCCCAGGGACCTACCTGGGTGCTCCCTTCTAATTTTGTTTGGGCACTTTCCCTCAGCCACAGGGTACTGTTGTGTTTCCTTATATAGTTGGTCCTCTTTGTCCTCGGGTTCTACATCTGTTGATCCCACCAATTAGTGTTTCAAAATATTTGAAAAAGAGAACTGTGCCTGTGTACAGACTTTTTTGTGTCATTATGTACAGACTTTTGTGTGTCTTTATTCCCTGAATAATCTAGTTTAACAATCGTACTGTTGTTATACAGAATATTTACATTGTATTAAATATTATAAGTAATATAGAGATGATTTAAAGTATGTAGGAGCCCGTGTGTATATGCCAATAGTATGCCATTTAAAAAAATACTTTTTTTAGTTTTAGATGGACACAATACCTTGATTTTATTTATTTATTTTTATGTGGTGCTGAGGATCAAAACCCAGTGCCTCACATGTGCTAGGCAAACTTTCCACCACTGAGCTACAACCCCAGCCCTAGTATGCCATGGTACATAAAAAGAACTTGAGTACGGTAAATTTTGCTATCCACATGGGTTCTGGAACCAATTCTCTCTACATAGAGAGGGATTACTATATCTTACAGTCCTTCATTTATCAGTTCAGTAATTCTTTATATTAATTTTCCCATCCAGTTTCTGATTGGCCCCTGACTGAAACATGTGGCTCTGTCATTTCCTAGGATATAGTATCCTCTCCATGCAAAACTGGGAGGTCATGTCCAGGTTCCAGCTGGCAGAAGGAGGGATCCCATGGAGGGGCATGACTTCTTTTCTTTTGTTTTTGTTTTGTACAGTACTGGGGATGAAGCCAGGGTCTCCATCTATGCAAGGTGAACTCTCTACCACTAATCTACATCCACAGCCCATGGTTATGTTTTGAGACCGCAATGTGGGAAGAGATAGTCACTGCTCAAGTTTATAGTACATTGGTAAATGTGACTCTCCAGGCTACAACTAATGCAAGGACACAGGGAGGTATAGTTCAGCCATGTGTCAAATAAGGAGGCAGCATGAATTTTGGTGGGCAAGTCATAGTCTCTGCCACAATTGCATAAAAATTTAAAAAAGTGTATGCAAAGACATCATAAACAAAAGTAAAAGAGAACCATAGAACAAAATTTGCATCATATGTGGAAATTTGTGGGAAAGTTTTAAGGGATATTACCATTTGCTTAATAAGAGGGTATATCTTCAAAGATCTCTGACGAATTGATAACAAAAATTAAACTTAAGTTAGGAAATTAAAAGTCTAAACAAACCAATAAAAATAGAATAATTACCATACAAGAGATATTAAATCTCATAAGTAGTTAGGGAAATGCAAATTAAGTAACCATGAGGTACGACTTTGTATATCTGTTTGGCAAATATTAAAGGGTAACAGGAGCCATTGAGAGAATGTGTGCTCATTTCTTTCTATAGTAGGGCTATAAATTACTATAATATTTAAGATGTAGGCTATACAATACTCTTTGACTCAGAATTCCCTTTTTGGAAATCTATCCTATAAAATAAAAACTCTGATAAGAAGTTTATTGATGCATTATTTGTAAAAAGCAACCTGAATTTACTTCCATATGGAAATGTTTAACAACATGTTATTGCATCCATACTATGGTGTATTATTCAGCTATTAATGAGAATAAATTTGTTCTATGTTTATTGATCTAGAGCTATGCCATAATATATGTAAAGTGAAAGTGATTTGCAGAATATTATGCTTAAGAAGATTCCATGTGCACATACACAAATAACCCAGAAACTCTGTACATGCGTATTTGTGTTTCAGTCTGTTTGTATGAAAAAGATGTGGGAGGCTGTGTATAGGGAGATTATAGGGTAGAACTGGGAAGGGGTGGTGAGGATAATTTTAAAAAATTAAAAAATATTTCCCTGCTGATTTGAGTCTTTTCTCCATTATTTTTGCAGAAGAAAAAAAATGCACACTTGCTCCTTGAAAATTTCCACACAGCCCACCTGCAAACCAACAAGGCCCAGAGAGAAAGAGCCAGAAGAATGTCATAGGTTAGTTGTAAAGCAAGATGTTTAAAGGGCAGCTTCCCAGACTCTGATTCATTGAGGCCCCTGGTCTTCAGGAAGGCAGATCAATACTTCTCTCTCTGCCTTGCTTGTCGGGTTTGCTGATGATGTTGTAGATCTATTATTTTGCTGATAAAGAGAAAATGTAAGCACTTCCTTAGAGTAGTGGTGGGTTAACTGCAGATCCCAGAATAGAACGCTCGGTCTTCAGTCTGCTTTTTGGCTGGAGTCACCCTTTGTTTCCACATTATTTTTGCCACAGAGTATGTTCCTGAGGATGAAACTGACATCATCCATGGAACCCTGAATTATAAAAAGCAAATGTGACATTTTCTTATTGTGGTGATTGAAGATTTTGTGATTCCCTGGACTAAGGAGTTGAATTATTTTGTTAAACTTTTGGTTTTATTTTGTGCACACAATCATCACAAAGCTTTAGGTCTTACCTGGGTGTTAGAAAGAGAGAGTCTTTACTTCTAGGTGTCAAAAAAGGCAGTTCCAATGCCATTTTTTACTTTGATGAATTACTGATAGATGTTAGTAGCTAAAACCAGGAAAATGCTTTACTCTGGGGGACTAGGAGTGAAATTTCCATCAAAATGGGATATGTTACGTCTTCAGGGATCCTTATGATATTCTATTTCTTGATTTGGGAGGTTTGTGATTGCTAAAACATACATTTGTGTCTCAATTTTACATATGTATTGCATTTCACAATTAAAAAGGAATTTTAAAAAAGAAAGAGTAAGGAAGGAAGGAATGGAAAAAAGGAAAGGACAGAAATGCTTGGGTTTTGACAGGCAACTGGGAGCAAAGAAAGAAGCAATGGAGTTAAACACGTTTGTGAGACAGTAATTGTAATGATGAATATATGAGGTAAGACAGCACCCGGTGGCAAAAGAGAGAAATGATATTTTAACCTAAAATATGTAATAATACTTGATTATCTACCCTAGCCTGGATTCCTTAGAAAACAGTCAGAGGCACAATCTTACATGTTAATACTTAATTGTCACCCACAGTCCTAGGGTCAGGAGCAAGGAGATAGAGGTTGTGATAAGCAAGGAGGGACAGGAAACACAGCAGGGTGTGTTGCTGAGCTGGCCAGAGGTTTGAAATATCTTCAGGAGGCTACTTGGTTTTTATGAAACATTTTTGCACAGAGGCTATAGAATTACTGTGCCTCAAGTCAGTCTCAGATTAGAAAGAGAAAGAAGAAAAAAATGTTACAGCTTTCATATTTTGTTAGTCAACATGTGCTCTGTGGTTGTCAACAATCCTGCAAGTCCAGCCTGTGCCAGGTGGCCCCTCTAGCACAGGCTTGGGAATCTGGATTTCAAACAGGAGGAGCAGCATCCTCTGCATAAGCAAGAGCCCACAGGAGTGAGCCAGGGAAGCAGACGCCAGCCAGGGCATTCCTCTTTGTGACTTTCAACAGTGTAATCGGTACAAGATGGTCTTAGTAGAGTTGCCAGTAGCACCAGTCAGCAGAAACTCTTGGCTGAGCAATTCCAGAGAGGAGCATAAATAGTCCAGCATATTATCTATGATAAAAATGAAATTTTGCCTTTTCTAGTCAGTTGTCCAAAGCCTTTCATTGAATAACTTGATATAGATTCTGAAAAATGTAAATTTAATAATAATAATTTAATGCAACTAAACCCAATCTACCGTTCTTTTAATTCCCTCTAAAAATAATATAGTTCATGTATATATTTTATATTAATTGCTTTATATATTAATAATATGTATATATTAATTGTTTAATGTATACATATATGTTATATATATTAAATTGAATATAATTATTATATATTAAAATTGTATTTATCATATATAAAATTTTTGTAATCTAAATAAATATAAATTTATATATTAGGTACATATATGTACTTACATGTGCATATATATGTATGTGTGTATACATATATATATGTGTGTCTACACACATACATATATATATTAAGCTTATTAAATTGTGTTCAGTCAGTACTTGACGGCTTTTTTGCCTTAGGAGCAACAATTGAGATTCAACCAGAGTATATCTATAACTGTTAAGGAAACTGAATCAGTAATTGAAAATTGTCCAATTAAGAAAACTCCAAGCTCATTAAAGCTTTCGCTGTGATTCCTATCAAATATTTTAAGGAGAAAATAATTTTAATCTTACCCAACCTATTCCAGAAAATATAAAAAAAGCATATGTTTTCCATTTCATTTTATGTGGCTGGCCCAACTTTGATGCCAGAAGCAAGTGAACTCTGCATGCTAGGAGGTGTGGACTCCTAGGTCGTGAAGGTATAAAGAAAACAGGAAGGGACGCTGGTAACTTCAGGATCATGCTTAACTCTAGGCCAGAGGGGATGGACTTTGTTCAGAATGGGCGTGTTGGGGCACATGTGCTGGCAGCCATAATGACTTTCTCTTCCTCATTTCTATGTGGAAATTTCTCTTCTTTCTCTATGTATTCCCCCCATAGTATCTGCCCAACCGAAATCTCTTTTTCAGCCTCAAACTCATGTATGCAACCCAGTGCCTCAAGAATGTGCTTATAGTCATTCCAATCCTGACTTACTCAAAACCGAGCTCCTGATTCCCGCTCCCATCTTCTCTGGCTAGTTAAAGGCACCATCATCTAGACACTCCTCCAAGCCACTACATGGGAAATCGGTCCCAATTCCTTCCTGTCCATTACCTCTCTATTCCAATCTATCCCTAACTCCCATCACTTCTATTTCAAATGTCTCTCGAATGTATCTACTTCTTTGACCCAGTCTCTCATCTGGATGGGGACAAGTCTCCCACCTTCCATTCTAGCCATTTTCTGAGTAACCAGGATTTGCAAAGCTTTGTGCTATTTATTATCCAAAGAGCAAAAAGATAATTTTTTTTAAGCAAGAAAATTGGATCATGTTCCCAGTGTAAAATTCTTCATTTTCCAAGTACGATGGGAAATCTCTGTTAGAAATAGTTCCAAACTGTTTGAAATCCTAGTCTTGCTCCCACTGTTCTTTGCAGCTCCATTTCGTGCCTCTGCTTCTCCCTCACATTCCTCCAGCTAGGGTGGTTCTTCCTTCAGGTCGTTGGGTGTGTGGAGTGCTTTTCTGGTGTGTGTGGGGGTCTCACACCATTTGTGTTGGTGGAACAGTCTCCACCCTAGTTCTTCTAAGGTTGGCTCTGTCTCTTTCTTAGGTCTCTACTTAATGTAGCAGTTTCTCAGAGGGATTCTAGGACTACCCTATCTTAAATAGAATCCCCCCTCCCCATTATTTTCTGCCATGGCATCTTGTTCTTACTTGTTTCATCTATTTGTTGGTTGATTTTCTTATTTTTTCCCCATAATCTTCATATAGGTGGGGCCACAAATTTTTCACTTATTCTGGTGCCAAACAGAAGATGTCATTACATGAAGGAAGCCACACCTTTCCGGTAGCATATTCTGTAACTCTTTTTTCCTGCTGATTGGTAATTTCTGCAACTGCATTCATTTAATAAATGAGAAATTTCCATTTTTGTTGCTTAGAAAAAGAATTTTCAAATGTGGCTAATATAGTTTTCCAGAATACATACCTCAAACTGTAACTAGACACCTTACTGCCCTTAATAAGCACTAGTGAACTTTGACCTAGAAATTTAAAGATTTCTTTTTAAAATGTCATTGTTATTTACAGTGCTTCCTGTTATATGTATTAACTTAATAGATTATGTGCACTTGGGGAATTATGCGGGCTTTATTTCCCCTCCTGAACTAGAAAGAACCACAATCTATGAACCCCCTGAAAGTCCTTAATCTATTTTCCATTCTCAGTATCTTTACCCTTCCTACAATTCCCTCAGGGCAGATGAACTGTGATCTTGACTGCTTGGATACACCAAGACTGGCTTGTATCTCCCACCATGGCTGCTTCCAACCATCTCAAGGGGTCCACACCTGTGCCCTATTAAGGTGCTATCAAGAATGTTTCTGGGCTCTCTGACATTATCAGTGTTCTCCTTTGTTTTCTCTTAATTCTAAGTTTAGTTCTAGATAGCTCAGGCTGAGATACAAACTGGCTTTGAGACTTCTCAAGCAAGAATGCAGTATCTTTGTGTGGCAAGAAATAATTCAGTTTATTGATTCTTGATTTTAATTCTTGCGCCAAACGAGTCTTATTAAGGAAGTTGGGGCCTAATCTCACATGATGACCTTAAAAAGTGATCAGATAAGATCACTTTTTCTTCTATTAGATTCAGGGTCTCTGGTCTTACTCCTATGCCCTTGATCCATTTTAAGTTGAGTTTTGTGCATGATGAGAGATAGGGGTTTAATTTCATTTTGTTGCATATGGATTTCCAGTTTTCCCAGCACCATTTGTTGAAGAGGCTATTTTTTCTCCAATGCATGTTTTTGATGCCTTTGTCTAATATAAGATCATTGTAGTTTTGTGGGTTAGTCTCTGTGTCCTCTATTCTGTACCATTTGTCTACCAGTCTGTTTTGGTGCCAAAACCATGCTGTTTTTGTTACTATTGCTCTGTAGTATAGTTTAAGGTCTGGTATAGTGATACCACCTGCTTTACTCTTCCTGCTAAGGATTGCTTTAGCTGTTCTGGGTCTCTTATTATTATTTAAAACATTTTTTTTTAGTTGTAGTTGGACACAATACCTTTAACACAATACCTTTAGTTTATTTATTTTTATGTGGTTCTGAGGATCGAATTCAGTGCCTTGCAAATGGTAGGCACTGAGCCACATCCCTAGCCCTGTTTTGTATTTTATTTAGAGACAGGGTCTCACTGAGTTGCTTAGCACCTCACTGTTGCTGAGGCTGGTTTTGATCTCTGATCTTCCCGCCTCAGCCTCCTGAGCTGCTAGGATTACAGGTAAGCCCCACTGTACCCTGCAACAGGTGGTCATTTTTATTATCACATTTACTTTATTTATCAATTTGTGCCTTATGATTGTGCTGTGCAGATGGTGGTTGTTTACTTGAACAAACAAGGTGTGGAGTCATTCTGCTGTTGTACTCAAAATGGAGTAACTCAATATTAGGCACAGCTTTGTGTCATGGAGTAACTCAGCAGGATACTGACTGCTTGCCACACTTTACATCCCATGAAATCAAGTGTTGGGCACTATCACTTATATCTTGACCAAACTTAAACTTCTTTCTCTTCTCCTTTTCTTTCTCCTCTAAAGTATTTTATGTGGCATTTAATTATTATTATTGCATGAATTATTGTAGTAGTTTTCTCACTGATATTCCCTTTTTTTCCCCAGTCTCTCTCCTTTCTCAAGGTACTCTGTTTATGCTGCCAAATTTATCTTCCTTATCTTTGCTCCAATCAAATCACATTTCTGCAATACAAGTTCAATGGCTCTTTATTAATTGTGGGTAAGTCTGAGCTCCTTAGCCTATTCTGTTCAATATGGCCTCAACTTAACTTTCTTATAAAGTCAATTCAATGAATTCTTCTGTACCCTACACATACTTTGTGGTTTGTGCAAAGTAAAATTGGACTTCATGGTATTTGCTAAACATGATCTGTCTTTTTTCACAGCTCCTCCTCCCTAGTCTTTAAGTATTTGTTTGCTGGGCTGTCCTGCTCTGCTCCCCTCTTCTCGACTTACTGAGCTGTTAGGCAGAGATCAAAAGCTGCTTGCTTCAGGATCTTTTCTCCAATTCCCTCAGGGCAGTGCCATCTCCGTCTCCTGTTCCCATTTTTGTGGCAGGTCTATTAGTTCCTGGGGCTGACATAACAAATTACTATAAACTTTGTAACTTAAAACAACAGAAATTTGTACTCTCATAGTCTTGGAAGCCAGAAACTCCAAATCCTGGTGTTGGCAGGATCACATTCTCTCTGAAGGCTCTAAAAGAGGATATTTACTTGCCTTTTCCTGGCTTCTGGCAATTGCCATCAATTTTGGTGTTTTAGGGCTTGTACACACATACTGCAATCACAGGCCACTCTCGCTGTGTAATTGTCCTCCTTCTGTGCTTGTGTTTACCTCTGCTCCTCTTCTTACAAGGCTGCCAGTAGAACCTCATATTAACTTGATTAACTAGATCTGCAAAAACCCTATTTCCAAATAAGACCAAAGTCAAAAGCTTCAAAAATATTTGGTTGGGGGAGGATACAATTAAACCCACGAAAGTAGGAGTAGTTAATTCTCATTCCTGATTTAGTCTTACTTCAGGGATGTAGTACAGATGCAGGCTTTTGACCAGAAATCAGAGTTAGCTCTGTACAATCCTTGGGTCTAACTCTGATACACAAGGTTGCAGAGTTTGGCCCACTCCTTGTCATGGTGTGGCTTTATCAGCTGGTATCCTGAGTAGGCTGTGCATCCTTCACCTATCTTCTCATCAAGGAGTCTCTGTGTCCACCTGTATTTTAGTAAAGCCCAGTCTCTCTTCACTCCTCCTTTCAAAATCCTCATTCTGCTTTGCCAACCAGTGTATCTCTTTTTTTCTTAGCAAGCAGTTTTCTCTCATATTTTTATACAAAAATGTTGCGTTTCTGTGTTCCTCGTTCACTGCCCCTGGTTCCAGAACATTTCTCTGATCATGATGGATGTATGCAACTCAAGGCTGCCCTTGAAGATATTAAGAGTAGAATCCTTGTGGGAGATGCATGGCAGAACATAAATGACTCCTTGGAGGTGTAGTCTGTGTAACTGGCTCCTTCAATATCTTTGCTTTGGTCATGGCATGGGTTAATTCCTTAAATAAAAGCAAACTGTTTGCCACTTAGGAGGGACTTTTTTTAATCATGAAATTTATTGTTCTTTATTGGTTTATCAATAATCAAGGACTATTTGTGTGCCTTTTTTAGTTTTGGAAACTTGGTGGGATGTACTTAGGAGTATGGTTATTGTTTAATAACACATAGAATTTCCTTTTCTACTACAAAAATGAACAATCTTGTCATTATTTTAGAAAAGTTCTGAGATTGAAGTATGATCATATACAAGTATATGGAAACATTCTAGTAGAAAATGAAAACATATGACTGATGAAAATCGTAGGAAACCTGTCAGTGTGTTGTGTTATAATATTGTTGCAAATAACTAAAAATGGGGTTCACATATGTAAACAACATACAAGGTCTGTTAAAAATCAATGGCTTACATTCTTTTCATGTTCAAAGACAGGAAGCTAGCTTAAACTGATGTTAAACTGCTTATGACAAAGAGAGGAGTCATTCTATATCAAACTATGCATTTTCAGCTTCTTTTTGGCATGAATCATTAATATTAAAGTTGCTATTGAGAAAAATAAAAGTCAGGGCTAGGAATGGGACATATTAAAGAATTGCTATGTTGCACACATGATGTGGAATACTTAACTAGATGAAATAAAGCTGCTCTTTTGCAAAAAGGCTATTCTTCATGAAGCTTAGTGCCAGGAAAAGATCAATGATCTCTATTTTTAGCCTTTTCCATTTTGTTCCTCTAAGGGACAAAGATGCTACACAAGTCCTAATAGAGTGAGACAGTAAATCCAATGTAGTCATTTCAGTTTTCTTTTGCACCTCTCTTGGGCAATTACATTAAAGTGCCCAAATAAAGATGGCTGACTTTCATATGTTTGGAAGGGCAGTTGACCTTGTATGTCTATCAGTTGGCTATTCTGAGTAAAGGAGACCCCCAGATGTGGCTAATGACCTTTTCAAAGGACAGAGGAAGACAATAAAGGAGGCAGTGTGGCTGTTATGCTGCTTCTCAGTACAAGAAATGTAGCACACTAAGTTTTGCAGGGAGAATGATATTCATTATGGATTCGCTAGTAATTTTATTCCTTTGGAAAAACTGATGATGATGAAGTTAGTTAAAATTAAAGAAGTTCTTTTGATATTCCAGCCTGAATTCAGCAGCCTGGGATTCTAGTGTAAGCACAAGAATTCGATGATTAATCATCTTCATTCTTCCTCTTCTGGGACTTAAATATTACTCTTAGATTTAGTTCAAATGTTCCTGTACTAATATTATCAAAGGGACTTGAAAATGACTTTGGAGTTTTGGGATCTAATTTAACTGGGAAATAATAGGATCCACGGTGCTAAAATCTAAGTGAAACTGAACTTTTTTATGAGCCATGACTACATTTGAAATCTTTTCCTCTTGATCTTGTTGAATATTAAGATACAAAAATTAGTGTTGTCAAAGAGTAGACATCATAGGTGATTCTCTTGTCAAAACTCTGATTATAGATGAAAAGAGAAAGGAAAACTTGCTTTCCAAAAGCGCGTACACATGTATGTGTGTGTGTGTGTGCATGATATATATATTATATATATGAATATATATATGAATATATATATATATATATATATATATATATATATATATATATATATATATATATATTAAAGAGGTAAGATAGCATATAGTTCTTTTGCTTCTTGGCCCAGTAATGTCTGTCACATGGCTCTTGTGCAGAAGCTTTAGGTTTTTAAAAAACTTTTGTTTCCTAATGCATTGTATAATGGATTAGTGGATGCTATGTTGTGCTGCCAACATTGCCCAATTGCTGTGGTTGATAGCTCTTGGCTGAGTCTCTAGGACTTGTCCTTGGCTGAAGACAGCGTCCTTTGGTGAAAGTCGCCCCCTTCCTGGTGGAGAGGGCAGTCCACATCCCACACCTGGTCCACATAGGGGGAAAAGGCTCTGTTTCTTCCTTATGCAGGATGACACTTTAGGAACATCCTCGCTCCAGAGCTTCTTATGTGATTCACTGAGGCTTCTTTTGAGACTGCTTCAATATTCATCTTCTTCTTCTGCCCAGTCCTTCTTCTCTTCTTTACTATAAATATCCATTCTATGAACACACCTTAACTGGTCACTCCCACAAATCTCCACCTTGAAGTGTTCTTCCTGGAGACCTGATCTGTGCTGTCTTCTAAGTTTGAATAGCTTTATGCTATGTGTGAGAAGAATAAATATATACTTTTCCCAAAGGGGTTTTAAGCCTAAATTAGCATCATCATCTAAAATCCTGTGAAGGTCCTACTTTTTAATTAAGAACATTACAGAAATATGCCACACTATTAGAGATATCTTTTGTAGCTTTGCGCCTTAAAATGTGACCCCCTCCATCACTTTAATAACTTAGTGCTGAAAGGAAAGAAGTGATAAAAGGTCACTAATTAAAAGAGTGAAAAGAGGTCAAAGGAGAAAAAAAGAACTGGACAGTCTGTCTTGAATATAAAAATTCTTTTTACTTTTCTATTATGACAAAAAGATATTCTAATCTCTACTGCCTTATATCTGTACAAGGCCTACTGCTAATAGCCTAGTGGCTGGGAACCTCACTACTTGATACCACTGAGAAATTTTTCTTTATTTTCATGAAATCTTGATTCTATACATATATACTGGGCCCAAACTGAAGTGATCTGATGTGATCTGTCCTCACATTTGCCTGGTGGGGCTGAATGAATACATTACAATCCACCACGGCCATCTTTGATATTCATGTGGAAACAACACCAGAAAAGCAAAAATTTCAGAAAATTTTTGTTCTCTCTACTCTCTTCCATGTATAATTTTGCAAAGAAAATATTCATTGTGTACTCTAGATTTTATTTTGACCAAATTCACACTAGCAGTGCACGCTGAAGAAACAATTATTTGAATATTTGGTGCAATAAATTTTTACGTGTAAATGACAGATGAATATGCGAATACTTGTTCCAATTATCCTGATTACTTTATTGACGCAGATCAAGTCAAATGAAATTCTTTTATTCTGGTTTGCCCACAGTCAGACAAACAAGGTAATGGTATTTCCATGACTATAATTTACAATAACACAAGATCATGTCAGGGAGGAGAAGGAACAAATATTAGTAAAATGTTAAAGTGACCAGGTAACTGGGAAGACAAATTAATAAATTTAACTTATATGAGTTTTAGCAACTCATCTCTCCCTTCTGCATTAGTCTGTTTTCCATAACTATAACAATATACCCAAGGCTGGCTAAATAATAAAGAAAAAAGTGTATTTAGCTCACTGTTTTTGATGCTGATAGTACAAACACCACAGAACTGGTTCTGGTGAGGGCCCCACTGGCTGCATAACCTCATGGTACATGGCATTGTAATGGTGGAGAGTGTATAAGAAGGAGAGATCATATAGCAAGCTGAAGCCAGAGAGTAACAATGATCTGTGATAACTACTATATTAATCCCTTCCAAGGGAATACCTCCAAGGCTTAACTACTTCTCATTAGGGCCCACTTACTAAAGGTCCCACAACTTATTAACATTTTTACACTGTTAAGGGAACCAAGCCTTAAATACATCAATCCTGGGGACGAACTATAACATCCCCCAGGTACACATAATATGTCATCTTCAAGGCTTATATACCTTCTCATGATCTCTAATATGAAAGAAAAAGCATCGCTAAAATGAACCACCTCAGTTCTGTTTCTCTGACCATTCTTTCTCTGTTTCAGGTTCAATAAATGTCATCTGTGATTGTTCTTATTATTTCATTCCTAGATATTTTAAAAATATACTTTTTTTCCCATTATGAGGACAAAATTTTTTTCATTATCAATATAGTCCCTTATTTCTGATATACAGGAATGTTATTAATACAAGTATATGTATTTTATCTAACCACTTATCTGCCATCAACTGTATAAAATTTATAGTTGTTTATGTTTTTTTCTCCTAGCTGCACGATAATATTATTTACAAATAACAATAATTTAATGTCTAACTTTTCAGTAATTTTATCTCCTTTCTGTTTTGTGCCTCATTTTATTGGATGATATTTTTAGAGTAGGGTAGTAAGGAAGATAGCAAAATTCTCATTCACGTTTACAATGGTACTGGTTCTAGTGTTTCACAATTAGGGATGATGTGATGTTGATTTTGGGTTTAGTAAATAGTATGTTGAGACGTTCTTCTCTTTTATTAGTTTATCGTATATTTGTAATATCTTACAATATTACATGCCATTTCTCTTAGGTTTTCCAGTCTTTTCTGTATTGTTTGAATCTATTCTCATACTATCTCATTTGTTTTCTTTCTTAAATGAATTTGCCAAGGATATGTACATTTTCTTGTTTATTGAAAAACCAGATCTTGAGTTTATTTTCTAAGTTATTTTTCTATTTCTTTTAAATTGACTTTTATGTTTATTTTATTATTTAATTTCCACTGTTTTCTTTATTTATTTGGATGTTTTATTTGTATGCTTAGTTTATTCATTTTCCTCCTTTATAATCAAATCAAAACATAAATTTAAGGTTATATTTGTCTCTGGTTTTGTCATACATCTTAGGTTTTGATAAAACAGTGAAGTCATTTTCTTTATTTTCTGAGTAATCTGGGGATTGAACTTCTGATTAACTCTAGTTTTTATATGGAGACATTAATTTTTTTCCCCAAAGACTTTTGTTTTTGCTTATATTTTTATTATTAATTTCTAGCTAAACTATTATTTTCTATTCAGAAAATGTGGCCATTTCAGTTTCTCCTTTCTGAAATTTCTGAAGTTTGTCTTTATGGTTTAGAATATGATTGTTTTATATTGTTTCACTTTCCAATGCAAATTTATTCTCTGAGAAGGACTGAAGTTATGATACTACACATGAATTTAGTCTTATTCATTGCTTTGAATGTGTCCTTTTCTCTACTTGGTCTATTAGAGGATGGAAGAGTTGTATATTTTTCTCTCACAATTTTCCTTGAGTCCTAGTGCTTATTAACAGTTCATGTCATCTTTATTATAGTTGCACTTTTATCAATAAAACCTTCCTTAACATTTATTTAGTCCTTTTTGGCCTCAAGTTATCTGAAATTAATAATTATTTATGTTGTGTTTCTTGCTAGTTTTTCCCTGAAGTTTTTTTTTAATTAAAATTTTGCTTTTAACTGTCATAAATTTGTTATGGGTAAGTTTCTTTTAAATCGGCTTATATCATTATTTAATTGATTTAATAATAATAATAATATATCTATTTAAAAATTTCTAAGCATTTTAATTTCAAATCTCTTTTCATCTCTCTCCCAGCAGACATGGGTTGGTACAGCAATCATAAAAAGGAGATACAAACACAAGAGTCAAGAGTCAAGTGTCTCCTATACTGACACTTGAAAACTGGGAATTGTACATGGGGTTTCCAAATAGGACCTGCAACAGCTACTAATGGGTTACTCTTGTTAAGGGCTACAAGAGTCAAACATGTTTGCTAATAAAGTATATGCAGACACCCAAACTAATCTACGTGGACATCCCAACACCCAACCCCTCTATCCCCAGAAAAATACTAAAATACTCCCCAAATGCATTTATTTTGTTTATTTCAAAACAGCTTTCCCTGTCCTTATCCCACACTCAAACCCTCCCATCCCATTTAGGATTGGCCTGTAAGTCTATTTTAACCATACAGTCATTAAAATAATGATATTTTGAGAAATAAAATATCAATTTTATCTAATTTTTCTGATTTTTGAAAACATCATTCTAAGTGAAAGAATATAGTCCCAAAAGAATATTGTATGATTCCATTTATATGAAATTCCAGAGTAGATAAATCTATAGGCTAAAAATAGATTAGGTTATTATATATATATAAAATATCAGTCCCTGGTATCAAATATATATATATATATATATATATATATATATGTCAGTCCCTGGTATCAAATATATATATATTTGATACCAGGGACTGAACTCAGAGGTACTAGACCCCTGAGCCACATGCCCAGCCCTTTTTTGTATTTTATTTAGAGAGAGAAGAATCTCAGTGAGTTGCTTAGGGCCTTGCTAAATTGCTAAAGCTGGCTTTGAACTCGAAATCCTCCTGCCTCAGCCTCCCCAGTTGCTGGAATCACAGGCATGCGCCAGCGTACCCAACAATTTTATAATTACTTATAATAGATGTTTTCCTACCTGCCTCTTAATTTGTAATTAACTAATTTATAGTTTTATAATAAAACAAGATGAAAGTAATAACTTTTAAATACATAATATGTACAAATTTAGAATAACATGTTTTAATGTTGCGTCTTCTGTGGGCTGGATAATTAGAAAACCTGCAAACTCATGTGAACTTGGAGAAGAGATTTCTTAGACCCCTCCCCTCTCCTTTCGATTTGCCACAAAACACTATGGTTTGAGGATTCAGATTATGTTCTAAGAGGTTAGGTGTTTCTGAGTGTATGTGTCTACATGTTTAGTTTATTTAAAAATATCTCTAAGCTTTGAAGAGGTATTGTGTTTGGAACATTCAGCTGACATTGCAGAGAACCTCACTGTGGCACTGCTGAGAATATTGTCTATTCTAGAATGTGTTTCTATTTTCTTCACGTGTTAACAACACTTTGCCTGAGTAGTATAGGATAGTTTTTCTTTCTTAAAATGATGTAGACATTTATCTGTTGTCTTAAAGTGTACATTTATTTATTTGTACATATTGTTGTATATTTACTTGTAGCTAACTCTTTTCTTTGCATAAATTCTTATTGCATGCTTTATTATAATTATAAAAAATTTCCAGGATGTGTCCATTATTAACTTTACTTGGAGCATGATGAGATCTTTGGATATGTATGCATTTCAGCCAAATTGTGTTTTCCTTGATTTATCATGTCTGTGCCAATGGTTTTGATTTCCTCTTAGGATCTATCAATAATTTTTTAGTTTGGAGTTTTATTCTCCATTCTCTCTATTTAACGTGCCTGTATTGTTTTCAGCTATTTATCCCTGTCCTTTGTCTTATGGAAGAATTTTCAATTTTGTATTTCATATCACAAATGTGTTTTTCTCCAGGATAAATTCTTCTCTAATATACATTAAACCTTCATTGCCTTATTGTTTTTTTTAACTTCATATGTGCATTTTCATTGTTTTTTTTTTTTTTTTTTTTTTTAAATATTTTCCTGTTAATCTCACTCATTTTTCACTTCTGCATATTCTTGTTGGGAGTCACCCAGTCTCCAAAGACTAACTTCCCCATCCCCTGAGAAGAGCAGTCCAATGGTGAGCCCTGCTGGCTCACATGATCCTTACCCACCAATCAGACTAGCCCTGCTGGCTCACATGATCCTTTACCACCAATCAGAACTTCCCCATTGCCGTCCAATGGTGAGTCCTGCTGACTCACATGATCCTTACCCACCAATCAGAAAGCACCCCATGCCAGCTGCCAAAACTGTTAAACTGTTAAACTGTTTCAATAGTTAGACCATCCCCAGCTCTTTAAATATGCAGAGCTGCCTCAATAAACGGGCATTTTCTCTGACGGCAAGCCTTGATCATTCTTTCAATTCTCGTGTTGTGATATATCCTATACCCTATTGTCAAAGTTTTCCAGAATGTTAATTTGGTTTCCATAGCAAATTATTTTTCAGAAAACTGTTTTTCCCTTCCATATTTAAGATTATTTTATTTTTAAGTTTTAAAAGATAGATTCAGTGTTACTTTTGTTGTTTTTCTTTCAGTTTCTACCACTGAATTCCTACTTGGATCTAGGTGTTAGCCAAAGCCTTCTCTCACATAGCTTGAAGGCAAGTTGATACATGTAGCCCAGCTTTCAAATATCTAGGTATTTATTTGGGGCAGCTGTGATTTCTGCAATTTCATTATGTATTTGTCTGATTCTTTGAGGTCACAGGCTGTGCAAAAGCTGCAGCCTTTCTCTAGCATCATTACCAGGTTCTGTCATGCTTTGCTGCATTTGCAAAAGTTTATTTTTGAGAACATAATTATTTTGGGACCATGAGTTATTTTCAGGTGCAGATATTTTCTGGTAATTCACCCCCCCACCCAAAGGTAAGAATACAGTATGGGGAGATGGAGGTAAAGTGGGGGTTAGGAGTATGTGGATAGTTCAATAGTAGTTTTCTTCCTCAAAAGTCAGCACTTTTGTCCAGGAGTCAGTTGCCTGGTTTACTGTTTGATTTGAAGGAAGGTCTCTGAGAAAGAGGTAGTGGGCAGGGACAGTATTTTAGTTTTCTTTTTGGTAGAATGGAAGGCTATATTCCACAGTGAAAAATGGGTTCATCAATGATCATTTGATTTTTGTCTATCTCTGATTTGCAAACATTGGTAATGTATAAGCCCCTGTGAAAGAATTGATTTCTTATAGGTGCCTGGCATTGACTTAAAGTGCTTTTATGATGATGTTTCTCAAAGTGTACAAATCAAAAATCAGGGATAAAAATTGTAATTCTTATACCACTACAAAACCAAAGCAAATTAGCAGAATAAATACACACCCCTCCACAGGAAAATCAATAAAGTTAATTTAATGCAAATTATGATGTTCTTTTGCTGAAACTAAATTGTAAGCCAAATAAATGTGTACTGACTTCTAAGGTACAGATTCTATTGGTGTGTCAGCACATCTACACTGCTGCTTGCTATGGGGCAACAATAGACAATATGCTTTAAAACTTTTGATATAGTGATCTATCCTTGAGTGTTGGGTTTAAAAAACAGTTGTACTGGACTTCAGCCTATGAATGAACATTTTTCTTTACAGATGAATTTTTTCCCACTAAGAAAAAAGTGAAGGGAAATGGAGGCAATAATAATATTCCGATTTAGACCAAGAATATACTTTGGCTCAAAATAATGAATCAAACAATAATTCAATGGGACCTGCACACACCAACAATCTAATTTATTGAATCTATTTCTTTCAGCTAGGGAGTTGAGTCAGGGGGAACCCTGTCCTCTGTCTGGGTCATAGAAGTAAACAGGTTCTGAGGTGGAGGAGTCAGTGAGAGCCTAAGGGACCAGAGTGCACGTGTGTGTGTGTGTGTGTGTGTGTGTGTACCTTGCTCATGGCATGAAGCTGCTGTTGGCATTATATCCATTTATTAGGATAATATCTTATACTTCTACCTGCTAAAGAAAAAAATGGAATATAAGCTTCCAAGGCACAATCCAGGAGAGGGAATGTCCCTGGACCCATATGGTTTCCTATTCTGAGAACCAGAGTGGAATTCGTAGGATACGTCAATTCATGACATCATGATATATAATTTTTTTTGAACCCACCCAAATTGCTTTAGGTACCCAGTGTGTGATTCCTTAATTATGTTAAACCATGTAAGTAGGCTAAAGAGAACTGAAATAGTTGCAGAAATACTGAATTTTACCCATAGAAGTCATCCAGGAGAGGAGTGGACTATTATAGAATAGTCACAGTGTAGGATGAATGACTTCAGGGCCTCTCTTGGAACTTGTAGTTGACTACCAGATAATTCAAGATCCTACTTTGAGAAATACTGAATTTGTTCAATCTACTTCAGTACATACTCCTTCTGGATTCCAGTAGATTTACTCACACATTTAATCAATGTTTGTCTAGTCTCTGCTACCAGTGAGGTATGATTTCAGGATGTTGGGGACACAATAGGAAACCAAACTCCCTCATGGAGTTTATAGTCGAAATAATAATAATAATAGAATAGATAATTTCAGACCTAAGTGCTATGAGGGAAAATACTACAGGACTAGTGCTAGAGAATGACCCGGGTAGAGATGGTTATGGTTAAGACAGGTCTTTTTGAAGAGATTGTCTGCTAGTCTTAATTTTTGGCAAATGTATGAAAAAGTTGAGCTTCTTCAAGGCTTTCAGAAGTCATGTGGAAAGAATGCAGGGATGGTATCATGGCCTGGTAGGAACTGTAGATGGGAAAAGCCCACGTTTCATACTGTCTCTGTGTGTCCTTAATTATTGGATGAAAAATATAAACATTGATATTGACTTGACCATATACTCTGACAGTAGCAGAGTTAATATGGTAACTCTGAGGTTCTGAATTTACTAGTGTCTTTTGTTGAACCACACCCTCTGATTTTCCTATTTATTTTTGTCTTTTCATTAGCATCATGAAAGAAGTGTGATTTTTTCCCCAAGTTAGACTATTTCTTCTTATCTCTTCTTTGGTCTCTTTAGAACATTGCAGAGTGGATGTGATGTAATTAAATGTGCTGGAACTAAGAGCTCACTCCTCACCTTGTGCTCTTGTGAAGCACCCTGGGCTAGGAAGAAGGCTTTTCACAGGGATGAGGATAGGACAGATATTTTTTTCCCGACAGGTAGGAAATGTTTTATATCTCCTCCTTCTAAAAAGTAACTCAGAGTTATGAAGTTATTTTCAATATTTAGAAAAAATATCTGTCTGCAACTCAAATATTTTATGATTTCTTAGGATACTGCCAAATAAAGTAGATGTTTTAGCAAAATTGCATTTTATAATGGTGATATAACTTATGATATGGGATTTTTGAGATTTATGGGTTTGAATTTTTGTACTGTGCAGCATGTGTGCATAGATCCAAAGTAGCAGGCAATGCTTATTTCTCTCCAGAATTCCCCCCTTTAAATCTCAGCACTGCCTTTTCAGTGCTTCTGATTACCAGGCATCGATCTCTTATATTACCCTGTAGTCTGTTCATGACCAATGCCTCTTATGAACTTTCTATTTCCTGGGATTTCTAGAAGATATTTCCCACAAGTGGACAGGGTCTTCTTATCTTCTGTGTGCTCTCATAATTGTTTCCTTTCCCCTTTAGAGAGAAGAGATGGAAATTGGGCCATATAATGAAATGAGAAAATTTCCCTCTACTTTTATATTCATCTATTAAAAAAAACCTTTAAAGGTGCATTGGTTAAAGGGCAATATAATATTTTTCACAGAAGAAAAATGCAAAGAAAGTAGTTCTTAGATCCATTAATTAAAATGATGTTTCTTGGTATGGAATCCATCCATGATGTTATGGCAGAGGTGGTGGCAGGAGTAGGTTATGGGGAATAAAGCAGCAAAGTTGTAAATCTGAGTCAAACTTTAGAATATAGGGTCCAGGGTTATGGCTCAGTGGTAGAACATTGCCTGGCACATGTGAGGCACTGGGTTCGATCCTCAGCACCATATAAAAATAAATAAAAATAAAACAAAGGTATTGTGTACATCTACAACTAATAATATTTTTTTTAAAATTTAGAATATAAAAATTTTCTTTAAAATCAAATCTTAATGTTTCTGCTTCTGGTAATGATGGGACAGCTTGTATCAGATTAATTCTATCGTTAACAATGAAAAACTGAATAAAATATGAAAAACAACTATTTGAAGATGGGACAACAACTAAATACAAGAAGAATTATACTTAAAAAATATTTAAAAAAATTTTTAGTTGTAGATGAACATAATACATTTATTTATTTATTTATTTATTGTTTTGTGGTGCTGAGAATTGAACCCGGTGCCTCACAAATGCTAGGCAAATGCTCTACCACTGAGCCACAGTCCTACCTCCACTTAAAGATTTTTAATGACTCTCTCCATGTAGACAAAAATAAGTAAGAGAAGATCTGAAAAATACTATTTACCCACATGACCTAATTGATATAGGACACTGATGCTTAAAATGGTGCAATGACATTATTTTCAAAAGCACATGGAATTTCTCAAACCATAGAACCATATTCCAAGTCATAAATCCAAATATATTTAAAAAGATTGAAAATTTACGGACTCTCTGGCCCCCATGAATTAAATTGAAGATCGATAATAAGATATTTGAGGAATCTCTTATATTTGGAAATTAAATAATGCTCTTCCAAGTAACCCATGTATGTTAGCTTTTCATTGCTGTGTGTGTGTGGGGAACACAACAAAAAACAAACCTGAAAAACAATTTGAAGGAAGAGACATTTATTTTGGCTCATAATTTCAGGGGCTCCATTGCTTTGGGCCTAGTGTGAGTCAGAACATCATGGCAGAAGGGCATGGGAGATGAATGCCAAACAGCTCCTGGCAGCCAGGCAGCATGTGTGAGTGGGCGGTGGAGGGAGAGGGACCAGGAGGATTGGAGACAAGATAGAGTCCTCAAGGCGTGCCTCCAAGGACCTACTCCTTTCTACTAGGACCCACCTCCTACACTTTCTACCACTTCCCAATAGCTCATTAAAACCATGAATTTCTCAATGGGTCAGAGCTCTCATGAACCAAGCACTTCCCAGGAGCCCTACTCTGAAGCCTGCTGATTGGGGATTGAAACTGTGACACATAAACCTTTGGGGCACAATCCAGATTCAAACCATAACACCCTGGATCTGAAAAGACATCACTGGAGGAACTGGAAAATATTTAAAAATGTATGAATATGAAAATGTATATGAAAATCTGTGAGCTGTAGCTAAAAATAGTCTAGAGGGAAGGTTAAATCTTTAAATGCATACATAAGGGAAGAAGAAAAGTTTAATACCGGAGACACAAATTTCTAATTATAAAGCTTGAAAAAGAAGAGAAAGAAGAACTAAAGTAGAAAGAAAAATAAGGAACAGAAATAAAATTAATGAAGTACAAGTTGTTTCTTTGAAAATATATTCATATTTTATATATATATTAAAATAGATCTCTAATAAGAGAGAAAACAAATTGATAACAATATGAAAGATAAGATATCATCAAAAGGATACCAAGAGAACATAAGAAATAATTTGTTTTAGTGGAGTACATTCTCCTGTAGTTTCTGAGGATGATGCATGGAAGATAATTTATTTTTTGAAAGCTTATGTATTTTAAAATGTTTTGTTTATTGTCATACTTGCTAGTTTGGCTGGATACAGAATTCTAAATTGGACATAATTTCCTGTCGTATTTAAAGACACTGCTCCATTGTCATCAGCTTCTAGTATGGTTGTTGAAAAGTCTGATGCTATTGCAATGCTGAAATTTTGAATGTCAACTTTTAATCGAAAGCTATCAGGACCTAGAAGGTACTGCAGATCTAAAAGTACAAAATGATGCTTCTTGGCACCAAGTGTAAATCTTACAGTTTGAAAAACCCATATTCTTCAATTCTGGGAATTATATATTTAATATTTTTTTCTCTGTTCTCTCTGTCATTCCTAGTGATTTATTCCCATTGTTTATGTTTTTCTGGTTTCAAACCTTTTGGAAGAAATACTCAGGCAAAAAAAAAAAAAAAATTAACTCCTAGCTCTTTTGCTAAAATTTTAAAGTTTCTTCTTTTTTAAAGTTTTAAGAGTGCTTCATTATCCTCTGATTTTTCTTTTTGAAATATAGCATCTTGACTTTGTTTTATGACTGAAATACTCTTTTTTATTCCCCTGAGGTTATTTATTATAGTTGACTTTTTTTTCTCCTTTTCTTTTCTCTTTACTGAGTTTCCTTTATTTATTTATTTATTTTTTTCGTTTAGGACTCTCATGGTGTGGCTTTCTTAGAAAGGCTATTGATGCGTGGCTTGTTGCTTATATCTAAGAGGGAAGCACCAAGAATTTAATAAGAGAAAGAGTAAAGAACTGGCTGGGCTTCTTGATTGGGCAAAGATCTGGCAGTTTACTTTGCAAAAGACATCTGGTTCTCATGGTATCAATTTTTTTTTTCACTTAAGCTGATCAAGCCCAGAAAAGGATTCCACAAATTTCTGACTCAAGGCAATTCTTGGTTTAATTTATCTAGAGTGAACATCAACTTTCCTCATGAAGCAGGACCGGGGAAGTTGGCTGGCTGGGTGAGGTAGGTGAAGGGATCTGGGTAAATAACTGCTCTCCATACAGATTTTCAGCCATACTCTTGTTTTCCAGTTTTGTCCCTCACCTTTCTCCTTCTGTAATAAGCAATGTCTCAAACTCTGCATACTTTCTAGGATTCTGGCACTTCAACTAAAGCTAGTTGTTATTGGCTTGTTATTGGCTTCCCAGTGTTTTTTTCCTCTTCTTGGCTAAGTCAGTTACCACTAGTCTATTCAATTTCCATCTTCCAAAATTATAATATCTCCTATCTGTTGTTATCCCCTCTCTTATTCTTTTGGTTCTGGCTTGGTGACATTTTAGGAAGGAATAAAAGATAGCATATGCATCAAAGCTTCTACATTTTCTGAGCAGCCCCACCAATAAGCTACAAAGAAATTGTTACTTCTGAAGCCTAAAGGACCTGTCACTTGAGAATAGGTGGTTCAATGTTTTGTGATTCCATTTGAATGGGGGGGTCCTATTACCCACTGCTTGTTTCAGTCTTCCTTAAGTATAGATGTGCTGATAGTTGTCCCCACACATCAAGTATCCAGGCCCCCCCCCCCCCCCCCCCCCCCTTTCTTGGGGTATTTGTGTTGATGAGGGTTGAAAACTCACCACACAGGGCAATTAGTGGTTGAGATACTGGTTGGCAATCAAGTGAAGTCCTGACCATAGGTTAATAAGAACAGTTAATGTAATTGCTGGGCACAGGCAATGGGACATTCTTGCTGAGTATAGGCTAGACATCCCTTTTTAGCTTCTGGGCCTAATGGTTACTTGCCAGTCTACTGGTCTAGCTCCTATGAGGCTGTGGCCTTCACCTTTCCTGGACAACTTTCCTTGGACTACTTCAAAACTTCTGAGGTCCCCTTCTACTTACTCCCCCCTTTATATTAGCCCAACCCCTGGGCTTTTAATGTGAGGGAACTCCTTTTAATGTAGGGGAACTCCTTGTTTCTTTAAGAGGTATTTTCTTTTTGGTACTGGGGATTGCATCTAGGGCTTTGCACATGCTAGGCAGGTGCTCTGTCACTGAGCTATAACCCAACCCCATGAGAAGTATTTTCTTCTTTCTACTTTTTCTTCAAATTCAATTATTTTGTTTCTTAGTTTTTAGCATTTGATCTAGTGGCCCATTAAACCCAAATTACTGGCAATCTCAAAAGAAGCTTCCTTCTAGGTAACCAACCTAATGTTTAAATTTTTATAGGAAGTGACTGGAAACATATGAACCCTATCAAACCAAAAAGGGACGAAAATCCATCAGTCAAACCTCCATCTTGAAATTGTCTCAATTTTATTTGTTGTCAAGAACCTTGATGACCTAAAATTGTGTTCTTCATCCAAGTCATCTGAGGCTCTTACAATACTCAGTCATTCAGTCAACAGTTACTTTATAAGTGCTAGTTTTGTGCTAGGTTCTGGAAAAATAAAAGTGAATAGGTTCTTCTGTAAAGGACCTGGTGTTCTATGTTAGGAGTTAGACAGTGAACACCAAAACCAAGTGTATATAACAGCAGAAGACTGAATTAGGTTCCCAAGCTGTTAGTTTCTAGAGTGGGATTATGGGCCAGAGTTCTTAGAGGGCAGCAGAAGCAGGCCAAAAAGGGGAAGAAGATCAGTGTATTCAGAAGGTGAATACCATACCTGACAGATCCAGTGGAAACCACTGGAGCTGGTTTCCTATTGGATTACAGCAAATAAGGTCTATCTTTTCTTTTTATAAAAAATAATATTGCTGATAATTCTTGCTGAAAATAAGAGTAAAGATTGGATCTTTTCCCTATAATAAATCAATTTCTGGTAAAATATAAAATGGAGAGCTGAAAGTACTTCCAGATAGCATATAAATGTCTTTGCTGAAAAGTACTTTGCTATTAAATCAATCTATGCAGTTAGACCAGGTAATTCTCCTTTCTAAGTTGATTTTGTGGCTGAACTTTCATTATGTTTTGAAGGTGGTAGGTAAGTAAGATAAATGAAAGAAGTTTGGATGAGGATAGATTTGGCGTTATGTTCAGTTTATGCTGTTAGATATTTTTCCTAGTTTTAAATCTGGTTCTTATTTATTCTAATGTTATTTAATTCCTGTCCTAAAAATTTTATTGGAAAACATTTTCGCAGTAGATGTTTTCCCCATCCAAGGCACTTGTGTTGTGGCAGCTCTTCTAATTGTGGTCAAATGCAGATGCAAAATAATTTTTCACAGTAATAATGACATTTGGCCTTTTAATTTATCTTTTTATATAATTCCAGTGAATAGAGTTCATTTATTCCTTGTTGTCCCCTTTCTAGGGTATTTTTGACCATTCTTAGTGGAGTGTGAAAGGAATGGTTTTCTGAAAACACCTGTGTTTCTGAACAGGTCAGTTATGATTGTGTCCTGGGGACTAACTATAGAGCTAACTTGAATAATTTGGGATTGTAACTCCACTTTGATCCAAATAGCAACAAGGGAATTATATGGGACTAAAGCATGGAGGGAAGGTTCTGAGCCAAGGGGAGCACAGTTGCAGATAGGATGACATGGTAGAGGCCCTAATGCACACAATCGGTAGGGCATGAGAGGCAGTATCCTTTCCAGTTTAAGATTTGGAGTCTGACTTGTTCACATACAGTCCCTGTCATTCACCAGCTGTGTTACTTTGAGCAAGTCCTTACTGAACTCCAGTTTTTTTAAAATGGATATGTTAATGTATCTGCCTTACAATGACACTGGGTACTCTAAATGAGGATATATGTAAGATCCTAAATATATACACAGACTAGCACAAAATAAGTCCTTAATAAGACAAAACATAGATCCTAATTTAGTCTAATTTCTGTACATTACTTGATAATGTTGAAAACACTTTAAGGACATTGGCTAAATATTTGAAAATGAGGCAGGGTGGGCAGGATGCCTCATCAGAAGGCAGACTGGCAGGCAGTGGGCCCAGCAGTATTGTTCAGTCAGTAGCACCTTTTTCCTGGAGTCTAAAATGGATGTGCTGACATATATATTGGAATATTTTGAATACTCAATAATTCAGGCATCCCCACAAGTGATTGTTAATGCTTAAAAGTTATATTACTAAAGGAAAAAGCAAATTGGAGTATTCCAGAGGAAAAGAACTATTCATGGGCTGACTTCAAAGACATAAAATCTTATAATGCATCAGATTCAATATTTCTCTTTTTCATAAATCACAGAAAGAGATTTTCTTCTGATTTGATGGACCATTTGTCTTTCTCCTTTTCTATCTCAGTCTGTTGCAGCACTTGGTGGTGTTCAGTGAATATTCACGATGAGGGATTTCTTCCCTGTGGCAGTGTTACATGAGGTAGGAGGGGTTCTCACGGATCATAGGAGGTCTCTTTCCAGGGTTTGAAAACCAGCCTGGTTACCTCACAAACTTAAAAAACAAGATGTCTACACAAAACATTGTAATCAGAGTACCTAACAAGAATCATTATTTCTTTTCAAAGATAGCCATCACATTTTAAAAAGGAATTTTGTGAATGAAATCCTTCACTTTTTGCTAAGTGTCTACCTCATATGTGAAAGGGATATGCATTTATTCCTTCCTAGCTTAGGGGACAGCTAGTTTTTAGAAGAATTATTTCTTTTAGAACTGTTCAAAAAACTCAGATACTTTATAATAAGATTGGATGGAACCTTTGCAGAAGGATCTGGAAGAGCTTTGTGATGTGACACAATAGCACAATTGTTAAATCAGCATCTGATCATATAATCTGTTTGCTTATTCCCCATGGGATAGATTTTAAAATGCAGATAGTAAAAAAATTTTTCATGATTCAACCAATTATATGAGAACTTATGTATATCTCCTTGGATTCAGATTGCTCCAACTGGGGAGAGATGAATTTGAAGTAGGCATAAGGAGGAGAAGGTGAAAGGAGAGAGATAGGGGACTAGAGTGGGAAATGTGAAAGCTAACACCACCAGTGCGCATCAGTGAGGTGAAGTGTAAATTTCTGAAGAATTTCAGATTTCTCAGTCAAATTTGTGTTGCAATACAGGGCAAAGAGGTGTAAAGTCTGTTGGTACTGTCATGCATGAATATTTATAGCTATTTTAAAATCTTTTAAAATGCCCTACCTCCCAAGCTTTTAAAAAAGTCACTATTTATTTAAATATGTGTGTGGAGGGGAGGTTGGGGAGTGGGGAGTCTTTGTCCATAAATTCCTACCTTTTTAGTTATAAACAGAACCATTTCAGAGTAACATGTTTAACATATTTTAATTAGAAATCTGAGTCCAGGGAGGATTACCTCAGGAATACATTTATTTTCAGCTTTGTAGTGCTTATAGGAAGATCTTATTTTTATTATTGCAGAAAACTGTGGAAGAAAATTTTGACCGAAGTAGATATTTCAAATAAGAAGAAAGTTTGGAGAAACTTCTCCAAGTCAAAAAAGTTGATTGTTGTTTGCAAAATATATCTTGAAGACCATAATCTTGTTAATATTGGGTTTGGAGATTTCATAGCATTTCTTAGATAACAACAGGCTGAAGGAAAATGTATTACCAACCTCTGATTGAAATAGTGTTGCTTGTAATTATTTTTTATTTATTATCAGAAACTTGCCTTCACAGGGGAAAAGGGGAAAAAGAACTTATTGATTTGTCTCATTTTATATTAATAAAATTATAAGATATTTTAAATAATGCGGAGAGTAATGTAACACATTTTGTTATATAAATTTAATACCATGACTGACTTGCTTCAGATCATTATAATTATCTTTCAGGAGATAAATACTCTTGACCCTCCTTGGTAACTTTCACCTAGGGGAGAGGTGAGCCTTTATAAGTGGCAATGTATCATTCAGTCATGCTTATTTCTATTATGAATAGGCTCCATTTCCTATGTGTGTGCCATAAAGCTTTATGTTAATGCTATAATATCATTGTACATATCTCCTCTTCTAGTACTTGTGCTAAAGTCTTTAGAATATATTCCTGGAAGGTGATTATTGTGTCCTAGGACATGTACATCAACCTGAGTAGGTATTGTCCACTGGCATCTTTCATATGCAAAGTGAGTTTACACTTTCCCCAGCAAACTGGGAATTCCTCTTTCTCCACATCTTTTCCAACACCTGGCTAGAATATATTCTTTTTGTGACTGTTTATTGTGTAGTTAATATGGGAATTCAGCATCTTAGGCCTAGTGATGTAGCAATAAAAATCTCTTTTTCCTTTTGAAGCTTCTAGTCCAGTTGGGGAGACACAAGGCACTCTACAAACACTTATGGAGTAGAGCCAACAGGGTGGGGGTGGTGATAAAGACGTGGAGAATGTAAAGCAGGGTGAGGGATGGTGAGCCATAGAGATGGGGTGGTGGGATGGGGTGGTTCTTTCTAGATAAGGAAAATCATCTTAGAAGTGACATTTGGGCAGAGACCTGAAATGGGGGTGTAAGTTATGTGGGCAGTTTCTGCATAGAGAAAAGAGTAAACATGAAAGTCTTGAAGTGGGAGAATCCTTGACATTAAAATCTTTGTTAGTCTCATATATGTGAGACAGTATCCTATTAGTTTGATGTATGGTTTCTTTTTTTTTAAAATAAATTATTGGTCACTTTTTTCTCTCCTGTGCTGGTTTCATTTCTCCATGTTTTCTTATTTGTCAACAGATATTCTTTTAGATATTTCAAATATTTCTGTGTTATTCATATTTTTTTAAACACTATTACTTCCTTGCTTAGGATCTATCTTAGAGTTTCCAGAAATTTAGTTTTGAATAGACAAAGAAATGCCTATAAAACAAACTTAAATCCAGTAGGCAGTGTTTTTTTGGACAATTCTCATAACATAATAGTAATAAAAATAATTTGCTTTTGAAAAACAATTTGAGTTATGTAGAGAATTTCTTTTTTTAAGTTTACATATGTCCCTACATTCATAGAAGTGGTCTACTTAATCACAATTATTTAGATCAGCACAGCCCAACAGAAGTATAATGTAAGCCATAAATCAAATCTATGTATGTCATTTAGAATTTTTCAATAATCACATGAAAATAGGTAAGAAGAAACAGGTGTAATTAAATTTAATTATATAGTTTACTGAACTCAATATATTCAGAATATTATAATTTCAAAGTATAATCAATTTAAAAGTAATTGGGATGTATTATTTTGAAATTCCATGTCTTTAAAATCTAATATAAATTTTATAGTTACAGAACCTCTCAGTCAGGATTAGCCACATTCTAAGTGATTGAGAGCCACATAAGGTTGATGGCTACTGTTTGGGGGCAGCAGAGCTCTCTATCATCTGACATGATAAGGTTCCCTCTATCCCTGATTGCCTGTATGATTATATAACTTCAAAATCACAGAACTTAACAGGATTCCCAAGTAGTTAGGTTATTATTTTTTCCTTTGTAAGGAGAGACACATATCCTGTCCTGCCACCCCCTGGCCCTCCAAAAAGGGCTTCATATTTGAACTGTTTTATACTGCTAGATAGATGTGGTGCCTATTAAGAACACCAAAAAGAAAACAAAATAAAACAAAACAAAAAAATCCCTCCAAAACCAAAAACAAATAAAAAATTTCAAAAAAACCCCAAAATAACCCCCCCAAAAAAACACATTTTCCTTCCCTCTCTCCCTCTTCTCTCTTTCCCCTCCTCTCCCCTCTTTCCCTTCCTTGCTCCCTCCATTTCTTTCTTATCCCTACAGTATCTTTTACTTTATGAATTTGAATACACATTTCCCTAAAGAAGAAACACAAATGGCCAGTGGGTATATGAAAATGCTTAACATCACTAATGGTAAGAGAAATATGAATCACAATGAAATACCATTTTACATCCACTAGGATGGTTATTTTTTGTGTGTGTGTGTGTATGTAATATTTATGTATCAAATATATATAATCTTTCTAAAAACCAGAAAACAAACTACACCAGAAAGCTTCTGGAACTCATAAATGAATTCAGCAAAGTAGCAGGATATAAAATTAATACTCATAAATCAGTTGCATTCCTACACACTAATGATGAATCAGCTGAAAGAGAAATAAGGAAAACTGTCCCATTTACAATAGCCTCAAAAAAATAAAATATTTGCGAATTAATCTAGCAGAAGAGATGAAAGACCTCTACAATGAAAACTACAGAACACTAAAGAAAGAAATCAAAGAAGACTTTAGAAGACAAAAATATCTCCCATGGTCTTGGATAGATAGAATTAATATTGTCAAAATGGCCATACTACCAAAAGTGTGATACAGATTTAATGCAATTCCTATTAAAACTTCAATGACATTCTTCATAGAAATAGAAAAAGCAGTCATGAAATTCATTTGGAAAAAATAAGAGACCCAGAATAGCCAAAGCAATCCTCAGTGAGAAAAGTGAAGCAGGAGGCATCACAATACCGGACCTTAAATTATACTTCAGAGTGATAGTAATAAAAATGGCATGGTATTGGCACCAAAACAGGCATGAAGATCAATGGTACAGAATAGAAGACAGAGAGACAAACCCACATAAATACATACTAGAAAAAGATGCCATAAACATACATTGGAGAAAAGATAGCCTTTTTCAACAAGTGGTGCTGGGAAATCTGGAAATCCATATGTAGCAAAATGAACCCCTTTTACCTTACACAAAACTCAAGTCAAAGTGGACCAAGGGCCTAGGCATTAGGCCAGAGACCCTGTGCTGACTAGAAGAAAAAGTAGGCCCAACTTTCCATCATGTCAGCTTAGGAACAAAATTCCTCAATGAGACTACTGAATCAAGAATTGGGATGATATCAAACTAAAAAGCTTCTTCACAGCAAAGGAAACACTTAAGAATGTGAAGAGAGAGGCTATAGAATAGAAAAGACAATCCCCAAACTGATTGCTAATTTCCAGATTGTAGCCTCAACTACAACCTCAAATCACAAAGGTCTAATTAAGTTATTTTTCCTATCATTTCTACTCTCCATTATCTTAGCATTGATAATTATAACCTATTCTATGGGTAATTTCAACTACAATGGAAATACTGACAAATAATGACCAACCTTTCATAACCATAACTCCCATAACTATGTAAAGTTGCTACCCCTATTGAATATTCACGAATTAACCCCAACTCATCACCATCAAACATTACTCAATCCTCTAAATTCTTAAACTCAATTACAATCTCTATCTCATTATACAAGACCATCAATAAAACAACCAACAACTCCACTTCCACTAAAAACCCTAACAATAACACATTTCAAATTATAACATTAGAACCCCAAGTCTCAGGGTACTCCTCTGTTGCTATAGCAGCTATACCCAAACACTACTCTCATTCTCCCTAAATAAATTAAAAACACTATTAAGCCTAAAAAAGGCCCACCAAAATATAATACAATCTCAATCCCAAACCTAATACCTCCACTAATAGTTAGCTGCAATCCACCATAAGTAAGTGAAGGTTTTGAAGAAAACCCCACAAACCTAAAACAAATAGCTTACTCCATAAATATGTAATATATGTTATTATTTTAACATGGAATTCAACCATGACCAATGACATGAAAAATCATCATTGTAAAAATTCAACTATAAAAACCATGGCAAACATCCATAAAACTCAACCCTTAATTAAAATTGTCAACCACTCATTTATCAACCTCCCAACACCATCCAACATCTTAGTGTGATGAAACTTCAGTTCCTTTCTGGGTATTTGTATAATTATCCAAATTCTCACTGGTCTTTTTCTAGTTATACATTATGCATCTGACACAATAACAGCTTTTTCTTCTGCAACTCATATCTGTTAAGATGTAAACTATGTGTGACTAATTCGATACATACATGCAAACAGCAATTCTATATTCTTTTTTTTTCTAGAGAGAGAGAAGAGAGAGAGAGAATTTTTTAATATTTATTTTTCAGTTTTTTTTTTGGTGGACACAACATCTTTATTTTATTTTATGTGGTGCTGAGGATCGAACCCAGAACCGCGCATGCCAGGCGAGCAATTCTATATTCTTAATTTGCCTATTCATCATGTAGTCCGAGGCCTTTACTATGGATCATACATTTACTTCAAAACATGAAATATTGGAGTCATTCTCTTATTCACAGTCATTGCCACTGCAAGTATAGACTATGTACTAGCCTGAGGACAAATATCTTTCTGGGGTGCTACTGCCATTACAAACCTCCTATCTGTCATCCCCTATATTGAAACCAGGTTGGTAGAGTGGATATGAGGTGGATTCTCAGTCAACAAAACTACTTTAATATTCTTCTTTGCATTCCATTTTGTCCTATCATTCATTATCACAGTACTAGTTATAGTTTACTTACTTTTTCTTCACGAAATAGGATCCGATAACCCATCTGGACTCATCTTCAACAAAAATCTTTTCACCTCTATAATTAAAGATATTCTAGGCTTTTTAATTCTAGTACTAGTTTTCATGATACTAGTCTTAGTCTCTCCAGATCTTCTAGGAGACTCTGATAACTATACTCCTGATACCTCCCTAAACATTCCTCCCCACATTAACCAAAATGATACTTCCTATTTGCCTATGTCATCCTCCAATCTATTCCTCACAAACTAGGTGGAAGAAAATTGTTGCCACCTGCACCTCAGATAAAATATCAATCTCCAGGATGTATAAAGAATTTAGAAAACATAATACCATATAACCCAGTCCATAAATAGGCAAAGGAACTGAACTGACACTTCACAAAAGAAGAAATACAATCGGTTAACAAATACATGAAAAAATGTTCAACATGTCTACCAATTAGAGAAATGCAAATTAGACTACATTGAGATTTTATCTCACTCCAGTCAGAATGGAAATTATCAAGAATACAAGTAACAATAAATGTTGGCAAGGATGCGGGGAGAAAGTTACTCTCATACACTGTTGGTGGGACTGCAAATTGGTGCTACCACTAAGGAAAGCAGTATGGAGATTCCTTAGAAAACCATTTGACCCAATTATCTCACTCCTCAGTCTATACCCAAAGGGCTTAAAAATAGCATACTAGGGCTGGGGTTGTGGCTCAGTGGTAGAGCACTCGCCTAGCATGTCCAAGTCCCTGGGTTCGATCCTCAGCTCCATGTAAAAATAAAATAAAGATATTAAAAAAATAGCATACTACAGTGACACAGTTACATCAATGTTTATAGCAGTTCAGTTCTCAATAGCTAAGCTATGAAATCAATGCAGGTGCCCTTCAACAGATGAATGAATAAAGAAAATGTGGTACATATACATAATGAAATATTAGCCATAAAGAATTAAATTATGGCATTTGCCAGTAAATGGATGGAACTGGAGAATATCATGCTAACTGAAATACATCAATCCCCCCAAATCAAAGACTAAATGTTCTCTCTGATAGATGGATGCTAACCCACAACAAGGGAGATTAGGGAGGGGAAGATTGGAAGTACATTGGATTAGATAAAGGGGAATGAAGGGAACCAGAAAGAAAGTAAAAGGAATTGGACATAACTTTCCTATGTTCATATATGAATTCATGACCCGTGAAACTCCATGTCATGTATGACCACAAGAATGGGATTCTATTAGAATAAGTTATACTTCATGTATATACAATATGTCAAATACACTCTACTGTCATGTATATCTAAAAAGAACAAATTAAAAATATAAAAACCAGAAAACAAAAATGGGAAATTATACTCTATGTATGTCAAAATATAGTTTACTGTTATGTATAACTAAAAAAGAACAAATAAAAAAATAAAAAGAAAACGTGAAGTGGAACCACCATTTGACCCAGTTATCCCCACCCCACTTCCAGGAGGATGTGGATAAATTACAACCCTCATGCATTGCTGATTGGGAGTATAAGCTAGTGTAGGTGCCATGGAAAACAGTATGGCAGTTCCTCAAAAATTAAAAACAGACTTATCATGTGACCCAGGAATTCCACTTCTTAGTTTACATCTGAAGTCATTGAAAGCAGGTTCTCAAGTTCAGGTGTATACAATGTGTTCATAGCACCATTGTTCACAGTAGCCAAAAGGGGAAGCAATCTAAGTGCTGATGGTTGAATGGATTAAAAAATGTGTTCCACACATATAGTGGGGATACTGTGTAGAGTTTTAGTTGTATAAGAGTGTGAGTGCATGGTTAAAATGTTTATGTTATTATGTAAATTTTATTATAATTAAAAATAAGTAATTTTTGAAAGTACAAGATTGTCTCAGAAGCAATCTACATTACAATCTTTTCTCTCTCCAACTCATCATCCAGTTGGTCAGTCAATATTTTATGTGAGGAAGAGATTGCTCCTAGTCCATGTTTTTCTCCAAAAAATCATTTTATATAACATCTATATAGAAGGGCCTTTTGAAAATCTAAATAGAAAACTTTACAATCTTTTAACATCTTTACAAAAGTTATTCTTTAATTGACACCAGTACCTTATGAGGCTTCAAAAGAAAGAAATTCTGTAGGTTTAAAAATTAAATATGTCAACATGTGAACAACTGACTTTTTTGTTCTTAATATTTTTAAGGCACAATTTTGATAGCTTGAAGTAATTGCTTATTTTTTTTTAAATTTTAAATTTGGCTTTGTGTTCTAGTTTTATTTCCTTTGGAAATCTCACATTTCCTTTTTTTTTTTTTTTTTTAAATTGATTTTAGGTCCTGAATTTGCCTGAAAATTTCCCTTGTCTCACATAGACTTTGATTTCATTCTTAAATTCCTAATCTACTTGGCCAATTATATACTCAAGCAATTTTGAGTTTTGGGTCTCTCTAAATGCTCAGATTGTTGTTGCACAGTTCAGAGAAGTTTCATAAAGTATAATCTATAACTTGAGTAAGCACAAGTTAGTTTTTGTATCCTTCATGTGCCTTGAAAATGTTCTCACTGAAGGTGTCATTCTGTCCTCCTGGATGAAATCTGGGCAGGTATTTTCTGGCGATTTCCAGATAGTAGAAAGTCCTAGAGTCATATTAAGATACAGATAGTTTTAACTCGGAAACCAGAATGTCCAATGTCCAGTAATGATCAACACTCTTAATTTGACTTAACATGAAATATTTCTCCCTGAAGGATCTAAGGCCCCTAAAGGTTGGGAGCAAGAAGCTTCTGTTTCTCCCACATACCCTTTTCAATCTTCCAGCTGTAAGAGTGGGAACAGGGATGGGAGGAAGATCTGGATGCTATCACTTAGACAGTCTGTGGCACAGCATAATGGGTCTGGAAGACATCTAAAGCTGCCCTTCTCTTGTGGGTACTGTGGCCTCCACTAGCTCTAGGAACACCCTTCCAGCCCCTGGTTCTCACATAGCCCCTCCCTCCAAGGCCTCTGTGGGTGTCTCCTTGCTCCTCCCTCCAGGGTAGGATTTTCTTGGATTGGACTTCATATAGCTTCGGACAGTTTCTCCAGATGGTCTCCAGGAAATCCTCCCACATTCTTGGGCCCACTGTGGGAAGTAAGAACTATTTCTTTCTGGATTAAGCAATAAATTTTCACTTTGCAGTTGCTAAAGTGGCTGAACAGCTTCACACTCCTGCTCTCCAGATTTTTCTTCATGAGCATCAATGTGTTTCCCAACAAAACAACAAAGTATCTGTACTTGTTACAGATAGCAAGTACTGACAACATTGTGACTCGTTTGTCTTATAGTTCATTGTAATTAACTAAAAAAGATGTGGGAAAAACTTCAAGATAGTTTATAGTTTTTAGAATGAGACTTTACCCTAATTATAAACACTGGGAGTCACACTGTGCTTAGTATGAGTTGGTGAGTTATAAGTAAACTATAGAACAGGTGTGATCTCTGCAAAACTGATGATTTGAAGTTGACATCCTGCTTTGTTTTAGGTTATTAAGATGTGGATTTGCTCATTCCTTAGGATGGCCAGGAGAGATTGGGTAAAAACATTATTATCTTCTATGCGTGTAATAAAAAATGTTGAGAAACTCTGTAATATACTTTATATTAATAAAAGAGACATCAACATGAGGGTTGATAATAAATTTTTAAAAATTGAACTTGGTGAAATTTCATTATGGACTCTGGATATGCAAATTGCTATTAGTAATTGCTATGATAAGTGTTATCTGGTGTCAA
The DNA here is from genome assembly GCF_047511675.1 of Marmota flaviventris. Classification (NCBI taxonomy): domain Eukaryota; kingdom Metazoa; phylum Chordata; class Mammalia; order Rodentia; family Sciuridae; genus Marmota; species Marmota flaviventris. Next base: position 50,741,624 of record NC_092499.1, on the reverse strand, counting down.
CTCTATATAAATGTCAGCAATTAACAGCACATATTATATGTTTTTGTCATCTCCAAAGATGACTGGTTCCTACTTGTTTTGAAAATATGTCACTCTTTGAAGAATATTCAGGAGGGACCTATAATTTGTCAACATCAATCATTCTTAGACTTGGGTACACAGGATTTCATGTGACAGGTTTTGTAGCACTTGCCAAAGCATAAAGTTTCTTATTTGGCATCACATAAATTTGTCACATAGCTGATTACTAATGATTATGTATCTTTGCTAATTCTTTGGGTTTACCAAGCATTTTCATTCATGTTATCTCATCTGATCATATTTCTGTGTTAAATACTGGGCTAAGTTTCTGCAGCACTGTCCAGTTAAATTAAAATTTATTCATATTTTATGGAGATCTCTCTTCATTTTGTTCATGATGGTATATGTAAAAGATATCTCTTCCCTTGACATTTTATTTGTGCAGAGAGATGGAAAAGGTAATGATTAAGTGTAATGAAAGTGTATCTTCCAGTAGATAAAGCATAGGAACAATTTTTTATTTTTTAATGTACTGTGCTATTAAAAATAGACTAGATTTCTTTTGCCATGGAGACCATTGAATTGCCCTGTTGGAACCCAAACTTGATTTTGCTAAAAATATTCAATCAAGGCTGTGAAGTTAAAAATATGTTTTCCTACCTCATGTTTGCCTCCTAAGGAGATTGGAGGCATGTCTAATTGACAGCCCCCAAAATTTTAAAGAGAGAACAAAGTTTCAGAGTTAGTGATTTGGTTCTCATTAAGAATATTCAAAAGTCATGAAAGACACACAGTCCACTAAGCTTGGTTTGTTTGTTTTCCCTTCTGACTCAAAATTACTGCCTGACAGAGACTCGATTGAATGGATTGACAGGGAAGCAAACCTCTGTCAGGTAGAATGTTTTGCAAGTGAAAGTAAACATGCTTTCCATTTTCATGTTCTTAAAACTGGCAGAGTTTTGATACACAAAATATTTTCCAATGACGTTTATTGGTTGAGTGAAATAAATTTAGTGGATTCTAAGTATGTTGCCTTTAAATTACACACAAATTATGAAGTACCCTGGTCATTAGTTCCATGACATCAAATATTTTTCAATTTGTGCTATTTAACTTGAAGAAATGTGTTTATGCTTCTTTAATGTAACTAAAGAAGTAAAATTTATGTATATGCCTTGTACAGATTAAGATCAATTCAGTAAATGGCATTTAGTAAACGATTCCTTCTAATTAAAAGTTCTCCTTCAGAATGCAATAAAAATGACCTGCTCCCATCAATTTTAACACTTATTCAATGTATAAAGTTACATAGGCTAAATATCTCAGCTTGGAAAGTAAACTGGTAGCTTCTCTGTTACACTCCAGTGGCCCAAAGAGATAGTGTGAAAAAGATATCATAAACTGGGTTCTTTTTAATTGGTAACTCCTTTTTCACACTGTCAATAAAATGCAGCTAGAAAATTTAGGACTTCTTAGCATGCATATATAAGTCAGAAGAAGAAAAAATGGGGAGATTGAATAAAAACTAAGCTTTCTCAAAAAAGCTTAACAATAATTACCATCTTCCTCCTGTATATATTAGATTCCCGTTGGCACACAAGGAAGGCCTACTTTTCCAGTATGGTTTCAGCCTTTGAGAGTACTTTTCAGAATGGATGCATGTCCCATGAACATCTCCAACTCTTTGGAAACAGAAGTGGTAAAATTGACTCTGTTTGCAGCAGGGGTTAAGTTTTCCCAGGAAACTGACCTGAGGTGGACATTTTTACATGCAAGGATTTACTGGGCATTAATGTAGGGCTCAACACCTTTGGGAACATGAAGGAGGCAGGATTGGGTGGAGGAAGAAGTTGAACTTCAATGCAATTCAAAACAGAGATCTCAACTGATTCCACAGAAAGCTCTGGAATAGGAATGGCCCTTTAGAATTGGCCCAAATTTAGGCATGAAAATGGGTCTTTATACCTGTGGAAAGGATGAGGTGGTTCTCTTTATTTGAAGACAAGTCTAAGAAGAGACTTAGCTGAAAGCCAGGTACCAACAACACTCAACACTCCTATGCTTTAATCCTGCAGTGGGGAGATAAGCATTGTACTGCAGCATCCACTACAGTAGGCAACAGTTTTTTAAAAAACATACCATCATTTGCAATTATGTTAAAGTTTAAATTTAAACTTCAGATTTCTAGAGATATAAACCTTTTCCAGTGGATATATTATACTCTTTGATCATCTACCCTGTGTTAAGCATTATGCAATACGGGTATGCAATGCTAAAATCACCCCAGGGTGTTGACAGTATATTGGAGAAAATTGAGTTTTCCGTGGTAGAATATCATATACTTTGGTAGACTAGGAGTAAAGGACAGACTTATTTCCTTTTTTGAGAAGCTGGTTTTCTGGCTTCTAATACCTCATCACATCTTTTAGATAGTTTGCCCATTTTTCTGGTTTTTAAGTTGTCTTGCACATGTTCATAGAAATGCAGTATGTCTTTTGTGAACCCTCTGAACTAGCAAATAGTAGTAATAACTAGTTATTTTTGGAGTTTACAAAGAATAACACACCCTTGTCTTTATTTGTAAATGAGAAAACATGGGCCCAAGGATATGCTGAAGTTCCACCCCAAGAAAATGACAGAACCAGCATTCATATTCCATTTTCTTTCCTTCCATGACTCCAGTCACTTAGCAAAACCATAAAAGAGGCTATCTGCTGAGCCCTTCTTCCAACTAGGTGAATACTCTTTGTATAAGACAGATGAGTAGAGTTTATAACACTTGAAATATTTAGCCTCATTATGAGAAAGGGTATTGTAAAGGTTTTTCTTCTCTCCCTTAAATCTAAGAATATTTCCTTTGGGATTTATTATTTAGATGCATAAAATTTGTCCATGCCTATTCCACTCTTTGCAGAGTTTCTTATTTCCCTTTTCACAAAGTCCTATTTCTCAATATTTTTACTCTTACCATATCCTGTTTTCTCCTAAAGCATAAAGATCAAACTAGACCCTAGAACCTTGACCCTCCCATAACCTCAAAAAGGAAAATTATTGTCAAATAATGAAAAGGTCATGGTCTTAAAACTTTCTGATTTTGAAGTAGTTGAAAATTTCCATGCATTTAAAAGAAATAGTATAGAGAAATTCTGTGTACCCATCACCCAGTCTTTTCCAATAGCAATGTCTTGCACACCTATGGCTCAATATCACAACCAAATTACTTTTTATAACTTGAATATGATATTATTATTAAAGAATCTATTATGTAGTATTGGTCAATTTACTCAGTAGAGGCAACATAGTAACTATAGGCTTTGGAGTCAAACTTAAGTTTGAATCTGAGATCAACTTGCAAGTTGGAAAAGTCACTTCACTTCAGATTTCTGCTTTGTACACATCAAAAAAAAAATGAAGTACTGAATGTACCTTGTAATATACAAAGACCTGTGCAAATTATTGCTTTTATTGTTGCAGTTTATTGTGCACTATTTAACAGGTTGTTTGGGGGCCTCATGGATATAATTTTTTTGTTCATTGTTTTAACATAGAAAAATAAAATTCTTTCTTTTTTTAAATAAAATTCTTTACATGGTTTCTTTCAAAGCCATATTGGTTACTACCTAGTAGTGTGTGTGTGTGTGTGTGTGTGTGTGTGTGTGTGTGTGTGTTTAAATCAATTATAAGAAAAGTATTTGGAGAAAGAAACAATTACTTTGTCACTTGGATCTTAATTAGTCATAATGAAGATCTTTATCTTACAACTTCCTGAGCTGCTCATTTCTCTTTCTTTTAAATGAATAAGTCAATTTACCTTCAAAATAATCAGGCGTTCCTCCTCACTTACGCAGTAGTAGTTTTAGGTGAGATAGTTTTTCCACTTAGATATTTATTACCTTAAATTGTGATCTTTCTGTGAAGACCAAATGATAAATCTCTCTCATTTCTCTATCCATATGTTTATATGGTTTCTACCTAATTGGTTTGATTTTACTGTACAGACACTGAATTTCATAACAGAGCATGATTTTTTTCCCCTTTGAATTGCCTGTTAGTTAGGTCAGGAACACATGTGTTTCCCTGATTTAGAATTTTGTGAGGAAATGCAACTTCTTGGCATGCATTTTTTTAGTACTAACCTTACTCCTGGCACCAATTTACTTTCCTACCCACACTTTTCCTTTATCTAATTTCTGTCTTGCTTGCTTGATCCTGTATTTTAAAAGCCTCCTTAAACCCTTTATGGAGCATGGTAGGGTCTACATAAATAAATAATATCACAGTACTAATTCAGCCCATGAAAATGTGCAGACTATTTGCTGTAACTGTGGCTATATATCAGAGGTACTGCTTGTGCATCAGGAATTTAGTAATTGCTCAAACATGCTGTCCTCAGAGAGTTTACAATTCATGTTCCAAGAATTAAATTGACTTCCTCAAAATTCTCTCAAAGGAAAAATATATTTTAAACTGCAGTTGTAAATAACATAGTTTCCAAATATGTTGGTAATATTCTGAAAAGTAAATACTTGTTAAAGTGCTAGAATGTGATTCTGCAATGCAAGGGGCTCAGCCCTGTGGTAGCCAATATCAAAACTTAAAAGTATAAAGCAAGCACTGATTTTATATATTTATACAATCAAGTTTGCCACTCACTGTTGTCATAGCAACCAAGCTGCCTATATGAAGTAAGCAACTAAATTTCATCTCTCCTTGGTGTAAAAATAGCAGCTCCTAATGGCTCTTCCCTATGTTGAAGCACAGCATTTAAAAAGAAAAATACATCCTTGCACATCTTTCTGTCAGTCCCACGTCAATGTCAATGGTCAGCAAGAGTGGTAAACCTTTTGTTTGCTTACAGCTAAGGTCCCAGTGTACAGGACTTGTGATGTTAAAATCAGGATAGTCTTGGGAAAACAGGATTGACCACCCCAGCAGCCCTTCTCAGGAATTACAATCACGTGTGTGTTTGTGTGTGTATGTGTGTGGTGGGGAGGGGGGCTGGGGATGGAGCCCAGCTCCTCTTTGGATGCTAGCAAGCACTCTGCCACTGAGCTAAATCCCTGCAGTCACATTTTATGTTGCCCACAGGCACAACTCATCTTGGGAATGGGGTAAGTTTAAGCAGGAAAAAGACATAAAGAAATGCTGTTTGGGAATATCTTGCAGCTCATTGGAAGGAGAATCTGGAGGCAGAGGCTACTGCAAAAGTCCAAGTATGAGGGGACATGGAACTGGAGCTGGGATGGGCCTATGCTTAAGTAAATATGCCAGGTCGCACACTTGTGTGTGATGATAAAACAAGGCTACCCTTCCTTTCTCTTTCTTTAGGATGTGATAAAGCTCCATTAGCTTGATTAGATGTCCCCAAATATTGTGTCTCCTGTAAGCCCACCAATCAGCCTGTCAGCTGTCATATGACATCTTGTGCTGCCTGGTGCTCCCCTGTTTACACCTAATACCTACAAAGCTGCTTTTGTCACTGTCAATCATGGGATACCAGGGTCTATGTCAAGGGTCTACCTTTTTGTTCTCCCTGATTATTGGAGTGGTGAGCACGCCTGCACAGTGACTTTTTCTCCAACTCTGAAACACACTTGGTCATGTTAACCTTTGTGTAGCTCTGCTTATGTCAGAGACACAAAATCTCTAACCTCCTTCTCTTAAGGGGCTCAGAACCTACTCAAATGATGAGGTGAAGGGCAAATGCCATGCTGTCTCTTCTAGCCACCTTGACTTTTTTCCAGGCTCTCTCCAACAAAACTCTTCTTACCCCTCCCGTCTACAAGGCCAGACATCTCAAGCACACCTACTAAGGACAAATAGGTTGGAGTGAGTGGAGAGAAAAGGGAGGACTGAGATGTTTGCAACTTCTGAGAAAGAGCTCAGCCTGCCAGAAATACTTGCACACCAGCATCACTAGTGTAAAGTAGCACTCTCAGCTGGCCACAGCTTAGATATTGTATGGTGGTCTTGGAACAAATTGTTGCATCTTACTTTTATGAAATGCACACCATTCCCTAGTCCTTCACCACTAAATACAAGCTCTGGTACAGGTCAAGAATCTGAGGAGAGAAAGAAAGAAAGGCTTTTTTTCTTTTTTCCCAGAAATAAAGAGATTAGAGACAGAGAGGTCACCTTGGGCAGATTAACTATGCTCTTCTGGCCTCATTTGGATCTTTTCTTTTTTCTTTCTTTTTCTTTTTTCAACATGCCTTCCTCTTGGAATTTGCCTATTATGTCTCTGGTATACTTACACAGCTGAACAGCTCCTCTGTCTTATGTCTAACAGACCTGGGCAAGAGGTAGCAGGCTGCACATGGTCTTCAGATCTGATTAAGACCATGGGATCCAATGCCTCATTGTGCATCTACTCTCTGTGCCTTGATTTCCTCTTTTTTTTTTTTCAGAGTAGAAATTAGAAGTTTATTAAAGGATAGCAGAAAAGACTTCTCCTGGAGGAAGAAGGGGACCCAAGAGGTGGAATCCCTTGATTTCCTCTTGAAAGCTAGAATTGAAAGTTACAACTACTTAATAGGGCCAGGTGAGAATCAAATAAATTTCTATGTGCTGAGGAATTAAACCATACCTGGACATGGTAAGCAATACTGAGTTCAGGGAGGCTGAAGGGAGGCTGCATTTCCCATGTGGCAGAGGCAGGGTCACCTCATAGGGCACTATATAGATCTTGAGAAACACTTGAACTCATGAACAAACATCTTCTTTGAGTATAGTCACTGGGCCTTAACAGGGATGTCACAGGTAAGAGTGTGCCGGAGTGATTCTTGTTATTTTGTTTCCTATCACCATTAGATCAGAAACATAAAACAAGAAAAAGTGAAGAACTCCTCCATTTTTAATTTATTAGTACTGTTGGATATGAGGTGTCCCCCAAAAGTTCCTGTGTGAATGCAGGAATATCCAGAAGTGAAATGATTAGATGATGAGAGCTGTACTAATCAGTCCATCCTCGTTTGAATGGACTGGGTGGTAATTGTCGACAATTGCAGGTGATAACTGTAATTGGACGGAGGAGGTGGGTCACTGGGGTGTGCCCTGGATAGGTTTATCATCCCTGTAGCCCCCTCTCCTTTCTCTCTTTCTGCTTCCTGGCAACCATGAATGGAGCAGTGTTCTTCCCCCATGCCTTCCCCCATGATGTTTTGCCTCCCTTTGGGCCCAGAGCAATGGATTCAGCCCACCGTGGACTAAACCTCTGAAAACCATGACCCCAAACAAATTTCTCCTCCTCTAAGTGGTTTTTGTCAGATATTTTGGTCACAGCAACACGAAGTTTATTAATACGAGTATCATGCTCTAATATTGAAAGCTTTGTAGAAAGATGTTTAGATTCTATAAATCAAAGACAAATATTTTCAGTCTTCCAAATTGAAATTTTGGTAGAAAAGTCAAACTCCCCAGTCGTCACCTAACCATTGGTACAGATGAAATTCACATCAGTAGCTGTGTCTCACATGCTGCTGTGATGTGCCCTTTCTCCCCCACACAGGTATGATTTCTCGGAATCTGTGCAGAGCACCTCTCATGGATTTATGAATAAATCCTCTCATGTTTTGCCACTCATTAATACTTGCTGCTCTGAAGGCATGTGGAGCAATGTTCCTGCCCCACTGTCCTTCCTACGGAAAGTGAATGCTAAAAATGGGAGGAGTGTCACTTTTAGCATTCTCCAAACCTAAAATACTTGAGGTTTGAACACAGCCATAGATTCCATTCAGCCTTCCTAGGCGGGAGTCAAGCCACAGTGTAAGCAGAATTGGAAGAAGCACATTTATCCAGAGAGGTGAGGATGCTTTCTGGGGTAGGGCAGGGAGGGAGCCCTCCATGTTCACTGGAGGTTGTCATAAAAATTGCAGGTCTTTGAATTAGGTACTATAATCTGCCAGCCATATTCTGCTTTCCTCTTCTTCTCTTTGCAATATGAATGCCAAGCTCATCCAAACCAGGGAAGGAGAAAAAACTGTGAAGATCTCAGAATGTGCACCTAGGCTTTTCCTATTTATGTTTAATTTAAAGCCATTATGTATCCTCAGTGTTGGAATCATACTAGCTCATAAGACATTTATTGATGATATGGACATACTTTTTCTTTTTCTTGCATTTAATTTTTCTTAATTTCTTTTCATTCTCCCAATTTCGAGACTTCGTGGTGTTTACAGTTCACAGAAAGAGTACTTGTAAGCTGTTTTCTCCTTAGGCAAGCTAAATGTGTTAAATGATGTTATTTTTCACACAAACATCAATTCCCTTTTCCAAATTACTTTTGATGTTCTTGTTGGAGCTCTAGGCAGTTTGTGTATATTGAGGTATATACCTCAATTTACAAAATAGAGGTATTGCTAAAGAAGATTCGCTCAAAATTTTCAAATTGAATCTTACTGTTCCATTGACTAAAATCAGAATTGTGCTTCCCTGGAGGCAGAGGGAAATCCTATAATTGTCTTAATTAAAACTTTTGTTAGAGAATGGGTAAACATCGAGATTAGCTTCATGTTGTTGTACTGCAACATCTCCTGGGATTATTAGTCTCAGTGGTGGTTTATTTTGGGGTTTCACAATAAAATTAGGCTGACTCTAAGAATTCCTCAAGGCTCTTTGTTGTAATAGAAAGGTTCAGATTACCTTTCTAAACTCTTTTTAGTACATGGACTGATTCAGAGGCCAATTGCAGTGGCATGGTTGGTGCAGGTGTGGTATCATGGACCTTTTTTAAAATGTCAGTTTAGCATGAAGACTATGAATTTTGGACTTTTGAGAGCAGCTGAATCTTAAATCTTCGGTTTCATTGCTTCCATAAGACTACTAATGCTTTCCAGATCATATGATAGAAGAAGATACCACTGAGAGATGAATAATGTTTCTTCACTAGCCAAGAGAATATAGACATGATTTTCCCTAACTTTATTAATGTGGTTTTAGTAAATTTTATGTCTAGTTTAACTAATAATGTTTATCTCTGTTTTGTATATGTGAAAAGGAAGGAAATAACTATAACTTACATTAGAAAAATACATAAGAGTTGAGCATAACTGACAGGAATGAGAGGATATTTTAAATGTAGGGAACAGTTGTTGCTGGATATGTTGGATGAAAATAAGGAAAAAAGTCGCTATTACTTTTGTATAAATAACTATTTAGTCACATTTCTTTTTGTCTTGTGCAACTGCTACTGTTCATTCATATTGTTATTGGCCATATTTTTCAGTTTTTCTGCGTGTTTCACGTTCCTTAACCAATACGCTCTTTTAGGACTTGTTTGAGTTAAATTGGGAATTTCATATCTTTATTGTATGTGAAAGGGAGATTTAGGGAACTTAACTACATATTCCTGAGTGTAGTGAGTGAAATTTGTACAAAACTTCTTCTAAGAATAAAATAGATATCACTGAAGGAAAATGAAAGGTAAGGTGAGAAGGTGAAGGGATGTCCTAGACTGGACAGCCAGAATTTGAGAGGGAATGAAAAAAAAAAAAAAACAAAAACAAAAAACAAAGAGTGACACTAGCAGTTTGATTTCATCCCAGTGACAGTGGTTGGACTCAGAATGGACACAGAGAAAGCTCAGCTTGATTTCCCTCACTCAATTGCTATGGGACTTAAAGTTCAACCAAGACAGGTTGATCCTCTGGGTTCACCCCCAGGCCACCCAAATTAAAGTGCAGGCATTATTACACGGTTAGCCCTTACCAAGAGGGCATCCATCATGGAACATATTATATCATGAAGTCATATACTAGAGTTATCTGTGGATGGGCAGCTAAGATCTGGGCACTGAAGGAAATGCAGGTGTGAATATAGCGAGCTCATCCAGCCTATGTCTACAAATACCATCTGTGTGCTGACGCCTCCTGTTTTATATCTGAACCTGAACTCTTGACTGCCTCCTAGACATCTTGTAGATGTTCACTGACATGGCAAAAATCAGCATGGATGTGAGTCTGAGTTTACTGAGAAGCAATTACCAAGTTGAGAAGATAGGTTCACTCTCATTTATTAGGGAAAATGCCTGTGAGGAAGACTGAGGAGAGAGCTGGAGAAGAGTGAGGAACATGGAGAAGGCTGGGGGATCTGTCTCCTGGGGATGCAGGCTTTTCCATACTGGGGAGAGAGAGAGGGAAGGAAGGAAACTTGGGTAGGAAGTCTGAGACTCTGGTGCAGTTCTAAGAAATTGTTAGCAAGGTTAATGTGGATTCTTCCAGCCAAACTCACCATCTAGTCTCCGGACATTTGTACTTCCTCTTCCCCCTGCTTGGAAAGTTCTTATCTCAGATTTCCTCAGGGCTCACTCCTTCATCCTCTTCAGATCTTTGCTCAAGGATTACCTGATCAGTGTGTCCTTCTCTGGCCAACTTATTTTGTTCCAATTACTCCATACTCAGTGCCATATCATGTATTCTGTATTTGTCATTGTTCATTGTCTATTTCTTCCAAGTAGAAAGTAAGCCCTCTGAGCGCAAAGCCTTTACTGTTTAATTATAGCTGTTTCCCTAGGGCTTGGCATGAAATAGGTTTTCAGTAAACGCTTGTGAGTGAGCAAATAAATACAATTTAAAATGTATGAAATTTGTATTGCTGAACATGCATTCTGTTTTATAGCATTTTATTTTATAATCTACTTTTGCATAAAATCTCATGAACCTTTACCCATACCTTAAACATTTTTCTTCTGCATAATATTCCATTTATGGTTACAATTTGTTCCATTTTATGGATGTGCCATAGTTTATTTATTCAACTCCTACTAGTTCCAGTTTTTTGGCTATTATGTGAATAATATTGATAACTATATGTTCAATGAAGAACAATTATATTTTGTTCATCATTTTATCCCAAGTGCCTGACAAATATTTGTCAGTTGAGTTCATGAATAAACGAATACGTGAAAAATATTCGGACTCATTTTTATATCCTGAGCTTAACACTCAGAGGTTGAATTGTTAGCTTTACATATTCATTTTCTCAAAACTAATTCATATTGTAAAATTGTGTTGTAGAAAGTGGTCACTTTATGCTTCTACCAGCAGAAGGTGAGTGCCTATCACTTTCTCAACGAATATTCATGGAAATAAAATGTTCCCAATTTGATTAACAATTATTATCACATTTTAATTTGTCTTCTTTCATTACCAGAGAAGTTGAATTTTTTTTAATAATAGATTCATTGGCCATTTGTATTACTTCTCTAATTAATTATTGTTCTTGTACCTTGATACTATTTTAGAGATGGTTAAAATTGCAATTAAAAAACAAAGTGTAGTTATGAGGCCTGGTTTTGCCATTCACTAGCTGTCTTGCTTTTTTATTCCTTAGCTTCCCTGAACCTCAATTTCCTGTGTGTAAGTGGGGAAATAATGGTAATTACTTCCATGGGGTTGCCCTGTGGAAGTGGACAAGGGATTAGCCCTGGAGTTAGCCTTATGCTTAGGGCCTGGTCAAGTTGGGCTGTGGTAAGGAGCACATGAGAAAAGGTCTAGAAAGCACCAGCCCAGTGCCTGGCACAGAGTAAGTACTAATAAATGGGAGCTGTTTCTTATCTCTTTTATCTGCTTTTTCTGGGGGTGGTAACCATATTTCACAAAATATTGGAATCCTGGGGCATAATGGAGTTCCTGGGATAAACAGTAGTAGTGCTTTAGTTACTCCATTAATGTTGGAATGTAAAAGATTGTGTCTTTCTTGATTGAGATCCCTGCTCATGTGGCCTTAGAGGACCTGCTTCAATCTTTCAAGCCCATTTGTTCTTCCAAACTTTGACTTCAGGTTGTCAGGTTGCATACTGCCAATAGGATTTCCATTTTTGTTTTGGAAAATATTACAATTATTCTTTTTTTAAAAAAATTTGTTCTTTTTAGATAAGCATGACAGTACAGTGTGTTTTGTCAAATTATCCATACATGAAACCCAACAGGATTTTCAGACCAGAGTCTTCCTAGGGCCTGAGGTGCTGATACTCTCTATGAGCTTCCTAAATGAAGAGTTATTGCGCCTATTTTTTTTTTGTTGTCCTTGTTCTACAGGTATTTACTTATACATGGTTTCTCTATACCCCAAAATATCTTTACTATATTTTATTTAATTATTGGAGGAATACCCAGGGGAAAGTAGAATTACATTTATTCATAAATATCCAGGAGAAGCCTTCTTTAAAAGGGAAGTGCTTTAAGAAGTGATGTCTGATGGCCTTCTCTTTGCCACTCCACTTGTGCTTTGGAGGGGAGATATATGATAAAATGTGAAGAAAATGAAAAACATAACAACAGACAAACAAACAAACATCCCCCCCCCCATACCCAAAACAGAGATATAAAAATGTGCCTTGGAAAATCTGTCAGAGGACCTAAATTAATATAATTAATGCTCGATTAAAATACCTTCTTCTCCTTATTGCCGTTTTCCATTTAATTTTACAGTGGGCTGGTCTGTTGAGATTTGTAGGTCCCAGTTTAATTTGAGACTTTGATATGGATTCTACTATATATAGATACACACACACACACACACACACACACACACATATATAAAGCCCAGCACAAGGATTTCTTCCACTGTACTAATGGTATTTATTGAGGACGTTTTGAAATGGGGGTCAGGCTTCCTTTTGGGAAATGCTTGCTTGATGGGAGATTTAACATTTTGCATTTGACATTCTTGAATTAACATAACTATGGCTGGAATCATTTTTCTTTTTTATCATTCTTTGCCATGCCTTACTTAGTCACTAAATGCTGTCTGTTCTGAGCAACCCTGATAGATGGGACAACAAGCTTGTAAATAACAGATATATTTGTAGTGGTTGTCAAATAGGAAAGAAATGTATCTTTGCCATTGCAGTGTAACTGGAACAGATGTCTGAATATTTTAAAACCTGGTGGATGTTGTAAATTAGGATTTTGGTCATTAGAATACATTAAAATTTCTACCTAATCATTTTATGATGTGGTAGAAAACAGTGGCATCCACATGATGACCCTCTTGATAAGCCACCACCATCTGGAGAAAAAAATAAACAGCCCTCTCCAAGCAATCATTTAGATGTGTTAAAAATATATGCAAAGTAGAAATATTTTGTCTCCACAAAGAAAATTAAATAAATTCAGCAATCAAGCAACATTGATTCTAACATAGAAAATATAAAGTTATAGTATAATAATATAGAAAGTAGCAGTACAAAAATAAATCCAAGTTGTTTCATTGTTTAGCTGACTTATATGTAATGTGACTGGATTCAAAAGAGATTTACAATGATACAGTCAAATGCTAAGAAAAAAACAGCTTTTTAGAAGTGAGAGAGAGGCAGAGGGGAAAGAGAATGCCTGGAATCACACAGGAAGCATGGGCCTTGTGTTTTTTTTTTTTTTTTTTTGACAAAATTGAGTCACAGACTAAGTGCTAATATTTCTAGCAGCCAATAAGTAGAGGAAAATATGATAGTTCCATGGTTTACAATATTCACAGGATTCAGAACAAACACATTGCCGTGGAAAAGTATGTATTACTGAAATTGAGACCAGAGCATTCCCTCTCCTCCCTCCCAAATTGATCCTCACACGGGACGTTAAAAATCAGGGAATAATATTTTGCCTTTGAAAACATCCTTACATTAAGTATGGGAAGTTGTTTTATAAGACAGTTTCTTCAATTATCCCTAATATGGGCCAGAGTCAATATGCTAATGTCAAATACTAGAACTGTTCAGGGCATGCACATTGAGACCCAGGATGCAGGAGGGTGCCTTGGGGAAGAGATTCACATCTCCTGCTGGGGTATGGTCATGTGGGGTCACCTAGTGTTTCCCAGGAGAGGAACTTCAACTGGGTGCCAAGAGCAAAGTTAGAGCAACTCAGGTAGACAGCCTGGTGCTATTATGTAACAAATTTAAATGACAAAACATTCATTTTACCTCAGTGTTCTTTTGGATAAAGTTGTATTTGAAAATAACACTTATTCTCTTTTTAAATTAAAAAATCATACTTGATGATTTTAGGACATTTAAAATGATAAAAGCATAACAAAGTAAAAATCAGAAATAAAAAAAAGTTAGTGTGTTTCTCTATTTTCTTTGCTTTACACATTATATATGCACATTCATTTCAATATTGAGATCATACTGTATGTGTAATTTGTTTCCTTTTAAATGTAAGATTGTGTCTGTCCCTCAAGTCATTAACAATTTTGAAAACTTTAAATAGTTGTATGTTATGAACTCTTACAATTCTTTAGGTTTTCTATTTTCTTTGAATGAAAGGTGAGGTGCAGTATGCATTCTTTTGAATAACTCTTTAGATTACTTCTGATTATTTCCTTAAGATAGGTTTTCTAGTTGTGCAACTATTAAATAATTTGAGCATTTTCAAGTTGATAACTATTGTAAAACTCAGAATACTTTACCTAAAACTGTGCATATTATTTATGCATTCATATTTACTTACTTATATTTATACATTTGAAGGTTTATTGTATTCTTGTAATAATAAAATGTATTAATAAAGCCAAATGTATTCTACAGAAGAACAAACATGTACAGAATGCTCAGATGACCAGCTCAGAGTCATACACGTACGCTTCATTTGTCTTTCATTCTGCATGGATAGATACTACAATGGTATTTTAAAAATTGTGTTCTTATATGAAAATCATCAGATGGCTTAGTTTTTTTGGTGCTCCTTTTTATTATTAATATCTCATCTTCTGGTAAAGTTATAGATGAATCATAAAATCCCTCTTTGGGAAATGGAATGGCCTAACATATATGAATTTGTCTACACCATTATCAAGGGTGTCTAACAAAACCACAATCTATGCCAAGATTTTTGCACACCCTGAAAGAATTTTCACATAATTTAAAAAAAATTATTGAGTGGCAGTAAATGATGGATGATCATTTGGCAAACTAAGGTAATGATAATCCTTTCAAAGAAAAATGATGAAATAAGGCAAATTCATGAATGATTCAGAAAATAAACGTTTTCACCTCAAATATTATATTATATTATCACAGCAAGGTTTTGCCCTAGCATTAATGTGTTTCATAAGAATTTCACAAATTCAACGTTATTTTCTTTTTTGTAAAGGCATATATGGAAGGAGACATATTTTGCTCCTTGCACATAAGACTCGTGAAGTAGTGATGTTCCAAACTGGTCTAAAATGCTTTCTGTGACTTCATAGGGAAGCCACCTCACACAGGGTCCTGTTGGTTCTCCAGGGCTTGATGGTGTGACACCTGAGAATTCTGCTCAGAGTGGTTAATAGAATATTTCACTTTAGGTGCTGTTGATTACAAAAGGCTCTGAAAATGAGGGTGTTAAATCTTTTTTGGGTGGGGAGAGCAAATGAGGTTGTGGAGGAAGACTCAGATCTTTAGTGTTGAAAATATGAATCAGAGAATCCTGATCAAGAATTAAAAACAGTCTTGATCCTAGAAATTTATAATCATAGAATAGATATATTGCTATCCATACAAATTGGAATACACTTACTTTTTCTTCTCCTCCTCCTCTTCATTATTATTATTATCGCAGTCTTTGGGGTAAAACCCAGAACCTGTGCATACTAGACAAATACTTTTAATTTTAGAAATCCTTTAGGGTTTAATTTTTTTTTAGTCCTCTATGCAGATTTTTTCCAATCAGACAAGGAGAAGGCCTGCTATATGCACACATCTAATTATGACAGTAGAGTTCAATGGTTTTAACACCTTAGTAAAACTAAAGGCATATAAAAAGATTAAATCCATCTGGAGTATCTCTATGGTCATGTACACATGGTCTTAAAATCAACACTTCTCTAAATGCAAACTTATTGGAGAGCTTGCCAAAGGGAAAACACAGCCCAGTGGTTTTAGTGTATGACCTCATTAGAGCTGGACTCATTACCATGCTGCTGAAAAGCCAGATAAGGGACATGCTTGCCCCTGAGTCCATAATGAAGAGAGTTTTGGTCTGACTCATCTTTGCAGCAAGCATTGTTACTGAACCTGGTGATCTACTTCAGTGAGCTGCTGCTCTGCTCCTCTGCCTCCAGGGAACTGTGCATTAGAATTGTGTAAGGCTACCTGATCACGTTTCAGATCTGATTGGCAGTTAATATTGATGCCTGTGGGTTGATATTTTTCTGGGTCCTTAAGAAGTATACCTTGTTCTCTCTCAGTGAGTGCCTGCTCTCTCTAGTAAAGCCTGGGATTTCACATCTGGGTAAATCCACACATACACTTTAATTTTGTTCTCGATACACATTGATCCTCTCTTGTGGGAGTCAAGCCATGGTTTTATTTGGAAGAGGAAGTTTTTATTTGAAAAAACAAATCCTCTGTTTTTAAAAAGGCATAAACAAGATTTTTGTTGTTTTAAAATAATTTAGATTCTTTTAATGTCATTTTCTACTTTCTGCCTTGGTGCACCTTTGCTATTTTTTTGCATGTCTTGCTGCTATTGTCAAAAGTCATATCAAATTAACATTTCTAAGTATTGTATGGACAAGTATTGTATGTTTAATTTTATTTAGGGCATGGGTATTCATTTGGCTTGGATATTTCAGAGTGTGATGATGTGGACTAATTGCTTGAGACTGTCTCTAATAATTGCCAAAGTTAATCTACAACACTCTGCACTGACCAGCTTTCTAATGTCATGTTTGTGGTTTACTGTTTTTTTTTAAAGGATCCTAAATATATGATTTATGCTTGCTTTGTGAATGAACTTCTAGTTTCTGGGGCCATTAAGAAACTATATTAAGTCAGGAGAAGCTAAAGTTTGCTGAAGTAACAAACAGCTGCCAACTCTCAGTGCTTTCCCACTACAACAGTTTGTTTCTGGTAAATATTTATTTATGCTAAATGTCTATTGTGAGTCACTGCAGTGATTCATTGAAGTCACTTGAAGCCCTTATCTCACTACACATTTTGCTTCCATATTTAAAAAGATAGTGATAAAGAACTTGGTGAATTAGATACTGCCTCTGAAAACTTCTATGGAGAGGGATACATGTAATTTTTTGCCACATTTTGTTGGCCAAAGGACATCAACCTGGCTATGTCTAACTTCAAAGTAGCAGTCAAGAGCTGTGCCATCATATGCCCCAAGTAAGGGAAAACAGGATGTGTGAATAGCTCTAATGACCACCACAGGGACACAGCCCCTGTTCAAAGTACTCATGAGCATAGGCCTAGAAAGAATAATGTCTTTTAAATGAAATTATTTTACTGAGAATTATTTCATCTACTGCTTAGGTCCACAGGCTCATAGGCCCAGAGCAAATTAGAATTTTAATATAGATGGACAAGGTGACCCCTAACATGACTAGAATATGATTCTTCATTCTGAATTGGTAAATGTGAAGAGAGTTTATAAAAGTTTCTGTCATAGAATTTAGTATTAGATTCATACTTGCATTTTGTACATTTGAGTATCTTTTTTTTGTGTGAACTTTAGATAGTGAAACAATATAATGTATAAATAGTTACAAATATAGATGACAAATACATGCTGTTTATGCCTGAATACATGGTATCTTATTACTTAGCAACAACTAAAGGATGAGTGAAAGTCAGTGGTAACCCATGGCGACTAAGCATCTTTGTATATATAGCATGTGTCCTGAATGACCTCTGAGGACACAGTATATGGACTTTACATTTTTAAGCCAGAGTACCAGACTATAAGAATAAGAACTATATTTAAATTTATCCCATATTTTTTTAGTCATTAGCAATACAAGATTTACCTTTCCTGTGTAAAGTTTGGATTTTTAATCTGCTTTATCTTGACAGTTTAAGTTCCCGGGAAAATAATTTGATTCAATGTAATTAAAATGTAGTCTATTATGGCTGGCAAAACGTGTCTCTTAAACCCACAAAATACTCAAGTTCAAACTCTGTTGGTGTGTATGAGGAAGTATAAACTTGCTATTTCAGCAATTGTTTATATCTACACATAAACTCTGCAAAATGTGACCTGTTTCTTTGATATGACTTAAGACATATGTTATATTTTAGATTTCAAGTGTTGAGACTTAAGATGCTAAGAAGTATTGTTTGGAGTAGAAAGGAAAACATGGACTTTCAAGATAGCATGTGAAGGTAGCAACTGTATTACTCTTGTTCTTATGCCAGTACATGGGTAATAATCATCTCAGTACATGAATCATTCTATTCTGTTAGCATCAATTATGTTGGTGATACTTGTAATAGTCATAAGGTAACAGGTGGTAATTGTATGAACTCTTGTAAGATAATAAATATTAAAAAACATTTATGTCAAGTTTTAGAAAGAAAATAAAATATAGAATCGTGAGTCAGTAGCTATAAAGAATATAAAGGGTGATTGGGTTAACGTCTCTTATTTCAACTTCCCTATTTAACCTGACTAAAATTTCCAGAGTTCTGAGTAATCAGTAGACACAAAGCTACCTCAGAGTTCTTGAAATTACAAAACATAAGTGGCACCAAAGAGCATGTAATGCCTTGTTATTGATGCCTTCAGCATTTGTATTCCAGCTGATTAACTCAAACTTCAGACATTTAAGTAAACACTGTTACTTACAAGGTTTTTTAGTTTCTTTTTTTATATTTTATTTTTTAGTTGTAGTTGGACACAATACCTTTATTTTATTTTTATGTGGTACTGAGGATGGAACCCCAGGCCTCGCATGTGCTAAGCGAGCGCTCTGCCACTGAGCCACAACCCCAGCCCTTTTTTTTTTTTTATAAAGGACTTCAGAAGATGTTATTATAAGCACTTCATCAATTTATAATCAAGTATGTTATGAATACTTTCATAAGAACTGACCATTCAGTAGTGACTGCTAAATTACATCTATTTTTGTATATGTAAGTGTGTGTGTGTGTGTGTGTGTGTGTGTGTATGTATACACAAGCATATATACATAGGGATGAAGTTTTCTGATTAATTTATGTTAAAATATAAAACTTATTTTCCCTTGAGATACTACATTAAAAAATAGATCATTTTTCTCTGATAATTTCCAGGTAGGCTGTACAGTAGAGTCATCTGTCTCATCCTTCATTTCTTTTTTTTTTTAATATTTTATTTTTTAGTTCTCGGTGGACACAACATCTTTGTTTGTATGTGGTGCTGAGAATCGAACCCGGGCCGCACGCATGCCAGGCGAGCGCACTACCGCTTGAGCCACATCCCAGCCCTCATCCTTCATTTCTTAGCTGCCCCCTGGAGGACCATTTCCAGGGTCTTCCAGTTATAAATTCAGCTCTTTGTTTCTATTTATGCCTCTCTCTACTTGTCTTCCTCCCTCTTAGGTTTTCCTGGGAAGTTGCTTTGTTTCAATTTGCTAATGTAATGAGGCCATTAGACTGAGGCCGTTCTAGTGCCCTGGGTTCCTACATAAGCAAATTAAAACCCAACGCAGTGAATATGATCATTTTCTAGGCCAATCAGGAACAGTCAACTCATCTCTAAGTAGGGACTTTCTATTGTGATGAATTCTTTCCCTTACTTCTGCATTCATCCTATGAGAGCCTTTTTGAACTGCTTGTGGTCTGGTGCTATCCAATTCATTAACTTCCATTTGCGCAAATAAACTCCTTAATATTTTATATGACTCTGTCTTTTAACAATTACATGTAAATTAATTATTTTTTTGATGTTTTAGCCAAACTCAGGGTATGGGGGTCATATAAAACTAGACTAGGTATATCAGTGTTCAGAGGACAGCTCTGATACTGTGTCTGATATACACAAATACAGATGGGATATGAGAGACAAGGACTTGGAAACATTATAGGTAGAATTAGGGCCACCAAGGACTTGGGAGTGAAATCATCATGGTCCAGAATGAGAATATACCAGGCCATATTTCCTTCCAATTAAGGAAATACATAATCTTACTATAAGAAAGCTGAGTCTACCTATGCACATTAGAGAGTATTGAGGCCTTTATGCAAATAATTCAAGCCAAAAAGAAAATCCTCTCCACTTACTGGAATTATGTAGCTATTGCAGGCAAATATGTATTTTTAAGTCATGAATTATGCAGGTAATTTTTTCAATTCATCATTTTATATTTTCTCCAAACTTTTCACAAGTTTAACTTTGGTAGAATATAAAGGAATAGGTATATGTGTCAGATACTCAAATTTCCCTTATATTTATGTGTTATTTTTCAGGCTGCCACCTAAGTGCCTCTGGGAATATCATGATTTTGTATATATCCTGAATACATAGTGATTTGCTTATTGTCATTGGCACTGTGTCTGATATTTGCTGTATACTTTGGGAAATCCCTTTCATATTTAGGAAGATTACTGGTCATCTACAAAGAGATAATATTTATATTGTTTGACACTTTTTATCCTACCTTTAAATTTTATCTTCTGTAGCAATATCCCTCAGATGGAGACATAATACTGTGAACTCCTACACCAGTCTCCATTGGCCATGGAGATTAGGGATGGGATATTGTGAGTAATATAAAGGAACCACGCTCAACTGAGTCTTTGTTTTATGCATTTGTGCTGTTAGCTATTTGCAGATTATAATGCTTCTAATAAAATAATAGTCACAGTATAGAAACTCAGAAGAATGTAGAAAGTGGTTTCATTTTCTCATTTGTCCTTTTGACTCTGCAGTTCTTCCTTTACAATGTGGAGAGCATTGATTTTATTCTGCTTACATAAGCTTTATCTTTGCTCTCAATTCATTGGTTTCTTGGTGTGTGTGTGTGTGATTTGGGAAGGAGAAGACGGGAGTTACTATTTTGATTTTGAAGGTTCTGCTTGGTGGCTGAATCTGGCATGCAAAGAGAAGACAAATTTCTCAAGTTGTTTATCCTTCTAATGTCAAGCAAGCTGTACACATTCAACAAATGAAAAACTGGGGAATACTTCTGCTACTTCCAATGCAAACTGAGTAATCTTCCAGGGGTTAATAGATATTAGAGTCTAATAAACATCAAATTATTCCCACTGAAGACTTAAAAAAAAACCTCAAGACTTTAGTTTAAAAAAATAAAGTAAGCTCTACTACTTTTTCAGTAACACATCTTCATCATATAGTTTCACAAGGACTCAATTATCTCCTGATTCTTGGTGCTTGTTTTACTGGTGCCACCTGCTAAGACAAATAAGCTGGAAAAGGAGGGTGCCAGGCAGGACCTAATCAGAAGTATTTACCTCTTATTGGAGATAACACCAGGCCTTTGAGAAAAAAGTCAGACATCAGGGAATGACACCATTCAAAGTAAAAGGGCTCAGTAAACACAAAATAAGCTTCAGGCTGGGATGCCCAATGATCTTGCTTCTGCCTATATCTTCAACTTTAGCTGCTTTTCTGTCTGGTTCCTAATTCTAATTCTACCCTAGGCCAATGAACTTCATTACCTCATGGTTCACCATGAAGGCTTCACATACACTGTCTTTGCTAAGTTCAATATGCTAAGAAGAAACGTGGAAGATGCTTCAGCACCCGACTGAGTTTTTCAAATTTGTGCCATTAGGAAAATTTAGAAGACACTGAAAAAGAGAGAGCCTTCAAGGTGTAATGGATAATGACCTGAAGCATTATTTATTTTAGGAATAAATGCAAATAATTTCTCCTATTCTTAATTAACCACATAGTCAATCTGCTTTTTAGGTTTCTAACAGAAAATTTAATCTTGACTTTTCTGCTACTCAGCTCTTTCCTGAAGCTCACTTAGAAGAATAATATTCATGGTGGTATAAGCAATTTATCTATTTCTCTTTAGGACTGTTACCCTGGATCAAGACACATTATCAGGAACAGTGAATAGCTTTATATGAATTATACTTTGATGTCCTGCTCTTTCTGCACCATATGAAATTCAACCCTTTATGAAGTACTTATAAGCAAGTGGTCATGTTTATTAAGGGGATATTTAATATGATCTATAATGCTGATCCAGAAATTTCGCTCTTCGAAGAATAACCAAGTGAGTTGTCTGCACATTTTGAACAGGGGACATGTACACTCTATTCACAGGACCACTATTCACAGTAGCAACCCCTCCCTGCCAATAACTCAACCATCTACCAAAGAGGGAGTAAATAAGAAAACTGTGTTATAGTCACACATGGAAGGCTACAAGACTATCAAAACAAATGAATTATAGCAACACAATATTAAGTAAGAAAGTAAGTGGAAAAAAACTACATGTAAGATTATACTTATTTTTGTAAAGTTGAAAGCAACTAAAATAAGAGAAAATAAAATATTAGGAGTACATACAAATGCTATGCACATATGAAAAAAGAGCACCAAGGTAACTAGGAGCATGTGTTACAGGTTGTTGATTACTTTTGGAGGAAGAAAACTGAATTGGGTTGGGTACGTACCATGGAATTGGGGTCAGTTAATGTCAAGGTCCTAGCTCTTCTTATCGTGGTAGATTCATAGATGCTTATTATATTATTAAAACTCATTCACTTTTTCACTTACTAGATGTAAGAATGAAAGATCCAAGCCCAGCACAGAATCTCCTTAATTTAATGATGGTCCTTTGGAAGATTTTTTTCCCTTCAGACCTTAAAAATCTGAGCTTCTGAAAAATTACAATTTTTTTAATCATTAACTCTAAAAAATTTCTCTTTGCTTTGACTGCTAGGAGATTATAGTTCAAATTTACAGGCCACCTTTGGTAATTATAGAGGAACTTATGGTATACTTCTCTGTGTCTAACTTGAATCCTCATTTTTATCGTATTATACTATTCCAGTTTCTTAGTTTTGATTTTTAAATATACCTTTTAAAAATCTCATTTCATTGCATTATTTTTATAAGCCTCCATAAATTCCCTTTCACTAGGCAGATGATAGAGGTGAATGAAGACAGACTTGTCCATCCATGAACAATAAGCTGTATCAGTTGCTTAAGAAGGTTGGCAGTTGGGAAAGGTCTGGAGTGTTATTGCTTTGATATTGTGTTTGTTGTGTTTTTCAGTTTGTAGGAAGAGAAGTATGCATTTTTGTCAGAATCATTCTGGAAGAAATATGCTAGGTAAGTTCTACTCAATTATATGTTTTTATAGTAATTTTAAGGGCTTCTCAAGGATGTCCGCCATAGTATGAAAGTCATCTTGTAGTATTATCTAGGTATATAACTAAACTAAACTCTATTTCAGAAAACAGTATGAGGCATTTAAGACTTGACAAACTGGCTGAGGCTGAGAAGTAGAATTGTTTCTTCCCTGGGCAAACTTATGATTACTAACAGAGCCCAAATCTAAGTTATTGGAAGTAATACTTCCTTGAATCTGGATTTCTGGTCCACTGACAATAGATTTGACTCTCTAATGGATAATTTTCCACATTGGAGGCAGCATCTAATAAGAAAACTGTGTTGTCCAATATTGGTTTGCCTCCATCATTCCCCCCAAAGGCATTTGACTGTCTAGATTCTGAGACACATGGTACAAACATCTAATGGGCATGATACTCCCCATTAGACTTTAGATACCCCATTAGATCATTCAGAGGACTAACACATTTCATTAGATGTTTCTTGAGATTCTCAATAGTCTAATGCAGGAGAAAATTAATTGAATAGAACAATACTTCTCAAAACAAAAGGAGGAAAATTTTTATTTTTAAATAAGCTGAAAGTTTAAGAGATAGTTCCCTCAAGGTGACTTTGTTTAGGAAAAATAAAAAGTTTAGATCTCCGCTCTTCATCATCAAGACATATCAGAAATTCAATGCAGAAAGAAGAAAACTTTTCTGTAAACTCGAATGGGTAAAGCCAGTTCTTAGCATTTCAAGCCATGGTTGGTACAGTTTGATTAGTTCAGTTGTGATATGATGCTAATTAAAGTTCACAAGTTCTGCCATTTAAAAGACATTTTCTTCAGATTGACATAGAAAACACCATGCTTATGAATTGTTTTAAGTGAACAAGCATTTATTACTTTGTATATGTGAAACAACGTTATAGGTATAGTAGAGAATATAAAGACAAAGAATAATTCTTTCTCTTAGGAAGATTATAATTCATTAGTAGAGAAAAGACAGATATCTGAGTTTATTACAAGGATGTAATGGCATCAAAGAAGTGTAAGGTGGAAGGAGTCATGTTAAGCTTTGCTCATTAGACAAGGCCTTTGTGGATTGGGAAAGCATAGTTCCTGGCTTGCCTGGACATTTGCAGTTTACATTTGTTATCCTGGGAATAGCTATTAGTAGGGCCCCTTCCATTCTCAAAAGCATTCTAATTTGGAAGATAAATCATGTGGTTATCCAATTTAGGGAGAAAAGGCATTTAAGATTGGCTATGAAGATTGGATAGAATTTCAACAAACGGAACTCCATAGTTTCTGGACACCAAAGATGTCCTGATCAATTCATATTTTTGGAAGTGGATGGACATCAGGGAAAATAACAAAGAAAGCGTTACTTGATTGTGTTAAAGCTGGTGAGGTATTCATCTGTGAACCCTGTAAAGGAAACATCAGCCAAAGCACAGAAGTGTGAAATGCATGTCCCAACTGGAAGTGCATGCTTGGCTGCTAATGCATAAGCAGTGAGAAATGAGCCTCAGAAAGTGGCCAAAGGCCTGGCAGGCCCTGAAGCGTTTGCAGAAATGCAGTGGAACTGGGACTTTATCTTATGAGCAATTCAGACTGTAGTGGTGAAGTGTCACTGAAACACTTGAGAGTGTCATACTGAAGTTTATGTTTGAAAATGTGGGGGAAGTGTGGATGAGAGAATGGAAAGGTGTAAACTTACAGATGTTGGGACTAGTTAAAAGACCATCACAATAGACATGATAAGAAAAAATTAGGGTCTGAACTAAGATAGTGACTATAGGAATAAAATTACGGATCAAAAGATAATGTAGAGGGGAGCTGGGGTTGTGGCTCAGTGGTAGAGTGCTTCCCTAGCATGTATGAGGCACTGGGTTTGATCCTCAGCACTGCATATAAATAAATGAATAAAATTAAAAAAGATAATGTAGAGAATGTATAATATTTCAAGAACTTCCATCGGCTTTTTGTAAATTACTGTATTAGTACATACTAATTATAACAATATAATGGGTTTCTTTGTGACATTTTCATACATGCATATAACTTACTTTGATCCTTTGCATCTTGAAATGTAAGTAATTCTACTTTAAAAAATAATTTAGACTTAGACAAAACTTTAAGAATTGCACAGACCTGGATCAATTTTCATGAGTTTCGAAAAAAGAAAACACCAAATTTTTAATGACCAGAATGGAATTCATCTTGCCATGTCAATGACTTTAAGAAATTTTATCATTCAATGCCTTGATCTTCGTTATGAAGCGTGGGAAACAGAATAAATGATAATCTAACATAAGCCCTTAATTGATGTAGGTCTCTTTGTCTATATGTGAAAGGTGAAATGTAGCATAGAATTTGGACAGTATTAGTATAATTTAGGGTGCAAGTATGCAGACATTTTGGATGAAGGCAGGAGCTTTGGGTCTGAACTGGTTGGATGGCAGCTTCAGTTCTCCAGTTTATTTTGTACATGGTCATAACTGAGTGCAGGATAATAATGGGAAGTGGACTTTTGAATAAAACAGACTTTATTGTGAAAGGCCTTAGAAATTTGTCAGTTTCTTCTGATAAATATCCCCACATAGTACCTGTGCAAAAGGAAAGAATGAAATTGTTTTCCTTAACTCTTAGAGGCCATAAGATTTGGGTATGTTCCGAAGGTGGATCCAAAAGCAGTAATATTCTTCAAGTCCCGAATGTCTTTACCCTCTCTTGATCTGCCTTTAACCAAATGATTTCATTGCTTTTTAACGACTATGGTGTAACTAAGCAGCCATTTAAATATTTGTGGAATCTCAAAGAAATAGGCTGTAGGTTTCTATACACAAACTATGGAACTGAATCAATGAATGAATACAACCATCTCTTGGTGTCTCTGAGGGATTGGTTCTAGGACCCCCTCTGATACCAATATCCATACATGTTCAGGTTCCCCATATAAAATGAGGTAGTATTTGTGTATAAGCTATGTTAATCTTCTTGTATGCTTTAAATCACCTCTAGATTACTTATGATACCTAATTAAATGTAAACATTATGTAAAAAGTTGTTAGACTGTATTGTTTAAGGAATATGACAAGGAAAAAATCTGTATGGATTCAGTACAGACATAATTTTTAAAAAAATATTTTCAACTTGTGTTGGTTGAATATGCAGATGTGTAACAGTTAGATACAGAGGGCCAACTCTAATGGAAGATAATAGACATTCTTCCTGAAATATATCAACATTTGGGGAGAGGCCTTTTTTCTGTCAACCTGATTATCTAAATGATTCTTGTTAACCTTTCATCCTGCTTGGCCAGATACAGCTAAAATATCCACTCAATAGTTTAGTCTTATTTTTAAATCTCCTTCATTATTTTCTATTTATGGGATATAGATCCATGTAAGTTGAAGGTGATACCAATATCCACACATTTTATTGGATTCTTCCTCAAATCTTACTTTAATTATTCAAATACCAAGAATTAAATTAGTATTTCACACTCATCTAATTTAACCTATAAATAAAATTAAAGAAAGCCTTGCTTAAGTTAATCAACACAAAGTATGAAAATATATGCTCTTTATTGAGCACCAATTTTGTGCAGAGCTTTTTACATGGATTATCTGCTGACAGTTTCTTCAGATGTAGTAGCTCTTGATTTTCCATAGATTTGTAAGTTAAATATTATTTTTATGTCTCACATTAGCAAAACCTACTCATTTTATAGCATAATCCCATAGGATAAAGTTCTTATACAAGTGGAAGATTTAGACCTGAAAGTGCTTGTTTACTAGGCATAAGGGAGGCAAAAAACTTAAGATATTTGAAGATGGTCACGGAAGGTGAGGAGAGTGGAGGCATGAGTTATTTATTTGTTTAATTTTTGGTACCAGGGATTGAAACCAGAGGCACTTTACCACTGAGCCATCCCCAGCCCTTTTATTTTTTTATTTTGAGGTAAGTTCTCATTAAGTTATTGATGGCCTCACTAAGTTACTGAGGTTGGCCTTAAACTTGCAATCCTCCTGCCTCAGCCTCCCGAGTTGCTGGGATTACAGGTATGCACCACTGTACCTGATAAGAATGGGTTATTGAAGGGAAAGCTGTCATTACCATGACCAGGTGCACAGGTCAAGGCTGGAGAGAGCCAAAAGATCTACTTTCAGACTCTTTCCTGTGTGCTTTACATTGGAACTCTTCTTAGTTTAACAGGTGGCATCAAAGAATAATGATAGTAGCAAATATTCACTGTGTGCTAGGTGCCAAGTATCTTTCAATCCATTTACCAACAGAATCTGTGAAGTAAAAACCTCACTTTACAGATATTGAAGCACAGAAAGGTTAAGAAAATTACCAAAGATCACACAAATTAGCAGATCCACAATTAGAACTCAGGCTATTGATTCTACATCTTGTGTTAGTAACCTCTAAACTTTAATTATGAAGAAGAATTTTGATGTCACCTTCTCAGTGCTCCTTATGTGGAGGTGATGCTGTTAACAGCTTCCTATGGTTTCTGTTGCAAATCTTGACGTTTATTTGTACTGCCATGTACTTTTCTGTTTGCTTACTAGCTCATCTCCTTTGCTTATTTGCCAACCACCAGGGAAAAGATGTAGGTTTCTTGGATTCAGATTACAGTGGAGCATAGCAACATCTTCACTGGTGTGTTCATGGGCTCCTCTTCTCTCTCATGAATGGTAATGTGAGCTTCTCATCTGAGCCAGGATGCACTATGATCCTAGATAATTCTGTTTCTTGATTCCTAAATTCCCTATCTGGATTATCAAGGTTTGAGTTTTGAATTGTACAGCTTCTGGGAGTAAAAATAAAAATATGCCTTCAGAGTGACTTCTTTAGCACAACTGATAATCTAGATAGATGGTGATTCCTTCCAAGGGCAGAGGTTGCCTCCTGAATACAGTTCTGACCCAAACCTAAAACATTACACAATGCCCACCTATACTCTGAGGAATGGGGACAACGCTATTCAACATTTAGTTGCCGGGTTAAAGGAAATACCATTCAAAAGCCTCTAATGAGAGTGTGTACAATGATCCATCTGTAAATATGACTTGTGTACAATATAATTGTTTGGATTTGAAAGGAAAAGAAGGATTATTTGCAGGCCTTTCTTGCAGATGGTGCATGGCCAGCATGTGGATATATTTGCATGCTATTCAGGCTACAACTTCATTGGGTTCACATTTTCATGACAGTAAGTGTTGAGCCATATGAAGGTTCTGATTAAAATGATAGCCAATTCATTTGTTAAAAAAAAAAAAAAAAAAAACAAAAAACTGCTTCCTGTCATACTCACTTTATTTTCTTTATTTTGAGAATTATTGATGGAAAAGATCAATAACTCAGGAGACATGCTATTTTCTCCCTCTCAGGACTATTCTAGTGAATATTGTATTCTGTATCCTCAGTATTTCAAGTACTGGAAGTGAATGGTACCTCCTGATTCTACAGGATAACAGGGTGTGATTGAAGCAGAGGAGGATGGTGAAGTCAAGAGATGCCTTTTGGAAGTTACAAATTCTGGTCCAGAGTGGTGGGGAATTGGAACAGGAGAAGACAATTGAAGTGGAAGTGGAAAGTGTCTCTACTGTGGAGAAATTGCATCCCAGACAGAAGTTGAAGACAAGGAAGAACCTTTAGAGGTGGAAAGGTCTCTGGGTTGGCAATTCAGATCCTGCTGTAATTGATTGTGAGGAAGTCAGTTAACCTCTGTGAGCCCTGTTTAAAGCAAGAAGTGATAAGGATCTACCTATTGCAGAGATTTTCTGATGACCAAATAAGATGGCTCTTTGTGAAAGGTATACTGAAGTATGTTCTTATTAATGTCAGTGCGCATGGGGTTGTGCTAAGCCCTTCAGGGATGAAACATGAATAATATTTGAGTTCTCACCTCCAACTAATCAGTCAGATAAAACAAGCACCTAAATAAAAAGAACGAGAAAATTTCAAAATCAGTAAGTTATATTTGTCTAAATTAGGGAGTGATTTCCCCATTTAAGACAGGAAGTCTAGAGCAGTGGCTCTCCAATCTGCCTGCCATTAGGATTACCTAGGAGTTTTAAAAATGTACAAGTACCCAGGCCCTAGCCTCAGATATTTTGATTTCATTTGTCTGACATGCTCTTCCTCTGTCTTGTTAAAACTGCCCAAGCTGTTTCTAATTTACGGTGCTTCTCAAACTTTAACTTCTTCAGAATCACATGGAGGGTTTGTTAACCCTATGTTCTGAGAACCTCTCCCAAATGTCGGTTTACCAGGTCCAGGGATAGGGGCAAGAATTCACATTTCACTCAGGTTCTTAGGTGATACTGATCATCTGTAAGTCATGCTTCAAAATTAGTCCATGTATTTATTTTAGTATAATATTAATACTGTGCATACAATCCACATATGTATTATTTTTTTTAGGCCAAGAGAAGCAGGTGGATACTCAATTCTTTGGTCAAACAATAGGAAAAGTTCTATAGTTGGGAAAAATCAACAATATGTGTCCAAATGAGTACAACATCACTTGATCAAAAATTTAACTCACTGACAAAAAAACCTTATCTTCATCCAAAGGATGCTTGCTTACAAATGTGCTAGTTTGAAATTATCCCCTATAAAGAAAAGACATTGTTTAGCAGACACCTGGCAAGCAATAATGTATTCAACAAACCAGATTTTGAAAGAAGCCTGTAGACTTGGAAGGGAACTCAGATTCCTTTTCTCTGCAAATTTCTCCCTAAGCAATGGAATGAATGATTCACCTTTCCAAATCCTTGAGTATCAGAATAACTAAAGCAACATAGCATAATTTTCAGAAACAGAACCTTATTAAACTTTCACAGTCCATGTAAGATGCCAGTGAGAAAATGTGCAAAATTGATCATCACATCTTTATTACTTTTAGAGGTTTAGAAGGGCACTCAAGGTTTATTTGAGTGTTAAAATATATGAATTGTTGATTTCCTTAAGAGTGTAAGTCCTAAATGTCCATGGACATTCGTTACAGGAGACTCTAGGGCTTCAGTCACCTTGGAATTAAGAAAATGAGAAATTTGCCTTGTCAATTTCTTCCTGAGGGTGGATAGATGTGAACTGAGGCTTTGCAGATGTGTATATGGAATAACACCAGTGAATGGGAAGAGCTCAAACTGTTTTGTGTAATCACCGCTTTGCATCATAAATATATTTTATAGTGAAAGACAGGATTTTTTTGGGAAGAGGAAGGGCATCCTTTTTTCTTGTTATGCCCTGTGACTTACAAATTGACTGGAAAAAAAGGACTTTTAAATACCTATTAATGTCAAAGTAAAGGGAGATTTTAGTAGGAAAAAATTATATTTGATAAACTTGATTATATACATAAAAGCAGCAATATATGATTTTGTCTTTATATTGCAGTGGAACAGATAAAACCTAAGTAAACTTTGAGTTTTGTTTCTCCATTTATAGTTGGACAGGTGTAAAATCCTTAGTCTTTCTTGACCTGAATCATATTACTTCAGGATGATGCTGTTTAAGGCAAGTATATTATTAAGGAGGATTGAAGAAAACTTAATAACACAGAAAGGTAGATCTATTATAAAGCAGGCATTGTTATATAAGCCAAATGGCCTATAGTGTTCAAAAGACTTTTTAGAATACTCTTAAAAGAAGACACCTTAGAAGACTATACAAATTATAAAACTAATACCAAAGTGACATCACAGTTGGATTTTATTTCTATATGAGGTTTATAACAAAAAAGAACTTGTGCATGAAGTTCTGTTTGAATAGAGACTTGCAGAACTTATAAAGATCTTTCTCAGATCTAGATGGACCTTTACACTGAGTCAGTCAAGGTGAGATGATGGAATGACATGTGGGGGTTGGCCCCTCAAGTATGTCTTATCCTGAGTCTTTAAGAAGAGCATTCTCTTCTGCATCTCAGATCTGCTTGAATTTGTCTAGTATGTGGACTTTCTTCTTCCAAAGCATCTCCTTTTCTCTGTGTCCACTCTTTTCTTGAGTAATTCCCACATAACTTCAAATGTAACTTTTGTGTCACTGATTCCTGAATACTATATCCCAGAACCAGAACACTTTCCTAAACTTGTAGGTACAGGCGATAGCCTGATTACCACCTGCCTAGCTTTGTTTTATGGCATTTCAGTTCACGGTCCTAACACTCAAAGCAGTTGCATCTTCTGCATTCCTTGTTTCAATCAATGGAGACATGATTCTTGCTGCTCTTTTCAAAATAGATAATCTACATAAAGAGGATCACCTTTTTCAAATATCCACGAACTTCTGTTAGATTGTACTCGCATGCCTCTTGGAGTTGTTGTCATCATTATTCTTCCAAAAATTTAAATTTTGCCAAATTTTTAAAATTCAGGAAAGTACAAAGAAAAGAAAATCACAATCATCTGTCCTTTCTTGCTCCAAGTTTTACAGCCTCCATCACTACCACCCTGTCCCAGCATCCTTTACCTGGGATTCCAGTAGCCTCCTTTTTATGTTTCTACCTTGGCTTCTCAATTGTCTGATTTCCATGAAGCCGCCACATGGATTAATAAAGTCAAGTCAAATGATTCTCTGCTCAAAATCCTCATAAGCCAGAGTAAAAGGCAAACTTCAAGCGTGGCCTGTAGGGGGCCCTTTCTGAGTACCACACACTCTTTTCCTGCAACCCATCCCCTCTGACCTCACCCCCTACTTTCATCTCTCTAGGCCTTCTTCCTGGTCTTGAAAGATGCTGACCACGTCCTGCCTAATGTCTTTGTTCTTGCTGCTCTGCCTGCCTGGAATGCTCCTTCCCTTATGTACCTCCATAGCTTGCTCCCTTTCTTCAGGTCTATATTCAACTATCAAGAACTATTCTTTGGACACTCTGTCTTACTGACAAATCACAGAAGTTCACATCACTATTACCTGGGAGTGACCATATGACTTGCCACCCCAAACAGGACACTTTTAGGAGTGAAAAGAAGCCCCAATCAGGTAAGAAATGGGGCATGAGTCATAAACTGGGTATGGCCTAGAAAACTGGGA
Organism: Marmota flaviventris; assembly: GCF_047511675.1. NCBI lineage: Eukaryota > Metazoa > Chordata > Mammalia > Rodentia > Sciuridae > Marmota > Marmota flaviventris. Next base: position 50,709,545 of record NC_092499.1, on the reverse strand, counting down.
TATATGGTCATCCTCTTAGATTTTCTTTATTTTATTTGTTCTTTGTAATTATACATGACAGTAGATTGTATTTTGCCACAATGTGCATACATAGAGCACAACTTATTCTATTTAGGATTCCATTCTTTTGGTTGTACATGATACAGAATTACCCTGGTTGTGTATTCAAATACAAGGCTAGGAAAGTTATGTGATTAATTCCACCCTCCTTCCTATTCCCCTCCCCCTTCCCTTCATTCCCCTAGATCTAATTCAATGGGTTCTATTCTTTCCCTCCCCACCCTCCCTTGTTTTGGGTAAGCATTCACACATCAGAGAGAATATTTGGCCTTTGGTTTTTGGGGATTGGCTTATTTCACTCAGGATGATATTCACCAGTTCCATCCATTTATCAGAAAATGCCATTATTTGGGGCTGGGGATGTGGCTCAAGCGGTAGCGAGCTCGCCTGGCATGAGTGCGGCCCGGGTTCGATCCTCAGCACCACATACAAACAAAGATGTTGTGTCTGCCAAAAACTAAGAAAAAAATAAATATTAAAAAAATTCTCTCTCTCTCTCTCTCTCTCTCTCTTAAAAAAAGAAAAAGAAAATGCCATTATTTCATATTTCTTTATGGCTGAGTAATATTCCATTGTGTACATATACCACATTTTCTTTATTCATTCATCTGTTAAAGAACACCTAGGTTGTTTCCATAGTTTACATATTTTGAGTTGGGCTGCTATAAATATTGAGGTAGTTGCATTACTGTAGTATGCTGTTTTAAAGTCCTTTGGGTATAGACTGAGGAGAGGGATATCTGGATCAAATGGTGGTTCCATTTCAAGTTTTCTGAGGGATCTCCATAATGTTTTCCATAATGGTTGCACCAATTTGCAGTCCTACCAACAATGTATGAGAGTAAATTTCTCCCCCCATCCTTGCCAACATTTATTGTTACTTGTATTCTTGATAATTGCCATTCTGACTGGAGTGAGATGGAATCTCAGTGTAGTTTTAGTTTGCATTTCTCTAATTGGTAGAGATGTTGAACATTTTTTCATATATTTTTTGACCATTCATATTTCTTCTGTCAAGTGCCTATTCAGTTCCTTTGCACATTTATTGATTGGATTATTTGGGGTTTTTTTTGGTGTGAAGTTTTTTGAGTTCTTTGTATAACCTGGAGATTAATGCTCTATCTGAGGTACAGGTGGCAAAGATTTTCTTCCACTCTATAGGATATCTGTTTATATTCTTGATTGTTTCCTTTGCTGTGAAGAAGCTTTTTAGTTTGATATGATCCCATTTCTTGATTCTTGATTTTACTTCTTGTGCTTTAGGAGTCTTATTGAGGAAGTTCATTCCTAAGCTATGGAGAATTGTGCCTACTTTTTCTTCTAGTAAGCACAGAGTCTCTGGCCTAATACTTAGGTCCTTGATCCCTTAGAGTTGAGTTTTGTGCAGGGTGAGCGATAAGGGTCCAATTTCACTCTATTACATATGGATTTCCTGTTTTCCTAGCACAATTTGATAAGGATGCTATCTTATCTCCTGCATATATTTATGGTGCCTTTGTCTAGTATGAGATAACTGTATTTATGTGCATGTATCTCTGTGTCTTCTATTCTGCACCATTGGTCTTCATGTCTGTTTTTGTGACTATACCATGCTGTTTTTGTTACAGTAGCTCTGTAGAATGATTTAAGGTCTGGTGTTGTGATGCCTCCTGCTCCACTTTTCTTGCTAAGGATTGCTTTGGCTTTTGTGGGACTCTTATATTTCTAAATGAATTTCATGACTGTTTTTTTATTTCTATAAAGAACATCATAGAAATTTTAATAGGAACTGTGTTAAATGTGTATAGCATTTTTGGTAGTATGACCATTTTGGTAATATTAATTATGCCTATCCAAGGACATGGGAGATCTTTCCATTTTCTGAGGTCTTCTCCAATTTCTTTCTTTGGTGTTTGTTTTTTTTTAAATTTCATCCCTGATTTTTTCAGCTATCCACTGGTCATTCAATAGTGTATTGTTTAGTGTCCAGGTGTTAGAGTAGCTTTCATTTTTTAATTTTATCATTAATTTCTAATTTAATTCCATTATGATCTGACAGAATCCAAGTTGTATTTGCTAAGAGTTGCTTTGTGGACTAAGATGTGGTCTATTTTAGAGAAGGATCTATATGATGCTGAGAAGAAAGTGTATATTCATTTATTGATTGATGAAATATTATATATAATATAATATATAATATTAAGTCTAAATTATTAATTGTATTCTTTAATTCTATAGATTCTTTATATAATTTTTGTTTGGAGGAGCTAGCCAGTGGTAAGAGAGGTGTGTTAAAGTCACTGAGTATTATTGTGTTGTGATCAATTTGATTCTTGAGATTGTAAAGGGTTTATTTGATGTATATAGATGCTCCATTGTTTGGGCATAAATATTTAAGACTGTATGTCTTGTTGATGTATAGTTCCCTTAAACAATATGAAATGGCCTTCTTTGGCTCTTCTAATTAATTTTGATTTGAAGTCTACTTTATCAGATATGAGGATAGAAACTCCTGCTTGTTTTTAAGGTCCATGTGAATGGTAAGTTTTCTCTAGGTTGTTTTCTCTACAGTTTATCTTATATAAAGGTTACATATAATAAATTTATATTCTATCTATTTCTTATCTGTTCTCCCTTCCTTACAAGTTCCTTGAAGAGACTTGTTTTTTTTTTTTTTTTTTTGCTATTGTATATTCAGCACCATGGACAGTACTTACTACATGATAGGTTCTCAAATTTTTTTTAATAAATGAATTGTTGAGAATAAATTCATATTCTCAACATTCATAATTGCTATTGCCAACATATTAGAATATTAATCAAAATAAATGTCAGGAAGTACAAAAACTCCTAAATCTTATCTCCTAGAAATTCCCATTTTTTTCTTCTTCTCACTTTTTTTTTTAAATTAGTGCGTTATAGTTGTACATACTGATGGGATTTGTTGTTACATATTCATACATACACACAATACACAAAAACCAATGTAATGTGGTCAATATTACTTCCCCTAAAACTTTCCACCTCCTTCCACCATGTCCCATCCCTTGGTCCCTTTTCTCTACTGATATACCTTTGATTTTTTCATCAGATCTGTCCTCATATTTCTTCTCCTTTTTTTCTCCATAGCTTCCACATACGAGAGAACACATATGACCATTAACCTTCTGAGTTTGACTTCTTTAGTTTAACATAATGGTCTCTAATTCCATCCATTTTCCTGTAAATGACATAATTCCATTTTTCTCTGTGGATGAAACTCCATTCTGTGTATAAACCACATCTTCAACTCCATTGTGTGTGTGTATGTGTGTGTGTGTGTATCACATCTTCTATATCATATTCATCCATTGATGGACATACAGGTTGGTTTCATAGTTTGGCTATTGTGAATTATGCTGCTATAAACACGGGTATGCCTGTATCACTGTAGTATGATGACTTTAATTCTTTAGGAAAAATACTAAAGAGTAGTATAGATGGGTTATATGGTTGTTCCATGCCTAATCTGTTGAGGAATCTCCATATGGATTTCCATAGTGGTTATACTAATTTACAGTCCCACCAACAGTGTAAAAGTGTTCTTTTTTTCTCCATATTCCCTCTAGCATTGATTATTATTTGTATTCTTGATGACTGCCATTCTGACTGGTGTGAGATGAAACCTGAGTGTTTTGATTTGCATAAAAATTCCCATTTTGCAGATATCTTCCATTTGGATGGATGGAAAAATTTAAAAAAATGAAGTCGTTATTGGTGATATTCTAGAATTAAGGGTATTTTGTTTGATTTAAAGATGGAAAAAATGAGGCAAATATTTCTTTATAAAAGGGATTTTATTTTTATAGATTTATTTTAAGGATGGAAAAGGAGTTTGGAGAACTCTAACAGGTTAATTTATTTTAAAAAAAACTCTCTCTCTCTCTCTCTCTCTCTCTCTATATATATATATATATATATATATATATATATATATATATATAATTATTAAATATGCTTTTAAGTTTAAAAAAGTGCTCTCATAATTTCCATTGCTCCTTTCCCTTTTCTCATGAATATTATTTTTAGTTTTGTTGTTGTTTTTCTTTGAATAGGTACAGTTGTTTAAGAATTGACTTTATATGTAGGTTGATTCAGTCTCACTACCTGACTCCTTATTAGGGTTTCTTTATTGTGAAGATCTTTATATGATGTCTTTTACTTTGGTTTCGATTTTGCTGTCAGGCAAACTGTTAAAGAAATGCTCATGGCTAGTGTATCACTTGAGTTATACTTTTTGGTTACACTTTCTTACTGAACCTATATGCAGTACTTTATCTTCTGGCATTTAACTTTCTTTCAGCAGCAACCTGATTTTTTCCCCTTCTGTGAAGAGATCTCTGTTATCACCATACATTTTATTTACCTGATGGCTGAACCAGTACTTTTGTCTGTTATTGTTTCTCTTTTGAAGTTCAAAAACTTAATGTATTTTTTTCCTAGAGGTGTTTTTCTTTTTTCTAAATTTCCCAGAACATATTAAGTTCCTTTAAATCTGAAGATTCAGTTGTTTTTTGCATTTTGTGAAATTTCTTAAGTTATATCTTTGAATACATCTTGTTTCATTTGCTGGATTCTATTATAACACATTAGCCCATGTTGGATCAGTTATGCATGTAATCTCTACTGGCTTTATCTAATGCCTTTAATATTGTTTTTATAAATTAGAAGTCACTATTATGTCTTATGTCTTTTTCTATGTTAACTAATATGATTTTTCAGTGGTGTTTATTTTGTTCTTGTTTTTGTTTTTATTTCAAACTTGATTTAATTTTATTCTATTTTGTCAACTTGTCTTTGGGTTTTTTTTTCTTTTGAGTTGCTAGTCTTAGTCATTTTATAGTGTGAAGTAATCCATTATTTTATTTTTATTTATTCTGTTTCATTTTTCTTATAGTTTGGTTTCTTTTTCTGGACTTTACATGCATGTTTTCTGCTATAATGTTTGCATACTGTCCGTGTAATTTTTTTTTTATAACCTTGTTCAAGCTTGAGTGGCTCTGACTACAATTTCTTCAATATGGTATGGGCAATGACTTGATCCTCCCAGAATACAGTCAGCCCTCTGTATCCCTGGGGAATTGGTTCCAGGACCCCATAAGAATGCCAAAATTCATACAAGCTCAAATCTTATACATAAAATGGTGTATTATTTGTGTATAAACTATACATATCATTCTGTATACTTCAAATCATCTTCAGGTTACTTATATAACCAAATATAATGCAAAATTATATAAATGGTATTTACACTGTAATATTTAGGGAATAATGGCAAGGAAAAATATTTGCACATGTTCAGTACATACGCAATTTTCTTTAAATATTTTCAATTTGCAGTTGGTAGAATCCCATGTATGTGAAACCTGGGGATTCAGGTTAAAAAGAATTATTTCTCAAAAAGAATTATTTCTTTTTTTCTTCTTCAAACTATAGTTAAAGGAGGTGGTTTCACTCTATCTACTTTTCCATCATCTGATGGAATAGCCAGAAAGGAAAAAACTCAATATTCTTAGACTATTTGAGCTTTACTCTTTCTCCTAAAAGAGCAAAATTCCAAGAATCAGAGTTTGCCTCCTCATCTAGTAGGGAGTGTCCCATCCAATTGTTTTCTTCTCTCCAAATTTACAGTGGCAGTGAGGGCATGCCACTCCTTACATGTCTCTTTTGTTCCCATCAACTCAAATACCAAACTTCTTGTAGGATGATGCTGTCATGTTTTCTTCTTCTCTGTATTCTTCCCCAAAATTATTTTCACCATACCTGGAAATATTCTTTCTTATTTCTATTTTCTTTTCCATCCCATTATCTATCCAGATAAATTTTACCTAAATTTAAAGATTCAGCAGAAACACATACATTTCTTTGAAACTTAAGGACTTTTTCTGGTTCCCATAGGATAATTCATAGATCCTATCACATTACAGTAATTATTTGTTTGCATATTCTTTTCCAGATTAAAACCTAATTTCTTTCTTCCTACTGAAAATGTGCCTAGTTATTCCTTGTGGAGTAGATAAATGAACATCTAGCATTCTGCAGTTTGTGTTGACATATACATTTAAAAACAACTGCAGAAGCAAAGTAACTTAGTTTTTTGAGCATGATTGTCAGCCTCCACATCACAACTACCTCTAATACACATTTACTGTGCATATCTGGGCGTGATAGACTAGAATCTCTAAAAAACAAAGAGGCTAATAGAAAACACACTTTCCCTTATCTCTTGTGTTTTAGAATGGGTGAGACTTTCTGAGGATGCATTTTCAGAGCTCTTCAAATAACAGCATCTGCTGCTGCCATCTTCAGGGAAAGTATCTGTGATTGGCTTGGCTTGGTCATAGTGCTTGCTGGCTATGAGTGTGAGAAAATGCCTCTGATGAATGGAGGAGCACTTTGTGTCCATGCAAGTACTTTACTATGGTGGAAATTTATACATGCATTCTCTTCTCCTCCGATGCACAATATAATCAAATATTTCTTTTGTTTTCTTGTAGGTCTTCTGACCATGGAAATAGAAAGGGAAGCATTCTCCCAGTGAGCAAACTCCCGGGGGTGGTGGTGTGGGTAACTGGCGCCCTGATTCCCACGATCGGAATGCCCAGAAATTCTCCACTGAGGCTATTAAGATAACTATGCGGATGCACTACCTGGTTTACATAGTGACATACTTTGAAGGAGAGAGGCTCTGTGTTTGCATTAACCTGGACCTTATCTCAGTTAGCTAGCACTCAGGATTAAAGGAATACTGGCTAAAATGTAGTCATTGATGATGGGTAATATGTAACTTTTTGGGTTATTAAAGATGATGGCAGAGAGGGGTAGGCACCCCCTTATGTCTGCCATCCTTCTGTCTGTCTGCACCATCCCTGTGTATCTGTATCTGTCCTTTGTGCACCTCCTCCACAAGTCTCCCCGCACAGGTGTTCCTTTATATTTTCTGAAATTATTCATGGACATTTTTCTCAAGCAACTACACCCAAAAAGAAGATATAAGAAATAATTACTGAAATCATTTAGTACAGTGCCTTTTGATTACTAGAGAAGAATGTAAATTAAAACAATAGAGATTTTTAGAAAGTATAGTAAGATGATGCTCAGCTTAGAGTAGGGGTTATTTTTAAGGCAGAGAAGACATTTCTGTCATCCAGTTATGTGCTATGGCAGACCACAAGAGATACCAACCCCTTAAAGTTTGTCACAGATAGGTTGCTATGATAAAGGCTTCTTGTTTTCAATTTAAAGGTTCTTGTAGTTCTGTCACTAGTTAATGCTTCATTATCAGACAGTAAAAGTAATGATTCAAAACATCTCACCTGGATCAACACCAGTAAATACTACTGCACATGATATAAACTAAAAATTTCCTAGAATGTATTTATAAGACATCAGTAAAATCAGAATTATTCATATTATTTACATAAAAGGATTAGGTAGAGAACACATATCAGAATAAAATGTTTCTGAAAAAATTACTTAGAACCATATTTATTTTTTTTATTCTTTTAAACTTTATTTTTATAATAAAATTTAAAAAATAATTTTTAAAATAATAAAATAGTAAAATTTCATCTAAGATTTTGAGTTCTAAATCTTAATTGCTGTGTGGATTAGACTGTTAATTTATTCAAATACCCCTGTCTTTTGGATTATGGAGACACAGGATAAGATCAAAGAAGATAAATATTTTGGTTAAGTAGTTAGTCTAATGAATTCTGGAACAATTTTCTCCAAGTAGTATAAAATAATACTTGAAGTTCTTATTCTTTTCTGATAATGATATCTACCCAACATTATAACTTAGGAACATTTTTTTTCAATGTTCTTTATACCACCTGTAGGATAAAACTAGGAAATACTGATGCATAAGTTCACTTTTTTGTCACGTGTTGGCTGTGACATAATGTGCTGCTTGATTTTTAACCCAGTGTTTACATTTCAATCTTCAGGATCCAGTAAATTCAACAATGGCTGCCATTTCTCTAGAACCTCCTCACATTTTAGTTTCAGAAAATTATTTACAGCAGCAGTTTCTGCCTACTAACATTTCTGCTGTCAGTAACAGTTATCTTGTTGATGAGCCTGCGAATTTTTAAGTAGACCACTTGGTTGTATAGTAAAATATAATTTGGTGTTGTTTAAACAAGTTTCCCTTTGGAAATTTTATTTTTAAACATATGCTTAATTCATCTTCATTTAGTGCTATTTCTGCCTTTTGTTGAAAGAGTCCCTTGCTCTTTTGTGTTGTGATATTCAATTTCCTAAATAGTTTTTGGCTTATAATTCAGCAGTTTTAAGAAATAAAAAAAATAAGAAAATACCCTGCTGTAGAGACAGTCTGGAACCAAAGAAACCCACTGGGCCCTAAAAAAACTGTTTCCTCAGTCCCCAACACGGTGCTTCCATATGGATGTGATATTTCTCATCCTGAATATGTCATTGCTGCTCGCGTCTGATTTATATATCTGTGCAAGTTGGGTATGTTCCCACTGCAGATGTGAATGATGAAAGTTTTGAAAACTTAGCCAATAGCATCAAGCGGTTTGGTTATATAAGCAAGGATAAAAAGAGACTTTGAAATAAATAAGCTTTTTTATGATCACATTAAATATGTATGTTGTAACATAAAATATCTCAAGGTTTTACAATGTACGTGCACAAGGCCCTGAAGATATCTCTTTATATAGTACAAAATCTCATAAACTGTTCATCTGACCAAAGAATATCCATCTTCCCTTTGTGGCTGGGGATAGAACTGAATGTAAAGCCGTGTATAATGCAAACAGTTCTTTCCTCAGGGCACTGTTCTCTGAAATAGTTCACCTTAATGGCTACCCTCATTTATGTAGTCACTGTACTTTCTTTGATGGATCATGATGACACTAAGAGACTCTCTGAAAAAGATGAGAACATTGTAGCAGTATTTTAATACGTGCAGAAACTTCTCCATCATCGAAGTGTTGCTGGATTTGAGCAAGGCCTACATGTTCAGACTAATCTGCGTGTTTTGATTGACTTGTACAGTGAAACTGGAAATTCATCCCCATCCCAACACATCAAACAAAAACTTTCCCTTCTAAAAGGGTTAAGTCTACAAAGATTATTTATTTATTTATTTTTGGTGTATGTGTGAGTTTATATAGAGAGTTTGATCTGCCAAAAATATCAAACACTGTTTTTCTCACTTCCTTACAGCAATCTATTCATAAGAATGTTTGATAGATATATTCCTTTATAGTTCAAGTGAAGTTTGATTCAACAACTATTCAGTAATGCTACTTTTAATTAGGCTTAAATCAAAAATTTTATTTTTAGATAATGGGAACTGGTAAAAAGTGTCAGAAATTGATTTATGCCTCAATGTTATCTGCTACCACTTACTATAAAATTAAATCACATAAAATAAGACACTGTCTTTTTATCTGATTTTGCTAAACTGAGAAGAGAACTAAAAAATATATAAAATAAAGGCTATCAGTTTTTTCTAAGAGCTGATTTTTCCTGATCCTGTGATGAATCCAATTGTAAGATCATTCATAGAGGAAAGTAAAGCAATAATATAAAGCCAGAAAAAAAGAACAAACAAAAAATGTAACACTGTACCACATCTATAACCAAACATTCAAGAGAAAAATATTTACTAATGATGCTTAGGTGATTAGTGTCTGACAACCAATTTGACTCTTTAATTTCCTCCCTCCCCTGGCTCTTGCTCTGGCAATTTAGTTGGCTAAGTTTGAACAACTGTAGTGCTACACAAATATTGCAAGAAAGTGAATGTTGGAGAAAAGAACTCACTTCAATCCACTTTTAGTACTTTCATACACACGTATGCATTTATAAACCACATGTGATATTGTTTTGTCTGTGTTTTGAGTGAACAAAAAGGGCATATGTACATACTTTCTTCCACCAATATCATGTTAAATTTATTCTTGTTGATAAGTGCTACCTTTATTCTTTCTTAAATAAAAGAGTTTTAAAAAGGAAGAGTTCTTGCTTTTCTACTGGGAAATGAGATGCCCAAATTTCTATCTCACTCTAATAGTAACTTTTCATTGTCTGATAAAACAACTGCTCAATTCAGTCAATTTGTTGGTGGGAAACAGTCCAATAGGTTGGATAAAGCCAATAAAAGTGGCAGCAGGGCTTGGCGTTCTGTAACTCAGGGAAAATCTGGACCTTCCCACTTCTCCAAGATCTCAAGATCCAGTGCTCCTCTGCTTTCCTACTTGGGTTTCATAACTCAATGTCCATATTGTCTAGTCTCTTCCTTTTTCTTTTTCTTTGACCATTTGCTTTAGACTTCTTTTACAGTCTCCTTGCCTTGGCAAGAATTCTTCTTCCTATTCTGTGGCCTAATTTGGGACTCATTAGAGGCTCAGGGATTCCTCGGCTTCTCCTGCCCCTGTTATTCCCACCCCTTTCCATCTTTTGAGTTCTTATCCTTGTGCTTAAATATGAGTGACTCAATCATGCACAAATTGCTAGCAGGATTGTTTGGATAAGGGTACCCTAGAATTTCTCTCATTCTATTAATTCCTTAATTGAAACTTCAAGTGAACATTGTTTTGCATGTGAATATCAAACCAAGAGAAAGAAAGAAGCAGATGATTTAAATCAGATATGTGTAAAGTACCCAAAAGAGTACTTGAGTATAGAAAATTCTCAACAAATGATGGTCATTATTATAAGGATTTAAATATCATTAAATGGTAGAGCTTATTTTCATGTTTCATTTCTTTTTATATTTTCTGTTTGGATTTAGACTACAAAAGACCAAGAAATTTCTTTTGTGTAAGCTAATAAAGAACAGGGAACTGTTTTCTGACTCACTTATTAGAGGTGACCTGCAGTCCTGAGAGAACCTCCATACTTACTTCAAGAGGGCAGACTGATGACAGAGTTGGCAGAGTGGGGCAAGAGGCACGGCGAGAAGTGGAGAAGGAATTGACTCCATCCCTATAAATACATCATAGGTCCCATGGAGATGAGAGCCACTGACGGTGACTGCTGTACTGAGAAAACAAAAAATGGTTAGGAAAGGGAATTGTGTATGAAACATTTGTTCTTAATTTCTTTTTAAAAAAATGTTAGGATAGAAAGCACTGTAAATACAATATATTTCACTCATATTCTATAGTCCATTTTTTTAAAGAACAAATATCATCTGGGACTAAGTATAAAAAAGGAATTCATTTTCGTAACTACCACAAAATTTTTTTATAATTGCATACTTTCTGAATGACCTTTAAGCTATGATAATGTTTGAAGTTGGTTTTCCCAATGGGTGAGTTACAATTATAAGGCGATGGTGATAATAGCTCAGGTCACAGGTGGAATAATTGAATATCATTAACAATGACATTTGATTATGTTTCTTCATTTTTTTCAGATGATATGTCAAGTTCCTTATAAAATCAGAGACCATGGGGATCCATTATTGCTAGAGTTGATGGTAGTGCAGTTTTATAATCGTGTAATAAATTAGCATTTAATACTGATAGATTTCATCCTAAACTCAGAGGTTTGCTTTGTTTTAAAGATTTTTTTTTTTTGCAAGAAGCAGTAAGGAAGCCATTCAGAAAATGCAGGAAATAAAAATCATATCCAAAAAAATGGGTCTTGGGTTTTTGAAATTATTTAACTTAGAATATTATTCAATGCTAAAAATAGCTAAAAGGAATTCAGTGTCAAAAAAATCCAATTCTCTTGAGTTCACCAATTATGTATACTTTTCTATTTCTAGTTTTTTTAAATACATACTCTTTTCTCCATTCTAGTTCTTCTTATTCTTTTAAAACTTATTTCCCATGCTAAAAGGAGTTGTAAGTACAAAGTATTACACAGGGTGAGAATTCTCTCAGAAATGCAGATTGGTATGAATATCAAGGAAAAAAATATGCTTATCACATTTTTCCCATTTTGTTTAATAATTATTTTATTAGGTCAGGTATGGTTTAGATTAGGACTTTCATGGTCAGGTGTTTTGTTTTATTTTGTTTTTAGATATTGCAGTGAGTTAAAATGCTAATAAGATACTATTGAAATATTCATGGTTTGGCTTCCTTATCAACTTAAGTCTATTTCTTTTGTGGTAAGAATTGTATTTTTTGTTTAAAATGTAACTCAGATTTAAATGGCTGGAGTATGTGTGTTGATCTTTCTCTGTTTGTACATATGTATGTTGGCATTACAGAACCAACATCTTGCTATAATGAAGGTTTTGGAGTTTATCCTTGGTGAAGCATAAAATTACAGAATATATTGCATTATTGTTAAATCTAATCTTTTAATATAGAGCAATGTATCTCTCAATCCTTTAATATATATTTGTAATTCATTTTCCCTCAGGAAAAAACAAAGGAAAAAGTCAGTATCATTCAATATGTGAATGAATATGTAATGTAACATTTTACATTTTATTTATTAACTTTCAGTCCCTTGAAAAGTGTCTAAGTGTGCTTAATTTGCTATTAAATGAAAAATAGGCTGTTTTTGAAACAGCTACAACATTGTATTGCACTAATATGGCTTCATGCTTGTCTTATTAAGATCAAGATATTAGGAGGATTTATAATGTACATGGAAATGCCAGCTATGGTAATCTGATGTTTCATGGATGCTTACTCCTCAGATTGTTACTCAATAGTTGCTTTTAGTTCAGGATTACATTTAGCATCACCATAAAAACTTAGACAGAAACTTGAAAAGTCTGATAATAACCCCTGATGGTTCTTTTGAGGTTGTTGGGCTTGATTTATTTGCATACTTGTTTAATTGTCTGTAATATTTAACTGTTGGTAAGTAGATTCACTGCTACTATCAGTTTGACCACTACATTAAAATCAGTTCATTATGATGATTATCAAAAGGATTTTTACGGACAGTATGATATTACCTGTGTGGATGGTTATATAAAGCCTCATTTTCAAGCATGTTGCTGTTTGAACTTGAGTGACTAACACCAAATAAATCAAACATAAGAGGTGTTATGAGTGGCTAAGTAGGCAACTTAGTAGCTGTCTCTGAAGCATTCTAATCCGTGTCAGTGGGTATTTCTGAAGCAGCTGGAAGCTGGGACTGGTGAATATGTACTTTGGCTGGGCGAACCCTGTCCTTTCCTTTGGGCCTTATAGTCAGTTCTTAGATCCCACTGTCGGTTATTTTTAAAATATTTTTACCAAGATATAGAAGGCATTGGAATATGTTCAGAATTTTGTTTTTAAAGTTTTTCATTTTAAGTCTCAATTCTTAACAATTCAGAGATGGAGAGAAAAATATTGGCAAGTGAAAGGAGAGATGTTTGATTTACATATTGTTCATAAACATGGTGTTTTAGATATAGAGATAGTTTTCTGGAAATAAGTATTTGTAGTAGATATCTTCTCTCATAATGGTAAAGTAATAGATCTATTCAAAAAGATGTTTTGAACATTTCACCATAATCCTGTTTATCTATATGTCTATTTATCATTTATGTATATAATTTATTGCTGAACCATTAGAAGGTAAGTTGTAGACATCATGACAATTCACCCTAAATACTTGAACATCTATCTTATACCTAGAACAGTCAATAGTAACTCAACCATCTCATCTAATATATGTTCATATTCAAATTTCTGTATTTTTCCCATAATGTCTTTTAGAGCTGAAACAAATGTTTTGATATAATATTTTGTAAAATGAATCAACTTCTCATATCAATATGTTATAATTCTATTTTCTCACAATAGAAATTGGCCATTGAATAGGCCTGAGCTTCGATGGCCCCAAGCCACCAACTAAACTCACTAGAGTAATTTGCTGGAATGAGAAATGCTAGCTGCCAAAACCGAAGAATGTTAATCAGCAACCAGCCTGACCATGATTTCTGAGGTGCTAATCACTTGGAAAAATTGCCTCTCATTGGCTCCATTTATAGATAATTGCTAATTGAAAAGCAGCTAGAATAGTGAGAAGGTATATTAGCATGTTAATAGGTCTTTGTGCCCAAAAGCTTTTGATTATAAATTATGAAGACTGCATTAGCCAGATGGGCAGGATTAATTAGCAGGCTGGTATTACCTGGCATCCTATGGTGGTTGAGAGTAAACAAAATGACCATAACCATTTCAGTATAGTTTGTCATTAAATTGCTTGCTCTTGGTATCTGGAATAGGATTTTATTCTATAGTTACAGCACTGATGGAGAATCAGTAATTCTGGATGCTAATAACTAGCAAAGCAGTTAGTCTTTTATTTTTTTTTAACCTGGGCTAAAATCAATCTTCATGTGCTTCAATTTCTTTCATCTTTAAAAACACAAGTTGTATGACAGAGGAGAAAAACTCAAAATTGGAATTCTAGAGACTTAGATTCTAATCCTGCTATTGGGTGATTCATTTAATTTTTTCATGCTTCAGTTTCCTCATCTGTAGCCTAATGAGGCTGAAGTAGAAATTCTCTAAAGTCATTTTCAACTTTGGGATTTTGTGAGACTATAGACTCATGCCCAGTAATAGATCTGGAGAAATAGCCAAAAATAATCTTTTCAGTAGAGCAACTTAAACCAATATTTCAAATGAAAACCATTTTCAATAAATAAACATACCAGGGATGATTTTATATTTCTCAAATTGTGTAGGCCACTTTATTGGCTTCCTAGGTGGATACCCTTCCTAGGTAAGTGGGTTATTGTTCTCTTTTTTTTTTTTTTGGAACTATGACTTCTACAGAGGTACTGTGAGAATCCTGGAAAGGAGAGAGGCAAGGACTCATATCTCTGTTCATGAGGAAGTATTAAAGACTCTCTTGAGCTTGGTAGGAATAAATGATGCTACTTCTGATATCTTTATCTCAGGAGTTTCAATTGTATGAAGCTATTATTTTACTATTTGACAGAGTTAAATACAACTACGGTTAACTACAGTTTAACTACAATTGTAGTGAAACTAAAACTGTGACATAAAGGGGCCAGTTCCCAAAAATTCTTCCATGAGTATGTGATTTTTGATTAGAGGTATTTTTACTATCAACCACAATAATAACTAACATTTAATGAGCACTTACTATTTGATGGGAATAGGACTAAATGCTTTATAAGGATTATTATAATTAATCTTCATGAAACACTATGGCATAGGTTTTTTAAATTAATGCTTAATGGTTATTATACATAGTAGTTCATAAATAATATAGGATTTGTAGTATTCATATATGATATTGATTCTTAGTAGGCTCATCTAAATTGATGAAGAAACTAAACTGTGGAGAGTTTAGCCCACTCAACTAGGGTACAGAATAGAGCTGCTATTTGAACTTGGGATGTGCTCTCTGTTGTTGCTGATGTGGTATCTCAGGTTACAGAAGGCTTGCAGGTTTTGCTCAGCAACATCTATAGCTCCATGTCTCTGGGCAGAGTATCATTTAGAGAATCCTTAAAGCTTTTCTTTGTCTTCTCTGGGATTACTTCTGCCTGCAGC
Organism: Marmota flaviventris; assembly: GCF_047511675.1. Lineage (NCBI taxonomy): Eukaryota > Metazoa > Chordata > Mammalia > Rodentia > Sciuridae > Marmota > Marmota flaviventris. Next base: position 50,694,000 of record NC_092499.1, on the reverse strand, counting down.
ATATTCCTCCGTAGTAGCTTTCCTGATTTCCTAGCAAGATACTTGGTGATTATGTTGTAGAAAGGATTTAAAAATTGGGGGGGCTTATTTCCAAGCTCCATTTTAGTTCTGTCTTCAGCCTTCCTGCAACTTAGAGCACACATTCCAGTTATGATTAATAGGACTGTAGTGTTGGCACTTAGCTTCATGTCAGGGTGATGGCCCTGACCTGACATTTTCATTTTCAACCGTTAATAGGTGGCATTGATAAAATGCATTAAAAAAATCAAGTGTGTTGAGGTGTTAACTTATAAAGAAGGTCAAAATAAGACAAACCATTACTTATGACCTTTGGTTGGAGCTCAATGTCATACTTCTGCCATGTTTTATTGGCTCCCCAAATTTCCTTTCTCTCCACTTTGTCTAACAATGACTTGGTAGACAGCATAATACTTAAGTCACAGAATTCAGTTACAGCTTTCCGTTTTATTTGAAAGTTTTTCTTCTCAACTGAAATTTATCTATTCATTTAAAAGATGAAAGGCAACTTGAAAATTATTATGTTTAAATAACTTTGATGTCATTTTAGTGATATGTCCATAAAATGCACAGTACTTCATTGTTCATTAGCAATCAGAGTAATCTGGTATCTGTCCCCAAAATGACTCTGATTCCATTGCTGCATAATACTGATAATTTGGTTGGTAATTATTAGTACTAATAATTAGCATTTATCATATATATATATATATCCCATGTATCAGGCACTGGGCCAAATATTATACGAGTATTATATCACCTTCAAATAACCTGATGAAGGAAATACTAATATCATCCTCATTAAAAAAAATTCCATTTTAAGAGGCAAAAATTATCAAAGCAATATGCACATATATTGAAGAGTAAAGAAGAACCTATAATGAAAAGCACTTTTGCATTGCTATTTCTCTCTATACCAAGTTCCTCTCCCTCTTCCCAGAAGCAACTTTTTCTAATTATTTCTAATTCTTTGACTATTTGTCTTTAAATATAATATATGCCAATACAAATTTAGTAAATTTAGTTGGTTCCCTCTAGTATTATTTTACTTTCACGAAATGTCTAGAACAGGCAAATCTGTAGAGATGGAAATCAGATTAGTGGTTCACAGGGCTGGGGAGGGTGAATCAGTGCTTAGCTGCTTGACAGGTGTGGGAATTCTTTTTCAGGGTGATGAAAATGCTGAGATTAGATAGTGGTGGTCATATATAACATTGTCAACGTGCTAAAAACCAATGAATTTCTTTGCGGTACTGGGGATTGACCCCATGGGTGCTCTACCTGAGCTAGATACTCACTCCTTTTATTTTGAGACAGAGTTTCACTAAGTTTTTGAGGGTCAACAATCCAGGCTGGCTTCAAACTTGTAATCCTCTTGACTCAGCTTCCAGAGTTTCTGGGATTATAGCTGTGCCCAGCTTAGCCCACTGAATTGTATAATTTAAAATGGTTAAAATAGTCAATTTTTGTGTTAAGTGAATCTCACCTCAGTAGAAAGTTAGATGATTCTCTAGTTGGAAACTCACCTACATTGCCCTTGTACTTATTAATGTTGTATAAATTAAATTCCATTTATCATCTATTTTTTTTAGCATTGAGGAAATTGAGGCAGAAGAGTGTGGTTAACTTTCCTAAAATCACACAAATAATCAACCTAGGACTCAGCCCCAGGTACAACTCTATGGACTGCACACAAAACCACTCTACAACTCTTCCTTCAAGATGGTAATTTTGGTGGGTGAAACTAAGTATGTAGAAAGGAAATCAGATCTTTGATTAAACTTTCAGTTGACTGCAGCCAGAATATTTATCTTGTACATATGAATTTTTACTTTAAAATGTTATTTCTGTTGTATTATTCCACTGTGATCACCCAAACTATCATTAGATATTATAAGATTTACCATACAAGAAAATGGGAGTCTACTAACAGATTAAAGATACCACTAAATTGTCTTGGGGGTTTATGGAAGTAGAAATAATCCAGTTTGTGCATGAGGGGTTATAGTAGCTTACTTCTAATGTCTACTTAAAGAAGCGATTTTGAAAACAAGCCATTACCAGTGACAGTTATGCATACACACGACCCTTGGCTGCTGACAGTTAGCCAACTGCATTCCATTAGCCATCTCAGCAGCAAAGATGTGTATTTGATTGTTGGTGTTGATTGAATATGTCTAAAAAGCAGCTGCAAGCAAAGTGTCTCTGTTCCCTTTTTCAAAGTGACAGAGTCAGCCTCCTTTATCACGGCCCCTGAAGGGTGCAAAGAAGAGAACCACACTTCTCTCCCAGGGCCAGAATCAGTGCTAGAAAATTGTGTCAAATACTACCAAAGGCCCAGAGTATTTAGACAAGGATCGGAAAATGTTGTCTTGGAAAGGGAACGTGCTTCCAAATAGTCCCTGTGTCTTGTATTCTGTTTTGCTCTTTGTTAAAGTATTTTGTGTAACAATTAGTAATTCAATAAGCCAACACTTATTATGCATTAATTACTCAGACTGTGAAACCACTGAGCTAGGTTTGGTGGGGACAACAACTGGTGTGGAAGATGTTACTGTTTTTAAGAAATCTGTGTCAATCAGATTGGCAGGCAAAATATACTTATGAGATTCTTAAGGTTCTTTGATTTTAAAATAGAATTTAGCCATTCTCTGTACTCTCTGATGCAGATGACAAATGATAAGAGAATCTGGAAATAATTTTTTCTCTTACTATAAAACATATATAAACATATAAATTTATATATAAATAAACATATAAAATATATAAACATATAAATATGTTATATATATATATATATGTATATATATATATTATAAAACAGTTTCTGTTTTGTTTTGTCCATAGCTTAAACAAAATACATCCCCTTACCACATCTCTTCTGAAATACAAATACACATTTTGAAGAGTTTGTGGTATAGTTTTCAAAAACATGAGTTTGAATCAGCTTTGGGTTTAGTTTTTGTCTTTTGCTAGCTTTTGGACCTTGGCTAAATTATCTAACTCTATTAAGCCTCAATTTCTTATTTGTAAAATAAAGAAAATATTGGTGGTTACCTTATAGCATTTATATGAGGATTAGAGAAGAGAATGTAAAGGACTTAGCACATTTCCTAATACATGATAAACACCCAGTAATAGCTTTTATCATTATTAATAACATTATAGAAGTTGTTGGAAAATAAAAATGTAGATTACTTCTAACTCCCAAACCCACCAACTGAGATTATTTTGCTGTGTTCTAGTCTTTGACCTCGTATAGAAATTACTTCTTAAAAAGCATGATTATAATTTCTCCATTAGCTTGAAAGGTCAATCTCGCCAATGGCAAGTTTTCAGCTGATGTGCTTCTTTGGCCCCTTGTGTTATAATGAGAATTTAATAATTATTTGTTGGCAAAATAAGTCCTCCCTGGACTCTGTCTTCTCAAAGTTGCCCCTAGCTTCTTCCTGCCTTTCCCAGATACATTTCCTGAGGGATTGACTGCACCTTTGGACCCTGAAATACTCCACAAACTACTGTGATTGGCCTTTGGTGTCCACTGCTCCTCTCAACAGCACTTGCCAAGGTCATGGAGTCTTTCTTGCCTCTAATTCTGAAGGACACATTCAGTTCTTACCTTTCCCTCTTCCCTGTTTTAGTCAGCTTTTTCACACTGTGACTGAAAGACCTAACAAGAACAATTTTAGAGAAGGATAAGTTTATTTGGGGGCTCATGGTTTCAGAGATCTCAATCTAGACAGCAGGCTCTGTTCCTTAGGGCTTGAGGAGAAGAACACCACGGAAGAAGAATGTGGAAGAAGAAGGTGGCTCACACGATGATCAGAAGGCAGAGAGAGAGAAAGACTCCACTCACTAGATAGAAAATAAATACCCCACAGACATGCTCCTGGGGACCCACCTCCTCCAGCCACACCCTACTCACCTTCAGTTACCACTCAGTTATTCCCATCAGGGGATTAATGCATTGATTGGGTTAAGGTTCTCATAACCCAATCATTTCTCCTCTAAACCTTCTTCATTGTCTCACACATGAGCTTTTAGGGGACACCTAATATCTAAACTGTTAACACTCCCTTTCTTCCCTCCCTCTGTCTCTTCCTTCCTTTCTGTACTGGGGTGGAACCCAGGGCTTTTTGCTTCCTAGGCAAGCACTCTACTACTGAGCTACTTCCCCAGCCTCCATCCTAACTCTCTTTCTTTCTTCCTTTCTTTCTTTCTTTCTTTCCTCTCTTTATAAAAACCCACTCAGAAAAGAATCACATACTAATATCTTATTTTTTAAGTGATGAGTTCACCATGTGAAGCTACATAAATAGAGAAAAATTAGAGAAATGTGTTCAAAAAGCGGTTGTTTTTAATTATTTATTTCAGTTAATAAATTTAATTGATATTTTTAGCTTCTTGCAGAACTAGCAATCAGTATTGCTGACTTAGAACTTTTTTAATTTTGCTGGTAAAAAGAGAGTGGGTGAATTTATGCTTTGGATAATTCTGGAGGAGTTCTTTTGTGGATGCATATTGTGTAAAAGGACTTGGAACCAGGAATATGTAAGTCTTTCAAAATCTAGAAGTTTGGCACTGCCTGATTTCAGAAGGGAAGAGGATTCTGCATTGGGAAGAGTTGCCTGGCTCTAAAGAATGGCAATGTGCCAGAAGGAGAAATAATTTTATCTGATATTGATTAACATGTTTATTGTGAAAAGTTAATTTTCTGTAACAGCAGAGGTTCTGCCTAGGGTTTCTGAATATTTAAAAAAACAAAACAAAAACAAAAACCTGCAGGCATAATCAACGTTTAAATTTTTTAAAGCATCCCACACACTGAGGATATTTATCAGCATCCAACTCAAGTGAATCAAATTGAGAACTTAGCAAAAATTTACAGACCACTGATATATTTTATATTTTTTAATTAAAAATGGAAACTCCCACAAGTTAATTCCATAAGTAAATTCCATGGTATCACAGGTCACAACCACCTCCAACCCCCACCCTACACTTTTTTTTTTTTTTTAAGCAACAATAAAGAAAATTAGGGAAATGAATGTGTTCTTTTCAGCTTCAGATTAAAAACAAAAACGTCAGTCTCTAAAAGCTGTTTTTTAAAAGTTATTTTAAAAAAAATTCACAGGGGAATTTTCTTTGCTTTACCTTGTTGACTGTGCTTGACTTATGGCAACTATAAAAACTGATGCATACTTTGGTGACTATATGTTCCCAGAGCAGAATTATATCAGGGCCCGATGCTAAAGCACTCTCTGTGCTTACCATTATCAAATGCTGAATCTCATTTTAGCTATGATAAAGGCCCCTAGTATTAAAACACTGGGGTTATAGATGATAGATGAAAAATGTATTTTTCAAACCATGGCCTTTTTGGTAGAACATGACTTGCTTACTATGGAAATATTTCCAGCTGCCTAGAAATGTTGCCTAGCAACCCTTGGAAACACAGAAAACCTAATATTGTCTCCGAGTTGCTTGTGGGTAAAGGGATTATTAAAAATATCAGTTAGAAAAAAGGACTACAAAGTTCGTTTTTGGGGCTTGACAACAACTCATACTTTTTAGTGGGTTTGTGCCTCTGTACCCCCTTTCTCATGGAATCAAGGGTTTTCATGCTTCCCCGTGAATTCTATAATCTATGTCTCTACAGTGCTGTAAAGAGGGTTAGTTGGAAAGATCATGCCCTTGCTCTCAGAGGATGCTCAGTCCTTCTCCCCAGCCTTCTGAAGCTGCTCTTTGCATCAGGATCAGCAGCCAGCCATCGGCGGCAGCTTTGATAGCTGTCTGTTGCTACAGCTGCCAGCTTCCTTCAGACCCAGTGATTTTTGAGTGGACTGGAGTAATTTGTAGTTGGCTGCCTCTGTGACTCTCTTTTGCTGGTCAGCCAAGGCAGGGGGCCGTGTGTTCCTGGAAGAGCTCCCTGAACTCCTGCCCTCTAATCTGATGCCTTTGCTTCTGTCCACACATTCCACTGAAGCGATGGGTATGAAGCTTGGAAAGCCTCTGCATCAGCCAGATGCGTGTCCTGTGTTTTGAACAAAGTAAAATGACTGATGGGGCTTGGGCTGGACTCTGTTCAAATTCCCTGTTTTCCTTTTGTTTATAGGATTAGAAAATTGTTTAGTTGGGTAAATGTATTGGGTGTCTTAGACCATAAATTGGTGGCTTTTAAACAATAGAAATTTATTTCTCACAATTCTGGAGGCCAGGAAGTCCAAGATCAAGGTGCTGGCAGATTCTGTGTCTGATGAGAGCTTGATTTCTGATTCACAGATGATCACTGTTTACTATAACCTTATATGGAGGAAGGGGCAAATGAGCTCCCTCAGGCTTCCTTTATAAGGTTACTACTCACATTTGTGAGGACAGCCACCACAAAGCCTCAACCTCTTAATACCTCCTGATACCATCACCTAATGGTTTAGAATTTCAGCATCTGAATTTTGATAGGACACAAATATTCAGACTGTAGCAGTGAGTTTTTGATTCAGGTGATAGAAAATGAATCTTCATTAATTAATTTGAACATGAGTTGTATACCTCCTAAAACTGTGTATAGATTTGAGTGTGAACATATTTTCACTGAACTTTGAAAAGTCTATCTCCACCAATACTGAACTACTCTTAGTAATTTCTATACCAATAGAAAAAAATTAGCATTTTGAATTTCTGTAGTGTTATAGTCTATAAAAGACGAAATATTTGCACCTTCATATGACCTAAGCAGCTGCTTTTGAGAGGGGTAGTATTATCTTCATTTTATAGAGGTAGAAGCTGATGTTTAAGCGGTAACAACTTGTGCAAGGTCATGAGCTAGGAAGTTGAAGGATTGTGATTAGTAGATCCCTGAATTGGGAGGTCTGGGCTTGCGCCCCCCAAAGAATTTGGGGCAAATACCAAGATCTGGGGACATGGATTTCTTCATGCATTATGTTAAAGAAATAAAGTCAAGTCATCTCCAACTATTAAAATTATTAATAAACAATGAAAGCGGCACAGTTAAAGCCACGAACTAGTTATCATTGCTGCAAAAACCTGAAGATTTGGTGGTAAAAGCCTGAAAGAGACAATACCTGCTCCTTTAATGTTTATGGAGTGCTTAACTGTTCTTTTACCTTGTAGTAAGCCTCACACTAACTACCAAAGTTAATAATTCCAACCACTTTGAGAAGAGGGTGGCACTACATCTGTATTTTTTCCTTAAACACTGTTGGTGGGAATGTAAATTAGTAAGCCACTATGGAAAACTGAATGGAGATTCTCAAAAACTTAACAATAGAACTACCACATAATCTAGCAATCCCTTGTCTGATTAGCTACTCAAAATGAATAGAATCAACTCCTTGTGTAAATATCTGCACTCTCCTGCTTGTTGCAACATTATTTACAACAGCCGAGATATGGAAACCATCTGTGCATCCACCAGCAGATGAGTAGACAAAAATTATCATAATAGTAACAAAGGAATATTGATAATAGAAACAAAATATTATCACTATTATCATATGTACAATAGGATTTTACTCAGCCTTAAAAAAGGATAGTCTGCCATTTGCAGCAACATAGATGAACTTGAAGACTGGAAAAATGTTATGCTAAGTGAAATAAGCCAGACATAGAAGGAAAAAATGCTGCATGATCTCATTTATATGTGTATTAAAAAATACACAGGATAAAAGGGAAAAGAGTGGTGTATGTTGGAGGGAGGAAATGATAAGATGTAGATCAAAGGGTATCAAGTTGCAGTGATGTAGGATGAGTAGTAAGTCTAGAGGCTTAAAGAACAGCATGAGGACTCCAATTAGTAATATTATAGTGGTGGTGACCCTAGTTAATAATTAGTAGTGTCACGTTGAATTCTTGTAGGTGTACGTCACTTCAGCATCCACTTTGAATATTAGTTAGATTTTCTCATGCTAGAAGCAAGGGACATCTGGTCATGGATCAGACACTCAGGTATCAGGCTGTCTCCCAGAATAAAAATGTACCTGTGAAAGGGGACTGAAAATATCCATGACCACCTCGTATGGGGCAGGATGGACTTTATGGTCACTCTCCAGAGAGAACTCAAGACAAAATTAGAGTAAAATGTAATAATTGTGTCTTAGAAATTTGTGGAGAGAAAGTCTTTAGGTGCTCTTTCCATGTTCACCCCCACTCCCAACAAAGGAGCAGTTATGTGAGATAATGAATATAGTACTTTGGTTGACTATAGTAATAATTTCAATATGAATATCAGAACATCAAAATGTGCACATATTACTACTAATTTAAATTAAAGTAGTTTAAACTAATTTAAAGAAATGTTTAAAGAAACTAATAAGTTCAGCATGAGACTGAAAATTTCATGGCCACATGTGCTAGTTATTTACTTATATTACTCAGCTGTTGGGGTTTGAAGTCTGCAAACTACACTTCCCAGCTTTCCCAGCTTCTATCGCCCTCTGGCTTTTTTTTTTTTTTTTTTTTTTTTTTTTTTTTTAACATGGCACTGATGGGAATGGACTGCAATAGTGAGGCAGTTGTGGCAACTACAAAGGTAGGGAGATTCTGAGCTGAAACCTGGGCCAAGGTAACATTTTCTCTATGATCAAGACAGCATCTTTGATGGATCCAAGAATCAGTTGAGAGAGTTTCTCCAAAACCAGAACTACAGGGGGGTGCTAGTTAGTTCCATTCTGGGGGCTTTAGAAACTTCTAATCTCTAGGTCTCACACCTTTTCTTCTTTCCCCCTCCAGCACCTTCTTTTCCTTTTTGCTCCTTCAGCCCTTCCAAAATATATATTACCAATTCCCTATGTTAAAATCTCTTTATTAAGAAGAAAAGGCGTGGTTCACATAGTCGTGTGTGATTTGATTTGCCAAGAGCTACACCAAGAAATTTTAGAACCAGATTTGAAATCTGGCAGACTGGCTGCCAAGCAGGGCTGTTTAAAAATCATCTATCTATCTATGCATATATGTATAAAACATATATGTTATATATACATTTATATAGTGTATATGTAAGGAAATAATGTAATATTATAGGGTACATATAGATAGTAAACTGGTCACTATTATCTTACATACTTACCTATATTTTTCCTACCTGTTAGAATGGTTGTTATCAACAGATCAAAATATAACAAATGCTGATGAAAGTGTGGAGAAAAGGGACTCTGTTCACTGTTGGTGGGAATGAAGATTGGTGCAGGCATTATAGAAAACAGTATGGAAGTTCCTAAAGAAATTCAAAATAAAACTACCATACGAGCATGCAATCCCTCCTCTGGGCATATAGCCAAAAGAAATGAAATAACCACCTTGTAAAGATATCTACCTTCCCATGGATGCAGAGCTTTAACCACTGTAGTTCATGATGTCCAGGATATGGCTGTGAGGCCACATATGTGCCTGATGCTATAATAAAGAGACCCTTATTTTAGGAGTTCATTTGAGCTCAATTTCCTTATAAGTAGGATAGATCACGGATGCATTTACTGGGATATAACTATATCACATCAAAACGTGAACCATGTTGTACGCTTTCTTCTCCCTTCCAGTACTTCTAACTAAACTGTGTCCCTTCCCTGTAAACCTGTACCTTTACATAAATATTTTCCATTGATAGGCAAAGTCTTGACATAGATCCATGCCTAAATGACAAAGAGATTCTATCTCTTCCCTTTCTCAGTCATCTAAACCAAAAGCCTTCTGTAGCCTGCTCACAGTTTTGGCTCACTCAGAGATGAACTCCTCCTCAGGCCAAGTGACTTTTATTAGATCATTATAGTGTGCTCCATGGACACCTGCATCATTATTACCTGAGGATCTTTTTATCCTTCAGACTTTTGAGTACTGCACCTCAATGTAGTGAGCCCTATCTTAGGGAAGGTGGAACCCTGGAATATGCATTCCTAATGAACTGCCCAGAGGACCCTTGCTCACATTGAAGCTTGAGTATCATTATGGGTATACCTTTTCAAATAATTTATTGCATGCATGGTCCATGCTTCCTCCCCTCACCATTTCACATCTTCCCTCTTTTCTGCTTAACAGCACCTGGAAGGGAAACCTTAGGGCCTCCCCTCCCCCTTTTTTTTTTCATCTATCCCTTGCTTTCTGCGGCTACCAGTTTGTGGTATCTCCTCTCTTCCTTTCACGTTAGGAATAACCAGTTATGCAGGAAAAGCTTTTGCTCCTTGAATATTTGCAAAGTTTACACAGCACTTATGTGTCTTTCAGCTTGGTGATTGTCCAATATGGTTGTTGAAGAGGTGCTGCACGTACTTCACGCGTTACCGGATTTCAATTCCACGGAAATCATCAGTCATTCTCCTTTCTGGGCTGAACATTTGCAGCTCTGTCAGTGAGAGTCACCAGACCTTAAATGTGAACATTCGATGAAGAAGGTGTTCCCATCAGTGTTGCTAGATTGGAGTACAGGTCGGTCGGCAGCACTTGCAGCTTCTGTCAAACTGGCCTCTCAATCTTCTTCTACTCACTTTCATTTTTTTCCCTTTTATCCTTTTTTTTTTTTTTACTCCTCAGCTCCCATAGGCATTGCCCGTGTCCACCCATGAATAACTCCTTTCTTGTAAGCTTCCTCTAACTCTTCTGATATCCATGGTAACCAAGCCACAGCTAGCACAAGCACCACAAAGAGATCCACTCATGACAGCTCTGGGAAGGACCTAACTTTCTACATCCTTACAATCTTTGTGTGTGACTATTTACACAGAGACTGACAGAGATAGAGAGGAGCAGTCAAGTTAGGGTGAGCAGGGCCCTGCTACTCTGCCACAGGGGCTCAATTTGGGCTCGATTACTTTTATCTCTTATTGAAATCCTCATGCTTTGCACAGTTGGTCTGGCTGCTCATAAATATCCAGCCTTGGCTTCTTGCTATCATCTGCTCAACAACACAAGTAGCTTATCCTGAAAGGTGATCTCCTAGTTCCTTTAGACACCCTTGCTGGATGGGGGTTGCATGGGAAGGGTATGAAATCACCTTGGGTCTAACTGTATAGTCTCTTCCTTTTGGAATATTCTAGTGAGGGTGAGTGATCATTTAGATGAGAAATGCAATGAATTTAGATTAATCTGAAGTTATTCTCCGATGAAACACTTGTTAATAGATGGTTCCATGGAACATCATCCTATAGAATTCCCCAGGAAATATAGCTGAAGAATGAAGGGATTTTGTGATTTAGCTGGCAGATGAACCATATCTTTGCTTCTATTCTTCCCTCTTTGGGTCCATTTCTGGGTATCAGTACCTCTGTTAGAGGAAGGATAGACGATGAAAAGGTTAAATTGCCTTCACTTAAAAAGGGCTAACAAGCTTTTTCCAATGCCTTCCCTAAACTCAGAACTCATTTCTCACCCTCACCCTGACTTTGTAGGTCATCTAGCAGGTTGTACGTCACCCGTCCTGTGTTCCTGAATATTCTCTTGGCTCCAGCCACCTGCTGCTTCATGTGCTACCTGTTTTCTCACCTCTGTGGCCTTTCTCACTTGGTTTCTCATGCTTGGAATGCCCTGTCTTCTCATCTGTCTCTTTTATGAAGCCTTTCCTGGCTGACACCTCCCTTTCTTGCTGCTTAATTAACCAATGAATTCATTCTACACATCCCAGTTCTGCGAAGTACCAGGCCAGTCTCTCCAGATACAGTAAATATGTCTGAAGACAGACCCAGGCTCTGTTACCATGGAGATGTGATTCTCTATCTTCTGAATCTACCTCATTTTACTTGTTCTTCTCTCATAGCAGGTGCTTTTATTCACTGCTTCTTTTTTGTCATCTAAATTTTGAAGCAAATGCAAATGTACAGAAAAGTTAAATTGTATAAAGTGATACACATATATCTTTTACACAGAGACTCCATTTTAATTTCCTTTACTATCCAACCCAGGACCGGACTTTATAGCCAGTTGTCATGACACTCAAATCTCGAAAATCCTTTAGTTTTCTTTGGCTTTCCATGACCCTATATAGTTGCACAGATTACAGGCAAATTGGAGTTTGTTTGATGTTCCCTTATGATAAGACCCAGAATTTTGTGCCAGAATTTTACAGAAATGATGTTGTGTTCTCTTTTCATCCTATCATATGGCAGTTACTTGTCTACTTCTCTCATTGCTGAGGTTTTGACTTTGATCCTGTAGTTAAGATGATGTCTGCCAAGTTTCTCCACTCAAAACTCTCTTTTCTTTTCCTTTGTAATAATAGATATTTTATGGAGAGACACTCAGGGACTATGTAAAATCTTCTCATCTCACTTTTCTATGCTGGTTGTAAGAGCCATTGATGTTTCTTGTCTGAATTAATTATTATGATAATGATTATCAAATAGTGATTTTTTTCTCATTTTTTATTATTTATTAGCTGATATTCTATAGTATGTGAAGATGTATGTTTATGTGTTGATGTATGTATGTATTGATATACTCAGAGATGTATATTGTATATGATGAGCTAATAAAATCATTATTTGTTTTGTGCCGCAGTCTGGCTGGGCACAAAATAACTGAGCCACCACAAAAACTTGTAGATTCCAACAGCAACTCTTTATTCCCGAACTCTCCCCAACACTCTACATGCACGCACGTTCTGGGAAAATACACTCCCTACACCGGGCTCTGCATACCAATTCTCTCAGAACCCCATGAGAACTCAATGGGAACTCAAGGAGCGGGCGCCTGAGGCAGCAGGATACGCCCTATTCCCAGCAGGATCCACCCTAAACCTGGAGCCACCCTAAACCCGGAGCCACCCTAATCCCTGAGCAGGGTCACTTTTCAACCAAAAATGCCATGTGTCATGGCTCTCAGCAGTTTTGATACTTGAATTATCTCAGATTTGGCTAGTGGCAGTTTCCTAAATCTGATGCATCAAGAGGCCACAGTTACATCTTTCTTGCCCTGTTCACCTTGAAATCAGCCATGTGTCCTTGGGGTCCTATTTGGTTTTGTTTTCAGTGGAATGGCACTTGAAAGCCAAGATTTGTGTGATGAGTGTGTCCTCGTGCTGTTGAAGTGTTTCTGTCCCTAGGCCCTCTCAATGGTCAGACAAGGGAAGATATGAAAGTACATATACTTACACACCGGCAGAATACATATGTATCTGCAGACATGTGTATCATATGTATACATCTCTAAGTATTTCTGTCTCTTTCTTCATACCCATTGAAAACCCACGAGTTCATCCTGATACTGTCAATTCTAACCCAACATGAAGGGTCAGGGCTGCTTCTTCTTTTTCATATCTGTACTCCCCTTCTCTGAGTGAAAACCTGGCTTTCATTATTTTTAATATATTTACCTATTTATTGGATTCCTCAATAAAGAGTCAATCTGCTGATTTTACTGGGCTTACCTGCTCCTTTTTGTGTGGGACCTGGTTGTCATCACTGGGTTGTCTTACTGTGGGGATGGGAGAGGGCAGGCAGCTTATCTTTTTTGTGTGTAATAATATAAATTGCATTAATTACATAATCACATCTTGAGAAATTATGAACTGCCTCTCCCCACTTCCTTTGTTATGTGTATGTATGTGTGTGTGTGTGTGTGTGTGTGTGTGTATTACTTTTCTTTCAAATGAAACAAATGAGCCACCAAACGTGATGATAACTTTATTTGCACAAACATGTTTTGTTTCTTGAACTATCTGGATAAAACACATTCCTTTATCTTCCTGGCTTAACACCAAAGGGCACCACTTGTAGTCATTCACATACTTTGCTTCTTTCAAAGGCTGTCTTCTGTTTGTTCTACAGTCATTGGAACACCTTGCCCCAGGGTCTGGGTGGAATGTGTGTCCAATTTGTTAAATTGACTGCTTTCCTCCACTCAGAGATGACTAGCTGTTTTGCAGAATTAATTGAACTTACTCATTATTCCAACATTGCATACAAGTAGCTTTAGTCTGCCCAAATATCTCACTTGCAATGTCTTGGGAAGCTTGGGGAAAGCAAAGATCAGAAGTTTATATACTAGAAAATCCCATACCAGCTAAGCAATATCCTTAATGAAGAAAACAGGGAGAAAAAAATGTGAATAAAGCAGAGAAAGCATTATAAAGATGCCTATTTTATGAAGTTGTTGGGGATGTTTACTGTTTCTAGAACATTAAATAATGTACTGCAAATAGATTATGTTTGACATGGAAATAGTCAATTGATTGGTTAGGGAGATATGTAGAAAGCACTTACATTGAAAATTATAAAATGGAATATAGCAAACTTTTAAAAAATATATTTTAAGCTTTCTGGTGGACTTGTTTTAGGTACAATTTGGCTTGAGAAAATGTTTCACACTGTTGGCTTTGTGCCTGGTGTGTGGCAGTCTTCAGTAGGTTTGAGTCCAGTTACACCATGTGCAAGTTACGACTTCGGGTCCCACTACAGTAATCCCCTCCTGCTATGGTTTGCATGACTCTCATTCTTCTTGTCACTGCCATCTTCTTAACATGACTTTAGAACAGGTCTTCCTTGGCATCTTTCTCTACAACCGCTGGCTATTTTTGCCCCTCTGCTGGTCTAATGAATCAGTTTTTGGACCAACTTAATTTATGATGTGGTTCAGGTACGTTAATGAAACGATGACTGACATCTGACAGCACATTATCCAACATTAAAAATGCAATTTCCAGTTCATTAAACTCCACAGAAAAGGTCATCCTTTAATAATTAGCTAGGTTCTCCAAAGGCTTCTGGTAGACTTGCTTGTGACAGAGATGTGCACATTTGAGAAAAGATGACCTCATTGTGCTTCACACACACACACACACACACACACACAATTGATTTGAAATTTGCTTGAAGAGATTTACTTAGAAACAACTTTGACCTAAATAAAAGATGAATTAATTTTTTTCTTTTTACTAGTGGTGGTGAGACTCCTTAGAATTGATGATGGAGAAAATCTGGCTGGGAGGATTATTAAAGATGTATTTATCTACCTCATGGTTTTGGTGGCACATATTTCAAGTACTGATAAAATGTCCCTTCATAATATGACACTGGTTCCCATTCATTCCCAGTACAGCCTTTTATGATTACTATGGCAGCTTACATCTTACCATGAACAGTGGTGATCACTACCTGTAGAACGGGAGAAGTAAGCTGCAGGTCTTTCCTCCATTGTTTCTTTTAGTGGCTCTAACTTCTCTCTTGGGTTCTTAACATACAGTTTGGGGAGGTGAGCATTTGGAACTCTTTATGTGGATTATGGGTGTTATGCATCCACTCCATGGACAGTGTTCATACATCACAGATATGGTGAAAGCTAAGGTTACCATGTGAATGGCATGTCCTTTTAGAGTAAAAACAATGTAGATTGGGGGTCTTGGCTTTGCTTCTCTGATGGGCAAGTTCATCTCTCTGAGTCACTGTTTCCTTGTCAGCCAACTGAGGGTAATTCTACCACATGGTTGTAAGGGTTACATGAGGTAATGTCTATAAAGAGCTTCACAGTGTCTGGTATGGAGTAAGCATCCAAAAGTGAGAGAAATTATAATCACAGAACACATTTGTGGAAGAGGAAGAATTCCAGCTTTTATGATGTACTTATCTCCCTTTCTCCAAATGAGTTTGTAAAGCTTCTAAGTCAAAGTATAACACAAGTTAATATGGTGAGATAATAGGTACCTATGCAAGGATATAGGAAGTTAGTGGAATCAACTAATCCTCCTAAAAGTGAGCCATGAGAGGAGAAGGATGCTGACAACATGAGGTGGGTTTGGATATTCAGTGTTTCCTTCTGTCTCTTACTCTAGTTGGCCTGTAGAGCTCTTCCCTTTGAGTACCACTACCTCCAGGACTCCCCGGAGTCTTCCACAGGGCCTTCTCTAGCATAATCTTTCTAAAGCTTAACTGAGCTTCATTATTAAAAAAATACAGTGCCTACAACCCTAAGCAGGGAACTTCCATGGGCTGTACAGAGTGTAACATTCTGAGATAAATGGCTACAGGATGAGTCAAAAGCAAATTGATGTTCTCAACAGTATTTCTCTTATTTCCATCAGAGAAAGAAGCTCCCCTTGCTTACTTGAATACTGAAATTTTTTTAAAAAAGACCATTTATAATTTTAATTCTATTAAGAATACACTTGGTTAGATTATGAAAATTTGATCAAATTAGTGTCTGGTAATTTCAATGATTGTCAGAGCATTTCTTTATGGTTTTACAGTTTAAAATAAAAAGAAAAAAAAGTCTGAGTAGAAATCTTAGACACAGCAGATGAGAATATTAAAAATAAATAGTATAAGTTATTGAAACACTGTGACTCAGAGTAGTCTACCCAAGGTCACTATTATTAAGAACCCGGTGGGTGCTCTGCAGGATTTAGAGTGTACCTAATTGGCCTCACGAGGCCTGACATCTTCTATGTGCTTCCAGTCCTCAGGTTTCCATTTAAACCACACACGAAGCTGCTCAGAATGGAGTGTGCATGGCAGAGATCATACAAAAGTGCAATTGGCTGAAAAGTTCATTGATGTCCCTCTTCCTGGACATCTCACAGCCCTTGTTATATCTTATTTCCTTTAAAGAAACAAAATACTTCATTGTGGTCAATACTAGTGCACTCATTCACCTGATAGAAGGACATAGTACTCAGACATAGAATATATGTCCCTGGAATTGTGAAAGGAGAAGGAAAATCAGAGAAATCAGATAGCTAAATCCTTGAGGAGTCAGGAATACATCTTACTTTAAATTTTCACTTCCTAAACACTCAAAATACTATTAGCATTTATTCATTATAATGATGAGGTAGGTTTTGTAAAATATATGAAGGTATGAAGAGGAGACTTAACCACAGTTTTCTGACTAAAAATATATGCTGACAGTCTCAAGCAGGACCTATCCTACAACGTTCTCTTGCCAGAAACACTTTTCAGAGAAACTAAGCTAACAGAAAGAACTTGTCCAAGTCCCGACTTGGATTAGTTCTCTGAGGGTGGAGCTGGTTATGAAGAGTCTACAACAACCTGTCAGTTCTGCGGCCCAAATATAGTAAATGCTCTCATTGGAATGCAGAGCTTAAAAACAGTGTCATAAATAACAATCCCAGGCTGTCAGCCTTGAGTGATCGCTGTTCCCACCATCCCTGTTCTACTCTTTGATTGTAAAGGCCAAATGAGTTCTGAGAATATTTATGTTCCATTCGGATTAACTAATTGAGATTTTGGCCTTTTTCTCTAGTTGCCTGTTCCTTTACTCAAAATTAATTTGTTACAAGGCACAGTGAGTTAATTAGTATGATTAGCTCCCTTGTCTCCATCCTTGCATTTTTAAGAGCTCTAAAGTCAAGGTACTGCTTACACAGATGATTATTTGAAGACGGTTAATTCTCGAGTTATTGTCTTGGGGTGGCTATTATCATATTATTAGCATGTCTTTTATATTTCCTGATTCCTTAGGAAGAATCACACCTTCACATCCTGTTTTAGGACTTAACTGTCAGTAAAACAAGCTTGCATTTGGTCAACAACATCCATGTATCATATACTTTCAAAATAGGAGATTTCAAATGCAAAAAGAATGAGAAGTTTAGAGAGATGGGGGTGGTAAGCTTTGTGCTAACGAGGTTGTCATCATGATGAATAATCAATGAATATTCACCTAGTACCTGTTGAAAATTTGAAGCAAACAGAAGAGTTCACCACTAGGGGCCAGTCTGATCTTAAAGCTTAAACCAACTAACTACAATTGCAACAATAACAGTGGTGATATCAGTAGGTAATTTATTTCTGGTGAAATGAAGGTAGTTCATGTGAATTGAATATACTAAATTTGGGATATCAAGTTAATGTGGATTTTTTGACCAAAGATGACTTTTCCCATATGCTTTGTATTAGTTGATATTCTCTATTTATTTTTATTCTCTATTTGCATCATTCATAAAATCAGCAAATTTGGAAGTATGGCTAACTTTCCTAAAGGAGAAAGGTGTGGCTTGATGATCTTAGGATAGGGAGTCATCAATTTAATGTCTGCATCAACTTTCACTACCGCATACAGAGAAAGCC
Organism: Marmota flaviventris; assembly: GCF_047511675.1. Classification (NCBI taxonomy): domain Eukaryota; kingdom Metazoa; phylum Chordata; class Mammalia; order Rodentia; family Sciuridae; genus Marmota; species Marmota flaviventris. The sequence goes on along the minus strand of NC_092499.1, from coordinate 50,675,956 downwards.
ATTTAACTGCTGTTTCTGGCTTGATGACCCATAAAGAGATAATAAACATCTCCCTCTCAGGAGTGCTCTCGTGGAGACTTGGTTAAAGTGAGAAAAGTGTCCTAATGACAGTGGCTGTTAATTATTATCAGGTAATGCAATGTAATGACAGTAAAAATCAAAGAAATTCATGAATGAAGGATTTGCCTGGTGACCCAATTATATCACTCCTCTGCCGTAAATAAAAGTTATATTTTTATAGAGTATTTTCACATAAAGAAGGTAAGATGGTTGTTCCAAATTGTTGGTATTTGGCTTTAAATGTAGTCACTGGCTTGAAAAAACCTACTTGACAATCAGACTACGGGCTTGGGACCTGCAGTGGGAGAGCTGTGAGGGGATCCCTTCCTCATCCAGAAGACACTGCTGGGTAATGTCTACGAAACTCTTAAAATCATTAGCAAAACATAAGCAAACAGATGACATGCATGCTTAGCAAACACACGTGTGTTCGGAGTTTTCACAAGAATCTCAAAGAAACCCACAATCAAAAAATTTAAAAAGTTACATCAACTATTCAAGGAGTTTTCATGGTGGCAACAACTAGCATCACATCAAAGGGCCTGTTTGGAGATCAAAGTTAGTAAAAATGAACATCAAAAGACTCAGTTGATGAGGACAGAGGTCAACCTGGGGTATGGATACATATATGAGAGGGTCAAGGATTTTTATTCTCTATTTTAAAATCACATCTTCTTCCAAGTGACGCATTTTTTTTTTGTTGTTGTTCCCCTTTTACTCATAATCATGGCCCCCTTTTCTTTAGCTTTCCCCAAAGTCCTGTGTGACCTTTGAACCAGGCCCCTCTAGCTATTGAAGTCCTGACGAACCATTCTATGATGGATGGGCCTGTGAGAAGGCTGTGTTTTTCATAGGTGAATAAGGGTTCCAAGAAGAATGGGGACAGAAGACAGAAATATGGAGAAGTAGGCAGAATCTGTGCACTGGTGAGAAGAAGGACACTGCCTCCTGCAGGCCTCTGTGGAGATGCCACCCTACAGTATGGGAAAATGAAGAGCCTCCAGTCTCGACGGAATCAGACCTTGCACCAGTGATGACTGGAGACATGTCCCAGAGAATTCAGGTTTTCTTACTGACATTGAAAAATGAATGCTTTCACACTGTGGTAACTAAATCAGTTGGGACAGTCATCTCCATTTACATATGAGTGAAATATTGATCCATGACTGATTTCAGGTTACTCAATCAGTTATAGGACCCAAACTGCTGCATCTGACTATTTTCCACTCAGGCGGGCAACTTCCTTTTGATGGTGTTTATTAGGTGACTCAGCGTTACCTTTCCTGAAGTTTTCTGTTATGCACTGTATCACAGGGCAGAATTATTGGATCTGTATGGATCTAGGCATCTAATTATTTTCCTGCCTCACATGTTATGTTGATATATTCTAATTTCCTAACATGCATAATCATAATTTCACTGCAGATTTAATTGATTTAAATCTTATTATTTTTAATGACAGGAGATTTAAAATGTTAATAACAGTGTGAAGTGAAGATTAGATTTCAGATTATAATTTAAGGGAGTATATGCACTGAGACAATTAAATAATTTTTGCCCTAAGGAAAAGAAAATGATGACAACACATACTTAAATTGATTTCTGTTACAGGCACTCCTCGTTTATTTATCGATTTAATCACCATAGACCTATGAAAAAATAGAAGTTAGATACTATCCAATATTATTTAGAAATAAAAGAAGCAAATACCTACATATGTATCTGGGAATAGTACCTGTATCAGGGATGTTGTGTTTCTGTATTTAGAATCAGATTTAGGGTCCCCTGGGTTTGCAACGATCAGCTCAGGGATGACAACTGTCTCACCTGGTGTGTCAATCAGATTCAGAAAATAACATAATTTGCAACTAGTTTATTAAAAATTCAGGCTTCTAGGAAGCAAACTTCCACACCTGGAATGACATTTGTCTAATGAGTAAGGAGAAGATGAATTGAGAGCTTTGATGAGAAAAGATGGGTTGAGTCTAAAACTAAATACAATTAATTCTGAAATAGTAAAAAATCTACCTTGTAGTAAGTAGTCTTTAGAAAAATCTAATGAGAATCCCAGAGTAACCTGTTTTAAAAGTATGACACGTTCTATGTTTCCTTTGAGGTTTGTATACACTAAATATTCCATTTCCCTTCTAATATGATTTCATGTTGGGATCAAACTTTTCGGCCATATGACTTGCTCTGTCCAGTTAAAATTGAGTGAGAATGATATGTGCAACTTCTGGGTGGAAGCTTTCATAATCAATGACAATTTGTCATATTCTTTACCTCTGGCCCAGCAAGTGGCAGTACTCCAAATGGTGGCTGCTCTAATATTTTGTGTCCCAAAGAGAGGACAACGTGGGGCATTACCTCCAGGCATATCACAATTGAACTTTTATTAAACTACTGAGATTTGGGAGGTTTTGTGATCTAACCTCTTCTGACTTGAATGGGAATCAGAACAGCTTCCCACAGGGATCATGATACATAGATACAGATAGATGTGTAGACAGATAATAGGAGAGAGAAGTTCCAGGGCAACTGAGCCTGGTAGCACTCCAACATTAAAAGGTTTTGGAGGAATCAGTCAGTAGACAGAAAGGAAGCTTTTGAGAATGTGTGGTGTCCTGGAAATCAATTGCAGAAAGAGTTTCAAGGAGGAAATGATGTTCAACCACATCAATGGATGTTAAGTAAGGTGAGCATGAATCTACACTGTGGAGACCATTGGAGAGCCTGGCTAGAGGAAGTTCGATGGAACATTTGGCAAAAGTATCTAAAGGGGGGTTTAAGTAAAAGCAGGAAGAGGAAAATTGGGCAGAACAAGTATATTTATGTATTTCAAGGTGCTTAAATGAGATCATACTAGGGGCAGGGAAGTGGGGTCATGAGGGACCAGGACATTTTTTGTTGTTGTTGTTGTTAAAATGAGAGAAATCCTGCATGTCAAGTACAGATGGGAAAATTAATAATGTAGAAGGGATGGTGGTGGTGGGAGAGTTATCCTTGAGCGGGAGAGAGGAGTTGGAGGTAGTCCTCAAATAGAGAAGTCAGCCTTGTTAGGAAATGGGTGGTCATGACTATAAAGTTATCTCAGTCAACACGATTGAAATATTTTTTTTTTCCAGTCACCTTCAGCTATGTGGGTGCAGATACAGAGTAGATGAAGCATGGATTCAATCAGGCTTGGAAGTGATGATTTGATTATCATCTTAAAGCATATTAGTTGTTGCTCTCAATATTTTTGAGAAATCAAATAAGAGGTAGAATAGATTTTAATGGATAGAAATAAACAAACAACCCTGAGATATTTGAGAGAAGTTATTCCTGGTCACTTAGGACCAAAAGAAACAACTGCAACAAAACAGGCATGAACTTATATTCTTGAAGAAGGCTGGAGTTTCTTTCTGCTGATCTTCTCTTATTAGAAAAATCTAAGGTAAAGCAAGTGACTTGCCAGTCCAAATACCTTCAATTGCTTTAAAAAATAACCAATAGCACTGCTCTGTGTCTTAGTCATTGTATCCTCTTCCCTTCCTCCAGTATGTTTAATCACTTTTTGCTACCTTCTTAAGTACTTTCTTAAGATGGCACAAAGAAATAACAATAATATAAGCAAGGGGTCTCTGAGCTCAATTTGTGCTGGTTTTTGGCACCAGTTTAATATGACACCCGGCGGGAATCTGTACTGAGATTAAGGCAGTGAACTTAGAAAATGAAAAGTTCAACCAGGAAGTTAACGTCCAAATTGCCAGCATATCTAAGTTTATACACGTGTGTGTGTGTGTGTGTGTGTGTGTGTATACCTGGACTTAGCATCAATTTTTGCAGTAGTTACAACAGGCCTTGGCAAGGGGATTTAGGCTAGAGGAAGATTTCGGTTTATCAGCAACTAGAGTATTGTGATGTTTTGTTCTATTCATTGGGGGTTTCATATGGAACACAAGGTCAGCTGCTTTGATGAGGGGAAATAATTGTGACTCAAATTAGGAGACTCAGGCTCCCTGGCTGTAGCTGAGAAGAAGTCAGGTGTGCCATACCTGTTTGTCATGTTTGGCTATTTACATGAGCTAATATCAGGCAGAGTAAGCTGGGTGAACATTACTGAAGCCAAGCAAGCCAAGTATTTCAGATGTGTCTTTGAAAATGACTGGTGTTTTATAAGGACAAAGAATATGCTCATGATAGGATGTTGAGTAAAATAACCCAGAAGGAAATTTTATGTAGAGAATACTATCAACCACTTTTTGAAAGGCATAAGAAAACAGGCTAGAAGGAACTATACATTAATCATGTTTTTTTTTTCTTTCTTTTTTTTTTCACCAAAAAAAAAAAAAAAAGTGGTGCATAGAGTGTTAAACCTCAAGACAAAATATTGAGGCAAATCCTGAACAGTTAAAAGCAACTATTTCTGGTTTTATTTCTTTTTTGATCACATATGCTGTAATTTGTACGTTTGTAGACTATTAGAGATTTAATGTATGGCTACTGCCTCTTACATTAATGTTGGCAGAATATACTTTTAGACATAAATATTGTGAATTCTTCTTCAGGAAAATCAGAGGTATATGTTTATCATAAACATGTATTTATTTAACAACTGCTATGTGTTACATGTTCTGTCAGGCCCTGGACATATCAGGCAGTCCCTAACCTCATGAAACTTGCATTCTAATGGTGGGTGAATTGATTTTCTATTGATGCATAAGAAATTATACTACACTTAACAGCTTAAAACATCACACACATTTACCGACCCAATTAAGGGCACGGCTGAGCTGGGTCTTTGCTCAGGGTCTCACAGGCTGAAGTAGAGGTGTTGCCAAGCTGCTGTCTTATCTAGAGGCTTAATGGAGAAAGCATCTGCTCTTAAGTTCACTTGCTTCATGATGAAATGTACTCCCTTGCAGCTGTATGATTGAGGGCTCTGACTTTTTGCTGACAATTGGCTGGAGTCCATGCTCAGTTCCTAGAGGCCACCCTCAATTCCTTGCCATATGGGTCTCCCAACGTGGCCACTTAATTCTCCAGACTTAGATCAGGAAAGAGAACTTGTAGAGTGAGTTTTTTTTTCTTTTTCTTTTTTTTAGCAAGAGAGAATTGCTTATAATGTAACATTATCATAGGAGTGATGTCTTATCTGTTGCAAGTTTGTATTGGTGAGAGGAAAGCCACTGTTAGCTACTGCTATTGGTCACTGGGGTTTATCCTTCTGGGAACTCTGAGGAGTGTTATAGAATGTACCTCAGAATTGACTACAACCTGTATTCAGGGCTAGTCAAGGGTTGCCACGTGGAGGAGAACTCCCACTTCAAGGGGTATATATATGTCAAAATGACTAAGCAGTTTCCCAAAGACATCTCTCATGAGGTAGCAGAGAATCCCTGGTGGAAAGTGATAGGTACCAGGAGCAGCTCAGTTGAGGTACTTTCAAACTACAGATGTGCAAATCTTATTATCACAAAGATGGCTGGAGATAAAGGTGGATGAAGAAGATGTGAGTTGGGGACAGAAGTGTTTGATGCTGACAGCTAGTGAGAGGCTGAGCTGAAGTCTAGGTTTTTCTGATTCCACTGCATCCAGCTGTTACATGAGCATCTCTTGCATTTAAACAAATGTCCCTTTTTCATGAGCACTGCATTTCTTTTTGCACTGAAATTCTCCATTTAATTCTCATTGCTTTGAGTAAAATCATTTACAGCAGTGTTTCTCAGAGTTTAATGTGCATACAAATCACCTGGGGATCTTATTAAATTGCCGATTTTGATTCAGCACATCAAGGTGTGGACTTGAGTCTTCATTTCTAACAAGCTCCCAGGTGATGTTGCTGTTGCTGTCCTGCAGGCCACACTTTGAGCAATAAGGCAGAAAGGTTAACAAAAAAAAAAAGAAAAAAAAAAAAGCATAACTAGGTTGTATATTTTAATGAATTGAATAAAAGAGGGGTTCAGTGATGCACTTTGAGGTTGTTAACTCAACAGAGCCTTTGTCAAACTTATTGGTTTTCCAGTAGCCCAAAGGTTTATAAGACCCTCCGAGCATATTTTGAAAGACGATTTGAATAATATTGTTGTGTAAAACCTCTCCCATAGCAGTGCAAAGTGCTTTTTATTACATTAGCCATCTGGTCATTGCCCTCTGAGGGTTTTAATTTTCTTATAGGAAAATAGTCATAATATGCTAGTAATGTGAAAAATCGAATGTATACTCCCCATAGAACATCATTTTCCTGCTCTCCAAGTTTATCCTCATTGCAAATGGCTTTCCCTAAACCAAAATGTCAGTATCATTAGGGAACCCTAAGACCTGTTGGAGTGCTACTTACTGAAGGGAAAGACGTTGAGTTGCAAAGTCCTGTCTCATCTGCAAAGAAATTTTGTTCTGGGAACGCTGTGCTTACTACTGACTGATCCAATTTTCCTTCATGGTGTTGATAATTCCAAAGAAGAAATAAATTAGGTAATCTCATAGATCCTGTCATACATTTATGCAGTTCTTACAAAAACATGATTAAATTCTGCAATATGGCTTCTAAAGAAGCATTTTGGGAGGAAATATGGAAAAGCATACCTCTAACATTTTATGCACAATGGAGATTTAATGTGGCAATATGACCACAGCAGATAAGAAACTGACTTCAAACTTGGAGATGTAACAAACCCAAGTTCCCATGATGGTTTTTAAAAAATCACCTAGATACTTTTTTCTTCTCTTAGGGTTATTATTTATTTACTCAGTTCTCTACAAACATCTATTGAGCATTCACTGTGAGCACTGACATAGTGGTAGATAGGCAGTAGGAACAAAGCAGCTCTGACCTCACAGAAATTACAAATGGAGAGAAAGAAGCCATTAAGCTAAAATTGCACACAAAGGCATATTTGAGTACCTACATGGTAAGTGCTATGAAGAAAACACTCTGCTGAGTCCTAGAGGAAGCAGTGTGCTCATTACATTTGGAGAATTGAAGACTCCAAGTGTGCTGGAGGACGGGGACAGTGAAGAAGCCATTTGGTAAATGTCTGTACAAGATAGCACATAGAGAGTACCAGCTACAGCACTATTTGCCAATTAAATCCTTACTCCCACTCTGTGAGATCAACAGCATTATTATTCTCATTTATAGGTCAGAGGCCCAGAGGGTCAGCAGATTACCCAGTGTTTCATGGGTTGAGGGTCTCATCCTGGGAAGTCCGGCTTCCGTCTTCATGACTGCCCTGTGTTGCCCATCTGCAGGGGAAGACAGTAGGCCCAGAGATCACACAGGTAGGCAGCTTAATTTTTTCTCTCTTCCTCTCAAACTTGCAACTTCAAAGTTTTAGTCCCTATGTGAAAGCACAGTAGGTTAACTGACCTAATTAGTTAAAAGTAACAGTGAAATAGAATGATAATAGCTCATTATTTCATGAGACAAATGATAGTGCTGGAAAACAAATTCTCAAAATGCATAGCCGTGTTGTCATTTCAAAAGATCTCTCCAGGAGGGGTTACATGTAGGAGAAAATGACTATATTTTCACATTTCAGCATGGGTGACTCAGGGCTTCATTTTCTGACTGTGATATTAACATGCCCTTTTCATAATTCCTTGAAGATGTGTACAACCCAATGAGGACACCTGTTTCCTGTGCATTTTTAAGGCAGGAAAACGATGTAGTAAATAGTTAAATGTCATGGCAGAATTGTAAGAAATGGAATTTTAAGTTACTTCTCTTTTGTCACTCAGAGAACTTTGATTTCGCTATAGATTTATCTTAAGCTTTAAATAATGAATATCCATAAATTTAAAAGTAGTTATTAATATTTCATTTAATTTCCTACTTTTGCTACCAAACCCTTGGATACATTACTGTCACAGTTCTGTAAGGTACAAGGCTGTGAAAGGGAATAGAGCCACTTCTTTTTTTTTAATGAATTATTATTTTTTTTCATTTTTAAGATTTTAATTTGTTATATATGACAGAAAAATGCATTAAAATTCATATTACACATATAGAGCTAAATTTTTCATATTTCTGGTTGTACACAAAGTAGAGTCACACCATTCATGTCTTCATACATGTACTTAGAGTAATGATGTCCATCTCATTCCACGGCCTTTCCTACCCCCATCTCCCCTTTCTTCCCCACCCTCCCCTTTTCCCCTTTGCCCTATCTAGAGTTCATATAATCCTCCCATGCCCCCCCACCCACCACATTATGAAACAACATCTTCAAATCAGAGAAAACATCTTTAAATCAGCATTTGTTTTTTGGGGATTGACTAATGTCACTTAGCATTATATTCTCCAACTCCATCCATATACCTACAAATGCCATTATTTTATTCTCTTTTAAGGCTGAATAATATATCATTGTATATGTATGGAATTTTCTTTATCCATTCATCTGTTGAAGGGTATCTAGTTTGGTTTTATAGTTTAGCTATTGTGAATTGTGCTGCTATAAACACTGATATGGCTGTGTCCCTGTAGTATGCTGTTTTTAAATCCTTCGTATATAGACTGAGGAGTGGGGTAGCTGGGTCAAATGATGGTTCCATTCCCAGTTTCCAAGGATTCTCCATACTGCTTTTCATATTGGCTGCACCAATTTGCAGTCCCACCAGCAATGTATGAGTGTGCCTTTCTCCCCACATCCTCGCCAGCACTTATTGTTGTTTGTGTTCTTAATAGCTGCTATTCTGATTGGAGTGAGATGAAATCTTAGAGTAGTTTTGATTTGCATTTCTCTAATTGCTAGAGATGTTGAATATTTTTTCATATATTTGTTGATTGATTGTATATCTTTTTCTGAGAAGTGTCTGTTCAGTTCCTTGGCCCATTTATTGATTGGGTTCTTTATTTATTTATTTTTTGGTGTTAAGATTTTTGAGTTCTTTATATATCCTAGAGATTAGTGCTCTATCTGAGATGCATGTGGTAAAAATTTGTTCCCAAATTGTAGGCTCACTATTCACCTGTTTCTTTTGTTAAGAAGAAGCTTTTTAGTTTGAATCCATTCCATTTATTGATCCTTGATATTAATTCTTATGTTATAGGAATCTTATTAAGGAAGTTGGGGCCTAATCCAACATGATGGAGATTTGGGCCTACTTTTTCTTCTAATAGAAACAGTGCCTCTGGTTTAATTCCTAGGTCCTTGCTCTACTTTGAGTTTTGTGCATGGTGAGAGATAGGGGTTTAATTTCATTTTGTTGCATATGGATTTCCCATTTTCCCAGCACCATTTGTTGAAGAGCTATCTTTTCTCCAATGTACATTTTTTGTGGCTTTGTCAAATATAAGATAACTTTAAGTATGTGGGTTAGTCTCTGTGTCCTCTATTCTGTACCATTTGTCTACATGTCTATTTTGGTGCCAATACTATGCTGTTTTTATTACTATTGCTCTGTAGTATAGTTTAAGTTCTAGCATAGCGATGCCACCTGCTTTACTCTTCTTGCCAAGTATTGCTTTAGCTATTCTGGGTCTCTTATTTTTCCAGATAAATTTCATGAGTGCCTTTTCTATTTCTATGAGGAATGTCATTGGGATTTTGATTGGAATTGCATTAAATCTGACAGGGATGCCTTTTTCACCACTTTTATTTAATATAGTTCTTTTTTTACACTGGCCAGTTAGACAGTTAAAAGAAATTAAAGGGATATGGATAGGTAAAGAAGAACTCAAATTAGCACTATTTGCTGATGATATGATTCTATATCTAGAAGACCCCAAAAATTCCACCAGAAAACTTTTAGAACTAGTAAATGAATTCAGCAAAGTAGCAGGATACAAAATCAACACCCATAAATCAAAGGCATTTATGTACATCAGTGACAAATCCTCTGAAAGGGAAACAAGGAAAACTACCCCATTTACAGTAGCCTCAAAAAAAAAAAAAAAAAAAACACTTTGGAATCAACTTAATGAAAGAGGTTAAAGACCTCTACAATGAAAACTACAGAATGCTAAAGAAAGAAATTAAAGAAGACCTTAGAAGATGGAAAAGATCTACCCTGTTCTTGGATAGGCAGAATTAATATTGTCAAAATGCAGGGCCACTTCTTACCACACTGAGGAATCCAGACGCCTCTACGCAGTTAGAGAGTCTGATGGGAAACTCAGAAGAGAATAAGAAGTTCGGCATGTCATGGTCTAGGTTTTTCAGAGCTTTCCCTTTTGTGACTGGGTTTAACAAATGGAGTGGTTAATAGTGGACAAAAAAGATAAATCACAAGAAAACCACATACTGGATAATATATTTGAGCAAATAAAAGTTGGCTGCATGGAGTTTTGATTGACAAAGAGTCATTGAATCATTACTAGAAATAATGTCACTTTTGCCCCGTTAAAAATGAAAAGCAAGGCTGAGACAGAGGGAATGTCTCAACATCTATAGCAGGCTGGTAGCAGAGTGAGAGCTGGACTCCCAAACTGTTATCTCTGGGGCAGTGATGTCAGGTATGTGTGGGGAACACTGGGCTTGAGGGTTTCCACAGACAAAGGCCATGAAATTAGAAACACAATATATCCAACTCCTAAGGAAACAGACCTATTTAGAGCACACCAAAAATCCAAAACTTAAGGCACACATGGTTTATGAAGCAAAGATAAGTCAATAAAGATATGATATTATGAGCAATTTTGTGCTATTGGTCCTAAAAATAATAAAACATCCTGTCATGTAGTAAGGCAACAAACCATGGTCCTTCTATTTGAATTAATCAGTGCTATGCTATGGATCTGGAATGTCCTCCAAAGGCTCATGTGTTAAAGGCTTGGTCACCAGCTTGTGGTACTAGGTGACAGGGAGGTGATGGAACCTTCAGGAGGTGTAGCCTAGTGAAAGGAAGTTAGGTCATTGTTCCCTTCAAAGAGATGTTGAGACCCCTGCCCCTCTTTCCTTTCTTTGCTTCCTTGTTACCATGAAGTGAGCAGCCTCCTCTGCCACATGCTCCAGCCATGCTGTACTGTGTGGCCATAAGTCCAAAGCTATGGAGCCAAGTGTCAATGGACTAAAACCTCTGAATTCATAAGCCAGACAAACCTTTGTACCTTAAAGTTGTTTACCTTGGGTATTTTGCCACATCAATGAAATCCTAACATAACCCATCTTTTTTTTTAAAATCTTTATTTTGGTTATTTATTTTTATGTGGTGCTAAGGATCAAACCCCATGCCTCACATGTGCAAGGCAAGTGCTCTGCCACTGAGCCACAACTACAGCCCACAACCAGTCTTTTAAAGACTAAAATACTTTACAAATAGATTCTACAGTTAGAAAATAAGAGTCATTTCATGAATTTATTGCACCTTCATCCACTGTTGGCCACCTGGTCACCTCTCTTTTCTGTAAGAACCAGGAGTGATTTTGTGCTAGTGTACTCCTGTGAGAAGCCTTCAAAGCCCTGCTGGAACTGGGCACACCAAGGGGCCATGGTGGCAGGATCTGCCTATGGTGCAGGGGTAAGCATATCTCCTTTTTATGATTACTATGAGACTTCAATTTTAAATAGTCAATGGTAGAATAGTACTCCTGATTGAGGCCAACTGCACTGATATTTCCCAAGTCCCTGTGTTAGATAACAGTGCAACCAAATCCAAGAGCATGTAAGAGACGGTGGGATAGGTAGCTTAACTAGATACTATTTTCTTCTTGACTGATCTTCAGATTGGCATTTAGAAGACTGAAAAAATAGGCTGTCATGACTAGTAGTATGAGAAATGAGATTTTCTAGTATAAGTTAAGTGTTAATGAAGAGAATAAAATCATAATTAAATAGCTTTCTTTACACAATAGAAAATCAGATATAAAATATAATGGAGAACAAACACTTTAACAGAAAAGCATAAATTATGAAATATCTAGGAATAATTTTTAACCCAAATGTATAAAACTTTACTGAATTACAAAAGAAGAGTTGAATAAATAAATGGTAGGGCTTGCCATATTTTTAGATTTACAGATGTTACTTTCCTCTGAGTCTATGTGTCTAATACAACTCCAATAACAATTGAATAGAATTATATATAAAATATACATGCATATATATATGTTATATCTGCATATATTTTATATATATTTCAGGATATATATATCAACCCTATACATGATACATAACCTCTTTGGATACAAGAATAAACTGATCAATGCTTCTTGAATACATTTAAAATATGAATAATAACCTTAAAATGTGCATATCTTTTGACTCAAAATACATTTTAAAATGTATTTAAAATACATTTTTCCATATACACAAGATGAAGTATTATGTAGCTGTTATAATATCTAATTTTCAAATACTAATGACATGAAAATTTAAACATAAAATTACATAAAGTGTCTCAGTTAAAAATATAAGTACATATATATTCATATTTTTATGCAAAGAGCACAAGTAGATTTAGAAACTTTATTAAAAGGTTTGTAGTAGTTCTTTCAGGAAAAACAGTTTAAGTAATTCATCCAAGGTTGTAGAGCTGGTTATCAGCAGAGCTAGGCTAGGAAGCATTCTAGAGCAGTCTAACCACCATGCTGGTAGAAAGTACTTCCTTACATGATGAGCTCTGTGTGATTCATATAATTTAAAAGCAAGTGCATTGCTTAGGGTATGAACAACAATTTTTGATGTTAAGACAAGAAATACATTTTTCCTGAGTGGCCTTATAAAGATGACACTGTTCAATTTAATGATAAACTTTCTCACTATATCCTTATAGCAGCAACACAGACAGATTTCACAGAACTGTGTATTACAGTGTCCCTCAGTGTGAGTCTGTGACCTTGCATTAAAGCACAGTTCATTAAAAATCTTTATCTCAGAAGAAAGCCCACAAGAGGAGAGTAGACTAGATTGATTGATAGAGAGAAACTGGCACACTAAAAAAAAAATCTTTAAAATAACTCTTTTGTACTGAAAAATCTTTAAAAGAATTTTAAGGAATCAAAGAATGATTAGGGTTTTGACACAAAGTTGAAACTCAGACATGGACTTCTAAAGGGATAAGAAATCTCATAAAACACAGGGATAACATCACAATTACTTTCCACCATTCAAAAAAATTGACCTGAAAAGAATTCAAAATGTAAAATATTGAAAAGAATAACATAAAAAATTGTATGAAGTTGTGATGTTGGAAATGACCTTTTGGGCTGCATTTGGGAAAAGGATGTACATTAATTTGGTGTAGCACATTGAATAATTCAGCTGTCACATAGAGAGTTCAAGTCTACATCATAGGTTGGACTCTTCAGAAGCAGATGCTGAGATAAAGTTTGTTGTAAGGTGTTTGCCAGGGATAAATACTTATGAAAGGGGTGGGAAGAGAGCAGAATTGTCTGTGTTGGGACAAATTGGCCTGACATTTATATTCATGCCTTGCTCAATTATTAGATGCAAGCTGCTGTGGGAAAGGTGTGACCTGCAGTGAAGTCTTTTTCTGGCTGAGGTCAGTCCTGCAGGAGCTAACATCTGAGGTGGTCTGCTTACTGCATTCCCCATAATAGGGCAAGAAGTCATTCCTGTAAGTGTTTCCTTTAATCTCTTGACAGATACTCTGGGCATGTGTGGCTATGCAAACTGAATGAGAAATTCTGCTAGGTAAAGATACCTAGTGGTAGCAGTTTCAAGTGGGGTTAGCAGGTAAGCACTGGAGGAACAATGCTTTAAATAGAGATCAACAAACTACAACTGATGGGCCAAATCCAGTCAGTGATCCATTTTTGTATAGCCTGTGAGCTAAGAATGGTTTTACATTTTTAAAGAATTATAAAGTATGCCAGGAGTCAGGCATGATGGTGCATACCTATAATCCCAGGGCTCAAGAGGCTGAGGCAGGAGGATCTCAAGTTCAAAGTCAGCCTCAGCAACTTAACAAGGCCCTAAGCAACATAGTGAGCCCCTGTCTCAAAATAAAATATAAAAAGGGCTGGGGATGTGGCTCAGTGGCTAAGTGCCCCTGGATTCCATCCCTGGTATCACCCCTCCCCCCACCCCCCCCACCCCCGGCCAAAAAAAAAAAAGCCAAAAACAAACAAAAAACAATCAAAACAACAACAACGAAGAAGAATATTACAGAAACTGTATGTGGCCCACAAACCCTGAAATATGTCTGCTAACACTTGGACTAGAATCAAGACTAGCCTTAGTTTCAAATAAATATTCTGGACCCAGTTTCTGCAACTTAAATATGAGATCTAGAGACATTTCTTTTAAACAGATAATCAGAGAGGCCTTCCCTTGATGAAGCCTCTTGAATTGAATCCCCAGTCACTTTGGGCTTTCTGTTTGCCTGCTGTTGAAAATAGTGGCATATATACCCTGTTAAAGGTAGTGGAATGATCTGAATATGTCTCCCTGAATTCACATAGAGAAACTTAATTGCTAAAGTGATGGTGTTAAGAGGTGGGACATTTAGGAAGTCATTAAGTTATAAGGGCAGAGTCCTAATGAACAGGGTTAGTGACCTTATGGAAGGGTCACTATAAGAGGAAATCATCTATTCCCTTTTTGTCCTTCTGTCCCTTCTGCAATGTAAATCCATAGTATTCTTCCCCTGACCTGACACCCAACCTGTCAGTTAATTGATTGTGGACTTCCCAGCACCCAGAATAGTAAGAGATAAATTTATTTTCTTTAAAAATTACCAAGTATGTGGTATTTTATTATAGCAGCCCAAAGGTGAGCACTATGCAGCCCGTTGTGAGATATTGATGGAGATGCCTTGAAGGCCTGATGAGGGAGAAAGTGTCCAAATAAATAGGAGATTGGTGATATGACTGACATGGATGTCAAGGAATGATGATGGTTTAGGTGGCCCTGGAGTAGGTAGACTTGATGAAAGAGGTCATATGATGAGAAACTTTTGATCTTGCAGCGACTGCTTACTTTAGAAATCCAGATAGATATATACTTAGGGATGGTTTATTTTGGTGAAATGGTTTATTTTGGCTCCTTTGAAACAGAAGTTATTGGAAAATTGCAGGGCATTTGTGTTCAGAGAGCAGACAACACACTCTGTGCTTTCCCAAATGCTCAGTGCTCACCAGGTAGGATGTTTAATTTCTAACATCTTGCTCTCCTTAGAAACTATGAGGACCTACTGTAAGGTAACTAGGAATCTACAATGATAAACAGAACAACAATCCAAAAGGCAAGATAGAACAATTTATGACTAATGGTATAATCGTAGGCTAGGTCATGAAATGGTGAGTTCATCCGTAAAATCAAGGTATGCTCAACAGGATTTAAAGAAGGCACGGCATCAAATCTACCCTGTTTAAAACACATTTATCTTAAAAAATTTTAATTATAACTCCTAATTCTTTTTAGGTTGTTTTAGAAAAGCAATCAAGTGTTTGAGACCATGACTATAACTCAGCTGAATAAGAAGCTCAGTCTTGTAAAAATGCTATTTGTTTCATGGTTGTATGCCACTGATATGGCTTGGGTTTCATGTCAGTTCTATTGAACTTCAACTTATTTAAGCAGAAAGGATCTTGGTGAAATTCTTGTTGCTTGACAACCACATAAGTGCATGCTGGGTGTTGACTGTTACTTCAGAGAGAACTCCCAAGTTGATTATTTGGTTCAATGACCAGAGTTATAATTTTTTTTTCTATTCTCATGCTTTATTGCCCATTTAAAATACTTTCTGTGTACATTTTGTTCTTGGAGTTTTACTCAACAGGACTATTTCCTATTAGAATAGATTTCACACAAAGGAAAATGAAATGAGCATGGTCAGTTTTATTTATAAATTGATATTTTCTGCCAGCCAGATTTCAAGGGCACTCACAATCTTACACACATATATATTACCTATGTGAAAGAGAAGATGCCAGAAAAGACACCAACCTAAGATCCAAGTGGGAACAAATTACAGCATATTAAAGGTCAACTGGCTACCTGGCCAGTTGTATAGAAAAGGTCAGATTCTGTAAGAAGCAGAGAGTATAACAGGGCCTGAAGAGATCTAGATGTTTTGGCTTAAATCCCCGACAAGTATGAAAAATGGTAGACAAAATGACGGCAGCAGACAAAATCATATACAATGTCTTGAATATTTTTCCAGAAGAATAAACTTTACCTTGGTTGTTGAACATGAAGAGATTAAGAAAAAAGCTTTATTTAAACTATGGTCAGATTTTTCTTTTTTTTTTTGGCAAGTGCTACACCACTGAGCTACATCCCCACCTCCAATGGTCAGATATGGAAGGAGAGGGACCGTAGGTGCTCCCTGGATATGCAAAAGGATGTCCTGCATCCTCTGTTGCATCTTTAGAACTAAAGCCAAGGAAAGGTTTGGTTATGAGTTCTAAACACAAAATTTCGGGAGATTAAGAGATGCCTTGTCAGGAATTTTGTTTCTTAAAAAAAAATTCAGTATAATTAAATAAAATTTCTCCTTGCACTGACATGAAGAAATTTTTCGTCAATTTTTCTCTTTTCTGTGATCAACTCTTAATTATCTGTGGGGTCAGGGAGAACATGAATAACTAATCCAGAGAGAGAAAATTATTAGTTGTTAATAGATCCTATTAATCTGAGATTGTTTGCTGTACAAACATCTTTCAAAAGATAGCTTAAGACAAAGGTAATTAGTGCTTCTGCTTATAAGATGAGCACATGTGCAGTAAATTGAGAGGTACGTGGAGAATTATTTCCCTGTGCTAAATGTTTTCATCAATTTTGGAAAATTTCCAGCCACTGCTTTTTAAATGTTCTTTCCTAACCTCCCCTCTTCCTTCTAGGATTCCAACTACTCATGTATTATAGGATCTGAGATGTTGTCTTGCAGGTCACTTGTTCACTTCTTGTCTTTTTTTCTCTTTTTTATTACTCTGTAATTTATTTGGGTAGTTATTGTGCCTACATTTTCAAGTTTGCTAGTCTTTTCTTCTACAGTGTCTAATATGCTATCATTCCTTCCAGCATAATTTCCATTTTAGAGATTTTTTTGTTTTTTTTGGATCTTAGAAGTTCCATTTGGGTCTCCACAGTACTCTCTGTGCTGCTTCTTCCTCTCCCTTACTGTGCCTCCCAGACTCTAGCTGCTGGCTTTCCTTGGACTCTGATCTCCATTGCCTCAATTCAGCAAAATTGCAGGGATTTATCTGAGTTCTTCCTCCTTGCATGGGTGGGGCTCACCAGCAGTAATCTGGGACAGTTGTAGAGCTATTCTCATTTGTTTCTTCACAATGGTCTTCACCATCATCTTTACCAATATCTGAAATGTACTATTTTATGTGTTTAGTTTGGTTCCTTAGTTGTTTATGATACAATGACATATCAGTTCCTTTTAACTTTTCTTATGGTTGAAAGCAAAATTCTGTCATTCTTTCTTAGTTTGTTAGCTGGAATATTCTAAAAAAGAATTTTTTTCATCAATTTCTTGATTATTACAAGTAGTTTATATCAAAATGACATATTTGTTTCCTAGCACTTGGAAACCAATAGAATTTTCAAGTATTATTATGAACTCAAAATAATACTTCCACATATTCAGTTATTTTTCTTAATAGATGTTCAAATTATCTGATCTTTAGCCAATGGTAGATTCTTCAGTTTGGCTCTTGAATTCTTCTCACACAGATTTAATAGACTTTAAGTCTTTCTTTGCTTTCTGTTATGATAAAAAAAATGTTTTTCTTGTACTTTTTTTTGTACAAGGAAAAACTTGGAATCAAGAATTCCTTGGAATTCTCCAAGGAATCTCATTATTATTATTATTATTTTAGTAGAAATTGGTGTTTAGAGACCTAATGTAGATGCTAGAAAATTTACGGATTTCTGAAATCACATTTTATGTTTTTTCTCCAACTTAGGACTGCCATGCGAGTATAATTTGAACATAGAAAACATCATTCTATATATTCAGAAAATAGCAGCAGATATTTTCTGTCAGGTTCTGGAAAGTCGATGGGACATTGCACAAGTCATTAGGTAGTGAAATTATGCAAGTTTAAATAATTCACTATGGATAATTTTTTTTGGACAAAAGAAATCAGAAAGATAGCACCCAAGATAAAACTGAAATAAAGAGACAACGAGAGTAACAATCTAGAGGGGCTGCATGGAGTGGAGGAAACCTAGTTTGAAGAAATGAAGTTGAAAGCAGAGACATGTGATAGAGAGGGTATATTTAAAATGGTGGGTCAACAGTGATACCACTCCTTGGTATTTATCCTAAAGAACTAAAGTCATCTTACTACAGTGATACCTGCATACCCATGTTTCTACAATTACAATCCACAACAACCAAACTGTGGAACCAGCCTTGGTGTTCCTCAGTGGGTAAATGGATAAAGAATATATACACAATGGAGTTTTATTCAGCCATAAAGAAAAATGAAATTATGCCATTTGCAGGAAAACAAATGAAACTGGAGAACATTATGTTAAGCAAAATAAGCTAAATTCAGAAAGTCAAGGACTTGTGTGTTTTCTCTCCTTTGTGGAAGCTAGAGAATAAAAGAAACAAAAAAGTGTGTGTATGTGTGGGGATTTCACGAAAATCAAAGGGAGATCAGTAAAATAGAGGAAAGAGACAAGGGGGTGGGAGGATGGGAGGGAGTGGGAAAGTGCTGACTCCTGATATTGGCCAAATTATATTGTTATATTATGTTCAAGTACAAATATGTAAATTCTACCATTATGTACAACTATGAATGCATTGATAAAAAATATGGGAAAAAAATAATGGTGGGTCAAAGGCGGAGCCTGAGAGTTTGCAAGGCTCTGCAGCTCTTAGCAGGAGAGAGATTATCTGCTCTTGGGAACCTCATATATATTCATGGTATCATGAGAAGTGGATTTAATTGAACATGGCTGATAACTAGGGCCATAAAGCTATATTAATCTGACTTATGTTTTCTCATTATAGATATATAGTGGACTCTTCTTTAATAATCAGGGTGTCTTATAATGGTGCTGCAACTTTGTCCCTCTGACTTATAATTTTATACTGTGGAGTCCAGTCCTCTTATGGTGGTACATTCTTTCTTCAGAGATGACACTCTGTAATTAATAAACTTAAACTTAGCTAGAATTGCAGTTTTGTTACACACATCCCCAAATTTACACCCATGTCTCAGTAATTAGGTTTTTGAAAGCTCTTGAAACTCTTCATATGAGATTGAGAGTCTCTTGGGTGTTGTTATTGGTATAGATGGTTTCTCATCATTCCTGTTTTATTCTTGGTAATTTCTCTCCCTATGGCAACTTGAACTTCAGACTGAAGATTAACACTTTGTGTTCTGTATTCTCCCCCAGTATAGATATTTTTAAGAGTTTCTTAAAGCCAGATAAATATTTTCAGAGTGCATACTCTTTCTAAGGCACTTACTTCTTGTACAAGCCTAAATAAAATCTATCCGTATTGAATGTCAACTATATTTTGTTGATTTTATTTCATTATAACACTTGGCTCTGTTCATAATTTCATAATGTTTTGATGTTCATGTGTCATCTTTGACACATAAGTATACTCCATAGTGCAATTATATTCTCTGTGTATTTTTTTCCATATTGAAAAATCAGTGGGGAAAAGAAAGATAAAATAAGCATGACATTTTACATGATCATTTTGTATTATTTTTTTTTTGTTTTTTGTCTTTATTGCTCAAGACTTAAAGAGTTCTCTTAAAAACAGATTAATTTTAAAGTAAGCCCTTTCATTTATGTGAATTTCATATTTGGAACCCAAAAGTAAGTTAACCTCATTCTTAGTTGCTGCTTAACTTTTTTGTGAGTATGTTTGCTTTATTTGAACATATGACCTTTTCTCTTATTGGATTATACTTTACTTTGAGGATGGGAGTCTTAGTTTAATTTCATAATTTATTTATAGTGAATGCTTATTTAGTGCCAGTATTATGGTAAGTATAAAAGTATTTTATTAATTTTTGCAGCAGCTCTATGGGTATTATTTTTATTTCTTAGTTGACATATATGAATAATTAGGATTAAAGCACAAATGTAATTTTACCAAGGGAACACATCTAATATTAAAACTTGGGTTGTTCAATAGCAAAGTCCATAAGTTTATCACTATGCTAAATTGGTGGGGATATTGATAAGAATAATAGCACTTTTATTAAACCCCTGATGTGGTAAATATAGATAGATAGATAGAGATGTGTAAATGGAGAGTGAGAGAATGAAATTGAATGAAAGCAAGAGGGACAGACAGAGACCAATATTATCATTAGACTTTAAATTAGTTCTGGAAATCAATTGTGATGTTAACACTTGTTTAATAATACATTTCTCTGATTTATGAATTGTCTATTCCCACCCCCTTTTGTTTTTAAAGCCGTTATTCAAAAGTCTTGTAATGTTTATGAAATCTCTGATATGCTTAAATACTGAAATTATTCATATTCACAAACAGAATATATTTAGAAAAATAAATATTCTAATGAATTTATAAAAAAATTTAAAACACAGCTAGCTAATCTGGAAAATTGTTAAAGTCATATCTTTTAAATATCTAATCATTTATTTACCATCTGTCTATTTTATTGATGTAAACCTCCTTTTCATAAACATAGGAAAAGACTTCCAAAGACATACAGCCAGTTGTTAACAGTGGTTATTGCTAAGTGGTGGGACTAGGTTGTATGCTAATTTAAAAAAATTTTCTTTTTATTTATTTCTAAGTAAATACAATGGACGTATATTGGAATAGGAAGAAAAAAAAATGTAAGTTATTCATGAATGTTAAAAGTCATCAATGTTAAAATTTTCCTTCCCCTGGTAAAGAAAGTAGGGCTAGTCCTGGGAGGTCATATTTAGGACTACTCCTATTATGAAGCAAAGAGGTTCTTAGGGAATAGAACTTAAAGATGTGCCAGAAATCCCCATAATGAAGATAATATTTTAATGGAGTGTTTTTAAGTCAAGTTTAATGCAAAAAAAAAAAAAAATCAATGATGATAACTATTATTCCTGGCTGCTTGCCCTCAAGTTCTCTCTGCCACCTGGCTGTCATAAACTGAGCAGCTTTTCTCCACCATGTCTTCTGATGTGATGTTCTGCCTCACTTTGGGCCTAGCTTTGTCTACCACAAGAGCCTAAAAATGATGGCCAAGTAGGGAAAAGGGAGAGCTCTCTGCCCAGAGGACAGCCTCCAAGGACCATCTCCACTATAAGGCACCAGAGGTCTCAGAGAAATGGCTGGTATCTGACCAGGTCAGGAAATGTGTGAGTGGGGCCAGGAACATGTTCTTAAGGTGAAAAGCAAGGGAGCTCTCAGACTTCCAGGTGAGCATTAAGAGTATGTGCAAGCAACCAGATATGGTGGCCCATGTGTGTAATCCCAGTTACTGGAGAGGTTGAGGCAGGAGGATCACAAGTTCTAGACCAGTCTCAGCAACTTTAGAGAAACATTCAGCAACTCAGTGAGACCCTATTTCAAAATAAGAAAATAAAAGGGCTGGGGTTGTAGCTCAGTGGTAAAATGCCCCTGAGTTCAATCCCCAGTATGAAAAAAAATACTCTGAAGCCAACATAATGGCCAAAGGAGGGACAATTTGAGCATCAAAAATAGACTAAAACACATGTGTATATCCAAGAGCTCATCATCAAACATTGGTCACCTGTAGACAGCTTCTTCAACTTTGGCACTGATGACATTTTGGGTCAGATAGTCCTTGCTATGGGCACCATACTGTGTATTGTAGGATGTTAAATAACATCCCTGGCTTCTACCCAATAGATGCTAACAGGACTCCCTTCCCCTTCCCCAGTTGTAACAACTAAAAATGATTCCAGATATTGCCCAATATCCCCAGGGAAGCAAAACTGTCCTTTGTCAAGAATTTTTGCCTTTGGATGATGTTTGCAATTCATTCATTATTTTAAATTTCACCTCATCAGTGAAATCTGTATTAGGAAATGGAAGCAGCAGATGAAAATGTAGAGGAGAGGATCCAAGCAGGGACCTGATATGCAAAGGCCCTTTGTGTTTGAGAAATATTAAGGAGGCTGTGGTAGCTGGAATCTAGAAGGCAGGGGCTGAGAGGTATACAAAAGGAGTGTGGAGTGATAGACAAGGCTATTTCATCTGTAAGAAATTGTGTACATCAGCCTTGAAGAACTCAGTGCAGTGATTCAAAGAAGCCCTAAGACCTAGGTCGAATTTTATAAAGTTCGGTTGCTGCTGAGGCCGTGGCAGTCCATGACCCCGAAGGTGATCTCGATGCCACTTGGATCACAATGCACCTGCATTTCCAGCAATCACAGGAACTTAATTTTTCTACATTTTAAAAATTGGACATTATAGTTGTACATAGTGATGGAATTTGTTGTTACATGTTCATACATGTATTCAGTGTAGCAATATAATTTGGTCAATATCACTGCCCAGAATGTTGTCCTCCCTCACCATCTCCCTCTCCCTGGTCAACTTTCCTTTACTGATCTCTCCTTGATTTTTATGAGATTCCTGCCTCCCACCTTTCTTTTCCATTTCCTCTCTAGCTTTCAAATATTAGAGAAAGCATACATCCCTTGATCTTCTGAGTTTGGCTTGTTTCCTTTAACATAATGGTTTCTAGTTTCGTCTAATTTCCGGCAAATGACATAATTTCATTTTTCTTTATGGATGAATAAAACTCCATTGTGTGTATGTAAAAAATCCATGATGAACAAAATATTAAAAGTTTTAAATAAAAACAGGGTCAGAAGCAATGAAGCTTGCATGAGGTGAGGGAGGTGACTGTGCAGCTGTAGGGTTGTGTCCTGTGTTTATGACTCACATTGACAGCAGTGATGTCTGTGAATTTTATTTTTCCAGGCTAAGAAAATTACCTGCACAATTAACTCTCCAGGAATAATTCTATGACTGCACATGGCTCCAGCATGTTTATTATTAATGCATCAAAAATAATGTTCACCGAGTTGCCTATTTATTGCTCTGTCGGTGGATGACGGAAGGTGTTTCAGAAACTGGAATGTTTAGTCATTCCTTAGAGTGTAAAAAATACTTCTCCTATGTTATAAATGAGAAACTCAATGTATAATAGCTATGTGCAAAATAATTTCATTTGAAGGGAAGGAACAAGGGGAATTTAAAAAGATTGAAGAGTGTTTTAAAAAGGACTGAACAGTCTATGTTGAAGTGGCCTTCAGACAGTTGGTGTTTAGTCGGTGCCTTTGGTACTTTCAACTGGAAAGGACAGAATAGATTCCAATCCCCATGAATCTCAGGTAAACATATTTAATAGCTTTTGAGTAGCAGGAGAGTTTTAATCTGTAGAGTGGAATCAATATGATGTTCCTTTAGAGACTTCCTTCTAATGCAAAGAAAAGAACTTAAATTGCCAGCATTTTCATGTTGAAGGAAGAAAGGTGGAGGGAAACACTGTGACAGAAGGTGGAAATTCATGTTTCAAGGATGGTCTTTTGTTCCTTTTGATCAGAACTATAAAAAAATTTCCCAGTTATATCAGCATGATGTGTCTGTATTCCTGACCAGATATAGGTTATTTTGGGGTAGTTATTTTCTTTTCTTTTTTCCCTCCCTCTCCATTACCCTTCAAAAAGGACCTCTCCAAATGTCTTCCTCCTGACTCTCTAATAGACAGAATTTTCAAGGTAACTTATTTAGAATTGTGTCTCTGAGCACAGCACACAGATACGTATTTATTTACTTGACACCAGAATAACAAAATAGTGAAAAGCACTGCAGCTACTCACATGCTAAACAGCAACAAAGCATTCTTGATTAGAAAGCTGCTTAAATCCCATTCCTATAATAAAATGAAAGTCTGGATTTATTTCAATAATATTTTTCACAACTGTGATAATCTAATCAGCGATGTCAGACTGCTAGTTTAGTAATTCAAAGGTTGTTTTCATTAATTAGTTTTACAACTGAATGGCTTGACTCTCTCACTGCCATATGAAAACCAGCAGAGATGAATATGTTGTGTTCAACAAAATAAATAACTCTGCTGAGTTTGAAAAATGGAGTCAATTTGTCTTCTCTCTTTCAGTGGCAGATGCAAGATGACAGCTAAATGAGTGATCAGTCCATTTAAGAGGAAAATGTATATCAATATTGCCAACCATTGCCATTGAACACACATACTTAATTTGATAGGCTGACATACTTCTGTAGACAAGCGATATAAAAGCAACTAAAATTATGGTAATCTTGATCTATGGTGAGGAACTCTTAAGCCTTTACCATTCATTTATCTAAGCACTGGAAGTTGCTGACAAATTACTTCTTTAAAAAATGTTCTGGCCTTGGCCTTTGGCACCTTCTATTCGGGGTATTTTCTTGGCCAGTCCTCGTTTCCTCCGATCAGGTGACTGTTGCAACCATAGAGAGAAGCATCACTTTCAAGTCCTCTCAGCCACTGTGAACACCAGCTCTCTCCTGTTCAGCTTTCACTTACCTAATCAAGAGTCTGTTGTGGGGCTGGGGTTGTGGCTCAGTGGTAGAGTGCTTGCCTTGCATGCATGGGCACTGGGTTCAAGCCTCAGCACCACATAAATAAATAAAATAAAGGTATTGTGTCCATCTACAACAAAAAATTAAAAAACAAACAATAAAAGAGTATACTGTCTTGGTCAGTCCAGGTGTTCAACAGAATGCTATAGACCAGGCAGCTTAAACCAAAAACATTTATAAGCCATAGTTCTAGAGACTGGAACTATTGATGGATATTGACAATCTACTCTGTGAAGCTATCCAAGACCAAGGTGCCTGTGGATCAAGTGTCTGCTGAGGGCCTGCTTCCTGGTTTTAAGACATCTGTCTTTTCACTGTGTTCTTACATTCTAAGAGATAAATCATCTGTCTTGTGATTATTTTTTATAAGTCACTGACCCCAACTATCAGGGTTCCACCCTCAAGACCTAGTCATGTCCTACAGGTCCCAATTTCCAATACTGTCATATTAGGGATTCACTTTTCAACATGTGGATTTTGGAGGCCACACAAACATTCAGTCTGTAACCCTTTCATTGTTTCAGGATCTGTGCTGACGGTGCTGCAGAGGTGAACAAATGACTGTCAAAATCTTATTTGAGAGAAATGAAACTTACGGAGAGATTATGGACAAGCTGTGTGTTTTTCTGCATTAATGGCTCCAAATCTTTTTTTGTTGTTGTTTATAGACCTTCCTGAGAATCGAATAAATCTACATAAGCATTGTTCCCTGAAAAATTAAAATGTGCGCAAACCTAACTAAATATTGCATTTTTTTTGGTGCTATTATTTTCCAGGTGGTTAGGTGGGGATGGGTGGCTTTGGCTCTGGCTGCTCTCATATCCAACCACTTAGGAGCAAACCCCTTGGCCCTTAGGTTACTTCTTTTTTTTTCTTCCAATGGAGTTGATTGTAATCAAACTACTTATGGTATTTTGCTAGGTACAGAATATTATGACTTTGATGGATGTTGACAATCCACCCTGTGAAGCTGATGCTAGATCTATAGTATATGTGTGTGTGGGTGGTGGTGGTGGTGATGGTGGTTTGAACCCTTGTCCATTAGTCAGATTGTTCTTTTATAAGAAAGCACAGGATAATTTTTCTTTAGAACCAGTCCTAAGAAAATTTGCATTTTGGACAACTGGATTGATTTTAATTACAGACATGGTGAAATTGGTTGTATTTTCCTCTTTGAATTGTTTGCTGGAAAGCACAGAGACAATTTTGTGATTTATGTCTAATAGTTGTTCAGTTTGTACTTCTGTCCCTTAATTTCATCCCTCATAGTAGAAAAGAAATAACTTAAATCAAAGTATATTGACTTGGGAAGATGTCCATGATATAATCTGAAGTGAAAACGATGATTTACAGTGTAATAATATATGGAGAAGATACAATTTTTGTGAAACACACATCTTCCATGTATTTTAGTGTCAGGATAGAGAGAAACTGTAATATTAATTATAAAAAGGAAGGGTTTAGCACTAGAGGTAAATATGAAAATTCTGTCACTCTTACATTTAATTGTGATAGAAAGTGTGTATTATTTTAGTAATTTAAAGCAAAAGTACCTTTTCAAGCATCCCATTCTCATATGAGTTAGACAGAATTCCTGTCTTTCTAGAAGGGAGTCCAATGTGTAAACTAGCAGTTCAATGTAAAGGGATATAGGTAGAGTGGCAGAAAGAGATAAATCTCCAGGAAGAGTAGTTAGCTCGGGGGACTGTCACCTAGAACAAGATTTTGAGCATGTTTGAAGCCTGCTGGGGTATCAGTGGAGGAGGAAGGGTGCTTCTGACACAGGATGCGATATGGTCTGGAGGCAGAGAAGAGCAAGCATCTGGAGAGCTAGGGCACACTAGGGTGAGTGGTGGGAGATGAGGCTGGAGCATTAGATGGCTTCAGATCACTAGGCTGCATCTGGATTTCACTCATGTTCTTGGGGATGTGTCTGCTGGTTAAAGGCATCTTCCAATGTGTAGGGTGAAGGCTGAATTTGAGGACGTGAGGTTGGAGACAGAAAGACTAGTGAAGAGGGTCTGTAGTAGTCAGACTGGTAGGTGACGAGGCAGGGGCTGGGTTGAAAAGTCCTGGAGAGATTTCTTCTACTGTCCTCAACTCCTTCTTTCCAATGTGACATTCTGAATAGGCCATGCTCTCTTCTGACTCAAACCTTAGGCCCTCAGCCCCTTCCTGACTGACCCTTAGAAATTAAACTTAAATTGTATTCCTTTGGCAAGATGACTTGATCTTCCCCACACTCCCAGATCTGGGCCTGGCAACACTTCTGGGGTAACGTATGGTACATGCCCATTCCTTCTACCACATTATAATCTACCCTGGTGCCAACATTTTATTTTAACCTCAAAGTGCTCCATGGGCCACCTTTTTCAAACCCAATATTCTAATTGGTGATAATTCACTTGCAATGGAAAAATGCTGTGAAAATCTTTTTGACTGTGTGTAATCTACTGTGAGGGAAGAGAGCATTAGCTTTGGCATGATAGGAATATCATGGGATTTGAACGTGGAACACCCGAATCTCTTTCTGACTTGCCGTATAACCTTGGACCACTCTGAGCTTAGTTATTTCTTCTACAAAATAAAGTAATGCTGCTTAAATGACAGAGTATGACCATCAAAGGAGATGATATACATGGGACTGCTTGGTCAATTGAAAAGCACTCTGCTAATGCACAGAGCAGGCCATGTGAAGATGGAGGCCTGAGTTGGAGTCCCATGGCCACAGCATGAGAATCACCATGAGAATCACTTGAGGCTGGAATTCCTTTAGAGCTTTGGAGCTCCTTTGGAGGGAGTACAGCCTGGGAACACCTTGACCTTGGGCTTCCAGAACTGTAAAAGGAAATATTTCTGTTGTTTTAAGCCACCTGTGTGGTAATTTGTTATAGCAGTCCCAGGTAGTCCCAGAGTTGGTAACAGAGGGTTTAAGAGGGACAACAGTCCAGGCAGGTTGGCCATCTTTGAAAGTCAGGCTGCCATGGAGCCAGGCTCCTTACTTATTTCTGTTGTGATTTTTAATTCTGAGTTTTCTTCCTGATTCTCTTGGATGTAAGAGTTAGAGCTCTTTCCAGTAGTCATGGTTAGGGAGAGTACAGAATGAAGAGAGAAGGGAGGCTAGGTGTGTGTGTGTGTGTGTGTGTGTGTGTGTGTGTGTGGTGGGGACTTGAATAAGTCAGAAATTACTTGGAATGTGAAGAAATTTAAAGAAACACAGATATAAGAACCAACTAGTTATGTGAGGATTGGTCTTTGTTTAATCATGAAACTAAATAAGGACTATTTGCCACTGGAAGTATCATTTGCATGTGCAGAATTAAATAATGAAGTCCTTAAAACTGTCTTAAAACCACATTTGCACTATTGATTTACTTAGTATATTATTTTGTAGAGAGTACAAACTTTAGTCCCAACTTGGTTGATTCATGGGAGTCTAATTTGGTTGATTCTGAGTTATTGACACTTTATTGTACACAAATGCAAATCACATATTTGCTTTTCTGCTTACTCTCAACTTTATTGTAGGTCATATAAACAGAATAAATTAACAGAAAATATCTTGGGAGAAATATTTATATGCATACATATACTGCTTTGTGGATAGCCAAAAAAGTCATATTTTTGCTGATCTGAAAATTTTAATTCTTTTCTACATTTTGTGAAAATATATATCTCTCTTTACTAATTAGAATGCTTTTTATTCTTTAAATGTTGAATTATTCTCTTAGATGTGTTCTGCATTGTTGGTGGTCACATTTATTTAAAAGCATATAACAATTCTAAAACATAAAAGTAATATGAGCACCCTTGGGAAACTGAAGTGTTCCTTCTTCCTAATTTACTGTGGCATTTTCTGAAATGTCTAAAATGCAAATAGTCTTTTGATTTTATTTCAGGCATTGGGTCCTTTTCTTTTAACTGTAGGAAGAGAGAACTAAGGCTCTTCCTATGTTTGTGCAGAACTTTGAGTATCTCTTTGCAAGGGGAAAAGTCCAAATGAATGTCTTTATTATTATTATTGCCACTTTTAATATACATTTTGACAATTCCTCTTTGTTCTCTATAGTGAAGAAATCTTTGTCGCCTTGTTTTTTCTTTCATTTTATTGCTCTAGGCATTCCATTTGCTGTTATGACACAAGACTGGTACCATTGCTGAATTTAAAACTGAGCTCTGTGAATTAAAGTTATTGTTCATGTAATGGATAATAGGTAGGTAATATAGGTAGACAATTATGCATAGGTGTAGAGCCTCTTTTTGATGGTTTAAGATCTATATTTTTTAAACTAAGTCAGGTGATATAATCTCTATTGTGTGGGCTGCTCATCAGCCACTCAGTTCACTTTATCGATTTTATTTATTTACTAGGTAAGACAAAAAAATAAAATGCAGTACTACATCACTGAAAGTGCTTTATAAACCTTGAGCTCAGCTCTAGTATGTGAGTCAGGGTCCATTAATCAATCTGGAAAATATTGATTAAGCCTCAGACTTCTCACTTTTTTAAATCAACAACCCAAGATGAGGCTGAGATATGCTGAGGAGGCCTATTGTTGGTGAGAGAGTGTGAGACAAATGTCTGGTATCATTTGAAGTCAGGATTACTAGAAAACCAGGGAGTGTCATAGTATATTAAAGACTGTAGAATTAGAAAATTTGGGGTAGAATTAGAAAATTTGATTCCTACAGATCTTTGTAATCAAGATTTTAAATAATTATGGAAGAAAGTTGTGCTCATTTTTATAGTTAAATTACAAATGTTAGAGTTCTTTTTAAAAAATTTTTAGTTGTAGATGGACACAATATCTTTATTTTAATAATTTATGTGGTGCTAAGGATCAAACCCCATGTCCCACACATGCAAGGCAAGCACTCTACCACTGAGCCACAACCCCAGCCCCAAATGTTCTTGAAAGGTCTTATAAAGCAACAAGACACTTTAAAAAATTAAATTCACTTAAGGAAATTTATTTTTGCAGAGAGGCTTATAGACTTAGTTGGCCTTAATAAGCAACTCTACAGAGACAAACTATAGGAAAATTGGAGATAAAGGTTATGTCTTCTTCTAGCTACTCACTTATCTTCTGACTCAAAAGGATGATTGGTAGCTGTCTCTGGTTCCATTAATGCTGAAGTTGTGCTATGTGGCAGCTCTATCAGAGATGAGAGAAGCTCCAGGTTACGCAGAGGTAAATCACCTCTAAAGGATCAAGTCGTGGTAGTTTAATAGCTGTATGTTTTCCAGACAGACCAGACTCCTTGGGTTGAGTCTGCCCTGTGTAGTATTTCTTGTTCTGCCTCTCCAATCCCAATGGTTCCTACAAGACATTCTCACTCAAAGTATGGTTGCTGGATAAGCAGCGTGAGCATAACTTGAGAGTTTGGTACAAATGCAAATTATCGGGCCCCACTGTCTGTCTGCCGGATCAGAAACTCCAGTGTGGCCCTGGCATCAGGCTTTTAACAAACCCTCTAGGTGATTTGATCCACACTGAGTTAGAGAACCATACATGTACTATTCTCTCTGCCTATTTACTTTCCAGGTCCAAGTAAGTTTTTCCTTTTTTTTAAAAAGCCTTCCAGATATATTACACAGCATCTCACAAAATACCTAGTGTATAAGAAGTGCCTGATGTGGATGCTCACAAGTCCTTAGAGTTTCTGAGAGAAAGGAGAACATCCTGCTTTGGCACCCTTGGCTCTGTTGCTTCTGGTTGCCTCTGCTCATCCTAGAAGTGCTCTAGTGTCGGGGTGTCATGTAAAATTACTGATGTTCCACAAATAGCAACAAAACACAGGACCTCCCCTCAGGGAGCTGGGAGCAGAGTATGGCAGCCAAATCCAATTACACCACAGTGTGTAGGAGATATGTTTATGATGCTCATTCTTGTAAAGTTTTCTAGGATAGTTTCAATTGTTATTTTATATTCTTGTCTTTATAAATGCCTGCAGTTTTCTCTGATCATATGTTCCAAGGTTTGATTCAGAAATGCAGTGGCTATAACGAAGCTAATGAGAGAAGGGCAATGAGTCTGTAGAAAAAGAAGGATTCTGATAGAATCAAGTCCTTAGACTTGAAGACAAGACATTAGGATCATCCAAGTCTTTTGGTTTGGGTGGGGGCGAGGGAAGTAGATATTGTTTGGGGGGTTAGGGGCTCTTCCAATTTAATCACAATCACTTAAGATGAAATGAGGCATGGGATGGTGAAAGTGTGTGTTGAAGCCCAACTCCATCAGATATTTGCTGCATAAAATTGAACAAATTGTTCAATTTCTCTGAGCTACCTATGAAATGAAAACATTAACATTCAGCTCATCCTCTATGAATTTTCCAATATTCAGCCTTTGAGCCCATAAAAATGGAAATTTCACATGGTTCAAGCTAAAATCTGCCTCTCAGAATTGTTATGAGGATTTAGTGAAGTCAATATGTCAAACACCTAGTACATAGTGGGTGCTCAGTAAATACTAAGTGTGGACTCTTTCTGTGAAAATGCCTGTCATGGAGCATTCAGTAGGTGATTTTTATTAAAATAATCACAGAAGATAGTCATCTTCTCTATATCCATATGACTCTAGTCCCTGATATTCTCAACCTCACAGCTATTTCCAAGCCCAATAACTTTCTCCATCCCATTTCTAAATTATTTTCCAGAATATTCATTGTTCAGGAGGAGTCTGAGTTTTTTATTTTTCTTTTGACCTTATGTTGACCACTTTTGTGGGCATGAAAATGTATCATTTTGCAAGCCTATTTTTATTATTTAAGATATTCATAATTTATTGTTGTACTTCACTTGAAATGGATTTGGAATTGCATATAACACTTACTCCTATTGTGCTTTGGTTTAACCAGGGAGAAAAACAACTTAGTGTAGTCAGCCTTTGGTATATTAAAAAACATTATTCATGTTTTAGTTTAGGCTTTCCTGCATATCACAAATCCTGAGGAATGACTGTGGAATGACTTTAACCCTGCAGGAGCTGTTGTTTCCACTGTGGAGCATCTCTGATAGGCAGAGAACTGTCAAATCTATTAAAGTGGTGTACATTTCACATCAATTGAAAATTTCCCTAAATACCATCTAACCGTGAAGAATAGCTTTTGAGGAATAATCAAGGAGTGATAATGTTATATGGAAAACAGTGTCAAAATCTGCAACTAGTTGCATGTTCTCGAAAGGAAGACAGAAAGAACTGGAGACACTGCATGCCATTGTTCTCTAAGAAAACAGTTGTGACATTATACCTGTGGGTGCTGCATTGGCCAGGGATACTGAAAAAGTTAGTTTCCATCTTGAATCTTTATCTTAGAATCACAGGTGTCTTAGATTTTCCACAACTCAGAGACAACATCTAGTTTTGGGTCAAAAGATCATGTATTTTCTTAAAATTGCCTGCAAAATCCATCTAGAGAGTGTCATGCCTGCTATTTGC
Source organism: Marmota flaviventris (assembly GCF_047511675.1). Taxonomy (NCBI): domain Eukaryota; kingdom Metazoa; phylum Chordata; class Mammalia; order Rodentia; family Sciuridae; genus Marmota; species Marmota flaviventris. The sequence goes on along the minus strand of NC_092499.1, from coordinate 50,644,010 downwards.
TCAGCCAGTGGTTCTATCTTTTTATTTCCTTCCTTTCTCAGCCAACATTAAAAATATTGTTGCCAAAGGAAGATACGAAGGGTCTCATGCTTCTCTCTCTTCTCGTTCATCTTTTTTTCCCTAGAAGTGGCAAAAAAGACTCAGTGATTGGCAATAAATAAATAAATAAATAAATATTAGAATTGTACTCTTAAAATATATATATTTTTATTTTTCCCATTATATATTATATGTATGTTTTTCCCATTTCCAACCAAAAGAAGGTAGAAGGTGCAAGTTTGTTGCAAAGAGCATAAAACCAGCTAGCCTAGGGATGGGCATGTGGCTCAGGATGTAATCCCAGTGGCAAGAAGATTGTGAGTTCAAAGCCAGCTCCAGCAAAAGCGAGGCTCTAAGCAACTCAATGAGACCCTGTCTCTAAATAAAACACAAAATAGGGCTGGGGATGTGGCTCAGTGTTCAAGTGCCCCTGAGTTCAATCGCCAGTACAAAAACAAATGAATGAAGAAAGAAAAAAACCCAACTAGCCTACTTTTTCCTACTTATTTTATTGGTAAAATAAGGAGGTTTGGATTATATTATGAATATGTAAATACATATTTCATGAAGTCATTGCTGTCTGTAACTATTCACCTTACAACCTAACCCTGTTTTGTGTTGAAGGAAGAAGAAATGTCACTCTTCTTATGGGTTTTCTTGCTGCACATGTGTAGATGTCATTATTTCCTTTAGCAGATGTAGATGCTCTCAGCATAAAAATGTTTACAACTTGACTCTAATCAAAAACACTGGAATAGAAAAAGCACTTGATCTTTAGTATGACTTTTAAAGAAATGCCTGTTCAATTTTGCTGAATAAGTTGGACAGGAAGTCAGGAAATCTGGGTTTTCCTCTTGGAACAAAACTAATTGTGTAACCTTGGCCAAGTAACAGGAACTCCCAGGACCTTGGTTTTTATCACTCTGTGGTGAGGAGTCTGTCTGAGGTCTTTCCTAGCTTTAAAATGCTGTGAACCTGGGTTCCAAAGCCAATTGCTTTCTGAAAGCACTGTTTACTTTTTCATAGATGATTACATTGTGAACATTCATGAAATGGAAAACAGTTGTATTTAGTACGACAGTTTAGGTGCAGTTGCATGCAGTAAAAACAATGAATAGGTAATCAGATTAGCCAGCTCCCTTCTGGAATCTCACAGAGAGGAATGTGGGTTCCTTGGTTTGTTTCCTTTTTGAAGAGCAGAGCTGATGCAGGAGAGGAAGAAAGGAGGGTTGGAGGAAGACAGGGCAAAATGTGGTAGTATTGAGTATCTAAGTGTTGAGTGTTGAGTAACTACAGAAACTGAGAAGGGTGAAGGCAGACTCCAGACACAGTGTGGGACAGTTGGAGAGAGGAGCAGGGCACCATGGATGGCTTTGGCCAGGTCATGATTGGGAGAAGTCCTAGCACTGGGCACTCCATGTACACCTGACTGGTCCTCTGCACTGTGGGCCTGTGGCCACTAATTCTTAGCTGTAATTATCTAGTCATTTATACTTGTTGGTTTGAGTTCCAGCTCTTTGGGTACAATATTTTTGCTTCAACATCGTCATCTTTAGGTTAGGAATACTAATGGTGATTAAATGAGAATGCATATAAAATACTTGGATCAGTGTATAACGTTGGCTATTAATATCAATAAACATCCCAACGTTGGCTGTTATTATCTTTATTTTTATTACCACCCATTCATTAGGGGAAATGTCAACTAACTGCTTAAATGTAAAATGGTGTTACAAAGATGTTTCCTACTTTCTGATCATCAAAACTCCTCAAACATCTCCCTCACTTAAAAAAATAATCTTTGCTCTTTTACCCAACTTTAATTCCATCTATGGCTACTCATTCTCCTGGGCAAAGCATAGCTCTCTTACTATGGCCCTGGGCAACACATTTAATCCCTAAGATCTTATTATGAAATAATAATAGAATCTCTTTTCTGTATGACAGGTCACACACACACACAATGGGAATGGGAGTGGGAGGAAGAGACCATATTAGATGTATAGAGAGAAAACTGGTCTTTAAAGGGTAAAGGGAAAGTGGAGTGAGTAGGGAGAGTGAGGAGAACAGAAGTCACAAATGACTTGTGTCATTGTGTCCCATAGATTCCGATATGTTGTGTCTGTATTTTAATTTATCTCTAAGAATTTTTTGATTTCCTCCTTTATGTCTTCTGTAACCCATTGATCATTCAGTAACATATTGTTCATTTTCCAGGTGATGCAGGATTTTTCCTTCCTTCTTTTATCATTGATTTCCAGTTTCATTCCATTATGATCAGATAAAATGCATGGTATTATCTCCACCCCTTTATATTTAATGAGGGTTGCCCTATGGCATAATATATGGTCTATTTTTGAGAAGGATCCATGTGCTACTGAGAAAAAAGTATATCCACTTGATGATGGTTGATATATTCTATATATGTCAGTTAAGTCTAGGTTATTGATTGTGATATTGAGTTCTATAGTTTCTTTATTCAACTTTTGTTTGGAGGACCTGTCCAATGGTGAGAGAGGTGTGTTGAAGTCACCCATAATTATTGTGTTGTGGTCTATTTGATTCTTGAACTTGAGGAGAGTTTGTTTTATGAACGTCGCAGCACCATTATTTGGTGCATAAATATTGATAATTATTATGTCTTGTTGGTGAATGGTTCCTTTTAACAGTATATAATGTCCTTCCTTATCCCTTTTGATTAACTTAGTCTTGAAGTCGATTTTATTAGATATGAGGATGGCCACCCCTGCTTGCTTACGAGGACCATGTGCGTGGTATATTTTTTCCCAACCTTTCACTTTAAGCCTGTGTATGTCTTTTCCAATCAGATGTGTCTCCTGGAGGCAGCATATTGTTGGATTTGTTTTTTTAATCCATGTTACCAGCCTATGTTGCTTTATTGGAGAGTTTAAGCCATTAACGTTTAGAGTTACTATTGATATATGGTTTGTACTTCCAGCCATATTTGATTATTATCTTTTTTTTTTTTTTTAAATTTAGTTTGTTTCTCCATGATTAGCTTTCCCCCCACCCTCTGTCTTTACTGAGGTACTTCCCACTGTTGGTTTTGGTTATTGTTTTTCATTTCTTCCTTGTGTAGTGTTTTGCTCAAGATGCTTTGCAGTGCCGGTTTTCTGGCTGCAAATTCTTTTAACTTTTGTTTATCATGAAAGATTTTTATTTCGTTGTCATACCTGAAGCTTAATTTTGCTGGATACAAAATTCTTGGTTGGCATCCATTGTCTTTCAGTGTTTGAAATATGTTGTTCCAGGATCTTCTCGCTTTCAGCGTCTGTGATGAAAAATCTGTTGTTAACCTTATTGGTTTACCCCTGAATGTAATCTATCTCCTTTCTCTTGTAGCTTTTAATATTTTCTCTTTGTTCTGTATATTGGATATCTTCATAACAATGTGTCTTGGCGTTGGTCTACTGTGATTTTGTATGCTCGGTGTCCTGTATGCATCGACAATTTGTATATCCGTTTCCTTTTTTATTTCTGGAAAGTTTTCTATAATTATTTCACTCAGCAGGTTGCTCATTCCCTTGGTTTGAACCTCTATACCGTCCTTTATCCCGATGACTCTTAAGTTGTTTTTTTTTATGTTATCCCATATCTCTTGGATGTTTTTCTCGTGATTTTTTACCAGCCTTTCTGAGTTGGCTAGACTCTTTTCAAGATGATATATTTTGTCTTCATTATCTGACATTCTGGCTTCTACTTGCTCCACTCTGTTAGTGATACTCTCATTTGAGTTTTTAATTTGGTTTATAGTTTCCTTCATTTCTAGAATTATTGTTTGATTTTTTTAATAATCTCTAGACATTGATAAATTTCTTAAGTCATATGATTTGCCCAGACTGAGTCAGACCAATTTGAACAGACCAATATCAATGGATGAAATAGAAGAAGCAATCAAAAGACTACCAACCAAGAAAAGCCCAGGACCAGATGGGTATACAGTGGAGTTTTACAAAACCTTTAAAGAAGAATTAATACCAATACTTTTCAAGTTATTTCAGGAAATAGAAAAAGAGGGAGCTCTTCCAAATTCATTCTATGAGGCCAACATCACCCTGATTCCGAAACCAGACAAAGACACCTCAAAGAAAGAAAACTACAGACCAATATCTCTAATGAACCTAGATGCAAAAATCCTCAATAAAATTCTGGTGAATCGGATACAAAAACACATCAAAAAAATTGTGCACCATGATCAAGTAGGATTCATCCCTGGGATGCAAGGATGGTTCAATATACAGAAATCAATAAGTGTTATTCACCACATCAATAGACTTAAAGATAAGAACCATATGATCATCTCGATAGATGCAGAAAAAGCATTTGACAAAGTACAGCATCCATTTATGTTCAAAACATTAGAAAAACTAGGGATAACAGGAACTTACCTCAACATTGTAAAAGCTATCTATGCTAAGCCTCAGTCTAGCATCATTCTGAATGGAGAAAAATTGAAGGCATTCCCTCTAAAATCTGAAACAAGACAGGGATGCCCTCTATCACCACTCACTTCTATTCAATATAGTTCTCGAAACACTGGCCAGAGCAATTAGACAGACGAAAAGAATTTAAAGGCATAAAAATAGGAAAAGAAGAACTTAAATTATCACTATTTGCAGGTGACATGATTCTATACCTAGAAGACCCAAAAGGGTCTACAAAAAAACTACTAGAACTAATAAATGAATTCAGCAAAGTGGCAGGATATAAAATCAACACGCATAAATCAAAGGCATTTCTGTATATCAGCGACAAAACTTCTGAAACGGAAATGAGGAAAAACACCCCATTCACAATATCCTCAAAAAAAAATAAAATACTTGGGAATCAACCTAACAAAAGAGGTGAAAGATTTATACAATGAAAACTACAGAACCCTAAAGAGAGAAATAGAAGAAGATCTTAGAAGATGGAAAAATATACCCTGTTCATGGATAGGCAGAGCTAACATCATCAAAATGGCGATATTACCAAAAGTTCTCTATAGGTTTAATGCAATGCCAATCAAAATCCCAATGGCATTTCTTGTAGAAATAGAGAAAGCAATCATGAAATTCATATGGAAAAATAAAAGGCCCAGAATAGCAAAAACAATGCTAAGCAGGAAGTGTGAATCAGGCGGCATAGCGATACTAGATTTCAAACTATATTACAGAGCAATAGTAATAAAAACAGCATGGTACTGGTACCAAAACAGGAGGGTGGACCAATGGTACAGAATAGAGGACACAGAGACTAATCCACAAAGTTACAACTATCTTATATTTGATAAAGGGGCTAAAAGCATGCAATGGAGGAAGGATAGCATCTTCAACAAATGGTGCTGGGAAAACTGGAAATCCATATGCAACAAAATGAAACTGAATCCCCTTCTCTCACCATGCACAAAAGTTAACTCAAAATGGATCAAGGAGCTTGATATCAAATCAGAGACTCTGCGTCTGATAGAAGAAAAACGTTGGCTCCGATCTATATATTGTGGGGTCGGGCTCCAAATTCCTTAATAGGACACCCATAGCACAAGAGTTAATAACAAGAATCAACAAATGGGACTTACTCAAACTAAAAAGTTTTTTCTCAGCAAGAGAAACAATAAGAGAGGTAAATAGGGAGCCTGCATCATGGGAACAAATTTTTACTCCTCACACTTCAGATAGAGCCCTAATATCCAGAGTATACAAAAAACTCAAAAAATTAAACAATAAGAAAACAAATAACCCAATCAGCAAATGGGCCAAGGACCTGAACAGACACTTCTCAGAGGAGGACATACAATCAATCAACAAGTACATGAAAAAGTGCTCACCATCTTTAGCAGTCAGAGAAATGCAAATCAAAACCACCCTAAGATACCATCTCACTGCAGTAAGATTGGCAGCCATTATGAAGTCAAACAACAACAAGTGCCTGCGAGGATGTGGGGAAAAGGGTACTCTTCTACATTGCTGGTGGTACTGCAAATTAGTGCGGCCAATTTGGAAAGCAGTATGGAGATTCCTGGGAAAGCTGGGAATGGAATCACCATTTGACCCAGCTGTTGCCCTTCTCAGACTATTCCCTGAAGACCTTAAAAGAGCGTACTACAGGGATACTGCCACATCGATGTTCATAGCAGCACAATTCACAATAGCTAGACTGTGGAACCAACCCAGAAGCCCTTCAATAGATGAATGGATAAAAAAAATGTGGCATCTATACACAATGGAGTATTACACAGCACTAAAAAATGACAAAATCATGGAATTTGCAGGGAAATGGATGGCATTAGAGCAGATTATGCTAAGTGGAGCTAGCCAATCCCTAAAAAACAAATGCCAAATGTCTTCTTTGATATAATGAGAGCAACTAAGAACAGAGCAGGGAGGAAGAGCAGGAGGAAAAGATTAACATTAAACAGAGACATGAGGTGGGAGGGAAAGGGAGAGAAAATGGAAATTGCATGGAAATGGAAGGAGACCCTCATTGTTACACAAAATTACATATAAGAGGTTGTGAGGGGAATGGGAAAAAAAAACAAGGAGAGAAATGAATTACAGTAGATGGGGTAGAGAGAGAAGATGGGAGGGGGGATAGTAGAGGATAGGATAGGCAACAGAACCCAACAGACACTAATATGGCATTATGTAAAAATGTGGATGTGTAACCGATGTGATTCTGCAATCTGTATTTGGGGTAAAAATGGGAGTTCATGACCCACTTGAATCTAATGTATGAAATATGATATGTCAAGAGCTTTGTAATGTTTTGAACAACCAATAAAAAAACAAAACAAAAACCAAATGACTTGTGTCCTGCATTTCAGTTCTTCCCAGAAAAAAGGTTTCAAAGAATAGAATGTATTTTTCAATTGTGAAATTTTGGATGCAGGATCATTTCTGGAACCCGTGTAAACAGCCTAAGAATTTAGGATTTTTATATCTGTTTTAGTCAGCTTTTTTACTGCCATGACTAAAGGACCCAACCAGAACAGCTGAAGAGGAGGAAAAGTTTACTTAAGCATTCATAGTTTCAGAGGTCTTGATCCATACACAGCTGGCTGCCTTCCTAGGGACCTGAGGTGAGGCAGAACATCATGGCAGAAGAGCATGGCAGAGGGAAACAGCTCACATGATGATCAGGAAGTAGAGAGACTCCATTCTCCAGATACAAAATATAGACCCCATAGCCACGACCCTAATGAACCACTTCCTCTAGCCACACCCCATCTGCCTGTAGTTACTACTCCATCAATCTCCTCAGGGATTAATTCATTAATTAAGTTAAGGCTATAACCCAATCATTTCTCCTCTAAACCATCTTGCATTTTCTCACAGGTGAAATTTTGGGGGACACCACATATGAATCATAACAATATCCAAGATGATCTTCATCTGTAACATCACAGTGTTTGAAAAAAAATTCTGCAAACCATCTCCCTTTGAATATTTTGGTAATAATTGTAGTTTTTTGTCATTTCTAGTGTATATTTAATAAAGATACAGTGGGACTTGCTCACTATGGATCTAATAGTGAAATAAGCTATATAAGATCAAAAAGATTGGGACCAAAATATCAGCCAGAAAACTCTGTAGGAAGAGTGTAAGTTTATTAGAACCTGCATAGTTAGAGAACTTTTGAAAATGATTAGTTCTTGTCATCAGATTTTTTTTTTTTTTTTTGGCAGGGGCGCTGGGGATTGAACCCAGGGCCTTGTGCATGTGAGGCAAGCACTCTACCAACTGAGCTGTATCTCTAGTCCTTGTCATCAGAATTATAGAAATGGGCATATCAGCAAAGAATGAGGCTTTGTAGAGTATCTAAGAACGGAGATAAGAATGGAAGGTCTTTATGTGTATAATTGAATTAAAATCTGATTAATCAAAGCCAGTATATCCTTGTATTACATACAACTGTGAACCATTTGAAACTAACCTTTGTAGGAGAGGTGGTTGCCAGTGTCTCTTCTCTAGCATCACCTTTGCATCCCAGAAATCACTTGGTGTATTTTGCATCTCGATGGTCCCTGTTGATTCAACTCTAGGCTTTTTTTTTCAGACTTCTAAAAATGTATTCATTCCTCCTCTTGTTTTTGAGTCTCCTAAATTCCTTATCTGAATCAACCCATGGGCTGAATTCTACATATTTATATCTGTTATTTTTGTGTGTGATTCATCTGCCCATCTTGATTAAAAAGTCTTAGAGAGGTGGATTTTCTTTGTGTTTTATACAGTGTTCAATTCTATGATGTGGACATAATAGATACTAAAGAAATATTTGTTAGTAAAGAAATATAGGTTAGTAAGTTTTTATAGGGAAGAAAATATTAATGCAATTTGTCTGTTTGGACTTGGTGATTTGAAAATAAGGAATGACACTATATTGACCAAGCAATTGCTAGTGATTAACCAAAGTTTAAGCATGTCAATCAAAAAAATTCATTTTAAAGCAAAGCCAATAAGACAACATTTGAGCCCACTGGTTCATGCATCATAATTATACCTGCTTTGCTTATTTCATTTTCTTTCAATCAAAATAGTTTTGCTGGTGTCAAAATACTGGAATTTCCAATGTACAAGAATTAGTTCACTCACAAATACATGTGGCTATTTAAGGAATATTTTAAGTAAGAGTTACTTGTCAAAATTCTCAGAATGTTAAACAGATGCCTTTATATTCAAAAAAGAGTTTGTGCCTCTATTAAAATCTTATTGCCTTTCACAAAATCCAGTGATGTTCTCTGATTATAAGGCTAATGTAAGTTAGTGTCTAATTTCTCTTTATATATCCTTGAATTTGGGGCTTGAGTTTTAAATAGTTGTAAGTGCCAGACAAGCAGGAGAAAGCCTGTCACAGACGTTCAGGGCCTGGGCTGTGGGCCTGCTCAATAGTGGAAGTTCCCTTGTTTGGCTCTCCAGAATGACACCTGGCCAGGGGACAGCTGGGCTGCTGAGCTATCTACTCAAGCAGTGGCTGAAAGTTTAGATATGGCTACTATTTGCTCCATTTCCAAGTGAAATTTCATGTAGTTCAAGAGTGTCTGAAGTTTTTTATGAGGAACATTTATCTCTCAACATGTTTAACATACTCTTTCTTTTCTCCTTCTCTTCCCATTTCTCTCTCCTTCTTCCCTCCTTCTCCTCCCTTCATTCCTCCCTCCCTCCCTTCCTTCCTTCCCTGGCTGGGGATCAAACCCTGTGCTTCCTGCATGCTAGGCAAACTGAGCTACACTCAGCCCCACAGCTTAACATTCTGACTTGGAAAGAAAGGAAGAACATGAGGCTCGCCCCCTCTCCAGGAGCACACCTGGGAGAGTGAGATTTGCCTTGTACATATAATTGTCCCGTGTGGTAGAGCAATGTGGGGACTTTTCCTCTGACTATACCATTTGCCTCTTTCTAAAGGACCTATAAAATACAAGATTCTTGGGTAGCAAACATCAAGATTGATAAATTTAGAGGGACTGGGACAAAAATTATATAAATTTGTAGTAGTAGGGTTTCTTGTCCCCCCCCCCCCCTTTATTTTGGGGTAGATTTTTTGCATAGGACTATCTAGAACAGATTATCTGATGTTTCATGTTTTATAATTGATAAAACTGACTTCAAGTGCCTTTAAACATCCTATCTTTTGTTTTGTTTTTGTTCCCATCCCTTCCTATCGTGTTTTCAACAGCAATGTTTTCTTGTGATGACATTTCAATAAAATCCAGCTTTAAATTGATTGTGATCTTAAATCCATCCCACTGGCTTCCCTGCCCACACGTATTTATGCCACAGGCATCCCTTCCACTTGAAAGCATCTAGCTCATCCTTTCAAAAATCCCCATATGGTGGTAGAGAAAGGAGTTCTATCTCCTGCAGTTGCTCAGTGAGTTTCTAGCACCTTATAGCCTCCTAGAAGTACAATGTATTGTCCTTCTTCTCCTGTTTGCCCTACCCTGATCTCTCCATATAAACACCCACATATCCTCAAGTGTGCATTGCTTCCACTTCCAATATGCAGCAGAACAATGTCCCTTGTACGTCTTTTTTTTTAAATTAAAAAATTTTATTTGTTTAAATTAGAGTTTTAAAAATATATACATGTCATAAATGATGATATCAATCTGATTTTTCAAAAATATGTATGGCCTCATTGCACTTTCATTTAAGAAAGGGTCTATAATTAATGTATATTACAAGCAGGAGGAAAATGTATAAAGTGCATTACAAATAAGTCTAAGCATGTTGACTTTTGAATGAAAATTCAGATGCTGTAGAATAGCCATTGTTATATTAAATTCTTCAGTGAAGTTTGAAATCTCAAACTCATTATAGCAGTAAACAATAACACATTATTGTATGTCTCTTAAAACTATTGATTTGTACTTGATATTTTGTCTTTTTTCTATTGTTTGACATTCAATTTCTTTAAATAATTTGGAAAAATGTAATTTAAATAGAAACATGATCAATTCAGAACTTTGTATATAATGTTTAATATATTTTTTAAAATGCATGGCATTGTACACATAATTGATCATTTAAGACATTTAAAAATCATGATGAATAAAGTGATATGTTGAAAAGTACTTGAACCCTTCAGAAAAGCAGGACATCATATCAATCCAAGGTATATCAGGAAGGAACCAGCAACACCCATGAAGCTTTCTACTTGTGAATATTGTTTCCTATGGAAATTCCCATTTGAAAGACCAGATTGATTAAAATAACCACTAAAATGTAACAAAAATTAGTGTAAGACATCATGTATCATTTTAATAAACATTTATTGACTACCTCTATGTGCCACATACTGTGTCAGGAACTAGAGCTATTTAAAACATAATCAGTCAGGGACATCCGCAGGACAGAATTAACATTTTTAGGTAACAGAATAGGAATTCTAAAAAAACTTTCTCTGATAAAGCTCTGCAAATGATTTATATTAAAACTGTTTTTTTTTTTAAAGTAAAGTTGTTTAAAACAAGAAAAATGGTTTAATACCAAGCCACACAAGGGATTTAGAACCAGATTAAATAAGAAATCATAGCATTTGGAGTTTTCTTTCTCATATGCTAGGGATGCATAGAATTGAAATCCCAAACAGCCCATCAGGGATAAACTTGTTCATTTTTATATCAAACTGGGAAGCAAAGGCCAGCTCACATTATAAGGGAGGGGCCTAGAATGAACTGAAGTTCAAATTAACTGGCCTATGTTTTATCTGACAACTCCATTCCTGGGGAATCCAATAAGTGGTAGATGCTGCTGCTGCTACACAGAAACATGAATCAGGGAAGAAGGATAAAGAGTACTGGGAAGGTGGGAGAAGGCTTTGCCATTTAAAATAAGGTGAGTGAGGCTGGTGTCTTAGTCTGTTTTTGCCACTATAACAAAATACCTTAGACTGGGTAATTTATAAACAGTAGAAATTTATTTACCATGGTTCTGGAGGCCGTGAAGCTCAAGATCAGGATGCCAGCAGATTCAGAGTCTAGTGAAGACTTGCTTTCTGTTCTATAGATGGTTTGTCTCTTGCTGCATCCTCACATACCAAAGGGGTATGACATCTTCTTTCCACCTGTGTTATAAGGGCGCTAATCTCATTCCCAAGAGGAGAGCTCACATGACTTAATCACTTCGAAAAGACCATACTTCTAAGTATGGAGTTATGTGGCTATCTAGGGAAAAGCATTTCAAAGGGAATAGCACATGCAAAGGATACTGAGTCAGAAAGTCCCGTCGACTTTCAAAGAATAGCAAGGAGGTAGTATGGTCAGAGTGGAGTGAGCAAGAGGAGAACAATGGCATATGAGGTCAGAGAAGAAATAGGAGTCAGATGGTCTAAAGCTCTGTAAACCATTATAAAGACCTTGTTTTTAACTCTGAGATGAAAAGCCATAGGAGGACTTTAACAGTAGTAGTGATATGACTTGAATTTATGTTTTAAAAGTGGCACTTTGGCTTGGAAACTAATTGAAGCTATTATAGTAGTCCAGGTAGATGATGGTGGCATGTGTGTGTGTATGTACACACACATGCATATTTATATGTACACACACATGCATATTCACAATTCCCTTAAATATATATATATATGTATATATATATGTATGTAAAGATATATATATATATATAAAGATATATATCTTTATATATATCTATATCTATCTATATATCTTTATATATATACATATGTATATTTTTTAGACACACACACACACATAAAAATATATGTGAGTAAAGACCTGCAGGAGGTGAAGAAGTGAGCCATGTGGATAACTGTGGAAGAATGTTCTTCTGTACTTGCTACTTAGGTGCAGGCGAGCCATAAACAGATGGAAAGTCAGATCTTAGCAGAGTTGGCGTTTCCCAGAAGATACAATTACATTACAGAAGATCAGAAGAGCTGAAGGTGTAGTGCCAGAGTGATCATAGTGCTGAACCTTGGAATCTAAGGTAGACGGGTGTGAAGTAAGGATGTGAAAGCAGCCTGGAAGATTCATGGACTGCAGATCCTGGTGGGATTTCACAAACAAACTCCTACTGAACAACTACCTTTGGCCAGCTAGCCACTGGCACAAAAATAAGCACCATGGCACATAAGATTGTGCATAAGATGGCATGATCAGAGGGCTAATATAGTAAGTAAACTGAAAAGAATACTAAAGAGAAAGAAATAACCAAAGGCAGGGCCTGAGTGTATAGAATTAGGACAAATTTCCAAGCATAACATTCTGTTTTCAGAACCATAATAAACCATGCTTAAACATGTCCTTTATCCAAACAGAGTTAATATAACTCAAATTCACATACACCTGCCTGGTGTTGTTGAACACGGGCACCGTACATGCTCTGTGGTGAATAGGAAGCTGTAGGGACATCTGAGTCCCTGCTCAAGGAATTCTCAGTCCATATTATCTCTGGGTACATTTTCCCTCTTTTCTCTCTCCTTTCCTGTCTTTAGTCCCTGAAATCATCTGGTGGAAATGAGGAGGAAATATCAAAGGAAACCTTTGAGACAGTCATTTGTTGATTTAAAAATATAGCCACGAAGAATCAGAAATTTTGCCAAAGAGGAAAAGCTCCCTTGAAATCCTTATGATTGAGATAACATGGGGAAGGTGGGTGAATCTGACTACGGACATCAGGGCAGGTTTCAAGATGGAGGTGACTTACGTCTATCGGTGGAGACCGACTAAAAGTTATACCAGTGTGGAAGAGAAAGGTTGCAGCCTGTTCAGACTGTTGAAGGACCTCTCTTGTCTACCATCTTCTCATGCTGGATCTCTAGTTCACTTGTCTCAGTTTTCCAAGGACTGACTGATGGCTTCTGCTCTTTTGAATGCAAGTTTCTGCCTTTAAAAAATCAAATAGTTTTAAAATACTATTTATTATAGATAATCTTAAGGTAATATTCTTTATTTGGTTGATTTATAAACCTCTTAGCTGTGATTCTCAGTTTTTTTCCCTTTTATTAGTGCTGTGTGACCTTTACATCTGCCCATTACTCACTTTTTTTTGGATCTTATTCTGTGTGAGAAGCAGAATAACATCCAAGAGCAGCTGCAGTCCTCGGACACCATTTCACACACGAGGAAATAGTTCTGGAGGAGTAAAGCCATTTACGACTTATCTTCCTTCCTTTTATAGATAAATAAAAGTTGATGGCACACGCTTGGTTTTGAGTTGTTTTGAAATCACTTGCTACCTTGAACAGTCTTAAGCATTGCTATTTGGATGTAATATTGTGCTGTATACTTTCTGGCAGGAAAAATCTGAGCAAGAGCTTATTTCACAATGGGAGATTAGCTGTGGCTGATGTTATGTCTACAAAATATACTTTAATCCCATAAAAACTAGTTCTTCACTCCTTTCCTGGTAGGTGGAGCATTCTCTCAATCCTAACCCGTTTTACTTCTACTGTTGATTCTTTCTTTTACTCTCCTTCAGACATGGGTGAAGGGGATACTAAAGTTTTATTTAAACAAATGTGAGATAGGTATGAATAAGCTCTCAACTCAAATATTCTTTGAAGAAGAAAAAATACATTTTCCCTGCCAGAAGATGTTATTAAGAGATTAAATGAATGCAGAAAAGTATTTCTTTTAATAAAAAAATCCACTTAATTTCTAAAGAAGTATAAGACTTTGTATAATGTACTATAGAAAAAGAGATGGTGCAACTGGCTTTGGATGGATATTGGATCATTCTTCTCTGGCTACATAAAACTCTGTAAATGAGTGACAAGCAGATGGTGTCTCATTATCTCCAACAGAGATCCTTGAATGCAGCCTGTAAGCTTTTGAATAGTCTGTTTTTGTATGTAAGTGAATAACTTTTGAGCTCAATATTTTTTTCCTTCTTCTTCTTTGCTCTGTGTGTTACTAGGCTCTTTTAACTCTGAAAATCAAATTGATTCCTATCTCTATACTTGGAAAAATGCTCACTTAAAAAAAAGGACATATATTTCACAGTATGGATTTGAAGCCACAATAACTAGCATATGAGTGTGAATTTGAAAAATGGACTCAATAACAAATAGAACCTTGTAGACACAAGCAAATTAATTATTGCAGAAGCTTATTCTAGTGGGTATTATGGGTTTTGAATGCTAGGGATAAGCCCTTTAAGGGTGGGATCCATGTATGACTCATTTCTTGATTTCTTATTTTCCCCCACCCCAACACCTTGCACAATACCATCTAGAAGGAATTTCATTAATTTTGTTCAATGACTGAAAATAATCTGCTTCAGTTAAATTGATTTTACATTTGAACTTTTGGTGCATTTACTGGTCCTAGTACATCTTGAAACATGCTTACTGAATTTATAATTATAGTAGTTTAATATTTCTAGGAGAATTCTGTTTTGATATAATGTAGTCCTTTAGTAAAGTGTTAACTACAGGCATTTCTGAGTATAGTTTAGATTTCATAATTTTGAAGTTTTTTTATATAAATAAATGAGCAAATAAAAATGATTCCTGTCATGCTTCAGTGCTTAGTGGAGTGCCCAGAATATCCAAGATTTATGATTCAGATTGATAGCATTAGTTCTATTTCATGTTGCCTTAGTCAATTATAGGTGCCATAATGAAACAGCGCAGACTGGGTGGCTAAAACAACAGAAGTTTGCTTCTCACAGTTCTAGAGGCTGGGAAGTCCAAGATAAGGATCAGCATATTTGGTTCCTAGTGAGGGCTCTCTTCCTATCCGGTAGATGGCGGTCTTCTTATGTGGGTAACATGACTTTTCCTTGGGATGTCTGTGTGTGTGTGTGTGTATGTGTGTGTGTATAGAGTGGAGGCTCTATGGTGTCTCTTATAAGGGCACTAATCTCATAATGAGGTCCCACCCTCATGATCTTATTTAACCCTGATCACTCCCTAAAAGCTTTATCCCCAAATAACATCACATTGGGGGGTTAAGGCTTCAACATGTGAATTTTTGTTCGTCACTGCTTATCAACAGCCACTAACCAACTTTTCCGAGTCAGCTTCTTTTGCCTCTGACATTCCTGCTAATTCAAAAGGTGAGCCCAGTGAAAAAAAAGAAACTCATTGTTGAGAGAAGAGTATGAAATAAAAGTAAAAATTAGACCACTCTTGGTGGTATAACCCATGAAGTATTCATGATTTTATTATTTTAACTACCAAAAAATATTTTTTTAAAGTAAAATCCAAAATGATATGACGTTTAGGCAGACAAAGAATGTCAATCAGTGTACTGAAGTGGATTTGGGTGCTTGCCAAGGGATTTCTGGAGCAGCCCAGTTGATGCAGCTGGAGCAAATGCCAGTCCCACAGATGGATGGTCATGGATATGTGGCATACTTTTCTGATAACAGTTGTGTGGGGTCTGGCTGCTGGGAGGTATGTGCTCCTGTTTCCAGGTGGTGTCTGCCACTGAAAGAGCCCATGGCTGTGTCTCTGTGTGGTTATACACTAATTATGGTGGCCACAAAACCCCAGCAGCTGCTTCATTTAAATAACCCAGACAGACAAAGCACGAGAAGCTTTCTCCTGAGACTCCTCAGGTCATTCTGCCTGGGGTGGGAAGACAGCTCATTAGCTAAGATTTTTATACTGGCTCTGTAGTGATGATATGGACATTGTGATTCTAGAGTGTGGCTTCAGGGATGTACAGGCTTATTCAGTGGGAAAATAGTATATGCTACTTTAAAATGATAATAAAGTTAGTGTAGTGACTTTTCCACTAGATAAAACCCCTTGATATGTCCTTGTCACCCTTGATAGATAGTCCTTCTAGATTTAATATGATGTCAGAATAGCATTTTCTAATGTATTTTGTCAATCAGCTTTTGAGTTTTCTTTCTCAAAAATGTCACTTGTGCAAGTTATGGCACCAGATAAAGGCCAACCATAGGATAAGGATCAAGTAATTAAGTTAGCTGGTTCTACTCTTGAGAGTATTTCTTGAGGAATCTTCTAGTTCTAAGAGTCTTTTTTTCTATTTGATCATTTGTTTCTGGAATTTAAAAGTCTGCAGTGGTTAGAAAAACCCACTAATGATTTAACTACTGTGTTATTATCCACACTAATAATTACCTCTGTTAATGGAAGATTTTTAAGGTCAGGAATCACATATATTCACCAGTGTATTTTAAACAGTGAGCATTTTAATGAATGGAACAATTATGAGTGAAATAGATTTTTCTGAAAGCAGAGGCAAGATTGATATTAAGTGTAAAAGTCAGAATACACAAAATGTAATCCTGACTTTAAGGCACAGGAAAAAAATTCATCCTTTCAAAGCTGGGACCAGAGAAATGCCATATTTGTATCCAAGTTTTAGTAAATTGTTTTTTTCCTCTCATTTCCCTTAAATTTCCTGGAATAATGATTCTAATAACAGTAAAATATATCATGT
The DNA here is from genome assembly GCF_047511675.1 of Marmota flaviventris. Taxonomy (NCBI): domain Eukaryota; kingdom Metazoa; phylum Chordata; class Mammalia; order Rodentia; family Sciuridae; genus Marmota; species Marmota flaviventris. Next base: position 50,627,098 of record NC_092499.1, on the reverse strand, counting down.
TTCATGCTTAAGTTCAAGAACTATGATATGTATTTTACACTACTAATAATAATTGAAATAGCTAATAGTTATTGAAAATTCACTTTGTGTCAAGCTCTGTTTCAAGTGCTTGATGTGGTATAATTACCTTTCTCACATGGTAAATGAGAAAGTTAAAGCTCAGAGAGGAAGGTGTGAACCAGCATCACTCAGTCAGGAGGTGTGGAGTCAGTCACTAAGTTTAAGCTCAAGGCTGGGTCTTCACCCTTACACACATGGTATAGTCTCCTGTATACTATATTAGCCTCAAGGCCCCTTTGGTGCCTTTGTGCAAATTAGAAGAGGTGCATCTTCCTCAGTTAAAAAGAATACTCAAGAATAACAAATATTACAAAAATAAAACCATTCTGCTCGAATTACCCACACTGAATTGTTAAACATAAAACAACAAGTGCATGAGTAAGAGTTAGCCACAGAAACAGACCCTATTGTGTATCTCTATTTCTGTTTATCATTTGTCTTTCCATCTATCCATGCAGGCATCCATCCAATAGGATGTGTATGTGTGTGCGTGCATGTGTGTGTGCACACGCGCACTTGCATGTGTGTGCATGTGTAATAAGGAATTTGCTCATATGTTATAAGAGCTGACAAGTTCCAGATCTGCAGGGTGAGTGGGTAGGCTGAACATATATAACTACAGAGCTGCTGTAGTTAGTCTGAAAGCCTGCAGGCTGGAGACCAGGAAGGACAGAGTTTCAATTTCAGTATGAAATCAATGTTCCCTTTGAAAGTAACTGGGCAAAAGAAATTCTCTCTCACTTGAAAGAGAGTCAAAACTTATACTACTGATGTGATAAGTTCCACCTAGATTAAGGAGGGTGGTCTGCTTTACTCAGTATTTTAACAAATATTATTGTCGCCTGAAAAGACTCTCATAGGAACACCCAGAATAATGTTTTATCAAATATCTGGGTGATCTAATAAAGTTGACACATAAAGTTAGCCATTATAAGCTATTTTGATTTTTTAAATCAAACTTTGGAAAAATGAGCACTGAAATATATAAATTTGTTTCAAAATAAACATCTTGCTTTTATAGAAATTAAATTACATATTAATACTGAATTCTTTCTCCAATCTTTCCTTTATGTAGAAATGATTGCTAGATTTGACAGTTTTGTTTATAAAATTTTAGGTCAAGGAGGAACCCCTATGCTGTTGTTTTTTTTTCCATGCAGAAACTTCTTAATTTGGCATAGTCCCACTTGTTTACTTTTGATTTGTTGCCTGTCATGGACTACACTTTGAGTAGCAAGTATGTAGACTACTGAAAAGACCCAGGAGATATTTGATTATTATAAATAAGCCTTTTATTCCAAATGCTATGTTCAACCTGAGAAAAAATTGATATCAGAATTTCATTTTGGATCATAGCTGGACTGATAATGAGATTTTTAGGTGAATTAAACCTTCTTACCATGTTTACGGTAATTCAATATTGGAGAAGTTACATCAGAGTCAAGAAACTGCAATTGGTTTAGCACTAATATTATGATTTTAATAAACAGACTCGTTTCATGTTTCTTCAAAGAATTTCTTATTCCATTTGATTAGTTCATGGGGATCTATTGATTGAATTTTGGTTTGTACACATTTTACATATAACATTAAATAATGTCTATGTAGCAGGAGGCTGTAATATTTTAACAGCAGTTAAAGTTTGTACTGCCATAATTTCTGTAATAAAAACAATCAATTGCCATATTAAGTAGAGGATTACATAGTAATCTTTAATTTATGTGTAAGTAATATTTACTTTGTTCATTATTATTGGGAAATGAATATTTGTGGTTACATAGTGATTTACATCATCATGAAAGTATTTGTGGATTTAAATTAAGAACTCAGCAATAATATTCTTATATAATAAGCAAACAGCAGATGATATGAACTGCACTAGACAGCATCAAATTTAACCTGTGCACTTGTAGCAATAGAGGACTATTTTCCTCCCATTTTCATATACTTATGTATCAGGACACTAGTCAGAAATAGAATTCCTTGTGTAAAAATACAAGTATTTGAGATGTTTGACCAACAAGACCTTGGATTAGCAAAATCATTCATCCTTTGTTAGGGAGTGGTTTCAATGTACTTTCGATTTTTAAAATGAGATACAATGTTGCTGTTAGAAAATTGTCAAAATAGGCTCTACACTGAGTCAGTAAAGTTATAATAAAAATCCAATAATAGTTCAAAAGAGTAAAGTTGTCTAGGTGTGACTCTTCTTGAATATGAAGTCCTTGTGTACTATGTAGAATAACCCTGTGTGGTTTTAGAGTGTTTTTTTTTTCCCCAGGAGTGTTTTCTTATGGTGCCACATATTGAGATATGCATTTGTCCTGGCTGCATCTCTCCTGGCGTCTCCACTCTCTGAATTAACCTTTGGAAGTAAGTTGTAGAGGACAATAGTATTTGAAGTTTAAAGCAGTGACCATAAGCAGCAGTGATAGAACCATTGAGGTTGTGTATGGACACTGTTTAGAAGAGATGCTTTTTTAAAAAAAATTTTTTTTATTTTTAGTGAAGACATGTACATATTTACGGGTACAGTGTGACATTACAATACTTGTGTGCAATGTGTAATGGCCAGATCTGGGTAACTGGGGCATCTATCACCTCAAACGCCTGTCATTTCTTTGCACTCAAAAGAACACAAAGAATTAAAAATTTTCTCTACTAGTTGATTTGAAACTTCCAATTATTGTAAACTCTAGTTGTGTTACTGTATTATAAAATATTAGGAGTGACTCCTCCTATCCAGCTGTGCCAGTTCTTGTTCCACTTCCTTCTCCCCAACATTCTTCGCAGGCTCTGGTATCCACCATTCTACTCTCCACTTCTGTGAGATCCACTTTTTGATGCTGATGTGTATAAGTCCTCTATCTATGGAGTCTGTGGGAAAGTTCTTCAGCAGAAAGAAGGATGAGGCATGAAGGATTTTACATTTAATGGCCAACTTGAAAGTAATAGACAAGGACCTGTGATTCAGGCTCTGTAGATTCATCCAATCATAAGAGCATATTCTACCACCAAAGTGCTCCACACCATGGAAGTCAGACAGAGGATTCTTCCTTGCCCAAAGTCTATATCACCTCACAATTTGGGCTCCATTCTTCATTTCTACATTACCTTGACTAGAGATGGAAGTACCTGATGTGTATCTCATGTTTGGAGGGCACCTGTGGAATGACCTAGCCCCTTCTCCTCTACGCTGTAGAACCCTCTCCCCAACTTCCTTGTTCATTTTAGCTAATTTCATTTTAGCCCATGTCAGGAACCCAGGTCTACCTACTTGAAATATTCTTCATATATTAGGCTCTTTTTTATTAGTTAATTAATCATCAGTTTCCTTATAACTTCATTATTTAAATATTAATTTTTTTTGGAAAAGCACAAACTTAAGCATATTTATCTAAGCTGACCTTGAAGTCTCTATATAGATATTAATAAATTTATAGAGGCAGAATGTAGGATTATAGAATTTCAGAATGGGAGAGAATTAAATAATAATTTTATTTGATTTTCTTCATTTATCTCTTTCCCTGCAGATGTTAAGTATTGTATCTCTCCTTCTTATCTTAAATATCAAAAGATTCTCTTCTAATATGTGAGATAAAAGCTGAATTTTTGTCAAAATACAACTGAAAATAAGTGCTCTATAAACTGCAATTAATTATATAGAAACATTCAAGGTCATTTAGTCTAATTAGCAGTAAAATCGATCAATGTGCACTGAATATAGTAGATGCCTATGGAAATAATTAAGCTAATTGTCTTTAGGGATTCCATGTTACAGATATCTTTTCCAATTTGCCAGGCAGCATCCAAGGTTGTCTTTCTGCCTTCTCTTTCTAGTCCTTTTTATAATTCCACTTGAAATCCATAAAAATCCAGTCAGAATTTAAATCAGAAGAATTCTCATGAGAACACTGTATTTCCCGCTTCCCTTTTTACAACCCCACCTCCCAACACACATAACTTTTTTTTTTTCCTTTATGAGTGATTTGGGCTTAGCTTGAATGTATCATTATCCTTGTGGTTCTACCAGCATGCTGGAAAGGAAGAGGAGAGGATGCTGGGGTAGGCAATTTTAACGGCAAACTGCATGGGGTTAGGCCATGTGTGCTGACTGCTGATTGCTAGGATAGCTGTGTGATAAATTTGAGTCACCATTCCCCTCAATTAACTTTGGTGAGATCTTTGACAGAGAATATGAAGAACTGACAGCCCATCAGACCAAGAGCAGTCCCCAAGTGACTGGATGGGCCTGTGGATGTGTTCAGAGCACTCTTTCTAAAGACACACAGGGGTATCAAGGCTTGTGGTGTTACCCACAGCTTTTCCTCACTTCTTAAACACAATTTGAATTATTCTCATGAGATGTTTAAAAGGAAAGTTGGAATCATAGTGAAAGGAAACCCTCAAGGTTCTACTTTTTCTTTGATACTTTCTGAACCCTTCTGCTTGAAGGCTTTGGGGTTCAAGTGACCATCTTTATCACTAGTAATATTTATTTTAACCTTAGTGCTTTCTGATATTAATATGACTTGTTTTTATAGCATATTTTGTTTTTCTATGCTGTGACTTTTGACCTTTCTGTGTATGTTTTAAATAATTATTTTCTACATATTTTATGTATGTATCTCTGGTATAGTACTTTTAACCTTTTAGTTGAAGCATTAATCCATTTGTACTAATTATAATTACTGATATATTGCTTTTTTTATTGGTTGTTCAAAACATTACAAGGCTCATGACATATCATCTTTCATACATTTGATTCAAGTGAGTTATGAACTGCCATTTTTGCCCCAAATACAAATTGCAGAATCACATCAGTTACACATTCACAATTTTTACATAATGCCATATTAGTGACTGTTGTATTCTGCTGCCTTTCCTATCCTCTACTATCCCCCCTCCCCTCCCCTCTCATCTTCCCTCTCTACCTCATCTGCTGTTGTTTAATTCTCATTGATTTTAAATCTAGGCTCACGTGTGCTTTTTACTTGTTCTACTTGTTATATATTACTTCATTTCCCTGTTTTGATTTTTATTTTAAATGCCAATTATTTTATTATAAAATTTTATGTAAAATAAAAAATGCATAGTACATAAATTAAAATGTTTAAATAATGTCAAAAACATATTAGTTTTTTCAATTAGCAATAATCGCGCCTCGGATAAACCTCATTGGCTACGATACTGCCACTGCGCAAAGCTGACATATTAGTTTTTTAAAAGAAAACAAATCTTTTCCATCTTACATGAAATGACTTATTTTTAGATATAATTTGCTTGAATTGTCATAGAGTTTTTCCTTATGATTAAAATATTAGTTTTCACTAAAGTAGTTTTCAATGAAAACTAAAATATTAGTTTTCACTGAAGTAGGCTATTAAAGTATTAAAGTAGGCTATTAAATAATAAATATTTCCTATATAAGAATCACAAATGCTAGCAGATTCTTTTTTTTTTTTTTTTTTTTGGCAAGGGGTACTAGAGATTGAACTCACGAGCACTCAACCCCTGAGCCACATTCCCAGTCCTATTTTGTACTTTAATTAGAGACAGGGTCTCACTGAGTTGCTTAGTGCCTCGGCTTTGCTGAGGCTGGCTTTGAACTAGCAATCCTCCTGTCTCAGCCTCCTGAGCTGCTGAGATTATAGGCATGTGCACCACGCCTGGCACAAATACTAAAAGATTTTAAGACTTAGGAATTTACAAATATTTAACAAGTCTAAAAACATAGAAGATGAAATCTGAAAAAATTGACCAAACACTAGTTTCTTAAATGAAATGTGACTTCTAAGATGTCATAAAAATATTAAATAGAATGCTAAGAATATAGAAATTTTCATGCACAAATGAGTTTTTCAATTTACTTTTGCAAACAAATAAGTTGTAATTCCTCAAATTTTTAAATTTAATTTTTAATTGACAAATAATAATTGCATATGTGTATTTTGGCACAATGTAGTGTTTTGATATATGTATATATTCTGTGATGATTGAATTAAACTAGTAACATAGCCATCATCTCATATACTTACCAATTTTAGTGGTAAAAACATTTAAAATTTACTCTTTTAGCAATTTTGAAGTATGTAGTACATTAACTATAGTCATTACTTTGTACAGTTGATTTCACAAACTGATTCTTCTTGTCCAGCTGAAACTTAAATTCTTTGACCAATGTCTCCCTATCTTCCCTTCCTCTCTAGCTTATTGTAACTACTATTTTACTTCCAAATTCTATGAGTTTGAGTGTTTTGGATTTCTTTCTTTTTTTTATTTATATATGACAGCAGAATGCATTACAATTCTTATTACACATATAGAGCACATTTTTTTCATATCTCCGGTTGTATACAAAGTATATTCACATCAATTTGTGTCTTCATGCTTGTACTTTGGATAATAATGATCATCACATTCCACCATCATTAATAACCCCATACCCCCTCTCTTCCCCTCCAACCCCTCTGCCATATCTAGAGTTTGTCTATTCCTCCCATGCTCCCTCTCCCTATCCCACTATGAATCAGCCTCCTTATATCAAATAAAACATTTGGAATTTTGGGGATTGGCTAACTTCACTTAGCATTATCTTCTCTAACTCCATGCATTTACCTGCAAATGCTATAATTTTATTCTCTTTTATTGCTGAGTAATATTCCGTTGTGTATATATGCCACATTTTTTTTTTATCCGTTCATCTATCGAAGGGCATCTAGGTTGGTCCCACAGTTTAGCTATTGTGAATTAATTGTGCTGCTATAAACATTGATGTGGCAGTGTCCCTGTAGTATGCTGTTTTTAAGTCGTTTGGGTATAGACTGAGGAGTGGATTTCTTATAAACATGAAATCATATAGTTTTTGTCTTTCTGTGTCTGGCTCATTTCACTTAGCATAATGCCCTGCAGGTTTATCCATGTTGTAAACAGCACTGTTTCATTCTTTCTTAAGGTTGAAGGATATTCTTTTGTGTATGTATATAACACCTTTTCTTTATCCATTTACCAGTTGTTGGACATTTAGATTGATTCCATATCTTGGCAATTGTGAATAATGCTGCATCAAACATGGGAATGCAAATATCTTTTTGATATACTGATTTCCTTTGGAGAATATATATTTATATAGAGAAATGTATGTATATATGTATGTGTGTGTGTGTGTGTATACTTACATGTATATGTATATATACATATATATACACACACACACTGTGTGTATATACTGTGTATACATATATATCGCCATCCAGAAGTGGGATTGCTAGATCACATAAATCTTTTTAATTTTTTGAAGAGGCTCCATGCTGTTTTCCATAATGGCTGTACTAATTTATATTCCCTTCAACTACTGACAAGAATTGCCCTTTCTCCATCTTATACAAACATTAATCTTTTATCTTTTTGATAGAAGTCTTTCTAATAGGTGTGAAATGATATCTCAGTGTGTGTGTGTGTGTGTGTGTGTGTGTGTGTGTGTTGCTGGGGATTGAACTGAAGACCTTGTGTTCACTAAGCTAGTGCTTGACCACTAAGCTACAACCACAGTTCTCATTTTAGTTTTGATTTGTTCCTTGATCAGCAACAGAATACCTTTTTTTTTAACATACCTGTTGACCATGCATATATGTTCTTTGGAAAAATGTCTGTTCAGATGCTCTGCCAATTTTCTAATTGGATTATTCATTTTCTTGCTATAGAGTTGACAAAATTCTGTATATATTTTGGATACTAGCCCCTTATCAGATGTATGGTTTGCAAGTATTTTCTCCTAATCTATGAGTTGTCTCTTCACTATGTTGATTATTTCCTTTGCTGTGCAGAGGCTTTTCAGTTTAACACAATATTGTTTTGTCTTTTTGTCTTTTGTTGTCTGCCCTTTTGGGGTCATATAATCACCACATTATTGTGAAGATTTCCCCTATGTTTTTTCCTAGTAGTTTCATAGTTCAGGTCTTATGTTTAAATCTGTAATTCATTTTGAGTTGAATTTTCTTCATGATATGAGGCATGATATCATTTCATTCTTCTAATGTGTAAATCTAGTTTGTTTTTTTTTTTTTAAAGCATCATGTTTTGAAGAATGTTTTTTCCCCTTTGTGTATTTCTTGGCATCTTTGTGTTGGTTTGAGCATACATGTGTTGGTTTCTTGCTGGGCTGTCTAACCTGTTCTATTGGTCTGTGTGTTTCTATGCTAGTATTATGCGGCTTCAATTACTGTAGCTTTTTGATATAGTTTGTGTGACTCCTCAGCTTTGCTCTTTTATTGAAGATTACTATGGCTATTGAAAGTCTTGTGATCAAATGATTAGGATTTGTTTCTATTTCTGTGAAAAAAAATGTCAGTGAAATTTGGATAGGGATTGCATTAGATCTGTAGAATGGTTTAGAAAGTATGGGCATTTAAATAAAAATGCCAATCTATGAACAGAGGACAATGTTACATTTATTTGTATATTCTTCATTTTCTTTCATCAACATTTTATAGTTTTCAATACACAGATCTTCCGTCTCTTTGGTTAAGTTTATTCCTAAGTATTTTATTTTCCAATGTGATTGAAAATGGGATAGTTTTCTTAATTTAGCTTTTGTATAGTTCTTTGTTAGTGTATAAAAATACTACTGATTTTTGTATGTTGATTTTACAACTTTACATAATTTAAAAATTTCTCCTAACAGTTATTTTGTGGAGTCCAGGGTTTTCTATATGTGGGATCATGTCCTTACAAACAGGAACAATTTGACTTTTTCCTTTCCAATTTGGATGTCTTTTGTTTCTTTGTATTGCCTAGTTGCTCTTGCTAGAACTTGCCTCGTTTCTGGTTCTAGAGAAAATGTTTTGACTTTTTACTATTGAGTATGAAGTTTGCTTTGAGTTTGTCATATAGAACAGATATTATGATGGGGTCTCTCCCTTCTATACCTAATTTGTTGAGAGTTTTTTCCCCTTTCTTCATGAAGGCATATTGAATTGTGTCAAATGGTTTCTCAGCATCTATCTCAGATTCTTTTGAATGTGAATATTTAAAAATACATTTAAGAACTTTAAGGGCTAAAAGAAAAATACTTTTTTTAGGTTAAAAAAACTTTTTAAAATTTACAGAAGTTCAATTCCAAAGTTTCTAGAGAAGAATCTCTAACACTGGTATACTGGTGCTTTTTTTTCCCATTGCAATGTAAACATTAATACCTTAGGGATCAGTATTAACTGTAAAAAGAAAGCTAATATTCTCTGGGAAATTCCCAACAAGAATCAGGCTATAGCTTATAAAAAATAAGCTTTTAAGACCCCCTTTCTGAAGAAAAATTTATACTGATTGACTACTATACTTAATTAAAGTGAAATTTTGTGGTTTCTTGGTGATGAACCATTTTTTATCTGGATCACATTTTCTAAACACACATAGATACCAGGCAAAAGAGCAAATACCTGTTCATATCTGAATAGTTTCAAATTAGTGAGTTAGGGTTTTATTTATATAGCTTATCAAAGTTAATAATTGGTAACATATTCATTGTTTTCCAAAAATACATTAAATTTCACACAACTGTCATTTCATGAAAGGGATTTTGATTTGATTAACATGAGGTAAAACTACAACTAAACCTAACAATGAGAGTGTTGTTTTGCAAATAGTTCTTCTAAGAAACCAGTTATTTTAAAAATAATTATGTTTATTTTTATATTGTTTATTGTCAAAAATTTTCATATACAACTCCTCCATGGCAATTTCAACTGATAATCTAGAAGATGAGGAGAACAAGTATTTTATAATTTTTAAAGTCACTTTTAGTTTCTTTCATTTTGCTTCCAGAATGAGAGGCAGAGAAATTTTAAAGGCCATCTCACATATAGTGCAAATATAGCTGAAATTGCAGAATCTTGACATACACAAAAACAGACAACAAATTTTGAGATTTTGATGACAGAAGCAAGTAGCACTAGAGTCAACGTAAATTGAAATGATGAAAGATTAATGGAGATCTTTGATCCTGATCTTGAAGAAAACCCTAGAATAAATATTACAGAACAGAAGCATCCTAGGCATTTTTAGTTCAATCCTCTATAATATCACAAGTCTGTTGAAAGACGCCAAAATCAGAGGCTGAGATATGAGCAACAACCAAAGCATTCTGTTTCTGCAAAGATCAAACTCATGAAGTTCATAGATTCTGGTGCACAATCTTCTGCAACCTTGATGACCAGTATCTTTAATTTCATTTGCTGGTTACTTCTAAGTTCCTTGTTTTTTCTCTGGATGTTGCAAAGCACTTTGAAGAGGGATCCAACCAGCAGATTTTATGTTGCCTTTTTATGTCATTCTTTGTTACTAAATTTTTAATTTCTTCAAGAATAGCCTAAATTTGCTGTTGTTACTAGCGCATATTTTCCATCTTCACTTCCCAGAAAGATTAAAATCAGAGCTTGGTATATATTATTCCAAGACCTCCTAGCTTTTAGTGTCTGGGCTGAGAAGTCACCTGAAATTCATTTTGTTTGCCCTTTAAATGTTACCTGTCATTTTTCTCTAACAACCTTTAAAATTGTATCCATATTCTTATATGTTGGGCATTTTCATAATGAGGTGCCTTGGTGTAGGTCTGTTGCAATTTTGTATATTTGGAGTCCTGTAAGCCTCTTGTATTTTATTTTCTATTTCACTCTTAATGGTTGGGAAATTTTCTGATTTTATTCCATTGAAAATATTGTGCATTCCTTTAGTTTGTGTCTTTAAGCCTTCCTCTATCTTGGTAAATCTTAATTTTGGTCTTTTCATGTTATCCCATATTTCTTGAAAATTCTGTTTGTGTTCTCTTAACATATTTTCTCCATGGTGAACTTTATTTTCCAGATTATATATTTTGTTTTTATTGCCTGAAAGTCTATCTTTCAAGTAGTCTAGTCTGGTGATGCTTTCCATTGAGTTTTTATTTGGTTTATTGATTCCTTTATTTCTGTAATTTCTCATTGATTCTTCTTTAGGATTTCTATCTCCTTATTGAAGTGATCTTTCACTTCTTGGATTTTATTTCTGATTTTACTCCTTATATCACCTTTTACCTCTCAGATCAGTTTAACTATGAACTTTCTAAATTCCTTCTCTGACATTTCCTCCACTGTGATATCATTGGGTTCTGCTAATGGGGAATTTTTATTTGTTTGGGATGGTTTGTTCCCTTGCTTTTTCATGCTGTTTTTATGTCTACCCATTTATCAGTAAGAATCTGAGGTGACAGAGCTTTTACCCTATGAATTTATAGTGTTCCTAAATATTTCTGGTACCTCATATTTTAGGGTGGGACAAATAACCACAACAACAAATGCAATCAATATTCAGTTTTAAATTAAATGTTTATTTTGGCATCTATAATGTTAATTGGTACTATAAATAGAAATGGCCTTGAAGCAAGAACCAAGGTCAGGCAGTTAGTATAGATAGATGATCAGGTGTGGTCAGGAAGATGGAAACTGAGTCTGTTGGAAAGATGGAAGCTGACTCAAAGGGAATGGACACATCTCCTTCACCTATGGCCAAGGTCATTTGCCTCTGGGTTATTGAAATGGTAATACCTTTAGGGCACATCCCTCTTCCCTCACTAGTGGCCAAAAAGTCACCTTCATGGGTTGGGGGGATTGTCCCTCCTAAGAAGGAGCTGTTAATGAATGTCTCCTGGGCTGCTCCTTTCCTGCCTGGACCCCATAGCAGCTTCATTCCCACCCTTGGCCCACCTTTTGGTCACAAGTCACTTGAGTCATGAGTCACATATGTAGGATGTGGGGGAGGAGAAGCCATGAGAACAAAAAAAAATTCTAAAATGTATAAAAGGGGCAGGACACTCCTACTTCTTTGGATACCCAGCTCTAGGACCCCTTCTCTGGAGAAGTCTGTCTTTTTTCTATCCTTAAATAAAACTTGCTTTCTATACTTGCCTCAGCGTTTCTCAAATATTTAATCTTCACATCTGGGGAAACAGAACTCAGCTCTGATTGATTTTCATCACTGGTAGTATCAGTCTTGTAGGCAATTGCCAACAGTAGAGATATTATGTTTACAAAAGGATTTGCTGCTTCAAAAAGGTGAAGAAGGAAAATGCAGAGGAGATGTAAGATGTAATAATTGTGAGGGAGGATGAGACATAGTAGTTGTCAATAGTTAAAGGAAGAGACAACAATAGATTTTGGCTGTTTGCAAAAAAAAAAAAAAAAGAAAGAAAAAAGAAAGAGAATCAGGGTAAAGAGAAAAACATTATAAAACAGCAACAAAAATATATAAAATAAAACCTAGGTATACTAATCAAAAACACTCGTTCTCAAAACATAGAGTCTAGAAAATAACTACCTTCAAGAAATGCTAGAAATGAGAAGAGTGAGACAAAGATATATATGTACAAATGTTCATGGATCATTCAGCACAGAAAAATTTTTAAAAAGGGGGTTCTTAGTGGAAGATTAAGTTTATTGTTTCCATTGTGATGGTTGAAAATTGGCCTATAATATTGTATGTTGTTTGTCAGTTGCCAATTGTCTTTCTTTCTATTTTTTTCTTGAGGTATGTATTGTTCACAAGAGTAGTAATGGGGGCTGTCAATTCTTCCTTTTTGTGGAGCTAGTTAGGTTGCCTGTTCTCAGCTTAGTTAGGTTATCTGTTCTCAGCTTCCCTTTTCTGTGTAGTATGAAAGGTGGGGGCTGAAGGGTGTTGTCTACTCCACTCACAGTGAGGGGTAGCTGCAGAGTTCTGTGAAAGGAGTTCTCAGAGGTGAAGCCCCCAGAGGCGGAGTTTGGGTCTAGCTAGAGCCCTGGTGCTTTGTGGAATGATGTTTGGTGAAGCTTTTAAATCAGCACACCTCCAGAGCCTGGCTGTTTTTGGTTTGTGATGGGCATCTGTATTGCTGGAATCTCCCCAGTCCTTCATCCACCTCCACCTTCTGCATCTTGGCTACCTGGGCCCAGTCCCAAGCAAGACTCAAAGAGTGAAAGGCACCCAGGATCTCTTGGCTCGAATGTCTCAATTCATCTGGGTGCAACACTTCCCAAACCTTAATTTCACTTGTTTCCTAGTCACACTCCAGCTCACTTGGTGGGCCTCTGTAGGGTCAGGTGTTCAGACCCAGAGAACTTACACAGGTCTGGGCGCTGGGTTTGGACTCACACCTGTCTGCTGGGTGGGTGGGTAATGGCAGCACTCCCTGCTGTCTGTGGGCCACTAGGAGACAAGTAGAGTTTTTCTTACACAAAAACAAAGCACAGCTCACCCACTGGATCAGCTCAACAGTGTCTGGGATCACTGTTCTCTCTACTTCAAGACAGGCCCTTGGTGCCACCTAAAATGTGGCTCCTTTAGTCTCCCCCTCTGACCTGCACGCAGTGGATCTTCCTCGGCTGCCGGTGCCAGAGGTGGGTTTTTTCCTTTAGTTTTAAAAAATTTTTATTTTATCCAACCTTCTGAGTTTTTAGGCTATTGTGAGAGTCTAGTATTAAATCCCAGTAGGATTTCTTATATTCACTGACCTCAAAGGGAAGTTGTTTGTTCGTTTTCCTGGACTCATGCCATGGATCAGTTTGGAAAATAACCTCTGTTCCACCATCTGGACCCCTCCACTGTGCCCATTGTTATTCTTAATTTTGATATGGACTTCCCAGTTCTAGGATTCCAATTAATTTCTTTTTCAAATCTGTGGTTACTTTAGGGTTGTGAGTTCCCTACTAAAATGTATAGCTTTTACTTTTCTTCTCCTTGGAAGTGATAAGCATGGTTTTGCTGTGTCTGACAGTGACTGTCTATTTTGGTTGTTTTTAATACTCCTGGTTCTTATGTGTGGTGTCTTATCCTTACTCCAAGTTCATAGTCTGAGATTCTATGGGATATTGGGATTAAATTTAAAAAGTGAAGCTGCAGATTAGATAAAAGTTAGTTTATTTTTTTGTTCACACTACTCTCAAGGTATAGTCTTTTGGGGACCAATTCCCAGTGTTGAGTGAGGCTTGACTTTTTCCCTTCAGCTCTTAGAAGCTTTCGAAACATCTAGTACTTCTTCTTCCAGAACAACAACTTCTCCAGTGGAGTACCTTTCCCCACATCTGGGATTTATGGCTGTAACGCTCATTATTTTGATGCATGGTTTTTTTTTTTGTTGTTTTTTTTTTTTTGGTACCAGAGATTGAACTCAGGGGCACTCAACTACTGAGCCACATCCCCAGCCCTATTTTATTTTTATTTAGACAGAGTCTCACTGAGTAGCTTAACATCTTGCTTTTGCTCAGGCTGGCTTTGAACTTGAAATTTTTGTTTTTTTAAAGGAGATTTTTAAACAATTTATCAAGCTTTTTTTTTTTTTTTTCCGAGAGGGTAGTTTGATTTGGTTTAAATTAGTCTTCCATTGCCTCTAAGAGTAATCATCTCATGCCTTCAATTTCATTTTTCTGATTCTTCTCCCCTCCTGCTCTTTCTTTTCTTTCTCCCCCACCTCCCAAAAATATTACTGCAATACCTTTTTGCAGAATACATGGAAGACAAACTGCCTGATTCTTTCATGTTGTTATTTTATCTTCATACTTGATTGGTATTCTCATTATATCTGAAATTCTTGATTTAAGGTCAGTTGTCTCAGAATTCAGAAAGCACTATATGTGTTTCACTATCTTTAACATTTATTGTTGCTAATGAGAAACTAACATCATATGGTTTTGGTTCTTTTGTATAAATAAGAAGCCTTTGTGTCCTAGGAAAATTGCACTTGGTAAGTCTATCTAATATAAATCCATTTTAAATTGCCTTGGGTTACTGTTTTCTGATACAAATAAACAATAGCATGAAACAACATATTCCAGGTTCATGTTCTCCTTCCAGCATAATTATAAAGATGGCAAAAAATTGTAAAAATATTTAAAGACTTTCCCTTAGGATCTACCTCATGTCATTTTTGTTTTTTAAATGATTGTCCTTTGAGCATTTTTTAAGGGGGATTTTCTTGTTTTTTTTTTCCTCATCTATTTTAATTGACCTAACTTTGCTAATTCTCTTTTTAAAATTGATTTATTGGTAATTCAAGAAGCCATAAATAATTTATCAACTCTGAAATCTAACATCTTTTCAAGATTTGCAGTTTTACTTTGAAATAAATGGGTGCTAACATTTGTCATAAATGTATAATATATTGGATGAGTATCTGAGTCAGAACTAGTTTTACAAGTGCTCAGTCCATTACTGAATATTTTTGAGGCACTTCTGCTTCAGAGTAGATTTATGACTATAAAAACTCAGATAATGAATTAGACATAAGGGACCTTATGTAACTTATTTCCAGGAAACTTCTAGGGTCTTCTCTTTAGCTCTGTGTGGTGCAAAATGTCACAGATATTTCTAGGTATTGGTCTTTGTCACTCATTCTAATTTCAATTTGAAGCCATGTATCCTCACTGCTGGGGTACTTTCCTCTTTATTATTATTTTATCTGACAATGTGAGCTCATCTACTTGTCATCTCCTAGAGATTTAAAGAAATCTGTGGTCTGCTGGCACTCTGTCTCCCATTCTTAGTGCTGTTATGAGGTAACTGTTTTCTATATTTTCTTACTATCATTTTTATAGAAAATTTGGAGGAAGGTGATATAAAAACCTATGTGCATAATCTGCTTTGTGGAACCAGAAGCTTCAATATCAGAGTATTGTTTATATTAGAGGCAAAACACCTTACTGAATGAAAACATATAAATTTCTGTATAAATCTGTCCTATTCCTTCCTGTCTATGTATTTATCTATCTATTCATCATTTATCTGTCTTTCCCAATTCCTTATTATTAGTTATTTAGTTTATTTATGATTCCTCAAAACAAAAATATTGTTTTATTTTTGATGTTTCTCATTTTAAAATGTCTGTTTTTCCTGAATGTGCACACATATACATACACACATAAACTGCTTACAAAAAAAGATGCTAATATAACTCAAATGAATTTATGATCTGTCTTAGACAAAGACTCCACTCTTTCTTATTTTGATGACCACTTGAAGACCCATCAGGAGAGACTGATTCTTCTGAAGGCCAAATATGAAGAAGATTCAACAGAAGAGCTTTTGATAGCCAATCTCTAGATAAAGGGATACTCAAGAATTAGGCCTTCATTTCTAGTTTAATGGAAACTTAGCCCAAAAGACAGAATAGTATATTGAGAGAATAGAATATTGAGCTATTGAGAGAATTATTTCCTGAAGGCATCCAAAGTTTTCTCCAGCATTTATGGGTGGGCAGTCATCCTCAAGAGTGGTTGAAATGAAAGCAAAGAGAAACACTGTCTATCAGGGAGACTTAAAACCATAGGTTAGTTGGTTACTTCTTTTTTTTTTTTTTTCTTAAAGAGAGAGAGAGAGAGAGAATTTTTTAATATTTATTTTATTTTAGTTCTCGGTGGACACAACATCTTTGTTTGTATGTGGTGCTGAGGATGGAACCCGGGCCGCATGCATGCCAGGCGAGTGTGCTACCGCTTGAGCCACATCCCTAGCCCAGTTGGTTACTTCTTATGAAAGAGACATATGTAAGACATCATGGATGGATGAAATGAGTTTTTTTCAATATGAGTCTCAAATCAATTATGATAAGCAATCTAACACTTATTCAATTTTTAAATTTTTCATCATTGATTTATACAACCAAAAGATGAGCCTACATGCTACAATCATGTTGGTGCTAATTACTAAGCCACTGAATTTTTTATTAATGGTGTGACATTTAGATCCCAGCTATTTAGAACATAACACAAAATGTAGGAAGGGCTTCTCAATGGGGGTGGCAGAACTTCTGTAGTCCAGGTAGCACCTGCTGTAACGCTCCAGTGCTCCACATCAATCAAAAGGGTGGATGAACTAAACTGTAGTTTGTGGCTCAGCTCTGTCTGTCTCCCAGGAGGAGCTCTACAGTGTGGCCCAGGACAAGGAGTGGTCAAAACTTATCCCTTTGTGTCACAGCTAGTCAAAGCTTAAATGTGTTATATAAAGAAGTTTTTTTTTTTTTTTTTTTTTTAACAAGGTGAAAGTTCCTACATATTTAAATTATTATTGCTCTAAATTAATAATTAAATTATTGAAAATGAGCACTATACCAGCTTTAGTTCGAATTTTTTTCCCTTCAACTTAATTTATTGATGACCGTTGGGCAATAGCAGGTAACTGTGTTTGTTTGTGTGGAAGTTACTTTGTGAGTCTGGTGTCTTGTCCTTGAAGTGGTGTGGAGCTTCCCAAAGATGTGCTAACAGTGAGTTAGCCTAGGAGTGTTAAGAGCTACTTTGTGTCTGCTGACATGAAGTAGAGTGAAAAAATATCAGGCGAGAGGTCAAAAGCTATAGTCAAATTTTGGCTTAGCTACCTTCTATCTCAGCTGCAAAATGGTATTATTAATGTTAGCTCTGACTAAAAGATTATGAGATTATGAAGAATAAATAGAACTATATGTATAAACAGGATGCAAAAGTGAGATTAACACTGTTATGAGCATTTGGGAATTTCTGAGGTCTTAGTTGGAGAAAGGGGAGGAAAATGCCTTTTCATTTTTACCCTCTATAGATCAATTATGGGGTTGGCTGTAGGTGCCATAACAAAGTACAACAGACTAGATGATTTAAACAACAAATTTATTTTCTCACAGTTCTGGAGGCCAGAAATCCAACATCAAATTTCCTGCCAATTCAGTTTATGGTGAGAGCTGCCTTCTTGTCTCACAGGTGGCTTCCTTATTGCTCTGTCCTCATATGGCCTTTCCCTAGTGTGTGCGTATGGAGAAAGAGAGGAAGCTCTAGGGTGTCACTTTTATAAAGACACTAATCCTATCAGATCAGGCACCTACTCTTATTTGACCTTAATTGCTTTCTTACTCCAAAACAGCTACACTAAGAGTTAGGCCTTCAACATATGACTTCATGTGGGGTGGCGTGGGGTGGGATGGAAGACACCTCCAGTTCACAGCATCAGGGATAATACTGATCCAGCACCTACAGAGTCCTCAGCTGTGTGAACTCATAAATAGCAGTGCTTCAAATGAGATAATGAGGTATCAACATAGAATAAAAGACCAGGTACTAAAGATTTGCTTTCCAGATTTATTATCAGTTTTTCATGAAGACTTTTCCATTCTTGGTTGGTACATGAAAAGAAAAAAAAAATTAAAATTTGAGGCACCATTTCAAAAATATTTTCACATAACTTTGGGTGTTATCAAAACCTTTTGAGAAGTATTGGGGACACAGAATATCTGCCTGGAGTCAAACACTTGATTGTTTTTTTAATTAATCTTCCTAGCAAATTTCTTAAAAATCACATCAACTAACTGCATACTTTATGGTTGTAGAAACTGTAATCTAAGGGAAGAGAGGAAAAATTATATAATTTAAACTAAAAAATATGGCAATAACATTATGCTATATAACACATGGGAAATTTTTCTTCAAAATTTGGTATGGTAAATGAAGAAATACTGTATACAATATGTTTTGGAACACAGTCCAGTTAGCACCATTTGGCATTATGTCTATGCTTTGGGTGCTGCGGGATCTTGAAGTGAGATGGGCCCTATGCAGGTGTGGCAGTGAATCTGTACTGTCCTAGAGCGAGGGAGCAGCCAATAGCGAGGTTGTCCTGAGATGGATGTTCCTGCATGCAGAAGACAGTGAAACAGGGTATTCATAAATCGGGAGGTGTTAACTTCATTCAAGTCTGTTAATAGGGATCAGGGTCCTTTAATTTTTACTCTTCTGCTCACATTATATGTTAAAAAGACTGATGATGTGAGCCTCAAGTAACATAATCATACTTTCTTGGAGACTCTATTCAACATCTTTAAACAATTATAATTTTGGAACAAGACTCTGAAGGCTAATGATTTAATCAGGTTCACAAAACATTTCTAGAGGCAGAGTCAAAATTACAAGACAAATCCATTTTCCCTAATGGAAAATATTAGCAAATGTATAGAGGCAATTGTTGGGTGATATGTTATTCATTCTCCTGAGCACCTTTTAAAATGTTTCTGAAACAGAATGTGAAATGCAACTCTGTCTTGGTTTTGGCTAAGGCCTCAAAGGCTGAGAACACAACATTTTTCCAGGCATGCCCCCTATTCCAAAGTGAGATGTTAGACATGCCAAAAACGTCATCATCAACCCAGGGTATGAGATACAGAGATGGAAGAAGACAAGTTGCTGAGGTTCTGAGATGTTCCACTGAACTTCCCCACCATGGAGGAGTAAGTGCCTGCAGCTTACTGACCTCGAGCCTGTGGCGGGCAGAACTTGACACAGAGAATTCAGAGACCCAGGGGACTGGTGTTTTCCTCACATGTGAGAGCTCTTAGTGGTAAAAGCCATTGGGCTATGTTGGGGAAATCTCCTCACTTCTTCCAATGGCAGGGTGATGGTATTTCCTCTGAGGGCCAGGCCAAGAGGGAAACAGACTTACAGTAAGCCCAGAAGGGTTGGTGGGTGATATCAGCAGAATCCCAGGAACATAGTTTGTGGGGTGGGTCTCCAGTGTGTTGGGGTTGAGGTTGGGTTTGGAAGAGGCTGGCAGGGTTAAAGGGTATCATCTCTGTTCTGGGTCATGCATTGAGAGGTTTTTCCATGCAGGATTTTGATTCTCTTATGAGTGTAAATATCCACCAAGCCCTTATTGCCTATTCCCCCAAGTGGTCGGAAAGAGGAGCTAGAGGGGCAAGGCCGAGAAACTACTTGAACAAGGGGAAGTTTTAAATTTGAAGGGTGTGTAAAGTTTGATTATTACACTGTACCATGCCATTCAATTACTGAAAAAGCAACTTTTTTTTTTTTTTTGCTAAGTGACCCAAGAACTTTTTAGAATTTGAGAGTAGCTAGAAAAAAAGTTATGGGATCTTCTTGAGATTCTGTCTTTGGGCAGAGGATGAACAAGCGCCAAGTGAGCTTAATGGAGTGTACATGTGGGGATGGAGGGAGGGTGCTAAAGGTAGTAGTGGTAGAAACTTCTTTTGTTTGTTTATATCCTATGAATTGAGGTCTAATAAAGTACAGTTGTAATGTGTGTTGCTCTGGATAAGGTTCCATCTAATACCTATCAAGCTATCTGGTATTTACAGATAAATAGCTACTTCCTCATGAGAAAGTGAGCCTTGTGGACAAACAACCATGTGGTGCCTTGCTCTCTATTGCATAATAAGATGCCTGCCATGAAATAGGTGCTTAATAAATATTTGCTGGATGAGCAACTATTTGGAGGTTGTATTGCTTAAAAGTTTACTGGCTGCCAGGTGCAGAAGTGCACACCTGTAATCCCATTGAATCAGGAGGCTGAGACGGGATCTCAAGTTCAAGGCCAGTATTGACAACCTAACAAAAAACTGTCTCAAAATAAAAAAAATAAAAAAATAAAAAGGGCTGGGGATGTAGCTTAGTGGTGAAGTTTCCTGGGTTAAAAAAAAAAAGTGTATGGGGAGGAGCTTATTGGTTTTCAGCTTAGGTTCTGTTAGATAAATCTGGTTCAAATCCCAGTTCTACCATTTGCCAGTTCTGTGATTTAAGAGAAAATTTTTAAAGTTTCTCTGTCCCTCAGAGTCCTATCTTTAATATAGACATAATAGTAGTTATACCTCACTGAACTTTTAGAGAAATATAACGAAACAGTATACCAGGATATAAGCACTTGGCCTGACTTGCTCAGAGCTCAAGTTTAGCATTTACAACTTATCATGTTTATACACTGCAGCTACATTTTATTCCTCTCTCTTAAGGAGTAAAGAGCTTACGCTCTACACAAATATTTTTGACTTGAGTTGAATTTTAGTAAAAAGAAACATGCTTTTGTGAGAGTCAATTAAAATAGTTTCCTCTCTCCGTTCTTTCCTTTCTTTCTTCCTTCCTATTTTAACCATATTGTATTGGGTGAGGTGTTGAGGCCAGAGTGTATTAAGAAGGAGAAACTGAGTAGAGTTTTACACTTTTATTCCTACCAATTCCTGGGGAGAACATTGCATGGCACACAGGGCCATTTCGGAGAAGTACCACATTAGTTGTGGGACAGAGGGCGAGGGGACAACTGTAGGCAAGCCTCTTTATTGTGGTTTTTATAGGACTGAAAGCATGAGAGACGGCAAGGCAATTTAGGATTGGTTAGACTGAATAATTTCAGTGGACTGTGGGACCCCAGGGGCTGGCCATGGTTGTCTGGTACCTGGCCCTGGGGTGATTAGGGTTGGTGGACAGGGGCCCAGCATGTGGAGAAGTGGATGGGGCTGTGGACTTCATCAGCATTTCAGGAAGGGGAGCTGACTGAATCTAGCTAGGGCCTGAAAACTGAGTCAAGATAGCACTTAAAAAACTATATTAGACTACATGGAGTCCAGTGTTGGCAGGGACTGAGGTCGAGGTGTTTACTAGGTGGGAGAATGCACACGTGCTGTAAATACTAACTAGTGCAGATGCACTCTGCCAGGCCAACCTTGAACAGCCTAACATTATTGTACTTGATTCTCTTTTAATGTTTGGAAATTTGTGTCTAAGGGAGGAGTGAAAGGCTTATTGTTACTTTAGGTTTGTTTAGCAAAGCACATTTGGGAAATGTTTCTGAATACCTTATGAAGGAATCCTGATGTACACAGAAGTTGTAAATATGTCTATTTATAGATTTTTAAAAAAGCATTTCTCCTTTTCAAACCGTTGTTTTTTAGGTAAGTCATAGATTGACTTTTTTTGTTTTTGTTTTTTCTCCCAGTACTGGGGATTGAACCCAGGGGTGCTTTACCACTGAGCTATATCCCCAGCTTTGTTGTTGTTGTTGTCTTGAGTCAGGGTCTCACTAAATTGCCGAACTGGCCTTGAACTTGTGATCCTTCCCCTTCACCCTCCAGAGTCACTGGGATTACAGGTGTGTGGCACCACGCCTGACCACAGACTGGCTTTTAAATACTAAGCCTCTCAGTTTTTCAAATTAGTTTTTCTGTTGCTGTGCTGGAATATATGTCACCAGAGCACCGAGGAAACAGGGAGAGCTGATTATATGCTATTTCACTTTTGTTCATTTGTTTGTTTTATTGTTTGGTTAAAGGGGAGACAAAATGCAAAACGAGATGGAGATGAAGGGTGAAAGTCCAATGCAGTGTGCAGATCTATAGTATTTACTGATTATAACAGGAAATGTTAAGCCGTCTTATCACTTAAACATAGAGCTCCAAGTATGTCTTCCACGTTCCTACAATGAATAAAAGCCACATTAGCATTCCAAAGAAAATCCTGTTCATTTCCATAGTGAAGAACTGTTTCAATAGACTTTTCTTTTTAAAACTATTTGAAATTCTGACGAATTTTTATATCACTGGTATTGGATGATTTTTAATTCAACTGGCCAAAGCTAGGAATAAACCTAGATTCTATCTTGAACACACATACTATGTAAACATTGAACAGCATAACCATTGCAAAGATTTCATTTTAGCCCAAAGCAATCACCACCCCACTTTCTATCTATATAGATTGGCTTATTCACTTCATGTGAGTGGAATCATGTTTATTTTTTTGTGTGTGATTAGCTTCTTTCACCTAGCATAATATTTTTAGGGTTAAATGATCTACATTGAATCATTTAAAATGATCTGATTCCTTTTTATGGCCAAATAATATTATGGATGCAAAGATAAAATACAATAAAAGTGGTAAAATATTTTAAAAATTTGATACACCAAATTTTGTTCATCTACTCATCTGTTGCTGTAAATTTGAATTGTCTCCACTTTTTGGCAAATGTGAATAGTTCTGTTATGAACATTTGTGTATATGTCCCAGTTTGATTACCTGTTTTCAATTTTGGTTATATATGTACAAGTGGAAGCCCTGGGTTGTGTGGCAATTCTTTGTTTTATTTTCAGAAAAGAAAACTCTTTAAGTCCACTGTCCAAATATTTGCTGGAAAGGCCTGCAAAAACCCCTGCTGGAGCCTTGCTTCAGGAGCACTCTGCAATTGGGGTGGACATTCAATTTTTCAAAGTTATGTTTGTTATCTTCCCTTTTCCCTTGTTCTGTTCATAAAGCCCAAATAGCTCATAAAGGTTTTTTTCTTTTTTACAGATTGCTTCTTTTCTGCTGATATTGTTACTGAAGATACATATTATCATATTGTATATTGTTTTGTCATTCATTAAAACATTAATCTCAACTTTAGATTCCATTGGGTGGAAATGATATGCACAGTCCATCAGAAAGACAATCCCATGAATTGCTGGAAGATAATTTTTTCCAAGTCCGACATACATGCTTATGACCACAAGATCAAAAGTTGTAAATATCATTTCACTATTAGCAGCTCTTCTGATGTCAGATGTAGTGCTAGAATATGTTGGGTAAATCTGTCATCTTTGAGCATGTGAAAAACACTGACTTTGCCCACATTGTTCAAACTCACAAATATTTTTCCAGATTTTCTTGAAGAGTCCACTTTTTAAGTCTGGTTTCCTTTGTGGCTGAGTTGTAAGAGCTCTTCATATGTTGTAGATACTAAACCCTTATGAGATCTATTTCTTGCAAATGTTTCTTCCACTCTTTTTTCACTTTATAGATACAGATAGATGGGCATAAGTTTTTAATTTTAATAAAATCCAATTTATCTGTTTTTCTTTTGTTGCATGTGAATTTGGTGTTACATCTAAGAAACCACTGCCAAACCCAAGACCAAGATGATTTACTAGGTTTTATTGCACATAGTTTTATAGTTTTAACTTTTCAGTTTTTTTTTTTTTTGGATCTGCTTAAAGTTAATTTTGGAGGTGAGTTAAGAGGAATGAGGTAAGGGTTCAATTTCATTCTCTTGCATGTGGCTATTCAATTGTTCTAGCACCATTAGTTTAAAAGGTTATTCTCCCATCAAATGATCTTGGCACCTTTTCTGAAGATCAGTTGACCATAGACCATAGACACATGAATTTATTTCTGGACTCTGAATTCTGTTCCATTGATGTACATGTCTATTTTTATGCCTTTTTTTTTTTTTGCCAGTAGTGTACTATTGATTACTGTAGCTTTATACCAAGTTTTGGAATTGGGAAATATGAGTCTTCCTATTTTGTTCTTCATGATGGTGTCCCTTGAAAATCTGTATACATTTTAGAATCAGTTTGTCAGTTTCTATGAAGTTATCATCCAAAATTCTAATAAAGATTACATCGAACCTCTAGATCTCTTTGGGAAGCTTTGCCATATTAGCAATATTAAGCTTTTAATTCACTAACATGGAATGATTTTTCATTCTTTTATCATCTTTAAGTTCTTTTGATAATATTTTTCTTTTTGTACTCTAAGTTTTGGCATGTGTTTTTGTTAAATTTATGTTGAATTTTATTTTTTATTATTAGTGTTATTGTAAATAGGATTATGCTTAAATTTCATTTTAGATTATTCATCATATGTGTATAGAAAAGTAAGTGATTTTTATATATTGATCTTGTATCTTGCAACATTGCTGTACTCATTCATTAGTTCTAATAAATAGGGTTTTTTTTCTTTTCTTTCCAGTGGATTCCTTAGGATTTTCTATATATCATGTCATCTGTGAATATAAATAGTTTTATTTCTTCCTTTTCAATCTGGATCATTTTAATTTCTTTTTCTTGCATAATTTCCCTGTCTGGAAACTCTAATATGGTGTTGAACAGAAGTGGTAAGAGCAAATATCCTTAACTTGCTTTTAATCCTACAGGGAAAGCAATCATCTTTCACCATTACTATGATGTTAGCTGTGGGGTTTTATTGTCTACCCTCTTTCAGGTTGTGGATGTTTTCTTCTATTTACAGTTGAGTGTTTATGTCATAGAAGGGTGTTGGATTTTATCAAATGCTGAGTGTTTTGAAATTTTTATTCTGTTGAGGAGGAGTATTAATTGATTTGGGGGTGTTAAACTAATCTTGTATGCCTAGGATAAATTCTACTTGGTCATGGTGTATAATTCTTTTTATATGTTACTAGATTCAGTTTGTTAGTATTTTTTTTAAGGATGTTTGCTAAAAGCATAGAAGATATTGGTCTGTGGTTTTCTTGACTTGTAATGTGTTTACTTGGTCTTGGCATCAGGGTAACAGTGATCATATAGGATGGAAGTGTTCCCTCTTCCACGTTTTAGAAGGGCTTGTGAATTCTAAGCATTTGTGAAGAATTATTATTCATGTTGCTTTACAAGTGGTTCTGGAGTAATTGTTAACTCTTTTAAAATAATAAGTGATATTTCTACCTCACATCTGGCAAAGCAAAATCCAGTTGGATTAAAAAGAATTTAGCAATGAAGTCACCTGGGTTTGGATATTTTTGTGAGTTTTGATTACTAATTTAACCACTTCATTAGCTATAGGACCATTCAGATTGTCTATTTTTTCTTGAGTCCATTTTGACAGTTGTATAAACTTTAATTAAATAATTTTTATTTATCAACACTATCCTTTTACTTTGAAAAACTAATTTTTAGTATTATTACTATAATACCTATATTATTCAAATATGGAAAATTCTCCTTTATTTTCTCTTCCCTTCCCTTCATATCCTTTTGTCTAATCTGCTAAACTTCTGTTCTTCCCCACCCTTCACCATTTGTTGTGTGCTAGCATCCATATAACAGAGAGAACGTTTGACCTTTGGTTTTTTTTTTTTTTTGGGGATTGGCTTATTTCACTTAGCATGATAGTTCCCAGATCTATTCATTTACTGGAAAAAAGTCATAAAGTCATTTTATTTTTATGTCTGAGTAATATTCCATTGTGTATATATACATCATATTTTCTTTATTCATTTGTCATTCTTTTTATTCTGTAAGGTTGACAGTGATGCAGCCTCTTTTATATCATATTTTAGTAATTTGAGTGTTCTCTCCTTTTGGTCAATCTAGCTCAAAGTTTGTCAGTTTTGTTTTTTTCTCTTTGAAGACAGAAATAATTTCACCTACATTTTCCTATTCCCTCCTCTCTCTTTCTCTCTCTCTTTGTGTGTGTGTGTGTGTTTTACATTTGACTTTTTAATACATATGGAGTTCACTGTGGCAGATAGAGGGAAAGATTTTTTTAAATGTTAACCATTATTCCAGCATCACTTTCTAAATAATTAATTTTTCTCTATATTGATTTGAAATACCACTTAATTATACCCTGGATTTTTACATTTACTATGGGTTCTTTCTAGTATATTTTTTGTGTGATTATTTCTACCAATTCTTATAACAGATATCACACTTCTTTTCTTCTTATGATTTTCATGTAATAAAAACCAGAAAAGAAACTTCCCTATTCATCATTGCTGGCACCTAGACTCCTGAGTCTCTTGAATGTTACCCTGGAATTATTTTTGAGTTTTTCCTTTCTTATGACAATGTTTCTTGGATCTTTTTCTTCTTCCCTCCTCCCCAAATGTGGTTTTATGACAAAATAATCTCTTGCAAACCTGTCTCATCCTTCTTGTAATTAGAACAATTATCTTTGGTTTGATCATATCCATTTCCTTCTTAGATGCCATAGTGATTCCCTCCCAATTGCTCAATTCAATCAAATGCAGCTTCACTTTGATTCCAAATATTTCTTCATTTGTTATCCAGGATCTTTGCCTCCTCCTCACCCCTGAACCCCAAGCCCACATAGTATTATCCAGACTCCCAATTTGTATTCCTCTCCTACTACCTAGTGCTTTACAATTTCTACTTTATAGTAGAAATATATTACCTATGGTTCAGTATAAAATAGAAGTTATATAGAGAAATAAACAAAACTCTTTGTATTTCTTACTTTAGCAAAGCAGAATTCACTGCTACACGCAAGTCACTTGTGTTTTCCTGCAGGTGATTGCAAACACACTGTTCTGCAGTATTTATTACTCACCTGCATAAAAGAGCATGTGGCCTCATCCTCTAGACCCCTGCTGAAAGCACACTCAAGACAGGAAGGCTGTGCATTTTAATGCCACTCCAGTCATTCCAAGCAGCTATTGTGATTATATCTATCCAGTTGTAATTTATAGTACAAGATGTGGCTATTTAAAAGAGCACAATATAATATATACATGATTATGATTGCTTCTATAAATTTGATTCACTACTAGATTCATTTAAATGTTGGCTTTTATTTTCCATAAGCTATAAAAATTTAAGCTAGGAAATATTGTTTCTAAGGGTGTGAAGTCTCTATGTAATTATAAATCAGTGATTATAAATAAATAAGATGAATTGCTTCAAAAGCATATGGAAGAATATATATAAACCTTAGTACAATCTAAAATGTACAAAAAATAATTTTTTAATGCTTTGCTATTATGTATTTTTATAAAGCGAGTGTTGGATATTCGTATCGACCAAACACCTATTGTGGATTGAGTTTTTAAAAATCCTTCTATAAATTCTGTCCATTTAGTCCATTCAGGGATAATCCATTTGAGGATAATGGAGTATGATTACTGTGCCACTAGGAGACTTTCTGACCTAAATTACCAAGTGTGTGCATTAACATAATACAGAAAACAGTAAGAAGAGAGAAGGGCCTGCTTTATCCTTTGTGAATCAGAGAAGACTTCAATAGATGACACACATTGAGTTTTGGAGGAGAAATAGAAATTAGCTAGACAGCGGGGTGGGAGAGGGAGCATTCTAAAAACAGCAAAGGATATGTTAGTAGAGACCTGGGAGAATGTGGCAAATGTGAGAAATTGCTAATATTGGTATTGCTGGAATAAGGGGGTACCCATGGGATGATGTGGGAGATATGGCCAGAAAGGCGGGCTGCAGCCAGATCACAGAAAACCTTACAAGCTATGCCAGTGTTTGATCGTTATTCTATAGGCAGTGGGAACTTGTTTGCAATATAGATCCTACAGGTATGTGATAAAGGAAGAATCCTAAACCCTGCTTCTGATATAATGGACAAGGCAACATGAAAATAAATAAGTAAATAAATAAATGAATAAATGCCTTATTCTCCTTTTAGGAGAAGCCTATCAACAAATCAGGTACATAACTGCCTCCAATTTTCCTGAGTTCCTTATATTTTGTTCCTTTGAAAAGTACTTTGTCTTGTTTTCTCAGCTCCAAAGTATAAAATTGTTTACTTGTTTCTAGCAGCTATTTTTTCTTCACAGATTGTTCCCTTTGAATGTGCCTTTTGAAGTGGTGTTTTCCAACTTGATTCTCAGGAGTAAGGCCCCGGAGCATGAAAAACATGCTCTTTTTTTTTTTTCTTGGAAGCAAGTGATGTTTCCTTCTTTCCTGATGCAAACAGACAGTTTCAGGATGCATCAACAGTGAGAGCCATTTACAGCCAAAAGTATTTTTTTTGATCTTAGGCAAACCCAGAGGGAAGAGGAGATTAATGTCGCATGTCATAGCCAGCATCAGATTGGAGCGAGGATTTGTAACTATGATGAATGTTTTAGTCTCAAATTTAAGGGAAACTTGCACCTTTGGCTACATCTGTGCCGTGTTACAGTGATGACTCATAAAGCAGGAGGGAGCTGAAGGGGGCCTGGGGGCTCTTTACTTGCCTTCTGGTGTAATAGGTAAGGGAGGGGAGCGTGTTCCCCAGTTTTTAAAATCCTTAAGAATTTACAAGTTACTTTGCATATTTGTGGAATTATTTTCTGAAGATTTTTATGTTGTGTGTGAATGCAAAGACAAACCTATGAGGAAAGAGCTCCAACTGTTGGGGAGCGGGCAGGGGTGGAAACTGAGGCACCTGTCTTCTTTGCTGGTGATGCGCTCTTACTAGACTATGAAAGTCGCACTTCCCGTCACATCTGGCCACTCATTTCCTCTAAAAGTCTGACTAACACTGCCTGCCCACACTTCCACTTTGGGAAGGTGGAAAAGAAGAAAATAGAAGAGTGAGCCTGGGGGAAAGAGGGATTTTTGTGCTTCAAACAGGCGTGGAGTGGGGTAGGCATGGTGATGACTACATGAATGAAATACTATTTCAGGAGAGGAAACGCACACATTGCATAGTGGGCTGTGCTTTGTATTATCCCTTTTGATTTTTGTTCCGTTTGCTTGTGACACAGAACTGTTTTCTAGATAGCAGTGTAATGTGCTCCAAAGAAGACAAAGAAAAGAAACTGTTTGAAATCTGGTTCAGAATTTAAGAAGGGGAATGGGGTGTCTTGGCATAGCCATGGTAATGGATGAAACCACAGTGAGGAAATCCTAAAGAGGTGGTGGCATTTCAGAGGTGAGTAAAGATAACTTGTACAATCATCCTTTCCATAGGAGATTCTCCCTTAGCGCTTCTCTGCTCAGAACTTGAAGGGCTTTGTGTTAATATGGGAGCCTATTTCCCTGGAGAAGCCTCTTAGGCCTTAAATAACTTGCAAGAGACTGTTTTGACAAGGTTCATGAAAATGGTGTCAGGAAAAGGAAATTACTTCTTTAATAACTCTGCCATTATTGGTGTTAAGTGTTCTGCATTCCATTTGGTGATTTGCATACAGATGGGGCCAGATGGACTCAGAACTATGTTCCTTTGTGTTTCTTCCCATTTCCACCACTACAAGAAAATGAGTCAGACATGCAGATCAAGTTGCCCTAAAAGAGTCAGTGATTTTAATTAGTTTTCGGAGAGAAGTTAACCTAAATGCAGCGTTAGGATTAGAGTTGGAAGCATAGGGTTCTGCTTAACTGTTCTTTTATGGCCTAGAAAAGATTTTTACATTGCCATAGGATTTTAGGATTTTAGTGCTGAGGAGGTTGGAAGTCATATGATCCAGGTGGATCTGGACTTCCAGTCCTGAATTTGGATCAGTCCCATGACATCGTACTTTCTTTCCTTACGAAACATAAAACACAGTGGCTGAAACTTGAGCTTAGGGAACTTAAAAAGTGGATGCCCTTGCCAAAAGAAATTATTTAGAAAATTCCAGTTCTTCCATGTACATTGCAATCAATTCATGTGCTAAGATATGAATGTAGAATGTAGAATGCTCTGGACATCTCTGGACCGCTTATTGTAGACGTGAGAACACTTGAATCTTGGAAGTTGTTTGGAACGTGTCTTGACATTTCAAGCATATAGACCTAGAATCATACACAGTTCATTATTCTGAGCTGCAAACTCCTCTCTGTAAAACAGGATTAAAAATTATCCTTTTCATTCCTCCTCTGTAGAATATCCTCTGCCTCTTTTCCTTACCCTTTCCTTTCTGACGATCCAGCTCAAAGTCCATTTCCTCTAGTTTGCTGATTTACTCAGCTTCTTTCATATTACTACCCAATTCCTTTGGCAAGTCATTTCACTACATGGTAACGTTCTTTCTAATGTGGTTATTTATAGTTATGTAACTTTTAACTTTTTGATAACTTATTTTGCGATCTGTTTTAAAAGCTCTCAGAGTATGAAAACCATAACTTCTCCAACTTTGTGTTTCACAGAATGCTTCTCAGAGTGCTTAGTACATATCATATGCCTAATAAATAATTATGATTTTGGTTTTATATTGCCTTAGAATCTTAAAGCCAAACAAGCTTAGAAATCATACATGGACTGGGGATGTAGCTCAATGGTAGAGAGCTTGCCTAGCACTGGGTTGATTCCCTAGCACCAGAAACACACACACACACACACACACACACACACACGGAAAGAAGGAAGGAAGGAATCATACACAGTTCGTGTTTAGATCAGGCCTACAGACTTAAATAGTTTTGACATAATAGTTTATCGACTTTGAGACTATATTACCACTATGTTATGCTTTCTTTTTTTATAAAAATGTTTTTATAAAAGCTCAGCAAATACAGGCTTACATGAAGACATTTGTTTTTAAAAATGCAACCTATTTTTTTATTTTTTAGCTAATCTCTTTTATTAGTTATAAAGTATGTATGCAATCTTATTTTACCTTTTTAAGAATAAAATCTGGCATTATAAAAACTCAATTAATTGTGATAGACTCAACCTGATCTTTTCTTAAAATTGGGAGCCATCTCTCCACAAAGCCATGAAAAGATAATTTCGGCTTTACTATAAATTACTGCAAATTCTGAACCTGCTTGGAATGCCTGCCCGTGCCTTGAACTCACCCATGCCTGGCTCTCTGACCAGATAGCAGCCCTCTCTGAAACTTTAGTGACGCCTCACAAATCTTGGCCTTCCCTGGCCAGATAACGACCCTCTCTGAGGCTCTAATGACCTTCATAAATTCTGATGTCAGGGCCAGCAAAAATGTAAACTAGCATTAGTGTTATGCTCGTCAGAGTTCTGTTATCTGTAACCCCCCTTTGTGTAACTTTCTGGGCTATAAAGCTGGGCTGCAGGAAAGCTGTGGCTGCTGTCTTGTTCCCTCGGTTTTGGGTGGGAGAGGCAGCCCGGCCGGTCGAAATAATAAGCTTGCTTTAATTTGATTTTAATTGGAGTCAGTGGTCTTTTCTTGTGTCCTGGTCTAACAATTGCTGTTTTGAGTGACAGTTCCTGAGCTCAAAATTTACATAGCTGAATTTTCATTATCATCTGATAATCTAGAAAATAAAATTACAATTCTGTTGACAATAAAGTACCAGCTCATATTTAAATCAGAAAGAAGGTATTTTCTTATTTAGGAGACTCTAGAAAACAAATCACTTCAAAAGAGAATGAAAGAATACTTCATTCTATAGCAACAATATAAAATAGCAAGTACCACAATTACTAGCTACTACTAGGTAGGATTTAGTATCCTGTGAAAGTTTACTGAGGTGATGGGCCTAAACATTCATAGTACTTATCTCCCAGTCTCTGATTCATAAGTTTCATTAAGGAATGGAATGTTCTTGTTATTTTTAGCTCACTAAATCCAATCAGCATAACTAATACAATGGACTATTATTTTGTGTTATTTAGCTTTCCATTACTAAAACATATGCCTAAGAATATCAACTTAGAAAATGGTTATTTTGGCTCATATTTCTAGCGTTGTTAGTTCATGATTGGTTGGTCCTGTTACTTTAGGTCTATGGCAGCAACCCATGGTACAGCAAAACCACTCACCTCATGGCTGGGAGGTAAAAGAGAGGAAGAGGAGGCAGCTGGAGCCCCATTATCTCTTTTGAGATGATCAGATCCCTATAAATCACATTGTATCAGTAGACTGAGAGTTGATGTAGTTCTGAGAAGTTAACCATGACTCTTAAAAGTAAAAATAAATGTTTCCTCCCCGTGATCCTTACAAATTGGTAAGTGACAAAAGCATTCATTAGGTCAACAGCTGCATACCAGGTACCACTGGTCTGTATTTGCTTCAGTATAAATACCAGTTTTGGAACAGCAACTACACTGGAGTTACCACCTGATAAAACTTAGGACAATCCATGCTAATTCTTCAAAATTCAATCATCTTCTTTCTTAGATAAACAGACTAAGTGAAAATGATTCCTCCTGATTGTATGCAGAGGGCTGATTCTATTTATGGGTCTAGTGGCAATAAGGGGTAGTTGGGATAGTGGGTATTCTCCTGGAGGGGATAGGCTTGAGGATGATGGGCATCCTGCCTGAACAACTAATCTAGATGAGGTCATACCCACTCAAGGGAAGGCCACTCTCCCCAGAGAGCTTCTTTCACTGGAAGAGGAGTTTCAGAGTGACTTGGGTATTCAAAATTCTGAGTTTCAGCTCAGTCTAACCAGATGTCTCTACGCCTCCTTCAGGTTCCTGAATCATAACTCTCAAAAGAGTCTTTGAGTGACTGTGAATTCTTCTAATCACAAAATTATACTTAATGTTTGCTTTATAGCAGTATTGGTCTCATGGCTCCAAGAAATGAGATTCTTTTAGACTGAAATGGAAGCTTTTTAGTTTTCTGATATAAGTTGGAAAGAGCATAAACTCCCAAGGTTCTCTTCCTCTTTCTTTAAACAAGTCAGTTGGTGAATTCAGAAGAACTCATCCCTCACCAGTGTCCTTCAAAGAATCTCTATTGTCATAATGGTGATTTTCAATAGACTTTTGGGCCAACAAGGAACCTCATCACAATAAAACTTCCATTAACTGCAATGGTACTATATGTCACCTGCACTTTTTGTATTCTCTTTTCTTTGGATAGGCACTTACAACTACTTTAAAGTCAGAAGATAAGGTCCAAGTCAAATCCAAGACCATTGCCTCTGCACTGTTTGGGAACTTGTAGAGTGCAAAAATCAACCCCTCATAGACATATTGAATCAGAGTCCCTGGGAGTGGATCCCAAGGATCTGTGATCCACAGCCATCAGACCATTCTGAGGCATGATAAAGTTTGAGAAGCAGGAACACCTTTAGGATTAAATGAGCAAGGAAAAAGTTTATAATTATTAAAGCCTAGAAACGTAGAGGGGGAGATCTTGCAGAGCTGAAATTCAGACCTCTGTGGAAAAGGTGTTGGTTGGTGATTTTGAAGTCTCTGAGATCAGAGGAAGTTCTCTTGGGTTTGGGGTCTGGAATTCCAAAGATGGGGTTTTTCTGGATAGTGCTACTATCTGTCTCTGAGAGAGGAAGACATATGAAGCTGGTCCTACAAGTGTTGGCAAAACTTCAAACTGATTCAGTTGCTGCTATAGAAAGTCACTCTATTAATGGGGTGAAGAAGTATGGGTAGGATAATGCTCACAGAAATTATATGCAAGTTTCTTCCTTGCATTCTCTGACTAGTACCCTGTATTAGGAGCACCTGCAGTGCATTGGACCTGCAATACAGAAATGCAGTTTGCAAAGTCCTAGCTCAGCACTGGAAAGCAGATTATAGAAGGGTGGGTTTTAAATTGAGAAAAAAGTTATGACAGAGTTAATTGTTGGTGCTTCCTAATTCAATCATAAGAATAAACAAAAAATGTTTTTAGATATTAATAGAAAGCAATTTTGAAAGATAATTTCCAATTAATATTCTTTTAATCAAAGGATTAGTGGAATAAGTAAATAAATATTTACTTAAGTTAAAAAAAAACTATGATTTTTTTTTTTGTTTTGTTTGTTTTGTTTTTTGGTTAAGCCCTGCACTCTGAACTTAGCATCCCACAAGACAGAAAAATGCCCTACCCTCACAAGAAATACACTTTACTGTCTAAGCATTTTAGTTAATGTGTATCACAACATTGCAACTTTATTTCATATAAGCTATATCATTTATATGTGTGAATTGTGATTTTGGAAGATATTTTACAGATGCAGTATCCTTATCCAAAATTCTTGGAACCAAAAATATTTCAGATTTATTTTTTTCTGATTTTGGAATATTTGCATATACATAATGAGATATCTTGGGGATAGGACCCAAATATAAACATAAAATTTATGTTTCATGCCACATATATATAATCCTAATGTCATTTTATGCAATATTTTAAATAATTTTGTGCATGAAACAGTTTCATGGTGTGTAATTTTCCACTTTAACATTATTAATTCTCCTCTTTAACATTAACATTCAAAAAGTTTTAGATTTTGGAGCATTTTGAATTTCAGATGTTCAGATTAGGGATGTTCAATTTGTATCGCTAAATAAAATGCAAAAATAAAATGGAAGCAGAAGCTGATAAAATGCTATAACTTCTATCTTGATTTCAACTGTTGGCAAAAAGGTTTCATTATCATTGATTTTAATAAGAAGGTGATATAAACGAATACATGAATTTAGTAGTAGAATATCAAGAATACTGCAGATGGTTGCTCTGCAGAGCCTGATCCAGCTAGGCACCTTCTCTGGCAATCGCCCAGTACACATTCTGCTTAAATTCTTGAACACATTCTCTAGTGAAGAACCAAAGACAGACCTAGAAAAAAAGAGCTCAGTGCTCATAAAGCCTTCATAAAGAAGCTGAGGGGAAACATAAGATCATTTTATCCCTATGACTGATTCCCCAGGGAGAAAGATGAAGTTTGCTGAGGTTTCACTGGGTCCAGGAAGTGACTTCTCAGACTTTGTTTATAAG
Source organism: Marmota flaviventris (assembly GCF_047511675.1). Lineage (NCBI taxonomy): Eukaryota > Metazoa > Chordata > Mammalia > Rodentia > Sciuridae > Marmota > Marmota flaviventris. Next base: position 50,592,142 of record NC_092499.1, on the reverse strand, counting down.
TGGCTTCTCAAGGTTTGGCTTGAATTTACAATATATGTTTATTTGAATCCCCCAAAAACAGATGTATATGAACATTTATCTCTCATTTTGTAATCAAGGGAGAAATGAGCTACAGATTTTCTGATTTCTTTGCCAGAGGCAGTAACTTTACACTAGCAACATAAACACAGATGCAAGAAACTATTCCATCTAAACCTCTTCAAAAGTTCACGGATATTTTCCCTTGAGATGACTAGTTCTGGTGCTCAGCTTGGATTTAAAATAAGTTATTTGTTACATCTATCTCGATAGAATGGACTTGGTTCATGAATAAAGCCATCACAGGCAATAAAAAAAAATGTACTTTAACCTTCAGCTACAATGAACTGTAATATAGTTACCTTAAAATGATAAAGCACTGTGATATTCAAGGCACATTTTCATGAATTTTTTGATTGTTAAACAGTCCTTCTCCATAGAAAGGGCAGCCATTATTGTCATCCGTCTACAGATGGAGAGAGCAAGTCTCCAACAGTTCACAAATCAATGGCTTTAAAAATGACACAGGGCTAACTTTTCTGAATACAATTTATGATTTAAAAGCATTTTCAATGTATTTCTAATTAAAAAAAAAGGAAAAAAAACCTGAATATGCTCTTCCCTCAAAACAGGATGGAATCAAAGAAAGAACACTGAGCCAGAGACCAGGATGGCAGAATCAATCTAGTTCTGCCATTGATTGACAGGACAAGCTATTGTTCTGTCAGGACCTTGGCTTGATCATCTTTACAAAGAGAGTGTTGAACTTAGTCATCTCTTTCAGACTTAACATTGTATGAAAAAATTTCAGTTCAACTACCTAAATTCTAAGTTTTTCTAAGTGATTAATTCCCTCCAAAATCCCTTCCATACTTATTTCTTCTGTTCCCATACAGGACTCACCAACTGAGGAGGTAGTTTCATATAGGTGAATTGTATAGGCCTAAGAACTTCAGTTACCAAGCACATCTCCGCTGTGATGTTGCTACAACCCTCCTTTCTTATCTAACCCCATCTGAATTTTCCCCAAACAGACCTTCTTTTTAGGATTCAAGCACAAGTTGGCAGATACTATGTATGTTTGCTAGGCTGCTTTCCTCCCACAGGCTGGGTGTCTTAAACAACAGTTCTGGAAGACAGAAGAGCAAGATCAAAGTGTTGGCAGGTTTAGTTCCTTCTGAGGCATCCTCCTTTGGCAAGCAGATGGCTGTGTCATCACACAGTCACTCCTCAGCTGTGTCCTGTGCCTTCTTACAAGGACACCATTCATATGGATTAGAGGTTGCTTGTGAGATCTCACTTTCCCTAATTACCATTTAAGTGATCCTATCTCCAAATACCAACACATTCTAAAGTACTGGGGTTAGGACTTAAACATAAGAATTTCAGAGCATACAGTTCAGTCCATAATATACTATTGTAGAAAAATCTCTCTTAAAATGCTGTCTAGGGAGTGTGGAAATAGACCACCAAAGTGCGTAATATATATAATCTGGGAAGGGTATGAAATACAGAATGGTGAATTGCTTGTGAAATGGAGTGGGGACACTCCAAAGATTCACTTGTACTGATATTAAAGTAAGATTTGCCCACAGCTGTGTTTATAGAGACAATGGCTTAGATGAAAAGAGATGAACTTAACATTGATATACCTCAAGAATAGTTACTATGTCTTGTCAATGCTTTTGAGGGGTCCTTACAGTAAAAGGAGATGGTATTCCCTAGAATTCACTTTTCCCCCTTATCCAAAAGACATATATTTTAATCATATTTTATTCCAAACCACAAGCATCCTTTTAGCTAAAGATATTTCTCTGACCTAGAGAGTCTAAAAGCTATCAAAATATTTGCAGTTACTGGAATTATTAGATTAATTCTGTACATATTTTTTTTCTAAGTTAAGGCTGAATAAAAGATAAGTTCAGTTGACTTAAGTAGGTTTGTGCATTTTCAGTTTCTCAAACAGTTGATAATGTGTGTCATGACTGAGAAACATTGTGCTATCCAATATGGTAGTCATTAGTTTCATGTGGCTATTTAAATTTAAAGTTGAATAATAACATAGCAGTCCTGTTTCTCAGTCAGACTCATCATATTTCAGGGCTCAGTGCTCAATGTGTGGCTACCATATTGGACAGTGCAGTTTAGAGTGTTTCCATCATCACAGAAAGCCTGTTAGACAGTAGTGATCTTGAATGATTTCAGATAGATAGCTATTGCTAAAATACCATCTTATTTAAAGAAAGCAAACTTTATGCTGTAAAATATTTTCCTGTACCAGTTAATAATGCATTCAGATTTCAATAACAAATGGCAAACTATGATAGATTAAAGAAAGAAGGGTTTATTATTCCTATCATAGGTTCAGTTTCTCAATAGCATCAGGACCCATGAGTGCAGTTTTCTTTGCCTTTCCCTCAGGGTTGAAAGATAGTTACTTTGACTTTAGCCATTACATCCATATTTAAGGTAAGAAAAAGGAGGAAGGAAATGTACAGCATTTGTATCAGGAAAATAGTTTTCCCAGAGATCTGTTAGTCAATTTTGGCATGTATCTTGGCTGCAAGGGTTTTCTCTTCCCACTCAAAAAAAGATGGTTAGGAATAATGGATTAGAAATCATGATTGGGGCACCAACTAATGAACAGCATCTGCTACAGCTTCCCAATATGATCATAAAAAGTATTTCCTAACATCACAGTGATGTTAGCAAGAAATGAGAGCATATTCCATCAATTCTCTAAAGAGGACAAGCATTTAAGGTCTGGATAGTTTTCTGATTCAACAAGCCATATTCCTAATAGTGATAGCACAGGAGGGAATGGCTGCTTCTCTCTGTACTACACAAGCTGACTGTGGTAATGATTATGATCACACAGCCATTAGTTGTTAGAAGCAGTGTGATGATGTGGCAGATGGATAGATTTTCTTTTGCCTGGGATCGTAATCAATAGATTGTACATGTCACTTATACTTAGTTTGATCACAAAGGAATGGAGACTGTTGTGAGAATCAGATGAGTCCACATGTAAGAAGTGTGTGATGTGGAGTAGCCACTTCACAAGCATTACTTCTGTTTTTGACCTCTTTGCATACTCTGTGCAGAGTGGTCCCAAATAGACTCTCATAAATGTTCACATAGAATGTCATAAAGTTTCCAAATATTGATTGAATTATTCTTGTGAAACGTTAGCCTCATCATACATACTCAGAAAACATATATCATAAATCCTTTGTCACTTAGTGTTATTCAAATTATTGCATCGTGTTTTTTTTTTCAATTTCCCCAAAGTTAAAAATTAATAATCAGGATTGAAGATTTATTTTTCCCTTTTGTTTACTTTCTCTAGTCATCTTGCAGATCCGGATATACTTTTACAGTAGATTTGACCTCTGTTCGGTGAGCTTAAAAATCTCAGTTGCCTTAGAGAAGCAGGAACACATAGGGGGAATAATGAGCAGAAGGATTTTCTGCATCCTGAGCATCTTCAGGAAGTCATCCAACTAGGCCCCAGAAGAAGCCATTCTGGAGAGAGAGGAAGGGACTGATGAAGATTTACAAAAAAGAATAAAACTTTCCCCAATATTAACAGCAAGAGCCTTGGGGCCATAGGCCTTCAGGGTGAGCAAGGAAGAGAGAAAAGTGCACAGTTAGAGCAATCATTTTGATTTGCTTTTGGATTTTTTCTTTGAACATAGTGGCCAACTGGGGCTGCAATCAGCCCTCTAATTACAGCTACAACAAAGGAGAAACACAAAGGGAACAGGCATATCTGAGGAAAATGTACTGTAAATAGTTGTCCTGATGGAGGGGAATCTGAGAAACCTGGGTTTCCCCTATGAAATTAAATGGCTTACGAATTGCAGGCTCCTACAATGTATCAAGGATTTTAAAGGTGAACAAAGGGGATTCTTTCTTCTTTGTTGCCATTATTCAAATTTAAGTCTTTCCCAAACCTATCTCAAGCACCCTACTTCTCTGATGAAACTCTTTTACTTGGAACCCTTGATACATGCAGAAAGCAAAGAGGAAATCACGGCGGGTGCTTAGAATGACTGAGATTAAGAGGAGTGATGACTAGACAGTGAAGGAGAAAATGGTAAGCTTTTTGCACCATATTAGAAAGGCAATAAACAGCAAGGACCAAGGGGAATTATTTGCTGTGTTACTTGGGGCATAATGAAGCATAACAAGGTAAAATGAAACTAAGGAGAATTTATGGAGTATTTGAAATGTCTCCTGCCAGGAGCAACTATAGGTTAGCCTTCTTAGAGCAGGCCTCATTTAGCGCGATGGGCTTTCTCTGGGATTGAATACCATCCATTACGTTGTAGAATCTTTCTTTCAGAGAGGCACTGTGACCACTTTTACTGGATATTTAGGATTAATTTAAGCTGCCACTAGAAATAATAATGCAGGAAGCAATTCATTGTTGTTTTGCATATTCAACAGTTTAAAACTACATGTTTTTTGTACTCTTCTTTAACAAACACCATCTTGGTCCCCACAAAACCTGAGCTTGGAACAAGAATTTGGGTGCTGGTGATATACTGGGGAGTGATGTTAGGAAGTAGAGGGAAGGGAGGGAGGAGATGAAGTAAAAAGAAAGAAAAGCCCTAAAATCTGCATTATAAAAGTACTCTACTGCTGCAGGCAATGGGGGGATCAACTTAACAGAATGTTCCCAGAACCTCCCTCTTAAGCATGAGAGGAGGCAGATCTATCAACTCTCTGGCCATTGGTTGAGGGATGACCTTATAGAGGTGATAGTTTCCTAGAATCCTCAGGGGCTGATTTCCCATAGCTTTGGCAAAAACTTCTAAGTAGAAATTCAAAGGTTTCACGGAGTGAGATATTAAGGTGCTTGAAACTGTCCAGCATGGTTGTGGCTAAAATTAGAGGTGAATCAAGGATTTGGGTTTCAAGGCACCCATAATATTTGTCACACATTGAGTTTGCCTTTCTGAATACCTAACTCATCATCTCCAGAAGGACAACAGAATACTTTATATGGTAACTTTGACTCTGCAGTGTAAGATGTTGCTGTTTTTCAGAGCCTACCTTCCATATGTGCAGCATCTGCATACCCTTTCTGATTAAGTCCTCTTGGGAATTCATTAATTTCATTTTTACAGTTTTGTGCAGAAATAATAATCATTTGTGTTGTCATTAACTTTTCCCAACTTGTCTCATCCAATGTACAGCTGAACAAGTGTCTACCCCATGACTTTCTGTGCAGTAGTGTTTTGCATTCAGTATATATTTCAAAAACGTGTTAGTTTGTTTTAATTGGAAAGCAATATGTATACAGGATTAAAATTCAATCAATGCAAAAGTTTATACAATTAAAAGTCATCTTAACTTTGATTTCTAGTCTCTCTTTCCTAATATAGCCATTATAGTTATTTATTGTTCCAGAAGTTGTCTGTGGATATGTAAGCATATGTATATATGCATTAAAATGCAAATGGCATTATATGTATATGATCTGCATCTGAGTTTTCAGTGAACAAATATGTCAAGGATTATTCAATAATAGCAATTATACCCAATCAGGCTAGGGGGAAATAAAATAAATGAGATAGATATTTATTTTATTTTCCTCCCACCTGATAGAGGTATAACTGACAAAACTATATATATTTAAGGTATATAACATGATATTTTGCTATATGTATACATTATCAAGTGATTATATAATCAAACTCTTTAACATATCTATTACCTCATATAGTTAGCATTTATGTTGTGTATATGGTAAGAATACTTAAAATCTACTTTGTTAGTAGTTTCAAATATATAATATATTGTTATTAACTATAGATATCATGTTATACATTATCTCTCCAGACTTAGTAACAATTTAGTTTGTGCATTTCAACCAGAATCTCCTCTTATCAGCTCCTGGCAGTCATATTTGCACACTTTGTTTTTGTGAGTTCAACTTCCTTCAATTCCGTGTGTGTGTGTGTGTAATCATGCAGTATTTATCCTTCTGTGTCTGATTTGTTTCACTTTGACTTTGCATCCTCCAGATTCATCTGTGTTGACACAAATGTTCGAATTTCCTTCATCTTTAAGGATGGATAATCACAGCCCCTTGTGCACCTCCTTTGTTCATGCATCCATTGGTAGACAATCAGGTTGTTTCCATAGCTTAGCTATTGTGAGTAATGCCACAGAGTACATGAGCAGGCAGGTATCTTTTTTTTTTTTAAGTATTTCATTTTTTTATTGGTTATTCAAAACATTACAAAACTCTTGACATATCATATTTCATACATTTGATTCAAGTGGGTTATGAACTCCCATTTTTACCCCAAATACAGATTGCAGAATCACATCAATTACACATCCACATTGTTACATAATGCCATATTAGTAACTGTTGTATTCTGCTACCTTTCCTATCCTCTACTATCCCCCCTCCCCTCCCCTCCCATCTTCTCTCTCTACCCCATCTGTTGTAATTTAATTCTTTCTCTTGTTTTTTTCCCCTTCCCCCTCAAATTCTCTTATATGTAATTTTGTATATCAATGAGGGTCTCCTTCCATTTCCCTGCAATTTCCCTTTTCTCTCCCTTTCCCTCCCACCTCATGTCTCTGTTTAATGTTGATCTTTTCCTCCTGCTCTTCCTCCCAGGCAGGTATCTTTTTGACATTTCATTTCCTTTGGATATATACCCAGAAGTAGAAATACTAGATCACATGAGAGTTCTAATTTTAGTGTTTTGAATATCTCATTCATTTTAATAGCTACTTTGTATTCCTTTGTATAGATGTGTTATTCATTAATCTCATTTCCGAAGTATTTCTAGAACTGCAATAGTCACAACATATAATTAACTTGCCCATTTTGTTAGTCAGTATAATCCCAATTATACTGTGGCATACTTGTTTTCTATTGGATAACAAATTACCACAAACATTACAGGTTAAAGAACACAAATTTATCATCTCCCAGTTTATGTGTGCCAGAATTCTGAATATGGAATAACCGGGGCCTCCACTAAGGGTCTCACTAAGCTGAAAATCAAAGTGTTGGCATGGACTGCAGGCTCATCTGAGGCTCCATCCAAGTTCTCTTTCAAGCTCCACAGTGTTGGCAGAGATCATTGCTTTGCAGCTGGATGACTGAGATCTCTGCTTCTTGATGGTTGTCAGCTGGGACCCTCTCATAATTCCTAGAAGCTGTCCTTCTCCGTAGACAGTTAATAACATGGCCATCTGTTTCTTTTATACAGCAGGAGTGTCTGCTTTTGTTTTCTGTCTCTTTTAAAGGGCTCACCTGATTAGGTTAAGGCCACCTAGGATAATCTCCTTTTGCATTAACCCAAAGTCATCTCACAGGGATCTTAATCATATCCACAAAATATCTTTTGTCCTATTATGGGATGCTATCCCACTATATTCACAAGTCTTGCTATGCCAAGGGGAGGGGGACATTGGTGCCCCTTTAAAAATTCTGACTATCACTGACACATATCTCCAAAATATATGTGTTTTAAAACAAGGCTTATTTTTCACTCAAGCAGCATATCCATCAATGGGTTCTCCAAGGGGCTTTACCCATTGTCATCACAGCTATACAGATGTCACATCTGCCCTTTGAACATGGTTGATGGCTATGAGAAAAGAGATATCTGGAGGGCTTTTCTCTGAGATTTAAATGCTTTACTAATAATTCATTGGCCAGAGTTACATGACCCTACTCAATCACAAGAAAATCTGGAAGTGGGATACTAGAATGTGCCTGAGAAATTGAAATGTCTGGTGAACCACTTTCATCTGTTCATATATTTAGATTGTCAGGTGTACTAATGTGATATTCAACCAGCTTCCTCAGGAAGATTCTCTCAACTATTTATTTTGATAGTACTTGTGCTCCATCCATTTGGAATAGATTTCATGGAGTATCTATAAGAAAGGTGAAATATTTTGACTCTGTGTTCAAAGAATGGTCTATTTTTATATGTGAAAGTTTCATGTTTAAGAAAGATGTCAGTTGATGGGTGTTTGACAGCTATTGGTTTCTTACCTACAGGGCTTACTATACAAGTTTCTGTTGTACAGTAATTGACCTTGACAGCATTCAAGTCTCCAGGGAGAAGATAGGTGATCCAGAGAGCTCAAAACTCCATCAAGAAGGAGACATGAAAAGCAGACAGCCAAAATCTGTCAGGAATGAAAAAAGGCTGGGTAGAGGTTATCTTCTCTGAATTACTGTACATAATTTTTATAACTTCCTTTCCAAGAATTGGGATTTTAGAAAAATCCTTGAAGTCTAATATTCTGTACCCTATTCAATAATATTCAAGTAGACATCTAACAGGGACCTGAAGACTCCCTAAGATAATGTATTCATTTTGAATAAAGTAAAACTTTCAACTACATGAAAATATAGATATAATTGTATAAAGAATTCCTGAATACTCGTAATCTAGCTTGAGCAAGTATCAATATTTTGCTATTCTTGTTTTAATTATCTTTTATCTACATTTTCTTTGCTGTACTATTTTAAGGTAAATCCTACATATCAACTTATTTACATATACCTTAATTGTATGTCTGATACATAAAGATTTTTTTACCTATTATTTACCATCCATTTAAATTTTAGATAACTCTACTGATGAGCTATTTCTTCCTTGAATGTTGTGCTGAAAATTGGCTGTCAATAAATATGGCTCTTAATACCAGTTTATCTTTGAAACAATGCATAATAGCCTTTCTGGTTTTTCTAATACTATCTTTCAACCAACAATAGTTAAATTCTGTTTGTGTGAATTATGGTAGCTACCTTTCCCCCTTGCCCATCTCTAAACTTTTTATCATTGTATATTATATATTTTATTTAAGCATAAGGCCTATGATGAGATTTCTTTGATCTCTTAGCCATGATTCTCTGAACATATTCAAAATAGCCCAAGGTCTGCCTTAAAATGAACACACTCCATCCTGTAGAGGTGGTCGGACCACTGGAAAGTGCAGGGCTATTTTACTTGGTCTGGATATAAAAGAAGAGCAAATTTCCTAGTAGGGAATAATTTGTTGACTCATATTAAGCTAAAGATGCTTAGTATTTTATGTAAATTGTTGTAAAAGACTTCTTTTTATACCTATGAAATAGGATTTGCTGAATCTAAATGCAGGCTTAGCATTTCATTCCGGTTGAATTCTATCTTATTAGGTTCTTCTTGTCTTGGTTCTGTCATCTAACAAATCAGCCAGTTGTCTTGGTTTTATGCCATTTACAAGTTTAACAAGCCTGACTTCTGGATCTTCACAAAGCTGGTAAGAGGCAAGGCAGCTGAGTACACATGAGCCTGGGCTCTCTTGTCAGGCAGATTGGGAAAAGTCTGGGCTTTATATTAATACTTATGGATCTTGAGTTGGTACCCTTACCTTTCTCACCCTCAATTTCTCATCTTTACAATGGGGATTATAGCAGTAGTTACTTTGTAGGGTTTTTGTGAGGAATAAATCAATTAGTATGTGAAGTACTTAAAGTCCTCAGCCCTGGCTCCTAGTAAGCATTCAGTACACGTTAGCGATTATTGATTAATTCAACATGTTAAATGGATCTGGGACAAGAGTAAAAAGTAAAGATGGACCAGTCTTATTTAGGAAGAAGCATTCAATGAGCTAAGAATCCACCTAAATATTTTATTAACTAAACCAAAAATTTCTAATTTTTTCGTAAGTCTACCATAAGATACGCTAAAAATACCTTGTTGATATTAAGATATTCTATTTTTTTAGCACTTTAATTAATCAAATTAATTAAAGCATGAAAATCAATTACTTAAATGAATTAATTTTTACTTATCCAATTTAGTAGCCATAGCAAAAAATAAAGTTAGTTCAGTATGCCTTGTTCCTAATGAACTCATACTGACTCCATGTGCTCATAAATTCCTTCCTCAGAGCTTATAAAACCTATTTAATTGTGTTCTGGAATTTTATTAGAAGTTTATGTTAAACTTGATATTTCTTATCCAAGATACTTCCTTTTGAAAATCAGACTGTAACTATCACAGCGGGCCTGAAATAAACACAACTGTCTCTTCAACCATGAGCAGCAACAATAGTATTTAGAATGTGGAACAGTGGAGAAGATGTCAATTGGGAAGTTTATGCAGAATTGTCTTGAAATCAATTGATAGAAATTAATGGGTAAAACAGTAGCTCAGACAAGTTTATAAGCCAAAATTGCCAAGTTTCTCTGAAAAGCAATAGTCACCCCAACTAAGAAATTGATATGTCAGGATACATGGCTTTAAAAAGAGCACGGGACCCATGGAAGAAAATCTATAGAAAATGTTCAATGAAAAGAATCCAGATAGCCCAGAAAAGTCATGCTGCTGCCAAAGGCTGTCACTGCTTCCCTCTGAAGGAAGACTGGTACATGCATGCCAGGACTCCAAAGGCTTCCTAGGGGAAATAAAAATAGGTGTCTATTGTTGGTTCCCATACAAAATCCAAAAAATCTGGATGGTCTTTTGCCAAACCTAGAGGAAAACCATACAACAGCCGTTGCAAACATTATGATTGTTTAACTTAAAAGAGAGACCAAATCATATGCTAGAATTCCCTCTTGGAAGCCATGGAGGTAGTGGGGCAGGGCTCTGTGAAGTCTGTAACTGACAAACAGCAGAGGCATTAGTTTTGTTATTTTCATGAGTAGGTAAAGTCTAGCTGGGGGAATGTTTGGCTGCCAGTTGAGAAAGACACAGTCTATCCACTAAAAACTATTAACAAAGAAAACTGGTGAGCCCTGTGTTGATTATGCTATTCTGCCTCTGAATTTCTTCCCCATTGATAATTTGAAATGTAAAGCTGGACCTAAATGCAATATACTGTTCTAGCAATAATAAAATCACATTATTAAGGGTGTAATGGCTGGAATCCAGACAATTTTTAAAAAATGACAAAAAAAAAACAAAAAAAAAAACAAAAAAAAAAACGATCTTATAGCCCTCTGCATTTCATTGAGTTTGGGAGAAAGGTTCCACTTCACTGAACCTTTTTTCTTTCAAATATCTATAGTTCCTAGAGAAAAATCTGCTTTACTATGACTATCAAGAAGTCAAAAAGGCAGATGGTAACACTAGATGACCTCGTATAAGGGCAACTCTATGGAGTATACCCAGGATGCGGTAGCAACCTGGGTTCATTTCTTTGTATTCTGGCCATAGAATGACAAATGTGGTACTGAAATTATTTATTACAAAATGGAAAAATATTTCAACCCTACCTTAATTATTACAATTACCACGAGTTACCAAAGTGATAACATTAATTTTTAATTATACTACTAAGCTTTATTTAAAAGTAGTTAATTATTCTTTTAATCATGGCAGGTAATAAACTTCTCTCTAATGACATGCATAGAATCCTTATTTTTAGTGAAAGTGCACCCTTCTTTAATTAACTTTTATACCGTCTTAAATTTAAGGAGCTCTCTAGGTATTGATACCTATCTAAGTGAATTGTGAACTTTGCTACTTAAGACAACATTCTGATACAGAGTAAACCAATCAGGTAAAGCAGCGCCTCCTCTGGAATTAGCACCGTTTATTCTACTTGCTATGCAAATGAAGGACAACTCCTCTTTCAACACATTTCTCATTTTCCATGATTTTAGAAATTATATCTGAAATTTGGTATCCGATGTAATTTTATTCTTTGGAACCCAGGGACTAGAATTTCATTATTATTTCTCAAACAAAGAATATTAAACCAGATCCAGGAGACCAGAGTTCTACCTAAACATTGCCATTGACTTTATTATGACTTTGAGCAAGACCCTTAATTCCTTTGGTTCCTTATCTGTATACTAAAAAAAAAAAAAAAAAAAAAAAAAAAACAAACAAAAAAAAAAAAACTAGACTGCATAATTTTTTTGAGGCTCCCTCCAAAATCAAAATCCTATTTTAATTTTTGTTTTTCCCTTAACTGTATGTATTTTTCCTCTCTGATTTGATAATTATTTGTTATTATGACATAGCAGAAAGCAAAATAGTTGAATATTTCATTTCTGTCATCAGTTAATGTCATACCATCTGCTCTAAGATTTAGGCCAAGGTCTACTTATCTTTTTCTCTTTGCTCTAAGCCTTATTTTAATAGCACAGAATACCTTTTTGATGGCTTTATAATTTTTTGCTAGGCCTTTCTCATAGGGTTTATGTAATCGGATAGAACCAGGGCTTGAATCCCAGCTCTGCCTTCAGTGAGTTGTTTGAAGTGTCAAGTCTATCAAATTCTCTAAAGTTCAGTTTCCTTATTTATTAAATTGTATAATATTAGTGTATGCTTCATGTGATTATTGAGAAGATTACATGAATAAATGGCATAAAAAGTACTTAGTACAATACCTGGCATAAAGAATGTGCTTGAGAGGTGTTATTTGTTTTTCTTTTTACTTTTTTGTTGTTATCATCATCATCATCGTTATCATAATCATCATCGTTTTTAGTATTGAAGCATGATTATTGATTATTGGATTTTCATTACTTCTATAAAAAGCAATAATGTGATATTTCATATGTGTAGGTAATTTCATAGTTTATAAGGTATTTCTGCATGCCTTATATGACTTGTTCAATAATTCTCTGAGGCAACAATTGACTGCCTCACATTACATGTCAGAGAGTCTCAGAGAGATTTAATAACTTATCCAAAGGACCACAGGGGCTTGTTGTCTGCTTCTTAACCCGATGGTGCCTAGCTGAGGAAGTGGTAGTAGATAGCACCAGGTAGTTTTGTGAGAGTTGTCTGGGATGAACATCAGCACTGGAAAGATAAAAAGCTCCTTCAAAGAAAAAAAATATGTTGACTTGATAGAACGTTGGTATTTTATTATGAGTGTGCCTTTCTTGAAATAAAACAGTATAAGGTGTTTTACCCCTTTGTTGAGGGCCACAGGCGAGTCGGGATGATACATGGCATTTTTGCCAGAAGTAGTGGTCTAGAGGTGACACCAGCGAGCCATTAAGATGATGACTTTTGAGTTCTCGTGGAGTTCCCCTTGAGTTCCGGTTGAGCTCTGGGGGGGGGGGGGGATTCCTGAAGAGTTTGCATTGGATGGGGAAGTGCCGGAGGAGGGATTTCCGGTTGGTGGTTCCTGGAGGAGCCGGGTGGAGTCCAGGAGAGTTCCTGGGAGCGTGTGTGGAGTGTGCTGGTGGAGTTCAGAAATAAAGTTTGTTCCTGCTTCAGTGTCTCCTGATTTGTGCCCAGCCAGACTGCAGCACCCCTTCTATACATTGGTTTATAAATGGAGGTTTTTCTCTCAAAATTTGTTTTCAATATTGAATAGCATGGTTATGGCGTTTACTAAACACACAGTGTCCTATGTGAGATTCTAGGGAATTCCGAAGGGTTACTAAGGTGGTGGCTGGGAGATCCTGTGTAAGTTGTAGGACTTAATGTCCTGTTATTGTGTCATCTAAAAACGACAGTTGGTTTTCTTCAATTTGCTAACCAGACTTCCCTTCCTCTAAGTTTTAAATATGTATTAACAAACCTCAAAGTTTTTGTTTCCTACAATCCAAAAGTCTTAGATCTGAGATGCAGCTAAGGCCAGGATGATCCACAGGGTGGAGGGCTTGGCGCCTCTCTCCAGTTCCTCGCCAGGAACCAAGCTGGCTCCGCTGCTATGCTCTGAACAGTGAGTGAAATGAAATGCGATTTAGTTGAGTTCCTCTTGAAAAACTGTCTAAGAGACTGAAATGTGGATTGCTTTGAGTGACGCTGCCATTTTCTCTCCTCTAAAAATAAGCCAGATTGGCAGTATTCAAAGGAGACATAAAATTAGTTATTATTGGCTGACTCAGCAATAAAGCCAGGAAGCGGAATCTGCTAAATGGAAACTATTCTAACAGTGGGAATGAGAAATTATGGGTCTAAGGCGAGACCTAACTGGCTGAGAACGTCTCTCCATGCCTGCAGCTGATAAACTGCTTTTGTAATGGGCTGGAACGTTGCTCCAGTCAGGACTCCACGGTAGCGCTTCAGAGAGCAGCCGCTCGGGTGGGTGGATGGGATTCAGCCAGGGCTCTGCCTGTAGCTGAGCACAGGGTTTTTCAAAGAGTTTTGGAGGCATTAGTCACTAGGGAATAATTCAATGATAATTTATCCTTAACAGCACAATTACCACTTTCATTACGTATTTATTTCAGACTTAAAAACAAAATCAAGTGAGCTAAAATTTTCTGAAAAGGATTTTCTGGTTGGTTTCCATTGTGGTATGGAACGGCATCATGCTAGTCTGAACTTTTGAACATAGGTGTGTACAGAGCAAAGAACTGAACTATTTTTTTTTTCTTTTTAACTGAATACCTTAATTATCAAATAACATTTAGATTCTGGAACTGATTTGGAAGGCATCTGTCCTAATGTTTTTGGCTGTGTTTGGGCCCTTTTTCCTCATTGGAGGTGGGAAATTGTACCTGTCCCTCCCAACCTGCACAATAACTGGAACTGATAAAGAGAAGTTTCAGACATTGTCAAAGAAAGACACACTTGGCATCCAGTCTATCCCATTCCATTCCAAATGGCAGGCCTGTGCCCTCCCACACCATTACCTAATAATAAAGCTAAGAAGTACATCAAGGCCTCAGACAAAAGGCCCATTAGGCATGTCTGTGATTAAAGCTGATTAGCTAGAAGTCATTGGGAATTTTGAGTCCAAGATCAGTGGTGAATCATATCCAATTTGCATAAACTACAAGGTGCTTCATTAAGGCTAATCATTTCACTCTGTCCTTTGGTAATAAATCATCCTTCTATGGGGCTCATTTAGATTGAGCTTGAGCATTTTTTTTTGTCTTAAGAATTCAACCCTGTTAAGATTGGGTTAGCAGTGCTCTTTGGCTTGGTTTGCTGGGTCATACTTGCTGGGAGCCCCACTTCAGTGCCACATCTTTGCAAAAGCTTCCTAGAAATCTTAGCTATGATTCATTCGGGTTCTTGTGCCAATGACCAAGACTCATAAGATAATGAATCGTCCATCTCTTAAAGCACCAAGAGAGCAAGTCATGTGTGTTAAAACTGATAAGGTACTCAGGGCATATAGTGCATTGTACTGAGCCATCTGATAATTAAATAACTTTACATACCTTTCTTGAGAATAAGTCTATTTAAATCTAGGTAAACTGAGCAGGTTTAAACTTCCAGATCTCTCATATGGATCATTCTTTCTTTGCAATCATTTGCGAGACTAATGAGATGTTGTTTGTTTGCTCCCAAAGGTTATTCTTTCTTATTTCATATCATCTGCACACTCTGTTCCCTATGCCTGGAACACCTACCCTATCTTCTCCATTATCTGCTGTGCTTATGCCTGTTAAAATATTTCTCACACTGCACTGTAACTTTCTTTTTTTAAAAATTAATTAGCTTATTTTAATCAGGTATATATGACAGCAGAATGCATCTTGATTCATTGTACACAATTACAGCATAACTTTACATTTCTAAGATTGTACACGATGTAGCATCACATCATATGTGCAGTCATACATGTACCTAGGGTAATGATGTCCATCTCATTCCACCATCTTTCCTGCCCCCATACATCCTTCATAACCTCCCTCCCCTTTGCCCAATCAAAGTTCCTCCATTTTTCCCATGCCTCCCCCCTCCCTGTTATGGATCAGCATCCACTTATCAGAGAGAACATTCTTTTTACTTATTTGTCTCTTCCACTCCTTGAAGACAAGAATTCCATGCCTAGCACATAGCAGATAATAAATATGTGTTGAATACAATTTGTGAATTCTGAGATGATGTCTGAAATGGAATACATAGTCTGTTAAAAGGAGGATATTCATCTCAAAATATTGACATGTAAAGATATCTACATATTTCCTGATATAGTGACTAAAAGTACTAAAAAATTATTGAATCTACTTTGCTTCTACCAGTCCTGCTCTGAGGTGAAGCAGCTTTTGGTTCCTTTTCTAGACTCTAACTTTACTTTTGGTGCAGGATTTTGTTTGTCAATACCAAGAGTGCCTAGGGACACATTTAATTCCTGAATTTCTTATGTTTGTTTCACAGTATGATCATCACTTATTATATGCAAGGGATAGAGCATATCTAAATAGTCTTTTAAAATAATGTTACGAGGGGGCCAGGGTTGTAGCTCAGTGGCAGAGCACTTGCCTAGCATGTGTGAGGCTCTGGGTTCGAGTCTCAGCACCACATATAAATAAAATAAAGGTCTATTTACAACTAAAATATATATTTAAAAAATAATAATGTTACATTTTATGTTTACTAAGCAGTAGATCTGGATATCATTAAAAGTTCTCCAAAGGCAAAGCATTTCAGAAGCAGGATAGAAGGAAAGACTGTGGTCATTGCCCATTGATAAGTTTCTTCCAAGACAAGAAACTATGTTCTTGAAATTATTATTGGATACCACAGGATTTAAGGTGGAAAATTTATTGGTATCAGTTTACTGTTCATTATCAATACTTACCGCTCATGCGTTTTGCAGAGTAATATTAATAGTTTGTAATACTAGTTCAACTCTGTGTAATACAAATTTGGGTTCCTTCCCCCAAAGGGATAAAATACCACATAGAGAGAGGAAGAAAATGCAAGAGGACTTATGTGTCTAATTCACAGGTTTCTAAATCTGTCACACAGTATTTTTATCAGAGTCAGAAATCAGAGCTGTATTTGAAAATTTGCTAGCTAAAAGAAAATGATTTTATGTGGCAAACTTGCTGCCCCAGAAAACAGGCAATTAAAGTACCTCTTAAAAAGCAGCCATAAAATTGGTGTTCCATGGTGTTCATTACTGTTTTCTTTTCTTTTTTGTTTTTTTTAAGCAAGGCTCCTCCCTGAGCACCCTGTTCTGAGAACTGGAATCTGCTAGCAAATTGAACCCAGCACACAGGAACTTTGCATTTTCTTCTGTGAAAAAATGTTAGTAGGTTTCCAGTGTGTACACAGGATAGCAGTACCTTGTTAGGTGGACACAGAAACTTGTTATTTGAAGGATATATGTATGGGTACCATGGGGTAAACTTGTGATGGCTAATTTTATGTCAGCTTGGCTAGGTCATTTTTCAGGGAAGGTAATTTTTAAGATCAGACTAACATATAAATCAAACTTTGAGTAAAGCGAATCACCTCCTTAATGTGGGTGGGCCTCATTAAATCAGTGAAGACATTAACCAATTCTGTAAAATTCTCTTAATCCACAACAGACTTTATGGGCAACAAAGACTGTAGAAGCATAGGAGACATCATGTGTCTGAGACCTCAGGGCATAGTAGGTACAGATCCTCTACCACTGTTCTTTTCATATTAAGGAAAGGACTCACACTGATGATCCAGACCTGTACTTTCTGTTCTGCTATGGAAAGTTGGGGGAAGCTTCTACTCATGGATGAACAGATCTTTTTTTAGATTCTTCTTGCTGATGGGATCCTGTATTTCCCTCCATTGCTTGAAATGGGAATTGGGACTAAATGTTGAAGTTATTAGTTGGGTTTTACTTGGTCTGTTCAAGCTGCTAAAATATAGTGCTTTACACTTCATAATTTATAAACAGTATAACTTACTGCTTACAGTTCCAAAGCCAGGATCAAGGCACCAGCAAACTTGGTGTCTGGTTAGGGCTCATTCTGTCCTTCAAAGATGGTGCCTTTTAGTTGTATCCTTACATGGTGGAGGGTGAAAGGGCCAGAGGGCCAAAAAGGGAGGACTTTAGCCCTTAAGCTCCCTTTTAAGGATACCTAGTCCTATTTCTCATTACATCCCAAAGGCCCTGCCTTTTAAGACTATCACATTGGGGATGAAGTTTCAATATGACTTTTGGAGGGACGTAAACATTCATACCACAGTAGTGTTCATAATGAGGTTCCCTTAATCCTATGACACTTTGGTTTTTAGTACAAAGTTTATGTTATCCTTGTTCAAATGTCCTAGTGTTTAGGAGAGGAAGGACTTCAACTTCATAATGTAGATGAAGAAACAAATATGATGGTTCACATCATTTTCAAGTAGAGCCACAGTGATGCTCAAGAGATAGGAAGCTCTTGCCAGGGCTGGGGAAGTCCAAGAGGGGCTGCTATACACAGACAAGCCTTCTACCTCATACAGTCCTTCTCACCTGGTTTGGCTCAGGCATACTTTTTTTCACTCAGCTTTCTCAATTTGAATGATTTTTTCTCCCTATTTCAGATGTTCCTCAAAGACTACCCATCTCTCAGCCCCTTCTCAGCAAAACTTCTTGACTCACTATCTCTACTTCCTCACCTCACTTGCTTCCATAGCTGACTGCATCCAGGCTTTTTTTTTTTTTTCCGAGAGAGAGAGAGAGAGAGAGAGAGAGAGAGAGAGAGAGAGAGAGAATTTTTAAATATTTTTATTTTTTAGTTCTTGGTGGACACAACATCTTTGTATGTGGTGCTGAGGATCGAACCCGGGCCGCACGCATGTCAGGGGAGCGCGCTACCACTTGAGCCACATCCCCAGCCCGCGTCCAGGCTTTTCATCTTCCCAATACCATGGATTATTCTGGTCAAGGTCCTCATGACCTTCGCCTTGCCAAAGTCAAGGTCATATCTGTGTTCTCAGCTTTCTTCCTGTCTCAGCAGCACTAACCATTTCATCCTTTTAGAAACACATTTTCTTTAGTCTTCCAGTGAGTAGAATTAAAGTGAGGTTTTCTTCCTACCATGTTGGCTGTTCCTTCTCATATACTTTGCTGGTACCTCTTCTGCTAAAAATTTAGAGTATCTAAGAGCTCAATCCTATACTCTACATGCTAGGCAGAAGTAATACCACCAGGCCTCTGGCCTTAAATACCATTTCCAAGACCCCACAAATCTCATCTCCATCCCTGGCCTTTTCCCTGAAACCCAGGCTTATATATCCAACTGCCTATTTCATACTTTTGCTAATTATTCTCTGTGTTTAGAATATTACCTCTGATTTTCCATAGTTGTTCCTTCTTGCTATTTATATATCTCAAGTTATATATTGTCTAACAGAACAGACTTTCCTTGGAAACCTTATTATCTATCTGTACATCTATTATTGCTATATATCACTAATCATGTAATGTTTTTAATTCATGCATAACATATACCATTATATGATCTTATTTATTTACTTATTGTCTTTTTGTTTCCACTTTTTAAATGTAAATTCCCTGAAATTACAATACAGAGTAGGAGCTCTTATTTAGTTTGCTCAGATTTCCATAACAAAATTCCATAGACAAGGTGGCTTAAATAATTAAAAAAATTATTTTCTGATTGTCTGGAATCTGGAGATCTAAGATCAAGCTGTCAGCCCATGTGGATTCCTGGGGAAACCACTCTCCTTGGCTTTAAAAGGGCTGTCTTCATGCTATAACCTATATGGCCTCTCTCCAGTACACTCAGTGTTGAGGGGAGAGAGAGAGAGAGAGAAATCTTTGTTCCTTTTATTAGGTCCCATCATGAGGATCCCACTCTCATGATTTCATCTAACCCTAATCTCAGCCACTATTGCTTTAAGTATTTCTCCTGCTCTGTTTTCTCTTTCTTTTTCTTCTGATGTTTCAGTTATATGTATGATTTGTCTTTTGAAATTATTCCAGAGTTCTTGGATGACATGTTCTATTTTCTTTTATCATTTCTTTTCTATTTGCAATTCCATTTTGAAAGTTTATACTAACCTACCTTCAAGCTTAGTGATTCTTTTCTCAGCCATATGTCACCTGCTGATGCCTCAAAGGCACTCTTTAATTCTATTGCTGTTTTTATTTATCGTGCTTCCTTTTGATTCTTTTTAGAATTTCCATCTCTCTGCTTATATAACTTATCAGTTCTTGAATAGTGTCTATTTTTTTTGGTTAGACCCCTAAAGGTATTAATCATAATTATTTAAAATTCCAGACCTGATAATACCAACATCCCTGTCATACCCGAGTCTGATTCTAATGCTTGCTTTGTCTCTTCAGACTGTATTTTTCCTTGCCTTTTTAGCAAATCTTATAATTTTGCTGTTGTTGAAACCTGGACATGATGTACTGGATAATAGGAACTGAAGTAAATAGGACTTTAGTGTGAAGTTTTGTGTTAATTTGGCCAGAACTTGGACTGTGTTTAATATTTGCTGTAGCTGTAGGTACTAGAGGTTTTAATTCTTCTAGTGTCTTTGTTTTTGCCTCCCTGTTGTCTTTTGTTTCTCTAATAATTTCTTCTTAAATCAAATCTGAGTCTTGTGGCTTTTTGGTTGGATGCATTGTTGACTTTACTGAAGCCCTATTGGTATAGTGATGAGATGAAACTCATGAAAGTAGGAGGCCTCCCCTTAAGACCTGCAAACCCCATTCTCTTTCATGCTGGTTTGTAGTCAGTCTCCAAAAATTCATCAAAGTTATGACTTAAGTGTCGCCACCTGTTTATGGTCCCATTGGATTCTGCTGCAGGTGAGCAGTTCTGAACAAGGTGTACCTAGCCCTCTAAGATTTCAGGTAGTGAGTTGTCCTGTGATCTTTAATCACTCATGGGACAAAAAAAAAAAAAAAAAAAAAAAAGTCAGGATTTTTTTCCCCCAGTTTTTTTCTTGTCACAAGTATAGAGTGATCATTTCCAAGCTTTTTAGTTGGAATCTAAATAGAAGTCCAGGTACCTTTTATAGCATATAGCACTGTGCTAAACAGACAATCAGCATACCATGTCTTGGCTTGTGTACCCACCAGAGCTATCTGGATCATTTTCCCACAGCTGCACCGGAGACTTTTCTTGCCAAGGGAAGAGTTGGGGCTTTGGCAAGTTGTGTTTTAACCGCTGCCAACGCCTGAATACAAACACTAACTGAGTATGTGGAGTGAGCGATGGATGACAGCCAACATCTAGACAGAGATTGTCTGACTCAGCCTCTTGTACCTTTGTCCCAGACATGTGTATTTGCATTACAGTTGAAAACCATCTCTC
The DNA here is from genome assembly GCF_047511675.1 of Marmota flaviventris. NCBI lineage: Eukaryota > Metazoa > Chordata > Mammalia > Rodentia > Sciuridae > Marmota > Marmota flaviventris. Next base: position 50,571,174 of record NC_092499.1, on the reverse strand, counting down.
TCTTGGGCTGATGCCTCAGCTTTCTCAGGAAGGCCATTTTTGTCATTTCAAATGTAATAGAGCCTTCTCTGAGGCCTTGCTTTCTGTGGTGTGAGGATTGACTCTAAAAGCCTTTGACTCATTTGTGATTTTGTCCTTTGTTCAATGGTAATTCCTTCCTTTCCCTCCTCCTTCCTCTATCTTTCCTTCCCTTCCTTCTATGTGTCCTTTTTTTTTTTTGCTTTATTTTTTTTCTTTTTAATTCTAGCATTTGCTATGTTCTGTTAGGTTAAACATTTACTCATTTGTTAGCTTTTAGCAAAATAAGACAATTTTCAGCACTGATTGAAATGAAGCAATTACCAGGTACTACACATAGTTTAAATTGCAAGGCTTTAAATGACATTTCCCTGGCAATCTGTGTAAATCCAAAAGATTAGGCATTCTCTTCATCCAGTAAAGGAAATTTATGTCTAAAGCCTAATTTTCAATTGCTATCACATAATCACTCTTAATTTTAGCCATCTTTGAAACAAAGATGACCTTATCAAATAACAGTTACCTAAAGAATACTTCCTGTTGAGGAATATTTATTGAGAATGAGAAATAGTTTGGATATTGGGTCTGGATTCTCATGGCCTCAGAGGATGAAGACTAATATAGTATTTTAGGGAGACAGATTTCTCCCTCAATTAGAAAGAAGGGAACTAACATTTTCTGAGTCTTTTTTCCCTGTGAAACACTTATGTTCATTCAGTATTCAATGGGTATTCATTGAGACCTGTCATTTCTGCCTAGTATTTTAGTTGCAAGGGATTAAATGAGAATCGGACAGACAAGTTCCCTTCTCTCATGATTCTGATATCTGCTGGGAAAATTGGCAATGAATAATGAAGAAGTAAAATGAATCCAGACTGCTATGTGCCTAGAGAATGGCTGGGTGAGGGGGTGAGAAGAGAGTGCAGGATAGATGGGGCAGGGGGGCCGGGGGTGCAGCGAGGAGGTAGATGGGGACAAAGAAGGCCTTTTGAGAGGGTAACAAACACATTGAGATTAAAAAGTTAACCAACCACTCATTACTAAATTTCACAACCTGAGATAAAAGCAATATTAGTTTAGCATGTGCCAGCAAAGATATTAATTACTCAACTAGATTAGACAATTTCTCCAAGATTACATAGGCTTTTTTTTCTGTCCTGTTCCATTTGCCTCCAAAGCTGCTCACTGCCACCACATTCCACCAGAAATAGAAGACTTGGTCCCAGTCTATTCTCTTGAATTCTTCTCAGGCTTAGGCAGAAAGCAAGTTCTCTTTGTTGACCTGATCTCAGTCTTTAAATCTTCATAAAGCAACCAGTTCTCAAAGAAAAGTAATGCCAAGTCATCAATTTCCTCAGCTAGAACATTAAAAAGAAAAAAAATTATAAAAGACAGTCATCTAATTTTTAACATCTTTTCATAAAGAGGACATTTTAATACCAAAAAGTTAAAAAAGTTTTTTTTTTTAAGATTAGAAGACATGACTTCAAACCAGATGAAATTAGCTTTATATTATTTTGACCCTATTTTACTTGTCTTACAGAGAACCACTAAAAATGGACCAATTTAAGTAATGATGGGTTCTATACCTTTTAAAGCTTCCTCCAACCTTGGGAATCTTTGGTTAATGCTAACCCCTTGCCCCTGTGTGGAGGGGCCAGGCAGCCAGGCAGGCCAGGCTGTGGGACAAGGATACTTACTCTCTGTTAGTTGAATTAACCTAGGAAAGACAGGACATCTTGATCTAAATATTTTTCACTTTGATTAAATGAGAATAGGACAAACAATTTCCCTCAAAATGTTTGCCTGTTTATGAAAAAGGAGATGATGGATTCTATTTATTAGAAAGTTCAAATGCAACTTAGAGCTTTTTTCATATTTTTAATTTAATTTTTCTTTTTATTTAGAGCTTTTCTCAAAATAATTTGCAAATTTTTTTCTGTAGGCAGTTGCTCACTCACACTAATTTCAATAAACTGAGAGTCTATTAATCATTTTTCCTTGTATTTAGAGAGTTAGAAATGCCACTTGGACTTCTAGTAATGGGAGTATGTCTTTGTCAAGAATATTCAAGTATTGATCAATCTATGATAATATATTTGTCTTTCTAACCTTGGAATGTAAGCCAGACCTAAAAGTGCATAAGAATAGCACTATTTAAAATTCTATGAAAATATAGTGATCATAATTGAAAAAATAATTTTGTACAGCAGCAGCAATAGCATCTTTGAGGACAGTGTTTCATGCACCTTAACTATATCAGTTGTGCCAGAGTTCATCAGGAAAAGTCTGGGGCTAAAGTCTCAAACATTGATTGAAATTTTAGCGTTGTATATAAGTTTTTTTTTTTTAAAGCAAAGATACAATCCATTTGAATGTCTGGCTTTCTTTTTCTTTTTGTCAATATATCCACTATTACCCCCACACTATTCTATCTCCCTCTCTTGGGCTCAATAGCATAAGCTAAAAGCAATTGATCTCACAAAGCAATTGAAGAGATGAAGAGAAACCCAAATTATGAAAAATGTACTATACAGATGAATACATTCTACAATATTAATAAAGTCCTAGAATGCTTAGCATGAGCTTGAAGACTTTCTTCTGATTGATGTTAAATACATACATATTTTTAATTTTTGAAAGCATATTAAGGATGATAGAAGAAATGAGAACAAATATATAAAGAAGCTAAATCACCTGTAATCTTACTACCAGGATAAGCAGTATTAATGTCTGATAAATTCCTTCTTGTCTTTAAATATATATAGATATAATGAGTATAATATGTATATAATTTTCATGTATATTTCAAACACATGTTTTTGCATGATGTGCTAATAATATTTTATCATATAGAAATGCAAAATGTTTTCTAAATAGTTCACCACTCTTAGGCATTAAAGCTGTTTCGGATTCTTCTTTCTTAGAAATGGTATTGCAATAAACATTCTCTATTTTGAAACTATGTTTGCAACTTTTGATATTTCCTTAGACTAGACTTCAATAAGTAGAATTGCTACATTAAGTAATATGAACCCTGCTAAGAATTATTATATCAGAAATATAAAAACAATCTACCACTGTAGTCTAATAATTCATACTACAGGTATTGTCATTGAAAAAGGGATGTTAATAGCTTCACAGATTAAAATTATCTAATTGCTATATTACTTTGAAGTTCTTTTCCTTTGTAGTGAGATTCATTTGTGTAGTCATTGATTAAAGTATTCCATAGAATATGTTGGCAGTACTGGCTTTGTGGACGTGTGACCTATGCAGTTACTCCAGGCTCCGTGTTCAAAAATAGCCTGTGCTCAGTTTAATGCTCAGCTGTTACTATCTTGGAATTCTTATTTTTATCTTTGAATTTAAGTTTTGTAAATAAAATTTGATAAAAGGGTGGGTGTGTGTGACCAGAAAAAGAAGCATAGAATATGTGTGTCCCTTGCCACTCCATTTGTATACAGTAGTTTTTTTTTTTTTTTTTGGTTCTGGGGAGTGAACTCAGGGCCACTTAACCACTGACCCACAGCCTCAGCACTTTTTATTTAAGTTTTGAGACAGAGTTTTGCTAAGTTTCTTAGGGCCTTGCTAATTTTCTGTGGCTGGCTTTGAATTTATGATCATCCTGACTCAGCCTCCTGAGCAACTGGGATTACAGGTGTGTGGTATGCCACCATGCCTGGCTGCACATAATGTTTTGATGTTCCATGAACACAAAGTTCCAAGGGCCCCCAACATGTGGGAGTTAAATGAGGCTCATAACTGGCACATCTACACACCTGAGTAAACAGGGTGCTGGTGGCCACACATGGCCGTGATTTGTTTATATCATAACTTAATTTGAATGTAAAAGATGTTAATAATTTTTCTAAGAAATATTAACAACAAAAAAACCCTATTCATATTTTATCTTACTCATGATTATTTCTTGTATTAGCCAACCACTTGCAAGGAAAATAAAGTCAGAGAAGGTAAGAAAATAATAACCTAACTATTTTCTCTTGAGTCCTTTCTTATTCATGATAAGGAAGAGAACGTGACTAATGTAGGAGAGTAAAGGCAGCCCTGGAATGAAGCTGTGAATGCACAGCATTGTTTATCCCATGTGAATGAGAGCTGTTTCTGATCCTCCTACATGAACACATCTGCCAGCTCACTGGGGACATATGAGGCTGTGTTAAGAATCTGTTTTAATAATGATATCACCTCTGATGTATCAGCTATAGTTGAGGCTTCTACTTAGCTGCAGGGACAGTAGTCAATAATTATCCACAATGATCCCAGTTGGTGTTTTCAAGAGACAGACGGGCAAATTACATGGGGCTATAATAGGGACCATTGACTCTCCATCCTTTACATCTCAAGGGTAATGCTGATGTCTTCTATTCTACCTAGCATACATGTATTTTTGGTTACTATTTTAGCTGAGAGTGGGAAGCAGCAATTTCTGGGTCTTTTGCTTCACATTCACTACATGGAAGTTCTATTCATAGACAAAGGAAACTTTCTTAGGGTAGTACAAAGGTCTAAGGATGTCCAGTCCTATTTGGAAACTGGGAAAATACCATTGGGTATGCTTATAGACTCACTTTAGGAGGGCTTTAGTTCAAACTTGTTTTATTACCCAACTTCCACTAGCCCCTACTCTAGTAGGGAGACATAATTGAGGTTTGACACCTCCCTACCCCTTATTATTAAAATGATTCTATTCTCAAAAAAATATTTAAAAATATCCTCTCTTCTTCAATTTTCTGAAAAACCTGTGTAGAATTAACATTTCATCTTTAAATGTTTGCTAATATTTGCCAGCGAATCCATTGGTGAATGACAGGGTTTTAACAATAGAATTAGTTTTAAAAATCAATATGGGGTTATTCAGGTAATATGAAAGAGCTGGATGTCCCCCTTATCCAGTGGATGATCAACCAAGCAAATGGCCTTAGTTACCTTTGGTGGAAAGACTAGAGGAATCTCTGTTTTGTACATTTGCTATGTTATTGCAGGCCTTCCTTCAAGGGGAACATGTGTCTTTTAGTATATGGACTCAGAGAAATGGCTCATGTATGAAGATATGACACAGGATTGTGACTGTCCATGCAAAGCTGACCTCAGCATTCTGCTCATCCGTTCTTGGTTTCTTCTGATTATTTATATTATGCAATACACAATACCCATGCTGACTATCCAACTATCTTGCTTCCAGGACTGCATAAGAAGTATCTATTAGTTATATCCATAGATTCATTTGAGTCATGCTTCCCTGGATGCAATTCTAATTTGTTACTAATTTTTGGGGGGGTGGGTTGGGGTGGGGGAGTAATACTAAGGATTGAACACAGGGGCACTTAACCACTGAGCCTCATATCCAACCCTATTTTGTATTTTATTTAGGAACAGGGTCTCACTGAGTTGCTTAGTGCTTCACTTTTTCTTCCTCGTGCAGCTTTATATTTTGCATCTTCAGTAGATCTACTCCTGGTATCAGTTTTCTCAGGTAAGGTTTCTAGAAGTATGATATTCTCATACAAAGTATTTAGAGTGTTCTCTAAGAAACATACAAAGAAATGAGGTTTTAAGCAGAACAGAAGAAACCAAGTGAAGAGGTGTTTCAGGATAAGTCTAGTCTGAGCCTGATGCTAAAGGGAGCTCTGTAGTGTTAATTTTGATATAGAAGTTGTCCTTCTTCAGGCAAGGGGGCTGGGTGTTTCACCCCTTTGATACCCATCATCCTGGCTCTTAGGGTGGGGTAAGGGAGTGTGACCTCCCAAACATCTTTAGGCAAGGTGACTTCAGCTAAAGGCACATCTGCTCATAAGGGTGCGGATGTGAGACATAAATAGACCAAGTCCACAGGAGGTGGGAATGAGTATGCTAATCCAGTAAGGGAATCCAGGAGTTATACCAAAGGCAATGTGAGTTCTTGTGCACATTCCCTGTAGTCCTGAAAAGAATCAGTATACTCCAGTACAGTGACACCTGTAGTACAGCCATTTGGGATCTGAGAATAAGAGTTTTACAAGGAATTTTTTTTTTTTTAAATGCTTTCTACTTTGGTTTACAAGGCATTTCATAGACTGTATAAGGATAAAATGGACTTCATCTGCTTTGTATACATACAACTGAGCCAAGTGAGGAAGAATCACCATGAATGTCTGTGGGGTTAATGATAATTTTATGTTATAAAAGTACATTGATTCAAAGATGTCTGTCTTAGGTTTCATGAGATGTTGAATTGTACAAATATTGCATGTTATTTGTAGTTATTATTGAACATGGTCTGAGGGTCAAGCACATAAACTCTAAAAGAGCCCAAGGAAAGCACATAATATAACCACATTACAGAGTTGTTTGTTTGTTTGTTTTTTGATAGGGGGTACCAGGGATTGAGCTCAAGGCACTTGACCACTGAGCAACACCCCCAGCCTAGTTTTGTATTTTATTTAAAGACAGGGTCTCACTGAGTTGCTTAGCACCTTGCTTTTGCTGAGGCTGGCTTTGAACTCAGGATCCTCCTGCCTCAGCCTTCGGAGTTGCCAGGATTACAGGTGTGCTCCCTAGCGCCTGGCTGCAAAGTAGTTATTGTAGAGAAAATGACTTGCTATATTTATTACTGTAGATGATGTTAACTACAATTATTCCTATTTTAATGTGATTTTTAAAAAATATATTTTATATGTTCTAATTAGTTATACATGACTGTAGAATGCATTTTGACACATCATACATAAATGGAGTATAACTTCTCATTCGTCTGGTTGTACATGATGTAGAATTACACAGGTCATGTAATTATATATGCACTTAGGATAGTGATGTCCGATTCATTCTACTAACATTCCTACTCCCATACCCCTCTCCTCCCTTCATTCACCTCTGTCTAGTCCAAAATACCTCTATTCTTCCCACCCACTTATTGTGAATTAGCAATGTGATAATGTTTTTAAACAAAAGTTCATATCTAATTGGGTTTTCAAGATGAAATTTATTTTATTCTCTTTGAAATTAATGGTAATTACACTTTTGACTTTAAAAATCAGGAAATCAGTTATCTTCAATTAGATGAAAAATGGTAATGTATGATTTAGATGAAAATTGTTATTTGTAATAGTATTCAGAACGTCTATGTCTTTGTCTAATTTCTTTTTTGCTTGCTCAGTTTTTAGAGAAATGTGTTAAAATCTCAAATTAAAACTGTTAATTAATCTATTTTCCCCTAAAGTATGGCTGGATTTGTTTTATTAATCTGAGACTACTTTTTAAAAAATATTTTATATTTAATTAACATGTGGAGATTGTACATATTTATGGTATAGAAAGTGACATTTCAATATATGTATGTAATATATAGTAAGATGTGGGTAATTGGCAATCTATTTTTTGCTTGTTTGTTTTGGGAACATTCAAAATCCTCTTGACTGGCTGTTTTGAAATATTCAATTAATCTTTGTTGACTGTAGTTACCCTGCGCTGCCACAGAACATTAGAAGTTATTTTTCCTATCCAGATGCATCCTTGTACATGTGAATCATCCTCCCTCCATATGCCCTTCCCCACGTCCTTCCCAAGCTCTGTAACCACTAATCTCTGCTTTATTTCTGAGTTTAAATTTTTAGCTTTCACATATTAATGAGAATGTGTGTTGTTTGTCTTTCTGTTTAACATTTCACTTAACCTAAATTCCTCCAATTCCATCCATGTTGCTGCAAATGACAGAATTTCATTCTTTCTTACAGCTGGACATACAGTACAAGTCCTTTATCCATTCACTCATCCATAGACTCCGAGATTGACTCCATATCTTGGCTGTTGTGACTAGTGCCGTAATGAACATGGGAGTGTAAATATCTCGTTGACATGCTGATTTTATTACCTTTGGACAGATACCCAGTAGTGGGATTGCTGGATTGCATGGTATTTCTATTTCTAGTTTTCTGAGGAACCTCCCTACTGATTTCTATAAAGGCTGTACTAATTTATATTCCCCTCACCATTGGCTCAGGGTTCAACTTTATTTATATTATTAATAATATAGCCTTAAACAAAGATATTAACAATGACTATATTTTCTTAATCTATGGTTCTTTCTTTACAAGTATTTTATTTGTCTTTTTCTCTTACAGGATTTTGCTTCAAACTATATATAATACTTATTTTTTAGTGGTAGTTGGACACAATATCTTTATTTATTTATTTTTATGTGGTGCTGAGGATCGAACCCAGGGCCCCCACACTTGCTAGGCAAGCACTCTACCACTGAACCACAACCCCAGCCCTCTAACTATATATATTTTTAAAATATATTATGTTTGCTATTCTGTTTTCTTAAAATTTTATTTTTGCCTGATACATCATTTTTATATTTATTTTTGTGTGTATCTTTTACAGATATCCCATTTCTATTTTTAAATATCAGTGTGAGGATTGCTATCCTTTGATTAGAGAATTTAACACATTACATGTGTAATTACTGTTTTATTACTATTTTACAAGGTCAATCTATGTTTTTTTTGCATGCAATGCTAGTTCATTCATTGTCCTTGCTGTGTTGTTTTCCATTGCACAAATATGCCAAACGTCATTTATCTATCCTTTTATAGGTGAAAGTTGGATTTTTTCCAATTTTAAGTTAATACAAATAATACTGCATTAGAGCAGGGTTAGTAAAAACTCACTTTGACATCTTAGCATAGTGTCATCAACTTACCATTGCCACATTTGCTCAAGATCGGAAACTATTTTTTACCTAAATCACTGTTTTTGTATGGTTCCAAATGACTATGAGTCAAATGAGGAGCTTTCATGAGATTTGGAAGGTGCTAGTGAAACAAAACTAGCTTGGAAGATTGAAGGAGACCAGCAGAGTGGTGGACAGATACAGAAGTGTTTGGTGAGTCAAAGGGTGTCATCATCTGCATTCGGCTATTTTTTTCCCAACTGCTGGCTCTGTTAATCAACAGTGGTCCTAAGTCCCACAATAGATGCTTGGTTCCAGGCCTACAAAGGTGAAAATGTTGCTCTGAGATACCAACTTCCTAGCGTAGAGGCTTCCATAGCAGATGTGGAGTCAATAGAATCTGCATGATTGCTGAATTGCCCTCGAGTCCCTCTTGTCCACTTGAGCCAGAATATCAGGCCTGACATGGCTAATGATTACTTTCTCAGATTCTCTTATTTCCTCCTTTTAGAACTTCATTTGCCCTGCTCCTACCACATTGATGCAAACTTAATTTCTGTACAAATTTCCCTATTTCTGCAATATTTGTAGTAGCTTTGATAACTGATTTAACTCTGACTGATATAATAGTTTTGACAGTGAAATGACATAAAAATGCAAAAATTCTTTAAAAGCTCTGAATTGCCATTCAAATGTAATTATTAGGCTGAGATAGTAATGCATTGGTATGCCTCTGACGTAGAGGAACAGATTAGGTGACATTTAAAATGGTAAGGAAAGCAAGCCAGCAGAGGCTGTTATGGGCAGAATGTTCATGGAAACATTTTATTCTAGTCATTTGTCTGACTAGTGCCATTGTTTGTTATCACTTGGATGCCAAAATACTCCATCTAGCTTTACTTTTTAACTGGATTGCTTGTAAGAAAGAGGTTGTAAAAGTGCCTTTAGAGACTTGTAGAATCTCCGAAGCACATGCCAGGATGCTCAATTAATATTTAAAATGTCAGATTGAAGGTGAAATTTAGTGATAGAGTGTTTGCCTGGCATGTGCGAGGTCCTGAGTTTGATCCCTAGCACTAAAAACAATTTAATTTAAGCTTGGAATAATCAAATACCCAGAGACACAAATTAGGAACAAGTGAAAAGATACAGACAAAAGGTAAAAATGAGTTTTAAAACTATGCAACAGTCCTTGATTACAAACTGTCCATTTCTGATTGTTTCTGAAGGTTGAGCCTGGCAGCAGGCCACTTTCAAAGTTTGTCACAGATTCAGACATTATTGATATTATTTGTGACAATTTTCCTTAGGCTATTAAACAAACTTATAGCTTTTTAAAGATAACAGTGTTTTGGTTAATAGAGCAGTAACTGGTGGGGCGGGCAGATAGTGGTCTTCAGCAGTTGCTTTTCTTACCTAATTACCCTAATTACCAGAATAATGGTCATAGTTCTAGTCATCTATTTAAGCTTTTTGCAACTGATACTTCTTCTGTGATCATGTGGTACCTCTGGGAAGCACTGAAAGGACTTTGTGAGCAGAAGAAAAGATGGTTGGGGAAGTAGTAGTGAGAGGAAGATCTGCTAAGTAGCATAATGTCATTGTTTTTAATGAAGCTTTCTTTTTAAAAAAATCCTTTAGAATAATTTACATCTTATGGTATCTGAAGTTTCTTTTTACCCCTTATGATTCATGTCTCAGTTAACTCAATAATCTTCATGATCTATTACCCTTGGATGATTGCAGTAAGATTTCTGTCATGAGAAAGCTTACAGTAATGTAGGAGAATAATGACCTCCACAATTATCACAACTTCTAAGGGAAGATACAGGCCATAAGAAAGGAAATGAACAAAGAAAAATAAGATTAAGAGAGAGGCTGACATGATTTGGAGTCTAATTGCATGTTTTTCATTTCAGCTTTATTGAGGTATAATTGACAAAATTATACAACTTGATGATTTGATAAAAATGTATATTGTGTAATGATTACCATAATCCAATTAATGAATACATTATCACCATTTGTATATGTGGTACTATATATATATATATATATATATATATATATATATATATATATATATATATATATATAATTTACTTGATTGAATGTTGACAACAAAAGATTCCAAAATGACTTAAAGTTTTTTGATTTCCTTTATTTAGAAGAAAGTGATTTTCTTAATGGAATTATACTACCCAGGAAAAGAAAAACAAAGTTTGAAGTACAGATAAAGCACAGTGACTTTGAGTATGCTAGGATTTCAATTAATAGTTTCTCAAGATGTAACTTTAGAGAATCTGGGTATCTACTTGGTTACAAAAGTATGTACTAAAAGACAAAGTGTTTTATTTAGCTTTTTCACTGATGTGACTAAAAGACCTGACAAGAACAATTTTAGAGGAGGGAAAGTTTATCTGGGGGCTCACTGTTTCAGGTCTCAGTCCATAGATGGCAGTCTCCATTCCTCAGGGCTTGGGATGAGGCAGAAAGAAGAGTATGGTGGAGGGAAGCAGCTCACATGATGATCAGGCAGTAGAGAGACAGACTCGTTCACCAGAAATAAAATACCCCAAAGACATGCCCCCAGTGACCCACCTCCTCCAGCCATGTCCACCCATCTTCAGCCCCCACTTAGTTAATACCATCAGGGGATTAATTCACTGATTAATCCACTGATTTAAGACTCTAATAGCTAATAATTTCTACTCTGAACTTTCTTGCTTTGTCTCACACATGAGTTTTTGGAAAACAACTTCATCCAAACCACAAGTTAAAGATATAGTTTTGGTAATCACCCAGGAAAATCATTTTTTTTTTTTTTACAAAATCGGCACTCAACATGTTGTACTAGTACTACAATTAGTAGAAAATATCTCATGATGGAATAGATCATTTTTAATGAGAGAAAAATGTAGGTGTAGGCCTTTATTTTGTTCTTCACTAAGTGATACCTTTTTGTTATGGGGAATCCCAAAATAAGTATGCTACTAGAAAATCTATAAGCTGAAGAAAGTTTGAGGGTCTAGAAACCACTGACCATTGGTTCTGATGATTAAAAAACATTGCCAGTAGAAACTGGAAAAATTAAATAAAATTAGAATGTACAGAAATAAAGATGATAAAGGGTGCGACATGTCTTATGTCCCTGCAATAGTATAATGCTATGTGGGGAGGGAGACACACAGGGAAAATGTCATACATAATAAAATGAGATTGGCATAATGCAGCTGCCAGCCAAGTTACATCAGGATTTGATGGTTTACACCAGAAGCTAGGAAGAAGCAAGAAAGATTCTACCTAGGATGTTAGAGCAAGCGTGGCTCTTCTGATACCTTAATTTTGTACTTCAAACCTCCAGAGGATAAATTTCTGGAAAAAAACCTATCCAGTTTGTAATACTTTTGTTATAGCAGCCCCAGGAAACGAATACACTTTATTTTTCTTTCTTACTTATATCATCTCTTCACTTAGTTGAAAAACATTTATTGAATATCCACTCTACAGGTCACTGTGCTCCTTCATTTTCCAGCTTTCAGAATTGCCCTCTTAAGACAACATTTGGCATTAACAAGATTAATAAGTAAGAAGAGACAGTATAACACAAGCTATTTTGCCTGATTTTTTTTCCCTTGGTTATATTGAAGATGTTCCCAGTAGTGTCATCTTTGACAAAGCACAATACATATAGATGGATATTTTCCAACATTTATGGGTTCTTGGCTCAAAGGTGTGCTAAAAGTGTCAAGTTGCTACAGAGTCCTTAGATTAATAGTATGCATGATGCTAGGCTTGAAGGCTTGTTTATACTAAAAGTGATAAGCCCAACACTGCAAGTTATCACTAACTTGAGACCAGAGTCAGAAGGTATGATGGACTTCTCAGGGGAATGATGCAGTCTGAAAAGCCCTAAAATTCTTTTTCAAAAAATTCTTATAGGTGACTTATACATGCGCTAGAAAGATGAATGTACAAGTACTAGAAGATGAGTATGTTGGCTGGATGAATAATGATGACTATAAAAAAGCTGTTGCAGTTGGTAAAGACATACACCATGTATAGTTTAATTTATTGCCTTAGTGGTGTCAAAATCGGTAGTCATGGTTTCCTCTAGTAACTGAATTTGTTGACTATAAGTCATACCCTATTGATAGGGCTAACAAAATAGAACATGGAAAATGCTAATGTTGGAAGCATCTCCCTGAACTCCCAAAGTGACAGGTGCCAGTCTCCATAAGGGACACTACAAAAAAATCAATTGAGATTTAGAAATGAATTAAGTGTCAGGCTTTCTTGGTTAGGCCTTTCTGTGAGTTCCATAAAGTACTCTTACTTTTTAACTTATAAAACATGTGTCCATTATTATGGCTTATTAGAAGGACTGAGAATTGAGGGAATACCAAGAGTATTTCCCAGGCATCAGCAATCCAAATGACATGAGATTTATCTTTGTAAATCATTTTGTTGAAAGTCTCTTTGTTATCTTCTGAACTCTCTATATTTGTACGATCCAATGATATACTAAACCTATTCCTTCCTGATTTTGATGAGTTAAATATACACAAAACAATTTATGAGATATAGATGTCTTCTCAAACCCAAAATTATAAATATATAAACCAGTACTTCATTACAATGAAAGAAACAGGGACTACAAAAGCATTTTTGACATTTCTAGTTTCTGAATCTATTGTATTTATTTGAAGTTAAATGCTGCTTCAAACATTTTGGCATAAGAAAACAGATGGTATTAAATCTGTTTTTGTAGACAAAAGGGTACAAGGTGTCAGTCTTGAATATGGATAAAGAATTATGATTTTTTAATGCTAAATAATGGTCAATTGAGTCTGCTTAAACAAATAAACCAACCAGTTTAACTTTTTTTAAATTTTTTATTGTTGGTTGTTCAAAACATTACATAGTTCTTGATATATCATATTTCACACTTTGATTCAAGCGGGTTATGAACTCCCATTTTTACCCCATATACAGATTGCAGAATCACATCAGTTACACATCCATTGATTTACATATTGCCATACTAGTGTCTGTTGTGTTCTGCTGCCTTTCCTATCCTCTACTATCCCCCCTCCCCTCCCCTCCCCTCCCCTCTTCTCTCTCTACCCCCTCTACTGTCATTCATTTCTCCCCCTTGTATTATTTTTCCCTTTCCCCTCACTTCCTCTTGTATGTACTTTTGTATAACCCTGAGGGTCTCCTTCCATTTCCATGCAATTTCCCTTCTCTGTCCCTTTCCCTCCCACCTCTCATCCCTGTTTAATGTTAATCTTCTCATGCTCTTCGTCCCTACTCTGTTCTTAGTTACTCTCCTTATATCAAAGAAGACATTTGGCATTTGTTTTTTAGGGATTGGCTAGCTTCACTTAGCATAATCTGCTCTAATGCCATCCATTTCCCTGCAAATTCTATGATTTTGTCATTTTTTAATGCAGAGTAATATGCCATTGTGTATAAATGCCACATTTTTTTTTATCCATTTGTCTATTGAAGGGCATCTAGGTTGGTTCCACAGTCTTGCTATTGTGAATTGTGCTGCTGTGAACATCGATGTATTAGTGTCCCTGTAGCATGCTCTTTTTAGGTCTTTAGGGAATAGACCGAGAAGGGGAATAGCTGGGTCAAATGGTGGCTCCATTCCCAGCTTTCCAAGAAATCTCCATACTGCTTTCCAAATTGGCTGCACCAATTTACAGTCCCACCAGCAATGTACAAGTGTACCCTTTTCCCCACATCCTCACCAGCACATGCTGTTGTTTGACTTCATAATGGCTGCCAATCTTACTGGAGTGAGATGGCATCTTAGGGTGGTTTTGATTTGCATTTCTCTGACTGCTAGAGATGGTGAGAATTTTTTCATGTACTTATTGATTGACTGTATGTCCTCCTCTGAGAAGTGTCTGTTCAGGTCCTTGGCCCATTTGTTGATTGGGTTGTTTGTTATCTTATTGTCTAATTTTTTGAGTTCTTTGTATACTCTGGATATTAGGGCTCTATCTGAAGTGTGAGGAGTAAAGATTTGTTCCCAGGATGTAGGCTCCCTATTTACCTCTCTTATTGTTTCTTTTGCTGAGAAAAAATTTTTAGTTTGAGTAAGTCCCATTTGTTGATTCTAGTTATTAACTTTTGTGCTATGGGTGTCCTATTGAGGAATTTGGAGCCCGACCCCACCGAATGTAGATCGTAGCCAACTTTTTCTTCTATCAGACGCCGTGTCTCTGATTTGATATCAAGCTCCTTGATCCATTTTGAATTAACTTTTGTGCATGGCGAGAGAAAGGGATTCAGTTTCATTTTGTTGCATATGGATTTCCAGTTTTCCCAGCACCATTTGTTGAAGATGCTATCCTTCCTCCATTGCATGCTTTTAGCCCCTTTATCAAATATAAGATAGTTGTAGTTTTGTGGATTGGTTTCTGTGTCCTCTATTCTGTACCATTGGTCCATCCACCTGTTTTGGTACCGGTACCATGCTGTTTTTGTTACTATTGCTCTGTAGTATAGTTTGAAGTCTGGTATCGCTATACCGCCTGATTCACACTTCCTGCTTAGCATTGTTTTTGCTATTCTGGGTCTTTTATTTTTCCATATGAATTTCATGATTGCTTTCTCTATTTCTACAAGAAATGCCGTTGGGATTTTGATTGGCATTGCATTAAACCTATAGAGAACTTTTGGTAATATCGCCATTTTGATGATGTTAGTTCTGCCTATCCATGAACAGGGTATATTTTTCCATCTTCTAAGATCTTCTTCTATTTCTCTCTTTAGGGTTCTGTAGTTTTCATTGTATAAGTCTTTCACCTCTTTTGTTAGGTTGATTCCCAAGTATTTTATTTTTTTTTGAAGATATTGTGAATGGAGTGGTAGTCCTCATTTCCATTTCAGAGGATTTGTCGCTGATATACAGGAATGCCTTTGATTTAAGTGTTTTGATTTTATATCCTGCCACTTTGCTGAATTCCTTTATTAGCTCTAATAGTTTCTTTGTAGACCCTTTTGGGTCTGCTAGGTATAGAATCATGTCATCTGAAAATAATGATAATTTAAGTTCTTCTTTTCCTATTTTTATGCCTTTAATTTCTTTCATCTGTCTAATTGCTCTGGCCAGTGTTTCGAGAACTATGTTGAACAGAAGTGGTGAGAGAGGGCATCCCTGTCTTGTTCCAGATTTTCGAGGGAATGCCTTCAATTTTTCTCCATTCAGAATGATGCTAGCCTGAGGCTTAGCATAGATTGCTTTACAATATTGAGGTATGTTCCTGTTATCCCTAGTTTTTCTAGAGTTTTGAACATAAAGGGATGCTGTACTTTGTCGAATGCTTTTTCCGCATCTATCGAGATGATCATATGGTTCTTATTTTTAAGTCTATTGATGTGGTGAATAACATTTATTGATTTCCGTATATTGAACCAGCCTTGCATCCCAGGGATGAATCCTACTTGATCATGGTGCACAATTTTTTGATATGTTTTTGTATCTGATTCACCAGAATTTTATTGAGGATTTTTGCATCTAGGAAAACAGAAACCCTTCAAAATAGTTCTAGTTAGGACCCATGGACACTTAATGTGTAATAATGAAACATGATTCAAAAGAAACAAGTCAGGAATATACTGTATTGGTTACTTACAGATAAATACCTTTTAAGGATTTAACTGAACAGACTTTCTCAGTGAGGATGGTAAATTGACCCATCTGATATAACATGAAAGGCGTGGACATGTGGTCATTGAATAGTGATACATTGAAGGGGCAAGTTTTGTAAAATATATAGAAAATAAAATATTAGGTTTTTCCTACATAGAAAGTAAAACATTAAGTTATAGAGACATGGTTAAAAAAAACCTTGGGTTTGGTGAGATCTGTGCTGGATATTTGATTAGTTCTTTCCCTTGTGTATCTGACTCTGGTATTGACCGTGACCATAATGGAAGTGTTCAAATTAATTAAAGTGATGTAGGTACAAAATCCCTAAAGAAAGAGGGAGGTTTGAAAAGATGTCAGGCTTAGGAAACAAGTGTCCGTCAAGGTCAGAGGCCAGCAAGTACCCATCAATAAAGTTTCCGGGTGATGGCCAATTAGCGGGTCTCCAGTGTGCTGAGGATCACACAGAGGTCATTTATATGGCTGGATCTTGAGTCTCACATTTCTAATGTCTTGACGAGAGCTTTGACTGTAAAGAACTTCTAGGTGTAAAAGGCATTTGGCCATAGAAGCAACATAGATAAGAAGGGAGGCAGTGCCCACAGGGAAGACATTGTTCCTTAGTCACGAAAGTCTTCCAAGTGAAACTAGTGTGGCTTTGTAGGCTTCTACTACAACCTGTTAGCACTATTTTCCTTTCTACCTGAAGATGCTCACAGGCTATACATGCATGAGGGAAAGAACGGAGAACTTCCTAGAGGAGTTAATCCTTTGCTGCAGAGCTATTTAATTCTTTTTAAATTTAACTTTATTTTAAAATCATGCATAAAATATAAAAACTGTACATATTGATAGGGGACTGTGTGATCCTTCATTACATGAATCTATTTAATGCTTTGAATTAGAGTGAAACTGACATCATATGGGACTGATGCTGCTTTATAAAGAGCTTTGTATCAGTCAGAACCTTGGCAAGAAGGAAATGGTTCACTCAAAGAATTAATTGAAGAGAAAATAAGTAGACCATTTATGGAGATACCGCCAGGCTGAGGGAGCCAAATGACAGAAGATGGTAAAGTACCTAGCAGCTACCAACCAAGTGCTGTTACCTCCTCTCTGCCTCTAGGGCCAAGGAGAGAAAGAAGCCTTACTGGAACTTGATGGTCGCTACAATGGTGGGTGAGTAATCCCCTAACATAAGATATAGGAAGAGGAAGAAGTCATTGCTCAACCACCATCTGGCACAGAGGCAGAGGGGATACAAACCTCTGCGTTCTTTTTCCTCCTGCCTTTCCATCTCCTTGGGTGCTTTGTAGAAGCCATCTAGAATTCAGAGGGCAAGAGGGAGCCTGGGGAGGCACTGCAAGGGGTGCAGAGCAAAGTTGAGAAGGCAGAAATTGAAGCTGAAGGGGGCAACTGAAATCAGCGTCCCAAACTTTATTTCAGAAGTCTGGACTACAAACCTAATTGTAGCTAAAGTTGGATTGCAGCCAATTCAACTTAGATTTGAATGGAAAGTAAATTGAAGCTCAACACCCAAGTGTGTATTTGGGGTCCTTATAGTTGACTCTGATGATAGTTGAACAGTGATGCACTGGAGGGGAGAGTTTGACTCCTCACCTCCTTTTCTCACCCTATTTGCTACTATTTTCCACATGAATCTTCACTGTAATCAAGATGGCTCACTCTCGACTCTCAAGCTTGTTTTATTCACTCTGCCTCAGTTTCTTTGTTGCCATTTTTCCTATCTGAAATACTCTCTTTCATTCTCTGTAGCTAAATTCAGTTTATGTTTTGAGGATAACTAGATGAGACCCTAAATCCTTTGAAAGGACTTCTTTTTCTCTCCACAGAGGGCAATTACTCTTTTGAAATTCTGTGGCACTTAATGTATCTGTCATTTATTTAAGGCATTATGTCGTCAGTTGGTTTTCTCTCTTCTCTTCTTTAATCTTCATTCTCTCTCTCCATTTGGATCATCAATGGCAAATAAGTTTCACTTTGCATGCTAATTTCATCAGTCAAGGTCACCCTGGAAGTCAGAAGATTTTGCATTCTAATCGATTAGAATTGTCTGCACTGGCCCACAAGAAATGTGCCACGATCTTTTTTTTTTTTTTTCCCATTCTTGAATTAGAGTATAAGCTTTTAGAGGGTGATGTGATTTATTCATCCACCTTTGAACAAAGTCGACCCATAATAAATATTTGTTGATTGATTAGTTGGGTTATCTAACAATTTATGTAAATGAAGGAATTCAGGTCTAGGAAAGATATGGAATACAGAAACAGAATTTTTATTCCTTTGGCTTTCTTCTTTGAGAATATTATTGTTTGACATTGCCAGGCAAAACCAGAGTTGGAGAATGTGCAGCTAAAGATTGAATTCAGTCTCAAAATATCTTCCTTGGAGTAGTAAAATAAAACACTGATGCTGAGGTCAGAAGAGCCAAGTGAAATGGAATGATGGCTGAGACTACAAAGAGAGAGAGCTGTGAGTGGCTCATTACCATACGGCTGCTTCTAAAAGCTGGCTCATTGATTTAATGATCATGCCATACATTGAGCTGCTGAACGTTCACTGCAGTTAAAAAGAGATTTGTCCTCATCAAAGAACTGGGGAAATGCAATTCCAGCATACAGTTTGTAAGCCAAATTTTGAGTTGTAAAATTCAAAATTATTCATTATTTATGCCTTTCTGCTTTTGTCCTGAACTCTTCTTAAAATATAAGACCCATGCAGTCTTCTTATAAGAGTTATCAGGCTTTGTCCTTCTTCAATCTTATGTCCCTCTCGCCTCAATTATTCACTAGAATTTAGCCTCTTTCAGAAACCTAGTGATAGTTTCTGTTACTGGGATGCTGCATGTTACTGGCATTTTGTGGTAAGCAATAATTCTCATCTAGGTGAAGTTTATTAATGGATATTGCCTGAATCAGGGTGTTTAATCTTAAAAAATTCTTGATATTAGAGTGGGGAGCTAAATACTTCAAGGTTTTGTATCTGTAGTTCATAACTAAATAAATGACATAAATTGTGTTTGAGTGGATTCAAAGGAGAATGTATTTTCTGTTTATTTCTTGGAAAAAAGGTGTCCAGGGACAATGTACATCACTGTAGGATTAGAATATTTCAAATGTTGAACTGACATTTGCTTTGTTTTTAATGCTTTCCAGAAATGACTTCCTCTAAATTAAAAAAAAAAATGCTGAGAAAGCTTGAACACCAAATATCTGAGGTAGAGTTCAAACCACCTTCATTATTACTCTCTCTCTCTCTGTCTCTCTCTAATACTGGTCTGTGTGTGGGCATGTGCATTACAGGTTAGCTTTTGCTATTAATGACTAACAAGAGGCTGGACTATTTGCCACAATCAAAATTGAAAATGAAGAACTCTTGACACCTCTCATCAATTTGATCTTTCCCATTTCCTCAAGCTAATGAGGGTGATGGTTTTATTTGACACTAAAATATTTAGGAAATGCCTTAATCTAACAATGTGACAAGATAAATTGAGGTTAAGACAGAAAAAGAATGTGGTCCATTAATGAAAGTAAATGTATTTCTAAGAAGCCCAAACACCATTCATTTTTTTCCCTCTATGTATTTCTATATGTGTGCCCTGTAATAATTAATATTTAATAAGGTAGAAAAAATTAGCTTCAAACACTGAAGGAA
This sequence comes from Marmota flaviventris, assembly GCF_047511675.1. NCBI lineage: Eukaryota > Metazoa > Chordata > Mammalia > Rodentia > Sciuridae > Marmota > Marmota flaviventris. Next base: position 50,551,132 of record NC_092499.1, on the reverse strand, counting down.
TTTTATGGTTCTGTGAAATATTTCCTTATTGTTACTTGTCTATTGATTCGAATACTTAACCAATTTCGGTTCTCTAAACCAAGGTATTTGTTAGCCTCACTAGGGTGGACTGAACATACAAAATTTATTCAGAAAAGTCACAAGCACATCAATTTACAATTTTTTGAGATCTGTGCACCTATAGTATACCCACACATTACTATCATCAAATTATCTATTTGGTGCTCAGAACCGGTCTTTGTCCTTGAGGGGACTTAATATAACTTTTACCTAGGCCAATCATCCTAGATTTTGTTCAGACTTGGCTAATAGAATACTTCATGTTTGGGGGATAAGAACGACAAGTGGTTTCTTTGGTAGCCTTGAGACAAGGAAGTCTTCCTAATGAGTGAACTGCTAATACTAAATAACAAATCCTGGTCTATTCCTCAGTTTAGTCAAATAACTGATACTCTAAGCCATCTGGAGCCTTTTGAGCATGTATAGTAAGAATGATGTTTAATGGCAGTTGAATGACTTACAGAATAAAACAAATTGCTTATGCCAGCTTTTTTAGTCTCATTTTTCCCTACCTAGAAAGCATAATCTACATTTAAAAAGTTGAAGTAGCATCCTCATGGTTTTATAGACATTCATTTATTCATTTTTTCAAATGGATATTCAGACTACTATATGCTAGTTATTATGAGTTATCACACACACATTTTCATATATGCAGATATCACAAGACCAAAAGTAATAATGTACGACGTGCTATGGTAATAAAGAGGAAAGATGGATCATTTATAGCAGTGGAAGATAATTTATTAAACTGTTTCCACGTGTTAATGTTTTCTCTCTCCTGTTCCCCGAAGATAATCTTTAGTGACTTTTTGCCTTGGTAAAAGCTAATGTGTAGGGCTGGATGTGGGACTTCCCTTCCTGCCTTGTTTTGCCCTAAATCATGAGTTCATTAAAGAGATGATGCCAAATGCCCTTGTGTCAGTGAGAAAAGAGAGACTAAATTCTTCAAAACAAGAGTAATCAGTTCGAGGTTGGGGTAGAAGGGAAAGTGAGGAGCTGGGCTATCTTAGTGTGAGTCCCTCCTTAAGGAGACAGAAACACAGACACTGAGGGCTGGCCTTGGTATGGATTCCTGCATTCTGCAGAGTCAGAGAAGCAGAACCATCAGATGCCCAGAAGCCAACTGGACTGGACAGTGGTTTTCACAGTATAAACCACTGTGAACCAATGACATGAATGGAGGTGTCTTTCTGGCCCCATATTCTAAAATACAACCTGAACAGGAGAGCTTCACTGATATTTCAGAGGGATGGAAACTCAGGGTCTGAGTTGATTTAAAGGAAATGAAATTATTTTATTTCTTATTTATGTAAGCTTGTGGACAGAATTTTTTGTCCGCCCCATGTAGAGATTTACTAGCTTTTGGTACCAATTCCTGTTCAGACCAGATCTGCCTCATGGTCTGATTGCAGTGCCTTAGAATGGAGGGTAACACATTTTGATCGTTTGCTGAAAACTTGATTGGTATTCGGGGAAGATTGTGACTTCTCAGGAGATACTGATTTGGGGTAAACCAGTGGATTGTGATTAGAATGTCTTTGAAAACCCTTGGAAAGTTTTAAGCTCTTAGCAAGAAGAAGGAGAAAAGGGAAAATATACCTTCTAATACTTTGCAAATAGGATTCAAGTCTCTTCTAGTCACAAGATAATAATTTGAAAAAGAGGCTCACAAAAGATAATCTTGAGGTCTTTGGGTTGACTTTGACTTTTTAAGAAGAGAAAGGGTATCTGGCAGCCACAGTTGCAGAATTCTGTGCAGAAGAACACTCTCACAGCACGATCCCATCCCCAACACGTGAGGCATAGACTAACACAATAGGAAAGTTAGTGGGAAAGGCTATTTAACTGAGTAAGGCATCAATGTCTTCCAGAGGTAGTATTTCTGGTGATGATGTCACTTAGAAGAAGAAATCTTGGGATTTTGGAGCACATCTCAGACTCACTCAGTAATGGTAGGTGGTGCTGAGGCCCAGATACTTGAGGAATATGTGAGTCCATGATCCATCATACAAGGAAAATAATGCTTCAGACATTGTGCTTAAATATTTGTGTCCTTTGAAACAAGTTTGGAATCTTTCTGAGTGTATCAAATGCCCATCAGATTAAGATTAGAAAATTTGTTAGAGAGAATTCCAGCCCCTAGGTCTCAATTGTATGAATCTAGCCCTTGATTTTTGCTCTACATTTAACTGCTACTATTCTGCTCAACTATACCAAGATCCTCTACTGCAGGGCCTTTGAACATGCCATTCCCTCAGCTTGGGGCATTTCTTTTTCCATTCTACTTTCACCTAACATCTACTAATGTTAGTCTAGTTTGCAAAATTTAATCTCCAGAGATTTGGCAAGGTTCTCTGTTATACACTGTTATGGCACACAATATATTTGTACTCACAATTATAATTAATATTTTGAGTATTTACTTTTGCTTGATTCTTACATCCACTACACAGTGTTCTGGTTATTATTGAATCCTTAATATATAGCTTAAGGCTTATTTCAAAGTGGTTGCTCAAACACTATGCCTTGAGTGAATGAGACTGAAATATGAATGAATGAATGAATGAATGAGACTGAAATATTGGAATGCCACAGGTAGTTCTGGGGAATAGTATGCAAGAGATAGGCTGTAATAAGATTTTAGAGTGTTCTAAATACCAGCTAGTGGAGTTTGGTCTTTTTTTGGTCATGAAGGACCCTTGAAAGTTTTCAAAGTACATAGTGTTCGATCCCCATTCAAAATTTGGTAGGAGGATTGGTAAATATTTTCAAGTCATATGCAGTCTGCAAGTTACATGAACCCTATTGATGGCTATATTTTTACAAGATAGAAAAATGGAGTGGATGAAGCTGATTTTTATGGAGTCATACTTATTTATCACAAGCAGCAGCTTCATACTACAAGCAAGAAGAAGGAGAAAGAAAAGAAGGAGGGGAGAGAGGAAGATAGGAAGACAGACAAGAAGGCAAGCTTTCCATAGACAGTCTCTGTGAAAAAGCTGTAGTTTTTTTTCCTTTCTGAATTTAGTTCTAGAGCTAACAAATTTCAGTTTAGTAGAAATGACATAGAAGAATATTTTACGTAACAGTTCTTGGCTTTTAGTACAGTTGTTGCAATGGAAGGTCACTTTGTGGTCTTTCCAAGCAGGTAGCAATGTCTGCATACCCTTGTCTCTGTTTTTTTGACCTTATCTGCAGGTGGTTTTCAGAATGCTAATATCTCTGTTAATGAGATCCAAACAATACTCATCATGCATGAAGGACTAGGACCTAATTATTGCAAATACCTCAGACAGTGACTTTTCTGGCAGCACTTAGTTTGTTCTGTAACTCCAGATTAAAGCAGGGTAATTCCTGCTTTTTCTATTTCTAACAAAAGTCCAAACTGTGAGTGTCATATTTTTAAAATCTCATCTTATGAATGGCCTTAGATCTCATAGCTCGAGGGAAAGTGAGTTAGACCCATTGCCCACAGCCAAATGCACCTTGACCTTCCCCACATAATAATACTAGTTATTACTCACTGAGTGCTTATTATTCTGCAGCAACAGAGGCCTTAAATACCTTTTATTGATTTTTCCATTTGATTCTCACAATAATTTTAAGAGATAGGGGCTGTTATTATCTCTATTTCACAGATGAGAAAACTGAAGTTCAAGGCAGTGACAAGGCTCTGCTTGGAGCCAGATTTGGGCCTCTTTGGCCCATGATTTCATGAGTAGAAGAGGAATCAGAAAGGATGGGGTATGTGACCCTTGATCCCCAGCATCTTTAAGGAAGGTTAGAGATATGCATGATGAGGAGAGCAGTTTTCTTTCAAGGTCACTTAAAATTGAAATCAAACACTGAAGAAGAAACACACTAAACACTGAAATAAGCAATTCATCAAGAGTTCCAAATCAAATTTCAAGTAATACTGAGCCTGAGACATAATTGATATAGGCCATGGAGAATTGGGGTGTTTGAGTAGTTGGGAAGAGAACAGCACACAAGGTGCTCTGCTTTCCACAGAAGCATGTTAAGATCAGAAGTGACGAGGAGGAAGACATGACAGAATAAATGTGTCCAGCGAGGACGGAGGGGACCAACATGCAGTAGGGAGTGAGCAACTACATAGGTGGGGGTGGGTCATGGGACTCCCAAAGGTAAGGCTAAGGAATTTGGGGATGTGTAGAGTAAATAATGGGAGTGGGCATAATTTAAACTGAGGAATAATGTATTTGGTAGAGTAATTGATTAGGTCAGTAGACATGACCTTAAGTCAAGGAAATAGTGGCACAGCTTTTGTATCCATGGGTGAACAAAAGAAAAAAAAAAGAATGGAAAGAACATGACAAGAAGGGATAGTTAGATGGTATAGGGCTAACTAGATGTTACAAATCATTTACTTTAAGAATTCTAGCAGTGTTATCCAGTCACTAATACAAATTAAAAGTTCTAAGGATCTAGGTAATTATAGTAAGAAATTGCAGCTTTGAATTGTTAAATAAACTTTTCAAATTATTACCTTAACAAATAGCATTATTTAATTTTTATAAGCTATGCTATGCTATAAAAGTTTCTAGGTATTTTTTTTTTAGTCTTTTTTTTTCTGCTGTGACCAAAAGACCTGCTAAGAACAATTTTAGAGGAGGAAAAATTTATATAGTTTCAAAGGTCTCAGTCCATCGACTGCTAACTCCATAGCTCTGAGCCTGATGGAAGCGTGTGGTAGAGGAAAGCAGCTCAGAACCTGGCACTAGGAAGCAGAGAGAACTCTGCTCACCAGGAACAAAATAAAAACCCCAAAGGCACATTCCCAGTGACCCACATCCTCCATTCATACCCTACCTGCTTATAAGTTATCACCCATTAGTCTATATCAGTAGATTAATCCAGTGATCAGGCTAAAAAGCTCTTTTAATCTAATCATGTCACCTCTGAACCTTCTTCAGTTGTCTCACACATGAGCTTTTGGGGGACACCTCCTATCTAAACCATAGCAGTACTCTACAAATCATAGAATTCAACATGGTTGCCACCAGATTGATTGGAAATTGGCCAAGCATTTTGCCCTTATGTTTTATGTTCTTTGTTTTTAATCAATAAACTTTTGAAGAGAGAGAAATAAATTAGAAGACTCATGTCTTCTACAAGCTTATTACGATGGGGAAAGAAAAGAATCAAGATCTAAGAGATCATCTGAAAATAAAACAATTGCTAATTGTAGTTCAAAGATAATTTGTTGAGAATTATGCTGGTGTTATTTCTTAGAATTGCCACAAAATAGCTATATCACCATTTGCATTGTTTCATGTACAAGATGCCATGGTTCAAATTCTTGTTTAAATAACAACCAAGAGAAACATATGTACTTTATTAAATCTAAGCAGAGACCAAATTATAAAGCTAAAGGAAAACAATGAGTACAACTCATATACACCATTACCCAAGAGAGGAGCAGCTGTGTATGTGTTAGCAGATCTGATCAGGGATTGTTTAGGAAGATGTAGCGGCTAAGTCACTACTAAGTTCACGTTTTCTGTTCATTCTTTAAGAAGTACAGGTGCCCTTTCCTATTGGTGCATGGCCCCTGAAGTCTCTGAACTTTCACTAGTTTTCATTTACAAAGGTATTAGTATACAAGGATTTCTTTACTTATGAGAAAATTTGAAGTTCCTTTTATTAGTAGTATCTTATTTCAAACAGGCATTAGAAGGGATACAGCAACAAAAGGAACAAAAGTTCCTGTCTATAGGCAACTCCAAGAAAGTAGGTGTTAAAAAAAATGAAAAAAGTCAAGTAACATGGACTATGGCATGATGGCAGGGAAGGAGGAAAGAAACCAAAGGGATACTAAGGGAGTACTTGATGAGGAGCCTGGGAACCCTATTCCTAGTCTCAGCTGGGACCTGGAATGCACTGGCGAGGCCTTAAAATCATGTAAAATACTCCACAATCTTAAAGTTGTCATCTAACCTCATAGTTTTGTTTCTGCAGTCTGGTAAAACTTCATAAATTAGAAAGATTTAAAGATCTTTGGAGATTTTGCATACTCATCCAACTAACTGACTTTACTTACTAGTTTGTTTTTCTGTAGCTGCTGAGGCTCAGCAAATGAATGACACAGATACTTATGGTTTATGTAGCTAGAAACTCCCCAAGAGAATATTATGATTTTTCCTTAAGTGATCATGTATATGTTAAATAAATTTAGAGAAAAATATTTATTATATTTCTAATGTTCTTCATTTATTTCTAACAATCCAACCATTCTTTGGGGCTATTTCCCTTCAGCTTGATGAATTTCAAAGCATTTCTTATAGGGCAGTTGTGGTGGCAATGAATCCCTGTTTCACTCACTTGAAAATGACTTCATTTCACCTTCATTTTTTGGATGATATTTTTGTTGGATAAAGAATTTGGAGGTCAACAGCTTTTTTTTTAATCTATCAGTCATCTTGATCTGATTTATATTTATAGAACTGTAAACCCAACAACTTCAGAATACACATTATTTTCAAGATCATATAGTACAGTTACCAAAATAGACCATAAGCTGGTGTGTAAGATAAGTCTGAATATATTTTAAAAGGGTCAAACTAATACAGATTATATTTTCAGACCAGAGAAAAATTAAATTGGAAGTCAATAACAATAAGATATCTTCAAAACCCCAAATTCTTGAAAATTCAACAATATGATTCTAAATCTATGAGTCAAAGATAGAATTACAAAGATAGTTTAAAAAATACTTAAAACTAAATGATAAAAAATGTCAACCTATCAAAATTTGAAGGATGCAAATAAAGCCATGTTTAGAGGGAAACTTATTTTAATTTCATTTACTCGAAATGCTTATATTAGAAAAATAAGAGTTCTAAAATCAGTGATTTAATGTTCCACCTGAAAACACCTGAATAAAAACAGCAAAATAGGTTCAAAAGTAAGCAGAAAAAGGACCATAAGAAAGAAGATAAATCAATAAACTAGAAAACAATAATAGGGAAAATTAATTAGGCCAAAAACTTATTTTTTGCAAAAATAATGAAATTAACCTCTGTTTTCCTGCCTGGCTTGTTGTTGTTTGTAAGTTGTTACTTTCATCCCACAACTGGTATTTGTGTGTGTGTGGCAGGGAAGGGAGGAGGAGCTCTAAACAAACTGAGAATCAACAACTCTTCTTAGATCTATTGTGAGATTGAGGAGAGATGATCAACTGCTGCTCTCACATGGGTAAGATGGACACAGAGATACAGAGAATTTCAGCTTAGTGGATCAAGAAAAAAAGAAAAATGCATAGTACCAAAAACTGAAATACTAAAGCAAAATTGTCCCAAAATATGCATGCGATTTATATGAGAACTATAAACTCTGATGAAATAAATTAAAAATGTAAATAAATGAAGAGATATTCCATATAGGGTGGAAGATTCAATATTATTAGGATGTCAGTTTTTCTCTTTATATACAAACTAACCATAATCCCAAGAAGTTATTTTGTGGATATCAACAAACTCATTCTAAAGTTTACATGAAGAGGGAAAAAAATCCAACATGATCCTAAAAAGGGAAAACCAAGTTGGAAGACTGGCACTACCCAACTTCAAGACTTATAAAGCCACAGTAATCCTGAGCATGTAATACTGGTGAAAGAACAGACAATGTACCAATGGAACCAAGCAGAGAACCTAGAAATAGATCCACAAAAATATAAGCTACTGCTCTCTGGCAAAGGAGCAAAGGGAATTCAATTTAAAAGATATTTTTCAACAAATAGTAGTAGAAAAACTGGATATCCACATGCAAAAATATGTATCTGGACACAAACCTTACATCTTTCACAAAAACTGCATAAAGTGTATCATACAATAAATATAAAATGCAAAATTTTAAGACATCTCAAGATAATAGAGGAAAAAAATCTAGATGACTGGCAATGAATTTTAAGGTACATCACCAAAATCATGATCCATGAGAGAAAAAAATTGATAAGCTCAACATAATTAAAATTAAAAGCTTCTGCTCTGTGAAAGACATTTGGGGAAAAAAGATAAGTCACAGAGTGGGGGGAAATCTTTGAAAAATGTACCTAATTAAGGATTAGTATCAATATACAATATCAATATTCAAGTAGCTCCAAAACAATAAGAAAAAAAATCAAACATGAGCAAAGTGCCTGAACAGATGTCTCATTGTAGAAATGGAAAATAAGGATATGAAAAGATGCTTGAAATCATATATCATTAGGGAACTGAAAAGTAAAATGATAAGTACAACTACATATGTAAAAATGTATGAAAATGGTGAAAAATCCTAAACAGTGATAACACTAATCAGGCAAATTTAGAGCAATAGAAGCTCTCATTTATTACCAGTGGGAATGCAAAACTGTACAGGCTGGGTGTGTGGCCCAGTGGTAGAGCACTTGCCTAGCATGTGCAACACCATGGATTCAATCCCCAACACTGGGGTGGGGGGGCGGAGAGGAAAAAGGAAAGCACAGCTACTTTGAAAGACAGCTTGACATTTTCTTGTAATTCTAAGCATATTCTTAGTATATGATTCATCATTCATGCTCTTTTTCAAATTATTTGAAAACTCGGGTCCACATAAAAGCATAGTAATGAATGTTTATAGCAGCTTTATTCATAGATACCCAAACTGGAAAGCAACCAAAATGTTCATCAGTAGGTCAATGGATAAACAAACTGAGGTACATAAAAAAGATGAAATTTTCCATGATAAAACAAATGAACTATTAAGCCATGAAAAGACATGGAGAAGTCTTACATGCACATTGCTAAGTACAAAAACCCTTCTGGAAAGACGACATACCATATGACATTCTGGAAAAGACAAAGCTATGGAGACAGTAAAAAGATCAGTGGTTATCCGTGGTTTGTGGGGACATAGGATTGGACAAATAAGTGGGTCATAAAGGAATTTTAGGGCACTGAAACTACTCTGATACAATAATAATAGACCCATGTCACACATTTGTTAAAACCCCCCCAAAGTGAGTCCTAATGTGAGCAATAAACCTGAGTTATTAATATGTATCAATAGTGGCTCATCAATTGTAATAGATGCACCTATAGTAGTACAAAATGTTAAAGGTGAAATTGGGAGAATCATGCAGTATATGGGGATTCTACTTCCTGATTGATTTTTCTATAAGTCTAAAACTAAAAATAAAGTCTATTAATTAAAAAAACCCATGAAATTGAACTATCCCTAACCAGAGTGACCAAAACAAAAAGAAAAAAATGTAAAAGTAATATTAGTAATGAAAGAGGAGTTGTCATTACAGATTCTAAAAGGATAGGGAGAGTATTAGAGAGAGCATTATACCAAAATATTTAACCACCAAGAGGAAATAGATAATTCCTTGAACATTGCAAACTATAAAAGTCACAAAGAAATAGACATCCAGAAATAACTAGTATTTAATAAAGGAATTGTTAAGGAATAAAAATTTAAAAAGTGTAGGTTGTGACATCAAAAAACATAATGTGTATGTACATGTGTGAATCAAAAGTGTAGTTTTAAAATTAAGCTGAAAATGACTGTCATAGCTATGTTTTCTTTAAGCTCTGTGGCAACCACAAAAACTACAGCAGATACCCAAAAGATAAGAAAAAGGCATCAAAACTTATCACTACAAAAAATCATAAATATATTAAGAAATATAAGAAGAATAGAACAAGGGAATAATAAATCAACCAGAGAGCAATGAACAAAATGGCAATAGTAAATCCTATATAATAATAATAATAATAATAATAACAACAACAACAACAACAATAATAATAATTCCCATTCCCTATCAATAATTACTTTAAATATTGATTATAGATTAAATTCTCCTTTCAAATGAGAGTGACTGTACACACACACACACACACAAATACACAAATAAGATTCAACAATGTGCTGCCTAAAAGAGACTCACTTTAGCCTTAAGGATAAACATAGAATGGAGGTAAATGGATATAAAAAGATGTTCCATGTAAATGACAATCAAAATAGAGTGGCCACATGTACATCAGATGAAATAGTTTATAAGTCAGAAACTGCCCAAAGAAATAAAGAAGGACGTTGCATAAGCAAAGAGGTAAATTAACCAAGAATATATAATAACAGTAAATATTTATGTACCCAACATTTGTGCTTCTAAATATATTGAGCAAATATTAACAGAACTGAAAGAGGAGCTTTTCCTCTGTTTTTTGTTCTAGGAGTTTTAGAATAATAAGAATAAAAAGAAGGGACTGCTGACGCATGCAACAACATGGTTGAATTTCAAAAGCATTATTCAGAGCAAAAGGAAGAGACACAAGCATACCATATGATTCTATTAATATAAAATGCAAAATAATCTATGTGCAGAAAGATCAGTGGCTGAGTGGTCGGCTTGTGGAGGACCCTGGAGAGACTGGATGAATTATAAAGGGGCATGAGGAGTCTTTTGGGGGCAACGGAAATGCTTAACAACTTGATTGTGGACTCAATTTCACAGGTGTATTTTAGTGTCAAAACTCACAGGTTTGTACACATCAGATGATTTAGCTAATTGTATGTAAATTATTTATTGAAAAATAATTCTCAATGAAATTGATAAGAATTAAAAGCACATGCATGCTTCCTGAATATATCACTTCTTAAGTAGAAGTGGGAAAATAAGGGGGCTGGAGGAACATATGTGAATTTTTAAAGAAAACTTATGGAGGTGGGCCCTGGGTAATTATTAATTCTAGAGTGGTTCAAACATTCTAGCTCTTAAATGCAGCCTACAACTTGGTACACTATCTATCTACAATCTCTTAGGCACAAAGTATAAAATCAATAGAATCAAAATATTTTTTCTTAAGTTTGTTGTAACTCATTCAGCAACAAGCATTAATTTGAGATGATTTGAAGCTATTTACAGTCTTTTTTATTGCACATAATACATATTTTACACTACACATATTAATGTATTTGATTATAGAATATTGCTCTGGGCACTGATGGGAGTGGTATACCACATATAAAATATACACTGAATACTTATAAAATCTGAAAAATACTAAAATACAACTCAGATTTATGAGTATCAGACAAAAGAGGTAGACATGTAAGAATCAACCAAGAGTCTTCTACTGTAGTGTGAGTTTAATTGAAATTTCAAGATTTTTCTCTGTTTCTTGCAAATGTATGATATACAAATTGATCGGTTTTTTAGGTACAACTAAGCATTGTTGATTAGCAAGTTAAGTAAATTATGAAGGATTAATAATTAAACCACTATTATCCCATTATTAAAGTACATTAAGAAAATCTAAATATTTCACTAATACTGGGAGCGAGTCCAATTCCAACAGATAAATGGAATTTTGGGGAAAAATACTTTGCATAGCAGTAAGTCATCAGCATTATCTTGACTTGGTTGTGATTTCTGATCACTGTTAATTTTTCTTACAATAAATTACCATTATTAGTTTTAATTATTATCAATGCACTTTCTTATAGATTATTTGATTTACATAAAAATGATCCTATTTTATCACCAACATTGGGGTTTGTGTGAAGAATCATGATAAATAGAAATACAGGACCTATGACTTGAGCATGGAGATGATGCACAGGGCAATTTAAGAATGGGAACTGAGTTTGAGGATAGGATATTCAGGATAGTTATTGGGTGATAATGGAGTATGGTGTTAGTGCATTTGAGTCAGTCAAACCTGAATTGGAATATATCTAAATGTTATAATCTGCCAAATGGGCTGTTTGTGTGGATTAAATGAGATTAAAGTATTTAGCATAATGCCTGGCCTCTAAATGCTCAAGTAATGATGAAGAGTCATTACTAGAGCAAGTAATCCATTTACCAATGAGTAATCCATTTACCTTACTAAGCTCATTTATCTCTTCTTGTTTAGCACAGGTTCTGAAATTAAATTTCTAAAACCTTTATTTAAGAAAAATATAAGTAGTCACATATTAATCATAATGGAGTCTGGGCCGGAAGTGAATGAGTTTGAGACAAAATGGCAACAATCTCAGGGGAGAGGTACAGAACAAAATGATGGTTCTACAAGTTTGCACTGAGGTACTTTCCATTGTGAGATGTATCAGAAACTCAGTGTGGTGGGAGGTGGATGTGATTCTGTGCACATTAAAACTTACTGTTTTCCTTTAATTTCTAATATGCACAGGTTCTCCTGGGGGACAAAGCTAGTAAAAAAACAAATCAAACTTCCCATTTTTTCTGTGATGTGATGGTCAATTTTAAGAACTCAAGGGGAATTAAGGTGTCCCTTTATATTAACTAGGTGGCAGTGGCTTGGTAAAGCAGAGCAACAAGGGCTCTGATGGTGGTGATGGGGTTCACCAATAAAGAAGACAAGGATCTCTAGGGAATGTTCCTCAGATCAAGGGCATGACCTCTGGTAGTTGTCTGGCAGGAAGTTTGTGTGGACTGACACACAAGGTTCTGCATCCTCCTAGTGTCTTCATTGGAATGTCAGACCTTAGTATGTATCAGAAATTCTCTTTCATGATTGCAGCAAGATTTTTCCTTCCTATTTATGACTCTGAGTACTAAAAGAATATTTATATATGCACATCTGTACATCTATATCTCTATGAATGTTTCATAAGTCTGGGTAACAAATTACTTATTTTTACATAAGTCCTTTACATTATCTCATAAAAACTTTTATTTTCCTTTCTAGTCACAAAATTAAAGTAAATTCAACATATACATGTTTCTAGTTAGAGTGATGTTTTGTGAGCTAAATGAACTTGAAATTGGGTAGAGATGTGTATATATTTGCTTTCTACTGATAATGTCATGAAAATTGTGAAAAAATGTTTTGTATATAATTAATAGCATTATGTATATAGTATAACTTGAATAATAGAAATAGCTGCTCTAAATTGAAGGAAAATTAGTCAACTCATTGGTGGATAGCATTCACCAACTAAGAAGAAACTTGGAAGTCAGATTAAAAATGATAAACAAAGGAAGCTTTTAAAGGGGAATTTATGTTTTATAATTAGTTGTTTAAGAGATGAAAGATGGTTGACATTATGACTTTTCACAATTTGATTGAAAGCACATTGAATATCTGTTAATATCAGTTGCAGCTAAATATAAAAACATTAATTTTGTTCTTTTTAATTAAAATAATTATTACCAACCTCCAGAAAAATATAATTACTCCTAATCTTATTACTCAATCACAACTTTTAATTTTTTCCACATTAGTTCCTAAGCCTTGTCTGTATCTGTTCATAATTATTACATGACATATTCTAATTCACCACTTTTATACATGAAATAATTTCATAAACATTTTTTTTGGGGGGGTTACTGGTGATTGAACGCAGAGGTGCTTAACTGTTGAGGTGGATCTCCGGTCCTTTTTTATATTTTACTTAGCGACAAGGTCTCACTAACTTGCTTAGGGCCTCTCTAAGTTGTTGAGACTGGTTCTGAACCCATGATCCTCCTGCCTCAACCTCCTGAGCCACTGGAATTACAGGTATGCATCACCATGCCTAGCTAAGACCGTAAATATTTTAATAATTTCTACATACTATTTTCTTTTACTCTGGGTATTGCTAACCCATGGAAAAATTTGGATGTGCAAGAATAAAAAAGGATTCTAGTTTACAGTTTAAAATTTAGTATAGCTAATTTGCAGTTCTTGAAGGTAGTAAACTTGCCTTTTGTGTACAATAATAAGAATGGGGAAGTCATTTGACTCAATTTTTAACTTACTGCTTTAAATGAGGTTGATTTTTCCAGATTTTTAATAATTTTAATAACTCCTTTGCTTTTCTATGCTTCCAGATGCAGTTAAAAAAAGAACAAGCAAAAAATGATTGGACTGTTAACAAATGTTGGTATAAGAACATTAGAATTAAAAGCAGAGATGAAAAGGATGCTTCCATATCTACAAACTGAAAAATCCATTCTAATCCAAACTCAGTATCATTTTTTAAAATAAACAGTTTCTGTATTAAAGATTCTTTGTTCATAATCTAATCTTTTATTTTGTCCCTAGATTCTTTATTTCCACATTTTTTATTGGTATAGTTGTACATACTGATGGGATTTGTTCGATATTGAACCTAAACTATAGAAATGTAGAGGTCCTAAGTGCCACATAACATTATTATTCAGTGTGACAGAGTGCGGTGACTCTTATAGTTCATTCAAAACATAATAGATTTCAGTTGCAGTTTTATGTAGATGAAATAGCACACTGGACAGATAGAATTAATCTATATAGGATCAGTCCTTATATAATTTTACTTTTTGATCTTCACATTGCTTTAAAAAAGAAAACCAATAATGGAGGTGAATTTTAGTCTTCAATTTTGAAGTTTTGGCTATCTCTGAAAAACAAATTTTCTTTGGTTCAGATTCAATTATTGATTTAATTTGTATTGGTTTTGCCCAGAATGAAATTTAAATATATGTTTGTATAGGTATTTGAGGAAAATTTGTGCAGGTGAAATAGTTTTTAATACATATATGTCTTAAGATATTATCTTTGTGTTATTTGAACACCTTAAAATCTATATTTTACATAGATATGTGAATCATATGAATATATACACATATATATATCTATCATGTATATATATTGTTTTTGCTTATTAACCCACTAATATGCCAACATTTTCATCCGTTACTCTTGGTTAGGGTGTTGACTTAGGAAATAAAAGCAGCACCCCTCCCACCCCCCAAAAAGAAAAATGTTGTAAAACGTAAAAAGAGGCAAGTGCAAGTGCCTTTTCAAATGGTGAATTTTTACCTTCACCTTACGTGAGGCAGGACTGAGGAGATGGAACTGCAGTGACCAGGACTGAAGGCAGAGGTAAAAGTGAAGGGAGCAGCATTAGCGTTTGGAGAAAGTTCTCAAGGAAGAGTATCCTGAAATGGAGGAGTCATTGCAGTGTGTTGCAAAGTGAAGTATGGTGACTGAAAAATATGGAAAATCTCATTGTCAGTCAAATTTATCTGTGCTTATTTCTTATCTCAAGTAAGGCGAATGCATATGGCCTTAGAATCTCAAGGACAAATGGCCAGGACTGTTCTGGGGTGAACTCTTCACTCTCTATATTTAATATTTTTTACCTGGGAGTTCTGTTCAAAGTGGTAGTAAGGTATGCTACTTTAAATATATTTGTGTGTTTGAGTCAAGCAAAGTAGTGGTTACAGAGTAGGTTATTTATATTACAGTAAAATATATAATCTGCCTATGAATGTTTGAGCTGTACAGGGGATGGACTGGTGCAAGATTCAGAAGGTAAGTAGGACATAGATTTACCTGAGTTGTCTATGGTCTGAAACTAAAGTAATTCACACTGTTATAAGTACACTGTTAGCTGCAAATCCATTCCATGTTAACTGGGGTCTTATTTCCTGGTTCTTATATAGTGAGAGGCCTTAAGAATTCATTCCAAGAGCTGAACAATGCACTTCAGTTCTGGAGGAAATCTCATACAGTACTTGGCACTGGATCAACAATACATATTAAAAGTTAGTATTGTTAAGGCTGCTTATTATACCATAGATTAGTTTTGGGTACACCAGGCTTCCTGAATTTATATAATTAACTTTGTCTTTTTGTTTGTCCCAAAGTTTTTGTGGAAGTTCTATACTTAGAAGCAACTTTTAATCCTACAAACAATAGTGGCATATAAAACACAAGAATAACTGAGTCCTCTCTGTAGAACAAAGAAATAGATCAATACGTCCAGGATCTTTTGTTACTACATCAAGCTCATTTTAAAGCAAATTGTCTCTTGTCAGACAGTCTAGTAAATTTTATGCAAACATTATTTTTAGCAGAACGAAGAACAGCATAGATCAAAAGAAACCTCCATTTGTAGCATCATGCTTGAAAAACTGAGATAGTCTAAGATCTCATCTTGCCAGAACTGACTGTAACAGGCAGGTTCAAAGATATTAATGTCATATATTGTCCAAAAGAAGAGTGAATTAGATCTTATGCTCCCTCCTTTTCTGTATTCTTTTTTACAAATTATGTCTAAATCTTTCTTGTTATAAAAATATCATATAGTCATTGTAGATAATTCAGAATATATAAAAATAATGTAGGGAAGAAAATAAAAATCAACTATAATATATTTATGAAGGCACAAACAATGTCCTTGGCCTGGCCAGTGCAATACCGCACTCCTCCTGGAAGGAGAGGTTGGTTAAGGAGTGAGCTCAAGGGGGCCAATTAGGGCCAATGAGATTCATTTTTCTTTTTCTTTTCTGAAACTGTTAAAGGAGTCCAGTGCTGCCAGGATCACTATGTAGAGACCTCAAGGACAGCTGAGCTGAGTGGTAGAAAAGGCCTCCTAAGTTCTATAACATAACTTTTTGAGACCACAAAGCTGGCCATGTCAACAACATTTCCTGGACATTTTGTGTTTGTTGCTTATAATCAAAAGGCTTTTGGGTTATAATTCTGTTGAGTGAGCCCTGAACTTTGGAGCTACTACAAGTATAAAATAATTTTAAATTTTTCCCTTCTCTCTCTTTTCTTGCCCTTCCTTCCCTGCCCCCTTCTCTCTTTGTGGTGCTGAGGAATAAACCCTGGGTCTCATGCATGTTAGGAAAGGGCTCTACCCTGAGCCACATCCTCAGCCCACAATTATAATTCTTTATTAAACTGTCCTGTGTACCTAGCACTGTCACACAACATGCAGAAAGCCAAAGAGAATAGGTAATACTTGACTGCCTGGGTCTGCAGTTAGAGCTCACTTATTTTGTCTCTTTCCATTCATTGACTATGTCAGATGGGAAAGAATGTTAGAAATCCTCTAATCCACAGATGAGAAATATGCTAGCTTCACAAGTCCCTCCTTTCTTGTCCAGGAAAGACCCAGCTAATTTGACACTGTCTAGCTGAACCTGAATTGGCCCTAGGATCATTGTCAGCCTAGTCCTGAGGAAGTCACACCAACCAGTAGAAGTCAGTTCTCAGCAGAAATCTACCTAATACCCTGCTGAGTTCATTTCTCTAATTTCAGAGATGGGGAAACACAGTACATACCAGGGGCTTAAAATGTCTTGCTCATGATCAGCCAGATTTAAAATGACAAGTAACCTTTCTATTTATCACTAACTTCTTCCAGGTAATTAAAAATCATCATCTGTAAAAATATTTCTGTGTTTATCAGTATTATTGATTGTGTTTTATTGGTTTGGACAAATAACATGACATACTTTGCATTTTCCATTTTAAAACAACTCATACCTATTGAAGTTTTATTGGTTAGTGTAACAGATAATAATAACAACAACAACAAAGCCCCTCGGTGACACCTGTCACCTATAGACTATAGATACCTATAGACTATAGACACCTATAGACTAAAATCATTATTTTTCATGTGACATTGGCTTGGCTGAGTATATCCGCTGAGGATCTGCTCTGCATGTGTCATCTTTCTAGTATCAGTGGGCTAACCTTGATTAGTTATTTTTGCAGTGGCGGCAGCCTAACCACAGAAGGAAACTTCAAGTCCTGACTTCATTGATGTCCCATTAGCTGAAACAGGTGACAGGGTCAAGCTCAAAGGCAAGAGATGGAGAAGTACACAGAACTCCTATAGCACGGGCTCTAAGGTTGCAGGGGGGGATGTTTGGCTATGGAGATGAGTGAAAAATTGGAGCAAATAATGCAATCTACCATCAGGAAGAAAGAGGAGAGGATGCCATAAAAACATGTAAATGAGGGGAGGAAAAATCTAGTGGAGGTGAGATTTTTGTTGCTGAGGCCCTCTTTTAAAAAGCCACAGCTGGTTGCCAGAAGTGACCATTGGCCATGTGGAGGGACTACCTGGAATGCAGGAGAGAAGGCGTTTGGGCAAGTCCCACCATCCTATGAAAAGAGGAATGCCATTGTTTTGTGTTAAGTGCAGAAGTGGTATCATGTCATTTTCATTTGAAAAAAGATCACTGGCAACACTGCAGATAATCAGTTGTAAGGGGCAAGAGTGAGGTAATAAGAGCAGACAGGAGAGAGACACACAACTTTAGGAGAGACGTGTATTAGATCCTACTCCCAAGAAGGTTTGTAAGGGAGCGGGCTGGGAGAAATGAACACAATGAAAAAAGAGTTTGAAGGCAGAATCAATAGGACTCATCTCCTTCTACCCAGATCTCCCTTGCTCCCTCTGCTCCAGCCACACTTGACTTCCTTTAAATTCCCACACTCCCCAGGTACCTGTCTGGCATGAGGTCTTCATCATGATATCTGTTGTATCTAGTATTTTCCCCTCTGCACCCTTTGCCTAGTTTGACTCTTACTCATCTTTCAGAACTATGTTCCAATATCACTACCTCAGGGAAGAATTATATAATCTTCAAAAGAGCATCATGATGTGTTCCTCATGCTGCAGTATGCCTCTTGTGCATGACATTTGATGTAGTAGCAATGCCACATTTGTTTTATAATTATTTGATTAGTGCCTGTATCTTCCCACTAAGCTTTGAGCTCCACAGAGACAAACATTGTGGTTAGCTTTATTGATCATGATGTTCTCAGCTCTGAGTTCAGTGACTGTGTAGTTCCATAGAACATGTAGTTTGAAAGAATGATGAATGAATGCTTCTGAATAGAAATTCTTGACATGTATTGGATACCTAAATGATTAAGTTGATCAGTTATTGTAAATATGACAATATTTTGGAAGTAAATTTAAGGATACTAGCAGTCAGGATGAAACAGAAAAACTTGAAAATTAAAATCAGGAATATTTTTCATAGAGAAAATAAAATAACTAAAAATGTAAGCCCAAGCAGAATGTGCTACTCCACAGAAGCACTGGTGCCTGTAGCAAGGACACCTTCATGACCTGGTGAATCTGATCAATACCTTTCAAAGACTGAAGATTAAAAGTAAGCCATTGAGTTGCAGTAAGAATCATATTGAAATTCACTGTGCTGCTAAATGACAAGAAGCCTGTTGGAACAGAACCCAGGTGAAATTTAGTTTGCTCTGGGATTTCACCTTGGTGTCCTGTTTCCTCCCTCAGGTGGTGAATAGAGGCCCAAAAGCCCTTGAAAGAAGGTGATAAGATCTTAAAGTCTTGAGAGTGCAAGAAGGAGATTAAGCAGAGCATTCTGAAGTAATCAACAAATTTCAAGTTTCTACCATGAACACATAGAAATCACAGTTGGCTGGGCTGTCCCAGAGGCCATTTAAATCTCTGTAGTCTTTTGCTTCATCCTCGTCACAAAGCCCTAATGATCAGTGAATTTGTATGGTTTAGAGTTTTGTGTTCCAAGAAACTGAAATAATATGAAAATAGCAGGAAAGAAGAAACAGGACCTTAAAAAATAAATGCTACATATTTGTAATTTATGATGTTTATGGTGTTTGTGCATGCATTGATGTTGTTAAGGCTTCAAGAAGCCTGAACTCGAATAAGGTCTCTCATTGTCTGAATGCTAGAGGTTCTGTGCACACTCACTTGGATCCTCAGTTTATTATTTTTATTATTTGGATTTAACAGATGGTAATGTTACTAGACCAACTTGGCCAAGTGTCCTTGGGTCACAATGAACTTTTTAGAATATATTCTAGGGCAGCCCTTTTGTAGGAAAATTGCCTAGCCTGATGTAGCCTGAGGCCGGCAATCCTTTCATTCTTGACTGCATGCTCTCAGGATAATGCTTGTTTTCTCTCTGGAGGGGTCCATGTAATTCTGAGTCTTGAGAACTTCAAACCAAGCATTTAGATTTGTTGAATATGAGATTTCTTCTTGTAAGTGAGATGAAGAAATTGGGAAGTTGTTTACAGTGGCCTTTCATGGAAAATGGTGCTTGTTAGTTTTGATCCTTGGGTAGTTTTTTTTTTTTTTTTTTTTTTAACAATTTGCAGATTTAACTCTCATGAGGTTTTGTTTTGTTTTTTTTTTTTGATCATGATCTCTATGTGTGTGCATGTATATTACTTGGAGGTTTTATATTTCATTTGAATTCAATTTCTTCTAAATTGTATTTTGTGGTTGTTTATAATAAACTCTATTTTTAGCTTTGGAGACCAGAAAAAAAAATGATTAAAAAGAAAAAAAACTCAGCATGTGATTTTTAAGACATATTGAATAAGTACTAGGCAAATAAATATTCTGTCAATGGTGAAAATGTATGTACTGAATGTAAATAGGCCATTTCTAAGTCACTGTACCTAGAATGATAAATTAAAGTGATTTAAGATATCAAAGTAAAGGTGTTTTGAGCTAAAATATTCTGTAGAGTTTTCTTTACTATGGTTTGAATGTCTGTCCTTTTCCAAACCCGATGTGTAAATTTAAATGCCATAGTAACAACATTAAGAGATGGGACCGGGCTGGGGACGTGGCTCAAGTGGTAGCACGCTCGCCTGGCATGCGTGCTGCCCGGGTTCGATCCTCAGCACCACATACCAACAAAGATGTTGTGTCTGCCGAAAACTGAAAAATAAATATTGAAATTCTCTCTCTCTCTCTCTCTCTTTAAAAAAAAAAGGAGATGGGACCTTTAGAGGTGATTAGTCCATCATGGCTCTGCCCTCATGAATGGCTTAATGCTTTTAGGAGTACTAGTGTCATTATAAAAGTACAGGTTTGTCCTCCTTTTGTCTTCCTGCTTGTCTGTCCATCTGTCTCCCTCTCCCTCTCTTGGCCTCTGTCTTCCACAATGGGATGTAAGAAGCCCTTGCCACATGTCAGTGCTTTGATCTTGGACATTTCAGTTTCCAGGAATGTGAATCAATGAGCTTCTGTTTGTTATAAATTTATAACCAACTTTCAGATATTCTGTTATAGCAGTACAAACTGGGCTAAGACATTCTTCTCACCAGTTGTCCAATCACCTGCATTTTAGCTTCTAATCCCTACTAAGACTTAGAGTAAAGCCCAAACTGCAGTTTGCTGAGACTGCCATGATAAGAAAAATTGTAGAATGATTTCTGAACTAGAATTCTGATTACTAATAACAGTTTACTCATGAAACCCAGAAGTCAAAGATACATTCAGTTTTCACACAGCCTAGTTGTGCCAGGGCAGTAGAGTATGTTGCTGAATGACTAAAGAAAGTGCCTGGAGACAGCATGCAAGACATAAGATTTATTGGGGAAAGCTTGTAAGAAATCAGTGACTGTTTCAAAAGGAGCCCATTGGTGACAGGCTGAACTCCTAGCATCTCCATCCTCCATGGTACCTTGTGAAGCAATACGTCTATCCCCCATGACACTGCTCCAGAAGAGAACACCTCTGCCCCTCACATTTTTTTAATCTGGTGGCAGCAGGCTGAACAAGTGACATATTTACTTGCTACAGTGCCCTCATCTCCACACCAGTCCCCATTCAAGAGTGTGGTTTTATATATGAGGTTAAGAAGTGGTAACATCATCAGCATTAGCTGCTTAGTTTGCTTGTATGACCAGCATCCCAAGGAGCAGTGGTCCTGAAGTGTGTGCAAGAAAGTAGCTATCTGCAGATACCACTAGCTTGCCCTAGCTCCCTGTGTGCATAAGGAAGTCAGTGTCCAAGACAAAGCATACCTAGACATTCCATCCCAGACTTGCTCTCATTGTTCCCTTAAATTGGCTAAGTTTTAAGGAACAGAAAGGGGACATTCAGGAACATGATATGTACTGCCCCCTTTTCTTTAAGGATGATGCAGCAGGTATGCATAGGATTAAAGTATACAAAAAGTAGAAGTACAGATATTGAGGAAAGAAGCAGTGGCACGTGGCTTGAATGTTGTATGTGTCTGCTCCATTATTTAACGTCTATATTTTTACTTTTTCTTGTAATAAAGGTTTTGATTGCTAAGAAGAGAACTTTGACCCTATCCTGAACAAGGGAATTTATGATGAATATAAAAAAGTATTTGAGTAGTTTTGAGTTATCCAAAGATAGCAGGAACAGGAAACTGGAATGTATATAACCAAATTGGAAGTTACTGCAGCAATCTAATGTAAAATAGTGAACGCCTAAACCAATGATGTATTCTTTTTCTGTAAAGGGCAAGATTATAAATATTTTGGGCTTTTCAAACCATATGGTTTCTGTGGCAACTACTCTCCTGACTGCCTATTTATCAAGAAACCAGTCACACCTAATATGTAAATGAATGAGCCTGGCTCTGTCTCAATAAAATTTATTTACAAAAACAGGCAGAGGGGCTGCAGTTGGCCTTCAGGTCATAGCTTCTGGACCCTGGTCTAAACTGTAATGGTAACATAGGAATGGAAAGAAGCAAACAGTTAAAGATACTGAAAACATATATTAGATTCTAATATCTGCCTACATAAGAGATAAGAAGGAAGGAGCCAGAAATTTAAGCAATACATCAGACCTTGAAACTACACTGTGGAATTTGTCAACATAGAGATGATAATGGAATTCAAAAAAGGTACTTGTTGATGGAGACAAATGGAAGGCTTAGAGTGGGCTAGAGACTGGTCTCTGGGATGGTGGTAATATTCTATTTCTTAATGTGGGTGCTGATTACACTGGAGTGTGTGCTTTGTAAACATTTATGGAATTTATGAAGCTTCACAATCATGCCTTTGACTTTTATTTGTGGTCGAGTTCAATAAATATTAAGGAGATTTAAAGAGGAAGTAAAACCAGCCAGAGAACAAAGGAATCATGATTAGAGAAGTAGAAGAGCCAGAAGCATGAAATATCACAGAAATAAAGAGAGCGTCAAAAGGTAGGAACTAATTGGCAGCACCGAAATAGGAAGCAAGTTTAAAGTGAGGATGGAGAATTGGGCTTCAACCCAACTAGGATGAAAGAGATGATCTCCAGATGGTAGCTTTCACAGAGTGGTTCAGTTGAAAAGTAGACTCCAGATTTTTAGGCAGAAAGGAAAGGGTAAGGAAATTGAATAGTTTATTATTATTATTATTATTATTTTATTTTTTTCTTGTGGTACTAGAGATTGAACCCAGGGACTCAGGGGCATGCCACCACTGAGCTACATCCCTAGCCCTTTTTATTTTTTATTTTGAGACAGGATCTCAAGTTGGCTTCACACTTGTTATCTATCTCCCTGCCTTAGCCCCAAGTTGCTGGAATTACAGATGTGTACCACCACACCTGGCTTGAGTCATTTACTTAAGGACAATGGCTGAAAAAGAAAAGACAAAGCAACATATACTGAAGGGGAAAACAAAATAAGATAGGGGTTTTGTTTCTTAGCATTTTTAATGAGAAATATCATGTGTGTTTGAGAAGAGGGGCAAATAAGCCAGGTGTAGAAGATTGATGATGTTAATGAGAGATAGAGAATATATGGGAAAAAATTAGCTACACAGGAATAACGTCTACCTCAAAAAACAGATGGACTATATATTCAGAATGGAAAACATGATGAATGAAGATAAAGAGCTAGTGAGAAGGCTAAATCTACTCCATGGTGGTCTAGTCATCTACTGGGTTACAGTTTTGTTTGTGGATGGTGATTTGGGGTTGAAGGAAGAAGGAAAATTTCTACAAATTTAGGAATAAGTTAGTAAAAACTGATTGGAGATGATTAGTTTTAAAGAATAGGATGTAATTCTAGGTCTTCCCCACAGAAGGTCATTCAATGATCGGGCTGACACCCTTACAAAATAACCACGATGGTTTTTCTTAAATGAATGTGATTATTTGGAAGTACAAAGAAAACATTTCTTTATATTGATTATAGGAGAACTACCACTTGTTTGAAAAATACATCTTGATATTGCAACTTTTCCCTTTAGTATACTTTATTTTATAAAAATATTGGTATTACAAAGTTGAAAAAGCAATCAGGCACATTTAATTTATCAAACCAAAGATTCTAATATTAAAATAAAAATACTAGGCTGGTTCAAATTGGTAGAGGAATTCAATCAAATAAAATATATTTATATAAACAATCAAATATTCAGTGACAATTCTTCATATAATCTTAAAGAGTATTATATTATATCATACAATATCAAAATCAGATTCCTAATTTTAAAGACTGTTTGGATGTTTATTTGTTTTCATCACTTGTAATTCACTTTGAAAATATGCCAAACTCTTCAAGTCCAGTAAAACCAAGACCATGAAGTAATAAATAAAAATCAAATCACTTTGTAAAATTGCATTATAGGGGTATAATTGGATACACCTAACTGCTTCATACTGATACTTAATAAACATTTTTTCACATTGCAATATAATTATCAGTCCCCACTGAACTATGTATGCAAAATTGATGAAACAGTTGAGCCTTAATGAACAGAGATATTTGCATTTCATTACTAGGTTGTATAATTCTGCTCATAAACTTTATGAAACAATTTTAATGATCAATTCATTGCAGATGAAAGTGAAAAAAATTATTTTAAAAACCTATCCTGAATTATTTTATTCCTCAGCAATGTTCAATATACTTATTTCCCCTCATTTCAATCAAGTGGATTGAATAAGGGTAAGATTACAAATTTAAAGTTTTATAACGCTAACAATTACTCTCTTAGCCTATGAAAGGCTTATCAGTCAGCTGGATGAAGGCAGCTCTTTAAAACAGGCACACATTTAAGTAACTTCTAACAGTAATGAACCTCAACTTATTTTGATTGGCATTAACTCTTATGATAAAGATAGACACTATTTATAACTCCTGGGTCTTGCACTTCCATACTACCACTGTTGAATGTGAAAGATAAAAATGACTATTATTGAATTTTTTTGTTGTTGGTTTATTTTGTTTTCATTTAAGGGAGAGTGCCATCCACCACTTTGCTGCCATCATAACCCCAAAGGTAGAGGAGTGCCAAGGTTATTCTGATTGGGATTTATATTCTAGGAATAGAACTCTTTTTTCTTGATTAAAGTATATTAATTATTAAGTCCTTTTCCTTCCTTTCTCATCACAGAGAAGTAGGTAATCTGTATTTCTCTATAGTGCCGACCCCCAAAATAAATTTCAGTGGTCAGTGTAAATGGTCAATGTGTTTAAGCAGAATACTAGAAACTGGCACAAAGTTCTATTTCTCAGTCTTGTCTTTGGAAGGCGTGTTTTCATGGGTCTTTTTAAAATTTGGAGTCTTAAGCTACAAACTAGTGGCAAGCACACAACTAGAGCAGGCACACAACTTCATGTTTTAAGTGCACTTATGATTGGAGAAGGTGAGTCTTCCTTAATCTCTGAACTCAAACACATTGGAATGTGAGCTTCAACTTCCAAATGATCATCTAATAGCAATTTGTACATAGCGATAGAAAAATGATACAGATTCTTTTGAGTATAATAGTTCATTGGGTTCATTGCTTAAATTTATAATATCTTATTAATGTCTCTATTAATATCATCCTATTCCATTACTCTCAACCTGATATTTATGGAAACAAAACAAAGACATAAGGTTATTGGGATTTCTTTATACAAATATTTGTGTTTTCAATTTTAGGATTTAATTTATGATTATTGAAGATTTTTTTGGGAAATGATACTCTCATTAGTGTCATGAAACACTGAACAAGAATTAATGTCACTTTCAAAGCTACATATGAACAAATACAAAAAAGTATAGTGTAAATGAAGTTGATGTGGGTAAACTGGACAGAGTTCAAGGAGGAAATAAAAATTAAAAGTTAATGATTTTACTTTCTTTTCAGATTCTTTTTTGTCAGCAGGATTATTCCTATTATATTTTATCTTCTGTACATGAATATTTATAATTTTCTTTCCTTGATATCATATACAGTTTCATTCAAACCCATGGCTATGGTTGCCATGCAGGTGGAGAATACTCTCAAATGTCCTTTCCCTGAGCTCTGGTTGTATAACTCTTTGTAGGACTTCAGCACATAGGTATCTTAATTTATACTCTTGTTCAGATTCTTTAGCAATACACATGAGGCTATCTATTCATTATTTCTTATTTCCTAATGTTCCAAATGCTACTCTCAATTCCATATCTTATATTCCAATTTTAATTCATTGGAGAATTTGAATATACCAGGTAATTTCATAGTCTGATGTGTAACAATCCTTGGGTATGGAAATTACCTCCTCATCTTTTAGTTCTTTTCTCAAATGTGGCTTCTTCTTTGACTTGTAGAAATATCATCATTTTTGTTGATGCCCTTTTTGATGTCCTAACTCTCAGATTTTATACAAATATATATGCTAACTAATGTCATGCTAGGTTTTGTATCTGTATCCTCCATTTAACTCAAAATTTCTTCAGAGCAGAAACTATACCTGAAGTTTCTGTACCCTTAGTGCGTATTCTCTAATAAGTACTCATTAAATGTGTGATAAATGATTGATTGGATAAGGCACATACAATTCTCATTGGTATTTTACTTCCCATCATCTGAGGGAGTTACCTATTCTTGTTATTAAAAAAAAAGAAAACAAACTTTCTTCTAATTAAAAGTAGTCTATTCTAGGGCTGGGATTGTGGCTCAGCGGTAGAGTGCTTGCCAGGCATGGGCGGGACCCGGGTTCAATCCTCAGCACCACATAAAAATAAAGGCATTGTGCTGTGTCCATCTACACCTAAAAAATAAATATACATTTTTTTTAAAAAAAAGTAGGCTATTCTCACTATAGTGATCTATGGAGGATAGACTGGTGCAGCCATTGTAGAGAGAAATCATGCTTAATTAAATGGCTACATGTCTCCTTTGCCCTCCAGCAACCTTTTTCCTGGATATATATCATAGGGATATTTTCAAAAACATCAGCTTGGGAGCATGGGTTGGAAACTTCCTCATAATGTTATCTGTGTTAGTGAGGTATTTTAGGCCATAAATCTATCCATCACTAGAGAAATGGATAAATAAAATAATATAACTACTAACCAGCATGCAGAAGCAATGGATATACATCCAGAAATATGGCTTTCAAGATTTAGTGCTGCTATAAGTTACAACTCAGAATTATATCTACATAGTAATGTCATTAAATTAAAATACATGCACAAAACAACACAACTCACAAAAATATATACCTATAAAAGCTATATACCAAACATATATTTTCCTGTAAGGGGAAGAGGAATGAGAAAGAGGTGAGTGAATTAAATGGATTAAATAAATAAATAAATAAAATTAGAGGAGTGGACTGGTCAACATGGCACATGAAGCAATGCAGATGATGATTAGTTCCATGTTCTCAACCTGAGTGAGGTGCCTCCACCCACACACGTGAAAGAAATTAGAATATACGGGAAGTAGTATAAAAGAAGTTTTATGTTGTTTTTAGAAAATGTGCATGACCTAATAGAATAATCTGGCCTAAGTAGAAGCAGAACTCTAGAATATAAATAACCATGGAAACAATTAAATTGTCAGAGAATTAGCTCCAAAAATTATCCTTTATTTATTTATTTATGTGCTTGACCACTGAGCTATATTCTCAGCCATTTTATTTTATTTTATTTTGAGACAAGGCCTGGCTAATTTATTTAGGCCCTCGCTAAATTGCTGAGGCTGGCTTTGAATTTGTGATCTTCCTGTCTCAGCCTCCTAAACTGCTGGGATTATAGGCATGTGCCACCATGCCTGGCTGATCTATAATTTAAGTAAACATTCTAGTGAATTTTAAGGACCCAGATAATTCACATACTAATTAAATTATTCCATAGGAGAGAAAAAATCATTTTTATTCACTTTATGTAACACTGATACCAAAATCCAATAATTTTGGAATAAAGAAAAAATAGTGTGATAAATTGCCTGTCTCCATTTTTGATGTTTGAATGCTGACAGATTTCAAGCCCTGTGCCTTCCTTTCCTTCTTGCTCCACATTAGATAACACTCCCCAGGAACTTGAGCCAAGTAAGTGCTTGCCTATGAGCAAGAAGATTCACCCAGGCCCTACCCTGACCACAGCAAAAACCTCCCTTTTCTCAGAGTCTTTCCAGGTCAGCTTTCATGCCTGTGTTGGTCTCCCCAGAGTCCTTTTCTCTTAACAACAAAGCTTTTATTTCCCCTTCTTGCATGTGTAGCATTATCAGTCTTGATATCTGAACCAATTTTAGTGGCAGGAGGTTTGATTCCACCCTTCATAAGGCAACTAAAAAAAAAAAAAAAAACCCTTTCTTGCTTTGAGACTAGACTCTACTGCTTGCTGGTGAGCATTTAATTGAGCTGCTGCCTCCTGTAGTGTGTGTTTGAGTTGTGTTTCTGCCTCCTAGTAAGCTTGCATTTTGAGTTCTGTTGTGCTATGATGCATTCTTTGAGTCTTACCAGGACTGTTGGAGATTTAACTAATTATGTTGGAAGTTTTGATAGTTGACCTTTGTGGGCAGAAGTATGAGATTTGAAGTGTTACTTAAAATGGCCCTGGGTCATATGTCTTGGTGTGGACCTCTCTGCATATCTCAATTCTAGCATAAGTACTTACTCTAGGCTTGTGGAGCAACTCACCTTGTAACCACTGGTTGCCTGTCTCAATCAGGCCTTGATGATGCACCCCCTTCCCTGCCCCAAAGTATGGGCCCATTTGTAGTTTATTCATGTTAGGAGGAGTATCACTGTGCTGTGTACAGAGGTCCATATTCCTAAATTCAGAATTTACTAGGACCCTGGGAAACCTTAAAATGTCTCCACTGCTGCTATTGCTGCCACACCCTCTTGAGCTACCAGAAAGACCCTGATCCTCAAGATAATATGGAAAGAACTTTCAGGATACTGTATCACTTAGGCTTCTATGAAAAGTGATGTTGAATTATTTGTCTCACACCTTTTATAAGGTCCAGTGGAACTGATGAAGACTATGAGTTCTATTGAGTATTGTAGCTTATCAATATAGCAAGTGGTAATGCAAATCCAGGGTCCCTAAACTAATAGAACAAAATTCACTATGGGGAAGGCTCCTAACTCTAAATATAAGCAGGATAGACAGAGCCCCATTCTTGCCTCAAGGGTAGGGGGCATGCATCATCAAGGCCTGATGAGACAGGCAACCAGTGGTTACAAGGTGAGTTACTTCACAAGCCTAGAGTAAGTACTTATGCTAGAACTGAGATACTCAGAGAGGTTCACACCAAGACATATGACCCAGGGCCACTTTAAGGAACACTTCAAATAATATATCCAGTAGCCAAAAACAAAAATAAAACAAACACAAAATCTGTTCATATAGCAGGAGGAGACAACTGAAAGAGGGGTTTAAGATTTGATCTAACTGGAAATAAAAATTTATTAAAAATACAAAAGAAAAATAAGGGTGTCTGTTGGCTATTGTACCTCTAGAACAATTTCTAAATTAACTTTAACATCTGTTGGGATGCACCAAGTTGTGAAACCCTCATGGCCAAAGTTGATACTAAGGCTCAAACTAAATTCAATTTTTCCCTTATACTTCTAAGGTAGTTTCTGAAAATTACTAAAATAGAGAATAAACAGGTATGCCTCACCCTAACCATAGAAATATTGCTTGCCTAAATTCCTCATGGTCATAGTGTCACTTGTTCTAAAATATTCCAAATGAGTATGGATTTTTCGACCCAAAGAGAAATGTTTTAGTTACTTTTTTTTTTTTTTGTCGCTGTGACTGAAAGACCTGAAAAGAACAACATCGAGTAGGAAAAGTTTATTTGGGCTCAAGGTGTCAGAGGTTCAGTCCATGGTGGGCCAACTCCGTAGCTCTGGGCTTCTAAGATAAGGCAGAATGTCATAGCAGAAGGGCATGGTAGAGGAAAGCAGCTCAGGACGTGGTAAATAGGAAGCAGAGAGAGCTGCATTCACCAAGGACAAAATACAAATCCCAAAATCACATCCCTTAGTGACCTACTTCTGCCAGTCACACTCCGCTTGTCTATAGTTACTGCCCAGTTAATCCACATCATAGCAAAATATAAAAAGAACTAAAGGAAAGTGAAAAATAAACTAAGAACATTTGTAATATACATAACAACATACATACATAACAAGAAGTGATTATGTGTGACTTACAAAGCTCTTTTATAAAATATATGCACATAAATTAAAAAATACACAAAGTAATGAAGAGAACACTCAAAAGGAAAAAATGAAAATAAGCCATGAGGACATGACAATACCTGTTTTAAGTAATAGAAATATAAATTAACATCATAATGTGATGGTATCTTATTGGTTCAAATTGGTAAATACAGAGAATTGCTTTGGCCTTTGTGTTGACAGATGGGGATTTTGATCTGCTACCTTCTTAAAGGCTATGTATTAGTCAGTGTTCTGAGAGAAGCAGAACTTACATCATGTGAGTGCGTGTGTGTGTGCATGTTCATCAAGAGGAATTGGGTTGTAGGATTTGGGAGATGACAAGTGCCAAGATTTGCAAGCTGATGAGCTAGGAGAGTCAGTGTTGTAGTTTTACTGCAAAGGCCAGTTGCTTGGGACTGAACTAAAGATCAGGAAAAATCAAAAACAAAAATACAACAATGTCCCAGCTCAAAGGCAGTGAGGTTAGAGAAATTCCCTTTTGTTAATGAAGTGGGGGTGAGTCTTTTTATTCTATCGATTTTTCTAATTTAATAAGGTCTACCAACACCAGGGTAGATAATCTGCTCTAATTATTCCACCAATTTAAATGTTTAACTCATCCAAAAATACCCCCAAAGGAACAACAGAGTTTTAATGTTTGATAAAATATCTGGGTACCTCATGCCCTGGTGAAGTTAACATCATGTAAACCATCACAGTATGTATGTGTCTGCATATGCATATTTGCGTATTTTAATATATTCTGAGAACATGTTCATAGTTTGAGCAACCAAATCAATTTGTAATAATTTATTCTAAGGAAATTAACAAGTAGAGATATACTTACTTGAATGTTCTTTACACCACTGTTCACAATAAAAATTAGAAAATATGAAAAGTTCAAGTGCATATAATATGTGTTATGGTTTGAATGTGAGGTGTCCCCCAGAAGCTCACATGTGAAACAATGCAAGAAGATTCAAAGGAGAAATGATTGGGTTTTATAAGCCTCTTAATCCAATCAGTGAGTTAATCCCCCGAGAGGGATTAACTGAGTGGTAACTGAAGTGGTAGGGTGTGGCTGGAGGAGGTGGGAATTAGAGTATGGCTTTGGAGTTTATATTTGTATCTGGCAGGTAGAGACCTCTCTCTCTGCTTCCTGATCATCATGATGTGAGCTGCTTCCCTCCACCACACTCTTCCACCATGATGTCCAACCTCACCTCAAGCCCTGAGGAATGGAGCCAGCCTTCTATGGATTAAGACCTCTGAAACTGTGAGCCCTCAAATAATATTTTCCTCCCCTACAATTGTTCTGGTCAGATCTTTTAGTCACAGCAGTGAAAAAACTGACTAAAATAATATGGTATGATTTTTATTTAAAATTATATGCATACATATGGAGATGTTCAGAAGTATCTATACATCATGGTTCATCCCGGCCAGAATAATTTGTAACTTTATTTTTTTGTTGTTTATTGTGTTCCTTGATTATTATTTAAAATATGAATTAGATGGTCAATAAAATATTTTTTAAATCCATAAGCTATCATATTTTTACGTTCTGTTTTTCTACTCTGTATCTATCTCTATCCAAGAAATCGAATAAATATTGTGTTTACATATTGCTTTGTTTTTTAAATATTTTAATAATGCATTATAAATTCCATTTAATTAAGTATGGGATTACATCAAACTTTTATAATTTGCATGTCTTTGTTTTATTTATCTAATAACCAGGGTTGAATAGTGTTTGCATTTATTATCCATATATATTCTCTAACCATTTATTCCCTTGTTTCTCCATATATATAAGGCAAAAGAGGGGAATCTGATTCAGTATGCATCTTTACATTGTAAAATTAATCATTTTCATACTTGTAGCTAATATTTATTCCCAATTTTTGGTTTGTGTTTCTCCATTGTTATTTAGTTTAGTGTGTGCCAAATATTAAGTGCTTTAAATATATTGTCTCATTAGTCTTTCTAATAATGATATATCTAAATATCTTTAATCCTATTTTACAGACACATAAATTAAGGCACATGATAAGTACTTTTTCTGGTGCCACATCTAGCACCACAATGTCTACATCTAATCATGCCTCCAAAAACTAAGAAGCTGGTGACTTCCCATTGTCCCAAGGTCCCAGAAGGAGTGGATGACAGGAAGAAGCCACATACAGGAGAATCTAGATATATAATAATAATGATGACAATGTCCTCCATAGATTGAAGCACAATCACCTTGTTGAACTTAATGTGCCTTGAAAAACTGCATCTATAAACCACTTTGACATATCC
The DNA here is from genome assembly GCF_047511675.1 of Marmota flaviventris. Classification (NCBI taxonomy): domain Eukaryota; kingdom Metazoa; phylum Chordata; class Mammalia; order Rodentia; family Sciuridae; genus Marmota; species Marmota flaviventris. The sequence goes on along the minus strand of NC_092499.1, from coordinate 50,518,827 downwards.
CTGTACTAAAACAAATGGAGGTTGATAACACGGCTCTATTCTCTTATGTTTTTACTGATTACACATTAAAAGATAGTCATGAATATATATACATGTAGAGTTCGTTCAACACCAAATGCATTCCCAGGCCCTGTTTACTATCACCTGTGCAAGTTTTGAATTGTCAATATAGTAGTTCATTTTTCAGCTTTACTGCATGACTCACATTGATTAATTTCCATCATAGAAAGGGAAGTTTTTCTGTGTACTCACTGCACCAATTTAACAAATTAACAGATGTTAACATTTGATCATGTTTGCTCCTTGTACATATGTGTGTCTATTTTTTCAGCAAGAAGTTAATATCCACTTTATTTTTGCTCTCCAGATTAATTGTCTATCTTCCTGTCTAGAAACAACTAGTGTCCAGAGAGGTTGGACCAAAAATCACAGACCTGATTCATGTTGCAGCCCTGGTAGTTTCATCACCAACCCACTCACTCGTTCCCACATCTATCTTTTCTTTTTTCCCAGTTAAATAGTAACTCCTTAGGACAAAAATCTAGAATGAACGATGTTACTTTCTTTGGAGGAATTGTTTAACTTGCAGTTAACAAAATATAGAAAAAGCCATTAATAACATTTGGTAGCTGGGAGGGAAATGAACAGTGTAAAGAAGGGTCCAGGAAACTTGTCATCTAAAATAGCAATGTATTTGTATAGCCTCTGTTGTTTAAAATGTGTTTCTATTTTTATGTTTCTAATTTTCCTGGCACATATAGTGAGAAATTAATTACTAACATGTTGGCAAAAAAGTTTCGGTTTCATAACAGAAACTAAAAGAAGGAACATCTCCTTACATTACTAGAAACATTTCATTCTGCCTAACTGCATTACACAGTGATGATTTTAAATTGCGAGAAAAGAAAGGAAAATATGATAATACAGTCCTAAGAATAATTGAATTGGTTTATTATTACTTTTTTATACAGAAGAAGTAAATTATCTATACATTTTTAAAAGCATAAAAACAAAGAAATTTGCCCTTTGTATAAGTCAAAACCATAATAACTAGCCTTTGTTTAACATTTTTTTTATTTTTTATTTAATTTATAACAGTATTTCCTCAAAGAACTCTGTGCTTCTTGGATGTTAATTAGTTAATTAGTGGAATCTTTGAACAAAGGGCATCGATCATCTATAGGGAAAAAGTGGATAGGTGATAGTAGTTACTTTTTAAAGACTAATAATTGAAGTAGGGTTTTTACTCTATATTGTTCTTGTTTAGGCAGAGACTGGTCTAGAAATATGGTACGGCTTTGGGATTTTTTTCTTCATTCATTCATTTTAGTCATTTACTGAGCATCAATCAACCAGGCTTTGTGCTATGTGGTATGATAACAGGTATTGGACTAAACAGATATATGAAGGCAAGAGAAAATTTATGCCCTCAAATTATTTATCTTATGTAAAACAGAGGATGCAGATGGATAATTATATTAAAAATAAATTCAGGGAATTTTGGGAACACATAGAGGGGTTTATTTTCAGAATGAATGATGAAAGGACTGACTGAATGATGGAAGACTCTGCTGAAGATTGGTGTGTAGCAGTTTCTCTAATTCCAAATCATTTGTCAAGATTCTCCAGGGTCTGTACTTTGCTGAGATCATAGATCCAAGTGTCACAATGGTATCAATTTATAATCTCTTTTTTCTAGAAGATTTTTATCAGAGGAGAGATAGACAGTTGTTATAGCTTAGTTTAGGTGTCCTCCAAAAGCTCATGTGTGAGATGATGCAAGAAAGTTGAGAGGTGAAATAATTGGGTTATGAGAGTTTTAACCTAATCAGTGCATTAATCCACTGATAGGGATTAACTGGGTGGTAGGCAGGTAGGGTGCTGCTGGAGGAGGTGGGCCCATGAGGGTATGCTTTGGGGTATATATGTTGTCCTTGCTGAGTAGACCTTTCTCTCTTTCTCTCTGCTTCCTGGTGCCATGTCCTAACCTCCTCTGTCACACTCCTCTGTCATGAAGTTCTGCTACACCTCAGCCCTAGAGCATATGGAATTGGCTATGTACTGAGGCCTCTGAGACTGTGAGCCCCCCAAACTTCTCCTCCTCTAATTGCACCTCAAACTTCTCTTTCTCTAATTGTTCTTGTCAGGTCTTTTAGACACAGCAGCCAAAAAAGCTGACTGAAACAACAGTGCATTGGGAAGAATGTGAACATTGGAATAACCTGATCAGGGTTCAAATCACAGTGTGTTCCCTGACTGGTGTTGCAACTTTTAACAAATGGCTGCATGTCCTTGGACCTCATTTTCTTTTTTCAAAATGACAATAATAATGAAGTAGTTTGTATAATTAGATGAGAAACATTTAATGTGTTAACACAGTTCCAGGCATTTAACAAACAAATGTTATAAGTCCATGAACATTCATTAGCTAATTATGTTATTCAAAATTTTGAATAACAAAATTCAAAAACTTTAAACCAATGTCAAATAATTTAGTTCTAAAGGCAACATTTTAAAGCAGATCAAAAAACTAGGATGGCAAAAGAAGTTCTTTTTTTTTTTTTCTGTGATTGAATCCAGGGGCACTTAACCACGGGGGCCACATCCGCAGCACCTCCCTTGCCTTTTTTTTTTGTATGTTATTTAGAGACAAGGTCTTACTGAGTTGCTTAGGGGCTCATTAAATTGCTGAGGCTGGTTTTGAATTTGTAATCCTCCTGCCTTAGCTTCTGGAGGTGCTGTGATTACAGGCATGTGCCAGTATGCCCTGCTGGAAGTTCTTAAGTAACAAATAGGTTTTATCCAAAAAATCCATGTGTATGTCCATCATTTGAACCACAAAATCACATTTTTACACATAAACAATATTATTAATTAGAAGAACCATCATTACTTGAATGTGTATTTTTGTGTTGGTCTCAGGTAGAATAGGATCCTATTTAACCCCACAACATACAGTGGAAGGCTTCCAATTTCTTCCACTCCCTCCTTCACATGTTGCACTTGACTCATTGATGCAGCTGAGTATTAGTGCTGTTTAATCACTTTTGAACCATTTTTGTAAGAGTTCTGACATTGTGGACATGAGCACTGGTGTAACATAGGCGAGAAAATATGAGCAATCACATCTGCACTGGGTGATTACACCATACATAATATTTTATCAGTCCTTACACTAGACCCTTATAAGGACTTGATAACTGGCGTCATAGATTATTCATCATTTTTGAAATACTCTGAGAGCACTCAGGAAAGCCTTAAATAATTTTATTCACATCATTCAATGAATATGTCTACTATGACCTAGCTCTGTGCTAGATGTGAAACATAACTAATAAATAAAGGTATTTTCCAGCTCTGCAATTTCTATAAAAACAACAAGAATAGATGCACTGTACTGAAAATACCTTGTTCTCAGTGTTGGACGGAACTCCAGCCTTTGCTTGGTGGATGAAGACAATATGCAAGTGTGCAGAGCGGTTATTTTGTGAGGACTACGATTTTATTATTGTGTATGGGTGTATGTATGTATGTAGCACTATAGGTAATGTACAGCTAAGTAGAATGAAATTGGTTATTATAGTTTAAATTTGCTTTGTTATTCATCCTTATTTTTTGAATATGATTCTTATTGTTCTTTCTTCAAACTTATAGATATATTCAACTGAAGTATCCTGAGATGACAATCTATTATTTTATTTAACTGCTGGTATTTGCATCCCTGTTTGTTAGTATTTTCAGAGCACTGTACAGCCAGAAAAATAACACAGGAAAAAAATGGAGGCTAAAGTTGATAAAGACTGAACCTTTTTCACACTTGTGTTCAACTGAATATATTAGTGTTCTCTATGATTGAATCTGTAATAAATAATATTTTAAACTTGAGTTTATAAAATATATTTCTATTAACTAATTTTAGTGTGCATTTCCACATGTTGATATTACTTGTAGGATTTGATTTTCTTTTTTTTTTTTCCTGGACATCTTCTCAAAACCTGAATCAAAAAGAATGAAAACAACTCATTTTCATTGTTGTCTTCATAATTGTCAGTAATAACAAAGACAAGAGTAAGGGCAATAGAGAGGAACTAGAGACCTCTGCAATTTTAGAGGTCTCTAAGAGACCTCTAAACTGCTCTCATCAAAGAGGGCAGAAAATATTTACTAAATGGAACATTGTCAAAGGAAACGCAACATATCAAACCTTAGAATAATTCATCCAAATTCTGTTTTTCCTGGATTTCTTCTAAATGCTAAGAAGTCAGAATTATGGAATTGCTAATATTTATTATAGGTATTACATTAGTTTCAGGTCAATTTGTAAGATTATTTTATTGTTTAGTTAAATATGTATACATATAGACTCATTGAAGCCTTTTGTGTAATATACATACATATAAATATGTTTATATTACGTATATATATATCATACAAAATGTATATACATATTATACATGTGTATTTATATAGAGGTAGATTATTATATGTTTCTGCACATTTTATATGACCAGAAGTGTAATTTTACCATGAAAATGAACAAATAGTAAAATTTTAAAATTCTTAGCATCATGAATTTTTTGTTATGACAACAATTTTTAAGACGGCATGTCCCCCTCCCTGCTTCAGCATTTTTCTTATAGAAACATATGACCCCTCTCAGGACAACCTGCTTTATATTGGGATTTCTAGGTAAACATTGTCATGAAAATATGAGACCCCTTCAATGGGTACTTGTAGTAAAAACAGAAAACATTTTTTTAAAAAACATGAATCATTAAAAAGAGACCACAGGGCTGGAGTTGTGGCTCAGAAGTAGAGTGCTCGCCTACCATGCATGAGGCTCTGGGTTCGATCCTCAGCACCACATAAAAATAGAATAAAGATATTGTGTCCACCTATAACTAAAAAGTAAATATTTTAAAAACTACCATTCTTTATTAAAAAAGAGAGGATACAATTTTAAAAATACTGAATGATGAAGTTTGAGACAAAAAAAAATAAACAACTCAATCCACCTGTTTCATAGGAGTCCTTGTTGGAAATAACAGAAGAAAAGTATACTGTAGAGACCAATTTGGGTGAAAGTCCTGCCCATAATCATCCCTCCTCCTTATAATGCACTGCAAATCAGGTTGGATGGTTTAAAATAACAAGAACTTCCATCTGAAAGTCAGATGATTCTGAAGACCTATCTCACACTCCTGTCTGTAACAGTAGGCTCCAACTCACTGACCAATGCCCCTTTGTACAGGATTCCTGTCCCCTTACTTCAGGTTCCACTGCATACAGAATGTTTTTGGAAGCACTGACTTCTGAACTCTTTCTTTGTTCACATTTCCTGTGGCATTGTGTTTTTACCTTTATGGGTGATGCATAGAGGGACTTACTGCTTCTAGATATGCCCTAATGGGGCTCTTGCTAAGAGCAGGAGATGATGCTGATGATGGTGATTCTGAAATCTTGAGACAAATCTCAGAAAAATCTTTCTCCAGAGAAGTCTCATGCTTCTCTCCGTGGAAGTAATTCCTTCTTCCTATCATGTTGCCTTATCAATAGTAATTTATCATATTTAACTTTTGAATCATGCAAATGTTGCTGTGTCCTCTTTGACATTCTTTTATAAAATGGAAATTCCCCAGAGACAAACTGTAATCCATGGGCAATGTACAGTTGTCCCTCTGTGTCAGTTGGGAATTGGGTCCAGGAACCCTCCCACAGGTACTAAAAACCAGTGACGTTTAAGTCCCTTATATAAAATGGTGGACTGTTTGCATCTTACCTACACATTTTCCTGTTAAATCATCTCTAGATTGCTTATAATACCTAACACAATGTGAATGTTATGTAAATAATTATGCTGTATTATTTAAGAAATGATGACAAGAAAAAAAGAGTCTGTGTGTGTTCAGTATAGATGCAGTTTTTTTCTTTAAATATTTTTGGTCCACATTGGTTGAATCTGTGGGTTTGCAACCCCTGGGTGTGGATGGCTGACTGTATATGCATCTACATTGGGACAAGTTTTATAGGGTTTACATTGTATATCTTTAGTAGGGACCAAGAGCTGTAAATTAAAAACAACACTGATGAAATGGTTGCTAGGCTCCATCTAGATTGGTGAGTCTAGATCAGTTAGATAAGTTTCTAGGGAGAGTAGACGGATTCAAGAAATCTTTTCCTCACTGACTACAGGAGTTTCTAGGCTAAGTGAAACATCTGGGAAATGTTAGTTGGAAAGATAATCTTAGTCAATGTGTTTTCCCTCAGCATGTCTGTAGGAAGCCAGAGGGAGGAGAGGACAGGAAGAGGAGAGGTGTGGTTGTGCAAAGGTTAAAAAAATTATCATAGCTCTATTTCTATGATTCTTACTAGATGTGTTCTTTTAAAATGAAGGGAGATTCTTCTTATGCAAAATTGTAAAAATAAAAATAAATTGTAAAAATAAAAATAAATTGTAAAAATAAAAATAAATTGTAAAAATAAAAATAAATTGTAAAAATAAAAATAAAAGTAACAGGGCATCCAGGAATACCTAAACAAAGCTCACCTATTAAGGGAATGTCAAAGTCATCTGCAATGCTCAAACAGGTAATACAGTTGTGTGAAACAGACAAGGTGAATATTGTGCAGAACAGGTCAGAGCACAGATGCTATATAAAAGTGGCAGCTGCTGCCCAGTTCCAGGTTATTGTTGGCAGGTAGACCTGTGGGCCAGGTGTTGCTAGATTTGCTGGTTTTTCAAAAGAAGTGAAATTTTTTTTTCCCCCTGTGAAATCAACTGCTTTTAAAGAAAAGGTCAACTACATTTTTAACAGTGCATGGTAAAAACAAAAGATGTCTATAGTTCCCTTCTGGATTATCATGATAGATTCAAATATTGCTGTGAATCAATAAGAATTCTTTGGTCTGCAAACCTGACAATGAGTAATGATAGCCCATCTCACCTACAGTCGCAGATTTGATTCACTGTCTCAGTGATGCCTTCTAGAACCCTAGCTCTTCCTCTTATCTCTTCTGTTCTCTCATTCTCAACATTTAGCTTTTTACCCTTAGACTTGTTTTCTTCATTATTGAAGCAGCCTCTACCATTTCCTTTTCACACATCCTTATCAGAACAAATGAGAAAGAGCTTTCCTGCCATGAATGACACGCCTCCCTCCCCACCCCACCAAACCACCTCCAGCAAAGACTAGTTCTCATCTTGTAGGCAGGACAGAATGAAATGCAAGGAAGCCTGGGAAAGTGAGTAGAAGACTTTTAACCTGGAAATAGGAGGTGAGCAAGGTGACTGAGAGTAGATGCTGGGAGGCCCTTAGAGAGGTGTCTGGTATATCACTAAGTCATTATATATTTTATTTCTTTTAATATAGTACTCAAGTTAGTACTCTCATGGAACCACACCAGTAATTTTTTTTTCATCAGAAAGATAATATCACTCCTTAGGAAAACAGTTACAACTCCAAGATTCTAGAAGTTTTTGATGGAAAAGGTTATGACAGCCTTGCTGATATCATTTTATTATTATATCAGACTTTGAATTAATTAGGAGGTAGAATCAGAGAAAAAAATGTTTCAAAAGTCTTTGGGTTCCCAGCACCACAAAAAAACTAAAACAAACAAAAGTCTTTGGGCAATCTATTAATTCCATCTCCCCCCCCCCCACTTTTTTAAAGTGAGTGTTCTGAGAACAGCACTTTACCTTTCTAGGGTTTGTTTACCAAAAACGCATGACCTTGGTCTAACCATTAGAAAAACATCAGAGAAATCCAAATTGAGGGACATTCAGGAAAACAAACAAATAGAAAAATCAACAAAACCCAACTAGTGCTCTTCAAAACTGTCAAGGTCAGTAAGGACAAGAACATTCTGAGACACTGTCATAGCCACTAGGGAACTAATGAGGCATGATGACTTAATGCACTGTAGTATTTTTGATGGGATCCAGGATAGAAAAAGGATTTTGGCAGGGGGAACTAGTGAGATCTGAATGAAGTTGCAATATATAATGTGGTTTCTAAACTCAATAAATTACTATGGGAAGGTGAGATGTTAATAATAGTATAAACTGGATACAGTATATGGAAATTATCTTTGCAACATTTCTGTAAATTGTTTTTTCCTTCAGTTTCTCAATAAGGCTCAGCTCTCAGTAATGCATAAGTTTGGCATCAACTTTATTCTGCAGGAAAACTTTTAATCGATGAGAGTTTATGATTTAGGTCATATTTATTGGTAACAAGTACTTTAAGGCAGCAATTTCCATTATCTGTCTAGGTTATTTCATCTTAAGAAGTTTTATTGATATTTCTCTTTCCTCATCTTATTCTGTTTTGAATTCCCATAAATCCCTCAGCTGCTCTGTAACTTTTCGGCTTAAACAACAGGTACTGAACTTTATTTCACCTCTCCTCCCTGGGACTCAGTCATAGTCTGCATGCCCTGTAGATTTGCTCATATGCTTGACAGTTTCAAGTGATGGTCTAGAAGAGAAAACCGTTTTTCCTGGTCAGTGTATTTGAACAAAATGACTGGAATCTCACTGGGGTCCTTTGCTTTCTCTCTCTGGTGTCCACCCAAAGAACAGATACTGGAATTTTTTTTTTTTTTTCAATTAGACATTGCAAATTTATAAGGGAAACTACAACTCCCATAAAATAAGGTAGCATCTTCAGTAAGGATGACCTGATATTATTGAACCAGGAAAGAAGACCCAAGTATGGAATTAAATATGGAGTCTAAGTGGTACTAAAGGACTTTTTAAAAATCTCACTTCCTTCTTTAACTGCATACATTATCTTTGTTTCTCTCTAAGAAGGAATATTTCTTTTTTTAACTTATATAGGCATAAGTGAACATCATTGAAATGTGTGGGTAGTCAGAGAATTCAATATATAATTAATAGAAATTACTACTGCAGGCTCCTGAACCCTGCATTTTCTTTCAAAGAATAGTTTCCAATCTTCTGTAAATGGAATAGACATCACTTAAAGAAATCAAATACATGCAAAGCTTTTGGGCTTTTTAATCACTATAATCAGACCCAACAAATCAAATTCTTTTTCTGTCATGCACTCAAAACAGGGAATGCATGTTCAGAAGACACTTTTTCCAGCTTCCTCAGACTGTCCAAAGTTTCACCTGGATAACTGCTCTTACCAGATGAATTGGAGGAACGCTGCCACATGCTTAGAGCCTGCCTGCATCCATGATCTTCTTTCACTTGTTAAAGTTATGATATCAACCTCAAAGAAAAGTTGACATTGTCACATTTTATGCATATTAGGGGGCCAACATATTTCTTATGATGATGATTCTTTTCTCAGTGCACCTTGGGTTGTACTTCTTTGAGATGACAAAGAAGAAAAGGATTTTCAGCAGAGGGTACATCTCTTAAACAAGTGGCCAAAGATAAGAAATACTGTATGTAGCACCTGACATCTGTGGTAAATCCTGCTAATCTGAACAGATGTGCAAAAGACATTTAAATACATTTTGATTCTCCATATTCCACAATGCCATTCAGTTATAATTTGAATATGTCCAATATTTTGATAAGTGCCATCTTCCCACTCCCTAGGTTCTGGGGTTTGAACCCAAGGGCTCTCTACCACTGAGCTACACCCACAATCTCCCCTTTTTAAAATTTTGTTTTGAGACAGGACCTCAATAAGTTGATGAGGCTAGCCTCGAAATTGCAGTTCTCTTGCCTCAGCCTCTTGAGCAACCAGGATTACAAGAGTATGCTTCTGTGCCTGGCTGGGTATTTAAATATACAATATGCTTTCATATTAGCAGAGAAATTAGTGGTCTTAAAACTTGATGATAGGAGCATATAATACAATTTTTGAGAAGCCAGTTGAGCAATATATATTAAAGTCCTTAAAAGCATATGTATTTTGACTCAACAATTTCATATGCAGAAAATTAATTAATCATTAAGGGTATACATAATATTTAGGTATGATAAGAATGTTTATAACAGAATTGCTTATAATAATGAAACATCAGAATAATTTAACTTCAAAAATACAGAAATGTTTAATAAAATATAGGACAAAATACTAAATATTTATTAAATTATTTTAGAAATGACTTACTGACTAGATATTTGTTCATATAAAATATGCCTATAATATGTTAACTAAAATGCAGACCAAAATAGTACTGTAACACACATAGTTTATTTTCTCTAACCTGAACAAAAAAAATGAAGTGATGCCAAAACTTGGAAGTTATTCTTCCAGTATAACTAATTGAGAAAATGTAGTAGTGCCAGTAAATAAATAAATTCTTTATCACTCACAACAGCTTTTGAAAGACAGTGATTTGTACTTGCAGGTGAAAATGTTTATTAATTCTGTGGTCTACTTGCAATAATTCAGTGGTCCCTCTAGAGGTCTGATGTTCTGAGGTTATGAATGTTTAATTTACTTCAGAACTTTCTGTATGTTCATATATCAAATCCGTTGGTTTAACTAATTCATGCATGTGTCACCTATCAATTTATTTTTAGCATTAAGTTTCTCTTTTTTATTAGGTGGGCAGGAATGGTTGTTTTCTGGGCCTGAAACTGAGCTGATTTTTCTCACTTAGAACTGTTACGTCTTTAGAATTGAGGTTACTTTTTTAATTCCAGTCATGGCTATTCAAATCTAAAGAAACCTACAGATCCTAGTTCAAGGTTCACCTTCTCCTTCTCCATGTAGTCCCCCCACACCACCATCACACTTCCCCTGATTATGTCCCATTGGATGTCAGGCCCCTTGAGGACAAGGGATGTGCTGTATGCATCTCTTCACTTCCTTTCCCCTCACCTGTCTCATTATCTCATATACATTAATTGTTCAATAATAATTCTTTGAATTAATTGTTTTGCAGTGACACTGGCTATGGGAAACTTGAGATGTCAACTAATTCATTAGAGTCCTCTTCAAGCAACTCCTGGAGGAGGAATCTAATAAATCACAAAATTAATACTATTCATATGTAGTTGTCACTTTAAAAATAACAATATAATTTTCAGAGATGTTTTAATAAAAACAAACAATAAAACTCTAAAGGTATCATGGGTATTAAAATACTATCTATATTTTTGAAAATAATAAAATCGATGTTAACATTTTTTTGGTCTGTGCAAGGAACTTGTCTTTCTAAATATTATGGATGTTGTTTTACAAATCTAAGAGAAGAATCTATCTGCCTTGATAAACTGCAGGCTGTTATTACTTGGGGGAAAGGTCCAATAATTAACTTACAACCTTTATTCCAAAACTTTCTTATTTGTTATGGTTTTCAGTCCCAAATCACTTATGTCTGAGGCCTATTTCAGTATTCACTCACCAAAAATGAAAGTTCAAAAGAAATGTAGGGGGTGGAATCCCACTGCTTCATTATAAAACTCAGAAAAATATGCCCCCAAACCAGTCTGATTTCCTTGTTTTAAAAAATAACAGATGCATAATCACATTTAATTAAATGAGTCCCTTTTGTCTCTAAAATCGTTTCATCATCTGCTTTGCTATCTCACACTTATTTTGTCATTTTTAATTTTGTGTTCTTGCCACTAATGTGCAGTTTTCTTATCCACCAATGTCATCTACCCACTTCCTTCAGAGAGCACAGCCCAATCCAAGTCTCTCGCTAATAACACCATCTGAACAACCTATTATGAGATTCCTAATTTGGCAGACAGGCTGCATTATTTATGTGGAGCTGATAAGGCACAAAACACATGGTTGACTTTCCTAAGGAATTTCACTATTTAACACCTCCACAAGGCTGGCTGAATCTTTTTAAACATAGCTTTTACTAATCTTTCTTTGTTCCATTTATATTTTTGAAAATGGTACCAATAAATGGAAAGCAGAAAATATATTTGTAGCTTTCAATATGTTTGGCATATTTTATTGATTCAAATAATATAATCAGATACTTATTGACTCCTGTCAAATATTTTGGCATCTTTCTTACATAGAACTAGAAATTGAAAAAATAACATCTCATTTGCCCTCTCACTTTTTTGTTCCTTGTAGATTTTTCAGGGAAATCCTAAACATTACACAGAATCTTTCTTCCTAAATTGTGACCCTCTCTTCTTCATTTGTTTAAATATGAATATCGTTTCTTAGAATTGCCATGATAACAAATTATAACTCAGTTGTAGTCTCAGGATTTGCTAAATGCCAAGAAACAATGGCAAATAAAATTTCTGTTTTTAGTTTAAATGTATGAATTTTAACTCTGTACCCTTTTGTATGGCAAAGTGTGATCTTGCCACAAAATGTACATTTGTTTTTTTAGTGTGACCACTTTGGCTAATTTAATTTTCAATAACTTGTGTAGTTCATCTTCTGTTTGGATGAACTACAACCTCACTTTTATAAATGGTATAGCCATTAGTATATGCCTAATTCATTTTAACCTCTTTGGCTTATGAAAAATTTAAGTATGAATTTTCCTATATTTAATTGCTATAGTTATCTGTGTATTATAGATTTCTTTTTTGGTTGAATGTTAAGTATCTTTTAAAGTTAATTTTAGATAAACTATACCATAAATGTATAATTCATGTCAGTTCCATTGTCAATTACTAACTTTAACTCTAAATAAAAAATTTAGACACTGAGAAAATCTGATATTAAGAATAATGGAATAGGAATTTGTGCTTTACTTTTTTATATGGGGTTAAGAACATCACAAATGGCATGGTAAAGGAAAGCTGGGAACCCTTGATTTGAGAGGGAGGAATGAGAGAATGTGTTTGTAGAAAGATAAATCTAAGGGGTTAATTTGTTAAGAAAAAGATATAGTTCAGTTCAACTCACAACAGGCTAGTATGCTCAGATGATGAAACTAAAATATATGTGGAGGTATATGATTTGTTTTTCTAGTTAGTTTTAAATGGAATATTTCAAACTAGGCAAAACTGTAATAATACCCACCCATGTACTTAGTTTTCAGATTTAAAAATTTTAGCTTTATTCTGGTTGCATATGATTTTTCTCTCTCTCAAAATAAATTTTTATAATTGCATCTAAACCCTAATTATTTTTTATTTATCCCCCAATATAATCAAACTGAAGTTGAGTATAAAATCCTCATTTTTATATTTTAAACCCCTTTCTATTTTTCCTCTGTCCATAAGCAATATATACAATTATTGTCAATTTTAAATATATATGTATATGTGTTATATATAATGCAGTATATATATATATTTCCTTTGAAACTTTCTTGATTTTTTCACTGAACATTATTGTTTGGAAATTTATCCAGACATATATTTTAACTACCATATACTATTTCAAGATGTGAATAAACTCTACTAGCATATCCATTTCCTTACAGATAGGTTATGTCTTATGTATGTATGTATGTATGTAGGTAGGTAGGTAGGTAGGTATGTTAGTACAGCCATGAACAGCTTTGTTGATTCTGGTTTAGAAACATTCAGACATCAGGGATAGAGGATTTCTCCTCAAGAGACAGTCTGCTATCTAAAGGAACATCAAAATACTATTCTGTGCATTCCTGTTTCTGTTTGAATTTCCATTTTAATTTCATCAATGCATTCCTTGGGTAGCTAGGTCCATATTAAACTGTCTGCCAAAGGTGAGGACCACATATTTTCCAATTAAGTGCCACAATGCTACTCTAAGTGGTTAGAATGATAACCAAGAAAAATGAGTTTTCTGAAGATATCTTCTCCTAAGACAAATCCACTGCTTCAGGCACCTTGTATTTTTATATATTTACACTCTACATTTCCTACTTTATGACTTGTAGTGTTAGAAAGAGAAAAGAAAACATTTTTTTCTTTTCTATTTTAGTTGAGGTTTTATAGTATGCAGCACCAATAAAATTTGTGTCCATTAAGGTGTGTGATAAAGCAAAGGAGTTACAATGGTTTACTTGAGAGACAGAAAGTTATTTGATAATGAAGGTCATTTAAAGGGCTAAGAAAAATAAGTTGGCTTCAGGTGATTTTATGCCATTTTATTATAGTTGATATTAACAAGAACAAACATTCATCTAACTGAACTTTTTTTCCATGGGTTAAATTTAAGATATCTTCAACTTCATTCTCATACATTCTTCTGCATTACAGAAAAAAAATGTGTTCCATCTGTCCATCACACTGGCTCACTGGCACTGGGTTGAGAAGGCTGTTAGAAACTCCAAATCGATGGACACCACCTGCCCTTGTGCTTAGAGAGAACAGCCCTGTACCTTTTATGATACAGGGAAAATTTTGAGTAACTGACTAACCATAAAATTTGCAGTTAAATTCCAACCACCTTTCAGTATCCTGTGGATCTGCTACATGCACTCCATCCTTTCCTGTGCAATTCAAAATATAGATTTTGAGAGCAGTAGGAATGAGATCAGATTCCTCAGTGTGTCCTTTGTTGTACAAACAGTAGAGAAGGCATCCAGGACCTCAATCTAATCTGGAAGGATGATTTTTTAAAAACAAACTTTCAATTAAAGGCAATTACTTTTGCCATATTGGAAAGATATTCATTAAGTGGTGATGTACATAACCCATATGGCACTAAGAAGCCCCATGGCATAAAACAAATTTCAGAGGAAAGGAAGAAGAAGGCTCATGGGTCCCCTGATAGGGAGGCACCAAATGTTAAGTTTCCTTTATCTGTGAATAACTGTGACTACTGAAGTAATGGGGGTTTTATTTTAGTTGTTACAGTAAAGATTTTCTTGGTCTTAATATCTGTGATTTCCTAAAGTATACTCAGGGCATAGGAAATCTTTAGAAATGTTCTGGATGTTATTCATACTTTTCAAATCTATGGTTGGAAATTTATTATGTATTGGAAATTTATCCGGACAGATATACTCAAGTGTCATAAGAAATTAATTCATTTATTATAATGCTTATTGCAAAGAAATACTGAGTAGAGTGAGGCCAATGACTGTCTTCACAAATGACTGACTCTGGGCAGAACTTATTTATAAAAGCATAAAAGCTCATTTTATAAAAGATTCTTAAGAGATAGCATATTGGGATAAAACACAGATGTATATTTAGTTACTAAAATCCCTACAGTTTTAATTTCTTCTTGTGTGGATCATCCTGGACAAAATTCCTGCCTTGAGAGGAATATTATAACCTTTAGAGTAAATGCCACCCTTCCCAAGCTCAATAGGAGTCACTTGTCAGCTTTGAGCATCTTACTCCCAGGCTTCAGGCTGAACAGGCTTCGGGCTGAACATGCTCTGACCTTCTGACTTGACAGATGAGCTTAGTTTCTCTCTGGTGCCTTATTTCTGATCATCATATGATCAGAAATAAGCTATGACTGTCAACATTCCAATAAGTCATCAGAGTTCAAGAACTCCCCTAGATGGTGCCAGGTATAATTACCCTACTGAGGAATAAATGAATAAAGGCATGTAAAATGCTTAAAACTATACCTGGCACTTCGTAAATGGTTCATGTTATTAGAACTCTTCGATACTCTCAGTGATTCCCAAAACACTGAGTTGGATCAATGAAGTATGCTTTGGAAAGAAATGTAGTAAAAATATTCCCCACACTGATCCTGCCACTGCCAAATGGGTAGAATAACTTAATCCTGGACAAGCAATGGCTTGGAAATGTGTTTATTCCTAGAGCTATAAATGTATGTTTGAATTGTTCTGAAAAATCAAAGCAATGCGAACATATTTGTTCATTCTCACAATGGTTGGCAATCTGGGTAGTGAGGGAAGATGGTTTTTTAGTTTTGGAAGTTGCAGGATAATGGAGTTTCTAGCCCAGCAGTTTTTATTTCAGAAACTCTGTACAATTTGCACGTGTAAAAATAGTCCTTCTGCTATTGAATCCCAGAAGGGCTGAATTTCAGCAGTACTGGCGGCTCCATAGAAGTGCACAGAGAGAGATTGTTCTAAGAAATGAGCTCTCTGAAAATGTCACAACATTCTCCTGCAGCACGGTCATCTGCTGATGATTTTTCACGTTGTGTCTAGCCTTCTTAATACCAAGACTCTTTAAAATGCCAAAGATGCCCCTCCAAAAATACACATGAATCAGTCATTTGCATTTGTTCCTAAAGTTCTCGCCTTTTGAAAGAGCATTAGGTCTGAGACAAGGGCGCCTTTCTGTCTTTTTTCACTGAGAACCACTCGCGCAGAACACCATAAAGTTTCCCTAATTTATTTATGTGAGTTCATCGTGAGGCACTGCTCCTTCCACACTTTGAAAGACTGAAAATCTATTAAGCACTTAAATATCAGCTGTCCTGCTCCCTGATGTTTTATATACTATGTGGAAGAATATTGTGATTAACTAATGCTTTCGTATGGTTGGCCCTATTTGGTCACAAATGGAAATCCATTTTCTCTTTAGCTGATCATTGCCTTTCCACACTTCTATTATTTGACTTCTACTGGAGGAAGATTTTCTTTTTTTCATGTTCATTTTAATCATTGCCAACATAGCTCCTTCTGAAAACCAACTGGCTCTCTTTTGGCTTTAATTATTACTTCCTCCTTTCTTTCTCTCATTGATTTCTTTCTTGATATTTCTCTTCCCCATCACTTATTTGATGATAACTACTCCATTATGGAGGGCTGCTATTCGTGGACCTGTGTTCCATGTCCCATGCCCTGGGCATAGTGCATCAGGTGCAAAACTTCATGGCTCTGCTCTTTCTTCCTGAGCAGAATTGGGGTCCTTCCAGAACAGAGCAGTCCCAGACACTTGTATGTTGTCTAGGGTGGATGTCTGGATCTCTACTTCTAAGAGCAGAGATGGTGCTGAGGCTGACACTTCCAGAGTTGGGTGAGGGAACAGTCAGGAGAAGTAATGAAATCAGATGATGAGTTTCCTGTGGTACAGACTAAGACTCAGACCATGCACTGAAATTAAGAGGCCAGCAGAATAGAGACCAAGACTCAGGTTGGGTAGGACTAGACACCTCTCAGGATTTGTGGGTTTCCTTGGGATCCCTCAGGCAGTTTGTGGACCTGCTGTGGGTACTATCAGGGAAGTGAACTGATGTGCCCTTCTTTCAAGGCCTGAAATGAATTGTGCTTTGGGATGGGCCCAGGGGATTCGAGATTGGACTCATATAGAGATTGGCAGCCAGCAGGCAGGCTGTCTGTAGGACAGACAATTTTCCCTATGAAATCTTCTGAAATAGAATATTCTGGGTCATGAGTCACTCACACCAAAATTTTGAAATGTCAGCAGAGCAAAGTTCAGCATTTGCCTGAGATCTGTTCCTGAAAGGTAGTCACAGCTCCCTCCGGAGGATTGGGAGTGACTGATAAATTTCCACTGTATTTTTATCCTTGTTTACTCCACTCACATTAACTATTAAAAGTATCCTGTATCATTCAAACTGGAGGACGATAAAGGTGATCGTAAGGATTTTATGAAAATTTGTTATTCATAAAAGTAAATGCTATTTCTTAAATTTTAAGCATTAAATGGTTACTTGATTTCAGGCATAGGAGTTAAAACAAACCAGGAATCTGAAAATAGTAATTTTAATTTGTATGCGATTGTGGGTGTGTCTTTGTGTAATAATTTAGTACTATGCAAAAACTAAGATTTATAGAATTCTGTTTCTATACTAGAAGAGGAAAAAACTGAGACTCTTTTCATATTAACATTCATTCTTCATCATTTTCCCCAGGGTATTTTTTATTTCAGATGGTTCATTCTTTTCAGAACCCATGTCACCTTGGGGAGGTAGACACTCCTTACTGAATCTTATGCAACTCTTTTTCTGGCCATGGAATATTTAAAAGGAGCTCAGATGAGGGAATGAGCACTTTGCATTTTACTGCCTTATGTTCTGCATTTCAAGAATAATCCAAATATCTAAAATGTGTTTGCAGTGAAGCACCCCTTCCTACTTACAGTGTCCTTGAATGCCACTGAATGTATCATCGGTTTTCTAATTCCTATAGCAGAAACTAAATCTAACCACGGTAAGGCTGTAAGACGTAAGCTCTCCCTACGGTAATACTAAGACAAATGCACAGTCATATTAGTAATACTGTCCCTGAGGTAGAACTCTCTGCTGGAGTTTATCATGTGTTTAATGAAAGATAGGATCAGACAAATTAAAGTCCATATATCTAATTCATATTAATGCAACTCTTCTTTTAGTCATCTCCTTCGATGGAGAAGCCAAGTTGTACTTCCCCTGCCCCCTCCCAAGGGTCTAAGACAAATGGAGTACTGCTTCTGCCCCAGGAAAGGGAAATTGACTGTTGTTGTGTCATATCAGCATTCTTCTTCTTATTTTTCAAGACAAACATCAGTATCATGTGTATCTTTAGTCTAGAGGCAGCTCAGAGCCCTGGTGAGTGGGCAGACAGGGCAGGAAGGGTCCAGCACACAGAGTGGGGCTTTGTGCTGGCTCTATCATCAGTGATAAAGAAGGTCTAAATTTCCAAAAGCTCTTTAGTGGATAAAGTGGATGAAACAAATAGAACAAAAGCTTCAGTGGATTATTTACAGAGTGCAGCTTACTAAGTAAAGCTTATTAATTATCTGGGTCAGCTTGTGGGGTCCTACCTAGCTTGGTCCTTTTTTCTCTTTGCAGGCCCAGCGGGAGCACATGGGAGTGAGACTGAGCTTTGCCTCACCATATCATGGTTCCCTCTGGATACTGAGTTGGGTTTTAAATGTGTCTTTCTTGTAGATAGTGTGTAGTTAGGTCTGGCTTTGTGGTTCAATAGGAGTCTTTTCACAGGAAAATTCAGATCTCTATTGACAAGACAAAGAAATGTTTTTAGCTTTATCACTGTATTTTATGTTATGCCTTCTGTTTTTATTATGTAAAAACTTTTACTCTATTTTTTTAATGATTAACTTTGTTCAATATACTGAATCCTTTACGTTTTTTTGTTTGTTTTGTTTGTTTGTTTGTTTTTAGGCTTATATGGTGACTCCCTTTATGAGCAAGTTTGAATTTTTAAAAATGTCCATTTTGGACCCCTCTCTCTCTGGTCCACTAACTGAATTTAAGTTAATTATATATTTTTAGTGTCTATATTTTATGGTTTTGTTTCTTGCTTTATCAACTTTAATATCTTTTTCTGTGTTGGCTGTAAAAGATCATCCAGTTTACACTATCTGTCCTTACCTCTCCTTTCCCTACCCAAGAGTTGGGATTTTTGTAATTTCTATATGGTGATTAAGACATTTACATTTACATTCCAGTCTATAATCAAATCTGTATTTTTAAAATCCTTGGGTTAAATGGATTTTACAATCACAGCCTTGCTTTTACCATGGACAAGTTAAGCTTGTTTTTTCAGTTTTTCAAGAAGCTTAGCAAATGCATATTCATTGCATATTTTTAAAAGTCTGTCTTCTGTCTTTATACCTGGCACTTGTTTTGGTTAGATACACACATCTCAGTTTACTTTTTCTTAGAGGACTTTATAGGTATCACTTTTCTGCCTTTCGGGATCTATTATAAGTTTCAGGACACTCTTATCCAGCAACTGACCCATAAAACCACTCTTAGGTATTTATCCAAGAGAGATGCAAACATATGCTTACAAAAAGACTGGAATAGGAATGTTCATAGAAATTATACCCAAATGCATATCACCAGAATATATAAACCAGTCATGATATATTTCTACAATGAAACATTATTTAGGAATTAAAAGGAATAAACCACTGATACATGAGTCACCGTGCCTAAATTTCACAGACGTCATAGTGGCCAACATAGGCATTGACACATTCTTTCCTGTGGAAAGACTGCTGTGCTAGAAATCTGGAGCCCTGGGTTCTAAGTCTTAGTGTACAAGTCAGAAATATAACTTATAAAACTCACATGTTTCCCAATTTTACTTTCATTATCTACAAAAGGAGGGAGTTAAATGAAAGTATTTTCAGCTTTCATGAGACTCTAAATCCAGAGGTTTTAGTTATTTATAGTCCATTGTAACATGGCTAAGAATTTTGAAATACACATGAAGAAACATGAATCAAGTCTTTATCCCTTGTAATTTATTAGTTGTAATCTCTAATGACCTTCTAGTTTTAACACAATGGTTTCTAATTGCTGCAGACCTAAAACTGAAGAATGCAGGCTGATGGTGAATAAGATGAATTGAGACCACATTTACCAGTCTAGTTCATTTCTCAACTTTTCCTCTTCTACTCCAATAACAGTCAAGCATTTCTTTTTTTAAAATATATATATTTATTTTTTAGTTGTAGTTGGACACAATACCTTTATTTTATTTATTTATATGTGGTGCTGAGGATCGAACCCAGGGCCTCGCATGTGTTAGGCGAACACTCTACCGCTGAGCCATAACCCCATACCAAGCATTTCTTATATTTAGCTATTAAACTACCAAGTATATGTTGAATGTTTATCAGAGCTCTGTATATAATCCTGTAAGTATGTTTTATTATTGGCTAGGGATTAAAATTATTGTATCTGGTTTCTTCTTTAAAATAGAATATACATATGAGAAGTTTTTACTCTTTATGAACGTTGAAGCATGCCCTGTGATTAACACATTTTCTCTACCTGCTGAATTTTTCTTTCCTCAAATAAGGTCTCTGTTCATACACAAAATAGGAACTCATTGAAGATGTAGCTCTTGGGAGAAAGAAAAGAGAAAAGAACATATAGGAGACCCCTTATCCACAGAGAGTATGTTCCAAAACCTCCAGTGTATGCCTGGAATTATGAATAGCACGGAACTATGTGTACTGTTTTCCCTTATTTCTACTATTTATGATAAAGTATAGTTTATAAAGTAGGCAGAATGTAATATTAAAAACAATAACATTCCATAGATCTTAACAACCTCAATATACATTTTTTTTCTTTTTTTATTAAGTCAAGAAATTTCAGATTTTTGCTTAATGGAAGGACTTCCCTTTGGCACATGTAAATTGATGTGCACATTGGGGTCATCAAGTAAAATGCAAGTTACTTGAGCATAAGCACTGTGATGCCATGACAGTGGATTTTATAACTAAAACAATCACTAAGTGACTAACGGTCTGGTAGTGTATATAGTGTGTATACACTGATCAAAGGGATTATTAGCATCCAGGTGGGATGAAGTGGGATGGTCTGAGACCTTACCATTCTACTTAGAATGCTATAAAATTTAAAACTTATAGTTTACTTCTAGAATTTTTATTTAATGTTTTCAGACCATAGCTAACTGGATAAATGAAACTGCTGAAGAAAAACCATGGAAAATGGACTATTGTAATAGCAACTATCCCTAAGGATTTTAATGATTTCTAGGCCATACACAAGGTGCTGTTTCAACTCATAACTCAGATACAGTTTATGACTACTTGGAAGAATTCAGTTTGCTTTCTAAGTAAGTTAAGTAAATTTGCTTGATTCCAACAGTATTCTACTGCCGTCCACTGGATCTGAAAAGTCCTGAAATTTAATGCTGGTGCTGATGTTCTATGCAAAACTTAGAGATGTAGCTGCACTTATTTTCTCACTGCACTCTAGTTAGACTAGAGAACAGCAATCCCATCAATCTATGTTTTTCCGACTTTAGATGCTAAACTTTACACAGGCAAGAAATAGAAATCACTAAATTTCAGGTTGGTTCAACAGGGAATTTCCTTTCCAGTGCAGAAATGATTTTTTTCCTTCTGATCTTTTGAACCTCACCTAAAACTGAAAGTTGTGAAACAGCCCCTTTTATTCCTACTAAAGGCAAGTGTGAAATAAAATGAGATCAGAGTTCTCCTATCCAGGAGAGGATGCATTTTTTTCCCCAAGACTGACCACTGAAACCTTTAAAAAATATTCAAAAGAACTCTGGGGGAAACTCTTTCTAGAGGTACACTCTGTAACATCCATGCATGTGCTCAGAAGCTTTGACAATGACTAGGGATTACCTGTTCCATGCATGTGAAACTTCATCCCCTCCTGTCTGCAAGCAGTGACCAGTTTGCTGTTCGATAAGGTTGGAGACCTCACTGGATTCTCTGCTTTTCTCATAGATCTTATTCAGTGGCTTATATAGTACAGGAAGCCTTTGCTCATTTGATTAATTAACATCCTCTGCTAAATATTTTTGTTTCCTCTAAACTTTGCTTATTCTCTTTCTGAAGGATTTTTTTTTTTAACATAGAAAACATATATGAACATCTTTCTGGGAACTATTCAAGCAGAATGTAGAACTCCATTTCTGAAAGAGTATCAAGTCCTTAGATTGAAAAGAGTGATAGTGAAATAGATTGTGTATGTGTTCCTAAACCTTCTTCCTCCCCCATATCCTTCCTGTAGTTCCCCACTTAAGTTGTGAATTGCTTTGACCAGGTACAGAATGGGTGAGTGTGCCAGCTTGCCGGTTCTGAGCTCTGTCTTAAGAGACAGCATGTTTCTTTTAACCTTTCTGGCACTTTTGATGTCACCATGAGAGCTACCTGCTTTAGATTGTCTGCTGGTCCCAAAGCAATGAGAGCGTATGATGCAGAAGTACTCCAGTGGTACACAGCCAGCAAGAGTGATTATATCTGCCTATTGTCTGCCACTGTGTTTTGAGAATTTATAACAGTGTTATTGTGACAATAGGCGACTGGTAGAAGCAAGAAACACAGAAAACAAGATTATCTTCCTGAGGTTCATTTTTAGCAGAAATCTCTCTCTGAAAGAGTGCACAGGTCAAACAGATGAAGAGCGTTTTAGCATTTGATTAAGGCATGTTCACCATGCCATGTTATTAAGTATTCATTTTCATTTAAGAGTAAGTGGTTGCACAACACCTCCTGAGGTCTCCTCGGAGATTTCATTTGATTTGTATTAACCTGGTAGAATATATCTGAGAGGATAGTCAGTCACACAAATTTTCACATTCCACATTATTTTATCATTCATTATTTCAGCCCTAATTATTATCTACCTCCCAATTCCTCCATGAAACAGAATCTAATAATCCATCATGAGCGTGCCAGCTTGCCAGTTCTCATCTAATTAAAAAAAAAAAAATCCCACTTCACCCTTACTGTACAATTAAAGATATTCTAGGACTTCTTTTGCTAGTATCACTTCTGCTCACCCCAGTCTTATTCTCCCCTAACCTTTCAAAAGACTCAGACAATTACCAGCCAACCCTCTTGCTGCCCCACCTCTTATCAAACCAGAATGATAATTACTATTCACCTACATGATTTTGTGATCTGTCCCTGATAAGGGTTATTCTAGCTAGGCTAGTTAGCTTTCTGTCACTGTGAAAAAGTACCTGAGATTAAACCATTTGTAAGGAGGAAAGGTTTATTTTGACTCACAGTTTCAGAGATTTCAGTCCATGCTTGGCCTTGTTGCTTTGGGCCTGAGGTGGCACAGCCCCTCATGGGAGGAATGTGTGATGGAGAAGCCCTGTTCCAACTTACAGTGGCTAGGAATCAATGATGAAGAGCAAGGGTCCCACAATTCCCTCCAGTGACCTATCTTCTTTCTAGTAGGCTAAATGATTCATCACCTACCAATGGTGCCAGGAGCTAGAGACCAAGCCCTCAATGCATGGGTCTTTGGGAGACAATCCAAATCCAAACTATTGCACTAGCCTTTGCATTTTTAATATTGAATTTAGCAATTATTCTAACACGTTGAGTATATAAACAACAAAGCATAATATTCTGGTTGCTTATTTTGAATCCTAGCAGTTGGTCTCTTATGTTCACATGAATCAGACATTAACCAGTAGAACGCTCTTTTGTTATTATTGGACAACTAGCATTCACTTTATATTCCCTTGTTAGTACACTTACAAATGCAATACCGAATAAATTTCTTGCAGTATATTAAACCACTTTGATTTTGTAAACTAAAACTGGAGAGCACTTCTGTCCAGGACAATCAAGAAAGAGGCTTTGTGCTCCACCATCAGTACCTAAAACTGAAACTCTGTTGAAACTATTCCTTGATTTTTCTACTTGATAGAAATAAATCATTCTTAAGTGCAATGTCAGTAGTGAAAAATACACAAAATTTATTTGGATATTAGTTTTTTACATCAAAACTATAAAGTATTTGTTAATCTGTGCTCATAATAAATGAGACATGTGAATATGTATGTACACATATACTTCCAAAAGCAACAGAGAAGGATCTTTGTGTGTGTTTAAGACATACACAATCTATTATATTTTCCCATGAAGATACAAAACCATGTCATCCTTTGTAGAGTAGAAAAACATGTACTAAATCTTCATGGGTGATCTGACCATGTCAACTGCAAGGCAGATAGAATCTTTCATAATCTTCCAAATTACATGGAAGTATAAAGAATACAACATAAAAGGACTTTCTTATTTGGGGGGCCCTCAAGAAAACTAAGTGTGTGAAAAAGAAAAAATGAAGGGACAGATATATTTATTTTTATTTTTATTTATTTTTTTGTACCAGGGATTGAACACAGGGGCACTTAACCACTGAGCTTCATCCCCACCCCTTTTTATTTTTTATGTTAAGACTCACTAAGTTGCTTAGGGCCTCACTAAGTTGCTAAGGCTGGCTTTGAACTTGTGATCTCCTGCCTCAGCCTCATGAGCTGCTGAGATTACAGGTGTGCCTCACTGTGCCTAGTCAGTTGATTTTTTAACAGGATGATATGAACAAATTTCAGCACAATTGAAGCAACAGTCATAGGGAACACTGGTTGCAGAGGCAAAGAGGAATGTAGAATAAATAGAAAATAAACTTTTGAAGATCAATAATAGGTAGACAGGAGAGGAAGAAAAAGATGATAGATATTGCAAGTACTTGACTTTTAGGCTAAGACACAGCTGATACACAAGCTTTCATTCTCTCAAGGCCAAAAGCAGACAACAAAACAGCTTGTCAGTGCAGAAGAAAAACATCAAAAGGGTCAAAATGTGCTCTGTTGTCCCTTGAGAGGAGAAATGCAGGAGAAGATAAGGTGAAACAGGATGGAGCAGAGACTTGGAGAGCCATGAAGGGTAAACTGATGAAGAGGGAGGCATAGAGGGAAAGGTACAGGAGATAGTGGTAACCTCTATTTTAGCAATAAGGATAGTATTGCTTATAAAGGCAAGGAAAGTTATAGAGTCCTTCAGGCAAGGAAAAATAACAGAAGACTTAATGGAATGAGGTGAGAGAGGCCAAAGAGAGCAGCAAGGCTTGAAGAGCTACTCAAAATTGTTAAGAATGCAGAAAAAAATATTGAATTAAAAAAGGCAAGAGGAAAAAAAGCAGAAATTTGTTATTATCAGAAGCAATAAAAAATATAATAGCAAATTTGAATTCTCTTTTCCCCAGAAAAAAATTAAGTTCTACATGTTCTCCCAAAGTGTAGTCACACATTTCTCTTTTTTCCCCTGATTTTCCACATCATTATTGTTTTAATACAAAAACTATTACATTCAATAGGATTTGTGTGTCCACAAACATTACACATGTGAGTTATAAAGCACAATAATTAAATGACTACCCAAAAGTGCACCACCCAGACCAAAGTCCCAAAAAATTAATTAAGCATCTACTAGTATGCTCGTCTCCCTCCCTTCCCTCCACCTTCCTCTTGCAGATAACCTTTATCTAAAGCTTTCACAATACTTTTCTGCGTAATATACTTCCAGTGAGATTTTATAGGGCTTCCAGGATTCCTTTAACAGGTTGAGTTGAACACATTCTGAAACTTTTTTTTAACATCAAGAAAGAATAAAATCCAAGAATCCAAATTCAATATTTACTATCAAGAATTTACTATCAAGAATTCAATATTTACTATCTCAAAGTAGTTTCTCTCCTGGGGTGCATTTAAGTTCCTATCTCCATTCCCTTCCCTGGCTGGTCAGCATTGTTTGGCCAGGCTGGTCTACTGACCTTAACACAAAGGGAGTCCACATTCCATGTAGTCTAAGAGGCTAGGTCAGCTCTTCAGGTGAGCTTTCCTCCCTCTGTTGCCCAGGGAAAGTGACTTTTGGAAGTCAGGAATGTTTCATCACCAAAGCAAGATGAAGGCTGTTTGTTAAGTAGGATATGTAATTGAACAAGAAGAGTTTTATTACTTCTGGTCACATTTTGCAGTCATGTTCAATACAAACCAATCCATATCTTCTTTGTGCCTGTTTTCTCCACATTACCTTGTAATATTTGCAGATACCTGCATGTAAAACCATCATTATTTTTTCTTGCTGGAGCTTAAGCTATTTTTAAATATCATATGACTAGAAATTTAATAGTCAGTTAATACTTGAAAATAACACGTACAACTGGGAAAGAACTTCCTTAAAACTATTTTTAAAGAATAAGGTGAAAAGAAGAAAGTGTGTGTGTGTGTGTGTGTGTGTGTGTGTGAGAGAGAGAGAGAGAGAGAGAGAGAGAGAGAGAGAGAATCTGTATGATATTAAACAGTAAATCGTTAAATTGTTCTTCCACTCCTTAATTCAGTTGCTTCATAGAATGCTACCTACTTCACACAATACCAAGGTTTCTAAATTGTCTGATTTATTCTTAAAAAAAAAACGACCTTTTTCTCCTTTTGAGTTCAAACTGTCTTTATGTAAGGTAAACTCAGATATATTTCCATTTTTCTCAAGACTTCACATCTGACAAAATGGTCATGTTGGTCATATTTAAAGAAGAAACCATATTGTACATAATATAGTTAACACAATGCGATAGTCATTGTTCTTAAAATAAGAGTGATAATAATCTCTGAAAGACCCAGTGGGTGTCTCCCATATTCATCTATTAATTTCTTCCCAGTGTAAAAAGTCAGTCTCATCTTCAACACAGGACAAAAACATGAATAATGAGTAATTGCAAATTAGTGTTCTCCTTAGAAAGAATCAAATTATGTAATATTGACAAGTGTGCTTAGAAATTTCAAAATTACATTAATTCCTTATATATGTAAATCAGGAACAGAACGCACTGTTCTCACCAAACACTCTTTTGAGAAATTTCACAGAAGGCTATTGTAAACTCCTAAATATTAACTCAGCATAGTTTTATTTCTATATGATTAGAAATAACCTCAATGGAAAAATACGATCTCAGTGGAAAGGAACTTCTGAATCCCTTTTTGTTGTAGAAGTAGGGTTGTCAAAATGTCATGTTGTTGAAAATGGGGTCAGTGAGAACCGGCTTATGAACTATGTAGTAAATAGAGCTAGATATTGATATTCCACATCTACCACAGTCACATGCACAACAAAATTTTCTAACAACTCCCAGAACTTACTGATAACACCTCATTTTACTGCCTGGTTGGACAATTTTCAGGGCCATATTTTAGCTGATTCTTAAAAAGTCAAAACCAATTCCACAAATGTGTCTATTTCTAGTCACCCTCGGGGCAGTGATTTCCCTTACTGCCTTCTATAGTACTTTAAACAGTTTTGTTCCTTCCTTGCCATTTTGAGATTTCCCATGGCCACCTCAGACCCCTTATTTCATGGGATTGCCCGATTTTTTAAGTCATTATTGTTTTAAAAAATGTGTTCAGTTACTTGCTTTCTAAATTATCCTGCAGATCATCCAACTGTAAGCTGAAATATCTTGCACTTTACCCAAGGCAATTACAGAATACATTATGTTGTACAATCAATAAAATCCCAGAAAAATCAGCCCTGATCTTATATTTGAGCTAATGCAATTCAGGAGAAAGGCCTCTATTATTTGCCTTGGTGCTTTCAAAGCATTATGGAAATGCATAAATACAATAATTACCGTTTAAATAGCTGTTCCATTCTAAAAGCACAAAATCCGTGATTGAGTTTTGCCAGATAATCATTGAAAACTGACATAGAATACTGCCACGTTTTTTGTTTCATTTGTCAGAATGTTTTATCACCTCAGCTTTTCATTCTATATTCAGAACATAATTGAGTGAAATGCAGTTTAAAATGAAAAGAAATCTATTCCCTTTTATGAGAACATTCACCCATTAAAGGTTAAATAAAAGGTGAAGAGCATTTAACTTATCTGAATGCAAATGACTTCACTTTGACTATTTAAACATTAAATAGTAAATGATCAATTTCCATCAGTAACCAAGTTTTTCCATGTTACTAACTATATGGGTATATATCTTTTGAAAAGCTTACATGATGTAGTACTTACTTTGATTTCTTTAGTATCTTTTTGGTAGGAAATTTACATTAATTTTAGGAAGTAATTTAGATAATCTCTTATTAGCTCTGAAATGTTTGTGTTCAAATACATATACACACATACATGTACTGTTAGAAGATATTACTGTCTTTTTGATGCTAGTGAGTCTTAGTTAATGTAATTTTTTATTCATCAGTATCTTTTTCTCTGTTTAAAAACTGGAGGAAGATTAAAAAATGGTTTAAAATTTTCTTAGAAAGAAATTATAATGAACCTCTGTTATTATGGGTAAATTAATATTTCATGCTAGTATTGTATCAAAATATCAATTTATCTGTCTATCTTATGGATTTTCTTTCTTATAGCATTCTGTGAAACAGACTTTAGAATAAATACAGTTAATTATGTTTAAAATAATTCAGAAATAAGTAAATTATATCCATATAGTTGAGTAGTGGAACAAATTAAAACTGCAGAACTTGTTTTGTTGCTGTGCATGTCTTGAAAAACTGTGCCCTAAAATAATTTTTGCCGTCAAACTACTGCATAAGTGAGGAGTAATTAAAACATGTGAATGCATCATCTTTAATTATATCTGATTTGTATGTTGCCTATAAACATTGTTGAGATGATCTCAATTGGGATGGAGTAACACACATTAAAATAGTAAATTATAATCTCAAAAATTTTAGGCTATAGGGATTGGGGTTGTGGCTCAGTGGTAGAGCACTTGCCTCACATGGATGAGACACTGGGTTTGATTCTAAGCACTGCATATAAATAAATGAATAAAATAAAAGTCCGTCACATCTAAAAATATTTTTAAAAATTTTAGGCTATAATAATTTTTGTTATATGGACCATGTTTACTACGTAGACTTGTTTAGAGAGGAAATATAGAAATAATCAGAAAATCAATAAACAATGTGAGGATTAAAACATTTTCCTGGATATTAGCAAAATATCACCTCTTAGTATACTGATGTGGTAGATTTTCTTTTTCCACTGATAAAGCTAAAACCATGTTGAATTAATATGACATTTTTCTTTTTAAGAACTCATATTCTCCATTGCTGTTGTTTGATAATATTCTTGCAAGGAGTGGTTAGGAAAGTTTTTGATATTTAGAATTCAATATTTTGTGGATAAGAGACTTTGAATCATAGCTAGTATTTGAAGGAGGCTTAGACATAGTGTCCAATCCTCTCCCTCACCCATCATCACCGATGGTAGGCACTCATTCTCCACTTAAATATGAAGAATAACAGGGAACTTACTTCTTTGTGAGACTGTTCATTCAGTTGTGATTTGAGGCAATTTATTTATTTATTTATTTTTTTAACTTTTAAAAAGTTTATTCTAATGTGTTATATATGACAGCAGAATGCATTACAAATTCATATTTCACATATAGAGCACAATTTTTCATATCTCTGGTTGTACACAAAGTAGAGTCACACCATTTGTGTCTTCATACATGTACTTGGGGGTAATGATGTCCATCTCATTCCACCGTCTTTTTTTCTTTTTAAAATGTACATTTAATGCTATAAGTTTCCCTTTAAGCACTGCATTTTCTGCATGCCACATATTTTTATTTATTTATTTATTTTTTCTTTTTGTCTCTCTTAATTCTTTTTTTTTTTAATTTTTTATTGTTGGCTGTTCAAAACATTACATAGTTCTTGATATATCATATTTCACACTTTGATTCAAGTGGGTTATGAGCTCCCATTTTTACCCCATATACAGATTGCAGAATTACATCAGTTACACATCCATTGATTTACATATTGCCACTTATGATTTTTCACCCATTAATCTCAACTTTGATTTCCACACAAATAAGGTTCACCCTCCATGCCCTTCCGGAGGTTGTGTGCTCTGGTGGAAAAAGAAATGAACCACATGTCACCCAGCACACTTGGGGTCAAGCCCACTGTCGTCATAGTCAGCTGTGGAAGTGGTGACTTCCTCTGTAGACTAAGAGCAAGGAATCATGCCCACCCTTCCTTCCTGGGTCATACAGCTCTTGTAACAATCAACCAAAATAGCACGTGGAAACTCTTTCTGAAATAGAAACTGTCAAGCAAATAGGTGATTATTTCTCTCATGACTAATCACTCAGCTCTCTTGTTCCTTTTGAGTCTTCCTTTCTTTAAGGCAAGACATTCCAAATACCTTAACCAGTCATTCTGTGGTATGGATTTAGGTCATCATTCTCAGTTCTCTTTGGCTTGTCAGCATTTCTACTGAGATGATCTCCATTGTCTATGGCCATACCATCTTGAACACACCCAATCTCATCTGATCTCAGGTAGATAAGCAGGGTCTGGCCTGGTTAGTACTTGGATGAGAGATGATCTCCAGAAGAATGTCAGAGATGGATGCCTACATTTATTTTCTCAAATAATTCTCAAAACATTATCATTTCAGACAATGAAACCAGGAGGGCTCAGAGAGGGTAGATGACATCCCAACAGTCACACAGTGCTTCATGATGGGGCCAATAGTCTAACTCTACCACCAGAACCTGTACTCTCCAGCCCTGTGGAATCACCCGGCATTTGTTAATATTGAGTATATTGTATCAGATATGAGGGACATGAAATTCTGTCTTCATAGAACTCACTGTATAATAGAGAAGTTAGATAAGGAAATCAATACTTGTCAAAAAAATCACTGGAAAAATACAATGTGGGAATTGTCATAATGGAAGTGAGAGGGGTCACACTATTATCCCTCTGGACACACTACTTTTAACCCAGGCAGTTGAAGATTTTTTTCTCTTGCCAGCTAGCACCTGGTAGATGACATCATGGAAGTGTTCACACAGAAGAAAGCATGCTTCTTGGCAGGCACATTGCTGAGGGGACCCACAAGTCGAGGAGAGAGTTAAACATGGTCATCTGTAATGTGCTTTTAAACTTTTGGATTCTATAAGCTTGAGCTGGAGTCAAACAAACTCTAAAGTCATATTTACCTAAACTAATATTCCACAACCCTACACATCTGCAGTTGATTGTTTAGAAGCTAAGTGCAAAACTTGACATTTTTCTCTTATGAAATTCCTCCTGTCAAACGTGTCTCACTGTTCTTTTGGAAACTGCTTTCATCATTCAGCATGACCACTCTCAAGTCCAACCCTGCATCTTCTGTAAATGTTATCTGCATGCCCTCTTTGTCCTCATTCATCCAACCGAATTTATTAAGCTTCTGCTCTTGGCCAGGTGCCGTGCTTATGCAGGTAGGGGAGGCACTCTCAGGCCAGTTACTGGAAAAGCCACAGAGTGTCAATGCCATCAATGAAAGATGCACAAGGATGGAGGGGAGCATGGAGAGGGTGATGCCTAACTGAGGTGGGGGGATGGAGATGGGACATAGAGTGGAGACTTCTTGGCTTTGTCCTGAGATACATGCTACAGTGGAGAGAGGGCTTCAAGTGCTTCAAGCAGGGGTGCACTGTGGACCGTAAAGAGAGAAGCAAGGAGGATGGAATTTGAAGAACTATGAATCAGTTCAATGGGGCTGTAGTACAGGACACAAGAAGGCAGAGATAGTGGGAATGATGCTGGGATGGTCTTTCAGGAGTCACTGAATGAAGGGTACCCAGCAAACTGCAATTGAGAGTCACTCCAGATTTACATCAGTCAGTGCCTTTGTGAGTGAGAACCAGTCCTTCAGTCAAAGGACTATGTAACTTACTCATCATTAGTGCTATTGTATGGGTCAAGAAATGGAAAGGGTGAAGGTAAGAATAACAAGAAGGAGAGGAAGAACAAGGAGAAGAAAAGTGACTTCTGACTACAAAGGCTGAAAATACAAAACTGTAAGGGAGGTATTGTTTCAGATAGATAGAGTGCACTGTCAAGAGTCAAAAACGAAGAACCGTCTAGAAGTATCTCTCTCTCTCTCTCTCTCTCCCCCCTAGGGATTGAATCTAGGGGTGCTTAACCATTGAGCTGTATCCTCAGCCCTTTTTTAATTTTTATTTTTTTATCTTGAGGCAGATTCTCACTAAATTGCTCAAGGCCTTGTTAAATTGTTGAGGCTGGCTTTGAATTTGAGATCCTCCTGCTTCAGCCTTCCCAGCTGCTGGGATTACAGGTGTGAACCGTCAGGCTCTGCAAACTCTCAATCTTAATGCAAGAGCAAAGTTCTGCTTCTAAGAAGCCTTACACATTAAGGTGAGAAACCAGAACTAAGCCAACTCTGGCAACTAAACCACCCCAAGGTAAAAGCAAATTCAAAAAACATCTCTCTTATTGTAACTTTGCTCAATTGGTATAATTATAGAATAGTTGGTCCCTTGTTAAATGAAGTTAATTTTTCGATAAGGAATGATTGGAAAATCTTTAGATTCTTTATGTATCATAAAGGAGCTAATTACCCAGTTACTGTAACAGATGATCAATAAATAATAAATGAGTTTTGCAAATCACTAAGGATTAGTTTATCACATTTAATTTAGATATACAAAAACATATATAATAACACCTAAATGAGTGAAAACTTACCACCTTAAATGGAAGCAAGGCTGGAGTCAGGTATTCATGTTTTTCATTGTTAATGCCTTGGTACTATTTGAGTTTTGGCTATATTAATGTATTATTTTAGATATGTAAAAATAATGGAATATGGAAAATGAGCTAGATGTAGAAATATTTTTTAAATGTTAAAAAGTAGAGATACAACTATCTACCCAAAGACAAAATAAAAGTTATAATTTAGATTTTACTTAGAAAAAAAAGAAAATCTTTAGAAAGAATGATGAATAAAGGTAGGAACAATTTTTTAACATGGACTATTTATCCTAAATTCATTAAGTGCTCTGTATCTCTAACAACAAATTACTACCGAGACATCTTGGTTTATTTAAGTTTTCCAGGCATGTGGCAATTAAGAAGAACCAAAATTAATTGGTTAGTGGGTCAGCCACTTCAATAGATGAACAATGAATCTGGCTTCTATTACCACATAACCAGTGGAAATGAGAAATCCCTAATTTAAAAAATACTTTAAAAATGTTGTATGTGGTTGTGAACATTTTGTCTCCCCCTCTAGATTTAAATTCATGGGAAACTAGGAAAACTCCCTGGGAACTAGGAAAAACCAGTGTTAGGTCTCTTTTCTCCTGACTGAAGACTGGCTAGAAAAAGAATACATACAAAATATTTAAGCACTGAATAACAAGCTCTCTTTTTGGAATCAGCTCTCTGATGATAGAGCCAGATTTGAACAACCATATCCTTTTTCAAGAAGAATTTCATTGAAACACCAGAGAATGTGTTTTATGTAACTTTACTGTCTCAGTAGCGTTCACAGATCCATTGTTGTCCCCTCTTCTCTCCACTGTTCTCTGGTGCTGGTGACATCAGTCACTTTTGAACCTAGAGTTTATATTCATTTTAGCTGGCTCTTTGTGGTATAAATCAAGTGTTGATGTGACTCTATTTTATCTTGATTCTTCTATTTTCAATGGCCTCTTAAGATCTTTACAAAAAAACCAAGCAAAACAAAAATATTTCTCCTCAAGTTGACTGTATCCTGCTTCTGTGCATTTCTTTTTGACCACATCCTCCACACTGTTATCTTAAGGACATTCTATTGATAGGTCCTCCTGGGGTATTGACTCTGGAGTACATGATGCTGGTCCATACACCTATAATTGAGATATATAAAATAAGAAAACTGGTAGCAATCACTACTAGTTGAATCCATTGTACATAATTTGGAGAGGTTTAGTTTTTGCATATCATAATTTCTCCTTTCCCATTAAAGGATGTTAAAGATATCTGATAACTTCATCTTTTATTTTAAAATTATTAGTACAATAGAACTTCCCTTGGTTCCTCCTTCTGCACTTATGTTTTACACTTGTCTTCTATCTGGATTTCATGGTGTGCGCTTACCCCTCTATAACTGTCCATTGGTATTTTATTTGAACCACACACATTTTGTGGACTCATTTCACTCAGTACAGTCATCCTAGTAACAGGAGAGGGTCAGACTTGGACTTCAAAGTTCAAATTCTTAGTCCTTCCTTTATTGACTATGCAACCATTATGGATGGAATTATGTTCCCTGAAAATTAATATGTTCAAGCATTAATCCCCAAAGTGACTGTTTATGGAGATAGGGCCTTCTAGAAGATAATTAATGTTAAAAGATGTTATAGAGGTAAAGTCCTAATCTGGTGACTGGTATTTTTATAAGAAGTTAAAGAGTCACTAAGATCTCTCTCTGTGAGAACATACAGAGAAGGCAGCCATTGGCAAGCCAAGAAGAGACATCTCACTAGATACCAACATTACCTGTACCTTCATCATGGACTTTTAGCCTCCAGAATTGAGAGAAAATGAATTTCTGTTGTTTAAGCCACCCTGTCTGTGATATCTTGTTATAGCAGCCTATCAGACTGACATAGTGACCTTTAATGGATTTTTGAACTTTTGAGACTTAATTTTATTGTAAAATTAATGCTATTCTGTATGTCATATTTTTGCATTGAAGAGACAGTCAGATGATACATTCGAAACTTCACACAGTGCTTGGCACATGGTAAGTGCTCAAAACTCATTAGTTATTATTATTACTTCACTGCAAAATCATTCACTGTGACATGTGTTTTTGTAATTGAGAATTCTTGAGCCATGTTGGGACACATTGGTCAAGAAAAATTTAACTAACAGGAACTCTGCCAAGTCCCAGTCAATCTAAGTATGTACCCGACTTGATTGTCCTTGCCAACTATGCCGTAGTAATAATTGATGAGGCACTTTATAGACACATTAATCAATTAAAAAGACAATTTGCCCATGGCTAGGAAGTAATTACTAATTAGTATTAGGAATAAATTAATAAGGTTATATCAATGCAAAAAAATAGTGGAAGAGAAGGCAGAGAAGGCAAAAAAAAAAAGGGCAAAGATTGTTGATTTTCAAAACAACAACATGCAACTTCAGAAAAATTCCCCTTGCCTTATGTGTAGTTTTCATCAGGATCACCTTCATTTAGAGCTACCACTGGTTCTCTGTATCATGGTCCCTGCTTTTATCTCTACACTAAACTTCTTGTTGACTTGGGCTTTCTCTAATGGTTAGATCTTCAAGTCACATATATTAAATAGCTCCATTAATTTTCATTTTTTCTCTCTCTCTCTCTTTGCCGGTCACCTTGGTATATAAGGTTTTCAATGTTCATCAGTAATATCTTTGTATATTTTTCTGAAAAGAATAATTTGTCCATTGAAAGATTTTATTCTTGATCTAATTAAGAAGGCTTCCCTCTCCTCCTCCATTTCTTCCTGAATTTCTGTCTCTTTGCAGATCATTGAAGAGCACTGGGCCCTCATTCTTCAGCCTGTGCCATAGGATTTCTGCAATTTTGTAGATGTTGGCATCATCTACTTCCTGCCATCCCTTTTGTCCATGTCAACAATCCATGGCTGGTAATCTATATTTCATAACAATGGTCATTTCTACCTTCTACGGGTGACTAAACACCACCAAATTCTCTCATAGATAGATCTTCAAGTCTATCCATTATACACATTATCCCAATGTGCCTAAGGACTTTCAATCACAAGAATGATTTTAAGAAAAGTAAGGTTTAGGAAGAATGCAGGTCACAGTGAATGATTTTGCAATGAAATAATAATAATAGCTAACGGGTTTTGAGCACTCACCACTTGTCAGTCACCGTGGTACCTGTCAAATGTATCATTTGGTGATGGCTGAAGACCACCAAATGTTTGTCCAGGCGGGGCTCAGAATCTTTGAAGAAATCAGTTCTGAGATCATTCAATACATTTGCACGTTTCTTCTTTAGATCAACAAACTGTATTCACTTTGTGAACTGCTATGCTGTAGTTAAATTCCATAATTTTCAGACTAACATTGGTAACACTGCTTCCTAAACCTTACTTTTCTTAAAATCGTTTTGTGGAAAACACTCTCATGTTCCCACAGATGCTCATTAGAGTCAGTTTTGCTGCCAACATTCATCTTCTTATCTTCTTTCATTGTCAAGACTATGACACATCTCTTTTCACCTTTGTTGTTGTTATTGTATTTTTATAGTTCTGACCATGTTTACATTAGTGCCACCTATTTGCTGAGCCATCTTTACTTTCTGCTTTAACTTATTAAAATTTTCCCTTACTATCTTCATTAATTATATCTGATTGGGAACATCTTCTTTTCTTTTTATACCTTCATGAAATTTAAGTTTTATAAGCTTCCACACTGCCCTGGACATCTTGAAAATAGACTGAGGCTCACCTATCTTTTATGGTCCCTCATAATTAAATGTTGCTCATTTATAAGGACATCTTTTGCATTTGCATTTGGAATTATATTAGAATGGCTGTGTTTAAAGTATTTAGCTTTGTGCTTCCCAACCTATTTTTTTAATTTCTTTGAACAACATTGTCCTGAATAAAAGTTTTAGATTAATCAGTTATTTCAGTTGTTTGTGAGTATATACTATTACCCAGAATTTTGGAGTGCATAGGTGGTTTTAGGACATTAAACCCAAAGTGAGCCTTTTTATATGTTTTGCATGTGTGTGCATATGTTCATGCAAGCACATGTGATTTGCATGTTTTTAAATTTTGAAATTATTTTAGACTTACAGAAGAGTTGCAGAGATAATACAAGCACTGCCATGTATCTTTCTCCCAAATTTCCTTAATATGAACATTTTCAATAACTGTGTTATATTTATGAAAACTAAGAAACATTGGTACAATACTATTAACTACGTTATAGACTTAATTTCTACTAATGTCTTATGTTCCAGTGCCAAATCCAGGGTTCTGTTGTTAGTCAGCTTTCCATTATTATAACAAATACCTGAGATAATCTACTTACAAAGATAAAAGGTTTATTTTGGTTCAGAGTTTAGGAGTTTTTTAGTCCATGATCAGTTGTTCTTTTTGCTCTGGGCCTGTGACAGTACACCAAAGGCTGGGAGCTCATGGAGAAGCAAAACTTCTTATCTCATGGCTGGGAAGCAAAAGAGAAAGTGAAGAAGAGAGCATGGTCCCACAATCCCCTTTGATGTTAAGCCTCCAAAGACCTAAAGACCTCCCATGAAGCTCCACCTCTTAAAGTTTCTACCAATTCCCAATATTACCAAACTGGGAACTAAACCTTTTAGCACACAGGCCTTTGGAGGACATTCCAAATCCAAACTCTAGCATTCACATTACATTTAGTTGTAATGTCTTTAGTTGCCTCTGATCTGTGACAACATTCTTTTTCTTTTTCTTTCATGTAATAACACTTTAAAAGGTATTGTCCAGGCATTTTGTAGAATGTTTCTCATTTTGTCTGATGTTTGCCTCTGTCTTATGACATGATGTAATGTTAAGCTTGGTCACTTGGTTTATATGGTCTGGCAGTTTTATACACTGTAAAGTTATGTGTTTTTTGTAATTAATAAATATTTGGGTAAAGATATTCCAGGGCTATGTGAACTGCTTCTCCATAAACTTCATCTATTTAGCATTCATTGATTGATCATGCCTGTAGCAATTATTATTTTGGTGTTCCTATAGTATTTCTTGTTTCTTCTGCATATATTAATTACAAATCTTCTGTAAGGAATAGTTTTCCTCCTCCCAAATAATTTATTTACCCAGTAATTTATTCACATCAGGATGGGATCATGGACATTTATTTTACTCTTAAGATATAATCCAACTCTGTCCTCACTTTGCTACTAGAAATAATTTCTGCTGGCTCCTGTGTCTTTTTAAATATGATATCATCTTTTTTAAAATAAAGTTTTAATTCTGAATAATTTTAGACTTTTTAAAAACAATTGCAAATAGTAAAGCAAGTTCCCATATAGACATGTTTTACTTTATTTCCCCTATTTTTAGCATCTTATACTACCATGGTACATTTGTCAAAACTATGAAACCAACATTACTAGCAAAGTACTTCTCTAGTCAAAATTACTGTCCTTCGTTAATTCCAAATTTTGTATTTAACCAGTTGTATCATGAATACCTTCTTTCTCTTTCAGGATCTAGTCTGTTGTAGCATATTACATTCAATTTTCATGTCCTCCCAGTCTCTGGTCTGGGATGGTTTTTTAGTCTTTCCATGTTTTTCATGACCATAACAATCTTGAGGAATACTGGTCAGGTGTCCTGTCAAATAAATTACTTGGGAGGAGAAAAAAAATATTCCTTACAGAAGAATTATAATTGATAGATACTTTTCTCATGATTAGAACAGGGTTATGGGTTTTAGAAAGCATACTAAGGAGCTGAATGAGGCAGCTTCATGGCTACTTAGGGCCACAGGAGAGCCACGTGAAGTCTCTGGTGATGCCAACTTTCAGTACCTGGCTCGGGCAGTGTGTGCCAGGTTTGTCCTCATGTACTCTATGGAGCAAGTCACTAAGTACAGCCCACCCTTGAGGGCAGAGGGGTAGGAATTTAGGTCCTCCTTCAGGAAGGGAGAGTGTCCACAGATATTATTTAGAATTCTTCTGAAAGGAATATTTCTCTTTTGTCTCATCGGCCTTATTTTTGCTCTAAGAATATACTCAGCTTCTCTGAGAATCCCTTAGGCCAAATCTCCAGTTTCTTGTTTTCTTATTATTTTCTTCCTGTTGATTGTGCTTATTCCATGTGTGTTTTTAATTAGTGCTTTATGGCTTCTTTGGAACTGTATTCCCTTCCCTTTTGACACATCTCTTCCACTACTCTCAGGGCCCCACTTAATGTCTGTGCTGTATCTCTGTGGGGCGGCTACCTCTGTCTCTACTCTAGGGCTGCTCTCTGCTTTCTCTTTATCAACAGAATATCTACAGCTACTTTTCTGGCTTGGACTGATCCTAATCTGAGGATTTTAGTCCCAGATGGAATAGTCTCTTTTCGCTACGCTCACCTAACACTGTTATGCTGTTTTTTTTTTCTTTTGCTACAGCTGTTGTTTATCTCCAACTCCTCTGTTTTCCTTCCCGTTTCCACCCACTTGACCATCTGCAAATCAGTGAATTTATTTTCTTCTTCCTCCTCTTTTTCTTTACTCTTCCCCAAGGGGTCTCCTTGAATCCACGTGGGTGCATGTTACCTGCCTGCTCAGTTGTTGAACATCCTTACTCATGGTGACCTGGTCCTTGTGAGCTCTCTGTCTCCCTCTTACTTTACTATTTCAGGTTTCAGAAACACCTTCTTTTTCTATGAAGTTTACACACAATTTAGTTATGTTCTTGTTAACCATACTGCAAAACCTGTAAACAATACTTGTATAACTTCTCTAGTCAAAATTACTGTCTTTCGTTAAGTGTTTGGACCCTGCTAAGTGCTGTACTATATAATTTATATTTATGGACAGTAATTAATATTTTGTAATTAATAAATATTTGGGAAAAGATATGCCAGGGCTATGTGAATATCCTCTGAATTCTTATGACATATCAGTATCATACCCATTTTATAAGCAAGAAACCAAGGCTTGGAAGGTTAACTAACTTATAAGTTTGCTCATTTAATTTTAAAATCCTTGATATAATTCTGAGTCCTTTAGTTAGCATGCAGATAAATCTGTAGTCATCTCTCTAGCACCTTCTGGCTCTCTGGACAGCTTTTGAATTTTTGATCCAGTTTAAATGAAAGTATCTAATTTGTGAGCAAAATTATCCTCATCTTGCTGTAAAATTTGAAGCTTCTCCAAAAGCCATGACTTTGTCCAATAACGAGTGAGGGTCTTACTATGTATTTCATATGTATTATTTTATATAATCCTCCTAAGCAACATTTTAAGTTAATAGGATTATTATTCCCATTATGCCCATAAGAAATTTAATTTTAGTAACTTGCCCATTCTAATTACACAACCGACTTAGTGCCAAACTGGAATTTAAACTCATATGGTCTAAATCAGAGCCCATACTCTTTACTCATCCACTAGACATCACAGTATTTCTAAAAGCCAGCCGTATCTATGCTGGTACTGCTTTCCCTTAGATACCTGTGTGTGTACAAGATCTGCTTCTTTGACTTTCCATCCTCAGCCTTAAGTAAGAATTATCATGTGGGCATAAAATTTTTATTAGGTCTCCAAGGTTAAATGAAGACTTTCATTTAGAAAACATCATCTAACATATTCTCAGACCATGATATCATATTTATCTCCTGGCCATCAAGGAGATTCA
The DNA here is from genome assembly GCF_047511675.1 of Marmota flaviventris. NCBI lineage: Eukaryota > Metazoa > Chordata > Mammalia > Rodentia > Sciuridae > Marmota > Marmota flaviventris. The sequence goes on along the minus strand of NC_092499.1, from coordinate 50,478,574 downwards.
GTCATCACGGATCATTAGGAGTTTAAACAGTTATTAATCACAAAGAAAAGAAATCTTAGGATTCTGCTTTTATTCACATATTCCAGGCAATAGAAAGAAGAGAGTCACATTAACCACTACACATTCATTTCTCAGTGACATATTCTTACAGATTTCCAAGTATCAGCAATTTACTGGATGCTCTCCTTCATGGAGCATTTTGAAATTTCATTACCACAAGTTTTAAGGGGTACTCAAATACTTTCATTTGCTTGAAAGATTGCTGCATTGGATACCAGACATAACAAGTGAGCCATGGATTAAGACTTAAAAATCTTTGAGATTACAAAGATATTCATTATTAGGGAATTGATTATAATGGGATTTAACCTGTTGCAACTAATTAGTGCTAGTTTTCTAATGGAGCTGAAGCTTAACAGTTTTTTGGCAATTTCAGTTGTATGGAAAGCCATGCATATTTTACAAAATCTACTTAGATTCCAAAGAGCGTAGTAAATTAGAGAATTTGAAGAAATAAAACACTGAGGAAGGTGAGTAGAGCATGTTTTTCAATAGCTTGCTCTTGAACTGTTTCATCTGCGGTATCTACTAGAAAAAAGGACAATAATAAAAATGACTGAAATATAATAAAATTTGGGAATAGATTATTTTCCAAAAACCTTCTGAATGATCACTCCCTTATCTAAAAAATAAAGGCTTCAGATTTTCCACCTTCGGATTTCACCTGTATCACTACAATGAAATATGCAGTTACCTTTATCTCAGGCTCTGCATACTGTTCTTTCAGGTCCCTAGACTCTAGGTTATTGCCACGTGAATCGATATCATTCCATGATATAAAACTGGTTGTTTCTGAAAACAGATAATGCAGCACTTTTCTGTTAAACTATCTTTTCCAGTGACCCCATTACCATGAATGACTTCACTATCAACAGCAGCCAAGTATCTTCTCATAACTAAAAGATGCAAAAGGCTTAATGTTCTTTTTGAATAGCGATGACATGCAGTTGGTATAAAATTCAAGGAGCACAAAACATTATAGATTGAGAGGAACTCTTCTTCTCCACTGAGAACCTGTGCACTGTTTACCTTCACAGAGGCACCCACGATTGCCAGTTTCCTGTGTGTGCACTTCCAGAGGTATTCTGCTCTTTCCCCTGAGTCCAGGTGTTTCAAACATGATCACCATGAAAAGAGTTTTTAAAAAATCAACAGCTTTACTGAGTATAGTTTACATAAACAATTAACCTATCTTAAGTCAAGGAAACATTCCATGCTTGTTAGTGAGTTTAGTCATGTGACCATTGCCACAGTTCAAATTTAGAACATTATGTCACTCCAGAAATATTACCGGTGATCATTTGTGATGACTCCCTGTTCCCAACCCAGCACCAGAAAACCTCTAATTTATTTTTTTGTCTTTTACATTGACTCTTTATGGACATTTTCTATAAACACAGTCATATGACATGTGTTCTTTTCAACTGATTTCTTTCACTTATCCTAATGTTTTCTTAGATTCACCCGCAATGTAGCATGTTCATTTTACTAGTACTTTTTTTCATAACTGAGTACTGCTAGTATCAGACAGAAGACTATCTAATGCAGATGTTGGCTGTTCCTCATCCTTTAGCTTCTCCATCCACATGTGTCTGCTTTACTCAATGCTGACCCTAACTCACAATGCTGACCCTAACTCACAATATTGAGTTTTATAGTAAACCTCTCAGAAGATTTACTAGGGAGGCAGAAGAGTATGTTAACTTTATACTTCTCAACCAAACAATTGGACAACACCTAAGAGGCATTTGTTTTCTCCCAAGATTCCTTTGATTTCCTCCTATATCCAGGGCCCTCTAGTTAGCTCTTTTATTGAACCAGAACCCAGGCTTTTTAGCTTTCTAGTATTCCCACTTCCTCTATTTCAGTTTTGTTTGCTTACCTTTCTCCTTCTAAGGAACAAAATTTCCTCTTTGAGAAGTCATTAGAGGACGGGATAAAGCTTCAAGGATGGGGAATTGTAGCAAAAAAGGATTGATAATATCCAATGTGTAAATCAAAGTATTTCTCCTTAACATAAACAATGGTATCCCTTAAAGAGGAAAACTTTTGTGTATGTGTGTGTGTGTGTGTGTGTGTGTGTGTGTGTGTGTGGTACTAGAGACTTATCCCAGTGGCTCTTCACCACTGAGCTACATCCTTGGCCCTTTTTTGTTTTATTTTGAGACAGGGTCTTATTAAGCTGTGGAAGCTGGCCTGCACTTGTGATCCTCCTACCTCAACCACCCGAGTTGCTGGGATTACATACCTAAGAAATGTTTTGATGAATCATTGCTTTTATCCCTTTCTTCTTATATTAGCATGAAGGATTTTTTGGGAAGCAAGTGAGAGGGGAAGGTCTGAATGAGTCAAGTTCCAACTGAGTGGTGCCTGTAGCAGAGATGTCTGTTTTGGTGGGCGTTCTAACATGCCTGGGTGGGTACCTTCCTCTCAGTGCTGCAAGATCTCCATACATTCAGGTACTTTAATGCTTGATAATTGAGGACTTTAGTATTTATGTGGTAAAATCTTGATTAGAAATTCAGCAAAAGACATTAGAGCTCTAAGTATCTGGGCTCAAATCGCAGCACCCCCACTTCCTAGTAAAGTAAATCTCTGATAAATTGCAAGGAAGTACTCAATGAGTGGTTGATTTTTATCTCCATATTTTCTAGAAATTACTGTTTCTCTCTTCTGTCAACGTTTTACCTTTTCCGTTCACTGCTGGATAAATATATTCCCAGATAATCATTAATATATTGAGTTCTCAGATTTCATAGATAAAAGGACTATCACAACTTCATTCCATCAACTTAATAAAACATTTAATTTTGAAAGTTCCAATATGATCAAAAAAAGGTCATTATCCTGATCACTAGTCACCAGCAAAAATCAGGAAATAAATTCAGAGATTGCACTTAAATAGAATCTGCTAAAAATAACACCTAAAAATAGAATCAGAATTGTTTTTGTGTAGCACTGTATCCTTAATGGTCACAACAGTCCCTTGCTGTAAGTAGAGTTTTGGTAATTAACTCCAGAATGGGAGAGGAAATCCAGGTTCAGTCACATGAACAAATCTGAATCCTGGGCTTTTCCCTTTATACTATAAAAATTGATTCAATGAAATAATGACTTTAAGAAGCTTCATAAGTTATAAAGCATTGTGAAAAATATAAGTAGTTGCTGTGATTGTTCTTATCTTGTACTAGGCAACCTAATAAATCTTAGAAACTGAAACTTGCCACTATTCTTCAAACCAAAGCATTTAATCCCACTACCAAAATCTTCAGAAGGTTGAGCTCTTATCAAACTACTGTAATCTCAATTTTTATTCTAAATAAATATCAGCCTCTCCCCTAGGTCTGAGTAAGTAAGAGAGGATGAGAAGAGAGTTGGCCTTCAAGATCTTCTGGGTTTCTTTCACGAAGCAGGTTACCCAGGACCAAATCTCCAAAATCTTTGCAAAGAGAAAATGCATTTTACTCATTGAAGTTTGGTTAGAATTAGATACTGGAATCATATGGATCACAAAGTGTCTTTGCCCTAATGCCTCCTGTTTAGAGTAGAATTTTATGATGCTGACTTCTGCATGGCTGCACTCCATTCGGCCTTGTGTTAGAGATATCTTGCTCTGTATTCATTGTTCTTCCACCATCCAGGGTGACCCCAAACACCTACATCAACTATTCAGCATTAAAGCAATTCTGAAAGGGACTTGCAGGTCTCTTTAACATCATTGTTTCAGTGAACTTTCTTGAGGTTACTATTCTACAGAATTCCTGGAAACCAGACAATGCTTCTTTCCCCTTTAGATAAAACCATAGTCATTCATTTCATTTATTGAAAGAATCTAGATTATTTCCTAGGTGAATTTAATCATCTTTATATTTGAGAAGATGAAAAAATTTTACAGTCTTGGGGAATATATTTACATATAGATGTTGAATAACAATCTCCTGTATCTTCTCATCAATAGGGTTCCTGAATAAATTCTTAGTATATTTCCTATAGACAAAATTGAAATATCCAACTCGCTTTAAAAGAAATCTTATGAAACCACATTAAAGACATAACAACTCAACACTGACAGATGTCTGTCAACTTAAATTAGTCTCAGTTTAGAAAATTTAATGGAAAATATCTCTATGCTTTCAAAAGCATTTGTTTTCCTTTTCCATCATACAGTAGAGAGCAATGGTAGAAATCTTCCTGAACTGCTAATGAAATTGACTAACTGGTTATCTTAAAAACTTTCTGTACTTCACACTCTATTGAAATATGGGAGAGTGGTCTGGGCATTGTTGCTATGGGCTCTTGCTCTTCTTGTGTCTGACACAGAGCGCCATGGACGAGGAAAAGCCATCAAAGTAAAAGAATGCCAGGTGCCATCAAATGGAGGTCTCTGTGAATCCTTCAGTTGACATAAGTTTACTGTCTACCATTAAGATTCAGTGGGGAAGAACTCTTCCAACTTCTGCATGAAGGGGATTTTAAGCAACAACACTGGGTAAGAATTATGAACTGGATTGTGCTACCCTCCCCAGTGCATATGCTAAAGTCCTAACTCCAGTGTCTCTGGTGTTTGGAGAGAGGGCAGAAGCAATTAAGTGAAAATGAGTTCATTACAATTGGACCTAATCCAACAGGATGGTGCCCTCATAAGCAGAAGCCATTAGGACACAAACACATACAAGGAAACGTTACCACCTACATGCTGGAGAGAGGTCTTAGAAAAATCATCTCTGCTGATACATGGTTTTGGACTTCTAGGATAACAATTGTGAGAAAATAAATGTCTATTGTTCAAACTACCATAGTCTGTGGCTCTTTGTTAACAGATTACTATAGAATCAATAAGCATTGCCCAAAATAGCATGCCACTGTCATTAATTCTATGGGCATGTTTGGTATGGGCTCCATGGCACTTTTAACACCAAAAGTTGAAAGGTGCTATTCTATACAAACCATTCACCAAAAGGCTGTTGAAAGAATCAATAGTAAAACCAGTACTTACCATATGATCTCTAGGAAGTAACAAGCCCTTTGACTCTTAGTCTTCTCCTTACATCTCTCCCAGATGACAATACAACTGACTTGGGAACTAAACTGAATGGTTGAAAATAACTGCTATGTAATTTTACTAACTAAGCAAGGCTAACCTCTCTTTTCCCATTAGCAAAATGTAGATAATAATGGTACTTGACCCTATGATCGTTGTGAATATTAGAAAGAAAATTCTGGTGTGTTCCCATCCTCCTTCCCTTTCTTTCCTAAAGTCTACTTCTCTTACTCAGTCTTTCCACCTCAGTTAATGGAAACTCCATCCTTCCTGTTCCTCAACTAAATGTGTCAACTTTGATTTATTTTTTTCTTGCAAACCTCACAATCAATCTGTCATAAAATTTTGTTGATTTTACCTTCAAAATATGTCTGGAACCTAATGGACTTTCATACCCTAGACACCCATGACCACCAAGGTTAACCATTCTCATCTTTAATTTTATTTCAATAGCATCCTAAATTGCCTTTCAAGTTCTTGGCCAATCCCCTTGTTTGCTCTGAACATGGCAGCCAGAATCCTTTGAAAATGTAAGACACTCCTCTGCTCAAATCCTCCAATGAATTCCTAAAGTAAGAACCAACAAGACTTATAATGAATGACTTACTAGGCTCCATATAATATGTATGCCCCATTCACTACATGACAAGACTTCGTTTCTTCCCCACCCTCTTTCAGATCACTCCTTTCAGGCAACACTGACCTCATTAACACTGACCTCGTTGCTCTTTGAACTCACCAGGCAGGCTCCTGCCTCAGAGCCATTGCACTTGCTGTTTCCTTTGCCTGAAATGTTTTTTTTTCCCAGATAAGCTTCACACTCTTGGTTTGTAGTTTCACTGGGAGCCTTATTTAAATTTGCACCTTCTACTCAAATATTTTTATCTCCATCTTTCTAGATTCTTTTTCATAGATCTAACATTTAAGCACACTGTTTTTATTTTTTATCTTGTTAACTCTCTTTCCTCACTAGAAGATAATTTCCTTAAGGAAAAGAACTTTTATCCCTTGTGTTAACTAATGCATTGTCTGTGTTTGGAACATCCCTAGCATCTGGCTTATCATATGTATCCCATAAATATGTTTAACAAAGGAATAGAAAGGTTATCTGAGATAAAATGCCATTTTTTCATGTTTAATACCAATAAAATGAATACACATAAAAGAAAGGATTAAAGGGTGGACAAGAAGAGAATTTTAGGAAATTTAAGAAGTTTAAAACTTAGCATGAGGATTTGAATATTTTCACACATTCTGACACATCCCAGCATTCTAATGGGCTTTTATGAACTATTCCGAAATGCCAGTGTATAAATGTCTTGTGGTTTAATAAGTTATTTGGTTCTTTTACCCCTCAGGAAATTCATGCATATGTGTATGTGTGTGTGTGTGTGTGTGTAATCATATGGAGATCATATGAGATTTTCTGGTATTTATGTGTATATATATGTGTGTGTGTGTGTGTGTGTGTGTATGTGAGTGTGTATACACACACATATACATACATATACAATTCACCTTACATATATGAATTGCAATAATAATCATGATAGAATGTGCATACTGAACACTTGATATATTTAAGAATTATACTATCTTATCTAATCATGCAAAAATACTTAAAAATGTATTTATCATTGCAGAAATGAATGTTGGTATAAAATGAGGAGTGGGTAACAGGGTCAAATGGTGGTTCCATTCTAAGTTGTCTAAGGAATGTCCATATTGCTTTCCAGAGTGATTGCACCAATTTGTATTCCCACCAACAACATATGAGTGTGCCTTTTCCCCCACTTCTTAGCCAACATTTACTGTTGCTTATATTCTTGATAATTGCCATTCTGATTGGGTGAGATGGAATCTCAGTGTAATTTTTTTTAATGTTTTAGTCTAGTTGTAAGTGGATACCTTTATTTTTATTTATTTATTTTTATGTGGTGCTTAGGATTGAACCCAGTGCCTCATATGAGCTAGGCGAGCACTTTCTGCTGAGCCATAGCCCCAGCCCCAGTTTTGATTTGCGTTTCTCCAATTGCTGGTGATATTGAACATTTTTTTTTTCATATATATTATGATGATTTGTATTTTGTCTTCTGGGAAGTGCTTGTTCAGTTCCTTAGCCCATTTATTGATTGGTTATTTGGGATTTTTTTGGTGTTAAATTTTTGAGTTCTTTGTATATCCTGGACATTAATTAATGCTCTGTTTGAGGTGCTGGTGGTAAAGAATTTCACAGTAAGAGTTTTCTTAATAGAAAGGATTGTACTTATTTTTTGGAAACAGTTAACTGTCTCTTGCCTATTTTAAAAAAAAAATTGAAAAGGACCAATTGTATTTTTTGGTTTAAAACTACATTACTACTTTCCCAAAATTTTCCAAAATTGATTGTGAAAGAATTTAATAAAACAAATGATACTGTTAGAGATCAGCCTACATGGGTCTGTGGGACACCCAGACTCACAGTAGGCCCAGGTCTATCCCTCCACCTGCAGGCACCTGCCAGAGCCCAGTCTCCAGCACAGGACCACCCCTTCCAACCTGCAGACTACTACTGCAGGAGTTCAGGCCTGGCCCAGACTTTTGAGGGATCTAGGTCCAGGGTACGTCCGAGTTCACCCTCCACCCCACCTGGGAGCCTAAGCCTAACCCACTTCCATCTTGGGACACTGCAGTCATCTCCATAGCCTTTTCCACGCAGTAGCCCCTAACTTTTTGACAACAGAGAGGGCCTAGAAGCAGCTACACCTCAGAGCAAGCATCCCAAAGAGAGTGTAAGGCCCACCCTTTCAGCCCCATTTCTGTAGGACATTGCATCCATCTTGGGGCACTTTAACTATTATCTCAAGTTACCTCGGCTGTTGCTGCCACCACCATTAGTAGCAGTAGCATACATTGAGGGACACCAGAAGGGTCTGGAAGCCCAATATCAAGGTGAGGTAAAGATAATTTGCACGGGTACTACAAGAATATAGGGTAGAAACTGTAATATCTAAGCTCAACACTGCAAGAAAGGAAGACACATAGACAACATGAAAAAACAAGGGAGGGAACCAAACAAACCACGACATTAGAATAACAGAACCCATGGATAGTAAGTGGATGAAATGTCAGAGAAGGAGTTCAGAAGGTTCATAATTAAAATGAACTGTGAATTAAAGAATGACCTAAATGAGCAAACACAGGCAAAAACTGATCACTCCAACAAAGAGATAAGAGAGCAAATACAGTAGCAAAAGATTACTTCAAAAAAGAGATAGACACTCTGAAAAAAAATCAGTCTGAAATCCTTGAAATGAAGGATACAATAAACCAAATTTAAAAACTCAATAGAAAGCATAACCAACAGACTAGATCACTTGGAAGAAAGAATGTCAGATAATGAAGACAAAGTATACACTCTGGAAAATAAAGTTGATCACACAGTGAAGATAGAAAGAAACCATGAACAGAAATCCAAGAATTATGGGACAGCATCAAAAAACCAAATCTAAGAGTTATTGAGATAGAGGAAGACATAGAGTTTCAAACCAAAGGAATGCACAATCTCTTCAATGAGATAATATCAGAAAATTTCCCAAGTATGAAGAATGAATTGGAAAACCAAATACAAGAGGCTTACAGGACACCAAATGTATAAAATTACAACAGATCTACACCAAGGCACATTATAATGAAAATTCCTAGCATACAGGCTAAGAATAGAATCTTAAAAGCCACAAGAGAGAGGAATCAGATCACATATAGGGGGAGACCAATTCGTATCTCAGCAGATTTTTCAATCCAGACCCTCAAAGCCAGGAGATCGTGGAACAACATATACCAAGCTCTGAAAAAAAATGGATGCCAACCAAGAATCTTACGTCCAGCAAAATGAAGCTTTAGATTTGATAATGAAATAAAAACCTTCCATGATAAACAAAAGTTAAAAGAATTTATAACTAGAAAGCCTGTACTACAGAACATCCTCAGCAAAGTATTCCACAAAGAGAAAATAAAAAACAATGATGAAAATCAGCAGAGGGATATATTACACTAAAGGAAAATCTAATCAGAGGAGAAAGCAAGTCACATTAAATACCAAAAATAAACAAAAATGGCTGGGAATACATATCATATCTTAATAATAACCCTGAATGTTAATGGCCTAAAGTCACCAATCAAAAGACATAGACTAGCAGATTGGATCAAAACCAAAGATCCAACAATATGCTGCCTCCAAGAGACTCATCTCATAGGAGAAAACATCCACAGAATGAAGGTGAAGGGTTGGGAAAAATCATACCATTCACATGGACTGTGGAAGCAAGCAGAGGTTTCCATCCTCATATCAAATAAAGTAGACTTCAAACTAAAGTCAATCAAGAAGGATAAAGAAGGACACTACATACTGCTGAAGGGAACCATATACCAACAAGACTTAATAATTATAAATACATATGCCCCAAACAATGGAGCAGCTATGTTCATCAAACAAACTCTTCTCAAGAGTCAAATAGAACACAGCACAATAATTTTGGGTGACTTTAACACACCTCTTTCATCATGGATAGATCTTCCAAACAAAAGCTGAAAAAAGAAACTATAGAACTCAGTAATACAATCAATAACTTAGACTTAAATGACATATATAGAATATTCCATCCTTCAACAAGAGAATATACTTTCTTCTCAGCAGCATATGGATCCTTCTCTAAAATAGAAAATATTCTATGCCACAAAGCAACTCTTAGCAAATATAAAAAGCTAGAGATACTACCCTGCATTCTATTAGATCATAATGGAATGAAATTAGAAATCAACAATAAAAAAAGAAATAAAATCCACTCCAACACCTGGAGACTAAATAATATGCTACTGAATGAGCAATGGGTTACAGAAGACATCAAGGAAAAGATTAAAAAATTTCAGAGGTGAATGAGAGCACAGATACAACATATTGAAATCTCTGGGACACTATGAAAGCAGTTCTAAGAGAAAAGTTCATTGCATGGAATTCATTCCTTAAAAGAAGAAAAAGTCAACAAATAAACGACTTAACATTACATCTTAAAACCCTAGAAAAAGAACAAAACAACACCAAAAGCAATAGAAGACAGGAAATGATTAAAATCAGAGCTGAAATCAATGAAATCAAAACAAAAGAAACAATCAAAAAGATTTACAAAACAAAAAGTTGTTTCTTTGAAAAAATAAATAAAATTGACAGACCCTTAGCCATGCTAATGAAGAGAAGGAGAGAGAAAACTCAAATTACTAACATACGTGATGAAAAAGAAAATATCAAGACACTCACTAAAGAAATATAGAAGATAATTAGAAATTATTTTGAAAACATGTACTCCAATAAAAAAATATGGAAGGCATCAACAAATTTCTAGAGTCATCTAGATAGCCCAAATTGAATCAGGATGCTATAAACAATTTAAACAGATCTATTTCAAGTGATGAAATAGAAGATGCCAACAAAAGTCTACTAACCAAGAAAAGCCCAGGACTGGATGGATACACAGCTGAGTTCTACAAAACTTTTATTTTATTTTATTTTATTTGCAGTTCATCCTCTACTGTTTTTTAAATTTTTTTATTATTAGTTGTTCAAAACATTACAAAGCTTTTGACATATCATATTTCATACTTTTGATTCAAACGGATTATGAACTCCCATTTTTACCCCATATACATATTGCAGATTCACATTGGTTACACAAAACTTTTAAAGAAGAATTAATACCAGGGCTGTGGCTGTGGCTCAGCGGTAGAGTGCTTGCCTTGCATGCGCGAGAACCTGGGTTTGATCCTCAGCACCACATAAAAATAAATAAAGGTATTGTGTCCAACTACAACTAAAAAATAAATATTTTTTAAAAAAGAAGAACTAATGCCAATACTCTTCAATTTATTTCAGGAAATAGAAAAAGAGGCAGCACTTCCAAACTTATTCTATGAGGCCAATTTCACCCTGATTCCAAAACCAGGCATAGACACATCAAAGAAAGAAAACTTCAGACCAATATCTCTAATGAACATAGATGCAAAAATTCTCAATAAAATTCTGGCAAATCAAATAAAAAAACATGTCAAAAAGATCGTGCACCATGATCAAGTGGGATTCATCCCAGGGATGCAAGTTTGGTTCAACATATGGAAATCAATAAATGTAATTCATCACATCAATAGACTTAAAGGTAAGAATCATATGATCATCTCAATAGATGCAGAAAAACCATTTCACAAAATACAGCACCCCTTCATGTTCAAAACACTAGAAAAATTAGGAATAACAGGAACATATCTCAACATCATAAAGGCTATCTATGCTAAGCCTCAGGCTAACATCATTCTAAATAGAGAAAAATTGAAGGCATTCCCTCTAAAAACTGGAACAAGACAGGGATGCCTTCTTTCACCACTTCTATTTAACATTGTTCTTGAAACACTGGCCAGAGCAATTAGAGAGATGAAAGAAATTAAAGGGATACACATAGGAAAAGAAGAACTAAAATTTGCACATTTTTTTCTGATGACATGATTCTATACATAGAAGACCTTAAAAGGTCTTCAGAAAACTTCTAAAACTAATAAATGAATTCAGCAAAGTAGCAGGATATAAAATCAACACCCATAAATCACAGGCATTTCTGTATATCAGTGACAAATCCTCTGAAAAGGGAACAAGGAAATCTACCTCATTTATAATACCTCAAAAAAATACTTGGGAATCAATGAAAGAGGTGAAAGATCTATACAATGAAAATTACAGAACCCTAAAGTAAGAAGGCAAAAAAGACCTTAGAAGATGGAAAGATCTACCTTGCTCTTGGATAGGCAGAATTAATATTATCAAAATGGCCATACCACCAAAAGCACCATACAGCTTTTATGCAATTCCAATCAAAATCCCAATGGCATTCCTCATAGAAATATAAAAAGCAATCATGAAATTCATCTGGAAAAATAAGAGACCCAGAATAGCTAAAGCAATCCTTAGCAGGTAAAGTGAAGCAGGTAGCATCACTATACCAGACCTTAAACTATACTACAGAGCAATAGTAACAAAAACAGCATGGTATTGGCACCAAAACAGAATGATAAACCAGTGGTACAGAATAGAGAACACAGAGACTAACCCACAAAAGTACAATTATCTTATATTAGACAAAAACATGCACTGGAGAAAAGATAGCCTCTGCAACAAATAGTGCTGGGAAAACTAGAATTCCATATGCAACAAAATGAAATTAAACCCCTGTCTCTCACCACACACAAAATTAAACTCAAAATGGATCAAGGACCTAGAAATAAAATCAGAGACCCTGAGTCTAATAGAAGGAAAAGTAGGTCCTAATCTCCATCATGTGGGATTAGGCCCCAACTTCCTTAATAAGACTCCTTTGGCACGAGAATTAAAATCAAGAATCAATAAATGAAATAGATTCAAACTAAAAAGTTTCTTCTCAGCAGAAGAAACTAACTGTGAGGTGAACAGAGAGCCTACTTCCTGGGAGCAAATTACCCCTCACACATCAGATAGAGCACTAATCTTTAGGGTATATAAAGAACTCAAAAAGCTAAGCACCCCCCAAAACAAATAACCCAATCAACAAATGGGCAAAGGACCTGAAAAGACACTTCTCAGAAGAGGATATACGATCAGTCAACAAGTATTTGAAAAAATGTTCATCATTGCTAGCAATTAGAGAAATACAAATCAAAACTAAGATTTCATCTCACTCCAGTCAGAATGGCAGCTATTATGAAGACAAACAACAATAAGTGTTGGCGAGGATGTGGGGAAAAAGGTACTCTCCTACATTGCTGGTGGGACTGCAAATTGGTGCAGCCAATATGGAAAAAGCCAGTATGGACATTTCTTGGAAAATTGGGAATGGAACCACCATTTGACCCAGCTATCCCTCTCCTCAGTCTATACCCAGCGAACTTAAAAATAGCATACACAGGGACACAGTCACATCTATGTTCATAGCAGCACAATTTTCACAATAGCTAAACTGTGGAACCAACCTAGATGCCCTATGATAGATGAATGGATTAAAAAAAACTTAGCATATATACACAATGGAATATTACTCAGTAATAAAAGAGAACAAAATCATGGCATTTGCAGGTAAATGGATGGAGTTAGAGAAGAAAATGCTAAGTGAAGTTAGCCAATCCCAAAAAACCAAATGCCAAATGTTTTCTCTGATATAAGGAGGCTGATTCATAGTGAGGTAGGGAGGGGGAGCATGGGAGGAATAGAGGAACCCTAGATAGGGCAGAGGAGTTGGAGGGGAAGGGAGGGGGTATGGGTTTAGAAATGATGGTGGAATGTGATGGACATTATTATCCAAAGTACATGTATGAAGACACGATTTGGTGTGAATATACTTTGTGTACAACCAGAGATATGACAAAATGTGCTCTATATGTGTAATAAAAATTGTAATGCATTCTGCTGTCAAATACAAATAAAAAAGTTAATTAAAAAAAAGATACCATAGGCTTGGTGTAATAAATTATTTGGTTGCTTTTGTTCCCCATTCCTGGGAGACAAACTCTAAACCCTTGAAATTTCCTCAGTAATAGGAAATTTAGGAAAATAGGTAATTTGTTATTCATAGTAGATCCCCAAATAGTTTATGTTAAGGAGATGACTTAAGATGGGGGCAGGTCAAGTCAGAGAGATCAATTAGATGGTTGAGGCTTTGATCCATATAATATCAGCCTGATCCTTAGAGTAGAGCGAGGCACTGGAGATTGAGTTCAACCTCAGAGTCAATAATACAATGATAAAACCCCAGGAGGAACTCTAGATACCACAGGTGAGCTTCCTTGGTTGGCAATACTCTGTGTACTGTCACACAACTATGTGTCAGTAGAGGAAAATGTCCTTTATAGGGTAGGCTTCAAGTATGGAAGACCTAACTCTGTTCATTTCTCCCTCTGGCTTGTTCTGATTTGTATCCTGCTACAATGTAACTATAAGCATCAGGGAAACCTGGAGTTCCACAAGTCATTCTTGTAAATTATCAATCTGAAGGGATTCAAAGTTAGAGCAGCCCCCTGGTGGACTGTGCTCCTAACCTGTGAACTTTGGCTCAGCCCTGGGTGGCTGGTGTCAGAGGTCATTACTCTTTTCTTTGCCTACTTCAATCTAAATAGTTACCCACCTTTCAGTTCAAATTACTCTTGGCTAAATATTGATGCTTTAATGCAAGGAGACATTTCCCCTTTGTTAAAAGGAGGTAGTACTTTAACTGTGACGGATTCATTCACATTATTCATTTGTGAGATGAATGGATTGTCATAGTCCCCTTGAGAAGATACAAAATGAGAGAGATTCAGCCATATCTAAAATATCTCAGGACTTTTCTTTTACTTTTTAGATGAATATAAAATAAAGAGGCTGATAAGAGGAAATTGCAACTCATGATGATTTTCATAGGAGAGTGAAAAAGGATTATTATGGTTCCACTGAGAAAATGCAAAATGTATAAGATCTCTGTGGCCTCCCAAAATACCTTCGAATTGATTTTATAGCTAAATTTAAAATTTAAAACGTGAACATAGGGAAACCATTCATGGCCATTCACAAACAAGGGTAAAAAATAAACCTGAACACACAGCATTTTTTTTTAATCTAAAAGATGACCTTGGACATTTGATTAAATGTAGCTTTGGAGACCAAAAGAATTATATGCCTTCCTAATACTTTCTTTAAGATTATTACAACTACAATCAGAAAAAAAAACAAAAAACAATCCTACTTACTCTTCATGAAGTGGTATTATTGAGCCATTCCTTAAAAGAAAGGGTTACTATTTCAAACTTTTTCTCCTATTGTGTGTGTGATAATGTCAGTGATTTTAAAATGTCACCGTTCTGTCTACAAGGCTTTATAGTCTGACAAATCAAAAGGTATATAGACTTTTCTCATTTTTGGAATTGGTTCTAGGTCATAAGACCCAGGTGATGGAGACATGACATAGATAATCTAAATGAATCCTTAAGGTGTCTGAGTTCTAGATGGAATTGTTTTTGAAGAGGCTCAGTGTTACAGTCAAAGGTGATTTTAAAAGCAATCCATTTCTTACTGGCATTAAGAACGACCCAATTCAAAACCTGTACTGGCACCTTTCAACTTGGATTTCTCCATTCCTCAATTTTTCTTGCACACAGGAGGAGCCTCAGAGCTTTGTACAGGTGTAATCCTCACAGGGTCTCTGGTTTCCCGCCCTAGGAGTCTTCTCTCCCTCTCCTCCAGCCTCTTCTTGTTCTTTTCATATGGAAGATCAATCTGACCTCCAACTTTCTCCATGAAAATCCCTCTCCCTTAGAGGAAGAGATGAACAGGAAGGCTGGGAAACTAGATTTGAGTTTGGTGGGGAATTTTTTTCCAAATGGTAGCAGGAGTAGGCCTGAATCAACCACAGGGATTTTTTCCCTTCATATTTCCTCTTTGATGGAGGACAGAATCAGTGGATTCTACCTATTCTGTTCTCATTCTAAATGCCAAGTCTATAGGAAGATTATCTAATGCACAGAATTGAATTATATACAAGAGTAACACCCAATTTGGCCAACAGATTTCTGATTTAATGATACACTGAACAAAGAATTATGTATTTAAGAAGGTTTTTAAAGCCATATCCAATTCATACATGGCTCACCATTGCTGAGACAGGTCCAGCTCAAGGAGGGCTACTGTTAGACATGCTTCTGCGTCATTATTTTTGCACAAATGTTGAAATAAACTCTTAGAAGGCCAGCTGAATACCTTTCCTGCTGCTCATTTTTGTTTAGTTATGTTATGGGCTGAAGCTGTTAAATGAGAATACTTTGAAATTTTCCCTCATTATGAAAGTATTTTCCTCTATTATACAGACCATGGTGTTTTTTTTTTTTTTTTTTTTTATGGCAGGGGAGATTGATGGCCTGTTTCAAAGTGCATTTCCATTGTGGTTACTTTTTTAATTGACTGGTTGGAATTGGTATTGACATTTGGGATGCTAACTGGTGGACTCAATTGTTTGTTGATTTTTTTTTCTGCCACCTAAATCAGTCGCTTCTTTATCCACCGTTAGGACGCTCCATATTGTCCTCTCAGGAGGTAGAGCAATTTGTTCTTTTGTTTTTCTGCTTAATCGCCATAGCATTACTGTTTTAACAAAACTTAACCAGATTTCAACTCCATGAACATTTTAGTTAGAAGATGTCTATTTTATCACCAGTAATCTTAGCTTTTTTAGTAATTACACAGTTCATTACAAAGAAGACAGGCTTTGTTGGATTGCTGTATACTTTGTTGTTTGTTTTTATATCCCATGCACTTAAAGGGAACTTTATTGTTCTGGTGTCTCAGTTACCTAGTGAATTAGCATGCAGTTTTTTTCACTAAGTGTTGCTGGCATCTTCTGTAAATGCAGTCATTAGAATGTATTCTGTGCTACTTAATTGAGTGGAAATTGTATTCCTGGTTATTGTACAGTCTAAAGATTACATTTTAATGTAACTTGTAATGTTGTTTTTCTGTTTAGTTCTTTTTTTTTTAGTGGATTAAAATACTAGATATGAGTCGTTCTACCTTGAGGAAAAAGCTGTGAGACAGCTGGTAAATGAACTTGTGAAAATTCAAGGGAATCAAAAATATCATTGTTGTACAATAGGCCTGAGTAACAGATGGGTCTTCAAGGTCTAGGTTACCATACTGGGTTGTCCCAGAATACAAAGAAAGAACTTTTGTCTATATTCACCAATCAATGCAGAACTTTTTTTGCTATATTGTATAAGATATTGATGTTTGAAAGGATATCCTTGAAATAGTTCAAATGTTCTTGGAAATAGCAAAGAAAAATTCAACTATTTTTCATGAAATTTTAACTTTTCAAAAAATTTTTAGGGGCTGGGGTTGTGGCTCAGGGTACAGCGCTTGCCTAGCATGCGCAAGGCCCTGGGTTCGATCCTCAGTACCACATAAAAATAAAATAAATAAAATACAACTACAACTAAAATATTAACAAATAAAATTTTTAAAAGAATTTTAAGGGATTATTTTATTTTAGGGGATTTATTATTATTTGTTTCATAAAATAACAAATGAATCATCCATTATGTTTACATATACACATTCGACATGTTTTATATACCAGTTCTTAAATAATGATTATCTTTTAATCTATTGGGAAAAGTTAGTTTGCTATAATGAATATTTCTATGATCTAAAAAAGTGCATAATCAATCTATGTTCTACAAATTTTGAACTACAGCTGATGAACTCTAGAGTAAATTCCAGTTTATTATATATTGACACCTCAGTAACTGGAACAATTATTATTCATACTATATATTTTATATGCTGATGAATATCAGCCAAACTCATTGAAATAGGAGGGGACTATTATGTAACTGATCTTTAAACACAGGCACAATTCAGAACTCTAATGAATAAATGATAAATCGTGCACCACTACTCTAAGAAGTGGCTTCCTTAAGGGGAAGTGATGTGTTAATCAGGCTCAGGCAGCAAAAAATTAATTATTCTTTCTACAACTTTACTGAGTGGCAAATAGGAATTTTATGTTTATGTGATCAGATAAAAACTTTATTTTAGGAAGGAAGAAAGATTACTTATTTCGTTCTATTTTCCCAAACTTTTAGAAACATTCAACTGTATTTGATTAAATTTGCTTTTTTTTAAAAAAAAAGAAAAAAAATCAACAACATATTTGGCTTTACCAGAAGAGTAATATTTTCCAGTTTTCTTTATTATCAAGACTCAACATAATAAGATTATCATGTGATGTGCCTAACGCCCAGGTGCTCAATAAATATACCTAGCGCTTGAATAAGCACACCTGGGACCACTAGGCTTACTCAGCTGTTGCTAAGGTTGTCTGGAAGATGCCAGACCCACAGGTCCTGGACTTCCTTATGTTCTCCAGGGGAGGTAGTTTCTACTGTAGCTAATTTAATTGTTGTATTATATTACTCCCTTATAATTTTATGACTTACCCTGTTTTGGTCAGGAAGCGAAACAAGCCCAATTTGTTTGGAACTATGGGAAAAGGAATTTTCCAAGTCAATTTAAAGTTTACCTTTTGTCTTCTGGGGTGAACTGAGAAACCTGTCTTGCTGCCTCACCTGGCTTCAGCCTTTTGCTACCGGGAAGAAGAGTCCATACCACTGATTGTGTTTCAATACAGCAGGTGGAATTTTCTGAGAGGGCCACTGTAGCTATTAGTTACAGAACCCAGGCTCAGTTATGCGCTCCATGGTAGCAGGAGGTGACACAGGATCAGTGAGTCTACTTTAGTTAGAAGTTGCTATAGGTTCACTGGGTATAGTAAGGTCATCCTCATGATTTAGCCTAAGTTTTATAGGGTTTCCAGGCCACAATTTCTATTGTAAACAAGATGTCATTTTCATCTGGAGACTTCAAGGCAGGATCATGGGACCAAAAGTCAGGATTTCAGTATTCTTGGCCCTTTTGATCAAATAACATTCTAATTTCACATTTAATTCACCATTGTTCCCTATAATAACAAATTGACAGGGATATGTGACTACTTGAGAAAGAGTTTTTAAACATTTCTCATTTCTATGCCATAACTGATAGGAGTAACTGAAGTTCTTATAGTCCTTACCATATTTCAAGTACTCTAGGTATTTGACGGGTAATAGCTTATTTGATCCTCAGAACAACCCTGTGATAGAAACAGTATTTTACCTAATTTATTAATGAGGAAACTAAGGCTTATGAAGGTATCTGCCAAGATGTCTCTGTCTCTGTACATTATACCATTTGGTATCCAATTGTTCAAATCAGAAATCTAGGGCCATCTTCAAATATTCACTTTCCTCCCCCTGCATGCATCCCGGATGTCTGTCATATGTCAGTGAGTTTTAATCCAGCACACTTCTTGGCTTCAGCTTCTTTGCTTCCACTTTCTTAAATCATCACTATCTCATACCCTCATCCTGGGAACAGACTGCTCACTGGTTCTCCTCAGTTCAGTGTCTGTTTCATTCCAATCTATTCTCCACCAGCAGCAAAAGAGATCTTAAAATGCAAAAGGAATGAACATCAAAACTTTGTGTAAAATCCTTCTGTGACTTTCCATAACAGTGAAATAAAATCCACACCCGTAGCAGGACCTACAATTCCTGCGCCAGTTGGTCCTGGTGATATCTCCACTTTGGCTTCATTCCCATCTCGCCGTCCTGCAATCACACCGATCACCTTTCAGTTCTTTGTGCAAAGTGCATTCTGGCCGCTTACATTCTCCCTTTGGGTGAGGTGTTCTCCCCGCTTGTCATGTGGCTCATTCCTTCTGTCCTCTGTGTCGCAGTCTTAAATGTGATCTCCCCATGGAGACCTCTTCTGACTGAACTACCTAGACTAAATGTTTCCACTCCCATCCATGATCTCCGTCCCTTCCTTGTTCCTTTCATAACATAAATTCATTCATATACTTACTTGTCTTTTTTTTAGCTGGGGAGACTGTTCTTCCCCTAAAATTCATGTTCCAAAAGGTCAGGTACTATCATTGTCTTCTTCACCATTGTTCCGTCAGCAAAAGGTATAGACTAGAAAATGTATTCAATTAATAATTTGGAATGAGTAAAGGTAAGTTGTTTCCATACTGAAGCTTTCATTTTCATAGAAGTCATATTGGACACCGGAATTAGTGGGAATGAACATAGTAGTCTTGACTATGCTTTTTTATAAAATAATAACATTAAAATTGTGTGTGTGTGTGTATAGCATATATATGCATACATGTACGTACACGTACATATATGTATGGAGAAAAAGAGTTTTGTTTGTAATGATTAAGTCCTATAAACTTTCCTTGAACATAAATTAACAAATATTGAAACTTTGCTCCCAGGGGAATTCCAGGGGTAGGTTTCTATTGGCCTCTGGTCACAACATTTTTATCATATACAACCTTGTTGCCACGTTCTTTCTTTTTTGTTTTGATGAGGATACATAAGATCTATTCTTTTTACCAAGTTTTAAGTATTTTTAACTACAGGCATCATCCTATAGGTGAGATTTCCAGAATTTTTCATCTTGCAAAACTGAAATTCTGTACCCTTGGACTAACATTTCCAAAACCAAATGAACAATCACAACAACAACGGAACACCCACCTAACCTTGTTTTATATGTATTGTGTTATAGACACCTGATTTAACAAAGCTTATCTAACACATGAATTTTCTCCATGAGGCACATCACAGCCTTTTTATACTTTAGAACTCTAGGCAGCACTTCAATGCTCTGCTTCAAGGCCATTTTAAATAGCAAAATCATCAACGAAAAACACAGAAAATGCAAAGCATGAGGCACTAAGTGGACTGCCCCAAAGATTCTTGTTGACAGTATGAGAACTGAAACAAGAAGGCCTTGTTCCATTCTGGTTGAGGACGTGTTCACTGGGTGGTTCAAGTGTTGCACATCCACAAAGGAAGTGCCTGAGTGTGACGAGCTCTGATTTATTGGTTTTGGAGTTACTAGTAAGTTTATGAGTGGGTGGATTCATAAACACTAAATCCATGAACAATGAGGACTGACTCTGTGTGCGCGCGTGTGTGTGTTATCTTGTTATTCTTTAAAAAAGAGGAAAGTTTGAACAGTTCAGTGAATTTGCATTCATGTAAAGCTCTTCACATTTTCCTTATTTTTCTCATTTGATCATCAAGCCATAAAAACTGGAATCTGTCAGGTTAAGGGGAAATATTTCTCAGTTCAGTGTGAAGCTAATTAGCAACTTATTCGCTCACCAGATTTGGGGAAACTTGTTTTAGTAACATTCATGGTAAATGCTAATAAATACAAAGTGATTTAAAGGGATTATCATATTTTGAAAGGACAAAACAATACTGCCCTGGAGTCTTAAAATCCAATGTCTTCCTTCATTATATCTGGTCCTTGCCTTTGACATGATAATGACCACAAGGCTTGACTGTGTGAATAATCCAAATAGAAACCTTTCTTTTAAAACTATCGTAACTATAGTAGTGGCCTTTTCTTTTTGCATTTTTTCCTATTATAAAAGGAGTATATATTCGCCATAGAGACTTGTGAATGTATAGATAAGCAAAAAAGTTAGAATAAGTAGATAAATAGGTCACCCCTTTCCAGCATGCAGGAGTTGCCAATGTTAATTATTGCATGCATGTCTCTCCAAGCTTCTTCCTGAGTTTATGCATGTTGGTTACTCCCCCAGGCACCATTTAACCACATGTCATCAAAGCTGAGTGTGTTAGACTGGGATTTTCCAACACTTTTGTCCCAGGTAATTCCTTGAGAATATTATGTGGTCCTGTCTTCCATATGTAGAGTCAGGATCAGGGACCCTTCCTTCTCTTTAATTCCCAACTGTAAAATCGCTCATTGTAGTCCTCTTCTGGTCTGACCTTACTGCCTTACTTTCTGGGGTAGAAGGTTGGAGCTCTCATAAAGAGGGAACAGTCCAAATCACCATTCAGATGGACTCCTGAAAAACATCAGTGTTGCTGTTATGGTTTAGATGTGGTATCCCCCAAACGTTCATGTGGGAGACAATACAAAAAGATTTGGAAGAAAAATGATTGGGTTATAGCCTTAACTCAATCAGTGAATCAGTCCTCAGATAGGAATTAACTGAGTGGTAACTGAAGTGGTGGGGTGTGGCTGGAGGAGGAGAGAATAGTGGGCATGGCTTTGGGGTGTATATTTGTATCTGGCAAGTGGAGACCACTCTCTCTACTTTCTGATCATCATGTGAGTTGCCACACTCTCCCACCATGGTGTGCTGCCTCACCTCAAGCCCAAGGATTGGAGCCAGCCTTCTACAGACTAAGACCTCTGAAACCATGAGCTCGCAAATAAACCTTTCCTCCTCTACAGTTGTTCTGGTCGGGTCTTTTAGTCACAGCAGGAAAAAAAAAAAAAAAAAACAACAAACAAACAAAAAAAAAACAAAACAGTTAACTAAAACAGTTGCATTTAGGAGGAGAATAGCATATAATTTTTCCTTAGAGCTATAGTCCACAGTCTTCAACTTGTACTTTTAAAAAATTCACCTCCTCATGGCAATGAGTCCGGAGATAGCTTCTGTATATTCCTCTGAATAGCTGGAAAAGGGACTGGCTAGCAGCAGACAGCTACAACAAACTATCCCTGGGACACAGGGTCAAACACTAACAGGGTAACTTCAAGACTAGTGAGTCAAATATTATGTGATTCCTGAGCTAGACATCATTGAACACTTTCTGATCTCAGAATATGAAATTCATTTAGAGAAGTCACATAATATTCATCATATTTTTGTGTGTCTAAATAGATCTGTTCTAATACAGTCTGAGAAAGAATGAGAAAAGCAGGCTTTCAATTTTATACTCTATTAGATTGTCCCTTTAGCCTCTCTAGTGATGATTGTATAGAAGTCAATTATTGAGCCAGAATTAAGCTCTTGAGTGATTTGATGATATTAGCTTTAGGTGAGTTTCAAAATGAATTCTTGAAGTCTGCTGAAGATATTGATTAAACATCAGGTATATATTTAAACCAATTCATGAGATCTCATCAAATCAGTGGTCTGGCAGTTTACATGACAAAGAAAAAAAGATGATTGATTAGCAAGCATCACATTTAAATATAGAGGGTCTGGTAAAAGCCCTTCGGTTGTATAGACATGCCTGCCACTTTGATGGGACAGTATATCAATTTGCCCCTAATCATGATGTCTCATTTATATTTAACATAGAGAGGTGTGTTTACTCTTGTGCTTCTCACCAGTATGTGCCCAGTGACCTGGTTTATTTGTGCTTCATCTATTTTGGCTCTGACAATGGCAATAAATCATGCTGCAAGCTATAGAAGGGCAGGTAAGCTTCCTGTTGATAGCATCTATGAATGTTGCACATCTTTGCATTTTACAAATTATTTTTAAAACTATCATCTATTTGGTAAACTTAAAAAAATCCACAGAGTAGAAGCCTCAGATACTGTCTTGGCCACTCTATATAATGAAAATTGAAATTCCAAGGATTAAATGATTTTACAGTGGAAGCACAGTAAATTTATTGTGGATCTTATTATTTCTACATTAGTGTGTTCTCTTGATATTATACTTCATCATTTTATGCAGGACATCAATGAGAAGCAGGACAGGAAAGCCAAGATTATAGGCTACTTTGACCAGAGATTTCAAGAAAGGATATTCTCAACAGTTCTATTTCCCTGTTTAGATCTTCTGCCTTGGGTGTTCTCTCTAATTCAACAGGATATCCCTTGGTTACTTGGATAAAGAATGATGAAGCCTATTTAAATAAAATTCTATTTGTTTCAATTAAATTGTCCCTGAAAATGTCAACCGTGACCTGATCCAGAAGTAGTAACAAGAATAAGCCAAGGGAAATCTCTAAGGGCCATGAAGCCTTGGGCAGTTTCAAGAGAATCTGAGTGAGAGTTACCTGTCTCTGCCAGGAAAAAAAAAAATCACATGTTCTTTTTGATATCTTTTTGGCAGGGCTTGAGCAACACTGGTGTATGTCTTACTCTCCCTTAACTGTAAATTTGCAGAATTTTTTTATCTGAAAAGATGCCTGAATGTTAAAATCCATTCTTTTTGTTTCATAAATGAGTGAATGGAGAGACATATTTAAGGAGTTGGGAAATTTCTCACTTGGATATCTTCATTTGGCTTCTGTACATAGGACCAGTCTTTTGAGTTTTCTTCTCTGACAAAAGTTGAAGGGTTCTGTTCCCCATAAAACCTCCAGCTAACTTTATGTATTTAGTTGAAATCATGTTTAACTTCATGGAACAAAAGGCCAAAGATAACACTGGCTTAGAGTTGTGAAGATGTATTTTCCTATGAAAAATACATCTGATGGTGTTCAGTTCAGTGCAAGTGTGATGGCCTCATCCTTGTCAGGGACCTACACTCCATCTCTGATCTCCTACTCTTAGAATCTGGCTTTCATCTGCAAGGTCAGCACAATAGTCCAAAGTGGCATCTGAAGCTCCATGCATCAAATCTGCATTCCAGGAAACAGGATGTGGGAAGGGTGAAGGGGCAAAAATGGCACTCCCTAGCTATCTGTTTTCTCCACTTAATCACTTTTGTTTACATCTCACTGACCATAGATCAGTTAAATGGGCACTGTATTGTTTTACTGGGGCACATTACCACCCTGAATAATATTTGGGGGCTCTTACTAATAAAAGATAAATGAATATTGTGATGGCAAGAAGTCAATGCCATGCCCTTCTAGAATTTTTGTCACTAGTATTTTCTTAGGGGATATTTTTAGTGAATATCTTAGAATATTCCCATAACTAGACAACATACCCAAATGTAAGGGCCAAAGAAATCCTTTTGAGTTGTCTCCTTTTTCCTATTAGATACGATGTGTACCTGAACCTCTGCCTGGTTCTTGTTTGCACTGACTAAGAGCTGAGTCATTTTGTCGTCTCTTGTCAGAGATTTTGCTGTAGTGCATACTGAGATCAAAATGCATACCTAAGAGATGCTCTACTCACTATGAAAAAGTCTTTGTGTGTCATTACAGAAACCTAAGTAGGAGAAAGAGACACCTAAGTTAGTGGTAAGGCAGCCTCAACACCTCAGTAAAAGATCATCCATAAAATGGCAATAATAGTATTAGTCTTAGGACTTTAATGATGACTAAATATATTAAAACTTGCACAAAATGCTTAGGACACTGTTTTCGAACAAAATGAATCATAGATTTTTATTGTTATTATTTTTATTTTTTCAGCTATAGGTGCATCTTTATTAGAAAATAAATCAACCATTCCCTTTAGATGCCACAGAAAGATATTAAGTTAATCTTGCAATTCCAGAACAGACAAACTTCACAGTAAGGGAGTCTTAAGTTTCCAAAGCTCTGTGTCTGTGTGTGTGTAAGGGGGGGGGCACTATTTGGGACATTGTTTCTCAAAATTTGGATCCTTTCAGACATACTCTTGGGATTTCTTGGAACAAACTTGGAATATAGGTTTTCTATGCTAATGTTTCATCTTTCAAGTTTTAATTTTGCTGTTAATCTAAATCAAATTATAGCACAGTTGTTCAGGATTATCTGGAACCATCTTATCTAAGGGTCACCACATGTTTGCATCTCTGCCCCGCTGCCTCTATCCACATGACACTGGTGAAGACCAACCATGCTGAACTTTTCCTTATACATTCTCAAATTAGGTCCTCACTTGCGGCAGTCTGGCTGGGCACAATTCACAAGCCACTTATCAAGCAGAAATGAACTTTATTTTTAGAGCACACATGCCACACCACACAAGCTCTTCAGGAATTCCCTCAGAGCCCAACTGCCACGGGCTTCCCACAAGCCTCTCCACCCCCCCCCCCCCCATCCTCCTGCTCTTGAGGCCCATTGGCTGGGTCGTGTGGGCGGAGCCAAAAATAGTCCCCCAATGAGCAGCTCCGTGGTCTGAAAGGGCTGGGAAACAGCCCAATGAGCATCACTGCAGAGGAGCCAATCAGCTGGCTGCTGGAAGTTTGCTAGCAGCTGGAAGTTTGCTGAGGCCCCTTGGGCTGTGGCTCTCAACATTCACTCCCTTCACAGAATTGTGGGATGTTTCCTATGAGATCTGTGAGATGGCAAGGTTGAGAACACTGGTTCAGAGCAGTGACTCCCAAGGTGGGATGGGGTGGGTTAGGGAGAGACACTTACATAGATTGAAAAAAGTGCTTAAATATCCACCAATTTCATAATACAAACTGCATAAAATTATGTTCAGCAAAATAATTTTGGCTGATGGGAAATGGCAGAAAACCAACTGTGGATTCATTCTTGGGGCCTCTGGATAAACATGGTTGAGAAACACTGGCTTAGAGGTGGAGGTATGCTGGCACATGGAGAACAGTTCATACAAAATACATGCTAAAGTTGAGAAAAAGAAAGAACATCTTTTGGATGAGTGAATACGAAACCAGAACTTATTATGGTTTTCTGGAATCCAAAGGACCAATGCAGAATAAAACCAGGATGGTCCATCAATCTTCTTGGCCCTGTGGTTTGGGGCAAGTTGGTCCACTTTTTAATACTGAGGCAAAAGAAGAAAAAAAGCCATTTGTGCTCAAAATTCTGTCTACCAGGGAATGCTGTCAACTTCTGTGCGCTGCCATCCAGCTCTGCAGGGGGCCATTAGCATGGGGTCTGCTCCACTGTAATTACTGCAGAACTCCAATCTTCTTCAGTCATGTCAACAGTTTCTCAATCTTTTGTATAGTTATTAGATCATAGTATTCACCCATACAGTCTTTACCAATAAAGACCCAAGGTACCTGGTAATGTCCCTGCTCAATCTCAGAAGATTTACCATGTGTGAGAGGCTTCACAGTGGGAAGTGCCAGCAATGCAACATGGTTTTCACCAAAACAGTAGTTCCCAAACTTTGTTGCAGATTGGAACCTAAGGGTCTTGGAAATACTGAAGCTTGTTCCCACTGCCTCCGCTTCCACTGTGTCTTGTTATCTTCATTATTATCATCACTATTTTTCATACTATCATCACATGACTTTTTATACTGAGGAATAATTAATTGGTAGCTAGGATAAAGATATTCTTGTCTCTAGAACTGAAATCACTCCCAGGTAAATCGCTAGTGGATCTAGATGGCAAGGGAGAGGCATTTTGTTCAGAAAGCCATTGCTCAACTGGCTATGAGGCGAATAGTGTATCAAGTTCCTTGGAAAAGCCGTTGTTGCAGTGTTAGCATTGGGAGACATGCTTCCTATAAGGGAAATCTCCCATCCTTGAAAGGCTTCCTGAGCCAAGGATGATGATGGGTTGGCTAAGAGAATGTTTAAAGGGAAACCAGTACACCCACCCAGGAGGGAGACAGGCTTGTAGCCTTCCTCACAAGTGTGTGTAGAGCCATCCCTGATAAATTGTGTATCAGATGTCTCTGGATGAAGTTTTTACCCAACTGACTGAGTTTCTTAGCCACATTTCAATAATCCACACATTCTTTTATGAGCTGCATGGAAATTTAATGCTGTTCTAAATTAAGTGGAGAACAAGAATATGTTAATTATATGCAGCAGTGAACCAAGTGTTAAAACCAAAGTCTTTAAATTTATTCTTTGAAGCATATTCCTATTTCATTAAAAAATAAGATAAAACTAAGGAAATGATGAAATCACTTGGTGTTTAAGAAATATGCAGCACTGTGGAGTCAGAACTATACTTTGAACACTGTTAACTCAGTCATTACTGAAAGGCTGATGTGCCCTCGAAAGTGATTATTATTAAAGCCTGATTTGGAAGTCTTTTCACCCTTGAAATAGTTCCAAGAGTGTGTGAGAAAGTCCTGAGGATTGACATTTGGAAGAAGCAGAGTGACTTTCTGTATCCTGAGTAAATCACTTCCAATGAACAGTGAGAATTTGAGATAAGGACAGGAACAAATGGTTTAAGGGAACAGAGGATCTAGGTAAAAAAGAAGCATATAATTCTATCAAAATGGTTTACACTGACATGCTACAAAGGCACATTCACCTGGCAATCACTTTTGCAACAAGTCTAGGACAGAGAAATTGCAAATCTTTCATGGACCAAAATTCACTCTAGGCACCTCTTTGGATCCTCCCTCGTATCTGTAGTTTGCTTGGAAGTGTGCAAAAATAGATCTTTGATTATTATTTTCCATTCCTCATCATTGATTAAATCACAAATTGTCTCATGTGAGGAAATGCTAACTACTTTTTAATAGAAAAGAAAGGAGCTGAGATTGCTAAGGAAGATCTCCAAGGAACATGGAGATGGCATTTGAGAGATTAATTGTCTTGTCCATACATAATTGCCTTCCTGCTAACTCTGTGGCCACATCTCCCTTCTGCTTTCTCATAGATATTTCAGATTACCCAATAACAAATAAGAATAATTCTTACCACTTGTCTCATCTATTCAAATCAAATAAAGCTTCAATATATAGTAGTTGTGCATTTTGTTAGTATGTCAAGTAAACAGTAGTTTGCTGAATTTGCATCACAATCCAGAAGATAGGAATATAGGTATGTAAATTTAATATGCTTAAAATACAGTAGTAATTGATGATCACTTCCTAGGTAATAAGCAAGCTTTTATCTAATCTGCAGAGTGAATATAGGGTAAATAGTCAAACAGCAGTTCTCTAACCTGGAAAAAAAAAAAGTAAGACTCAGGATCAATAAACTGCATTTGGATTTAGAGACACAGTTGAAGATACTGAGGACGCCTCTTTCCCCGCCCATTCCAGTGAAGAGAAAGGCCCAGAAGCTTGCTGGCCTGCAATCTGACTAGAAAGGACTAAGGAGATCAGCACTCGGAAGAGTCCATGAAACCAGCTTCTACAGAAGAAGCAAGTATTACAGGAGAGGAGAGAGGATGTTGTGGGAGGTCCCCGATGACTCATTAGTGTACAGAACAGGAAAATTGGCCTAAAATAACGTTTGGAATATCCGCTGCCTACATACCAATCACGGAACCTGGGTGATATTCAAAACAAAGAGCATTTGAGATCAAAACCCAGGATAGTGTAATTCCGTGGTTATGGCTGAATCTCGGCAGGGTAGTCTTTGTCTGACCTTCATGTCCATGCTGAGGCCCTCTAACTGCAGGCTTACACCTCCCTGGGTTCAGGCTATACAAGGTGCTTTTACTTGAAAGCTTGAAAACATAGCTAGGGGCCTATTTTAATTATTATTAAATTATTTTTTAACACTGGTTTAAGAAACTTGGTTGTTAGTTTTATGTGCTATTACAAATACCTAGTGTAGGGGGTTCAAAGGACTTGGGGTTCTGTCAAGGTATAAGATATGACTCTGAGAAGCAGTAACACAGCCAGTTTTGCTGAGTGGCACCTAGACTGCAGAAGAGGAGAGAAAAAAAATTCCTCACAGTCACAGACCATCCGATTGCGGGAAGGAGGGGCGGGGAACTCCGGGGTGAGAGTAAAATCAGAAGCAGGGGTTATTTACCTAGGTGACATCAATCATCAGTGCAGCCAGGGAGCACTCCAAAGGGCTATAGCAGCTTGGGGTCTGATAACCACAAGACTGTATCTTATCAATGGGTAGCAGCTGTCAAGTAAGGTTTCACAGAGTTATGTGAACAGGCAGGCTCTGAACAGCTAAAAATCTGCTTGCTTGGGCTATTCTTAAAACAACATATGGGTCAAAATTTGAGCTGGCACTGGTGGGGCTTTTGAGTGAATGGGTCTCAGCTTGCAGTGAAGAAATAAACTGCCTAGACTATATAGACAGGCCATCTTTGGCTGGATTCTTTAATACCTATAATAAGTGCTTATTATAAAAATGTCAAACTATATGAAAAAGGAGAAAAAAACCATAAAACTACTTCATATCCTTCAACCAATATATAAGGACTGTTAACATTGTGGTTGTTTTCATGATTCTACACACACACACACACCACACAAACACACACACACGCTCATCAATATAAGCACATTATTGTTATATCTATAATTTTTATTTTTGCATAAAATTTTATAATGTGTATGTTTATATTATTATTTATTTTAAAATCCTTATTGGTGGATATTTAGGTTTTACACATTTTTTACTAATATAAATAAGTCTTCAATTACTAATTATGTGCCTTATTTCTAATTTCCTCAAATTTCTAGAAGTTGGAGCACTGAATCAACATGTATGCACATTTAACATTTTTTATACCAATCACCATATTGCCTTCTAATTTTTTTTATCAATGTACATTCCCATGTACATTCACAGATTTTTTTTTTATTAAATTAAGAGGAACTCTTAGGAGAGTTAAAATACAAAACAAATAGAGACATGTAACAGTTGTTGTCGGAAAACTTTGTTCTTAAAATTGTATTTGGGATAAGAAGATGATTTCAGAAGGGCAATAGTCACTGCACTATTGGCAGGTGACCCACCCTCAATTTCTCAGAAGCCCACATGAGTGACAGCTTTTAGCCTTCAGTTTCTGCAACTCTAACTAACCTCCATTCTGTGTTACCCATGGTATCAGAGGACGTCTCACTCAGGCTCACAGATTTGCCGCTCTCTCATTCTCTATCATGTGCTTCTCATAAATCTAGAAACCTGTTCAAAATTGTCATTGAAGCATCCTTGACTGCTTCCCTGTGACTTCTCTTAAAGTCTTCCTCTAGAGCAAAAGAAAAATGTGCCAAGTCCCAAGCAGATGGAAGTGCACAGGAAAGGCCCATCATACAATTCTAAGCCTGGAAGAGCAAGTTGGGGACTCTAAAACATCTTGTTACATAAAACAGAGCAATGATCAATTCCAAAACACAAGTTATAATCCTTTCCTTAATAAATTAGAATTTAATGCATAGAATCCTTTCTCATATGGAATAAACTCCCTTTTTGGCCTCATATCTAGGTTAATTTCTTTCAGCTTTGGAGATCCACTGAACTCTTCCTGAGAGATTTAGTTTACCTCTGACTGGCAAGGAAACAAGTTCAACTGTAACTTTACCCTAGTGGTCTTTTTGCTATTCTTTGATGGCTGCTGTTCTCCATTTCATTGCAACGCTCAAGCACCTTGCATGTGTGCTGCCTGCAATTTCTCCCCTGGGTGCTCTTCAATTCACTGCAAGGTGATCAAATGAACTGAAGCTTCTTTGACAAAGGTCAATAGAAAAATAGACACCCAATTTAAGAAACCAGTGGTTTATTTTTACTTTGCATCCTACATGATCTCTCTGTAGAATATGACCATTTTTTTGTATTGAAACTTTGAAAATTTCCCTAATTCTGATTTCTTCAACACTTTTTAGTCATCCCTGCTCTTTCTTCTTCTTAATCCTCCTCCTCCTCCTCCTCTTCTTCTTCCTCCTCCTCCTCCTCCTCCTCCTCTTCCTCTTCCTCTTCCTCCTTTTTTTTTGTAGTAAAAATCCACACCAATGCTCAGCTGTATAGAACATCAAAAGTTAATTCTATTGTCATTTCTACAAGTTGGATGAAAGTCTTGTCATCCCCACAGAGTTTAGTTCCAAATGCAGGTTGGTTCTAGGTCTGTTTCATTTCTCTCCTTTCCCATTGACCAGTAGCTTGGCTGAGGCATGGTCTTTTCATGGTAGTAGCAAAAATTCAAGAGGGCAAGCCAAATTATATATATGTGCCATTTCCAACTTCTGCTTACACTAAATCTACCAACAGTTCACCTTCCAAAGATGATCAAAGTTCAAAATCCTACACCTACCATGAAGACATGGTGAGGGAGGGATGCACAGCACTACTGCAGGTGAGTGAGGAACTGTGACCAATAATTTAATGTACTAAACCTTCTCATTAACTAGAAGGTCCTGTGTGATCTGACCTTGCCCTTCAATACTTCTACAGTCTTGTTTATGGACACTTTTCCTCTTTATTGCAAAGTTGCAGACATAAAGAGGAATTTCATTTTCTGTGTTGCTATGTTCCTTTTGCTCAGCCTATCTACATGAACTTCAGGTTTTTGTGCAAATTTCACCCTCCCAGAAAGCTTTTCCCAATCATTCCTGATTCCCTTGATTTATCTCCTTACAGATTGCTACAACTTTCTTTGTACTTATACTTTTGATAGAAAATTTTGTTTGTATATTTGTTTTTTCATCTAGTATCTTTCCATCCCTAGAATTCAATTTTCTTTATGAAAAGAATTATCTTTATTTTTTTTGGCTATCATTCTCCCCATTCCTATTTACCCTTAATAAAATAAATGTCCAATAAATAATGGAATTAAAGAATCTATGTGCTTTCCCAGAGAAATTTCATACATTTATGACTTCAGTTCTCACCAAATTTAAATCTAGAATCTCAAAGTCTGTCCTGGGTTCTGGTCAATATTTCCAATAGAATATTCCATGACAGCCTCACATTGCACATGTCCAGAAGTCAAGTCTTTCTTCTCCTGCTTACGAAAACACCATGATTCATCTAACTGCCTATGATAATTTTATGTGCCAACTTAACTGTGACATGTGGTGTCAAGATATTTGGCTAAACATTATTCTGGGTGTGTCTGTGAGGGTGTTTCTGGATGAGATTAATATTTTAGTCCTTAGACTGAATAAGCTAGTTTGCCCTATTGGTGTGGGTGGGGCCTCATCCAATCTGTTGAAAGCCTAAATAGAACAAGAAAGTTGAGCAAGGGAGTATTTGCTCTCTACTCCTGACTGTTTTTGAGATGAAACCTCAGTTTTCTGCCTTTGGACTTATTCTTGGACTGGAACATAGATGATTGGTTCTCCGGGTTCTTTTTTTTTTTGTAATATTTTATTTTTTAGTTTTAGGTGGACACAATATCTCTACTTTATTTTTATGTGGTGCTGAGATCGAACCCAGTGCCTCACGCATGCTAGGCGAGTGCGCTACCACTTGAGCCACATCCCCAGACCCTCTCCAGGTTCTTAAGATTGGTTCTTCAACTGTAACTATATCATCAGTTTTTCTAGATCTCTGACTTGTTGACTGCAGATTTTGGGACTTCTCTGTCTCTGAAATCATGTGAATCAATTCCTTATGGTAAATCTGCCTTTATCTCTCTGTCTATCTGTCTATCTATCAATCAATCAATCAATCAATTGTCTACTCATCCATCCACCCATATGTTGTGTTTCTCTGGAGAACTCCATTATACCACCCTAACTAAAATCCTGGAATCTGTCTCCAGCTCCATGCTTCCCTGAATCTTTGCAAATAATTTGTTTCTAAAACCTGCTGCTTTTGGTTTTTTTACTTCTAAAATGTCTTTTTAGTTAGCACCCTAATTTCCCTTCCATATCATGAATAATATTGGCACTAAAAAGTGTAAAATAATATTGCTAAGAGGGAAAGGATGTCCAAGACTGGGTAGAACAATCTAAGAAAACACCTGGCAGTTCTAAATGTGTTCCAAGTTTCCTGGCTGGGGTGAGTCATATCCTAGAGTGGAGAACAACAGACAAATGACACCTCCAGGAGGAATTACTGAGGAAATGTAAAAAGAACAAGATAAAGTCAAAGAGTGTAAAATTAAAGGTGGTCTGCCTTAGGGACAGGACTTCCAAAATATCTCTTTGCAGAGATAATGTACATGAGAGTGTCTGCATCAGAGCTGTGAGCTTCCATAAATAAATAGATAATGTGATAAGTGTTATCACTAAGGGTGATGGCAAAGAAGGAAAGTAAAAGGTTTTTTTTTCTTTATAGAATAAACAAGTACAGAGTATTATAACATTTACATTTAGACATTTATTTGTGGACTTTTCTGAGGGGGTTGTGGTAACACCCACTCCCCTGGTTTGATAGAGTGAAGCCCATCATTCCCATTATGATGCATTTAACATTTGTTCATATAGGATCTGGATAAAATTTGTGATTTTATCATGAATATGTATCTTTTTAAAATAATAAATGTTTTTCTGATGTGCAAATTTTTACATAATGGAACATTACTCAGCAATAAGAGAGAATAAAATCATGGCATTTGCAGGTAAATGGATGGAGTTGGAGAATATAATGTTAATTGAAGTTAGCCAATCCCAAAAAAAAAAAATGCTGAATGTTTTCTCTGAGGTAATGAGGCTGATTCATAGTGGGGTTGGGAGAGGGAGCATGGGAGGATTAGATGAACTCTAGATAGGGCAAAGGGGTGGCAGTGGAAGGGAGGAGGTATGGGATAGAAAAAATGGTGGAATGAAATGGATGTCATTACCCTAAGTACATGTATGAAGACATAAATGGTGTGAATATACTTTGTATACAACCAGAGATATGAAAATTTGTGCTCTATATGTGTAATATGAATTGTAATGTATTCTGCAGTCATATATAACAAATTAGAATAAAAAAGAAATGAAAAACTGAATATTAAATAGTCTTTATTCCCTCTGAAAGATAATGACAGTTTTAAGAATAAACATAATCAATAATATTTACAATATTAGGTATTAAAATAATGCTTCTTTTTCAGTTATAATTTTATAATTCTGAAATTATTGTTATTAACCAGTTATTTATAATTTCAATTTTATAATAAAATTTCATAGGAAGTAAAAAAAAAGAAAAAGAAAAAGCAATAGCTTTGGAAAATTAAGGCTAGATTTGGAATGTCTTTGTGCTAAGATCTATAATATCAGTGTGTAGGGATTAGGGTGGAGTGTCAAGGAATATATATATATATATATATATATATATATATATATAGAGAGAGAGAGAGAGAGAGAGAGAGAGAGAGAGAGAGAGCACTCTGTTACTTCTCTGGGATCTCATTGTTTAGTCCATGCTGAAATGTTTGTCTTAACTGGAAATCCAAATAAACCTTTGCTTGTGAAGTCAATGGCTACAAGACAGAATCAAGGAGGAATGGTGGATATAGTTAAAAGGAGACAAAAGGAGGAAGTATTTATAGGTATGATGAAAACAAGTGAAAGTTTGGGGCAAAGGTTAAATTTTTTTTTCTGTACTACACTGGCAAAGATCATAACATCAATTAATTAGTATGAGGGAGAAAAATTACTCTTATAGGAAACTGTCCAAGATTTAGAAATTAAGCTGTAACTTCTGCTTCCATTTTTGTTATCAATAACAACAATTTATAGGGGTTGGGGTTGTGGCTCAGCAGTAGCGCGCTTGCCTAGCATGCATGAGGCACTGGGTTCGATTCTCAGCACCTCATACAAATAAGTAAAAACAAAAGTCCATCAACAATGAAAAAAAAATTTTTTTAAATAATAACAATTATAAATCCTTGAAGAAATAGTATGTGGGGTGATGGAACAGTGAAAAGAGGGATTTTCTTTATTAAAAATTTATATTTTATGGCATTAAATGGTTATAAATTTTAAGAATTCAGTGTCCCTAAGACATTATTAGATACGTCTACCTTCCATGTTTTCCTTTTTTTTTTCTATTTTCATTTATCCATTGATTCATTCAGCAAGTCTTGGTGAAGGGTCCACAATATTTTAAGCACTATTATAGACACAGAGAATAAATCAAATTAAAAAAAAATACAAAGTCCCTGACCACTGGAGTGAACTTTCTAGCAGGGAAATGGGCAAGGCCCCGGTGCTCTCACTGAGGTCTTATAAAAAGGCCTAAGAAGGATTGAGAGGGTAGGCCTTATGTGTACCCAGGGGGAAATGCTGGGATGGGATCACATCTGGTATACTGGGGAGATGGAGAGGAGGCCAGTGAGGCTGGAGAGGGCTAGGCATGGGGAGCTCAACAGAAGTTGAGATCAGAGAACATGGAGGGCCTTGGAGGACACTGTAGGGCTTCAGCTTTGACGGGGAGTGATGTGGGAACCAAATGGTGGTTCGTTTGGTTCTGAATAGACTTTTTACTTTGAAGTTTTTTTATTCTTCTAATATATATAAAAGTTGCTGAGATACTATAGAGGTCGGGTACACCTGTCACCTGACTTCTAATGTTAATGTCTTGCATAACCATAACAAATTATTTAAAAGTAAGGAAAGGACACCGATATAATGCTAATGGGTAAACTGGACATCATTTATGTTTTTCAGTTTTTCCACTAATGTTCTTTTATTGCTCTCTAGATTATGATCTAATCTAGGACACCATCTTGTGTTCAGATAGGCAGGGTTTTGAGTACAGGACTAAAATGCCCCGACTTTCATTTTGAAACACCACTCTGGCTGCTATCTATACTTGGATCTCATTTGGTGTCTACAGTACTTGTATTTCCCTTGTACCGAAGCAGCAAATACCCATAATGAAATTGTTTAACCAATGTAGATTCTTTTCACCCAACCTGACCTTAATTAGATGTAATCCCTTAATTCCTAGCAGGTGCTAAGGAAATCAGCCATTCATTTAAGGTCATATACTTAAAGAAGACTTTATGTGCTCAATAAAAGAAACCATGGCTCAGAAATAGGATCATTGTACAAGTGCCTGATTAGATCAATTACTCAAGCATGGTCCATAGCAAAGGAAAGTCTATCTTTGGATTTAGCTTTTATGTTCATGTTATAGGGTACAACTGGGTCAGGTTATTTAGGGTCCAATTAAGTAGCAAGTTTTAGGATTGCATACTGACAAACTGCTCTTTATTTCTGAGACATACAGAGACAGGAAGCAGTGTGCTCTGGTAAATGAAGTGTCTGAATCATGCAATTTAAAACATCATGTGTTTGACGAATTTTAAAGTCTGGTACTAATGAATTAAATTTCACCATCAGACTCCTGGCTATCATTTCTATCAATGTTAATAAGCCATTCCATTTTCCTGGTAACTTTACTTAGAGACCACATAGTTGTCCAAATGAGAGCACCAAGTTTTCCTTAACATTTCATTCTGAAAGTTATTAGTTTTTTAATGGATTCCACCAACTGTCAGGGAGACATATAATGATGACATGGATAAAGTGCCCCTACTAAAATGGCACACATAGAGAATGGCCTATAAAACACATTTTAGATCATATTATTTGCTGTCTACACTGTGGGTATTTGTACACTTTTGCTCCCAGTTTTAGATTATATAGTTTTAATACTATTTAGTGAGAATTCTAAATAATGACATATTTCCTTTTCGGTAGAGTTTCTTCTTTTATCTTAGCATAATGACATGTTTTTACCATTTTAGTATGGAAATACCAGAAGTCTCACCCATTTTGAAAGCTACCTTACCTAAGCAGAGTTCTTCTGGTTTATATATTTTAATAATAGATTAATGATTCTGATATCCATCTAAGACAAGTCCCCTAAAGAAACAAGAAATAGAGTCATCTTGGGACAAGTGCACTGTCCCTGACCATGGGACCCAGAAGATCATTCTTCACTAAAATTTTGAATTAATTTTTTTTAATTTACTTTATTTTTTCTTCTGTGCGAGTGCGTGCGTGCGTGCGTGTGTGTGTGTGTGTGAGAGAGAGAGAGAGAGAGAGAGAGAGAGAATTTTGGCTGTGTTGATTATTTCAGGGACATATATACATGCACTTGTTTCTTTTTCTCTTATTTTTAGCATTTTTAAATGTAATTATTTTTTCCTAGCATTGTGTTGTGAGGGTTCAGATTTTTTGGGGTTATATATTTTGGTTTGGTTTTGTATTATTTTCATTTGTTTATTTCTATTGTTTCTCTTTCTTTCTTATCTTTTCCTGCTAATGACTGAATTCTACTGCTCTCACTCCCTCTCTTCCAATACCTATTTCTCCACCTTCCATGTAAACATCATTTGCTACATTTCTTCTGCATTCTCTCTGTTCACTTTTTTAAATTGTAAAATCATTTCTAACTTCATTACATACTTCCTTTACCCCTAATAGCTGTATTTTTACCATCTTTCAGAACTAATTGTCCTATATAACTCCTGCTTCCACCATTAATGCCAATACAATCATTGCTACTGTGGATAATATACTTGACATATGCTGCTTGCTTTAAAGCCAGATCTAGTTCATGATTATTATTCTTACTGTTAACAATTGCTGGACTCACCATTCCTCTTTATTGCTGTCACTTAATGTTGAAGATGTCATAGTAGGAACTGGGCATTTACTTTAACACTGTGTATTGTTTGTTGCTTGCAGCAGTTGTTACTATTGTTTATTTCGCCTCATTCTGTGAGATACTGGGACCCTATGGAGACATTAAAAATTTACAGGTTAGACACTGTGCTGTTGAACTATGTATTCTCTGACATTACTCCAACACAAAGAAGTATGGAGACAAAAGCCCCAAACTGACAACAAGGACCCAAGGGGGAAAAATCAAACAGGGAACTCAGGTCCTTGATAGCTTGGCATCTATGCATAAATCAACAGCAGAAGGAAGTCCCATAACAAATAAGTACACACAAAAGGACTTGCAAAAAAAGATGTAGGGGAATCCACCTCAAATGATGCACAACACAAGTTCAAGAACTCTGAAAATGTGAGAAAACAGACAAAGAAATCTCCCTCCAAATTCACAATCTCCAAACAAAGAATCCCAATGATAATGAGGTGGATGAAAGCCCCGAGAAATATTAGAAAAAAAATAGATTATTAAAATGTTCAAAAATATCTAAGGAAGAAATTAAGAGAGCAATGAGAGGAGATGAAAAACCACTTTAATAAAGAAATAGAATAAGTGGAAAGAAAGAAAGCAGAACTCCTAGAAATGAAAGACACAATTGATCAAATTAAAAACTCAATTGAAGGTATCACTAGCAGATTAAATTGTGCAGAAATAAAACTTCAGCCCTTGAAGACAGAACTTCTTGAGTATACAGAAGGCAATAAAGCGAAAAAATTGTAGAACAGGACCAGAATATACAAGAACTCTGGGAGATCTTTAAAAGACCAAATCTGAGTTTCATTGGAATAGAAGAGAACATGGAGATGCATACTGAAAGCATAAAGAATATTTTCAAAGAGATAATTACAGAAAACTTTTTTCATATTAGAAATGATAGACATCCACATACAGGAGGCTTAAAGAACTCCAAATAGACCTAGTCAAATAACAAGCTTGCCAAGATATATCATAATCAAAATGCTTAACATAGAAAATAAGAAAAGAATATTAAAAGTTGTGAGAGAGAAATACAAGTTTACATTTAGAGGCAAACCAATAAGGTTCACTTCTAATTTATCAGCTCAGACCCTAAAACCAAGGAGGGCCTGGAGTGACATATTCCACACTCTAAAACAAAACAACTGCCAGCCAAGCGTTTTATTCCCAACGGACCTCAGTTTCAAATTCAAGGGGGAAATAAAAACTTTTCACAATGAGAATAAACTTTAAAAATTCATGATCACCAACCCAGCACTACAAAGAGCACAACAAAGGTAATCTGTACACAGAGGAACTAAAAAGTAATTCCAAAGCTCCCAAACAAGAGAAAGTTCAATAGAAGAATAATTCACTAAGTGAGAATCAAGACAGGGGAACATAAAGGAAAAAAATGGCAGAAAACTACAAACATATATCCATAGTAACAGTAACGTTAACAGTCTCAACTCCTAAATTAAGACACAGATTAGCAGAATAAATCAAAAAACAAGATCCAACCATATATCATTTATAAGAGAAAGTAAAATAATGGCAAAAAAATATTACAGGAATATGGTCCAATAAAACAAGCAGGAGCAGCTATTCTCATATCTGACAAAGCAGATTTCAAGCAAAAATTAATCACAAAAGATGAAGAAGGCCACTACATCCTAGTAAAGGGAACAATTCAACAAAAAGATATAATTATTTAAACATTTATTCCCCAAATATTAATGCACATAATTACATGGAAAAAATACTCCTTGATATTAAATCCCACATAGACCCCATCACAATAATATTGGGGGATTTCAATACACCCTTATCACCAATAGACAGTTCATCAAAACAAAAAATTAATAAATATATCTCCAACCTAAGCAACACTATAAATCAAATGGACCTAATAGAAATCTACAGAATATTTCACCCAAAACAGATGAATTTACCTTCTTTACAGCTGAGCATGATAATATTCTAGACCACAAAACAAATATTAGCAAATGCAAAAAAATTAATGTAATCCCATGTATCCTATTAGATTATAATGTAATGAAGTTAGAAATCAATGGCAAGAAAAATAATAAAAACCACATAAACATATGGAGAATGAATAAAAGAAGAAATGAGAATAGAAATCATGAAATTCTAAGAAGTAAACAAGGATGGAGATGCAACATATCAAAATATCTGGGATAGATGAAAGCAGTTCTAAGAGGAAAATTTATAGCATGAGTGTCTACATTAAAAAATTAGAGAGATCCCAAATAAATAAACTTATGCTCCCATCACAGGGACTTAGCAAAAGAATAAACTCACCCACAAACTGGTAGAAAATAGGAAATAATTAAGATCAGAGCCAAAAATCAATAAAATTGAGAAAAAATGAAATAATACAGAAGATAAATAAGATTGACACACCCAAAGCCAAACTTACTAAAAGAAAGAGTGAGAAGAAGCAAATAAACAAGATCTGAGGGGAAAAAAGTAGACATCAACTTAGACCCTGAGATCCAGAGGATTATCAAAACCTGCTTTGAAAATTTGTACTCCAATAAATTTCAAAATCTAGAAGACATTGATAAATTGCTAGACACATATGACCTGCCCAAATTGAATTGGGAAGTCATAGAAAACCTAAACAGGCCAGTATTAAGTAATGAAATTGAAATAGCAACTAAAAGACTTCTAAAAAGAAAATCCTAAGACTTTATGGATTCTCAGCTGAGTTCTACCAGACCTTTACAGAAGAACTAACACCAGTCTTTCTCAAATTAGTCCATGAAATTGAAAGAAAGGGAACACTCCCAAATATATTTTTTGAAGCCAGTATAATCCTGATGCCAAAACAAGCATAACCCTGATACAAAAACTAGACAAAGATACATTACAGAAAGAAAACTATAGAACAATATTCCTGATAACATAGATGCAAAATTATTTAATAAAATATTAGCAACCTGCATTCACAAACACACGAGAAAATAATACACTATGATCAAGTGGGTTTCATTCCAGGAATGCAAGGTTGATTCAACATATATAAACCAATAAATGTAATTCATCACTTAAACAGAATTAACGGGAAAAAATCACATTATAATCTCAATAGATACAGAAAATGCCTTTGATAAATCCAAAACCCATTCATGTTAGAAATGCTGAAGAAGCTCGGGCTCAAATGAACCTCAACTTTGCAAAGGCCATTTATGACAAACCCAAAGCCAACGTCATACTAAATGGAGAAAGACTAAAACATTTCCTCTAAAATCAGGGACAAGACAAGGCTGTCCACTCTCACTATGCCTATTCAATATAGTCCTCAAAACAGTAGCCAGAATGATCTGGCAAGTCAAGGAAATCAAAGGACTAATCTAAAAAGTTTCTGAACAGCAAATAAAACAATTAAAAGTGAGCCTACAGAAAGGGAGGAAATCTTGGCCAGCTACTACTCCAATAAGGAATGAATATCCAGAATATTAACACAAAAAAATCAATAAATGGCAAAAGAATGAAACAAAAACTTCTCAAAAGAAGAAACACAAATATATGGAAAAAAAAATGTTCAACATCTCTAGCAATCAGTAAATGCAAATCAACTAAGATTTCATCTCACTCCAGTCAGAATGGCAATGGTAAGAATACAAAAAACAATAAATGCTGATGAGGTTGTTGGGGGGAAAAGGAACACTTGTACATTGTTGGTGGGACTGCAGACTATTACAGCCACTCTGGAAAACAGCACGGAGATTTCTTAGAAAATTATAGATGGAACCTATATATGACCCCACTATTCCACTCCTTGTTATTTTCCCAAAAGATCTAAAATTGGCATACAACAGTGATACAGCTACCTCAGTGTTTATAAAGCATAATTCTAGCCAAAGCTAGGGTAAAATAAAGGCAAGGTGGAGGGAAGGATAGGGTAACACAAAGAACCATTAAAGTATAAATTAATAGATGAGCAAAAGGAAATCAAGTAGAGGAAGGAGAATGAGAGGGGGAGGGGGGACAGGAAGGAAAAGGGGAAGGGATCTTGAACTGAAGT
The DNA here is from genome assembly GCF_047511675.1 of Marmota flaviventris. Lineage (NCBI taxonomy): Eukaryota > Metazoa > Chordata > Mammalia > Rodentia > Sciuridae > Marmota > Marmota flaviventris. The sequence goes on along the minus strand of NC_092499.1, from coordinate 50,436,918 downwards.
TAATTTCCATGCATATATGAGTTTGTTGGGATGAACCCCAACTACTATGTATAACTATAAAGCTCTATAAAAAAGATTTAAATCCCAAAAAATTTTCCATGAAGTGATTATTTATATAAGAAATATAAAAAAAATGCGTAAGATTTCTTAGTTTTAACTGGGCACAGTGCCACATGCCTGCTATCCCAGTGCCTGAGGAGAGTAAAGCAGGAGTTTGAGTTTGAGACCAACCTCAGTAACTTAGTAAGGCCTAAGAACTTAGCAAGACCTTGCCTCAAAAAAAAAAAAAAATCAAAAAGTTTGGGAATGTGACTCAGTAGTTAATTGCCCCTGGGTTCAATCCACAGTACCAAAAAAAGAAAAAAAAATTATTGATTTTAGTAAAATTAGTAACGTTGGTCCTTGGAAGTTAGTACCAGTGAGTGAACAGACTAAGATATTGTGGAAAAGAGATAATTAAACAAGCAAGAAATCATATTTTATGCAAATTTATAAGGAATTGCATTAAAAATCGATGAGACTCAAGGTCATTTGTGGGGACCATGGTTCTTAGCACAACTGCCATTTTAAAATTTGGATTATATCTTTTGGGGGGTAAATATTACAACCTAACATTTCACAGTGATTAGTTAAAAACCTTTTCAACTTTTGGTGTGTACCAATCTATTGACCTGAAAACTCTCATTATTCCATCTTTACTCTAGTGAAAGGGTAATGTGAGCTATGTTATCTGTCCTACAAGATGATCTTCAGGAACTGGAATTGTCTTCACCTATTGTTCTGAATAGACACACATTTTAATTAATTGTCTAGTAGAATATAAACTCATTGAACTTATATTCCTTTGTAAAATCTTAATGTTAAAATTGTAGCAATAACTGAAATCACAGTAACTTCATCGAAAGAAATGTATATTGAAAAATGTGTGATTTGAATTAAGAGTACCATCATTGCATGCTAGATATTGGGCACATTTACTAGGAAAACTGAAAACAATGAAGTCTATTTTTTTTCTCTCTGTTGTTCAAAATATCTCTTTAAGAAATTATACATGAAATATATCACTTCAAAGTAACATTATCCAATAGAAGATCAACTTTCTTTTTAGGGGAAATAATGAACACATGTACTTATCTGCAAACATTTATCATACCTACACAATTGTAGTCCTTTATTTATGAATTTGATATTCCTTACTGTTAGTAGGGGCTGATCTCCTGATTTCTTTAAAGTGGTGCTATTGTGTAGTAGTAAGAGTAATAATGCTAATATGTATGGAACACTTACTATTTGCCTGGTACCACGCTGACTGATTGTATTTTACATGACTGCAAATTACTACACTTTCTTATGCCAATCCTTTGTGATCAGCAAGACTCTTGGGAACTATCCAAGATAAAGCATTCAGTTGTCAACCATTGGAAAAGATGACACATAACGTGAGGAGAATTGTACCTTATAAGATTCCTGCTTGTGACATTTAATTTGAATTAATGGTACCAAGTGGTCTTTAAATTATTAAAATACTCAAGCTTAACAAGAAGATTCATATATGCATCATAAAATATATATTCACAGTAGGATATTAGTATATTTTATGAGAGTAACTTTTGAGATAGAGTTTTAATATCTGAAACAAACCAAGACATATCTATTATTTATGCCTATCTAGCTGTGTTATGACTGATTTAAAAATCAATGACAAATAATCAACTTCATATCCAAATCAGAAACCCACTTAAGTCAGTACAATTCTGGGAATTTTCCACTTCACTTGCCTTGCACACCAACACTTTATTAAATTTTATGGGCTTATTTGCCAGAGAAGTTTAGGTTTAGTACTTGCTATCAACTCTTGGGATAATGCCCTTGTAGTAAGTCTCAATATTCCATACTCCAGCCAAAGAGTTGAATCTCAAAGCAATTGCTTCTAGATTTCTGCCAGGGAATAACACTAAAACAAGAAGATACTTACACACAAGCAGGACTTGAAACCAAAAGGGTAGCAGTTTTCTGGGTTTCACTCACGTTAAATTCTACATTTGCACACATTTAAAATACAAAAAAGTACATTTTTCTTGTTTAAAAAATGATTCTAAAACTAAATCTGAATTTAAAAAATCTGAATGTTGAGAAATGGTACCTGCATGATCTATTCTTAAATGTAAATTGAGATTGTCAGATCACCCTTCCATGATCTTCAGACCTGGACCAAGGAATCTCTTCAGAGAATGCAGAGCGAAACCCAGTGCTAAAAGCAGTATTATGCAAAGACCCCATATGTCAAGGCATTTATGTTCTTAAAAATTCAGATTCCAAGGGTTCTTGTTTCAGAACTGTCTTCAGTCTTCCATTTTAATTCTAATCTTCCATCACTTTTGAGCAATAAATCATAATTATTTTTCTTAATTTTATCACCTTTCCCTATTTTATTTTCTTTAAAGATAGGGACACAAAGAAATACTGAAATAAAAGAAAATAAAAAAAACAGTGAGAGGAGAATAACAAAACACTTTCCTAATTTAAAGTTAGCTAATGTTATCAGAATTATCCTTATTATATTAGAATTCTACTAATGTCTATGGCAAAAAAGAAATAATCCATCCAATTCTAAAGTTTGTTGTTAACATAAAATATTAGGTATGCTTAAATACCATTCTTATATATTATCTGAATAATCAATTGAAATAAATTAAGCAGCAGTATGTCATATGAAATTTTAGCCCAAAGCTTACTCTGACATTAGAATCAATATGATTCTAGGTCCAAAAACTTGTTTCAAGCTTTTAGTACATAAAAAGTAATGAAAGTAGTAGATGCCTTATTCATAGACTTTTTTAATAAAACAGATTTCCTTAATTGGTATCCTGGATTTTAAAACTTATATTTAAGTTTTGTGTATATTTAAGTTTTCTCCTCACTTGTACTTTTGAAATTTTCAAATAAAGCTCTTAGTTTGAAGAAATACTGTGCCATCTTTGAAACTTACTTAGCAGATTGCTTATGTAGTTATATTATTGCAATGTTTCAGGAGTAAATAAAGAAATTGTAATAGTTCAACACATAAGGTAGTTTTCCTGAGAAGGATGAGAAATAGCATTTCCTCTAATAAGGATAATATTTTCAGTTAGTACACCTAGCATTTTCCCCATCTGTAAAATTCATTCAATTGTTTATACCTATTGATCCCTATCAATATGACAGAATCAGTTCTAAGCTCTATAACTACATTACATTTTAAGAATTTTAGTTGTAAAGACCTGTATTTATTAGAAAGTTCTATTTAATTGTAACTCTTCTTCAGCTAGTAGTCTCAAAGTATGTTTTTAAAAATCACCTGTAGAGGATCACTATTTATAAAATATTATGGCATATATTAGATACAGAAATGTTTTCCTACTTTCAAAAGTCAGAAAGCACTATTTTAGAACTTATCTGAGTTTGTATTTTCTTCATGTAACAAGCACAAAATTACTCAGAACATAATAGTTATATGAAAGTCTTTCTGGATACTCCTCCAATTTTATTTTTCCTTTAATACTAGTCTAATGACTCCTTAGGAAAACCCTAGAAGCAAAATAAAGGGTAGTACCAAAAAAGACCATTTGATATACGAAAGACCTTGAGAGATACCTTAGCAAAGAAATTCTGCAGATGGCAAATAAACAGGTTAAAAGTTGCTCAATGACATAGGTCATCGGGAAGTGCCAATTAAAACAATGTGACATCACTGCACACCTATTGGACTGATCAGTGTCCAAAAGACTGACAGAAGAGTATGGAGCAAAAGAGACTTGCATTCATTGCTAGGGGAAACAAAAAAAATGGTCCAGCCACTTTGGGAACAGTTTGCCAGTTACTTACAAAGTTAAACACATTCTTATCCTATAATACAGCAATCGTGTTCCCTGGTATTTATCCAAAGGAGTTGAAAATGTATGCACAAACAAAAACCTGACTGTGTGTGTTTAGAACAGCTCTACGAAAAATTGCCAACATTTAGAAGCAACCAATGTGTCCTTCAGTAGGTCTAGAATGTATAAATTTACTGGCATGTATCTGCATCATGGAATACTATTCAACCCTAAGAGGAAATGAGCTATCTATTCATGAAAAGAAATGGAAGAACATTAAGTATATGTTATTAAGTGAAAGAAGCCGAATAGAAAGCACTTAATAAATATGATTCCATCTGAGTGACATTCTGGAAAAGGTAAAATTACAGATACAGTAAAAAGACCAGGGGTTGCTAGAGGTTGTGAGGCTCAGGAAGAATGGAGTACAGAGGATGTTTAGGGCAATGAAAATATTCTATATAAGAATTTACTTGGTGCTTACTACTTTAAATTTATTCTTTATAATTGCTGAATCATTTGAGTATGCTCAATTTTGTACTCTATAATGGTGGATAGGCATCATTACATAATTGTCCAAACTCCTAGAATATATAACACCAGCAATGGACCCTTATATAAAAGAGGGACTTTGGGTGGCAGTTATGTGTCAATGTCAGTTCACTAGATGCATCACATTGGTGAGGGATGTTGAAAATGGGGGAGGCGATGCTGGTGTACATGCAGGAGGAATAAGGAAACTGTGTGCTTTCTTCTGAATTCTTCTGTGAATCTAAAACTTCTCTTTAAAAAATTCATTTAAAAAAGGAAGAAAGAGAGAAAGGAGGAGATGAAGGAAGAAAGGAAGGAAAGAAGGAAGGAAGTGAGTGAGTAAGTAAGTTAGCCAGTTTCAGAAATGAGAAACGGATGGCTACTTGCTCTAGACTCAAGTTCAAATAGGAAGGTCAGGACAGAAGAGTCTGAGTCAGAGCCTATTGTTAAAGCTCTAAAAAGTTGATGATTTCTTTTCCAGCATGTTTTTCAGATCATTGATTGATCCCAAGGTCATGTAATAATTTTTGCAGTTTCCCTTCAGCTTTGTGCCAGCTGCAAGGGCTATTTGTCATCAGTCTTGAAAGGGAACCATGAGGTTGGAAGGGCAGCATGTGGCTGTTTTAAGTGACCTGTAAAAATTCTAATGATATGATAGTATGTGTGTGCATTAACCAGTCAACAGTCTAACAGAAAGCCAAAGAACTTAAAATAAATCATATTAAACAGCTGTAAGAATAAATTTATAGCTTCTTGATTTTTTCATCCAAGGTCTTTGTGAATTTTTTCAAGTTATTGCCAACATTCAAGACTTTCTGCCTTTCCCTTTCAGTGACCCAAGATTAAAAAATATATAGGTTTTAATATTAATATAGCTAGTTTTAAGAACAACTTTTTTTTTAACTGACAGCCTTTGTAGCTATATCACCTTGGAAGTTTCTTGCATGTTTTTTTTTTTTTTCAATGTGTTAAAATTCCTTTCTTGAGCTCCACTAAGAAAAGCCTACAGGTATATGAAAAAATGCTCACTGTCACTAATCATTGAGGAAATTCAAATTAAAACCACAATGATATTCCCTCACATCTCTTAAGATGGCTATTACCAAAAAAGCAAAAGATGACAAATGTTGGTTAAGGGTATAGAAAAATTTAAACCTGAACACTCTTGCTAGGAATTCAAAATGGTGCAGATGCAATGGAAAATAGTATGGAGGTTCCAAAAAAAACTTTTTTTAAATGAAACTACTATGTGATCCAGAAATCCTATTTGGTGGAATTTACTCAAAAAGAGTGGAAATTATGATGTTAAAGAAATATTAACATTCCCATGTTCATTGTAGACATTATTCAGGACAACTAAGTATGGAAACAACCTACATGTCCATCAACAGATGAATGTACAAAGAGAATGTGGAGTACACACACAATAAAATATGATTCAGCCTTGAAAAGCCAGGACATTTTGCAATATGTAATAACATGTATGAATCTGTTACACATGATGCGAAGAGAAATAAACCAGTAACAGAAAGACAAATACTACATGATTTCATTTATATAAAATATTTAAAATATTCAAATTCATAAAACCAGAATGGAATAATGGTTATCTGGGGCTGGGCTGGTGGAGAAATGGAAAGTAACTAGACAATGGATATAAATTTTCCATTAAACAAGATACTTAAGTTCTAGATCCACTGTGTAATATTGTACTTATAGTTTACAATACTATACACTGTGCATATTAAAATACTGTACATATTAAAGTTTTAATATGGTAGATTTCATGTTAAGTGTTATTACTAAAATAAGATAAAATCATTTCTAAAGTAAGTTAAAAAGCACATTCTGACCTGGAAATTATCTACAGAAACTTAAACCCCAGCCTAATAGTAGCTTGTGGAATTATACTTTCAGGAAAGCAGCTTTCAATATGAAGTCATGTCACTAACTCAAGCTTGATGATAGTCATTCTGTCAGAAATAAGCTATTTAGTTTTTAAAATGATTCAGAAACATGTGATACCTCTGCTAAGGAAAGGGCAGTGGGTGGGCTGGGAGAAAAAGGATGAAAAGAGAGACCTGGGTTGGCATGATTTGAGGGTCCTCACTCTTTGGAATCATCAGTGTTGCTGCCTTTTGTTCTGCTTAATCCAATATGCACTTGCATTTTTAAAATGTCTCTTAAATAAAATTGTCCAAAGACCTCCGAATGCCAATTAGGGTTTTGCACGGACTTCACTGACCTCTTGACCACACCTGTTTCGAATTTGTTTTTTATAGACATTCCACCTCCCTTCTGTCCTGGATGGTGGAGAGCAATATCCTGACTTTACTGAAAAAGGATCAATGTGTTTTAGTGATCTGTGAGTAAACACTGCTGATTGGAGTTTACTCAAGAATACCTCTCAACCATCTTTCCTGAGCTTCTGGGGATAGTACTACTGTCATCCAGAGAGAGGAGATGTCAGTCCTAAATCCAGCCCAGGTTTCGTGCACATGGAGGCCCCAAGAGGACCCCAGTTTAGCAGTTCAGAGTCTTCTAAACTATCCTTTTGTGGTCTCTATGGTTCCTTGCCTTTAGTATCATTGATCCTTTACTAATTCTGTCTATTTGATCAGCATTTTATAGGCCTGGCTGTTGTCAACTCACAGAGAAAAGCTCAAAAGTAGGCAAGATTATGGATTACCCTTTCTCCATCTAGAAGAAATAGAGGTTTTCCTGGACCTTTTGCTCCAGTACCACAGGTGAAAAGTAAGGATTTAGCCAAACAAGAACACAACTTTATATTTATGTACATAGCACATTCACTTGACCTCACTGGAAAATTCATTCATTCTAACAAATATTTATTGAACTTCTACTGTGCAGCAGACCCAGTACCAAGCACTGGATATGGATCAGTGAGCAAAACAAACTATGTATCCTCATAGAGGGTTGTTGAAGCGATTGGAATATATAACACATTTGTCATAGTGCCTACCACATAAAAATTACATAATCTGAATTTTATCTTTAATAGAAAATAGGGTAAATGGAAATATTCCAGATAGAGTTTAATTAAATCATCATTTATAATTGCTGTGCTGAATCTTGTAAAAATCAAGGAGTAAGATTGACATGTTCTAAATCAAAACATGCCAAATCTATTCTCAGAGTCAGTTGTAAAATGACATTAATTTCACTGTTGATATTCTGATTTTCACAGCAATATTCTAGTTTGAGTATTAACTTAATCCTAGTACAATTTCCAAAATTTAAATATTATTTCTGTTATAAATGCTTTTTTATATTTTAGAATAATGCTGAGATTTCATCCCAAGGGCACATTATATTTCCTGGAAAGAGACACACATCTATTAAAAAGCATTCTGTAAAATATTTTAAGATGCTTGGAAAAAGGAAACTTTAGTTTTCCATTATTTAAAAAATGCCTCAATCATTTAAGTAATGCTTTTAATTTTTTGCTGCAAATGAGATTCTGTTAAAATAAAGTATTCAATTTTCTTTTGATCTCAAGAAATAGAAGCTATCTAACAGCTGTAAAATTGAACAGTTACACTTTTAAAAATAATTTGACTAAGTAATAATCAACTTGCCTTATATTAATATCCTCAGTGATACAATAAAACACTATTCTTTATCATATAAATAAAGCCTTAATGGAATTTCAAAGAACAGGTAAAGGAGTTGAAGGAGTCATGAAAATTAGCATTATAAAATTAAAAAAAAAATAAAAAGCCCAATAGAACTCAAACAATTTTTCTCTAAAGATCATAGTATTTCCACTGTAATTCAGCCTAAGAGCAAAATCATATGACAGGAGACAATTAACATTAAATAAGTAAAAAATCAACTGTAATATTAAGAATCAATGAAAGGGTTTCTTGATCAGATAAATTATAACCGTATGAAATAAGAGTTAATATTGTTTAGAACTGGTAGGATTTCCTTAAAATGTCTTCTTTTTAAATGAATAGAATGTAGAAAATTGATCATAAGAAATCAAGATTTCTATTCCTGTGTGATGCTCCTTTTGACTTCCAAATAACACTTTTATTAGAGATGCCCTTATCTTTCTCTATGTAAGTTTAGATTTGTTTTAAAATAGTTCAAACAATCCAGGATGACTCTGAGATTCATGTCAAGGGCAATGTCTTGAATTTTGGTGTCCATGTTTCTAGATCAAGCCAATGGTAGATGCTTTTATTTACTAGAATCATCATAAACCTATAGAACTTTCCCAGGCAATCCATGAGCTTTTGATGATTCAAAATGCATAAATGTGACACACATTTAAGACAAAGGAGTTGCATTTTTCTATTTATATCCAAACCCACTCGACTAAGACAGTTTTTCGATAAGTTGGAGTCTCATTAACCTCATTCCACAGATGAAGAAAAAGAGGAAGGAGCTGTTTGCTTTTTTACTGTCTTCGAGTTGATATAATGGTTTGCGATTTGTCTAACAGAATCACATTTGCAATTTAAAATGGAGTGTAATCTCTCAGACTCCTGTGAACAAATACAGCTGTGTTTAATGAAACCTCCTTCAAGGTAATTTGGGCGACCTAGCAAACTTCTTCAGAGAAGCTAAAAAACAGTATCATTTTGCAAAGAGATGGCACCACATCTAAGACTCAGAGATGCTATATCCAACATTTTTGAGACGTAACAATAAGGTTGGTTCCGTGAAACCATATATCTTTGGATATATACTACCTTTGATATGGACAAAATACTTGCTACCTATGTGAGTTGAGTTGGTACCCTAAAAATGTTAATACTTTACATTCACTCATTAGTGCTTTTAATAAATCCTAGTAGTTAATATTTATTAAATTTTATTTCACTTAGGTTAAAAACAATTACTAATAAGTTCTAGTCACAAAGTGGACCTCATGTAAACCTCAAAAAAGATCCACAAAAAGGAACTATTGATATCTCCATTTTAAAGATGCAGACCTGAAATTCTTAGGAGCTAACTGCTATGTAAATAATTACATAGCAATGAAGTGGTAAAAAGTGGAATTTGAATCCAGTGCTGTTTGCTCCAATGCCAGGTTTTTATTGTAATAACCACAGTGAGATATGATACCTTGGGGGAAGGAAAATTTAACAGGTCTTTAGAAAGGCCTTCCAATTCTCTGTCTAGCATCTTCCACTGTTGCTATTTTTCTTATTAAAGTAATCTATTTGTTTATCTATTGTCTTTCTCCTGTAACTAGGATGTAAAATATGGTTATTTTCTGAGAAGGTGATATTTAAATAGAGGTTTAGGTGATAATAAAGAGTCCAGGAAAAAGCATTGCAGCCAGAATAAGATTAGTTAACTCAAGGATCCAAGACTGAAAATGAATTTACCCTGTTTGAAAAGGAAAAGAGTGGGCTTCAGGAGTATAGTGAAGTAGAATAGTCTGGAATAATGTCGTGGAGGTAGACAAAGGCCAGGTGCCAGGGAATTTGGTAAATCAGTTAGGAGGCTGAGACAGAAGCCTAGAGGGGTTTTCAGTTGGAGTAACATGCTCTGTTGTGTAGGATCTGACTTTGGTCCCTGTAACAAAGTGAGAGAAGTACATTGGCCAGGAATAGATGCAAAGGACAGTTTGGAAGGCACTCTGACATTCTGGCTGACTTGCATGAGAAGAGGAAAGTGGTGAGATTCAGGATATACTTGGAAAGTAGAGTCATTTACATTTACTAAAAAAAAATGAACATGAGAAATGGAAAGAGAATCAATCTCTAATCCTTTCCACCCTCCAAAAGTTCTTTTTGATTTATTTTTATTAGTCAGCTTGTTTTTGGTGTTTTTTTTGGTTTGTTTGTTTGGGCATTGAAATAAAACATGCATTCAGTAAAGTAAACACATATTAACTACTAAGTTTTTTTGATATTTTGTATATGTATATACCTACGTAACCAACCATTAGATCAAAACATACATAATTTTCTGCAACCCAGAAGGCTCCCTCAAGGTCCCTCCCAGTCAGTAAACTTGATCCTTATCCACTCTTGGTATTTTTCTCAAACCCTTGACCACAGTCCATTTTATACACTGTATCCAGATTCATCTTTTCAGACTGCAGCTTTGTTCATTCTGTTCCTCTTTGAAGAGTTTAATTAAGAATCATTGCAACAAACTATCTAAATTTATTAACTTGTTTTCCCATTGAATCATCCCAATCCCTTTCTCTCACTTCTTCCTTGTCATAAAGAGAATCCTTTACTATTCCAGGTGACTTGCTCATCTTCATCTTCAACTTTACATGAAACTAATCTAAAACACTTTTTCTTGATTCTATCTATTCTTTAGGGCTTCACTGTCTATTTGCTACGTTCTAAATATTTGTGTCTCTCCCTAAATTCATATATAAAAACTATTATTAGGAGGTAAAGCCTTTGTAGGTGATTAGGGCATGAAGGTAGAGCCCTCAACAATAGAATTGGTACCCTACTAAAGTGCTGAGGAGACAAGAGTTTGACCCTTCTGACACCTAAGGTTATACAAGAAGATGGGTCCTCATCAGACAATCTACTGGAAACTTCATCTTGAATTTCATACGTCCAGAACAGTGAGAAATAAGTTTCTGTCATCTTTAAGTCATCAGCTTATTTCATTTTTAAATAGCAGCAAAAAAACTAAAAAGTATTATATTTTGTTCTTTGAAAATATGTGGCATTTGTTTTGCTTTCATATCTATGGTGCAGAAACTTCTGTTGTTTCTTTGTATATCTGTCATTTCTAGCACAGCACCTGGCACAAATTTGGTGCTCAACAAATATTTGTTGAATTTACAATAAAAAATGTAGCTCAGTGGTAGAGCACTTTCCTAGCACACGTGAGGTGCTGGGTTCAATCCCCATCACAGCTGGGATGGGGGGAATGTATGGTTAGTTTTCTTCTTTTGTGTATATGTCCCATCTCCCCATCTAGAATTTATATTCTCTATAGCAAGGACAAAAGTGTTATATTTTTCATTATGTCATTCATTATATCTAGCTGGGTGACCTATAGAAAATGATAATCTAAAAAGTTAACAATTCCTATGTTTCTAAAATGTATCTTCTTGGCTGTATGTAAATAAACTTTATGGAAATTTACCAAAACTGTCCTGACAAATAGGTCCTGTGTCTAGGAGAAATATTTGGTTGTAAATATTTATAATAAATAGGCATATGATAGACATAGAGATGTTCTTAGGTAATAAAGAGCATGAAATTAACAAAAAAAAAATCCAGTGTTCTCACCAATTTCAATAAGGGAACTGGATTGACTGAAAGGCCAGTTTGATCACAGTTTTTGAAAATCAACATTAGACAGCTATCATTAGAATAAGTGTATCAGAATACGAACTGCAGGACTTGAGCTCAAGTGCTAATTCTTCTGTCAACTGGATATGTGACTTTGTGAAATTCACTTATATTCTCTGAAATGTGATTTTTTCCATCTACAAGGTAAATATTATGGTTTTTATATGAAGTGTCCCCCCAAAGCTCCTATGTTCATGCAAGACTAGTAATAGGTGGAATGATTAGATTATGAGAGCTGTAACCTGGTCAGTCCATCCTAGTCTGATGGACTAATTGGGTGTTAACTGTAAGCAGGTGGAACATGACGGGAGGAGGTGGGTCACTGGGGCCCTGCCCTGGAAGGATTCATCTTCCTGAAGCCCCTTCCCCTAGCTGTCTGTTTCTAGCTGTGGAACAGAGCAGCACTCCTCCACCACACCCTTCATGCCCTTATTTTGGGCCTGGAACAATGGCGTTGACCCACTTTGGGTAGAACCTCTGAAACTGGGAGTCAAAACAAATTTTTCCTCTCAAAGTTGTCCTTGTAAGTTTTTTGGTCACAGCAATGTAAAGCTGACTAACATACCAGATGTGACCGATAAGGCTGTGAGGAGAGAATAAGATAGTGGAAGGGAAGATCTTCGAGGGTATTAGTAGAATCTATTAATATCAGAGTAGCAAAATGTAATTTAAGAAAGAAGAAAAATGTATGTGCGGATCCTGTAAATCAGAGTCATGTTGTATTACTACTCTTTTCTACAGCTCTCAAAGGAACGATCCCTTTCTGGCTATCTCCTTTTACATCAGCAATGGTTGTCATGGTTTTTGTCTCAGACTCTAGAGAACTGTTCTGAATAGTCACTGGGATTCATCTGGGCACCCCTCCATTAGTGTTGGATTTCAGTAGTCTCAGAAAGTACAAATCATTCTGTTTGTCATGGCAGCTGGTAAACAGCACCCTTAATTTTATGTCATTACTCTTAGTTACTTGGGAATTGCTGGATTAAAAAATTCAATAGCATAATTCTCTGCATTTTCTTAATAGCAAATCTCCTGTGAAAGGTCCAGGAAGCCACTTTGATAGCATCAGAGGATTTGGGCATAAAGCTAGCTATACTCTTGATAGTTCATTCGCTGTATAGCATAGAAGATAAATTGTATCCCCCGCCCCACCCCCAGCAGTCTATTGTCAAAAACAAAGAAACACAAAGTAAAATGGTGATTGTCAGGGATGGGGAGTGGAGTGAGGAATGAAAAGATGTTGGTCAAAGGGTGTAAAGTTTCACTTATGCAAGATGAATGATTTCTGGATGTAGAATTGATAGCATGGTGATTGTGGTTATCAATATAGATTGTTTACTTGAATTTACTTAGAGAGTAGACCTTAAGTGTTCTCCTACCCCAACAAACCACTCACAAGAAGGAACATGTGAGACGATAACTACGTTAATTAGCTTGATTTTGGTAACCATTTTACAATGTATACTATTGCCAAAACATGGAGATGTATACTTTGAATATAAACAATTCCTATTTGTCAATTATATCTTGATAAAGCTAAAAAGTTTTTTTTTTAAAAAAAAAAACAATTTTTTCTTTAAAGGACAAGAATTTCAATAAGTAAATATTTTTCAAGTATGTGTAGAAAATAGGTTAGTAGAAAACTGCCAGAGGAGTGAAATGTTATTCCGAGCCTCAGTTATATGTATTAACTAGTATGTAAAATAATTCTATTAAATTTAGAAAAGAGATCAAAGTTAATTTTATTACCAAGTGCCCTTGGCCCTACTCATTTAATAGTAGGAGATGCATAATCTATCAAAGTAAAAAAAAAATTAAAAGCAATTTAAAATCATTTTAACAAGGTCAGAAATTAAGTTTTCAGGTATTCTTTCCAGAGTAAGTACAATGTCATGACATTAATAACAACTAAAAATAAATTTAGACTTTTGAGCATTTTTTTTTCCCCTGAGGGAACACAGAACCTTGAAAGTACCTTGGGGGAAATTACTTAACCTCTCTGAAAATTAATGAATCCATATAGTATCTCAGAGTTCTAAATTCCTTTCTAGTTCTTCATCACAGATGGCAAAGAACCTGGCCAATATTTTCTGTTGTTCAGAGACAGACAGACTGAGATCACAGTAATGCCTCTGCCTTTTCAGTTTGTCCATCTCTCAATCTTGTCTTTTTTTTTCCCTAACAGATCAGAAATGACTTGTCCTTTATTTTAGAGTCTTATATCAATGACTGAAGTTTCTAGGCATATTCTTTGGACTATTTAGAGCTAAGTGAAAATTGAGTTTTGAGTAGATAGTATTGTACTTTTTTGTCCAATTATTTGATACCCAACCTGTAGTATTCTATATCCGCATGTGTGATTGTATGACATACTGACCCCTGGCTAGGCTGTGAGACTACTGCCCGATGAAATGTAAAGCAGAATGCCAAGTCGAAGCCCTAGGAACCACAGTGAACAACAGCCATTTCTTTCTCCCTTTTTTAAGACAGTGGGATGTTCAGATGGGAAATGTTTCTTTTTCACTTGGGTACTGGAATAATAGGATAGGTATAGCAGAGCTGTAGCTGATCCACAGACGACTTGTAGCATAAATAAGAAATTAATGTTTATTGCTGTAAGCCACTGAGATTTTGAAGTTGTTTCTAATGTAAATTACCTTACAAAAGTTGCTAGTGCACAGTCCTTGCCACACTGTGTTAGATTTAAAATAAATGACTATTTTAATTCTAGTTCCTGGAAGCAAGTATTCAGCTAGATGTTGAAATAAAAACTTGAAAACATTTGGTTCATTGTCATTGGCTTTTTATCCTCTTGATTACAATATTGTTCAGGTACTTGAATAAAAGAATATGTGTGTCCTTTACGAAAGAGACAAAGGTGAAGATTCAGTTTAGCACTCAACTGTAAAAATGCAGATCAAGTTCAATAGGATCCTGGAATTTCTGGATTTAAAATTGACCACTTACAAGTGATTGTTAAATTTGTTATGTGTAGTAGGTTGTAGTTTTGCTAAAGCATCAATTCAAGTGGTATTCTCGGTGATTCTATTGTAAGGGTTTAACACTGTGCATGTCACTGAGCTCTGGGAAGCCCTCGTCTCATGCTTCTCAAAGGATAGTCCATGGACCAGCAGCATTAGTATAATGTGGGTCCTTGTTAGAAATGGAAATTCTCTGGCTTTATCCTAAACTGACTGCCTCAGAAACTCTTGGGTTAGGGCCCAGCCGTCCATTTTAATGAGCCCTCACATAGTTCTGCTGCTTGTTAAAATCTGAGCACCACCCATCTTGCCATTTTCCATGAAGGTATTTGCTGTTTTCTATACCACATAGAGGCACAGAAACTGGAAACCTGCATTTTTTTTAAAAGTCTTCATTATTCCTGATGCAGGCAGTTCATTTCCACTGGTTTACATTGTAAGAGATAATACAATGGTGCTATTCAGAATATAGCTTCCACAATATAAAAGTGGGCATTCAGAATGAGCTTGATATACAGCAATATCAAGAGTTTCCTATACATGGAATATTGAGTAATAAATAAGCATTCAAATACTCATTATTATATTCAATATTGGCTTTTATAAAAGAGAAAATCCACAAATACGATACCACAGCATCTTCTGAAAACTACAGCAAGGACCCAAGGTCACTATAAAGAAGACAAAGAGTGAAACTCCAGTCCCTGCTTTTCACACCCTCACATTTCCCCTGTGGTTTATCCTGTTTCTGGTGTCCCGAACAAGGAAGATAGGAGATCAGAACCTAGAAGCTTCCTAAAGAAAACAGACTCTCCAAATTAAAGTAGTAAGGCAGAAATTGAGGTCACATTGGGAAGGATAGCTCAGGCAAATGGGGTATGGAAAACAATGAAGAGGAATTTGTATCTGAATCCAAAAACACAATAAGAACACGAAGAAAGAAAAAAACAGGGAAGGAAGGGAGGGAAGAAATGAGCTGTCCATCACAGTTTGCTCTAACAGCTAGCTTTACATCGGTAGTTCTAGTGTTAAGCTTGTGATAAATCGGCACCTGAAGACCATGATTTGTTGGCCTTAATGCAGTAGAATTGTTTCCTGTGGTTAGAACATAACCATCTTGGGAACAGGAGTTTCAGTCAGTTGTACACTTGATCAATCATTTAGGCACAGCAGCAGCTTAACTATGAAGCTAAGCCTGAGATCCTCCTTTCCATGGCCCACTTTCAATATGCATAACTTCATTTTTGTATTATTTTTCTTAAAGAGGACACCCTCCAATTGAATAAGCTTCAGATCTCACCAAACGTGGATCCACCTTTGGTTAATATGCAATAAATTGTGGTGAAATAACAAAGTTGCTAGAGAGAGAATGAACAGTGTGAAGATTTACTAAATATGTTTAAAAAAGAAATTCAGTGGTACTTTGTGATTGAGTATATTATAGAAGGAGAAGGAAGGAACTACAAAATGAATAACCTTATTTCTTTCTCTGATGACATTATTGGGTTCAAAGATAAGTCATGTGTAAGAGACAGAATATCCTGATATCAACTGGCATATGACTGCACCTCAATGATGCACTTTTTTGCCAAAGTGGAGAAATAGCTAAACATTGCCATAATTAAATAGATCACATACTGCTTCAATGACTGCACCAAATGACACTGATTAAAGGGTTAACATAAGTCTGGAAGTTCCTAGGGGTATGCCAAATGCTTAGATTTTTATCCCTCTTCTTTTCAATATGCTTGTTAATGATTTGAACCAAATTATAAGCATATGCTCAACACATTTACATATGTGATGTGATTTTGAGAAAGCCAGAGTATAAACTAAAAACTGAAAAGGAGGCAGAAGTAGATCTTAATCTATTTTAATTAGGAGATATGACTTGGCAACCACCTGACTAAAACTGACTTTGTGTTTCCTGTTGCCCCCGAGTTCACTTTGTGCAACTGTGTGATGATCATCCACAAAGGCTAATGCCGTCCTAAGCCATGTTGATAGAAATGCTTTCCAGACTGTACAATGAAGGGGGAGTGACAGCCTCATTTGGATCCACAATGCTCCTTGCAGACACTCAAGCAGTGGGCTGTAGATATGTTCTATCTAAGAATGGCTCTACTTAAGCCCCAAAGATAAAGCTAGGGTGAGTATCAGCTGGTTTGATTTCGTTACCAGAATTTTTAATAGAAATATAACAGATGGAAATGTGATATTGAGCTCCTCGCTGTATGTGTTCAAATATTGGCTGGAATAATTGACCATTTAACTAACATTTTGTAGGGGAAACTAAAGCATTATGTACTTGGTTATTTCATGGCTTTAAGATATCATTTATAACAGCATTTTCAAGATACGATTACCCTATGACTCCTTGATAATTTTTATTTCATTTCTAGGCTTTTGGTCCAACTCCTCCTGAGTTGTTCTTTTACCTCCTAATTGAACTGGCAGCCATCTAGGGAATGATCCTTTCTGTGTTTTCAGTATCATTTCATGGATCCAAAAGATAAATTCTTATTGAAACTCATCTACTGTTTATTCTTCTGTTCAAGCAAAATGCAGTTTGTCATAAATCTTAAGAAATATAGTTTTTAGGATAAATACAGGGGTTTGAAGGAGTTCTTCACAAAATTAAGATGATGTATCCATGGTGCAAGGTCCATGCAGATGAAAAACTGTAACCTGAGAATTCTAGATTTTTCAGCTCCAGTTTTCTTGAAAAAATACTATGTAATCATTCTCACCAAAGTTCTTAGTCAAGTAACTATTAAATTCATATAAATAAAATACAATATCAGCTGTATTTTGCCCAAATAGTTATATTAGAAAATATTCTTTTAAGCATTAGTTCTCTGTTTGATATATGAGCCAAATTTTCACAATAAAAAGAAATTGAGGTCTTGTGTTATGGTGACTCATAGCAACTGGTTAATTGTCTTAAAGGTCAATAAGTAA
This sequence comes from Marmota flaviventris, assembly GCF_047511675.1. NCBI lineage: Eukaryota > Metazoa > Chordata > Mammalia > Rodentia > Sciuridae > Marmota > Marmota flaviventris. The sequence goes on along the minus strand of NC_092499.1, from coordinate 50,419,281 downwards.
AAGGGCATTTATTAGCAAATGTGATAACAAGATTAATGAGAAATTACTGTTATCCAAGCATTCTTTCATAAAATAGCAAAGAACAGATGACCAAATTTAGATTTAATATAAAACAGACTAATTAATTCTTCAATATAGGCATCACAATTAAAAGAGAGAAAAAAACTTCTATTGATTAGTTGAAGCTATTTAAATATTATGAATAGACATGGAAAAAGGCAAAGCAATAATCAAGATGAGGAATCAATAACTATGTTCAGAAAACAATCAAGTAAGTCTAACAACCATTGTGAAAGGGATGAGAAGGAAAAGGCAACAGGGCTATCACGACATTTATAATAGGCTTATCTTTTGGAAACTAGGATTTGCCCTATTGTTTCACTGAAATCTAAAGAGGAGACTTGTAAGCATGAATATAACTGACCTCTAGATTACACCTGGAAATTTATTCTTTGCAGCTAAAACTGTCATTACCCTTTCTAAGAACACTTACAATATTATTTCTGCTTTCAATAGTACCAGTATGGAAAGATATATTTATTAAAAAGTGAAAAGGTTGTACTTAAATGACTCAACCTTAAAATTTTCCATCATCATATCACAGGCTACCACTGAGCAATGGTTCACCCTGTTCTGTTACAATCAACATGTTATAAACTCTGGGGGAAACCATCAATATTTACTTTTGTAGAAACAATAACAACAGGAAACTATGTAGAATGTTAGGGCCTAGGGAAATAACTAAAACAAGAACAAATGGTGTACTCGTAGATTTTGAAAATTTATCTTAAGTGTGACTCTTACTATCATCATAATCATCATAGACTATTACATTATCATGGAACCTAATGTTGCTCTCTCAATTCACCTAAAAGTGCTACAAACCTGAAATGGCTTCAGTAATAGAAAGCCTTTTATTAGGTAATATGATAGACTCCTATAAAGATTTAGGGCTTATGTTCACTACTCTGATGAAACTTCAAAGCACAGGAAGCATTAGAAGAGCTCAAGAATATCAGCTAAACCAACTAGGAGCTGCAGGAGCCATGTGTCCTTCTAGAAAGAGCCATAGGTCAATTAAGTGCAAAATAATCTCTGTTCAAATGCCACCCTCTTCAAGAATCCCCTCCTGACAAGCCCATCTGAAATTGCTCTTTCATAGTCACTCTCTAGTCCCTTATCACATGTTGTTTCTTTCACAACATTCATCATTACAGTATCATGTAGCACATTGATTTATGTGTTTATCGTCTGTCTCCCCTTCTCTGAATGTCAGCTACATAAGGACTGTCAGTGTTTAATTTGTTCATGGTCCCACAAACAGAAATGAGACCTGAAAAGTTGGTGACTTGCAACATAAATTTGTAAATGAGTAAAACCCAAGGGAGGTAAAATACCAGCCAATGGAGGAGAAGTAAAATTCTTCCACAGAATCCTTTCCTCTTCGAGGTATTTGGGACACTGAATATCATTTACTCAGACATTGCTAAAAGCCTGTGAAAAATAGTACAGATATCCCAGAACCTAATTTTCTCAGTGTACAGTAGGAGACAGAAGACTCCAGAATAATCTATCAAGCTTCCCTATGAAAAAAACCAATTATACTCCAAATTCTACGCATAGATGCAGAATCAAGGTAGTTTTGAGTCTCTCCTTCTGCTGAACTGATTATAGAAAGACTGCAGTCACCAATGTTTAAAGAATTGGACACACACATTCACAAAAATAGAGCAAAATATTCTAAGCAATTAGAATGCAGTTATAGACCACTGTTCTAAAGAGTGAATTAAAAAACAAACCAGAAATATTCTGGGAATAATTAACATCAGAGAGTTAAATGTAGAAAGAAAACATTTATAATACATGAGATACTTTAAATATGTTCATGAAATTTTCAGCATTTATGATCGTGTTGGGGTTATTTATTTTGGCAAGGAACGGATTTGAGCACTGTTGCAGTAAAATCAGTAAGCCACAGGAAGCTGTTTACTCCTTTACTTGAGGTTTTCAGTGTGTTGCACAATGCTTAGGGGACTAACCATCTTCAGAGAACTAGCTCATGAAGTCCAGATCTGCTAGGAGAACCCACCAAGGGAAACAACAGTTGAAAGTGACATTTTGTATGTATGTGAAATAGGAAGGCGTTTACTGAAAGATGACATAGCACCAAACACTGCAGGATTATTCCATAGCAACTGAGAAAAAAAACAAAGAGAGCCTTGTATTGAAGCAGTTAGTCTTTTGGTAGCAGCCAATTTGAATTTAAAAAATGGAAGAGTTCACACTTTCTTCTGTGAAGGCAGTGGTACTCTTTCTGCTTTCTTTTCTATTAGATAAGCAGTAATAACAGAACTAGTTCTTGGATGAACTTAGTAATCCCATCTTTTTTATTTTATTTGTAAAACCAAGTCATATTCAATATATTGCTAAAAAAAAGAAAGAAAGAAACCCCACTATGATGGACTCTTTTTAAAGTATAGATGACCCCAGTTCCCTGAGAAAAAGGAACATTTTCTCATAATTAGTCAAATTTCTTTAATGGCACATTTTGTAGGCAACTGACACTATGGTCCATCTTGAAATTAATGCAAATGACCAGTGAGTGTAAGGCATGTAAATTCCAATCTAGTCAGCATTACTCCATTTGTTTGTTTATATTTTTAACTTTATGTATTTGAAGCACTGGTATCTTCATCTTTTCTTCATTCCACTTATTCAGCAGTGTGTCCTTTTGTTGTGTGCAAAAAAATGCTCATTTCCTCTCCATATCCTATTTACTTTGCTGTCTTATTCATTGTCAACAAAACAGGCTTATTGATTAAGGAAGTCAGTGCTTCACATGCAAGAGGCAGCTTCAAGGTTCAAATGCTTAACACTTACTTCTAATATTCTTAATAACATTTCCTATTGCATAAAAAAACTTCATATCTAATGTCAAATGGTAAAAGGAAAACCATACCATGATAGAGTAATATTATAAAATTAGCATTATTATAAAAAAAACATTATTCTTAAAGTTGTAGCTAGAAAGCACTAATTTCTGCCATTTCTCATACCTAAAGCCTGAGAAACATTTTGCATATTTAAGAACATAGTACTGGAACTCTTGCTTTGATTTTGCTACTTGCTTAATTTTCAGCATGTTCTGATTTTAGCATTTCCCCCCCTCATGTTAGGAGAGTTGTTTTCAGTCATCTTTCCTTCAACTTCATTCTTTTCCTCCCTTTTCTTTTTCCTGATTGAAACTTGATATATTCAAAGCAGGAAATGAAGAAGAATGGCCTTCTAGGATATTTCCTGAAGATAAAATTCAGCTTCAAATCCAAGGAAAATAAAACTGAATTTCAATACCCAATTAAGGATTGTGAACAACAGAGCAATTTGAGAACTTGTTTTCTCCTGCCATTTTACAATGTCTAATTATTCTTCAAGATTTGGTATCTGGTTATTCTCTAATGCTCTATGCTCTTCGGATCACTGGGAGATTTTGCATTTTATGCAAAGACCTCTGAAGTTCTTGAGATTTGTAATTTTTCTACAACACTAACAGTTAAGATAACAAGAACAACACTATTTATTTTGACACTGAGGTTTCAAAAATGTACCTTTCTTGCTTTTTTAACCAAGCTGGACACTTTTGAAAGATGCCTTGCTGTTAAGTCTAAGGCAGCAACCCACTGTCCCCCTTTCTTCCCAGTTCTCAACTCCTCCCATCCCCTGCCCTCCCCCACAGCTCCTCAGCAACCTCCTCCATATATTCTGGAAGCAGAGATTAGATGGTTTGTCCTTGTATACTATTAGAGACACAACTCCTTGCTGCTGATTATCACAGTGTTCAGCCTGCTCACATGGAAATACCTATCTCACAACATCCTGGAGACCTCATGGGATGACAAAGAAAAGGAATCTCAAGCTCACTCCATGATAAGGAACAGTTCTTAAAGAAAACCTTTCCTCTCTGAATGGAGAAGCAGATGTTTTAGTAAGAGAAGTGGTAGATGAAAATAAAACAAAAGTAAAGGCTTAGAAGGATGGAAAATGTGTACAGTACCATATTAACAATAATACTACCTTATTGACAACAATAATGTGCATTTCAAAAAGCTAAAAGAAATAATTTTGTAAGTCTTTTCTAAAAAGAAATGATAGATATGATATGTTTAACCTGGTTTAAACATTGTACAATGTATACATGTATTGAATCATCACAAGGTACCACTTGGAAATGTATAATTTTATGTTTTTATATATCAGTTAAAAGTAAATTTAATGTTTTAAAAAAGGGAGGATGGGAGAAATGCAGAATGCAGAAAGGAACAAATGCTGAGGAGTTAATCAATCCATAACAGTTTAGGAATCTACTCCATTCCCAGTCCTTTTCCAAAATCTACCCGTCCAGGTCAAGGAGGGTTATGTATAAATGAAAATAATTTTTAAACAAAATTTCCTTTCTTAGTCTTGGGAATTATTGAAAGCATGGTATAATGATCAAAATACAAAAAAATGCAAATGTTTAGGTGTGTATTTTGTTTTTGTTGTATTCTAAAAAAACATTTTCTGAGACAAGAGAAAAATCTGAACATTGCTAAAATATGAGATTAGGTATCAATATGTCTTAGATATTTTGAAACTCATGATTCTCAAATTATCTAGAAATGGCTGCCATTAGACAAAATATAATGTCCCAGGTTATTTTATTTTGTAAATGTAGAATTGTTGGACAATAAAAAATAGAATTGAGTATAGTTTGTCTGCTTAACTGAGAAGGTCTAAGTCAAATTATTTTGTCAGGTCCTGGAAAGTTGAAACAATGTTTTATTTTTCCCTCTCCCTAGGACCTGGCAAAAATCAGTTTTGACTTATTCATTTATTCATTCAACAAAACTGGCCCTAAATTATTGCATCCCAGTTTATGCTAGCTTAGTGAATGAAAAAAATAAAGAATTATTTTAAGATCTGAAAAATTCTTCCTCTTTTCTCATAGAAAATCACATTCCTAATCAGGTTCCAAAAAGCAATTTTTACAGAAATTTACAACCTGGTTCTTAACATTTTAATACTGTGCAAATAAACTAGAGTAGCTATAATAATCTTAAATAAGAATAAACAAAGTTGGGTACTGATAGTTCCAGGTATTAAAATACCATAAAACTGCAGTAAAAAGGACAGAACACAGATACAAGAATGGATAAACCTGTCAATGAAGCAGAATAGAGTACAGAAACAGACCTAAACATACAAGCCCCCTTGATTGATCACAAATACACCATCAAAATTCAGTGGGGAAATAGTCTTTTCAATAAATATGCCAAGTGAATTGGAATGTCTACATAGAAACAATTAGTCTTGAATCCTACCTCAGAATATGTGAAAAATCACTTTGAAGTATATCATATGGTTAGATGTGAAAGGTATCATAACATAATCTCCTCCTCCTCCTCTTCCTCCTTCTTCTTCTTTTAACTTGGTTAGAAGCTTATCAATGTTATTGATCTTTTCAAAAACTGGCTTTTGGTTTTATTAGTTTCTTCTATTTACTGTTCTCAGTTTCATTGATTACTACTCTTTTTTTTATTATTTCTTTTCTTCTGCTTACATTAGATTTAATTCGTTCTTCTTTTTCTAGTTCCCTAAAGTGGAAGCTTAGATTATTGACTTTAGATTCTTCTTTCCTAACACAGGCATTCAGTGCTATAAGTTTTCTTCTGCACATTGATTTCATGGCATTCCACACATTTTGATGAATTGCATTTTCATTTCATTTAGTTCAAAGTGTTTTTTAATTTCTCTCGAGATTTCTTCTTTGACCCATGCATTGTTGAAAAGTGTTTTGTTTAATCTCAAAATATGTTAGGACTTTTCCAGTTATCTTTCTATATTGATTTCTAGTTTATATTCTGCTTATGGTATCCTTTGTAATTTGTTAAGGCTATATTATGTTGTGGCTTTGTGGACACAGAAGTTACCTTTATCTTTTTACCAAACAAAAAAGAAATTGGTCATTTTTTTGTTGTTAATTGTAAAATTTGCAGTAGGCTTTGCTTTAGTGATTTTTCTAAGAAAGTTTCCTTTAAGTTCTTGTTTTTGAAACTTTTCTTTTAATCTTAAGTATTAAACTTTATCAAATGTCTTTTCTGCATTGTATTTTTGCCTTAAAATATATTTGGTAAATGATACTTGCCGCAGTCCGGCTGCAGCAAAATAACGGGGCGGGGTGGGGGGGGGGCTGACGAACAACTTGTGTAGATTGATACAGCAGGAGTGGAAGCCATTTATTGTAGGACAGGAGCGGTATATATACATTCCACACAGCTTATCTTAATTAGCATAAACTAGATACATCAGTCAATCAATAAGAAATCTCCACACTTAATGGCTCGCTGGTGTTACTTCACAAACCACTCCCTCTGGCATTTTGCCAGGCACCATCCAGACTTGTTTACAGACTAAAACATTTGCCAGGTGCCATCCTGACTTGTTTACAGACCTTAACAGATATTGATGCATTTCCCCGATTTTGACTAATTCTTGAATTACAGAGTTAACACCTAATAATCACACTGGGTTATTTTTAACATCTGCCAAATTTAGTTAACAAATTTACTTTAGAATTCTCCATATGTGTTAGTACATGAACTAGGTTTAGAGATTTTTTTCTACTATCCTTATGTAGTTCAGAAATCAAGGTTATACAACTTTATAAAACATTTGCTTAGCTTTCCATTTAAAAAAGTTACTTGATATAACTTTTAAAATACAGTAATTGCTGGGCATGATGGCTCACACCTGTAGTCCCAGTGATTCGGGAGGCTGAGGAAGGAGGACTGCAAGTTTGAGGCCAGTGAGGTCCTAAGCAACCTGTCTCAAAATTAAAAAAAAAAAAAGATTGGGGATGTAATTTAGTTGTTGAGGGCCCATGGGTTCAATTCTCAGTACCAAAAGAAGAAGAAGAATAAAAACACATAGAAATTATCTAGTCCTTGAATGCTCAATAGAACTTACCTATAAAACTTTCTTGGTTCAGCATATCTTTTTATTTCCTTTCTTTTCTTTTTTTAAGTGTTGGCAAAATCTCCAAATATTATTTCAATATTTTGAAAGAGTAATAATCTATTCAACTTCAATAATTTATTCTATTGCTCATTTTGGCATTTTATACTATTCAGAAATTTATTCACTCTATTTTTCCATTATTACCGAGTTATAGCATTGCACCACATTCCTTTCTTTTTCTATTTAACTATACTTTCAGAATTCTATTTATAACCCACATTACCTTACTTTTAGTTGCAGCATGAGCAACCCTTTTCATGAAGTGCTTTTCTAGTGTTTCATTTTTTTTTTTCCGGTCTTCCAGTATTCCAACAGTTGGATGCACATGATCTATTTAATAAGTCAAGCGGCAGATTTTATTTTCCAGAGATGGTCACACTCCATCTCCCATCTCACGTAAGAGGTAAGGTCTGTATTTTCTACTGAGCCAGGTTTGGAACCATATATTCCTAACGGAATGCAGCAGAAGTGATGTTTTATGACTTGTTTGGCTAAGTAAAAATGGGTAGCATGGCTGAAGCCTTCCCTTGTTTGTTGGAAAGTGGGGACAGGCTACCAGTGGGAATAAGAACAGGGAAGTTGCTCCAGCCGCTATTGCTGTGCAGCAAGTGTCTCCAGACTTGGTGTCTTCAACCATGATTTCATCTTATTCACAGGAGTGCTTGTCTCTTCCACAATGCCTAAGGCCTCCCCCAGGAAGAGTTAATGACACGGGTGACTCCATAGGTAGAGTTACTGTCATCTGAATGTTTCCTTAAAGAATTTCCTCTAATAGAAGATGATTTCAAGTTTAGCAGCTGTATGTTTTGTAGCTTGAGATCATTTCCCCATATCCAATCTCTATGGCAATTTAAGATTTATCTTCATTGCCAGTAAAAAGACAAAAACAAAAACAAACAAACAAACAAAAAAACAATCAATAAAAACTGTAGCCATTTGCCCCAGGAGTCACAACAGAACCCAGGGTATTAGGCTCAAAGCTTCTAGCATTAGGGCCATCTACCAGGGTGCTGGGGTTCCTGATTTCTCTCCATTCCCTGACCCAATCCAGTTCTCTGGCTCTTGACTTCTAAGAGAGACCCTCGACTTAATATTTGTCACAAAGGTTATTCTTATTGTCCCCACCCTTTCCTGTTTGGGTTTCTCATCTCTAGAAGAATGTTAAAGGGCAGTATCTACTTTAGAAATTGTGAAGGGAAGCAGGCTTCATTTGGGAGCTTTCTGATCTTGTATTCCTCTAAATAAGAGTGTAATCTCTATTTTGGGGGGAATGTACTTACAATAGTTCTCATCCAAGGCAAAGAAATGTCTCTTGAAATAAATAATTAAGGGATATGAACATTTTGGGATCTCTTGTAAATTGCCCTTCTAAAGGGCTGCTTCTATTTTAATCCTTACCTGTAAGTGTAATTTTCCCAGAGAGAGGTGGTTAGAGCACAGCATAATCATCTCAAGATGGGCCATTCTTCTGTTTTTTTTCAAGGAGAATAATAAGAAAAAAATCCTGCAAAGAAAAATCTCCAACTCAGAAAATGGAAGCTACTCTTTTTCATCTCTTTGTTGTACATCGTTTTGGTATAAAGAAAAAAAAATAACACTGCCTGCCTTGATACTAGTGTCAGTTTGGGCTTCATGTCATAAATAAGTATGTACTCTAATGATGTTGAATGTAATTTATTTTAAAAGCTCCATGATAGTCTAAGGGAATATCCTGAAAGGCTTATTCAACACTGCCTAGAAGGAGTTGCAGTCATGCCATTCACACCAGTGCATGCTCTGATCAGCAAGTGAGCATATTGTGCAGTGAGAAGGTTTATCTCCTAAGGAAATCCTCAACTGTTTCCAAACCTATCTTGTTCCAATATATCATATCAGAATCTTTCTCATCATTCTTACCTAATATGTTTACTCAGTAATTGTATGAATAACTTTAATGTAAGGGTATCAAGATAAGCTTCCTGAGTCTTAACCTTTTCTCTTTAAGGAAAAAAATATTTTCCAGTACATGCTCAGTGTTGTTTTGAAGTACAATGTAACTGCTTTCTTCTCTTTGCTTTAATGACTCATAGCACTGAAATAAATTTAAACAGTTAGGAAAGGTTTATGAATTTAGCATCCATCCAGTTAAAGGTCTGATCCAAATCTAAGATCATTAAGCATTATGCTTCTATTTAATTCCTTCCCTAATTCCCCATCAAATGAGAGGAAATGGCTATAGAAATATATTTTTCCTCTTATAATATGTTTGTTCTCATTGGCTAACAATAGGGTTACACTTATTAAAATGATGAGTTGGAGATTTGCATTATCGCCATTTCTTTCCCAAACCCCAGTAAGACAATAACAAAGGGATTATTTTTTGATAGCATAACAAGGACAAAAATATTAGGAGAGAATAAAAATTGTAATACATTTTTGAAAACTGGAAAGCAGATGGACTAGAAAACTAAACCCTAAATTGGCAATGAGAACTCTCAAAAGATCCAAATTAATGTTACCACTAACCTCTGCAGACTGGAGGTGGGGGAAGATTGGAACTGAAAATTAAATTGTAGCTGAACATCTTTTAAAAAAGGAGTAAGATCCTCAGATCTTCTCCACCTTCTGTGCAGCTAGACAACAGCTCCTTCATCACCCCAGGAGTTTTAATCTCTGCAGAATATAAAATACACTGTCTCTAGCCTGAAGGACCATACCATAAAATAGGGGGTGAGCAGCCAGCCTTTTGCCCTTCAGATGGGAGATTAGAAGCACCTTTTCTAAGGACTCTAAATAGTCTAACTAGTCAAGAGGAAAGAGCAATAAATACTGACTGACATTGTAGATTCTGTTTTAGAGACTGCCCTGAAGAAAAGCTCTCAGACAAGAAGCCAAGAGTCTGCACACAGAGCCTTCAATAGACTGCTTTGTTCATTGCTTCTAAATCCAAGACAGCAGACAAGCTCCAGAGAGGAGAGCAGAGGCTTTAGAAATTAGAAACAAGATCATTTTTAAAAGGCTCAATGAAGACAGTAAACCAGGGACAAAGAAGATTCTGAAAGTGTCAAGGAAGAAAAAACAGGTTTCATAAGAAGGATTAAGAAGACTGGCCTGAACATGATGTAGAATAGTTTGGATACCACAGGAACAACACTGGAATGTAGAAGACAATTCCATAATGCCTCACAATACTACCAGGAAATCACTTTCTTCTTAAATTTTCTTACCTGACACATATCAATGAAATATAAGAATGAGATAAGAGTGAGATAAAGTTGTTTTTCAATGTGCTTCAAGAAAATGAAGAACTAAACAGGAGAGAGAGAGAGAGAGAGAGAGAGAGAGAGAGAGAGAGAGAGAGAGAGATCCATCCAGAAAGCAAGGAAGCACCACCAGGGAGAGACAAATGTGAATGTAGGTCCCAGAATGCAGAGCTCTAGTATGCTCTGAGATGAACCAACCCAAGCAGGGGCAAGTTATTAGTCTCCAAGTGACCTCTCCAAAATAGAAAGGATATGAACCAGTATATTGAACTAAGAAGAGATTTAACCATGTGGAAAACTGGGATCAGAACATACATGAACTCTCTGTATCATTCTTGCAACCTTTTTGTGCATCTAATACTGTTCTAAACTACTACATTTATTGAAAAAAACCATAGAACAAATTTGGGAAATGAAAGTCGGGGAGATGTGCATATGTAAAGTAGGTAGAGGGTACAAAATGACCCTCATTCTCCTTCCATCTAAAATGAGAAAATCAAGAGGTTAAAATATAAACGTGTGATTTAAAGAAGTGGAGGTCAATATCAAAATACAAACTTGAGGGAAGGGGTAGTAGGAAATAGGTAGCAGTGGTCAGAGGAAAACTCGTTTAGTGACATACTTCCTTGTGCTTTTTAACTCTAAGTCGGATGTATGTATAACTTGATGGTATAGATCATATTTAAAATGAAAAGATGCAGTTCTAATATATTATCCATATTTTTCAGGAAAATTTTAATGTCAAACAGTATTTCCCATTGTCCCTCTCCATTTACCTTGCTAAGCCACATCTACAATGTTTCAAGAAATAATTTGGCTTGGAAAATTTAGCCACTCCAGGAAGAGCAAACTACTACCAGTAATAGTCTATGTGGAGGCCAGGGTTGTGGTTCAGTGTGGAGCGCTTGCCTAGCATGCATGAAGCACTGGGCTCTATTTTCAGCACCACGTAAAAATAAATAAATAAAGTCATTGTGTTTATCTGTAACTAAAAATATTTTTTTTTAAAAAAAGAGTCTATGTGATTTTCATATTTGTGGTCTGAATATAAATGATAGTGCTCAAATTATATCTAAACATATTATTCTTCATTCTTAGATTAAAGGAAATAATTTATTATTTACGTGTATAACTTACTTCTTTTTCCCACAAGTGCATGTTATACCACCTCCCATTTTGTAAAAACAAGGCAAAGTGTGAATTAAAGGAGTTTTAATGTACAATCTTTATTTAGCAAGGCATTCCAATATATATGCCAAAACTTAAATTTATTCTTTCCTGAACACTTTCAAATATAAATATTTTGAAAATAGATAAGGACACACTGTAAAAGTCCTCACTGTGTGACTCTTTATTAATATTTTGACTATCATTACATTATTTGCACATTTGTGAAAGTGGGGATCTATTTTTGCCATTTCTCACTCATAAACAGCTGGGCCTATAATTAAATTACTCATCTTTAAATTACTTTACCTATGTTGCATTTTAAAATAATCAAGTTCTTATCTATGTGAGTCGCACTTACAGCCTTTTCTTGGTGGGTATGCTTTGTGTAAGCCATTGTTCTCTCAGAAAATAAAATATAATTGTACTGTTTGTCAACTGGTCCCTTGCCTTATATCCAGGATCTGGTAAGTATATGCTAATCTCTTACATTGATTCAACTGTGTTTCCATAACCGTGCCCCAGTATTGTTTTTGTATTATCTCAAACATGACTATCCTCCTCCAGTTTACACCGCGTCTGCCTTGATATCTTGTTGTTACTCATCCTCTTTACATGACTAACCCAGCAAGACTGAATTGTGTTAGAAGCCTGGTGGGAGGGAATAGAAGTGAATTTTAAGTCAAGGTTAAATTTCATTCTGCGATTCCAAAGGAATCAATGGATCTGGGACTTTTAAGATATTTTTTAAGCATCCATAAATGAATGGCCTACATATTTTTAACATATTTATGGAGTACCATGTGATATTTTGATGCAGATATATCTGGCATGCTGTGTACAGCTGGATAAGTATGTCTACTTTTTCAGACATTTATTGTTTCTTTTTTGAAAACATCAAAAATCCTTTCTTCTAACTTTTTCAAGTAGGTAATACTCTAACGTTATTTTTAGTTACCCTATAGAGCAATCATACACCAGAATTTCTTGCTCCCATATAACTTTAATTTAGTACCCATTTAACTGTGTGTGTAAAACTTGTGGATAATTTTTAAAATTATATGTTTTTTTAAAAAAAACATATTTTTAGTTGTAGATAGACACGATACATTTGTTTATTTATTTATTTATTTATTTATTATATGATATTGAGGTTCGAACCCCGTGCCTCACATGTGCTAGGCAAGTGCTCTACCACTGAGCTATACAACTCCAGCCCAAATTAGATTTTTATTTATGTCATAACTAATAAGATAATTTTGTGGATGAGTTTATATTTTTTAATTTTTCTCTTTAATAAGAAATTATACAATACCTGAAAAGGACTGTGTCTGGACTCCTTGACAGACCTCCTAGTAATAAAATAATGCCCAAATGTTTGCTGCTTCCCTTTACAATCCCTTTGTTGTTTAAGGAAAATTTTGTTGTGAGTCTGGATCCCATTAAAAGCAATGCTTGAAACTGTCCCCAAAATACAGCTATGGGTAAGCATAATAAAGGCATTGAATGTACTCATATTTTTCTAGACCTACAGATTAATGAAATCAAAGTGGGAGACAGCTAAGATGAGCATACCCTAAGACAGCTTCAGATAATGAGCCTGTCAACCCTCCACACCCCCTTTTTATACTCTGTGCACATCTTGTTGTGTCCTGTGAAGGAACCCTCCTGTTGTTCTGGTGAATTCTCCCATGTTCTTACCATTTTTTTACTAATAACCATCAAAACTGGTAATCAAAAATAAAAGCTGTAATTTAGTAGATTTTCACTGTCTCATAACCCTACAGGTGCTCTTAGTATCCCTTTTTACAGTTCAGGAATTGAGTCTTTAGATTTAGAGGTTAAATTGCCTCAAATTAAATGCTGAGGTCTGATTCAATGAGTATAATGCCTGGCACTTAGCCTCCGTGTCACAGGTCCTCCCTAGTCCATATACCTCATGAATACTCTTCTTTGCTTATTGCCATTGTTCCCTGAGAACCAGGCTGTGGTCAAACTTCTGAAGAGATTTTTCTCTTCTGGGAAAGATTTTTCCCAGGGAGTCTTTTGGTTTGTTTCTCTAATCTTATATTTTTCTGTATCTTCTCTACTTAAAACTCTTCCCTTTGTGTCTATGATACTTAAAAAACAACAACAACAACAAAATTTTGACTTTCCTACCTCTCTGAAACTTCCTGGCCTGGATTGCCTTCTTTCCTTTTGCTATATGTGGGCATTCCCAGAGACTCCATCCTTAGCTCCCTTCTCTTCAGTCTTTACATTTTGTTACTTCCCGATGAACATCATTACCTTCTACCATGAGTTTGCTATATTATTTGAGAATAATCATTTTTTTCTAAAAAAAAACAACTATAAAACAAACTAGATGACTGAGATACCTAAAAAATGTTAAATATATACAAACAGTGACTAAGTTAGTAACTTATGACATTGTTTTTGTCCATCCAGACAGCTATTACATAACCCCATAAACTAGATGGCTTATCAACAACCCAGGTTTATTCCTCACAGGCCTGGAAGCTAGAAAACCCAAGATCAAGGTGCTGGTGAGGACCTATTTCCTGGCTTTAATATAGTGCCTGGTTGCTATATCCACACAAGGTAGATGGGTCAAGGCAGCTCTCTGAGGCTTATTTATATGAGCAGAGCCTTCACCAAAGTTCCCACATTCTAATACCATTACCTTGGTGATTAAGTTTCAGCAAATGAGTTTTGGAGGGACACAAACATTCAGATCATATGAGGTATGTAAGCGAAACTCGTGTCATATGCTAAGTAGGGACCAGGTAAACAAGCAATTTGTGAGAAGGCAGAATGCATAAGATAATAAGTAAGTTAGTAACTAGTAATATGTATTGCCAACAGGTCAAGAATGAGATATATAGCCAGGCACGGTGGCACACACTTGTAATTCCAATGGATCTGGAGGCTGAGGCAGGAGGATCCCAAGTTCAAAGCCATTCTCAGCAATGGTGAGGTGCCAAGCAACTCAGTGAGACCCTGTCTCTAAATGAAATACAAAATAGGGCTGGAGATGGTGGCTCAGTGGTTGAGTGCTCCTGAGTTCAGTCCCCAGTACCCCCCTCAAAATGAAATATATAACAGAACAAATAACAATGTTACTTACAGACAAAAAGAGATGGGATAACCAAGTCATAGTTATGTCCCACCCCAAGCCACCAGAAGTATTTGCATTTCTTTGAAGTCCTTCAGCCTGTTATTTGAATTTCTTGTTTGCTACCTTTTCCCACGAAGAAAAACTCCCACCTCCACATCTACATTGAAAGCTCCCAAGAAATAGACATGACACATATATCCTATATTCCCAGGAGAATTTTGCATCTAGAACCACTACCTAATACATTTGAATGCATAACAGCATAACCTGGGCATCTCAGCTGGAAGTTTACTGCTTCTCTTTTATTATCACATTCATAAAATTGTTCATCTGTGAAATAACTGATATTAAAAATATTTAGGCATTTTTATCAAGAGTTAATGTTTTCCAGTTCTCTCAGTACTTAAGCATGTGTATCACTCAGTTTAAACTAGTTTCTTTTTCTTTCACTGAAAACAA
Organism: Marmota flaviventris; assembly: GCF_047511675.1. Lineage (NCBI taxonomy): Eukaryota > Metazoa > Chordata > Mammalia > Rodentia > Sciuridae > Marmota > Marmota flaviventris. Next base: position 50,404,242 of record NC_092499.1, on the reverse strand, counting down.
ATTTTAAAAAATTCACACACCTATACTGATGTACTACATCTATAATTTTTAATGTAATAATTATATGTAATATAGAAGCAGTGCAGTATAGAAGTTGAAAGCATCAACTCTGGTGTTCGGTGACAGGTTTCAGATCTGGACTTGTGATTTACTAGCTCTGTGACCTTGGATAAGTTCATTTTATATCTACTTTCTCCAGGTCCTCCTCTATAAATGTTGGGAAAATAAAATGGAAATGGTTCCTCACACATGGGGGGTTCTTGTATAGAATACATGAGTTAAAGCAGGCAAAAGTGCTTCTAATGGTGCCTGGCATACGGTAAGCTGTCAATACCTGTTAGCTCCTATTATGGTCCTACAAATCCATTTTAAACAGATTTCCTTTCCTATCCCCTGTCTGAATAACCTTCCAGCCAGAACTGTTTGCCTTTTAAAGCCAGACTCCTGTCCCACATCCTCCCTAGATAAGCAAATACATACCAGTTCATTATTAAGGCCTGGAAAAGCTGAAAATAATGCTGTTGCTCATTAACTCTAATAATACTCCCTTTATGTTTGTTTTGTCCTGTTGGGTTTACGAACCATTTCACATTCATCACATCATTTAATTTTCACTCACCTCTGCAACACAAACAGCCAGCTATTCTCATTTTTGGAAGACAAAGAAACCAAAGCACAAAGGGGTTAAAATTGCTTGCCTTGGTCACCTGGAGGGACCATGAACTCAGGGCACTATAATCCCTGGCCAGTGACTTTGTACCCAACACTGGTGGAGCAGGTACTGCTGACAGACATCAAGAGCCGGTGGAGCTTCATGCCAACAGTGTCTGACTTGCCCTCCCCTGTGTTCTTTGTTTTATTATTTAATTCTCAATAGGTTAAAATAACTTATTGTTTATTCTACTCAAGGATTTTGCTGCTAGGATCCTCCCTTCATTTAAGATAATTTTAAATTCTGAGGAAATAAAAGTAGCACCTTCTCAACAGTTATGTCCCTCATTCACTCCTGCTCTTTGTCACATTGAACCCCAAGGTAACTAAGTTAAGGCAGCGCTGACTCAGAGAGACGGTTGTCTGAGTTTAGTTCCTGTTAAGTTTAGTTTAGTTGCTTATCAGCTGCATTTTTTTTAAAGAGAGAGAGAAATATTTAATTTTTAGTTTTCGGTGGACACAACATCTTTGTTTGCATGTGGTGCTGAGGATCGAACCCGGGCCACACGCATGCCAGGCGAGCACGCTACCGCTTGAGCCACATCCCCAGCCCTCAGCTGCATTATCTTAAGATAGCTAATGAACTTCCATGTGCTTCAGTTTCCATCTGTGAAATGGGGACAGCAATAATACTTCAGAGAGTTCTTGTGAAGATTACAAGAAATTATAGCATGTAAGATATTCAAAAGAGACCCTGGTGAAATAGGTATGAGCTCCTGTTGTTATTATATGCATGAGAAAATGGTTTAATTCTCCCAAATTTTGGCTGGCATTGCTGCAGCTGGCATATGCAAGACCCATCACTCTGTGAACCACACAACTAGACCTTGAAAAGCAGCTGCTGAAACCAAAGCACCATGTTGCACCTCTCACCTCAGACCCTTGGTTCTCCCAGAGCCACTCTCCCTCACCTACCTCAAATGAAAATATTCATGATCTCATCAGATTGCCCAAAAATATATCTTGACAAGTCTGTTTTCTGACTTTTACCCTCATCACCATGACCACCCTCTGGTTTTGCCTAAGGAATAGGTTGCTATGGCAACATTCACCACCCACAGTCAACAGTCAAATTTCATTTCTCAGATACAACTATTAGAAAATAAATGGTCCATGTAACATTCTTTGTGTTTGTTTCCCTGTTCATTTGGAAAAATCTCCTACCTGTTCGAGGCATCTACGAATGTAATAAAAATGCCATTTTTAAACATTTGAACAATAATTTGTTAATTCAGACAAAAGCAGTCTTTAGATTCTCAATGTTTCCAAAATAGCTTTCTGTCAATATAAGGAGGGGTGTGTGTGAGGAGGCGTGTGTGTGTGTGGGGGGGGGAACACAGTCATAAGCTACTTCAGTCCCAGATTTTGTTTAGTCAAACTGCTGCTTGTTTTGCAATAGGAACATGAAATGAATTGTAACATGCTATTTGCTAAAAAGAATTTTCTCTCTTTTATTTTTCTACCCCAGGCAAAAATGACTTAACTGTTTTCTGAAACAAGAAGGAAGGAGAATTTACCTCTCTTCAACAGCCTTGCCACCAAACCCAAAGGAATAACACATGCATGCTGGCTGCTGCCAAAGGCACACTTTCCCAGGATGCCTTCCAGGAGGATGGTCAGGAAATCCTGAGAAGATGCCCTTTAAATATCTGGTGATTAGTAATCATGAACAAAATAACATTGGAGAAGAATCTAAACGGATATAATACACTCTGAGTTTAATAAGAGTATAGCAAAGAAGGATTTAGACAATGTTCTTGTAAGAATCATTCAGGAAAAAAAAAAGCTCAGGATTTTTGAACAAGTGTCATTTAAAAAAAAACACAAAACAGTCTACATGGATATAATAGGTTTCATTTCTCCCAGCCTCCCTTTGTATTTTAACTTTATTAGGGGATCTAATTTAAAACAATGAAGACTCATTTGTACATGGATAAAGGAGACAAGCACAATTAGCAGGAGACACACTAGGAGGCATTTTTAAAAATCTGGCCTTATGAGATCATAAATATAGTATGCAAGAATAAACGTACTGATTTAGCCTCAGTCTATGTTGAGTAACAGATGTACTCTGAGATTTCAAAGGAACATGCATCTTTTTTTAATTCAGAGAAAATGACTTAGGGGTTCTTATAAAAATTCTAAATATCAGACAAATCCTTCTGCTGTCCTGGCGTTTTCTATTAAAAGTGAGTAAATATTACAGCTAAAAATCAATGAAGTAATTCCTTTTGGAGAGGTAATGTGGGTAGGTGGAAGCCAGCTGAAGGGTATATATCAGGAAAACTGATATCAATAGGCACCAAGGGACCTGAGGCACAACAGTGACATGGGATGAAACAGTTCTCTGCTATGCATCTAGTTTTCTGGTAAAGGAGATGAGTGGGTGGTTTCACTGTAAATGTGAAGAAATTAAAATAATTTATCTTATTAACTGTTTTTTTTCCAAGTGGATTTTTAAAATATTAGTTGAATTTAATTCCTAACCTGTAATGACTGTTTCTTTTTCTTATTATCCAAGGCATTATAATCCCCTGGTGCTTGCAATTTGAAACAAGTTAAAAATCAGTTGAGAGGCAAGATATAAACATACTGCAAAAGAAAAAAAGATTACTTCTTTTACATTCTGGATGGGGAGAACTGAAACAATTTCTTGAGAGGAAGTAGAATCTCTATAAATCAAGGGGAATTTCCTGGTGGTGAAATCCAAACCAACCCAAATCTTTGCTAAAAGACATTTTGGTTGTTATCCTAAAGGGTCTCAATTGGAGTTGGTTGTTGCTAAATTCCTTTGTTTGTAATACTTATTCATTTTTGGAATAAGACTGCAGAATATTTGAAATTAATTAAAGGTATACATACAAATATAAGCCCCAATAACTTCAGGATACAGCCTAAAAATTCACCAAGATCCTTACAGACATGAAATTAAGCCCTCAGAGGATATTAATAGAAATAGGAAAGAATGCAGTTCTACCTCTCACTATGTCAATGGAGGGTATATTTTCCCAACTCAACTTGTGTTCTGTAAGTAATAAGAGATAACTCCATTTGAATTCCTTTGACAGCATACACAGTTTAATTCTGGTATCATGTGTAAATTGTTCACTTTGTATCTAAAGAACTAAAAGAATTACACCTTAAGGCTACCTTTGGTCCAACTGCTTTGAAAGAACACAATGGTGTGCTGGCCTCTGTGAGCAGAGTCAGCTACAAGTGGATGGTGCCTTGTTGGGTTAGTTCTCACCCTCACAAGTGATTCCCTGTGTGTACTGACCAAGAGCTCAGAACAAGGAAAACTTCCCTTAGGCCACTGATTGGTCAAAAAAGCCACAGGCCACTGATTGGTCAAGTAGAACAGGTGTTTAATTATTTTAAATATGAAAAGGCAAATCAGGGTTCTGACCAAGCTCAGTGATAAAGCAGGACACCCACGAGTTTAATGCTGTTAATGCTGTTGATACTAATCAAACAATGTGCTCATTGCTATTCTAGTTGCTCTAGAGGGTACATATGTAGTCCCATTGCCAAGTATTAATGACTTCAAGAAATGTCATTGGGAAACCAGGATGAATACATAGGAAACAATAGAAAATAAACAAGTCAGTATGTTCCCAGAGCAGGAGCTTCTAGTTCTGCTAAAGGCAACAAGAAGCCATGGAGAGTTTTTAAGAGGGTATGTGGGAGGAGTAGGTGCAATCTGAGTGTCTGTGCATCTTACAATAACTGCTGAGGGCAGAGGGTAGTGGAGTGGGAGGGGTGGGGGATGGCTGCAGGAGTGGGCGCAAGGAACCTGGTTAGAAGACTATTCTAAGAGTCTAGGTGGCTTGGGCTGAGATGATGAGAACAGAAAGAGCACAGTGGGTAGATCTGAGATGTGTCTAAGATGGAATCACAGGATAGACTGGCTGATTGTTCATGAAAGGGAGGAAGAAAGAGATTTAAGGATATCTGTGATTTCTCCCTTGAAGTACAATCTAAACCTGAAGTAAGCAGTTCATGTAATTTCATCATGAAATGAAATTTTAAGCAGGATGCTTTTGATGTTTAAAAATAAAAACATGTAATGCTGTGACTATGGGTCAGATTTCTAACAGAATTCAGGATCAACTGGCTACAGTGATGATACCCTATCAAAGTCAAAAGTGCTTCCTGGAGTATTCTCGCAACCCATACCCTTGAAAAGGGAGCTCTTGTGTTCACAGACTAGATGCTAAACCATAGTTCACAGGTTCCCACTCACTCCTCCAGGAGAATTTGATCCTGTTTCTACTCTCAGGACACTAGCTTTCACCTTGAGATCTCAGCTTCAAAGACATATCCTCTCTCTTCCAGGAACAGTGTGTCTAAGTAAATATCCTCCATAATCCTCTTGGATAGCTCCCTCCTGCTTTTCTTCACAGCCTTGTCACTCTTTGTAGTTATTCTGTTAATTTACTTGCAGTCTCTTTAAAGCAAGATGTTTCTGTTTTATTTATCACTGTACTCTGAGTGTGTGGCTCAGTGCCAGGATACGGTAGGTGCTCAATAACATGTGTTGAATGAATGGATGAATTCTCCATTCAATTCCATTGCCTTTGATAATTTGGGTACTTCATAGACACCTTCTTAATGAGCAGGAACTTGACAATCTTTATGTGAATGGAAAGAACATGAAAGATGAAAGAAAAAATTGTGAAAAAATCTAATGGAATCTAATGTCTAACTAGATATAGGATTTGAAAATGCCTTATAATAGTAAGAATAAATCATATATATATATATATATATATATATATATATATATATATGTATATATATATCAAGATAGAATCTGTTACACAGGGTGTATGAATTTGTCACATACATAGATCTTAAAATGAGCCTGCTATTAAGTGTAGCTAACAATAATTTCGAGGTTCCATGACTCTACAAGGTAAATGCTAAGGTAACTGCTGATTATCCCTAGTACTTACAAAGTGATAACAGATAAGCCTAATAGGATTTGAATTGAAGTAGCTATAATTTTTTTCTCTTCTTTTTCCAGTTCTGTGAAGTGGAAAGTCTACAGACACCAACAAAAAAAGCACACATCTGAACTTATGGCATGACCAAACACACAATACAAATCCTCCCCAAACAGATCATAACATGAAGCTACTGCTGGATCAGCCATGGAAAGCTGTCCAATAACCTAAATAAAAATGCTGCACACTTTGTTATAATGGAAGTTTCTCCACAACAGGTCTTGAAGTAGTACTTTAGGTCAATTTATTAGAAGACATGCTAGCCAATGGGCTAGATCATCGCTGACCCCATGGAATTATGATCTGATTCTTGACAAAAAGCTAGAAAATTCCATATACTTAATTATTGCATTGTTCTAAATGGCACTTTATTATATTGTGTGTACTTTATGTGTGTGCCTGCATGCATGTGCATCATGTGTGCAATCAACTGTTATTTCCTGAGTGCTAACTGTATTCCAGATACATTCATCATTAGGGACCTAGAATAAACGCCAAAGAAGACAATCACTGCTCTCAAGAAAATACAATCTAGTGGAGCAGTGTTCCTCAAACTACCAATGTGCACACAAATCAAGGAGGAATTTATTAATAAGCAAATTCTGCTTCAGTGTGTCTGGGCAGGGCTGAGATTCAGCATTTCTAAATATGCTTTTTATTGCCAATGTTGCTGGTATTTGAGTAGCAAGATGTCTGATGACCTTGGTATTAAATCACACAAATAGCTGTATACTTACATTTGTGTTATTACTGTGAGGGAGAAAAGTACAGGAGACAACGAGACCAAGTAAAGCAACAAACCTGATCTAAACCTCAGGGCTATGAGAGGGGATGTTTAAACCGAAAGTGAAAGGATGGTGGGAATAAAGCAAGGCTAAGTTTATGAAACCAACTATCTTGAATGCTGTTATACCTCTCTGCTCACAGGTATCCTCGCGGCATCCTATGCTTCCCGGTGTTTTCTGAACACCACAGTGGACTGGCCCCGTGTTGTGAGATTGCTGGAAAGAGCTAAGGCCATGTGACGTTGAGCTCCTTGTTTGAGGGACAATATTAGGTAAATAAATACCCCAGCTTCTTCTCCTCTAGGAGGACATGCTAAACTGGGATTTAGCATAAATCTTGGATAGCTATCAGTGGGATTGAATACTAGTCACCCACAGCTATGATTCTTATAGTAACTTTGGCTCTTTGCTCTTTTCTGTCTCACATACAAATGAAAATATTAAGTAGATGATGGATATATGAATTTAGAGCTCATTCAAGAAGAATGGAGTAGGTATAAGTTTGGGCATTGCTGGCATAGAGAAGATACCCAAGACCATGGCATTCAATTTGATTTTGGGATTTTCATGTTTCTTTCTCATAAGACATGAAATGAAATTACCTGGGAGAGAGAATATTCATTAAAAGAGAAGAAGAACCAGTACTAGGTCCTGAAGTGCCGCAGCCCGGCTGGCTGGGCAAAATAACCAGGGGGGTGACGAACAATTTGTGTAGATTGATACAGCAGGAGTGGAAGCCGTTTATTTTAGGACAACAGAGGTATTTATACATTTCACACAGCTTATCTTACTTAGCGTAAACTAGATACATCAGTCAACCAATAAGAAATCTCCACACTTAATGGCTCGCTGGAGTTACTTCACAAACCACTCCCTCTGGCATTTTGCCAGGCACCATCCAGACTTGTTTACAGACTCTAACATTTCTCTGGCAAAATGCCAGGTGTTATTTTGACTTGTTTACAGACTCTAACACTGAAGAACTCAAAGTTCTATGGACCTACTTAAAAAAAAAAAGTCAAGCAAACCAAGATGAACACTTGTAACTCACCAGTTAAAAAGGTCATTTTGCTAAGGTCCAGTCCAGTTCTAAAAGGCTATGGACTCTCACAATTCTTAGTCTCTACAGATTAACTTCTGAATGCCATGTTCCTCTGCTAGAATGCTGCCTGCATTTCAATTTCCTCAAGTATTTTTATATATCTTAAGTGAACTCAGAAATATACTAAGACCCAGATGTTGTTCCCTTTCAACAATAATAGAGTTTATTCATTGGGGATCAAAAACTTTATAAATTTGTCAGGTTACATGTGATTCGTGAAAATTATTTCTTTCTCCATATTGAATTGCTCAGATATTCCAAATTAATAATTAAATTGAAATGTTGGGCTGAACCTGCTTTCCTTATACATTCTCTCTAGTTCTTTGAGTGACTTTGTACTAGTGTATGAACAAATAAGTATCAGACATAATTTGTATTATTTAAAATTCTAGAAGTGTAAGGAAATATTTTATTTATTGTGCTCTTTCAGACTAACAATTGGCTTAAATTTCACTGATCTGCCCTCATTTGTCTCCTGCCCAAAGCATTCATCACCCTATCTCCATTATTCCTTTTATCTCATTGTACAACTTTATTTTCTTAAAAAGTACATATATTTTATATATAAGTATTTAGCATTTTTAATGTTGTAAGAAATAATGGCCTATGTGATCTTTTGGAAATTTGTCACTTAACATTGTATTGCTAACATTAATTCATATTGTTACTTGTGGTTACATTTCATTAATTTTGATGGTTATGTCATATTCATTGAATGAATATAACACAGTCTATTCTCTATTGTTTCTGAGCATTTTGAGAGATTCTGATAGTCATTAACATGAACAGAACTGCTATAAACATCCACACAAACAGACACACATGCACACTCACACTTGTTCATTCGAGTAGTGAGGTATGGAGTATGCAAATATTCAATTAGAAGAAAAACTGGCAAGATTTTTCCAATATAGTTGCTCTCATCTATAACAAGAAAAACCTATAGATTAACACTTCTTATTATCAGATTTTGAAGTATTTGGACATGAATGAAAGTAAAATGGTAACCTATTGAATCTTAATAAATGTTTTATTCAAAAATAAAAGCTTTTCTCCATTTCTAAATTTTCAGATACTGTACTTTTCAAAATGTTAGTAGCATGTGAATCAATACAAACTAATTAATTATGAAATGATATGTGTCTTATTTCAAACTAATTTTTTTTTCAAACTCTTCTCTCACATCATTTCAGGCATGGCCAAGACTATGATGTATAATCATTATGGTCAATATGTTCCTCTCTTGTAATATGCCACTACCTAGGCAGAATGCCAGGGAGTGAGATCATGTATTTATTATAAACTTTTCAGTTATTCAATCCTTTTTACTCTTGAAACCTCATCTCATCCCAAGTGATTTTTAAAATATCTAAGAATTTCCACGAACTACTTAAGTTTGAAAAAGGTTTTATTGAAATATGCCACACCGCAGTGACACATTTACCCAAGCACTGTCTGTCATAGATTGCACAGGCATATAGAGATAACCCAAGTGATCAAGTATTTTCAAAATTCATTCAATTTGATTTTGGGATTTTCATGTTTCTTTCTCATAAGACACTAAGTTACTTAATTTAAATGCAAAACCGTGTTTGGATGTCTCAGACATTTGAAATGAAGCACTAATGAATGTCCTTTAAATTGGGAAACAAAAAGGGTAGGAGAGAAATCCTGCTGTGAAACTCCACAGTCAGCAAAAGCAACGTAAGTGGGATGATGATTCACGATGTTTATTATGGCTTGTTAAAATACATGGAATGTCTGGGACGAACAGAAAGTGAGAAGAATGATAAAATATATATATAAACACATAAGATGGGAGCATGCAGATGTGAGCCTGATACCTCCTTTCTCAACAATCATTAACCAGAGCAGTTTAACAAAATGAGCCTAAGTGTGTGGTGGTATTCATTGTTCATGGAATGGGAACTGTCATTCTGAAGGATATTTAAAACCATCATACATCATTATGAGTGCTTAGTTGAAACTCTGATTTCTGATTACAACACATTTGGTCACTGTTAGTCAAGATAAAATGGTATATTTTCTAAAATGATGTTGAATTGTCTAAGTTTACTAACAAGAAATTCAGACAATATAGATTTTGAAACTTTCCTTCCTTTATCTTTTCTTCCCCTCTTCCAAGTGAATATTGGTATTTATATTAAAATAGGCCACTTCTTGGTACTCTGAAGAAATTGATTCAATAATCTTTCAAATTACAAAGTATCATTTTACAGCATACAATATGCATCATAATGTAGTACATATTTTAAATTTTTAAGGATGTTGAACGCTAATGTTCTGAAAGGAGACTTTTACAACTTACTGCTATAAATATTGATACTTAGTCATGGGAGAAAATGATATTAAAATAGTTCCAAGAATAAAATCATACATAGGGCAGTTGTTTCTAATATTAATAAGTCCATGAACTCATTTGTACCTGACCTATAAGCTTGAAGAAAACCTAACCACCTAACAGTTAAGATCTATAGCCCTAATATTTCATTTAGGTGTAGAAATAGATTTCCTTTCCTGAATAAACTAATATGGGCTATTTCAAAGGGGGTGGGGGTGAAAATAAACTTTTAAGGCCAGTGCTGACCTAAGAAGCAAGTGTTTCCCATTTAAAATACCCGAAGGAATTTTAAATTCTTTGACTAGCTATCAGGACGACTGGATTTCCTTTGACAGAATAGAGAAGCAGAGCCCCTGGAAGAGATCTGCGGTTAAATAGTGCTGCCTCTGGTGTAGAGGGGAGATGCTAAGATTTCTCACATGACTTTTATCTCCCTACAAGAGCAGGAAACCTGAAGACTGGAGCCGTCTGCAAATTACTGTGACGCCAATTCCACCATCCCGGACAGAAACACAATGCGCGGGCGTGGGCCCTTTTTTCCAGTCCTTCCTGCCAATGTTCACCAATGTGTTCTGGGATCCAGGTCCAGAAATTCCCTGAGCAAGGAAAGCGATACACTTCATCCTAGTAGCAACTTAACTTTTTCTCCTGCTCTAAACAGGGCATTTGACTTTCTGGTCTGTGTTCCCAGTGTTCAGGCGCCAGCTGTGTTCCTGACCCCAGAATAAATCAGACTGCACCGGGCCTGGCTAAGCTATGGACACATTTCCTGTCGCGGCCCAGGGGAAGCTGTTGGCCTCAAGGACTCTGGTGGGGATTCTGGCAGTTGGGGCACGGGGGCGGAGGAGAAGAGAGGGGAGGGGTCACCCGGTGGGGGGAGCCAGCTGTCTAGGGCGGTGACCGGGCTCCAGAGCCTCTCTGCGCTCTGGGGCAGGGCAGATCTAAATTGGGAGCAGCTGTGGACAGAGGGTCTTCACGATGAGGCCGGCTCTCGCCTTGTGTCTCCTCTGTCAGGCGTTCTGGCCCAGGCCTGGTGGTGGCGAGCACCCTACCGCCGACCGCGCGGGTTGCTCAGCCTCTGGGGCTTGCTACAGTCTACACCACGCTACCATCAAGCGGCTGGCGGCCGAGGAGGCCTGCAACCTGCGCGGCGGGTCTCTCAGCACAGTGCATGGTGGTGCTGAGCTGCGTGCAGTGCTCGCGCTCCTAAGGGCAGGCCCCGGGCCTGGAGGAGGCTCCAAAGACCTTCTGTTCTGGGTCGCCTTGGAGCGCCGACGTTCCAACTGCACCCTGGAGAACGAGCCATTGCGGAGTTTTTCCTGGTTGTCCCCCGACTCCGGAGAGTCCGAAAATGACACGCTGCCGTGGGTGGAGGAGCCACAACTCTCTTGTACTGTGCGGAGTTGCGCGGGACTCCAGGCCACCGGTGGGGTGGAGCCCGCGGGCTGGAAGGAGATGCGTTGCCACTCGCGCGCCAACGGCTACCTGTGCAAGTACAAGTTTGAGAGTTTGTGCCCTGCGCCGCGCCCCGGGGCTGCGTCTAACTTGAGCTATCGTGCTCCCTTCCAGATGTACAGCTCCTCTTTGGACTTCAGTCCTCCTGGGACCAAGGTGAGTGCACGCTGCCCGGGGGAGCTCTCCATCTCAGGCACCTGCGTCGAGGAAGAGAATGGCGCTCATTGGGAAGGGCTCCCCACTGGGGCGGTGCTCTGTCCCTGCCCTGGGAGGTATCTCCGTGCCGGCAGATGCTCAGAGCTCCCTAACTGCCTAGATGACTTGGGAAACTTTGCCTGTGAATGTGCTGCAGGCTTCCAGTTGGGGAAAGACGGACGCTCTTGTGTGACAAAGTGGGAAGGACAGCCTACCTCTGGGGGAACCACGGGGCTCACCAGGCTCCAGCTGTTCACTGAAGCCAGCCCAGTGCCAAAGAGACCGTCGTCACCCCCAGTCCGTGAGAAGCCAGGAGAGATACCCCATGTCAGTGGAAAAGACAGTTCTGCAACATCTGTTTCTGAGATTCTTCAATGGGGAACACAGAGCACCATATCGACCCTTCAAATGTCCCCTGGAATCAAGTCAAAGGCCACCATCACCCCATCAGGAAGCGTGACCTCCACGTTTAATTCCACATCTTCCTCTCTCATTCCCCATACTTTGGACTCCTCATCCACCGTGGTCTTCATACTCGTGAGCATAGCAGTGGTAGTATTGGTGATCTTGACTATGACAGTGCTGGGGCTTTTCAAACTCTGCTTTCACAAGAGCCCTCAGTCCTCATCAAGGAAAGGGCCTTTGGCCCCGGGGGGCAAGGAGACTGATGCTGAGACCGCTACTTTGCGTTCCAGTTCTGCACATTGCACAGACAATGGGGTGAAGGTCGGGAACTCTGGTGTGCTGGACAGAGCAGAGGGCGCCTCGCTGGCAGGGTCCTCCCTTGGCTCTAGCAACACGTAGGGAAACAAGTCATGGACACTCCTTGTGAAATCCTTTCGCAATTTCAAGGAAAAGGGAAAAGAGGAACTTACTTGTGAGATGGCAAATTCTACAGAAATTCCCCTTCAAATTTCCTCTATGCCACCAAGGAACTCATCTGAACAGACACCCATTCCCGGAAAGTGGATGAGGTGGAAGTGTCTTAGTGTGGTACTGGTGGGCAGGGTGGTACGGGGTGGAGGGGAGGACAGTATTTTCTTATGTTCTGGAGAATTTAGAGAAGTAACAGAACATTTCAAGACACTGGAAGCAAATAGAAAACAATACATTTTTAAAGGTTATTTTTTATCAAAATAGGAAGGAAATCTGTCTATATTGTTCAGCTGGGAACATTACTGATTTGAAATTCCCAGTCAAAAATAAATAAATAAATAAAAGATTGTTGATAACCCAGACTCAAATATGTTTGTCTTCCACAAGAAGTAACTATTTAGGAATAATTTAGGAGCATGTTGGGAATTGTAACAAAATTTGGGGTCTGCTGGGAATAGCCACAAGGTACCTATTCCTTTTAGATTGATGGGAAAGTCCTTAAGCCCTGTGATAGAACAGATCTTTCAGAGCTGGTCACTTTTCCCTTTGTTCTTTTATCCTTTGATTTCAAAGTCACTGCTACTTGTATGCTCTGCTATAAATCCACAGTGGAGTGTTTCCAGAGTTTCTGGCTCTGGAAGCAAATTATAGTTGACCACCAATTCAAGTGTTTTCTGTGTGCCCTTGCCCAAGGAAACAAATGATTTGTGTTTTCCCTTTTCAATGTTTGTGCTCTCCAGTGTAATGACCTCTGCAACCAAATCACCTTATCCTAAATATTAGGATGCTGATCCTCACTTCCAATTATGGTGATGTTAATTCTCAATTAAAACGTTAATGCTAAGTATTGATTTGAAATCTTCTGGGTGCATTAAAGCAAAAGTAAACTGGGTTTCTTTCAAAGTTGGTAGATGCTTGTGCACTTTTTAATTCATGGATAAACTTGATTGTCAATTCATTTCCTTTTCTTCTGAATAAGCATGTGCAGTCACAATACATGTTCATCTTGGAATGATTACAATTTAACAAGAATCTCCCTTGACAAAGGCATGGTAAACAGCTTTTCACAGAATTAAGAGTAGAAGGAAGAAATGATAAATAAAAAAAAATCTGTCAATAAGTTATGATTTGGTATTATTAGGGAGTAATCAAAATGAAGCATTTCTGTGACAAAAATTAAGACATAATAAAAATTACTATGTAGATGTATCAAGATTTCTGATTCTAGTTTTAAAGTGCTAAGAATTTAAAAGTGCAAAAGGGTTAGCTCATGGAGAGAGCTAGAGAAACAAGTTCAGTAATGAGGAAAAACAAAAATAGGAAAAAGCTTATGCTATATTTTCACAGAATTATTTTGATATACTTGAGTGTATAATATATACAAAGGAGGATGGACCAAAATTAGTAAATTACCAAAAATAAAATAATCTACTAGAAAATTAAAAAAGCTCAATGTATAAGCCCATTATTCTAAATATAAGTCTCTATATTTGGTATTTTAACATTAAAGGAATAAAGTAATAGATAATTTGCTTCGTATGCTAAATATGTTTCTAAGTAATTACAGTTAAGTAAAATCATAAGTGAAATAGAATTAGCAACATTTGAAGGAACTTTAAAAGTTATCATTTCTTAAGTGAAACTAAAAATTAGATCAATAATGGCTTGCCAAATGTTCCCCAACTCATCAGAGTATGTCTCAGCTCACCTCTGTTTTAGTGTTATAGTTTTCCTCTTTACTACATGAACTCTCAGTAGAGAAGGTAACTATTGAATAGAGCATATAGTGATTGAAAAAATACCTTCATCTGTAACTTAACTGACCTATAACACACCCACACACACACACACACCCACACACATGCACACACTATCTTAAAGCTGTATGCTTTTGTATTATTATTTCATGCAACAGAGAATGTGTCATTATTTTATAAGGCAACATATGGTATTATGGGTTTTGGGCTCTAAATATTCTTTGTGAAGAATAAATGGGTATCAGTATTATTTGGTTATTGTTCCTTATTATTCCTCTTATTAGTATATCAAAAAAACTATTTGTTTTCTTCTTTGATTTCTTGACAGATAATTGCAGACCAAGTGGCACTGAATATCCTTTTATTTCTGGCTCTGAAGTCTTCCCTTAAAATGTTGATTCTGTGGTAGAATACAGCCAGCCAAATATGGTCTCTTGAGCCTATTTGAAGTTAGGGTCAGTGTTCAGCCTCTATATTACTTCTCTACTATCACTTTTTTATTATTTATCAGTATCTTTGAGGTTCCTGCCTTTCTTGCTCAAAAACTTCTACTCCCACACTCATCATTTAGCTTCCTGTCCACTCATTTCCTTACAATGAAGACTTGGAACCTAATTGATGACCTATCTCTCTATCCTAAAACCTGTCATCATCTTACACAATTTAAATCATCTTGCAGGACTCCTCCCATGATAATGAATTTCAGTTCCTTGACTTCATCATTTCCAGTAACTCACAGTTAATTTTTGCCATGTGCTTGAACTGCCTCACAAATTTGGATGGTTGTGAAACTGCTCCACATCTGAAATCACGACACATATGTGCAAACGTGTTGAAACGTGTATTTAATGAATGTTTGCCACTGATTAGAGGTAAACCATTATTGTTTGAACTTTGATATTCTTTCTTTCTTACAGTAATAAGCTTACAGGGAATAGTAGCCCGGCATGATATTATGTTTTTTCCTTTTATTTCTTTTTGAAATAATTTTGTATTTACAGAAGCTAAAAGTACCATAAAAATAACTCTTTTTTTTCCTGAATCATTTAAGAGTAAATTGCCAAACCCATGACTCATAGCCCCTAAATATTTTAATATTTACTTCTAGGTGATCTAGTTTGTTGGCATATAATTATTCATAGTATTCATAGCTAGTGATATTCTCTCTTCCATTTTGGATTTTGCTTTTTTCCTTTTTTTTTTCTTTTTGATGGGGAGGCATTAGTAGTCAATCTAACTAAAAGTCCATTCATTCTGTTGATCTTTTTGAAAAATCAATCTTGGGTTCATTGATTTCCCTTATATTTCTACTCTATATTTCAAATATTTTTATTACTTTGTTTCTTATCCTTGTTTTGGATTTACTTTGTCCTTCTTTTACTAATTTCTTGAGAGTAGAAATTTGGGTTATTGATTTGAGATCTTTCTGTTCCAATATATGAATTTTCAGTATATCTCTCTGGGCACTTACTTCTTCAGTGACATTCAACAAGTTTGATCACATCATGTTATCATTTTTCATTCATCTCAAAGTATTTTTTAAATTTCCCTTGTGTTTTTTTCCCCTTCAATACACTGGTTATTTAGGATGATGTTGCTTAATTTTCACATATTTACAAATTTCCCTAAATTCCTGCTGTATTATTTTAATATAATTCCATCATGAGTTAGAAAACATAGTTTATACGGTTCCAATCCTTTTACATTTATTGAGTCTTGTTTTCTGGTCTTCCGCTAACTTGTGTATTATGAAAAATATATAAGTGATCAAGAAGAATTTTGTGTTCTGATATTGTTTGGTAGAGTGTTTTACAGAAATCTATTAGGACTAGTTTATTTATAGTGTTTTTAAAGTATTTTATTTTATTTTGATCTTCTGCTTAGCTGTCCCATTATCTAAGTGAAATCTCTAACTATTATTGTTCTCTATTTCTCCTTTCAGTTCTGCCAGGTCTGATGCCATGTATTTTGGGATCTCTTATTAGTTGTGTGTGTGTGTGTGTGTGTGTGTGTGTGTGTATATATATATATATATATATATATATATATATATATATATATATTACATATCTTGGTGGATGAGATCTTTAATCATTATAATATTTTCATCTTTATCTTTAGTGACCAGTTTTTGTTTATATTTTTGTTTTAAGGTCTGTTTTATTTGATATTATCTGGCTATCTTTTTTTTTTTTATTTTAAGCATTGAAGAATATCCAAGGATTTGCACATGCTAAGCAAGTGATCTTCCACTGAACTATATCTCAGTAGGGATATAGGCAGGTTTTAGGATAGAGAGAAAGGTCATCAATTAAGTTCCAACTCTTCATTGTAAGGAAATGAATGGACAGTAAGCTAAATGATGAGTGTGAGAGTAGAAGTTTTAAGGTCTGTTTTATTTGATATTATCTGGCTATCTTTTTTTTTTAAGTATTGAAGAATATCGAGGGCTTTGAACATGCTAAGCAAGTGATCTTCCACTGAACTATATCCCAGTATTTTCAAAAATGATTATATTTTGAGAAAGATTCTTATTAATTTGCTCAGGCTGTCTTTGAACTTGCATTCCATTTGCCTTGGCCTCCTGAGTACCTGCTGGGATTACATATCCAACTGCTTTATAGTTTTTGCTTGGTATATCTTCTTATATGTTTTAGTTTTTAACCATTTGTGCCTTTTAATCTGAAGTGTGCCTCTTTATATATTTGAACCATTTAAAAAATCCATTTTGTAATCTCTGCCTTATGATTTGAGTGTTTCATAAATTTGCATTTATTGCTCTACTGTTAAGACAAGATTCATATCTATTTTCTATTTACTTTCTATGTCTTATCCATCTTGTTCTTCTATTCCTCCATTACTGTCTTCTTTTGTATTAAATAAATATTTTATAGTGTGCTAGTTTAGTTCTCTTGTTTCTTTTCCTTTTGTAAACAAACATTTAAGTAGTTGCACTGGGAATAAAATTTAATATCTTAGCTGGGCGTAGTCTGTAATCCTAGTGGCTCGAGAGGCTGAGGCAGAAGGATCTCAAGTTCAAAGCTAGCCTCAGCAAAAGTGAGGTGCTAAGCAATTCAGTGAGACTCGACTCTGTTTCTAAATAAAATACAAAATAGGACTGAGGATGTGGCTCAGTGGCCAAGTGCCTCTGAGTTCAATCCCCAGTATCCCCCCAAAAAAATTAAACATCTTAACTTAAAAACTATGAGGATTAATACCAGTTTAACTTCAATAATACACAAAATTTTTACTCATATGTAATAATTTAGAATATTTTATATATTATATCAAATATATATGATATATTTATTATATGTTCTACACATTAAATATTATATGGTTTATATATTATATAAAATAGATATTATATATTTTATATATTAAATATTATCAATTATTATATATAATTTTTGCTCATATAATCTTCTTCGTTGTGTTATTATAGGCAATGAAATTATGTATTTATACAACATAATGTCATTATCATAGTTTTGGGGTTGTTGTATTATGCAAATATCAGGTAAGAGAAGAAATGGTGTTGCAAGCAAAAAAAATTCATAATGTCTTTTATATTCATTTGTACCTTAACCAATACTCTATATTTCTTTGTGCACATTTGTTACTGGCTAGTGTCCTTTCATATCACTCCAAAGGACATGTGTTAATATTTCTGTAGGTCATATCTACTAGTGATAAATTCAATTCTTTAAATGTCTTAAATTTTTAAAATATCTTAACTTTTAAATGTCTTAATTTCTTTTTTAATTTAGAAGTGTAGAATTAGAACTTCTGCTTCATAATCTTTTCCTCTTTACACTTTTCCTATGTCATCTCACTGCATCATAGTTCCTAATAAATGCCAGGTATTCATTTTACTGAGGATTCTTTCTCTGTTACTGTTTTAAACTTTTTCCTATGATTGCTTTCTTGTTTCTCTGCAAGGATCATATGGTTATGTCAAAATCTGGCTGTTTTAAATGATGCATAGCATCTATGTAAATCTGTTTCTTGATAGCTACATGTAGTGTATTGTTCCTGCTGTTTGTTCAATTACTTTCTTTGATTGATTCTAAAATATCCATATTTTCCATCAATCCCTGAATTACTTCCTAACTATGTTCAAGTAGCTTAGTGATAAGCTTACCACTAAATAGAAACTTCTCTTAATTATTAGACCAATAACTTCCCCATCCTTTATGGAGGGACTCTAGGTGTACATTGGAGCAGGACTTCAATACTCAGGAGATTTACAATCCTGTCCTGGACTTCACTTCATAATTTTGAAGGGCCTTAATCCCACCCAGAGTTGAGAAATTTGGGCCTTCTTAGATCTTCCCTGGGCATTTCAAAGTTTTTCATGTGCCTTATGAGAGTCCCAGGAATATGTTGAGACTTTCCAAAGCCCCTTATAGACATCTCTTTCTTCAGATCTTTAGTTTTGTCCAGCCTCTTGTTTGCTACAAATGTTTTCCTATGGCTGCTGTAACAAACTGGCAGGAGCTGTTGTTTTAATTCTGTTTAAAATAATCAAACTTATTCTCTCACAATTCTAAGAGGTAGAAATCAGTAACCAAGCTATCAGCACAGCCATGCTCCCTTGCAAGTCTCTTAAGAAATAATCATTGTTTCCTGATAGCATCTGGTGGGCAAAGGCAATCATTGGTGTTCCTCAGCTTGCAGCTGTATTACTCTGATTTCTTCCTGTGTTGTCACTTTACTTCTATGCATGTACCTGTGTCCAAATTTCTCTCTTTTTATAAAGACGTCCTTCCCAATTCAGTATATGTTATTTTTTAACTTGATTATGTCTGTAAAGGCCTATTTCCAAATAAGGTCACAATCAGATACTGAGGGCTAGAATTTAAACATCTGTTTTAGGGTAGCAATTCAACGCACATGTACACTATTATATTTTTCTCCTTAGGCTTCCCTAATCCATTCTTACATCTCAAGCTATTGTGCTGAGTTTCTCTTTCTTTTGGTCAGCTACTATGTTAATCAATTGCCACTTATTATTTTGAACAAACACCTTGAGAATAGAGTTTTTCCCACTGAGTAAACTGTGAGGCATATCAAACAATGATCCCTGTGAATGGGGATCTTAGAGATAGGTCAGAAGGTGATAATTCTCGATGGATGGGACTCTTTGAAAGCTCTAAACTATTCTGCCCCTTCCACTGACTGACAGGCCAGTGGTTTCCCCAGCTACTTTATTTGCAAAGCTGCTGATTTTAAGGCTTTCTGCAGTCCTGGAGAGTGGAGATTAAGAATAGAGCATATTAAAATGTCACAGAGCTCACTCTTCTTACCAAGATTCAGCTATTTTTAATAAACACTTCTCAGGCTATGGTGAGCCATTGGTTAACTTCAAGACTTCTCAAAAAATATCATTTTGGCATCCAACTCCCTGGTTCCACATTGTTTTTAAGGAGAAGCAAATTTTCAGAAAAACATTTTACCTCCTGAAAGTTTCACCCATGTGTTGCTTTTAGGTGTCATATCTCTTTAGTGTTCTTTAATCTGGATGAGTTTCCTCGTCTTTTATGAAATCAACAGTTTTAAAGACTATATGCTAGCTATTTCTGTAGAAAGTTCCTAAAGAAGTGTTTGTTTCTTCATTCACGTTATGCATCTTTGACTGGAATATTATAGAAGTGGTACTTTGTTTCCCTGCTTCTTAGAAGTTGACGTGTGACTTCAAATTTTACATTATTTATGTTAACTTCCATCACTGAATTAAGGTAGTGTCTATCAGATTTCACTGTAAATTCTTTCTTTGTAATTATTTTGTAGGGAGACAATTTTTGACTACACAAATTTCCTGCTCCTCATGAAACTTTCAATATTTTTGCTTATTTTTATCATTATATTCATATATTTCTACTTTATTCAATAAACTACTATAATATTTATGTTAATGTTCAGTTTCCTCAGATTTGGGCAGGGTGATCCTCTTCAGGTTCTCTCCTGTGTCCTAACAGGTCCCGAATATTCTTTGAGTACTCTTTTCTAAAACAAAAAGAAAGACTTATTTTGTACCTTCCCTGCTCAAGTTTAAGAAGCTCTAGTTAATTTCAGAAGAAAATGGTCATCAGAAAATATGATTTGGGCACTAGGTATATTCATTATTTCTAGATTATTGTTCCCAAGAGTATCCTTAGAAAGTGGATTTCAGGATGTATGTATGTGTTCATGTATGCATGTATGTATGTGGATGCATAAATATACATATGTACATACCTATTTATATATGCATATGTGTGTGTGTGTGTGTACACACACACATTCACTTACATCTATATTTACTTATATACTTAGCTGTCTATACATACTGAAAACCATACTATTACTAATATCTCTAACTCAAATCTAACACCACAGGGTTCAGATTTCCTTTCCCACGTGGTCTCTTTTCTCTCTGTTTGGCTGCCTGCTCTTGAAGATATCATCTTCCTACCACTTGAGCTCTGATCCCACATTATAGTCTGTGGTCTCTAGTATCGCCTACATAAAAGACCTCTGCTTACCAAAACTTATCCTTGTGCCATCTATATATATTCATCTACTTAAAAAACAACAAACAAACAAACAAACAAACAGTCTCTTGTTAAACTCTGTTTACTACAACCTTCTTCCTTCTTTTCATCTGCTAAATCCTCATTCATCTTTCAGGACCACAAAGAACATCATTTTTACCTGAAGGAGTCTCCAAAGACTCAACTCCAGGATAGGACCTAATGGTCTCACATTTGCATGGGATCACCTCAGTGCCCAGCACACAAATCTTGTTGTCATTTTTTAATGGATGTTTTATCATCCTACTTCTTAACTTTTATCTCAGATTTCTAATATTTATTTAAAAAGATTAAATCCATGTCCTTTTCCACCTTAAATGTAATGGAAAATACAACATGTCTTACTATAGGTTAATGGTTTGTTTTTTGTCATAGCAACTGGAAGAAGTTTTTTAAAATTAATGATCCTAGTATCTATCTACTGACAAAAAAAATCTCATCAATATTAAGTTAAAAATAAAATCTTGTTTTGGGTGGATATTTGTCAAAATGTAACTGATTAGATGAAATAGCTCCACTTACTTGTGAACTTCTTTTAGTTGCCTAGAGGTATATTTAGCAACTAATTCACATTAGAGGACATGATGTGAGGTTGTACTGCTCAGTTCATATTTTATAGGAACATTACTGATATTTCTTCCCAGCCAAACTGAGTGTTTATTAATTCATAACAAGAAATTATCAGACCAGAAGTATAAAATGTCTTTGAGTGTGCTGATATATAGCATACATAACTATTCTTAATTCATATATATGCAATATATTGATAAGTTATAGATATTAGAAAATTCATAGAATAAAGATAAAAATAACTAAAATATTTTGTTTCATTTCAGCACAATATTTTTTTCACTATAATACTATTTTATTCACTATGATTAAAAATAGTTCAATATCTTTTTTAGCAGCTTTACTGAGGCTAATTTGAGATAAATGAACTATGCAACTGTGAAGTCACTATTTGACATTTTTTACTTATTTATAAACATGTGAAACCATCGTTATAATCAAGAGGATAGATGTATGGTGCTTAGAAGCATCCTCATTAGTAAAAAAAATAAATAAGCAAAAAACAAAGTCTTTCTTCCAGCTTCACCACTCCCATATCATTAAGCAACCACTGGTATGTTTTGTACCATTATTAGCATTTTCTGGAATTTTATGTAAATCAAATCATACAGTATGTATTCATTTTCTGTCTAGCTTCTTCCACTCAGCATAATGAATTTGAGATTTACTTATGCTTTATGTCCATTCCTTTTATTGGACATATGATTTATATAAATGTTGGTAAGAATGTTCACCTCTGTATTTATGAGGGATGCTATTTTATAATTCTCCTTTCTTACAATGCCTTTGATTGGTTTTGATATAAAAGTAGTATTGGCCTCCTAAAATGAGAAGTAAATATTCCCTTCTTTTCAGTTTCTGGAAGATCTTGCATAAAATTGACGTTATTATAACTTTGTATGATGTGATAATTCACCAGTGAAACCATCAGGGCCTAAAGTTTTCTTTGATCTACATATCCAATTTCTTAAAAAAAAAAAAAAAGCCTGAATTCTTACTCAGGTTATCTATTTCTTTTTGACAGAGTTTTGGTAGTGTGTTTTACTCAAGTCCATTTCAATCAGGTTGTTGAATTTACAGACATGAAGTTGTTCATAATATTCCTTCATTGTCCCTTTTAAAATCTGTAGGCTCTGTAGCAAAATCACTTTTTTTTTCTTTCTTGATATTGGTAATGTGTGTTTTCTTTCTGATCAGTAGGGCTAGGGATTTATGAAGATTATTTATCTCCAAGAAGTAGCTTTGGGTTTCAATGGTCTTCTCTTTTGTTTTTCAGTGTTCTAGTTCATTGATTTATGTTTGATGTTTTCTTCTGCTATATACTTCATCTGCTACCCCTTTTCTACTTTCTGGTGGAAGAAGCTGTGGTCTTTGATTTTAGATCTTCCCTCTTTTCTAATACAAACATTTGATGCTACTAATTTCCAAGTACTAGCTTAATTGCAACTACATATTTTACATGTTGCACTTACATTTTTATTCAGAATACTTTCTCTTTTAACCCATGGGTTATTTAAAAGTATATTAGTTAATTTTGAAGTACTTGAGGATTTTCAAGATGTCGTCAATTATTAAGGTTATCTAGGTTAATTACTAATTTAATTCTCTTGTGGTCCGGGAATATACACTGTATGACTTGAATTCTTGTACAGTTATTGAAACTTGCTTTAGATTCCCAGAATATAATCTGTCTTCTAAATGTTCTGTGTATACCTGAAAAGGTTTATTTTATGGGGTTGGCTATGTTTTACAAATGTTGACTAGGTTGAGTTGGTGGATAGTATGCTTCAAGTTTTGTATTTTCTTGTTGAGAGAGGGATGTTGACCAGAAGTGTAAACTATTTAGTCTATTTCTTCTTGTATTTCTGTAGTTTTTTTCTACTTATTTTGAAGCTCTGTTATTAAGCTTATAAACAATCAAGACACTGTTCTCTTAAGATTAGATTCTTTATTATTTTGAGATAACTTTTTGTCCTTGGTAACATACCTGGTTCTAAAAGTACTGGTTTATCTTTTTATAAGTGTCAGCATAGTAAGTCTTTTTTCATCCTTTAACTATTTGTGTCTCTTTATTTAAAGTAGATTTTTGAAGGCAGTTGTAGTCGAGTTTGGCTTTTTTATCTACTCTTACTCTCTAATGTTTAATTGAGGCATAAATACCACTCCTGGCATTGCATATAATCTGAGCACTTTTATTTCTCATCCTTTTTGGGTGTTTTTTCCCCAAGTTCAAATAGTTTCCTCGAGCCCGTGAACTAATCAACCAGCAACTGAATAGTCATAGGATTTATGTTATTTGTTTCACATCCCTTAGGGATTACTGTTCCTCATTTCCTTATATCCAATATCTTATTGATTCGTATATTTTATCCAGTTTTTTATTTGTTTCCAGAAGGAAGATATATCAGGTCCATTATTTCAACTTGGTAAACAATGGGAGTTTGTTTCATTATATTTAAAATAACAATACAAATTAATAAGAAAACTTACTAATAATAGTGAGCAATTATGTTGTACAAGGGACTCGTTTGGGGACCTTATATGCTGTAACTTAGTTTATTCTCTCAATAACTCTGAGGCAAGTACCACAACAATCCCTCTTTTACCACTAGACATTTTCATAATCATTTGACAAATAGTATCCTAAAAAACTAGTATATAAATATAAAAACTATATTATTATGCTGGTGAACACCAAAACAGATGAAAATAAATTTTAAAACATGTGACCTGTGTTTTACAAAGTTCTAATTAAAAGAGTTTGGAGTTTTATATTATACTTTAAACATTTCTTCTTAAGATAGGCAACAATTTTAATTACCGAAACACACTAAGAATTATTCTTAAGATAGGCAACAATTTTAATTACCTAAAATACACTAATAATTATTCCTAAGAAAACCAAAAGTCTCTGTGTTTGTTCAAGTATCTTATAGCTAATAATTTAATTCTGAAATAAACCTTTATCTGTATAATAGTTTAAAAGATTGTATTAGCCATTTTCCTAGCAAAAATGAAATAAAATAACAGAGAAATAGCAGAAATAACACATTTCTTAGAACTCTATTTTTTTTCTTCTTCTTCACTCTTTTTCCTTGCTTTTGCTGGGTGGTAGAGAGAATATTAAAACACATAATAACACCAACTGTTATTTACCTGAAAACTTTTAGTATCTTCCTGCTAATCTGTGAATAGGATTCTGAAGTCAATTTTTTTTTATATGTTACTAGAGCTATTAGTAAGGATTTGAGTCCCTGAAGGGACCACTCTGTCTTCTGAAAATCGAAAACATGTTTACAGATTTGCTTTTCAAACTCTAATATCCAGAATTGTGCCTGGTCCACAGTAGTTGCCCATTAATTATTTCATTATTGACTTATGATAAATGAATATATAAAGCAACTCTTAGAACTTAATAATTTAAATATTAAATATATCAGGAGTTGCAAGTCTAGTTTAGGTTTCCTTATGTAGTTTATTAAAGTCTTACAAGAAACTCTATTTTCTATTAATCCCTTTTCATTTATTAGAGAAATAACCTTTTTGAATTATATATAAGAAGTGATCGTGTTTTATTTGCTGACAATGGATATTACAGAAACATATGTTACTAGGAGTTACTTGGATTGTTACATAGTCCTGCCCTGTATACCACCCTATAAAATCCTAGATATTGGCATGGAGTACTTTCCAAAAGTGAAAGTTTTAAAAACTATTAAAAAATGTTGGAAGAACCATCATCTACCTTTGCCAGTTGGTATAGACATTATGACTTTTCATCCCTAAATTTATTAGAAAGCATTTCTTGGTAATAGTGTTATTATTCTACAGAAGTACAATATTATTATCACAGCTAAGACAAATAACAATATGCCAATAATATCATCTAATATGTTCATTATATGAAATTTCTCCAGTGGAAAATGGTCCCCCAAAACATCTTTTGTGGCTCTTTTTCCCCAATCTAATATGCAGTCAAGTTTCATGCCTTCTATGTGGTTATTAAAAAGTTTTAGTATCTTTTAATTCAGCATAATCTTTTAGCCTCTTAGGTTTGTTTGTTTTATATGACATTTATTATTTATACAGAGTCCAGGACAACTGACTTATAGAATGTTCTATTCTGGTTGTGTCTGACGATTCCTTTATGTTTAAATTTGGGTTCAATATTTTTAGCAAGAGAACTTCATGTTCTGAACAGTTTTTTTAATATTTATTTTTTAGTTGGACACAATACCTTTATTTTATTTATTTATTTTTATGTGGTGCTGAGGATTGAACCCAGGGCCTTGCACATGCTAGGAGAGCGCTCCACCACTGAGCCATAATCCCAGCCCTGAACAGTTTTTATACTATGAAGTTTACCTATGTTGAGTTACCCACACCAGTGCTCAAAGTCACAAATTTGAGCACTTGGTCACCAGGCATCTCCACTGTGAAAGAACATTTTTGTTTTCTGTTGGTAAGTAATTTGTTAGAATGACATCCTGAGGCTTGTGGATATGCTGAATTCTAACAAACTTTGGCCCAAAGGACTTGGTACCTACTGTGATCCTTGCCTGTGTTTGTTAGTAACATTTTCAAACTAGTGATTTTTCTCATTGTTATTCATTCTACAATGTGATAAAATTAGCTTTTGGACCTCTTGCTTTTAAACATCTTAACTGCAGAACTGCATTGTGGATAATCATCTACATAATTATAAGCTGGTAGGTGTGAAGGTTTTACTCTTGTCAGACAGATTTCAATTTTAAGCTAGCATTCCTAAAAGACTAAAAGGGATTTTCCTCTGTGTGTGTGTGTGTGTGTGTGTGTGTGTGTGTGTGTGTGATATTAATAAACCTACCTTTAGAGCTACTAAATTTGTCTTTGCGGGTTGGGCTTTGTAATCTCGCTTTATAGATATGTTTTAACCTCCACCCCCAGGTAATTCTGACCATAAACAAAATTTCACAATCATTTCATGCAATTACATATACCTAAAGACAAAAGTCTGATATTCTCTCTGTTCTCTAGATCCGCAGTGTCTGTAGCACAGCATTGCTTACTCAATGTGTAGAAACAGTTCCATTTTAGCAAGTCTAGGAGTGTTGAGCGTCCTTACCATAGCCATGTACTTTAGCAATGTGACTGTAGTCTTTTATTTTTCCACTCCTTTAACACTTTCGTTTAAGCTAATCAAGAGTAGGATGAGGAAGTATGACAATTTTGGGGTTTTCTAATGCCTATTAATCCTATAAAGCTATGTAAACTGGTGGTCAGAGAGGTGATAATGACATGGGACTCAGTAAAAAGCATATTGCACTGGTTAAGCTCTCTCTCTGCTGGGAGAAATTTTGAGATATTAACAGGAGTTTTCTCTTTACTACCCATTTCTCTGGGGACCTCTTTCCTTCACTGAGTCAATTATATTTATATCCCCCAAAGAGTCTATTTATGTAAGAGCAAAGAGTCAAATTGTTGGTCTTGAATTACAAAATATGTTTTTTATATTCATAGTATAAGATAAAATCCTGAAAGCCAAGGCCCATTTTTTTCTGATTTTTTTTCTTTCTCCATAAAATAAAACACAGATACAGAAAGTTGCACAGAACAAATACATAGCTTAGTGAATTATTGTCAAGGAATATCTTTATAATCATCATCTGAGTCAAGAAATGAACCTTTGCCAGCTGCCCCTGAAGCCTTTCCCTGAATCCCATCCTAATCATAGACCCTTCCATCTCTCCAAAAGTAGATTCCATCTTGATATTTGTAAGGGTTATTCTCTTGTATTATTTATAGTTATATATCCCAAGCACACACTGCCTTATACTACAGTTCAATCTTATAAAATTTTTGCTCTTTTTATTTTTAATTTTAAAATTTTGATTTTGAAATCATTTCAAACATATAAAAATGTTTAAGAAAGTAGAAAGATGCCTAAATGCCCAATACCTACAAGCTTCATAAATGTTAACATAGTACCAGATAACCACAGTACTATTATCAAATCAGGAAGTTAACATGTATATAACACTATAACCAAATACATAATATGTAAATTTTCTCAATTTCCCATTAAGGGCAGTTCCACAAGGGTGCCAAGATCATACAATGGGAAAGGGTAGCTTATTCAATTTATGGTGTTTGGATATTCATTTTCACAACCAAAAGAATGAAATTGGAGCCTTTTGTCCCACCATATATAAAGAATAACTCAAAATGGATTTAAAAACTGAAAATAAGATCTGAAGCCATATAATTCCTAGAACAAAACATATGGGAAAGGATTCTTGATCTCAGTCTTGGCAGTGTTCTTGGACATAACACCAAAAACACAATAAATGGCTAAGTGGGACTATATCAAACTAGCAATTTGTACAGAGCAAAGAAAACCATCAGAGTGAAAAGGCAACCTACAGAATAGGAAAAAATTGCAAACCATATATCTGGAAGGCATTAATTTCATATATATATATATATATATATATATATATATATATATATATATATATACACATACACACACACACACACACACACACTCACACACAATGGAACTCTTAAAACTCAACAAATACACAGATTAAAAACTGAACAAAGGATGAGAATAGACATTTCTCTAATGAAGATATATAAATGATCAACAAGGATATGAAAAATAAATATTTACCATCACTATTCAATAAAACAATGCCAAGGAAATCCACAATAAAATATCACCCACATCTGTTATGATGGCTGTTATTGAAAAAAAGGTAAATGTTGGTAAGGTTGTGGAAAAACTGGAACTCTTTGTACACTGTTGATGGGAATGTAAAGTGTTGCAACCATTATGGAAAACAATGTGGGAATTCCTCAAAAAAAAATTTTTTAAAAATGTGAACCTATCTCACTTCTGGGTATACACCCAACAGAATTAAAAACAGGACCTTCAGTTATCTGAACTATCATGTTAATTGCAGCATTATTCACTTGAGTCAAAATATAGAAACAACCCAAATGCTTATATACATGCAATGGAATATTATTGTGCTTTAACAAAGAAGGAAATTCCACAATTTGAGATAATGTGGATGGACTTATAAAACATGATAAGTGAAATAACTTAGAAACAGAAAGACAAATACTGAATGTTTACTCTTAGAAGTGGCATCTGAAAGAATCCAAGGTATAGAAGACAATACAATGGTGGCTTCCAAGGAATAGGGGTGTTGTTCAATAGGTATAGAATTATAGTTATACAAGATGAGTAAGTTTCAGAGATTTGCTGTATGCTTTTATAGTTAACAATAAGATATTATATGCTTCAAAATTTATTAACAGAGTAGATCTCATGCTAATTGTTCTTACCACACACCAAAACAAACAAACAAAAAAGCCCAATAAACAAACAAAAAACCTATAAAGAATCACAAAGAAACTTTAGTGGAGTGATAGATATATGTATTACCTGGATGGTGAGGATTGTAACATGAGTACCTTCATACATACAAGCTCACCAAATTGTATACATTAGTTATATGTGACTTTCATACCAATCATTCCTTATTAAAACTGGTAGGGAAATCTGGGAGCAATGACATATGCCTGTAATCCCAGCAATTTAGGATGCTGAGGTAGGAGGATTGCAAATTCAAGGCCAACCTCAGCAATTTAGCAAGACCTTGTCTCAAAATAAAAAATAAAAGAGGACTAGGAAGGTAGATCAGAGATAAAGCACTCCTGGGTTAATTCCCAGTACCCCAAAGAAAACTAGGGGGAAAGAGAAGAGTTTCTATTTTATATCATTATTTCTATGTTAGTTACTTGGATTTCTATGTAAAAAAAAATCTTTCCTTATATTTCATTTACTCCTTTATTAATTTCTATCACTATGGATTTATAGATTCCTATTTTGTGGGCTCTACCCACAACAAACATATTAACTCATTTTCTGCTGCTGTGTTCAATTATTTGAGGCTTTATAAAGAAGATTATTCAGTTCAGTTTTAGAGGTTAAAATTCTGAAATCATGTGGCCTTATCAGTTCAGCCTCTGATGAAGACCCCCTTGACTGACATATTGAGACAATATGGCAAATGGCATCATGGCAGGTGCATATGTAAGAGGGAGAGATTATGTGCAAGACAGGAATCCAGAGAGTGATTCAGGGACCGGGTTTTCTCCTTTAAAATAACCCACTCTTGTGAGAAACAACTCATGTCACAAAATGAGACCAACATTCATCCCTTTAAAAGGCAGAACCACAGTGATCTGACTCCTTCCAGTAGTCACCTCCTCTTAAAAGTTTCATCACTTCTGGCATTGACACACTGGGAATAAGACTCCAAAGCAGGAGTCTTGAGGGACAGATCACAACCAGAGCATAGCAATGATTATTTATTTTATTGCTCAGAGAGTTTCAGATTTGTCTAATGGAAGTTCTTGTCATCTCCTATTTCCTTCTGAAATATCCACATAATTTTTTGAGCACTCTTTCCTTTTTGGTGCAAGATATCCCAAACTCATATTGCACGTTCCCTGTCCCTATAGAGCATAAGCTGTTCTTCTAAGGATCCCCAGGAATTTTAGTAGGAGAATGATATTTAAAAACCAGTATCTGTGTATTGGATGTGCTCAGTAGCATTAGGATGTCATTACTTCTAGGCATTTTCAGTTGACAGAGATGAAGATATAGACATATATGGTATATTATAACATAATAATATATATTACTCTTAACTTTCTGTGTATTTAGAACTGAGCAAACAAGTAAATCTAGAATATCATTTTATATATGCATGCATTCATAAATACCTTGTTTTTAATTGTTGGAAAAGAGTTGCAAATAAGAAGTGGAGAGGAAGGCTGTAATGAATTCTGACTGCAGGTTTGAGATTGTGAATATTAATATGAACTCATGAAATATGTAGAGATAGATATATATGTACATATGTATATGTTTGTGTGTGTATATATGCCATTTCTGCAGACAAGTTGAAATGTGTGTGTATATACATATATATATGATTATATATAAGTAAGATAGATTGAATAAATAATTATGCACATAATATCATATAATTATCATAATATATGATACATAATATAATTTTAACATGTTACATATTACATGCTAACACACATCCATATCAATCTCTACATATTCCATGAATTCACACTGAGAGTCACAATCTAAATCTTACATTTAGAATTCATTCCAGCCCTTTCCCCTCTTTCCTTATGTGTAACTCCTTCTTCCAACAATAAAAACATGCCATGCACGTATAATGTTATGTGTGTGTGTGTGTGTGTGTGTGTGGTGCATATATATATAATGAATTGTATACTATATATTTACTTATTTGTTAAATTCTAGAATTCATAAAAAGTAGTTTCAGACTTCACATTTGTAGAGTTTGTACAATTCTTTTGAATTTTAGCCATAAATATGGCAACATACCATATCCCGAAGTTACTTCGGTAATTCTTCCCCTCTGCTGCTTCATTATTTTCATTTCATCTGTAGTGAAGTTAGCTTCACTTGATTATATTCCATTTTGGCACCTCCATCCTTATTGGTTTTAATTATCTATTTTTTAGCATATAAAGCATTGACAGTTAATTATACAAAAAAAATATGTAGGAGGAAGTGTCACTTGCTCCTCCTTTCCTCTGCCTCATTCCCATTCCCACATACTTCCAACCTAAACAATTTCATTGATTTCTAGTTTATCAGTCATGTGGAGTATTTTTCCCCCAAATAAGACTCATAAGTATTTTCTTATTCACTCCTTGTTTCTTTTATGAAATGTGGCATACTGTGGATGCTTTCCTGTTCTTTGCTTGTTTACTTAAAGATACATTTGGAAAACTTTTTAGAGCATTAGTTCATAGAGATACTCCTCATTTTTCTCTACAGCTACAGGATATTTCAATAGTCCAGATGTATTGTGTCTTAAGTACACTCAATATATTTTTTAACTTGATGTTAACTTGATGTTATCTCTTAGTCTATAAATACAGCTGCTTTCATATGTTTGGTTTTCTTACAGTTTGTATATTGAAGAACTTGGGGGCATGTTTCATGAAGAGATTTCCACAGTATGTATTTTTCCAATTTCATACTCTTGGTGCAGCTCAATATTTTTCTCCATTTCCTTTATATTTTACAAACTGGCAATTATAGTCAGAAGTATAAACTGGGTTATTTACTATCTCTCTGACAAGTATATAAGTGGTGGTAAGTTTTTCATTGGTAGGCATTAAATTTTTCCTTCCTTCCTTTTTCCCTGACTGTGAGATACAATTGATGTTACATAGTTTAAATATTATATATTAGTTCACTGGGGCCATAAAATTGTCATTTTCTCATACTACTTTGTTTTTATTTGTTAACTGGAAAATTTTATAAAGAGACACTTCTCTTCATCTACTAGTTTGTTATCAAACTGTACATTTCATTTATAGTATATATGCTTGATTATTCTCTTACATTTTTCCTATTTTCATAGTAATGAATTTGTACTCCATCATCCTTATATGGTAATAAATTATCTTCTTAAAACATAAATATGAATTCATAAAATTAAGCATATTTGATCAGTTTCACTCCATTGCCAGTTTTGATCCTGTTGAGTCTCAAACTATCCCACCTTTGGCCAGTGGGACCTTCCTAAGTAGACCCTGTGAGTCTTTTTGATGTGACTTTAGTGTTCTTTGATAATTTCCTTGCATCTGGCATTACGAAATGTTTCAGGCTTGTTACAATTCTTAACTGCCCCAGATCTATAGTTAGCAGCTCTCCAAGTAGCCTTGGTTTATTTTAATAGAAGATGGTATTTCAAGGCTGCAGGGTAGACTCAAAGAATTCTATTACCATAAGAATGGAAATGGTTTCTAGGCCTTTTCCAAGGACACCCTTGAAAAATATAATAATTCCTAAAATAAAATATAATTCTATTAACGAGAGAAAAATGTGTAGAAGTGCAATAGAGGGAAACATTTAGTGTTCCTAAGAGGGCACTTACCCTTGCTTGCCTTCTCCCTGAGCCTGATCCCTTCATAGGGTGGAGAAAATGGTAATAAAACTATTTTCAGATTAGGGGATGATGAACATAAAGGGGATTGACATGTTGCTTCTCCAGGCATGGCTCAGGAAGACTGTAAATTTCTTAGAGCAACTGTAGCATAACATGGCACTGATAGTATAGAGTGGTGGTGTGTGAGGGATGCCTCTAGGTGGATGAAACTGAGGGGAGCTTTACCAATTAGTGTGGAAGCGAGGCTAAAATTTCTTTTGAAGGTGGCTTTGGGATTTAGAAAACCCTTAGCGTTGGACTTATCATGCTACAGAATTACCTGAATGGAGACCCAACATACAGAAATCAAAAGGGAACTCATCTCCTGAAGCCACTGATGTAGATAGTCAAAAGATGCTGGAGATCAGATTTTCTAAGCCAGGTTGGACCACGGATCATGGGACTTGACATCTATCCCCCAGGTAAATAAATTTCCTAGAACTTAATTATCCCTATGGATAATTGAAGAATTGAGAGGAAGAGAATCCCAGAGACCTATCAACTAGGCAGCATTAGGAAAAATCAGAAGGAAATGAGTTTACCTTGATATGGCAAGATTGAATTTTCTGTCATCAGCAGGACATAATCAGAATGCAAGACCTGAGACCTATTGCTGAAAAATAAAGAAATTTCTGTTTGTGCATACTTGGGTTGTATTAGTGGCTCACTGTAATGGTTAATCTGAATTGAAAACATGATTGGATTAAGAGATGCCTTAAATTAAGAGGCTTCTGGGTATGTCAATGAGGGTGTTGCTACGAATAATTGGCATGTGGGACCGTGAATGGAAGCAGAGAATGACCCTAAATATGGACAGAACTGTCCAACAGGTTCAAGGCTTGGGTAGAACAAAAGTTGTAAGAACAAGGAAGTAACAGCAGACATAGGCTCATTTTTTGAGCCCCATTCTTGATTGCTACTGTGATCACCTGAGGACATCAGACTTCAGCAGCTCTTTCACTCTTCTAAAGAAGACTTTGCCCAATAAGAGAGCTGGACTGTGCTTCTGCTTCTTGGACTGAGCAGTTCTTGGTTACTCCACACTCTCCAGCTTCTGGTTGTGTAAGCCAATCTAATAAATTCTCTTTTTATAGTCATGGTTCTTTTCCTCTAGAGAACCTTGAGTGACATACTCACTTAGAAAATACTATGTGTGCTTTTAGTTTCATCTGTAAAATACTAACTCATAAGAATGCTATGAGAAAATGAATATAGAGACTTATTCCAGTATTCTGGAGTAGAAATAACCACTCACCAACAATTTCAGTGGCAAATTGAGGGAGGAAGCTATGGAATGTCTGATTATGGTACCACTCAGACCACACTCGTTTCCAGTTTTAGGAAGTCTTGTTAATGTCATAAACTAATGAACATAATTCACTGTTATGTTGTAAGAAAATAAATCTACTAGCTTACAACTTTGAAGAACAGAGCATTTAAATGAATCCAGGGATAGCAAACGTTTCTAAACTGAACACATTTTTATTTTTACCTCCAAGCCCACTAACCTGTCATGTGATATAAGGTGAGATGGGAGTTGGTAGTGTTATTCATTATTTGAAAAAGCCATCCCTTCCAATTTCCACATTTCTTCCTTTTTCAAATGGCAGGACTAAGTGCATATAGTATAGAGTCAAAGGATACAAGATTGATGGATACTTAAATGTGGCCAGAAAGCCTCTTTCTCAAAATCTGTGATAGGAGCATGTCCTCTAAATGATCTACCTGGATAGGAACAATCTCCCAGAATTACTATGTCCTAGGGGTCAGTGATTGAGGTCTATTCCCTGGACAAGCCCCAGAGCTGTAATTGTGGGTACATCACCAGTGTAAGGAGTGTCACTTTGGCAGATGCCATTATTTCCAGTGCACCTGATTGGTTTAAAGTATCCTCTTTACCACTACTCCCTTCATCAACATATGTAGGGAGTTCTTAGAAATATTAAACCACATGAATCGCTTTAAATTCTTTTTGTAACCTGGCTGAATACAAATTACAAACAACAAAACAACCACAGATTATTCTGACATGTTATAATAACCACATAGCCCTATTTTATAGACCTATAATATTCACATAGCAACTTTTTATAGACAAAATATTTTACATGTATTATCTTGTTTTATTTATCTTCACAAAATCCCTGTGAAATTTGGAGAGGGATAGATTATAGATAGTTACAATACCGATGACAGTTCTTCCCAAGCTGGGGCCTTCAGAATTATTAAGGCTGTAGTCATAGGCATAGGCAGATCAGCAAGGTTTTTCTTCATTTTAACAAGATGTCCTCCTCCTTGAAAAGGTATGAAACTAATAAGTTTTATAAGGATTAAAATTTCCATTTCCTATGGCTGAGCCACATTTGACTGAACTTTTCAAGTTTATGTGAAAGCCACGTCAGAGTAAAAACTATATTCACATTTCTACTATATTAGACCAGTGACTCAGGAGATATGGACCAATGCCAACAAATTGCTATCAGACATTAAAGCCTTCATTTGTACACTATCACACCACCTTTTAAAATTTTAATCAGTGAATTTATTTTTAACTGACAAATAATAAGTGTGTATGTTTATGGTTTAAAATGTTATGTTTTGATATATGAATACATTATAGAATGATTAAATCAAACTAAGTAACATACCCATCATCTCATTTATGCCTTTGTGATGAGAATGTTTAAGTTCTACTTCTTTAGAAATTTTGAAATACAGTTTATATTTCTTCTTTCCCCCTATTTTAGTTCTCAGAGTGGGCAGGGGGGTGTTGGCTAACACGTCCATTTATGGTCTTCCCACTTACTTCAGGCATTTGAGACATCTTATTTTTACCTTCAGTTTTCCTCTCTGCTCTGGTCTTTCCTTTGGATTATACACCCATGAAGTTTTTCCTACCCTAAACCACAAGTACAGAGAGAAATCTCATTACCTCCCTCCTTCCATATATTCTCCACCTCTCTTCCCCAGTCTGGTATCAGGTTAACTTTCCTAATGCACCACTTGAATGTTCAACCTTGCAGCCCAAAAGGTTCCCAGGCCTCCCCAGGATATGAATCCCAGCTTCCTGAGCATGGCTTATGCCTTCTTTCCTGCAAGGTTCTACCAGCTTAGTCCATACTCCTGTCATCTTACTCTGTCTTTTTGCCAACAACTACCCACTATTTGGGTTTATGGGAGTTTCATGGTTTTATCACATATTCCTTATACCTGAAATACCAGTCATAACCAGCTTGCATACTATAATTTGCCCACACTACAAATTCCAACTCAGCCAGGCTTGGTGGCACACACCTGCAATCCCAGCAACTCTGGAGACTGAGGCAGGAGGATCACTGGTTCAAAACCAGCCTCAGCAACAGCAAGGCACTAAGCAACTCAGTGAGACCCTGTCTTTAAATAAAATACAAAATAGGACTGGGAGTGTGGCTCATGGCTGAGTGCTCCTGAGTTTAATCCCTAGTACCCCCTCCCCCCGAAAAATATCTCAGTTTAAAGGCTACTGCTTTCAGGACATTGTTCCTAGTTAACTTAAACCCAAACCAATTCTTCAAAATCCATTTAAACTTTATTTAATTCTCTCTACCACATTTGTGCTGTTGAAGTCAGGGACTATGCCATACACATTTTGTAAAAAATAAATTACTTTCATATCACATGCTATCAACAGATGTTTTCCAACTAAATTATAATTAGAAATGAAAATTAATTTGTTGAAATGCCCATTAATATTTACACTGAAAAAAAAGTTTCAATAGTTTTAAATCTTTAAAATAATGTAGTAACTATATTATATATTATTACTAAAAGTTCTCTTGGATACGCTATGTGGTTTTTCCCTTCATAATATACATATATATGTGTGTGTATATGTATATATATACATATATATATATATATATATATATATATATATATATCAGATATTAAAGCCTTCATTTGTACACCATCACATCACCTTTAAAAATTTTAATCAGTGAATTTATTTTTAATTGACAAATAAGTGTTAATATGTATACATATAATATACGTATATGTATATATATATAGTATGAAAAAGTATGAAACAAAGTTATTTCTCTATATTCCTGAATGTCTAACTTTCTGTGCACCCACACCTACCCTCCCACATGGTTAAAAACTGAGATATCTTTCTCCTCAGATCATCTTTTTTCTTATAAAGACATTTATAAAAAAAGAAATCCAGATGGATTCTTTTTCTCCCAATATCCTTCCCACACCACCCCCTCCACCCGCCCTGCCCCACATCCTCCCCTCTAAAGACCAGTGTCATATATACTCACAACTCAAAGCAGCAAAAATTCTACAATAAAAAAAGGATTTGTTGAGGAGCCATTGTTTGGGAAAGTAAAGGTGGGATAAATACAAAGCTGGTAGTGAATGAGCCCTAAACAGAAGGACACGTGGAAGTAGACTCTGTTTGGGGGATAAAATTGTTCCTAATAGTGCTTATCCCACAGGAAGATCTCAATCCTATAACAATCTTAAGGAGAACAAGGATCCCTGGGCACACTGGCTTCTCTACTTGAGAATCTATGGAACTAGGATTCTGCAACACCAATCCTGTCTCTACCACTGGATTAAGTTTTAATCCAATGAATAGGAAAAAGAAAAAAAATACAAATTGAATAAAAACAATTTACTTATGCATCATCTTTTGCCCTTACCCCAAACTTCCACTATCATTTTCTTCTTGACATCCCACTTGTAGCATCTTTCTGCCATCCTTATTTCCCACATTTCTTAAACCCAAGGACAGACCTACAGACCAACATTGAAAGTAAATGAGAATGCAGGCTGGGTAATTCCAAGTCTCCAAAGCTGAAAATAGTCATCTATTCCCATCCAGTTTGACATTTGAACTAGGTGACAGAACTGGGTGGCAGGTGAAATGGAAATTACTATGAACATTTGTCATTCATGGTCAGGCCATCAGGCTAGTATCTTCCCAAATGAGCTACTGTCAAAGTACAACTGATCTAAAATACTTCTTGTTCTGCAGATCTCTACCTAAACCCTCTTACTTTGGGGAGAACCCAAAGCACATAGTTCTACACATTATACTTCACATAATTTGATAATTACTTTGTATGTATCTACTTTAAAACATGGATCCTGTGAGGGCAGAGACCATGGTCACCCTAGGACTTTTCCTGTGTCTGACACATAAGTGGTACTCAGAAAGTCCTTATTAAATAAATACAGGAATAGCAGGTGATTTGAAACTTAAGGGGCAGAGCTGGTTGAGGAAAAACATGTTTTGCTCTTTTTCTGAATTTATATGCATTTGACTGTGTATAAACACATGTGTACACAAAGATACACACACACATTCATCTTTTACTTCCTTATCGCTAAAGAAGTTGCCTGTGTGCCTCTGCTCTAGGACTCTATGCCTCCCAGCCATGCCATTTTTCCTGGGATGCACTCTTTCTATCACTCTCTATCTCTCAGCCACTGTCTACCCTATTCTTCCTCCAGATGATCTGGTGTCTTCCTCTTCCTTTGTTGGTGGTCCAGGAGCTCTGCCAACAAAGAGCACACAAAAGGTAAAAACCTTTCACAATTGTATTGAGGACTGGTTGTATTTACTTTTGCATTGCTGGAAAACATTAAAGTTGAGCAGAGGTTTGTGGAGGGCTTGCATGTCCATAGAATGTGACTTCCAAGGCTCTATCTTCATATCTGCTTCATATCTTCAGTATCAACTCTCCAGGGCTTAGCTGCCTGCTCAGGCATCCTCCTGCCTGGCAAATAGGACATGTCTCAAACTTGTCACAGGTTCTTCTTGTAAAGCATGCTTATCACTTTATTGGTACAACTCTCATCTCACAATTCCAAGCTGGATTCCACAATTGCTCTTTTCCAACCAAATTTTCCCTTTAATCTTTATACTCTACATCACTAAATTCCTATTGATCCTCTTTTGGAAATGTTCATTAGATTGTCCCTTTTCAACCCAGGTGCACCATTACAACCCCTTCTAGGCTTTCATTGCCATCATATTCACTTAGTAATTTTCTATACTTCAATATTTATACCCCAATCTACTTGAAAAACTGTTTTAATCTCAGTACCACCATTTTTTTTTCAGAGTAGCTTTACACTTCTCCTTTTCAGAAAACGAAGACCTGGAAATCTATGAAAAATTGAATCCCACCCCATATATTTGTTCAAACTTATGTTCCAAGATTCCTTGTAGTACACTATCCCTTCTGTCCAGTTCTCCACCTCATGGTTCTTTAACCTAGAAGTCCTCTGTCTTCTCTTGCCTATTCAGATCTTTTATGAGGACTTCCCTGGTTAATCTGACCATCCTCAGCCAAACAGCAAATATTGTTAAGCATATACT
Source organism: Marmota flaviventris (assembly GCF_047511675.1). Classification (NCBI taxonomy): domain Eukaryota; kingdom Metazoa; phylum Chordata; class Mammalia; order Rodentia; family Sciuridae; genus Marmota; species Marmota flaviventris. Next base: position 50,365,430 of record NC_092499.1, on the reverse strand, counting down.
TTGTGCCATGCTCAAAGATCAGTACAGGAGATAAGACAGGGCCAAAGACAAATATGATCCTTGCCCTCATACATTTATAATATATCTTCAGATTTTTCCCTACCCTTATCTGCCAATAGTGCCTTGCCACTTAATATTTAATTATCTGCTGACACATTGCTGACTTCCATATATCCAATCAAGCATTTTTCATCAGCTAGGTAATCTGGGTAGGACATTATGTTAGGCAGATGGAAGCTGCAAGGTGTAGAGGTTGGAAATCATGTCATTGCTGTATACATGCTGTCTAGCACAATGCCTGCAGGTGAGTGGGTAGTCTATAACCCTTTCAAATGAATACACATAATAAATAGTTATAAATATTGAACAATCAGAACTTAGGAGTGAGTTAAGGAGTTTGCAAAAGGCTGTACTTCAAAGGATGAATGGAATGTGCACAGACTGAAAAGTGGATAAGAGCAAGCAAGTGCAACACTGAGCAAGGAAGTGGGGCAGGTTCCCCAGCTGCCGCTATCTGACCTCCTCTGTTTCCATTGTAATGGAATAGAAACAGCCCAGCAAGCCCTTGAATCAGGAGTATCCAGATGATTGTTCTTGGGGCTAAAACATGGGTAGAACTAATGTTTAGAACTTTCACATTTGTTTGCTGTAATAAGGTAGGCTAGCTTATGTTGTGGAATAAACAGAAAAAAAAATGTATTTCTCGCTCACAAAAGTCTCCTGCAAGCCTAGGTGACTTTCTGTGGTAGCTGTCTTCTATGTATTGTTAGATGTAGTTTAGATCTTGTAGCACCTCACTGTCAACCTGTGTTTTGTAGTTACCATGGCAAGGAAAGCAAGAACTGGAAAGTCAAGTCCCAGCAACTAAAACTTCAGCACAGAAGTGAATCAAGGGCCACTGGCTCAAAATTCATCACATAGCCATGCCTAACCATGAGAACGATGAAGCATAACCCTCTGTGTGCTCATCAATGGGAAATAACTGGATATTGGTAAATATCATTATATAAAATGGAATTGCATATCATAGATGCAATCACTACTTTATGAAGGCCAAAATATATGAGCTGCTTTGATCCAACTTTGACTATAAAAATGAGACTGCTCCACCCACTGGGGACAGTAGAAGCATGAGATGAAAGGAGTCTGAGTCCCTGAATGATTTTTGTGGAGCACAGCCAAGGCATGAGCCTGCAACTCCCACCTCCAGGTTATTGGGTGTCAAAGAAACAAACTTTTATTTGGGCCCTGTGCCTAGATGTCTCCTTCAGTAGCTTAGCCTATGCTCCAACAAAGAGAGGAAGAATCAACAGAGACAATGATCTTGACTGGAGTTAGGGCTTAGGTGAGGGAATAGTGCTGTGGCACAAACCAGACTAAATAGATAGATAGATAGATAGATAGATAGATAGATAGATAGATAAAAAGACAGATCGGTTCATCTCCAATACACTGATAGAATTTGAACTAGTAAAAAGTAAGACAGAAACCATTTTTTTTGTAGTTTCTTTAAGATTTAGCATATTCCTACATCTCAAGGGTGTTCTTTGTATATTCTTATTGGCTGGTTGATAATAGAAAAAACAAAAATATAAGAAATCAAATTCTATGTCTGACTCTACCAGAGACTCAAGAACCTCTATAATATAGCACACAGTCTCAAGCCTGAGTTCATACACCACTTCACATACACACACACACACACACACACACACACACACACACACACATTTAGAAGCCCAGTCTCCAAATGGAAGAGGAGATGATACTTCAGTTAAAATGTCCATTGATCCACTGTTCTTCCAAATGTAGGACATCACAGAGAAAAAGAGCATGTCTACAGAAGAGACATTTTTGTTTGCTTGCTCCTTAAGTTTATTTGTATTTTTATTATTATTTTTTTGCTCTTAAGTTGTAACAAGAGCTGTCAAGCTTATTGATAAAGAAATGTGTTTATTACTTTTTCATTATTAAATGATTTTCTCCTCCTGTTTCCAGAGCAACCAGGAAAGGCATTGGTTCCAACGAGCAAGGTCATATTCATACCCGATAATTTTTTTAAATGTTTTACTTAAACATAGAAAAGCCCACTTACTAGTTCATTCCAAATATTATAAGAATTAAGTTGTAGCAATAATATAGCAGAATATAATTCTTACCTATGTCAATAATTAACTGAAATATGTATCAACTAGAAGAAGGTTAATATTCTAATCTCATGTTCAGATAAATATCAAATGAAATAATAGCTTAAAGGGGCTGCATAAGGCAAAGTAATATAAAACAAAAAATATAGAATTGACAAAATAATTTTGGAAAAGCAAAATTAAACATGTTGATGATAAAATATATATTCATAACCTGACTAACTTATGATGAGACATCTACATTTATCTCATTGGTCTGATCATTATACAAGTTTTCCTATTAAATTGACTCTATAAACATTTACCTCATTAGCTTCAAGACATGTTCATGGTGAAATCATTACAAATATGTCTTTAACTAAAATCAGCCTGGGAAAAGCATGGATTGGGGCAGTCTTTTCCTTTGAGGGCTGGGTTGTGGGGTGCCGAGTGTAGTGGAGACTTCATGGGATGCTGAGAAGGGAGCTGTCATGGATCTGCCTGAGGTATGAGTATCACTCACTGGACATCAGAGCTAGAGCTTGGGAAAACGTGCATCCTACTCCCTAACTCTGCCATGGATCAACTGTGGGGCTTTGGTGTTGGGATACAGGAGAACTAACTTCAACAGGTTAAGAACCAATGAACACAGGCAAAGGAATTAGAAAATTATTTCCTTTTAAACTGGTAAAAGCTGAATTTAAGAGCAAAACATGTGTGCAGACATCCTGGCCCAGCATGTACCTGAATCCAGATGTGGAAACCTACCACACTCCCCCAGTTGGACAATCAGACAGCCTAACATGGTAAGGCTTAGGGCAAGAAAGAGCAATGCCAAATGTATATGGGGCCTATGGCAGACCCCACATACAAAGAGTAACTGAGAGCAGAACCCTCATACCTAGCTCATCTCCCTGACTCATTAATCATCTCACTCATTCTAACTCCAAGGGATACATAAAGGAGAAAAGCCCTTGATGGCTCTGAGAACATTCTGTCATCAGGGAACTCAGAGGAGGAGGGAAGAAGCCATCTTTCCAGATATAAGCCACTTAAGCTTCATGAGCCTTGGGATCTCCCATCTGTAAACTTGTATCTCCAGTGTACATGCTAGCCCTAATATTTATTATTTTTAAAGAGCTTTTTTTTGGGGGGGGGGGGCTTCTGAATATCCAGTGCCCAGGACTGGTGAAGAGAGGATGCCACTCTTGAGGGTCACATGACAGTCACTGGAAATAGGGAAAGTGGTCTTCAGTGAAGTGAGGTGTGAACTCAGTGCCATCCATAGGATTCTTTTCTATCTCCACAAATATTTATTCAGTACCACCCCTGTGACAGGGGTCAGAGTGGTCTATGGTATAGATCATATCCCCACCTTTCTTCCTATATCTTGCACTCTACTGAGGAGATATACAATAAACAAGTGCACTAATCTGCTGTTACCAAATGCTTTAGAGCAAGAAAATTGTATAGGGAAGTTGGGTGGAGGAGGGAATAGCCCTTTAGACAAAGGAATAACATGTGCCAATGCCCTGAGGTTGAAATAAACACAGAATATCTGAGACCTTAAAAAAAAACTAGCTGGAATTGAGGATAAGGTTAATATGAGCTGAATATAGAGGAACCAGACAGGGCATTATAGAATGTGCCACAAGTATGAAATTTTTTTTCTTAATTTTGTTTTACATACTGTGGTAATAACTTGTAAACATGAGCTCGATCCTCTTAATTCATTTTAAAGTGCACAATATATTATTGTTGACCGTATGTACAATGTTGTACAGCAGATCCCTAGAACATATTTATCTTTTTAACTGAAACTTTAAGCCCATTAACTTTCTACCCCTGGTCCCTTCACTCTTTGTTTCTATGAATTTGACTTTCTCAGATATATCATATAAGTAGTATCAAGCAGTTATCTATCCTTCTGTGACTAGCTAATTTCACTTGGCATAATGTTTCCAGGTTCACCCGTGTCACATATTGCAGAACTTCTTTTATATGGCTGAATGGTATTCTACTGTATGTATCTGCCACATATTTAAGTGTATTCATCTGACATGGACATTCAGCTTGTTGTCACATCTTAGCTATTATGAACAGTTCTACAATGAACATAGGAATGCTAATATATCTTGGAGATTGTGATTTCAATTCTTTTAAATAAATATGCAAAGTTATTGTCATTGGATCTGATGGTAGTTCTATTTAAAGTTTTTGTTGTATTTTAAGTTAATGAAAATCCAGTAAGGAATTTTAACCTAGGGAATTACATGGTCTAATTTATGATGTTAAAAATTACTCAGCTACACAGAGAATAGGTCTGTGGAATAGAGAATCAATACTCTATGAAGTAAGTTAAGCTATTCAGGTGGAAGAAGGGGGAAGAAGAGTCCTTAAGTCCTGTGGAATGTGATTCCTGAGATATGCCAAAGTGGGTCCAATTACTCATTAAATAATGGGTGGTTGGGTGGGATAATATTAAACTATCATTTTATATATTAATTAATGTTAATACCATTTACTATTTAGTTCAGGGGAATAGAAAATGTAAATTTTAATCAAATTCCCCAAATACAATGATTCCAAACATATACTTGTTTCATCAAAATTGCATTCTTTATGCTCCACTCCCTCCCTGCCTTCAAAAGAATACTTTGAAATCTATACTCTTAAGTCATTTTGGCAGGAAGTTCCACTCCATCTCATTTCTCCCAGAATCTAGAGTGGAATGATGGACTAATAAGTGAACAGATTTGTGCTCCCCCAGGTATTAAGCACAGCAAGGCCTCTTTGGTGAGATTTTATCCCAGGCAGGGACTATTAGTAATTATGACAATATCTACCCCTCCCTAACCTAAAAGTGTTTCATAGGCTTTGGTGTCTGAGACCCCTAAAATATTTTTTTCTTTCTGCATATGTTTATAGAAGAACTCTTAGAGGAAATAGTTATTGGGTAATTTAGATCTAATTTGCAGTGTAAATTGCTTGTTGGTCTCAGTCCCTTAGAGTCAAAGTCCCTCTATCTTGGTAAGGGGAAGTGAACAAGATGGCTTTTGTCCAGATGGCACATTTCACACTTCCAATAACTTCTGTAGGCATCAGTTGAAAGTAACACCTCCTATTACCTCACTAGCTTTTCATAAATTACCACCCAGTCACTAACAAGAAATAGAAAAGCCAAGAAGCAAATGGAGACCAGGACCTGTGCCGATTGCCCCAGCAGCTCCCCTTGAAGGAAACCAGTGATAGGGCAGAGCATTCTTGAGTGACTGCAGGCAACTTGGACATGGGCTTTAGAGAATTGCGGGTGGGAGAGCTACTGCCATCATCCACAGACCTTAGGCTTCTCAGGGGTAACTTCTTGCTCCATTGACTTAACTTTTTCGACCAGTCTTTATCCAGTAACTTCTGTGACCCAGGACTCATCAGCCAGGATATTATTTTCTTGTAAAGGAAAGAAACACAACTCAAACTGACCTTGCGAAAAACATAATTTTTGAGTTCATGCACCTCAGAAATGCACAGTTTTTTTTTAAAAAAAGGTCTCGATACAGGCAAGTGGGGTGGGTGAGAGGGTGGGAGTGGATTCCGGTGACCTTTTGGTGTTTCCATGTCTTGGCTCTGTATTTTTCAATACAGAACATCTCTTCTTGGAGGTGAGAGGTTCCCTGGCAGTTTCAGGTTTACAGTATAGCAACTAAAATTAAAACTGGGCTCTTCCTCCATGGTTTGAACAAAATCCACAAGATTGGCTGTGGTTAAACCAACATGTGCAGATTTGAACCAAGGATTTGGCCAAGGAATTGTGGTGCTTTGACCAGTGGAACCTGAGTCGTACTTAAATCAGATAAAAGGGAGTAGATTTAGTTCCATCCAGAACACATGCGCAGAGATTTGAAACAATGAGCAAAGTAGGGTGATTCCCTGAATAAACCTTTAGGAGAAGGCAGGAAAAGCAAAGCGGAAACTGTAAACTAAATATTTAGATACCAATGGCCACTTCATGAGCTACAAAACTCAGTCTTGTTCCTCCCAGCCTGGTTGCAGGAGGGGGATGCTTCTGAAATGTGATCCAATAAATATTATAATTAGAATGACCATACATCTTGGTTAGCTAGAACTGTCATTGTTTATGTCTGGTGTCTGAGCATAATTATTAACATTGTACCTCTTTAGCCTCAAAAATGCCCTGATTGGAACAGTACATTGTATGGCCATCTGAACAGTAATAAATGTATATTCAAACACACAGAGAAAGAAAGGAGAGATAATGACTAACTGTGGGGGAAAAATAGGGTGGAGTAAAAAAATTTCACAAAGAAGCCAATGCTTTAGATAATCTTGAAGGAGGCCTTGGAAGGTTCCAGGTGACTGAAGAAGGTAAAATTAGAAGCATCAGGAACAGTGTAGAAGTGTGCACAGGAATTGCTCCCACACGGCTAGAATATGGTAGAATCAATGGTATGCTGAGAAAAGGGAAGGGACCCAGGGTGAGAAAGATGGGCTCCAATCAAAAGAAAAACACCACATTGAAAGGTATAACCAAGCTTGTAGAGTCTAAAACTAAGCTGAAGACTTACATGATTTAAAGATTTATTTTAGAAAATAGAAAAGCAAACTTGCCCCCTTTATTTCTGGTCCCATGAAACACACTGCCCTATGTCTGAGCTGAGCAGTGAGTTTAGGAGCTTGTTTTGCTTCACTGAGATTCACAGCACCTGCTGCTAAAGCTGCAACCCAGACTCCCAAGATGAAAAATGCCCTCTGTCAGGTACAGACATATATCACCGGTTTGGATCATATGTCATCTGTGACTCAAGTCATCATGAACGCAAAATGAAAAAACAAACAGTTGTGTTGTATAATATGTTTTCTGCTCATCCTGCTTATGAGATACACTATTAAAAAAGACAGATGGAGACAGATCTATCATGGATGTCAACAGAGCCAACATGTTTGTCAAAAGACTTGGAAGAAGTGTGTCTTATGAGTTGCTCCTATAAATTGTACCCGAGAAATGCTGATTATTTTGCATTACTTTCTTCACTCAGCCAAAGTGAAGATCAGTTCTTTAGAGTTAAATTGTTATGTTTGCAGTTTGAGAAGAAAAACTGTAAGCATGCATTCTCATATATACCATAGTTTCTTTCTAGTCTTATCTTTTCTTGTCATTATGTCACAATTCTGTATCCCCACAATGCATTACTCTAAGATGTCAAAATTTATTTCATGCAAGGCAAATCTTCAAAAGAATAATGGATTTGAATGTATTATAATCTCAAATACTTTATATATAATAGTTAATTGTTCTCCAGAGTAAGGAGAAATATCTCTGAGTAAGGTTAAATATCTTTATGTAATAGAATAAAAATGAGACAAGTGGTAAAATTCAAATGAAATGCTATCCCTTTCTAGCTATGGTAGTCAATGGAATAGATTTTGGGTGTACACTAAATACCATTTATTTGGATGAAAAGATAACCATTTGGTCCTCAGGGTTTGAAAGTGATGCTGGAATCTGTTCTCTTTGTGTATCTGTATCATATCTCCTTAAAATGCTCAGATTTCTTTGAGGTTCATATCAGAATATACTAACTTTTTGTAGCTAGCATCTAATAAGCTACTAGTTCCTTCACTGTTCACAGAAGATTTCAGTATATAAATCTCTATTGTCTTTGCTGCACTATTTCTGTCTTTCTTATGAAGAACTCTTCCAATGCCCTGGTCCCACAGTTCTTTCTTTCTTTGAGACCAATGTGCAAGTTTACTAGTATAAAAGCTCTTATATATGATGTGTGTATAGAGATCATCAACAAATACAAAACACAATGTTAATGAATTTGTTATTTAAAATAACAATAAGAAAATTCAGGATAGTCAGTGCTAAAAGTTGGCATCAGCGACTCCATATTACTCACAAATATTAGACTTTCTCCAACAAAATTAGACTTTCTCTATTATGCATGAGATCTAAAGCATGAAGTCCATATACCACATATCTGAAATATTTAATAGGTATAAATCATATTAGCAAACTCTTAAACGTAATGTTCTTTTTAATTTGTTCTTTTTAGATATATGTGAAATAGTTAAATGTATTTTGACATATTATACAAACATGGAGTAAAACTTATTTTAATGAGGTTTCCATTCTTGTGGTTGTACATGATATGGAGTTTTGCTGGTCGTGTATTCATATATGAGCATAGGAAAGTAATGTTCAATTCATTCTACTGTCTTTCCTATTCCCATTCCCCTTCCTTCCCTTTATTCCCTTTTGTCTAATCCAAAGTATTTCTATTCTTCCCCTCCAAACCCTTCCTTGCCGTGTGTTAGCATCCACGTATCAGAAATATTTGGCCTTTGGTTTTTGGCAATTGGCTTATTTCACTTAGCATGACATTCTTTGGCAAATGCTATAATTTCATTCTTCTTTATAGTTGAGTGATATTCAATTGTGGATTTATATCACATTTTCTTTATCCTTTCATCTATTGAAGGGCACATAGGTTGTTTCCATAGCTTGGCTACTTTAAATTGAGCTGCTATAAACATTGATGTGACTGCATCACTATAATATGCTCATTTGAAGTTCTTTGGGTATAAACAGAGGAGTGGGATAACTGGGTCAAATGGTGGTTCCATTCCACGTTTTCAAAGGAATCTCCATACTGCTTTCCATAGTGGTTGCACCAATTTGCAGTCCCACCAGCAATGTATGAGGTGAGGATATGGGGAAAAATGTTCACACCATAGTTCTTTAGAATCACTTTTCCCATCCTACAACAGCTACCCACTCCCAGGGTGCATCCTTAATCTTGGTATCACTGAGAACCCTACTGTTCTTCCAATTTGGGGGTCTGATTGTTCAGCCTTACTGCCCATCTTTCTGTCTCATTCCCATACCAGCTGTGCTTTTATCTCCTCAAGTACTCAAAATCATCAATCTTTACTCTTGCACATTATTCATGTTCTCCTCAATTTTTCCATATTTAGCTGGAACATTTGCATATTACATCATTACAACTACATACTTCAAAAAGAAAGAAAAAATAGTTAACTCTCTTGCTTTTCTTTCTCTTTACTCTCCCTTTCACCAAAAACTCTGATTTTTCCCATGGTCACTTATTCCACATGGAGAGCTGGATAAGTCTTGGAGAAAAGCAGGAACTTCTCCTCACTGATCCACATTAAACTCAGTCACAAATCCTACCTGAGTATTCAGTACTGCTCAGTCATCATTATACTTTAATATAAACGCTCACTTCCTACTCCTACTCTCCAAAATGAGATTATGTCACAATTTTCATCTCTTCAAACTGCCAACCTTCATCCCAAGATGCAAATAACCCTCTGTGCCCTCATTGTCTCACCCTTTCCACTATACGAAATGATGCATCCCTGCTCCAACCAAAGCCAGCACCTGGACGCATGCTCTGGAACCTATGCCTTTCCTACTTTAGCATGCTCATCCTGGAATATTCCTTCTCATCAGCTAGATACCCCTCTCTACTGAATTATTTCCACCAACATAAACATATTCTCTTATTTCTTCCTTTGGCTCCTGCCTGTTTTCTCAGCTACTTTTTGGAGAAAAACTTCTCAAAAGTGTTGACAATGTTGCTATCTCCATTATCTCCATCTGCTCTTCTCTCAGATCATTTCAGCCCCTCTTTGCTTTTCTGCTCTTCTGAAACTGTGCAGCATTAGGTGAGCATAATCTGCATTCTGACAATTTACTGGTCACTTGAATGCCCTTCGCTTGCCAGATTTCTCATTTGCATTTGACATAGTTTTATATATACACACACACACACACACACACACACACACACACACTTTCCTCTCTTGATTTTCTCCTTCCTTGCTGGCCATTTCTCTTTTCCTGGCTCATTCTCTTCTGCTCAGTCTCAGAACTACACATTGCTCATGTTGGATCCTCACCTGGGAATGTCCTTGCCCTCCCATGTTATCAGGGTGATCTCCTATGTGTCATTCAAGTCTAACAAACATCACCTTCTCAGAAGGGCATTTTCAACTCATCCTTAGTTTCCTGGAAGCACCATTTCACATCATCTTGTTTTATTGTCATTATAGCTGTTAATATATTTGAATTTACTTGTTTATTTTCTGCCTCACCCCACTACAATATAAACTTCATGAAAGTAGGGAATTTGTCTGTCTTGTTCTGGGATGTTGGCAATTCAAACTATTTCTTGTGTGAGATAATTAATATTGATTCATGTATTAACATGTATTATTTGATCACTAACAACTATCTTCATTGTATCTTCATATTTGATATCATGTGCATAAAAATTTCTCCACTTATTCACAAAATCAGATTTTCTTTTAAATTTGAACTCTTGTATCAAGAAATTATCTAAATAAATTTTTAGAAACCATTGGATTTATTTCAACTTCTAATGCAAAACACTAACCTAGGAACTCCAATATTATATGTAAGTATAATGCACTAATAAATAAATAATATTACCAATTATAAAAAATAAAATACTAACTTAGGAACTATAGCACTTACTCTGTATAGGTCAAGATGCATCCTTTAAAAAGATCTTTTCAAAGTCAAGTATGATAGCTTATTTAAAAGGGGAGTTCCCTAATTAAATTTGTCTAAAAAATAGACAAATTTGCCACAAGAATGATTTTTTCTACCTCAGATTTAAACTTAAATGTTAAGATTTAAACTTAAATGTATTAAGACATTTAAATGCAATTCTAAATTACACTTTATGACATTTTAGCACAAGAAAGAATCACCATATTTTCCATAAATTATGCTAGTTATTTCATCTATAATTTTGATTAATCCTTTTCTTTATCTTTGGATAGTGAGGCAGAAAATAAATTCTAGAAGCAGTAACTTAGGAAATTTAGGTAGATTTTTAATTCAGTTGTTTTTTAACCAAAGAGTAAGTCAAGTGAAAAAGAAGTTCTCAATCATTGGTTGTACAATTAAAATTTAAGGAATTTTTATAATAATATGACTACTCCTTTGAACTTATAAAAATCAGATCATGTAAGGAGTTTGCTTAAGACATGTAACATCACCCAGTGATGCCAAATCTAAGCATGTGAAATAAATTAATACTTTTCCACGTTTTCTGGTTTTCATGCCAAAAATTGCTGACTGTGAGGTTATTTATCTATACTATAAAAAAGAACAAATGATATTCCACCCCTGGCCAATATGGATAAAGACTCATGATGGATTCACAAAAGGCAAGTCTCAACGAACAATAAAAACACATTTTTAAGGAAATTTTTCTCATGACGGCTTCTGTTGTGAAAATTTTTCTTGACCAATATTACTCATTTAACTTTAATCCACAAATAGTACATCATTCCAATGATGAAATCAAAGGGTGCAATCCTTTCAAACAAGAATACGAGGAATCCACAATTGCAAATTTGCTATCTAAAATATTTGAAGTTTGTAAAATAAATATAGTGTGTGAGAAGCAATTGAAATAAAGATTCAGAATCAAGATAGTTATAGAGTTATAATTGCTAATCTTTTATCCTTAAGATTATCTTTTAAGTTTTTCATCTGATGCATAAAATACTAAAATATATGGTTCCTGACCTGGAAGTAACTTTCAAATGGTGAGAAACATAATAGTAAATGGTAGTAAAGATGTGCAACTTTTAGAAAAAGAGAAACTGTTCCCAGTACTAAAAATATTTTATGTGTGTTACTAAAACTTATAAGATTTATTAAATGAAATTGGGCTCATAAGAATTGGTTTTCTTTTTGTGTTTGAACACAAAAAGAGTTTTCCTATTCCTGAGGAGTTCTTTGCAAAATGTGTTTTATTTCATATTATTGGTTGATGTTTCTTTTTCTAGTTTTATGCAGCTTATAGGAAAGAAATGAGACACTACATTTATTTGAGCTAGTATTTGCTTTTGAGCTACTCTCCTTTTATGCCTAAGCTAAATATTATCCCGATATATTAGATATAGGCCCTACACTTTCCCTTTATAGTCATATCTGTCATTTGATTTTTTTCCAAGTCATTAGCCCTCCACTTCATTCTTTTTATCATGGCCTTAAATATCCACTGAGACCCTATGGTTTCTCATCTGAACATTAATAAACCACTCCTTTGAAGTTGCTTCAACTGAAGCTGCACAGCTAGGAGGTCATAATAAGGATGATGGAAATAATAATAGTCCTTTCATCACCACCATACTAATCCCACTGGTCATAATCAAATTTCTCAGGCCTCATAACAGTGATAAACTAACATATCCAAGAAATAAAATCCCTTACTGCTCAGGGATATCATTTGTAAATTTGACTTTTAAATTGCATATGATAATCACATGAGAAGACAAGAAAAAGATACAGAGGAAGAGGTTAAGGATAAGCATGTTATATACTCTTTATTTAACTTTAAATAACTGGTGGAGCATGAGCCAAGACCTGAGGGAGTTGTGAGGATGTGAAAAAGGAAAGTCACAGACACTTACCCACTGAAGAAGTCTTTTCCCTTAAAGAGATGTGTCTGCAGGAAGAATATAAAAGAGAAAGCATTTGAGAATGCATATTTTTTTGATCGCCCTTGAAAATGATACCAGTAAAGGAGGGCTTAGAGACAATATTCCTGCCTAGAAGAGCTGTCATAGATGACTATGGCATGGTATAATTTGAAGGGCTGGGGGAGATCTGGTATTGAAAAACAAACAACAACAACAAAAAACAACAAAAACCTTCACAACCAATAGACAAATCACAGCACCTAAGATTCCTTCACTAAAAATGGAGTATTTCCCTTTGGGAAGCCTTTTAAATCAGCCATAGTAGAGGTCCTACAAATGCCAGTGAGTGGAAGTGCCTGTTCAGAATCCTGTGGAAATATCCATGACTGGACTTCATATTCAAGAGTTTCTGAAGTTAGGCATTAGAAATATATGCTTTTAAAACACTCCCCAGGTATTATTGATGTGCCTCCAGGTTAGGGAACTGTTGCTATCTCCTGTTAAAGAGCCCACTCGCCAAGGAATAAAAAAATCCTTTAAGTCATTAATAACTGTAGAAAAATTAGTTTACATATGCATGTGAAATGCTCATGGGGGAAAAACTCCTAGCGAGTCTATAAATTTAATGTAACTATATTTTGCTGAGTACTTAGAACATGCACCATTTGCCAAATATTGTTCCGAGTACTTGACAAATGTTAACTTATTTAATCTTCATAACAACCCTTCCATGAAAGTACTATTATTCCCCCCACCATTTAACAGATGGATAAACTAATGCTAAGATGAAGATTTGAAGCCAGAGTCAGCTAGATATTGAGCAACTGAAATCCACAGATCCCACTCCTCACTACTGCATACTACTCCCTTTCAGTTGTGTTAACTGGGGGCTGGACAGTGAGACAATAGCCCCTGGAGAATTTATACACTACTTGGAAAACAACTGGGAAATCAGGTTTCTGCATCTGTGCTTTGGAGTCAGAACTAGGTTTTGCCCAAGCAAATCCTGCTCAAAATTTCACCCTCCTCATGGCTCCCCATCTTTGTAAGAACCTACTTTGCCTGCTACAACCTTGCCTTTGATCTCTCCTGGGCTTTTGTGAGAAAAAAAAATATGAAAGGATATTTGAGTACATGTTCAATTTGGAGTGGAGTCAGTTCTATTTCATTTTGAAATTGGATGTAACTAAATGTTGGTTGTGATGATTCTAGAGATTCTCACTTTGGAGAAGATGCTATCATAGTGAAAGGATTAAAACTTGCAGAGGAATCAATGCAGTCATCAACTTTATTCTCATAGATCCATCCTTGGTTTGCAAACGAGATGAGCGATGCAGCTGCAGGTGAGACAGCACTCATTTAAGAGAAGAACTTGGCAGACCCCAGCTTTAAAGTGTCCACAGCTGTTTGAAATTGTGTTTTGCATATTTACCTCTTTGTTTTACATTCGCCTCCATCCGCTTGTGGATTCAATGAGAAAATTTACAAGAACATACATTTTTTTTTACAGTTTATAATATAGGTTTTCAATATTTGAGAAGTATTTTTTTTAGTTTCTCCTCTTTCTTTCAGCAGACTCTGTTCACTAAAATAATTCAGTAGATTCTATTTAATTTGCATTCTGATAAATGGTATGACCTCTTTCTTATTTGGGAATAGTGCCAGACAAAAAAAATTAGTTTAATGCTCTTCGATTACTCTATGCTACTATTACAGCAGAACAATTTATTAGTTTAAATAGAGAGGAAGAAATTCAAACTTGTTCCCAATGTCCAAACTCTGTTTACAGTAGTCTATAGGACGAATCAATGTTGCTCATCTAAAATTATATTTTTAGACTCCAAAGTTTTGTCCTTTTGAATGACCATCTAAGTAACAGTATCTGACAATTATTTTAAGTTTCTTAATTATTTAATTCTTAATAATTAGTGCCGCAGTCTGGCTGGGCACAAAATAACCGGGAGGTCACGAGCCACTTATAGGTTCAAACAGGAACTACTTTATTGCCTGAATGGTTGTCAGTCAGGGCTTCACCTTCTTGACATACTCAGCAAAATGTAAGGAAGGTAAGAGGCCCGTGGAGGAGTGCCTCTCACCAAATGATCTCAGACAGTCCAATTAGACAGCCTGGTATGTCTTCTTTCCTCTTAAATTTGGACCTGGAAAGATGTCATGTTGCACTTTCTGCAGCTCTCTTGTAATTGCAAAGGAATATCCAGTCCAAAAGGAGAGCCAACACAGCAAAAGTCAGAGATGAGAAATGAAGACCGAACAAAAGTTTCTAGTGAATTGCAGATCAAGTACACCCTGAAGCCAGATCTTCTCAAGTTTTTTCACTTATTGAATTTTCATTCATTCTCAACTAAAAGAGCTCTGACTTATTTGGCATTTGACATACACTGTCTCATCAGGACAGCCCCATAGAAGAGGCTTTCCTAACCATTATCCTGACATTCTTCATGAGAATCATGTGCATCAGAGAATTGACTTACTCCATATTACACAACAAAAAGAGCAGAACCATGTCTGCTGATAACAAGCTCCATGCTCTTACCATTTAAAGCATTAGTTTTCACTTTAGTGTTAGAATCATCAAAATTCACCCAGAATCACAATCTCTATAACAGAGCATAGAGAATATGCATTTTTATAAGTTCTTGGATGATTTTGATGTAGGACTTATTAATCACTTATGAAACATTTGCCTCAGAAAGTGTGATTTCAAGGAGACTGCTGTCAAAAGTTCTGATACAATGTCCTTATTTAAAAATCTTGCTTCTGGAAGAATACTACTTGAAGCCTTGTCAGTTATGTAAACTGTAAAATCAAAGAAAATTCTCTTCTGAGAAGACCTTTATAAGAGAGGTGGGAAAAGCTAGAAAACACAAATTCCTGAGCTGGGGAAAGAAAAAGTAGAAATGAAACCTTAAAAGGTAAAGGGGGAGAAAAGAACAATCTTGAAGTACTAGTTTACCAATCAGCATCCAAGAAGTTTTTCTTAATTAAATACTGTGTGTGTGTGTGTGTGTGTGTGTGTTTTAATTTTAGGTACCAGCGTTCATATGTATAAAGAGATTTGAGAATCTTTTGAAAAAAAAAATACAGACATCTGCTTGGTTTGCTAATTACAGCAGCTCACTGGACGTAAAGGAGAATGTTTAATTTAATTATTGACTTTGACGTTGCCACTGATAATAAAACTAGCTAGATTAATTAATTGTTCAATGGTTATAGAGACAAAGAGAACACAGTGAGACCTACTTTCCATCAATATTTGGACATCCTTTTTTGCAGAATAGTCATGTACGTTACATGTACTATTTTATAATATTAGCTTGCTTGCCTATCATGTCTTCAATTCCTCTTTTTTTAAATTTAAGTGGAATATAACTTGTCCTTTGAAATACATACTATTCTTGCAAAATTCATAACTATTTATGTACATAATAGTCTGCATAAGATGGTGTCCTTCAAGTGGAACCTAATACATATTGAGTCTTCCTTAAATTATTAAAAGCTGCATTACTTGAGTCTTTATCTGTAATAGTTCCAATCACATAATCACTGTGTATGGGCTAGAGTTAAATTTCCTGAAGAGGTAATGTTAATTTAAGTTTAAAATTACTCCAGAGAGTTTGTCTGTGGTCCCAAATGGCTGTAATGTTTCTAGCTTTGGACTAACATTGAGCTTAATGTATGATTCGATAATAATTCAGTTTATTATGAAAGTGAACATTTTACTAATGGACTATTCTTTAAAAAATCCCATCTCCTCTCTCCACAACAGTTTGACAAGTAGACATTTGCTACTTTTGTTTGAACTGGTTTCTTGGGTATACCACCTCCTCGACCTTTTCATTCTTGCAGAAACATCTTGCTTTTCTTTGTAGTTGAACTCAGAAGCTGGGTTCTTTCGAATCTGTAAGAACTCAACACTGTAACAGTGAACAATGAACACCTCTCAGCCATCTCTGCTGAGTACCTAACATCTCTGATTGGTGCCTTGGGATAGAAAAAGGATTGAGCCAGATGTGCAAAACATAACCCCACAGCCAAGAGTTTTTCAGAAGACTGATATGGTATTTCCATTATTTGTTCCAAATAGGTTGGAAATATATTACAATTTTAAAGTTTTTATCCAAGAGAACCCCTTGCTTTTTCTTCTCAGGTAAAAACTACACAATGAACATTTTGTATAATGGCAGGGTTAAAATGGATGAGACATTAAAGGTTTTTTTTTTTAAACATAATCCTTTTCTATGGATATTGTGTGAAAAGATGGCCTGGGAAATACTATCTGGAACACAGAGGTCACTTGTAAGCAAACTTATAATAGTTCATAGACACTAAACAGATACACTTTATCTTTCAAGTGTTACAGGGCATTTGAAGGCCTCTGAACCCTGCCCCCAACTCTGGTCCTGGAATTACTGCAAATTTTGTCTTGGAAAATACATTTTTCTGCTTATCTTGCTGGAAAAATAAAGTCTAGTAAAACAAAACATACATTCTTCCAGGATGGAAATGTCCACTATTGAACAAAGCATATGTTTTCTCTTACGCTGAAATCTGATTTTTGTATTTCTTTTACACATTGCCCTCTGCAAAAGTTTTAAGAGATACCACCTCCCATCTTTTCTTGGGATGTAAATCAACAATTACTCAGTTCCCACAATAAATGTTAAGGTCATAAACGAGAGCAGACAGTACTTTGATCTATGAAAGATTGAGGTATTGTCTATTTTGTTGGCAACAGTGCAAACCAGGGTAGCATTGCTCCCTATTCATACTTACATGACTGTTTCCTCTTCCTCTTTCTCCTCCTCCTCCTTCTTTCTTCCCCTTATCTCTCCCCCCACCCTCTCTCCCCCTTTCTGTACTAACGAGATTTTCTTTTTAGAAAAATAATTAAAAGTATAATTACTATCTTGGTAAAATTTTCAAAGATGATTTGAAAATCTAAGTGAAGCATAAGGTAACTAAGACTGTGCTTATGTAAAAAAAAAAAAAAAAAATCCACTGAAACAGTAAAATTCAGAGGGCAGCCAGACTATTTGCAACAGCATAATACATTTGTTTATTTAGTTAAATATTACAACAATAACAGGTTAAGAGCACTAGATTTGTATCCCGTTAATAGGATTATGATCAAAATTTTGATTTGTAAATTTAACTCTTCTTAGCCATTAAAAATCCATTTTCCAAAAGAGTGATAATATATGTTATTATTAAGGGACAAATTTAAACTCTGATTTATGATCAAAAGCATATTTGTTCATTAGTTTAAACAAAACAGAGACATTTTAACTCTTGGTTACTGCTTTCAGAAAAGCACAATGTTCTTGAAGCAAATATACATGACATATCTTTTTCAGTAGTGAGTTCAACCATTGTGTATTATGTCAATGACAGAACCTGAGAATCCCAGATTTATTATCTCCGGATCATTGCATCACACTCTGGTTTACTTAAACAATCAAGAAAAAAAACAACAACATGTATTTAGTGCCTACTATGTACAAGCCCGAATAATAAAGCAGTACAAGAAATACAAAGAAGTAAAACTACTGGTCCTTGCCCTGCTCTTTCCAATGCAGTTGGTAAGATTAAACATAGACTCAAATTATTCCACTTCCAATGTCCTCAAAAGTAGTGATTATTTTAACTGAACTGTATCTCAGTATCTCCTCTGAGGGAACCTAGGGGAAGCAGAGACATCCCCAGCAGTGATGAAAGTCTTTGAATTCGCTTTCTCAGCTTCAGGCTTGAGGGCTTCTTGAACTCCTGAAACTGAAAGTGTTCCAGCCAGTCTCACACCTGTCACTGTTCGGTGGCTGTACTTGAAATTGTTTCTTGGACTCCGACAGAGGAGCAAGATGAACAAATATACACATATATTATGTGTATACACATACATACACACCTACATACACTGGAATCACATACAGGGTGATGTTTCCCTTATGTATATATATTTCCCGGAAAGCTGGGAGTTCAGGACATTTGAATCTGAATGGAGAAGAGACTAACTCACATTGTCACTTTTTGAAAAATTATTATAATAAAACAAGATACCACAATAAGAAAAATATGAAAAAATCTCCAAACTCCACTGGACGCAGGCAAAAGTAGAAAGGCTACCAGAAAAGAAAAGAGCGCCCACCAGAGAGGAGATGTTGAGAGGGCCCTGGAGAAGGGAGGGAGCTCTCCTCCACTCCCGCTCCACTTCAAATCTTAGGGTCCTCCAGAAGAGCCTCCCGATAGGGAAGAAAAGGAAAGCAGAAACACATTTTCCAACACCGAGACTAAATAAATAAATAAATAAATAATTCCGTTAAACAGGAAAACAACTTATTAGGCACCGCCTGAAAAGCAGCAGCCCTGAGGGGGGCGGCGGGGGTGGGGGTGGGGGGTTACTCTGCAGAGAGCCTGCACGCAACTGCAGAGTGGCCAGCTTTGTGAACCAGGCTCTTAAGTTGCCACCCTAGGTCTTGGCCCCGGTGCCGGATCTTCTACGTAAACTAGAGTAGAAAACCGAATCTGATATTATTTTAGGTAGGCTACTCCAGAAACTTGAGCAAGGAAGAAAGGAAAGTGAAGTTTGCTGCTGCGCTTTCAAGCAGTCCCTTAGCAAGTGCGCTGGCTCTGCTCAGCCTAACGCAGATGCAGGTAGCCCAGGGGCGCCCAGTGTTAGCTCTCAGAAACCGGTTCTGAGTCTGGCGTGAGGGTGGCTTCTGTGACACCCCCACCCTATCCCTAGGTTAGGAAGCTTGACAAATTCCTCTCTTCCTTTTCTTCCCAGCTCCGTTTTGCTCCAGAGGGGTTTGGATGTGGATGCGTGAACGCTGGGTTTCAAGCACAGGATCTATTTTACTAAGCACCGGGCTCTGCTCTGGATGAAGTGGGAGTGGTGGAGGGGCCAAAGCAAGTATGAGCCTTCACCGAAAAGTAGGCGGAAAGACTATCAATTTAGTTCATTCCCAAGTCCTACGTCCCTTAAAGTAAGGTTGCGCAAAGGAAGAGCGGTTGTAATTTCGGACATTTTGCTAGCTGCACCCGGCAGATTGCCCAGCTGACCCGCGCGGCAGGAAAGGGCTGAAAGCGAACTGGGAACTCACCCCTAGAGAAATCCGTGGTAGTAACCGTGGCTCCTTAAACAAATAATGGCTAGAGGGGCTGAGGAATAGACTGAATTGGCGACGTTAATGAGTTCGTGATCTGCATGAGCCAGACGGAGAGGAAGGATTTAAGTTATAGGGTATGGAGAACAGAAGGACACGGAGCAGCAAATACAGTGGAGCAAAGGACCAAAAGTGGGAGAAGAGCATCTGAAAGCTTTCTCAGTTTCTAAGCTAAACTCTCAATGCAACCTTATTTGCACAGCTTTCCTGGTTCCTTCCACTACCCCAAGTTACTCCCAGCGCACCTTGGCGCCCTAGATGACATCCCCTCATCCCCAGTCTCCCCTACTCTTCCTTCCCCACCCTGCTTTGGCGAGGGCCCCTGAGTGGTCCCAGCTCAAAGAGTCGTGATCCGGGAAGTGCAGGTGCCATTACGAAAGACACCACCGGACTCCAGGTTCTCAGGCTGAAAGTCCTCGACGCTGTAGGCTCTGCTTTTGAGGGCAGTGGCATAGTAGTCGACTGGCTCCTCGGCTGCGTTGTCCATCCAGCTGAGGCACAAGATGCGCTGGAAAGAGCGCTTGAAGTTGTCCGAGAGGAAACCATAAAGTATGGGATTGGCGCAGCTGTTGGCGTAGCCAAGGATGACCGACAACTGGCTCACGGTGGCGTCGTCCTGCTCAGCGAACACGTTGACCAGCTGCACCACGTAGAAAGGCATCCAGCATATGACAAACACCATCACGACCATCATCACCATTAAAGTGATCTTGCGCTCCGAGCGTTTGCGCTGCTGCCAGCCGGCCTTGAGGGCCACCATGCGCATCTTGGCGATAATGAGCACATAGCACAGGCAGATGGCCCCGACGGGCAGCAGGAAGCCCATAAGAAATGTATACAACACGAAGCCCACCAACCAGCGCTGGGCAGGCTCAGGCATGAGCATGTTGCAGGCCACCGTGCCATCGCTGTTGGCCGCGGTGCGTGAGAAGACCACAATGGGCAAGATGACAAGCAGAGATAGTACCCACACGCCCAGGTTCACCACTTTGGCCACTGTGGGGCGGCGGTAGCGGGCTGCTTTGATGGGGTGCACCACGGCCACATAGCGGTCCACACTGAGTACAGTCAGACAGTAGATGCTGGTGAACATGTTGACCGCATCCACGCTGAGCACGAGGCGGCAGAGCAGCGCGCCGAAAGGCCAGTGGCGCAACAACGTGGAGGTGACCAAAAAGGGCACGCTGAGCATGAGCAGCTCATCAGCAATGGCCAGGTTTAGGATGTAGATGTTGGTGGCCGTCTTCATTTTGGCGTAGCGCAGGATCACGTAGATGACCATGGAGTTCCCACACAGCCCCACCAGGCACACCACGGAGTAGATGAAAGAGATGAGAATTGCGCTCCCCTGGCCCTCGCTTAAGGTCCCGTTCTGGGACGCGTTTCGCCCAGGCTCCTCCATGCCGTCTGCAGAGCCAGCCCCGGGGCCCCTGCCGCAGCCGCCTGCGCTGCAGCTGCCCGGGCTGGGGCTAGGAGAGGAGGAAGAAGAGGAGGCGGTGCCATTGGGGAACATGCCAGCTGAGGGGGGCCGCTGGGGCTGCCGGCGCTGGGGCGCTCTCCTGGAGTCCCCGCCGCCTGCGCCCTCCCTCGGTACCCGGTAGCTTTCCAGCAGCCTACTGTCACCGGGAACCTCAGGGTAGAGCGCAGCAGCTGCGGGGAGCGCGGCTCCTACCAGCGCCTGCTCCGCGCATCGCCTAGCGGTTGCCTGCCTGAGCGCTGCCTCTTGCTGCGTCTGGGCGCCTGGGCACACCAGAGTGTGGAGAACAGAGGCCAAGAGGCTTCACAGCCATTAACTGGCGCGGCTCTGGGCTGGTGAATGATTAATAGGCACCACCAGCGCGTCAGCAGCTACGAAAAGGGAGGAGGGAGGGAGGAGGGCAGTTAGGTGGTTTGTTCCCCCTCCCCCAATTTTTTCCCTTCCCAGTGTTTCTCAGGTTCAACTCGAGCTGTTGCTTCGGGGTTCCCTCGCAACACCTTTACCCATCGCTCAGAACGACCTGGGAAGTGCCTCCACCTTCCTAGAGGGCAAGTGGGAGCCAAAGGTATAGTGTTGGTCCCATCCCACCCGACTCCTACTCAAAGCAAAGACTAAAGCGAACCCCAAACATGGATGTCTGGATTTCATCTCAGTTTCCTTCAGTTGCTGACATCTCCTGGAGGAACACCAACTCCCTTAATGTCGCGGGGCCCGGGACCCTAAGCCCTCACCTCCCTCCACCGCTTGCCCTGCCCTTCAGACCTGCAGCTTAAGCTCCCGGTCTCCGTCCCAGAGCGCTCTATCTCCGGACCGAAGCGAAGACGCCCGGTGCAAAGTGCACGTGTGGTCTGGTAGCGCGCAGACGTTCTTTGCGCAGTCCAACTCCCTTTGGGCCCAACCCCGCACAAGAGCCCACGCAAATACTCTTAGAGTGGTAGAAACTGACTCTGAGCCGCGAGCATAAGAGCAGGAAGAATCACAACTGGTGTGTTAGGGGATTCTGATTTATAACACAGCAAGCAATTCCTCGCGGGCAGGAGTGTAAGGGGTCCGAGTGAAACACGGCGAATCGTTTAGTAAATGTTATAGTGCCCAGAGCTCCCTTCGTTTCCCATAGGAATATCGACTGCAGAAACTGGGACGCGCCGGTGGGAGCTCAGGAGGACCCTGAGGCTCCCTCCGGAACGTGCCAGGCACGGTATTGGAAATCCATCTAGGTATTCACTGGAGAAAGATAAGCCTGTGCTGCTCAGAGCCGCTCTGCCCGCGTCCCGGTTGTACTTTGTACCCTGGAGAGTTGGCGGGCGGGGCTGAGAGAAAGAGAGCGCAAAGGCCTGGATCTGAGGGAACCCAGCTCCATTAAATCCAAGAGGGGCCGTCTGGGCAGCTGACCAGACTGTCTTCGTCCCAAGATCCGCGGGAGGGCAGCCGGGTTTTCCCAGGAAGTATTAGGAAATACAAGTGTATTTCATGTGGCTAAACCTTTAAGACCCGGGCATTGATAAAGGCACGCCTGAAGCTCACTGACTTCATTTAGCAATTGAAAGATTTCCGTGTAAGAAAGAATGGGTGTTCAATTACCATGATTTTTAAATGACCCGTGGGACTTCCCACCATTCTGAGACTAGGCTTTCTTTGGCTTTTCAGTGGAAGCATCACAGTCCATTCAATTCCCCCATTCCTTTTCATAAATCCTTCCCTGCAAGATCCCTGCAAGTCTCTGAAAGGTGCCAGCTCTCAGGAAGAGGGACCTATGGCTGTCCAGTGCTCAATCTCCTTGGAGCTTTGCAGTCTCCAGTTTCTCCTTATGCTCAACTAAAAGGCACCCACTGTGCAATGAGTCTCAGTTTTTTCTCCCCTCAGTACATTTACACCAACGTGAGGCAAACTCACTGGGTAATCATTCACATATATATATATTTGTTAGTTCTCAAAAACAAAACAAAACAAACAAACAAACAAAAAAAAACCTCAGTGCTCTTGAGAGGGAAAGAATAGCTTGTGATATATTGGTGATAGCAATCAGAGATTAATTAAGTGACGACAGACTCATGTGTGCGATGGACACTGCCTTATTAATGAGAAAAGTGCTATGGTGGAATTTGAAATTTCATAGGGCTGATGCTGTTTAACCCATTGCTTTACTTAAACAACTTGCCTTATATCAAGTGGAATGGGAAATTAGTGTTCAGTTATGTTTCTTTCTCTCTTAAAAATACAACACTTGGAAGAGAGAAAAAATGAGTGTTTATCATGTTTAAAAAAAAATAAAAGGAATAGGTTTTGTCCCAGAAGAGCAGTTTACTACCCAAACCTCATAATGTTTTAGATGGCTCTGCCCATTACTCACTTGGCTGTATTTCTGGGAACTGGCATTCAACAGACATCTTTTAGAGGCATTGACTTTGATCATGGTGGCTCCAGGGGGAGTGGGTGATGGGAGTTGATAAAAGACAGCTTTATTGTTAGAATTTCATTAAGTTCACTTTGCAATTCATCTTAGAAAAAAACTTCTCTCAATTAAATTGTGGCCTCACATAAAAAGAAGAAAACTTAAGACCTGACATAAGCATGCTTTCTTCACTTGTGAAATGATTTCAATGATGGACCATTTATCAATAAAAAACAATTGACAATGAGATACCACTTTACACCCACTAGATGGCTATAATATATTTTTAAAAATGTTGGCAAGAATGTGGAGAAATTGGAACACTCATATGTTGCTGGTTGGAATTTTAAAAAGGATGTAGAAACTTAAAAAAATAGCTTGGTGATTCCTCAAAAGGTCGAAAATAGACCTACCAAATGACTCAGCAATTCTGTTTTTTACCCCTAAAAATTTGAAAATTGAAACAGGTTCTGGAATAAAAACTTGGACATACATGGATGTTCTAATAGCAGCAGCAACAATAACAAGTAGCAAATCAAATATCCATCAGTCAATGAATAAATAAACAAAATATGGTATAACCACAGAATTGAATATTATTCACCCCTAAAAAGGAATAAAGTACTGATACATGTTACCATATAGATGAACCTTGAAAACATTATGCAAAGTGAAAGAAAACAAACACAAAAGGTCACATATTGCATGAATCCATTTATGTGACCTGACAAGGATAGACAAGCACATAGTGACAGAAAGCAGATTAGTGGTTGCCAGGGGCTGGGGAAGAAGGAAATGGAGAAAAAAATACTTGATGGGCATGAGGATTCCTTTTTTGGATGAAGAAAATATCCTGGAATTAGTGGTAATGATTGTAGGACTTGTGAATATACTAAGAATCACTACATTGTACACTTCAAAATAACTAAAAAATATGAATGTATGTGAATTTTATTTCAATAAAAAAAGAGAGCAACTGAGATTAATGTAAGTTAAGCAATGTTACCAAATATCTTCAGTTATTTGTTTTTTATTATTGTATTTGAGAATCAACCTAGGAGCGAACAAAAACAAATTTTTTAAAAGGTGGCATTCCTGAGCTAAGCAACATATTAGGGATTAGGGTTACAGTTGTTTTAAAATCAGATTAAAAGCAGGAATCTGTCTTTCACTCATACCTCAATGTAAAGTAAATATTTCCTACAGAAACAGAAAATTGCTATAGGTATGGTATTGCTATGATGTTCTAAGATCACAGCCTGTGAAAAGTCAGGACTCAACAACCTTCTTGTTTTGTTAAAAAGCTTTTTATTTTTTTTTAAACTCATAAGTCTAAATCCTTAGAAAGAGCTTGTGCTCTCTACATAAGTTACCAGTCCTCCACCTCTCCCTTCTTTGGTGACTGTTTATCCTGTGCATCCATGATATGTATTTCTATAAAGGAAAAGAGAAAGGGTGTTTTCCAGGAAGGGAAGAGTGAAAAGTCCTAATTTAGGAGGCTGCAGATACTTGAACAGACTTATCTTCTTCCCATATTGTGATTTTCTCCAATAAGCTGCACTCCCCTGTGCCACCCTGAACCATAGACACACATTATTGTATTTTTCACCCTGTGCTGTATGCGTGTGTGTGTGTGTGTCTGAATGCACGTGTGCATTTTGTCCTCTCTTGGAAATCTATAAGCTTTTGGGGAATAGCATCTATATTTTATTTATCTTTCTATCTCCAGAACCCAGCACAATAGCTAGAAAATCACCCCAAATCTCCTTGCTTTTTTTTCAAGGTTACTTTTTTCTAGCTCATAAATTGTAGATGAAAAGACATAAACTGCAGGCCTCTTACAAGAACTTTAATATGTGGGTAACATCATCATCTGTAATAATTCCTCATACATTTATATTATTCTGAATAATTTCAATTTGCACATCCTATATCAACAATTATTATGCTGATGATTCATTCATTGATCATTCTTGGTCTTAAATTTCTTGGCAGAGAAAGGGCTCTGGAAAATGGGTAGTACATGCTTTAGTAGCTAATGATGGTTATTTAATAGTAGCATGCAGTGAGAAAGCCATTATACATGGAAGATGGTTTCTTTTTAATTGCAGTCCTGAGTCTCAGTTGGTTTGGTGAAACAGTAATTATCAGGAGCTCTAAGTCGGCTTCTGTCAAGATCATTACTAATGTGGTTTTTCCAGTTGGAACCTATGGTGAATCTTGAATGAGCTCTTATAATCCATGCATGTGGTAAAGGGTTGGCTGGGACCAGGGATTAAAGGAAAAACTTCCTGGAACATACTCTGCACTGGCATTGTCATAGTTGTGTTTACAAACACCTGTCCAGGCAGATGGGACCAAGCTGAGAATAAGGAGCAAGTACCACTCAGCAATATGGCCCAAAGTAGAGGATGCGTCATTTAAGAGCCATCTGCCACCAGGCAGCTAACATGATGGCGATCTAATAAGAAGGTTACTAGGGTTCAAAGTGACCATAGGACTTAGGAGCAATCCTGAACTTCATTTCCCAGGGATGCCTAATCACTTCACAGCAGCTTTGGTAGCCTGTGGTTCAGTTCATCACCAATCTCAGCAAAACTGGCCCTGGCCTGCTGATTTCCCTCTAACCTCTTCTGTGAAAGAGCATAATGGTTTTTTTGTGCTTTCAGAAAAGAGACACGTATGGTACAACAACTTACTTTCTTTCCCATAGATTCTCTATGACAAATAATATTTCTAAAAAAAAGAATTGGGCACATGCAGGAAAGTATTTATTATTACTAACAGATAAGTGAAAACAGAACAAAAGTCACCACATGTTACCTATATTATGTTGAATGGTCCTTACCAGCAATGCAATTTTTTTCTGTAATAACGTCTCTGTTAGTTAAAGTTTTTAAAGTGGATTGCATTAGTTTCAAATAATTCTGTCAAAATATTTTTTCTTAATCTTTGTCATTTCTGAGCAGAAGTATCTAAAAATGCTTTCTTTCACAGTCATGAAACCATACTTTTTTTTCAATGACTCAATCGATGATTGTTTTTGAGCAGAACTATTGAACACTTACTACAGCAAATCACCTATTCCTTAATAAACAGCTGTTCTTTTGGGTAGACTAGGTCCATCAGCAGCTTCTCAAGGTAAGGAGCTTTAATGAAACCCAGCAAAGGGCTGAGGGTTGAGGGTGGGTGGGTGAAGGAAAACCAGTATTGTAGATGAAAACTTTGTAGACATCTTAACAGTCACCATTAAGGTGCTGTAGCTTTTTTTCTCATTTTAAATATGCAGAGGCAGGTTCCATCAGCCAAATCATGGTTTTGTTTTTGTGGCATGAATCAATTTCAATGATTTTCTTCTTTTCCAAGTTAAGTTGGAGCTGGTCTGGTGGGGGTTGTATACTGAGAACATCTTCATCTTCTTTTCTTTTACAGTTGGGTGTAGGAAGAATGGGGCAGTGTCTGAGCCATCAGAAGGCGGGCTCAGAACCACTCAAGTGGTTGTGGAAGAGAAGGCCTGGGACACTGGCTTACTCCCTCCTCCTGAGGCTGGGCTGTCTCAGGCTGACCAGGGCCAGGTCCTGCTTTACTTTCTCCACACAGCATGGAATGACACTATTCCTTGGCCTTAAGGAAGCAGCCTGCGGGATAGCCTGACTTTCCTGTCAGAAGAGAGAGGTCAGAAGGTAGCACAATCTAGGTGGTGACACTTGGCTTAGATTCGAAAGTCACTAAATTTCATTGACTGCCTGAGTCAGCCAAGAGTTCACTGCTTATGTCATTGGCCAATGACTTGATTCCTGACATTATTTTATTTTATTAATATTTACAGAAAAAATTTCAGACTATATTACAACAGACTGAGTTCCTTAAATTATACTATACATGGTCACCCTTTTGCCTCTGTTTTCTTTGTTAGAAAGGATTGTAAATTAATATTTGAATCCTACTATGTATGAATAATATGTATTTTTGGTTATAACTTAATAGTTTATTCATTAATTTAACAAATACTTATTGAATGCCCCCCAGTGACAGGCACTGTTTGAGGAAGCGATGTTGGTGGCAAGAAGAGTAACCAGTTTCTTACAGCATTGTAGTGAGGCAGAAAGAGAGCAAACAGGTAGATACTCAAGTAGTGTTGATTGTATTTAGTGGTATATCTAAGATGAGTAGCAGGGATGTGCCACCACAGAGTACTGGAGAGGTGGGCACATTTGTCAGGGGTTAGATAGAGTTGGGGGGACAGGAGGTGATATCTGAGTGACCCCAGTGATGTGAAGGTGAAAGAACACACATCTGGTGAGGATTGCTCCAAATAGAAGCAAGAGCAAGTGTAAAGTCTCCATGGTTCGGCAGATACAGATGTCAGGAACACTAAAGTTACATCACATCTCTGTCTCCCTTCCCTCCCCAACCCCCATTTTTTTTTTTTGCTCTGCTCTATTTAATGAGGCATTTGGATTTGCTGATTTATTTCCTTCATAATTATTTATATGGTATTGTTAAAGTCACAATTTAGAGAAAGCCACTAGACATTAATAATTAATGATTATTCTTGATCAGCACCTCCTCTAGATGGTACACAAAAGTCTTAATCTCTCTGTTCTGTACCAACTTTTTTCCCTACAAGACAAGTAGTTCTTGGAACTAATGGAAGTGTCCGTTAGCTGTCCCCCATCTAGACTATGTGATCTACTCTAGATCACATTCTTATAGACCTGGAACTCCCTGCCTGGAGGCCCAAGCCTGCATTTCAAGGCCAGTGGTACCAATACCTGTAGGCCTGCCAGGAGGCCAAGAGGTAACCGTCTAAGGGAGGATGAGGCATTTGAGGCATGAACTTGACCAGGGGAACTGGAGAATCCTAATGTACATGAGGATATTCACTGTGGAGCCAAAGCCAGGGGAACAAATTGAAGTGAGATGGGCTTCTGGGGGCAGGGGAGATGCAGATTGTAGGGCAGAGCTCCTGAGGAGTGCTAGAAATTTAAACTGGACTTTGTCTTCCCAGGCCATAATGAAAACAGGATGATAGGACACATTTTATTTAGCAGATTATGAACTTGATATATAACTTGCAAGGTAAGCAACCCAAAGAAAACAGTAGGGTCTTTGGGAGAACTTCAAACACCAGTACTTAAGCCAGGCCTGTGAGAAGATGGAGGGAAGATCCCATACCAGACACTGCATCATTTTCTGACATGTGTGTAGCCCTTCTCATTACGAAACAAAATTTTGCTCTTCTTCCAGTAAAAAGCAAAATATTATATAAATAACAATTGATACAAACATACACACATATACCAAATGAACATATGTTTGCATATACCTGAAAGATGGATCGCTAAGACATTATTAACCTATCAGGTAGTGGGGTCTTGGATGCTTTCTTCTCCTTTCTGCAGAAAATTTAAAATTTTTTTTAAGCCATGAGTATGAATTTCTTTTTAAATAAGGTAAAGGCAATAAAAGCTTTTAGAATTTTTAAGGAAATGACTCAAGGCCATAAGTGTCTGCTCTATTTAATGAGGCATTTGCATTTCTTGATTTATTTCCTTCATAATTATTTGTACTGTCAGAAAAACACTAATAAATTTATTCTGAAAATTAACAGTATGATTCAAATACATAGCAAAAAAATGTGCCCAAAAGAAGACAGTAAAATAATTGAAATAGGTGGTAGAGTAATCTGTTACCTTCTAGGCAACCCCTAGATCCCCATGACCAAGAGATTCTTAGGGTATGCTTGTGTCTGTGATGCCCTCCTCTTGGGATTGCTATAGTTATATAAATCACATAATGCTGTTTGCAAAAGCATAGAGTTACAATCAAGTACCAAACTTCTGGATTTAAATCTCATATTTTCCATGTACTTAACTTTATAAAGTGTTTGATCTCTCTGTGCCTCAGTTTTCTCAATCATAAAAATGACAAAAATTGTAACATCTATGCTATAAGGGTTTTAAAAAAGAATAAATGTATTAAAAGCATTTAGGATGCTGGCACATAGTAAACTCTATATTAGTATTAAACAGTTATAAAATTACTTATAAAGTATAGATGACAATGTGACATTATTTTGAGTTAGCCAGAGAAATTTAAGGAATCTGTTTTTTTCCCTCTTGCTCAAGAGTTTAATACAATAGATCTGGCATTCAACTATTCACTCTAAGAAGTATTTACTGAGAAGTTGTTATGTGTGTGTTACTTATCCTTAATTTTTGTTACTTATCTTTTAGTTTTTTTTGTTGTTGTTGTTGCTGTGACCAAAAGATCTGGCAAGAACAATTTTAGGAGGAAAAGTTTATTTGGGGGCTTACGGTTTCAGAGGTCTCAGTTCATAGACAGCCAGCTATCTTCCTCAGGGCCCGAGGTGAGTTAGAACATCACAGCAGAAGAGTGTAGTGGAGGAAAACAGAAGGGTGCATGGTGTCAGAAAGCAGAGAGCAAGACTCCCCTCACCATGGACAAAATATACACCCCAAAGGCATGCCCTCAATGACCCACCTCCTCTAGCCACACCCTACCTGCCTTCTTTTGGGGGACACCTCATGTTCAAACCATAATAATTTTCTTCCTGCCTATATGGTTGAGTCTGTGATTTAGCATGGTAAACAATATTCCATTCACAGATGTTTGGTACATGTCACATCTCTAGCTAAAGTAACTTTATGGTGTTAATCACTTCTATTGAAATCATTCCAAAGTCGTCTATTTTATCCACATCATAAGGATTCTGGCTGATACTGTACTGGTTGTCTCAAACCAGACTGTCTGAGAAAGCTCTTCCCTTTCCTCTGCAGGAGCCAAAGACTGAGAAAAAATAAAGAGAGAAGTAAACAAATAATGTAAAGAAAGAATAAAGTTGCTTGTAGTCCCAGATACTCTGGAGGTTGAGGTGGAAGAATCCCTTGGGCCCAGGGGTTTGAGAACAGTCTGGTATCAAGAATCTTTCTCAAAAACAAAACAAGAAAAATAAATAAAAAGAACCACATCCCTTTTCTTTACTATACAGGGACAAATGGCTTTAAGTTGAATGAGAAATTAGTTTCAATTTTAAAAGTGTTTTTTACAATGTCTGAAAATGAGACTCTTGCGATTAGAAAGTTAACAAAAAACCTATGCCCTGTGTGTCCTAAGTACTTTCACTTATAGCTTTAGCATTTTTAACCCTCTCAACTACACAGTGAGGAAGCTTTAATTGACTACTCCCATTTTTTATATGAAGAAACGAAGGCACAGAGAGGTTAAGTAACACTCAAATCACACAGCTAAAATAATTAGAGCTCAGATTTGACTCTAGCAATCAACCCTAAGACTTGTGCTCTTAATCATCATGCCATGTCTTATCTCTCCTCGAACTCACTCAATTAAAGGATGGTTTTGACTACAGGAAATTACATAAAGAGTAAATCTAAGTCATTTTTGTGTTTCTCGTGTTCCTCAATGAATCCAACAATTGCCTCAATTTTCTCCTTTACTCAAGTTGCCTATTCATTTGAAAGTAACAAATTATCTCTTAATTCAGAATTTAGATTAAAGCATTTGGAAAAATTAACCATAATAAAATATTATTATGAGAAATGTGAGACTGATAGGCCATGAGGCTGGGAATGTAGCTTAGTGGTACAGCGCTGGCCTAGCATGGGAAAGGTTCCAGATTCGATTCCCAGCACCTCAAAAGCAAAAACAAATACACGTAAAACAAAACTGATCTGTGCAAAAGAAAACACATTTTCCACTAATCACTGTCCACCATTCCTAAGTATTAAATATGTAATATGACCACTGGACAACCTTGTAAGCAGCTGTGGATTATCTTTAGTGTGAGTATTTCTGTGTAGTGTTTTTTACTTAACTCTTGTATCTTTGCCATCATTCACCTTCTACTCTACCTTAGACAAATGTATATCCAAATAGTGGGACAGCAGAGCCACCAGAGAGAGGGTAAATGAGCAAAAGCTGCTTTGAAATGATTTGTACTGACTCCACAAAACCACAGCCAAAATGTATTCCCAGGAAAGGCAAAGGGATTGCAGCTCAAACAAAATCAATTAAAAAAATAAATTCCCCTTCCCTAGAGCAAGCATGTGCACATTTCAAGTGGCCTAGGGGCTTTGCACTTGGACTTTCATTGATTTGACTGACAGCTGCATCAGAGTGACAGTACACAGATGCCAGATTCATTGGAGGGGGGTACATTCTTCCCTAATTGAAACATTATGCCTCTATGCACTAAACAATTAAGTGAAATTATCATGTTTAGTCAATAAAAATGCCCTAACTCACCAGAGGGTAGTAAGACAGGAAGGAAGATGGTATTCACACTATTCACACTAGAATAAACCAAAAGTATTCTGCTTCAGGCTTAGAACTTTTTTTTTTTTGGTGGTAAGCTTTTAAATAATTGTTGTTTCCCCCTCTGAACTTAGAAATTAACAAATATGATTTTCACATCTGCAAAATTTTAGTGTCTATGTATTTTCTTGTAAAATCGTGTCCAAATCTATGAAAACATATACTCTTAAAATCCACCAGGGGGAGATTTTGATAGTGAGAACTTCAACAGGGAAAGTTTTGGATTTTATACAGTTGTATTTCAGTTGACAGTTGAAACAACTTAAATTTTAAACTAAGCCTTTCTGATAAGGTTTACATCTTGATAAAGCTACCCAAGCTATTCCAGCTATATTAAACCTGGACTCCATGGATAAGGAAAGTTGGTAAAATATTGCTTAGTGTTTTCAGAGAATGCATGGTGATTGTGTGTCAGGGGGAAAAGGGAATTTAGGTGTGGAAGAGATGAGACCTTGTGTCTCCAGAGGGAGAATCAAATGAAAGAGTAATTTCAGGTCATTGTGTCTATGTACACTGTTAGTAATTCCTGGTTTTGACTGATGCATAAAGCTTGATTTGGTTCCTTGGGGAGGCTTTAAGACTTAGAATTCTACTGAAATTCGCTATAAGAGTGATGAAAGAAGAAATGAAAAAAAAAATCTATATAAAGGATATTATTGATCCATCCTGCTTTATTTGATAAGGTACATTATTACAAAAATCTTTGGATAACCAACACCACTGTATTCCATCAAATTATCTGTTTGCATCAGGCAATAAGAACCAGATACCAGCAAAATTTTAAAATGAGGTAATCTGTAGAAGGGTCTTGTAATCAAATTCGAAATGCAATGTCTTGTCCAGGGTTTGATTAGCCCCTATTAACATACAGAAGTTTTTCTAATACCAGGCAAAACACTTGCAGTTTCATGGATATTCCCCCTAGAACTGAGAAACAGGGTAAAAATCATTGGTGCCAATTCTAACACAATTACTTTCCTTTCTGCCAAGCAAAGAGTTGATTCTTGTGCATAAATGACTCAGTCTTTTCTGCCAATATAGGAAATTTTTTCATCCTCTTTCTGTCCTTGCTCCTATACAGTACAGGGTATGAGCTAAGCAGACCCTTTAAGATACCATGTAGGAATATTTTCTTTTGGATGAAAGCTGGTGTTTTCTTCCTTTATTTCTCCCCTTTTTCCTCCCCAGCTTGTGTATTCAACTGATTGATTCCTTACTTCGGTGAGGTGTGTGACTAACTTTTTGGCTTTTGTTCTTTAGGGCTTCAGTCCAGTGAGAGAATATGGTTGGAAAATAGCCAACCCAGAATGAAAGAGATGCCTAGAGATAGGATGAGGTTGGGATAAAGGAGAAATGTGTGGGTCCCAGGACTAGAGGGTATCTGTGCATTGCTTCCTGCCAGAACTCTAAGAGTATAACAGAATATTGAAATTAATGGCCAGAGAGGATTCATTTTAGACCAAAGATACCGGGAGAGTTTTGTATCTGAAACAGGCTGTGGATCTAACAGAGTGGTGGACATGAAAGCTTACACATGGATGTTTTAGCTTAGACCAAAGTAGACAAATGATCAGTATTCAAAAGGGTCTCCAGATACTTTGGCATTGGGTAAGAAGTGCCCTTGAAGCTTGATAGGAAAGGGATCATGAGAAACGGCAGGAGGAATTTCTAACTTTAGAAAATCTATGCCTTAAACACAAGCATCTGTTCTCCAAATAGCACATTACTTTATTCTACCACATATGCTCTTCAGGCTTCAGAGAAGCCAAACATCAGCCCCTTCGTGTCTTCATGGTTTCCTCTTCTGACTATACCGAGGACTCATGGCTTCAAATGCACTTTTGCTAGTGCCTGAAGCTTCTTCATTTCCCTGTTGATTTTCTATAGTCGTTCAGAAAATCCTGTCCACTGACCAACCCAGCATCCACTTCTCCATCTCTGAATCCAAGCCGCTGAGTGGCAGCTAGTGAAATTCTACAACAGCATGAGAGTGTTACTGCTATAAATCAGCATTTCTCATCTCAGATTGGGACCATTACCTTGCCTCACAAGCTTTTGACCTGTCCCCATACAATTCCCTTGCCCAGTCCCCAAAAGGCTTTTACAAATCAGTGCTACTCTTTTCAAGTACCCTACTTCATTCTCTTTCCTTAACTATGGTTGAACCTCCTATCTTATTTTGGAGAAAGAAATGGAGATCGTCTATGAGGCAGGAACTCCTTCACTCTGACTTCCTCCACTCCCCAAACTTATTACTATCCAAACTCTTTCTCTTTTTCTCTCTCATTTTGATGGAATATACATCCCCTCACACTTTGCTCTGGATTTCTTGACCTTCAACTTTCTCAGGGGCTTTCCTTCACCAGTTAGCCCTTTTCCCTCTTCTACAGTTGCATTGTCTTTCTGTGTCCTCAGGATTCCAATCTCACTGTTCACTCTATAGGTGCACTCTCTTGCAGTATCACAGCTGCAACTCTACCTTTAGGCTGGTGATCCACACATCTGTCCTCCCTGGTTTCTCCTAACTGCTACTTACAAGACAGCCACACTTCAGATGGTCTAAATGGACCCCAAGTTGACATTTTCAAAGCTGCATCAGTCCTTCTTAAAATTGCTTTCCTTATTAATTTATTTATTCAATATATACTATATATTACTATTCCAGGTCACAGCAATGAATGAAATCGATTTAAAAAAAAAAAAATGCCCTATGGCATTTACATTTTAGTGGGAAATATGTTATCTTTTATGTTATCTGTATATTTTATCTACACATGTTATCTGTATCCGTAAGGATTTAATCAGGGAAATATAAACCTTTGTAAGTATCATGGACTAAGGAGCTTATGAAAGGAATCAAATCTTACACAATGGTGAAAGAAGTTGGGAAAACAGAATTCTGAAAGAGGAAGCTGGAAGACCACAGAAAAATTAATAATAAGACTCCTCAAGCAACCTGTGAAACTTCCAGTGTTGAATCAGGAGGAGAACTGATGGGGATGAGAAGGGCCATCAGTTTTCTCATCCTTCTCTGCATCTAGCTCCCCAGCCCCTCAGAAACTAATAATTACTGCTTCACTTTTGCTCACTTTAACCTGAGAATTTGTGCAATGGTCCCAGCTCAGCTAGTTGACACAGTGCCAAACCACCACAGTCATATAAATACATTTATCTGATTTTGTCTTTGGTGTCTTAAATCTACACCAGATATGTCACTTAACAGATGAGCAAGCAGAGAGGATGAAATATCCAGAATACACATCTGAAAAAAAGGAGGTTTTCACTATAGATGCAGTAATGAAGATTTCAGCATGATGGTGGTGGTGGAGAGCAGGATATATCAAGAGAGAGATTTACAATCTTTATCAGCATGGAGTCTTGTTTTAGTTATGTCAAGAGGAAGGGGTTGAATGGGGTCCCACAAAATCCATGTCCACCTGGAATCTTAAAATATGACCTTATTTGGAAATAGGGTCTTGGTTGATCTAATTAACCAAAAATTTCAAGATGAAATCCTCCAAGAGTTAGGTGGGCCCTAAATCCTATAGCTGGTATCATTCTAACATGAGAAAAGGACACAAAGAAACACAGACCAAAAGGCCAAGTGAAGTCAGAGGCAGTAATTGTAAAAGGAACACGAGGACCTGCTGCAGGCTGAATGAGGCAAGGAAGAATTCTCCTCTACAGCCTTCAGAAGGAGTGGGGCTCAGAAGCACCTTGAGTTTGAACTTCTACCTTCCAGACTGTGAGAGAATAAATTTTTGTTGTCTTAAGCCACTGTGTTTGTGTTAATTTGTTACAGCAGTCACAGGAAACTAATAAGGTAAGAATATTCTGCAAACATATTGCACCTCTGAAGAAAGGGTGAAACTTTTTTTAAACTGTTCTTGTATTTTCTATTGTATATAAAAATCTGCTTATACTATTTTAAAGAAATCCATTGTCTCTTTAGACTAGCAAGAGAGGATTCTGTTGTCAGCACTCGGAACTGGTAATGCAGAAGAGGTGCCAAGTGAATAGAAAAGGGCAGCAAGGGACAGTCTGTAAGAAATTGTTTAATTCTTTAAATCCCTGCCATGCTAATTAAATAATGTCTGACTATGAACTTAAAACCTACCTACTCTATGTTACTTATGCTGACATTTTCTTTCACTGTACTAAAATAACTCTACATCTTAAATTCACTGATTGCACATGCTCTGTGTATATAAGGGAAGAAATGCTACAGAGGAAAGACAAATAAGAAAGGCCATGCACACCAAGTACATACCTCAGGAAGGGCAATATTTCCCACCTCATTTATTTCTTGCATTTTGCAGGAAGAGAGAGAGAGAGCCAGGGGAGGCATAGAAGTATATAGAGCCTCAGAAAGAGAAGGTGATTTAAAAACCATGTCCCCCAGTCACCAAATAATCTTTGGTGCTCTGTGTATCGCCCTTGGAAAGACATGTTCAAGCTCTCCCTCCCAAATTCTCTCCAATGGCAGAGGAATCATTATTTCTTGAAACAGCTGATGCATTTTAGGACACTCTAAAGAATGTAGCTTTTGATAATTTTTGAATTTTGCAGCCTGGAGCCACTAAGAACCACATCCATCTTCCTGAGTGATGGCACTTCTCATGCTCGAATCTGGGTATCATGTCTGCTGCATGTTATCTCCTATTTCACGTTTAAGTCTCTGTTTTCTTTGATTGACTGATTTCATTTCATGTCCCAGATCTTTTGCATTTGCCTCCTCTGGCTGTGCTCCAATTGGTGGGACAAAGTGTTCTCTTTAAGTGTTACCTTACCCTTTTCCTTCCTTGATTTCCCATGGTGACTTCCTGCAAGATTATATCTGCCCCACCACCCAAAGGCTCTGCTTCCATTTAGCATATCTCATATTGTGCCACAGAATACAGTCATCCCTCAGTATTTACTAAGTATTTGTGCTAGTATCTCCTGCAACATCTGAGATTGCCAGAGTCCCCTGTGGAGAATGGCATAGTATCTGTATATAGTATATACATATCTTCCATAAACTTTAAGTCATCTCTAGATTACTCATGATACCTAACACAATGTAAATGCTATGTAAATGATTGTTGTCCTATGTTGTTTAGGGAATAATGACAATAAAAATATCTGTGCATGTTCAGTATAGACTCTTTTTTTTGAGAATTTTTTTCCAGATATTTTCAATTTGTGGTTGTCTCAATCCTCAGATATGGAACCTGCCGATGTAGAGGGCTGACTATGTATTAAGTTTCTGCTTTATTTCCAATTGAAAACAGTGATCATATTGAAGTCGAGGTGATGTGTTTTATATTTAAATCCCAAGAAAAAAGCTCTGGGCACAGAGCAAGTTTTAATGACAAGTTTTTATATCTGAAATAGAATCAAGAAAATGAATGGATCATAAAATTTTTCCATGAAAGGTCTTTGACCCCAATGTATCCCCCCAAATGACTAAAGAGCCAAAAAGAATGCAAGGTTATATAAAAACAAAACTTTCATGACTTGTGTGGTCAAATGACCTCAAAAGATTCAATAAAAGTTTTTCAAGAGAAAGCAGGCTTTAGGCCCCACCACCAAAAGACTGTTCCAACAGGAAAAAAAAAAAAATGGAGACCAGAAGAAAATGGAATGATGAGGCATCAGGGGATTCTGGATTGCACAGGAGTCTAGATTGGTGCAGATTAGGATTTGGATTTTTGTTCAGAATGGTGCTTTTCTAACAAAAGTCATATTTACAGGGCAGGTAAAGTAATTAATTTTGGAGTCAGGTGTTAACTCTGAGAGGGATGGTGATTTAGAGCTTGGGGAGGTAGATGATTATAATAATTACAAGTGAAGGGTACTGAGTTTGATCCCCAGCAAGCTTGCATAAATAAATGGTTGCAGGTTTTCTTGAAACTACTAGTAAAATGGTCTAGAATGACAAGAAAGAGAATGAAAAGCAACAATTTGCTTCCAGGTATAGAGGCCTAAGGTATGTGGAAGAGAAATATCCACCATTTAAAAGTACTCTCAAGAAAGATGCATTCTTAAGAGAAATCCAGGATAAATCTGACCAAGTGAAGATCTTAGAAGGCACTGAAGACATAGAAGATGGACCGTTAGAGGCAGCACAGGCTACGGGACTATCTTCACTTCTGAAATCAATTCCAAGTTCAGGGAGTTCCCCAACCACCCTCAGTTTGATAATTTACTAAAAGTACTCATAAATATCATTGAAAGATATCATAATCACGTTGTGGTTTGTTATAGGGAAAGAATACAGTGAACAGTCAGGGGAAGAAGCACTTAATGCAAAGAACTAAACTGAAAGAACTAAACTTGGACCTGCTAGTTGACTTCAGTCATGGGCAGTGTTACAGCATTGATGTCTGATGATATACGCAGAGTACTGCCTACCAGAGAGCTCACTGGAGTCTCGGTGTCCAGAGTTTTTATTGGGGCTCCATCATGTAAGCATGGTAGAATGTCCCCATATCTGATCTCAGTCTCCAGCTCCTCAAGAGATCTGACACTGTGTGACTCCCTAAATCACACTGCTTTTTATCTGGCTTACCTAAGACCAGCAGGGAAACAAGACACTCTTATCAGGCATGGTATGCAAGGGTTTTGAGATTGCATCCGGAAGCCAAGAACAAAGGCCAGCTCTCTCTCTCAGGCAGTTAAATTCTCTATATTGGGAATTTATACTGATGATTTATTCTTCATGTTGGATTTTAGGTATCTGTCCACGTGTGTGTATGTCCTACAACAGAGGTTAAGTCCTACAACAGAGAATGTTAAGTCCCATTGTGCAACCAGAATGTTATGATAATTCAGAGTTCATAAGAAAAGTGACTCCTGCATGCCAGTGGACAAAAAAATAATTGAATCCCTCTGTATTTGATGTAGTTTTGCACAATATAGTAGACACAGATAACTTGGTCCTGGAAATGTGGTTTTATTTTTTCTTTTGGATGAGCGTGAATGTGTCTCTGAACTTCATTTGTTCCTACAATGAACAAAAACTTTCATATCATCTGCAGGGAAGTCCCTAGAAGAATATTACTCTGAAGAATTCCTATTCTCTGACTTGGGCGACAAATGCATTCAAGGATTTATTGGATTTTAGGAGGACATAGTTCTCCAAAGTGAGGGCTTATTGCCTAAAACAATGCATATTCTACTAGTGGAGAAAATAAATGAATTTTCAAGCATTTCATGGCTTGACAGGCTTCTTATTAACCTCAGCACAAAGGAATACTGTGCTGCCCGCCTAGGCAGACATCATCTTGTTTGACTAACAGACTTCTTTTAACTATTCATCTTTGTCATTATCCCTGGAAAAATTAAAGAAGAGCTAAAAATGAAAACATAAAAGAATGCGAATAAAAGGCCAGAGCTAAATAGATGTATCAGAACTTCTTTTGATGTTATAAGTACCCATGCTTGATTATGTCAACAAACACAGCACTTCACAAGGTGAACCTTGCTGCTGTTACCAATAGCTAGAGAATGTTAAGTCCCATTGTGCAACCAGAATGTTATGATATTTCAAGGCATTAAAAAAAATACTTTAGAAAGACAAAGGACTGTCATTCCACTAATTCCTCTAACAACAGTGTTAAGTCCATGGGGTCACCTACAACATAGCATTCAGTCTTTATTCACTCTGTATCTGGAGTTATTCTTTAGTCTTCTTCCTTAAGAACGAAGCATAGGGATTACATAATTTGTCAATATTTTCTTCCTCCAAAGAAAAAGTCCTGCAGCTCTCATTGTAAGTTGTTTTGGATATAGTACCCACTCTATGGAAGCAAGAAGAAGAGCACTTAATAGAAATAATTAAGAACAGCACAACTACTTTTTTCATGGGAGTTGGCCAGGAGCCATGTCAACTATTTCAAGTTCTACTGTAATGGCACCTGTGTCACCCTGACATGTTGTTGAGGCTGATTAACTTGACCTGCCAGAGTATATCCTTAAGAGCACCTTGAGGTCACTTTGTTAGGTCTGGAATCTGACCCTTAATGATGCTCCTGTTATTATTGAGTTTAAGTCATTTCACTGGAGATTATGCCTTCTTAATTTATTAAGGTTCTGTTAGAACTCTCATTGTCCCACTTCATATAATACATGAGAATCTTACCAGGGGACAATTCCATTAACTGCACACCTCTTAATGCAATTGCTGTCATATATGTTACTACTTCATATATTAGGAAACTGACCAAATAAACAGTTTTATTTTTGTTAATCTTTTAAAGGCATTAAGAGGAGGAAGAGAGAGAATGTATGTATCTACATTTTTACCATTTTGGGTACTCTTCATTCTGTCTTGTTGATTTATGGTTCCATATGGCATAGTTTTCAATTAGCCTTAGCATTTATTGTAGTGCAATTGTGCTACAGATGAATTTTCAGTTTTTACTCATTTGAAAATATCTTCATTTTACTGTCATTGTGAAGGATATTTTGCTCTGTGCAGAAAAGTTTGATTAATGTTTTTTCTTTTATTTTTAAAGATATTTCATTTTGGGGGGTTTGAATTTTTATGAGAACTTGGCCATCATTTTTATCTTCTTATGTAATTTTTTTTCTGTATCAACTTTCTATATATTTTTCCTTTGTCTTTTGTTACCCAGCAGTTTGATTCTGATGTGCCTGGATATGGTTAGTCTTGTTTATGCTGCTTGAGAATTCCTAAGTTTCTCAGATATATGGATAACTAACTTCACCAGATTTAGAAAATGTTTGGTCATTATTCATTTTTTTATGCTCCATTAACTTTCTCCAGTTACACATTTGTCAGAGTGTTTGCTCATGTTCCCACAAGTCCCTAGGACTCCTTTATGAAGCCAGATTTAAAGTTAGTCAGTGTAGTTAGATAAATCGGTCTAATACCGAGTGAAATCTAAAATGGAGGTCATGCGGAGAATGACTCAGGGAAAACACAGGACAACTCATGGAATGTTAATGAAGTCCCAAAAAGGCCCTAGGCCAAAGTCCACCTCAAAGAAATGTTAATGTACAGCCCCCAGCAAAAAGGTGCTGACTCAAGTCCTTCCTGACCAGATTACTTCTTTGGCCCACCTGTGTCCCACCCCTCGGGCCTTCCCACCTACATTCCATCACTGAAAGAACTATAAAAAGGGGAGACAACATCCCTTCCACGGATTCCACCTCTTGGGTCCCCTTCTTCCTCCGGGAGAAGTCTTTTCTGCTGTCCTTTAATAAACTTCTAATTTCTACTCTGACCTTGCCTCGGCGTGCTTCTTTGGTGTTATTCTTCAACATTGGGGAAGCAAGAACTCGTCACCGGTCAACAGCGGTAACATTTACTCCTTTACTTTTATTATAAGTCTTTTGTCTCCATATTTTTCACAGTGGATAATTTCTATTGGTCTATCTTTATGTTCACTGACCTATTCTTTACTATCCTCAATCTGCTATTAAGCCAATTCAGTAAATTACTCATTGAAGATATATGTTTACAAACTCTGGAAGTTGATTCTTCAGAATTTCTATTTCTTTGTTGACATTTCTCATCTTTTTTTATATTCTTTTTTTTTTCTGTGTGTTTGAATACTTTTATGTTCTTTTAAAGTTTTTACCTGCTAATTTTAATCTCTGGGTTATTTGGAGATCTGTTTCTATTGATTGACACTTTCATGATTTTGGTAAACATTTAGTCTGCTACTTCATAAATCTAGTAATTTTTAAATTTTATTCTGGAAATTGAAAACGTTATTTTGTCTTTATCATGTTGTCTCTTTCTGAGAGGGATTGAATTTTGTTCTTTCAGGGAGTTTAATTACTGGGAAATCATTTTGTTTCAGGATTGGTTTTATTTTTTTGATTAGTCTTAAACATGTCCCTTACTTTAAAGTGGTTCTTACTTGCCGAAGTCCAGCTACAGCAAAATAACTGGGGGGTGACGAGCAACTTGTGTACATTGATACAGCAGGAGTGGGAGCCCTTTATTGTAGAACCTGAGGGGTATATATACATTCCACACAGCTTATCTTATTTAACATAAACTAGATACAGCAGTCAACCAATAAGGAATCTCCACACTTAATGGCTCCCTGGCATTACTTCACAAACCACTCCCTCTGCAAAATGCCAGGCGCCATCTTGATTTGTTTACAGACTCTAACATTTCCCCCTTTTAATGCCACAGTCTGGCTGGGCACAAAATCACGAGCCACTCAAGCAGGAACAAACTTTATTTCCAAAAGTCCCGTGAATGCCATGCACGCAGCCTTCTCCCGGGACACACTACTCCAACAGGAACTCCCTCCTCTGGAAATCCCTCCTACCACACTTCCCCAACCAATGGGAACCTCTGGGGAGCTCCAAAGTAGCAGGCCGAGGCAGACAGCAGGGATCTAATCTCCAATTGAATGCATCTTAACATAATCATTATCATCTCAATAGCTTGCTGGGGTCACCTTCCAACCAAAAATGCCATGCGTCATTCCTACTTGGCTATGGCTCTCAGCACTTACTCCTTGGACATGATCTTCTGGGTTCCCAACTAAATGACTAGGAAGCTGAAGTAGTATTTAAAGAACTCCCAGCATTGTAAAACTTTTTGCATTTCCATGGTGGGACAACTCTGAGTCCCATAACAACCACTCTCTCTTAGGCTTTGACTTATCTCTCCTGACACATGTGCCAAGGTCCCTTAAGAGCTCATGTGTGGATTTATGGGGCTCCATTTCCACTAGCTCCTTCCTCTCCAGCACACTATCACAGAAATTCCAGCTGTGTTTGTAGTTTCAAACTTACTTGGCTTAGTAAGACTGCTAGCTTTTGTTGGGTTCTAAACACTCTCTGAAATGTGGCTGGAAAATGTACCCAAAGAGGAAGCCATTCAGCTTTGGTGATCATCTTACGTTGTTCTCTCAGTGTCTGCAGTCCTAATCTGTGGGTGTTCAATGTCTGAAGACAGTGGTTTCATGTGTTTGGTTCAGCTTTAGAGTTTCTGTTGGCAGGAGGACAGGTATGGCATGATTTATTTCATTATGGTTTGAGGTAGAATTCTGGTTTTCTTTTATTCGTGCAGATATAGGTCAAAAAAGACTAAGTTCTAAAACATTGGAGATTCTGTCATATATTTCCTGGAACATATCAGCACATAATCATTGCTCAGTGAATACAAACAAAATGTATTTTATTAAATTGAACTGAAATTATGTGATAGGACCAAATTTTCTATTGCTAAGACCTCTG
Source organism: Marmota flaviventris (assembly GCF_047511675.1). NCBI lineage: Eukaryota > Metazoa > Chordata > Mammalia > Rodentia > Sciuridae > Marmota > Marmota flaviventris. The sequence goes on along the minus strand of NC_092499.1, from coordinate 50,322,173 downwards.
AAGTCTCTTCTTCCTTACTAGAATAGATCCAGTATGGTATCATGGCTAAAATGCATTGATCTCAGGAGAAGAAATATTACATATGATTCAATTAAAAGTGAAAATTCATTATTATCTGAAGAGTTCTTAGGCTGAATTTTCTATCATCAATATTTATGGATAAAACACAAAAATTTAATCATTCAAGTAAATCTCAGTCTACCCAATGCCCTAAGTACCCAATATTTCACTTTTATATAAGGGCTTTTTGAAAATCGCTAAAGTTGCAATACTTCCTTGGACAGATCATTCGTTAAAAGAAAAATTTTGTTCTTACAGGAGGATACCTGGGGGAGAATCTTCCACTAATATAGACATATTAGTTGTCAAACTGGGACGAAGTGAAGTCATCATGCTTTTATGTAATTTAGGATATTGAGGCCTTGATAACATTTCTATTGATCTAGTTTGAAACATTTTAATGCATATTTGAGTTTTGTTGAAATTTTACTTTTATAAGCCTTGTAATGGATGCTTTGTGAGTAGTTATTTATAGTTTTATGTATGCATCAAAGAAAGGGAAGATTTCTCCTATTGAATACTAGGGTAAGACTGTGGTGAAGGAGGATGAAGTTACCCCCAAACCCTGCTATTTGTGATTGGACTTGGATTCTTTGCTTTAAAAAGAAAATTTAAAACTCAGAGTTTGCAAGTAGAGTTATGTTTGGAAATTTGTTGGCATATAAGTCATTGTATATCTTAGTTACTCATCGTATTTCTCCTGTGTTAGGGAAGTAATACAAATTAACTCTTTCACTGATTATTCATTAACCTTTACTCAGTTTGCTAACATTTATTGCACACCTATAATATGAGCCAGGTGTGGTTCACTCTGTTCTCTATGTCAGTCATAAAGAGTGGTAAAGAGGCAATGATCTGCTCTTTGCGAGTAGCACTGGCCTTGTAATTAACTCCATTTGCTTAAACTTTCCCACTGAAGGGCAAAATTATATATTGAGTACTGTTTACTTCTCCAACCAAAATGAACTTTCTGTTGGTTAAGACAAGTTCTCTACCACAAGTTTTCCCTTTTCATTCTTATATTTTAAGTGTTTAGATAATCTCTCAGTTTTCCTTTCTTTATTGTTGCTGTTGACTGCCATTTTTTCCTTTAATTTTTCATACAATGAATATTTATTAAGCACCTACAATAAGCCAGTCACTATCCAAGTTCCTTAAAACACACATGCCCTCATGGAACTTACATTTTAGTGGGGGGGAAGAGACAAAAACAAAGTGAGTGAGAAAATTATGTGCTATCTTAGAAGATAATAAATAATATAAAGGAAAGAGGAGAAGGAAATATGGAAACTGCAAATCATATAAGGGACCCAGGTCAGAACTCAATGAGAAGTTTACCTGGAAGACACAAAGGAGTAAACCATGTAGAGCTATATGGAGAAGAGTATTCTTAGAAGTAGAAACTCTACATGAAAAGATTCTGAGACGGAAGTTGCTGTGTTCCAGGAAGAACACAGAGGTCTTTGTGGCTGGAGGGAAGAGAACATGAAAGAATGTAATATATTAGGTCCATCAGAGGAAATAATATGGACAGGTGGTGTAGAGTCCTGGGGGGTAGCATACAGGTTTTGGCTTTTACTCAGATGTATGAAACCACTGGAAGTCTTTTGAACAAACAATTGATGTGACATTTATGTTGATCAGCTTTTTGTTGCTGTGACAAAGTACCTGAGAAAAACAACTGAAAGGAGGAAAGATTTATTTTGGCTCATGATTTCAGAGGTTTCAGTCTATGGTCAGCTGGCTCCATTATTTTGAGCCTGGAATGAAGCAGTAGAAAGATATGATGGAGGGAAGATATTCAGCTTACCAAAGTCAGGAAGGTAAAAGATAGATGATGAGGATGATATGTAGGTAGGTAGGTAGGTAGATAGATATAGATAGATACATAGGAAGGAAGGGACCAGGGACAAGTTACACCCCTCAAGGACATACCACCTGTGACCTACTTCCTTTAATTAGGCCCTATCTCCTATAGTTCCCACCATATCCCAATAACCAATTATGATCCAATTATTTCCCCAAAGCTCCACCTATAAACATTGTTGCTTTGGTCACCGAGCCTTAAACTCATGAGCCTTTTGGGGACACTCCAAATTTAAGTCATAGCACAATTTTAAAAGGATCACTTTATATGCTGTACTGTCTGAAAATTGTCTGACAAGGGGCAAGAACAGAAGCAGACAGGGAGCTACTTCAGTAATCTGAGTAATCCATTATGGCAGCTTGGACCCAAGTGGTTAGAGGGGACCTGTCAATAAGTGGTTGCATTGCAAATATTTTTTGAAGGTATAGCTGACAGGATCTGCTGACAAATTTGAAACACAGTATGAGAAAAAGAGAAGAGTTGGAATGATTTCAACATCCTGTACTTGAGAAATTTGAAAAAAGTATCTCTATTAATTGAGACGGTGAAGGCCATTGTTTGAACACCTTTGGTTGGAGGAAGATCAGAAATTCTATTTTAGATGTGTTATTTTTATGACATTCACTGGACAATTTGAGACATCAGTAGGAATTGTATATAGGAGTTTGTTGTTCAGAGGAGAGAGGCGGGGTTGAGTTATGAATTTGGGTCTCATCAGCATATAAATGTTTAAAGCCAGGAGACCCGATGAGATCACTGAGGAAATGAGTAATGTTAAACATCAGAGATGAGGCCAGGAAAGCAGACCCAAAGGGAACAACCTGAGTTAGAGGAGGAAAACTAAGAATTGGTTCAGTCTTTGAAGTTAAGAGAAAAATGGTTTCAAGGAAAATGCTGTTGATAGATCAAATAAAATGGGGACTAAGAACTCACTGGATTTATCATTTCTCCTGTGATCTTGAAAAGGTTATTTTCATTGGAGAGGTAGAAGCAAAATCTGTTTGGTGTGGTTTAAAAGAGTAGAGGAGGAATTAAATTAGAGACATCAAGTCACTAATACTTCAAGATTTTTTTTTTTTTTTTTTTTTTTTTTGTATAATGGAGCAGAGAAATAGGCTGGTGGTTAAAGAGAAGAGTAGAAGAGAGAAATGTCTTTCTTTAAAGATGGAAACAATAACAGCTTATTTGTATGCTGAAAAAAATGATCCTTGAGAGAGAAAAGAGAATGGAAGATTGATAAAACAATTGTCTTGAATAAATGATAAAGGAAGGCTCCTTGCTTTAGCAAGGGGGATGAACAGTGCATCCATAGTAATAGGAGGAAGAATACATAATGGATGTTGGAGGAGAATAGATGGGTGACAGTTTGTGGAAATTCTCTTCCCAGTGCTTCAGTTTCCTAAGAAAATTGATAATTTAGCCTTCAGTTGAGGGTCAAAATGTGGTAGAAGTGTTTGGAGTTTTAGGAGAGAGAAGATGTGAAATAGTTACCTCGGAAGGAAGGAAAAGTGAATGCAGTGAGGAACTAAAGTATGAATGCTCAGTAATTTGAGAGGACCCTACTGAATGTAGGGATGATGAATCAAAAGACAAATAACGACACACACCTGTAATCCCAGCTACTCAGGAGGCCTAGACAATAGGATCACAAATTCAAGGCAGCCTGGGTAACTTAGCAAAATTCTGTCTCATAATTAAAATATAAAATATAAAGTACTGCAGATACTGCAGTGGTAGAGCATTCCTGGGTTCAATCCTGACTACTGGAAAAATTAATTTGTCTAATTATGTATTTTGTTCCAACCATATTTAAACATGTAGGTGGTGGCATGGAGTCGGCAGGGAGATGGATTCAACCAGGTTTGTGGTTTATTCAATCAAGTAAAACCAAGTGAGGCAATGAAATTGAGGGAGTTTGAAAGGATGTGACCATAACTATTGATAATGGTATTCAAGCACAAAAAGTAGGTACAAAGTCCATGATGAGAAGGAAGAAGAGAGAAAAGGGGGTAGCATTCATCAGTTGCAGGTTCTGGTAGGGGTGGAGGATGGTGTACATCTCTGGCATTTCAATGGATGTTTCAGTCATACATGTCCAAGCGTGCACATGCTCACGTTAACATCTATGGCTATATGAAGGAAAGGGCCCATGTAAAAGGACAAGCATTCTAAAAATCTGCTTAACTTCAAATGACACTTGTAAAAAGGCATGGGGAGTCAGACCCTTGGAGTAAGTACAGAGGATGTATAGATGAAAAGATACAGTTATGAAGAGAGAGAGAGAGAGAAATGTGTCAGAGTAGATTGGGTAGAGAGAGGTGATGGGAGGAGAGGGGAGGGGAGGGGGGATAGGGAGGGCAGCAGAATACAACAGACACTAGTATTGCTGTATGTATGTATGTGGCTGTATAACCAATGTGATCCTGTAATCTGTACACGTGGAAAAATGAGAATTCATACCCCATTTGAATCAAATGTATGATATGTCAAGATCCTTGTATTGTCTCAAGCAACTAATAAAAAAATAAAAATTAACAAAAGATACAGTTATGACCTTACCACAAGGAGCATATAATCTAGAGGAAATATAGGTATGTAAACAGGTAATTGGATGTAGCCTGCATTGATTTTGGGGCCCCACAGATAGAGTTTACCACAGAAGTTCTAAACCATAGTGTCAATATTTTCTGTAGTTGTTCAAACTTAAGGAGTTCACACATTATGCTAGTAAGTCATATTCACAGAAGTCCTCTTTAGGTATTGGTCCCTTCTTCCAAAGTGTCTCACTACTCTGGCCCACTCAGTTTCTCTGTGTTGTGCTCTTCCTCACTTCCCCTTGCTCAGACTTTTCTGTCCAACTGGAAGTGACTGCCCAATTCCTGCTTTTAAGCTAGAAGAAATTTACTCTTAATCTTAATAGAAGATTACAATAAGTTATGTAAGAGCCAAGTAATACTGTATCACTATAGAATTGGGAGTAGGCACTATACTACATGTAAATATCAATGTCAATGAAGCAACCCTTATCTTCAAAGAGTTTACAATCTAGAAGTTATTATGATAAGCATTTACTGCTACTACTAATATGTAATCATTTAGAGTAAACCAATAAACTTTTGCATTACCAATAAAATGATAAAAAATTTTTTATAAAAAAGATTGTGGTCTTGTGATAAATAAAAATCTAAGGTTATCATGATTATTTTAGGCCCTAATAATTTAGACTTCAATTTATTTCAAATGGATAGCAGTGGAGAGGAAAGTAACCAAGAAGAGAATATTTGTAAAGTGAATATTATAGACTAAAAATTCCTGAAAGTGCATAATACTTTTCAAGATATGAATCATGTGCTATTAACTGTAGGGTTTAGGAGGACCCTTTGATCCAGGATGGAGTAACACAGGCCATGGATGAATTCTTTCCCTCAAACCTCTTCTCCAAGTCTTAGTCTTTGTTCTGAGATCTTGAAAGTGCTAATTTTGTATTAAGGGAATGAATCAGTGCAGCTAAAATGCAAAAGAGTAATTCTCAAGAAATAAGAATAGTACCTCAAAACATCAATGCAGCAAAGAAAACATAAATGGTTTCTTATGAAAAAAAAATCACATTTTGGAACAACATCTAAAATATTAATGATTTTATCATAATTACAAGAGAGCATAAGAAAGGGAATAAGAAAAGTCCCTACAATATAGGATAGATATTATTCATGCCCAGCTCCGTGGATAGTTGGGTTGAATTTTCTTAATATCTTTGCTAAGCTCATCCCAATTCAGGTCAATTGAAACTACATGCTACTTTAATGTTTCATAGCAGAGTATATCCTTTTAGCACCATGTCCTCAAACTATTTCAGTGCCAAACTGTTTAGTAGTAACAGCAAAACAATGAATGCATTTCTCTTCTGATACACTGGGGTGAAGTAGCTAATTTCGTTTTGTTTTAAACCTTGAGTGTAAGAGAATAGGAATTAATTGACTCCTGATTTCCCTCGTTAGCTCCTAAACGTTGTTTGGAGATGAGGTGTGCTGCCATGGAAATTGCAACAGAGCCCAAGATCCTTGTGTCTTGGTTCCATGGTATTATGGAAAACATATATGATCAGAGGGAAGAAGCTTTGGGATGGGATGTCATGACATATCACTGGGAGAATGAGAGTAAGCCAACACCTGTGGGCTTCACTCTTTATCTCTACAACTCTTCCTTGCTAAGTTCTGAGGTTTTTGGTTTGTTCAATACACAAATAAAGAATTTTCAAATGACTACATGAATTTTGGTTAATTTATTACAGAGCAATATTGTGATGGCCGACCTTCAGTTCCAGAAGCAGATTTATTTAATTTATACACACTCATGTTTGTTTGCTTGTTTTGATTTTATTTATTTATTTGGTAGTGGAACTTCAACTCAAGGGAAGTTCTACCACTGAGTTACGTTCCTACTCCTTTTTATTTTTTTATGTTGAGACAGAACATCACTAAGTTGCTGAGGCTGATTCAAAACTTGTGGTCCTCCTATTTTGGTCTTCCCAATTGCTGGGATTACAAGCCTGTCCTGTCACACCTGGCTCATTTTATCTCTTATAAGAAAATACTTCTTGGGCTGGAGATGTAGTGCAGTGGTAGGGTACTAGCCTAGAATGCATGAGGCTCTGTATTTTTCCCCAGCACCACAACAAACAAACAAATATGTTGTTCTATGTACACATAAACTAACATGTAAAAAATATTATAACAGAGGTCTTAGTAAAATGATGTAAGGCATGGAGAAAATATTGCAACTGAGATCAGGAAAACCTTTGTGGCAGTGATGACCCTGGAGGTGATGTAGAAGGATGAGTAGACATTGGCAATTGGAGACACGAGGTAGGTGTTCCAGGTAGAGAACGGGGTAAACAAAGTCAAGGAGGACTGAAGCATAGGCACATGTGTGACAGCATGACTGGACAAAGGATCAAGCATGGAGATTGATGGGTATTATGGTGGGGAGCCTTGGTCAGAAGTTATAGTTCAATAGGAGGAATAAGTTCTGGGGTTCCAGTGCATAGCAGGATGACAACGATTAATAACATTGAATTTGATATTTCAAAATAGCTAGAAGAGAGAATTTTGAATGTTCTCATCACAAAGAAAGGATAGTATAACATGATGGGGACTTAAATACCTTGATTTGATTATTATACAATGTATACATGCAATGAAGCATTGCATTGTACCACACAGACATGTACAATTATGTCTCAATTAAAAACAAAAATGGTGGGGCTGTGGTTCAGTGGTAGAGCACCTGCCTTGCATGTGTGAGGTACTGGGTTCCATCCTCAACACCACATAAAAATAAATAAATAAAGATATTTTGCCAGCTACAACTTTAAATAAATAAATAAATAACGAAAGAAAATAAAGCAAAAAAAAAATTTCCCTTTAATCATCTTGAGTCTTAGAAAGATTTAGAGCAGAGGGAATCTCCCTTCAAAAGAGTAATCTGGTGATAGCAGAGGCTTTTTGAAGCAAAGAGAGACTGAAATTGTTAGAAACTGCAGAGAAGTCTTCCTGGTAACCAGGATGGAACAAAAGAGGATAAATGTGTGTGAACAGAGGCTTTAGGTGCCAAAATTGTGCTGCCCATGTTCTTATTCCCCCACACAACACAGGTTTTATAAAGCAATCCACAAATGCTGCTCACAAGACTGGGCCCAAGTGCCCTGTTTGAGCATCCTTTTCCTCTGGCTGATCTGTAATTTCATTATCGCACATATTTTACATTTGCTGATTGAAGGTGACGAAAGTACCAGTTATTTTTAGCTTGTTACATAAAGGACTTGTTAATGAAGAGTCACACAGATTTAAATTTGCTTAATATTCATCTTCACTTTTTTCCCCTGGACTTCACATGGTATTTCACTTTCTTTCATATTTTTAAGTCTTAGAAAAACATATTTCTCCGAACTTAAAGACCTACTTCCAGAGACCTGAAAATTTTATTATGTGAAATAAAAAGGAAACACAAGAATTATATACAAGAACAAAAAAGGAATGTTTGTTTAATGGATCTGAAACAAAACTGAGGTAAACAGAGAACACGGAAAATAAATCAACATTTTCACAGTGTGTATAATATCGCACATATTTCTGTCACTTTGAGAAATGGCTTTTAAATTTTGCTAATAGTGTTTCCAAATTGTTAAATTGATTATAATTTAGTGGGCAAGTCATAATTTTTTTTTCTGATTTTGCAATGCTTTCTTGATGCAAGAAAGGAAAGCAAAAGCTATGCAGATCAGGCCTGCCGACATACAGGGAATGACCCGGAAAAAAATATGTGTCTACTCCTTAATAGCCTGACCTGAAAAGAATTGGTTTACAATACCTTTAAATAAAAATTTAAAAACATGTGTTGTTAGTCATAAAATGCTAAGTCAAACACTTAGATATGAAGTTATGACATGTGTATAATTCATAGAGAAGAAAATATACTATGTGATTAAATTAAAATGGGACTGTACCCTGCCATATTTTCTCAATTCTAGCTTAGAAATTTTCCACATCTCTGAAGTCAAGATTTAATGCCCAAAACTGTCTGAACAGATCATATACAGAGTTAATTTCTTGCTCATCTGTGGTATTAAGAGACTAAGATTGGACAAAGGCATAAAACAGGCAAATGATGTAGACCCTTCATTTCAGTCAAGATGTTCAGCTCTTTCCTGTGAAATAGATCACCGCAACTAGTCAGTGATAGCAAATTGATGAGATGTCAGTTTTATTCTCTGTATTTGTACTTCTTCTCTAGTGAAAGTGCCAATGTTCCTGAAGTTCCTCCTTCCTGGAATTCTTTGTCTCTGCTCTCTTGATCTGCCCAAGGATCAGCAGAGACAAGACTTCAGGACCAATGGGAGGGCATACATAAGCACTCATCTGTGACCATTAGAGACGTGAGCACTTGGCTGTCTTTGGCTTTGCCTTCCTCACCGTCACTTCATGACCACATAGATGAACCACATAAATCCTTGCCAATGGTTTTTGCTTTTAGTCAATTCCAGTCACCAAAACCCATGTTGCCAAAGTTACCCTTTCCAGGTGTCTTCCATGTCTGACATCTTTAACACCCACATCCTTTTCTGTCAATCACCTCATATCCTTCCATTTCCTTTATGTTCTTAACTCACACTATACCTATTCTTTGTCACCAATGGGGCCTCTTCTGTGTTATGGTTTAGATGGGGTGTCCCCCAAAAGCTCACATGTGAGACAAAGCCAGGAGTTTGGAGAAAAAAAATGATTGGGTTATAGCCTTGACATAATCAGTAAATTGATCCCTGATGGGAATAACTGAGTGGTAACTGGAGGCAGGTGGGGTGTGGCTGGAGGAAGTGGTTCACTGGGAACATGTGTTTGGGATATATGTTTTGTATCTAGCAGGTGGATTCTCTCTGCTTCATGATCATCATGTGAGCTGCTTCCATCTGCCATACTCTTCCACTATGGTATTCAGCCTCACCTGGAGCCCCTGGGGAATGGAACCGGCTGTCTATGGACTGAGACCTCTGAAACTGTGAGCTCTTAAGTAAACTTTTCCTCCTCTACAACTGTTCTGGTTGGTCCTTTTAGTCACAGGAGCAAAAAACGTTGACTAAAACATGCTGATTATAAAATCATGATGGCCAATATAAAATTCAAGTTCGATTTGTCCCCATGTATCCCAAAAGTCTTACATATATTTAGTGCTTAATAAATTTGGTAAATGAAACAATGAATGCATGATAGAAAATGCTCATTCTAGCAGGTCTTATATATTTTCCCTTTATCATCATCTACTTCTTTATTGTCTTCTAATTTATCATCTGTAAACACAGTTCTGTTTTTCTCTAGCTCCAGTAACTTCTTTCAGTTGTTTTTAAAGAAAACATCAGTGATTTAAATAGAGACTTGAGAATCAGGGCTTTAAGAGTAAAAATGGTGCAAAAGTGTGTGTGTGTGTGTGTGTGTGTGTGTGCATGCGTACACGTGTGCTCATGGGAAGATGTTCCAGAGCTATCAACAGAGACTGGGATTTCAACATCTTGGAACCACTGCTCTAAGAGACTTCAAGTTTTGAGTGCAAGCCACATGTGCCTTTTCAGAGATGCAAATACTCCCTGAACTTTGCCCCTACATACACACCTTAGATACAGGCTGGAAATGAATATTTTCCATACAGGAAATTACATGAAAATCATGATAGGAAACTTCTCTGTGATATAGATGATAATGAAAATAATTTTAAATGGTCACATAGTGATAACTCTAAGCTGCTGACAACACTAATATTTATTATTTTCATTTTTCAGGGAAATTGCCTTATTTAATGTGTAAGCCAGTGTTCTCCAGAGAAACAGAACCAATAAACAGACAGACATATAAAGAGATTTATGATAAGAAATTGGCTCACAGGATTATGGAGGCTGAGAAGTTCCAAGATCTAAAATTGACAAGCCAGAAACCAGAAGAGCCAATGGTTCAGTTTCCATCTGAGTTAAAAGAGCCAAGAATCAAGAGAGCCAGTGGTCCAAGTTCGCATTCAAAAGCCAGTACAGTAAAGACACAAGAGGAGCCATGTTTCAGCTGGAGTCCAAAGACAATAAAAGACTGATCTTCCTGCTCAGATAGTTACAATTATGAGAATTCTTTTGTCTTTTTGTTCTAATAAGGATTTTCATTGATTGGGTGAGAACCACCCACAATAGGAAGAGAAATCCACTTAATCTACTGATTCAAATGTCAATCTCATTCGGAAGCACCCCATAGACACTGGCAGAAAAATGTTTGACCAAAGTTCTGGCTGCTTCATGGCCCAGCCAAGAGGATACATAAAATAAACCATCACACTTAAGAAGAAAACCTGAATGTCTTTTTAGTATGAAAGTGTTACTTAAGATTAGATGGAAAATTGCATTTTTGCTAATTGACTTGTTTTAAATCCACTTACATTTTTAAGTTTTATGTTTAAGTTTTATTTAACTTTTATATTTAAAATATTGTAAAATATCCTTTAATATAAAATCTTTTTTTTTTTTTTTACATCAGGACCATTTACTGATAGAAAGGATATGAACATTGAAGCCTAATGGTTCTAGGTTCACAATCTTGACTCTGCCCCATCTTAATAAGTATGTGGCATTGGGCATTTTACTTAATGTATATGGGATCAATTTTCTTTGTAAACTTGAGGAAATAACAAACTCTCCATAGGCTTATGGATAAAATTAAATGAGAGTGCATTTACGTTCCTTGTACATAGGAGATAAACAATGATTCAAAAGTCCTTACCCTCTGTCCTCTGCTGGTAATTATAAAGCACACTTCTTGAAGTTTGGAACAATTTTAAATGCCACATACATCAAAATTCCTTAGCTTAGATTTTGAGTAGAAGCAGGAAACAGAATGCTATTGCATTAAAGTAAGTCACTCATAAATTTTGAATTATATGATTTTTTTTCTTATAAGTTTCTTGACTTCAAATTAACTTTGTTTAATTGTACAACACCAGGCAATGAAGTCTTAGTCCACTTTTTTATAACAAAATAGCTGAGACTGGACAATTTATAAAAAAAAAAGCAGAGATTTATGTTTTACAGTTCTACAGGCTGACAAGTCCGAGATCAAGGGACCTTCATGATCACAATTGAGAGAGGACAGCAGGTGGGCAGTGAGGGTAGAGAAGGGAATGGAAAGGATCTAAATTATTCCTTTTATTAGGAAGCACGCCTGTGATAACTAACTCTCCCTCCATGATAACCACATTAATCAATTCATGAAAACAGAGCCCTCAAAAACCTAATCACCCCCAAAAGTTTCATCTTTCAACATCACTGAATAGGTGGAGTGATTTAGATATGAGATGTCCCTCAAAAGCTCATATGTGAGACAGTGCAAGAATGTTCAAAGGGAAATGATTATATTATGAGAGGTAAAAACTAATCTATCAATTAACCCACTGATGGATTAACTGGGCAGTAATGGAAGGTAGGTAGGATATGGCTGGACGTGGTAGGTCACTGGGAGTGTGACTTTGGGGTTTACATTTTGACCCTGGGGAGCAGTTATCTCCCCACCCCTCTCTCTTTCCTTCCTGATTGCCTTGTCCTCAGTTGCTTTCCTCTGTCATACCTTTTAGCCATGGTGTTTCTGCCTCACCTTGAGCCCAGAGCTATGGAGTCAATGGACCATGGACTGAATCTCTGAAATGGTGAGCCAAAATAAATATCCTCCTCTATGCTGTTCTTGTCAGGAAAAAAATCTAAATAAAACAATTGGGGATTAAGTTTCCAATACATGATCTCTGAGGAACATATTCAAATCATAGCAAGGTCTGAATCAAACAAAATCATTAATGAATTCAAATTCTCTTGCAAATTCATGGGTATTTTGGCTAATGTACCCATTGATGGCTTTTGTCTTGTAGATAAGAGTTTCTTATTGATAGTGGACAGACAGATGGAACTGATGGAACTGTGAGGTTAAAGGAATAACTCTATAAGGTGGGCCTACTGTGTTGACCCCCATATGCTTCTATTTCCAGGAAGCAATTTATCTGCAATCCTGGTGGCTTAAGTGGACACCTTCCTCAGCAAACTAACTGTTATTGACAGGAGAAATGCAGGCTCAAAATAATATCAATAACAAGAACCCAAGTTACTCTGAACAGGGAGGCTTTTGTGACCATTTTCACAGACCAGGTCCTGAAACTCAGGAGATAAGGATAATTTCTCCTAATCATAAAATCTGTAAGGATTTATGGTTGAGAATCCAATTAGAACCAGTCAGCACTGGCAAAAGTGACCTACAGTTGTCACAGTAGTGGGGAACTGAAAGTCAGATGTCATCCTGCTATCAGTAAAGTGTCAAGAGGTGGACTTGGTGGGACTCTCTGGAAACTTCTCTGGTATCCTCAATAAAACTGGAGTGCAGGGGAGGCATACTGTCCTTTCCTCTCTTAGAAGACCCACTCTCTCCCTTTCCTATCCCTTGAATAAACTCATGCCTGCTACTCTGAGCAACATGTCTGAAATATTTCTGACTTGATAGCAAGAATCAGGGTTTCAGGGGGTCTTCATGCTGCCTCAGTTTCCCAGAAGACCTCAGTCCTGTAATGCTATTGCCAAATCACTTTAATACTACTTTATCTAAAGTGTATTCCTATCAGATATTCAGTACCTCATATTCACTGAGTAACAACCATTAGTGAATAATAACTTTTAGTACTCAGGATCTACTCTGAAGCAAATTCAACATTATAGAATTTTTATTATTCAAACAGAAAACTGGCAAAGTTACCAAACTGACAATTACCAGGCGTGTATGAGATGATAAGCACCAATCAAGGCATTCAGATCTTATTTCAAGCTCCATGCTTCCCAGCATCACATTCCCTCAGAGAACATCCTAGAGGCTCTCTGATCTGACTGGTGGGAGGCTAAAACTGTGGAGTTGGAGTTTCCAAGTAGAATATTTGGAATCTTATAGAGGGGAATAGAGAAACCTTAGAGGCAGAAACATGAGTTTTCCCTCGGGTTCCATCGGAGACCTAACGAAGAGAGAAAGGAATTTGTTAAAATAGGTTCTATGAAGGCTAAGTTCCAAAAGATACTCCTTCGGAAAATGAACTCTGTCATATATAAATTAAAAAAGAAAATGAGCTCTGTAGTCACAGTGGAAAGAGACCATACCATTTCCCTTCCTGGATTCAAATAATTTATTGAATGCAAATTAGCAAACGACAGTCTTTGAATAGCACTGGAGGGTGGGGAACCCTGTAAACCTTAGATTCAATATTCCCTAAACTGCTTGCTTTTGAAAACCTTTTTGTAAGTAACTGATATCTTCTGCAGATAAAATAGACCATTCTGCAGTAAAATGTCTCACAAAAAGAAAGTTTGATGCATTTTATGCTTGAAATTCACATGTAGAAAAATATTCACAGTATTTACCTCTTAACTATATAAAGCCTGATTAATTGAAGCTATTAAAACATTCCAATAACTTAAAGTGTTTCTGCTAGATGTCCATCACTAAAAATAAACAGCTAAATAAATTAGTCTCCAACCTCACAAATTCTTTGGTTATTAACCTACTGGAAGAAAAACCTTGAAGAGACTTTTTTTTTCAACGTGTCAGAGTAAGAGCTATATTCAGGTCACTAAAGTAATGGTAAAAGCTATGATTTTGCAGGAAAACTTGGACCGAGGCAAACTATCCTAGCACAAATCATGGTAGCACCTTTTGGCTAAAATGCTAGAACAAAGCTAAATCACTTAGCACCAACTTAATAAAAACATAACTAATGTTTGATTGTACCATTTCCATTAAAACAGCTGTTCTTTGCTGTCTTTAAACTGCTGTTTGGATTATTCAACCACCCTCTCACCGTCTCACCAAACCTGTCCCATCTAACCATTTGAATGGAACCAGAGAGAGTGTTCAACACAGGATGCATTTTTAAAAACATGTTAACTTTGCTCCTAGAAGGAAATGAGAGCCTAGTGTTCTGTCAACTGCTGCAGAGATTATGGCTTAGAGAGGCTACAGGGGAGTGTTTGGTTCTATGTGACACCTTCTTAAGCAGAAGGAATTGATTGGTACAAAATCAGCCAATTTAGCATTTTATTGGACATTCATGATACATTCATTGGAAACTGGTTGAATCCTTTTCACATTTTCATAAATTTTGCTTTATAAAAATCTTTAAAAAGCCAGCATCCTGGACAGCATAAAAGGAAGTCTAGGGACATGACTGATAATAAATTAGTTTTGAAAATAAGAGAGACTTTGTTTTAATAAAATAGAAATTCCTTTCTCCTATCCCATTGGGCATATTAAAGACAGGCAACAGTCCTTATTGAGTATAGGCTCTTAAGGGGGCACAGTGAGAGTAGGAAATTTTAAAACCATCCAAAAGTTGGTTTGCTTTTATTATCACCATGCAACATCAATGTTAAGTATTGTCAGGGATAAAATAACTGCAACAATGTATTTTGTTAGTTTATTTTCAAATAATTGTTACAACTGCAATTGGGTTTACTAATATATCTGTAAAGTTCAAATACACACATTTTAATTATTTATTTAATGAAAAACTATTCTACACATGGAATTTAATTTAGAAGACTTCCAATTTATATAATTTTCTTCCAAGACTTAGCTACATGTCTCTAATTCAAGAGTAAGTTTGTCAGGGGTCAGAATTATTCAAACTTGCTTCAGACTTGGTTTGCATTTCCTCCCCTGGGGTACTACATATTTCTGCATTTGTACAGTAGCTTTGAAATGAATGATGATATTATGGTGATTGCAAAGCAAGGAAATAGAAGGTGTGTTTCTTCATTTCTGTCATTCTGCTTTCAAATCATTCATGGAGCCTTATGCATTTCATTCTGGAAGCATTTTTTTCTTTTACCTCTCTTTTCTCTTTCAAGAAGAGACACTAATGTGATTAAAATTAATTAATACATCAATTTTTTTCTACTTTGGACTTAACATTTTATTATTTTTTTTGTGATTATACATCCAAATATCTTTCTGGCTCTTATTGTTAATATTGATTTCAGGTCACAATTTTTACTGAAAAATCACTTTGTCAAAGAGAGGACTTTTTGAAAAATGGTCTTCTTTATTTGTCAAATACTCCAGTTCAGATGAAATTTCAAAGAATGTTATTGAATGACATAGAAAAATGTATTTGAAATCCAGATAATAGTGCTGGCTCAGGTGGCCCATAGAAGGGGTGAAAAAAAAGTAAAACTCACAAATAGAAAGCAAAGCATGGGGCACCAAGATACTCACTCTGTGCATCTAGACATCCAAGGTAGAGCAGGAAAGGTCCATTGGGACCATCCAGAACACTGATACTTGTTGAGAGCCACATCTAAAATTTGGGGGCCAACAGAGGTGAGGCAAAGAACCTCACCCCCCCCCCCCACTGGTGCAAAGGCCTATCCACAAGTATGACTGTATGCTGGACCGTAGTCAATGACGGGTAAGATCCAATTGCAATGATATCAACCTAAGACAGGAGGCTGACGCCTTGAGGTCAGATCATCCGATGACGGGTAAGGACCATATGTACTATTGGACAACCTAAGACAGGCACGGTCCCTAAGCCACATGCTTGTTGTTTAATTAAACAGAAGGGGGGAGATGTTGAGAGCCACAGCCAGTCGGGATGGCGCCTGGCATTGCCAGAAGGAGTGGTTGAGAGGTGACGCCAGTGAGCCATTAAGATGATGATAATTAAGTTAAGCTGTGTATAATTGCTGTGACTGGATGATGCTGGATTGGGGCAGGCTGTGTATTCAGTTGTATATGGTCCCCTGCTGTCCGGCAATGGGGCGGTTCCTGCTGCCTCAGGCACCCGCTACTTTGGAGTTCTCGAGAATTTCCCTTTGAGTTCCCCTTGAGTTCTCGTGGGGTTCCCGTGGAGTTCGCACAGAGCTCGGTGGAGAGCTGAGAGAGTTCCCAAGGAGTGCGCGTGGAGTGCTGGTGGAGTTCGGGCAATAAAGGAGTTCCTTTTTGAACCTACAAGTGCCTCATGGCAGCTCTGTTATTTTGTGCCCAGCCAGACTGCGGCAGATACTCAACCTTTATTGGTTAAAATCCACTTTTCTAAACATGGATGAAAATTTCAGGTCCCGTCCCCAGAATGTTGGATATATCTGCACAGAGCACCCATAGACTTTTTAAATTTTTCATATCATATCTAGATTCACTAGACCCCATCCTTGTTTCTGTATTCAGAAACTTTGGGCTAGTTCTGGAATGAGTAGAATGACCTGACTTGAATTCCTGAACTGCGCCCTCATTACTGGTCTAGTGCTTTGTGCTATACTACTTTATCATTTGCTCTATAATAAGCCCATAAATAAACACCATGATAATCCTAGGCAACACATTTTAAATATAGAAATAATCTATGTGTTGTTAATTGTTAGCTGTTAGGCTCTTAACTTTTTGTGTCTTGATAAAATATTTTGCATATAAAACTTAGACCTGTGGATAAGCATTGGACCTCTCTGAGCCACACTCTCCTCGTGTGTGCATTGGGAGATCATGGTTGCTTGGGAGAATTATTTCAGAGAATTCAGAGTAGGGTCTCAGAAAATAAAAACTGCTGTCATATTGTTGTTGTCATTACAATGGAAGCTAAGAAATACTCAAAGATCACCTCATCTTTTTAAAAACAAGAAAACTGAGACTAGAGCAGTGTTTTCTCCATCAACATGCAGCTGATTCATAACAGGTTGCTAATAAAGAACTCACCAATAAAACACATATACTCTTCAATCTCCTCTTTTCCCAAAGACTGTACCTTCACTCCACCCCAACTCCAAGAATAGAGCTAATCTAGACTTCAGTACTCATGAAGTATGTGTTCTCTACTTTTTTACTTTATTCAAGTTTTTTCTTGTTATTTTATTGCATCTATCCCACATGGTGGGTTATGTGTGTGTTTCCTACTCAATTCTCTGGCTCTTTTTTTTCTTTTAAGACCCCTCCCAAATCAATTAAAAATAAATGATAGATAGATAGTTAGATAAAAGGAAGCCCAGTAGAGTAAGGAAATTGGTGAGGTAAGAGGGAGAGAAAGGTACTAGGAATTGAAAATTGACAAAGCAATGTTATATGCATTTATGAATATGTCAAAATGAACTCCACTATTAGGTATAACTATAATGCACTAAAATTTTAAAAAATAATAATAAAAAAGATTAGTGAAATGAAGAATGCCACATGACAATTGGGCAGAGCATTCCAAGTGGAAGAAATTCCACAGACCATAGAGTCCAGACAAGCTATGTAACAAAGGAATGTAACAAAGGCTAGTGAGGCTGGAGTGGGGAGAGAGGTGGGAAAGACAGGAGCAAGATAAAATATGAAAGAGAGGCAGCCCTGGATCATGTAGGGGCTTGCCTTGATTTTATTCCAAATAGAAAAGGAAGTCATGACATAGTTTATAAGATACCACCTTATACTTTGCCATTAGATGTGTGTGTGTGTGTGTGTGTATCTCTGCATTGCATATTCTTTTACATAATTCATTGAGCATATCAAAGATAACTTTCTCTTGATGAATTCTTTACAATAAAGTCAGTAAAAAAAAAAAGCATTTGAAATAGGTAAAAAAAAAAAAAAGAACTCCTAATCAATTATTGGTAAAAGATCTAAAACATGAACTGAGGAAGCCCAGGTGTCATATCAAAAATGAAAAGCACTAAATACATATTGAGGTCAAAAATTCCCCTATGTAATACAGTACTGCTTAGCAAAGAAAAATCAAGCTTTTGCCTGGACCAGAAGAGCAGAAACAAAACAAAAGATAACAAAACAAATGAAGTGATGCGTGATGTGTGTCTAGCACACCCCTTCCTGCTGGGAAATGGGAAGAAAGACTTGAAACTCTCTGGGAAAATGTGTTAGAAAGACAACATCTTCAGTTTATACCCAAAGGACTTAAAATCAACATACTACAGTGACACATCCATATCAATGTTTATAGCAGCTCATTCACAATAGCTAAACAATGGAACCAATCAACATGCCCTGAATGGATAAAGAAGATGTGGTATATATACACCATGGACTATTACTCAGCCATAAAGAAGAATGAAATTATGACATTTGCAGGTAAATGGAGACTATCATGCTAAGTGAAATAAGCCAATCCCCCCAAAACAAACATGAATGTTCTTTCTGATATGTGGATGCTAACACATAATAAGGGTGGGGCAGGGAAGAATAGACATTCATTTAATTAGACAAAGGGGAATGAAGGGAGGATAGGAATAGGAAAGACAGTAAAATGAATCAGACAGAACTTTCCTATGTTCACATATGAATACATGACCAGCAAAACTCCACATCATGTACAACCACAAGAATGGGATCCTCATTAGAATAAGTTATACTCCGAGTACATATAATATGTCAAAATGCACTCTACAGTTAAGTATATCTAAAAAGAACAAGTAAAAAAAACTAAACAGGAAAAAAGAAAGGAAGATAACATCTTGTCTCTCTACCCCCATTAACATTTTAATTCAAGTACAATTAGGCTAGTAGCAAATTCTAGAATAAACTCAAAGTCTATTCTCAGAGCCATGGGGGCTCTGAGGAGGCAATGGAGGCTCCTATGCTGAGGCCTGCTTCTTTGGATTGGGGGTGGTAAGATGGAAGAGACTGACAGAAGGGATAGAGGATTGTTTAGGTGACGGTCTCAGGTCTACTCTAGAAGCAATTGGAGGAAGGAGTCATTTTTCCCCTTACAGCCTAGGGGCTCTCTCCTCCAGCCCTGCCAACCAATCAGGTAAGTCTGAGTGCATCCAGGATAGAAAACCACCCAGCATAGGAGCAACTTGAGAATTAATGATTTGCAGGAAGCAAAGTTTTAGCAGACTCTTTCTTATCTGTTGGAGAATGCTTTTAAAAAAAAAAAATCAAATATGTTTACTTTATTCCCTTCTAAAAATATTGTAGTTTTTCATTGAGATGTTCTTTCTTTGACATAATTCAAAAACTGGAAAAAATATTCTGAACTCTCTAATACTTTTCTCCAAGTAAAAGATAAATGCCAACTATGCTTTCAAGTTTTTATGCTGTCACAGATGAGCTAAGATTTTCTATGCTCTGTTAACCCTCAAACATCCCTAGCTAGCTGGCTCATTCTTACTTAAGTCGAATGAAATAAACCTAAACCTACTATTTGCACCTGGTATTTAGTAAGTGATCAATATATATGGATTGCATGAGTGACTAAATAAATGACACCCTGGATTAGATATCAAAATTTAGAACTATCGGTGGCCTATTGATTTAATATTGGGTTTCTAAAATTATCTTTTTCTTTAAAGAGGTTAAAACAGAATGGGTAATACATATGCTTGCACATATGGCAAAATGTTTAAAATTGAAATTGGATCCTTCTAATTTGTGCTTTTTTAAAGTTTCACATTCTATGCTTTGAAGAACCATAATAAGAAATTTTTTTAAAAAACTTGCCTCTGGGTATGGATAAATGTAAATACCAATTCCATGCTGCTCACCAAGTCATATATAGCTCTATGAGCATGGTCCATTTTTCATCCCAGTCTGGAATCCTAGAAAAATAGACTATTTTTTAACCTAATGCAGACTAACAGCTGTCTGCCTGACATGTGTGTGTAGATTGCATTTCAGCATTCATGCATAGTCTCCTGATGAGCTGTGCATGTCCAACTTTTTCTTGTATGATAGCTTGTCCATCATATTTTAAATCCTATACCTAAATACAAAGGGGGCTGTGCATGTCCAACTTTTTCTTGTATGATAGCTTGTCTATCATATTTTAAATCCTATACCTAAATACAAAGGTTGTTTGACTGCACGTTGAGTACATAAAATCTAGGCACCCAATTCCTAATGCCCAACTCTTTCTGCTTTCCATTTCTAAATAGCTGAATAAAGTGCTTTTTTGTAATAGGCAGTATTTCAATAACTCCTCTTAGGTAATGATGACATGGTCATTTAATTATTTTTCCTGTTAAAAAATCCATCAAGGATCTAGCCTACAATTTATCACTGGATAACTGGTCGGCACATAAAAATAATATAAATTGCCCTTTATTAATTTAATGCATAATTGAAAATTCATTTGAAAACGCTGTATTAGAAAGGTGAAGAAAGTTGAAGCCAGAACAAATTTGAAAGTCATAATGATTATACTACCATTTCCCTCTGAATGAAAACTACCCTTTTTGAGATTTTATTAAATCAAACTATAAATGAAAAGTGAACAAAGCTGAAGCACTGGCACTCTGATAATTAGTTTTGTGTTTTTGCTACTGGTACCGAAATAACTTAAGAATTTAAATATCAAGTGAATTATTCAAAAAGATCAATAATCCAATAAAAAATGGGCAAATTATCTAAACAGATAGTTCTCAAAAGAAGGAGTACAAATGGTTGATAAATACATGAAAAAAGTGCTCAACATCTTTAGCCAGCAGGGAAATGCAAATCAAAACTACATTGAGATTTCATCTTACTCTAGTCGGAATGACTATTATCAAAGTAATAATAATAATAAATGCTGTTGAGGATATGGAGAGAAGGAACAGTTATTCTATAAAATACAATTCTATAATGAAAATATTTACTAAATCATTTTTATTATGATCATTCATACACACATACTAATTAATACATACTAATTGTACACACTGATGTGTTTCACAGTGACATCTCCATTTCCATAAAGTACATATATTGTACTTTGATCTTGTCCACCCTCCCTTTGACCCTCTCTAATATTCTCTTCTCTTTCCCCTCCACTCAGGCCCCTTTCCCTCATAGTTCCTCGTCTGCTCCCAGGTTATCTCTTTTGGGGGGTAAGGATTCTATATATGGGATAAAACATGTGGCACTTGTCTGTATGTATCTGACTTACTTTGTTTAACATGAGTCTTCCAGTTTCATCCATTTTCTGTAAATGCCACAGTTTCACTCATCTTTATTGCCAAGTAATACTCCGTTCTGGACACATACTATATTTTCTTTATCTCTGTTTGTTGACTCAAACCTGGGCTGATTCCATATCCTAGCTATTGGGAATAGTGCCACAATAAGCATGGGTAGGCAGGTATCTCTTTTAAATGCTGACTTCATTTCCTTTGAATAGATACTCAGGAATGGCATAGCTGGATCTGTCGTTCTAGTTTTAGTTTTTAAGAAACCTCCATGCTATTCTGTGATGGCTGCACTTATTTACATTCCCCCCAACAGTGAATAATTGTTCCTTCACTCCATATCCTCAACAGCATTTATTATTATTAATACTTTGACAATAGTCATTCTGACTGGAGTAAGATGAAATCTCAATGTAGTTTTGATTTGCATTTCCCTGCTGGTTAAAGATGTTGGGCACTTTTTTTCATGTATTTATAGACCATTTGTACTCCTTTTGAGAACTATCTGTTCAGATAATTTGCCCATTTTTTATTGGATTATTTGGACTTTCATTAAATGTTTTGAGTTCTCTATATATTCTGAATATTAACTCTCTATCAGATGAATAGCTGGCAATTTTTCCCCTTCTGTAGATTGTTTCTTTACTTTTTTGATTGTTTCCTCTACTGAGCAGAGATTTTTAATTTGATGTGATCTCATTTTTCAGTTCTTGCTTTTGTTTCCTGAGCTATTGAAGTCCTATTTAGAAAGTTATTAGCTATGCCAATATCTTGAAGTGTTTCCCATATGTTTTTTTATAGTAGTTTCGGATTTCACATGAAGGTGTTTAATCCATTTTTGGAAGTAGGGTACCGGGGATTGAACTCAGGGGCACTTGACCACTGAGCCACATCCCAGCCCTATTTTGTATTTTATTTAAAGACAGGCTCTCACTGAGTTGCTTAGCACCTTGCTTTTGCTGAGGCCGGCTTTGAACTCGCAATCCTCCTCTCTCTGCCTCCTGAGCCACTGGGATTACAGGCATGCACCAATGCACCTGGCTTTTTAAATTCATTTTTAAAATTAATTTTGCACAGGGTGAAAGAATAGGGATATAGTTTCAATCTTTTACATATGGACATTCAGTTTTCCCAGCACCATTTGTTGAAGAGTATGTTTTTGGCAATTTTGTTGAGAATCATTTGGCTGAAGAGGTGTAGGTTTATTTCTGTGTCTTCCATTCTGTTCCATTGGTCTGTGTGCTGTTTTTACTCCAATATCATGCAGTTTTTGTTACTATATAAAAATTTTAAAAAATAAAGTAAGATAATAAATAAAAAATTTTAATTAAAAAAGGAAGACAAAATAAAAGTTAAAAAGTTGAAAAAAGGAAAAAAGAAGAAATTTAAAAGATAAACATTCAAAGAAAAAGAATAAAAAAGATAGACATACAAATGAAAAGCAGAAACAATAGCAAACAGTATTAATAAAATATTTCCCTCTGCTAATGTGTTTCATTGTGCAGGCAATAGTGGACGATATAAACCTATGCTGATCAGCTTCTATCTGTGTCTTCTTGGGTCTTGTGCCCAGGAGACAGCAAAGACCCAGAGATTATTCACCCCCTTCTTTATTATGTTGTGCTCACCAGGTAAGCAGCGGCAGTGGATTGTAGCTAGACCCAATTGCCATATCTCTCAGCTGCCCTATATGCCAAAATGAGATAGAGCAGAACTCAAAACTCTGGAGGCAAAATTTACTCTAGAGTTCTGTGGGTTGCACAGTCCAAGAATGGGTCATTCTTGAACACTGCATCATGTCAAGGACTCCAGTGCCTTTTGTGCTAAGTACTCCGAGAGCAGGAAAGGCTATGGACTTGCTACTATCACTGCTGGAGGCAGGTGGTGATGGGCCCCATGCAATCTGGTGTTCTGAGATTTAGCTTCCACACCCATCACATGCGACTGCTCATTCCCCTGGACTCTTGTAGCTGGTTTTCTGAACAGTTTTGAAAGGGGCATGTGCTTTTGTTACCAGCATTGTACAAGACAGGTCCAGATACTCCCATTAACACCCAGAGAGAGAGAGAGAGAGAGAGAGAATTTATTTTATTAAAATTGTTTTAGTGAAATCCTCAGCTGCAATGCTCAGTTCTTTACAGTGTGGTTTGAAATGTCTCTTGGCAGTGTCAAATAGAAAAGGTAATAAAAAGTTTGCAAACTATGCCCAGAATTATTTAACAAGTATTTTGTAGAAAGACAGGAAAAATTAGGGGGGAAATTTTAAAAATGTGTAAGAGTTCTGGCCTCATAATTTAATTTAAAAAAAATTGAAGGCAAAAAGGAAAGAAAATAACAGACTTTAAGTATATCGAAAAACAAACATTACTTTTTGCTATAGCTCTTGAAATTTCAGAGCTATATCTTGAATCACAGGATTTAGACTATTCAAATCCCTTAAATGTTTTAGATAAAGAAAGTAAAAATGGTGTGGAGACCAACACACCCCTCCAGGTCAAGGATTAGGGTGGTGACTGTACTTCCTGACTGCTGCTCTTCTCCACACCCTACTTCTCTCTCTCTCTTTCTGATCAGCCTGACCGAGCTTAGTTCTGATGGAGAGAATAGGCACTATCTACCATGAAGAACCCCAAACTGGGGTGCAGGGGTACATAAAAAGTGAGTTTACCTACAGATCCAGAATAATATTTTAAGAGTCAGGTCAATATGAGTTTCTATAAATAAAACCTTCCAGTTGATTCTCTCAGTATGAAAACACTGTCTTTCATTGTTAGAAGTAATTTCTTTCAACTTCTCTCTATCTGTGAAATGCTATAAAGCTCATTCATGAATGAGCTCATAAAGACTAGAGAAATGCATTGTAAAAACTAGAAGGAGAAAGCAAGAACAAGGATGTGCAAAGGAGAAAGGCATTCTGAACCAGCTCTGTAGCTCCATCCTATCCAATATGAAGTTCCCACCTTATGTTGAAGAGGCTACAGCCTTAGCAGAGGCTGGCACACACACATTTAATGACCTGTAATTTTAAATATTCAATATGACACTGTGTGGGTTTTCTTTTTCTATGCCTAAGATTTCCTTAGCTTTCACTAGACCTATGTATAGTGCCTTAACAAGGACATAAACAAATTTCTGAAAATGATGATTTTCATGGTAGAAAAGTTACCAAATTTTGTGTGTGTGTGTGTGTGTGCACGTGCGCGCGTGCTCTTGCTTGCTATGTGTATGTTAACGGTATAGTCAAGGCTAATGTCACTTTTTTATTGGAAGTAGGAGGAAATAATATTATATATGAATAAATTGGAAAATGGTTCTTTATGTTACACATTGCACCTCTAATGAGAACATAAATGAAAACCACTTCAGAAATATTTCGCCTAAAAATGAACATGCCGTTTGCTTGATTTTTTTTTTTTCAGAATCGGTATCTCTTTATTGAACTGATATTTTATTTCCTATATTTTCTCTCTGATTTTTCTCTCATTCCTTACATCTTCTTTATCTTGCAGATCAGTTTAACTATGTACATTCTAAACTCCTTCTCTGATGTTTCTTCCACTGTGGTGTGAATGGATTGTTATTGAAGTATCTTGGTTTGTTTGGAGTGATTTGTTCCCTTGCTTTTTTATGTTGTTTGTGTGTCTACCCATCTAACAGTATGGATGGGAGGCAGTAGAGTTTCTACCCTGTGGACTTATAGGGTCCCTGAAGGTTTTCAGTTCCTTACTGTTTAGGGGGAGACAAATAATAAGAATAACCACTGCAAACAATATATAGCATTAACCCAAATAGTTCCTGCTATGACATCTACAATTGTTAATTGTCACAATATATATAAGATCAGTTATTGCCAACAGTAGAAACAGCAAGTTTGCAAAAGGGCTTATAATTTCAAATGGTGGACAAGAGAGAACAGAAGTGATATAAGATGTGATGATTATGATAAAGGATGAGAGAAAATAGAAGTAAAAAATTAAGAGTGAAAGAGAGAACAATAGAGATTGGGTGTTAGCAGAAAAAAGAGAGAAAGAGAATCAAGGGAAACAGATACATAAAAGAAAAATATATAAAGTAAAAAAATTTAAAAAGTAAAAATAAAAGAATACCAAAAAACCTGAAATATATTGATCAAATATCCTAGTCTTCAAAATATTGATCCATGAAAAATATCTGGCTTCAAAAATGCTAGATAGAGGGAAATGAAATGAGGGGAGAAGTATGGGAGTAGGAAGGATAGTAGAATGAGCCAGACATTATGACCTATGTGGATATATGCCTGTATGACCAGTATGATCCTACATCATGTATAACCAGAAGAATTAAAAAATATACCCAATTTATGTATGAAGTGTCAAAATGCATGCTACTGTTATGTATAACAAATTAGAACAAATAAAAAATGCTAGAAATGAGAAAAATATGAATATGTATAAATGTTAATGAACCATTAAGGTCACAATTAACAGAAAAAAGAAAAAATAATAATAAAAACAAAAAAAGACCGCAGTGAAAAGTTAAAGAATTGTTTCTATTGGAATTCAAAAGATTCTCAACTTCGTTTCTCAGACTGTTAGGTCAAAGTGGCTGAAGTGTGATGCCTGCTCTACCCTCAGGGAGGGCTTCCTGGAGTGAGAGAGAAAATCCGATAGGGTTTAGGCTTAGGTATGCTTCGGGGTTCTTCCTTGAATGGCCATTGGTCTGGAGATTTTAAATCAGCATACCTCCATGGCTCAGCAGTTGGAGACTAAGAGATGGGAAACAAGAGAGGTTCAGAGGCAGAGAATAGTGAAAAGATCTAAAATATGTTTAATCAACGTTTCTAAAAAAGAAGAGAGTGGAGCCAACAGTTGAAAAGAAAACAGCTTAGAGTTTTCCCGAAGGGATGAAAAATATCAATCTGCAATATTATTTTCTGTTGCTATATAAACAATTTTCAAAAATTTAGCAGCTTAAACAACATATTTTTTTTCTCACTGTATATCAGGAATCTGGGCACAAGTTGTTTAGATCCTTTGCTCAAGCTCAGTGTTGTTGGCAGAATTCATTTCCTTGCAGCTGTAGGACTAAAGTTCTCTTTCTCTCATATATACTTGAAATATTTTTTAACTGCTAGAGACCAGCCTCAGGTCCTTGCCACATGATTCCTCCTTTGGAAATTCACATCATGGTCATTGGTCATTGGCTTCTTCTAGACAAGCAGGAGAATCTCTCTTATTCTGAATCTTTTTTTTCAAGTATAGCTTGGGATCACTTTTAAAGTGCTCACATGATTATTGAGTTAGACCCACCTAGTACAATCTCCCCTTTGACTAACCTAGTCAATGAATTAGAGACCTTACATTTTCAAAATCCCTGTATCTGTGCCATATGATATCACCTCACTGCAGGAGTGAAATTCCACTAGATTCACAGGATATTTCCACCCTCTAGAGGAGAGGATTACATAAGGCATGTATCTCAGAGGGTGGGGACCTTGAGGGACATCTTAGAGTTTTGGCTGCTATGGGCACATTCAAGAATCCAAATAAATCTTATGAAGGGTAAATAAAACTGAATCCACACATCAACAAAACTACAAAATTTGAATGAGAGAGAAAAGTTCTTAACAATATTCATAGAGAAAAGAACTAACCTCAAAGAAACACCAATAAGACCAAGAGTTGACTTCTATACCACAATAATGGAAGCCAGAGAAGTGTTACAACATAGTAAATAAACTTAAATAAATCAATGTCATCCTGTAGTTCCATGACAAGTGAAAAATACTTCAAAAATGAGAGCAAAAGAAAACTATTTTCAGATAAACAAAAACCAAGAATGCTTCACCAGTAGAACCTCACTAAATGAATTTCTAAAGCAGAAGAAATCACCTCAGATTAAAAACATACATATGGAGAATAAAAAAAAGATAGTAATAAATGTGGACATAAATAGCAAGCTCAATAAATAATAATAGCTCAATAGCAAATAGCAAGCTCATAAATAATAATGTCTTTGGAGTTAAAGAAAAATAATTAATATATTCATTGGAACAAATTCATGTAACAAAAGCTATAAATATTTTTAAGGTTTAAGGAGGGTCAATATTTATTATTTTATAGTTTGATAAATTAGTTAAACACATCATAATTATAAGGGTGAGCACTGAAAATAGAAAATTATAATGTAAGTTTCTGAACTAGTAGGTGAAGCAAAAATGTTTATGATACTTATTTAATATGAAAGAAAAGAGGAAAAAGCACAATAATAAAATAAGAAAAGTAAAGTGGAAAATAGATGATAGATTTAAAGCCAATTTGTACATAATTTTACATGAAATACAAACAAATAAATAACTTGGTTAAAAAGCAAATATTGTTAAATTATAAAATGTAAGTATATTTTGTTTATGAGACATCTAAAATCATAAAAAAACAGAAATATTCAAAGTAATAGAAATAAAAAGTCAAGTCAAAGCAGTAGTAATCAAAAGAGTGTTTTTGAAGTTATATTAATGGGAGACAAAGTAGTTATTTGGCAAAAAAAAAAAAAAAAAAAAATTACAGTTTGGTGTTCCTGTATGTGTATATTTGAAAATAAAAGTGTTTTATCAGTCAGATTTGTTCATATTTTATGATACTTATACATACATAAGGAGATATCTTGCTGAGGGACTCAAGTTTAAACATGAAATCTGTTTACTTTTCATATACAATTTATTCACATAGTCTGAAGGTAATTTCATACTATATTTCAATGCACCATCATTTTTGCTACAATCCATCACATGTGAGGTCATTTGTGAAATTTTTCACTTGTGGCATCATGTCAGTGCTCAAAATTTTCACATTTTGGATTTTTGGATTAGGAATGCTCAACCTATACTACCAAGTAAAGAGAAGCACTTCCTACCATAAATGTACTATTTTAAATTTGCATACACTTAATAATACATTACTATTTTAATAGTGGTAGAAAATTTAAGTATGTCTCAGAGAATGAAAGAATATGCAGATAAAAATATGTATGGATATTAGTAATTTCAACAGTACAATTAATAAATGCTATGATTGGGATCTGGACTGTCTCCCCAGAAGCTTATGTGTTTGGCAATGGTAGTGATGTCCAGAAGTGAAAAGATTGGATTAAGATAATCCTGATTTCATCAGAGGGTTAATCTATTTGAGGGATTAATAATTTGAAAGGATCCCTGGGTGGTAATTATAGGCAGGTTGGGGAGTAGCTGGAGGAAATAGGTCACTGGAGGCATAACCTTGAGGGTAACATCTGTCCCTGGCCCTTTTACTCTCTTGCTCTGCTCCCTGGCTTCCATGTGCTGATCAGCTTTCCTCCAACATACTCTTCCACCATGTTTTGTCTCACTTCACGCCCTACTATGGTTTAGATATGAGTATACCCCACAAAAAGTACACTTTCTGAGCAGAAATTATATGAGCGCTATAACCTAATAAGTGGATTAATCCATTTGATGAATTAATAATTTTAAAAGACTGTACTATACTGGGTGGTAACTGAAGGCAAATGGGGAGTGGCTGAAGGAAGTCGATCACCAGAGGCGTGTCCTTGGGATTATATATTTTGTCTGGTTCTTTTCTCTGTTTCCTGGCTGCTATGAGGTGAGTAGCTTTCCTGTGCCATATTCTTCCAACATGATATTCTGACCCATCTCAGGCATAGAGTGTTACAGTTGGCTGAACATAAACTGAAACTCCCGAAACCATGAACCAAAATAAACTTTTCTTCCTATAAGTTGTTTTTTTCAGGTATCTCAGTTACAGTGATGAACACTGACTAACACAGAAATTGGTGTTGACAAGTGGGGTTGTTGCTGTGACTAACATGACCTTGTGTCTCAGAAGACTTTGGAAGTGGTTTGCAGGAGGAGTTTGGAGAAGTTTGGAGATGCATCTCTTCTTCTTTGCATCCACTTAAAATATTTTAAATGGAGTTAAATGGAGTTTAGTGAGTGATTCTAACAGGAGCTCAGACCAGAATGCTGTTAAGATTATTGTATTCATGAGGTTTCAGAGGAGAAGGAGGACTATTGGGAATTGATCAAGAGGTCATACGTGTTATATTCTGGCAAAGAAATTATCCACATTTTCCCTACATCCCAAGACTTTCTGTGTGGCTGAATTTAAAGGTGAGTAAGTTTCAAAAGCTTTATAGCATTCATGTGGTGGCATGAGTATTGCTGGCTACTTTTAGCCAACTTTACTTTAAGAATCAGAAACAGAAAACAAGGAGAAAAGATTTGAAAAACTTAAAGTTTGACAAAAGAAGAAACACATGTAAAATTGGGGCCAAGGAAGGTAGAGTTGTTGAGAAGATTGCCATCATTGAAGAGACTCTAAGTACTTTGCAAAGAGACATTAGGAAAGATACTTGTAGGGCATTTTTGGGAATCAGCAAGACCACACCTATTATAGACTTAAAGGTGTAAAAGTAAAATCTCCTTTTAGAAGATATCATGGGGGGACAGTGTTTGCACTAAGGTGCCTTAAAAAGCTGTTTATCCAGGATGTATTTCCCTATACTCAGTCACCCAGGCACCCAGAGGCCACTTCAGCAGTGGTCCAAGAGAGCCCAATTGCTGCTTGAGTTGTCAGCAAATAGTATCATCCATGTTGCGCTGGTTCTGCAGAAATGCAGGATGCTCAAGTTAAGGAGTCATGGAAGCTTCCACCAAGATTGCAAAGGAAAGCCTGAGAGGCCATTCAAAGTGTTACAGGGTCAGAATCCCTGCGGGCCACCACTTAGAGGGTGATACATAGATCTGAAGAAATAGCCAAAGCTGGAACAGAGACCAAGGAATTAAGAGATGCCACATGGGACATCTGCCAAGGAAAGCTGATAAATACAAACAGAGTTAGATTAAGAGAGAAGTCAAGTGAGTGACAACTGGCAAGACCAAAGGGACAGGCCTTCCCAAGCCTCTTGGAGATCACATTTCACCATGTGTCTCAGATGCTGGAAATGGAACTATAAGACCTAAAGTTTGCCTGACTAAACATCAGTCTTGTTTTCATCCCATCCCTTATTTGTATCCTCCTATTCCTCTATATTTGGAATAGAAACATTTGTATATTGGATATATGTAGCTTGCTTTTGATCTTCATAAAAACTCACAGCCAAAAGATGGCCTTGAGTTTCAAAGGAGACTTTGGACTTGGACTTTTGAGCAATGCTATAACTGATAAAACTCTGGGGACTCTTGGATGTGAACTAAATATATTTTGCATTGTGATATGAGCATGAGTTTTGTAGAGGGTGCAGAGGTAGAATGTTATGGTTTAGATATGCAGTGTCCCACTTAAAAAGCCATATGTTAATGTAGGATTTTCCAGAGCTGAAATGATTAGATTATGAGAGCTCTATGTGATGGATTAATTCATTTGATGGATTGATAATTTGAAAGGATTAGTGTACTGGGTGGTAAATGAAAGACAGGTAGGGGCATAGTTCTTTCAGCTACCTCCTACCTGCCTACAGTTACCTTTCTAGGGCATGAATTTGAGGATTATATCTTGCCTCTTATTCCTCATACTCTCTGCTTGCTGGTTGCCATGAAGAGAGCAGCTTTCCTCCACCATATCCTTCTGCTATGATGTTCTGCCTCATCTCTGAATCAGAGTAATGGAGTTGGTCAACTATGGACTGAGATCTCTGAAACCATGAGACAAATTCTGGATCGAGGAAAACATTTCTAATAACTCATGGTTCAAAGAAATGATCATACAAAATTATAAGTCCTTAGAAATGAAAATACTATATAATCATCTTTTAGAATGAAGCCAATTTTGAGGAAAAACAGTACTTAGAAGAAAATTTATAGCTCTAAATGTATTTAACATAAATGAAAAAAGACTAGAAATTAATGAGTTGATTCTTTAAATAATTCTTAAGAAGTTAGAAACTTCAAAATGTAGAAGAAAGTACCTAGCAATGAAAAGAGCAGAAAATAATAGAAAACAGCTACACAGATAAAAGAAGAGCAAAGAGAAAGGTTGATTTTCTGAAACTACTAATTAAATTGGTAGACCACCAAGGAAACATTTTTAAAGGGTAAATAAAAATATCACATAAGGAATAAATAATTTTATGTAAATACATTTGAAATTTCAGATGATAAATGAAATTTTCCAGTAGAAAGCTAAAATGTTTGAAAATTAGAAAATTTGATTGCTCCTTTAAAATTTAGAAAAATTAGAAACATAATTAAAAATCTGCTCACAAAGTAAACCATAAATGGGCTTTTATGGTTTTTCTAGTGAGTTTTAATAAAAGTGAAAGTACAAATAATTACAATCCTACATAAACTGCACTAATTAAAAGAAAGAAAACTCCCTAATTCACTTTATAAGATATGTATAATATTGATATCAAAATCTGTCAGACAGTAAAAGAAATAAAATCTTTTAGGTTAATCTCTGTCATGCAAATAGATGCCACATCCAAACAAAATATTATCACAACCATAACCATTGACATACAAAAATAATAACATAAAATAAATAACTTGGATTTATCTCAACAATGCAGGAATATTTCTACATAATAAAATCAGTTGAAATGATCCACTATTTTCACAGATTAAAGAATGAATGTGATACACTCAATAGAGGCAGGGAAAAATTGTTTATAGACTATATTATTGTGTATAAAAAATACCAAAAATAACATATAGTAAATTATTAAAAATTATTAATAGGTTTATCAAAGTTACCAGACATGTCAATATATAAAAATCAATTATTACATTTGTATAAGTCAGAATCAAATACAAAATAAAATTTGAATATAACAAAAAAAATATATCAAACACCTGGGAACAAATTTAAGAACTGTGAGACATCTATGTCGAAAACCATTTCACAAAAACTTATCAAGAATGATCAAAGAAGACCTAAATAAATGATATGATAAACCAAAAGTCCATGTATTGGAAATCTTAGCACCATGAAAATGTTAATTCCAATAAGTATGTGTGTGTTGCTTGAAAAACCGACTTGGAAACTTAGAAGGATGAGCAAAAGTTAAAAAACCAAGATGTTCTTGAGAAAGGACAAGTTAGCAAATTTGTTCTCCTCCATATCTAGTCTTAGTATAAAGCTATGGTATTTAAGGCAATAAGGTTTTAGAATTGGGGAAATAAATAGGGAAAAAAAGGATTTTAAAGTAGAGCCCAGAAGTAAACTCAAACATATATCAATGATTGAGTATAAAAGAGATCACATTCCAGATCAGTGGGTAAAGGATAGATTTTCTTATACATTGTAGTGGGACAACTGATTGTCCCTTTGAGGAAGTGATGGGAGAAGAAGCAAGTGGATCCATCTCTTTCCTAGTGTCCTACAAGCAGAGAGAAAACTCAGTTTAACATAGATTTAGAGCCTAAAGCAAAAGGCAAAGCTCTTAGAAGAAAACATAAGAAAATTTTTGAAGAAGTTGGGGTAAGAAATTTTAATAGCACATCAAATTCTTAAACCATAGGCCAAATCACTGATCAATTCAACTACACTAAAATCAAACTTCTCTTCATTAAAAAGCATGTAAAGGGAATGAAAATACAGAACAGAGTAGGAAGAAGATATTTTCAATTAATATATTTGATAAAAGGCAAGTGCTGAGACTATATGAAGAACTCCTACCTCCTGTTCTCTACCCCAAATAATGAGAATTAAAAAGATAACTAAAAAAAGAAAAAGAAAAAATGGCAGAGTCTTGACAGGTGCTTCAAGAAACAAGAAATAAATTAAGATGGTCAATAAACATACTGAAAGGTGTCAGTCTCATTATTAATGAAGAAAATGTAAATTAAAGCAAAGAAAGATTGCCTTTTATAACCATAAAACCAGAGAAACCAAAAGGTCTGACTACATCAAATGTTTGCAGAAGATGTGGACTTTTTCTTCTTGTTGCTGAACTTTGTTGAACCACTTTGAAAAACAAATTTTCTCTCCTTTAATAAAGTTAAAATACAAATGATCTATGATGAAGAAATTCCACTCCCTAATATCTCTCTGGCATAAAACTTTATGCATGCACATGATGATACAAATTAAAGGATGTTCAAGGAAGCACTTTATGTAACAGCCCCAATTTGGAAACAGCCATTGACACTCCAATAGATGAGACTGAGGTATATTCACACAACGAAATAGAGGTGAAAATGAGCTGGAGTTTATACATAGCACAAACAAATCTATGGAGCAAAAAGCAAGTTTTAGATGAATGAGTTACATCTAAAACTTGTAGTTTTCAATTTACACAATGTTCACAAGAGGTAAAGCTAATCCATGATTAGATGATAATGCTGTAAAGAGCCAAGGAGGATGTTTATGAAATGGTGGAATAGTGAGAGACCAAGGAGGAATGTGATTGGGGAGGAGCATGCAGGGACGCCTTTGTGAGGGGCTGTTTCTTACCCTGGATGGACAGCATATGTGTGCTCTCTTTATTAATCTTCCCACTTAGAGTGAATAAACTTCTCTAAGAGGAAGATAAATTACTTTTATTCAAATTTATAATGTCTCATTTTCTGTAGCTTTGGAAAATAAGTAAGCAAGTCATTTAATTGAAAAGATAATCTCTAGGATGGCATGGGGAAAAGGCTCTATTGGGAGTGTTGGGAGTCGCCCAGGCTCCAAAGACTAACTTCCTCATCCCCCAAGAAGAGCCGTCCAATGGTGAGCCCTGCTGGCTCACCTGATCCTTATGCACCAATCAAACTAGCCCTGCTGGCTCACCTGATCCTTACGCACCAATCAAAAAGCACCCCATGCCAACTGTCAAACCACCCCTGGCTCTATAAATAAGCAGAGTTATTCCTCAATAAATGGGCATTTTCTCCGATGGCAAGCCTTGATCGGTCTTTCAGGGAGTTCATTTTTTAATTAATTAATTTTTGATACGAGGGATTGCACCCAGGGGTGTTTAACCGCTGAGGCATATCCCCAACCCTTTTTATTTTGAGACAGGTTCTCATTAAGTAGCTTAGGGCCTTGCTAAGTTGCCCAGGCTGGCTTTGAATTTGCCATCCTTCTGTCTCCAGAGTCACTGGGACTACAGGCATGTGCCACATGACCATATCTTTTAGGAGTTTAAATGTCTGACTTTTGATAGTCAGCTAGTCCTGGAAATTCTTTTTATTTCCTCTTTGTTTCTTTTTTATTAGTTTTTTTTTCAGTTATACATAACATTTGGATTAATTTTGACATAATTATAAAAGCATGGAATATAATTTGCTCTAATTCAGTCCTTAGTACTTCCCCTTTCCCTTTCCTCCTCCCTCCTTGGTTCCTTTCCCTCTACTGATCTTTCTGCTATTTAGATGAATGAGTTACATCTAAAACTTGTAGTAAAACTATTTAGTTATAGTTTGTTTTTAACTAGTGCCTTGTAGATGTACATAAAGGTGCTATATTCATATATGTACACAGGAAAGTTAGGTCAGATTCACTCCACTGTTCTTCCTGCATCCTGTGACTCCCCAGCCCTCAATCCTCTTTCTCTACTCCACTGATCTCTCCTGGGAACTCTTTACAAATAACTTCCTTGTAGCAATGCTTGTGTTTGTTTCATATTGGATATATTTTCTTAGTTGCTTAACTAAGTGCAATTGGTGTTACTGACTAGCCAGAGAAGTCACAGAATACAAAACTTTAAAGGAGTACAAAAGAGCTAGGACTAGAAGCCAATTTTCTTGATATCTTTACCATTTTTTTATCATATGATAAACACATATTTCCTGGGGTAGATTTCCAGCTTAATTAGGGAGAGTGTGGGGGCAGGCATGTGTATGCATTCCAATACACATTCAGAATGCATATATTCATGAGCTATTTGACGGCAAGAGCCATATTTTTCTCATCTTTGTGTTAATAGAATCTAGCAAAGGGTCTGACACTTACTAGGAGGCAAATATAACTTTGGATAATGTACATATTTCATTCATTAAAATATATGTATGTCAGAATATGTATGTGCATACACAGAGCTGTATACATACACATACATTTTAAAAAATTCTTGCATATACATTTACACACAGAGACCATATACACGCACAATGAAAGTACACAAATATCATAGCTGACATTCTTTTGAGTGCTTGCTATGTGGCAGACTATGTTAAGCACTTTATTTGTATCACTCCTCTAGGCTAAGCACCCTAAAGAGCAGGTACTACTATTATTTCAGTTTGTAAATGAGGAAAGTAAGACAGAGCCAAGATGTTATCCCTGTCAGTTTGCTCCAGAGCAATGCTCTTGATCAATATACTATACTATTATAATTTTAAGATGAAGATGAAGGTCATAATGCAATTCAATTCAATTTATTTCAATCCACCAAACATTTATTTCATATCACTATTGATTTATTGCACATTCCACTATTTGGTTTGGGAACACAAAAATGGGAAAGATTTTTTTCTAAGATCGATCATCATTTAGCCAAAAGATAGAAATTTCATTTTATAGTTCTTTCCAAGCAGTACAGATACATTCTTCTAGAACAAGTAACTGGTCCAGAAATGAGCATGTAGTCCAGTGGGACCAGCCAGAGTTCTTTGAGGTTGATATATAGATGCTGGTAAAAAGATATTAAAAGAATTTCCCTTTCCTTTAGATTGCTAAAAATAGAGGAAGAGGTTGGGCGGTTGGGGGTTGAATTTGAGGCTATCAGTAATCATTTTCCCCAGAGGATGTTCATCTTCAGGGAAAAAGAACAATATTGGCACACAGTGGAAGGAGACCTAAGAACTGGAGGAGTAAGAAAGAGGTCTGACAGTTTGGTTTGAGACCTGGGTTTCAGTGATATTTAAATGGACATTCTGGGTAAGTGAGTGAAAAAATTGTATCTGCATATACTTGAAATCTGTTTCTAGGACAAAAGTAATCCCCAGAAGGGCATTTGCCACTCTGTTCAAGCAGCCAAGACAGAAGACCAAATTACAATATATGCTGGTTGTAAATAAATAACTTACTAAGATAAAAATGCATTTTACAAAAACTGTACATGAATTATCATCAGTCAGGGTCTACAAAAATTACGAATAATTTGTACTTTCTCTCCTGACTTCACATAGAATAAGACTGTGACTTATAGAGTAGTAAATGAAAGAATATACTCACCATTCTATGAAAGAAAACAGAATGTTGGTGTAGAGTTAGGAGGTGGGTGTGCCATGTATGGTAGCATGTAAACATTGTCTACGTGTGGGAGAATAGTAGCTAGGCAATCTGGTGTAATACTTCACATTGATTTTAAAAATACAAGTAACTCAGAGTCAAGCAATTGGCCTGAGAAATATTTTTGGAAGAAAAAGCTTTAGCTCAGACTCCAGCCCTTTATAGGAGGGCATGGTCAAAAATCATGCAGGACCTCTGTCCAAAAGGGTTACTGGTATTAGGTGGACCTTTGTGTTTCAGTCCTTACTCCATACTCATGTTTATTTTATGCACACTACAACTACACATTCACCTAAATAATGGTAATAGCAATTCGATGCATTTTAGGGAAACAAAGCCCATTTTTATGTAAGATTGCAAGTGTGTCTTCAACAAAATCTTTAGTATAATGATTCCTTTCCACCTTACACCTTGTAAGGTATGTAATGAAAACTACCTTCCTCTTCCCCGCCAGACTTCTTTTTCAAGTCATTTGGGCAAAAAGAAACTTCTGGAAAGACTAAGATCTAAGATAGGAAAGCAGACAGATTCAGAGACTGGAATGAAAATGAAGACTTATTTACTAGATATAGATCACAAAATCAGAGTCAAGATGGGCAAAGGTAAGGGGGATTCAAGGACCCGAGAACCAGCCCCATGGATTCAGTAACAAGTCACCCAAATTTGGTAGCTCGAAACAGCACAAATGTATTATCTCACAACTATGGAAGTCAGAAGTTCTAAAATTAAGGTGTTAGAAGGCATTCCTTCTGTGGGTGATAGGGGAGAATCCATTTCTTCGACTTATTCCATTTCTGCTCAGATCCTTGTGATTATATTGGGCCCACAAGAATAACACAGAATGACCTACTAAACCTACAATCCATAATCACATCTGTAAGTCCCTTTTGCCACATAAAGTATCATATTCTCAGGTTCTGGAGATTAGGATTTGAACGTGATGCAAGCAGGGGAGGGGGTTACAATTTTTCTGTCTACCACACTCAGATTTATGGCTACCTTCCTATTACCTGTCCAAATAAACACAGAAATGATTCTAGGAATGATCCCACACTCATCAGAACATCTGGTTTGGGAGCAAAAAAAGAAGTAAGGATTGGAGATCAAACAAAACTCAGTTGGGTATAGTTGCAAATTCAGTGATAAATTGTTTTTAGCCTCCAGTCTGCTAAAATGGGTGGTTGTATAGGGTTCTGCAATATTAACTTTTAGATAAAATTACATGAAGAGATTTCTACTGCCTAGCCAATATTTACTGACATTCCATTTGTGGTATATTAGGAAAAAATGGCAATAATAATTTCTACCTCAGAGGATTGTTCTGCAGATTAAATGTAGCAATTGTGGAAAGTTTCTACGTAGCACATGGCCTGGCATACAACAGGCACACACTTTCTTGCTTGGAATCATGTGAGCTTTCTGGTTGAGTTGGTAAGCAGTCATATTTTAGAAACTCTGAATTTTGATTGTAAGTCAAGATCCACGTTTTCCCTGTAAAGTTATTTTCTTGAATGCAGGAAAACTTATTTGAACTTCTCTTTTAACTCTGCATTCAGAAAAATTTTAACTCGAAACAATTGGTACATTTACCAGATAAATGTGACTAATATGAGAATAATTTAAGTCAGCTCCAATATTTATGCTTTTTTCCCTTTTTTTATGAATACTGATTTCTGTCATTCAAATTGGTAGTAGACATGACTATCATGATACTGGTTCACTTTTGTAAAAGGTTTCTAGTGTTCCAAAGAATCCCTTGGGAAATATTTTGAGGATTTCCTCCAGACCTGTTGTTTGGTGTAAATGCCTCTCAATGATCTGGGAAATCATTGTTATTTCCAAAAGGCTATTTGTGTTATGTTCTTGTTCTAACTGAAGCTTCCTTGTGAAAAAAACATTGTATGTTCACAGTGAAGCTTTCAGCAACTTCCTTAAGATTTTAATCGTAAACATTTGTTTTTGTAATTTAACAACTAATGTTTTGAAAGTAAAACTATAAAGGCTATCTTCGTCAATAATGGGGAGCTGACTAAAGTCTATTTTATGTTCAGAGCCATCACTGAGCACTGCTGCAGAATACCAAAGCCTGTATGGGGATCTATTGCTTTTTATTATAATATAAATAATAACTATAAAGGTTTGGGCACTACTGTTCATTATACTGGATTTTGAATGGCATACTCTGCAAGCATCATTTTATTCTGCTTCCACAACTCTTCAAGCAGAACACCAACACAATTTTCTACAAAGTGATCATGGTTTGGTATGACTGAATGAACTGTTGCTTTTCTCAAATGAATACATCTCTGCTTTGCTTACCCAAATGGTAAGAGCATTACTATATATTGAAAACTGTTCCTTTGATTTGAGAAAATTAGCAATGCAATTTCTTTTGCTAAATCCTTTTCCTGGATCATTAAAATTATCTAATGTAGTTCAGTTGAGAGGCAAGTAAGAGTCCTTTGTGGGAAACCCCACATAATAGAAGATTACACAGCATCTAAAAAATTCCCAAATGTTCTTTGTTGAGACAGATGGTAAAACGATTCAATGCAAGCTGCAATGCCTTCATTTGTAATATTTAAACATCTGAACAGTGATTGATGGCACTTCTTTAGTTATGCAATCATTTCATCAAAAGTCTTGTTTTTTAGTGTAGTATGTATGAGTCGGAAGAAATCTTAGTTTGCCATATGTTTGAGTCCCTTACATAGTCAGAACCACCACACTCTAAAATACCTTCTGTATATTATTTCACTGTAAAATGAAATTAAAGTCTCACAGCATGTGAACCCTAAGAAGAGTAATTTAGAACATCAAAATTTTCACAGGGCCCCAGAGCAGTCATTTGAGGTCTGCTCAAGTTTTGTTGTGGAGGTTGAATTCAATTGTTTGCCAAGACTATTTTAAAATGAATTTATACCGCCAGCTGCTGTCCAGCTTTTATTGCCAAATAAAGCACATTGCTTTATTATAACTAAAAATTGATACAAATAACTTCTCCCTCTCCAATGTAGCCTACCAAATGAGGAAATACCTAAGAAGAACAAGTTAAAGTAAAAATTCAAAAGAGACAGGAAATAAGTTCACAATATAGTACAAAATCCAGGGTACTGAAAATAATAATTTGCATTTAGAGAATCAGGACAAATTCAACTTTGCTTTTGTTGTCAAGTAATGATTTATAATGGAGGGGTTTGGGGATTGTTTTGTGAGACAGGGTCTTGTTCTGTTTTCCAGGCTGACCTTAAACTCCTAGATTTAAGTGATGGTTCCATCTCAACCTCCAGAGTGCTGGGATGGGAGACAGGTATGTTTTTAAATAATACAATATTATCTTTATTTATTTGTTTATTTTTATTTATCATTATTTGTTTATTATTATATATTTTTATTTGTTCTACTTAGTTGTGCATGACAGCAGAATGCATTTCAATTTATTTATTATTTTTAATTTAGAAACTCACATAAATTGCAAGCACTGCCCTTGTGATTGGCTATTCAATGTACACAATCCTCTGAGAAGTTGAACTGGTGAATTAAGAAAAACAGAGTCTCCTGTCTCTTAAAAACTCCTAGTGATTTGTTTTTCATTATGGTCCAGTTTGGCCCACAGTCTTGCAGGAAGAGAAACTAAATTGTGTTTCTACCTCTTATTTGTACTTACCTTTTGAAATACTCATGGCTTGACTGATAGTAACCAAGTTTGTAGATGATTGTCTGAACCTGGAACAATTACATTTGTAAGACCAGTTTATCCTTCTCTAGAAGTGCAACGAAATGGGAGATAAAATTATAATGTCAAGTTACTAATTAATAATGATTAGTAGCTGTTATAGAGACAGCCACCCTTAAAAATGTTAATTCTTACTCTATTGGAATAATATTGGAGGCCAACTAATTATTAGAAGGTTGACTATTAATTATTTGTATTCCCTAGGGTACAGGCTAATATTATAGAGACCCCAGAATACCAAGATTTTTACCTAATAGTTCTGCATGGGCTTCCCTGACCAAGGAAAGCCATTTAAGGGACCTAGATTTCTGCTGTGTGGCTTTGCATTATTTTTCAGAGTTTCCCTTTTCTAACAGATTGGAGTTGTCTCATAAACATGAACATCTTCTACCTTGAGTCTAGAAAGAGACTATGGGAATAAGGTGAGAGAAGGGACACATCTTTATTTCAAAGCTATTATCAGGAATATCACAAAATATTCATCTCATATACTATCGCCC
The DNA here is from genome assembly GCF_047511675.1 of Marmota flaviventris. Classification (NCBI taxonomy): domain Eukaryota; kingdom Metazoa; phylum Chordata; class Mammalia; order Rodentia; family Sciuridae; genus Marmota; species Marmota flaviventris. The sequence continues at coordinate 50,281,342 of NC_092499.1, read as the reverse complement.
TGAACATTGTAATATGGTTACACTCTGGCCACAAGGTAGGCTGAAATATATAGTCTTTAGGGAGACAGATATGTGTCCTGCTAAACCTCATCTGGGCACAGAGGTGAGTTAGCAGAAGACAATTAGCAGTCTCTCCCAGAGAGTGGTTATCTGAACGAGCAGTAAGTTGAACTAAATGATTAATAGAATCAGTCTGTCACAGGATATTCCAGTTATAATGGGGTATTCAGCCTCCTTCTTCCTTCCTTCATTTATTTGCAATGCAGCTTTTGGCATGAAGTGAATATAATATGTAAAACATCAACAGCAGTGTTTTTATCTACCTCTTGACATTCTTATAAGGATTAAATTAGTTAACACATGTCTAACACTGAGAGTAGTACCTGGAACAGAGAAAGAATGAAACAACTGTCAAATCTTATTATTGCAAACATTATCACTGTTATGTATATCTAAGACATGTATACATATATGGTGGACTCTGTTACATATTAGGCTCTGTGGATCATACTGCTTTATAGTTAGTCTTAAAAAGCCTTTAGTTATTTCTACATGGCTATTGTGTCACTTTAAAAATAAATGTTCTCCAAAACTGCACATCAGTTTGGTAAAAATAAGAATTTGTTTCATTATTTAGTTTTCCTATTTATGCATTTAATTTATTTAGGTCAACACATTGCTTTGATAAACTCAAGAAGCTCTTAGACAACAGTATTTATCTTTGGAAATTGCATGCCCCCAAAATAACATTCAGACATTTTTCGCTTTCTTAAAGCTTATGTTGTTAACTAATTGACTGATTTGTTGGCTACAGATATTGCCATTCCACTGATGAAGAAAGTATGACCACAGGTGCTCAACATATGGATCCATATTGTATCATAATCCTATTCTCCAATTGTTGGTCTTGGTTAAACATCTTAATATCATAATAAGCAAATTTTTTGATAGTAAAATGTAATAGAAACTATTGTGCGTGTGTTATTCACAAGACTCTCAAGAGTCTTAAAATATTGTAGATAAAGTGGTTTGGATGATTAAGACAGATGAAATGTTTCTCCTACTTTCCAGTTCCTCCACCAATTATTTATGTTCTATTTTTCTTCCTCTTCCCATATCAATTTATATTGCTTGATTCTCTCCCTTGTATTTTTAATATCTTCTACTAGTTATTTCCTAGGAGCATTTAAATATGCTCAAATAGCTCCTCCCATTAAGCAAAAATTAAAGATATAACAAAAATCCTCTGCTATGATTTGAATGTTTGTTTTATTTAAAACATATTGAAATGTTCTTACTGTTATAATAGTAAGAGGTAAGATCTAAGGAATGTGAGTAATCCATGAGGGGTTCACCCCACTGGTGGTTTAATACTTTTTGGGGGGAAGAAGGGGCAAGTACTAGGGATTGGACCCAGGGGCACTCAACCACTGAGCCACATCCCCAGCCCTATTTTATATTTTATTTAGAGACAGGGTCTCACTGAGTTGCTTAGTGCTTTGCTGTTGCTGAGGCTGGCTTTGAATCCATGATGTTCCTGAGCTGCTGAGATTACAGGCGTGTGCCACCACACCCAGCAGTTTAATGCTTTTTAAACAAAGGCCTTTCAGAAGTGGGTTCTTCTTCTTTGCTCTTTTGTTCTGCTGCCATTTGAGGAATACTGTTTTTCCATTACAGAAGATGCAGCCCCTCAGTGCCTTCTTGGAAGAGAAGACCAAGCCCTTAGCACACATCAAACCTGCTTGGCATCTTGATCTTGAACTTTCCAGTATGCAAAACTGTGATAAATAAATTTCCGTCCACTATAAATTACCTGATCCCAGATATTATGTTCCAGCAGCACGAAATGGTGTAAGACAGCTTCCTTCAACCCCGTATTTCTTTACGTATTTCTGTCCTATGATTCTCCATCCTTTTAATTTGAAGTCCATCTCCCCAGTGAATGAAACAAAACAAAATGATACTTTTGAGTTTTTATTGTAATGTTCTTCTATTGCAAGTGCAGACTCTGTTGAATGTTCTCCTTAAAAATACTGTCTTTGCTCTGCATGACCTCATTCATCTGGTGTTTCCTTTGTCATTTGCTAAGTCTAGCTTATCTCCGTTTGGAAGTCCTTCTCTTATTGTTTCACTGCTGCTCTTTCACACTCAGCTCTCTTCTCACTCCACAGAATCTCTGGTGATCTCAGTCAACCCCAAAGCTTCAATTATGGCTAAGACTATGAGATATTAATCTCGAGCCTTGAACTCTTAAACTCCACATCTATATATCCAGCTGCCTACTGAATATTTTTCTTAGACATCTCAAAGTCTAACATTTCCCAAACTGTGCTCCTTCTCCTGTCTTTTCAATTTCATTTCTGCCATCCACCCACTTGATCAAGCCGGAAACCTGTCAGTCATCCTAAGTTCCTTCTTCTGCACCACGTTCAATATTAAGTGAAACACGAGGTCCTCCTGAGTATATCCCTTACATGCATCTCCAGTCCATTCCCTTCTTTCCATTTCTAATACCACAAACATGTTTAGGTCACTAGTTTTCCAGTTTCCAATCTTGATTTTGAAATACTTTTATCTCAAAGTAGGTGTCATGTCGCCATATATGATCATGCTACCACTTGCTCAAAATCATTTAATAAAATCACATAGCTTCTAATGAAATATCCAGACTCCCTCTTTTTTTTTTTTTTCAGACTCCCTCTTTAATATGGCACCCATGGCTCACAGAGTTCTTTGTGCTTCTGCTTACCTGGGCTGCTTCATCTCTCAGTGTTTGACCCCTGCCATTTCATATTCCACTCAGAATGGACTTCTGTCAGTTCTCTGAACATATCCTGCGATGTCATCTCCAGGCCTTATGAACCACAATGTCTGTGTATCTCCCTCTTTATCCATCCCTTCATGTAGATGACTTCTGCCAATCCTTGGGTCTCAGATTTTTTCCTCTAGAAAGCAGGTAATTTCTCCTTCTATAGGTCCTTATAGCATCCCATACTCTTACTCAATATTCATCATGGTCCCTTAAAATCACTTGCTTATTTATCTGTTTCTTTCATTAAACTATTAAGTCCTGAAAGAAGAGGGATTTGAGTTTTCTTATTTGCTCTTGTAACCTAGTTCAGTGCTTAACAAGTTATACAGACCCAAATTAACTGACAAATAATCAACTGAGGAACCAGCCTACCCACTAGAAGAAGACAATGAAAGGCCCCAAGATCCATGGAAGAGAGAATAAAATTCTAAAGGGAACAGTGATGGGTTTTCAAAGAATAGAATACAACATGTCACAAACATAGTCAGAAGTTCTATGAACACAGTACACACACATAAAAGGAATATTCAAGTTGGTTAGAGTCAGAAAAAAATTAGGAAATATTGAGCTCCAGTAACTAACTAGTTTTCATGGTTAATGCCAATTATTTTCTTGAGGGTAGAATTTAAGGGAAATTTTAGCCTCTTTCACCATCACACAAGGAGATTCTGGTTTTAGGTGAGCTCCACTCCTATCCAAGCAAGATATCCAAGCAATTTTCTGTTTATGTTTATAAATTATACAAGATGAAACTTAGGATGGGCCTAAGACAACACTGGCGTTGCCAAGGAGAGAGAACACCAATCTGTGAACTCTGATCGTAAATATGCCAGGAGACCATTACGTGGAACCTGCCATTGCTGCAGCCTGGCATATACCTTCAGGTGTGAAACAAGTGACATGGGGCCTGTAGGGGGCATTCTTGAAACATCAGAGATCTTAAAGGGGTGGCAGTATGTACAGGCACATTTTTTCTAGTCCTTTCTCCAATGTTAAATAGAACTCCAAGGTCTGAAGAGTAGAAGATAGTACTTTTCCCCATTTTCTCAAGAACTCACTGTGGTAGGAAATTAACAGGAGGCAGACTTCACAGCAACATATGGAGATTTTTACACCCTTGGAGCTACCTAGAATAAGAGTAAACTAACTGCCTCACAAATACTGAAAATTACTTCACTTTCAACAAAAGAGGAAAAGCTACATCTGTGCGATTTGGAGTGGAAGAGACCTGATGACCTCTAAGCTCTACTCTGATTAGGAAGTTCTATGACGTCATTTTTCTTGATGACTCTGAGGAACATGATGAATATGAATGACTACAGTGCACAGTGAAGCAGTGAAGTCCTGAGGGTCAGTGAATTCCTCAGTATTTTCAATAAGGCATTGCTCCAGGGACTGATGCTTTGCTTTTAGGCTGTATCCTTCTACTCCAGTCCTGTACATCCCTCAGCCCAGGCCAATCACTAGACACCATACAGATTGTCTCCTCATCTGAATGAAAATCCTTGGAGGACAGGAAGCAAACCTATTTTCATTCATAAGACAGGGTTTTTCTTAAGAATGCCTTAAGTGTGACACTCCAGGACAACTTGGTAAAAGAATGATGAGTGATTTCTTAGGAGGGAATGCATCTCTTCCTTGCTGTAGTTCCATGCCCTTCTCTGAGCATAGCACCTTGCTACATTCTTCCTGTGGCTTGAAATTTCAATTGCTTCTTCCCTGAGTTCTGAATGCTTACTTATTGGTTAAACCTCCATTTAAATTTCTCCTCTGTGATGCTTTCCTTGAGCATAATTATCTACTACTATGTGCCCTTAGAATTTTATATATATATATCTTTATCATACAACTTTATGCTTTTATTGTAACTATTCCCATTTATTTCCCCAGTTAACTCTGAGACTTCCTGAGGATAGAAGAGCTCAGCCCCAGTACAATCCTGGGTAGCTGAGTGACTGAGATAATTAATGTGTCCCTTCTGACAAAGAAAAGCATGTGGCTGTAAGGCATCCATCTCATGGTATACTTTTGCCCACTTTGGAATTCTCAACTTTTTTCTAGATCTAAAACTCTGATATCCAAATTACTTACTGGAATGAAATTTACTGAAGGCACAATACATACACACTCAAATATCCCTATTATGTTTTAAACATTTTCTCTTTTGAAAGATTTTGAGAAAATCATTTGTTTTCACATTTAAGATCATATTTTTGAGATAAATGTGTTATATTGAGGCCAATTCTATTATTAGATTTAAACTGACCACAGTATTTTATAGGGTAAAGTAAAACAGAGAACTTCAGCCCTAAATTCAAACTAATGTGAAACTATGAAGGAACTTTATCCATTATATGTATGATAAACTGTTAGAACCATTAATATATTCATCAGATATGGGCCCCTTGAGCACTGCAGTCAGGGACACAAACATTACTTCTTCCCATCATCTTCACTAAATCATTGCAAATATTTTGCTCAAAGAACAGCTTATCTCTCAATTGTTAAAAAACAACTATTAATTTGATTAAGTCTATACATCTTTACTATGAAAAGAAAATTGTGAAAGGTGACCTGAAGCCTAAATCTTAAAAAAAATAGTTCTATTAATTAATTACATTAATTATAATATAATTTTTCACATAAATAGCTTCAAAACAAAAGCCATTAAAATTTAATGATTTTCAAAATGAGGCTTTAAAGTACTATTTGCAAAAGAGAATAGTGACTTTGATAATGATAATACAATTCTAAAGATATATAATACACTTGTCCAGTAACAATTGATTTCATATAAGTAAAAGAGTGTTTTGACCATTGACCTTGAATAGATGTTTATTCTTCTGACTAAATTTTTCACTTAAGGTTTTGAAAACTAAGTTATAAGTTGATTTTTGTAGCAATGTCAAGTCATTTGCATTGAAAAGATTAAATGTCTTATAGATTAGAGGTAGTCTTTAACTTTTTAAGAATTTGATAAACTTGTCAATCAATTAAAGCTCAGAATGAATTTTTTCAAAGTAGATAATGTTCTACATGAAGTTGGTGTGCAGGTCTTCCCACAGCAACATTTTCAAGTGGTAATATACATTAAATACTACTAAGTTGTATTAAGACCTAAGTACTGCAAAGATTATGCAGAAATGATGATGGATGCTCTTATGCACATTTCAAGATAACAAGATGCTTTTTTAAATGATGCAAAATTTATCTACATCACCAAAGTGTCAGATCCTTTAAGTTCTCTGAGTGTAAACATTTGGGATAAATGTCTCCTAATAGGAGAGAGATTCTTTTCCCTCCTGTGCCACAGCTGTGCTGGTGTCCTTAGTAGGAACGTAGTTTGTTGCATGATCATAGGCTGAGCACTTGTAGATAATAATGCTTTAGATACAAAGGGGTCCTCAATTCTATATTAAGATGCCAGGAACATGTCTATTCCACAATGGGAGAATAGGTCCTGGTCTATGTTGGGTCTTGCACCTGTTCCATTGTCCGGCAAAGTTACCCATTAGCAGTGAAGAACCACAGTGGGATATAAGAGAGGAGGGAAGAAGCTCTGTGGAGGGAACAGACTCTGGGCTCAGGGAATGACCAAGAGCAGAGAGAAGATGAGATCACCTACTTTATATGGAAATATAGACATCCTTTTGCTCCTTTCTGGGTATTTTCTGAAGGTAAGATATTAGAAAGGTTTTCTCTTTATTTTTTCCAGTTTAACACCATTATCCATCTCAGTGCTCAGTGTTGTTTTAAAATCATATAATTTGCCTTGGCCACAAACAGGCCTTTAAGCAAAGTGGAGAAATATCAACTCAAAAATGGAGAAAATTGGACTTTAGATAAAGTGAAAGAAGAAGCTGAAATTGGGAGAGAAAGTCAGACCAAAGGCCGAGTCTATAGTGGAAAGGAAAAGGAATGGGCTGAGCAAGGAGAAGGAGTTTGAGGATGATGTGTAGGAGACAGGGAAGTCAGGTCAGCATTAGAGATTACTTCTCCAAATACTGGCAGAGTAACTACCTCTATTTTGTGAGCATTAGGGATTTGAGGGCCATATTCACAATTATATTCAATGCAGGATTACACAACCAGGCAAAGATTGCCACACTTGGGATACTTTAAACTGGCCACACCAAACAAGAAATAATGGCACTGTGGCAGACTTCAGTGAACTAATAGTCTAGAAATCTGAGAGTTAGCCTACGCTTTGCCCCACCAACTCTCTGTGTGATTCTTTTTGCAACTCTCTGGACTTCATTATCAGTGCATCAGAGGACTAGGCAAAAGTCACATGATCTATAGAAGGCTTTACCACTCTTCCACAAGCAGATTTCCTATTTCTTGCCCGAGCAAACAGAGTTTTACTGGATTATTAAGCAGTCCATAGAAATGATTCCAGGAAAGAATGGAATTGACTGACTCATTGAGCAATAGATCCCATTAATGAGTCTTTGAAAGCAAGGAAACTCCTGTAACCATGGAGTCACTGTAGATGTAAAATTGCTATATTCTCTTTAAAAATTTCTAGATGTGAAGTCTTAACCCTCTTCTAAATACTAGTATTAGTATAATGATGCCATGTTATTCAAAATAGACTTCAGCAAATAGTCTGAATGCTCATCATTTTGCTGATAGAGTTGTTCACTAGACCAGAAGAAGTCAGTTTGCTAAGTGCTTTACACCCATCTTTAAAAATATTTCCCATATGGAAGTCACTCCATAACTCCAATATTATCAAAGTGACTTTCATCCATTGCAAGAAATATCCTAAAATACTTATTATAATCTCATCCTCTTTTGTGAATCACAAATCCTTCTGAAATTTAAACCAAAATGAGATATGAGAATGGTTTTTCTAGTGAAATGTTATCTCTGTGCTAAAACAGAAGCTAACATTTGCCGAACATTTTGTTTCGTGTAGGTTCTACACCAGTCAGAATCTAGTGGACCAAGTAAGGCAGGCAGGTATAAGTACCTCTACTCCTTTATATTGTCTAAGAGTTGCCCTGTGACATAATATGTGATCTATTTTTGAGAAGGATCCATGTGCTGCTGAGAAAAAAGTGTAACTGCTTGATGTTGGGTAGTATATTCTATATATGTCAATTAAGTCTAGGTTATTAATTGTGTTATTGAGTTCTATAGTTTCCTTATTCAACTTTTGTTTGGAAGATCTGTCCATTGGTAAGAGAGGTGTGTTGAAGTCTCCCATGATTATTGTATGGTGGTCTATTAGACTTTTGAACTTGAGAAGAGTTTGTTTGATGAACATAGCTGCACCATTGTTAGGGGCATATATATTTATGATTGTTATGTCTTGTTGGTGTATGGTTCCCTTGAGCAGTATGTAGTGTCCCTCTTTATCCCTTTTGATTAACTTGGGCTTCAAATCTATTTTATTTGATATGAGTATGGACACACCTGCTTGTTTCCGAAGTCCATATGAGTGATATGATTTTTCCCAACCTTTCACCTTCAGCCTATGTATGTCTTTTCCTATCAAATGCGTCTCCTGTAGGCAGCATATTGTTGGGTCTTGTTTTGTGATCCATTCTACTAGCCTGTGTCTCTTAATTGGTGAGTTTAAGCCATTAACATTTAGGGTTATTATTGAGATATGGGTTGTTCTTCCAGCCATATTTGTTTATTTATGTTACTAAACATGGTTTGTTTTCCTCTTTGATTATTTTCCCCCCTTTACTGTCCTACCTCCCACTGTTGGTTTTCATTGTTATTTTCCATTTCCTCCTCCTGTAATGTTTTGGCGAGGATGTTTTGAAGAGATGGTTTTCTAGCTGCAAATTCTTTTAACTTTTGTTTATCGTGGAAGGTTTTAATTTCATCTTCCATCCTGAAGCTTAATTTCGCTGGATACACAATTCTTGGTTGGAACCCATTTTCTTTCAGTGTTTGAAATATGTTATTCCAGGATCTTCTAGCTTTCAGAGTCTGTGTTGAAAGATCAGCTGTTATCCTGATTGGCTTACCCCTAAATGTAATCTGCTTCCTTTCTCTTGTAGCTTTTAAAATTCTCTCCTTATTCTGTATGTTGGGCATCTTCATTATAATGTGTCTAGGTGTGGATCTCTTATGATTTTGCACATTCGGCGTCCTGTAGGCTTCTAGGATTTGGGATTCTGTCTCATTCTTCAAGTCTGGGAAGTTTTCTCGTATTATTTCATTGAATAGATTGCTCATTCCTTTGGTTTGAAACTCTGTCCCTTCCTGTATCCCAATGACTCTTAAATTTGGTCTCTTGATGTTATCCCATATTTCTTGGATGTTCTGCTCATGGTTTCTTAACAGTCTTGCTGAGCTGTCTATGTTCTTTTCAAGTTGAAATACTTTATCTTCATTGTCTGATGTTCTATCTTCTAAGTGTTCTACTCTGCTGGTAGTATTCTCAACTGAGTTTTTAAGCTGGTTTATTGCTTCCTGCATTTCTAGGATTTCTGTTTGTTTGTTTTTTATAACCTTTATCTCCCTGTATAGTTGATCTTTTGCTTCTTGGATTTGTTTATGTAATTCATTGTTGAAGTGATCTTTCATTGTCTGATTTTGCTGTCTGATGTCTTCCTTGAGACTCCAGATCATCTGAAGCATGTCTATCCTGAATTCTTTATCTGACATTCCATCTGCTGCAGCTATTACCTCTTCTAACGTTGAGTTGACCTGCATTGCTTGTGGTCCTTTCTTTCCTTGTCTCTTCATACTGTTCGCGTTCCTTTCTGCTTGGTGAAATTTTGTGCTATTGAATTTCCCCCCTATATATTTATATTGGTCTTGTATAGTTGCAAAGTCTCCCTCGCAGGTGCGGGCGGCGGCTCTGCCCCTCCTCCAATTGGGGCAATGTGCCTACCATGCCGGCAGGCCGCTGGGCCTGTTCTGCCGGTCGGTAGCAGGTCCGCCTAGCTTGCAGGCGTGGGCGGCAGCTCTGTCCCTCTGCGGGCCGCTAGGCTTGTTCTGTCGGTGGTCGCAGTTCTGCCTACTTTGCAGGCAGCGGCACTGCCCCTATGCAGGCCTCTGGGGCTGTTCTGCCGGTGGGTTGCAGGTCCGCCTACCTTGCAGGCGCGGGGTGGGGGGGCGACTCTACCCTTCCGCAGGCCTCTGGGCCTGTTCTGTTTGTTGGTTTCAGGTCTGGCCTGTTCTGTTGGTGGTCACAGTTCCGCCTACCTTGCAGGCGCGGGTGGGTGGGGCGGCTCTGCCTCTCAGCAGGCCGCTGCTCCTGTTCTGCAGGTGGGTCGCACTTGCAGGAGTGGTTGGCAGCTCTGCCCCACCACGGGCCACTGGGCCTTTTCTGACGGTGGTCACAGTTCCGCCTACCTGGCAGGCGTGGGGGGGGGTGGTAGGGGGCGGCTCTGCCCCTCAGCAAGCCGCTGGGCCTGTTCTGTGGGTGGTCACAGTTCCGTCTACCTTGCCGGTGCGGGAGGGAGGGGGCGGCTCTGCCTCTCAGCAGGCCGCTGCTCCTGTTCTGCCGGTGGGTCGCAGGCCCGCCTACCTTGCAGGAGTCAAGTACCTCTGTGTCACACAAGAGAACTCGAATCACTTGTTATAAGACAAATATCGAGTAAGTGACAGAACTGGGATTTTACCCAAATCCATCTGATTAAAATAGAATTACAGACAGGCTTCCCTTTATGACAGGAATACATTCTGGGGAAATGAGTTGTTAAGAGATTTTGTCATTGTTCAAATATTACAGAGTGTACTTTCACAGAGCTAGGATGGTATAGTCTCTCATATATTTAGGCTGCATAGTGTAGGGTATTGCTCTGTGGATACAAAATAGTACAGCATGCTATCCTAGTGACTATCATAGGCAATTGTAACACAGCCATATCTGTGTATCTAAATGTAGGACAGCTATGTTACTAGGTGACAGGATTTCATCTCCATTATAATTTTATAAAACTACCATAATATGTGTAGTTCATCATTGATGGAAACTTCATTATGCCACACATGATTATATTCATCAGTGGGAAGAAACACTGTTCATTTTCTATGGTTTAAGATTTTTCAGTTCAGGTCCTCATTTGCATATTGATGCTCCATGATGGGCATAGGCATCAATGCCCTTACTGCCCGACTCCAGGGACTCAGTATGTCCTCTGATTACAGATTTGAGATGCCCCTAAACAATAGGCAGTCATTAATGGGTATAGGTTCCTTGAAAATCTGTCTCTATTCTCTCCCTTAACTTGAGGGGTTTAAAAGCCAGTGACATTTACTCTACTTTCCAGCAAGACTATGAGAAATTAATATCCTTCCATCCTCACGGATTTGTGAGAAACTCTGCTCACATGAGGCAATTTCCACTAAAGTGGAAATCAGTGTCTCCGTTTTTCTGTTTGCGGACAACTTTATATTTTATAGCAGTAAAGACCAGTCCATAGTGCTCACTTATGTTAGAGCTCCGAAGGTATGACCTGGTTTTGAGGTCAGTCTGTGTGATTTTGATTCATGATATTGGTAACTTAGCAACAAAAACAAAACTTCAAATTGTGAAACTAAGACTGAGAGTAAATAGCACAGAGACCTCTGTCACTATCAACGCTCATAATTTTCCTTTTAAATAATGACAAAATAGTTCAACAAAATAGTTTGCACTCATAATATTAGTTCAACAAACGTAAGTAAACAGAAACATAACCAAAGGTTAACTATGCAAATCTTTAGCTTTAGTTATCTTTTAAAATTTTTAAAGTACATGTTTCCTTATTTAACTGTGAGACATATGAGTCACCATAGTACAAAATTAGTCATGACTGAAAGACTAACTTTGAATAATTACATTCATGATTAAAAATAATGATATTACCATAACATAAATCTGCTCAGCAAAGGGCATTACTCACATAACTTTATAGAGCAAAGAAATCAATGGTGTAATAGGTACTTCTCAGCTACTTCAGACAGGGACATAATTTTTCTTTAATATCTCAAGCATTAAAAAATTCACACCTAGTGAGAGCCTTTCACTTTTAATTTTGCTCCAAGAAAAAAATCTCTTCACAAGTATTATGTATTTTACATTAAACCTTCAGATGTAGTTTTATTTAATATTAACTATGTTTTTCATACAAATAGCTGTCAAGCTCAGGCTAACATCAGAATTTGATATTAGGATTTTCATTGTTCATGTTAATGAGTCATACTTTTTTTCAAATTTTATAAGATGTGGCCACATCATTCTTTTTTGCAATGTGTTCATGTAATAATTTATTTGTTGCTGATATTGATAGCTTTACCAATTCTCAGGGTTGAATTAAAATATTAAATGATGTAATAGATCATGCATATAGTACCGTAATTTTAGAGCTGGAGAAACCTATATTAAAATCCTGTATACATCACTAATTAGCTGTGTGAGTCTGTGGAATATAACAATTGCTGTAAAATACAGGTACTTGTCCTTACCGCTCTAGAGCACAGAAAGAGGTCACCTGGCAGCAAGATCACCACAAGGTCCTCTGCCTTGAGACTCTTTGTGCTGTGAATCTTAGGGGACACTGCTTCACTGCTATTCCTTCTCCCCTTCTCCTCCTCCTTCTGCTCTTCCTCCTCCTCCTCCTCCTTCCCAGAGATTGAACCTAGCAGCACTTAACCACTGAGGACACATCCTCAGCCCGTTCTATTTTTTATTTTGAGGCAAGGTCTTGCTAATTTGCTTAGAGCCTTGCTAAGTTGCTGAGGCTAGTCTTGTTATTGGTCTTCTTACCTCTTTTTTGGTCAATTTTCCACAGAACTATATAGTGGTGTTTATGAGATATAAAATAGACTATATCCCTCTCCTGCTTACCGTCCATCCAACTATCTAGTCATCCAGTTTTCTATTTATTCTTTATCATAATGTCTCAGATTTTCTCAATAGTGTTGATTTATAATTCAACAATTCTATAATTTTATGTTATTTAATAGCTTTTATGGTTCGAAGGCCAATACAAATCATAAAGTAGAAAGTTAAAAACAAAAATATAAAGAATGGAATCTATAATTTAAAGAAAAATTATCTTGAACTATGAGACTTGAACTTGCATTAATTATTGTTATCTATTCAAGTTCTTAATTTGCAAATAAAATTAGATTAAACAACATATGCTTTACATATGATTTTTGCATAATCATTTTTAGAAGTGTAGCATAATAAATTATTTCAAAATGAAGCTCTTACATATCATGTACAAGTAATTCTGGTTTTATCATGTTATAAAAGTCCAAATTTGATGGATAGGCTCTCACAGTAGTGCAGACCTGTGCATGGCTTGTTTAAGGCTTACTTGTTTGATCATGCATTTGTTTGTTACTGGAAAAGACTACTGGATTTCTGTAATATGATCTTTACCCTCTTATTGCAATATTGAGAAGTTTCTAGACCTAGCCTAAGAAATCTACGATCCTGGATTGCCACAATCACTAAAGGAAAACTTAGGCTTTGAACTTCAATTTACAATGCAATATAAATGTAGAAAATGATATACTAGAAAAATTCTGAATTGTGATATTTTTTTAAATGAAGAAAAAATAATCTTTCAAGTATAATGTATCCAAACAATAAGATTCTTTAAAAAAATTGTAATTGCAGATGGACTGCATGCCTCTATTTTATTTACAACTCATTAAAGAGATTAAATATCTTCAGTTTTCCAAAGTTGTGCTTCCTAATAACAGAATATAAATGTTAAGTCAAATCAGGGCTTCTCAAATTTGGTGAACTCCCCAAAATAGCTGGAGTCCTTATGAGGAAAGTATATTCCTAAATCCTTCTCCTGTTGTTTTAGATTCAGCCCATCTCTGGTGGGATTGAAGAATCCAGTGACTGAAACTCAACCAACCTTAGAAAACACCAACCTGAAAAATGACTCTTTGATTGCATATTTCAGTCATCAATGAATAAATCACAGATACTTCCTAATAAGGCTGTCATGGAGGTGTGGTCATGGGTTCAAAATTGTTTACTCCAGGGTACTGGGGAACTTTTAGGCTGGTGTGCCTTGAAGTTTCAATACAAAACAATTGCAATTGCTTCTCTTTAAGATTTGAATTTTCCATTTTCTTCTTTATCCAGGTTTATAACTAACAAATAATAAGTGAAGGACCTCTCACAGGAGCTGGAATTTACTTCCCCTTAAAATTAAATGTGGCTTATGAACATTAAAATAATCTCTATTAAAGACCATTTTACAAATCAGTTAGAAGATAGCCTCTAGAGTTTAATAAGACCTTTAAAAGGAACCTGTGCTGATAAGTAGTATCTTAATTTTCAAAATGGAGAATAAAAATGGAAATAAAAGTGATGATTATGGAGGTAAATTGAGTATGACCTGGAACCACAAAGAGTCTCTTGGGAAGAAGGGTTGGACAGAATTATTATTAGAAATTTCCTGTCCTGAAGCTTAGGACACTAGATTTAACCTTTTTGTCATGAACTGTGAGCTACAGAACTGCTTTCCTCTTCCACTTTCATGTAATATTAAATGAAATTGACCTTGTGTCAGACCCAGGGAGATGTGGGTTTGAGGGTTATTTTACTGCATCATGGTATCAATTTTTTTGAGTGGTAAAGAAAATCTAAAATTTACATGTGAATATTTCATTCATTTACATATTTCAAGATATTTAGCATTAGAAAATATGTCATGTTCAACTCTCCCACAAGGAAAATAGCCTAGTGGTTTTGTTTTTCTTTTTTATTGCTATTTGTTGAGTGTAAACTTCATTAAAAGAAGAAGAAAGAAACATTTTAATTGTCTATATATCTTTAAATTATAAAAGGACATATCAACTTTGAACTGGCCACCAATTATCTTTTTGATTTTGGGGAAGTAATTTCACTTCTGTGGATGAGATCAAAGTTTCCTCATCTGTAAAATGAGAATTGGAATAGACAAAACTCAGTGTCCTTTGTGGTTGTGAACTAGTGGGGGATGGCTCACCAGGCTCCTGGTGCAGCCCTGTGGGTCAGCAGCGAGAGTGGTTTATAGAAGTTTTATGAAGATCTATTTATGGATCACACACAAATGTACTGTATACCCTGCTAGGTCACCATTCTTCAAAGCTTTAATAGAAGAGTGGCAAACACTTGATAGCACTCTACTTACATGAACTTATAACTCACTGGCCAAAACTACGAAGTCGATTCTGTCAATTATGAGTGTTACCATTTTATAGTCTGGGATTCTGAAGTACAAAAAAGTTAAGGAACAAACCCCCACTATCCCAACTAATAATTGGCAAAGTAAAAATTTGAATCCAAGCTCTTGGGTTCTAGAATTCATGTGTGTGCTTGATAATTATGCAGATTCACTGCTCTGCTACATTGTGTAGGACAAGTTTAGATCTCATTGCTGAAGCTGTATTGTGAATGTGCTTGAGGCTAGGACTGGCTACAACATTGATATGGTGTCAATAATTTTATTAAGAACAACATTTAGCTGGGTGAGGTGGCACAGGCCTATAATCTCAGCAGCTCTGGAGGCTGAGACAGTAGGATCATGAGTTCAAAGCCAGTCTCTAAATAAAATATAAAATAGGGATGGGGATGTGACTCAGTAGTGGAGTGCCCCTGAGTTCAATCTCAGTACCACCTCATCACAAAAAAAAAAAAAAAAAGAAGAAGAAGAAGAAGAAGAAAAAGAAGAAGAAAATCCAGGGCTACTAATTTTATCTGGAGAAGCAGAAATGAAAGTCAGTTTCAGAAAATCGAAATTACAATCCTATCATGTATAGAAATGCACAGAAATATTTGCTGCCAAAGAGCGGTCAAGGACCTAATCAAGAGAGAGGATACTAAAGGATTCATCTCCACATCCAAATCTGATGATGCCTCCAATTTTAATATCTAGCTTATTAGTTCTTAATAAACTGCCACACTTGTTAAAAAAATACCTAGCCCACCAAAGATGCTTATAAACCAAATACCATATCTATGATAGTTTAACTTTTTTCAAAATTCAGGTTAAGTTAAATAGCAGCATTGATTTTTTTTTAGCCTACTATTGGTCTTATTTTAATGGAATTATTTCATGTTCCCTTGTTAAATATAGTGGATGTTAATTTCTGAAATGTGCATGTATGCTTGAGGGGTGTGTGTGTGTGTGTGTGTGTGTGTGTATGTGTTTAATGCTCTTTCTCTCCTTTTCTCAAGAATCTGTATTAGGAATTATTGAATTTTACCAATTTCTTTTTGGTAGTTACCACTATGTGTTTTTTTAAAACCTTAATAATAATATTTAAGGAAATTTTTTGTAATTGAACTACAGACACATTTCACAATAGATCATATTGAGCTATTATTAGTATACATTGTGGAATACTATTGAATTTTGTAAATACAAAAAATTAAGCTTAATACTATGGAAACAGTTGTATAAAAGTGGAATACAGCAGAAAACAGGGAGGCAATTTTAGGCCATTTGTAAAAGGAATACCATCATATTCCCCTTTCCCGTTATCTTTTAGAGGTTCTTTTCTCATTAAATTATGTCTCTAATCACTAATAATATCTAAATTCATAAAACAGAATAAAATGAAGCAGTCCGACTCTATAAGAATTTTTCTCTTAGGAGGTCTTAACCAATAGAACACCAGTTTACAATGTTGCCTCTCTGTTCTAGAAAATTCAAGATGTGAGAGGGGCAGCTCATGACTAGAAAGACTGATCCATCACTTTTCAAGAGATGATATACTAAGAGTAAAGGGAAAAACTTAGTTTCCCCTAAGTTCAGAGTTGCTTTCTGTGAAAGTGATTTTTAAATTTTTATTAGAAAAATTTAAAATTGTGTATGTTAAAATATAAAACAGAATATTTTTATGTAGGTATATCTTGTGTAATGATTCTCAAAATCAAGCTTATTAACATATTGCCTCACAATATTATCTTTTCTTGGGGAGGGGTAATAGCACTTAAGATTTTCTCTCTCAGCAAATTTCCAGTATCTCTCTTAGCAAATTTCCAGTATATAATGCATTATTATTAAGCATAGTTACCATGCTGTACATTACATCTCTAAAATTTATTCATCTTATAATTGAAAGTTTGTCTCCCTATATTCTCCACTCCCATTCCCTGGAAATCACCATTCTACTCATGTAGGATTTGTTTAGATCGTATATGTAAGTGCCTTTTGGTGCCTGGCTTATTTTAATTACTTCACTTAACATAAAATACTCCAAGGTCATTCGTGTTGCTGAAAATGGCAGGATTTCCTTCTTTCTAAGGCTGAATAACATTCCTTTGTACATATAACGTAATTTATTTATCTATTAATTTGTCAACACTAAAATTGCTTTCCCTGTCTTGTCTGTTGTGAATAATAATAGGTAGGATAGGTGGATCATATGATAGCACTAATTGTAATATTTGAGGGGCCTCTACACTATGTTTCATAATGACTATACCATTTTATACAGTGTGTAAGGGATTACTTTTCTCCACATCCTCAACAACAATCATTATGTTTTGACATTTTTATGAGAGCCATTTGTAAAGGTATGAGGTGACATTTCCCTGTGGTTTTAATTCATATTTCCCTGATGACTAGTGATTTTGAGCACCTTTTCATGTTACTCTTGGCCATTTGTATTTCTTTTGAGAAATATCTATTTAGTACTTGTCATGTTTCAGATATGAGCTGTTCCCCACAAGCTCATGTAATACAATGTGGGAATTTTCAGAGATGTAGAGATTAGATTAGGAGAGCCATAACCTAATCAGTAAATTAATCTGTTCTATTGGTTAATAATTTGAAAGAACCAGTGGTAACTGTAAGCAGGTGGGGCATGACAAGATGAAGTAGATTACTGGAAACATACCCTTGGAAATTACATTCCTATTCGTTCTCTTTCCCCCCACCACCCCGCCCCTTCGGCTTCCTGGCTGTCACAAGCAGAGCAGTTTCCTAAGCAATGCCCTTTCACCATGATGTTCTGCCTCATCTCAGGCCCTGAGCAATGGGACCAGCTGATCATGAACTGAACCTCTGAAACCATAAGCCCAAATAAACTTTTCCTCCTCTAAGTTGCTTTGATGAGGAATTTTGGTCACAGTGATAAAAACCTAACTAATACAAAATTCTGCCCATTTTTAAAATCAGGTATTTGTTTTCTTACTATTGAGTTGTATAAGTTCTTTATGCATTTTTGGATATTAACCCCTTACCAGATGTATAGTTTGTAATTATTTTCTCTCTTTCTATTATGTGTTTCATCTTCAATTCCTTTCATACATGTTTTATAATTTTCAGGGCACCTAGGCCTTTCATTTCCTTGGTTAAAATTATTCCTGGATGTTTCATTATTTGAAATGTTATCAATTTCTTTTAAGATAGTTCATTGTGATTATATAGAAATACCACTGATTTTTGTATGTTGATTTTTTATCCTACAACGTTGCTGAATTTATTTATTATTTTTAACATTTTGTTTTGTCGGAGTTCGTAGACTATTCTATATGTAAACTCATGTTGGCTGCAGAGACAATTAAAACTTTTTCCTTTCCAGTTTAGATGCTGTTTTTTTCTTTCTCTTGTCTAATTATTGTGCCTAGAATTTTCAGTATTATGTTGACTTGAAATCATAAGAATGGCTACTTGTCTTGTACATGACTGTACTACAAAAGCTTTCAACTATTTTGAGTATAATGTTATCTGTGGGCTGTCATAAATGGCTTTTATTGGGGCTGGGGATATAGCTCAGTTGATAGAGTGCTTGCCTCACATGCATAGGGCCCTGGGTTCAATCCCCAGCACCACAAAAAAAAAAAAAAAAAAAAGAGAAAGAAAAGAAAAAATGGCTTTTGTTGTATTCAGATACATTTCATCTATACCTAATTTGTTGGGAGATTTTCATCACAAATGAATGTTAAATTCTGTCAAATGCTTTTCCTGCATCTGCTGAGATGATCATATGATTTTTTTATCCTTCATTTTGTTAATATGGTGTACCACAGTTATTGATTTGTGTATGTTGAACTATTTTTGTGTCTCTGGGATAAATCCTACTTGATCAGGGTCAACAATCCTTTTAATGCACTGCTGTATTCAATTTTCTAGTATTTTATTAAAGATTTTGCATCTATGGTTATCAAAGACATTGGGTGCAATTTTTTTCTTTAGTTCTTATCAGGCTTTGGTTATAAAGTGTATTTAGAAGTATTCCCTCTTCAGTTTTTTGGAAGAGATTGAGAAGGCTTAGTTTTAGATCTTTACATGTTTGATAGGTTAATTCTTTTATTATAGGTCTCTTTTGATCCTGGAAAAATAGATGGAAAAAAAAAAAAAAAAAAAACACCACACTAAAGCAATTGGTCCTAGGAAAGAACTGAATTCTTATCTTTTATGTCTTTCTTTTATAATTGCCAGAGCCTGGACACAATAAACAACAAAATGTGGGTACTTGCTTTCTGGGTAGAAATTGTGACTTTTATAATTTAGAAGTTGGAAAGCTTTTTGTGAGAAGCCATATCTAGTGTAAAACAAGGTATAGCTTCTTCACAGAGAAAAGCGTGGCATTCAGTTTGAAAATATGGGTTTTGAACCTCAGAAGACCAGTTCTGCCATCAGCTAACTATGCAACTTTAGGTAAGTCACTTAATGTTCCCATGGCCTCAGTTTCCTCATCTGTAAAATGTGCATAGTGCTCATCTTCCCAGGGTAAAGTAAATTACGTAAAGTGATTCGTTCACTACCTGGTACATAGTAAAGTAATAAATGTTAGTTGAATATTATATATATCCACACATGAAAACATAACAAAATATTTATAAAGCTTTGACAAACAACCAGAAATAATTTTTGAGTCCTCTTGTTCCAAGAATACAGTTACATAAGTTCTCTGAGGCACAAAATGAATTGTAAAATTCAGATAATCCAGAAAATCCAGCCTCTTTTGGACAAGCAGTGCTATGGAGAAAGTTTCAAAGCTAAGGGCATGATTCCTTTATGAAAATTTGCTAAAGGTCACATTCTCTCCTGTGAACAGTCACCTTTACAGTACAAAAGTGTTCCTTGTAGAAGGGTTTGACTTCTTTCTGGCTTATATAAACTAATTACAAATCTTTGTCATGAGAAAAAGCACACAGAATGAGAGAGGAATTCAACAAATACTCTATCTATCCCCCAAGTTAAATATTGTCATATTCAAAATTAAAAATTAAGTACCGATCAGGTTAAATACCAACTGATCAAACTGAGTGTTATTAAATTAAGTATTAATCAGATTAAACATTGATCAAAAATGATTCTCAAATTAATTTTACTGAAGACAGACTAGGACAGCAGCTGGCGTTCCAATCTTACCAAGTGTCATTGCCATTCTTGGGAGCGGTAGGGCTTATTCTGGGCTTCACCTTTTTGAGGATTGGGAATATTTTTAGGAATACTTCTTAACCCAGCTGTAAGATCCTGGGAAATTCTTCTACTTCTTTGACTCTCAGTTTCCACCTCCATGGATTAGACAGGTTAGGCTAAAATACTAACAATTCTAATATTATCTGACTCCATGTTGTGAAAGGGCATGCTGCATTACACAATTCTGGGTGGAAAGTCTCCCCCAAAGTTTGGCAACCCAGCAAATCAGATTATAGGTTAAGTAGAATGAGCACTGAGGAAACCAGCCAGCTCTGAACCCCACCTGCCTATATTTCCTGCACCTTGACTGACTCATTGATAAGGTGAAAGGGACTGAAATAAATTCCCTTCCAGGGTTTCTGTGGGTCCTTGCACTCCATCTGAACAGCCAAAGCTTTTGCTTTTGGAAAAATTGCAGGTAAGTTCTACATAGAACTTCCAAATTAGAATAAAAATTAATATTAAGAACCAGCATCTGTGAGTCTTTTCCTAATAGATGCATAGCTTGGTTTAAAGTTTCTGACACATTTAGACTGAGTGCTAAGTCACCCGACCATCTGGCTCTAGGACAGTTATGCGAAGGGCATTCATATTAACATCCTGCCAGGGAGGCACATGCAGAAACAGAGACTGTGCAAGGTCAAAAGCCAAAAAGGTTTGAAAAACAGTTGGCTTGTGAGAACACCTGAATGAAACTTGTCTCTGATGAGAATTAAGTGAAGCAGAAAACTCGAAGTAAAGAAAAAGAAAGCTGCTAGCAGAGGAAGGCATAAGGAGTAGGCCTGTCGCTTAGGCTTCAGAGCACTACTCTGCTAAAGGCTTATCTGGGCTTTTATTTATGAATCCCTTCTCCTTCAGATTTGCTGAAAATGTTCCCCATACCTGACTTGATCGTGTTAACAGTGCTTGTCACCCTCACCTGATTCCATTTGCTGCCAGTTGACCTTTCAAAAATGTGTTTGCCTAGAAAAATGCAGTCCGTGATATATGTTCATCATATATTTGTGCTTCAGAGATAACTCATACCTTTATGTTTGATTATATTTCCTTAATTAAATACAGATTGCTATGGCTCCTAAATGTCTGGAATAAATTTGATAAAAATAAGATTACCACCTCCTGTGCCAGGCTGCGCATGAGGCTGTTCTGTATTACTTGTCAGTAGGACAGTCACTGGGTCCATGGATTACGCTGCCTCACACTCAGGCAATTCACAGGAAAACCACTTCCCCCAATGCCATCCACTTGTTGGCTGATTCCTTTAACAGGGAACACAGTGTGTCATTTGGCAAATAGAAATAGAACTGAAATTCAGGAATCATTAGAGAGGCGATGTGTTCACTAGAATTCAAAGGTTAGAAGGACCAGAGAATTAAATTTCGTCTTCTATACTTCTTCGAAAAAGAGATTTGAACCTTTCTTAGCTATTTCTGTATCAACCTGGTGGCAGGGTGGGAGTGGAGCTGAATTTCCCAGAATACCAGAAATGTGTCAGATTCATATTTTACTTCTAGCTCTCTCAAAGCCTGTGGGGTAGGTGGGAACATGCCTCTGCCCCATCTCAGCTCCTGTACCTCTTGGGAATAGAGGTTCCAGTCAATTTCTGGGCTGTGGCTTAGCTCACATGTGTCAAAACAGAACAAGAGTAAGCAACAGCTACTATTTATTTATATGATCATCTTCTATTTGCCAGGTTTTGGTTTTAGTCTTCCTCATAATCTTATTCAATCTTTAAATAATACTTCTGTAAGGAAGGCATGAGGAAATAGTTCCTGTTTTACAAAATGAGCTGTGTTAATCTGGGTCCTCCACAAAGCAGACACCTAGGTGGGATTAAAACTGCAGAGGTCTTATTAGGGGAGATGCCTTAGCAAAAAAAGAATAGGAAGGGAGCTGGAAGGTTTGAAAAGCCATCAGAGCACCAGTAAGGTCTAGCTTTGGGTGAAGGAGAGGGGAGAAAGTATCCCAGAGTACTCTGGAGTCCAGGAAATGTTCTGCCATGTCTTCAGGGAGTCCTTGAGTCAAGGTCACTGACCAGAGTGTACCTTGCCTTCCAGGAATGTGATCATCCCTGTGATGATTTCAGTAGCTGGAAGCCTGAGTCAATCATCCTCCCTGAAGTAGGAGGTCTCAAGCTTATTCAATAGGTTCAGGTACTTAATTTGCTTCCAGTCCCACAGCTAGTTTTGGGGAAAATGATAAGACTTCTTGGTCCCAGCCCTATCCCCAGACATTCAGTGATGTGTGACCAGAAGCCCACAGGTGCCAAACACTGGACACTGGAACCTCACACCTTCTCCATTTCGCCTCCAGCAGCACAGCCCACAATAGCCAGTGAGTGAAGCCAAGCGCCCTAGGGAGCAGGAGAAAGCCCCTGTCAGAGGCAGCTTGTTGCTACCTAGCACACTGCTCTCCCACTGCTTTAATAATTTGTTATAAAACAAACAAAGTCACCAGGGGAATTGCTGCCAGTGGATAATAGCCTCCTGGTTTGCAATTAAGCACTGACATTCAGCTTTGCTTCACCAGCCACAGTGTATTGCTGCTTCCTGTCCCAATGTTCTCACCCACCAGCGTTTTCTTCTAATCAAATTTTTTATCCTATACAGCAGAACTTGACATTCGTTTCCTGTTCAGCCTGGTGGTGAACGTTTAAAGAATATAATTTCCAAGCTACCTGTTCTCTCTGGCTTAGCATTCATAATGGCCTACAAGAAACACAAGTAGGTTTAAATAAAACACAAAAGCTGCAGCCATTGACATTGGTAAGAAACAGAGTTGTCAGTAAGATTTGGTTGCAAGGCAGTCTTACCAAGTGGAAAAAGAAATGGCGACCTGGGAAAGTCTTTTTAATGCTATGCTCAGATTATTCCCTACTAACCACTTGACTCGAGGTCCAAGTTCATAAATTTTGCTTTCTGATATATTATCTTGTGGGATCCTATGGGATCTCTCAATTCAAACCTAGAGCATCTCCTGGCTTCTGAGATCATGGTTCAGTTCTTTTATCAGAAAAGGGAATTTGATGTGGCACCCATTGTAGTGGTGGGCTCAGACTCAAAGTCCAGTCACCCCAGGGGATCAGTTACATCCACTGCTGCCCAGGGGCTTAGAGCTCTGCACTGACCCATATGCCTGTCCCTCTGGGAAGAAAGGATAGTGAGGGACACTCCCATTATGCATATAAATGTTTGAATTGTCTGTGTAAGAACTAGAAGGCTGTGTTCTCCATTGAAGATCTCAATGCCCTCATTTGTAAATTGAGGGCAGTTGACTAGGTGATATCATGGACCTTTCTAGATCTAGAGACCATGATTCTGTGATAAGCAGGAGGTCTTAAGGACAGCCAACAAAAGCCCATTATTTTTCCCACTGCACCAGGTCAACCTCCTCCTTGCCCTGGATAAAGCCATATTGAGTGTCCAGCCCCTTATCCACTGGTTTGTCATCTGGCCTCTGGGTATTTGCATTCTCCAACCCACAGCTGCCTTTACTTCTTCCTCTTCCTCTTCCTCTTCTCTGCCTGTTTTCTTCTCTCATTACTTCACTACCCTGTAAATTAAATTTATCCCAGTCTACCTCAGAGACCCACTTTGTCCTTGCTCTCTACATTCTTTGCCAGAGGAAAACAAAACAAATTTGTTATACAACTAAATACAAAGAACCTTGAGAAAGTTAAAAGGTCCTTTTAAATTCACACTAAAGGGCACAGAAAGCACTTTTCCGAGAACAGAGGGGAAAGCATATCTGTTACAGAGTTGGGGGGATGAGAAAGAGTTTGTGAGGGAAGAAAGGAACAATCATTTATTGGGCAGCAGATAGGGCCTGCAAGTAAACTAGGTGTTTTGTTTTTTAATAAGTTGCTATTTATTGCTTTTTAGATTTCAAAAGTAATTTGTACATCTCACACATTGCAAACACAACCAGTGGTAGAAAAATGAAGCCAACTGAATTCTTATTCTCCCCCTCACCACTCTCTTCTGCTAAGATCAGAAACTTGAAGATTTTTGTACCTTGTTGAGTCAACAAATATTTAGGACTGCTCATAGTTTGCCGGGCCCTGTTCTAGACTCAATAGTGAACAAAACAGATAAATCCACCTACTTTCCTGGACCGGACATTCTAGAGGGGGAAGACAAACAAATTAATTACCCTGATTTCATTATGACTTAATGTATAAATGCATCAAATCATTATATAGTGCCTCATAAATATGTATAATTACTATATGTCAATAATAATCTTTTAACTTCATAAGTAAAATTAATATTAAATCAGAGATAATAAGAACTTTGGAGAAAAATAGAGCAGAGAAGGGGCTAGCACAGAGATGTGGGCAGGTGAGTGACTTTGTGCAGTGGCCTTGGAGGACACTGTGGTAACAAGGTGGCATCTGAGTGAATACCAGAGGTTGATGAAGAGAGTGAACATTTTTTTTTCTCTGATTTTCTCCATGCTCAAGTATTCTCAATATAAATATATGTACATGGTATTATTTTAATTTATTTTACAAAGTAGAATTATATATATTACTTTGCAACTTGCATTTTCCACTGAAAAGTAAATTATTGACATCTCTAGGGTCAATATTTATGGATCTCATTCATTGTTTTAAATAGCTGCATAATTTTTCATAGTTCAGTTGTACCATAATTCACACAAATGTTCCTTCATTAATGGAATTCAGGTTATTTGCAGTTTTCCCATTCTTTTTATTCTCTTTGCAAAAACAAGCAGTGTTGTGAAGTTTTCCAGGCTTTATTTGTTCATGCCAAAGTCCTATTTTAAAGATTCCATTTTATTCAGCACTGCTAAACTGAGAGCTAGATTTTATTATTTCCATTTTTAGAAGCAGACATTAAAAATGGTTAAGGTGATTTGCACCAGGCTATTTAGTTACTAATTAGAAGTACAAAGATTCAACCTCAGGACAGGAGATTTCCAATATTATATTCCTTCCACAATCATACCAAATCTCAGAGCTGACAGTAGATTTTAGAGGGTAAAGCAGCAGTACTGTTCCAAGATAGAAGAAGAGTAAGAGCCATGAAGCTTGTTTTTCATAGCACTAAATTTATTCAGTTTAAGAACTACCATTTATTTTGAGATTATGTCCTTCTCGGGTTTTTGGCACTAAATTGACTTGCTTTAATGAAAGAAGGTGACAGCAGATAGTATTTTCTAATGAACTTACTTAGAAAAGGAAAACGTTTCAATTCCAGTTTGTTCCCCCAAATAATGTCCCACAAAACCCTAAAAACCCTGGAGAAGAGAATATGAGTGGGAGAATTCCTGGTTTAGTCAGCGAAGATCTGAGCCATGCCAGAGTTGTGACTTTACCTATCTGCCTCAACATACAATTTTTTATTTTGTAAGACCAAAATTATAACACTTCTCAACTCCATACATGTGGAATGTTTTTTATTTTGCTTATGATTGGGCCTGTGCCTATTCACTGGTGTTAAGGTTTGGATATTAGGTGTCCCCCAAAAGCTCATGAGTGAGATAATGCATGAGAGTTTAGAGGGAAAATGATTGGGTTATGAAAGCCTTAACCTAATCAGTGAATTAATCCACTGATGGGGATTAACTAAGTGGTTACTGAAGGCTGGTAGAATGTGGCTAGAGGAGGTGGGTCTCTGGGGGTGTGCCTTTGGGGTACATATTCTGTCCTTGTTGAATGAAGCTCACTCTCTCTCTGCATCTTGGTGGCCATGTCTGAAGGAGATTTCCTCCACCACACTCTTCCACCATGATGGTCAGCTTCACCTTAAACCCCAAGGAATAGAGTCAGCAGTCTGTGGACTAAGACCTCTGAAACCATGAGCCCCCAAATAAATTTTTCCTTCTCTAATTGTTTTTGTCATGTCTTCTGGTCACAACAGTGAAAAAGCTGACAAAAACAACTGATATCTGAAGACAAAAGATTCAGCCACACCTTATGAATGAAAGTTTCCAAGTTTGAAAAAATTGAAGATAAGTAACATTTGCAATCAAAGAATAAGTAACCTGTAGTATAAGAAATAATAATGTCAAAAACATTTAAGGAGAACTTATTAAATTCTCCAATTTCCATTCTCTTTAATACTTTTAGGAAACTTGTTTTTGTTTTGTGTTTTGTGTTTTTGTTGTTGTTGTTTTCTTACCTACCATTCAATTGAGCTAAGTTTTTCCAAACTGTTATATATCTGAACTTAAATTTGATGTTAGATAAATGTTGACTCTGACAGTATCCCTAAATTGGAGAAAACCTCTTTCCATTAATTTTGGAAGTCAGAGTCACACACACACACACAGAGCAAGATTCCTTGACATTGAGATGTGAAACAAAGAACAAAAGAAAGAAAAGTACAAGAAAAAATAAATTTTAAGAAAATATCCCAACATTATATAAAATGAACCAATAAAGATTACTCTTCATGAACGTATAATAAAATAATGCACTGCTAAACAAAGAAGTTTACAATAATCTGAATTTAACTGCCTAATCTAAAAAGAGAAGAGTTAGATTCCATGTTAATGTGACACCAGCTTTATCTATGAGGCTAGTCATATTAGGAAGCTTTTCTGACTGATTGCTTCCTGATTTCTTGCTTTTTGCTAGATAGAAAGTGTGGATGATATAAGTCACACTTGCCATCTGACTTCATTAAACTACTGAATTTCTCTAATAAAGAGTTGAAGAATTTATTAAAATCTTGGGGAGGGGAGAGAGATTTATAAGGAAGTGACCATTAATGCAGAGTGACAGTGCCTCTCAAAGACAACAGTGATTTCCCTAGAGCATGAAGGAGCCAGAATGCATCCTCATCTGTAATTACAACAAAGCGAATATCTAAGCAAAAGATATCTGAGAGCGTTTATTCTGAGAGATTTATAGTCCTAATCTGCTCCGTTGGGTGGAATTGGCCATGTGTACTGACTCTGCTACTGTCAGAGACCTGGATTCATTAAAGACAGAATCAAAATGCTAACTAAAGCAGTAAAGAAGGAATTAACATTGAAGGCAGTTTCTAGAGACTCCAGCTGTTGTTATCACCACTGTAAAATTAACACTGCTGTCTCAGAAGCACCATGATAGTTGAATTCAGCCCAAGTACTATACAAAAAATCTCCACTGAAAAACATGAGTCCAAATTTAACATTTTGCAAATATCTGATAACCAGAGAAGCAAATGTAATGGAATGCAATTGCTTTGATCTTATGATTTCTGACATTTGGAAAAATAATTTTTTCTGTAAGACTTTCTAGGTTTTCTTTGTTTACACTAAGACTTTGCCATAAGCCTTGCTGGAAAATGGAAAATAAATTTGTTTTACTTTCTTTTAGGTTGAGTTTTATATACTAACACAGTATTTCTCTATTATAAATCTGTAATGGTGGAGATATTTATGGTTCCAAAAATAACATAATAACAACCTCAAGAGCAAGATTTAAGGAAACAGGGAGGATGAAATAGGAAATAGATTTAATTTCATATGTAGTTAGGTAAAAATATTATTAGTTTGAAGAAAAAGCTCTGTCTTCATGATGAAGAACATAAGATAAAGTTTAGGTCCCATGCTTTCCAATTTCCTCAAAACTCCTAATTAATCTTAAGAAAATGAGAAGTTTAGATGTTTCCAGAAATTTTAAACCTCCTTCAAAAACATATTCATAATCAAGAGATCCTATCTTTACTCAGGCTCATCAAAGAGACCTTAGTATCTACATATGGAAATTGCATATGGAAGGTTCTTCATTGATCATAAAATGTCAAGAGTTTTTCTACTACCATTATAAATAGTTTTATCTACTTCTTCTCATTACTAAGGCACAGAGTGGTCCACACTTCTAATTAAAAGTATACCATTATAGTTTCTTTAGGGTAGTTTCAACAACAAACTAGTTGGTATTTTTACACAATCGTGAACTTTGGTTAATTCAGGTGACAAAATCTAATGACAACAAAAGCAGTGGGGACAGATAAACTCTACCCAGCATGGAGTAACTGTATAATAATCTTAGCTACTGGTGCTTTAGAGTGTTGAAGATATCCTGAATCTGGTGTGCATTAGAATCACTTGGGAAATTTTAAAACTATGAATGTCAGTGGCCTATAAATACTGATTCAAATCAAGGGTGGGGCCAGGATACCAGTATTTATCAAGTTTCCTAGGTGATTCTATTACATTAAGAAAAATCGAGAAGTATTATGCTAAATGGGAGGAAATGATTTATACTGTGAATTTCTTTCCAAGCAATAAACTGTTTTCAGTATTTTTCCTCAGAATCTGAGGGATTTTCAATATTGCACTTAAAAACAAAACACTTGGCCCACAAAAAAAATTTAATAAAAGTCCTATTTAACTCCAGCATCTTCCCTTGCCCTCCACAATGAGCGGGAAGATATATATATATATATATATATATAATTAGAGAGAGTGTGAGAAATTTTGTAGTCTGTATTCTACTCATCACTTAATTGAATTTACAAATAGCTAGGAATAACAGAAAGAAAATAAAGAGCAAAATAAATACACATCTACATAAAATTATGCAACAATTAATTTAAACGAAAAATCAAAGAGAGGAAAAGAAAAATAAAGTTAATTCACCTTTCCTATGGTTTATTCTCTAAAAAGCAGCAACAGTGGTATTGCAAGTAGAAGGAAAACTAAGCTAGAATGGCATTAGATTGGTATTAGTTTGGCATATGGTGGCCAAACTATGGTGGTTTGTTCCAGTGGAATGAAGTCCCAGGCCCTCTCCATAGGAAAAGTTCCTCTCTGTCTTCATTTCAGGCAAAGCTCTTTTTGCCTTCCAGTTCAATGCTGAATAGCTAAGAAAAGCTATTTGTGCTAATTGCCTGACCTTTCTACAGTTGTGTTTATACTTCTGCAGAAGTGGATACCATTACAAAGGTTTATTAAGACCTAATTTTGTAACACAGCCCACACAAGCATTCTATTTTCTTTAATTAAGCCACCCCTGAGTTCTCAGTTAGTAAATTCATATATCAGGAACCTACCATAGATTAGTAGTTTGAGATTCATGGTACCCAAAGATTTCCACCTGTGTTCTGGGTTATGTGCACAAATTACCTTTCAATAATAACCAGTTTGTTTTCATTCCTTAAAAAAAAAAAAAAAAAAAAAAAACAACCTCTCCTGTTGGCGTCTGTCAATTCTTTTTTTTTTTTTTTTTTTGATACCAGGGATTGAACCAGAGGTATTTAACCACTGAGCCACATCCCCAGTCCCCCTCCCCCTTTTTTGTATTTTAGAGACAGGGTCTCACTAAGTTGCATAGGGCCTCACTAACTTGCTGAAACTGCCTTTGAACACGTGATCTTCCTGCCTCAGCCTCCTGAGCAGCCGGGATTAAAGGTGTGAGGCACCGTGCCCAGCTGTCATTTCTTCTCAGATATTAGCAGCTTTGGTTGTTTTCTTTAGCATACAAAAAGAATATACATATAAATCCATAAATTCAAAAGCTATTTCTCATGAGAATATATAAGCGCTCAGAAAATTGCATGCAACTAGAATAGGAAGGAAAATAATGAATTTCTCTTATTCCTCTTCTCTTCAGCAGCATTACAATAGAATGAGGCTTTTGCATGTAAATTGACAATCCTAATGTTTTCAAG
Organism: Marmota flaviventris; assembly: GCF_047511675.1. Classification (NCBI taxonomy): domain Eukaryota; kingdom Metazoa; phylum Chordata; class Mammalia; order Rodentia; family Sciuridae; genus Marmota; species Marmota flaviventris. The sequence continues at coordinate 50,251,553 of NC_092499.1, read as the reverse complement.
CCAAACCTGGGAAGCACTGTCCTCAGTGATTACTCCGCCTTCTTTGTTGGTAAACATAGTTTTAACAAGGACTTGCCTTTTCACTTACTACTGTGGAAACTTTTTATTCTGAGCAGCTCTATGTGATTTTGATTTTTTTTTTTTTTTTTTTTTATATACCAGGGATTGAACCCAGGGGCACTTAACCACTGGTCCACATCCCTAGCCCCTTTTTATATTTTATTTAGAGACAGGGTCTTGCTAAGTTGCTTAGGACCTTGCTAAATTGCTGAGGCTAGCCTTGAACTTCCCATCCTCCAGCTGGGACCCAGACCTGTAGGGAAGCACCAAGTGACATTAGATGTTCAGAAATGTGGGAGAACTCATGTTTATTGTGCTGTTGGCCTAGAGGAGTCTCTGTTCCAAATTCTGAGCCCAATCCACAATTTCTCACAATATTCATAGGCTATTTGGTGTCATAAAATTTCTAGCCTTTGATGGAAGGCCTTGCACAGGGTGTCTATCTAGCAGGAAGCAGGTTTACAGAAAAAAGAGAGAGAGAGAAAAGAAAATCCAGCTCTTTTCACAATCATCTGATAAATCTGAACCTTCCTGCCTGGAAGCCTGCACAGGGGTGTTTACATTTCAGAAGAATGAAGTCAGACTCTTAGAGAAAGTTATTTACAATCCAAAAGGTAGGGACCCATGGTTAATTAGGTTTCCTAAAGAAAGGGCCTCAGAATCCAGGGAAATCCACCCTTTCCCCAGGCAGTAGTTTCTCAAGAAGTCTTTCATGTAATTTCATTTTACAACCAGGTCTGGTATTCTCATCCCACTGCCTCAGGCTCTGGAGTTGCTAGGATTATAGGCATGCACTACCACACCCAGTATTACTGCACTTTTGATCATTATGGTTTTGTAGTATGTTTTAAAATCAGGAAATATCAGATTTTTCAACTTCGTTCTCTTTTGTAGATTGTTTTGGCTATTCAGGGTCCCTTCAGATTCTAAATGAATTTTAGAATGGACTTTTCTATCTGAAAAAAAAAAAAAACTGCATTAGAATTTTAATTTTAATAGAATTTTAATTTTATTTTTTTAAAAATAAAATTGTCATTGGAATTTTAATATACATTGAATCTGTAGATGATTGGGCATTAATGACATTTAACAATATAATCTTCCAACCTGTGAACATGGGATACCCTTCCATATATTTGTGACTTTGTTTATATGCAGATAAAATGAATGATTCATTAGCCACTGAAAAGCAAATATTTCTTTGAAGATCTTGTTCCAGAAAACACAGGATCTGCTATACTGCATATTAGCTCAGTAAATACAGAAAAGCAAATGAATGAATGAATAAGTGAGCACTAGCATGCTAATGGACATAGAATAATTTTTCTTACAAACACCCGAAAGAAAACGGTTTTAACACTCTTCATTTTGCCATTGTCTTTCACCTTGAAATATAACTGATAAAGTTTAATTTTAGTATGTGAATGAAACTGAAGGAGTTGCTTTGAAGCCAGTGTCTTTTATTATGGAAACTACAGAAGCCTTGCTGTAACCCCAGTTCAGTTCAGCAAATAACCCTAAGACTGCAGTAAAATAACCCTGTATATTTAAAAATAACTGTAGGCAGAAAGTCTTTCCTTTCAAAATTTTTCTGGTCTAAACTTGAAGAAAGGAGATTAAGCATAATTTAGAGGCTTGTTTGTATTTAAGCAATAACAAGTTTCAATAACAATGACTCCAGAAAGCACAGAGATAACCACAAGTCAATTGTCATTATTCAACTTGATCCCTGTCGCCAGTGGTTTATTGACTCTACCTCAGGAAATCTTATTTTGAAACTAATCAGCAGCTGTTTAAAAATCCTAATAAAAGACTATATTTGATTTTGTATGTGATTTAATTTTTCTTTCTTGAGAAGTTGATATTCTGGAGGTCTTGGAATTTAGGTTAGTCTTTTTTGTTGATATTATTGTTAGTGTCCAACTAAAAATGAGAACACATGTGTAAAAATACAAAATATCTTGAACTTTACAATTGCTTTTAGGTATGTTTTATATATTTCCTTTATAATACACATATAACCAAAGCTATTAAAATTTTTAAATGCAAGACTACTTCTAGAAAATTAAATACCATTTCAAATAGTCTTTTGTTGATTAACATAGAGGTCATTAGTAGAGTTGTCATGGGTGAAAATGACGCCAACTATGCATATTTGCTGCAGAATGACCACAATTCATGAATATCTTATCACTGCCTATAATTTGGCACTTGGAATTGAAAAAAAAAAATCAATTACTTTTTTATAGTTAGTGATATTTTAAAACCACTTTTGATGCATGAAATTTCAAAAGCCATATAAAATTAAAGCATATGTCCTTTTAAAATCCTAGCAATCTGTCATTTAATTGACTTGCTTGTGATTTTTTTTAAGTGAATAGCAAAAAAGGACTAAAATGATTTGAGAATTCTCTGTGGTATACCACACTCTTTTCTAACATTTAAGGAACCTGACTTTATAAATATGTGAAGATACTGTAAAACTTTTAAGTTCACTTTTCCTTTGCTTGTGTAATTAAGTGTAGATCTTGTGCACAACTTAATGATGTTCCTCTTTTCCTCTCTGGAATATCAAATTGAGCGACTAAATTCTTTAGTGTGGTGGACATGTGCTCTATAAAAGTATGCCTAGAAACAAAATTCTCATGAGAATGTACTCAAGCTGATATGTGTTTTAGATGTAATCTGGGTATCAGAGTTGTCTAGATGACTAAATTATGCTCAGAATAATGAGTGAGCCTTACGGAACATGCCTAATGGGAAATAAGCCTTAAATACCTGAGTCATCTGGAAAGGGGAGATCACAATGATGTGGAGTAAACACTGGAATTCTCTAAGTCAACCCGCTCCTGCTCCAAGAAACATGAGGACAGGGCCTATAACCAAACTATTTTAACCAAACATAAGATTTAGTATAGAGCCTTGGCCCCAGGAAACACTAAAATATGATAGGATGAAGGTATTTTTATTTATTATTTAATAAAATTCAATCCATCAAATGCAAGGTAAGTGTTTACTTGATGCCAGACACCAAAATAAGAATGATGTAAATGTACGATCAAAGGGCTCACATTTAGCGGGAGACACAAGCACATAAATTAACTACAAACAGTACATGCATGCCCTAAGAGAAGGATGTAAAAGTCACTATAGATACCCAGCTAACATAGCCATGGATTTCATCATTATCATCACTATCCATCCTCTACATTTAAAAATAAAAGCTACCTGAAATATTATAAAATTAGAATGTGACATTTAAGTTTTGCCAATACTTATAATATGATGGTCTACAGGCATATTCGAATGTACCAGTTTGTGTATTACTGTCTATGGGCCTGAACACTCTCTCATGCACTTCTTGACTAATTAGTGTCATTTGTGGATGCTGTGGTCTTGACATCTGTTAGCAAGTTATTAGGTGACTAGGGCACTGCTTAACGCTTTAATTTCATGATGGCAAATGTACTCTAAGCAATTCACCATTTCACAGAACATCCTTACAGACTGAAAAATTATGACTACTCTTCATTTTGTGCTTTACTTACAAGAATAGTGCATAAAATATTCACCTATCACCTCAGATACTAAATGTCTAGCAAATGAAAATTTAAAATTACAAGTAATTGCCCTTGAGCAAGCTTGATTCTACTTTGACTCAAGTTTTCAGGGTTTATTTTTAGATTTCTCATTATTTCATTTTTCTTTCAAGTTGACCCTCTACCTCCCAACAGCAACCTGCTGCTATACCTCCAAGTGGTAGCATTTGATGGGGAACCTTTCAGTACCTGTCATTGTCATTCAGGATTAGCTTGGATGTTTTTACAATGGAGTGAAAAGTGTTCCAATTCTATCCCTGTCACCCTCCATTATCTTGATCCTAACAATTGTAGAAAATGGCATTTCCCAATTTGATCAGGGGAGTGAAATATGGAGCTAGAGGCAGATTAAGGTATACATAAGCAGATTTGGAGCAGCACAAATGGATGGTAAGGTCGTTAGCATTTATCAAACGGCAAATAGGTGCCAGAGACTGTGCGCAAGTATGTAAATAGAACACATCATTAAAGAATCTTGTGAGATTAAAATTGATGTCTGTATTTTAATAGAAGATGAAAATTGAATCTCAGAAAGTCACCAAGCAACTAAATGGCCGATTCAGGATTTAAGTGCAATGGAGCAGTGAAAGAATAGCAAGTCCAAAAGTGAAGGATGTTGGATATAACAGCATTTCTGGCTGCAAATCTTGGAGAACACAGTATTGAATCTAAGCAGGTAGAAGTTGAGAAGGAAACACACAGACCTCCATTTAACTCTCTGAATCTTTTTGAAAACTAGCTTTGTGAGAACAGTAGATCAAAGGAGTCAAGATTAGAGGTAGGAAGCAGGGATAATGGTTTATTGTTCCAGTGGGTGGGAAATGGGTATGTAAATAGTATTTTTTAGCTTGAATAGAAGCTGTCATTAGTTAGGAATTATTATGAAAATCCAAGGGATGGCTGTGAGCTATGGCCCCAGTGAGTAACCTAAGTGGGCATTCCAAAAAGTGAGGAATGGCCAAGCACACTGAGATCTCACAGAAACAGGGTGACCTTGATACTCAGGATCAGGAGGAAAAGGTTGTGCTCATTAGTAACAAGTAGAATCACAGATTTCAGGTCAATCTTTCAAACCCCAAAGTATTATGTCCTTATCAGAATGACTTTCTGTCACTAATATATCATTGAGAAGTTGATTTTTTTAAAGTATCAACTGTTTTATGGAATATTAATATGGAGGAAAACTTTTACACTTTTGTATCACATTAATAACTAGTCAAAAGTATATTGCAATGGTAAATTTTTTGTGTCAGTTTGGCTAGACTAGGGTGACTAGGTGATCAAACAGTAGTCTAGATGTTGCTATAAGGGTATTTTTTTTTTTTTAGATGTGATTAACATTTGCAATAAGTTGCATTAAATGAAGCAAATTACCTTCACTCATGTGAGTGAGTGGGTATCATTCAATCAGTAGAAAGTCTTAGAAGCAGGCTGAGGTTTCCTAAAGGAGAAAGAATTGTTTCCAGACTGTCTGAGTTTCCAGCCTTTGGATTCAAGATGGCATCATCAACCTTTACTTCAGTTTCCAGCCTGTGATTTGCTCTGTGGATTTCAGACTTGACAGCTCCCATAATCTTGTGAGTCAATTTCTTGATAGATAGATAGACAGAGAGATAAATAAATAATCTCCTAGGGATATTATCCTTCTTAATTCTTTGCAAATAGGTTTTCTACCCACACCCTTCTAAAATGGTTAATATCATTTCCTCCTGATTTTAAATGCTCTACTTATGACATTTACTTATTTCAGTGATTAACTGTTGTTAAGAATATACCTCATTCAAAAGAAAGTAAATAAGAATTTGTAGATCAAAATAGAACATCAAATTTATGCACCTATGAATTAATCAAAATTGAAAGTCACAAAAACTTATTAAGAGTGAATATTCTATCAAGTAGGAAAGGAGGAGGTTGTAGATTTAGTCATGTATTAGAAGATAATATGCAAATGATGAATAAATTTTCTTTCTTTTCAGCAAGAAAAATATTCCATAAAGTTTTGAAATACAGGCAATTTCCATTTTTTATTGAATAATACCTCATATCTAGCTGACAATTTAAATTACTGATGTCTCAAATGCACCAGCAAGCCTTTTCTTCACTCAAATATTTACATCAACTCGATCAACTTTCCTTTCAGCTCAGTTCTTCTTTGATTTGGCATATGAAAGGAAAACATTATTTTTATTTGATTTAAACAAAAATTGATTCCTTTTTCTTCAATGCTCTAGAATTGAAAAACTGAAATGAGCTTTATATGTGCTCAAATTATTCATTCATATGCTCACTCACTCATTTAAAAACTTAATAATATTAAGTTTCGACTGTATGAATTAAATCGAGAGAATTTTAAACATTCAGGGTGTTTAAAAGCTCTAAGCTTTGGTCACTACCCTATAGGTGCTTACTGCCTGGTTAAGGAGACAATGCACACACAGTTCAATAATAAGAAACCACATTTAATTAAACACCATGATAAGAGATAGTATTAATAAGCACTTCAGTAACTCAGAGAAGAAATTAATGTGTGTTTGGTGTGGGAACAGTGTCCCTGACACCCAGGAGCTGGCCAGTGAGAATGGTTAGGCTTTGGTGTTGTTACATTCATAGTCAGACCCTGCTACTCCCCTACTGTTTTATGCAGTTTTCTCGCTGCTGTGACTAGAAGACCCAGTCCGAACAATTGTAGAGGAGGAAAAGTTTATCTGAGGGCTCATAGTTTCAGAGGGCTTAGTCCATAGAAGGCCAGGTCCATTACTTGGGGTTCAAGGTGAGGCTGAACATCATGGTAGAAGAGTGTGGCAGAGGGGAACAACTCACACGGTGATCAGGAAGCAGAGAGAGAGGGACTGCACTCTCTAGATACAAAATATATACCCCATAGCCACAGCCCCAATGAACCCCTTCCTCCAGCCATACCCAGTTACCACTCAGTTAACCCCTTCAGGGATGAATTCACTGATTAGGTTAAGGTTGTAACCCTATCATTTCTCCTCCAAACCTTCTTGCATTGTCTCACACATGAGCTTCTGGGAGACACCACATCTAAACCCTAGCACCTACTGAACATAAATAATTTCTTAGGACATTATCATCAAACAAGGCCACTCCATGGCTGGGACAGATATCAAGACAGAAAAACAAGCACTCCATAAGCATGTTTGAACAAAGATGAAAACATGAGCATTATTCAAACCACAGAATGATCGAATGTGCCCAATCCTGGCCTGTGAATGCCCATTGCTTCCCCTTTTACTCTTTTCTTTGGGAATTTATTTATTAAAGAAAATTGGCTGTTTGTCTTTTTCTAGTGACTCTATGTAGAGTGACAGCTGTTGTGAACATGTACACATATGTAACAACAAATGCCACTATTGTGTATAAAGATAATGCACTAAGAGAAAATTTTTAAAAGACTGACAGCTGCTGCTCTGCCAACTACAAAGCTAGCTTGGATCTAGTTTGCCTTCCTCCTACATAGTATTTATTAAGACACTCAGCCATCCCCTCAAATCCAGTAAGTCTTTTCTAACCCTTTTACTGAGGCACTCCATAGAGTTTCCCTTACTGCTGGAATAATTAATCTGAATTTTTAGTTAATGATAATTAGCTTAACAATTATGGAGGTGTAAAATGCATGACAGGATGAAGGTATAAATATATATAAATATAGAATGGATGTATAATCCACATTTAGAAATCATACACCATGGACTTCCACACAGCATGTAGGCTTGCTCTGAGGTAACTCTCTAAACAGCAGAAGGGAGAGTGCGGGAAGAGGTTACACTTCGACTACCTGAGCTGGAAACTTCAAACAGCAAGTATCCCAGGTAGTACAAATGACATCAACAGAAGCCCAAGAAGGACAAGAGCTTCTGGGTCTGCTGAGAGCTAAAGGCAAGTGTTTTAGTCAGATTTTTCACTGCTGTGACTAAAAGACCTGATAAGAACAATTTTAGAGGAGGAAGTTTATTTGGGGGGCTCATGGTTTTAGAAGTCTCCATCCATAGACAGCCATCTCCATTCACTGGGGCTCAAGGTGAGGCAGAGCAACAAGGCAGAAGAGTGTGGTAGAGGGAAGTGCTCCCATTATGATCAGGAAGCAGACAAAGCTATGCTACGTTCAGATCACCAAATACATATCCCAAAGGCACACCAACAATGACCTACCTTCTCCAGCCACACCCTACCTGCCTTTAGTTACCACTCAGTTAATCCCTATTGATGGGTTAAGGCTCTCATAACCCAATTGTTTCACTTCTAAGCTTTCTTGCATTATCTCACACACAAGCTTTTTGGAGCACTTCAGATCTAAAACCATAACAGCAAGTGATCAGAAACAAGCGTCATAGAGTGTTTAGGCTGCTACAACAAAAATGCCATAAACTGGATTGTTTATTAACAACAGGAATTGTTCATGTCACAGAGGCTGCATGAGTGTGGGTGTGGGGTCCAGGATCAAAGCAGCAACAGTCGGTATTGGTTACCTCTTCCTCATAGGAAACATTTTTTACTTGGGTCCTTGGAGAGTGGAAGGGGCAAACAAGTTCCTTTGGACCTCTTTTTAAAAATAACTTAAGCCCATTATAAGAGTTCTACCATCACAACCTAACCTCTCCTAGCATTACCCCACCTTGTAACACTATAGTACTGGGAATGAGGTTTCAACATAGGCATTTTGAGGAGACCCACACACATTCAGATCATAGAAATAAGTACTTAATTTGCCAAATGTGATGAAAATCAATGTTTGTATTACTTGGGAACCAGCTTATCAGTTAGTACTAAAGAGACAAAGGACAAGGCAGGAAAGGATAGGAAAATACTGAAAATAGAAGTATATAAAAAGACATTGTTGAAATAAATTACATCCTTGGTCATTTGAGTCTAAAGTCCGTGGGCTTCTCATCTTTAAATTCAGTCATTTTAACATCACAGTGTCATGAAGATTGAATATAAGTTTGTTTAATCATTCATCCACTTGTGTTTGTGTTTAACAAATATTTATTAGGCACCTATTGTGTGTCAGATGCTGTGCTTGGCACAGGTAAAAGATGCAGCTATGAAGCAGGTTCATTTCTGAGCCACCTCTTCATTCCCACCTCTGCTATACCCCTTACTAATCTAGATCCTTTTTTAACTGGTTGGTATGGTTTACATATGAATGTGTCCCCCGAAGCCTAGTGTGTTGAAGGCTAGTGATGTTCAGAGGTGGAGTTTCTGGAGAGTTATTGGATCATGATGACTCTGATTTCATCAGTGAATTACTTCATTAATAGCTGAGTGGAGTTCCGGGAGTCAGTGTAAACTGTGAGGTAGGATATGTGGGACATGGTTGGAGGAAGTAGGTCACTTGGAGGTGTGCCCTGGAAGGAAGGGTATATCTTGTTCACAGCACTTCTCTTTCCCCCTTCTCTCCCCATTAACATGAGTGAAACAGTTCTCCTCCCCACCATGCTCTTCTGCTATGATGTTCTTACCATAGGTCCAAAGGCCCAAAGCAATGAAGCCTACAGACCATGGACTAAAACCTCTGAAACCCTGAGCCAAAATAAATTTTTCTTTCTTTAATCTGTTTTTCTCAGGTATTTGTCACAGTAACAAAAGATAACACACTAGTTTTCCTGGCTTTGATATTTTTTCCTCTCCCCTACAAACATTTTTAACACTTTGATGTCAAAACAAAATGCTACACATATCCATCCCTAGCTTTGGTGAGTCTCTCTACACACACACACACACAAACTGCAAATTCACTAGTACAACATACAAAACTCTCTATGCTGCTTGTCTAATCATATTTCATTACAGTCCTACAAGAATATGGGACTCCAGTGAGATTGAACAAGGCCTCCAAGTATTTCACAAGCTTTGTGACTTTATATCTTTTCTCTGCTTGGAATTCCTTTGCCTAAGTATGAAAATATAAATCCTACGCATCTGTTGCATGAAATACTTTTCAATTTTCTCATCTTTATGTAAGTTTTCCTTTCTAAACTACAATGATGCAGATATGTTTCTCTTCTATAACCATGCTTGTACATGTTTCAATTTCTTTCTTGAACTTAGGTTTCTTTCATTTGAACTTTTGATTTTACAGGTAATTGTAGATTCACATGTAGTTGTAAGAAATAACGCAAAATGATTCTGTTGACATTTTACTCAGTTTTCTCAATGGTAGCATCTTTCAAAACTATAGTGCAATATCATAAAAAGGAGGTTGACATTGAGATAGTCAAGAAACAGAACATTTCCATCACCACACAGATCCTTCAGGTTGCCCTTGTAGAGCCATACTCTTCCCTTTCATCCTCACAGTCATCACCCCTGTCAACAACTAAATTGTTCTCCATTGCTATAATTTTCAAGAACGTTGGAATCATGCAGTAAGTATGTTTAGAATGGGAGTTTTTGATGCAGTATAATTCTATTGGTATTCATTCAAGTTGTTGCACATATCAACAATTGCTTTTTATTGATTGCTAAATCCCATAGCATGTACCACAGGTTATGTACTTATTCACTCATTGAAAGAAAGGCATTGTTTCCATTTTTTATTAATATGAAAAAATCTGCTATGGAAATACATGTACAGATTTTTGTACAAATGTAGGTCACCATTTCTGTGGGATAAATGGCAACTATGGCAACTAAAAATGGCTTTTTAGGAAATCACTTATTTTTTAGAGTGCCTACATCTCTTTACATTGCCACCAGTTTGAACGAGTGACCCAATCTCTCTGTATCCTCACTGGTATTTGGAACTATTGCTATTTTTTATTTTAACCATTCAAAATGTGTGTGATTACTATGGTCTGAATGTTTTTATCCCCTCAAAATTTATGTTTTGGAATTCCACCTCCCTCACAAAGTGATGGTGTTAGAAGGTGGACCACTGGGAGATGATTAAATCATGAAGGTAGAGCCCTCATGAATGGGATTAGTACCCTTAAAAAGAGGCCCCACTTTCTACTTCCCACCATGTGGGGACACAGTTAGAAGATGCCATCTATGAGAATCATGCCCTTGGCAGACTGAATTGCCAGCACCTTGGACTTGAATTCCCCACCTCCACACCTAAGAGAAGTAAATTTCTATTGTTTATGAGCTACCTAATAAATGGTAATTTGCAGCCCAATGGTAATAGCAGCCCAAACTGATTAAGAGAGTAGTGCTATCCCATTGTGGCTCTAATTTGCAACTCCCTGATATCTAATTATGTTGAGCATCTTTTCATGTATTTACTTGCTTGAATATAAGATACTTGAGGAACTTATAGTTATACACTTAAAGAGCTCAGCATCTGTTTTATAACCCGGTTCAATAAATGGTTGGATCTATAATGAAATACGTGAAAAGGGCCTAAGAGGTTTTGGAAAAGAAAGTGAAGCATTGAGAAGTTGGATACCTAGCCAATGGGTCTGTCTACTGGTAGAGTTAAGAGATCTCAGTTCATGTGCTTCAAGAAAAATGTTCTTTCCTTATACCACTTACTCCTCCATATATGTGCTAAGTACAAAATATCTTCAACCATCTTCACCATTCTTGACTGTCAGCAGCATACCATGTGGTCATCTGCTTGAAACATTCTGTTCCCTTGGCTTTTTTTCCACAGCTTTATTGAAGTATAATTGACAAATAAAATTTTATACATTCAATGTGTATAATTTGATGGTTTGAAATACATATAAATTGTGAAATATTACCAAAATCACACTGATCAATATATTCATCATCTTGCAAAGCAAACTTTCTGTGTGGTAGGAATCAGAAAATTTAAGTCCTACTCTTTTTGTAAATTTCAAGTAAACAACACAGTATTACTGTATATAATCCACATACTACACACATCAGTTCTCCAGAACTTGCACATCTTATCACGGAAAGTTTGTGCTTTTTGACCATCATCTCCCTGTTTTGCCTACCCTCTGATCTCCAGTAATCACCCTTGTATTCTTTATTTCTGAGTTCAAATTTTTCAGATTCCCCATATCAGTGGGACTGTGATATATCTGTCTTTCTCTATTTGACTTATTTCATACAACACAATGCTCTCCAGGTTCATTTGTATTATCTCAAATGGCAGAATTTCTTTAATAAAGGCTGAATAATATCCGTGTGTGTGTGTGTGTGTATGTGTGTGTGTGTGTGTGTGTGTGTGACTACACTTTCTTTAACTCTTCATCCTTGACTGACACTTAGATTGTTCCCATTTTGGGCTATTATGAACATGAACAATGAAACAATGAACAGGAGCACAGATGTATCTTCAAGATAGTAATCTTATTTCCTTTTGATATACACCCAGTGGTGGGATTGCTAGATTATAAGATAATTCTAAATTTTGAGGAATCTTCATACTGTTTTCCATAATGGCTATGCCAATTTGCATTCCTGCCAATAATGTAAAAGGATTCCTTTTTGCCACATTCTCCCCCACAATTGTTATGTTTTGATTTTAAAAAAAAATTAACTAGAGATTGAACCCAGAGGCACTTTACCACTAAGCTACAACTCCAGTCCTTTTTATTTTATATTTTGAGACAGGGTCTTGCTAAATTGCCCATGCTGACCTGGAACTTGTGATTCTCCTGCTTCAGATCCTCCTTCCCAGTTGCTGGTATTACAAGAGAGCATCACCACATCTGGCAATCTTTTGATTTTTTTTTTACAATAACCATCTTAACAGGTATGAAGTAATATCTTATTGTGGTTTTGATTTAAAAATTCCCAGATTTTTAGTGATGCTGAACAAATTTTCATATACATGTTGGCTATTTATATGCTTTCTTTTAAGAAATGTTTGATACCTTTGCATATTTTTAAATCATGTTATTTAAGTTAGTTTGTTCCTTCACTTTTTCATTATTATTATTATTATTTTGGTTTGGAGTTATTTTTTGGTCTGGTTTTTATATTGTCTGTTTGCTTGTTTGTTGCTATTGAGTTGTATGAGTTCCTGTCAGATTTTACATATCAACTCCTTATTAGATTATTGATTGCAAATACTTTTTCATATTCTATAACTTGTTGTCTCATGTTGTTGAGTATTTCTTTTGCATTGTGGAAGATCTGTAGTTTGATGTTGTCCCACTTTTCACCTTTATTTTTATAGCCTTGATTTTGGTGTCACAGACAAAACAGTCATTGCCAAGATCAACATAATGGTTATTTTCTCCTGTATTCTTCTCGGGATGTTTGCGGTTTCAGGTCTTACACTTATGTCTTTGGTTCTTTCATCCATTCTGTTTTTTTCATTTTGAGACAGGATCTCACATTGCTTAGGGCCTTTCTAAGTTGCTTAGGCTGGTTTTGAACTTGTGATCCTCCGGTGTCAGCCTCCTGAGCTGCTGGGATTAGAGGTGTGTACCCTGCACCTGACAGGAGTGTTTTCTTAATTCAGTTTTCAGAGAGCTTATTTTAGTGTGCAGAAGCAATTAATTTTTGTATGTTGATTTTTATATTCTACAACTTTACTGAATTTGTTTCATCAGTTCTGTTATTTGTTTGACCCCTAAGGGTTTTCTATATATATGATCATGTTAACTACAGAAATAGTTTAATGTTTTCCTTTCCAATTTGGAAGGCTTTTATTTCTTTCTTTTGCCTACTTGTGGTGGCTAGGACTTCCTGTACTGTGTTAAACAGAAATGGTGAGGATGGGCATCTTCATCATATTCTTGATCTTACAGGAATCACTTTCAGCTTTTCACCATTGAACAGGATGTTAGCTATGGATTTGTTCTGTAGGGATGACCTGCTTTTGTATTGAGATACATTCGTTTTCTGCTCCCCAAACCCAGTCTTCTTTCCAATGATATTGTGTTGCACTTTCAAAAGACAAGCAGTCCTTGAATTTATAAAGCAGGAGAGTATTATCAGATTTAGATCTCAAGATGATTATGGCAGTTTCAGTGTGGTGACACAGACTGCATATTGGGAGAGGTCTTCTTCAAGTTTCACTAGCATATCCTGCTGGAGACTTTACAGAGCATTGGCACTTGCTTTTCTGTCTGCCTAGAGTAGTCTTGCAATTCTCTTTACAATAATTAACTCTGATTCTACCTCCAGATCTCTACTTATTTTTCAATTTCTTGAGAATAACCTTTTTCAACCTTGCTAAGTCAAATCCTCCTCTCATACCACTGGGTGTTGTTATAGCCTTCATCATAATTATTTGTTAATTGCCTATCTTCAAAAAGACAACTCTGCCTTCCATAAAAAAAAACAAAAAACCTATGCCTGTTTTTTTTCCCCTTCACAGTCCTATACTAAGCATCTAGCAACATATACACAGAAGATTCTTCATAAATATTCATTGAAAGAACTAAAAGTATTAATGAGTTCTCTGGAAAAGCAGAATACTGAAAGTTTCTAGGCATGCCCTAGATCAATATAAATTTCTATAATGAAAACATGATATTCATTTTATGTTTATAATGATTGACCGAACTAGAAATTGATACAAAATCAAAGAAAGAGCAATAGATCTGGGCATGGTGGCTCATGTCAGTGGTCCTGGCTACTCAGGAGATCTCGAGTCAGGAAGCTTGCTTGAGGCCAGCCTGGCAATGAAAAAGGAAACCCCTGTCTGAAAAAGGAAGGAAGGAAGGAAAGAGAAAAGAAAAGAAAGAAAAAGAACACACACACAAAGAAAAGGTTTAGTGTGCCTTCAGGAATCTAACAGATCTTTGTAATTTATATGTTCCTGGCCTATCTGAGTATGTGTAGCACATGACATGTTAATAAATTTTCAAAATACTTTTAAAACTGAAATTGAGATGAAGATATTGGTGATTATTTTGACAACTTATCTTTAAAATATATCTCAAATACAGCCTCTTCTTACTTCCTCCTATGTCCCTACTTTAATCCAAGCCACTATTTTCTCTTGCTTGGAACTTCAGCTGAATTAAGTGATCACCCTCCTTTTGTTCTTATTCCCCTACAAATCTTGACCTGATCAGTGGTTGGAATTACCTTTTCGAATATAAATCATGTGCTCTCAATTGTCCAATCATTTCCTGTTCAAGTCTTCCACCCATACATTCCTCAAAATTTAGAGGTATAAAATAGCAACTTTTTGACTATGCTCAAGAGTTTGTGGGTCTAGAAACATAAAAGGCACAGAGAAGATTATCCATTTCTGTTTTCAGTAAGCCTAAGCTGGAGTCATTTGAATGACTATAGGTCGGTGGAACAGCTCTATGAGGGCCACATGTCTATGTCATAGGACGTCTGCTCAGGCTGGATTGCTCAAGATGACTTCCTCTCTTATGTTTGGCAGCTAGAATGAAATGGTTGGAAGAGCTGGCACTGGCTAAACATCTCCCTACACAGCTCTTTGTATGACTATCTTGGACTGGCACATAGAATGGTGGTGTCAGGGTAGTAAGATTTCTTATTTGGCAACTAGAAGTTTCCATGTGTTTGGACAGAGGACTTTGTATGACTTTTTCTCATCCCAGAACATCATGTTTGCACATTCTTCCAGAATTATTCCAGTGAATAATTCTCAAAACCATCTGTGAAGTTGCTTAATAAAATCCTTCCTCTATAGAGGAATACACTTCAGTATATTTCAGTTTTTATATATTTATTGTACCTGACACTATTAACATTTTGGAATAATATTGCCTTCTCAAGAGGTTGACTAGAACTGACAGAAATTCAAAAGTGGTTCTGAGCAAGTACATCGTGTGTCTTGACTCTTTACCTGGTTCATTCAAGGAAGGCAAGGTACAAACTAATTTTCAGAGAACACAAGAGGCAAACTAATTAAGACAAATGTAAAAAGATTAAAATTCAATATATTTTAGAAGGGCTGGATATCTTGGGGCCTGATTATGCATGGTATTAACCAAGAGAAGGGCTTGATATGGCAAGAAAATCACTAATGGTATGAGCCTGTCTTACCAAAGGCAGAGTTATAAGAAGCCAGCGAGGTGATTACTGCTGCAGTGAAGAATGTTCCCCAGAATATGATCCCAAAATATAATTAGAGTGCTGATTTTTATAATGATTTATAATCGTGACTTGTCTCATTGGCTATTACTATTGCCTTTCTAATAACCACTTACATAGGCTAGTAATTATTTTGTGAGAGACCTATAGTAAAGAAGTATGATTCACTTTCATTTATTATTTACTTCTTTGTAAGTGTTTTCTGTATTATAAAACCACCTCCAAAAGAGTTATTGGGTAATAATTATTTGAGTCTTATATGTAACCCTGTATTAATATTGGGAAGTCAATATTCTGTTTCTATCCAGCTTGGGGAACCCTCTACCATTAATCTGCATGATATATTTAGTCCACATCCAGACTGACCAGTCGGGAAATTGTATATATAAATTCTATTGTTTCTTGCCCGAAGAAAGAGACCAAATTGATTGTCTACACATAGACATTATATTGCACTGGGGAGAGAGTCTACCAAAAATATATAGGCTATTAAATTCTGGGGTAACTTGCACTTGATGTTTTCTAATGCTGATAATTTTAACAGTATAGATATGTCCAAGTCATCATACCATTGTTGGGACACAATCTAAACAACAATGGAAACATTGTTGTTTCCACTACAAACCAGTGTCTTACATAGCATAATTTTTGCATCACCTGCTTCAAATTACCTGCTGTGCTTATTTAAACATCTCCAACTCAGATATACTGAGTCAGAAACTCTGGAGTGAGACCCGAGCATTTGCATAATAATCAGACATCTTTCCACACAGCATTCAATTATGCACAGTAAAAGTCACTTTAAATGACGTACTTTAAAACCCCATCCTAGACACAAAAAACTCAAAGAACTTTACACCAAAAAACAGATAAGCCAATCAATAAATGGATAATAAATGAACAGATCCTTCTCAAAAGAAGAAATATGAATGGCCAATAAATATATGAAAAATGTTCAGCATCTCTAGCAATTAGAGAAATGCAAATTAAAACTACACTGAGATTCCATCTCATTCCAGTTAGAATGACAATAATCAAGAATACAAGTAACAGGGCTGAATCAAGAATACAAGTAACAAGTAGCTCAGTGGTAGAGCACTTGCCTTGCATGTATGTGGCACTGGGTTTGGTCCTCAGCACCACATAAATAAATAAGGTTATTGTGTCTATCTACAATTAAGAATTTAAAAAATATATATTTTTAAAAAAGAGTACAAGTACCAACAAATGTTGGTGAGGATGTGGGGAAAAAGGAATGCTCATACATTGTTGGTGGGACTACAAAATGGTGCAACCCCTCTGGAAAGCAGTGTGGAGGTTCCTCAAAAAACTAGGACTGGAACCACCATGTGATCCAGTTATCTCACTCCTTGGCATATATCCAAAGGGTATATTTAAAATCAGCATAATACATATTTAAAATCATAATTATAATCATAATTTTATATATAACTTAAATTATATATATATATATATATATATATATATAGAGAGAGAGAGAGAGAGAGAGAGAGAGAGATCAGCAAAATAGAGTTGATACATCCTCTTCTATAGCAGCATGATTCACAGTAGCTAAGTTACAGAACCAACCTAGATGCTCATCAACAGGTAAATGGATAAAGAAATTATAGAATATACACACAATGGAATATTACCCAGCCATAAAGAAGAATGATTTTGTGACATTTGCCAATAAATGGATGGACCAGGAGAATATCATGCTAAGTGAAAAAAATCAATCACAAAAATTCAAAGGTTGAATGTTTTCACTGATATGTAAAGGGTAGGGGGAGGAGAAGAGAAGTTCAGTAGATTAGAAAAATGGAAATGAAAGGAAGGAAGGGGGGATAAGAATAGGAAAGGCAGTAGAATAACTCTTAACAATTTTCCTATGTACACATATAACAATACCTAAGTGAATCCCACCATTGTGCCCACCCACAAAAATAGGGTCCTAATTAGCATAAGATCTATCTCATGCTTGTATAATTTTATCAAAATGGATTCTACTTTCATGTATAACTAAGAAGGACTGATCAAATTTTTAAAAATCCACAAGTCAATATAGAAGCGTTGGGCAGTAGTTATGTTGGTGGGAGAAGCAAGTAAAGATGGACGCAAAATGGCATTCATGTCCATCATTACTCTATTCTTATGAAAATTGTTGACCATGTTACTGACCTATGGCCTATCAAAAGAGCAAGTTGAGGGTCAAGTGAGAGTCACAGAGGAAGGGCTAGGACAAGAAAGGATATACTTCATGGATTGCAGATGACTGGTAGGAAGATACTCTCCGCCAGGCTGCAAACCTACTAAAACATAGGGGACAGAAAACATGGTAGGAAAGGTCCTGACTTTATAGGCACAGGGATTTGAGTTCAAATTCTGATTTTGCCACTATCCAGCCTTTAAATGTCTTTTTTTTTTTTTTGTACTTTCAAATGTATTTTCCATATAGAAGCCAGATTGATAATTTTTAAACATAAAGTGGACAATATTATTCATCCTGGTTATACAGTCTTGAGGCTTCCTTCTGAAACAAAAGCTAATTTTTTTTCTGTGCTTTACAAGTCTGTATGACCTAATTCTTGCTTATTTTTCCCAATCCCATCCAAATCCTTTTCTCTCATAGTTGACTTTGTTAATTCAAACTAGCCTTTTTTTATTCCTAGAAAATGCCAAGTTCTCTCCCATCTTAGAACCATTACTCATGCTATTTCATCTGCCTGAAATGCTCAGCCCACAAAGCTGTGTGTCCTTCCCATCTCAGCCTAAGCATTACCTTCTTAGGCAATTCTTTGCTTACCACAATACATAAGTAGGTACCCTGGCCTGAGAAAATTGATCTTCTATCATTCTAACACCATGTAAAATCAAGTAATTTGCTCTGGAACCACAGTGCCTGACTAAAAATATATTAAGTCCTACTATTGCTCTTATTATTGTCAATGTTTCCTAATATCATTACTTCTATTTACATACTAATTTATTTGTTTGTTTGTTTGTTTTTTATCTGTTTAGTGTTAGCTTTCTCTACATAATAAGTTCCCAAAAGGCACATCCTGAATCAACTTTATTCACCATTGAAAACCTTGTTCCTGGCCAAGGACCTGGCAGAGGCTTTCAAAATATCTATTAAGGAAATAAGGAAGACAAGGTCAGGAGACTTAAGTCCTAGGTTTTGTTGTTGCTCCTACTGTGGCACTCCCCTTTTTATGCTACTGGGCTTGAAGTTCTTCCCACACTTCTATGAGCTCCTTGAAGCTAGAGACAGTGCCTGACTCATCTGAGACTCACAAGGTATTATTGGGCATTTATTTTTTAGCATCTGTTGGTTTGATCTGCACAAAGAATAATGGAGGCAAGAGGGTCATAAATTCTGCAGTATTTCAAATCAGAAAATGCTCAACAGCTGGCAAGTAGAAATGCATACTAAATCCTATAAAATGAAAATGATAAAATCAGATCATCAAATGCAACTGAAGAAATTCTTCATCAAAAGATCTGTATGTTATGAACAAGATTACGATCACCAGACAACTTTAAACAATAGGTAACTGTTACTAACCTGTTCCCATGACCATTTTTGCTCTTAGTTAATTCAACCTCAGCTACCATGAGATCAAAGCTTTTCAGCTTTTTATTCTTTAATTTCTGCATTAAGTGCTTGTTAAGACTTGTTCTTGATACTTTCTGCTCTTCGTTTCACTGCCACTAATCCGGTCAGGCCCTCTTTGGCTTCCTTAGGCTTTTGCAAGCTTTCCTCCTCAGGGCTCTTTTCTTCCACCCACTGTAATCTCTAGGTCACCCTTCCATCCTGTCCTCTCATGCTCCCATTAAAACCCACATATTTGATTTTACCACTTCTCTGTTCATCATCTTTTGCAAGTGCTCATTCTCCACGAGATAAATGCAATCAAAGTAACATCCTAGCCTGGCTGAACCACTTGCCTTTCTACCACTGTATTTTACCTTATTGTGCCTTATAATATCAATTATTATTTTGCTTCTGCTTAGAATTTATGTCTTCCCTAGGCCTAGGTATCAAAAGCACATTCTCCCCTTTTGGCTCAAATGTTATTTCCCCTATAGCCTTGCTAGATTCCTTCAGTTAAAATAAATCTCTCCCTTCTATGTTTCTGTAGCTCTTAGAGCACCCATAGTCCACCAAATAATATAGGTAGTTCTGGGTACATTTAGATCCCCTACTTGATTACAAGCCAGGCAGGAAATACTTATTACTTAGCTTAGAATAATTCACAGTGCTGAGTAAAGTGCCTTGTACATGGATATTGATCTTTTGATCAACAAGTTCTATTTAAGCTCCCGTAATTCAGTTCAATGTAATTATCTGATATGTTTTTTCAGAAACCCAGTCTTATCACCCCGAATACAAATAGATTCTAACACATATGTTCTAGCTACCATCCTGGCTTTTAAAAAAATTATAAAAATCAAAATAAATTGATTTATTATTAAAGTCACAAAAATTTTAAAACTTAAACTAAACAATAGTTTTAGAGCTCTCATTTCAAAACTTATAAAATACTGGGCTAGATAAACTATAATTTCAGAGCTAAGAAAGGACATTTTTTTTTCTCATGATTTGGAATACCATATAATTAGGATAAAAAAGTATCTTGGGAATGAAGAAAATAAATGTGTTTTATTATTATAATTGTTTATTTAACAAATTCTGATTAACTACTATATACTAGGAATGGGAAATGCAACATGAAACACAAACAAATATAGTCTCTGCCCTCAGAAATCTGTGGTCTAAAAACAAAGATATAATCAAATATTATGAATAAGCAAATATGAAAAGTTTTACAAGCTGAGATTTTTGGTATTGTGAGCAGATTCATTCAGAGTGAAGCAAAGATTTTAGAGGTAATAATTGGGAAATAAAGCTGACTTCAGAAAGATAAATATGAGCAAATTAGTCAAAGATAATGAGATATGTCTAAGTCAGAGGGAAAAACATATGCAAACATCTGGTTATGAAAGAGAACTCTGACAGAAACAAAAAGACTCCAGGAGAACAGGGTATAGGGAAGAACAGGAGATGGAGAGACACCTGATCTTGGATGACCTTGAGGCCCTTTTATTTTGGTATTTATTCTATCAGCAAAAGGAGACCTTTAGGATACTTCCAGTGGAAAGAGGTTGCACTGGGTGGAGAAGGTGGGGACAATCCAATTTGCATTTTGGAAAATAACTCTGAAAGTTCTACCATTAGATTTTTAAAAATGGAGCCGGTGCTGGCTTACATTCATTAAACATGTTTATATTGGTACCAGAAAAGTAATTTTCCCTTAACAAATTCTTTCTTTTTGAAATAGGCTATCTGCCTCCTTTTTCTACTCAGACCAAAGATGAGCCCTTGAATCCTAGCCTTAAAGCCCTCCATCATGTGGCCCAGATCTACATAGGCCCACTGTCCTCATTACTGAAAATTCACCCAACTCATTGCATTTTACAACTGCTTCCCATGCTCCTCTATTCCCACAAAGCCTGCACAGGCTCTCCATGCATCATTTGCCATCCAAGATCTATGTATCTTTTAAGGTCCAGTTTACTGTTAATTTTTCATGTTTCACTATTCTCCATCAATGCCCATAACTAACACAAGGAAAATAAAGAATGCCATCACATAATCACATGTTGCTATTTCATTCTTCCATGTGCATACCTGCTCTCATCCCAACATGCTCATCTCCTCAAGGAAGGTACTGGATCGTGGAAAGCTTTTCAGCGTGTTACAGTTGTTATCCCATGTCTATAAAATAGTAGGTTCTTAAGACCTACTCCTAGACTATTCTCTACTGGGTCTAGAAGGTAGTTGGGAAGGACTTAGGGGCAAAGATGGAATTAATTGGAAATTATTTAAACAGTGATGATGGTAAACATGGGATAAAGCATAAGTCTAAGAGTAGTATTAAGAAACCTATTATGGTTTAGATATAAAGTGTCCCTCAAAATCTCATGTGTGAGACAATACAAGGACATTCAGAGGTGAAATGATTGGGTTATGAGAGCCTTAACCCAATCAGTGAATTAATGTTCTACCATACTTCAAGTCTCAAGGAATTGAGCTGGCTGTCTATGGACTGAGACCTCTGAAACCATGAGCCTCCAAATAAATTTTTCCTCCTGAAAATTGCTCCTGTCAGATCTTTTGGTCACAGCAGGAAAAAAAGCTATCCAAAACAGAAATTTGTGCCAGAAGTGGAGTCATTGCTGTGATTAACCTGACCACGTGGTTCAGAAACTTGTGGAACTTTTTGGAATTTGTGGGAGGAATTTTGGACAGTGCAGCAACACAGGCTGGAAAAGTTTTAGATTGTCATCAGGAAAGTTTAATGGGTAATTCTGGTGGGAGCTCAAAAGATAAGGCTGTTTATCTGACTATGGAGAATAAAAGAGCAGGCTCCTTAAGTTTCAGAGGAGGAAATCTATTGAAAATTGGACTAGAGCCATTTGTATTATGTTCTGGCTAAGAGGTTGTCTACATTTTGCCCATGCCCTGAGACTTTCTGTGAGGGTGATTTAAAAAGCAATGGACTTTGTAATCTGATGGAAGAAATTTCTAGGTAGCATAGCATTCAGGTGGTGGCATGAAAATTGCTGGTGGGTTTTAGCCAAATTTAGTGTGATAATCAGGAGCAGAAAGATTTAAAAATTTTGGACTTGAATGGTGGAAGTAAAAATGGGACTAAGGAAGTTGTTGTTGAAGACCCTACTGCCATTAAAGAGATACTAAAGACTTTGTAAGAGATGAAAAGAAAGATGGTTTGAAAGTATCTTGGGAATTGGCAAGACCACAGGCTAAAGGGAGTAAAAGTAAAAATTCCTTTGAGAAGAGACCTGTGGGGTACTCTGTTTGCACATGGCAGCCTGGGAAATGGTTTCACCATGCTCAGCCACCCAGGTGCTCAGATACTCTGCAGCTGTGGTTCCTGGATGCTTGGCTACTGCTCAAGATAGTGGAAGGCATTGGTGGCAACTATGTGGTGCTGGTTCTGCAGGAATGCATGATGCTGGAGTTAGGGGTTCATGGTGACTTCCACCAAGATTTCAAAGGAAGGTCTGGTAGACTAGGCAAAGCGCAGCAGGGTTGGAGCCCCTGCAGGCAGCCCCTGAGAGGGGAATGTATGGAGATGTGAAAAGGAAGCCATAACTGCAATGGAGACCCCCAAGATTAGGAAACACCAGTAACTTGGGATGTCTGCTGAGGAAAACTGCAGGAATTAAGTAGAGACAAGCCAACAGAAAAGCCATGTGGCCTGCAACCAGCAAAGCCACAGGGGCAGAGCTACACAAGCCCTTTGGACAAAACATCACCATGCCATGTACCCCAGATGCCAGAAACAGAACTACAGAACTTATTTGTCCAGCTGAATTTCAGGCTTGCTTTAGTCCCATCCCTTATTTCTATGCACCTATTTTTCTGAATGGAAATGTTTACTCCGTACCTTTGTATATTGGATGCTTGCAAATTGCTTTTGATTTTTACAGGAGTTCAGGGTGTAAGTTTGCCCTGAGTCTCAGAGGAGACTTTTGACTTGAACTTTTGGGCAATCTTGGAACTCTTGAGACTATGGGACTCTTAGAAGTAGACTAAATGTATTTTGCATTGTGAGATGGTCCTGGTGGGGATGAACTTAGTGGTAACTGAAGGCAGATAGGGTGTGGCTAGAGGAGGTGGATCATTGGGGTCGTAACTTTGGGGTATAAATATTTTGTATCTGGTAATGGAGTCTCTCTATGTGCTTCCTGATCATCATACTCTTTCCTCTGCCATACTCTTCCACCATGATGTTCGGCCTCACCTCAAGCCCCAAGGAATGGAGCCAGCTTTCTCTGGACTGAGACCTTTGAAATGGTAAGCTCCAAAATAAACTCTTCCTCCTTAAAATTGTTCTTGTCATGTTGTCTGGTCAGAGTAGCAAAAAATCTGACTAAAGCAAGATCAAAGAAGGTATTTTGGGTAAGAAGGGTTAACATATAAATTTAACCCATATTTTGAAATGTTTTATTTTGAAATTATTTCTGACTTCCAAGAAAGTTGGTGGGGGGAAGATCAGAGGGTCCCCACTTACCCTTCATGCAGTTTGCCATTTGAGATTATACAAATATCTGGCTTTGCCTCAAACTTTTACCAATTTTAGCTTCCGTCTTGAACTTTGCCTGCAACAATTCTATGTTTTTAATGATGATTTTCTATTTTTCTCATTCATTCTCTAACTGTAATTCTTCTGTAAGGAGAGCTTTCCCTCTTCTCTCATTCTCTTTCTCGTTGTCAAAGAAAGAAGGTTCAATGAGAACCGTTATTTCTAAAAACTTATAGTCTGATTTTTCATGAGGCATCTTGATATTGGTTAAATTTTAGACTCTTAGAAATTCTCCACTACTCAAATCAGCACTCAGTTATGGTCAGATTGAATACACTGAGATGACAGGGCAAGGTCTCTTAACTTGCTTTGTGGGTGACAAGCATGCTGTGATGCTCACAGGGGCTTAATCAGTGTTTACAGATGATATCTGACAAGTAGGCACTGAGCTTGAAATGCAAATTAAATAGCAAGGAAGTATTTAGAATTAATATGTAACATTTCAGTGACCTTTCTCAGGTGTAATCATTTGGAGAGGCAAATGATATAATTTCCCTCGTGCTACAATTCTAATAATGGACTTACTTCTGAAAATATGCTTTTGATCTTTTCCTCAAATTTGGTATCTATACCATATTTATGTTTGTTGAATTACAAAATAAATGAATAGATCAAATATTTGATCTCTCTATAAAATGATAGCTAAGATTATGTAGCATTTAAATTTTCAATATACCTTTACCAACACCATCACCAAACAATAATTCTGAGGAGTAGAAAGTTATTGTTGTTCTCATTTTTCCTTCCATGGGGTCATTATGTGAATACTGTATTACTTTTATTCTCTAAATCATTGATTGAACAGTTTTAATGGACAGCCTCCATGACAACTCCATAGGTCCTCAAGCATTAGTGCCTATAATAGAACTGTGCTTTGTTACTGACCCATGTCATGAAGAAGGTTCAGATGGTTCTATTTGATGCCATCTGGTGCCAGAGATTCAGAAGATCAACCTCTTCTGAGGTTCACCAGAGCCTTTTGTCACTGCTGTTGTTAGGTACATGCTCAGCAGACATATCTTTTATGTGGAGTGTGGATGGTAGGCTTGCTGCTGTTAAAAGTTATCCTCACTGGGAACTAAAGAGAAAATTGTTAGCTTAGTCCTGAGGTGTGGGATTCTGAAGTGCTCACAGGCACGGACAATTGGCCATCAGTCAGTGTTCATCCTCAACCCCAGTCATCCCAGGCTCCTCTCCTTCTCCATTTCCCATCTGACTTTTATTGCAGCAGAAGATGGGATTAAAGAATATTTGTCTATTACTATGGGGTTTTTGTCTAAAATATCTGTATTTACCACAAGTCTTTTCTTTTCCTTCAAAGTGTAAGCCTTGAAATTCAAAGTTAGGAGAAGACTCCTTCCTCCTCCTCCCTGTTCAATTTCTGCTGTCATATTTTTTAATCTAAGGAAATGAGCACAGAATGACCTAGATGCTCAGAGGAAAGGACAAACTTTAAAAAGGGGGGGATTGTTAATATTTCAAAAGCATTCATTTTCTGTACAATACTTTCTATTAGTTTTTTGAATGGTGATCCAGACAAAATGACAACAACAACAACAAAATAGAATAAATTCCCTACCTATTGTGTTTGACTGCACTGAAAGGACTTTAACAACATTGAAGGAAAGGTTTGGGAAAAAAATAATTATATGTGCATAGAAAACAAAGCAAATAAAATATAAGGTAATTCATAACTATGTTAATTAAAAAGTTGCAGCTCAACTCACAATAGCTAAACTATGAAACCAACCTAGGTGCCCTTCAACAGATGAATGGATAAAGAAAATGTCATACACATTTTTCAAAAAGACTGAAATTATGGCATTTGCCAGTAAATGAATGGAGTTGGAGAATATCATGCTAAGGGAAATAAGCCAATCCCAAAAAGCCAAAGGCTGAATGTTTTCTCTAATATGCAGATGATAACTCACAATAAGGGCAGGTTGGGGCCTGCTAGCGAAGAAGAGAGTTATGTTAGGTATAGGAGAGTAAAGGGAAGGAAGGGAGTATAGGGATAGGAATGATAGTAGGATGAATCAGACATAATTACTCTATATACATATATGACCACATGACCAGTGGGATTCTATATCGTGTACAATGAGAAAAATGAGAAATTATACTCCATTTATGTATGATGTATCATAGTGCATTCTACTGTCATGTATAACTAATTAAAACAAATAAAAGAGAAAAAACTAATAAAACACTACTTTAGTACAAAAAACATGTTGCATAAGGCAGGAAATATCTTCATAATATTCTACAGCTCAGCCAAGAACACTCATTACATAGTAATATTAATGTAAACCCTGAGTATTAGTTAAGCCAAATTATAATACACATAAAGTAACAGGGGCATTTGTTGGTGAAGGGGTAAACCAGAAGTGAGGAGGAAAAAGTATAAACAGCCTACAGATGAACATTAAGAGATACTATTTAAATGAAATAATTGGGAACTATCAACATATGCATATTACTTCCCAACATATAGGTATGTCACAGGTGAAAGTTCTAAGAGTGGAATGAGGTTGCCTGGGGGACCAAAGAAGGGGGAGGCATGAGGCCAGGTACTTCATTTTTATACTAAACTTTGAAATTGCTTAAACTATGCACAATTATTCCTCCATGAAAATAAAAATTGATTTATAAAATATTTCAAATGTCAACTGGACAATTGGTAGAAACTGCATGACAGTTTGCAGTCTCTTAATCTTCTGCTTTCTTTAAACAAATGTAATATATATTCTTAAAATGAAAAATCAAAATTAGAGAAAAGTAAAACTTAGAAAATTAAAGCCTCTGAGATTTCACCACTCAGAGAAAACCTTTGCAGACAATTTAATGTATAATTTCTTCAAAACTTATGTATTTACCAAAAATACAGTCATACCGAAAAACTATTTTGCAACTTGCACTTTTTCCTAAAACAGGTCCTGAACATCTTTTTATGTCCATATGTGTAGATGAATCAAACTTTATTGGGAATTTATTTCAGTGTATGGATATATATAGGATATAAAATATTCTATGGCATGATTATTCAATTTTCTCTTTGCTGATTATTTGCCAATTTTCCAACAGAACTTCTACAACTTTCTACATGTATATATGTGTGCAATTCTAAGAGTGCTTCAGGAGCATGAATTTTTGAAGGGCAAATACCGCCTGAAAAAGCATGAGTCCTTTATATTTTAGTGAATATTGCTAAATAGTCTAAAACATTGTGGTTTTGGGTAGTCCCCCCAACATTGGATATGAGTGCCTAATATACTTATGCCACTAGCTGTTATTCAGACATTAGTAGAAAATTAGGTATTTACAAAGACTTTTCATACTGTGTTGTGACCCAGTTTTGTCTCCCCCAAATTCATATGCTGAAGCCCAAGCCTAAGCCCAATGCATCTGTACTGGGAGACAAGGCCTGTGAGGAGGTTTCAAAGGTTAAATGAGGTTATGAAACTGGGGTCTTAATCCCATAGGGCAGGTGGAATTCTTGTGAAAGTAAGCACTGAAAAATAAAACAAAGAACCACAGTATATCATATTCTTAACTTTTTATAACCATATGTTATGAATAACTTTTCAGTTTTCCTAAATAGTTGTTACATTTGATATTTTGAATACATAGGGTTAATTTTGAGTTGGTCAAGATAACCTAACCAACTACCATTATGTTTGGTACTAAGGGATTCAACTTTTGGTAAGTTATTAAAATGCAAAAGAATAAAGGAAAAGGAGAAGGATAAGAGAAGAGAGGAGCGGGAAGAGAAAGGAGTTCTCTGTTTTCCCCTTATGTGAGAACACAGAGAAAGGAGGCTATTTCCAAGCCAAGAAGAGAGCCCTAACCAGAAAAACCGACAGAACTTGATTTGGAACACCTAATTTCCAGAATTATAAGAAGAAACTTTCATTTAATCCATACAGTCTATAGTAGTTTGTTATAGCACTCCAAGTAAACTAATACACATTCTACATCACTGCAGGGAGGTACCA
This sequence comes from Marmota flaviventris, assembly GCF_047511675.1. Taxonomy (NCBI): domain Eukaryota; kingdom Metazoa; phylum Chordata; class Mammalia; order Rodentia; family Sciuridae; genus Marmota; species Marmota flaviventris. Next base: position 50,223,755 of record NC_092499.1, on the reverse strand, counting down.
CCATTTTCAATCTACAGACAAGGAAATAAAAGCACTAAGAACTTATTCAGATGACATGGATTTTTTAATCATTTTTTAAAACTTCTAATTTGTTACTATATGACAGAATGCATTACAATTCATATTATATAGAGAGAGCTTAATTTTTCATATCTCTGGTAGAATCACACCATTGGTGTCTTCATATAGGTACTTAGGGTAATGATGTTCATCTCATTCCATTGTCTTTCTTACTCCCCATGCCCTCTCCCTTCCCCTCCCTCCCCTTTGCTCTATCTAGAGTTCCTCTAATCCTCCCATGTCCCCCTCCCAACTCCATTATGAATCAGCATCCTTATATTAGAGAAAACATTCAGCGTTTATTTTTTGGGAGGGTTGGCTAACTTCACTTAGCATTATCTTCTCTAGCTCCATCCATTTACCTGCAAATGCCATGATTTTATTCTCTTTTAATGATGAATAATATTCCATTGTATATATAGACCACATTGTTTTTAATCCATTCATCAACTGATGGGCATCTAGGTTGATTCCAACATGGATTTTAGGTGGTGAGGCAGGAGTGGAATACACCTGTTGATTTCCAGTGAGGTTCTTTTCACTCACTGTAGAAGAGACTATTTTTTACAATTCCAACTTACTTATTCCTTTGACTGTGGAAAACCTAATGAAATCATAAAATGATTTACTTGGAAAAGTCTTTGGGGATTATCTAGTCTAGCAAAAAAGCAAAGCCCTGAAAGATCAAGTAATTGGTCCAAGTTCACACAGTTAGTTAATGGAAAAACTGGGATTGAAATTCAATTTGATTTGAGCCCTGTGCTCTTTAATTTTGAAAGACTCATATTTCAGAGTTATATTTTTTTAAAGTATGAATTATTTCTTCCTAAGGCTAAATCTATAACTATGTTTATTTTTCAGGTCACAAACTTTATCTTACAAAATGAAGTTGCCCTTTAAAATCCCAATCAGATTTATTTTCCAATGCCCTTTGATAAAGTGATGTTGCACATAAATGGCCAATGTTTGTTTCAATCTTTTTTTAAAGCATGATCAAGCCTAATTCTTTAATATATGATTCTATTACAGGACTTAGTTCATTCAGGGACTGAAGGCTTCCACATCTCTCATTTCTATGCTAATTAAGATGTTGGTTTCTTCAGGTTTTAGGTTTATGCAACAGGAGACTGGAGTTGTGCCTGCTTCCTGTATATCAGCAAAATGGATCACACGGCTGCCAGGGACTCCCATTACTGTCATAAATCTTAGAAACACTACATTTGTTCTGAGGATGAAACCTGATATTCAGAAAGCAGTAGAGTAATTTTTACTGATAGTTAACCCCACCAGGGGAGGAAAAATAAGTAAAGGTCTTCAGGAATGAACCCAGATTAGTCTTTTTTTTTTTTTTTTTTTTTTTTTTAGTTATCGGCGGACACAACATCTTTGTTTGTATGTGGTGCTGAGGATTGAACCAGGGCCACACGCATGCCAGGCGAGCGCGCTACCGCTTGAGCCACATCCCCAGCCCCCAGATTAGTTTTAACATTAGCAAAGCAAGAGATACTTTTAGAAATATATATATATATATATATATATATATATATATATATATATATTTTTTTTTTTTTTTTTTTTTTCATATTCCCCCAAAATTAATTAGTTTGGGCATTTAGTTTCTCAGCATGCATTAATTAAATTGAAAACGACAGAGAAACCATTCAAAATCCTTTTCTACCTTTTTGCAAAATAGCACTTTCAGGAACTTGGTGATTTCAAACACACTTTATAGATAAAAAAGGAAATTAAAGTCAATAAACAATGTGTTAAAGACACCAAGTAAATTCATAATTCTTCTGTAAAACTGCCTATTTTGTAGAATACACAACAAAAAACTATGGTTATTAGTAGACAAACTGAGAGGTTCTAACAATGGTTCACTGCATGCTTCCAAGACTCAGGTGAACATTTGACTAGAACATTTTGAAGACATTTGATTCATGCTTTTTTCTAGTGTTCATAGGAATAAGGTGCCCTTAAAAATCGTCTCACAATTCCCTAAGTATTTATTCAATCAAGTATGAGCTGTACTTACCTTTCAATAAAAAAATTAAATACAATTTTAAGAATTTTTCTCAGTAACACTAACCATAAGAAACTAATGATCAACTATTTATTTCATTAATTCAAAATGAAATAATGCTTTTCAGAAGAAAAGCAGTAGGATGTTAGAGGGAAGAGAGAAATGGTACATCAGAATCACTCAGGGAGATTAAAAATGCAGGTGCCCATAGTCCAACCCTGAGATTGTGATTCAGCTGGTCTGGATGGGGACCAGGCATGATTTCAATCAGCCTAGATTGAAAACCACTATGATAAGAGAATGAACTGAACCACATGAAAGCAGATGAGTTATCTCACTGGCCTCAGGAGCCATGAAGAGAATGGACACCCCTATAAGCTGAAGGCTGGAATCCTAGGTATGAACTCTGCTGCCCCCAGACAGATGCTATTGGAGTCTTGACAAAGAAGTAATTGGCAATGCCTCCTGCTTGTTGTGTATGCTTGAGCCAGTTCCTCAACAGCAAGTTATCTGTTGAATGGGGATGCACAGTTAAGATATCAATACATGTTATCTGACCGCTTCTTTGGGAAAAAGTCATAGGAGCATTTCTTTGCCTTTTAGGCACTTACAGAGGTGTTTACCAGAAGAAGGAGAAAAGAGAACGGAAAGGAAAAAACTCAAAAGACCCGTGTTAAACATTTTACTAGATGGAGAATGAGTGCAAAGTAAGAAGAAGGGGTCCCCGGAAAATGGAGGCCCTATCCCTGTTGCATGGGGTTGCAACAAGACATCTCACTCAGATGGGTACCATGTGTGAGAGAGCTTTGCAGTAAGTGGCATTTGAATTATAAGAGAGAGAGAGAGAGAGAGAAGCTGGAGTAAGTGTTTCTGGTGTTGCTATAGCTATTGTGTAGACTGAAGAAACTTGATTAGATCTAAAGACTGGAAGGAAGGAGTCAATGAAGGAGGGGTCCCTCTGCAGGGGAAGGAAAAGAGCCTGAAGGAGAACCTTGCAGACCAGTCCAGGATGGAGCAGAGCAAGATCCTCCACTGAGGTGGAAGGAAAGGGCATTGGTAAGCTGTGAAAGCAGTTCAAGGTATGGGCAAGGCAAGAAAGGACGCAGTTCTCCCTCAATGGTCCTTATTATTATTATTTTTCTGTGAAATATGAACTCTGGTCACCTGCAGAGATTGAAGGGGAGGAGGGGAGGAAGGGAGCTAGCAGTAAGTGACCATGGTTTTAAATAACTGTTGGGGGAAGTCTCAAGAGCTCCAAAGTGTTCCTTACGGCAATAAGTCATTTAGATGGTATTCCTGATTTATCTCCTTGACAGATTCTTGAAAATTTGCAGCCATTTGGAGATAATTAGTTTTACAAATAGATCCTACTCTGAAAGAACCAATATTGCATTCTTTTAATGCAGGCTTTTATAAATAGCAATAAAACATTCTGCCATGTAATCATAAGAATCCATGTAAAGTCCTCCCTACATTGAAAATGGAGATATTATCTGCTAAAACTGTGCTACAAATATAGTTCTCTCCTGTACATTGCAAATTCCTACTAAATAACTATCTTTTGGTGAGTAAAGTAGAGGTAAAAAGCTGATATTTTTACAGAGAAAAGATTTTCATTTCTATTTTAAGCAATTAACTTTGGGCATTTTTTTTTGGGGGGGGGGGGCTGAGTTTATTTTTAAAGGAGGGGGGAGCTATGCAAGAAATACAAAAATAGAAAAGTCAATATGTAAGTATATATGCAAAGACGCCAACCACCTTTCCCATTTTTCTGTTTTAACCTTTAGCCCCAAAATGTATTCCATGAAGTTTGAGCTAATGAATAAAAAGGTCAAAGAACTGAGGAAAGATAATAAAAAAGAAGCATAAAAACAATTGAGAGAGATGAGGAAAGCACTGAAGCAAACCACTTTGCAGATGGAATTTATGCCAAGGGCCATAAGCAGGCCAGAACTTGAAATACAGTTGAAAGCTTAAAAGGTACAGTGATAAGAAAACATAGCAAAGGCCATGAAACAGCTCTTCAGGGGTCTAATCACGAGAGCCTGAGAGGATTAGAGCTTTACAAATACAGCACTGCTTTATAGAAAGTCTAAAGCAGAATGAAATCTATTGCCTCCAAAAAGGAGTTAGAGACCCACTTGATGTGCAAAAAAAGAATTATAATGTAGAAAGAATAATCATTACTTTTTTATTAATCCATACTCAATGTCTCTCTAGTGCTTGTGACTGTATTTCATGTCAATATATCATTCAGTTCATTTTGATAAAACAATTTAAATGTAGAAGATAGACATATACACATGTATAGAAAGTATTGATTCCTTCTCTCTCCCTTTTCTTTGACTTTTTTTTTCCCATGCAGAGGATCTATAAGTACTAATCAGTAGTAGATTTTATTATAAGTTCAAAACTATGGGCTGCCACTCCCTGCAGCGGGATTATATTCTCTAAGGGCTTTGATGTCAGCTTTGGCCATGTAGCCTGCTCTCCTCTATGAGGCATGAGCAGAAGTGCTCTGTGTCTGTGCAGAAAGGAGTTGGCACAGCAGGCTTGAGGCTTCCAGCCTTCCAAAGGCCTTTGTGCAAAGCTGGCCCTCAGCTGGCATTAGTGAGCTTAGATTTATAGAAGAAAGGTTCACAGTACCTAAACTGTGCAAACAATGTGACTTCTACTGAACACACACTTCCTTTCTGGGAGTCCAGAATTTTGGTACACACTAGACAGAGAGGCCTATGTGACCAATTAAAAACCCTGGGCACTGATTGTCTTATACGTTTCCCTGATAACACTTCACACATGTTGTCACAACTTGACATTAAAGGAATCAGGCACATCCTGTGTAACTCTGCTTGGAGAGGACTCTTGGAAACCTGCAACTGGTTTCCTCCAGACCTTGCCCCATACACCTTTTCCTTTCAGTGATTTTGCTTTGTATCCTTTTGTTATAATGAATCATCAGGGTATGACTCTATGCTGTTGATTTCTGTGAGCCCATCTTGTCAATCACTAACACCAGGGGTGATGTTGAGGACCCCTGACACTTTAGTACTTCATTTCCAGAAGTACTCCATGACTCTCCTCTATAACCACAAGCGTCACTGCTCCAGCTACAGGTTACCCTGCCTTGTGGTTCTCAGTGAGAAGATGACATAACAGAGCCACAGCCAACCCATATCCAACTAACATAAGCAAAATACAAAATTTTGAGATTGTGAGCCCTTAAGATTTTGGAGTTTCCATTACCATAGCAAAAACTTTAGTGACTGATTTATAATCCCACTGATATATTTACATAGGTCTTTTGTGCTCCTAAAATCTTTTCTCAAATTATACACTCTGACTTTTCCAAAATTATGAAATATGGAGGCTAATGATATTTCTATGCTATATTCTACCTGGAGCCTTGTCTCGTTCCTCAATATTATATGAAATTAAATAAATAAGTAAATCTCTGCTCAGTCAGAAGCATAACCCATGGAGTTCCCCATGAAAGAACCAGATGAATAGCAAATAAGCCACTTTAATTTGGAGTACTCACAGTTAAAACTTTCTATCTGAGATTCTTATCAGTGATCACTTTTTTGTTCTGTTTTCCCATAGGTAGCATTTTAAGAGGCATAGATGTCTTTCTGGGCTTCCATTTGTCCATCAGTGAATCTGTTTTGGGAGATAACAGTTTCTTTGAGGCGATCTCATGGGACCATCAAATTAGATACAGCTTATGCCATGTAGGTTATATTTTATACCATACTGAATCAAACATAACCTTCACATTTGATGAAACAATTTATTAATTCTCTACTGTTTCTTAACAAATTACTCCAAAATATATTAGTTTAGAATAACAATGAACATTTATTATCTTGTCATTTTGGTGGATCAGGTATCCACAAACGTCTTCGCTGAGGGGTTCTGGCTCAGGACTTTCTCATCAGTTTGTAGTCAGGATCCCAGTGGCCAAGACTACATCAAGGCTACATATAGTCATTATGATTGCTGTTCAAGGCTACAGGCTTGACCACAGCTTTCAGGTGGCTCATTTGCATAATCATCAAGTTCATGTAGTCTCTTAAAGAAAAACCTCAGTTCCTTACCACATGTTTTGCCACAGGGCTGCCTGAGTGTCCTCATAACCTGACAACTGGCTTCCCCCAGAGAGCTGGACCCAAAAGGAGAGCAAGGAGAAAGCCATGGTGCCTTTTATGATGTCTTCCTGGAAGTCATACACTAGCACTTTTGCTCTTAGAAATTAATCTCTAAGTCCACCTGACACTTTAGAAGAGACAGGAGACTATCTTTTGAGAAGAGGAGAATCAAAGAATCTTAAACATATTTTAAAACTGCACACCCATTATAATTGTAATTATTATAGTCATTATGATTGCTGTTCATCGATATGCTCAGCTTTAGATACTTCCTGACCCTTTCCTATTCAGATGGAACCACATGACTACGTTTGGCCAAGAGTTGTAGGTAAACTACTTAATATATTTCTGGAAAATTGACTATGTGCCATTTACAAAAATACTATACAAATGAATTAAAGAAGTAAAGAAGAAAAAATAGCAATGAAAATTTTCCAGGAGAATATGTATTTCATGAACCTGATGAAGGTGAGAATTTCCTAAAAAGACACAAAAATATAAAATGAAATGAGATACAATATCCCACTCATCAAATTAGCAGTAATAATAATAATAATAATAATAACCATAATAAAGTCTGAGAGGAGCACAAACTTTTAATCAGTTAGCAGTTACTGGTGTGTAAATTTATACATGAGAGTAAAACAAGCCAATAAAACAAAGATGTAAATAGTGTATGATCCAGTAATTCCACTTCAAGGAGAATCACAGGGATAGGTACATAAGGAGACATGAAGAAGAATGCTCACAACAGTACTGTTTAAAATAATGAGAACATGGAAGCTACCATCTCTCAAAATGCAGTTAATTCATACAATGTGAAAACATATAACAGTTAAAATAAAAGAAATAGGGCTGGGGATGTGGCTCAAGGGGTAGCGCGCTCGCCTGGCATGCGTGCAGCCCGGGTTCGATCCTCAGCACCACATACAAACAAAGATGTTGTGTCCGCTGAAAACTAAAAAATAAATATTAAAAAATTCTCTCTCTCTCCTCTCTCTCTCTCTCTCTCTCTCTCTCAAAATAAAAAAAATAAATAAATAAAAGAACTAGGTCTACATTTACTAACAGGTAATCAATAATGAGTAGAAGGAGGGTCATAAACTGAAATCGATTTCTATGCATGTATGAGTTGGGAAGAACCCAACTATTATATGTAATCATAAATCTCTACTAAAAAAGAAAAATAATAATAATGAATAAGAAAGTAATTTGAAAATTGATATTTATGATTCCATTTATGTAAATTTTAAAACAAAATCATTTAGTATTATCAAATAAATATATTTGTGGAAAAGATAAAAAAAAAACCTGCATGCATTTCACAGTCAAGATTACTTCTGAGGAAAAAAAGTAAGCATAAAGATTAGGATATGGAATAAGGGTATGAGGAATTGAATTTTCGATTTTTAAAAAAGAAAAATCTGAAGCAGAAGTAGCATAAAGTTACTATGCGCTTAATTTTGCTAGTGATTATATTTTATTGTTATTTTGCATTCTTTTTAATGTGTTGGAGAATTTCAAAGTTGAACACTAAAACTTTAAGAAAATCACCATAATTGATTATCTCAAATTTTTATTATACTAAAATATATGATCCTCATGAAGAGAAGGTTAATCCCTAAATAATAGTGACTGATTCACAGGTGATTAAGCTTTTATAATGAACCTACATTAACATCTCCTCCTTGATGAATTTTGTATATGAATTATCAAAACTATAGTACTTGGAATAGGACCAGCTGATACACATGGCCGTGGGAGATGTCAGGCCACCCTATGTTCATCTTTCTGTTTATCAAAATAAGTATATCTCCATTCTGGAAAATACTACTCAAACCATTTATATATCTCTCCTTGAAAGAACCAAAATGATTCAATTCTAAGCAATATACTGAGAGTTTCTATGATGTCAAACAAATTGATAGAATAAAAAGTCTGTTTCAAAAGAGGTAAGTTCAAGATATTCAATTCCCTCTCTCCAAAAAAAAAACAATTCAATCACATTTAAATTTATTTTGAATGAAAAATTACTCAAAAATCTCCATCATTCCTGATTTCCAAAAGAGAGCTTTGGAGAATAAAAATCCATATAAGCTGCACTTGATTATAACTGTCACTTTCTGGACATGGCTGGATTACCAGAAGCTGTGAAATTGCTGTAATTTTTTTTAAAAAATCCAATAATTCTCGTTTTGCTGACAAGAGATAGGTCCAACTTGCTCTCATGGGGAAGTTCTAATCTTGTTATATTTCTAACCACATTTTGGGTTGGATGGAACTGAATAGTACAGATAAGCATCCAATCTTCCAGATGCTTATCCTGAATAAATCCTGAATAACTCTCCACACTTTGAAGAGACTGCCTGAGAGCTCATCTTTCCAGTTTTCAGCCGGGGTCAGCCAACAACAAACAATGCAATGGAAAGCTGATCCATTCCTCAATTATTAACTCCGCAAACTGTTATCGTATCAAGAGCAACACTCATTTAAGCCGCACGTCTTTGCACTGGGTGTGAATGAGTACGTGCAAATGACTGTGCTTGTGGTGCGTGAGTGTGTGTTCCTTTGTCCAAAATTGATTTCTCCTTTGGGCTCAGAATTGCTCATTCAGTAGCAGAGGTTTATCAGGGAAGAAATTATTAAATCATTTTAGTCATAAATTGTCCATTTTAATGAGCCCAAACCCTCATGATTATTCTATAAATCACTTTCTTCTGCTTATCCATCATTTATTCATTCAATAACAAATCGGTAATTACTGAGCCCCTGCCCTGAGCCGATTCTATACAAGGCATTTTATAGTCAAGCCTATGGTATTACACAGCAGCACATCATTTCCTGTTTTTCTTATCAATTAAGCGGCAGGAAAATTAAGTCGTAGAATTCTTAGTGAAAGGTGTGATTTAAAGTCATAAAATCAGAAAATCTGATCCCTGGTAATACTGGTGGTGATAACTCTCCATCACTGTATGCAGTGTGCTGCCAGTAACTCAGCAAAATTAGACAGAGTGTGACAGCAAGAGGAAATCAAAATGATTTATACAGCAAGAATTCATCACATTTTCAGGGAAAACCACACAGTACCCTGAAATGAAAGCCATTAGGGTAAAAATGCATTTCATTAGCCTGGTTTTCTAAGGACAGTTAGGTTATAAAACCAGTTTTGCTTGTTTTAATCCATTTCCTCCACCCTCTGTCATATATCCATCCTCATCTTGTCACAAGCATTCCGTGATTGTCTTGAAATCTTATGAGAAAAGGGAAGAAGAAAAACCTAAAACTCTTTTTGGAATATTGTTACACATGATGGATTATATTTGACCCTTCACTTTATTCTCCTGGGAAATTCCAACAGAAACCCAAACCCCCATTTAACTCACAAACACATTTTTGTTACATTTTGTTAAAATTACATGAAAGTGTATTTTTTCAAGTCAGAGAAAATACAACTAAGTCTAGAAAGTTCAGTTTTCAAGAGGAAAAATTTGCTTTAGATCAATTTTGGCTGAGTTCACTGCAGTAACTTATACAATGGTATTTAGTCTCAAAATAGCTCATCACTCATGACATAAATAATGGAAAGTTGAAAGTTTATGTGTGTGTATATGCATGCGTGTATATGAATGTGCATGTCCATGTTTTTGTGTATGCATGCACGTAGAGAGAGAAAGAAAAGGAAGAGAGTGAGAAACAAAGTTCAATATGAAAAGACAAGAGGGGAAACAATTTGAACTAAAACAACAACAAAAATCTATCACAAATTAGTATGTAGCAATTAAAGTTTATGGTAGAATTTGTGAAGTGAAAAGGGAATTTCAGAACTGGAAATGACTCTTAAAATAAATGAACAGAACTGAATAAGAATTGATAGTTCTTCTCAACCATGAAAATAGTTGTAACACTACCAATAAAGGAAATTCCATGGATTCTATGAATGCAGAGACGGAGCTAGGCTGTGCATATGTTCTGAAATGGCACTATAGAGGTTCTCAGTATGTCCTCCTCCTATGATCTGAGACAGTTTAAGGATATATTTGAAGCCTAGAAACTGCTGAATTTTTAACTGAATATCAGAACACTGATATTCGACAGATACTGCAAAGTAGAAGAGCACACATGTCCTGGTGGAAAATCCATATAGAATGACTAAAGATATAACACAATTTGGTAAAATCATAGCCTTCAAGTTGGAGAATGTACTCCCACCCAGGTCAAAAAGAGAGCTGCCTAACAAAGAATATAAATAGCTGGTCTGGGGTTATTAATAGAGGCCTTCATATTTTAGATGAAAATATAATGTATGTGCATGTGTATTTATAATACACAGGAAATATCTAAGGTATATGTACTGCAGCCTTTTAGTAGTATTGTACTTGTGATCTTTTGGGGTAAGATTTTGATCTTTTGATTTTGTTTTTTGCCTCTTTATTTTTAAATTTTCTGTAACATATGAATTGTTTCGTTGTGATAAAATGTTATTAAAAATAAAACATCAAAAGCATAAAAAATAAATAAGAGGAAGAAAGTAGAGTACACTCTAAAGGAAAGAAAGCTTTAGACAAGTGAAAATGTTATGAATAAAATAGTTTGATTTAAATGCAATAGACATTTTTAAAGTAGAATTTTAAAATTCGACAATGTAAAAAGAAATTGGAGAAGCCATTTAAAAATAAGTGATAGAAGACATTGAATTCCTTTGAAAAACAGATATATTGTTAAATAAATTACAGATAACATCAGTGTCATGCAAAAAAAATTTTAAATATACTTTAATAGAATTTAGGAAGTGATCTGGAAGACAGAAAAAAGTGAAATTTTCTCATCTTTCATGTGGAAGTTCAATAGCTTCTAAGCATGAGAAATAAAGTGATAGGAACTTAGGGATATTTGAATTATGAATATATCCCAGAAAAAGTAAAACCATAAAAATATGGAGGATCAGGGAAGAGTTAATATACTCAGATTATGTAGAAAGCTAAGGCAATTATTAATCAGTATTAATCATAATTTTTTGAATATAGTATAGCTAAAACAAGTCTCAGCATAAGTTTATTGCCTATTATTCAATAATAAACACTTAAAATAAATGAATAAAGTGGGGAAAGGTGAATGCAAAGCAAGAACCATATGAAAAGAAAAGAAGAAACTATTTTATTTATAAAATGAAGGATTTTTCGTAAAGTAGAATGAATGAACAAAGACAGGAAGGGTTCTTTGAGCAAATGGAGAAGCACACACAAAAATAAATTGTCAAAAATTGAAAACACTAGAAATAATTAATTTCTAATTAGAAATAATAAGTGGAAGAATAATAATCAATTAATAATAATAATAAATTAATAAAGCTTTTCATATCAGTCTGAAATATCTGGATGAAATACATGATATATTTTTTTTAATTTTTTATTGTTGGTTGTTCAAAACATTACAAATTTCTTGACATATCATATTCCACACTTTCATTCAAGTGGGTTATGAACTCCCACCTTCACCCGATAAACAGATCGCAGAATCACATCAGTTACACATCCATTGATTTACATATTGCCATACTAGTGTCTGTTGTGCTCCGCTGCCTTTCCCATCCTCCACCATCCCCCCTCCCCTCCTCTCTCTCTACCCCCTCCACTGTATAACCCTGAGGGTCTCCTTCCATTTCCATGCAATTTCCCTTCTCTCTCCCTTTCCCTCCCACCTCTCATCCCTGTTTAATGTTAATCTTCTCATGCTCTTCGTCCCTACTCTGTTCTTAGTTACTCTCCTTATATCAAAGAAGACATTTGGAATTTGTTTTTTAGGGATTGGCTAGCTTCACTTAGCATAATCTGCTCTAATGCCATCCATTTCCCTGCAAATTCTATGATTTTGTCATTTTTTAATGCAGAGTAATACTCCATTGTGTATAAATGCCACATTTTTTTTTATCCATTCATCTATTGAAGGGCATCTAGGTTGGTTCCACAGTCTTGCTATTGTGAATTGTGCTGCTATGAACATCGATGTAGCAGTGTCCCTGTAGCATGCTCTTTTTAGGTCTTTAGGGAATAGACCAAGAAGGGGAATAGCTGGGTCAAATGGTGGCTCCATTCCCAGCTTTCCAAGAAATCTCCATACTGCTTTCCAAATTGGCCGCACCAATTTGCAGTCCCACCAGCAATGTACAAGTGTACCCTTTTCCCCACATCCTCCCCAGCACTTGTTGTTGTTTGACTTCATAATGGCTGCCAATCTTACTGGAGTGAGATGGTATCTTAGGGTGGTTTTGATTTGCATTTCTCTGACAGCTAGAGATGGTGAGCATTTTTTCATGTACTTGTTGATTGACTGTATGTCCTCCTCTGAGAAGTGTCTGTTCAGGTCCTTGGCCCATTTGTTGATTGGGTTGTTTGATCTCTTATTGTCTAATTTTTTGAGTTCTTTGTATACTCTGGATATTAGGGCTCTATCTGAAGTGTGAGGAGTAAAGATTTGTTCCCAGGATGTAGGCTCCCTATTTACCTCTCTTATTGTTTCTTTTGCTGAGAAAAAACTTTTTAGTTTGAGTAAGTCCCATTTGTTGATTCTAGTTATTAACTTTTGTGCTATGGGTGTCCTATTGAGGAATTTGGAGCCCGACCCCACCGAATGTAGATCGTAGCCAACTTTTTCTTCTATCAGACGCCATGTCTCTGATTTGATATCAAGCTCCTTGATCCATTTTGAATGAACTTTTGTGCATGGCGAGAGAAAGGGATTCAGTTTCATTTTGTTGCATATGGATTTCCAGTTTTCCCAGCACCATTTGTTGAAGATGCTATCCTTCCTCCATTGCATGCTTTTAGCCCCTTTATCAAATATAAGATAGTTGTAGTTTTGTGGATTGGTTTCTGTGTCCTCTATTCTGTACCATTGATCCACCCGCCTGTTTTGGTACCAGTACCATGCTGTTTTTGTTACTATTGCTCTGTAGTATAGTTTGAAGTCTGGTATCGCAATACCGCCTGATTCACACTTCCTGCTTAGCATTGTTTTTGCTATTCTGCGTCTTTTATTTTTCCATATGAATTTCATGATTGCTTTCTCTATTTCTACAAGAAATGCCGTTGGGATTTTGATTGGCATTGCATTAAACCTATAGAGAACTTTTGGTAATATCGCCATTTTGATGATGTTAGTTCTGCCTATCCATGAACAGGGTATATTTTTCCATCTTCTAAGATCTTCTTCTATTTCTCTCTTTAGGGTTCTGTAGTTTTCATTGTATAAGTCTTTCACCTCTTTTGTTAGGTTGATTCCCAAGTATTTTATTTTTTTTGAAGATATTGTGAATGGAGTGGTTGTCCTCATTTCCATTTCAGAGGATTTGTCGCTGATATACAGGAATGCCTTTGATTTATGCGTGTTGATTTTATATCCTGCCACTTTGCTGAATTCATTTATTAGCTCTAATAGTTTCTTTGTAGACCCTTTTGGGTCTGCTAGGTATAGAATCATGTCACCTGCAAATAGTGATAATTTAAGTTCTTCTTTTCCTATTTTTATGCCTTTAATTTCTTTCATCTGTCTAATTGCTCTGGCCAGTGTTTCGAGAACTATGTTGAACAGAAGTGGAGAGAGAGGGCATCCCTGTCTTGTTCCAGATTTTAGAGGGAATGCCTTCAATTTTTCTGCATTCAGAATGATGCTAGCCTGAGGCTTAGCATAGATTGCTTTTACAATATTAAGGTATGTTCCTGTTATCCCTAGTTTTTCTAGAGTTTTGAACATAAAGGGATGCTGTACTTTGTTAAATGCTTTTTCCGCATCTATCGAGATGATCATATGGTTCTTATTTTTAAGTCTATTGATGTGGTGAATAACATTTATTGATTTCCGTATATTGAACCAGCCTTGCATCCCAGGGATGAATCCTACTTGATCATGGTGCACAATTTTTTTGATATGTTTTGTATCCGATTCGCCAGAATTTTATTAAGGATTTTTGCATCTAGGTTCATTAGAGATATTGGTCTGTAGTTTTCTTTCTTTGAAGTGTCTTTGTCTGGTTTAGGTATCAGGGTGATGTTGGCCTCATAGAATGAATTTGGAAGTTCTCCCTCTTTTTCTATTTCCTGAAGTAGCTTGAAAAGTATTGGTATTAGTTCTTCTTTAAAGGTTTTGTAAAACTCTGCTGTATACCCAACCGGTCCTGGGCTTTTCTTAGTTGGTAGTCTTTTGATGGTTTCTTCTATTTCCTCATGATATTTTAAGAAAAGATACTACTAAAGTTGCTCCCAGAAATCTAAAATCATCAAGTTATACTTAAGAATCTGATCAAATTTGATAAGAATTTGATAAGGACTTGCCCTTTAATGAAGAAATCCCAGAATATTCTTAAAATAAAAAAGTTGAGTATATCTGCAGATGGAATGATCATCTCAGTGAAAGCTGACATTGTTTAGAACATTCACAGGAAGAGAGAGCCTCTGACTTCTTAGAGCAGCATGATATTTACAGTCAACAAAGAGCCCATAAAAAAGACTACAGACCAATGTCATTCATAATGAAGAACAACAAAAATTTCTAAGAAAAGCTTATAAATACATTTCAGTAGCACACTTAAACATACAAGAGTCAAGTTCATTTATAAATAGAAGTATGCTCTATAGAAACCAATAATAAGAAATCAATTAGCATTACTCACAATAATAATGGGGAGAGAACACAAAAAGTTATCACTTCTGCAGATAAGAATGTCATCTAGAATGGATAAAGAAATTATGGTATATATATTACTCAGCCTTTAAAAAAGAATAAAATTATGTCATTTGCTATTAAATGGATGGAGCTGGAGAATATCATACTAAGTGAAGTAAACCAGTCCCAAAATACCAAAAGCTGAATGTTTTCTCTGATATGCAGATGCTAAGACAATAAGGAAGGCATAGGGTAGGGGTGGGGAGAGAGGCTAGGGAAGAATACAGTTACTTTAAATTAGGTAGAGAGGAGTAAAGGGTTGGGAGTGGTTATGGGGGTACGAAGGGTAGTAGAATGAATCAGATATTATTAGCCTATGTACATATACAACTACATGACCAGTGGGATTCTACATCATGTACAACCAGAAAAATGAGAAATTACATTGCATTTATGTATACTGTATCATAGTACATTTTACTGTCATGTATAACTAATTAAAACTTTTTTTAAAAGAAGAAGGTGAAAAAATGTCATCTAGTAAAATTTAAAAGTTCTTGACTGTGGAAGATATCCTCTATTGGTATATGTTTGATAAAGGATGTTTACTAAAAGTCTACCACAAACATTCTTTTTTTTGGCGAGGTACCTGGGATTGAACTCAGGAGCACTTGAACACTGAGCCACATCCCCAGTCCTATTTTGTATTTTATTTAGAGACAGGGTCTCACTAAGTTGCTTAGTGCATCTTCATTGCTGAGGCTGGCTTTGAACTCCAGCCTCAGTCTCCCAAGCTGCTGGGATTACAGGCATGTGCCACTGCACCCAGCCAAACATTCTTAATGATTAATCTTTAACAGCTTACCCATTAAAGTCAAGAACGAGAAAAAGATTTTTTTTAAAAAAAAACTTTTTATCAATATTGTTCTGGAAGTGCCAATCAATTCTTTTATCTAAGAGAAAAAAATAAAGAGTTTTAGAGGAAAGGAGTTGTTCAATTTGTCTATAGATGATATGATTGTGCAATGGAAAAACCCTGGGAAATCAGCCAAAGAAGAAACCATAAAATAATTTAACCATCCAGCTGTTATAAAATTGGTACCTTAAAATCTAGTAGCTTTTCTATACAAAGACCATAACCAATTCAAAATAACATAAGAAAAAGTCCTATTTACTAATATCAACACAGAAATACACACACAAACACATAATAAATGAGAAATTGTAGGAAGAACAAGCTCATACTTCTTAGCATGTGAAAAATATAAATTCATAGAAATGCATGGCTTATTCTTCCTTAAGAATATTCATAATAATATTTCAGTTTCCCATATACTAACCCAAATACTTAGTGCGATATTTTTATGAATCACAAACTTTTAAGAGACAAACTAATTTTTTAAATGTTATTAGAAAAACAAATACATGAGAATATACTTTCCAGAAAATTCTGAAGCAGAATAGAAATGGAAGAGGAGGAGCAGGGAGAGGCCTTGATGTCCAGGATATGGGATAACTACAGAATCTAGAAATATATACAAGTAGATACAAGAACTTCATATATGAAAAAGGGAGGGGATAGGAGAAATTATTCAATAAACTTTGATGATACAATCAGTTATCCATTTAAACTAAAACTGAAGCTGAATTCTTAGACCCTTACTCTTTACACCAAAATAAATTCTAATGGACTAAACTCTAAAGAAGTAATAATGAAACTATAAACATAATAAAGATTATGTATCAATTTTTGAAATCCTGAAATGGAACAGCTTTTTAAATGAAAACCAGAAGTTCCAGAAACAATGAAAATGATGATAATTCTCCATGAACATTTAAAACTTGTGTTTTTAAAACCAAATAGTACAGTAAAAACAATGCTAAAATTTTACAAGAGGAGAATATTTGCAACACAGACTGCAGTAAAAGGCAATTTTCTTTAAAATATAAAACTCTTCCTAAAATCAATAAGAAAAATATTCAGACCTTTTAGAAAAATATTATAGGCATTTCACAGGAAAATATAAGCACATATGGCTTACATGGAAGAATGCCGAATCCTTCTCATAAATAAACAAAAATTAAGGGAAAATAAAGATAGCATTTTTTAGCTGCCAAATTTGATAGTCTGATAATAGACAGTCTTGACAAGTTTGTGAGGAAAATGGAACTATCACATATTGGCATTGACTCTACACATTGTCACAACTTCTTTGAAAGGCAATTTGACAGTAGCTATGAAAACTAAAAATGTTCATATCCTCCAACTCAGAATTTAATCTTGAGAAATATATCCTACAGATAGACTCACATGTGCAACTGTGAATGTACAAAAAATTGTTTTAAAGCATAGTTTGCACATACATGAATACCCACTGGGAGCAACCCAAGTATCAATATAGAGGGTTAAGAGGAGCCCTGGACTAGGTTATTCCAGCACTTACTAGCTCTGAGACCCTGAACAAGCCCCTCTAACTCTCTGTACTTTAGCATCTGCATCTGGAAAGCAGGTCTAAAGAAGTATCTATCCACAGGTTTATTAAGAAATGAGGCAATACAATGTACATCATATATACTTAATATGCATCTACATATATGGATATATACCCTTCTGTAATATCTGAAATTATTTTAAAGGAGTAAAAGTCTATTGTTAACATGGAAATATCTCTAAAATGTATTATTACATTCACAAAATAAGATAAGGAATAAAAAGTAAGATAAAGAACAGAGTGTCCAAAAAGGTTTGTGTTCACATAAAGTTTTAAGATGATATCAGAGCATCTAAATGCCCAATTTTCCTATAGAATTCAAAGAAACCACCGATAGTGGTTGTCCATGGGAAAAGGGTCCAAGACCAGAGGTCAGAGGAAAATAGTTTATTCTATATTTTTGTATGGCTTGACATGATTACCTTGGGAATATATTAATTTTTAATTATAAAACAAAGTAGTTATTTTAAGAAACTGCAGCAAGCAGAAAATCAAAGAGGTCTTCACATTAAACTGTGGTGTTGAGAGCCACAGCCGAAGGGGCCCCAGCAAACTTTCAGACTGCCAGCTGATGATTGGCTCACAGCAGCCCCATCAACATCTAGCTGATTGGCTCCTCTGCAGTGATGCTCATTGGGCTGTTTCCCCACCCTTTCAGACTACAGAGCTGCTCATTGGGGGACTTTTTTGGCTCCTCCCAAGCGACCCAGCCAATTGGCCTCAAGAGTAGGAGGAGTGGGGGAGGTTGAGAGGCTTGTGGGAAGTGGATGGTGGCAGTTGGGCTCTGAGGGTTTTTCCTGAGGAGCTGTTTTGTTTGGCGTGTGTGGTTCTAAAAATAAAGTTCGTTTCTTTTGACAAGTGGCTCCTGAATTGTGCCTAGCCAGACTGCGGCACTGTGGTTCTCAATTTTATTCAGGAATAGTCATAGCCCACAACTCCCTCTTACATCTCTGCTGTAGACCTAGAGGATGCCCAGGTTCTTGCCACCTGGCCCCCTCCATTCCACCATATTCTACTTCCTCCAGGTCACCTGGACACTAACTCACTCTGCCTGCTCAGGAAGAGCCGTAGAGAACATCACAATACCATAGGAGGACAATCCCATCACTTCTGTCATATTTTGAATGAAACCTAATCAAAAGAATGACATCTCATTTCTTGCCATATTCTATTACCTGAAAGCAACTACAGGTCTGTCCCACAGAGGAGGGAAAAGAGTATCCAGGACATGACTCACTGGGTTCACATAGGGTTTGTCTGCCACAGTATCCATCTGTTTTAATCACCTTTTTTGCTGCTGTCACTAAAGGATCTAACCAGAACAACTATAGAGGAGGAAAAGTTTATTTGAGGGCGCATGGTTTCAGAGGTCTTAGTCCATAGAAGGCCAGCTCCATTTCTCAGGGTTCAAAATGAGGCTGAACATCATGGTGGAGTGTGTGGCAGAGGGAAGCAGCTCACATGGTGATCAAGAAGCAGAGAGAGAAATTCAACTTATCAGATATAAATATATACCTAAGGCCACATCCTAATTCCCACCTCCTCCAGCCATACCCTACCCATTCAGTTACCACTCAGTTGATACCTATCAGGGTATTAATTCACTGATTGGGTTAAGACTCTTACAACCCAATCATTTCTCTTCTGAACCTTCTTGCATATTCTCACATGTGAGCTTTTGGAGTACACCTCACATCCAAACCATAACACCATCAAAGCGATCTAGCAGGAAAGTGAGAATTATTGCCCACTGGAGAAGCTCGAAAGGTTAAAATAAAATAATTTAACATGAAGTGCTTCCAGATATGGGCGACATCAACATCTGGCCAAGGCTACAGGGGGTGGTATTGGTTGAGATGCTACTTTGTGGTTAGGGATAAATAAGTAAAATGCTTTTATAGATGAGAAATACTTAGATGACCACGTAATAAGTTCCATCACCTGATTTGATTTTTGCATTCTAACCTAAATTACCAGGAACATTTTTCAAACACACACACACACACACACACACACACATGCCATACTTCCAGAAACTATCTATTTTCTATCAAAATTCAAATCTGACATTTGGATATAAACCTCAGAGAAATTCTTGTTGTTGTTGTTTTGTTTTAAATATTACTTTTTTAAACCTGACATTCAAGAAGATGGTAGCTACCTGTTTAGAAGTAGGTCAGAGAGATAAGATGCAGGGGCACAGGTGCTTACAGGAGGCTGAGTCTCCTTATCTCTTCCTCATTTCCTCTGCAGTCACCCCAGAGATATCCTTTCTGCAGTCACTGAATTTATTTGGGAGAGATTAGAATTATCAAATTCAACTAAGCCTTGAAGTACCTCATTAGTCACCTTCCCAGAATAAGTATCAGATTTTGCTTATAAATTGCTTTAAAAAATAATGATTAATTTCACCATTTTTAAAAGTCACACTTTCTATAGGAAATTATTATGGATTGGCTAATAATTTGTATATATTTATAAGCATAATTTAAATACTACAATACTACATAGGTTCCCTTGAGAACTACAGAAATAAGAAAATACACATAGATTTCAACAAATGAGACCATTTCCATAGCTGGGTTTGTTTGTTTGTTTTCCTTTTTTTTGGGGGGTGGGGGAGGGTAAGTGCTGGGAATTGAACCTAGGGCCTCATGCTGCTAGGCAAGTGCCCTACCACTGAATCACATTCCCAGCAGAAAGGAATATCTAAAGACTCTACAACATCTGGAATCTGAAGACTCTTTATGAATGCAGACTACAGTTCAGTTATTCAGATCCATCCCTTACACAAAACAATGAATGCACTACTTAGAAGTTGACACTTGAGTGAAACTCCAAGACACAGCTAACACATCAGCTGCACATGAATCATTTTAAAATAATGCTTAAAGCCAGACCCGGTGGCACATGTCTGTAATCCCAGCAGCTCAGGAGGCTGAGACAGAAGTATCACAATTTCAAAGCCAGCCTCAGCAAAAGCAAGGTGCTAAGCAACTCAGTGAGACCCTGTCTTTAAATAAAATAGAAAATAGGGCTATGGCTGTGGCTCAGTGGTTGAGTGCCTCTGAGTTTAATCCCTGGTACCTAAATAAATAAAAATAATCCTTAAGTAGAATTTAAGTACTAGGATTGCTTATTCCTGGGCCTTGGACAAATGGAGGCATGCTGCCTGAAAATGTCATTTAATGTGACTTTACTCCTTAGATTCCTCTTCACACCACCTGAGTTAAAATTTCCACTGGTCTCCACTAGTCTTTTGACTTTGGGTAAGTTACTTAATTTTTTGGACTCTCAATTTACACATCTGTAAAATAGGGGTAATTCCACAACCTATAAAGTTGTTCAAAGTTAAAGACAGAATGCAGGCAACCGTTTTTAACTCTGTGCCTTGTTCCTACCAAGTGATCCTTAAATCAGATCATTAATAACAATGTACTGAAAAAAGTAATTCAGTCAGAATCCTGTACAGACAAGTCTCTGTGCTATCTTATTAGTGATATATATCATCTTTTGTGGGTTTTGGTGGTGGGCATTTTGAGTCTTGAAACACAAAATAATAGAACGCTGATAGGTGTGAACAGTTCTCTACATGTTAAAATTACACTGCTCTTCTCTAAAGGCTACCTGCATTTTATGTAATTGGAAAAATAAACTGATTTTTCTAAAATTCCTCTCATCATGACTGAGAGAAGGGCCAAAGAGGAGCATGCATCTAAATCACAAAGAAAACTGCCTGACAGCCACATCTTACTCCTGGGGAGAAAACTACTAGCACATCATTACCTGTTATTGTTGATTTGTTGGCTTCTTAATCCCGTTTTGCATAGTTTGAATTCCTCCAAAGGGCTGCTTATCTCCAAGTCTTGCTTCCCTCTATTCATATTCATTTTCTCTTTCCTTCTCTGTCCCCCTTTCTCCCTCCCTCACTCCCTCTCTCTTTTTCCCCCTTGCTCCTTCTCTCACTCAGTGGCAGCAGCTCCACACAGTCCTGCTCGGCCTCTGTGGATTTGATCATCTCATTGACAGTCAGTGTCCTCTGTTCACATCTAAGGGAAATATTAACATTTTTATTGAAAACCAAAGTAATTCACTTACTCTGTGAATTTTCCACCTCTGTAAATGACAGAAGAGACCCTCTCACCAAGTGGAGTCATTTTGAAGGCTTTATTACATTCAAGAAGAACAGGGTCCAGGTTAAAATGAAGTTAACAGATTTGCTGAAGGGCATGTTTCTACACACCAGAAAGTGTTTCCTTTTCTAACATATTCCACTGTTGAACTCTGTGATCTCACAGCACAGAACGGCCATAATAAGGGACTCAACATGCTCTCTGCTCAAACTCCAGATCTGAAATCTTGGCACCTTGGAGATACAGTTCTTGAGGACCAGACCACTTAATATATAATGCACAGAGTTAATGTGTAATACTGTTCTTCTTTCAGCTGGATATTTTTCTGAACCTAGGAAAGAATGGGCAAACCACGTGCTAGGCTGGAAACCAAAGGGCCAAACTACAAGGTAAATTTGCTAGCTTCTGGGAATGAATTAATCTATGTGCATGGTTTCTCACCTTCCAGGAACCTCCACAGACTTCTGAAGACCTTCCTGCTCTATTGGACTGAGTTAAATAGTGGCTAAAGCTAGTGTCCTCAGTATTATCACTAATTTAAGGTGTGTTAGGTCTTGTTAAAATAGTCATGGGCTTCTGGGATACCCCTAGATTTTACGCCAATCTCAGGAATTCCATTCCACATCAGCTAAGATATCTTAGAACACCTTAAGAAATCTTTCCCATCTCAAAAGGAAGGTACAAGGGAAGATGCATGTATAAATATGACTTAATGAATCCCACTGTTATGTATAATTATAATGCATCATTAATTTAAAAAAAAAAAACAGAATGTATTAGCATTAAGAAAAAAAGAAAAAGAAACCTTTCCCATTTCACTAGCCTCTCTGGTTTAGTGAAAAGAAGATTTAGCAACTCAAGTTCTAATATTGTTGGATCCATGTCTGTCTTTGAACTCGCACTCTTCTGAAACTCAAGGTCCTTGGTGAGATATAATGGCATTATAATACACAACCTATTGAATAGTACTTATGAAAAACAAATAAGATAATGTATGAGAAAACTTCCGATGAAACAAATGCCAAATGAGTATAAATGAAATAGTAACACTTTATTATTGCCGCAGTCTGGCTGGGCATAAAATCACGAGCCACTCAAGCAGGAACAAACTTTATTTCCAAAACTCCCACGCACGCCGCCTTCTCCCAGGACACACTACACCAACAGGAAATCCCTCCTCCGGAAATCCCTCCTACCGCACTTCCCCAACCAATGGGAACTCTCCGGGAGTCCCGCAAGAGCTCCAAAGTAGCAGTCTGAGGCGGACAGCAGGGGTCTAATATCCAATTGAATGCAGATCTTAACATAATCATTATCAATCTCAATGGCTTGCTGGGGTCACCTTTTAACCAAAAATGCCATGCATCATTCCTACTTGGCTATGGCTCTCAGCATCTCCCCCTTCTGTTTAATTAAACAACAAGCAATGTGGCTTAGGGACCCTGCCTGTTAGGTTGTCCAATACAACATATGGTCCTTACCCATCATCGGATGAGCTGACCTCTAGGTGTCAGCCTCCTGTCTTAGGTTGGTACCACTGCAATTGGATCATACCCATCACTGACTACCAGTCCAGCATACAGCCATACTTGTGGATAGGCCTGTGCACCAGTGTGTTGGAGGTGAGGTTCTTTGCCTCACCTCTGTTGGACCCCAAATATGGCCTTGGTGCCAGTGGGGGGGGGTGAGGTTCTTTGCCTCACTTCTGTTGGCCCCCAAATTTGGCCTTGGTGCCAGTGGGGGTGGTGAGGTTCTTTGCCTCACCTCTGTTGGTCGCCAAATTTTAGACCATCACTAGTAGAAGGGAGGAGGATACAGAAATGCCATGACGCCAAGCCAATTGATGACTCCTTTGGAAAAATTGTACCACCGGTGACACCATCAGCAAAGATACTCCAGCATTACCATAATTCGCTGCACCAACAGATAGTTCACAATGCATACAAGTGATACATAGTCCAGGAAAGTTCTGCAAGCAGTTCAAAGCGGAGGAATCTATCAATATGTCCATTTCCTCCCAAAGTAAATCGACTCCTTGATTGAGCATTACTTGTTGAGTTATTATTCATTGATGCATCAGTTTATACAGTTTACTGTGATAGCTATCGGAGAAGCTGTAGTTTGGTTTTATCTTTGTCTTCACCGGCACTGGGATGAAGATAGGAATTCTAGCAATGATGGCTAAAAAAAAAATATGCAACATTCCAACATGTACTAAGAAAACAATTTTCTGAACAATTTACATTATCCTGAACAGAATTATTAAATATAATGAAAAGGAAAGGTGAAAGTAAACAAACAGATCTGTTAACCTCCTTATTTGTACACATACTAAAACAATCCTCAACAGCTGTTTACCCAATTTAAATTAAACCATTAAAATCACATGAATAAAAAAAATTCAGATCCATTTTTTCATGAGCGCTCCTCATATATAATATATGGACATACACACACACAGACATACAACACAAAACACAAGAGTGTACACAAACGTACAACACATAAGACAATAGTAAAGGCCTTGTAGCTTTACACAGATGAAATCTCCATTGCAATGTTTAAAAACTCCACAGTCAAAAAATAAAACTGATCAGAAAAACATTAACCTAGGTCTGTATGAGCTCAAAAAATAAAATAGAACTTTATGATGTGGAGAAATGCAATAATAAAATAGATATTGAAAAAAGAATCCTGGTTAATCACTGTCACAGATGTAAGAATAGCCAAGCTGGAGCTCTGGATATCAGCTATTATGGATTTGAGTCAAATCATCATCTTTTTGGTCTGTAGAAATTGCTTTGGTTAGTCTCTCTGGAATTCAAATCGGCTGCTATTCTCCCTGTGGAAACACACAAACAGAACCCCAACTCCAGACAATCACTGGGTCAGGACCTTTCCATTGTCCTGTTAGAATATCCTTCCAAAGTACCTTAGGCTTATGTATATTTTATGGATCCATATGCCTTTCTGCAGCACTAAGCCCTGATGAATCCAAATTTAAAAAGTTTAGAGTAAAAAGGGTTATTTTAAGTTTATCTTTGGGGGATATATACCCCTTTCCAATTCCGTCTTTTTGCTTTAATAAGTACATTTTAATAGTTTGATGAGCTCTTTCAACTATGCCTTGTCCCTGTAGATTGTATGGGATTCCTGTTATATGAGTAATGCCAAATGATGAGCAAAATTGTTTTAAAGAGGTAGAAGTATACCAGGACCATTATCTGTTTTTAACTGTTTTGGAACGCCCACAGTGGCAAAATTTTGTAAGCAATGAGCTATAATATCTTTAGTTTTTCTCCGGCATGAAGGGAGCCCATCAAAACTTCAGAAGAAGTATCAACTGTAACATGCAAATATTTTAATTTTCCAAATTCTGGCAAGTGTGTGAAGTCCATTTGCCAAATATGGTTAGGTATCAGTCCTCTAGGATTGACTCCAAGATTAACTTGTGGTAAAAAGGTCACACAATTTTGACATTGTTTTATTATATGTCTGGTTTGTTCCTTAGTTATTTTAAAATGCTTTTGTAAAGTATTAGCATTAACATGGAACCTTTTATGAAAATTTGTAGCTTCTTCTAGTGTAGAGAAAATATGTATGTCATGTGTAGTTTTATCTGCTAAATCGTTGCCCAAACTAAGGGCTCCAGGCAATCCTGTATGTGCTCTGATATATCCTATAAAGAATGGATCTTTTCTGTCCCAGATTAGACTTTCTATAGTGGAAAACAAAGAGAAAACAGTAGAGGAAGGGGAAATCCTACCAGCATCTTCAAGGAATACTATATACTGACTATCAGAAAATAAATACAGAATCTTTGAACATCACAAAAGCTTGTAATACTGCCTTAAGCTCTACCTTTTGACCTGATTGTTTGGGTACTAAAAATGTAAAAGTTTGATCAGGGGTAACTACTGCTGCTGTACCATTATTTGACCCATCAGTGAATACATTTGGAGCATTCATGATACCTTGTTTTCCTTGTCATTTTTGGAAAAACTACAGGATGCGAGGACCAAAAAGACAACAAAGGATTAGATGGTAAGTGGTTATCAAATGAAACATTAGACTTACACATGATTATTGCCCAAGTATTTAACTCATTAGCTAACTCATCAATTTGATTCATAGTATATAGAGTAATAATTTTATTGGGAGAAATTCCAAACACTCCCTTTGCTGATTTTATTCCTTTGAGTATTAATTGTCCTACAGCCTCAGGATACCTAGTAAGAATAGTGTTAGGAGAATAAGATAAATGTATCCACAATAATGGACCTTCTTGCCAAAATACTCCTGTAGGAATATTTTTTGTTGGTATTACAATAAATAATAAAGGCAAACTTATATCAATTCTATCCAAATGCATATTTTCCATATATGTTTCAATAATTTTTAATGCCTTTTTTGCTTCAGGCATTAACATTCGAGGTGAATTTGGATCTGATGGACCTTTTAGGGTATCAAATAAAGGTCCCAACTCTCCTGTTGGTATGCCTAGATAAGGCCTTATCCAATTTATGTCTCCCAATAACTTTTGAAAGTCATTAAGTGATTTGAGTTGATCTACTCGTATTTGAATTTTTGGTGGACGGACCATGGTTGAGGATAACAGAACTCCTAAATAATTAATTGGAAAATTTAATTGTACTTTATCTATTGCTATCTCTAGATTATAATTTTTTAATAAATTTGTAAGTGTGGCATAACATTCTAGCAATGTGTTTTTATCTTTATGTGCTAATAATACATCATCCATATAGTGAAATATTTGTAGTTCAGGATTTTGATTTCTAAGTGGCTGGATTGCTTTGTTAACATAAATTTGACACATAGTTGGGCTGTTAGCCATCCCTTGAGGGAGTACTTTCCATTCATATCTCTGATCAGGACCTTCATGATTCAGTGCAGTAAATGCAAAACGTGGACTATCCTCAGGATGAATTGGAATTGAAAAAAAAAAAAAAACTTTAATATCTATAGCTAAAACATACCAGGTTTTTGGCAAAGCAGACAATTGAGGAATCCCCGATTGAGCAGGTCCCATAATAACCATCTCATTATTAACGGCTCTTAAATCTTGCAATAATCTCCATTTACCAGATTTCTTTTTGATGACAAAAGTGGGAGTATTATGGGGAGATACGGAAGGTTGTATATGTCCCTCCGCTAATTGTTGTTTGACCAGGTCATGGGCTACTTGTATCTTTTCTTTAGTCAGGGGCCACTGAGGAACCCATACTGGTCTTTCTGATTTCCAAGTAATTTTGATTGTCTCAGTAGCCCCTTCTGAAAACCCAATCCATGTCTATTTATTCCTTGATCTATTTGATTTGGTGCTGCTATACCTTGTTCTTGTTCTCCTAATCTTTTTTCTTTTCTAAAACCTTGTCTAGCCCTAGTAGTGAGCGCATTAGGATTGATGTTATTTGTTAATGTCAAACTTAATTGATCTAGGACATCTCGTCCCCATAAATTTATAGGAAGATGATCCAATACATATGGCTGTATAGTTCCTTCACATCCTTCAGGATCCTTCCAATCTAATACCATTGTACTTCTATGGGGATTAGTCGCCACTCCTAGGCCTCGAAGCGTTTGAGTGGCTTGTTTTAATGGCCAATGTTTTGGCCATTCTTGACAAGATATGATGCTAAGGTCAGCACCTGTATCAAGTATCCCATTAAATTCATGCCCTTGAATATTTAGTTTTAGCATTGGGCGAGAATCTAAATTTAAAGACAGCATAGCCCAACATACACCTGTGGAGCCTAATCCCCTGGAACCTCTTTCTACAGTACGACTGGAAATTTTATCATGCAGGCTGGGTATTATTAATAACTGTGCTATTCTATCTCCTGGTGAAATTACTGATATACCTCTTGGAGAACTAGCTATAATTTTTATTTCACCTACATAATCGGGATCAATTACCCCAGGACTTATCATAAGTCCTTTTAGTGTAGAAGAACTGCATTCCAATAATAAGCCTACTGTTCCTTGGGGAAGAGGTCCTTTTACTCCTGTGGGAATGATTTGAACTCCCATCTCTGGAGTTAGTACTGCTCTGGTGGAGGCGCAGATGTCCAACCCTGCACTCCCTCTGGTTTGTCTGTGAGGGATTTAATGGATAATGTGTCCAGGGCACTACCCTGATGGTGTTGCTGGGTTCCTCCATTGCCCCGTATATTTGTGGTTGTGGGCCCCGGAGCATTGGGCCCCCCAGTCCGTTTTTTGGCAATGGAGCCTGATGCCTTTCTCCACGATATCGTGGGTAAACACCTGGTCCTTATCCATTTTTGATAATGGAGTACCCTCTATGGTGGTTTGAGAATGGCATTCATTAGCCCAATGTCTCCCTCTATGGCAAATACCCGGTATTCTATTCCTTTGATACCTAGTTTTGTTAAACCCTTCTCCTATGGGGCAATTCCTTTTAAAATGTCCTGTTTGTTCACAATTGTGGCATGTTTTTGGCCTGGCATCTAAAGCCTGTTGTACTACAGCTGCCAAGACTTGCCCTTGTTCATTAATGTCTCTACATAATTTAATATATGTGTTTAAATCTTCATGTTTCCATGGCCTCATGACTTCTCTGCAGCAATGATTTGCTTGCTCATAAGCCAGTTGTTTTATTAATGGCATTGCTTGTTCTGTATCCCCAAAAACTCTGGCAGCTATTTGAATAAGCCTATCTACAAATTCAGCGTAAGGTTCATTAGCTCTCTGTATTACCTTAGATAATTGACCTTGTAAATCTCCATGTCCTTGTAAAGTCTTCCATGCCCTAACTGCATCTGCAGTAATTTGTGCATATATAGCAGGATCATATTCAGTTTGTTGCTGTTGACCCTCATAAGGTCCTTTTCCTAACAACATATCTAGATTTCTTTGAGGGTAACCGGCTGCTGCATTTCGCCTAGCCGTCAACGTGCAAAATTCCTCATTGACAACCTTCCATAACAAATATTGCCCTCCATTTAGCACAGATTTACACATGCTAGCCCAGTCTGCTGAGGTCATGTCCAAGTTGGTAATGGATTCGACCATGCTTACAGTGAAGCGTGCTTGGGGACCACAGCCTCCTTTAACTGCTTCACTGTTTTGAAATCTAGAGCATGATGAATTCGCTGCCCTCCTGCCTGCTCAAGTACAGGGCATGCTAATCTTTGAGGTCCTGTCTCAGGATTCCATCTATCAACTACGGGGGTTGAGGGCCACTCAGCTTTCTCTATAGTTGGAGCTGTTGGTTGAATTACGCCCTCTGGTGATAGAACGGTGTTAGTAGCAGCCTCTTCTTGTAGCTTTTTCCCTAATAGCCCTTTTCCTTTACATTTTCTTCCTCTGTCTGACTAGCTCGAGAGACCTTCTCTTTTGCTTGATCTAAAATGTCTTTCTCCATGGTCTGAACCTCTAACAATTTACTTAACACTCTTTCGGTTTGTTTTTTACTAATTTCTAATCTACTATAAAGATAACGCAACCCAATAAGATAACACAAAACAAAATGAAAACAGAATGAAACAAAAATGGAACAAAAAAATCGTTGTATCAATTTTCTCTTCCTCAGGGCCGAACAACTTCAAACCTTGAGCCAACCATTTTTCCCAGTTTGCCTGAAAAAGTTCTAGGGATAGGCAGCTTGAAACAAAAACAAAATAAATCAAAACAAGAACACATTTTTTTTAAAATGGTCATCCATTCTCTCGCCTTCCCTCAGGGGCGAACAATTTCACTTACCTCCGAGCTTCAGGCGTTCCCCGCATGGGCCGCCAAATTCCGCAGTCTGGCTGGGCACAAAATCACGAGCCACTCAAGCAGGAACAAACTTTATTTCCAAAACTCCCACCCATGCGGTTTTCTCCCAGGACACACTACACCAACAGGAAATCCCTCCTCCAGAAATCCCTCCTACCGCACCTCCCCAACCAATGGGAACTCTCCGGGAGTCCCGCAAGAGCTCCAAAGTAGCAGTCCGAAGCGGACAGCAGGGGTCTAATATTCAATTGAATGCAGATCTTAACATAATCATTATCATCTCAATGGCTTGCTGGGGTCACCTTTCAACCAAAAATGCCATGCATCATTCCTACTTGGCTATGGCTCTCAGCAATTATTATAGCTGTGTGTTATGGTTTAGATGTGATGTCCCCTAAGGCTCACCTGTGAGAGTATGCAAGAAGGTTTGGAGGAGAAATGATTGGGTTATAGCCTTAGCCTAACCAGTGAGTTAATCCCTGGTGGGATTAACTGAAATGGTAGGGTGTGGCTGGAAGAGTTTCTCTCTCTGCTTCTTGATCACCATGATGTAAGCTATTTCCCTCTGACACACACTCCACTATGATGTTCTCCCTCACCCAAAGCCTGGAGGAATGGAGCCTGCCTTCTATGGACTAAGACCTCAGAAACTGTGAACCCTCAAATAAACTCTTCTTCCTATATAATTGTGCTGAACAGGTCATTTAGTCACAGCAGTGAAAAGCTGACTTAAACTGCCACAGTCTGGCTGGGCACAAATCACGAGCCACTGAAGCAGGAATAAACTTTATTTCTGAACTCCACCAGCACACTCCACACACGCTCCCTGGGAACCATCCCAAATGCCACGCGGCTCCTCCAGCAACCACCAACTGGAAATCCCTCCTCCGGCACTTCCCCAACCAATGGGAGCTCTCCGGGAATCCCCACGAGAACTCCAAAGTAGCGCAAGAACTCCAAAGTAGCAGGACGAGGCGGACAGTAAAGGTCTAATATACAACCAAATAAATCCAGCATCATCTCAATGGCTTGCCTCTCCACCAATACTATCGGCAAAATGCCAGGGGCCATTCCGACTCGGCTGTGGCTCTCAGCATTAAACACCATGTCATATTTTCCAATCTTCACTGCAAAGTCATAAAGCCCTCAAAACTCAGGACACCAGCTCAGAGCCTCCTTGGCATCACTCCACTGAGCATGTGTATGCATCCCTACAACGCCTTCAGAAGATCTGAGACCCAGCACATGGAAATGAGGGCCAGTCATGCCTGATCAGCAGGTGTCTGATGCTGTTGCTGCAGGAGAATTTTATGGAGAGAGTTGACAGTATGTTGATGAGAATGTTTTACTCTTTGTCTTATCTTTCCACTATTCCTGCAGGCAATCATATAACTCCATCCTCATCTTTGAAGTTTTTAAGGTAAGGCTTTGCAGCTGATTTCTCTTAAATCTGGATTCTGGAACCCAAATAGGATGAGTATATCTCACAATACGGTGAGATTACTCTTCAAATAAACACAATCTAGAATACATATGGGATCCAGAAAAGGGGAGATTATTCTTTTCTTAAGGGAAATCTACCAGGCCTGAAGGGGATAAAAGGTTCAATATTAGAGCTCTAATATGACAGAAATGAGTCCTAAAAATAGAGTATCCTTTGAATGGAAATTTCTTCCTGGCAGCCCAAGCCAAGTACTTTATGGGCTTGGTCAAGAAATATCTGTGAAGAGCCTGCATCTCTCCTTCAAATTTCTTTCATAAAGAGAGGTGTTGAAATAATTATTGTTACAGAGTTTTACACTGAATGGTTCCCGAAGCCATGCAGAACTGCATTCTTTATCTTCCCTACCACCCCATACCTTCCCCTCCTCGCCTCTATAGAACCTCTCTCTCTCTATATATATATATCTCCTCTATAGAGTTGTTATATCAGTGAATGGAAACACCACAATACCAGCTGTCAAAATGAAAAAAAAAACACACAAAGAAAAACAGGGATCATTATTTTCCTCAAACTCATATTTCAAATTCTATGGCATCAGATTCTGATGACTACCTACAGTGTACATTTTGACTTCACATCTACTTCTCAACACTTCAGCTACTATTGTAATTAAGGATATAATCATTCCTGACTTTGTTGACTAGAATCTAAGTTGCCATTCTTTGTAAACTGCACTATTAGGTTTTGAATCACTGGAAAGAAAAAAAAAATGCTACCAGTTAGCCTGTGTTATATGATACTCTTTGTATGAATCTAGACTTCCCAAATAATAAAATGTGTGTGTGTGTGTGTGTGTGTGTGTGTGTGTGTGTGTGTGTGTTGAGGGGAAGTAAACTTAATGCAGTGTAATAACTTTCACCCTCCTATTTTTCCTGCACCTATTCCTGTCCATTTCCAGTCCATCCACATTGCATCTAGAATATTCTTTCTATAATAGGATCATATTACAGTTTTTCTTGTTTGAGGTTTTTCAAATTATTCTCCATATGTTCAGGATAAAATCCAACATAATGTGCACAACATACACGGCCCTTCTAGTTTCTCCAGTTCTTGACTTCTTTTTCTCTTACTCTAAGTTCCCACCATGGAAAAGTCACCTCCAAGTGGAAGAAGCAAGAAAACAGTTTTGTTCAAACCTGGGAGTTTTGCACATACTCTTTTCTCTTCAACTCTGTTCCTTCGAAACCCCTACTCAATCGTCAGGTCTCAGCCAGCTCAAATTGTCATATCCTCCAGAGGTTTTTCCTGAGTTCCAGACCAGGTCTATATCTCTTCTGGGTTCCCAGAACATCCTATGCTTTAACACACATCACACTCTACAAAAATTCCTTCTTCATCTGCTGATCTTTCCCTCCAGGCCAGAGCGTCCTTGAGGTTAGGATTATGTATCATATACCATCATATACAAGTGCCTCATATAGAACTTGACAACTAAAGATTTGTTTAAAATTGACAATACATGAGGAACAAATGATAGCTTACCAGTCAATAATTATGTAACTGATAGCATTTTTTTCCTAAAAGAATTCACAATTGTTAATTATCTATTACTTAGATCAAATGCCAAATTTCTGTCATATATTTCTTTTTTTCACTCAGTAAGTATAAAGAATTATTTATGCAGCATTTTAGATGCTGAACATGTAGGGATGAATAAAACAGATAAACACTTTGCCTTCATGTAGTTACAGGATGGGGGAATGATATCTTAAAAATTACTTCATGATATAAAATCAAGTGGTGAATATATGTGGCTGGAAGAAAAAAAGGATATATTTTTAAAAATTTGTTTTTAACTGAACATAAAACGTAAAATTTTCCACATTGACAGGATAACATGAAATGTTTTGATACGTGTATACACTGCATAATGTTTAAATCATGTTAAGCGTCTGTTTCAAACACGTAATTTGTTTGTAGTAAAAATCTTCCAAAATTCTTTCTTCTGGCTTTTTGAAATATGCAATGCAATATTGTTATCTATAATCACCCTACAGTGAATATCACACCCGATCTTCTTGCTGCTAACTGTAATTTAGTACACACTGATCAACCTCTCTCTCCATCTCTCCCTAACCTCCTACTCTCCTCTGCTTCTAGTAACTACTATTCTATTCTCAACTTCTATGAGATCAACTTTTTTAAAAAAACATTTTTATTTGTTCTAAATGATTATACATGACAGTAATGCATTTTGACACATCATACATAAATCAAGTTTAACTTCTCATTCTTCTGATTGTACATGATGTAGAATTCAGTCTTAGATTTCTAATCAGTGAATTAAATACATTTTGAATTGCAATCTTGTGCCCATCTCGAATTAGATACTGCTGTGACTTTATGGAGACCAGCTTCAAGTTAGAGATATAAAACTATAACAACTAGAGAGCAAGTTTGAAAACTAGACAGATAAAAAGCAATGTAGAATGAAACTAAAAATAACTGTGTGACAGCATTATTGATGCTCAGATGAAAGAACACTGAAAACCGGAATAGTCACAGAAGGATTCACTGAGAACATTAAATTTAGGCAATTTCATAAGGGAAGTAGGCTTTATATGGTTCATATTTGAAGAAACTACCCATAGGCTATTAAAAAGAGGCCCATCTGTCACTTTATTCAGCTTACACTACGTTGGTGGATTACCAAAAAGAAAAAAGAAAAAATTTTTAGAGGCAATAGAATCATAATTTTTTAGGACATGGATTACCTCGATTAATTTGAAATCTATTCTTTGTTAAATTCTCAAGTAAATTAATTCTGCTGTCTTCTCATCCTATCATAGGATTCCATCATATTATGTTGTCATTTCACTTAGCATACACACAAATACACACACACACAAATACACACACACACATACACATATTCCAAGGAAGTCTAAGGATAAAAATTCCGAAAGTGGAGAATGTCAGCAAAGCATGACAACGGTGTACATGACACCAGCGTTTGCCCGTTTCAGCTGATGTTAGCAATCCATCAATATCTCAGACAAAAAGTCACAGTGACCTGCAGTTGGAGAGGAGTCTCTCTGTGCCACTTAGCCAAAATGATGTGCATGTCCTTGGTGAAACAGTGTTTGAATGGTTGGCTACATGTTTGTTGGGGTGAGAGCCTGTGGATCTAATTGGAACTGATTGCCCCCAAAGAGCTTTCAAAAGCTGCCTCCATTTCTGTCTTTTCTCTTTCTGAAAATAATGTTATTTTACTAATACCTCAGTTAAAAATTTTGTTAGTAGAATTCTGTTCTTACATTTCTTTCTCCAGATCATCACTCATGAGAAAATCACTACAAGGAAGTCAAAATTGGAAGATGGCCCATGGCTGACTTGGAGGCTAAGACAGAAAGTAGGAGTCACGTGGGAATCACTGTCAGAAAGAAGCACCTGTAAGATCATCAGCAGTCATGTAGGTGAAAAGGGGTATTTGATACCTCTTCTCTGATGATAGTTAAAATTTCATGTTTGTGGATATATGGCTCTCAGTTACATAGCATTTCTGTAAATATCCATTTATAATGGAAATTTCGCTCCTGTGGTCCTTTTGACGGACCTCATCATTAGTAATAATTACTAATCCTTCAATAGTCTTAGTTTCATGCATTGTTTTCTAACAACCCTATTTTCCACCTTATTCCCTCTAAAGCCTCAATTTCAACATTCCCATAATACCAAGTAGACAATCTATTGATCCTTCCACTTTTATTCTGGTCCTTTGATATCTTCTCTTCTCCCCTTACTCAATTTATATTCCATAACCATTCATTATAATCACTTCTTTACATGCACTGCCTGAGAATTTTTTCTACCATTCTGTGTTAATTGGGTATTTATTGCTGTGACCAAAATACCAAAATACCAGAACAACTTAGAGGAGGAGAAGTTTATTTTGAGTTCACATTTCCAGAGGTTCAGTCCATAGTTGGCCAATTCTATGGCTCTATCCTGAGATGAAGTGGAGCATCAGGGCACAAAGGTGTGGATGAGGGAAGCTCCTCTGTGATGGCAGTAGAAAGAGAGACAAAATATAAACTCCAAATGCACACCCCCCAGTGACCTACTTCCTCCAGCCACATTCCACCTACCAACAGTTACCACCCAGTAGTCCAGTCCATTCAGATTTTTGACCCACCCACTGATTAGGTCACAGGTCTCATAATCCAATCATTCCACCTCTGCATTAACACAAGAGCTTTGGGAGGATACTTCATATTCAAACCACAACATTGTGTTTTCAAACAGATCTGTTGGGGACCAACTTATTTCAACTTTCATCTGAATACAATATTACCTAAAGAAGATCTCCTAACTGTGTATAGAGTTCTAGATTGAGCAAATTTTACTGTTAAATTTTAAAGAAGTCATACTAGTTTCCTGTGGCTTCCATTATTTCTGGTGAGAAGTTGACAGAAATTCATTGTTTTCTGAACTTAACGTGTGTTTTTGTTTTTGTTTCCTTATCTTCCATCCTGATTTTCAACCATCTGATTTCCACATGCCTTAGTGTGGGTCTCTTTGTGATCATCCTTTTTGTAGTTCATTGAGTTTACTGGCTCTTTTTATAATTTGCATCCAACTTAGAAAATTTTAAGTTTTTGCTTATTCAGAGGTTTTAATTTTTCCTATCTCTCCTTTCCTTCTGTGACTATACTGAGATATTTTAGGGGTTTTATTTATTTTTTTTAAAGAGAGAGAGAATTTTTTAATGTTTATTTTTCAGTTTTTGGTGGACACAACATCTTCATTTTATTTTATGTGGTGCTGAGGATCGAACCCAGCACCCCGCGCATGCCAAGGGAGCACGTTACTGCTTGAGCCACATCCCCAGCCCTATTTTAGGGTCTTTAAAATAAATATTGTTCCATAGGTCACTGAGATTCTGCTATTGTTTTTCAGTTGGTTTTGGCCTCTGTGCTTCATTTTGGATAATATATATCGCTAAATCATCAAGTTCACTGGTCTTATTTTCCTGCCATACTCTCTTACATTAATTCCATCCAGTGATTTTTGTTTAAATTTCTGACACTGTACTTTTTAGCTCTATA
Organism: Marmota flaviventris; assembly: GCF_047511675.1. NCBI lineage: Eukaryota > Metazoa > Chordata > Mammalia > Rodentia > Sciuridae > Marmota > Marmota flaviventris. The sequence continues at coordinate 50,187,928 of NC_092499.1, read as the reverse complement.
TCTTCCATTTGGGTCTTTTTACCATTTTCCCATCATTATTTCATCTTTTCCTTCAAAGCCTTGAGTCCATCTACCTATAAAGTCTTAGTCTTTTAATTTTCCATCTCTGTTATTTATGTGACTATTTGTAGTAGCTTACTTTTTTCTCCTGGTAGTGGGTCACATTTTCTTGCTTTCTTGCATTTATGGGTTTTTCTAAATCATATTCTAGACATTTTGAATTTTTTGTAGTTGAGTTCCAGGTTTTATTTTGTTCCCTAAAAAGTGCTGAACATTTTTCTGTCTGGTAGTTAAATGACTTTCAAATCACCTTGATCATTTTGAAGTTTGTTTTTAAGTTCTGCTAGGGTGGTTCTTGTTGAGACCTATGACTATGACATGACCCTTACTGAGTCTTTTTTGAATGCCCTGAATATTTAGTGAGGACAGACCTCTTCACTCTGGTTGGTTGAAATCTGAATGTCTCTCAAGCTGGCTGGCATGAGCTATGAGAATTTTTCCACATTTTTGTTTTTCCTTTTGAGCCTCATTTGTGGCTTAATAGAACAGAAATAAAATCACTGTACAAATTTCTAGAGTTTTTTTTTTTGCTCTTTATCCTGCCAAATCTAGCCACCTCATCCTCCTTCCACTCTAATCTTTCTCTTCTCAACAAACTGAGACCACTGTATTCTCACTGGGTCCCTTGTCTGTACTGTGATCCAGAAATGCCTCCAGGTAGAAAGCTAACAGCTCACTTCATCTGCCTCCCTTCTCTTAGGGATCAAGGGACTACACTGCCTGATGGCATATGTTTAAAAACAGTTGTTGCATGTATTTGTTGTCGTTTCCTAGTTGTTTAGAAAAGAGGTGGTCAGTTGTAGGCAGATTGTCTTCCTTACCTGATAGTGATCTTGTTCAAGTGTTCTATTGTTTAAGGTAAGATTCCGTGTCCAGATTACAAAAGCTCGACCTTATGGAAGGGTCAGTTTCATCCTTTGGAAGACAATTAATGCATTGGTCACTTATTAAAACAAATATTGACCTGTTCTGGAGTATGAAAAAAAATTGAATATATTTTATGTTGTTCTGTTTTAGGAATGCGGCTGTATTTTAAAACACTTTCCCTTCTCTGCTTCCTGTCATTCACTCACCTCTACCTTTGAGGAACATAGTTTTAAAACACAACCTAAGGGATGCTTAGCTTTCTAATAGGTGGAATTTTCTAAGAGTACAGTCCCCAGAGGTTTTCTTCCACTAGATTCTGGTGCATGTCATTCCTACCCAACTCAGGAACATTATTCAGGGAAAGAAGGAACTAAACTGGCTTAGAGATCAATGCCATGACTCAGTAGTGACATTCAGTTGAATTATTAAGTCCTGAATACAAAAACAAAAGATACTGGATGCAACATTGAGGATGTCAATCCCATCTGCATTTCAGTTGGTATTGATTTGGATCTAAATTATCCCCCAAAAGTTCATGTGCCGAAGGCTTGGCCCACCAAGGCAGCAACACTCAAAGGAAGGCCTTTCAAAGGTGAATGGATCATGAGGGCTCTAACCTCATCAATGGGTTAATCCATTGATGGAGTCATAATTTGATGGACTATTGGGAGGTGATGGAAACTCAGGAAGAGGGGCCTGTTTGAAAAGACTGGTTCTTTGGAAGTGTATCTCTGGTCCCCAGTCCTTCCTTCCACATTCCCTCCCTCTCTTCCCTTGCTCCCCAAATCCAGATCTAGCCACCTCTCCTCCCTCCACTCTAATCTTTCTCTATACAGCACAGTCAACAGAGAAATCCTCTTAAGTGTCAATCAAATCATGTAACACCTCTGCTCAAATCCCTCTAGTGATTCATCATTTCACTTATAATAAAAGCCAAAATCCTACCTAAATACTAAAAGACGCCATTCAACTTGAACTTACCTCTAACCACACTACCTCTCATGCCTACATTTCAGCCAGTATGTCATTTTTATGCTTTTTTTAGAACTTTTTGTGTCTTCCTGGAATGGTCTTTCTCTGTATAGTAACTACTTCACTTTCTTTTAATTCTGTGCTCAAATGTCATTTTCTCAATGAGGCCTATTTTGAACCTTTTTAAAAACTCTCTACTCCCTCCTTACTATGTCACTTTTTTTTCTTTTCTAGTTCTTACATTCCTCCAACATTTATAGTATTTACATGTTAACCATAGTTTTGTTGTCTCCTGTATTATCAATAGATGAAAAAAAATATTAGACAAATTTAACATCCTATTATGATAAAAAAAATGCCTCTCCGCAAATCAGATATGGAAGGAATATAACTCAACCAGATAAACACCATGTAGGACAAGCCCTCTGCTAGCATCATGCTCAGTGGTGAAAAGTTGAATGTTTTTCCTCCAAGACCAGAAACAAGACAAAGATGCACACCTATACCACTTCTGTTCAACACAGTACTGGAAGTCCTAGATATGGTAATTATACAAGATAAAGAAAAAGCATCCAAAGAGGAAAATATGAAGTAAAATTGTCTCTGTTCGCAGATGATATAATCTTATATATAGAAAACCCTAAATATTCCACCAAAAAAACTATTAGAACTGATAATGAATTCTTTAAATTTGCAGGATACAAGACATCATTAAAAAAATCAATGGCATTTCTATACACTAAAAATGAATTGTATGAAAAAAGAAATTAAGAAAACAATCTATTTAAAATAGCAATAAAATAAAATAAAATCTGTAGGGGTAAATTTAGTCAAGAGAGTGTTAGATTTATATAATAAACACAAAACATTGCTGAAAAAAATTGAAGATGACACAAATTAATGGAAAGATACCTGTTGTGTTAGTTAGCTTTCTCTTACTATGACCAAAATACCTGAAAAGAACAACTTACAGGAGAAAAAGTTTGTGTTGAGCTGATAATGGTTTCAGAGATCTCAGTCCATGGTTGGGCAACATCATTACTCCAGGTCCAAGTGGGGCAGAATATTGTCTCAGTCCATGGTTGGGCAACATCATTACTCCAGGTCCAAGTGGGGCAGAATATTGTAGTAGTAGGATATGGTGAAGGAAAGATATGCCGCTTCTTGTAGCCAAATAGCACAAGGAGCCAGGAATAAGATTTATAATCCCCAAGGCATGCCCCCAGCAACCCATTTCCTCTAGTCATGTTCCACCTCCCTACAGTTATTACCTAGTAATCCATTAAAATTATTAATACATCATATGGATTAATCCACTGATTAGGTTATAGCTCTCATAATCAAATCATTTTTCCTCCTACATTAATATACAAGCTTTTGATGGGAGAATACCTCATATCCAAATCATAAAACCTATGCTTGTGGACTGGGAGAATTAATATTGTTGAAATATCCACACTACCCAAAACAATTTACAGATTTAATGTTACTCCTATTTAAATTTCAATTGCATTTTTCACAAAATTAGAAAAAGTAATTCTAAAATATGTATGGAACCACAAAAAGATCCCAAATAGCAAAGTAATCTTAAACAGAACAAAGCTGTAGGTATAATACTAGATTTCAAGACATATTATAAAGATATGGTAATCTAAATAGGCTGGCCCTGGCATAAAAACAGACACATCTATCAATAGAATAAGATAGAGTCCTCAGAAATAAGGCCATACATCTATAGTTGGTTGATTGTTTTTCTTATTGATATGCCAAGAACACACAATGGAGAACGGATAGTCTCTTTAGTAAATGGTATTGAGAAAACTAGATATCCACATACAGAAAGATGACAATGGATCATTATGTCAGTCCTTATACAAGAATCAACCCAAAATGAGTTAAAAATTTTAACATAAAAACCTGAAACTATAAATGATTAAACGAAAACAGAGAAATCTCCATAACTTTGATCTGGGCAGAGATTTCCTGGATACAATCTCTAAAGTGTAGACAACCGAAGCAAAGATAGATAATGGAATTTCATCAAATTAAAAAGCTTCTGCACAGGAAAGGAAACAAAAGAGTGAGGAGATAACCCATAAAGTAGGAGAAAATGCTTGCAAATTATATATCAGATAAGGGGATAATATCCAAAATATGCAAGGAACTCATACCACTCAACAACAAGAAAGCCTGTAACTATTTAAAAATGGGCAGAGAACTTGAATAAACATTTCTCAAAAGAAGACATACAAATGACCAACAGGTATATGAAAAAAGTGTTCAACATTACTAATCATCAGAAAAATGCAAATTTCAACTATATTGAGATATCACCTCACACCTGTTAGAATGGCCATTAACGAAACTATGAAAGTTAAGTGTTAGGGGTATGTAGAGAAAATAGAACCCTTACATACTGTTGGTGGCATTGTGTACTAGTACAGCCATTTTGAAAAACAGTATGGAGGTGCCTCAAAAAACTAAAAATAGAATTAACATAATGTAGCAATCACACTACTGGTTACATACCCAACGGAGTTGAAATCAGTATATACCAAAGAGATATCTGCAATATCATGTTGTTGCAGCATTACTCACAATAGTCAAGACCTGTAAACAACCTATCTCCATCAGCAGCTAAGTGGATTTTTAAAATGTAGTGTATACACCCATAAAAACAAAGGATATTCTGTCAATTGCAACAACATGGTTAAACCTAGAGGATATTATGTTAAGTGAAATAATCCAGACATGGAGAGACAAATATCATATGGTCTCAATAATTTGTGGAAATAAAAAAGTTAAATTAAAAATAGAGAGTAGAATGGTGGTTACCAGAGGCTGGGTTGAGGTAATGGATGGGGAAAAAGGAAATGCTGGTCAATGGGTAAAAAGTTATAGTTAGATAGAAGGTATAAAGTCCAGTATTCTATCACACAGCAAGGTTACTATAGTTAATAATAATGTATCGCATATTTCAAAACAGCCAAAGAAGAGGTTTTCAGATATTCTTGCCATAACATTGTATACAAATATGTACATATAATTATTATTTGTTAATTAAAATGAAATAAAATAAAGGAAATCATAGGTAGCAAGTGAGGCAAATACTGAGATGATATTTAGCCATAATCTAAGAAGTGTTTTTGTGATTTCGTTTGCATTTTTTTTAAACAAAGGGGTTTTTGTTGTTGTTGTTGTTGTTCTTAATTCCTACATCTTTCCCTTTTTCAGTTATGAAATCTTTGGACTGGAAAGAACTTTGAACTAGGATTCAGAAGTCTTGAATTTTAAGCCCAATTCTCTCTTTAAATAGCTGTGTGACTTGGGGTCTCTTGTTTATACTTTTCATGCCTTAGATATAAAATGAGGGTATGATCCCACATAATTACTGAATTCCCTTCAGGGACTATATTCAATAACAATCATTTTATAGGTTCATAATTTATTTGTAAAGAAAATTACAAATAAAGTTTTTTATTTGATGCAGGTCAAAATTACTTCAATTCATTCATCTCTAGGAATTCTGTTCTTTCTCCATGTAATCAAAATTGAAAGCATCCTGAAGGACATAAAAAGGACAATGCATCATCATTATCATGATTAAATAGAGAAAAGCCCAGAGCTGACTTTGCTGCTGTGGAAATCACAAATTAAAACTTTGTTGTGGACATTCATATTCCATAGCCATTTCCCATAGGATGGTCCTAGTGATTATTGATCATCTTATGTAGAAAAAAAAGACATGGCTGTTTTAGTTAATATTAGTTGTATTAGTCAGTCCCTGACAGTAAGCAGTCAGCTATGAAAAGCAAAAAGGGAATAATTTGGAAGGATATTCAGGGGTTCTCATAGGATCAAGCTTGAAGAGCAGGTAAAAACACAAAGAAGTCTCCGGTCTGCACAACACAAGCAGAATCCACATCCCGTCACAGGAAAAATCTGGTCCTTGAGACCTGCTCTGCAACCAATCTGACCCCAGAACACTCTTTTCCACACGACCAATCACATAAGAGTCCCAGAACCTCTCACTCCTGGCTGAACCAGGAATCCAGACCCTCAGATTAGAGACCAGAAGTGGGAGTGGAAGTCGGGGAACACACATCATTCCTAGATTCTACACACCAGAAAAGTTTCACAGGAGGGAGAGGTACAGGGGTGTGGTGCATGCTCAGCAGCAAAAAAGGAAAACCAGGAACAGCAGATTATATATTGTTCAAAATATTAATACAAGAAAGCAAATTATGTATTAATATGTTTGTTTAATGCATTAGGTGGGAAGTGATCATCACAAGTTTCAAAGCAATTATAAATATTTTAACATGACCTTGAATTTTGTTTTCATTATATAGGTAACAGCTGAATAAATTCTTTAAGTAAAAAGTCAAATTTTATTTACATAGAATAAAATTTAAAATGCCCCTTTACATTCCCAATCTTGATCTCTTTCCCAAAGGTGACCACCACCATATATTTGTTGAATTTCTCTATCATCTATTGAAAAATCTAGGTAATTAAAAATATCATATATATTAATCAATTTATAAAAGAAAATGCTATTTATATACATCTATACACTTATGTGTATGCACAATGTGAAATAACATATTGTATTGTAGGTAGACTATTTGGTTTGTTTGCTTTTTCACAAAAAATATTTGTTGAAGATTTCCCCATTTAAATCCATATAAATGCACCACCTTTTAACCATTATCTAGCATTCTATTATCTATTACATACCATATTCAACTATTCCTATATTTGTAGATATTTAAATTGATTCCACAGTCTTAATTCAAATCTGAGCAAAGAACTATATTATTTTAAAGTATTTGGCAGTGTGTTTGTGTATCCCCTCCCTTAAAGTGAAACATTATATGGAGTGGGTAGTACCCAAATTATATTTTTCTCTGTAGCACAGTCATCACTTTTCTGAGTTATTTATTTCCTACAAAGGAGGGGGAAAAAATCCCTCATTCTGAAATCTGATTATAGGTTGAACATGTTTGGATGATTTTTGCTGTAAAAAAAATCCAACAACAACAGCAAAGCACACAAAACATTTAGGGAATTCTTTGCCTGACAACAAGAAAATCAAGAGATAGCCAGGCATGGTAATCCCATGGCTCAGCAGGCTGAGGCAGGAGGAACACAAGTTCAAAGCCACCCTCAGCAACTTGTCGAGGCCCTAAGGAACTCAGCAAGATCCTGTCTCTAAATTTAAAAATTGAAAAGGGCTGGGGATGTAGCTCAGTGTTTAAGTGCCCCTGGGTTTAATTCCTAGTACCAAAAAAAAAAAAAAAAAAGAAAAAGAAAGAAAGAAATGCAGAGGTAGAAGGTTTCAGAAGCAGGGCAATATCAAAACCCAGGGGTTTCTCAACTCACGTGCCCTGCTCAGCAGTCCACTTGGCCCTTTGTTCCGCCATGGTAACAAGATGGCTGCAGCAGTTCCATTGTTTTCTTCCTCACACAACAATTTAATCAAGAAGAAAAGCACAAGTCACTGTTTTACCTATCCCTCTTTTTAAGATTAAGAAAAATTTTCCAAAGAGTCCCCTCATGACCTCTCATTTCTACTTAATTGGCCATCCTAGTGTCACATATTCGACTCACACCAATCAATGGTAAGAGGACAGACTAGCCACAACTGTCTTGGACTAGAAAACCTGCACAATCCCCACCTCTCACAGTCAGAAAAGAGCCTGTAAAACATAAGGCCACCCAACACTCGGTTTCACAGCAAGGAAGCAGGTGAAATATAGGAACTGAACAAAGGACAATGTCACAACACCCAGAAAATTCCTGGTATTCTCTACTGGAAGTCCCTTACAGCAGTCTCCAGCCATGGAGCACATGGCTCCAGAAAGTCACTAGAATTGCAAGTAATTAATTTCTCCTGTTCTCAGTTTCATGGTTGAAAATCTATGTGAAAGTGATGTTTCTAGAATCAAGCCACATGTGACCTAGGAGGAAAATGGGAAGATAAAGACCCACCTCCAGACAGCAGCTCCAGACAAGAGATGAAGTTTCTCCCTTTTCTCTATCCCACTCCTTCTCATCTTCCTTTTTATTTCTCCTACCTCATGTGCACTTACTTCTGAAAAATAATCTTGAAGAATGAAAATATCATGCCTCTTTGAAATAGCAGCCCTGCCTAACAGTGTATCTACTCAAAGCCAAACATATGTATGTATTCATACATGCACACATATGTATATCTGCATGTATGTTTGCAACTTTTATATTACAAAGCACTTGGAAAATATAGACAAACAAAAAGATTTTTAAATCACCCCAAATTCTTCAGCCAGAAATAACCACTGTTGACAAAGGATTCTATCATTTTCTAGTTAAAAACTCCTTTTCACATCAATGCTTATTTATTCCAAAGCAAAATCATAACACAGGTTTTACATTGCCTCAGTGACTCAGTTTTTAATATCAGTCTTAAGGTTCACTATTAAAAATGTTAAAGTATCTTCTTTATCAAAACTTCTGCACAAGTTTCATCACAATGCAATGGAAAAAAATCAAACTAACTCAAATGGAACACAAATGTTCCCCACTGTAAACAGCAATCCTGTCACCCCTTCCTCGAACACTGAGCTAGAAAGTTATTATGAAATACACCACAATATAAGTTCTGACTCACAAATTTTATCACCCAATCTACAAAGATAACAGCCTTCCCCAGAGCAGCTGTATCTTTAACCCAGATGTTCTACTGGCATTTGTTCTTCCTGGGCCACTCTGGAATTGACTGGCACTTTTTCTCCAAACCATTTTAGTGCCAATCCACTATCAATCCAGCAGTGCTGTGGCATTAAACAGGAATGATACCCAACAGCGCTCTGAAAATGGAAATGAGAGTCTTCATTAATTTAGAAAATCCAGGACTACATATTAACATTTTCTGCAATAATTTCACTCCCTGATTAAGTAAATGGCTAAACAAGTACTCATCACCATATTATTCGGGCCATTTGCTATCATCATTTCCTCTGGTTAAAAGTGATGGTTTGTTCTTTCACTCTCAGGCTCTAAAAGTTAAAGAGAAACTTAGATCAAGACAAGTAATGCTCAGTCCACACTGAAATCTAGGAAAAGACAATTCCCTGTGGTCGATTGTGTAGCCCTAAGTAACACAGTGTGATAAGGGGATTGTGGAGAGACAGTTGATAATGCTGCTGAAAAAGACCTTGGCCCAGTTACAATATGAGAAGTGGTGCCATTGAATATGTCCTGCCAACTGCTGACATGTGTTCACAGACCATGTCCTTGTCAGAGCTACACTGCGAGGACATTTAAAATAAAGATATGCAAACACTGCACCCTGGAGTCAATACATCCTATCTTCATTCAAACACAACCTGGATCATTTTGAAAATTTTAAAAGAGCGTGAGAGAGGGAAAGAGAGAGAGAGGAGTGGGGTGAAGGTGGGGGTAACAGGCAGAGTTAGAAGAACTTTACTGAAGTGGCAAAAATATAAGTTCTTTTAAAAATTCTTTTTGTGATAATCTATTGTCATGCTATTAAAACCAATAAATGGTGAAAAGTCTAGTGTTATGAGCCATTAAATAAACTTTATAAATAAGAGTTAAATAATTACACACATATGTTAATATATTTGGGGACTGCTCTTAGAGTCAAGTTTGGTATGTGATATTATAAGGTTTTCTGTAAGTCATGCCTCACAGCAAGACAGGTCTTTTAATGTCAGAAGCCAAATGTGAGATTGCCAATTCTTAAACATAAATGTGCCACTTGGCACCTGAATTTAAATTGTATATTATTCTTCTTGGTTCAACAACCTGATTATTTTTAGATATAAATTAAAGGTAAAAATGCACCTGGGTATATTTAGAGTGGCTTACAGCTGGAGTCCAACTATCACAGACAGCATTATGGCATTTGATTGGGGAAGATAGAGCTTTCAAAGGAGGAGGTCAGCAATAGCATGTCCCTAAGCACTGCTGCAGGAAACCTATGAGTCCTGGACCCAATGGTGGGTGTCTTGACACCCTGGAAGTTTTCCCAGACTACTCAGCTAAAGCACAGTTTATGTCCTCGCTCATATGTATCTCCTTGCTATCATGGAAGATGGGAGCAAGGGAGGACAATATGTTTGATTTGATTTTCAGGCAACAGAATAATATTTTATTCATTCAGCCAGGCATCCAACAAATATCCACTGAGCATTTACAATGTACCCAGCATTGTATTAGATGCTAGAGATACAATGGCAAAGGAAAACAAATAATCCCATGTCTTCAGGATGTTTAAGGCTTAATGAGTAAGAATGACATTAATCAGATAATCACATGAATAAATGTAATATTGTCACCATGATAAATGCTGCCAATGAAAATCTATTGTGCTATCAGGGTACACACACACACACAAAAAAAAAAAAAAAAAAATTCAGCAGAGTCCAGGAAATAAGTCAGGGCTTCTCTGGAGCAGAGACAATTGAAATCAAATCTGAGAAATGAGTAAAAATTATCAAGTAAAGGGAAAAAGGAGATCAATCTACATATTCAGAATAATATATGCAAAGGACACTCTAGGGACTGGAGGTCAGTGTGGCTGAAGCAGAGAGAGTAAGGACAGGTTATTAAAGAATGAATCTGAATTAGGAAAAGGCCCACAACACAGGGCTCATAACACCATCTAAGGGGCTTATATTCTGGGCCATGAAGAGAAAATGGAGCCAAACATACTTTTAAAGGAGGTAATAGGGATGCTTATAAAAGAAACAAAAGTCAATAATATATTTTGATTTGCTAATATCATGTGCAAGGACCCATGCTATGTTCTGAAGATGCCAAAGGACTATCTATGCCAACTAATGGACAGTGAAATATATTTCAGGTTGAAAAAGGAAATCTCTAAATAACAGAGATTTCCTAGAGGACGATATGTAAGATGACAAGAAGGAATGAAATCTAGGAAAAAAAATTAATAGAAAAAGGCAAATGAATGGTCAAAATAGAATTTTTACCAATAGCAATAGATGGGATGGAGTTGGTACTATTGACAGAGTTATCAATGAAAGCAAAAATTAAGCACCAAAAGTGTATTCTGACCATCATTTGGGGGGAGACAGCAGAAACTCAAGTTAGGCTGTGATACAGGTAATGCACAAAGACAGTGCAACACAGTAGCATAATACTTTTATCTGCACTCTCACTACCGTTTAATTTATGAGCTTTAAAATCATACCATGAGAAAAGTAAGAAAGTCTTAGCAATCCTGACCTACACAGGATAAATAATTTGGTCAAGAACATACAACTGGGATTAAAACAGATTACAAGTTCCTGCTATCTTGCCGATTCACAAATTTCAGTCATTTGGAACCCAGGTCTATGAACTTGCCATGTATACATATCACTTCACCCTCACATACTTAAAGTTTTTCTTTTAATCAACTTATTTCTTTTCCTCAAAAATCTTGAAAGGAAATTTTATATCAGTCTTATAAATGAAGAAACAACATTGTCTGTCACCTAACTATGCAAATCAACATTCCTCAAACAAAAGTTTTCTGAATAAAGCGTAACATTTCTTTGGCCTGTATTGAAAATGTGTTAAAATACATACTGCTGAGGATATGGAAAAATGTAAACATTCATAGGTATGCTTGGTAGGTGGGACTATAAGTTGAAATGAGTATTTTGGAGAGTGATTTGATAATGTTTACTATATATGTATGTAAGTACATAATACACATATTATAGTACAAATTAATGTAATATAAATAGACATAATTGTTTACAGATTATATGTTCAATTTTTAAATGTTTATTTATTTATAAACATCTCAAGCAAAGAAATTCTTCTTCTAAGTATATACCCTAGAGCAGGATACATGTGGTGTGGTGGTGCAAAAATGACCATAGACAATAAGTAAGCAAATGACCATGTCTGTATTCCAACAAAACTTTATTTATGGACAGTAAAATTTGAATTTCATGCAATTTTTATGTTTCATGAAATATTAGTCTTGATTTGTTTTTCAATTTTTTAAAATTCATTCTCAGTTCAATGGCTATATAAAACCAGTGTAAGATGGGGTCTGGACCCCTGGGCTCCAAAGTTTGTTGACCCTGCCCCAGAAAAACTCAGTTTAATATGAATAAGAAGAAAGTTGCACCTGCAATATGGTCATTGAGGCATCTTATTAACAGCAGCATCAGTTGGATTCCCAAGAATGAATTCTGAAACAAAGATCTGAGTGCATGTAGTTCATCTCAATGAGAGGAGTGGAAAAATGAAGAAGTAAGACAGGGAAAGGCACGAAGGCCCAGGGGACATGATTAACAAATTACCACCATGGAATCAGAGGCAACCACTGGTGGCAAACAGAACTTAGCATTCTCTTACAAGAGATGTAACTGGGGCACTTACCCACCAACCCCAGACGAAGATGTTTCAGGCTCACCAGAATTTTGATTTGCACTATATATGGACCCAGAGAATCCCAGAACAAAAACCCTCCAGTATAGAGTCACATGTTGTCCACAGGAAACCTCCTCAAGCTTAGAGAAGTGAGTTTTAAGGGTGTAAGAGCAAAAATGATAGCATCAGCTAAATAGCAAACAGTTATAATTGTGAACCTGAAAACGGATATGTTGTATGTGCCCATGGAAATATTATACAACAGTTCAAATGACTGCTGTAGATCTACGGATATATTTCAATTTATTAGAAAATATATAGAGAAAAAGTAAAAATTGTACCATCATTATTGCAATATGCAACATTTTCATACAATTTAAAAGATGCAAAAGTACTAGCATATTCAGGAATAGTAGGCATATTTGGAGAATGGGGAGGGGAAAAAAGGAAAGTTCTACACAGAACTTCAGCTTTATCACTATCTGTAATGTTTTATTTTAAAAGAATGAAAAGTTTGGGTGTAAACTCTTGAATATTCATTTTAATATTTTATATTTACCTTTCTGTGTTTGAAAATTCATTTCAAAAGGCTTTAAAGAAATGACTCAGTCTATAAACCTGGGTTGGTATTGTCAAAGGACTTAACGTCTAGAAAGAAGTGAAGTAGCTGTACAGAAAAAATAATAATAATACCTTGAGAGTATTTGACATAGAAATTTTCACTATTCAGTATGTATAGAAATGTCATAGACTTTGGTAGAAAAGAATTGTATGGATCTGAAATACAAAAAAATAACTATGATAATATAGCTGTAAGGATTAAAGAAAACATCTGGCAAAGTACCTTGAAAAGAATACGCATTATACAATACAAACAATATAATTACATACAGTATAATTATTACAAAAGTGCAGTGACATTTTGAAATGTTCAAATATTTGACGTTAGTTATTGAATATATATGGAAATTATTGCTTTTCTTTTTGTCTAAACAAAACTGAAGTTCTTTTTTCTTCTTTTTCCTGCTCTGTCATGATAAGTAGGATTCTGGTTGTTGATGAAATTTAATGCACATTTTAATCATGTGCAAGTAGCTAAAGCTGACACTTTTAAAAATAGCAAATAGTGCTTGTACTTTACACATAGTTGTTTATGCCAAGACTGACAGTAAAAATATGTCCAAAAAAATTCAAGTGCTTATAGCATTCCAGCATTGGGCTAAGTGCTTAAAATAAAAAAAATTCATTGAATTCTTTTTTTTTTTTTTTTTTTGAGAATTTCAATATTTATTTTTCAGTTTTTGGCGGACACAACATCTTTGTTTGTATGTGGTGCTGAGGATCGAACCCAGGCCGCACGCATGCCAGGCAAGCGCGCTACAGCTTGAGCCAAATCCCCAGCCCCTCATTGAATTCTTATTGCAACCCTGATATGAAGGGTGGAAGTGACTTACCCAAGAATTTATAAAGGTAGGACATGAAGAGCGCTGTGTTGTAGCTCACTGATACAGCACTTACCCAATGTGTTAGTAGATTTTGGTTGCTGTAACCAGAATAGCTGACAAGAAAAACTTAGAGGAGGGAAAGTTATTTGGGCTCTTGGTTTCAGAGATTTAGTCCATGGTAGGCTGACTCGTTGCTCTGGTCCCAAGCTAAAGCAGCACATCATGGATGAAGGGTGTGGAAGAGAAGTACTGCTCACCTCATTGTGGCCAGGAAGCAGGGGGGAGGGGGAGGAAGACACACCCTTCCAGGGCACACCTCCAATGACCCACCTCTTCTAGCTACACCCCACTTACCTACAGTTACCACCCAGTGCAATCAAGGCAGGATGGACTGATTAGGTCACAGCTCTCACAATCCAATCATTTCATCTCTGAATACCTTTGCATTAACCCAGGAGCTTTGGGGGGTGTCTCATATCCAAACCATAACACCCAGCACATGGGCCCTAAGTTTCATCATCAGCACTACAAAGAGAGAGAGAGAGAGAGAAGAAAAAAGAAAGGTAAGACATGAGTAGATTTGAAATGAGTCTCATTAGGTCATAAAAGCCTTCGTCTTTAGTCAACTCTGCAGTACAATGTCCCGAAAAGAAAAAAAAAATTCTAAGTTAAATTCCATATACAAAGCAAAGCATGAAAATTTATTTTAATATTTATCAAAATAAATTGCCATTCATATATTTTGGAAATCTTTTCAGTCATAAACACTCCATTTTAAAACACTTTATTGTAACAAGATTTGATCTATTTGCCATAATCCACTTTCAGTTTCCCTTGCACATTGAGAATGTCCACATGTTATACTATGCAAAGAGTCCTAAGGCAATTTAATATAGTCTGGCCCAGCATTCATTTAATAGGTCATAAAGCAAAATTTGCTCTAAAAAAAACAATCATTCTGAGACCTGAGGATGCAGCTCAGTGGTTGAATGCCCACCTAACATGTGTGAAGCCCTGTGTTTGATTCCCAGCACAGGAAAACACACACACACACACACACACACACACACACAAACGAAGACTCCCGAATGCACAGGACCTATAGCTAGGGAGATCTAGGGTCTTCCCATGTGGATGATTCGGCTCTGGCAGTACATGTTAACACTTAGGCACATGGCCAGTGGCAGACCTTGTCCTATTGTGCTAAGTTTCAGTGGGAAACCTTTATGTTAGTATCAGGTAAACAGGTTTCAGGCTAACCCAGCACAATTCCACAGCTTTTGTTCATCCTGAGCTTTCACTGCTGTCTTTTCCTCTCATCTAGGATAATACCCCTACAAGATGACTGGTCAAGACTCTTGTAAGAACAATTGGTAACTGAGTATAGTGGTACACACCTATAATCTCAGTGGCTTGGGAGGTTAAGGAAGGAAGATCACAAGTTCAAGGCCAGCCCTGGCAATTTAGCAAGACCCTGTCTCAAAATACAAAATAAATAAAAAAGAGTGGATATAGCTCAATGGTGGAGCACCCCTGGGTTCAGTTCCCAGCACTGAAAAAAAGAAGCAGCAGCTGCGGCAGCAACATACTGTGTAGTCAACTGTGTTGTGGAACTAACAACTCTAAAACTGGCTCAGGTCAGCTGAGAGTATTTTGCTTACACAGGTGGCCAGGTTATGTGCTTCTATAGCCTGTACTAGGCCCTTGCGGGGAATTCCATGTAGCCTGTGCATGTTGTTCCATGGTGGATTGCTGAGAGCCACAGCCGAGTCGGAATGAACCCTGGCATTTTGCCAATAGTATTGGTTGAGAGGCAAGCCATTAAGATGATGCTGGATTGATTCGGTTGTATTTTAGACCTTTACTGTCCGCCTCGGCCTGCTACTTTGGAGTTCTTGTGCTACTTTGGAGTTCTTGTGGGGATTCCCAGAGAGTTTCCCATTGGTTGGGGAAGTGCAGGAGGAGGGATTTCCGGAAGAGGATTTCCGGTTGGTGTGTGGTTCCTGGAGGAGCCGCGTGGCGTTCGGGAGAATTCCCGGGAGCGTGTGTGGAGTGTGCTGGTGGAGTTCAGAAATAAAGTTTGTTCCTGCTTCAGTGGCTCATGATTTGTGCCCAGCCAGACTGTGGCAGTGGATGGAAATCTTCAGGAACAGACAGAGACCAATCACACAAGCTCACTGAAAGCTTCTGCTGAGTTGCAGCTCACCTCACATGCATAGCCATTGACCAATGCATGTCACATTACCATGGCCAAAGTCAGTGAGACAGAGAAACACACTCCATTTATAGGCAAGGTGCTGCAAAATCCGTAGCAAAGGAAAAATATGTAAGATTCTTTAGTGAGAAGAAGACAATAAGTAGGAGTAAAATAGTCCAATTTACCATAGTAGAAACAAAAATATGAAAGGAAAAGGAATGGGGAAAAAATAAGTGTGTGTGCTTGTTTGTGTGTGGGTGGGTGCATATAAATTTAAAAGTATTGAAGTAGTAAATTTTTAAACTGAAAAACATCAAATTTCTAAAATTATAGGCATCAAGAGTGTAATAATATGTAGGAGAAAGTCCATTGTTATTCTTTGCACTTGGAGGAATTTCAGCTTCTCTGGGCCCTTTGTCCACTCATCTCAGGAGAGGAGAGATAATAAATGAGTTTAGGAGTATTCTCAGTCCTTTGGTCTCTTCCTTTGGAAGCAGCCTTGCCTAGCACAATATTATGTTCTAGTCTAGCTGGTTCAGTGGCTGGGTGGGTAAACTGCATTTAGAGGTGAAGAAGTACAGATATATAAGTCTATTTCTCAGTTGATTCCTCTCTCAAGTAGGGAAGAGGAGTGTTTCCACTGGTTCCCTCTCAAAACTCCAGTAATAGTAATAATAATAGCAGCTAATATTTATTAAATAGCTGGCAGCTTAAATATAGGATCTCAATGATCACAATAAACCTGAAAGTTAAGTCCTTTTTATTTTTGAAGAAACTGAGCCCAAGAAGAGCTGTGATTCCCCCGAGGATCACACAACCAATCAACTGGTGGATCTGAGTTTAAGTGCTAGGTTTACTGGAAGCCAAAATGTACAAGCTCTGACCTGGCCCACACCAACTGTGTGTGCAATAAGGGTACTGAGGTTAGGGAGGGTGCAAAGAAGAAAAGACAAGGCAGAGTGCCAGATAGTAGATATTTTTATTGTCTTGGTTACTTTCTCTCTCAGCAAATAGTATTATTAATAATTTATCTATCTTTTTTTCTAAACCATAGAACTTTTGCATCTTTATGTGAATGTCAATAATTAGGGTAACTCTGATTAGTATACCCCTGAATTAGTATATCTCTGATTAGTAAAATGTACTAATTTATTGGTATATCTATAATTTTGTTAGGAGATAGTGGTAAGATCGGGTTTAATTCAAAGAAATGTTTATTAGTGTAAACTTTACAAATATAGCTCTATTTTGATATTAGTATAAGTATATGTGTGTGTATATATATGTGTATGTATATATAAAAATATAAAATATATATTAAATATTATATATATATATATATTTTTTTTTTAAAAAAAAAGATTGAATAAAAATGTTTTAAGCTAGAAAAACACATTTTTCTAACTTACAGGCATCAATTTTTATAATGACATGGAGGATTCTTCCAGTGTTTCTTTCAGTGCTTGGAGGGATTTCAGCTCCTCTCAATCCTCGGCTCACTCCTCCCAGGAGTGATGATTTACTAATACAGAGAGGAAAAATGACCTCTCTGTGGACATTTGTTCAAGGAGAGCTACCTAGATCTAATGTTTTCTTCAGTGCTTAAGCCCTTCTGCTATTGTTTTCAGGCTAATTAGAAGTGTGACTTTTATCTATTTGCTTACAGGGATCTTAGATGTAGCCAGAGATAAGATAAAAAAATTTTCATCAGGGGCAGATGATGGGATTTTTGTTCTTTACCTGATATTTATGTATCTTTTTAGTCTTCCTGATTTTAATTTTGATGATAATATGATAGCATGTCTTATTTTTTTTTTGAACTATGAGATTAATAGAACATATTTCTGGAGAGTTCCCAATCGCATCAATCCTATTATCTCAAAATCTTGATATAAGGAAACACCACAAACCTCAGTTCCTTCCTGCCCTTTTCTCTGTGTCACTTGTCAAACCGTTATTGGAAATGAGCCTCTGACCTTTTTTTTCTCCCACACAATTTCTAATAAAGATGCTGCCACACGGCTGTATCCTAGTAACTAGGTTTTACACCAAGAAGCACGATTAAGAAAGAGGCCAAAATAGGGCTGGCTTTGACCATCGGCAAAGATAATTTGCTAGTCTTGCTCTCTTCCTCGATTTCCTTAATTTAGATGAATAACTGATCTAAGCTTAATGTTCTTTCTGATAAAAATACTGTCCTATAGGCCCAAATTAGCATATTTGCTTTTGATTACCTTGCAGAACTCTGTTTGCTCTCTTTTCTTAAAAGCTTAATAATTCATATAAGGCTCCAGAGGAATAAAATCACTATGTGTGGCTGAAAAATCCCAACCTTCGCGCTAAGGTTAAATGGCAGGCTTCAAAGAATTGTTTAAATAAATAATCGAGAGAGATGCTTCATTTTGCTTCCAAACTGCTGCATAAGCAGTTCCTTAGCCATCTGAATCTGCAGAGGTGTAAAAAACTGGTAGTCCTACAGGCAAGTAATATAGACTGAGAAGCTCTCATATCCTAGAAGTGCAGAGATTGGAACTGCTCTGCAGCTGGGCTTTGTGAGACTGGGACTCCTCAATGTTCAATGCGGTATCTGGCTTTTGCACTCCTAAATTGATGGCATGAAATCAGATGAGGGAACAAAATATGTTCTCAAGTAGAACCCATTTAAGCAGAAGAGGGAAAAATATGAGAGCCCCTGGAGAAGGGCCCTCTGTCCCTGGGACAGTCTATGGAACAGGATAGGAAAGTCATGGAAAACAGACACAGGTGAGCATGCTGCTGTATTGTGATGTGACATTTTTGCTTTCCAGGTCACTAAGGAAGATAGGCACCACTGGCCCTACTCTTACTTCCTCCCTGCTTACTCATGGTACACTTGTCATCTGAAGTCATGAAAGCATATACAGGCAGAATTCTGGTAGTGTTAGGTGATGAACACAGGGGTAGGTTTCCTAGGAACACTTCTTTCTCCTAGTTATTGCCCTTAAATTTGAGAAGCTTTAATGAGGGCTAGGTTAGCCACCCTGTGGGAGTAAATCAGACATAAAGTTGGATTCTCTTATAGGAACCACACTTCTCCAGAACATTCTTTACTGTAACATGCCTACAGTTAATGTCACAGATATGTCTCAAGTCCTTTTTAGTAGTGTAGAGTTGGCCACCATATCCACAGTTTCTGCATCCATGGATTCAACCAAGTGCAGATTGAAAATATATTTTTAATTGCATCTAGACTGAACATGTACAGACTTTTTTCTTGTCATTATTCCATAACAATGCACTATAACAACTGTTCACATAGCATTTACATTGTACCAGTTATTACAAGAAGTCTAGAGATGATTTAACATATCCATAAGGATGCACATTGACTGTATTGCAAATACTACATAATTTTATATAAGAGACTTAAGCATTCACCAGTTTGAGTATTTGGGGCAAAGGGTTCCTGAAACCAAATGAGGAACAACCATACTTTAAAATCCTCTGCCTATTGCTTTTCTTCTTCTTTCAATGCAATCAGCACAGCCTACACCAGTCTAGAACTATGGACAACTACACTTGGCAACAGTTCAGCCATAGTGGGGTTCCTTTCCCCAAATCCTCAGATATCTGCACCCTCTTTTCTTTCCTCCTTTGCTGCAAAGAGGTCCTATTTATCTTGTTTTATCCCAGTATGTTTGTAGGCACAGAAGATTAAACAATGTCAATTGAGAATCCTACCATATGAAAATCCAAGTCAAATTCATATCTCCGTAATGCAGCGATTCTTGAACTTGTCATTCATGTAGCATTACAATTTTTGTCTTATCTGCATTCCACTCATAGTATTAGTTATTTAATAGCTTTCTTTAGGTTGACTCAGTTTTACTATTATAAATTTATTTCAAAGGAGTCTCCTATAAATAAAAAATAAACACAAAATAAACAATCATTAAAACACAAAAATTTTCATCACTCCTGAAAAATCATCTTGCAAACCAACAGTGGCACAGACCACATTTTGAAAAATTCCTGTGTAGAGGCTTGTAATTTAGACTTCTCTAATATGCATTAATTCACTTAATTTTCACAAAAATTCTATGAAATTGGAAAAGCAGATCTAACCATTTCCATTTTAGAGGTGAGAAAACAGTCATTGGATTAAAAAAAAAGGCGGGGGGAGGGTCTTTGTGCTGAAAGAGACCTTGCTGTTGTTTGCCCTTGAGGCCCATATTTTAAAAATAATTTTATAGTTTATGTATGATTTTCCCAAAATCATTAATAGTCTGAGTCCAGACTTCAGATCTTCCAGCACTTTGCCTCTTTCAGTTGACTCCATGCTCAGCATTGAGGATCCTCCTTGTGACTGTCCACATTTTCATGCCACTCAAACTGACCCAAATTAATATAGTTGAAGTAAGTGATAATTTATTGAACCCTAAAAAACTCTTCGCAACACAGAAAAATTTACTTAGTAAGGCAGGTAGCATTTTTCTTCCTATTTTGCAGATTTTTAAAAATTAGGAACTATTTAAATAATTTGTCACATAGAGAACATTTTTCTGTCAAATTAGAAACACCAAGTTAATTATTTTTCAAAAACTTAAGAGGAGTTTAAAATAATGCTTTATAAATCACAGTGGAAAACAGTATTACATAAAATTTGCCAAAGTAAAAATATGTTTAAAAACATATAATTTTAATTAGGATAAAATGCTTTATGATTTTTAACTAAATTAACAGAGGTAAATTGTAATCATCTAAAGCAAACACTAAAAATAGATTAAAGATAGATATTTAAACATGAGTCAACATTCATTTGATTTTCTAGTCAAAGAATTAGGAGATATTATCTGAACATTCAACAAAAATATCAATAAGAAAACTGAAATTATTATTTATTATTATACCATTGTACATTAACCTAATTCATGTTATAAATAAAAATGCTTTTAATGCCCATTGCATCTATAAATCTAATTTATTTTTAATGATATTTAAATTTAATGATTTAAATTTAAATTTAATGATAATTTACCATATAAACATTTTTCTACTTGAAACAATGTAGAAGGATTAGATATTTCTCCTTTTTCCCTTCATCCTCCCTCTCCTCGTTCTTACCTCCTAATTTCACTCACCACAAAAAATAACTATTAAAATATTCATGTATATATACTCTTTCAGAAGAGTTTGATGTATATGTATGTCCTTCATCTTTAGGCAAATATAATACCAAGACACATATTCCCACTATTTTGAGTCATTTTTTCTTGATATCAGATCTCTCCATGTCATCATATACCCATCTCTGCATTCTTTTAATAGTAGAAGAATGCTCCATGAATGTATGTGCAACCATTTATGTCGGGTTGGTAATTTTTTCTGTGAAGGGTCATATGGCAAATGTAGGCTTTGTGAATTATGTGGTCTCTGTCACAGTCACTCTGCCATAGACAATACATAACTGCTAGGTGTGGCTATACTGCAATAAAACGTGACAGAAACAAGCCTCAGGCGGGATTTCACCCCCCATCATCACTTATTGACCCCTGATCCATGTAATCAGTCACTGACTGGAAACTTAGGTTATTTCCTGTCTATTGCTACTAAAAACAGTGCTACTATGAAACTTTATAATTATGTATACTTGCTACATCAAGGTAGAATGAATTCACTACAGAGTATTTGAAATGTTGGTTTAAGAGTGAGAAAACAATCTTATGTGTTCTGGCTTCTTCCCATGAAGTCCTTATGTTCTCTTTGTGAACTAATGAGTATGTTCTGTCTGAGTTCTTTTACTGTTTTTATCTAGCCCTTTTCCTATCCTAATACTGTCTAAGTGAAAAATTCAGTAACTCAAGTCTATTATTATATCAATTTCCTAGCTCCCCAGACTTGTGTTATCTAAGGGTCAGTGACAAGAAAGTTTCATCCTATGGGAGAGGAACCATCTAACTCAAAGGAGACACCTTGATACAAGCTGAATCAAATTAAATGAAATACCCTTTTCCTTTTCCTTTTTTAAAATCTGCTTTTCTTTTAATTTTTTTACTTTTTTTTTTCTCTGACACTTTTTGTGGCAAGTTTACCTTGTAATCAGAATAGTACCAGACAATAGGAAGTTTCTAGGGTCTGCTTTTAGCATTCAGGCAACGACATTGCTATCAGCCACTTCCAAGGAGAGCAGAGGCAACACTCTCAACTACAGTATATTTTAGAAAATATAAGGTCATCAGATCAATGGTGTGTTATCACACAAGCTCATGGCACAACTTCCTCTTCCCCCTCAAGTTAATCGCACGTACAATGTCTGGCCAGACACTGACAGATAAAGCTAAGCAGGATTCTCTGTTCTAGCTCCTCTACAAATGGTCTCAAGATCAGCCCCTGTGGATGTATGAATTTTAACGCATTTTTTCTTCCTTTATACTTAAAGTGCTCATTGGGGATGTCATTACTACCTAGAGGACCTTCATTGGTTTTTTTGTTTTTAACAAGTGCTTATAAAAATAAAGTTCTGTGTTTTTGATTCACCATCATCCCAGAAGACTTTTAGGCTGAGGTGTTTAAACAAATACCTTTCTGCTTGAAATTTATTGATTTTATGATTGAATGTCTTGGCTTCCGAGGGGAACACTCATCACCTGGATGAGAGTCCCAAACTAACAAAAGAGCTATAAACCTATGAAGAATTACTGATATGGAAATTAATATTAATCTGGATCTGAAATTTAGCTTGACTGAAATCTAATCAGGCTCACTGGATTCTGTCTGTTACAGTATGTGTGGTTGTAGCTTTTTCATGAGTTAGCTTATCCTAACCAACATGACAGGCATCTCTCAACTCATCAAATAGGGTAATATTCTCTTTAACATTCAAATGAACCCACTTTGAGGACCTCCTATATATCTGGAAAATGTCTTTCTTTCCTGTGTCTCACTCTCTTTTCATAAGTGCATGAAGACCAGGGATGTTTATTCAACAATCCCCTGAAATGCATCATGGTTAATCTTATTTGCTGTGGTTGCTGCCAAAATCAGAGTCTGGCAATACTATAGTGACCTGTGCCTGGGCTACCACCAAAACCTGGTAGTTTCTCAGGAAGGAGCAAAAAAGGCAAAGTTTCTCTCCTTGCTCTCGTAACCACCTTTGGTCTCCCTGAGGAGACTGGAGGAATGTTTCCCAGGAGAATGAACCCTTTAGGTTACAGCCTTGCAATGGTTGCCCAAGAGAAACCAAGCCTGTAGGGGGAAACTGAAGTATGTCTATTAAATTAATATGACCAAAAAGAGTGCAGCCAGTTTGTGGAGGCTGAAGTTGGTCCCCTGCTCTGCACATACTTCTGGGGTCTCTGCTCATGGTGTCTTCA
Organism: Marmota flaviventris; assembly: GCF_047511675.1. NCBI lineage: Eukaryota > Metazoa > Chordata > Mammalia > Rodentia > Sciuridae > Marmota > Marmota flaviventris. The sequence continues at coordinate 50,164,634 of NC_092499.1, read as the reverse complement.
GGTGAAAACACACATGCATTTGTTGAGAAACTAAAAAAGCACTGCGTGATTAGGCCCCATGTTGACTCAAGGAGTCAGTTTTGGAAACAGACCAAAACATTTATTTTGACAAAGAACTAACACACACACACACACACACACACACACACACATACACACATACACACACACACAGAAAGAGAGAAACTCCCATCTATATTATGTATTACTGCTGCACCCACACTGACACGAAGCGTCTGACCCTGATAGCAACTGAAATAGGTTGCAGAAAATGAAACCACCCTGTCTAGCAGCTGTCCACAAAGCCTTCCCACTACCAGAGAGAAGCCTGTAATGAAGTGTGGACAACAGCATATCATCCTAGGACTGTGGGGTTCAAGTGCATTACTAGGGCCTGAAGGAAGACAAATGTGTAACTAAGTTAGCCCAAGGTAAGAATTTTATTTTGCCTGCTCTCCTTTCCCCCAATATACACCAGACCTCCAAGAAGGACTTCCCCAGCACATCTGATCAAATTCAATAGCTTTCAAACTTAAAGGCAAATTATCAAGGGCTACAGCACAAGCCCCACCCCCTAAATCTAATTTACTCTAGCAGCTCAATATTAAGCTCAATATCAAACTACTTGGCAAAGTTCTCAATCCCTTCCCCAGCAACTTTTTAAATGGGGGACAGGAACTAAAAGTCTAGAACAGTCATGGATGGCATTCTAATGTCGAATTGCCAAAAGGAGTTCCTCAAGTGGACTTCAAAAACAAAAAGGTTTCTGTGGAGTGTCCTGAGCCACTGAACCCTAGGAACTTTTATGACAGCATCTCTCACTAAATACACATATATATATTTTTAAAGTTGTACTTTCCCAGGCATCCCGTTACACAATGTGGCTGTGTATATTTAGCTTCATATTGAGCACATATTTCCCAATAAATGAGTGAAAGTAGTGGAGCAGAACTTAGCATCTTTCTAAGAATTGATTTCTCTTTCACACTGATTCAACAGTACGTCTAACAAAGCTGGTATTTTGTTTGGGAAATCTCAAGAAAGTAAATATGAGTTTCCTGTTTTCAAAAAAAGCTGAACCACTGGATTTCTAAGTTTTTTCCAACCAGTAATCTCAGAGGTTACCTCATCCATAACTCTCTCTCTCTAGACCTTGAGAGTCCTCCACAGTGTCTCTGACAAGGGACCCTCCAGTGAGAGCCTAGACCGTTTTATTCAAAAGTTTTCCTTATTTTCTTTGCCTCTTTGTGACATCTACATTTGTCCTTGTAAATGCACTTTTGGATCAAAGTTATTTGAGTATTAGTACACAGATTCCAAGTTCTTTTTAAAGCTTTCATTCTCCAGGTTGAATATCTAAATGTTTCAACTAATCGCCTTATGGTTCAGTTTTTAGTAACTCCACACCCTTTTTGCTCTTTCCCAGATACACCAAACATCCTGAGTTGCAGGGGTCATGCTTCCAGGATGTTCCTTACAGGTGATTATCATAATAATATTGATAACAACAATAATAAGCTAGTATTTAAAGTCTACTAATTATATGAAATGACTGCTCCAAGTGATTGACATATCCTTACTAGTATACCTACAATAATCTTGATACAGGTTGAATTCTTAAGGAGCCGATGCTCAAATGGAGTTTGGGTCTTGGAGGATGATTGAGATATTTATTAGGAATCAAATTATGTAAAAGAAAGGGATCTCTAAAAAGAAACACAATTACATGTAGAGGTCAATCAAATTGCAATGCAGGCTTAACAAAACCTCAGCTAAACGAGCAGTAAGCTCAATAACAAGTATCATCCAACAAAGTTGTCTGTTTGGTGGCCCAAATGGCTAGTTCCTTATGCAACCCACACACACACTGCTCAGTCACTGGATGCAGACTTCCCCAGAAAAGCGTGGAGTTGTTGGTGATGTGTCTCTACGGCTGAGACTGACCTTAAAGGCAGACTGCTGGAGGCTGTCAGCTAGCTGCTGACTGCTGTGAGCAACTAGTCTTTCTTACAAGAGGGGTATGATCAGTGTTTCTTTATTTCTACCATAAGCCTATAAGGCATATATTTTATTCTTTCAATTGAACACACAAGGAAACTGAGATTTAAACAGATTAAGACATTTAAACCATATTTTTGGCTAGTAACTGAAAAAATTTGATGAAAATATTTATTCTGTAACTAAAATAAAATTGCAATTAAAACCAGAAATCTAGGTACTTCCCCTATATCATTCTAGGCAACATACTATGTACTGTCAAGAACCATGAGGATCTCAGATTTTGCTCTATTTGAAAACTAAAAGTTATCCTGCCCCATTTCATGGACATTGGCAGAAGACATGAGATCCTGGGATCAGATGAAAGGACTTGGTTGTTCCCTTCACAACAAGCAGCTTGAGCTTCGTGTTTACACCAATCTTCCATGTCTACCATTTTCCTTCCAAAATTGTATGCAGGTGATATGGAGGCATCATGGGTAGATGCTATGGGTGACAGTGAATTTGTGTCACAGAAGAGGAATCTGGAGCTTAGGGGAGGTTATCTTTTAAAGGGTTTATTAGAAAACCTCAACCTTTGCTCCAAAGGAGATGGTTTTATTATCAGGGGGGAAAAAGGCCTACATTCTTTGTTATATAGTTAGATAACACATCTTCCAAGGTTGTTTGATAACATCCTTGAAAGAAAGTCCATACAGAATTGATAACGTGCAGAAATGACACAGAAAAGTATCTCCCAAAAGAAACAAAGAAAATAACATGATTTCTATTCTTCATCAATCTAGAGAGAGAAAGAAAACCAAAAATATAATTATAAAACACTATGTGATTTTGTGTAAGATGGATAAGACCAAGAAGCTATAAGAACCAATTGAGGAAGAAATCAATAACTGGTTAAGGCTGGGGGAACCTTCATATACTAGATATTGTTTGAATTGGTGGTTGTTAACTGATCCACAAGTTCGCTAAGGATATTGATCACACTCTCTCATGACTGATGTGTGGTGTTTAATAAATAAATTCTAGACCATAAAATTTACCAGCATGTGAAGAATATAAACTATTTTTACAGTAAAACTTTGAATCCTAAGAATTTTAAACTTTGTTGGAATGATGGTGATAGAAACACATATAAAACAACCTTGGTAAGTCTAATGACCTTTTTCCCCCTCATTTCTTTTATACAAAATGACAGAATGCAATAACTGGAACATCTGCATATCATACTTGATATTCAAATTAATATGTATGAAAGGTTATTGTATTTCAGAATAATTTTAGGTGAATAATGACAAATATACAGGATGAATCGTGCATTTTACCCAATCTTCTGCTTTACCTAGCAGGTCATTAAAGACCATTGGCAACTCTTGAAATGAATGTCATCCATTTGCTCCTCTCAGTCATGCTTCACAAGCTTCAAGTTAAACCTGTGCTTTATCTCAGTTTCTTTTCCATTCTTCAAAACAAATGTGCCACTTAAAGTAACACGTCTAGCACATTAAGTTTCAGTTTTAGCCAGTTCTGAAAACTTTGGGTAAAGGTGATACTGTTAGATTAGAGAAGAACTGAATGCATCGATTATATATTGTAAGATATAGAAAATAAAGAAAAAGTAGAGAAGAAAATCATAGTTGAAGTCCAAAATCTTCTCTTCAAACTTTTTGAACCCCAACAGACCTCTAAGGGTCTGTCTATAACTGAATCCAAAGATGTCAAGTACAAAGGATACAGAAACTAAAGCAGCTGTTTGCTAGCTCAGTAGTTACTCTAAATTTTAAATACTGAAAAAGAATCTATCGTTTCTTAATATTGAACATATTTTACAAAATGCATAAAAAAAAGAAGCATCTTTGTGTATGCCAATGGCATCTGTTCTATGCACCACAAAGTTAGTCCATAGCTTTACTCTTCCTTCTTTTGCTTACTTTAGATTCTTCTTACTTCCTTCAATGACCCAACCTGAACTTCATGGAGAAAGCAGAGGCCACTGGACATGAGCTCAGTCAACTGAACAAATGTTTACTTTCTGTCTACTGCATGAGATCTTTGAATACTAGCAATCCAAAGACAGGACAGTTTCTGCTCTCAAGAAGTTTGGTTTTCACCTCTGTTCTTCCATTACCTACATATTTACCCCACCCATGCCTTTCTTTTTTCTTTCTTTCAGTCATACTTTGCATAAGACTGATCTTTTCAAACAGAGTTCTTAATTATATCCTTCTCTCTCTCATGTCCCTTGCTTATGTCACTCCATCAGATTTCACCTTTATTATTAACTTATTAACTCCATCCTCTTACTGTAGGAATCATGCGAAAAATTTTGCCCCAGATTTTAAAAATTGTAAGCACTCATCTTCTCTCCCTCATTTTAACTAAGCTTCTAAAATCATCTTTGTTCACTGTCTATTCTCCATCTCTACTCACTCCACAAACCAAAAACTATATGGGTTCCATATTCACAATTGCACTGAAAATCACTATTAACACACAGTGCCATATCCTCCTAAAGTCCTTTAGTTCACATGGAAGACAGTTACCTCCCACTTTCTCATGTAGTCAGTAGTGAGTAAGTGGGAATTTGAGCCTAGGAAGGCAGCTTCAGAGTTCATCTTACTCACCACATTATACTATAGTTCCAATGGGAGATGCCATCTTGGGTATCTCCACATACCACTTATGCAGACAATGAGAGGAGACTGTTCGGACCCCTTCCTGAGATTTTGTTTTTACCAGGGGTGAGAGAAAAAGTGTGGGAAAGAGTTTGATTAGTCTATAATGAAAACAGTAAGATTTTAGGCCAAGAAATGTTTACGGTATTGTCCCTTCTGTTATCTGAATGACAACAGAAGAATATGAGGCCTACATAAGAAACACAGAGTTCAGGAGGCTTCCCATCCCTGGTAAAAGTTTTTCCCAAGACCAACCTTTATTCTTGCTTTTGGTGGACTACATGACTAATTTTTCTCTTATTCCAAGGCTGGTGTCAGTTGGATTTGTCACTTGCAACAAAAACAATCCTGTGTAATACTGACCTTGTTTTAGTCCGCTTTTTTATCACTGTGACCGAAAGACCCAAAGTTTATTTTGGCTCACAATTTCAGAAGTTCAGTCCATGGTCAGCTGATCCCATAGCTCTGGGCTCAATCAAGGTGAAGAAGAACATCGTGGAGAAGTGCATGGCAGAGGGAAACAGCTCAGTACATGGCAACCATAAAGCAGACAGAGAGCTCTGCTCACCAGAGACAAGATGTAAACCCCCAGTTCATACCCCTGGGACCTACTTTCTCCAGCCACACATTAGCTGGCTCTAGTTACACCCCCTTAATGCATTAGTGGATTAAGTCACTGATTAAGTTACACATCTTATAACCATTTCACGTCTGAAAATTCTTGTATTGTCTCACACATGAACTTTTGGGGGACACCTCATATCTAAAACATAACAGATATTCCATGTTTAACCTACTTTAAAACATTCAATATGATTGGACATGTATCTCCTTTGTGAAATTTTCTTTCAAATCATTTCCATCTTCTTGGTCCTTCCTTTTCTCCTCCATTGACCCCATAAATGGAAGTAACTCCAAGTACGCCTCTCTATTCCTTTACTTTCTTATTGCTATGTCTGATCCCTGTTTAATGTTAAGTCAACAACTGCTTGTGTAATTAGGTGCTAATCATCTTTGAGTTTATGTTTATAGTCCTAATTGTACTGTCCTTGATTCCTTCATATACCTCAACCTAATTGTTCAGATGTACCTCAAAAAGCCTACCTTGGTCCCTACCTCACACTATTCAAAAATTAAGCAATTTATGTTACATCCATCTATAAATATCACAATGAATCTCACTTTAATGTAGAATTATAATTCACAAAAAAAACATAAAAATAATTGAAGATGGAATTAGATCTAAATATAAAACCACAAGTATAAGATAAAACATTGGAGAATATCCTCTGGATCTTGAAAGATGATATTTTTGACAGAACATAGAAATCAATAATAATTTAGAAAACTAAAAAATTAGACTTCATCAAGAGTATACTTCTACTTATACAAAGATATAATTAAGGAAATGAATGGAAAAAATGAATTAAAATCTCTCCTATATGCTAGAAGAAAATAAATCATGAATCATATAGCTGGAAAAGACTTATAAGAACAATATAGAAAAAAATCTATATAATTCAGTTAAAGAGAGACAGAAAATAGTTGAGCCAGACTTAAACAGGAACTTCACAACAGAAGATACACAAATAAACATTAAGCACATGAAAGATTGTTCAACATCATTAGCCATCCAGAGGCAAAATCAAAATTCATGAGATGGTACTGCATACCCACTTGACTGATTAAAAGAAAAGACTACAACATCAAAGTAAGCTAAGATGCAGAGCACCCAGAACTCACATACATTGCACATAGAAGTATAAAATGGTACAATCAATTCCAAAAATTATTTGAAAGCATCTTTAAGAGTTAAAGCCATCTCTGCCCTTTGACCTAGTAATTCATGACTTCATATCTACTAAGAAAAATAAAAACATATATTCCCTACAAAGACTTACATACAAATGTGCACTGCAGGGGTTGGGGTTGTGGCTCTGTGGTAAAGCGCTCGCCTAGCACGTGCAAGGCCCTGGATTTGATCCTCAGCACACATAAAAATAAATGAACAAAATAAAGGTATTGTGTACAACTAAAAACTAAATATTAAAGAAAATGTTCACTGCAGCTTTATTCATCTAAAATTAGAAACCCAACTATCCATAAATAGGAATATAGATGATCAAATTGTGGTATATCCTTGTGATAGAATACTACTCAGCAATAGAAAGGAATGAACTATTGTTGTAACGAAAGAATTAATATCACAGACAGTATGCTTGCCAAGGACACTGGACACACAAGAACACATATTGAACAATTTCACTTCTAGGAAGTTTTAGAACATGCAAAACTATTCTCAGTTAAGAAATATCAGAAGGTGTTGCCAGGTACATCATTCAGAAAGAAATGGTACTCTCTGATGTGAATTAATTTCATCCTTCCCATGTGACTTTTAGTTGGCATAGGAGAACTGAAGGACTAGGAGTTTCAACAAGAGGAAAATATAAGAAAATATACCATTTGCTTACAGCACTCTCCATCCTCCCTAGTCCTTCTCATTATTTTACCCACCTCCCTGCTTCTACTTATAGGTGGTCATCTGGTGTCCCATTATTGCTCTTAGAAGGCTGATGATCAAACTCCTGAGAGGAACAGGCATGAGTCAAAACTCCACAGCCTGGATGTGTGCATTTCAATATATATAAATTATATCTTTAAAAGAAACATTCAAAATGATAAATGAGGTAGGTTAGTAGTGATAAGTTGGTAGAGGTACAGAGAATGATGGAATGCCAGTAGCAGTTGGGTGATCTACTCATGGTCAATGTAATCGGCTCAGGAGCTGAATGATGTGCTCAAGGAGGTCATTTATACTGTTTGATTATTTGGAATATCCTTAAAAATTTCCCATCTAAAAAATTTCACAAAACAGATACACAACTAGAAAACTGTTTGTGTACTACAGATTTCCTTCCTCTCTCACTGACTGGCCATATTGAAAGTCAATAAATACGACTTTTTTTCACACCTACACTGCCCACCTATTGTGACTGATGCTAATTCTGGGTATAGGAGAAAATCCTCCAGGAAACAGAGTGGATAAATACTTATCTAATTATAGTTCGCACTTGTTTAAAATTCCTTGGTGGCTTTAAGGAAATAGATCAAACTTTTTAAAATAGTCTTCAGAACTTCTCATAACTTCCTCCCTTATCTCACTCATTTCCAGCTTTATCTCACTCAAATGTGCTCATGTCATCCAAGATGGGCATTTTGAACTACTTGTATCTCAAATAAGTTACCGTGAACCTTTGCACCTTCCTGACCTTAAAGATAACCAATCTCCTCTTCCTAGAAAGACATCCCTACCCCCAGATCTTCTGGTTAATTCTTGTTCATTTTATTACTGTACAAAAATACAGCAGAATGTGTACTGTCTGGCTGGCCCCCTCACTGTGCTGCACTTTTCTGTTACTCATTTGCCTCCTCTGCTAGACTGTGAGCAGCTTGAAAGCTGGGACTGTGCCTTGTTTATCTTTCTAGTCTCAACACCAGTCCAAGGACTACAACTTAGTAGATTTAAAAATTGTTATTGAGTCAATCAATGAAAAAAATATAAACAAAATGGTAAAGGCACATCATATCCAATAAGATGAAAAAGCATCAGGAAAACCCCTCCAAATGACCTCCTTGATTTAAGAAAAAATTATGGAGCCTGATAAGACACTTCTTTAGGGGATACAGTGGTGACTGAAATAAACAATGCTTCTACAATCCTACTGTTAACATCCTATTTCGTGTAGACAGATAATAAATATGGTATTTGTAGTGTTGAGTAGTGATAAGTATTATGAAAAATTAAGGCAAGATCAGATTTGGTGGGGATGATAGACTACACAAGAAGTAAGTGAAAACTTCTCTGGGGAGATAGCATTTGAGCAGACACTTGAACAAAGAGTGGAAACTAAACTAGTGGACCATCAAGAGGAAGAAAAATGGGAGCAGAAGAAATCAAAAGTGAGAAGGCCCAGAATCTGAAATTGGGGATGCTAGGAATTTCTGTGCCAAAACCTAAAAATATACCTCCAGAAAAAATGTATTCTTGGGATCCCAGGGCTTTTCTTCTTTCACCATTATTCTATTAAAAGTCAAACGCTGTTAGAAGCAGTGACATTTCAAATAAGGATTAATAACAACCTGCAGAGAATGAAATAAGAGTAGGTGGGTGAAGAGAATTGCAGAGAAAGTCCCCAAAAGGGAAGACCAGAAGGCACTAAGCCATTAGTGCTGTAGGTACACATGTTCTGGATGGAGGCTATTGAGAGCAGTGTATCGAGGTAGCCCAGGTAAAGGAAAGATGGGTACGAAGGCAGTATTACTGCCTCCCCTTTCCCCAATTATACACATACTCTCTCCTTATTATGGTTTGAGTTTGAGTTCATGAGGCAGTCCAAGAACGTTCAGAGGTGAAATGATTATATTATGAGAACTGTAACAAGTTGTGGATCCATCACCTTGAATATATTAACTGGGCACTAACTGTGCACAGGTAGGGTATGGCTGGAGCAAGTAGGTCACTGGGAGTGTGCCTTTGGGGTTCATATTTTGTTTCTGGTGGCAAGACCTCTCTCTCTGCTTTCTGGCTGTCAATCCCTGAGCTGCTTTCCTATGCCAGGTCCTTCCGCCTTAATAGTCTGTCTCAACTCTGACCCAGAGCAATGAAATTGGGCCCAGACCATGGACTGACCCTCTGAAATAATGATCCCCAAATAAACTTTCCCTCCTCTAATTTATTCTTGTCAGCTTTTTGGTTACAGAGAAGAAAAGATAACTAGCACACTACTCTACCCACTTCATCCAATTAGAAAGCATATCTAAGTAGCACCAGGGACAATGAAAACCAGGATCATTAAACTCCGAGGTGCTATATCAGTCACTGGAAAGAAAATAAAAGAATCAATTCTGTTTGATTTTGAGCAAATGACCCTGCTATGACAGATAAAGAAAATGTGGTCCTTGAGAGTTCAAGTGGCTGTTGGGTTCATTGCAGTGACTTTGCCACTGATATGGCTTAGCAGTGGCAGTAACTAACAGGTTGGTCAATATTATAGACTCAGGAGGCCAAGATCACTGATCCTGTGAAAAGAAGAAAATGTGCTGTTCCTTTAGACACTTGGAAAAATTAACAGAGAAGCAAGAGTCAGATAAAGAAGATAACAGCTCTTCCCAACAACAGGGGTGTAGGGACATAAAGGAAATCACATTGCAGAAGGAAGGTGGCTTACTGTGCACCCAGGTGCAATGGCTGAATTCAGCTTCCTACCTGATGTGTTAATAGAAAATGAGCCTCAACAGCTGGAGCCCTGTCACAAAAGGAGTATCCAATAATGCCCACAGTGTTTCCTAACTGATATCACTTCATCCTTACAAGGACATAGTCAGGTTATCTCCCAAATTTTGTAGAGAAGAAATCTGAGGCCAAAAGTCATATTAACTACAAAGAAGCAAAAGCAGAGTCCCAGGTTCTGTGACTTCAAGTGTCAGAGGGCCTACACCTGGGGTGTGATTCAACAGGCTGGTGACCTCTCCATTTTTCTTCTCAGTTTTCCTCTCTTCTTACCAGCTCATCCTTGGCCTTGTGGTTTTATTCCCCCCTGTTTTATAACCACCCTATGAGAGGAATTTAGAAGTGTGGGCAGTAGAATCAGACTGCCTGGGTTTAAATCCTAGCTCTACAAATTGCTAACTGTGACATTAGGCAAATTATTTAACCTTACGGGGCTTCTTTATATTCCCTTCCCTGGAGAATGAGAATAAAAATAGTAAATCATAGCACCTGCCCTGCAGTAATATCTCAGTCAAGTTTGCTCTTATAATCATATTTCTTTCTCCATCACACTTCACAGCCCCTATTGACTAGCTCAGCCCTTCTTTTCTTACTTCTTCTGCCTCAACTACTTCTCCCCAAATCTCCCCACCCACGTTTCCCCCACCAGTACCCTACTGTCTTCTTTCTCACTCCATTCCTTCTGTGCTGTCTGCCAATGGTAGATGCTTCCACCATCTCTGCTATTAGTGTCCAGGACAAGCCCAGCATCCTGTCCTGCTCCTGAGGAGGCAGAGCAGACTGGTCAAGGCCTTGACACTTCTTGGGTATAGATAGTTCAGAATCACATTCTGTGAAACTGTTTCACAGTAGAGAGCAGAAGGGCTTTGCTAAGAGATTACAGAAGTCAGAGAACACAAAGATTTATAGCAGATGCTGCCTCCTTAGAGACCGAGGACCCTGCAATGCCTCAGGAATAATAACCAGCTTTCTCCTACGCTCCCATTCTTACATGATTGCTTGGATGCGGATGAAATCTATGCCAGCTAGTGTTTCAGGCTAATTAAAAACATGTTCACCCACCTTATCCATATTCACTTGGCCTCTCTTGCTCACCCAGGCCAAAAAATAAAGTTTTCCTTTGAGTCAGATCCCAGTTCCTCAGAAAAGATCATCCTACACACATACACACACACTCACACAGTCACATCTGATTGTCCCAAGCCCCTGGCATTCTCTCTAAAGGAACCACATCTTTGATGACCCAGATTGTAGAAAGAGTCAGCCATGCCTCAAGTGAGTTTGAAAAAAATGCCTTTATTCAAGTAACTCTTTAAGAAATTAACCCAGTTCTTATTTAAAACATAAAACATCTGGAAAGTAAAACAACCCTACATAGCTCACTCTCAATATGTAGAATCAGAGACTTTGAAAATACATTATGCTTGAAATTCACTCAGCACTTCTGCATCTCATTTTCGCATGAATTATTGCAAAAATCGAGATGCAGACAAAATGGTAAATCTGAGAAGAAAAGGAGAGGCCAGAGAGGGCACCACTGAAGCAGTATTGCTGCCATAGCAGGGTGGACTTCTGCTCATTGGCCGGTAGTGTTACTTTCCCATGTTCTTTGATGGTATCCACAGTAAATACCATACTTCTAAAACTCTGAAAATATTCCTGCCTGTGATGGCAGCAGAAATAAATCTTGAGAGCTGAACAATTTGTCATTAGACTTGAGGCCCTACAGAACCCAGCACATTCACTTCCCAGTCCTACGAGCATTCAATAAAATACTGGCTAAGGGTGGTGGCTTCTAGTTATATCCTTGATGACAACAAGGCACAGGGTGTCAAACTCAAATGTTACAAGATCCAGGAAATAATAAACATAAGTGAAAGGACCTTGTTGAGATAAAGCGCTTAGATCCCTTCCAAGGGCATGGTTGAAATTCTGGTCAGGCTCATGCTGGCTATGAGGAAATGCAAGACTAAAGCACTGACTGATCTGGTTTTTCTGTTCAAAAGAAGTGGGGGAACAGCCATACTTGTTAAAAACTAACTTGACTTTCTAAAAATCTCCAGGGAGTTTAAGTAAAACACATCTGCGGGTCCCCAACTTGCAACCTCTTACCACACAAGGTCCCTGTGCTTGGTTCAATGCAGGATGAAGTTACTTATCATGTTTATTTTTCTAACCATGAAATGGGGATAACTACAATACTTCTAGTATTGTTTGGGAAAGTAAAAATATTACTACATAATAAGAATGTGAATTATTTGTCACATAGTAAGTACTACTATTATTATTCATAGTCCAGTTTTTACACTTTTGCCTGGATCCGTCTGACTGCAACATGACTTGTAAAACCATAATTCCCATGTTTGACTGTATAATCTCAATGAAGAACCTCACCAATCGTTCAAATCATGTTGGAAAAGCACCATCCTCTCACATTGGCAATTTGTGACTGTAGAAACTGAAGGTGAAATGAGTCAATTTATTGTTTAGGTTTGCAAAGTATCTTTGACACATACCAGAAGTGTCTCCTTCTCTCAGCCCTGGGTAGCCGGTTAATTGGAATGGCCTCTGCAATTACCTTCTGTGGTCATCGTTTTGCTCATGTTTCTACATGCTTTACCTGTGTCAAAGAGGCAAGGTTTATCAAGGCAGTGAGCTACTTCAGCCTGAAGGAAGACTTTACTTCTGAGTAGACTATCCATTTGTATTCAGTTTGTTATCTTTCAAATGAATACACAAGCTCTACTAGGCATCCTACTCAGCATCACTTAAGGACATATTTTCAAATTGGATCTGGTAAAAGTAAACTTCCTTAAAAAACAGAAATACACAACCCAGAGTCTTTTCTCAAGAGAGTATTCAAATATGACAGTCCCTTGTTTTCAGAGTGTGGTCCTGAGCTGGTAGCCTCAGCATTACTGTGGAGCTTGTTAGAACTGCAGAACCTTGGGCCTCACTGCAGACTTCCTGAAGTAGAATATTCACCACCAGGTACCACGTCTGCTTTACAGTTTGAGAAACTATTAGCCAACATATCCCTCTAATTTCCTGGAATTTATGTCTGATCAGGGAAAGGGCTAGGAAGAATTTGCTTTAGATAATATAGGAAAGGCTTTTACTATGTGATAACCCCCTTGAGAAATAAAAATTTTCAGGAAAAAAAATTATTTTTCAGAATATCCAGTCCTTGACTTTATGTTTCCAAAGAAACATAAAATTGTTCATGGACTCAGGACCAGTTTGCTGAGAGCTGCTTTAAGCTGAGACTGGCCAGAGGGTTGGTGTCCGGCAGCCTGGCTGCTGGAACCTACTGCTCCCCCTTCAAAAAGAACCAGTGAGGACATTTTGTTGGTGGGGTGACAAAATCAAAGCAAGTTGCTAAGGCCAATTGACTGTCTCATCATTGACAGCCTGTCCTATTCCAAGCGATGGCAGAAGTAGATAGGTAAGCCTTAGTTTTGTAGAACTGAGGAGAGGAATGAATAGAGAAAAATGAGAAAGAGGGAAGGAGAAGGGTAGGAGTAAGAAAATAAAAACCATTGTCAGGATGTTTACTTGTATCCCCATTGCTATCCTTCCCTTTTTCAAGCTATGGAAAAGCCAACACATTTTTAGACTACCCTGAGCTGATCAATAGCAGGAGAGAGGCAGCCAATCAGTGAACCTCTTAAGAGATAGGTGAGGAGGAACCCCAGGCTTTATGATCTGTGGGAAAATCCTGCAAGATTCATCCCTCTACCTTGTTTAGACACCCAGACGGTTAAGCTCTATGAATTTACTAAGACTATTCACTTCCTTCCTTGGTTTTAAAGCAAGAGAAGGATGGGTGTAGGTCTACTGTATGGTTTCTACTCCCTGACCCATCTTGCACTGTCCTGTCAGCAAGGCTGAATGTCAGTGGACACTCCCAGTAGACAGGACACCAGGTGATCATCCATTAGCATAACCCAGTGACAGTCACTCTAAGGAAAATGCTGAAATCCTTCTAGAAGAAAATAGTTTATAAAATCAGCTCTTTTATTTTTTTTAAGTCTTAAACTGTGCTCTAAATTTTCTGCTTTTTCAAGATGATATAGATATTTCTGAAAAACAGCATGTGAATGCACACATGATTGTTTGAAGAAATCTCTTAGAGAATTTGTAAAAATGTACCTTACTAGGAGTTCATCCAGCCGTGCTGTGTCTAGGCTACAGAACTTTGGTTTTATTGTTCAAGGTCCTCAGGCATCATAGCAAACAACAAAAAAAAATATTTTTAAATACTTTCTCTGCATCCAGCACCACACTAGTTGACCTAAACCAACTTGCCCATAACCCTAGGAAAAAAAGAATTAATTAACCATGTTAATTCTGTTTTTATATGATCCTTACAAGAGTATCTATGTTTATACTGGTTTAATACAAAACACAAACAATATTAAAAACTAAAAACATAACATGTTATAGCTGAAAGTAATTTTTCTTTTAATAATTGAACCTTCAGGAACAGTTCCACACAAGGCATTAACTCTGTACCATAACTCATTTAAATTGAAGAAAAGCTTTCTGTCAGCTCAACAAGGCCTCAGAATACATTGCTCCCTAATAGGAAAACCAGCGCTCTGCCTGGGAGATAGAAAAGAATGTCAAGGTCCCTGGAGAACCTCCCTGTGCATGATCCATTGTTTCATTCATCATTTTTTAAAGCAAATCTTTTATAGGATTTCCTATCTGAAGATGAGGAGGTGGCCTCATTCACAGACTCCTGACGGGGAATCACCAGCAACAATGACCCTCAATTCTCCCCTGCCCAGGATTCCATTCTCAGTCCCTTTAGTTTCTCCTCAGCACAAATCAGAATCGAAAACTATTTTTCTGTGTACTTTACTCATTAGTGATAGTTGCCTTCCCCTCCTCCTCACTCCACAGGAAAAGCTCCAAGAAGTCAGAAATCATGCCTTTTTCTCCCTGTTTCATCTCCAATACCTAGAACATGGCCAAGCCTACAATAGGAGTTCAATAAATAGCTCTGATTTTTAAAAAGTGGATGTTCTGCCAAAACAAACCAGATCTGAGGAGAAGGGTAGGTTGTACCCAGCTACACTCAAGTCTTTTACTTATTCCTTCTGCTGTCCAAACCCCCCAGCTAAGTGTCAGTGGTCTCTGATGAATGAGGCAGATACCATCCCCACCCTCTAGCCAAACACTAGCTTGTCTTTGTTGTTGTTGCTATATTGTTGTTTTGGGTACTGGGGATTGAATTCAGGGGCACTCGACTACCAGCCACATCCCCAGCCCTATTTTGTATTTTATTTAGAGACAGGTTCTCACTGAGTTGCTTAGTTCCCTCACTTTTGCTAAAGTTGGGCTTTGAACTCACAATCTACCTGCCTCAGCCTCCCGAGCCACTGGGATTACAGATGTGTGCCACCATGCCCAGCAAACACTAGCTTGTTATTCTGTTAATATCACTGCTGTTATAGCTGAGAGAGAGAGAAAAAAATCTAGACAGGGACAACTTCCCAAAAGCATAGCATTTTAAAAACATGTCTAGTGAGAGGTGCACCTTTATAGTTCAGAAAAAGCCTGAAAAAATAAAAATATAAAAGGTCTTGAGCTATATGACTATTCTAAAATGTCATAGCCTTCATTTTTTAATTTAATTTGTTCTTTTCAGATATACATGACAGTAGAGTATACTTTGACATACTACACATTCATGGAGTATAACTTATTCTAATTAGGATTCATTCTTGCAGTTGTACATGATTAGGAGTTTTACTGGTCATGTATTCATATATGCACATAGGAAAATTCTGTCCAATTCATTCTACTGTCTTTCCAGTTCCTATCCCCTTACCCTTCCCTTCCTTCTCCTTTGTCTACTCCAATGAACTTGTGTTTTTACACACACACACACACACACACACACACACACACAGCCTTATTGTGTGTCAGCATCCATATATCAGAGAACATTCGGCCTTTGGTTTTTGGGGATTGGCTTATTTCACTTAGCATGATATTCTTCAGTTCCATCCATTTACTGGCAAATGCCATAATTTTATTCTTCTTTATAGATGAGTAATATTCCATTGTGTATATATACCACATTTTCTTAATCCATTCATATGTTTAAGGGCATCTAGGTTGGTTCCATAGCTTAGCTGCTATAAACATTAATGTGGCTGCATCACTGTAGTATGCTGGTTTTAAGTCCTTTGGGTAAACTGAGGAGTGGTATTACTGGGTCAAATGATGGAATTGTGATGCAAGTTTCCTGAGAAATCTCCATACTGCTTTCCATAGTGGTTGCACCAATTTGCTTTCCCACCAACAATGTATGAGTGAAACTTTTCCCCCCACATCCTCACTGACATTTATTTTACTTGTATTATTGATAATTGCCATTCTGACTAGAGTGAGATGGAACCTCAGGGTGGCCTTAATTTAAATTTCTCTAATTGCTAGAGAAAGTAAAAATTTTTTATGAATTTGTTGGTCATTTGTATTTCTTCTGTGAAGTCCCTGTTCAGTTCTATTTGCCTACTTATTAATTGGGTGTTTTTTTTTTGGGGGGGGGGGGGTTTTGTTTTTGTTTTTGAGTTCTTTGTATATCCTAGAGATAAATGCTCTATCTGAGATACTGGTGGTAAAGATTTTCTCCCATTCTGTGGGCTCTCTTTTCATGCTGCTGATTGTTTCCTTTGCTGTGAAGAAGCTTTTTAGTTTGATACCATCCCATTTATTAATTCTTGATTTTATTTATTTAGGAGTACTTTAGGAATCTTGTTGAAGAATTTAGTTTCTAAGCTGACATAATAGAAAGTTGGGCCTACATTTTCTTCTAGTAGGTGCAGGGTCTCTGATCTAATGCCTAGGTTTATGGCCTTCCTTTTTAAGTGGATCCATGCCATCCATCCTGAAAACAATAGGAACCTCTTACCTAGATTAAAATGGCAATACTTGCTTTAGGAATGTAACCTCGTTAATATTCTTCCCTGACTCTTTGGGCTCTGGGCCTGTCTGGACCAGTGTGCTCCTTCAGATTTCCAAGTTAAACCCTTGTATTAGTGAGGGTTCTCTACAGGAACTGAATCAATAGGAAGTATGATTATAAAAAGGGGATTTATTAGATTGGCTTACACAATTAGAAGCTGGATAGTTCACAACAGCTGTCTGCAGGCTAGAGAGCTGGAGGAACCAGTAGCTGTGCAGTCCAAGAGGATAAAGTCTCAGAACAAGAGGGATTAATGATGCTACACAAGTCCAAGACCAAAGGCTTCTGGAAACTCCCTGGAGAATCTCTGCCAGAGTCTGCTTTGGAAGAGTAAAGGAGCAAGAGTCTAATATACTAAGGCAATCTCAGCAGCAATCAAGAATCCTGTCAAGTAGATTGGAGCTTGCATCTGCTGCTGTTTCTTTGTTTTTTCAACTTTTATTCCATCCAAGTCACCATCTTATTAAGACAGTGCTGACCCATAAAGAGGGTCTCCAATTCAATTGGCTGCCCACATGCCAATCATTCCTAGACCCACCCTCATCAACACACCCAGAAGCCTCTTAATCTTTGGCATCTCTTAATCCAATCAAGTCAACAATTCAAATTAACCTTTACATTCCTAAATGCTGCCCTGGAAACGAGGAACTCTGAGTCTTGTTCCTCAGTAGCGCTGGCAGCCAGCTCAGTGCATGGCACACAGTGCTTGCTGGACAACTTGCCTACTACCGAACACTCAGGGACTGTTTTCCTTATTCTTGAATATATAAGCAATTCTTAAATTCCTAGAAATGAATACAATGTAGGTAAAAGCTATGCTTTAATAAATGTTGCAAGGAACTTTTAATACATGGGATGTGAAGAAAGAAAACAATTTAGTCAAAAACTGGGGGAACATATCCAGCACTAAATTTAAAGAATTTTCAAATCCTTTAGGTATTAATAATATATAAAGATTTACCAAAAATAAAATATGTGAATAAATGAATTATACCATAGTCCTTTGAAACCTAGATTTTTCATTTAATGAACTATTGAGAGTAATTGCTCATGCTAGACCAAGCTTAATCTGTGGTTTCTTACCTAGATCAAAATGGAAATACTTGATTTAGGAAGGTAACCTCTTTAATACTCTTACCTGACTCTTTAGGCTCTGGGCCCCTCTGGACCAGTGTATTCCTTCAGCCAAGGAGGAATTTAGCATTTTCTATAGAGAAAAAAAATGGGGAGGGTTCTATTGCATATATGATCAGCAGGTTTTTTTGATTTATTAGATATAAAAGACATACAAAATCTTCTGACAAGTTATTTAATCGAAAGCCTACCAGTACGCTAAAAGTAAAAATATACTGGATGAACAAAACAATCACGAAGAAGAAAAAAAATGTAGTGAATGGTGGTTCTGACTCCTTCAATTCCAGGCAGAAAAATAAGCTAAACATTTTAAAACAATACCTGATCAATTAAGGCACTGAAATGGAGCGGTAACCAGCAGAACCTCACTAGAATAGCCAACCCATTGTAGAGTTTTTTCCCACCTCTCTGTGACTTAGAAGGTACACAAGTGCCATGATAGGAAATCATTCAAGGCCACATCCTCCAATACATGAGTCTGTGCCAGTGTATCTGTCTGAAGCTCAGCCGGCCAGTCTTGATTTCCTATAAAACAATTAGCATTTTAACTAAAGTCTCTGTTTCATTTCTTTAGCCACAAATAGGCATAGTGATAATGACTACCTCATAGAGCTATTGCAAAAAAAAAAAAAGCAAATATAAACCTTTTAGAAGAGTGTGTGGAATGTAGCAAGTTTGACATGGGTTTGATTTTATGGAAATGGTAACAATGATGATGATTCCCTTTCCTCACAGAAAATCACTTTTCTCACAACCTTCAGTGATAGAGATAAGACATTGCTTATTACTATTTGGCCATTATGTAAGTTGTGTTATTGGCCCCATTCTCTACTTCCTCTCTGTATCTGTGTCTGGCTTGTTTCAGCTAATGGAATGGGTGTTGGAGTGATATGGCACCAGCTCCATATCCAGGCCTTAAGAAGCCTTGCCTGTTTTGTTTGCCCTCTGGTCCCTCTAATACTGCCATGACAAGAACATGCATCAGAGAGTCTGCTGCCCAAGGAGAGGAAGACACATGAAGCAGGCCAGACCACCTGGAGCATATGCATGTGCTCATTGTTATATGTCACTGAGATTCTCTAATTGTCTGTACAGTGATAGCTAACTCAGTATTATTCCATATCACCATGAAAATAATAGAAGTAAGCAATGAACACAATATAGAATAAAGCCATACCTATAAATGCAAGATTTTATTTAGCTTCAATTGTATGTATACATGTACATGGCCAAAACTTATAAAATTGCTATTTTTACAAGTATAAAAAGTGATCAAATACAGCAGTTCCATTGGGGATATAGCTCAGCTGGTAGAGTGCTTGCCTCATAAGCACAGGGCCCTGGGTTCAATCCCCAGTAACACACACACACACACACATACACATATGTGCATTGTGACCACTATTCAAAATATATTCACTTATAATCTGTTAAAAGATCTCCCTAAAAGGAAATAGGAAGGGATTTTCAAATTACCTGGCCCATAGTTGGTAGTTGATAAATATTTGCTGAAAAGTTATGGAGTAAAGACAAAAAAAAAAAAAATAAAGCATTGCATGCTACTTACATCTTATTGAAAGGAATTATTTGAGTGCTACATGAATTATTTTATTTATTCACACTTCAGTCACAGTCAATATTATATATCATTTTCAACCATTCTGATTTTATAAGAAAAGTGATGTGTATGAAGAAAAATGGGCAGACAGGTTATGAATTTTTGAGCAAGATATGGTCAATAGCAGATAAGCTTCCAAAACCCCAGGTATTCTGTTTCTGATGACTTCTAGAAACATCGCTCTAGTTATATCAAACTCAAGTATAATGTGGTGAATATTTACTCCTCTTCTGAGGTAGGACAAATGTACAAATCAACCATTCCTATTGCCAAAATGTGGAATGAATTTAAACATCAATTTGTTTTCCTAAAATGTTTTTGTGCCTTGTGGATATCTCCAAAATCAAAATTTTGTGGCAAGGGTGGATATCAACTCAGTTAATAAAACTTCAGATTTCTGTTACTGTCTTTACATCTGGAATTAGTGCTATTGCCCCATTACTTAAATCCAATTTGGACCTAGTAAAGGCACTAACAAAAAGTGGGTCATCTACTTCTCAGACCACTCGTACCATGATTTCATCAGATTGTGTCCTCATTCAAGCTCGGGTTCCCCAGATCTCAACATCTCTCTTGTCATTTAATTTAAATGGTTAGTCTGAGGCTGAAATTTGTTGCTTACAAACATGGGCTGACTCTCCCATTTTTAGCTGCCATGAAGAGGTTTGTTATTGTGAAAAGAGCAACTGTTGTCATAATGCTCTCTTGATGAGTATAAAGTGCATCCATTTCAGTAACCATGGTTATTTCTGAAATTGTATCAGTTTGGATTAGATGCTATCTCTCTTTTGTTAAGGAAAAGGAACTGAAGAGCATTCCCCCCTCCCGAGCACGTATTTCATTTTTTAACCCAACAATGTCCATTCTCAAAATAGGCACTTACGTACTTTTTAACCTCACAATATGTCACTTGCTTTACTCTTCTGAAGCCTAAAAACCAAAACACTTTAAAACTCTTGTGTCTTAGGAATGATTAACAATTTGGGGACACACACACACACACACACACACACACACACACACAGCCAGTCATACCAGGAATGATGATAGACAATAAAACTGGCTGGCTTCCTCCTGGCCCTGGGATATCTGAATAATCTTTGCCCTTCAGGGACATTAAGTCTAGCAGATCAGAACACAGTGATGAGCTAAATTAGGGGTTTCCCTCCCAGCTGGTGACAATAAACTGCTGTTCGCCTTTGCATTCTGTTCCTCACCACAAAAGTTCAGGGACTTTTGCTAAATTGGCTACAATATAACAATGGCTGCATCTACTACAATACATGGTTGTGAAGCCAACATAGAAATTATGTCAGCCCTTGCTGCAGCCACAAAGAAGCAAAGATATGGGAGTCCATACTTGCATTCCAACGAAGCAAAACATAACAGATAAGCAAAGATTTAGAACAGCTATATTTTGATTCCAACTTAGCAACTAAAGGACATCTTTTCATTTCTGGCTATACCAATTTCTAAATCTAAACACTAAAGCTATTGTCTACCTGATTCACGTGGCCCACTGCTTATTGGGATTTAAGTGCAATGCCCTAAATAGTTATAAATCTCTACTAATTTTAAATTCTTTTACAAACTTGGTCCTATTTGACCCTGCAACAACCTCAGTGGAATTTTATGTGGATGGTTGGCTCACTTTATCAAATAAAGAAGCTGAGAGGCCAATATCAAATATTTTCTAAGATTGACTTCCTAATTCTCAAAGCAATTTTTTTTCTGTTCTACCAGCATTGATCTTCTCTGAAAAAAAAGTGTTGCTATGATCTGAATGTTGGTGTTCCCTGAAATTAGCATGTTGTAACCTAATACCCAAAGTGACAGTATTAAAAGGTGAGGCCTTTGGGGAAGTAATTAAGTCTTAAGGTCTCCACCCTCACAAATGGGATGAAGCTACCAGGTGAATGTGCAGCAGGAAAATGCCATCCTAAAAGCAGACAGTAGCCCCCCCACACAACTCATTTGCTGGTGCATTGAGTTTGGACTTTCCAGGCTCCTAAACTGTGAGCAATAAGCTTCTATTGTTGTAAATTACCTTGTCTAACATATTTTGTTATGGGAGCCTCAGCAGATACAGACTGGTGAAATACACTATAAGTCACAGTCTGAAGAGTTAGGAAGTCCTAAAATGAAGAAAACTCTATAAATTGCTTAACTTTAAAGTTCTCTAACAAGATAAGCCACAGACTGGGAGAACATCTTTTCAAAAGACTCTTGTGAAAAGGGACTATTGTCCAAAATATACAAAGAACTCTTATGACTCAACAATAATAGAAACAATCTGATTTAAAATGAGTCACAGAACTTGACAAATGTCTCAGCAAAGATAAACAGATAGCAAATAAACACATGAAAATATGCTCCATGCTACATGTCATCATGGAAATGAAAATTAAAACAGTAAGATAGCCCTGCATACCTATTAGAAGGGCCAAAATACAGAACCCAGGAAACAACACAAGCCGGCAAGTCTGAAGAGCAACAGGATTTTCTTTGGTTGTCGGTGGGAATGCAAACTGACACAGACGCTTTGGAAGACAGTTTGGTGGTTTCTCACAAACCAAAACATATGCTTATTATATGACCCAGTAATCCAGCTCCTTGATATTTACCCAAAGAACTTTTTTTTTTTTTTTGGTGGTTCTGGGTATTGAACCTAGGGCCTTGTGCATGCAAGGCAAGCACTCTACCAACTGACATACATCCCCAACCCCTTACCCAAAGAATTTAAGTCCTATGTTCACACAAAAATCCATACATGGGTATTTATGGCAGCTTTACTTATAATTGCCAAAACTTAGACCCAACCAAGATGTTCTTCAGTAGATAAATAGATAAGCAAACTATGGTGTACCCAGTCAATGGAATATTATTCACTACTAAAAAGAAATGAGGTATCAGGCCATGAAAAAAAAAAAAGCAGAGAAAACTTAAATGCATATTACGAAGTGAATGAAGTCAGAGAAGGCTTCATACTGTAGATTCCAACCATACTATATTCTGGAAAGTCAAAACTATGAAAACAGTAAAAATATCAGAGGTCTCCTGGGGTTAGGAGAGAGGTAAGGATGAACAGTTGGTGCCCAGAAAAAGCTAGTCCAAAACATAAATAGCATGTCTTAGCTATGTGCACAGTAAAGAGACCCGTATGGTCCATTCCCACCAGGTGACACTGCATGTCATACCAGGATTCAAAGCACTATTTTTATGTAACATAAAAATCTTTTCTTGACTCCCACCTGCCAGAAAACCATGAGATCTTGACACATGGAAGCAATGGATTTGAAGTCAGGGAACCAAATCTGAATTACTGTTTTGCTTCCTGTAGAATTCTGGATACATTAATCTATGCACTTGAGTCTTAATTTTCTAATTTGCAGAATAATACCTATCCAATAAGATTATTATAAAGAGTAAATGGAAATTAAAAAAAAACAATTAGGATTTATTTATTTCTTCTAAATTTTGTGCCGACTCTATACAGATTCTAGACTTCTCTCATAAATTTGTAGGGATTTTGGTTTTGCATTTTGAGTTTGTTGTTTTGTTTTTATACACTTAATATATCTATTCAGAGGTTCTGGGCTTGAAATCATATTTGGTATCAAGGCAGGAAGTTGCTATTCTTTACATCCAGTGAAATGTATACTAAAATACCAACATTCCTCTTTCCACAACACCACACATAACCCTTTTCCCTTGAGGATGACTCATGGTGGAGATGACAGAAGGTTGAGGTGGTCTGAGCAATAAGGTATTCGCATGCACATATGTATAGCTAATACCATCTGCTTTTCTCAACTGCTGCTGATCCCAAAGATAATGTGCATTGGCCGCTCTGCCTCTCCCACCAACCTCTCAAGACACTCCTCATTTGGTGGCTCCTCACAATAACAGCAGGTCCCTATGAAGTTCCTAGAGGTGTTCCCACCAGTGTCTGTTGGTCCTGGTAATTGCTATCTTGGTAATGACAACTTCTTTACATGGCACTTACTACAACCTCTTCTAAACTTGACCATTTGTAAATTTAATCATCTTACTTTTATTGAGTAAGAGTTTTTTAAATTTAGTCTATATACAAGCCCTTTATCTGAAATATAATTGGCAAATATTTTTCTCAGGGTATGACTTATCTTTTCAATTTCTTAGTGGGAGTTATTGAAGCCTAAGAGGTTCTATTTTAATGTAATCCAGTTGAACCATTTCTTCCTTTTAATGGATCTTCCTTTTTTTTGTTGTTCTTGTATGTAAGAATTCTTTTTGCCTAACCCAAGATCACAAAGATTTTTCTTCTAGGTTTTCTTCTAGAAAACTTTTGTTCTAACTTTTATATTTAGCTCAATGATATATTTTGAGTTAATTTTTGTCTATGCTGTGAAACACAGATCTAAGAGTTTTTTGTTTTGGTTCGGTATTATATTGTTCTCATTTGCATATGGATATCCATGTGTTCCAAGACCACTCGCTGAAAAGACTTGTTTCTCCATGAATAGCTCAGTACCTTTTTCAAAAATCAACAGATTATACTTGTGAGAGTTTATTTCTGAACTTTGTTTCATTGATCCATATGTCTATATATTATTTTTAAGAGAGAGATAAATTTTTTTAATATTTATTTTTAGCTTTTAGTGGACACAACATCTTTATTTTATTTTTATGTGGTGCTGAGGATCAAACCCAGCGCCCCGCGCAGGCCAAGCAAGCACGCTACCGCTTGAGCCACATCCCCAGCCCCATATGTCTATATTTATGATAATATCAAATTGTCCTGATGGATGTAACTTTACCGTAAGTTTTGAAATTGTTAAATTATTTGTATTAAATAAATAGGTGTTGTTAAAGTCCAACACCTTTTGTTCTTCTTTTACAAAGGTGTTTTTCATTACAAAGGTCCTTTGCATTTTCAAATAAATTTTTAATTTATTTGAACAAAACTGTTGGGATTTTGATAAGGATTGCTTCCAATATTTAGATTAATTTAGGAAGTATTTCCATCTTAACAATTAGGATTCTTCTAATACAGGAACATGAAGTATCTCTCCATTTGTTTAGCTCTTAAATTCCCATCAGCAACAACTAATACTTTACAGTACATAAAACTTACACTGTAATTTGCTTCTCATTATTTTATTCTTTTTGATGCTACTGTGAATTAAATTTTCTAATTTTATTTTCAGAAATTTTTGTTGCTGAAGTGCAGAAATATAGTTGATTTTGTGTATTAATCTTGTTTATTAGTTGTAGACTTTTTATTGGACTTTCTACACTTATTTCTTAGTTCTGGCAGCTTTCTTTCAGTTCATTAGGATTTGTACATATAAGACCCCACCTTAGAGCAGTAGCTCAATATCTTGTAATAAAGACTATTTTACCTTCTCCTTTTCAATCTGTGTGTCTCAGTTCTTCACTATAAAAAGTGATGGTAGTTGTAGGTTTTTGATAAATTCCCTTTATCAGGTGTTAAAAGATTCCGTGTATTCTAGCTTATTATGAGTTTTTATTATGAATGCTGTTGGGTTTTGTCAAATGCATTTTCTATGTTTGTTGAGAACATTATGTCTTTTTAAAAAAATTTTTTTTTGTCCTTTAGTCCTCTAAAATAGTGTATAAAATTAAGTGATTTTTTAGATGGTAAACTAATCCTGAATTCCTAGAATAAATCCACTTGGCCATGATAGGTTAGCCTTTTATATATTGCTAAATTCAGTTTCCTAATTATTTATTCACAATATTTGTGCCTGTGTTCATATTGCTATGTGGTTTCATTTCTCATGGCTTCTTGGTCTGGCTTCTCAGATTATAGTTACACAAAGGCTCCTTAACTTACAATAGGATTATGACCTGATAAACCCAATGAAAGGAAAATATCCTAAGTGGAAAATGCATTTAATACTTCAGGCTAACCCACCTGCTGTGTCTCTCTGCAGAGAGTTGGCTGCTTATTCCAGGGACTAGATGGCTCACTGGGAGCTGCAGCTCACTGCTGCTGCCCAGCATTGATAGAGTATTGATCACCTGAAATACATCACACAAAACAAAACAAACAAAAACATCTAGGTTTCTTTACCTCTGGATTTTATAGCTCTCCAAAATCTTGGATAAATATGAACCTCATCTGACTGAGAAAATAATCCCAAATCTCTTCTAGAAGGCAATTCTAAATTCTTGGAATGGTAAAATTTTTTACTGTGAATAAGTGCTTTTGATATTGGGAAAATTTAGAATTAAGACCAGAGGTGTTAAAGTTAGATATTGTTATGATATCTTCAGTGAGAATAATCTGTGTATAGTTCATATATATATATATATATATATATATAATCTGTGTATAGTTCATATATATATATAATCTGTGTATAGTTCATATATATATATATATATATATATATATATATATATATATATATAGGTTGTATTATCATTTTCCATGATTCTGCCTCAACCATGGATTCTGATATTAACCTACCAACTACCAATTCTGATTCTAGTACACAGGTTTCACGTACAATCTAGTTATATGAGCCACTGAGTCACTAACACTGCCAAAGTAGGGAGTTGCTTGATTACCGGGTTGCTGTTCTCGCGACTAAAAGGCTCAGGGGTCACTCTAGTTAAACTGGGCTAACTGGGCTGCACGAAATAACCACACAAGAGACACAAATACCTTTTTCTTTGGGGTCGCTGTGACGGCTCCTCTGAACTTAAGGGTCCGCAGAAAGAGAGAGAGAGCGAGAGCACACCCTGACCCCTTTTATTGAGGAAAAGCTATTCAAATGAGGCAAGGGGTCAGGTTTCAGGGGGCTGAGTCTATCTTCATGATGTCCACTATCAGCAGGTTGACTGACACCTGGGTAGGCCACACCCAAGGGCACAGTAAGAGGAGGGGACACACACAAGGCACTTCCATGGAAGATTCTATCCTAAACAGGGCAAGGGGTTATATTATAAAGGAACAGGTGAGCATAGCTTCACCCATGGGCTGTAGCAAGACACACCATTTCTGTGACTGAGCGCCTCAGCACCCAGCTGGGGAGTGTAATTCAGTCACCTGTAAGGTTGGCCTCCCACACTTGATCTCTATGGGTGCAGGAAGACGGGACATAGAGAAATTCTAAGGGACCCTGTCAGATGGCCTGGGTTTGAAACCTGCTCTATCAACATGCCATAAGTGATATTTCTAGTTAATTACTTGACCTCTCTGTATTTAGTTTTGTCACCTATAAAACCTGTCCCTACTTCAGGAGGTAGTTGTGGGGCTTACATAATACAACAGATTTAAATTACTTAGCATAGCACCTGACACAAAATTAAGTGTTTAGTAAATGTTGGTCGTTGCTATTGCTGTTACTATCACTTAGTAAAAACAGTTTATGAATGTCATTTTACTCATAGGTTCTCAAGGGAGTTGAAGTAATCATTTATCAAAATTTATTATGTCCTTCTATTTGAGAAACTCTTAAATATACTTTTCTATATTGTAATTGCTTTCTAACAGCACCAAGGCTGATGATTTAGCTTCAGGGAAAATACCTAGATTTAAAAAAAAAAAAAAAAAAAGCATTTGGAATTAATCTCTGTCTTTAGGTTTAAACCCTAAGGCTGTACAAATTCTCCTGTTTCCACTACTTGGGAGATTAGCAGTTAACAGACAAATCTTGGTGGGTTTTGATATTTCTTTCAAGAGCAGCAAAAACAAGTTTAAAAGATTTTTTCTGGGATTGTAGGTGATCCTATCTCTTTAACCATGTGGCCCTTGGATTCCAAACTAAAATGAGAAGTGTTTCTGATAGTCATTTTTGAACAGCATAGTAGAAACAATTATCATAACACTTACTAATATGCCAGGCACTGTTCTTCATACATATATTAACTCTTTTAAGCATTTTTCAGTGCTGATGATTCAAAGGTACTAACATTAGATGACTAAGGCTTCATTCACTTATTGTTAGAAATTTTTCCCCTCAGCAAGAATTTCAGGCCAAGTATTTCATAGAATGTAGAGATTAAACACAACTCCACAAATCAAATCTGTATACTGCCGCAGTCCGGCTGCAGCAAAATAGCCGGGGGGTGACGAACAACTTGTGTAGACTGATACAGCAGGAGTAGGAGCCGTTTATTGTAGGACAGGAGGGGTATATATACATTCCACACAGCTTATCTTAATTAGCATAAACTAGATACATCAGTCAACCAATAAGGAATCTCCACACTTAATGGCTCCCTGGCGTTACTTCACAAACCACTCCCTCTGGCAAAATACCAGGCGCCATCCAGACTTGTTTACAGACTCTAACAGTATACTTGGCTGATAAGGAAAAGATGTGTGACGTGGTGAGCCTGATGATTATTGCAGATTGTTTTGTAGCTAATTAAGAGACCAAATGAAAAACAGACCCTGCTTTTATCACTAAATTGCATGATATGTCAAATGGTCACTGTGACTTGGCTTTCATCTGCCATAATGACGCTAAGCTCAAACACATTTTTTTTTCTGTCATAGGAGCCATTTCTCATTTATTGTTCCCTCTGCCCTCTGGAAAAGGAAAGGGAACAGGGGACATTCTGTGTCAGGAAATGAAAAATGCTCTGAATTTTCCTAAAGATTGAAGGTATTTATTTAACCAACACAGTGGTTAACATACAGATGGTCAATCTGGATAATGACAAATGGGAGTGCCCTGAAATGCAGCAAAAAGAGAAGTTAATGGGTTGGGGTTGTGGCTCAGAGGTACAGCACTCACCTAGCAAGTGTGAGGTCCTGGGTTCGATCCCCGGCACCACATAAAAATAAATAAAATAAAGGTATTGTGTCCAACTACAACTAAAAAAATAAAAAAAAAATTTAAAAACAGAGAAGTTAACAATCATAAGTTCAATGTCCCCTGGTGGCGGATGATGGAAGGCATCTGCTTTGCCTCTGTCCCTTTAAAGGTACCTAAGACCTTAGATGTGCATGTCACACAGCCCTTTGGCCCCTTGGCTTCATCTTATCTTTCCCACTTTTTGATTTCAGGTAGCCAAAATACTTTAGGTTTTTCAATTTATATTTATTTTACCTTTTTGTATTTTTGTAAAGCAAACAATTCTTTCTGAGAAAGCAACATATCATTAATATAAATAGGCTGATGGCCAGCTTAGAGGTGCCAGCCTGGCTGCCCGGGGTATTTATGGTCATCATCCATTCTCTCTGTTCCAGTCAGTGCCTGGGTCATACCAGATGTTAAATATTTTTCATATTTTCCCTATATATGAAATTACACTTAGAGCCATCTGTACTTTTAAAACTCTGCTTTTTAAGGTTCTAGCCAAAAAAAACCCCACAAAGATTATCACTTCAAAATTGAAAATATATATTCCAACTATATTCAAACAAATATATCATACACAGTACCCATTTTTAATAGCTTGTAACTAACAGTTGTGGTTTTAGATACTCAACAAAGGAATAAATACCAATAAAGGTTCAGTGTTACCTCCACAAACTCTGTAGTCACGCAGAGTTGCTCCAAGATTTTGCATCTCTGAGAAGGACCACACCTGATAGTTACCTCAGGCCCAATACCATTCAGGATGTGTAGATGCATTTTTTTTCAGCATTATAGAAATATAATTGAGAAATTAGAATTGAGTACTTCCCATGTGAACAATGTGTTTTTTTATATATGCATACATTGTGAAATAATTTCCAGTCAAGCTAATTAACATATCTAATACCCCCATATACCAGTAAATATTTTTCAGATATACTCTCTATATAAAATTATGTATGAATGTATTCTTCACTTAGAGCTACCTATGCTTTTAAAACTCTGTTTTCTAAGGACGTGTGTGTGTGTGTGTGTTAGGAACACTTAAGTTCTTTTTCCAGTAAATTCAATTATACAATACATTATTATTAGCTATGGTCAACATGCTGTACAGTATGTCTCCAGAACTCCAGAACTTATTCATATAATAACTGCCGCAGTCCAGCTGCAGCAAAATAACCGGGGGGTGACGAGCAACTTGTGTACATTGATACAGCAGGAGTGGGAGCCATTTATTGTAGGACAGGAGGGGTATATATACATTCCACACAGCTTATCTTAATTAACATAAACTAGATACAGCAGTCAACCACTAAGGAATCTCCACACTTAATGGCTTGCTGGCGTTACTTCACAAACCACTCCCTCTGGCAAAATGCCAGGCGCCATCTTGACTTGTTTACAGACCCTAACAAATAACTGCAATAATATGCATATTATAATTGTTTGTATCCTCTGACCCATATCACCCGACTCCACTACCCCTAATCTCTAGCAACTACCTTTCTTTTTATTCTCTGTTCTTATGAGTTTAATTCTTTTCATACTCCATATGTCAGTGGAATCATGCAGTACTTGTCTTTCTGTTTCTGGATTTTTAAATTTTGCATAATGTCCTCTAATTTCACCCATGTTGTTGAAAATGACAGTATTCCTTATTTTTTAAGGCCAAAAATTTCATTGTATATGTGCATTTTCTTTATATATTATTCATCATCTGTTAATGTACACTTAGGTGGATTCCATCTGTGGCCATTGTGAATAAGGTCACAATAAACATGGAAGTACAGATATTGTTTTAACCTAGATCTCATTTCCTTTGTATATATACTCAGAAGTGGGATTGATAGATTATATAGTATATTTTTAATTTTTTGAAAAGCCCCCATACTGTTTCCATAATAACTACACCAACAGTGTATCAGGGTTCCCTTTTCTCCACATTCTCACAATTTTTTTAAAATTTGATAGTCATCCTAACAGGCGTGAGATGATGATTAGTGATAATTCATGATGTTGAACACCTTTTTTTTATGTATCTGTTGGTCATTAGTATGTCTTCCTTGCAGATATGTATATCAGGTCCTTTGTGCATTTTTAAAATCTATGTTTCTCTTCTGTTTTTGTTGTCATTGTTGTTTACTATTGATTTGTATAAATTCCTTATATATTTTGGATTTAAACCCTTACCTGATATATATTTTCTTCTATTCTCCAAGTTGCTTTTTTGTTAATTATTTCCTTTGATTTTCTTACATGGCTATACTTATAGGATTACAATATTATCCAATCAAGGCTGATTTGCAGAAGAGAGACACTATTTGCAAAAGGAAAGTTTTGAAAAAGAGACTTAGGAGCTTCCAATATCATTGATACAGCTACAGTCGAGCTGTAGGTGGGGCTCTGAGTAACCACTCTCATGGAGCCACTTCAAGTCTTCCCTGCGAAGGCAGGTGCTTCCCTTGACAGTCAGGAAACAAGGCAATTGGGAAGCTGCCACTGGAAATTTGACTTCAGGAACTCAGTCACTACCTTTCAAAAACTATAAAACTAGTGATTAGACACAAGAATTCAACCAGTAAAATTTTTAAAAATAAAATAAACATGGTGTCTCCACTACAGTTTTCCAGAAGTAACTAGAGAAAAAAAAATACAGAAATATGATCTCTAATTTCATGCGAGTGCACTTGACTGGCCAAATCCAATCACAGCAGGACTTTTTCTTAGATCAAGGGAATCCAGGAAATAAAAATAGATTATGGTATACTGTGACATAAAGGAAAAATGTTTAGTAAAGCCTTTTAATTAATTTATTTTTTATTTTATTTCTTTTACTTTACGTATACACAAAACGATCATATAGACCTTATGGTCTAGGACCAAACTTTTTTATCCACTGCACTGAATGGAGGGTAGAATGGATTTTGAACACCAACCTATAAATATTCAACACTAATCCTTTGAAGTTGAGATTATATCTAAACTAACTGTATCAGTTTTCTATGGCTGCTGTGACAAATCCATACATTTCATGGCTTAAAAAAAAAAACACACACACACACATATACTGTGTTACTGTACTGAAGTTAAGGAATCCAAAATGACTCTCAGTGAGCTAAAATCAAAATGTTGTCAGCTGCATTCTTACCCGGAGGCTCTAATGGATGATCCAATTCCTTCCTGCTTGGTTTGGATATGAGGTGTCACAACCTTCTGTGTTAATGCAGGAATATTCAGAGGTGAAATGATTAGATTATGGGAGCTGTAACCTCATCAGTCCATCCTAGTTTGGACCAAGGGGGTGGTAACTGTAGGCAGGTAGGACATAACAGATGAGGGTGGTCACTGGTTGTACCCTGGAAGGGTTGTTCTTTCTGTTGCACCTTCCCTCCGCCTCCTCCTTCTCCCTCCCTCTCTCTCTCCCTCTCTCTCTCTCTCTCTCTCTCCCCCCCCCTTCCTGTTGCCATGATGGTGATAGGGAACATGAGGTTAAAGAAATAATTCTACAAACTTGGCCAACGGGGCTGAGCACACATACTTTCTTCGAAAAAAAGAAAGCAGTTTAACTGCAGCCCTGTCTGGCTTAAGTCAATCGGATATGTTACATTCCTCAGGAAATAATTACTATCTGCAGGTGAAATGCTGATAAGAAAAATACAAGTTACCCTGAAGAGAGTGACTTTTGTGACCTCACACAGACCGGATCCCAGAACTCAGGGAGATAAGGATAATTCCCCCTAAGCATAAAATCTATAAGAATAGATTTCAATTAGAACCAGTCAGCATGGTCAAAGTGACCTAGCGTTGACATGTATAGTGGGGACTTGAAAGTCTGATGTCATTCTTATGTCTGTCAAAAGTCAAGAGGTGGACCTGAGTGGGACTCTCTAGAAACTTCCCTGGTATCCCCAATAAAATTGGAAAGCAGGAGGAGCACAGCATCCTTCTTTCTCAGAGGACCCACACTCTCCCTTGAGTGTCCCCTTTTCCCTTTTCCTATCCCTTCAATAAACTTGTTTCTACTATTCTGAGTGACATGTCTGAAACTCTTCTGGAACAATCACAAAAGTCTGGGTGAGAAATGACTGCCATGGCTGGCTCAGCTGGTGAATAGAAAAGGATAGGCAGTTGAGAGCAGGGAAGGGACAGTAAAGGTTGACAAGACAGCAAGCACAAGAATAGCCATTTTAACATGCCCAACATGTTACAAAACAGTTCAGATTTCTCAGAAAGAGCAGAAATTTCCATCTCACAGGAAGCAACTGTGTAATCCGGACCATGCCCCATGTGCAGGACAATTGAAATACCAAGAATCGATCAACAAAATGCACATCCCTAGTAACAGTGAAGAACCAATCAGGAGGAGCTTACCAACTTCTCCTTATGTTTCTTTGAAACAATGCAGTAAGACTTAAATGGCACTCTAGCCAAGAGTTCTGAGTTTTTTCCTTTCACTTTTCTTTTTAACAAAATTCCTGCTCGCTTGCTTACCTTAGAATTCCTGGTTTCATTCTTCAACTCTGTGGAACATGAACTGGATCCCAACTCCTGCCAGTAACAGTGGCATGGCTCATGCCCTTTGCAATGCGGGCAGTTTCCTTTTGTCATGCCCTTCCACCATGATGGTTTCTTTTTAAAATAAAGGAAGGGGTGGGGAGGAAGAAAATAACAAGTGTCAGAACAAGGATGTAAAAAATTATAAAACTTGTTTACTGTTGGTGGGACTATTACTTGGTGCCACTGGAAAATGGTATGGTGGTTCCTCAAAAAATGTTAAAGTAGAATTACCATACAATTCAACAATTCCACTTCTGGGAATTGAAAGCAGTGTCTCAAA
The DNA here is from genome assembly GCF_047511675.1 of Marmota flaviventris. Taxonomy (NCBI): domain Eukaryota; kingdom Metazoa; phylum Chordata; class Mammalia; order Rodentia; family Sciuridae; genus Marmota; species Marmota flaviventris. The sequence goes on along the minus strand of NC_092499.1, from coordinate 50,131,284 downwards.
GACATATTTATATACTCATGTTCATAGCACTACTAGTCACAATAGCCAAAAGGTGGAGGCAAGCCAACTGTCCACTGATGAGTGAACGTATAAATAAAATGTTGTATACTCATACAATGTGATATTACTTAGTCTTAAAAAGGAAGGAAATTTTGACACATGCTGCAACATGAATAAACCTTGGGGATATGGTGCTAGGTGAAATAAACCAATCACAAAAAGACAAATATTTATTTGAGCTTCCTTAGAGTATCCAAATTCACAGAGACAGCAGAATGGCGGCGTTTAGAATTGGAAAACAAAGAGTTCTGGAGACTGATTGCAGACCCACATGGATATACTTAAACTACAGAATCTATACACTTAGAAATGGTTAAGATGGGCTGGGGTTGTGGCTCAGGGGTAGAGCGCTTGCCTAGCATGTGTTAGGCACTGGGCTCGATTCTCAGCACTGCATATAAATAAATGAATAAAATAAAGGTCCATCAATAACTAATAAATATTTAAAAAAATAAATGGTTAAGATGGTAGATTTTATGTTATGTATATTTAACCACAATTTTATTATTTAAAAAATTAACATCCAGAGGTGGTGTTTCCTCTACATTCCATTTCTCAATGAGCAGCACCCAGCAGCTAAAACCTGGGAGGAGTATAGGAGTCTTGACTCTCCTATTTCACATCAGATAACTCCAAATCTGCCTTCTTCATTTCATCCCCCTGGCCTTAATCTTAGTTTTCTTCCCTTCATTACTTGTCTGCTTTCCACCAATATTTGTTCTGATTCAATCACCACAATTCAGCCAGACGGGATGTTACACACAAGTGTTCTTAGAAAAGTCCCAACACCTGAAACAAGGCTTAGCCAGATAAACCAGTTAGTATTAATCTCCAGGCACATTTCTCACCCCACCCCCACTGGGTCCTCACTTCTCATTCTGGCCCAGTCATTCCATGGATGCTAAGAGCAGGTCTGGGTCCAGGTGAATCAAGAGTTCCTGGTTTTGAGACATTCTTACAGCTCAAGGCTATTTCTCTTCTACCCTCTTGCACAACTCAGCTCTAATATTCATTAAATGCTTTTTGATTTGTGCTGCAAAGTCCTCAGCCATGATTCACCAGCCTAGCAAGTACATTAATATCAAGAAAAAAGCTATAATAGGCTTTTAACAATATGAGTCCCCAGAAAAACAGAACATATTTCAGTCTTTGAAATGTTCGTCTTTTTAAAATGCAGTAATGAAAAGATAATTTGATCTTCCAGACATTCCAATCACATTTTTTCCATAATCTACTCTCTCGTGTTCTCTATTGGCCTTGCTCTCTCATATATTATTAATAAAAAATAGTAATAAAAATTCCCTCCCATATGTTCGAATCTACATTACTTTGACTTAGAAGGTTCTTTTTGCAAGTTTGTCTTATTTCCTTAGGTTTTTTTTTCCTCTTTCATTATCTTTCCATTAGTCTCCAAATCCTCCCCTAAGCACTGATGTTTCAAGGTTAATGTGTTTCACTGAGGACTGCAAGGCAATTGTGCTTCTTGGCCTTTGTCCTCTTCCTGTTGACCTCTTTGACATGCTATTCTTTGCTCTTTAACAAGAAAAAAATGTGTCTAATAAATTAAGTAATCACTCAAAATTGTTGAGCGAATAGAAGTTCCTACATTCAATAGTGAACGATGTATTTATATATGGTTTCTTTTTCTCAGATGGCACTTTTGTAAAAGCTGATAGTTTTTATTCAAACCTTACACCTTCCTCTCCCTAATTATCCATTCTCAGAGGCTTTGTTCAACCTCAAAACTTCAACTCTAAATTCCATCCAAACAACTCTCCACATTGGGTCTGATATCTTTTGAGATCCACTATTTGCAACCACAGTTAAGACATTCTTGCCATTTCCATAAACATATATGTTTTAAATTTTATAAAAGTAACATTCTCTCTGATACCCAAATTCAAGTTATTTTTACTAAGCACCGAATATGTGCCTCTGCAACATGTGCTGAAAACAAAAAAATGGAGCCTAATCATCCTCACTCCCAACATTTTTCCATCCCAACCAGAAATGATGACACATAAATAGATGATGGGCAACAAAATCTGGCAAGGGTCACACTGTGGTCACAGTTTAATTTTCCCCGCCTTTCATCTTTTTGATTTTCAACTTTTCACCAAGTGCTGCTGTATTTTAATCTAATGTTTATAAAACTCTTTGTAGACTTCTCCCCAAATTTTAAAATCTTAAAGTTGTATTTTCTCAAGTTCTCCAGCATAGTCTTAATACAATCCAGGCTTCTTTGGTTTTGTTTCACAGATTCATTCTTCCTCTTCATGGGACTGCCAGGTAATCCCTTCCTCTCTTGGGTAGTCTAGCACCCTCCTCTCATTGCTTCCACTCATTTCAATTCATCTAGGGCATCAGAATGAATTTCCTATATGCTGCATTTCCAAAGCCTCTCCCCAGCTCAGGAACCTACTGCAGAATTGATCCTATTCATCGTCTCCAAGGGGGTCTTGGTCAAGGCCCAAGACTCTACTGAGTAGTGAGGGCCAGAACTCATTTCCACATGTGTCCTTTAATGAGAACCCTCATCCTGACAGCTTTTCTTAGTCTATGCAAATTCTGCTCAGGTTTTAAAGACAAGTTCATGTCCCTCTCCATTTACTGACTACTGTAAATAAACCTAACCTCTGACTTTATCCAGAGCTACTCCATATTCCTAGATCACCCCAGGTTCACTATTTGATGAGATATAGTTCAGTCTTCTATGCTGTAGAGATATGAAAGATAACAAGTGTCCTTTTATCTTTTTTTTTTTTAAAAAAAAAACATTCTTTTAGCAAATCTTGGATATTCAATTGAGTAAAAAAAAAAAGATAATAAAATGAAATGCCTCCGTCTTAAAACACAACCAAATACTTTTAAGCTTAAGGTTTTTGAGAGAGCATTAAGTACCTCCAAGGTTATAAATGGAAGTAAGAACATTCTGCCCTACTGACTCAGCCCCCAGAAAAACGATTATAGTAATAATTGTAGCATTATCTTCCCCAGTCTCCTTTACTCCCCCCCCAGTCTGACTTTTCTTTCCTAGAACCTTTTTTACCTTTTTTTCTAAAATTTACTCTTAAGAACTGGCTTTATGAACAGGATAATAGAGGAATGCTGTACAAAAATTATTGAGACCTGTGATCTGATGTCAGTTCTCATAGAAGAAATCATCTCAGCCCTCAGCCTCTTTGTCTTTGTCTGCAAAATAAGAAAATTGAACAAGATAATTTTCTAAGTTTCCTTTAAGTTCTAATGTTTACATAGGTAGCACTATACACAAGATGGCAATAAATCAGCAATTAATAAATTAGTCCTAAGTTATTTCTTCTTAATTTTAACAGACCTAGCACTTTAAACAAAGTAAATGACTCTGGCGTTTTAGCAAGCTCTTCCAGAGAAAGAATTTCTTCCTGATGAGGTCACTCCACAGTAATAACATGACTATCAGGTTTAAAAATAATAATAATAAAGTCAAGGGTTAAAACTCAGTCATATAAGAACAAGAGTTCAAAGAAAACCTTTTTTACAAGCATCCCTTGATCCAACTATAGTTCAATGTTGTTTTTGGGTCCAATAAATAGCACTGTTGTTGAGCAAAGATATTTCTGTGATTTTTTTTTAAACTATTTGAGAGCTTTCTGACCTGTCATGGAAGTTGTAGGAGCTCCTTAATTATTGGTCCAAGGACAAGGAGGTCAGGAAATTGAAAAAAAAAAAAAAACTCAACAGAAATGTCAAAGCACTTTGCTTCTCCTAAACATCAGAAAAGGCCAGTAAAAGCAGGTCATCTTCAGGAGAAGTCATAACACAAGGGCTGAGTAATCTCTTCTAGAAAATGCAAGTGTCAGTCACCCACAGGGGAGAACCCAGTTCCAACATCCTGGCCTGGTGGTAAAGAGCAAGGTTATTCCTATGTCACTGGAATGGCAGGTACAGCTTCAACCCACAGAAGCCATCTTGTTAAATCAGATCTTTCTTTATCATTCCTTATGTTCCAGGGATGAGATCATGAGCATAAAACAAAGGAAATTATGATAGAATATTTTCAATCAAGGAGCACCCAGTGAAGCATGTAATTAAGTGGAAAGCTGTCAGTGATTGCTTATTGTATCTGCACAGGACAGGACACTGGTTTAATGGCTTAATATAAATGAGAAAAGACAACTTGGTAATTGACTTAGTACAACAGTAGACAATGTAAAAAAAAAAAGATACTTCTGGAAGCAGCAGGGCATTGAGTATAATCTTGGGATGCTAAATGCTAAACACTGAAGGAAAATGCATAGGGTTGATCAGAAATCATTATTGAAGTAATAAGTGTATTTAAAAACAACAGTGATTTTTCAGAAATTATAAAATTGGCTGATCTGATTATAAATAACTAAGTTCATCTTTTCTGTTTTCAACAAGAAGCCTTTTATTTTTCCTTCAGTCTAGACAAGCTTAAAGCAAGTGTTTCTGAACAAACTTGTAAAACCAGATGCAATGTGTGAAGGCAATCAAGAAATAAGGAAAGGCCTTAAAACTGAGACCAGTGTTTGATAACTCTCTCTTCACAAACTTAACATAAATGCTACTTGGATCTATAAATTAAATTCCATTTTACCTCTAAAGAACAGTGCAAAGTTTCTAAGAAGTTCAGGAAGTCTATCTAGTTAGATGCAATGAAATGAATTTTGGGCTAATTATAGGTTGGGAATGTGTCACAATGTAGAAGAATGTAAAGTTTTGTTTTTTCTGAACTATCTCAAACTGTGGAGAAGGGAAAAAATGAAGTGAAATCAAAACCCAGGGCCAGGAAGTAATTGTATCATAATGATGTCATGCTACAACTTTCCATTCCAACCTAAGCAGTAAGAAAGTAATAAATGGTAGTTTAGGAGGCTCAGAAGTGACAAAAGGGACTGAGCAAAGATTGGAACTGTGTCTGTGGGGTTCCCTGACCTTTCTCTTTCTACTTCCTTCAAGACTCTACTTTTTTTTTCTTTAACTTTATGCCATAGTTAACTGGTATTGGTTGTATTGGGAATAAATTCATATAGAATACCCACTTCTTATGAAAGGAAGATGGCAGGGCTCATATCTTCACAATTTGAGTCCATTTATAGCAAATTTAGAGAATTAACAAATCAGAGAACAGAAAAGATGGTACAAGATGGGAATAATTACTAAGTTACCCTTTATTCTTAATTTCACCACCTCAGCTGCTTTATCTTTATAGCAGGATGATGAGAAGTTATATTCATTCAATAAATATTTGATTATTATTATGTGTGAGATGATACTAGCCCCTAACAAAGATGAAAAGTTGTCTCCTCTGAAAGGATTTATACTTTAATAAGAAAAATCAGTATCCTTCCTGAAAAAATTTGTCTCCATAACATTTAAAGGTTGCATCTAAATACAACCTTTAAATGCCTTTCTTTGACTTTTGCAAACCTTACATTTTAAGCTATCCTTGAGGGAATGTCTTCTTCTAAGAGTTCAGCTATCACACCTTTTTGCAATTTACTCAGCGGTCTAGAATGCTGGAGCCCATCTATTTATTAAACTCCTGTTTAATACCTTTGCATCTCTCTTCCAGTAACTTCCAGACCATCTCTACTACAATGTTTCAAAGTTACCCCTCCCTCACAATGCTTAAAATAAATTATTTTCCAGTTCTTCCTTTTTCTTTTACCTTCCCTACTTACTTAGTTTCATTTCTTCTGGGGCAAAGTCCTGAGACAAGAAATCTGGTGGAAATATTCATTTGAAAGATGATTCCAGGAGAAACTACTAGGGGATTGGAACAATGAGACCAGGAAGGGAAGGCATCCAAAAAGGCGTGAGTTATCAAACAGTCATCGCTATGGAAACCTAGCACCCAGTCTTACTGGGGAACTGAATTATCCCACCTACATGCAAAGGAACTGAGGTGTTTACCCACAACTCCTGTCAACACTGGTTGAGGGCTGTTGCCAGGACATCAGTTGTCTTCCCATCTCCTCTGGGAAGGGCAGCCTTAAAGCTGCACACAACAGGTTGCAGTAGGGTCTCAGCAACAGCTGCTCCACTCTTCCCCATGTTGATCAATGGGAACAACAACCCTGATGCCCACAGCTAGAAATCTCAGAACCATTAGTGACTTCTCCCACTCTCTACTTCACTCCCCCAAACCCACATAGTTTATGCCAATCGTGATGTTAGCTTTATTTGCCCGTCTCAAACCTTTTGCCATTGCCTTGATTCAGTGCTTCAAGCCTCACCTAAGGATTCCTATCTGGTCTCTTGGTCAGCAGTCATCCATCTTTGATACTACCCCAGAAAGGTAATAGGAATAATAACAGCCAATGGGCTGAATGTTCTCTTTTTCTGTACCAGGCATTGGACTAAGGATACTACCTGAATTATCTTATTTAATCCTCACAACAAGACAGGTAATAATTTTTATCCCCCACCCTATAGGTGAGATCACAGAGGCTTACAGGATTTAATAAAGTCATTACTTATAAGATAAGGGAAGGAATCCAAACCCAGACAGTCTGACCCCACAACTCTGGTGCTTAAAAACCATATGATACCACCATTGTACTCATTCATCTGTTTAAAATGCAAATGCAATTATGTCATTTCCCTGATTAAAGTCCAAGTCCATCAATATTTTCCTAACACTTTCATGATTAAAGTCTTCACTTTTAAGTGTGTCAAGACACTACGTCATTTACTGCCCTCAGATTCCCTTTCTAGCTTATCTTTTTCCACCTGTACTCACATATTAGCTCATAAACTTGAGCCACTAGGAACAGGAAGCAGGGTGTTTGATTAAAACGTGGAGTGCTTTCAGGAAAGTCACAGAAGATAAGCTTGGCTTCACATCACAGAGGTCTTTGAAAAAGCACTGGATCAAAGAAGCTATATATCCCCCCAAGAGTCATCTACCTGCCTCAGCCATCAACATTTTTGAAAAGGCATTCAGGACTTTTAACCTCACACACTGTCAGGAACAGCATGAACCAGCTGGGAAGCAGTCTGACCTACAAACTTGCTGACCAAGTCCTTACACTCAAGAGCAGGTGTTGTCTGGCTTCCTCCTGTTCCCTGGCTCTCCAGCCCCTCTGTCTGCACACTCCTACCCTTCTTCCAGGACCATTCCAACTGTTTCTTCCTCTGTTAGGTCTCTGCCTGCTGACCACATCGCTCTTTCTCTGCTATGAATTTGAAAGAGGCTCAACGTCTATCAGCCAGCACTGCCTTATCTACTTGCACAGTCATTCCACTTTCCCCTGAGAGTGGAGCCTGAGTATCTAAAGTTTAAAAGGCATTTTATATCTCACAGAATCCTTCAGGACCTAGTGTGCAAAAGATTTAACAGTAGACAATTTGAATAAGTAAGATAGATGGCAGATCAAGATTGTTTCCAAGACTTTGATATTTTAAATCCTAAAATTCTCATATTTTCAATGTATATTACCATGAAATTACACATATCAATGTTGAAAAATTAAATTCTGAAGATCAACTAAGGTCTAATTAATAATAAGCAATAGGCTATATTTCCTATATGAACATGATCCACTATCGTAAAAGCAAACAAGGTGAAAGTTAAATATTCACAGGGCTGACCTTTATCAGACTAAATGGTGTTATAGATGGTTAATATTTCACAGAAAATTCTGTGATCCTTTTAACAGAATACAAATCACCTGCCATCCCACCCCACCCTTGAGATCCCCTGTTCCTTCCACCCTTCTTCACTATTTTGTAGGTTTGAACTTTGCATATAGATTCCCTGTCACAAATGAAAATCAGAAGTAAATTTAAAAATTATATTTCATGAAATAGTTCATTTCCCAATCCATATTCAAATTGGCATAGATTTATCATCTATTCACTGTTAATGCATTTGTACTAGGTGATTAAAACTTCCTTCTCACGATAGAGATGGATGGATATGGAATTACATTTTCAACCTAGAGTCAACATTTTATAAGTGACATGGTCAAAAGAATTATGTTATAATAGAAAGCATATATTTCTTCTATGAAACATTACACAGCATAGAGGTAAGAGACTTAAAAATTGACCCTCATTAAAATGACGGTGTCATCCTATGACTAAAGATGGAAAGCAACCTTACACCCTGTAGTGAGCTTCATTGATGAGTGAAAGGAAGAAGCTTTTGTGGTCCACTCACAGAGCATGGCAGTATAATCAAATCAGCTTCAAATTTCCTTGCCTCAAAATCAATTTTAAGGAAAATTCCATTTCAGTGAAGGTAGCTCTATCTATTCCCCTGAGATGTTGCTGCTAACATAAAATCAAATATGAAAAGACACATTCAGATAATCCTAATAGGTGATTCCTTTTCAAATTTTGCATATGGACAAACACTATGTCTTGGCATGATACATGGAAATAATATTTTGGTTATCATAAAAATTCTGTGTCATAGTAGAGAAGGTTTTGTCACATTATACATATGAGGAAGCTCAAGTACGAAGAAATTAATGTGTTTTGTCCAAAGCCTAAAGCTTTATTGTGATCTTTAACTTAGATCATCTGGCTCCAAGTCAGGAAACAAAAGAAAAGACTCGCATTCTCTAATGAGTAAGGTGAAAGAGCTATGAGGAAAATGTGGGTGTTTCCTGTCATGTCATACTTCATCATGATGCTGAATGGTTATATTCAAACATATCCCTCTCACTTTAATTTTTTTCATATTTATGACAGGCTCAATCTCAACAAATAGAAGGGGATGCTAAAATACCCCTACCAAATCTTACTGTCTCTTTTAAAAAGGGCTTTGTGTTTACTTGAATTTATTTATGATGGTAATACTCTTTTGCCCCCCAATTTTATAGTAATTATTAATGTAACAATATATGCTTGGAAGGTTTTTTTTGAAATTTAATAAGATTGTTATTAAATAATAATAGTCTTGGCCAAGTGTGGTGATGCACACCTGTCATCCTAGTAGCTAAGGAGGCTGAGGCAGGTGAATCACAAGTTCAAAGCCAGCCGAAGCAAAAGCAAGACACTAAGCAACTTGGTAAGATCCTGTCTCTAAATAAAATACAAAATAAGGCTGAGGATGTGGCTCAGTAGTCGAATGCCCCTGAGTTCAATCCCCAGTAGCCCTCTCCACCAAAACAATAATAATAATAGTCTTTATCTTTGACAATTATGAAAATAAGAAATTGAAGAGGAGGAGGGTTTAAGAATGTTGTAAATAACTATTTTGTAGACTACCATCAAATGCAGACTGAAAAATTTACTTTGAAAAGCCACTAGCAGAATGATGCATACCTTTCAAATAACTAGACAGATTAAAAATAAATCATAGTCGATATAGAAATTCTTTTGGCAAAAGTATTTAGAAATATTAATATTAATACTACTGCATAATATCTTCAGAAACAGGTTTCATCCATGATGCAACAATTTCATGTCTAAAAGCCTAAGAAAATAATCATTGATGCATCATAGTTATTGGAAAGAACTGGAAAAAATATATCCATATGATTGGCTATCAGGAGATTTTAACACATGTGGCTTTGAGAATGTACCAAATAGACCTCCAACCCACAGAAAATATAACTAGACCAAGGCACACCTGGCTGCTGCTCTTTAAAATCCATTATTACATTTCTGCCAAGGCCACATCTCCCCAGCCTTCTGCCAGCTGATGACCCCAGAGACAAGATCCTAAGGCAGACCCATTTCCTAGTTAGATTTAAATGACAGTATGATGGCCAGGCAAACCATATCTGGCTCCCTTCCTGTTTTATCTTACACAGGCACTTCTAATAAAAGTTTTGCAGGTTTAATCCCATTTTGCAATCTGCTCCTCAGAGGATCCAGACTAAGACACATAAAAACATGTTTTGAAAAGATAATTTAATTTCATGCTCCAATTTTAAATTAAATGCTCAAGAAATATTACATGTTTAAAAAGCATGATGCAAACCATATGCTGAAAACAAAGTAGATATTGTGGGGAAAATAAATAAAAAAGACACTTTATATCAATATGTTAGGGTGATAAATCAAAATATACAAAAATGTTATAAGTGATTGGTTTTTTGGTTTGGGGGATTTTGTCTGAATTTTGCATTGTGATCTTACTTTTATATTTTTTCTGAGTACTTTAAGTTTCTTAAAATGAGATTATTTTCATTTTATAATTTGTAGTACAATACAAACATCATAATGTAACAATATAAATTTATAGAAAAGTAGACAAAATACAATTTGGCTAAGCCTTAAAAAGAGAAGTAAAATTGAGACACATGGTACTTTCCTAAAATAATTTGGGACATTTTGTTTGTTGGCTTATTTCAAATTGGAACTTCATAGAGAAATGTTAAGCCTTGACTTTTCAGTGTCTTGATGCATTGGGTTGAGATCACTGTGCTCTTAACAATAGACACATACAAAATATCTGTTACATATTTATGAACAAATGTGCCCCTACTGGGACAATCTCTAAGAAGTGACCTGGGGTTTCATGCTTCCTTTCAAGGGCAAGGAACTTTGCTCTTGATTTGGTAGAACAGGGTCTTCTACCAAGATTTTACTTCAATATGAATTATATGGACCATTGTTTCTGAAAAGTTGAAAGAGAAAAAGAGATAAATGCTTTTTGTTTGGGTGGGGCGGGTATGACAAATACAATTTCACTCTCATGACAACTCTGAGAGCTTGGTGGTGTATGTCTTTGTTGAGAAGGATTCTGAGGTAGCATCTGATTTAACTGGGGAAAGAGATAATCAAGAAGGATGTCTGCCTCTGTGTGGAAGGGAAGGTATTTGTCATCTTTGGAGTCTGGGGTAATAGATAAATGATGTATTAAATATAGCAGTTTTTCTGTCAATATATTCTTTCATGTAAAAACTGCCTTTATTTTTCTGTCAGCCTATTATTGATCAAAGGTATATATTAATAAAAAGTATTATGTTCTATGTTTTATTAAAACTGTGTTGATTTTGAGGCTGGTTTGTAATACACACTAATATAGTTAAGAAGATGATGATATGAAGGAGGGAGATTGCTGGCTGTAGCCCATAAATAACCTGAAAATTAAGAATAATTGGATACTAATGAACTATGTTTAGAGAATCGATCATTTTTATGTAGAGGGCAGTTGTTCACATATATCAAATTTTAATAGAAATACTTTGTATATTTTCTGTAAAAATAAAATGCTTATTGTAATCTACATCATCATGCTACTGCTATGCCATTTAAATTTTTAAAATATAATTCATGTATTCTTTTTGCCTACTTTGAAACAAAATATGTTCCTATATTGTGACTTAAAAACAAGTTGCAGAATTCCTGTATTTTGTAGGTTGTTATTATTATTCAGATGGATCTAGGAATATTAGCACACAAGGCAAGGTCAGAGTGTAGTGTCCATTGGTTCACAATATGGGACACTTGGGAGCAGGTGTTAGAACCCTACATTTATTACAAGTCCACCAAGTAATTCTTAGGCACATGGATTTGACAACCACTGACCTAAATTTCTGAGAGGCTTTTACCACTCATTCCTGGACATTTTCCTGCTGCCTACCAGCACTATTATTCTCATCCCAAAACACCAACAGCACATGTTCTATTCCAAACTTATTTCTTTGGATCAACTTCTGACAAAAAAAAAAAAAAAAAGTACATTCACTTTTAACCCTGAACATTCACAATCCTCTCAAAAGGCACTGTTAATATGTTCCTAAAAAATGGGGAAAATTCTGCTGGCAGCTTTGATTAAAATTACAAGTTCCTCTATTCTTGTATTCTTACTAGGATGACCTATATTATTTTAGAGATTACAGCATCTTTCACAATCAATATGAAATGGCCTTAGGAACATCTCCATTCACATGGATATAAATTATGACTGATGATTTTTACATTGAATTTAAAAGTGTAAAGTAGCAGTAGGAGGTAGCCTATATGTAGATAAGTGACTGCACTGAATGCTTTTCCTATACCAAGCCCTTTGTACTTTATACTCAAATATGCTAGGACTTGCATTGTAAACATCTGGTTTGGGAGTTATATTTAAGTTCCATAGAAGCTAAAACCACTTTTTTTGCATGGCTACTCTAGTGCTTTACCACCAAAGCACTGGTCTTTCATAACTTGCCCCTCACTCACTCCCAGGAAGCAAAATATGGATTGGAAGGGATCCTTTCACTTTATGGAGTCTCATTTGAAATGTGAAGAATTTTAAATGATAGCATGTTAGCAAATCCAAAGAAAGATCCCTAAAAAGAATGTGTCAATTAAAATGTCTGATGGCATTGATCATTCCTGGCTGAGTTAGGAAAATGCACCTAGCATGGAATGCCCACCTACTGCAATTGCCATGACTACCCCTGCAGCTGCTAGATTCAGCTGTGCCCAAGTCTCCTTCTGCTATAAATTTTCTGCTGGCCACTACACAGGGTGAAGTGTTGGTCCATTGCCACACATACACACACACCAAAAAAAATTATTTAAAGTTTTGAACATATACTAGCTCTGGTAAAAAAAAAAAAAGACAGATGGCTTCATAAAATATGCAATAAAAGTAGTCTCTAGGGTCTTCTAAAGTTAAAACATGTGAGAACTTGTTGTGATACCATTTGGCCCCTGAGGTTATGAGGCTGTCAGCATTTCAATTCCTGACTTTAGCAACTTTTAACCCTAAATGGGCAATGCTAGAGTCCCACATCACAGAAAGAAAACTTTTGTTCAAAGAATCTTAAAAATAATAAAATAAAAATCATATTCCTCTGGACAAAATATTTGTTTTATGTCTTAAGTAAAATAAATTGCTTCTTTTAAATTTTTTCCACCTTTAAATAAAATTGCATTGTGTGGAGGCAGGTGCATATTTAACACATTCATTTTAAGCAGGAAAACACCTCACTAACTCCCTCTTTTTTCCTAACAATTCTGGTAAACAAATTCTTAGCTTCTTCAGAAAAAAGTTATGTGTTAGACTTTCCTGGAGTTTTCAGCCTAAAGATAGAGCTAGAGTCAGAATCAGGGTATGAAAAATCAAATCAGGAATACTGTGTCCCAACCCACTATTAACCAGCATGTGACCCTAGGCAAGACTTAGCATCAGTCCAAACAAAGTGTCTTCCAGCTCTCCAGGGATGGAATGCTGTTGTAGAAAACCTTCAGCCAATTGCCAATATTACAAAATGCTTGATCTCCATCCTCAACCAATCCCTTTGTTCAGTAATTTTTCTATACTATTCTACAGAGGAAAATGTTAAAAAGCTTGAATTAAAAGAGAAAAATGAATTATAAGAATGAAATATCCAAGAAAGTTTTAGTCAGAGACACAAAATTCACTATTATGATGCATAAAGCTCACCACCTTCTATCATCAATCCTGAGGCTGATTGCCTTCCTGGTGGTGTATCTCACAAACATGCACCATCAGGTAGCTGTGCATCCCTGAAACTATACGAAGTAAAATCAGGCTCAAATGACTTTTACTGGGGAGAGAGTCTGTTGCTACTTAGTATTTCCATAAAGATTTATGACCAAAAGAAATTAAAAGGTTCTATATAGAGAAAGTAAAGTGATCCATTTCCCATACCAGCTGGACGAAAGTCTGTTCATCTTCAAATCCACAGTACTGTCCACATGCTATATCAAAGGGTTTCATGAATCAAATAATGGATTAAGAGACAAAAAAGAATGAAGGCATGAATTCCATTTGGAAATAAATTGCTGGATTCAGAGACTGCCTTGAGTAACACAACTCATCAGAAGCCTCAGTTCCTCAAATGAGCCACAATCTCTGCTTGCCCATAGCAATTTGTGAACATCCCTCTGCTTTTCTTTCTACTAGATACAGTGCTTATTAGTATTGCCCATGGCCAATTAACTTCAATGGAAAAAGGAAATCCATCATAATATTCATTTTTCTAATGGAAAAGTTAGAAGCAATCTTCTCTGAAATAAAGATGCATGATAAAGGACTTACTGGAATAGAGTTGAAAAGGAGAGTATTATTTGTGAGCACCATATTTTGGTTGCAGGAATCATTACCAAGCCAGAGACACTTGTCCATCAGGCCACAAGGCAAGGCCTTTAGTCTCGGGTTTGCCCATATTTTTAAGACTCTATTAAATTGTGAGACTTTGGCCCCTGCTCAGAACTCGAGAACACAGGTGTCTTTGGTATATTTATTGCAGTTGCAATTCTCACTCTGGGTGCTTTCCAACCAGCAGCCGTCTTTTTCATGCTGCTGGTGCTGATGCTTTATCCCTCGCCATGTTCTAGCAGGCCTCACTGAGAGGGTTCTCAGAACTGCCTTTGATGTATGTCTGCCTCTCCACACTCTTCAAAGGCTCCTGATGCTTGTTATACACAGAAGAGCCAAGCTTCTGTTCACCCACAGAACCACTGTTGGCGTTCCATCCAGGAGCTGGGGATATTTCTAGTTGCTGCTCTGAGGCTGCAGGGTGGCTGCAGAGAATCCAGAACACCTCTACTTCTCATCCCCTGTTTCTCCTCCAGAAACACACTTTACTTTTTAAAATGTTTATTTTTAACAACAACACAGAAATCGTACATATTATGGGTACCATGTGATGTTTTAATACTGTATATATTGCATAAGAATTTTTAAAAATCTCTCTCCTCAAACACTTATCACGTCTTTATGGCAAAAACATTCAAAATCCTTTATTCTACCTTTTTGAGATGTACAGTAAAAAAAAATTGCTATTATAGTCACCCTACTTTGCAATAATGCACTAGAAATTCTTACTCTGTCTAACCACAATTTAGTACCTATTGATTAACCTTCCCTCATCTTTCCCCCTACACTCCCCAGCCTTATTTTAATGATAAAATCTCTGTTTTATTCTTAATCTCTATGAGATCAACTACTTTTTAGATTCCACATATGAGTGAGATCATATGATACTTATCTTCCCGAGCCTGGCTTATTTCACTTAATATAATGACCTCTAGTGCCATCCATGTTGTTGCAAATGGAAGTATTAATTCTTTTTATGGCTGAGTAGTATTTCACTATGTATATGTATTATATTTCCTTTATCCATTCATCAGTTGATGGACACTTAGGATGTTTCCATTGCTTGACTACTGTGAATAGTGCTGCAATAAATGAGAAAACAGTTGTCACTTTGACATTTTGATTTCATTTCCTTTAGATATATAGCCAAGAGTGGGATTGTGAGACCACATGGTAATTCTGTTTTTAATGTTTTTGGAATCCCCATACAGTTTCCAAGAATGGCTACACTAATTGACAGCCCCACCAACCAAGTGTGTGCAAGTGTTTATTTTTCTCCACATTTTCACCAGCACTTGTTATCTTGTTGTTGTTGTTGTTTTGTAATAGCCATTATTGCTTGAGTGAGATAATATCTCATTGTGTTTGTGATCTGCATTTCTCTGTTACTGAACACTTTTCATATCCTTTTTGACCAGTTATATGTCTTCTTTTTAAAAATGTCTATTTAGGTCTACTACTTATTTTTAATTGAGTTATCTAGTTTTTTACTCTTAAGTTTTTGAAGTTCCATATGTGTTCTGAATTAATATTAAGCCCTTGTCATATGTATAATTTGAAATATTTTCTCCCACTGTTTGGGGTGTTTCTTCACTCTCGTGATTGTTTGCTTTGCTTTGCTGAAGCATTTTAATTTGATTAAAACCCATATGTCTATATTTTCTTTTGTGTCATGTACTTTGGGGCTGTTGTACAAAAATCCTTGTTCATTCCAATGTTCTGAAGCATTTTCCCCATGTTTTATTCTAGTAGTTTTACAATTTTAGGTCTTATATTTAAGTCTTTAATCCTTTTTGAGTTGATTTTTGCAGCTGATGAGAGATAAGAGTCTAGTTTCATTCTTCTGCATGAAGCTATCTAAATTTTCCAACATCATTTATTGTTAAGACTGTCCTTATGTCAGTGTATATTCTTAGCAACTTTGTCAAAAATCAGTTGCCTATGGATGCATGAGTTGAGTTTTTGCATCTCATTCTGCTACATTAGTATTTTTAAAAGATTAAAGCTCTAGTTGCCTTGTTCCCTTATTTCACCTGTCCTAAGATAGGCCTAAAGGACACAGTTCTTTGAGGGTATTGGTGATCAAGAATCACAAGTTTCAACTATGGGACTCACCAGTCTTTCAGAGACTTTTACTGTCCCTGTAAAGTTTAAGGATTAGCATGTTGCCTAAGTTAATTTACCTAGTTGAAATATTTCTCTACTGATCTTAGCTCAACCTAGTTTATTTTGTTCTGCCTAAATCATTGATTAATTTAAACTGTTGATTACCTATCATATGCTTACATTTTTTATACATTAGGAACAAAAGTCTCTACCACTATGACTTTGTAATCTAGAAAAACAATGAGATAATTATGGTTTAAAGAAATATTTATTATAATAAAATATGCTCTGTTAGATAACATTGTTGTAAAAAATGATTGGCCACTGTCATTAGGCAAGAAAAATAAATGAGACAAAAAATAGAAAAGACAAAATTATCATCATTTGAAAATGATATGGTTATATAATCATAAACCCAAGAAAAACAACTAGAAAACTATTAGACACAAGGAAATAACTCAACAAAATATGTGGTTACAAAATTAATTTCCCAAAATAGATTGCTTTCCTATATGCAAATATCTGGTAAGAAGATACAATGAAGAGACAAAATAGCTAAAAATTAACACTAGAAGTGTATAGGATGGACACAAAGAAAAGTTTTTAAATTCTACCTAGAATACAAAATGATAAATAAAAACATATACCTATTATTGAAAATTCTAAATAAATGTTGTGAAGATACTAATTAACCTTAAAACAATCTATACAATTAATGTGTTATTATAATACATGTTTATAAATAACTTGCCAAATTGTGAAATACACTTTTAAAAATTGGTTCTGGCACAGGAAAGAAAATTCCATATCAATGCAACAATTTTGAGAGTTCAGAAATAGATCGAATATATTTTTCAACTGAATATATATTTTTCAACTCATATCAAAGAGCAATGATATTTCAAGTAAATAGGTAAAAGATCATTTTAAAAAAACAGCCTGGCATTTGGACAAAAAATAAATTAAAAAAATTACTAACTCATATCTACCAAAATTTTCAAGAGAAATCAAATATTTAATGAATAAAACTACAAAACTTTGAAATCATATAAACAAAGATGGAAACATTCTCTCAGAGGTCTGTGGGGCAAGGAGAGTGTGTGTGCATGTGGTGATGAAGTGGCAGAAACAGAAGAGAAAGAACAGGTGAAACATAAAGAAGCAACAGTAATAAAGTAAATATGTCTTAAATCTGCCTACCTGCAGCAGAAACCACTGGAGCCATAAACCTGTAGAAACACTGAAGTGGTAATTTTGTTGAACTGGAAAGATCCTTTGTTGTCTCCAGCGGAAAAAGAAGAAAAGTTCTTCTGAAGTGTACTCAGAGCCTCCCTGTCTATCACCAGGGCCTACTCCAGAACAGCAAGCTTTATGATATTTGGGGCAGAGCCCTGGAACTCCAACCCCCACTCGCCCCATTGTATCACCTAAGTGGGTAGAAGAGGGAGTAGAAGCTGTACAAAAGAAACACTTGTGAAGGTCCTGGCCATGGACACAGATCCACCGAAAGCCTGACATTGACTTGCAGGACTATGGGATTCCTTCCCCTCTCCACTCATCACCATATCATTGGGGCTCCAGTATAATGGTGGAGGAGGATAATTTGAGATATAATTTAAGTCAAGAGGAAGAATAAAACAAAGGCACTTAAAGGAACTAGGAGGTGTGAACACACAGTCAGAGCAAACAAAACAAGTCTGAAGCCACATGAACATCCTCGCAATGCAGGCCTATTTACTTGGGTTCCTAGGATCCAATATCATAGGTACAGATTTCAACCAAAAAAATCACAAGGTACAACAATGATGTGGGAGGAGGGAAGCCAAAAGAAATAAAGCATCAGAACTAGACTCAGCTATGACACTCATCTCCTCAGAAAAATAGAAACAGAAGGAATACTTAACTTATCCTATAAAGCCAGCATTACCCTAAAATCAAAATCAGATCAAGATATTATAAGAAATGAAAACTGAAAACCAACATCTCTCATGAATAGAGATGTGAAGATCCTTAACAAAATACCATTAAATCAAATCTGACAATATATAAAAATAACTGGGATTTTTTTTTCCAAGTTGGCAAGGTTAGTTTAATGCTTGAAAATCAATCCTAATAATCCACAATCAATAGACTAGGTAAATTATCTGATCATGCCAGTTGACACAGGACAAAGCACTTGACAAAATCCTAACACACATGCATAATAAAAACAAATTCAACAAACCAGGAATTGCTGCAAATCCAAACTACAAAAGAAATCAAGACAGGGTACTCTCTTCAATAGGTAGTACAAAAACAATTGGATATCCCTATACAGGAAAGAGTAGGAGAAAGAAGAGAACCTAGACAAACATCTTACAACTTATACTTCTTTAACTTGTTAAAGAACATCTTTATCTATAAACCTACATTAACACAAAAATTAATAATAAATTAAATAATTATTATTTGCTCCCAAATTCCAAAAATAATGTAAAGTTTCTTCTCTCATCACTCAATGTCATATTGTAAGTACTCACTAGTGCAATAAAATAAGTAAAAGAAATAAAAGAGTGTATACATTGGGGGGAAAATTGTCTGTTCTCATAGATGAAATGATTGTCTATATATAAAACCTCAAAGAATTGACAAAAAACTTATGGAACCAATACCCAATTAATTAAATTCTATGCACAATTGCCATTTGAAATTTAAAATGCAATACCTTTACAATATCATCCCCTAAAATGAATCATTTAGGTATGAATCTGACAAAATATGTACAGGACCCTATATACAGAAAACTATAAAACAGTATGAGAAAAATGAAAGATCTAAATGAATGGAGTAATATTCCATGTCCAAATCAGACTCTATATTTAATTTAATTAAGATGTCAATTTTTGTTAACTTGATCTAAAGATTTAATGCAGGGCATAGGATGGATGTAGGTCAGCTGTAGAACACTTGCCTAGGAGGCATGAAACCCTGAATTCAATTCCCAGAACTTCAAGTAAAATTTTTAAAAAGATTTAATGTGATGTGCTATAGTTTAGACATGGAGTGTCCTCTAAAGGCAAATGTGTTAAAGACTTGGTCTCCAGCTCATGGTGGGAGGAAGTTAGATCATGGGGGCATGGCCCTGGGAGATACTGGAACCCTGGCCCTTTCTTTCTTTCTCTCTTGTCTCCCTCTCCTTCCTTTCTAGTCACCAGAAAGTGAATATGCCTCCTCCACCATGTGCTCTGGCCATGATATACCATGTATGTCACCACAGGCCCAAAGCAATAGGGACTGAAAAACCCCAAACCTGTGAGTCAAAATAAATCTTTCTTCCTTATAAGTTATTTTTCTTATTTATTTTGTCAAAATGATAGAAAGCTCCTTAACACGTGATCACAATGAAAATACCAGCAAGCTATTTTGCAGATATTGACATTTTGATTTGAGATTGTATGGGAATGCTAAAGATAGGACAGCCAACATATATGCTGAAAAAGAACAATGTTGGAAGACTGGCACTTCCCTATTTCAAAACTTATTATAAGGCTAGAGTAATTAAGACACTGTGATCTTGTTAAAAGAACAGTGGAATCAAATAAACAGCCCAAAATATACTCACATAAATATAGTCTTTCGAATTTTGAAAAGAAGAAAAGACGATTAATTAAATAGAGAAAGTTTAGGCTTTTCAAAAAATAGTGCCAGAACAATTGGATGTTCCTTTACAAAAAGAAGAAAAAGGAGGAGGAGGGGAAGGTGGAAGAGATGAATCTAGACAAAGATCTCACAACTAACATAAAAACTAACTCAAAATATACCATACATTTATCCTGAAGACAACATAGGAGAAACTCTAGTTAACTTTCGATTTGGTGGGAGTCTTAACACAAAACCAATAACATGATCCACAAAAGAAAAAGCTGATAAATCAGACTTTGTTAGGATGAAAAACTTCTCTGAGAAAAACATTCTTAAGCGAATGAAAAGGTAAGCTACAAAGAGGAAATATTTGCAATGCACATGTAGGATTAAGGATTTGTTTTCAGATTAAACAAAGGATTTTTAAAACTCAGCTATATAAAATGAACAGCCCAGTGAAAACATAAACAAAAGTTCTGAACAGACACATCCTCAGAGAAAATTTACAGATGGCAAATATATATATGAAAAGGTTCTTGGCGTGACTATTCATGAGGGAATTGCAAATTTTAAAAAAATGTGGTGCCCCTAAATACCTACAGAAAATCTAAAACCAAAAACTGACAATATCAAGGATTGACTAGGCTGCTAGGATCTAATGCAACAGGCACTCTGACTCAGGCAACTCAATGGGACAACTACTTCGGAAGAAAGTTTGGCAGTTTTATGAAACTAAACACAGTCATTCCTTACAATTCAGAATACACACATACATCTCCTTACAATTTAGTAATCACACTTCTAGGTGTTTACCAACTGATTTAAAAACTATGTTCATGCCCAAACTGCTTATGAATGTTTATGACAATTTTATTCGTAATCATCAAAAACCAGAAGCAACCAGGATGTCCTTCCATAGCTAAATACATAAACAAACTGCAGTTCATGCATACAGAGGCATGCTCTACAGTGATAAAAGAGATGAGCTATGAAACCACAAAAAAATTGATGAATCTTAAATACATATTGCTAAAGAAAGAAGCCAGTCTGAATTAGCTCTATGCTGTATGATCTCAATTCAACACATCCTGAAAAAGGCAACACCATAGAAATGTTAAACAGATAAGGAGTTGCCAGGGTCTCAGGAAGTGGAGAGGGAGGTTGGATAGGTGAGGAACAGAGGATATTTTAGGGCAGTGAAACTATTCTATGTAATACTTTAATGGTAAACACAAGACATTAATCATTTTTCAAAACCCATAGAACTCTATAGCACAAAAAGCAAACTTCAACACATGCAAATTTTTTAAAAAATCTTTTAGGAGGTCAGCGAGTTCCAGCAGAGAATGTGAGATGTAAAAAGAATCTAAGTGTATTACAAATGCATAAAACAATCTCACAGAAGTGAATGGGGTAATGAAATGCTGACCTAAGAAATTTTGGAAATAAATGGAAATAGGAACTGCACATAAGCAAGATAATCTAGTTGAGAAAAAAAAATTCTTGTTGGGTTAACAATTCTGAAAGCACTTTATGTTTATATTGGAGCAGAACAATGAAGTAAATGAATGGCAGATGCTATAAACTTATAGCTAAACAAGGTGAGGATGCTAAAAAGGTTCGTGTGGTATGGGATTAGAGTTAAAAATGTCTTATGCTAGTCAACTTTCCATTATTATAACAAATACTTGAGATAGATCAACTGAAAAATAGGAAAGGTTTATTTTAGCTCAGAGTTTTGGAGATTTCAATTTGTAGTCATTCCTCCCTGTTGCTTTTGAGCCTGTAGTGAGGAACACATCATGGTGGGGAGTGTATGATGTGTTGGAAAAGCTGCTCACCTTATGCTGCCTGAAAGTAAGAGAAATAGAAAGGAGCTAGCTTCCCACCAACTCCTCTTAGGCCATGTCCCCAGAGATCTAAGACCTCCCACTAGGCCACACTACTTAAAGGTTCCTCTACTATCAAATATGGCTAAGCTGGGGACTGAGGCTTTGGGCAATATTCTAGATCCAAACTGTAACACATTTTTATGAACTCTAGTTTAATACAGATAAAGTTGGTTATTTGGAAATACTTTAGATAAGTGTGTATACCAAGTTTAGAATACACACATACATCTTCTAGCTCTGACACCTGAGAAGGCCCAGCAGCAAGGAACATATCTAATGCTTAGATCTTGGACTTAAGTACTATCCCCCAATAAAAGGAACCAGAGCTCTTAGGATAAGTTGCTGATACTAAAACTAGGGCAGAAAATATACAAGACGAGCCAGGAACATCTAACATATAAAATAAGAAAGTTTTGTTTTTAAAAAAAGAAAACCCACAATGATGGGCATATGTCACAGGGATTCTGGAACCAACTGTAAGAGCTTCCAGTAAAATGCTGAGCATCAGAACTGGAACAAATCTGGAATACCTTGGGCAACAAAATTAATAAAGTAATATTAGGTAAAAATCCAAAATATAAAATAAATGCCCATGAATACCCATGAATCTATACTAATGTAAAGCCATTGAATGAAAATTTAAATATAATAGACGAATTTTCCATGCAAAAAGTCCAAATAATTTATGAAATACTCCACACTTAAGGCAGTAGATGTTAGAGTCTGTAAACAAATCAGGATGGTGCCTGGCATTTTGCCAGAGAAATGTTAGAGTCTGTAAACAAGTCTGGATGGTGCCTGGCAAAATGCCAGAGGGAGTGGTTTGAGAAGTAACAAAAGCAAGCCATTAAGTGTGGAGATTCCTGATTGGTTGACTGCTGTATCTAGTTTATGTTAATTAGATAGGCTGTGTGGAATGTATAAATACTGCTCCTGTCCTGCAATAAAGGGCTCCTACTCCTGTTGTATCAATCTACACAAGTTGTTCGTCACCCCCCCCCCACCCCGGGTTATTTTGCCCAGCCAGCCGGGCTGCAGCAAGTAGAATGTAATTATTTATTCCTTAAATGTAACTATGCATAGTGACTTCATTCCAAAAGGTGCATTATGAAAAGGGTGGTGGATTTAAAATCAACAACCTGGCAAACACTACATAGTCTGATGACCAAGGTTAACATCAATATTGATAAGTTTTGTCAATAGTATGTATGATGCAATGTCACTTTATCTCAGTGGTCTTCCTCCCAAACATATACTCAACCCAAGTATAAGAAAAACGTCGGGGGCTGAGATTGTGGCAGCAGTAGAGTGCTCACCTAGCATATGTGAAGCTCTGGGTTCAATCCTCAGCACCACGTGAAAGATAAATAAATAAAATGAAGGTATTGTGTCCAACTACAACTAAATGTATAGATGTGTGTGTGTGTGTGTGTGTGTGTGTGTATAATTTTTAGCTCAGAGTTTTGGAGGTTTCAATTTGTAGTCATTCTTCCCTGTTGCTTTTATATATATATATATGGATTGGAAGAAAAAGTTTATAAAAGGTTAAGAGCAAATTTTGGTGTGATCATGATAGATGTATTCACTATCTTAATTATGGTGGTTTTATGAGCACCTATACAGGTCAAATTTATCAGATCAAACATTGCAAATATGGATTGGTTATAGTAAAAATATATGGTATAGTATATGTGTATGGCTAAAAATGCAAAAAAAAAGTGAATATACAATTAATAGTTAAATTAAAAGAATTTCAGGTTTGCTGAGTGAGAAACAAGATCATCCACACAATATAATATTTCTTGGGCTCCACAAGGAATTTTTAAAACTCATTTTAAAAAGCAACAGCTGGCTATGATTTTTCCCAACATTCTTTTTCTGGTTACAAAGATTACTTTTCATGCCTTTGAAAAATACAAAATATCTGTGCATTTCTAAAAATGCTCTTCTAATGAAACAAAATAGGCAAAACATTAGCAACTCCCACTGCTCCCACATCCTCTTAACACCCAACCACACAGCCATAGAACAGTTGCACACACTAAAAGAAACCATCAGCACCATGTGTCTTTTGCAATAGTGAAGTGCAAGTTTCCACAAAATTAATTTGGTCAACTAAGAAATGCAATAAGTGTCAATTTCTATCTTCATAACGACAAACCACTCCTCTAGCTGGTTTGGAGTCTGGGGTCTTGGGTCTTGGCTGGCATCAGACACATCTGGGAAGCTTTTCACACCTAGACACCTTCCACACCAACTGTATCAGAAAAGATGGGAAGGGCCAAGATGTCACAATTTCTTTTTGAAGAACTCCAAGTTATTTTACTGTAACTGAAAAGATTGTTCCATCATTTCAGGGTTCCTTAGGCTTTGCAACACATTATAAGATCCCAAGCAAAATCAACTTAAAAAAAAAAAAAACTCCCTTGCTTAAAAGAAAAGTAATTTTCATTTTAATATTTATCCAACCATTATTTAAGGAAAAATTAAATTAGATGTATTAGATTCCATAATCTCTTTATAGCAATATCTAATTTGTTAAACATAGATGAGATGAAAAATCTTAATGGATTAAAATATTCAGCATTATATATTTATCTTGAGAAACACCAAAAATGTTAGTAAATGGGTATCACTGTTGTGTTTTTTTCTGTTGTCGTATCAGTTATACTCTTAAGATGAAATATTCCATGAATTTTTATGACTTCCTAGGGGCAGACACACTTTTTAATGTTGGAATTGTTGCCCAGCTAGAATTTTAGTACATTCTGTCTCTTTTTAGAAAATGGCTCAAACTGAGCCTGAGCAAGACCCAGACATAATGAAGAAAAGATACTGAAACACTGAGGGGGGTTCAGTAATAACTCATCTTTGAAATCCTGTGGATTCTATCTTCAGAGTGCCTTCCTCTCCCATTTACTATACCCTCACACTAAACTTTAAAGCCCTCTCCTAGATTAGAGCAGAGTAGCAATAATAATAATGGTCATTTCAACAGATATTTATTAAGCACTTAATATGTACCAGGCTGTAAATTATTTAAGGCAATGACAGCACTATGAACAAAATATTTTTATCATTCCCACTTTATATCTTAGGAATGGAAACACAGATTAAGTTACTAGCCAATGATCACACAGCCAATGCATGACAGAGCTGGGACTCTATGTTTAGAACCCACATCCTAACTCCCACATCATGCCTCTCAGACATGGGCTTCATGGTCAGACAGGCCTGAACCTGGCTCCTCATTCTGCCACTCTCGATTTAATTACCCAGAGCTCTTCTGACCCTGACTCTTAAATGAGTCACCTACAGCCTAGTCTGTAATAGAAATTCAAGGAGAGCAGGTAAGTTCCTTGCCTGTTGGTCAAGGCCAACAGGAGGCATTGGGTTTTGGTTAAACAGGCACTTGGAAACCTTTGGGAGGAGAAGAGAGCCTGCAGCATTTCTTCTGCATGTATAAATTCTTCACTGAAAACACATGAAATTGTCTCTCCCCATTTCCACAGCTGTGTGCCTGTTGGGTCCACCACTGCTTTGCTCTGTGACTAGCTAATAAAATGGGATAAAAGTCTGGATCCAGGCTTGTTCTGCCTCCTGCCAACTGCACAGGAAGTGACAGCTTCTAACCAGGTAAGAACATATTGGTAGCATGCGGTGCTTGAGAAGGCAAATCAAGTACTCTGAGCATCAAGTACTTAGACAACAGAACTCATCAGCTCCAGCTCTTGGGGTTAATAATCTTACACAGGAAACCTTATGGTGCAACACAATAGGGAATCTTTTTCCATCCAGGACTTCCAGAAAGGATTTTAAAATGTTCCTCCCACTCACAGGAAAACCCAAATACCAAGTGTGACTAAAAGGGAGAATGGGCCCAGATACAGAAATACAAATACAAAACAGTCAGGACACAGAGGAACACAGCATCATGAAAACAAGAACCAGTGTTTGGCAAAGCATTTTGAAGCAAATCAAATTACATATATAAGTTAACTATATTACAAAAACCAGTAATTTGTAATTGATATCCTGAAGGCTCTAATTTTCTGGTGCCTGCCCCCTCCCATTTATTGAGCCCAGTGGCCTCATACTAACACAAAACCTGCTTTTAGAAAAAGGCAGTGTAGTAATAGTAAGGATTATTTTAGCTGAGATTTGCTGATCATCTAGTATGTGCCAAACAATATTGTAAACTTATAGCCTGTGGGGTGAGTTACCATCATCCTTATTTTACATCTCAGGAATAGAGACACAGAACAATTTAGTCCATAAACTGCATAAACCAAGGTTGAGCATTTGGTGGAGTTTATTTCATACAATTTTACAAGTGGTGCAAAGAGACTTTGCAAAATAAATACCCTGCATAAAATTCTATGATCACGACAAAATTTAGAAATATGTATACTGTATTAGATGTTTGGTCTAGTCTGTCTAGTGTCTTTTTAGGAACCAGTCCTCTCCACCCTGATTGCATAATTTCCTTCAGTCCTGGCTTACTTGCTGATTAGCCTAGTCTCCCCCTCTCTCCTCTCTAGGTTCTGGGGTGAGAAGAAAACAAAGCTGTCACTCAGGATCTAATGCAGCTGCCAGTCAGAGAAGCCCACTCCCCCGGCTGGAGTGACTTACTAAGCACAGGATCATCATAATTTTCACTAATACTTTTAGTCACAATCAAATGGAAAAGTGTCTCTCTTTTACAGTAATTGCTAAGATTTTAGAGTGGGAACTTAGGCTACCCGTGCCACCATGCTTACTTCTTGAAGAGATTTCATGGAGTGAAAGTGAATTGCCAAAGACAGGCTTATATGAGAGTCCGCAGGAGACAACTCAGACCTGCCCAAAATAATGTGGTGTGAAACTGAGGGAGGGCTCAGACTTTTACAACCAAACGAAGGTAGCACCAGTCAGTGGAGTTTAAGACAATTACTGTTACTTTAACCTCATTGTGTCATGAGAATATTATCTGGAAAGTTTTGAAGTATATTACTTGGAAGAATATGTATCAGAATATTAATGATAGCTGCTTTGGGATGCTAGAATTATGAATGACTTATTTTTCTTCTTTGACCTTTTCTGAATTACTCCAAAAATTCTTAAATTACATATTATAATGTGATAAGCAAAAAAAAAAACACACAATCATTTTATATTGAAGGAAAGATATTCCTAGACCTTCATAGGGTACCATTCAAAGGGATCCCAAGAGCTGATAAATCTCCTCAAGAAATAATCTCATAATTTTATGCTCATAAGAGAATGTAGAAAAGAAGAAAATCTAAGATTCTGGAGACCAAAGAGTTAGAGGACTCCACTTCAGGGAAATCCACTTCACTTCTTTGTTTACCACCAAAATCATCAAGAAACATCATCTCAGAAAGTTATCTGACGATTAAAGAAATTGGGAGTCATTGCATCGCCTTCTCAGTTTTTTAAAACTTAGATATGGGAAAAGTATTTATATTTCATTTGATGTGCTGCCTGATATTTGAATGACTATAAATAGGTGGGCACATACAGATACATAGGAATATAGATATAGGTAAAGCAAAGCACAGACACAAGATGGACATAGACATAGGAGTAAATGTATATTTATTAGAGCTTTCAGAGTCATATTTGAGATCCATTCCTATATCCTCCTGTATGTATCCTTTAGTTTTTCAACTAAAACTCTTCCTATCACAAAGGTTTTCAAGAATCTAATTCTAATTTCCAGGAAGGAAATCTTTATAGTTCAGTCTCTAGGAAATGTTCCTGCGTTGTTGATGTATTCATGATGTAATAGTAATATGTAGAGTTTAGGAAGGTTCGAAAGAAAGTAGAGATATATGCCCTCTACACAGTATATCACCACAATCACAGGGAAAAGAGGAGCCCAGGACAACAATGTTTTGTAAGTCAACACTCACAACCCTAAACAGACACCATGTTGTAGATTTTTTTAGAGATGGTCGATAATTTTTTCATAAAGAACAGAACTACATAAAAAAATCCTCTGGTTTAACCTCTGGAAATATTATTTTCCCTTTCCCTATAGCTGACTGCTTGTTTTGCTCCTCATTATCTAATTCACCATTTTCTCTGGTCTTTAATAAGATTCCACGCTGTTTCTGGCAAATCATTTGTGCTAATAATTTCCGGCTCAAGTTTTCTCTATAGCATCATATGAATGATGACTTTTTGCTTTGCTCAGAGCTCATTTGCTGGACTGTAATTTTGGTTCAAGAAGAATTAACATTTTGTAAAACAGATGGTGGATAATAATTCATCACACCTTGAAAGTTTCAATGCTGCTGCTGCTGCTGCTGAAACAAAACCCAGGTTCATTTGACAGGTGTTCCATTGCCACTTGGTATTGTTCGAGGTGATATAGAACATTTCTTTTCTGCATGCCTTGAATTTTTGTAAAAAACTTGCAACATCCAAAAGGCTCTCTGAGTGGATGGGGAGAAAGCATGTTCTTCTAGAGCAAGTATTTCTGTGTGAACCAAAACTATATATATATATATATATATATATATATATATATATATATATATATATATATCCATCCCACCCATCAATTCTTCAGAGAAGCAATTAAATAATTTCGCTAACTTTTTAATAGATGTTCTTTGCCTGATCAAATCCAAGACTTAGAAGTACATTTCTAAAGTAAATCTTCTGACTCAGCAGCTAAGAGACTGAAATTTTTATTTTAAAAAATATCAATTAAGTAGACATTAATGCCTAGAAAGTTGTTTCTCAATTCAAATCCTCAAAAGAATTATTTTACTGTGCTTTAAGCAGAATCAGACATGGGAATTTGACCTTAAATCTACCCTTTGAAGAT
Source organism: Marmota flaviventris (assembly GCF_047511675.1). Lineage (NCBI taxonomy): Eukaryota > Metazoa > Chordata > Mammalia > Rodentia > Sciuridae > Marmota > Marmota flaviventris. The sequence continues at coordinate 50,102,741 of NC_092499.1, read as the reverse complement.
CTAGTCTCTTGACTAGTACCCGGTATTTTGCATAGCACACATAGACAAGAGCTGGACTAAGAGTTCTAATCTAGGAAATAGGTATGAAGAAATAAATCCAGGAGGAGGGCTTCCTCCAGAATGATGCATAAATTTTGAAAGACTAGAAGAAATCAGTAATAATACTGGAAACAAGTAAAAGAGTACACATAATTCTATTTGGTTCTATTCATGGAAAGCCCTCCCTGTTAGGATTTTGGAGATCAAATGCAAAGATTAAGAGGTGGATATTATGGGGACAAAGTGAGTTTTAGAATTGCAAACATTCACTCCATTGGCATAAGCAAGGACAGCATGTTTGGGGGTAAGACATAGAGCATCTATGGCAAAAAAAAAAAGACTCCAATTCCTGTCTCAGGGAAAGGGCTGAGGCTTATCAACATCATTTCCCAGAGCTTCCCAGTGGGGTTGAGTCCCAGTTGCCCACAGTAAAGAACCCATCGGTCACTCGTGCTTTATTTGCTTCCTTCCCTTCCCTATCCCAGTCCCCCACTCCTTTATGACTGCTTCCTTGGATCATCTCCCAAGAAAGGACTGTACATGAGTCCTCGTGTCAGTGTCTGCTTCTGAGGAAACCCAACCTAAGACAGAGGAACATGAGTTTCTCTGAACTACAGCAGCTCCTCTGCATTTCCATCCCTGGGAAGCAATAATGAATAAGAAACAGTTTATCACTCAGTCTGAGAACATGAAAGATCTCTAATCCTCCTAAAAAAGGGTGTACTTAGTGTAGATAGAAATCAATCCCATCTGTGTTATGTGTTCATTTCCCAAGGGCCATGAAAAATAACCACAAACGTGGAAGCTTAAATCATCAGGAATTTATTTTCTCACGGTTCTGGAAGCTCAACGTCTAGAATCAAGGTGTCAGCAGAGCCACTCCCTCTGATAGGAAGGAAGCGTCCGTCCCAGCCTCTTCTGGTTTCTGATGGTTTCTGCAAAGCTTGATGCTCCTTGATTTGTGGCTGCACCTCTCTAGCTTCTGCTCCATCTTCACATGCTGTTCTTTCTTGTGTGTCTCATGGCCTCCTTCAAAGCACACTATTCATGGATTTAGAGATACACCCCCACAATCCAGTTGGAGCTCATCTTATATCTGTGAAGTCTCTATTTCCAAATAAAATCACATTTGTAGAATCCGGGGTGTGAACTTGAACATTTGGGGGGACACAATTTAGCCCACAACTCACTGCATCCCCCAAATGGACAGTCGAGTCCAATCAAGTAGCCCTCTTTGGCTCCTTATTCATATATACCAGGTATGATGATGATGATGACGATGACGACGACGACCAGGATGATAATGACAGTGAGGATGAGGATTTTAAAAATCCATTCCTGCCAGGAATAAGCTCTTAGCATGGTTAGGATTACAGAAAACCTGTAGCCAACTTACACTTGCTTTTTATTTATCATTCTAGAATGACCATAACTCAAGGTACTTTTGAGAATTTGGTGACTGCGGTGGATTTCTATTGCCCTCTCTCCTGAGAATAGTAAGAGTAACTTTGACAAGACAGTATCTTCCTTAGACTGAATGATAGCCAAAAGCATCAGCTCAAAAACCCTCACAGTCTCTGATATTAGCTGAATTTTGCTTTTGTCTAAGAAATGCAGCCAGCTAGGAAGAACAGCCACATGACATTTTTCACTATTGGTCTCCTGGATCAGGGTGTGTCTCTTGTTAAAAGGAAATACTGCTCTCATCTCTACTTGCATACCTGGTTTCCAAGTTAAATACTCCCAGTTCTCGAGTAATACACAAACAGGTCAGGGTATTTGAGCCACATAAATGTATAACCTGCTTCTTTGATGTAATTTCTCTTTTGATTACAAATAAGAAAGCATTGAAAAGGAAAAGGAAAGGTTATTGAACAACCAGAGCAAAATGTCCGCCACTAATTATCTGAAAGCCTAAAGATCCAGCATCCTGATTAACACAGGCCTGGAAAAAGCACAGAGTAAAACTGGGCATTTATTCTTCAATTAGAGAGCAAGAATGATTACTGACTTTGAGATGTACTAGGGAGCAACTCTTCAACCTCATCTCTCCTTGAGCACAAAAGTAATTTAAGAGACAAAGAAGTACCCACTTAGGGTTTATGAACAGAATCAAAAATGCTCTTATACGGAAGGCACTTCTGAATCTTTGCAGCTTTTTCCTCTTAATCAAATGAGTCTCTTGCTGAGATAAAAACAAAAAGAACAGCTTACAAAATAATATATGAAATACTATCTCAACTACTTAAAAATGTACAAAGCAGGGGCTGGGCTATAGCTCAGCTGGTAGAGTGCTTGCCTCGCATGCACATGGCCCTGGGTTCAACTCCCAAGACCACAAACAAAACAAAACAAAAAGAATCTACATTTTTTTAAAAATGTACAAAGCAGGGAGAAAAAGGAAGAAAACACAACAAATTTTTCACTTTAGTAATCTTCAAGAAGGAAATTGTGTTTTATTACTTTCTTTTCAATACCTGTATGTTTTTTGCATTTTCTACAATGAGCATATATTTTTAGTAATTTCTCATAAACAGTTTAATTTTCATTGAATGTTTATAATGTACATGACTCTATTAATCAAAACTATCTATATTATCTCAATTAATTAGGACCAAAAGAGAAAAAAGCCTGTGTAGGTAGTATTTTTCTCATTAGCTCACTTAAGGTTGCTCATCTGATTTACAGAAGTCAGAATTCAAAACCAAGTCTACAAATTTTTATTCTCTCTTCTGTATATTATTTTCATAATAAAAAAGGCTATTCTAAAATTAGTATCTGAGATGTACTTTAAAAATGAAATTATCTTCTGTGAAATGAGCTCCCTAAAATGCAAGTAAAAATAATATATCTGGAGAGGAAAAAACCTGTAAAAATATTTGATCTAAGTTACTAGCTTTTCAATGGTCTTTTGATACGAAAACTTACCAGCCACAGCACTGTGTATACACACAGTTCCTGGAAACCAGGGCAATTCATGGGAAGTAGGGCCAATCCATGGATCTGAGCCCAAGCCAAGCTCCACCACTGGTATAACTTTATGGCCTCAGTTTGCTTGTTCTGAGATTCCACAGTATCATTTGTTCATTCTTCTATGCACTAATTCAACAGATATTCTTTTGTACCTAATGTGCCAGACACCTTGCTAGGCTCTGGGTATGAGTGACAGAGCTCAGTGGCTCAACTACGAACAAGGACAGAAACACTTTAATGGAGTTGTTGAAGAACTGTGGGAAAGAATATAGAAGCTGCCACACAGAAGCATCTAACACATTTAGGCACTGGTTTAATCTCAGTCTTTCCAGCTATAAAATGGAATTTATCTTATTCTACTTGGCTGAGTGCCAAAGTATTGCCTTTTATGATCTTCTAATGGTTCATCAACCCCAGCAGAAAATACTCTGGTTCATAAGAAATACTTCAGAGAACAGGATATCAGAGGATAAGATGAGAATTCAGATATTTTCCTATAAGCTTATAATAGATTAAAGTTCATTTACTGATCAAATTTTTTGTTTTGTTTTCAAAAATTATATTTAATACTCCCATGTAAAAATTGATAATTTACTAGAAAAGCTCTGAGAATATGTATGTAGGAAAATTCTTATGATCTTAGCTTCCATGCTTTAAGAATTTAATAAAAGCAAGTTTCTACTTTTTAAAGGCTTGAAGATAGATACCTTCAGATCTAAGTAAAGTAACCTCCCTCTTTGACCAAAAATATGTTCATGCACTATACCCAAAGATATATATTTCCTGCAATGCATTCTATATTTTATAAGTGTAATGTTTAGGCACATAAAAAGTGACTTATATAGATTTTGTCTAATATTCCAAGCGTTCCTTGTAAGTATAGTGAGGCATTCCTCATTGGAAACTGAAGCTGGGAGACGCTAACCAGCTTACCAAGTTATACTAGTAAGTGTCGAGTCCTGAAAGCAAACCTCAGTTGTCTAACCACACTTAACCTTTTTGACAATACCAGGTACATGCTCTAGCAACAGGAAATTCATCACTCCCTGGGCATCTCATTCCTTCTTTTAAAAGCAATTTCATTTCACAGAGTTCCTCCTAACATTGAGCAAAAATTGACCCTTGTATAGTAGTCATCATTCACTCTATTTTCATGCTTTTGTTAAGTTAATCTAATTCCTCTTCTGCATGCAAGCTCTTCAAATATTCAGATACACCTTTCATTTGTCCCATTCTCCCTATCCACCAAGGGTTCCTTTCTGTAAACAAAATAATCCCATTTTTCTACTATTCTTCAAATTACACTTTCAAAGCCCTATGCACTTCCTACTCAGTTCCAATAGTCACAGTCTTATTTATTTGTTGGCATCGTTTTTAAAAGAACTAAATACAATACTACAGGTGTGGTCTGAAGAATACAGAGTTGAATGTCATTATCACCATCTTTGTCCTAGATATTATATTTCTATTTATGCAGCTCAATAGCAAATTAGCTATTTTATCCCGGCTGCATTCATGCTGATGACTCACATAGTTTTTGCTATAATTACAATAAAGCCTCTAGGTCTTTTTAAAATGTGCTACAATAAATCCACATGTTCAACATCCTATTCCTGTGCCTTGTTTACATGACTTTTTTTCCATGTTAAGCTACATCTCTTAGATTGGGAAGGCTGAAGCGTAGGAACAACACTTTGTCTGTCAATGGATGCTTCTCCTTCACAGTTCCATTCCATCCACAGCTCCAGTGTCCTCCTTGGTCACTGAGTGAAAATAGTGACAAATCAGGGCAGAGAATAGAATCAGAAATTCCACCTCTTGATCGGTAGGCTTCTTCTGAGGTTGACTTCCCTTTGCACATTAGCAGCTGATAGTGTCAATTTCACCCAAAAGTTGAATTGGGAATTGACACAGTGGTCCTAGACTCCAGCCCACATACTCCCATGACTGCTCCAGGACTCTGGGAGAAACCAGAACATGAACTTTGCAGATATCCAAACATTCCTTATCTTTTGGTGCCCCACATCCCTAGGAACCAGGGGCTTCTTGCCATCTGCTGTAACAGGACAGACAAGGTCTCAGGTTTCTTTACTGTTTTCTTTCTTTACTGGAAAGAATTGCTCTAGCTAAATGCTCATCTTGGAGCTGCTGAAGTTTATGACTTTACTGCTTCCCACACACAGCCAGCATCACAGATGTACAATCTGCATATATAGTGCCCATGCTCAGATGGGCTCTATATTGTCACCATTTTAAAAGTTTTAACAATTTTATTTGTTTGTATATTTAATTTTTAATTGATCTGAGTGTAGACTGACATTAAGCAGTAAATAAAAAGTACTGGACAAGTCAAGATAGAAACTACAGAAGAAGGGAAAAGCTCTATTTTAGGATCTCTACTGGCAAATTTTTTCCTGTTATTTAAAAAGAGATCCCACATTTTCATTTTGCACTGAGACTCACAAATAATGTAGTTGGCTCTGTGTTTTAACCAGCTTTTTTGCTGCTATCACTAAAAGACCTGACAAGAACAATTTTAAGGAAAAAAGTTCATTTGGGAGCTCTCAGTTTATAGACAACCACCCACTCCATTCCTTCAGGTTTGAGGTAAGACAGAACATGGTGGCAGAAGTTGTGGTGGAAGGACACAGCTCACTTAATGATCAGGAAGCAGAAAGAGAGAGACTTCACTCACCAGATATGAAATATATACCCCAAAGGCATGCCCCCAATGACCCACTTCTTCTAGCCACACCCTACCCTCTTCAGTTACCAGTTAATACGTATCAAGGGATTAATTTACTGATTGGGTGAAGGCTCTCGTGCGTAACCCAATCATTTCACCTCTGAATGTTTTTCCATTGTCTCACACATGAGCTTTTGGTGTACACCTCACATCCAAACCACAACACCCTATTTCCAGGGTGGTTATACAAAATATTGAACAACTATAACATGGGCCCCACCTAACCAGCTGGAAATTGGTGCCAAAAACATAGAACCACCAGGAGAGCAGTGGCCTGGCATTGACACAGAATACTGTGAAGCCTGTGATGTCCTGCAATCCCTTGACATAGGCCAACCAACTTCAGGCCTGTGCCACTGTCTGTTACACTCCCCTCTGCCCAGCTCAGGGGCTCCAAAACACCAGCTATGCCAAATCATCTTTGTTCACTTCCTGTTCCGCACTTGAAAAAATAAAATAAAGTAAAACTTCATAATTTCCAAGGAAAGCTTAAAGTGAGAAGTCTATGAGAACCTTATAAAAGTCATGGAATTCATTAGCTGATTTACTATTTTCTGTAGAGACATTGTCGGAACTATTATGTTTTCATCCTTTAACTTCATGCTTTGTAGGATTGCTGGTTGAAGAACCAAGTGTACCAGATGCTTGTTTAAAGGCAAGGAAACACTGGGTTCATTCCCCAGCACCACATAAATATAAACAAATAAATTAAAGGTATTAAAAAATACATAACATTTTAAAAAATAAATAAAGGCAAGAAAAGGGACTAAGAGGTACAACTTGTTCATACTTTAGTCTTATGATTAATCCTCAGAGCTTTGCCTTCCAAAGGTATGGATTGCTGGTGTTGTTCTTTCACATTTTTATTTGAGGACTTTCTATTGAAATGCAATCCTAAAGAGAAAATTCTCTGATTCTCTTTCTTTCTGAAGTGAGGAAAAACCATTGCTTGCAGAGCTCCAGTAGAAGGTTAATTATATTCTCAGTTTCCACACCTTCTCCTTAATTTCCATCCTGGTCTTGCCATGGTTTTAGACTACAATCACTGAAAATCAGATTATCACTTTTTATTAATATCCTTCTCTGTTTGGCACTTCCTCAAACTAATATCCCACTTTCTGAAATACCCTCTCCTCTCTCTTCTGTATATCACATAAGATTTTAGTCTAAGTTCCATTTCTCTATAACTTTCATCCTCTCCACTGTAAAGTCTTCTGTGTTACTGTTTTGAAATTTTCCATTCTAAGGCCATATATCTCAATGTCTTAATGAGATCTGACTTACCTGCTTCACATTTAGAAAGCTTCCATAGTTCAAGTACAGTGAAGGTAGTTCAGAAAACTTCCAGTCATGCTCATCTATAAAAGGCTGCAATAGGTTCAATCTGACAGAAAGAACATTGGCTCTGAGTTCAAATCCTGATTTCCTCCTTTCTAATACATCTTTGGAAATCCTTTTCCCTTTACAAACATGAGGGTTCATTTGTGAAATAATAATGGATATTGAGTAATTTCATTATAAGTGTAAAATCCTCCTTTATTGTATGATAATCAACTAGTACAATACCTGCACAGAATATAAGTACTCACTAAATAATAGCTATCAATCTAGGGATACACTCCACCATCCCTTGCTCAATTATATATCATTTCAATTAAAGTAACTACTACAAATAATGTCTTCTGCTAAAAATCATATATGTAGTTTTTGATGCCTAGTGAAAAATATTAAAGAGAATAATACTCATTAGCAAAACAGAGCATGTTGGTAAGAACTAAAATGAACACAACTGCTCAGGAGAGTACAAGAGGATGTGTGGGTGGGTAAGCCAAATCCAACTCTGCTTAGGTATTAAGACTGACCTCTTGGACTACAGGTCATGATAAGTACTATATAGCCTAAAAGGCTAAAAGAAAAAACTTGGAAAATTTTCACCAAAAGTAAATCAGAAATGTTTGAGAAGATAGATATGTTTAAATGATTTAAGCAGTACCCAATGTATGTACAATTTACATGGAATGCCAATGATATGTATAATTTGCATGTTTTTGTTTACAGGTAAAAGTTTTTAAAAATAAAAACATTAAAAACTGAGTGGCCTTATGGTTTCTTGGTTTTGTGACAAGAAAGATACATAAAATCTACATTTCTTCTGAGGATCTCCTGAGGAATATCCTGACTGCCCTATTCCTGTTGGCCAGGCATTTTAAATCCCCATGGACTTGGAGCAGATTAAAAGTTACAGGACACAGATGAGATTTATATGACAGCCTCATGCATCATTTTTCTCACCTCAGTGACCTTAGTCCCCAGAATGCCATTTTTTGTTATGTGCATCAACACTGGAGAATTTAACGGGTTGTCTTTATTTTGCTTATTTCTCCAAAATCCTGCTCTACAAACTTTTTGGCCTTTCAGCTACAAAAGTTATTTCTCAGGGATACATAAAAGTGTCAATGTTACCAGGCGGTCTGATGATACATGGCATACTTCTTGCTAAAGAAAGGCAATGGAGAAGGTATTGCCTTGAATCATACACTGACACGAGGCCAAAAATCATTCTCCAGTGGAATAGGTTACCAATGTGCAGGCAGATGTGTGACGATGCATGCATAAGATGCACATCACCCATCCAGAAAGCCAAGCTGAGTATGTAACATGAGAAGGTCGAGAGTCTCTCTGAATTGCTCTCATGTTAACCAAATTGGAATTTTGAAGTAAAATACATTGCACATATATTTGGGACGTCAAAATGCAAGAAAAGATAATATGTTCTTCCCTCTTTGGGCTGGTTCCCATTCACCATTCAGAGGTCAACTCAGCAATTATCTTCTTCAGAAAACTTCTGTGATTTCTACTCCAATCACCACTACCTTCCACCACTCCACCACCTCTACCTCCACCTCTTCCCACCAATTTTTTACTTCGACCACCACTTAAGTCTCCTTCACCATATCCCACCACTATCATTCTTGCCTTTGCCACCCACAGCCACCACTGCATCTCATATAATTAGATAACACACCACATGCTTCTTTCAAGACGATACCACACCCTATTATTTGTCACTACTCTCTCAATGGACTTAATTTCTGGAGTCAGCAACAACATTTGTGAATCTTCTTTCTCCATTGCCTCATAAAGAGTCTCCCCTGTAAGATGTGTTCAACAGATGTGTGCTAAATAAATGAGTATGCCTAAAAATAAAATCACTTCTCAGAAATGTTTGCAATATTGTCTTCTCTTTTAACAACTTACTACCGTTCTCGACTTCATTCTTTTCAGTTTCTAAGGAATACTAAAGGAGCAATTTACTCAATGACACCCTAGTGACCAGAAAGAGTTAATGAGGTTAATTTCAAAAGTAATTTCCAGGCAGAGTTACTCACAGGAAAAATATGGCTTAGTATTTCCTAAGACCACAGGATAGAGAGCAGTAAATTAAGTCAATGGGCTGTGTCTTCCCAGACTTGGAAATCAATATATGGTGGATGTCACATGTAGGAAGTCAGTATTGAAAATGTGTCATAAAGAAATCTCATTCTCACCCAGAGACCCAGAGAGAGGCCTGCCCCAGCTCTGTACAGCCCAGTGACCCAGAGAGAGGCACACCACACTCATGCGGGGAGGCATCCCGTGCCCGCACTGGGGTTGCACTGGGGTTCAGCTGGGGTTCTTTATTCACCAAAGTGTGGCTCCGTGGCCCAACATCAAGGTACATATAAGCTTTAGGCTGCCGCTGCCACAAAACTGGAACATCCCTGCTTCTATCGAGGAACAACAATAAGGACCTGGTAAGACATCACCAAGGTCCCTGTGGGCCTGGCTGCACCAGAGGTATCTCTACCAGGGGTACAAACAGTCATCCTGTTGCTGAGGTAATAGGGAGTCTTGCATGGGATTGACTCTCTCTTGTTTCTCCTACTAACATCCAACTTCTTATGATTACCTTCTCCCTAGTCATATAATCTGATACCTAATTATTCTCACATCCTACCTCATAAACAAATCAGCCACCCCTCCAGCCCCCTCTTCTACCATTAGAAACTGTAAACCATTACAGAAATCTATTGACTACATGGTAGAAGATAACCAAACTCATCATTTCTGATTATAGTGACAAAACTGTAAATGTAAAAATAGAAGCTAACTGATCTATGGCTACATGTTGGGTACATTGAGTGATGTAATATTGATCTCCTCCTTAAAGGTGAGGTATTGGTAACCTGTAGGAACACTATAAGACAATAGGACAGAAGCTGTAACACCTCAGATCTACACTGCAAGAGAGGGAAACACATGGACATCATGAAAAAACAAGGGAGGAAAGTACCCCAAACAAACCAAGACACTACAATAATAGAATTCATAGATAGTGCAGTAGATGAAATGTCAGAGAAGGAGTTCAGAATATAGATAATTAAAATGATCTGGGAATTAAAGAACGACCTAAGTGAGGATACAGGCAAAAATCAATCACTCTAACAAAGAGATAAGAGAACAAATACAGGCAACCATAGATCACACCAACAAAGAGAAAAGAGAACAAATGCAAGTGACCATGGATCACACCAACAAAGAGATAACAGAGGAAATACTGGTAGCAAGAGATTGCTTCAAGAAAGAGACAGAGATTCTGAAAAAAAAAAAAAAACAGAAATCCTTGAAATGAAAGAAACAATAAACCAAATAAAAAACTCAATAGAAAGCATCACCAACAGACTATGTCTCTTGGAAGACAGGACCTCAGACAATGAAGACAAAATATACAATCATGAAAATAAAGTTGACCTCACAGTGAAGTTGGTAAAAAACCATAAACAGAACATCCAAGAATTATGAGATAACATCAAAAGACCAAATTTAAGATTTATTGGGATAAAGGAAGGTTCAGAGATTTAAACCAAAGGAATTCACAATCTCTTCAATGAAATAATATCAGAAAATTTCCCAAGCATGAAAAATGAATTGGAAAATCAAATACAAGAGGCCTATAGGACAACAAATGTACAAAATTACACCAGATCTACACCAAAACACATTATAGTGAAAATTCCTAAAATACAGAACAAGGATAGAATTTAAAGGCCATGCAAAAGAGAAATCAGGTTACATATAAGACCAATTCGGATCTCAGCAGATTTTTCAACCCAGACCCTCAAAGCCAGGAGATCCTGGAACAACATATAGCAAGCTCTAAAAGATAATGGATGTCAACCAAGAATCTTATATCCAGCAAAATTAAGCTTCAGATTTGATGATGAAATAAAAACCTTCCATGATAAATAAAAACTAAAAGAATTTATAACAAGAAAGCCTACACTAGAGAACATTCTTCGCAAAATATTCCATGAGGAGGAAATGAAAAACAACAATGAAAATCTGCAAAGAGAAGAACTATAATAAAGGAAAATCCAACCAAAGGAGAAATCAGGTCAAGTTAAATACCAAAAATAAACAAAAATAATCAGAAATACAAATCATCTCTCAATAATAACCTTCAATGTTAATGGCCTACACTCACCAATCAAAAGACATAGAGTGGTAGTTTGGGTTAAAAAAACAGACCCAACAATATACTGCCTTCAAGAGACTATCTTACAGGAAAAGACATTCACAGATGGAAGGTGAAAGGTTGGGATAAAATAGATCACTCATATGGTCTGCATAAACAAGCAGGGGTTTCCATTCTCAATATCAAACAAAGTAGATTTTAAGCCAAAGTTAATCAAAAGGGATAAAGAAGGATATTTCATACTGCTTAGGAAACCATACATCAACAAGATATAACAGTTATAAATATATATGCCCCAAACAACGGAGCATCTATGTTCATCATCAAATCTTATCAAGTTCAAGAATCAAATACACCACAACACAATAATTCTGTGTGACTTTAACAGACCTCTTTCACTACTGGATAGATCTTCCAAACAAAAGCTAAACAAAGAAACTATAGAACTCAATAATACAGTCAATAACTTAGACTTAACTGACATATATAGAATATTTTATTCATCAACAAGAAAATACACTTTCTTCTCATCAGTGCTTGATCTTTCTCTAAAATAGACTATATATTATGCCACAAAGCAACTTTTAGTAAATATAAAAGTAGGGATACTACCCTGCATCATATCAGACCACAATGGAATGAAATTACAAATCAATGATAAAATAAAAAATAAAAGCTACTCCAACACCTGCAGACTAAATAATATGTTATTGAATGAACAATGGGTTGCAAAAGATATCAAAGCAAAGATTAAAAATTTCTTATAGGTAAATGAGAACACTGATACAACATATCAAAATCTCTGGGACACTATGAAAGCAATGCTAAGAGGAAAGTTCATTGCATGGAGTTGATTCTGTCAAGAAGAAAAAGTCAACAAACAAATGACCTAACATTACATCTCAAAGCTCTAGAAAAAGAAAAAGAAATCAACACCAAAAACAGTAGAAGACAGGAAATATTTAAAATCAGAGCTGAAATCAATGAAATTGAAACAAAAGAAACAATTGAAAAAATTGACAAAACAAAAACTTGGTTCTTTGAAAAAATAAATAAAATTGATAAATTTTATTGGCCATACTAACAAAGAGAAGGAGAGAGAAAACTCAAATTACTAACATCTGTGATGAAAAAAAAGGAAATATCAGGATGGACACTACAGAAATACAGAAAATAATTAAGAATTATCTTGAAAATTTGTACTCCAATAAAATAGAAAATATCAAAGCCTTTGACAAATTTCTAGAGGCATATGATATGCTCAGATTAATCAGGATGATATACACAAGTAAAACAGATCATTTTCAAGCAAGGAAATAGAAGAAGCCATCAGAAACCTACCAATCAAAAGAAGTCCAGGACTGCATGGATACACAACTGAGTTCTATAAGACCTTTAAAGAAGAACTAACAGTACTCCTCAAACTATTTCATGAAATAGCAAAAGAGGGAACACTCCCAAACACATTCTATGAGGCCAACATCACCCTGATTCCAAAACCAGACAAAGACACATCAAATAAAGAAAACTTCAAACCAATATCTCTACTTAATATAGATGTAAAAATTCTCAATAAAATTCGGGAAAATCAAATACAAAACATATCAAAAAGATAATGCACCACGATCAAATAGGGTTCATCACAGGGATGTGAGTTTGGGTCAACATACGGAAATCAAAAAATGTAATTCATCACCTCAATAGACTGAAAGATAAAAATCATATGATCATCTCAATAGATGCCAAAAAAGCATTTGACAAAATATAGCACAGCTTCATATTCAAAACACTAGAAAAACTAGGGATATCTGGAACATATTGCACTATCTATGCTAAGCCCCAGGCCAACATCATTCTAAATGGAGAAAAACTGAAAGCATTCCCTCTAAAAACTGGAAAAAGACAGGGATGCCCTCCTTCACCACTTCTATTTAACATAGTTCTTGAAACTCTAGCCAGAGCAATTAGATGAAAGAAATTAAAGGGATATGGGTAGGAAAAGAAGAATGCATATCATCACTATTTGCTGACAGTATGATTCTATACCTGGAAGATCAAAAAATTCCACCAGAAATCTTCTAGAACTAATAAATAAATTCAGCAAAACAGCAGGATATAATATCAACACCCATAAATCAAAGGCATTTCTGTACATCAGTAACAAATCCTCAGAAAGAAAAACTAGGAAAACCACCCCATTTACAGTAGCCTCAAAAAGAAAGAATAAAATACTCAGGAATCAACTTAATGAAAGAGGTAAAATCCTTCTACAATGAAAACTACAGAACACTAAAGAAAGAAATTAAAGAAGATCTTAGAAGATGGAAAGATCTACCTTGTTCTGGAATAGGCGGAATTATTATTGTCAAAATGACCATACTACCAAAAGCACTCTACAGATTCAATGCAATCCCAATCAAAATCCCAATGACATTCCTCACAGAAACAGAAAAAGCAATCATGAAATTCATATGGAAAAATAAGAGACCCAGAATAGCCAAATCAATCCTTAGCAAGAAGAGTGAAGCTAGTGGCATTATTATACCAAACCTAAAACTATACTACAGAGCAATCAATAGTGACTAAAACAGCATGGTATTGGTACCAAAATAGACCTGTAGACCAATGATAAAGAATAGAGGACACAGAGACTAACCCACATAATAACATTATCTCATATTAGACATAGGCGCCAAATACATATGTTGGAGAAAAGATAGCCTCTTCAACAAATGGTGCTGGGAAAACTGGAATTCCACATGTAACAAAATGAAATTAAATCTCTATCTCTCACCATGCACAAAACTCAACTCAAGGTGGATCAAGGACCTAGGAATTAAACCAAAGACCTTGCTCCTAATGGAAGAAAAAGTAGGCCCAAATCTCCATCATGTTGGATTAGGCCCCAACTTTCTTAATAAGACTCCTATAAGCACAAGAAATAAAACAAAGAATCAATAAATGGGATAGATTCAAACTAAAAAGCTTCTCGCAAAAGAAATAATCAATGAGGTGAATAGAGAGCCCACAGAATGGGAATGAATCTTGTCAGAGCACTAATCTCTAGGATATATAAAGCACTCAAAAACCTTACTACCAAAAAACAAATAACCCTATCAATAAATAAGCCAAGGAACTGAACAGACACATTTCAGAAGAGGATATACAATCAATCAACAAATATATGAAAAAATGTTTAACATCTCTAGCAATCAAATGAAATGCAAATCAAAGCTACTCTAAGATTTCATCTCACTCCAGTCAGAATGGCAGCTATTATCAACACAAACAACAGTAAGTGCTGGTGAGGATATGGGGAAAAAGGTACACTCATACATTGCTAGTGGGACTGCAAATTGGTGTTGGTGTAGCCAATATGGAAAGCAGTAATGGAACCACCATTTGACCCAGCAATCCCACTCCTCAGTTTATACCCAAAGGACTTAAAAACAGCCTACTACAGGGACACAGCCACATCAATGTTTATAGCAGCACAATTCACGATAGCTAAATTATGGAACCAACCCAGATGCCCTTCAGTGGATGAATGGATAGGGAAAGTTTGGTATAGATACACAATGGAATATTACTCAGCATTAAAAGAGAAGAAAATTGTGGTATTTGCAGGAAATTATGGAATTGGAGAATATAATGTTAAGTGAAGTAAGCCAATCCCAAAAATCCAAAGGGCGAATATTTTCTTTGATATGAGGATGCTGACTCATAATGGCAATGGGGGAAGCATGGAGGAATGCAGGAACTTTAGATAGGGCAAAGGGAAAGGAGAGGAAAGGAGGAGGCATGGGGGTAGGGAGACAGAGGAATGAGTTAGACATCATTACCCTATATACATGTGTGAAGACACAAATGGTGTTAAAATACTTTGTGTACAACCAGAGACTTGAAAAATTGTGCTCTATATGTGTAATATGAAATGAATTGTCATATATAACAAATTAGAATAAATAATTTAATTAAAAAAGAAATCTCATTCTCTCATTCCCTTTATTTATGACTTAGATGGAATTTATATGCATGGAAATTCATATATAACTCTAACATGAATTGTCAAATTGCTCACAAACAATCCTTGAACAACACAGGGCAAAACTCCAGAGTTATTTTGTTCATTTCTTCCTTCCTTTTGTTCTTTCTTTCTTACTTTTTGTGAGACTTCAATATATTTTAAGGAAAATAGAAGAAACAAGAAAAGGGAAGATGCAGAAAGAGAAAAAAATAGTAAAGAGTTTTGAAATGTTTATTTATGTGACCAACATCATCAGTCATTATTTCCCAAAATCAAAGTAACTTTGAATTCTGTAACTTCTAGTAACATGAAACTCACTCTTTTTATCTGCTCCTAGTATCTTCAAACTTCTGGAACCTTTTCTCTAAGCTTAGAGGGCTGTGTTATTTACCCCAAGATCCCTTCATATTCTCTAATTTTGCCATTGTTTCTTGTTTTCTCACAAATCTGCCTCTGTCTCAATTAAAAAATCAGAGTCCATATCAAGGAAGACAGCACTACAAATTAGCATCTACCCAGGGATCTCAGGAGCATTTTTAAAAATTTTTCACAGTGAAAGAGAAGTTGCTCTATTCTAATGCAAACTCAAGGAAAGTTATAGGTACAATACCTATGTTTGAATTTTAAAGTCTTTATCAATCAAATTCCCCCAGAATTGAATATTGATCTTATTCTAATAATTCAACATCTTACAGCAAAATAAAAATAAGACAAACAGGTTTTCATGGATTTCTGTGGCTATTGCTGTCACTTATTACCTTAGTATATCCTCAGAGAAGGAATAAGTATGGTCCAGGAATAACCAATTCATTTATTTATCATCCAGCATTCACCAAGGAGGGAAAATCTACCCAATTCCCACATTTACCATTCCCCAACCTCACACCAAAGAAGATATAGGAGGAACATCAGCAGAAATGTGGCAAACAGGAAAGCAAAGGTTGATCTTGCTTTTTAGATTAAGAATTACGTACACCAGACTACCATGATTCAGTATTTTCTTTGCTTATTATGGTTTTGCTTTTCTGGCTAATATTATTGATAACACATACTTTTTAAAGTTCTAGGCTGTTTTAGTTGACAGACCTTATTGCCCCACAAGTGGAGCCAGGACCAGCAGTGTATCAGACACAGAAGGAGTGGTTCAGGAAGCCTGGCTACTACCTGTGGGAAGCTGGCCCCCTGCAATAGGACTGATTAGAACACATGCTCACTGTTTCCTTCCCACTTGGGTGTTCCTTGTATATTTGCTCCTTCTATGTAGACTTTCAGCAATTATATTAAGTAACTTGAATCCCCTAAATGTAAACCATTTTATGCATTCCATTCAGTTCACTCTATTTAAAATTTTATTAATATACTAGAAAGTAATGGAATTAGGAAACTATCAAACAGAGATATGACATTTAACATTCCCACTGGTACATATATCATTCTAAAAAAAATGGTGGGATGCTACAGATGGAATCCAGGCTCATGCATGCTAGGTACATACTCTTCATTGAATTATACTCTCAGGCCTCTTGTAATAATATTTTAACTGTAAAAGTAGACATATATCTCTGATAGTATTGTTATTTTAAACTTTTCATTTATCCTTAAAAGGGGGATATTTTTCACTCTTATTTCCCAATGAGAGCAAAGAATCCCTTGACCATTTCACCATGAAATTAATTCAGCAAAAAGTCAGGATTAAAAAAATTCTTCATTTGTACTATTTGTCAATTGCGATGCTATAAATACTCCTACCATGGCCAATTTCAAGCTACCAATAGCATAACAACCAGCTGGCACAATAGCTAATAATTTAACAATTGGCTCTGCATGCCAGTTTGAACCAATATGAGTCGATTCCAGCACATCAGCTCCACATAATTAAACAACCCAAGAATTATTTTCAGACAGTAAACTCCTTTATTTAAATAACTTTAATAAGTCAATTCAAGTCCATAATTTCTTCCCTCTAGATGGTCACATACTGACTGCCTGAAAATGTCCTCAAAATGACCTTTCTTGAAAAAGCAGAGTTGAGTTTATTGCTTCCTGCAGTAAAGGGAATTGCTACCTTCGAAGATTCTTAGTAGCATCTCAGAAGGAAGAAAGTAAAAATAATAACGTTTTGCATAGTTGTGCCTAGTTTTGGTTTGCAGAACCAAAGATCCATGAATCTGACACCTTCAACTTCCTTCAATATAACTGGTAATGTTTCACTGAACTCTAAGAAGGGGCCATTCATTGTTTTCCCCTAAGTCTTGAGGATATTTGTAGTTACGATCATTTAAAGATATCTACAAAGGCCCAATAAGTATTCTGATGCTCAAAAAATAGAGAAAGAATCGTAGGTATATTTTAGATATTTATCTGCCCAGTTGTAATCAGAGGATTCACACATAACTTCCACAGAAATGTTGCAAAATATCTGCCACTGCCCTTTCTTGTGCTACATACTGATCTCCTTTAAAATACAGATAATACAGAGTCTCACTAACACATTGTCTCTAAAATTTTAGTACAAATGAATGATTTGGTTCAATCTAACAATCATTTATCAATCAAATAAGTATAAAATGCTGGTTAACTTTCAGATTGTAATGAGCACAAAGCCACCAAGATGGATACATTATTTTTTAAAGTATATTCACAGTGTTGTGAACTAAAAGAAAAAAAACAATTAGTGCAGAACATTATTGTCATTGGTTATGGAACCTCTACTATTTATGAGCTTTCCATTTTAAAATATTTTTATATGTATGCATGGAGCAAAAGCATGTTAAACTTGCCTTCCCCAATAGGGGTTAGTGCATTCATTTCAGAATTGAACATGGCAGACACCAGTCAGACCACAGAGGAGGCCAGCAGCCACCATGTTGGTAAACTGACGTCACCACCCCTGTTTTCGACTGACCGCAGCTCATTCAGCCATAGAACAGGTAATTTCAGGCTGCAATTCGCCTGCGGCTTGCAGACAGATTGCTAGGGCTCAGTGCCTGGGTGCTTCTTAGAACCTGATCTTATCGGAGTGAATACCGAGCGCGGGGCGGCCGAGTTCCGGCTCCCGGAACTGCCCTGGCCCAGGGCTGCTGAGCCTGCGGAGGCTGCTTCTTGGACCCTGCTCCTACCAGGGCATACAACAAGCACTAAGCAGCCGAATTACGGCTCCCGGAACTGAGCCCGCGGGGACTGCTTATTGGAGCTTACATTTATAGGAGCTTACACCGAGCACGGAGCAGCCGAGTTCCGGCTCCCCGAACTTCCCTGGCCCGGGGCTAGGAGCCCGCGGAAACTGCTTCTCGGTCCGGGTCCTGCTGAGGGCCGGTCAGGACTCACCCGGTGCTTTGGTTGCCCGGCAAGGGGAACGAAATGCTGCCATTCGCATAGGATACCAACATGGCAGAGATCTGATGTCTGCAGAAAGCGGCGGAGGAGGGAACTTCATCAATACCAGTGGTGACATAAGCAGTTGGTCTCCTGGTAGGGGGGGTGAGGCACAGTCACCCGAGTCTCCTCAATTTGTCGTCGAGCCAGAGGGAAGGAGCCGGGCCACCGCCAGCGCCCGGAGCAGGCCCAGCGGCTCGCCAGCGTGGTGACCGCGTGACCCCAATTGGAGAGGGGGCGGAGCGGAGCCGCCACCCGCAACCGCAAGGTGGGCAGACCCGCGACCCAGTGGTACATGGGCGTGGTAGGAGGGGCAGGGCAGAGCCGCGGTTCGCGCTGTGACGAATGAGCGTGCAAGGTAAACAGACCTGTGACAGCCTGGCGGGTCAGGCCCAGTGGCCTGCCAGTGTGGTACACAAGTCACCCCAACTGGAGTAGGGGCAGAGCAGATCCTTCTCCCACGCCCGGATCAGGCCCTGCCGGTGTGGTGGTCACGTGACCCCAATTGGAGTGGGGGCGGAGCGGAACCGCCACCCGTGCCCGCAGGGTGAGCAGACCAGTGATCAACCTGCAGATCAGGCCCAGGGGTCCGCAGGCGTGGTAGGAGGGGCAGGGCAGATCCGCCGCCTGCACCTCCAAGGTAGGCAGACCTACAATAGACCGGTGGATCAGGCCCAGGAGCCTGCCGGCGTGGTACAAACACCACCCTAATTGGAGTAGTGGCAGAGCAGAGTCGCCGCCCGTGCCAGGAACAGGCCCAGCGTCCTGCAGGCGGGGTAGTCAGGACACCCCAATTGGAGTAGGGGCAGAGCAGAGCCTCCACCCGTGCCCGAAAGGTGGGCAGATCTGCGACCGACCAGCGGGACAGGCCCAGTGGCCTGCCGGTATGACAGACACGTCACCCCATTTGCAGTAGGGGCAGAGTAGAGCCGCCGCCCGCGCCTGCAGGGTAGGCAAACCTGCAACCGACCGGTGGATCAGGCCCGGTGGCCTGCCGGCGTGGTACACTCGTCACCCCAATTGGAGTAGGGGCAGAACAGAGCCGCCGCCAGCTCCCAGAACAGGCCCAGTGACCTGCCGGCGTGGTAGCCACGACACCCCAATTGGAATAAGGAGAGAGCACAGCCGCCGCCCGCACCTGCAGGAAAGATACGCAAGCAGTATGAAAAGACAAGGAAAGAAAGGACCACAAGCAATGCAGGTCAACGCAACTTTAGAAGAGGTAACAGCTGCAGCAGATGGAATGTCAGATAAAGAATTCAGGATATACATGCTTCAGATGATCTGGAGTATCAAGGAAGACATTAAACAGCAAAATCAGACAATGAAAGATCACTTCGACAACGAATTACGCAAACAAATCCAGGAAGCAAAGGATCAACTATACAGGGAGATAGAGGTTATAAAAAACAAACAAACAGAAATCCTAGAAATGCAGGAAGCAATAAACCAACTTAAAAACTCAATGGAGAATACTACCAGCAGAGTAGAACACTTAGAAGATAGAACATCAGACAATGAAGACAAAGTATTTCAACTGGAAAAGAACATAGACAGCTCAGCAAGACTGTTAAGAAACCATGAGCAGAACATCCAAGAAATATGGGATAACATTAAGAGACCAAACTTAAGAGTCATTGGGATACAGGAAGGTACAGAGCTCCAAACCAAAGGAATGAGAAGTCTATTCAATGAAATAATACAAGAAAACTTCCCAGACTTGAAGAATGAGACAGAATCCCAAATCCTAGAAGCCTACAGGACGCCAAATGTGCAAAATCATAAGAGATCCACACCTAGACACATTATAATGAAGATGCCCAACATACAGAATAAGGAGAGAATTTTAAAAGCTACAAGGGAAAGGAAGCAGATTACATTTAGGGGTAAGCCAATCAGGATAACAGCTGATCTTTCAACACAGACTCTGAAAGCTAGAAGATCCTGGAATAACATATTTCAAACACTGAAAGAAAATGGGTTCCAACCAAGAATTGTGTATCCAGCGAAATTAAGCTTCAGGATGGAGGATGAAATTAAAACCTTCCACGATAAACAAAAGTTTAAAGAATTCGCAGCTAGAAAACCATCTCTTCAAAACATCCTCGCCAAAGCATTACAGGAAGAGGAAATGGAAAATAACAATGAAAACCAACAGTGGGAGGTAGGACAGTAAGGGGGGGGGGGAATAATCAAAGAGGAAAACAAACCATGTTTAGTAACAGAAACAAACAAATATGGCTGGAAGAACAACCCATATCTCAATAATAACCCTAAATGTTAATGGCTTAAACTCACCAATTAAGAGACACAGGCTAGTAGAATGGATCACAAAACAAGACCCAACAATATGCTGCCTACAGGAGACGCATTTGATAGGAAAAGACATACATAGGCTGAAGGTGAAAGGTTGGGAAAAATCATATCACTCATATGGACTTCGGAAACAAGCAGGAGTGTCCATACTCATATCAAATAAAATAGATTTCAAGCCAAAGTTAATCAAAAGAGATAAAGAGGGACACTACATACTGCTTAAGGGAACCATACACCAACAAGACATAACAATCATAAATATTTATGCCCCAAACAATGGTGCAGCTATGTTCGTCAAACAAACTCTTCTCAAGTTCAAGAGTCTAATAGACCACCATACCAAAATCATGGGAGACTTCAACACACCTCTCTCGCCACTGGACAGATCTTCCAAACAAAAGTTGAATAAGGAAACTATAGAACTCAATAACACTATTAATAACCTAGACCTAATTGACATATATAGAATATACCACCCAACATCAAGCAGTTACACTTTTTTCTCAGCAGCACATGGATCCTTCTCAAAAATAGATCATATATTATGTCACAGGGCAACTCTTAGACAATATAAAGGAGTAGAGATAATACCATGCATCTTATCTGATCATAATGGAATGAAACTGAAAATCAACGATAAAAGAAGGAAGGAAAAAGCATACATCACTTGGAGAATGAACAATAGGTTACTGAATGATCAATGGGTTATAGAAGACATCAAGAAGGAAATTAAAAAATTCTTAGAGATAAATGAAAACACAGACACAACATATCGGAATCTATGGGACACATTGAAAGCAGTTCTAAGAGGAAAATTCATTGCTTGGAGTTCATTCCTTAAAAAAAGAAAAAACCAACAAATAAATGATCTCATACTTCATCTCAAAATCCTAGAAAAAGAAGAGCAAAACAACAGCAAAAGAAGTAGAAGGCAAGAAATAATTAAAATCAGAGCTGAAATTAATGAAATCGAAACAAAAGAAACAATTGAAAAAATTGACAAAACTAAAAGTTGGTTCTTTGAAAAAATAAACAAAATCGACAGACCCTTAGCGATGCTAGCGAAGAGAAGAAGAGAGAGAACTCAAATTACTAGCATACGGGATGAAAAAGGCAATATCACAACAGACACTTCAGAAATACAGAAGATAATCAAAAACTATTTTGAATCCTTATACTCCAACAAATTAGAAGATAGTGAAGGCATAGATAAATTTCTTAAGTCATATGATCTGCCCAGATTGAGTCAGGAGGATATAGAAAACCTAAACAGACCAATATCAATTGAGGAATTAGAAGAAACCATAAAAAGACTTCCAACTAAGAAAAGCCCAGGTCCAGATGGGTATACAGCAGAATTTTACAAAACCTTTAAAGAAGAACTAATACCAATACTTTTCAAGCTACTTCAGGAAATAGAAAAGGAGGGAGAACTTCCAAATTCATTCTATGAGGCCAACATCACCCTGATACCTAAACCAGACAAAGACACTTCAAAGAAAGAAAACTACAGACCAATATCTCTAATGAACCTAGATGCAAAAATCCTCAATAAAATTTTGGCGAATCGGATACAAAAACATATCAAAAAAATTGTACACCATGATCAAGTAGGATTCATCCCTGGGATGCAAGGCTGGTTCAATATACGGAAATCAATAAATGTTATTCACCACATCAATAGACTTAAAAATAAGAACCATATGATCATCTCGATAGATGCGGAAAAAGCATTCGACAAAGTACAGCAACCCTTTATGTTCAAAACTCTAGAAAAACTAGGGATAACAGGAACATACCTCAATATTGTAAAAGCAATCTATGCTAAGCCTCAGGCTAGCATCATTCTGAATGGAGAAAAACTGAAGGCATTCCCTCTAAAATCTGGAACTAGACAGGGATGCCCTCTCTCTCCACTTCTGTTCAACATAGTTCTCGAAACACTGGCCAGAGCAATTAGACAGACGAAAGAAATTAAAGGCATAAAAATAGGAAAAGAAGAACTTAAATTATCACCATTTGCAGATGATATGATTCTATACCTAGCAGACCCAAAAGGCTCTACAAAGAAACTATTAGAGCTAATAAATGAATTCAGCAAAGTGGCAGGATATAAAATCAACACGCATAAATCAAAGGCATTCCTGTATATCAGCGACAAATCCTCTGAAATGGAAATGAGGACAACCACTCCATTCAAAATATCTTCAAAAAAAATAAAATACTTGGGAATCAACCTAACAAAAGAGGTGAAAGACTTATACAATGAAAACTACAGAACCCTAAAGAGAGAAATAGAAGAAGATCTTAGAAGATGGAAAAATATACCCTGCTCATGGATAGGCAGAACTAACATCATCAAAATGGCGATATTACCAAAAGTTCTCTATAGGTTTAATGCAATGCCAATCAAAATCCCAACGGCATTTCTTGTAGAAATAGAGAAAGCAATCATGAAATTCATATGGAAAAATAAAAGACCCAGAATAGCAAAAACAATGCTAAGCAGGAAGTGTGAATCAGGCGGTATAGCGATACCAGACTTCAAACTATACTACAGAGCAATAGTAACAAAAACAGCATGGTACTGGTACCAAAACAGGCGGGTGGACCAATGGTACAGAATAGAGGACACAGAAACCAATCCACAAAACTACAACTATCTTATATTTGATAAAGGGTCTAAAAGCATGCAATGGAGGAAGGATAGCATCTTCAACAAATGGTGCTGGGAAAACTGGAAATCCATATGCAACAAAATGAAACTGAATCCCTTTCTCTCGCCATGCACAAAAGTTCATTCAAAATGGATCAAGGAGCTTGATATCAAATCAGAGACACGGCGTCTGATAGAAGAAAAAGTTGGCTACGATCTACAGTCGGTGGGGTCGGGCTCCAAATTCCTCAATAGGACACCCATAGCACAAAAGTTAATAACTAGAATCAACAAATGGGACTTACTCAAACTAAAAAGTTTTTTCTCAGCAAAAGATACAATAAGAGAGGTAAATAGAGAGCCTACATCCTGGGAACAAATCTTTACTCCTCACACTTCAGATAGAGCCCTAATATCCAGAGTATACAAAGAGCTCAAAAAATTAGACAATAAGAGAACAAACAACCCAATCAACAAATGGGCCAAGGACCTGAACAGACACTTCTCAGAGGAGGACATACAGTCAATCAACAAGTACATGAAAAAATGCTCACCATCTCTAGCAGTCAGAGAAATGCAAATCAAAACCACCCTAAGATACCATCTCACTCCAGTTAGATTGGCAGCCATTATGAAGTCAAACAACAACAAGTGCTGGCGAGGATGTGGGGAAAAGGGTACACTTGTACATTGCTGGTGGGACTGCAAATTGGTGCAGCCAATTTGGAAAGCAGTATGGAGATTTCTTGGAAAGCTGGGAATGGAGCCACCATTTGACCCAGCTATTCCCCTTCTTGGTCTATTCCCTAAAGACCTAAAAAGAGCATGCTACAGGGACACTGCTACATCGATGTTCATAGCAGCACAATTCACAATAGCTAGACTGTGGAACCAACCTAGATGCCCTTCAATGGATGAATGGATAAAAAAATGTGGCATTTATACACAATGGAGTATTACTCTGCATTAAAAAATGACAAAATCATAGAATTTACAGGGAAATGGATGGCATTAGAGCAGATTATGCTAAGTGAAGCTAGCCAATCCCTAAAAAACAAATGTCAAATGTCTTCTTTGATATAAGGAGAGTAACTAAGAACAGAGTAGGGTCGAAGAGCATGAGAAGAAGATTAACATTAAACAGGGATGAGAGGTGGGAGGGAAAGGGAGAGAGAAGGGAAAATGCATGGAAATGGAAGGAGACCCTCAGAGTTATACAAAATTACATACAAGAGGAAGTGAGGGGAAGGGGAAAAATAATACAAGGGGGACAAACGAATGTCAGTAGAGGGGGCAGAGAGAGAAGAGGGGAGGGGAGGGGAGGGGAGGGGGGATAGTAGAGGATAGGAAAGACAGCAGAATACAACAGACACTAGTATGGCAATATGTAAATCAATGGATGTGTAACTGATGTGATTCTGCAATCTGTATATGGGGTAAAAATGGGAGCTCATAACCCACTTGAATCAAATTGTGAAATATGATATATCAAGAACTATGTAATGTTTTGAACAGCCAACAATAAAAAATTTAAAAAAAAAAAAAAAAAAAAAGAAAACAAACAACCCAATCAACAAATGGGCCAAGGACCTGAACAGACACTTCTCAGAGGAGGACATACAGTCAATCAACAAGTACATGAAAAAATGCTCAACATCTCTAGCTGTCAGAGAAATGCAAATCAAAACCACCCTAAGATACCATCTCACTCCAGTAAGATTGGCAGCCATTAGGAAGTCAAACAACAACAAGTGCTGGCGAGGATGTGGGGAAAAGGGTACACTTGTACATTGCTGGTGGGACTGCAGATTGTTGCAGCCAATTTGGAAAGCAGTATGGAGATTTCTTGGAAAGCTGGGAATGGAGCCACCATTTGACCCAGCTATTCCCCTTCTTGGTCTATTCCCTAAAGACCTAAAAAGAGCATGCTACAGGGACACTGCTACATCGATGTTCATAGCAGCACAGTTCACAATAGCAAGACTGTGGAACCAACCTAGATGCCCTTCAATAGACGAATGGATAAAAAAAATGTGGCATTTATACACAATGGAGTATTACTCTGCATTAAAAAATGACAAAATCATAGAATTTACAGGGAAATGGATGGCATTAGAGCAGATTATGCTAAGTGAAGCTAGCCAATCCCTAAAAAACAAATGCCAAATGTCTTCTTTGATATAAGGAGAGTAACTAAGAACAGTGTAGGGACGAAGAACAGGAGAAGAAGATTAACATTTAACAGGGATGAGAGGTGGGAGGGAAAGGGAGAGAGAAGGAAAATTGCATGGTAATGGAAGGAGACCCTCAGGGTTATACAGTGGAGGAGGTAGAGTGAGAGGAGGGGAGGGGAGGGGAGAGGTGGGGAGGGGGGAGGGTGGAGGATGGGAAAGGCAGTGGAGCACAACAGACACAAGTATGGCAATTTGTAAATCAATGGATGTGTAACTGATGTGATTCTGCAATCTGTGTATGGGGTGAAGGTGGGAGTTCATAACCCACTTGAATCAAAGTGTCGAATATGATATGTCAAGAAATTTGTAATGTTTTGAACAACCCACATTAAAAAATTTAAAAAAATAAAAATAAAAAAAAAAAGAATTGAACATGGCATTATTCATTAGCTTAACATGCATTTCTAGGTATACTGTTAATGTTGTAGCATTTAAGAATATTATTATCCCTATATTCAAATAAATAGCAACAATATGATTTTTAATAGTTTAAATAGAAATAAGAAGATGCACATATATGGATGTATATGCCTGTGTGTATATGTGTGTGCATGTGTAGTCCCTTTCCAATAGGAAGTAATGCAAAAATAAGACTATCAAACCAAAATTTAGATCCATTTACTCTACAAAAGCCAAGTTCTCTGATGAAAGGAATAAGACATTCAACCTGTGAACGTTGAAGAGGAGGGAAAGTGACTAAGAAAATGTTTGTATGGTGGTGTGAGGGGTGGGGGCAATATGTAGTTAAAGCATCTGTGTCAATTCCAGTGTCTTTAAATATTCAGGGTTAGTTCAAAAAATTCAAGGTGAACATTGCTAAGTCCTACAATAAAGCCTATCCCACTGGGTTTCCATAGATTGCAGACTCTTAAAAACCTGTACCTCATCAAAGGAATAATGAGATTCCCACCTGCAAACAGTGTGGCTGCAAAGGAGTGTTCCAAAATACTTCCTAGGTTGCAGTGGTGGTGAGGCGGGAGGGGTGGAGTCAGTGGGCTCGGTTTGCCTGGATGAGCTTCCATTGTGATTAAAACTGATCTATGGTAAAGTTTCCAAGAAGTGGGAGAATTTTCCTGATTCTTAAAGATTTCTTATTTACCTCTCTGGTGAGTTGAAATCCCCCTGCATCACTGTGCACTATGAACTATGGGTGTAGAATAGCCTCTAGATCCCAACATACTCTACTGGTCTCCTTCTCTACCTTCAGGATTTTCAGGGCCCCACCCAGGATCAGACAAGTGACTATGCAGGACCACAGAACTTCAGTGAGTAGGAGTGCTGCTTTCATGCTTACTTTCACATTTTGACCTTTAGAAAATGAGTCTTAGTGAGAGGTGAAATCATTTGGAACATTTTTTTTCCTAAAAGTTAAGTATATTTAAAAAATTGTTTTATACATTATTGTGTTACAATTTTGACCTAATCCTAGATCATAAATGTTGAACTATGCATCTAAATATCCTATATTTCCTATAATGTTATCAGAAATAACTACATGCTCATTTCAATATATGAGTACATATCACTTATTTAACTCATCTTTTATCAATAAAAATTGGATTATTTCAAATTATTTGAGATTATTGAGTTCATTATGAATATCATGAGTTATTATCTTCTAAGTAAAATATTTCACAAGCCAAAATGTATTTCTAAATTATGCCCCCAAAATATTATATGCTCTCAATAGAAAAAACATGAAAGTTTTTCTTTCCAAATTCTTCATCCGTTTTGAATAATAACAAAATAATAATCTTTGGAAGTAATTTGATAGGTTAAAAAATGATGTCTAATTATTGTTTTGTGTCTGTAGATATACATAAACATGCTTAGATATATTTCTTTGAAACATTTCTTTGCTCATTACTAATGCAATATAATTTTATGTTTATTATTTTCATTTCTCCTTTTGAGAATTGCTTTTTTACGTTCTTTGTTAAATAAGTCTTTCTTCTACTGAATTCTAAGTTGAATTATATGTTAAAGAATTTATGTCCTTGCCTATGAACTCTCCATGAATACCTTTTTTCTAGTTTGCTCTTATAATTTTGAAGTATTAAAGTTTTAAATGTTTAGGAGTTGAAAACCATCAAATTTGTTGGCCATTTTTATTTCTACATTTGAAACTCTGCTTAGATAATTTCCCCATAGACAAATATATTTTATAAATATCACTTATCTTTTTAAGACATATAATTTCCCTCAATACATCTAAGTATTTACTTCACCCAAGGAATTATTTTGATATATAGTGAAAGTTATAAGAGCTAATTTGTTTCCAAGTAACAGATAACTGGTTGCACTTCCCCCCCGAAAAATTATTGAACAATTTATCCTATTGTAATAGCTGTGAAAAATAGCTTTTATTTTACTAAATTTCTATATGTATTTGTGTTTGTTGCCTGGCTTTTATTTCTGTTCCCATGATCTCTTTAGTAGTATGTGGATCAATATTATACTTTTTGTTCAAGTATTATTTGGTCCTTAATAATAAAATACAATTTGAAAACATGGTGGCAGGAAGGGAGTGAGCTGCCCCCTGCACTGCACCACCCTGTCAGCAGATCTCACCAAGTCAGAATACTCCATCTATGAGAGTGTTAGAAGACCCCTATCCAGCTGCTCTCCACAGAAATCACCAGCGCTGTGACCCCACATGGGGCTCCAGGCCTCAGCATTTGAGTAGGATGCCCAGTGTTCGAGCAAGACCCAAAGCCTGAAGTTATATCCCATACATGACTCAGTGAGGACCTTAGTAGAATAACCTATCAACACATCTGCAGTTCGCCAAGACTTTGCTCCATTCCCATTCAGGTCACTCAGCTGCTACCTACCCACAGCACAACGCCATCGCCTGGCTACCCCCACCTCACCAGACACTCCAGCGCCATCTTGGCTCAACATTCTCGCCATATTAGCTGGGGGTAGTTCCCAGATCAGATCTCCAGCAGCCAGGCACCAGGTTTCCAACCTTCCCCCCTCCCCAGCTGTGGTAACCCAACACAGTAGCTGCCCAACACAGGTGTGCAGTGTAACCAGGGAGCCGCCCACGGGAACCCCAGGGGTGAGAGCTTCCTCAATTGGGAACTGCTAGAGGAGAGGGAGATAGGGCTAAAGTTTGGAGCCTAACAGAGAGACCAGGAACTGGGAAATCTCCAGGCAAGAGAGGGAGATAGTACCAGGCACTCAAGTCATACAAGTGGTCCCAAAAAGAGACTCGTGAGGTGCAGTCTCCCCACAGGGACTGTTGGTTCCACTCCCTGCATCCAGGCTTCCCACCCTGGTTACCTCCACCATCCAGAGGGCAGAGACACCAGCTTATAAAAGACAACCCCACCTATTGGATGAGAAGAGAAGCAGGAAAGATATGGATCTCTAAAGCTAACTACAACCCTGGTTTCTTCTTTTGAGTTTTTTGTTGTTGTTGTTGTTTGTTTGTTTGTTTGTTTGTTTTTTCTCTTCTACACCTTTATTCTCTGGCCCTCACATCCCCAACATATGTGAAACCAAAAACTTTGCATGAAATAGGACTTTGAGAACTGAGTTATCTAAAAAATATAATATAGAGGTGTTGTATATGCCATTTTTTTCTTTTCCTTTTTATTCTTTCATTTTTCTTTCCCCCTCCAAATTTTACTGTTTTAACATCTGTATTTTTCTAAATACATATGTATGTTTGTTTTATGTACTCTACTGTCATCCCATGTACGTGCCTACCCTAAATTCCTTCCTGTCTATTCTCTTGCTACTAACCCTCTTCATTAGATTTCTCCTTCACACTTCCTAAGATATAGTAACTCTATATCCTCACATCCTACCTCCTCAGCATATCATCCTACACCCTACCCTCAGTTTATTGTCCACCATCAGAAACTATAAATCTTTTTACAAAATTACTGATTATATTTTAGATAATAATTGAATCCAATACATTGAAACTAAACTATAAACATCTTAATAACAACAAAATGCTATAGGTAATACATTGTTGATATTGGGATCTGTTAACATTGTCCTTCCCCACAAAGGAGAGGTTTTGGAACCCTACGAGAGCACGACAAACTTATAGGGTAAAAACAATAACAATCTAGACCCACAGAGCTGGAAAGGAAGACACACAGGCAACATGAAAAGACAAGGGAAGAAAGTGTCCCAAACAAATGAAGACATCACTTCATTAGAATCATTGGCAGCCACAGCAGAAGAAATCACAGAGAAGGTGTTTATGATGTACATGGTTAAAATGTTCTGTGAACTCAAGGAAGATATAAGAGAGCAAATACAGGCAGTGAAAGATCACTTCGACAAGGAGCTACATAAACAAATACAGGAAGCAAAAGATCACCTCAACAGGGAGATAGAGGTTCTAAAAAAAAAAAAAACAAACAGAAGTCCTTGAAATGAAAGAAACAATAAACCAAATTAAAAGCTCAAATGAAAGCATCACCAACAGAGTAGACCACTTGGAAGACAGGACATCAGACAATGAAGACAAAATATATAATCTTGTAAAGAACATAGACCACACAGTGATAACGATAAGAAACCACAAGCAGAACATTCAAGAAATATGGGATAGCATAAAAAGACCAAATTTAAGAGTTATTGGAATAGAGGAAGGCATAAAAGTCCAAAACAAAGGAAAAAAATCTATTCAATGAAATAATATCAGAAAACTTTCCAAACATGAAGAATGAATTGGAAATCCAAATTCAAGAAGCCTACAGGATGCCAAATGTACAAAATCACAACAGATCCACACCAAGGCACATTATAATGAAAATGCCCAACATACAGAATAAGAGGGAGAATTTTAAAAGCCACAAGAGAAAGGAATCAGATTACATATAGGGGAAATCCAATTAGGATAACGGCAGATTTTTCCACACAGACCCTGAAAGCTAGAAGATCCTGGAACAACGTATATCAAGCTCTGAAAGAAAATGGGTGCCAACCAAGAATCTTATATCCAGCAAAATTAAGCTTTATATTTGAAGATGAAATAAAAACCTTCCATGATAAACAAAAGTTTAAAGAATTTATAGCTAGAAAACTGACACTACAAAATAATAAAGTACAATTTATACTGCATCCTGCTAGATTTAGAAATAAGATTAGAAATAATTTCAGAAAGATTTAGGATCTTTCTGAAATTACTTCCTTTTTATTTACTTTTTTGATCAGTGGGATTATATATGAATATAATTTTTGATTTGCAAATTGCTAAGGTTTTACCAGGCAACTTTTTAATTTTTTTTCTATTTTTATAGAATTACAGAGAATGTAACTTCTAAGATGTCTTTTTAATCTCTACTTTTTGCATTTTTAAATATTTTTCTCATAGCCAAATACATGACCAATTTTTATAATTGTTACATACAAAATATTTTCTCTGATCAAGGATACTTACTAATTATAATTTTTCTTTATGTCCTTCTTTCTGAAATGGACATAATAAAGTTTTCCACTAAAACAGAGTTTCTACTTGAATTTCCAGTATTTTTATTTATCTCCTGTATTAGTTGATGATAAAATGTTTTGATAGCTATATATTCCTCATAAATTGTGTCTTGACAAGACAATTTCCTATTTCCTATAATAAATAATAAAGGTTTAGTGCTTTTATCATTAAATTATGCTTTTTGTTATTTATATCCCAGTTTGACTCCTTTTTTCTTTGCATTAGTTAATTCTTCCTTTGTTTATTATTTTATGTTCAGTGACTCATTTTGCTTTAAGGGTATTCCTTATAAGAATTGTTTTAGTCAGGTTTTGTTGTTGTTGTTGTTGTGAACAAAAATACCTGACAAGAGCAATTAGAGAAGGAAATGTATTCTCAGATATGGCAGTCCAGGTATAAACTCTGCTACACATTCAATTTGTCCAACTATAGTCTAGTAAAAATGAGAACAGAACTCTGCTGCACATTCAATTTGTCCAACTATAGTCTAGTAAAAAATGAGTTTTACTGAATTTATGCCAATAGATTTATTGCTGTTGAAGGAAGAACACTCAGTAGAGGTATTTCTGAATTCTGAAGGGTCAATGAGAATTGGGTATCATTAAAATACTCTATCAGCTTTAAAATTTAATAATTTAAATAAATTATTTAGTAAATATTTAATCAAATAATTTTGAGAGCTAGTGATACATAGCTGAAGAAGAAACAGGTTTCCTCATATAGCCACTAACAAACAGCACACTAAAAATAACATCAACAAGGACTGGGGTTGTGGCTCAGTGGTAGAGTACTTGCCTAGCACATGTGAAGCCCTGGGTTCAATCCTCAGCATCACATAAAAAATAAATGAATAAAATAAAGCTATGGGAAAAAAGTTACCTCATTTAATAAATAAACAAATAACATCAAGAATATTTCAAACTGCCAGGTATACTGGTGCATGCCTATAATCTCAGGGGCTCTGGAGGCTGAGGCAGAAGGATCGTGAGTTCAAAGCCAGCCTCAGCAGCAGCAAGGCGCTAAGCAACTCAGTGAGACTGTGTCTCTAAATAAAATACAAAATAGGGCTGGGAATGTGGCTCAGGGTCGGGTGCCCCTGAGTTCAATCCCTGGTACCCCTCCCCGCCAAAAAAAAACCAATATTTTAAAGTAATAACCAAAATTTAATTTCTCTTATCAGTTTATTTAGTCCTGTGTACAGGTGTGAGCTGTATAACCACTTTGGTCAACCCTGATCACATATTTAGCAGTGGTCCTATCAGATTATTTTTCCTAGTGACCTCGTTGCCCAATTAGTTTGTGCATTCTGACATTCACACAATGATGAAATCACCTAAGAACACATTTCTCAGAACATATTTCCTTCATTAAGAAACATATGACTATAATTCACTCTTGTTCCACTGGATCTTTAGCCCAAGTATTTGCCCTCTGCCTTCATCTGCTTCAGTCCTAAAAAGAGAACTGGAATTCCTAACTCAATCCATTGGTACAATCTAAAAGTTGTCTAAGGAATGAGAACTCAGAAGTAAATATCCAGTGTCTGTTCTTTGAAAGTATCAGCAATAGAGCACCTGATTTGGTTCTTCTCCTGAGTCTCCAAAAATACATTATGCTAATCTAAACCATGGAAAAGAGCATTTATGTAAATATCTAAGATAAGCTGAAAGTTGTTTAATAATGAAACAATGACTGCCATCAGTTTATTATGGTGACCAATGCTATCAGAATAAAAGGAAACAATACCCTCTATTGAAGTACAGGCATCACTATTTCATGAAAGTGTGATCAATGTTTTCTCTGATGATAAGACTAATGAGAATGCTGATAAATCTCCAGAGCCTTCCCATAAAGTGTGTGGTTTCTGAAATATTTATATTAATAACATTTTTACCTATTCAAACTTAACAAGGAAAGATTAAGCATGTTTTTCATTTGATAATTCCTCCCATATAGTTCTTACAACCATTATTAAGCTAATTGTGAAATATGGAGCATTCCAAACATTTATTTCTAGTATTCCTCTTCATAAGGTGAAATAATAAACCCTTTTGAATTTTTCAGGAACTCTCTAAGAACTCACAAAGAGAGTTTTAGGTATAAAAGATGTACTGTTTTTATTAAATACAATTCTAGGGTCTGAATTTGGAAAGACAAAAATCAAGAGTTATTGAAAGAGATTTGGCAAATTGATTAAGATAGCACCTTGGATGTTATCTATTTAATAAAAGTGACAAGATATTTCAAAATAACACTTAACAAGGTAAAATGATTGTAAGGAACTTTTACAAATAAGGAAACTTGTGGGTTTTTTCTTTGGTGGGTTGGGGTTTCTGTGTGTGTGTGTGTGTGTTTGTGTGCTTTATTTAGTTGGTTAGTTTTTGAGGGCTTTAGGGGGTTTTGTGCTTTTTTTTTTCTTTCTTTCTCTCTAAAAAATAACAAGGATACTATGAAAGTAACAAAAAGCAGATAAAATTATTCTGCTGAGATATGTAGTCTTTACTATGAATAGATTTTATAGGAGGTGCATAATATCATATGTAATCTATTCAAATTCTAAGATTAATTTGTCATTTTAATGGAGAAAATTTTAAATTCTAGTTGATCATTAGTGATATTTGACAGAAAAAGATTCACAAACTCCTTTTGTTCCCTGCATTATCTGGTTTAAAAAAAATCAAAACTAAAGAATTTTGCCAAAATTTTAATACTTTTTATAATTTCTTTTCAGATTCAGTTATTATAATTCAAAGCAAATAAAATTCATTTTGCTCATAAGCCTCTATAACTTTCTATACATATTCACATTTTGTTCTTCACTATGCTATCTATATTCTAGAATAAAATAACATTTCATTTTCATACAAATCACTCTCCTTTTTCCTTGAAAAACAAAAGCCCATGCACCACTTTTTTTTTAAAAGAGAGAGAGAGAATTATTTTAATATTTATTTTTTTTTAGTTTTCGGTGGACACAACATCTTTGTTTGTATGTGGTGCTGAGGATCGAACCCAGGCCGCACGCATGCCAGGAGAGCGTGCTACCGCTTGAGCCACATCCCCAGCCCCCCAGGCACCACTTTAAAATAAAGAATTCATTAACATGAATATTCCAAAAATATAGTGCATCCAAATCAGACACAAAAGCTTATGAACTTAAAATTATGCTAAGTAATCAATGTTTCAGAATCAATACTACTTATAAATTTTCTACCTATAGATTTTTCTGTGATTAATGTAATTTGAAAAATTTCAAGGTTTTAAATTATCTAAGAATTTAGAAATTGTGTTCAAACTAACATACTACAAAACATAATTTCTAACATAAAATGTAAGAATAAGAAAATTAACATTTTTTTTTTAATTTTAAGCCTTACATATCTGAAATAGTAGTTTATTTCATCAGTAAGACAATGTAAAAAATTTTAAGGCATTCATTAACTAATCTCATGAGAAAACATGCAAATTATATTTTTAAAACAATATTCTGTATTACTTCAAAAATTAACAGATCAAAAAAATGAATTATTAATCTACTCTAGTCTGTGCAAAGATTCATCTTAATTATGTGAGCTTGGATTCCTAAAATGTTTCTATTATATAGTGATTCTGTAAGAAAAAAATTTTTCCTCAAAAATCTAGTACATTAAAAGCATAAAAGATTAGAATTCTTTATCATTTTGATTTATATAAACACTCGTTTATCTCTAAAACCTGGTCAGAGCAGAACTCCTTTAATTGTATCCAACAGTAAGACCTTCCAGAAGTAAAAGTATTTCACATTCACTCAGGAAAGGCAAAGGCTTCTCTGAATTACAAGCACATAGCTTTTAGGTCACTTGTACGATTCCAACTGCAGATCAAAAGCAAACCCAGAATCATAACAACTTGCTAGTCTGGACTTCAAGAGCTGTTGCCCTTCCCAATGGTCAGAAAATATTTTTCAATTGATTGGAGTTTGCAAGTAGTTGAAAAGTCAAAGATTAACAAATCAAATGCTGTTATTTCTTACCCTTCAGAGACTGGATTTCCATCATCCATTTGACAGAAATCACCAATGGTCAGACCATAAAACCAAATTCCCAACCATTGCTGCCACCACTGGGAATGACTTTATCGACCATACAGGAAACAGAAAAAGCAAAAGCACAAAAAAATCAATACAGAGGGGAAAAGCAAAAAACAGAGCATCAGCAAAGTTAAACTTCTGTTGCTGCTTGGGATTTACTCCAGAGGTCAGGGAAGGACACGCTTGAGCATTTGAATCCCATGAGGTCCACAGCTCCAATGTAGCTTCTTCGGGTGAGTGCACTAGGGTATTTAGTGGATTTTCTCCAAAGCTATTACAAGAATCATTTTCAAAAAGGTAAAACCATAATTCTCATACAATATAAAATGAACACGTGTCAGTTTCCCTTTAACCTATTAAATGATTAGATAACCAATAAAATGCTTTTTAATAGATTTTAAGAGGATTCTGGAAGGTAGGTATATATATAAATACTTTAATAAAAGAATATTAAGACAAAATTGCTGGCTTAGCTACAAAATGATTTGATATCTTAAGGGCCATGAGCTGCATCCTTTGGGGTTATCTGTTCCATCAAACAGAAATTTTCATCTTTGCCAGACAAAAATATACATGTTAACCTCTACCACTACAAACTTGTAAAATAATTCAGTCAATAGTAAGTCAAGCCAGACCTGCTGAGAAAAAGCACCTAACAATCTCTTCAACCTGTATCCAATTTGGAGATTTTTTTTTTTCTGATGGAGATCAAGAATTTTTACTCTGGCACAATATGTCTGTTCTGGCAATCTACTGGAACATGGTGAGCACTTTCAGAGTGTAGATTTAGCTTTAAATCTTCAAATCAAGGGCATATCCTGCTACTAGTTGATTATTTATTTTCCTTGTGCCATTCCTTTCTCCTTCTAGAATTCCTGCAATAAACACAGTGGGTCTTATGAAAGCAACCATCTATTTTCCTGATTTCCAATTTTGATATTTTTCCACAAATTTCTAACTCAAAAGTGACCTTCCTGAATCAAATCAGCCACTGAATTCATTAGTTAAAGAATAATGATGTTTTAATTACAGAAAGTCTTGTTTGTGCTATCCTTAAATCTCCTTCAATACTCTTGATGTGTGTGTGTGTGTGTGTGTGTGTGTGTGAGAGAGAGAGAGAGAGAGAGAGAGAGAGAGAGAGAGAGAGAGAGAGAGAGAACACTCACTTAAATGATCTTCTCTCTCTTCCTATAACTCTTTTTTGCCAAGCAAGTGTTTTGTTTGTATTGACTACTCACCTTTCTACTGCTGGGTCCTTTAGATAAGTTGTTGTCAATGATGATAACTCTTTTGAGTTCATGCCTGACCATCTCTCAGCCTCCTAACTGGACAGACTCAGTCCACTCACACTCATTTCACTCTTGGCCAGTTGGGCCCTGGAACCTCTGATATATTTATAGGATCCTAATGTTGCTCCCACTTCTGCCACTCTGGGGCAAGTATGGTGGGCATAGATCTATTCAGGCCAAGTTCTTCCAAAGTGCCTCTTCCTCCTGGTCTTTTCCACAGGGATATGATAGTGCTGTCTCTCAAGTTCTTACCAAGCCCACAAAAAAAAAAAAAAAAAAAAAAAAAAAAAAATTCCCACTAACTCTGCTTACCAGAATTCCTACATAGCCCAAGGCCATTCTTAGGTCCAGCTGCCTATGACTCAGCCAAGGCAGTTAGATGGGAATTAGAGGCAAAGGAAATAACCATCTTTCATAATTCTCCAACCAGGTATGACTTGAGATTCTTCACCTTTAGTCCATGTGGGTGGAAGCCCACTGATTGTTGCTTCTATTAGTCCAAGATGTTGTGGGCTAGGAGGTGGGGACCTGAAACAGGAAGCTGCTCCTAAAGCAAGGGGGAAGTATGTGAAAATTAAACTGTTTAACTAGGAAGGTTAAAATGTGTCTTCATTCAGCTTGATGAAGGGAAGTCCTCACGTCTAGATTCCCCATGCTGCCAAACGGTAGCACTGAGTTACTTCTTTACCAGTTGTTTTTCATTCAGTTAACCTGTTTATCTGGGTTCTTTATTTTTCCTAAACTCAAAGACTTCAGAACATAGGATATTTAGGGAATGGGTCAAGTCTAAGGCTATATTGAGCCAGAAGAGAGCTCTTGGTGAAAGACTAAAACTCCAGCTTCCTCAAAATGGAGAGATTATTTGTATTTGTTCTCTTAGAATTCTTTGAAATTGTTTTTGTCTTTTTTTTTCTCATGCTGAAATTGCTACACTAAAATGGACTCAAGACAGTTTCCCCCAATCTCAGGATGGCCCAGGTATGGCTGCCTTAGACCTGCACTTCTCTAGGCCTTGCAGGAAAACTTCTCTGACATTAGCACATTCATACTTGGGTTGACTTTCTCTTATCCACTGTGTAGTAAAATCTAGACAGCTGGTACTGTGTGGACTCAGGGAGCAGACACCAAAGAGGCCTTTTAACCCGGTTAGGTAGTTATGATGGTTAGTGTGTTTATTTTTGTTTTTCTCAACCACTTAGGTCTTTCTGTGGTACAGCTCAGCTCACAAGGAGATTAAATTTAAGTTTGGAATTAAACATCTGGCCATTAGAATCTATCTTTACCTGAATCTCTTACATATGGCGCTCACAATCCAATGCAAAGTTAAGAGACTGATCACTAATGATACTCTACTCAAGATAATGGGCCTAGCTTTGTAAAGGTGGAGAATGATACATCTGTTAGCATTACATAAGACAGCTCTAATGGCCCAAAAAGGATTTTATGGCTTCATAAACAAGATACAGACTCAAAGCATTGTCAATATTATTAGAACCTTGAAATGGGTTCAGAGATTTTCCTGCTTTGCTCCTATTTGATGACCATAATTATTCACAGGTGCAGTAAGAAAATAAATCTAGCTGAATACTTCAATAGTAGCCTGATTCTGCTTTTTTCCTTCTATGAACAGAAAACATTTGTTGTTTTTATTTTTATTGATTTTCATCTTTAATTTTTTTTCTGTTTATAAAATGCAAAAACATAAGAAAGAATATATAAATCAACCCCTAATCTCAGTAACTAGAGATAACCACTATTAGCATTCTGCTGAACTGACTTTCAGTCTTATATATACATATACTTAGTGAGTTCAGTCATATCTCTTTGTTTTATTCAGTGATTTGGGTAATTTAAAGCTAGGTTCTTAATGGACATAATAAAGGGTTTTTTTCAAAATCCTATTTGAACTTAAAATTACAAATCCAATAGAACTAGGAATATTAGTTTAATAGTGCAACCTAAGAATACCCACTTAAAATATTATTGATGTATTTTTCATTCTGTCTTCTCTTTTGATTCTTACATTTCATTTGGGCACCCCACTTAAAACAATTTCTTGGGCTTCCCTCTACACATACATCTGTATTCTAACTATGGTACCTTAAGGACCAATTTGATCTTTATACCCTGTCAAGTAAACCACTTGTTTTTCTTACTCAAAAACCTTAAATTATTTTTATACTAGAAATTCAAATTTTTGCTAGCATATGCCTAAGGCTCCTCATTCTCTTCATTTTTTTTTTTCCCAAAACAATCTATAGTCTTGGGCATTTTTTTTTTCAGATCCAGAAACTCTTCTTTCCATGTCTTTGATTATACACTTAATTATAGTTTCTACTCTATTCATTTACTCTCATTCTCAAGAGTGCCAATTATTCATAGCTTCATATTCCTTTCCCCAAAATCTATCATTTTCTTTCTTATTATTTTCTCTCTTCCCCCTTCATTATATAAAACATTCCACACTCTTTTCAATGTGGATTTTAATTTTGGATGGAGTTTAATTTCTGTGGTTTCTTTTCTTAGCATTGGTAGTTCTTTTTTAAAAAAAAAAAAATCTTGATTAACTCCTCTTTTAAATGCTCTTCCACAGATCTCCTATTTTGTTTTTTAAAAACTCAAAGCAGGTGCATTGTAAGTGTTTCTTTTTTACCATGTTAACCTTTCACTCTTTCTTTTTTATGGTGTCTTCTATGTTATAAGGGACTTTTAAAAAGCCTCCGCTTGGTGTTTGTTCCCCCTTGTTTACACATATTTGGACAGGGAGAAATCTTGAGTAGCTCTGCTAATTGCCAAACGACAGAGACAGTCTCTCCTTTGTTCCTATTCAGTGTTGCCCAGCTCTGGCAGCTTCCTCCTCTCAGGCCTTGACTGAAGGTGGGTGAGCCTAGCCCCACTAGGTGTTTCCTGGGAGACCCTGGAGGACCTAGGTCTCCTAGTCTTAATGTCAGACTCTCTACTATAAGCTATATTAATTCCTGCACAATCTTTTTATGTACACCCACTTTCTCTGTGTGATACATATGTGGCATCAAACTTGCACATTGAACAAGCATGCTCATGATATATTAAGGAGGCCACAGTCCTACATTAATTGCTTTACTTTGGCATTTTGTTTTTTCCTGATTAATGTAAACTTCTAAATTGAGATGTGATTTAACTAGTGAAAAGTTTATAAATCTTAAAGATGCAACTCCATGGATTTTTAGCATACATACCCATGCAGCATACATACCCATGCACCCATCAATGGAAATGAAAAATTAATAAGTTACTAGAGGCCAGATACCTCCCTTGGGCACCTTCCAACTATTAATCCTTTCCAAAGGAGATTAGTACTCTGATTCATATCATCACTTATCATTTTTACATTTTTGAACTTTATAAATGAAATTATACCATATGTACTCTTTTGTCTAATTTCCTTTGTTCAAGATTATGTTTTCTAAGATCCATTCAGGTTGTAAATAGCCAGAACATATTAATTCTCATTGCTGTATAGTATTCCCATTGTTTGAATATACTACAATCTATTTACCCCTCCTCCTATTGATATACATTTCCATTGTTTACATTTTAGAGCCATAATTATGTGTGAATCATAACTTATGTGTATATACACTTTGACAGCTTCCACCAAACGCTTTTATTTTTTTTTTAATTTTTTATTGTTGGTTGTTCAAAACATTACATAGTTCTTGATATATCATATTTCACACTTTGATTCAAGTGGGTTATGAGCTCCCATTTTTACCCCATATACAGATTGCAGAATCACATCGGTTACACATCCACTGATTTACATATTGCCATACTAGTGTCTGTTGTGTTCTGCTGCCTTTCCTATCCTCTACTATCCCCCCTCCCCTCCCCTCCCCTCTTGTCTCTCTGCCCCCTCTACTGACATTCGTTTGTCCCCCTTGTATTATTTTTCCCTTTCCCCTCACTTCCTCTTGTATGTATTTTTGTATAACTCTGAGGGTCTCCTTCCATTTCCATGCAATTTCCCTTCTCTCATCCCTGTTTAATGTTAATCTTCTTCTCATGCTCTTCGACCCTACTCTGTTCTTAGTTACTCTCCTTATATCAAAGAAGACATTTGGCATTTGTTTTTTAGGGATTGGCTAGCTTCACTTAGCATAATCTGCTCTAATGCCATCCATTTCCCTGTAAATTCTATGATTTTGTCATTTTTTAATGCAGAGTAATACTCCATTGTGTATAAATGCCACATTTTTTTTTATCCATTCATCTATTGAAGGGCATCTAGGTTGGTTCCACAGTCTTGCTATTGTGAATTGTGCTGCTATGAACATCGATGTAGCAGTGTCCCTGTAGCATGCTCTTTTTAGGTCTTTAGGGAATAGACCGAGAAGGGGAATAGCTGGGTCAAATGGTGGCTCCATTCCCAGCTTTCCAAGAAATCTCCATACTGCTTTCCAAATTGGCTGCACCAATTTGCACTCCCACCAGCAATGTACAAGTGTACCCTTTTCCCCACATCCTCGCCAGCACTTGTTGTTGTTTGACTTCATAATGGCTGCCAATCTCACTGGAGTGAGATGGTATCTTAGGGTGGTTTTGATTTGCATTTCTCTGACTGCTAGAGATGGTGAGCATTTTTTCATGTACTTGTTGATTGATTGTATGTCCTCCTCTGAGAAGTGTCTGTTCAGGTCCTTGGCCCATTTGTTGATTGGGTTGTTCACTAA
The DNA here is from genome assembly GCF_047511675.1 of Marmota flaviventris. NCBI lineage: Eukaryota > Metazoa > Chordata > Mammalia > Rodentia > Sciuridae > Marmota > Marmota flaviventris. The sequence goes on along the minus strand of NC_092499.1, from coordinate 50,061,329 downwards.
ACGCTTTTAAAGCTATGCATGAGAGTTCTAGTTGCTCCAAATCCTACCTTTTATTATTAATTTATTTTAATTAATCTATTTTTATAAAATATAATAATATTTCCATTTAAATATCCTCTTCTGTGAAGCATCTGTTCAAGGACTTTCCTATTTTTCAATTGGATTGTCTGCCTTTTTTCTCATTTATTTGTATAAGCTCTTTGTATATTATAGATGCTAGTCACATCAAATATATATATTGTAAAATATCTTCTCCAACTCTGTGACTTACCTTTCTACTCACTGGTATTTTTTAAATTTTTTATATTGAAATAATCTCATACTTTTAAAAACTTCCTAAAATGGGTAGAGATTTCCTGTATACTCTTCACCCAGCATTCCTTAATGTTAACATTAACACTTAAATAGTTCAGTTATTGAAACAAGGAAATTAATATTAATAGGCTACTGTTAATTAATCCATACACCCTTAGTAGAAATTTGCCAATTGGTCTATGTCCTTTACTGCACTAAAATCCTTTGCAGGAACCAACATTGCATTTAGTTGTCTTATCTCCTCAGCCTCCTTCAATTGGTGACAGTTCCTCAGTCTATCCTTACTTTCGTAACTTTGAAATTTCTGGGCAGGGCTGCCTATAATTAGAATATTCCTCAATTTACATTTGTCTGATGTTTTCTTATGATTAGATTGAACATGTACATTTTTGATAAGAAGACCACAGAAATTATTTTATGGCCTCAGTGCATCATATCAGGAGGTACAGAATGTTGATATCAATAATGGTAGCTTTGATCACTTGGCCAAAGAGTGCCTGTTAGTTTACCTCTCTTATAAACTTACTACTTTCTACATTGTAATGAATGAATATATTCTGGAGAGACACTTTGAAACTATGCAAAGATTCTCCTTTTCATCGTACTTTTACCCCCTAATTTTAGCTTTCATCAATGTCTACAACAATTATTACTTTGATGTGTGCCTAACAGTGACTTTCTGTTTCCATCATTCCTCTTAAGTCACTATTTCTAAATTTCTACAATAATGAAAAGCTTTATTACTGCCTCATTTATTTCTTTATATAAATATTAATCCTAAGTGTGTATTTCGTTGTATGGGTTACAATTCATTACCATCATCGTATATTCTGTTCCTCAACGGGTTCCAGATTTGGCCATCTGGGAGACCCTTTTCACACAGTCTTATCTTTTTTTCTTTTAACACTTCACTTTTTACTTCTGGTGCCACAAGAAGTTCCAGGCTCTTTTTGTGTTTTTCCTGCCTTAAACTCATAACCAATGATTTTTTCAAAAATCTGAATTAGTTTTGTGGTAGAAAATGGTATTTAGAAATCAAGACCCAGGTCATAGCTGTGTTCGTTGCTACTGGAGTAGCATTGGTTCTAGGCCATCTCTGAAGAAAAAAAGAATATATATATATATATATATATATATATATATATATATATATACACTCACACATCTATATTTCTGTCTTTGTCCAACTATATATATGCTCAGATAGGCATGTGACACCATCCCATCTGTCTTTGGACATTTCAAACTCCTTGAGCGACTCCTAAAAGCTCCTTTCTAGGTGTGGGGTTATAAGTAGCAAACTCCACCCTTTATCCCTAGACTGGGAGAGGAATTTATTCCATTCTCAGAGTTCAAAGAAAACTCTTCACAAATCCCCTCGCAAAAATCCTCTGAGGAGCACAGGCGATGTGGAACACCTTCTTAGATTCACTTTCTCTTAAATCTGCCTCTGAAGAGGCTCTGTTTGGCACTAACCATTATTGTCTGTGCTCAAATAGAGGTTTAAAAGCTCTCGGCTAATAGTTTATGTACATTCTATAGATTTTCTCAAGGTTCTTCTTAGGGATAACAGAGTAGTTTTAGCCCCATTAAAAAGCAACTGGAGCACAGATTGGGAAAGACACAGCAAGGAGTGAGTTGTCATCTTTTCCTACTACTTCCTTGTTGGGGATGCACAAATCAAGGCCATTGATTATCCACATGACAATTAGAGGTCATTCCCCTCCATGTTGCTCAATCATAAAATTATTTCTGTGCTTTCCATGACACTATACCTCTGTAGTGCCATGTACTTCCAAGAGTATCACAACAGGAAGGTCAGAAGATGAATTGGCTGTCACTGGTTGGTCATCATAACACATTAGAAATCTCTCTATGGTTTTCTTAAGGTTGCTTTAGATTTTTTTTTAAGGAACAACTTTAAAATAGAAGAGCATAAAAATAAGATGAGAATAATGTCAAATGCATACATAAGTTAAATTTCCTGCATAACTTCGTAAAACAAAATGTATAGCTGCTTCAATTTCTGCGAATGGTTTCTTCCAACTTTTAAAATTAAAATAATAGAAAGTTCACTGAATGCTGTACCAGATTCTAGGGGACAAGTGCCAGTGAGCATGGACAGTTCTCGAGCATTTAAAGAATCAGTGTTTGTAGACTCTCTGCTTGCTGGGACAGCTAACCAGCCTCTGGGCTAGTCCCTTCTGAGGGTTGTGACTGAGATAATTTCCATACAGTGAGTAAGGTTACCAGTACTGATCACAAGCATCAAGAGTGATAGGAAAGGATGAATTCAACTTCCAAAACCCTTAACATTTTCCTTTCCATCCTGTCCTCAAAGCACTCTCTGTTTCTCATGATTATCATCACCAATATGGTGAGTAAAGTGAAACAAGTTCCTGAATGAAAAACAGACAGGATATATTGTATTTCTAATTGTATTCTTACTTATGCAAACCAGCAAGGCTAAAAAGCAACAAGCCCTAAAAGAGAGATGCTGCTGCATTGATGAGCTGTTTACTTTCTCATGTCATCAATTATCATGGCAAATAAATCAATTGCACTGATTGGCTCCCTACAGCACTGTGTAGGATGCATTTCTTCATACATTGATATACTGTCATTTATCATTACTCTTTCATTATCATTGTATCGTCTGTTTCCATTACCCGATAAATTAGCACTGCTTCAAAAGTCAACTTGAACCAAATCTTCTTTATCAACTTCATATCATTGGTTCATTTGCTTTACTAACATCATTAACATCTACCAGCCTTTGTTTTCTGCACTGTTCTAGGCTTTTTGGTTATGATATTATAGTCCTTGCTTTCATGATAAAACAAGAATAAATATTAGTTGAGCTAATGTTTACTACATTCTGCAGAAGAAACACAATAAATTGGGCAATGAGGAATAGGAATAAGTGTGTCTATATGAGAATATTAAGGAAGATTTCAGAGAGGACTTAGTGTTATCTGGAGGATTAAGTAGATTTTGAACAGATGAAATGAAGGGATAAAAGAAGGACCTTCCTAGTAAATAAAACAGCACAACAAATATGAATATGCAACAAATGGCAAGTAGCACAATTTGATTGAGGTGTGGGGGTACTAAAGACACACAGCAGAAAACATAATTCTTAAAATGTAAGTTTGAAATAAATCAAGATAAACACTGAATGCCAGCTTAGATTTTTTTGTGTGAATTCTCCAGCAAGTAAAATAAATTTTGAAATTTTGTTCACTTAAAAAATTCTGACTGAAGATTTCCCAATTATTCCAGCTGAATTTATTATCTACAGATTAAAAAAATATTTTCAAAATTTACAGATTTGATGTCTCACAATAGCGACTGGGTGATTTTTAAAATATTAAATTGAAATCGGTTCATTTTCGTTGAGTACATTACATGTTAGACAGCGACACCTAATGGTTCTACATTATTTTGCAGACAATTCTAGGCTTTGGGAAGAACACAGACAAGTGAATGGTGTGAAGAGAGTCCTCCCAACAGGCCAACTGCCATGATTACAGTAAGAGGCATGATGCCCTAGCTAAAAGTGGTAGAAAGAACTGCAGGGGTGTGGGAAGGATCCTGAGAGAATTTCTAAGTTCCAACAAAGCATCAAAATCAGTGTTTGGGACTGTCTGTGCCATGTTCTCTGTATCTGCCAGATGATGGCAAGCTTAAAGTATCTCGATTTCTAGTACACAAGTGAAAAGTGCTCACCTAATATTTGCTTCTTTCAGATCCTAGGTATTAAGGCATGCATACCAACAAAACAATATAAATGATGAAAATTTATAAGAACTTACATTCTATTCTAGGTATCATTCTGAAAAAGAGATAATACGGCAGAGTGTCACTTTTCTTTAGTTCCCTGATGTTTCTTTTAGGCCACTTCCTGTTCAAAGGCCATTGTAGAATCACCTACAGATGGCTGTGGCTTTGTTCAGGGACTTACTCTTTTAATTACATCCTGAGAATAGAGTGGAGAGTGGTCAGGGCTAGAATAAATTCCCCCAAGCACATGTGGGAGACAAACCCATCCTGTTAAAAAAAAAAAAAAAATTTAAATCTCTCTCACACTCACCCAATAACTACAAACATTAAAAGCATTCATTCTCTTGCTCACCATCTAATATTGGCAAACTCAGAAAGAAAACGTTCAGTTGTTTCAATGAACAGGAAACAAAGTTCTCACTTCCTCTGTGTGTTTAAAATTAAGACCTGTCATCATTCTCATCACATGGGATGCCACTCTATAATCCAATGGATCCTGAACTTGAAAAGCAAAAGTTAATGCAAAAATACCTAGGGGTGATATTAATCTGTATTATCAACTTGACTAACTTGAGAGATGCCTAAGATTAAGAGGCTTCTGGGTATGACCATGAGGGTGTTTCCAGAGATGATGATATACCCTCAGGCTTCCTCAGTGTTTTTTGTTTTGTTTTGTTTTGCTTTTTGTCTTTGTTTTCATTTGTTTGTTTGTTTGTTTAACCAATGCAGCTTTATTACTGATGTTATCACTTGAGGACAATAGACTCCTGTGCTTTCACTCCTCTAGACACTGACCCACTGCGATTCTCCATGGAGATTCCATGCCTTCAGTTTCAGACTGGGGCTACATCATTGGTTCCTCTTGTTTTAAGGAGCTAGCTTCTTGGACTGAGCAGCTACTGGTTCCTCTGGATCTCCAGCCTATAGATGACTATCCAGCTTCTGATTGTGACCTATCTAGCTTCTGATTGTGTACCAATCTAACAAGTTCTGTAACTCTAGAGAACCCTGACTAACCCTGACTGACTAACTCAGTCATTTTAAGTTATCAGTTCATCAACAACAGCCTTCCGCTCGCATCTTCAAGTAGCATGAAAAAGGAAAAGCAAAATAATCCTATTTGCTGATAGGATTCTAATTGGGTACTCTTCATTTCTGCTTTTAGCTCAGCCTTGTAATTTTAGTTCTCTTTGTAGATCAGGTCACACAACAATTTTGAATTATATCTCTATTATGCTTCAAGTTTGTGGATATAATTCACTTTCCTAAATGACACTAACTTACTACCATAGATTGAAGATTCATTATACACTCATCATAGAACTGGGAACAAAGAAAAGACTGACAGAAACAAGCACACTTTGTTTCCAACAGTGTGTGTTTTCTCCTGTACATTTGCATCCAAAGAAAGTATTCTTGTGCACATCAGGTTTAGTCAAATCTCCTACTTTGACTTAGGCTAGATTTATATTATATAATGGATAAAATATATTGCCAATATTTTCAAGTTCTATTCTCATCTGTCTTCTGATGTCCCAAGAACATATGGAAGTTGAAGGAAACATCAGAGGATGAAAGGATGGTCAAATAGGCAGGGATTATCCACAGGCATGTAGCCTGAACACTGAAAGCCAATGCAAATTAAGTTACTGTTGGATCTGGAGAGTTGGTGTGGGTGAGGAATGGGGGTTAAGTTTTCACCCTCTTAATACCTTGCAATGGAGATTAAACTCCAACATGTGTTTTAGAGGGACAAACTATATTCACACCATACATACAATATAAATGAGTTTCTAATAATAAAGAAAATAAAGCAAAAACATACAAAATACAAGCACAAAATCTTTTGTTATTAGATTCAATAGATATAAAAGTAAATTTTAATACATGCGATGAAAACAAATAAGAAAAAATAAATCACCAAATCATGCATGTCATTAAAAATGTGCATTCAAGAGATAAATATAGTGAATCCTTATTATATTTGCTGCTTTTACTCATTCTGTGATTAAAATAAAAAGTTATGAATTGACAGTTATGAATGAAATAGCAATGCTCCATAGATATTTTGAACAAATAAGCACATCAAAATTTTAAGTTTTTAATGTTACAGAAGAACTTACTTCTTGTTAAATATCTAAATCAAAATGAATTAGCAATGATGATGCTACTCACTAGCAAGATGAGTATCAATATAGTTTCTATGTTTTCTTTTAATAATATTGATAGTAGGAAAGCAAGATAGAGTATATTGGCAGGATGGAATAAGAGATTTTTTTAAAAGTATTTTATCAAGTTCAGAATATCCATTCTCAACTTTTATCCAAAATAAAGCAAGTGACAATAATTTTGGCAAATTTTATTTCTATCCTTATTCATATTTCTATTCTTCTGTCCCTATCAATAGCAAGTCACAATGATGCATCTTATAAAATTATAATTAAATTTAAATTATCTTAATGAGAGAACAGATTTCCGATTCTATATAAATTTGGGTTTAAATCTAAATACCAACTTTAAAATATAACCCTGTACAGTTTGACTCTATTGGACATGCTAATTCATCTCTTTTATATATGGAATCAACCATATGAGATTTTTGGGCCTGAACTGGTCTAGACCCCCTTCACAAGACAACTCCCCTGAGTGCACGCTTGGTCTTCATGGCACTGTTATATTTCTGTTTCTATATCAGCAGTTCATAGACCAGCACTGGTCCACAGACCAGACTCTGAATACAAATAACCTAGAAGGCACTGTTAGATACTAGAGGGAAACTCTAATTTTCCCCTTTTAAGCAATGGAGCAAGGCTGGAAAGACCACCATCTGGGGAGCTTTGGGGCTTTGGGAGTTACAAGGGCTCTTGCTTGTGTTTAACAAGCCAGAACCTTCTCATTGGTCGATCCATCTGTCTGTGGTGACTTCTAGATATACATTTTATCCCAGCTTTAAGCAGCAGTATCCAATAGAACATTTGGTGAAGGTGGAAATGTTCTGTATCTGTGCTATCCAGTTCAGTAGCCACTACTCACAAATGGCTATAGAGTAGTTGAAATGTGGCTAGTGCAACTGAGGAACTGAATTTTTTTTTAAGTTTAACAACTTTGAATTTAAAGATCACATGTAACCAAAGGTTGCCATATTGGACAGTATAGTCCAGAAGAATTTATCAGACTTGGGTACTGGGAGAGGAGTGTGAAGCAGAGCCAGCAGCCTGAGAATGACATAGCTGGGTCCATCCTGTTATTCCAGCAGCTCTAGCACCCAGGAGGTTCCAGGCTGCAGGGGGGAGAAGGGAGCTGCCATCTCAAGTAGGCTTGAGGTCAGCTCTTCATGTGACTTTCCTCTCTGCAGACTCCTCCCTGAAATGCCTCCTCTCCCACAGTGAGCTCAGGATTTGGAGGACCGCTGCCTGACATCCTGTTCAGATCATGGGGAGCTAGTCCCCTTCCTCATGTGAATGTGGCTTCCTACCAACTTAAAACCAGGCTCTTAAACTTCAGAAAACAGTAGGATCGTGCAGTTCATAAGAAGCCACATACAGCAAGTGGACAAGGCAGCTCTTTTTCAAGAGGACCCATAGGCTTCTACTAGCTGAGTCCTAAAGAAGCAAAACAAACAAACAAAAAAATCCATTTCATCCCAGCTTTAAGGAAAAACAACCTCTTAACTCTTCTTCAGCATTACAGGGTATTAGCAGCCTCAAAGGCTTTTCCAAATTTCCCCTAGCAGTTTCCCTTTTATAATTTTACATAAAGGGGAGTGGGAATGAAGGACATCTAGTCTGCCATATTCCAAGAATCACCTCCAGTAAGTTCTCTGAGAAAGAGTAGAATTAATTGCACTGAATGACTATGGAGTCCTGAAAGATACTCTGGGCTCAGATGCCCGTTTACCCACAGTTGGATGAAACTCATCTGAACACAGCTCTTTCACCTTTCACCACTAAATACAGCATTAAAGAGCCACACTCTGAGCTCTGTGGCAGCTCCCTTCTCACCCTCCTCCCTCATTCTCATTTTGAATGTACTCTGTCTGTTATTAACATTCTAGAACTACACGGTGCCCTAAAGATCTACTGGTCCAATCCCCTAATCTTATAGCTGATGATAAAGAATCACAGGAAGAATAGGGAAAAGCATATATGCTGTCACTCTCCCATCCTTACTTATGACAATGACAGGAACAGCTAATATATTAAAGCAAACTTCTCTACTGTACCTAGATACCGCTTCAAAATATTTCTCATCAAAATGCTCCAGACAGTCTCTTCATATTTACTGGAAACATGACTGATATTGCACAGTAAGTGCACTCACCAATCCAGTGTTAAATAATGTCAAAGTATTTTGTGACCAAACTGGGACCTGAAACCACGTCCTCCATTTTTAGGCACTAGCCTTTCTACATCTACGGCAACTATTCTTAAGTTCAAATGCCACACTTTCTACAAACATCCCATTTAGGAAAAGTTTTCTAAGAAACATCTTGTGTTGTTGTCTTTTAATGTTTTTTGTGTTTAATAAGAAAAACATTTTCAAAGTAATAAGTAAAATATAATTCAAGTAATTTAGTAAAACATAATTTAAAAAGTAAAACATAATTCAAAGTCAAAGAAACATAAAGATGAACTCTGATAAGTTCTGTTTCCACCTCTTTCCCATCCACTCCATTGCTCTACTCTTTTTAGTTAGCTTCTTATTTATTCTTCCAGGGTTTCTTTGTGCAAATACAAGCAAATAAAAAATGTGTCCTGGTTATATACAAAAAGAAACATATATATAACATATATATATAACATATATATAAAGTTGTATATAACAACTTTAGCACATTGTTTTTTTTATTTTGTTTTGTTTTGTTTTTAATTTAACAATAGATCCTGGAAATGGATAGTCTCATCTTTTAGCAGCACATGATCCAGTTGTCTTTGACATTTGGGTCATTCCAGTAAGACCAGGTCTATAAAGACATGCCTTCTTAAGCCCTCTTCTTGTCCTGAGATTTGATGCTACTATTTGGAGCAGTTAACACCTACATGGTCCTTTTTTACATATATTTAAAGATCATTCATGATCTTCCTCACAAGATAGGTCAGGTTTTTCATTATCCAACACATGATATAACCCACATTTTTATTTAAAAACATAAAATGTATTAAGACAGCTACATTAAATGTTTTGAGGAATATTTTTAAAAGTGGAGACACACATAAAGTATCATAATGTCATTGACAGGAGTTCAGTGTTTTGGTGTTAGCACATATGAACTGGAAGGCTTCAGAATTAATTTTAAGGGCTGACCAGGGTTATTAGCAGACACACATCTGCTCCTAAAACTACTGACAATTTCACTCCTAAAAGGCTAGGGGCTGCTCTGACTCTTAGAGCCTTAGTAGAGACTGGATCTTCAGCTGCCCCAGGATTGACCCTCTAGGCTGGGCTCTGATTAAATGGACCCTGAAGTATTGACCTATGCTTTTCTGTCAATGGCCTTGAGTGAGCTCACCTGTTCTATCAGAGAAACGGGTGGGGTCTTTGATCTGTGCAGCATCTTTGTAATTTCTGATCTTTCTTACCTTCACTTTTTAACCAAGTCACTTTTTCTTCTTTCAGTTCCTTTAAGTTCCATTAATAATAAGGAACGGTCTGTAAAAAGGCAATTCAGGTACCTCAAAATTTTGGTGAGTTTGTCTAAGCATTTAGCTGCTCATGTATAGGGCAACACCATAGCACAAGTGGTGAGCTCTCCATCCAAGGAGGAGATGGTCTTTGTAAAGCATTTGTGGAAGTTAAACAAAGAAAACATCTGATTGGTAAAAGGGGAGAATCTCTAGTTGAAGGAAAATTTCCTATTGGTTCAGTTTAAGCTCCATTTTCCTGTTCACCCTGAGTTGGGTTTCATGCCCTCAAGGTGATGAAACCATCAGTCTAATGGTCTCCCTATTAACTATTTTAACAGACCTCCTCTCTGAGAAGGCCAACTCTCCTGTAAATACTGGTAACATTATACACAGCAGAGAAACAGATCTAGGGATATGCATCCTCATGGCTCTCACAGTACTTCTTTGGCTGACCAATTCCATTGAAGGAAGATTAACAAAATCTACGTAGGCACAGTGTGAATGGAGATAAAGAATAACAAGACCTTGCATCTTGGGTTATTGATCCCAGGGAGTCAGTGACACTGTTTGGAGATTATGTTTGCTTCTTTCCTCCCACTGCTCCCTAGAGAGAGTTCATCTGGGACTCCTGTGGGGGCAGCACAACAGGAAGAGTTGCTATATTGAATTTTATAGGGCTTTGTACAGAGCAGGAATCTGTATGTCAGTCTAAACACTAACAAGAACATTAGCCCTAATAGCACAAATTAGTAATTCATTTCTTCCTCATGTGGCTGAATACTTAATGATCCGAATCTTGGAACTAGGCTGACTAAAAGCTCACTGTTGGATGACCCATTTTGACTTTTGAAGTTGCACTCAAATGTTATCATTAGCTTGTGAGCAAAACCAATTGTCTTCATCATCCCCAATCTCCCCATCCCTTCTTCACTGAATAATGTTATCAACAGTCTGCATAAATCGGGCATCTGAGATTTAGTTGAATTAGTAACACCTCAAAGATCATTTATGGCTGCAGCAGTAAGCCTCCAATTTCATCTAACTAGAGAGCAAGATTATTTTCCTAAATCCTCACTAATATTTTGAGTTGACAAACAATGAAGCAATCCTGATAAAGAGAACAAATGAGTTTCATAAAGCAATTCTCTTTTGCTCCCTCTTCAATAACCTGACCCCATGTGCAAGTTTCATAAAGGGGCTAAAAGCATGAAATGGAGGAAGGATAGCATCTTCAACAAATGGTGCTGGGAAAACTGGAAATCCATATACAACAAAATGAAACTGAATCCCTTTCTCTCGCCATGCACAAAAGTTAACTCAAAATGGATCAAGGAGCTTGATATCAAATCAGAGACTCTGTATCTGATAGAAGAAAAAGTTGGCTCCAATCTACATATTGTGGGGTCGGGCTCCAAATTCCTTAATAGGACACCCATAGCACAAGAGTTCAAAACAAGAATCAACAAATGGGACTTACTCAAACTAAAAAGTTTTTTCTCAGCAAGAGAAACAATAAGAGAGGTAAATAAGGAGCCTACATCCTGGGAACAAATTTTTACTCCTCACACTTCAGATAGAGCCCTAATATCCAGAGTATACAAAGAACTCAAAAAATTAAACAATAAGAAAACAAATAACCCAATCAACAAATGGGCCAAGGACCTGAACAGACACTTCTCAGAGGAGGACATACAATCAATCAACAAGTACATGAAAAAATGCTCACCATCTCTAGCAGTCAGAGAAATGCAAATCAAAACCACCCTAAGATACCATCTCACTCCAGTAAGATTGGCAGCCATTATGAAGTCAAACAACAACAAGTGCTGGCGAGGATGTAGGGGAAAGGGTACACTTGTACATTGCTGGTGGGACTGCAAATTGGTGCGGCCAATTTGGAAAGCAGTATGGAGATTCCTGGGAAAGCTGGGAATGGAACCACCATTTGACCCAGCTATTCCCCTTCTCGGACTATTCCCTAAAAACCTCAAAAGAGCATACTATAGGGATACAGCTACATCGATGTTCATAGCGGCACAATTCACAATAGCTAGACTGTGGAACCAACCTAGATGCCCTTCAAAGATGAATGGATAAAAAAAATGTGGCATTTATACACAATGGAGTATTACTCTGCACTAAAAAATGACAAAGTCATGGAATTTGCAGGGAAATGGGTGGCACTAGAGCAGATTATGCTAAGTGAAGCTAGCCAATCCCTTAAAAATAAATGCCAAATGTCTTCATTGATATAAGGAGAGCAACTAAGAACAGAATAGAGAGGAAGAGCATGAGAAGAAGATCACCACTAAACAGGGACGAGAGGGGGGAGGGAAAGAGAGAGAGAAGGTAAATTGCATGGTAAAGGAAGGATACCCTCATTGTTATACAAAATTACATATAAGAAGAAGTGAGGGGAAAGGGGGAAAAACAAGAGAGAGAAATGAATTACAGTAGATGGGGTAGGGAGAGAAGATGGGAAGGGATGGGAGGGGAGGGGAGGGAAGGGGAGGGGAGGGGGGATAGTAGAGGATAGGAAAGGCAGCAGAATACAACATACACTAGTATGGCAGTGTGTAAAAAAGTGGATGTGTAACCGATGTGATTCTGCAATCTGTATACGGGGTAAAAATGGGAGTTCATAGTTCGCTTGAATCAAATGTATGAAATATGATTTGTCAAGAACTATGTAATGTTTTGAACAACCAATAATAAAAATTTTTAAAAAAGAACAAAATATTTAAATATCTATCATAACAGTCATTAGCCAAGAAATTTCCAAAGACCGACCCTGAATCTTCAGAAGAACTTTAACTCTGGAGCCACCATCCACTGGGAACATTGCTATTGCTTTTATGCTTGAATTCTTAAACACTCAGGGACAGAGAAAATGTTGCTTGGTCTCTTTATCGTGAGAGCACTTAAGTATTTACTAAAGCCAATTTCTCCCAATAAATTATGGCTCATTTCCTGAAGATGTTATTTCTCAAAGACGTCAGGAAGCATTTTAAGAGACGGTCAATAAGATTTCATGAGGAATGACAGTCTGGTTCTGTCTTCTGTAGCTTGGTATTTGACAACTCTTTTCATCTGAGACCCGTGTAGATGTGTCTGTTTTAAGAGCACACAGTGATCTTAAAATGAAGGTAAAATTGTGGATTCAATGTTGAGTGTGATACAAAGGAAACAAGATGGGAAATAATAAATGCACAGGACAGGAGATAGAATGGCAATAAGAACTGAAAGCAAAGGAGAGAAGGTGAATTAAAAGAAGACAGAAAGGAAGAAGACGCTCAGAGTGATGAGAGAAACCCTGCTGGCTGACCTTACAAGTGGCATGTGACCACTCACATACTCCACAAGGCAATTTGGCAGGGCAAGACTTTGGACTCTGGGCGATTAACTAGGTGTCTTGTGAATGTACTTGGCTCTGTGCCAAAGCTCTTAATGTACAGCCACTCTGGCATGGCCACCTGTTCTCCAACTGTTCATCCTATACTTTGCCTTACTTGGCAACATTATTCCTAAAAGAAAAGAAGAAATGACATTTGGAAGCAATAAGAAGTTTTTAAAAATAAGAAAATTGGGAATATTGGGAAATTCTCTGCTCCTCTCCCTCAACAGAAGTTCAAGCAAGGTCTCTTTACATTTGTCCTGAGAAAAATTAAATGTGTCACTCACTCCTGCCATGTGCAATGAGTGTACAATGAATAGAGATAGAAAGTTGCTTTGTGGAACCTTAAAAATGTCTACTAATTTATTTTAAAATTAATTACTCACTTGGGATGTGCAAACTTACCTTTCCTAGAAATCTAGGAAAACAACCAAACCCCTTGACTTTCTGAGAACCAGTGGTAGAGCTTATTAAGGCAAATGTCAGCGTAGCTCTTGTTTTTCCTCTCCCCATATATGAGTGCAAATAGCACCCCAGTGGGAGTCTGGAGACCTGTTTATTTTTCATCTAACAAAAGTGACAGCGTTTAAGTAGTGGAGTCAGAACCTGAGCTCCTTTGTGTCCCATGATTGTTCCCTGGCCTCTGCATCACACATCAGCCAGGCATTTATACTCTGATTCATTACTGAACACTTGATTGTCAACCTTCACGGATATTTGAGAAGAGCCAAGATGCTAAAGAGAAAGTGGAAAGGTCCCACCTTCTGATGGTGGGCTGCCCACATTTGTAGACCCACAGCTCAGCAGAGCTGAGGACGTTTTTAGTAGATAACGTTGACTGAGGGTTTAACTAGGTGTCAGTGTTCTGAACATCGTACAGGAATAAACCCTTTTATTATTCACATCTACTTTGGGAAGCAGTTATCTCCATTTGACAAATGAAGCCATTGAAACACAAGACTGGGTAAGTGGAGGGTGCCTGAATGTGAACTGGTGCTCCAAACTCTGCCATCCTCGACAAAATCAAGCCATCATTTGCCTGGTTTGTCTCCAGCTTTTTTAAACCTGATGATATTTTTCTTTGAGGTTATAGCACCCAAATTCTTGGTTTCAAAAATATGTTTTGATGTGTTTTGTCATGGTTGACTTCTACTGTTTTTGTCATTTATTTCCAAAACTTACTAGGTCTTTCCAGTATTTTATTCTGCGTTTTTCTTTTCTTTTTTTTTCTTTTTAAGAAAATTACACAGTATAGCGTATTATCTCCCTCCTTCCTACCACTACCTGTGAAATCTAACTTAACTCCAGAAACAACCAGGCTTTGTGTTGTGTGAGTGTGTGTGTGTAAGTGTGATATGAGTGTATGTCTGTACCTCTGTGTGTTGGTTGTGTGCATCCATGTGTTACATGTATTTATTTATTTAAAAACATACCCACAGCTGGATATGGTGGTGCCAACCTATAATCCCAGGCTGAGGCAGGAGGATCGAAAGTTGGAGGCTAGCCTCAGCAACTTAGCAAGGCCCTAAGCAACTTAGCAAGACCCTGTGTCAAAAAATAAATAAACAAAAGTTCTGTGAATGTGGATCAGTGGTAAAAAAAACCCTTGGGTTAAATCTATGGTATAAAAAAAAAAAAGGGACCACATGAAGGGACCACACCCATGACATATTTCTGAAACTTGCTATTTTTAATAAACAATGGGTCTTGAAGCTCTTTAATGCCTGCCCCTCTCTCATATATATATATATATATATATATATATATATATATATACACACACACACACACACACACACACACACACACACATACACACACACATATAGTGAAACATTACCTTGTCTGAAGTTGTCCTTGACCATTCTCTATAAACCACCTACCTCTGTTATTCTCATCCCTGCCTTGTTCTATTTTATTGTGAGATTTTTATCTACCCAGAAAATATTTTCTTTTTGATATAATTATTATCACATTTTAATTGTAAAAATTAATGGGCTTCATTATGACATTTTCATACACACATATAACATGCTTTGATTTTATTCCCCCTCTCTACTACCCTTTTTACCACTCCTTCTCCACTCCCTTTCATCCCCTTCCCTAAAACTGTTCCCCTTGACTTCCATATTGGTTTTTTTTTTAAAGATTTCTCATATGAGAGAAAATATGTGATACTCGTCTTTGTGATACATCCTTATTTAAGATGATATCTCTAGTTCTATCCATTTTCCTACATTATTTCATTCTTAATTATACTGACCAGTACTCCATTTTTTATGTATACCTCATTTTCTTTATTTATTCCTCAATCGATGGGCATCTGGGCTGGTAATTTGACTATTGTGAATATTATGATAAACCTGAGTATGCAGTTATCTCTTTTGTATGCCAACTTTGATTCCTTTGGGCATCTACTCATAAGAGGTAGAGCTGGATAATATATTGGTTCTATTTTTAGTTTTTGGAGGAACTTCCATACTGTTTTCCATAGTAGCTGTACTAATTATATTCCCAACAGTGAATGGGCATTCCTCTTTTCCTTGCATCTTAGCCAGACTTTTTGTTTTGTTTTGTTTTCTTAATAAAAGCTATTCTGACTGCGGTGAGATGGAATCTCAAGGTAGTTGTCTTTGCATTTTCCCAATGGCTAAAGATGTTGAGCATTTTTTTTCACTTATTTATTAGTGGTTTGCACTTCTTTTGAGAGGCGTCTGTTCAAATCATTTGCTCATTTTTTTATTGGATTCTTTGGGCATTAATTTTTGAGTTCATTATATATACCCATAACATTTTCCTATTATCCACATTCCTCCACTAAAAGGGAAATTTTGTGAGAAGAGAAATTTGGTTTTTACCATTATATTCTCTAGCCCATTAATCAGTGCTGGCACCTAGCAGGCACTCAAGACATACTTTTTAAGAAATAGCCCTTTAAAAAGACTATCGGTTTCCACAATCACAATAGTGTGTGTGTGTTTCTATTGACCCACATCTTTGTCACTATGGGATTTTATAAAGCCTTCTGTATCTTTTGTTAATCTCATGACAAATTTTTCTACATTCTCTGAGAACCTCTGGGGTAAATTTTCAGTTCAGATACTTATTCCATTGGCCATCAGGCTTATTTTCTACTTACCTATATGTAGGAGCTCTTTATTTATTCTGGGTATTTATCCTTTATGTATTATGGGCTGAAAATAATTTACCTATTCTGTCATTTGTGTGTCACTTGTGAGACATGGAAGCTTAGGCAGATCCTCAGGGAGCCTGGCCCTTGTTAAGACCAGAATTCTGTATATTTAATATCACCATGACCTACCTTGTTCCAGACCAGTTGAGCCTTCTGGAACCTTCTGTCCGCAGCCACATTCACTCTAGTGAACTTATATCCTGAATATGGAATCTTCCCAGAAGATGTCAAGGACTGTGCTTCCTCAATGCCTTGCCAGAGAACACAGTGTGGAATTAGCTACCGTCTAGCTCTCATCAAAAGTCAAGATACAACTTCTAAGGGATACTGCTGGGGGATACCCTGTGCCTTGGGCCTTCATGTATTTCGTGCAGCCTAATGCTCTGAAAGCTGGATTCTTGGCCTCTGCTCTCTAGGAGTCACACTAGCTGATCTCCTCTGATCTGACCTGCTAGTTAACAGATGCTTCCTCTGAAAAAGCACCAAGGAAACCCAGGGCCAGCTGAATGCTTGCAGCTAGCAAATCTGGGCATTACTGCCTCCCCAGTTATTTGCTTGCCAAGAACCAATTATGTTTTTCCTCAAATCTAATTATGCCAGTTAATTTTATTATGATAATTTTATAATTTGGATAAGTATTAAATAAGGGATCAAAATGTGGGTAGAAAGAGATTAGTTGTCTCTGTGAAAATTTAGTTGATTGTTTTGGACAGATTATGTGATCAAAATTGCTGTTATACTAGAAGTACATAAGACTACTCTAAAAAAAAAAACTGGGAAATTCCTAAATATGTAGAAATTCAGAAGCATACTTCATTTACATTGCATTAGAAAGAAAAAGTCCTGGCTAGTTATTAAGACTATTATACTGTTAATTTGTGTGCATGTATGAATATGTAACAATGAATCCCACTGTTACGTATAGTTATAATATACCAATAACAAAGAAAAAAGACTGTTAAATGTTTATAAGGACTATCATATGCATATTTTTTCATGATTTTCTGCTTTACTAGACTTTTTAATAGCTGACCCTTTCTACTCAAAGTGTACTCTGCAGACAAGCAGCAGCATCAGTGGTAATATCTTAGTTTATTTTGTGCTACTATAACATAATACCTCAGACTGGGTATTTTATAAAGATCAGGAGCTCATTGGCTTACAGTTCTGTAGGCTGGGAAGTTCAAGGCATTGGCAGGTTTGATGTCTAATGAGGCCATTCTCTATTTCCAAGATAGTACCTTGCACATTGTCTCCTCCAAAAGAGAGGAAGCCTGAGTCTTCACATGGCAGAAGACAGCAAGATCGAGAGGAAAAAAGGAATTCAACTTGCTCTTTCTATAATAGCATTAATACCACCTATGAATGAATTAAATACATATGATGTGCTGAGCCCTTATGGTCTAGCCATAATATTGTTACAATGGAAATTAAATCAACAGGAGTGTTTAAAGAAGACAAGCATTCAAACTATAGCAGGTAGTGTGTTAGAAATGCAAGATATAAGGTCCATCCCAGACCAACTGATTCAGGATCTGAATTTTAAGGAGATCCCAAATAGTTGTCTGCACCTTATCCTTAGAGAATACCAATCTACAGAGTATTTTTCTCTGATTGTATAAAAGGACATTAAAATAAATATGTGTGGTTAAGGAATTATCTACAAACCATCCAGCCCATGTCAGAGATTTCTTTTAAATTTAATGCTAGGAAATGCTTTGCTTCTTCTATAGGACTAAAGTATTTTCCTTTTTGACAGTGGTTATTATTATGTCAGTATTACCTTCCTTTTTGCTTTGACCACAAGAGAACTCATAATCAGAGTTTTTACTCATATCTGTCATCTATTCTTATCTTCCTATTTCTATATGTATGTTCCCTAGTCTTTTCATTTTATTTTATTATTTCATTGTATTTGTTTCTTGAAATCAATTTGCTTTTTGTTTTCCCTAACATCATTTATGGAGAAAAGAAATAGACTTCTCTGTGAAAATTTAGCTGATTGTTTTGGACAGATTATGTGATCAAAATTGCTGTTATACTAGAAGTATAGAGAAATAAATAGATTGTCCTCAGCCTAGAATGAAAAGGCTATCTTCAATCTGATCTCCTGCCACCTTCCTAACCTCAATCCCTGCTCCTCCGGTACAAGAATATCATATTCTTTCCAGGTTATTGATTCCTTACCATTACTTAAACATCCTCTGTCGTCTTCTTCTTTTTTTAATTCAGTCCCTTTATATCTCAAAGCTCAGTACAAATTATAGCTCCATTTTGGACATTTCCCCTGGTTATGCTGGAGCAAAGATTCTTCCCTCTTTGAACCTCACAAAGACACTCTGTTAGTACCTCCCAAAGATAAGTTCTCATTTGGTTTCATATGGTGTCCATTTGCATTCATGGCTTACAGAAGCACTTTGAGGGAAGGGGGGATGCATTATTTGGGTCACCTGCAGTGCCTACTGTTCAGAGTGAACTTCATATGTAAGTTCAGGGAAGGAGCCCATGCGCCAAGATGTGGCATTAATTAACACAGCCACCTTTGTTAGTTAATGAAGAAATGTGTAATAGAACGAATTAAATATGTATATTGAGAACTTAATTTTGTTTAACTTTAAAAAAAAAGATTGAACACAGACAACCAATATAAGTAAAATAACCCATTATTCATAATTTTTCTGCTTCATTTGTCATTAAAAGCAACTCTAGTGTTCAGTTGGACATCTGCAGAGTTTACTCAAAATAGACAACACAAATAGATGATGTGACCTTTAAGTAAAGCCAAAGAAGTATAGGGTGGGTAAGATATCTATGTGTAGAAGATCAATCCGTCTCACCAGGATCATGCTGCTCTGGGTGAGGGATTCTGGCACTGTTTCTAAATAGTCACAGTCCTTTAGTTAAGCCTTTCAGAGCCAAAAGCTCCCCCATAGACTCTCTCACAAGGACCTGCAGGGGAACAAGGTAACATTGACTTTGGTGGCTGAGAGACAGTGCTGTACAGCAGCAGTTAGACAGACTGGCACACAGCCAGCCAGGAAAATGGGACACATGTGTGAGAGCCAAAATGTCCTGCTGACCTCGAACTGCAGGATTGAGCTGCTGACAAGCACCAGTAAAAAGTTCAGCCTCCCTACACAGAGAGCAAACTTTATGTGCAAGCACAGAGGAGCAGCCCATGATGTGGTCATCTGCCCAAGATGTGGCATTAATTAGCACAGCCACTTTTGTTAATTAGGGGACACAGAAGACAATGACATTTATTAATTCTTACCTTCTATTTTGATCAGTGCAATTGGACATAAACAGAATGCAAGCTAAAAATGTAATTTTAAATCTTCTAGTAAACACATAATAATAATTGTACCTCTTTTACTTTCTTTTTTTTTTGGTTGTAGTTGGACACAATACCTTTATTTTATTTATTTATTTTTATGTGGTGCTGAGGATAGAACCCAGCACCTCACACCTCACACATGCTAGGCGAGTGCTCTACCACTGAGCCTCAACCCCAGCCCCAATTAATTTTAATAGTCTATTTTAATGCAATATACCTAAAATGTTAACATTTTAACATTTAATCAGTATATGTTAAATTGTTAGGATACATGACGTCCATTTAACATACTAAATCCTTGAAATTCACGTCTCAATTAGGACTACCCACATTTCAAGTTCCCAAGAGCCACATGTGACTGGCAGCTACAAGATTAAACAGTACAGATTTTAGAAAATGAAAAAAATATGTGTGAACTATCTGTTAATAATAGCAAAGGTCCTGGTTTTGCAAATCAAGGCAGCTAGCTTGTATTTCTTGTATTTCTTGGCTTACTGATTGTTGCTACTAGAAAGGCTATCTAACTTCACTGAGCCTCTCCTCACAAGGAAAAGTTTGCTAAGTAAACTTTCAAGTGTGCTCAGATGAACACTGGCAGAGTACTAGCACATGCCCAAGCCCCCACAGAACACTCAACAAGTAATAATGTACTGATAACAAATCTACATGGAGGAAGAACTCTAGCAATAGCTGCAGTGTGCATAAGAATCTTTGAAGGGAATTAGATACTTTCCTTTTTCCTTGTTTAAAATCACAATAATAAGCCTTTGGTGGCACTACGCCTATAATCCCAGCAACTTGGAAAGGTGAGACAAGAGGATTACAAGTTTGAGGCCAGCCTCAACAATTTAGTGAGACCAATTCAAACTAGAAAGGGAAGGAATTAATCCCCAGTACTGCTAAATAAATAAATTATAAGTTTTTACAGTATGTTGTTGTTCCATTAGTTTGCATTCCCTTTATGAAAATATATAGACTGAAGGAATATATATGTTGCTATTGTGATAGTTATGAATATGAGGTGCCCCCAAAAAACTCATGTGAGAGATAATGCAAAAATGTTCAGAGGTGATATGATTAGATTATGGGAAGCTGGAACCTAATTAGTGGATTAAACCACTTGAATAGTTTAACTAGGTGGTAACGATAGGCAGGTAGGATGTGGCCAGAGGAGGTAGGCATTGAGAATGTGCCTTTGGGGTTTATATTTTGTCCCTGGTGGACAGAACTCTCTTTCTCTGCTTTCTGATTGCTATGTCCTAAGCTGTTTTATTCTGTCCCATCCTTCTGCCATGATGTTCTGCCCCATCTGAGGTCCCAGAGGAATAGAGTTGGGCAACCATGGACTGAACTTGTGAAACCATGAGCCAAAATAAACTATTTCTTCTCTAAATTGGTCATGTTGGGTCTTTTGGTCACAGAGAAGAAAAGCCAATGAAAAACATTTATCATCTTCAATTTAAGGAATCAAAAATTTTTGAATGGAGGGCTGGGTTTGTGGTTCAGTGGTAGAGCATTTGCCTAGTACGTGTGAGGCGCTGGGTTCGATTCTCAGCACCACACACAAATAAATGAATAAAATAAAGGTCCATCAACATCTAAAAAAAAATTTAATTTTAAATGAACTTCTTGTTTTGTTTAAAGCTTGAAAGTCTTCACTCTGTCTTCTTAACAAGTAAAAAGATAAACAAACTGAAAAAAAATCAACTTCTTAAAAAATAAATGAAGACCACAGTGCAAACTTCTGCCCTCAAAAATAGAGAAACGGCTAATACATCTAACCCAACAGAGAAAGAGCCCAGACAGAGGTAGAAGAACCAGAATTCTAATTGTAATAGTCATTGCTAAAGGTTTCGAGTGGACAAATCTAAGAGATAGACACTGCCAGGAGAATCAGTGATGGAGGGCCATCACATCTGTAAGTTTTACCTCCATGAGCTCTACCAGATCCTAACTCTGAGTTTAGATAAAAATTTCCTTACACTTCCAGAAGGATGAGGAGAAAAGAAGTCATTTGAAATATGCCAGAACTCTCTCTTCCTAAAAAGGTTTGCCTTCAAGAGCAACTATTTCACCAAAGCCTGCTGATAGCACAGCCTCCTAACACACCTGGGAAAGGTGAATACTCAACTCCATCCCCTCTAGTCATCCTAAGTGGGGAGAATGGGTAGACCAAGAACCAGTGGTAAAGTTCACCGTCCAGGTGCACGGGTTTGCCAAAAGACTGAGAAGTAATCAATCATAGGACCAAAGAATACTCCCATCTCCCCACACCTTATCACCATGTTACTAAAAACCCATTGGCCGTTCCTTTTACACAGAACATCATGTTCACCTATCAATCAACCAAAAATTACAAGCCATATTAAAAGGCATATACGCACGCTATTTGAAGAGACGAAGTAAGCATCAAAAGCAGAGTCCAAAACGGCAAGGAGGTTGGGGTTATCTGACCAGAAACTTTTAACAAAATTACAGTTAATGTGCTAAGGGATTTAAGGGAAAAAAAAGTGTTGAAAAAAGAGATGAATAATACAAGTAGATAAACAAAAATTCTGTGAAACAAACCAAAAGAAATGCTACAATTAAAAACAATGTGACTGAAATGAGGGCTGGGGCGGTAGATCAGTGGTAGAGTACTTGCCTAGCACATGTAAGGCCAGGGGTTCCATCCTCAGCACCACACACACAATTTTTTTTCAATTAAAAAAAACAATGTGACTCAAATGAAGCATGCCTTTGGGGGTTTAGTGTACTGGATAATGGAGAAAAGAATCTCTGATCTTGAGGATATAAAAGTAGAAACCTATAATACCGAAAGCCAAAGAGAAAAAAAAAAAGACTGAAAAAATAAAGCAACCCAGAACAAAATATCTAAGAACTGTGTAACAACTACTGTACACAACATAGGCATAATGGGAATACCAATAGGAGAAAAAAAAAAAGCCAGAGGAGAAAAGCTTGAAAAGTTATTGACTGGGAATTTCCCCAAATTAATGTTCAGAGAATATTAATAAAGAAAAACATTGCATCCAAATCCTCAGGCAAGCAAAAGAGGAGAGGGAAATATTTAAATTGTTGAGAGGAAAAAAAAAAAACCCTACCAACCTAGAATGTGTAATCCTGCAAAATCGTCCTTCAAAATTGAAGAACATCTGCTTCACATAGCTTTGGGGGTAGGTGGTGGAGCAACGTGTCAGGAGGCAATTTCCTGGCCTAGAGCAAAAGGAGAACAAAAATCAATGTGGTAGGTGGAAGAGGAGCTTTGGAGAACACACTACCCTCCAGAAAGATACAAGACAAAAATAAAGACTATAGAGACATGAGAAGAACGTGTGGTGAAATAAAGACAAAGTACATGGGGGTAACTTCTCAAATCAGGGAAAAGCTAAGCAGGAAGGAAAGAAATGAAACTAGAGGGAGACACCACAATACCTTCCTGGAAGGTAAGATCAGTTAGAAAACCATCTTTAAGAATAGAAACATCACTCTGGGATGTACCAGTCAGAAGCTGGGCCAAAGTCACTGCAGTCTTTAGGGAGGACAGATGTGAGCTATGCCTAACTCCTTCCATGTTGAGTAAGAAAAAAAGGGGTTTGGAGGGGTATAGGTGCTGGGGAAACAGAATGTTGTTCTGTCTGATACAAAGCAAGGAGGAAAATCACATATGAAACAGTTTGGGACAGAATTATTTTTAAGTCGACATTGTTAATGGTAATGATTAAACCTCTCTCTGCTCCCTCTCCAACTTCCCACCCTTCCCCTTTTCAGTTTCTTTTATGGTTGCCACTGGCAACAATTCAAGAAGAACCAGCTCTTGCCTCTAGAATGAGGAAATTCTACAGACCCAACATATCAAATGGTTAGATTAGAAGGCGCTGCTGACAGAGGTGAAAAGAAAATTTAGAAAAAAAATATATTCTTTCGTTGAACAGAATTCAAACTAGTATTTCTATAGCAATGATTATTTCCTACATGTTTATTTTCTTTAGGAAGTTGAACTGGCACGAATTTTTCAAAAGACTTGTAAAAGTCACCAGCCAGGTCTAGAACTAGTTTCACTGCTTGGCTTCTGAAAGTCAAAATCAATAAAAAGTGGTTCTTCTACCAGAACTCCTCCTCCCTTGTGTGGTTTGGCATGGGGCATTGTTCCACATCTCTGAAGTATGAAGCCAAGAAAAACTTCCTGCACAGTCTTACTCTGCCATGATTTAAAATCTATATACTTACTGCAATGTCATGCATTTCAAAATTTATCTGGGTCTTCTTGGAAAGCTGTTGTTTATCAGGACATTGAGAATCAGTACAGGAGGACACCACTTGAAGCCGTGGTTTTTAAAGGACATTTAACCTCAACCCACAGTAAGAAATATGTGGGTTTTTTTTACAGCAACCCTGCACACACACACATATAAAACATGTATAAAAGTATATACATAAACTGAATCAAGAGAAGCATGAAACAACACTCTATTACCACTGGCCTGCGAAATTTATATTCTAGTTCTATTTATAAAAAATTATTTGCTACCCATAGTATTGATCACTGTTCATTCATAGGTCATAACCCGTCGTGAAATACATTGGCCTAAAGATTGTGATTTCATTTTCTGAGTGGCTACATGACATGTCTATACTCTGCTGACTTATTTTGCCTTGCAAAATCCTCTCACAGTCTGATCCCATCTCCCTGTCCTATATGAGTTCCCATTTCTCCTAACACAATTCTTTAAAGTAATAATGTGAGGGCTTCCTTTTATTGGGCACCGAGTGGCCATTTCCATACTAGAGACTAGGTAAATAATAACTCTACTGCTCACAACCCTGTGAAGAGGGTATAGAATTCTTTCCAATATATAGATGAAGAAACCTGAGCCATGCAAGTAAGTGACTTGAATTAAAACGGGCGTAACCCCAGAGCTCTTCCCTTTCCATGTGAACACACTGACCTCTGAGTGGGGTTGTTCCCTGGGTGCTCCTCCACTCTTCCTGCCCACAACCCTCCCACGTTGGGGCCGTTCCCTCACCCAGAAGCCTTTCCAGTTTCTGCTTCTCACAAGCAAGCACGCCTGCTTACACACATTTCCAACCCAGCTCTCAAACCCTTCTTCTTCTAAAACACCACCAAGGGGACTTCGGCCTATATTCCCCTCCATTCTTTTGACTCTTAGAGGCAGTATATCTCAGAAGTTAGAGCTCCAGCACCGAGCCAAACTCACATTTTTGAATAGCAGGTCAGCCACTTCAAATGTGAGGATGGTGCTCACCTTCTGTCTCCATTTCCTCTTAATAACGCCTCTACACCAAAGGATTGTTGTGAGGTAAATAAATGAGTTAATAGAATGATCAGTACAGAAGTTCATACACAGCAGGTGATTAATAAATGTTAATATATGTTACACCACAATGATCACTTCATTATACCCTGTCTTATCCCTGAATCGTTTACTCATTACATATTTTTCTTATTTATTCAAGTAAAATGTCAGTTTTTCACGGGTAGGACAATTCCACCATTATAGCTATACCCCAAAGTTACACAGTATTAGGCAGACTGGGTTAAAAATCAAAATGTAGCTATACAATTTATTATAGCTTATATTTTGTACCTGGTGGGCAGAGTTCTCTCTCTCTTTTTCCTGCCTGCCACATCCTGACCTGCTTTCTTTCACCATGCCCTTCCACCATGATGTTTTGCCTCAACTTGGGTCCAGAGCAATGGAATCAGCCAATCTTGGGTTGAACATCAAACCATGAGCCCAAACAAATTTTCCTCCTCTAAATTGTTCTTGCCAGATCTTTTGGTCACATAAACACAAAAGCTGATTAAAACAACATGGAACAAACACTATATTTGGGCATTACAAAATTGCCCATTAGCAGATAAAGGATTTTTTTTTTTTTTTTTTTTTGCAAAAGAGAAGCCAGTGAGGACCTGCTAACCTTTACATTTGCCAAGGTAAATAATCAGGTATCTTTGAGATGATTATGTTTGGGGAAACTTACCAGATCTTTTTTTTTTTTTTTGCAGGGGAGTGGGCACGGGTATGGGGATTGAACACAGGGGCACTCAAGCACTGAGCTATATCCCCAGCCCTATTTTGTATTTTATTTATTTAGAGACAGGGTCTCACTGAGTTGCTTAGCACCTGGTCATCACTGAGTTGCTTAGCACCTGGTCATTGCTGAGGCTGGGTTTGAACTCATGATCCTCCTGCTTCTGCCTCCTGAGAGACTGGGATTACAGGCATACGCCACCAGATCTTTTTAAGTTCCAAACATAGATATGTTCTTGGGAAGAATTATGGTGCAAATCCTGCTCAGTGTTCTGTTTAACAACTGCACAGATGTACACTCCATAATTATGTACTGAGACTGGATGCACAAAAGTGTACATTTCTTTATTTTCCCCAAACTGATGTTATTTAACTCTTGAGCCTTACTCACACAAAATTTACTCTGTTGCTTCAAATTTAAGCCTTCCATTATAAGCAGTTCTCTCCTTCTCACTTTTCTTTCTCTCCTTCTTTACCAGGGTAGCTAATTTCCTAAACCCAATGAGAAGAGAGTAAGAAAAAGGCCACAAATTCTGGAGTATGTTTTCAGGGGTGGACTTTTAATGAGCTTGTGAATATGGCTGTCTGAGTTTAGATACAGGCCTCTGCAAGAAATAGGACATTTCAAGTGCACTCAATATAGATACTTTGTCCCTGGTTTTCTTTGCAACCTCAACTGATTTCATTATTCTGCAAACTCCCCTCCCCAACAATGGGCACTCACTTAAGGAAGTTATGGTTCACAGCAACATAGAGACCTCTGCCTGTCTACTTTTGCCACCA
Source organism: Marmota flaviventris (assembly GCF_047511675.1). Taxonomy (NCBI): domain Eukaryota; kingdom Metazoa; phylum Chordata; class Mammalia; order Rodentia; family Sciuridae; genus Marmota; species Marmota flaviventris. Next base: position 50,034,844 of record NC_092499.1, on the reverse strand, counting down.
ATCATAAAAGAAACACGTTTTTGTTTTCTGTTTTTTTCTTACACAGACACAAAACAGCAAACACAAAAAAGGCACAAAGAACTCTCATGGGGAAAAAACATCCAGAACATCCAAAGAAAATCACATCTTTTATATATTTCTTATCTTTCCCAAGAAGTGAAAGTGAAAGAGAGCCCTTATAGATCTGACTGCAGGGAACACATTTCTGTTCCACTAGAGGTACCCTACTGAGCTTGATGGCACCCAAACCCTTGAACAAATTCACCTGTCAAATGTGTTTGTTCCTCAGATGTGACTCTGCACTTTTGTTCCTGTGTTCACTGGTAGTAGGGGGTCTGGTTCAGAGAAGATTGGTGGGTAAAAAGGAAATAAGAAGAGAAATGACAGCTCCCTAGGTAGAAAGCAACACTTGGTGGGTTTTGGTTTTTTGGTTTGTTTTGTTTTGTTTCTTTTTTTAGAAGGCAACTTGAATAGGCTTCAGCCGCAGGATAAATCATCCCAAACTTCATCTGCTCTATTGATGGCTCACAGCAAGTTCTAGAAGAGCCTGGACCCTCACTAGTTGCTCAGAAGTCTTGAAGTTATGACCTGTCACTGAGTGATTTCATTGTTGAACCCCAGTGAGTTGTACAGCTTGTTTTTATGTAGGTACAAATAGAAATGTATAAATCAGTGTATAATCAGCAGGTCTGAGGGGTTTATAGCATCCTTGAAAACACTGGTAGCAGACCAAATTTGCACAATCAGATTCTTGGCTTCAACCCCAAAGCAATAGGTAGTGGAATGGTTAAGGTAGTGCTAACCATGAGGTTAGAGAAACACGTGTTAACAACTACTTTGGCTTATGTTCTGAGACTGGTCCTCCTGGGCTTCTTGATACTTTTCTGGGAAACGTGTCGGCTACACCAACCCACAAGTTCCGATGGCCAGTCAATTTGGCCCATTGTAGACTGAGCCTTGCTGCACATGGGGTTATGACCAATACAGATGTTAAGTACAACTATGTCAATACTAATCATGTAAAATAAATATGTATGCTAAGAAAACTGAAATAATGCATTTCACTAAATAAATATTTTTTCAGTAATAGTAAAATGTAGAACCAAAGGAAACAAAACTTAGTCACAGAGTAAAATCATTCCAACTTAACCAAAGCCTATTTTGACTTCTCTTTTTCACAGTTTTTGTGTAATTATCTTAAAAGCAAATTGTATTTCTAATAATGGACATCTTTCTTGCCTTCTGCTGAAAGCTATCAAATCAGTACACTTTTGGAGTTTCTAAACAAGCTCTCCCACTCCTTCTGAAACATTGGGACATGTTCTTCCTGAAGTAAAACTTTCTTTCAGCAAAAATCATACTTTGGAGATTCTTCTTGTCAAAGCAGAACTCTCTTTCTCTTTGAACTTTCCTTTCCAGTAATTTTTATCCAAGCATGAAATGGTAGTAGTCTCTGCTTTCAGTTTAGAGAAAACTATCCTTAAGCTTTTTATATTGGAGGCTAGTTTTCAAAGAATGAGCCAAAACATTCTAGGTAGGAAAAAACTTCAGAGTGGGGGGAAAAAAGCAGAAGTCTCTTATGGGAGTTGCTTCCCCACCCGGACTCAACCCAGAAAATGGTACTCCTACAAGTGGGACCAAGACCAGAGATTTAGGGCCTTCACCTTTCATGAACAGCAGCATGCTTGGTAAGAATGACAAGATCATGTCACATCACTCCTTTGCATTTAAATCTCCAAGGGCTCCCATTGTTCTTCTGCAGGGTCACCAACTAGGTTTCAAGTGCTGCTAACTCTTGTTCCATTCGGCCTCGACTTCCCTTGCAGGCTCTCTCCATCTTTGGGCTCCAGCCACACTCGTTTTCCTGGTGCACCCACTCAGCTCCTGCTCCTCTCACCCCTTCTCTGCCTGAAATGCCCTTTCCCCCTGCTCCTCTCTCATCAACTTCAGTACCCTTTAAGCCTCAGTTTAAATGACATTTAAAAAAAAAAAAAAAAAACTACCTAAGCTTCCATCATAGTCCCTTTGAGCATTTGTTAAGATTCTTAATTTGTTTCAAATTCATAATCTGTTTCATGGTTGTCTTCTACATGAGACCTAAAGATCAATGAGAGCAGGAACTCTAAATGCCCTGAATTCTAAACACCCAACCCAATGCCCATCATCTAATGGGTGCTCAAGAAACCTTTACTGACAAATGCCTGAGGATGAAGGAGAAAAAAAAAAAAAAACACAAGTAAACATGGGGAGCACTTCAGTGAGTTATAGCCTAAAACTCTCCAGGCAAGTGGTTCCCAAAACTGCACTCTCCCAGTGCAGTTTTCAATAAAGATTTTATAAATTATAAAAAGTAGTCCTTTCAAAAATTTTATGGCATGATTCTAATCTATCTTGAAAGACAAAATATGACATATCTATTACTTGTGGGAGGCAAAGGAGAAAAGATGCAGAAGGACTGCGATATTATAGTGAAATCCATGTGTCTGTCTTTCCAACCTTTTAATTTAGTGGGTTTTTAAAAGTTGGTGTTCCGTGTATGCTACTTCCTGGTCTCTGTTATAACAGGCTGCCATCCTGACAGAAAGGAAGTTGAAAAGCATGTGGGCCAAAATTCCCAAGTGCCAGGTGGCAGAAGTGGAACAGGAACTGGAGCTGTCAGAGATAATGACTGAGTAGATAAGATTGATCTCAATTTTTCCCTGAGATGAAGTTTAGTTGACCTTAGAACAGATCTTCTCAAACTTTAATGTACAAATGAATCACTTGGATCTAGTTAAAACTGCAGATTCTTATTCAATAAATACAGAATGGGGTGCAAGATTCTGCATTTCTAGTCACTATGTATTGGCACAGATCAAAGGGCACAATCATGCCCTAAAACAAAGGATTTTTTTTTAACTGAGAGGTAGTACAAAAGTGATGTGTTTTAGTTGGAGGGGTCAGGATAGCAATGGTGGACAGCAAAGACCAGCTGCTGACAGCAGAGGGCAGCAGAGGGAAGGGCAAATTGCACTAGCTCCCATAGACCAACTGCCCCAAAGGCCAGTCAAATGAAGTTCAAAACAGCATGGGTAAGAAAACAGAAAAGCAGGAAAGACTCAGCAGCATGAGGGAGACGTTCATATGGGACCAGAATAACTCATCAAAGGTAGCACTCGCTAGCAGTAGAAAAAGACATCAATCAAAGGCGGGAGATACAATTCAGACACCAAAACAAAAGGGCAATGGACTTTGGGCCAGCTACTCCCTCACCACTAGCCTAGTCAGTAAAACAAGAGGAAGTGCAACCGGTGATGTCACATGGGTGTTTCCAACCTTTGTGATCTGTGAGTTAGTAGTTCTTGTTCAGACTCTAAGGAAACTGAGAGTCCATATCCTATGGGCAAAGAGTAAGGAGTCAAAGGGAAGACCAAATCCACGGAGAGACAATGGTCACCAGGGAAAGTGGGGCCCACCAGGGCATGTGAATGGAAGTGAAGGTTTGGTCACCAAGTCAGGGCTCAGCGGGGGTTTTGGCTTTTGTTTCATTTGTTCTCAAATATTATCAGCAAATTGGTTAAAAAGTCAAAAGAATTAAAAGGCTTATAAACAGTCCCTGCCTTGTCCATTTATTTTTGTCTTCCTTTCACCCCAGAAACATGGTTTTTTAACTCTTACTGGTTCTTCTCCATTTTGCCTTCCTATTTATGAAGATGTACAGCACCAGCTGTTGACTCTTTAGTATGGTGGATTAGGGTATTAGTTCAAGTATACTACCTCTTCCCCTTCACTATTCTCCAAATATAATTTCTTATTTTGGAATCACATGTATATTCACTATTTTCATATTATGATGACATGTATTATTCAACAATAAGTAATATAATATGATTATATTTAATTTCTTATACATTCTGCTTATACTGAAATAATTTTCTTATTTTTTATTTGTTTAGTTTGCTTTGAACATCTGATTACATTTTATTGTCACTTCAATGTTTCTTTTGCCCAATTATCTCATTTTGTAGTTTTTTTCTGATTTCTCTCATGCTTTCAGAGTTTCTACCGATTTTTCAGTCTCTTTTAGATTATTTTGAAATACCACATTACAATTGTTATATTGTTTTGGAATCTTTCACTGAGTAGGGATATTGCTCTGCTTTTTATTTTCCTGTCCTGAATAACTTTGAATGTGACTCACCCACAATCCTTTCCTATTGCTCATTTTTCTATTGCTGAAAAATGAGCAATAGATGGGTTCTACTCTTCTTTCAGGAAGTAAGAGTGAGTCTGGATAGCTTGTTTAGGTCGATAGCTCTAAAATTCGCTTTTAAGTACATGGCCTGGAATTTGCTGAGATGCTCCTCTTCACTTCCCTCTCTCAGTTCTCATTGGAAGTTCTCATTCTGTTGCCATTATTATTCAGAATCTCAATTTGGATTCAGCAATTTCTATTCAATGTAGGACTTTGCTTCTGAAAGGAGCTTTGGCTTTTTAGTTTTTGGAATTCTAGAACTGGACCTACCTCAGACCCTCCTCCACTAATTGGAATCTCCAGCCCAAGTCACAGGTTCCAGTCAGACTCAGGTATGCAAACACTATACCCTGTGCTCTTCTCACCATATTTCACAACAAGCCAGAAAAGTGTGGTTCTGGCTTCACACCATTGGTTATATTACTTTCCAGAGATTTCTCCCGTATGTTTCCCTTTAAGAAGAAAAGACTGGACGGATTCAGGGAAAGTGACAGAAGCATAATTTATGAATCTCCTTGAATCCCCCTGTGCATAGAAATTACCAAAGCAACTGTTATCTTTGAGCATTTATATTTTTACCAGTATTATTTCAGAAGTCAACTCACTAGATCTTGGTTGGAGGTTTTGCTCTCCTAGTTGCTCTGTCAGAGTACCTAAACTTGAAGTGAGTCTGTGATGTTGGGCTTATACAACTCATTCTGAGCCTGAGATTTGCCAGAAATAGGATGAAGAAAAATGCCCACTTCACAGAGCCATTGAGATGATAGGAAAATTGAAACATGAAAAATGTCCCTGTGATTTAATCTGATATACAAAAAAAGTATTTAAAGACTATAAATTCACCTGTATGTCATTGCTGGTTATTTCAAAACGTATTCATGAAACATATGAAATACTATAATTTTATATTCTGACTGCATCATTTTCACCTAATATTTTTTTTTTTTTTTGTCTTTCCCCACCAGAATGTAAACTTCTTAGGAGCAGTGATTCTTATCTGTTTTTTTGTTTGTTTTTAATATTTATTTTTTAGTTGTTGGTGGACACATAATATCTTTATTTCATTTTTATGTGGTGCTAAGGATCAAACCCAGTGCCTCACGCATGCTAGGCGAACACTCTACCACTGAGCCACAACCCCAGCTCTCTTGTCTGTTTTTGCTCAATGTTATATCCTCACTGCCTGGTACATTGTATGCTGCATTGTAGGCTCTTAATAAATGCTTGGTTGATACATAAATGGTTTGTGCTAATTTTGCCTTAAAGCATATTATGCAATGGATAAAACACATGTGCAAACATTAAATTATTAGGTTGTTGGATTGGACCTGTGAAACATGTTCTGCCAACCTATTTCTCTTAGCATTTCAGTTTGCTTTGCATTCTTTCCTAAAAATAGCAGTGGCTCCCCTCCTGCAGAGAAGGGAATCAGTGTTAGAAACAGCTGCTGCTGAGAAAATGTGGCAGCATGGACCTCCAAGTCCCTATCCTCCAGGCCAAAATATAGACAGCTTGCAAAAAAGTGGATAATAGCTGGGCCGGGCACAAGGAAAAGTACTGTGTCCCTTGCTGTGTTTCTAGAAGTCTGGCAGTCTGTTTTTAAGTAAATAGACTAGCTCTAATGGAGCAATCTATCAAATAATCTGGCCTGCTGGGATGGGGGGGTAGATAGGTGCAGCAGTGCTCCCCTCTCCCTTGGGTGCTGTTTACTTGAGGAGGATAACAAATGAGAGAAAGGCAAAAGCCTGGATGACTCTTAAAGCCGGAAAAATAATAGCATGTGGCTTAGGAGGGTTTCATCTTAACTCAAGGTGTGGATGGGTTTTGTGTGTTTAGATAGCCAGCTCTTTCCACTTGTGAGAAGGAGCAGAGAAGTGCAGAACCATTACCAAGAGGTTTTTAGTGGGTTTGACAAGAGCAGGGTGGTGCAAAGAGCAGATGAATGAGCCTAGGTTTGGTCTCTACAGGTTTTCCCCCTCTTTACTAATGGAGGGGTGTCAAAACCACCAATCTGCTTCATCGCCACATAATACTTGATAAATGAGTAACATATTTACATGATTACATATATGGGGTGGAGCACGAAGTGCAGGGGTGGGAGAAAGAAATTACCAGATACTCACATGCAGACTCATATTTTGGACTTTACTCACAATATTCCCGATGACACAATTGAGAGGGTGCAGGTGTAGTTTAACCCTTTTAGTTTGTGCCAGAACCTTGAATTCTTTGGAAAGAAGAAAGGGATTTAATGTACACTACAAATGCTTTAATCAAGTGGCTTTCTTTACATACCATGAAAGCATTTTGAAACATTCAAGTAAAAAAAAAAAAAATCTTTATTTTCTGAAAATATAACCTCTTAAAAATCAAAGACAGTGCCAGACCAAGTCCCATCAAGTAACAAGGCACAATAAGAAGCTTAAAACGGGTTAGGATTAAGTTACATTTGTATGAATAAGCTCACTTTTGTTGTTCAGGTCTCAATCCTTAAATGATCCTATCTCATATGTGGAAGGTGTCTCCTCATTAAATTATACATTAATGTTCTCAGTGTGGGTCCCCATGGGGAACAAAAATTTCCCCAGGGCTCACCAACCTTTAGAGACAAATAACTACATCAATAGCAGTAATTCAAATTTTGCTTGCCCATTGTCTCAACCTGCTGTAAAGCTCTCCCCTCACCCCAACCAGGTGTTCCTGAGGCTCCCTGGGAGAGTCTCCCACATGCAGATGGGAAGTCCTGCATGAGCACAGGTGCTGCCTCAGTTGCTGGCTCCCTCAGTAGGTATGCCACTCCCAAATGCCATGCCTGCCCCAGTGCTCTCCCCAGGCTCCAATCTTCAAACTGCACCAGGTGCCAAAAGATGCACATCCCTTTCTGAGTCAGAGCAAAAGGAAGACCCGCACTCCAGCGCCATGTCACACCATTTCTTGAGCCCTGACACAGTCTGGCTTGTACCCTCCACAAAAATATCTTTATCTGATTTTGCCCTTTCCTCTTCCATCCATCTCAGACTTAGACCACGGCCCTGGGAGTAGAATAAGCATCTTTCTTTCATCACCCAGACAAGCACAGAATTTCTGTTTCCAAGAAAAAAAAAATGAGGTCCCCACAAAAGTAAACTTTTCCAGGGCCTTCCCTACCATTTTGCCAAACATGCCAAGATGTATGTTCTTGACCCTTAACAGTAAGTTCTGCAGGATTCTTCATCACTCTTGTCTCTCATACTTGTGCTCCAGATCCCACAAATTTTCCATTCTTAGAACTTTTCTTTGATCCTTCCTTTCCTTCTTGTCTGCCACCATCTTAATTCTTATTTCTTTGTTCCTTGAGCTGCCTTTAAACCTCAGAAGCTCAATAGTTAGAGTCATTGCTCTGCTAATCCATCCTAAAAGCTGCTACCAAAATAATAATCCTTGTCTCTGTCCTGAATACACAAATGTTTCATTGTGGACTCTGACTTGCCATTAAGCCTACAAGTCAGGATTGTTGTGGAGTGAGAGCCAGGGGATCAGTCAACCTGGGTCAAGTCTTAGCTCCGTGCTCGAATAACTTTTGTGACTTTGTTATAATCACTTACTTGCTTTAAGCCTAAATTTCATCACCTATAAAATACATTATTAATATTTCCCTCATAGAACTCTTGGAAGGAAAAAAGTTATAATAACTATGAAGTAAATTTTTAACATGAAAACGCAAATTTAAGATTCAATGTTAGGGCTGGGACTGTGATTCAGTGGTAGAGTGCTTGCCTAGCAAATATGAGACACTAGGTTCAATTCTCAGCACCACATTTTAAAAAAATGAATAAATAAAGTTATAAAATTTTTAAAAAGATACAATGTTATAAAAATTCAAGAACTTCTTCTTGGAACTAAAGACTTCCATAATCCAACACTACCCACTTTCTCACCTTTTCTCTATTTACTCTCATTTTTAGCTCTCTTCCCTAGACTTATCAATTTGTTTCTTTCCCTTTAAATGAGTCTTTCACTTCTAGGTAATGCTTCTTATTGTAACAGATTAACCAAAATGTCAGGAGCTTAATACAAGAGAATTTTATTTCTGGCTAACTTAAAATCCAACATAAGTATTCTTACTTCACAGGGGGCTCTCTTCCTCGTGTGGATTCAGGGATTCAGGATCCTTCCATTTGTGACTCTATCATCCTTAACATATGGCTTCCAGGGTCACTCCAAAAGAATTGGATAGTGGACAATCACATGTGAAAGGTTGTTATGAGCCCATATCAGAGCTTAGTTATATAACATTGAATGTAGTAAAATGGCAAGAACACAGGTTTGGTGAACAGTTGGCTACTCTGTGCCAATAGCCAAAACATACAACTAGAATTTTCCAAGATGTGTTCCTCAGATATATCTTTCAAAGACTAGCTAAGGACTCAATTTATTCATGAAGACTTTTGGAGCAATCTAGATGATGATCTTATTGTCCAAGCTCAAACTCTTAGCACATATTGATGATACTATTCCTTAACTCATTGGCTTCCTCTTTGTTAACTCACAAAAAATGTTTCTCAGATCTTTCTTCTCCAACGCTGAGACATTTAAATCTGTTAGCATCTTTCTTCCCTACATTGATGCCCCTAATTTCAGACCTTCCTCGTTTATCTCATGCCTCTTTATGAACTCTTGCTGTTGGCTCACTTCTTTCTCCCACTGAATAATTGTGAAAATTCCTTCCTCCAAATGGTCTTCCTCCTGCTTCAACTGTAACCTGTACATGGGTGTCTTCCAAATTTGAATCTTGTCTCAGTCACTTATCCCAGCTCTAAAGACATTATTCCAGCTATCTGCAGGATTTTTGTGGTAACCTGTCCCCAAAGATCCAAAGATACCTCTGTCCCCTCTTCCAGTGAGCCACTCTTGAACTCCACACTCTTGTGTAGTCTCTTCCCCTTTCAGTCTGGCCTGTTACTGAATTAAAGGATAGAAGTGAGCTGCTGCGAGATTTCTAAAGCTGGGTTCAGCATCTGCAATCTTCCAGCCACCAGCCAACTGACAGTGTTTGAGAGATTCTGAGCGAGAATTGCCCAGCTGAGCCCCATCAAGCCTTCAACCCATGAGAAATAATACATTTATGTGATAGGCTAGTATGTTTATGGATGGTTTGTTACACTGAAATAGATATAATAATGTAACTAGGGGTATTAACTGTCTGGATTGCCCCCTAATAGGTTTTATGGTCAAAGGGAAAAGAGTCCAGTCTTTTTCCCCTAAAGATCTGGACACCATTATTTTTCTTTCCTTCCTTTCTGTTCTAACTCATTTACAAGAGTGTAAGCCCCATCAGTCCAGAGACTGTGTTTAACATCCTTAGTACATTTGCTTCTTTATAACAATGAGTCAGTAAATAGTTTATGAGTGAATAACTGAATAGCTGCATGATTTTTGTACTATAGACTTTATTTCTTTAAAATATTTCATGGAATCTTAATTTTTGGTGACAATTCAATCACGTTAGGAGAATAACTGTTGTTGAATGCATAGGTGCTAGATGCTCTATTTATAATCATTTTAACTCTCATAATAACACTATGAGATATACATCATAATTCATTTTTGACAAAAAGAGCAAGCCAAGGTTAAGAGAAATTCAAATTCCTTATCAGGTATCACAGAGCTTGAGGGTTTAAGAATCAGGATACATACGCAGGCTCTGAACACTTACTTCACTCAGCGAACACTGCTTCCTTACAAATTTCTTAAATAGAGAGCCTATTTCTGGTTTTGTTACTGCTGTCATTTGTTTGTTTGTTATATTTACACAAGGACAGGTGCACAAAATTATCAGTCCTTTAGGGAAGATGAAGTTTTAGGCCAAATATCATGATAAAGTTTTCTTCCCTCTGCCATCTTCACTGACAAAATCTGAAACTGGACAGAAAATAGGGAGTATACTATTTATTTCTTGACCCTTCTGGTATGTAACCATCAAACCACAGCACAGAGGTCCCTAACCCTGGCTGCACATTAGAATCATCTGGAAGCTTTAAAAATTATTTTATTATTTTTGGCCTATCCCACACCAATATAATCAGAAATTCTGATTATATTAGCTCGCACATTGGTACCTTTTTAAAATTCTCTGGTGATACTGATGTGCAGTCAGCTTCAAGGGTTTGGATGAAACTAACAATCTTCACATTAAGCAGTGTAGGTCTTGCTTTTATGAAAATGCTTACCAGAATATTTTGGCTGAAAGGGCTGGGAGGCTGTGGTCAGGCCTCAAATCTCCAACCTCAAAGCCCAGAAGCATTGAATAGTAAATAAGCCAACCTCTGCCCAGGGATCTTCCAGCTCCTTTAATTTTTAAGTCATGTGATGTTAAAATTTAGTTATAAAACAATGTAGCAGAGTAGAATTTATACTTGTTTGTAGCTAATGATCCATGATAACTGGTGGATAGCATTGGTTGTACAAAGAGTATTGATAACAAATTGAACATTTTAGATAGTAAGGTTAGAAATAGTAAAAGATGTAAAAAAAAAAAAAAGTCTCTGATCACTTTTTATCATATGCATTAGTCAGACATAGTAAAACACTTAACATCCATTTTCTCCCTATAGATGGCAACATTTTTTTTGTTGCGCTGGGAAAATAAAAGTACACTTTGAAGATGGAAGAAAATAAAGGAACTATATTCAATAGTAATTGTTCATAGAAGTTTAAAATAATTTTTTAAAAAACTACCTAAATTCCTTAAACCCACCCTCAATTATACAGTAGCTTCCAATTCCCTCATTTCATCCACCTAGGAACACCTCAGCTGCCCAGGTTTTATAGGACAATTTGGAAATTGCAACTCTCCCTAAATAAACCCTGAAGTCTCAGCTTCCCTGTTCCAGGCCAGGCGAACTGGCTCAGTCCCTCCCTTTGAAGAGACACCAACCTCACTTCTCATTCCACCGTTGACAGCACGGAACGATGTAAACTAAAGTCTCCTTCACATTTATTCATGCAGCTCAGCTCCTGCCCTGTTAATGTTCCTAAGCAGAAGTGCAAGTGCCCAAAGACAATTAAACTATGATTCAACCTCCAGGATGCCTGCTAAGGCAGGCTGCCTGGCTGTGAGTGAAAACATATTTTAGCAGTAGCTGATCTTTTCCTTTGGTTGAGGACCAAGTCAGACTAGGCATGGCTTTGAAGTTATTTCTGTCTCGGTGGATTAGAGGTCTCAAAAGAAGCAGCTCCACAAACCTTTTAACAAATATTTACAATTCTGCACTAAACAACCTCCACTGTACCTTAACCTTTACGGTCTTGTGAAATGCTTGCCAACCTCCCTGCCAAACTCATGCACTTGCCAGAGTAGACAACAGGGCAGTAGCTCAAAGAAAATGAAGTACAAAACAGTAAGGCATCCACTTTCCTCATGGAAGAAAGGAAATAAGGTAATATTGTGCAGACCTGGCTGCAGAGGTGAATCTCCTTTCCCAGTTCTCTATCCCCCCATACCCTAGGCAGGTACTCCTCTGCCTCTGAGTAGTATTTTACTTGCTCAAGTGGGATCTTGGAGAGACATATTGGCTACCTTGAAGCCAGGTTTTCAGCGGTGCCAAAGGATGGCTCTTATCCAGTGCAGGAAGGACACAAAACCTTGGGCTCCTCTGTAAAGGAGATGGATTATGAGGAGGTCAATACTTTCATCTGTTACAAGACTATGACGCTTGGCAAAGTTCATAGCAAACCTCTCTCACTGGAAGTTTTTAAATGAAAATGCTTATCACCGAAGGCTTCAGTTGGTTTGGTAATGTTACAAGGATTAGTTTAATGGATGACTTTCATACCTTTTCTATTTTTTAGAATCCTCACTGTGAGGACAAAAATCTCCTAACAAAAATCCTTGAAGAATAAAAGGATAAATGAAAGAAGCCAGAAGATGGAACTATAGTTGATGGGGTAGAGAAGAGCAACAGTCTAGTCCCTCACTCCTGACTGTCCCAATTCCCTGGGTGCCATCAGTACACATCCATGGAGTCAGACCCATGACAAGATCAGTAAAGGATCCTTAGGAGGGGAGAGCATTAGTGAGGTCAGCCACAGAGAAGGCACCAAAGGAAGGCAGAACTTGAGAGGATCAGCTGGATGACAGCTGCTGATATAATAGCCACCAAGGTTTGTTCATGAAGTCCCAACATGATATGGCATCCATGTACCCCCAAAACTCACTGGGAAAATCTAAAGCCCCGCATCAATGATAGAGACAAGAGCCACAAGTATGTGCTATACTGTTACCTCTGTTAGTGTGGCCCAGAAAACAGAAATTAAAAGTGGATCAACTCGGCCTGGGGATGTGGCTCAAGTGGTAGCGCACTCGCCCAGCTTGCATGCAGCCTGGGTTTGATCCTCAGCACCACATACAAACAAAGATGTTGTGTCCACTGAAAACTAAAAAAAATAAATATTAAAAACTCTCTCTCTCTCTCTCTCTCTCTCTCTCTCTCTCTAAAAAAAAAAAAGTGGATCAACTCAGAGATTTGGTGTCAAAGGTCATCAGCATCCTATTCATCCATTCATTCATTCAGTCAACAAATGTTTATGTTTCAAGGCACTGGTCTAAGTGCTTTGCAAAACAAAAAATACACATACAGGTCCTGCCACTTAAAAGCTTATCCTAATCACTAGAAGGTACAGCAGTATCTATAATAGATGTTAGAAATAGTTAAGTTTCATCATTTAGTCACAGATCGAGTCTGTATTGCTCCTGGTGATTTGAAAAACTCAGAGCCGAGACAGAATCAGTGGACGCAAAGTACTCCCAGGGAACAGTGTGAGCATGGTATGGAGGAGGGAAAGATCAGACACACTTCAAAAAACGGTAAATGGTTCCATTTGACTGGGCAATGATCTATAGTTAGTCATGGGAAATGTATCAGAAAAGTGGGATAGTCAGGAAATGGAGGGCCAACTGTGTGAGTTTGAGAATCTGATCATCAGGTTGTAAAGTAATGGGAAGTCAGGAAAAACTCCTTACAGAAAAGGGACTGAGTACAATGATTACTTTCAGAAGGTTAATCTTGGTTTAATAATCAGGAAAATTCTGACTACAGGACCAAGTTTACAGCCAAACTTTATAGTAACTCCTACAAATGATGATATTTGGTAGCATGAACAAGCAAGATCATCCAGTTTTTAATCTCAAATGTATTTCTTTCTACTGCCCAGAATATTCTGTTGGGTACCAACTTTGTTGAGTGCTCAGGAAGTGAAAACTCATGTAAATTACAGCCTACAGTCTTATTTGGAGTAGCATTAAACATATAATAAACTCAACATAGTATATTTTGCACATTTTAAGAATATAAAACAGGAATAATGGTCATCACTCCATGAAACACTGGAAGTTGTACTGGAACATAATAATCTCTATTTACAGAAAAGGATCACATAGTTCCTACAACAGTTTATGGATATTTGCTTTTAATTTCAGAGTTGCTTTATAGTTTAAAAATAAAAATAGGGACTTAAAACAAATGTAAAGTTTTTTTTCTCTTATCAAAAATATAGAAATTTTATTTTAGCAACATATTTTAGGAAAAAATATAAAAACAAATTGAAGAAAAATAAGTACCTGAATTCCATCATAAAAGACAATGTATTTTCAGAAAGAAATAGCATTTTATTCTGTAACTATACCATAACTCATTCAACTAAATGCTTTTAAAAATGTATTTAGTTTTCAATTTTTCTCAATTTTAAAAGCAGAAATTTGATGTTGATATCCAAATATTTGTTGAAATTTATAACCATTTCTTTGGGACAAATTTATGGAAATCTAATTTCTAGGTCAAAGGGCAGGCATTTTTAAATATTTTTCAGTGAGCATTGTTGACAAATCTTCCAGTCTTTCCTGCAATGAATGGCAGCAGTCATTTTCTTAAAAATTAGATATTATGATTGTACTCTATTATTTGCTTATTTGCTAGTGAAAGATTGTTTAATTGCTTTGCCTTTAATCACTGATATTGATATTAATATACATGAGTATGATTCCTTCCTTTTTGATTTATGTTCTTTCCCATAAAAACTGTGTTTGCATGTTTCTATTCTTAACAACTCTTTATAGATATGCCACAAATATGTATTTTTAATAATTTTTATTTTACATTTTGTAGTATTTTTGATATAGAAAAAGTTAAATCTGTATATAATTAATCTGCCCATATTTCTCTTTTCTCATTTCTGGATTTGGTAGCAAGTTTTTAAAAATCTAGCACCCCGAGATTATAAAACTACTCATCAAAATTTATCATACTATTCTTATAGATTTGGCATTTGGATTTAATTACTTTGGTATGTGGTGATAAAGGAGTGCTTTTTCCCTGTGTGTTTTGCAAGTAACTACCCAATTGTCTCAATTGTCCCAGCAAAAATTTACCCCCTTTCCTCATTTACCCCATTTAATTACAAGCCAAACTTTTATAGATGAAATGGATCAAATTAAGGATTTTCCATCCTTTCTTTTGATCAGGATTCTTTAATAGTGTGTGCATTATTTTAGCTTTAAAAATACTACAGTAATTGTCATGTTAGGATGAAGTCCTCATATTAGTTCACTTTGTTCAAATAGAAGTGCTAATTTCACCCATTTGTCTTTAACATTTTTCAATATATTGTGAAAAATAAAAGTTTATTCTGGACAGGGCACACTCGCCTATACTCAGGAGGCTGATGCAGGTGAATCACAAGTTCAAGGCCAGCCTCAACAACTTCACGAGGCCCTCAACAACTTAGTAAGACCCTGTCTCAAAAATAGAAAATAAAAAGGCTGGACATGTAGCTCACTGGTTAAGTGCCCCTTGGTTCAATCCCTGGTACAAAAAAAAAAAGTATATCTATATATGCTTATCTTATATTTATGGTATATCTATAAGCTTAAGGCTTTTCAGCATTAGTGATACCATTGATGCCTTTGTGTACCTTTCCTAGTCACCTCCCCAATAGAAAAGAGCTAACCATTGTCTTGCCACTCTCATTCTCTAGTTTATTTATACCCTGACTACATATGCATGTGTTTCTAAATAATAGATGCAATTATTGAGCGTTTTTAAAAACTTTTTGGGAATGTCATAGTGCAAATATTCTTGTTTCTCCTTTTTTTCATTTTGTTGTTCATCATTATATTTGTGAAGCTTATGTAATTGATATACATAGCTCTGGTTCCTTCATTTTTATTGCTTCATAATAGTCCATTGTATAAGTGAAATGTGAAATGCATCATTTAAATGGCTTATCCACTACCCTGAAATGAGGTATTTTGTGGTTTCCTTTGTTTCAAACATTCTTATCCCTGTCTCCCTAAACATGTGGCACCGTTCCATGAGCACATATCCTAATGAGTCAAATTGCTGAGTTGTAAGATGCATGTGTATCTTCAACTTGCTCTTCAGGGTAGTTGAACATTTAGTTTCCCAAAGTTTTTGTCACACCATAACCTCATCAGCTTTTAGTGCAGGCAAGATTCTAAACTTTTTCCAATCCGATCAATTCATTTTTCCACACAAACTTTAGAATTCTGTCAGGTTCTAAAAAAAGCTAATTCTATGAGATTTTTAATAGAGTTTTTAACTTCATATATTCATTTAGAAGAATCAGTGTCCATGTAATATGAACTTTGCTCAATTCAGAACATGACTTTTCTCATTTTGCCTCTACTTATTTTGCAACTTTTCATAGTATTGAACATTTCTTAAGTTAATTCACATGCATTGCATATTTGTTGCTATTGTGAACTCCTTTTTTCAAAAGGGTAATTTTTAAAGCCCAAAATTTACTTTATTCTTTTATTGACATTGAATTTAAGTAGATTAGTGCCCCCAAAAGATGGAAAATATGTTAAGAACAAATAGCTGAGCACATCCATAGCATTATCTAAAATGTCAAATAAAAGGTCAGCACTGAAATTAAATTTCAGTACCCTTATAAACACTGCTGGTCCCCTTCATTTGATCTGCCCCACTCTCTAGAAGTCCCAGATTTTTTAAAGTCACTTTTTAATGGCCCCTCCCAACAGGAAAGTAACCATGAGGTGATCTAGAATTCATCATGAAGAACAGTGGACAAAAATAGGCAGTTTGGGACCATCTCCCCAGGGCAATTTGCACCACCTTGCAACACCTAAGTTTTCCTGGCAGTTCTAAGGACAATTCTTAACCCTTGCACTGAACTGTGACCTCGATCCCAAGGACACAGGAGAATGGAAGAAAAAGGTTTCTCGCTTTCTGTGTGAGCAGCCATCTCTCCATCAATATGAGTTATCAAACACCTATCATGAGCTAAGAATGGGGTCCAAAACTATTAAGTAAGGGAAGGATTGTGAAAAGAGCCAAAGATGTGGTTTTTGCCCACTGGGGGTTCACAACTTCTTTGGAAAGATAATAAATGAGTTTGCAGAACTAGAGAACAATCCAGTACCTCTAAAAAGTATTCTCATTTTTTTCTATATTACTCTCAAGTATATCCAATAATAGATGATAGATAGAATACAGATGATAAATTATAGATGATTGATGATAGGAGATAGATAGATGATAGATAGATAGATAGATAGCATCGGGACAGTTTAGTTTCCATGTGACTGTGAACTGGAGGAAGGGGAAATACTCCTTCACTATCATAACTGGATAGAAGACCTGCTATCGTGCTGCTGTGCTGCAGTAGTAATGGCCAGCTACAAAGAATACCATCATTTGCCTCTGAGCTCTGAGTGCATCTCTTTTGTAGTCACTACTTACTGTTCCTTAACTTTTACTCAGTTCCCTGGCAGTGGGTTGTACTGGATGTCTCTTTCCTTCCCAAAGATGTTGAGTCTCCAGCCCCATTTAAGTAATCTCTGGTGTGAAACAATAAACTGCTTCTCAAAACTTTGAAAAGGGTTGGGGGGAAGTCCAGAACCTTGTGTACCAGTGAACCCTGGGTACCTGGGATTGATTTTACCTCTGTCTAAAAAAAAAAAAATGTTCCTTCCTCCAATCCCCTGTTTAGAATGACACTTGAAGTAACATCCAGTGAGGGAGAGATTAGTCATTTCATTCATTTTGCTTTGCAGTGCACATTGTTAAGGATCTAAATACAAAAGATATATACACAGTCTGGAAGATTAAAAGTAAATTGCAAGCTATTTTGATTCTTCAGAAGGAATTAATAGTATCACATTCCTTAATCTTTTGTAGAGGGTTTATGAAGCAGTTTCATAAATATGATCTCCTTTAATTCTAACAGCAGCCCAGTCAGGTTGACTGAGCAGATAATATTATTCCCATCAAATCCATAGAATTAGGGCTGGAAGGGACTTGAAGACCTATCCTTCAGATAGTATCTGGGTTCAGAGAAGTTAACTGAGGCCCCACAGCTGGAAAGGGGACTAGAAAAACCTCACTGGACTCCCAGCTTCTTGTCTTCTTCCATACCAGAAGGCCTCACCCATCTCAACAGGGAAAACCCAAAGTGGCCACCTTGTTGTAGATGCCCATAGGCAAGTAGGAAGGAGAAGTACCCAAGGGTTTCTGTGGTAGAAGGTCTGTTTTGTGACCACATCAGCTGAGACCCTCACATTCGATGTTATGGGAATGCGATGTATAAACCCATTTAATTAATTAATTAATTTAATTTATTTATTGGTTTATGTGCCAATGTTACTGGTGACAGAGAAATAAACAGCCCTTCACTCAACCTGTCCAACCCCAAAGGAAACTGGTTTCCCAATCAATGTATCCCATCTCAGAAGATGCTTAGGTCTGGAATTCTAGAATGTTTAAGAAGGAAGGTGTTATTGCTTTGGACCTTAAATGTCCCCCAAAACTTCATGTGTTGAGGGCTTGATGGCACTACGGGAAGTGGTGGTAACTCCAGGTGGTGGGGAAGTAGGCCTTTGGAGGCATGATTTAAAGGCTATATTGGAACCCCAGCCCCAACCCCCCACCCCCGCAGTCACCCCCAACCACACAGCTTCCTGGATGTCCTGAGGTGAGCAGTTTGTCTCTGCCATGCACCCACCATCTACCTCACCACAGGCCCAAAATGACAGGGCCAAGTGACCCCGGACTGAAACCTTCAAAATGGTGAGCCAAAATGAGTCTTTCTACCTTATAAGATAATTTATATTGGTTATTTTGCCACGGGAACGGAAAGCTGATTAACACAGAAAGTCATTTTTCAGACTGATTCTGATACTTAGGGCCCAAACTTAGTTCAAAATCTTAAAAACACATCAGAAAAAAAAATTATACCTAAAATCGAACAAAATTTTACAGTTTTTCCCCAAAATCAAAGCCACAGTATATTTCCAGAGTAAAGTTAACTCTCCAGCCACAACTTCCAAGGATGTTTGTATGAGTCCACCAGATGTGTTGACAAGGGTCGAAACAAGGTGACAAGCAAGGAAAGAAGGAGGGGGACATTTATTTAAAAAAAAACCTTTGTGTCTACTTTCACATGTTTAAAAGAAAGAAAAAACCTGACATGGGAAATGCAAAGGTGAGACAGGTCACCCAAGGATTCCACCCCTGGCAAGGTGTGGTAGTATGTGGCCGCCTAGTTAAGCTCTTTACTTGGCAAGCCCACAGCCATTTGGGACTGACAACTGGGTCACCATGTCCCTGCAACATCAACACCGTTCAGACACTGGAGCGAGTAAAGCGGGAATTTGATCCAAAGATTGGTTTTGGAGAACCACACTCAGACTGGAAGCCTGAGCCTCTGAAAAAGATCTGTCTCGCCAGCTGGCCAAAATAAATACTTAGAAAAATAAAAGAAAAGGGGAGAAAAGCAGATTATGAATAGTTTTTCCAGACATGCAATTCTAAACCAAAGTCCAGATATGCACTTTAGAAAGAAAAAAAAAAAAGTTCTGTTGTCTTTTGAACTATTTCATTTTTTAAAACAACCTTATTTTACTTTTAAATTGCTTTGATACAAAAAAATGACAGAAAGTAAGATAGAATTATCCTGAACATTAAAGCACATTAATACAAGACTACAATGCAGTTGGTTATTACTGATATAAAACAAACATGACTGCTTGCTGTTCCCTGGCTGTTACCATTGACTTTTCATTGTGAATTACTGAAATCCATGGCCACAGCTCAAAGCCTACTTTTTTTCATTAGGGATCATTTTTTTTCCAAATACTAATTTCAATAAACATTAATCAAATTCCTAATATGGGCTGTGCATTCCCTTACTGATTCAGGGATTCTTGATTTCTGTGTTAAAGAAAGGAAGAAGTAGTGAAATCCCCTAAAGGGAAATAAAGCTTAGAAAAGATCTGACTATTTACAATACTAATCTTCATGTAACTTAAAAGATGCATATCAAATTTGAAGAGATTTTAATACTCCCACTAAGAAAAGATAGGTTTTGTTTGGTTTTGCTTCTAATGAACATGGACATTCTATCGTGTGCTGAAATATTAGCATGTATTTGTTGTTTACAACCCCACAATCTCAAATAAAGGCAATATCAGGAAAACAAAATTATTATGAATAATATATTAATTATTATGTGCTAAGAGCCTAACAGAAATGATACATCTAGTGAGTGGACCATTTAAAAGTTAAGTCTTCAACAATAAAGCAATAATTCTTCCAAATCCCATAATATTATGTAAAATGGAAAGAAGATATTCTTATAATTAACTGTTATATTCACTTGTTCTAAGCTTCTCAGGCCTTAGAGAGCAGAATGTTTACAGCCAGTAATACCATCTGTATCCTAAATAGTTTTTTAATTCTTCTTTGGTTAAATTATGTCACATAAAACCTCCCAGAGAAATGAAAAAAAAAAAAATCCGCAGTAATGAACAAGACATATAAAGTTCCCAAACTTCTTCTATAGTCTTGCCAATATACTCATTCCCCTACTGAACACACTTGCAAAGTAGCCCCTCTGACCTTTCTAATGAGCATCTTATAAGAACCCAGAAAGTTCATATCCTATCAAGCCTCACACATTAAATATTGTATAATCCATTCACAAGGGAATAGGAAGGATCAATATTATAAGTACAGTAATCTCAAATAAGCTTAAATGATTGGTTTTATATTTGTATAGTAATCATATATTCTGAACCCTAAAATATCGGGAAACATTTTAATACAAAGCATATAAACATTTCCCCTTATTTTTGACAATTTATTCAAATTATTAATTATGCCTTTGATGCCTGATCCATTTCCATGTGAGTTATACTATAAACAAAAGTCACAGAAGAGGTGCCATTATTTGGGTGCTGCCTATCAAAACTAATTTTCCATATCAAAAGACATTTACTTTTTTTTTTTTTTTTTGGTATCAGAGATTGAACCCAGGGGCACTCAACCACTGAGCCATATCCCTAGCCCTTTTTTTTACATTTTATTTAGGGACAGAGCCTCATGAAATTGCTGAGGCTATCTTTGACTTGAGATCCTCTTGCCTCAGCCTCCTGAACCACCGGGGTAGGATATGCACCACCACACCCAGCTGACATTTATTCCTTTTATTATAAATTGAAGTATGTTGGAAAGACAGGAATATCAATATTTATATAACCATCCCTGGTTACTATTTAATACCCAATTTATGTAACCAAATAGCTAAATATATCTTGGATTAAAAACTCTGAAATCAAAGATAATGGATTATAGGGGATGAATAAGAAAAACTTCAAAAACAGATTTGCTCATGTTGTATTGATGCTGCATCTTCGTATATTTAATTATGTCTCAATATATATTTATCCACATCAATGATATTTGGTTTCATGGAAAAACTCAAATGAATTACATTTCTCTAACAGTTATGATGCCCAGTTAATGAGAGCCTTTGATGATACAAACTCCCATAAAATTCCCAGTTACAAACTCCCATCAGAATTCCCAGTTAAAAGATTGCCTTGTAAAAAGAATTAACAAACTGATAACCACCAAAAATTTTTGGTACTGACTTGTCACTATTTTTAAGTCCTCTTTTTTAGGCAAAAAAAAAAAAAAAAACCCTTTTGAATAGTGCAATGCTTCTCAAACTGGAAAAGCACCTATAGATTCTTCTCCAGGTCTGGAGTGGGGCCCGAGATTCTGCCCTGGTGCCAAATGAGGCAGGATCTGGTCCAGGAAACGCTTTTATACAGACAGAGAGTTAAAGAAAAATATTCCTATGAAATCAACAAAATCATCAACACCTTACTGGAGTGTTCCTTGGATTTTAATGAGATATTCTCTAAAGAGGCTCATCCCAAATACCATCTACCTTCTCAGCTAAAGGAAACCTACGAATGACCATCATGGCTGTGAAGGCAGATCCTTCAGGTTGATGATGCCAGTTGTCTTTAATTTAAAAGAATTAAATGTGTCCTTCACCCATGGAAACATTCACACAGATGACACACCTCACTGTACTCTTAGTACAAGGCAGAATCTGAAAGGCACAAACCTTGTGATTGGGGGATCTTGCAGTATGATAAAAAAGATGAAACATCTTCCTCCACACACAAACGACTGAGTGCCATGTTGAAAGGAATGAGTGGCCTCTGAGAAGTGAAAAGCTAGGATGGGGGCTGAGAAGAGAGGCGACTCCCAATTGTGTGCATTTGTTTTAGTCAGCTTTTTTGCTACTGTGACTAAAAGCTCTGATCAGAACAATTTTAGGAGAGGAAAAGATAACTTAGGGGCTCACAGTTTCAGAGGTCTCAATCCACAGATAGCAGACTCCATCTGGGGGGGGGTGGGCTCCGGGCGAAGCTGAACATATGAAGGAAGAGTGTGGCAAAGGGAAGCAGCTCACAAGGTGATCAGGAAACAGATACTCCACTCTCCAGATAAAAAATATATACCCCAAAGCCAGGCCCCCAGTGCCCCGCCTCCTCCAGCCATACCACACCTGCCTTCAGTTACCACTCAATCCCATCAGCTAACTAGACTTAATTCACTAATTGGGTTAAGGCTCTCACAACCCAATCGTTTCTTCTCTGAACCCTCTTGCATTGTCTCACACAGGAGCCTTTGAGGGGGTCACCTCACATCCAAACCATAACAGCATCAGAGTTGGCCTCCTGAAGGAGGTGGAGGTCACCCGCTGAAGGATGAGCCGGGCTAAAAATGCAGAATAGAGAGGGAGGAACAACACACCCAGAGGCACAGATAGACATTTGGATGTTTTGTCTGTCACATTTTCATTTCTACAGCCCAAATGGATAAACATATACATTATGTAATATGTTTCATGAAAAAATTTTAGGACTTCAAAGATGAGACTAGAGTTTTTCAAAGCCCCAGAGTTCTCAGAGTCAGGTTTCCAAATCAACAACAGCATTAGCATCACCCAGAAACTTGACAGAGATACAGATTCTCATTTCTCCCTGCCTAATTTGACAACCACAGGAGCAGACCTTCTGTGCTTCAGTAGGGATAGGAACCTCCTTGGGAGCTTATTGAAATGCAAATTCCTGGTCTCACCACAGAGGATCTGATTTAGTAAAGTCACTACTGGGTTTGATACATTTTTAAAAAGCATTCTCCCCTACTTCTGACACAGGTGGACCACATTCCCCATTTTGAGAAACATTGTTACAGTCTCAGAATAGGAGATGAAGAAAAGAATAAAGGGTGGGGAGAGTGCCAACAAAAATAAGAGAAGGAAAGAAAGAGTAAAATGCAGTTCCATGTTTATCAGTATGAAACCATCCAGTAAGGAAAGGGTTTGATTCTGAATGCTATGGAAAGAAAATTAGATCCAGAATGCTGATACCTAAGTAACTCACACATTTCATAAAGTTTGATGGACAGTTCCACAAGGATTTTTCAATAGCCATAAACAATTCCTCTTTTATAACAGAGGTCTCAGAGTATGACTCCTCTTGACATTACAAGTGTAGAGAAATTGCTGGAGTTCTTCCCCGCCTGATGCCCAAGAATTCGATAAGCCATTGCTGTTTTTAACAGACTGTCATTTATTGCTTGTGGGTCCCAGGAGAGCTTAATGGCAGAAATTACTCTTAAAACCTTGTCCTGTTTGGAGCACTAGGTCAGCCTTAGCCGTTCCCTCACAGATCCCTTTCTTTTTCCTGTGAACTTTCAGGGATAAACCTCAGAGTGACTTAGCATCTAGAGAACAAAGTTCTGGCTCAGGAGTAGTGATAACCCTACCGCATGGTGAGGTTAATTATTAGATTTGAAGGTTAAGTCCTATCCTCTAATCTTTCTCGTTTTTAAAATGAGATTGAATTACCCACTCGGTGCAGGTTATTCCAAACACAAGATGAAATAGGAAGCTCCTGAAGCCCTCAAGGAGATATGTTTTCTGAGGGACCCCGGGCTTTCCAGGCCACGGGTCTTCTAGAGGCCTGGAGGCCACTGACCAGCCCTTCTGTGGTACCCGGGCCTGGTGCCTTCATCCGTGCAGTTGAGGATCCTGGTAAAAAGCAGAGGCCCTGGGGTCAAATTCTCCACCTCTTTCTATAAATGACCTTAGGCCAAAAACCCAATCTCTCCATTTCAGTATTCTCGTTTATAAAATGAGAATATTAATCACAATAACTTCATGGGGAGTTTCAGTAATCAAAGAGATGATAAAACATTTAGAAAAGATCTGGCACCAATCACTCAGTTGTTTTTATTATTTCTTATATTTCTTATGGCAGAGAACGGATTCAAGTAGACATGAAGATGGCACTTTGAATATTAAATAAAAATGTGTCATTGAACGTACTTTGAGAAATGAATTACTCTACATTTACAGACAGTCCCAAGTTTTGATGGTTCCAGTTACGATTGTTCAACTTTACAATGGTGTAAAAACCACACACATTCATTAGAAACAGTACTTGAAATTTTGAATTCTGATCTTTTGCCAGACCAGTGATAGGCACTATGATCCTCTCAATGACAGGCAGCAACAGTGAGCCTCAGCTCCCAGCCAGCCGCAGGGTCACCAGGGTAAAAACCAGTACTCTACAACATACTCCAGCTACACTAGCAGTCGGTAGATTCAGTGTCTTAAATATATTTTCAACTTAGGATATTTTCAATTCGGGATATTCTCAACTTGTCACAGGTTTAACAGGACATAACCCCATGATAAACCAAGAAGCATCTGCCATTGTTCAAGAATATATTAGTTTAGAATCCTAAAAACCTGGAGGAGATAAGCTTTGGCCTTTTTCATCCTGTTTTGTAGGCATTTCCATTCCAAAGTATTCCTGAAATAACATTTCTCAAATTTCTTAGGTTATCTGGGTTTTATTCTGGCTTCACCCTTGAATGTGATAAGTCACCTAATCTCTCTTGCCTCAAACTTCCTCTTTTAAAAAATGGGTTAGCAACTTGTTTGAGAGTCCAGTGACCCTGCTTTTGAGGCAGCCTCAAGGATCTGGTGCGGTGCTGCAGGGATGAGGCTGCCCTGGTCTTGTGGTCCTCAGTGCAAGAATGAATGCTGGCCTGTGAGTCCATGGTGCATCCCAAAGCTGCCATCAAAGAGAAGAAATGTCTCAAGTTGTGTTTTGACACTAAGATTCATGTGAATTTTTGAAGTTTTATTATATGTCATAGCTGTATCTTTTTATGTAAAAATGTTTTAAAATATTTTCTAGATAAATTAAATTTCTCCTCTCCAGTCCCCACCCTCCTATACCAATTCTCCCAACTTGCAAGTAAAATCGACACTCCTTAATTAATTCACTTATCCCCTGGGTGGTGAAGAATTCCTGTTTCAGAAACTAATGGAAAGTTCTATGTAAAAATCACCATTTCCCCAATCATGTTGCAAGGAGAGATCTAGTATATTGAACTATTTCCTGAACTGTCAAGGCTTTTCAATTCTCATTCTTCTCCCATCTTGTCTATTCACCATCAAAGATCCAATATAGAAAGCACAGAGCATAAGAATTGGAAGTGGAAGATGCAATAGGAGAGGAGCCTGTGTTTTGTGGAGATGAGAATTCCCTGCAGAGCTATTATACAACTCATACATTATTCAGGGTAAATTACACTGGAAAAGTTGTGCTGAGATGTCTCTCCCATTTCAAAGGCATAATTCTACAATAGAACTTGTAAATTTTCTAAATAGAGCTTCAGGACTTTCATAAAAATCAATTATCATTTTTAAGAACTCAACTCTAATTTTTGTGTAATAAAGCAACAACCTAAACACTAAAATTATCATTTTGGTCTTCAAATTCAAAAGAGAAATTTGTTCCTGGATTATAAAGCAAAGGTACTTAAATGATGATCTGGCGGTTTAATAAATTCAGAATATTGTGATTTATAATAAGCTTTTAAGAAAAATCAAATACCACTGTGTAACAGTCAGAATGCCATAAAATATTAAGTAAATTCCAAACACTTTTTCTTTCCTTAAATATATTTCAAAATAAGTTGATATATAGACTTACATATATCTCCTATGGGAAGACTGTAGGAGAAAAAAAAAAAAAACTGCTTTATGCAAGACAATTAGCGATCTTTCCCTTCCATCTTAGAACCATAAAAGTGAAACTGTACTTCAAAATGTCATGGATAATATTTATATTAATAATACAAGGAATTGTCTAACCTATCATGCAGTTAAAGTAAGAGTGAGGAGTATATATTTGGAGCTTAAATGATGCTTTTTCTGTTTAGTGATTTATCACTTTTAACTGATGGTTATAAAATTACAGCTATCATCAGTATAAACCACTGGTCTCCCAAGATTCCTCTATTAAAGTTTGTGTCGTAAAATTGATGGATATGTCGACAACAAGTTTTCAGTGATATTTTTTTTTTCTTTTTATCATAGTAGGTTTTGGAGATCTTTATACTTTCAGAGAACTAAGAGTTCTAAAGGGAAGCAAAATATCACATGAGCTCCCACAAACTAATATCCTTTCCTTTTGAAAATCAGTTAAAATTATAATTGTGGGAATATTGCAGACCTCAATTGACCTATAGGTCTAGAGAGCAAATTTTATTTTTTTCTTAGAAATGTGACTGATTATTTTAAATTGGTTTTCTTAAGCTCCATCAAAATACATACTAAGGCTAAATTTTTCCTAAAAGATGGTCTTGGTGCAAACATGAACCCAAGGTACTTTGTGAGCAGAACCTGTGTGAACTAGAGGGACCTCTGAAGGACCCTGCCCTGCCAGCACTAGCAGAGTCCACTTCAGGCACCCATGGGAAAACGCAATATGGATTTTGTTGTAGTCTTAAATGTTATCTCCAATAAGCTATTGAATTTGGGAAAAGGAGATAATTACATATTTTTCTTATTATAAAACCAAGATGTGCTTAATTATTAAAAAGTAATTTGGAGAATTAGTGTCAAAAGAAAAAAAAGAGTAAAGCAGGGTTACTTAACCCTAGCATGTGACTTCTACCAATAAAATAATCATAAATAATGCCATTCTCCACAGATACTCCCTGGCAAAGGCTCCTGTATGAAAGTCATTAAAGGTCTTCTATGTAAATAAAATGGATAGTATTCTGTAGATGTGTACATGCATAGTTTATTTTATAATAAGATGGAATCTTGCCAGGCATGGTGGTGCACACTTATAATCCAAGTGGCTCAAGGAGGCTGAGACAGGAGAATTACAGGTTCAAAACCAGCTTCAGCAATTTAGCAAAAATAGAATCTTAGTATATACTATGTATTTTGTTCTACATGTCCATATGGAAACCCAAATTATCACTAGAAGATGTCTTAGATAGAATAGAATCAGAAAATGAAGTAGTTAAATTGCATAATGGTTTAAAGCCATGACAACAACATGCTCCATTTACTTCATAGGAATTTACCTCTCTTTCCTCACCCATCTCAACAGGCATTAGATGCTTTCCCTCTCTCACTCTGGTTACTCTCCACTGAGCCCATTGATCAATGATACTGTGATGTAAAATGCTTCCCAAGATGTAATGCAAGTGAGTCTGGTATAAAAAGAGATGATTTTATATAGGACAAGGAACATTTTTAATAGTTATGCATTTATTTTTACAAATCCCGTTTCTTAAAATAAATCCTATTAATACTAACAAATCAACTTAAGAAATACGTAAGTAAAAGTGGAACAAAATTTCAGTGACATCATTATGCTGCCAGAGGTGCTCTACCTGGTTATTTAACCTTCTGCAGTTAGTATTTTTCTTCTGTAAATTGAAAATAATACCAGCCTTATTGGTAAGGGAGAAATGAAAACGTCCTTAAGGACTCAGCCATAACTGAGTGTCTGGTACATTTGTTTTTAAAAAATTGTGCTTTTCTTTTTCTTCCCTTTCTTATGACTGCCTGCATATTGATCTTTCTGCTGTTGATTTCTTTCTGGCCTTTACTATTAAAGATGAAATATAAGATATTGCACATCGATTATTTCAAATTAATAGCCCAAGATAACCTTTTTATTGTGCATTTACTTAAGGTTAAGATGGTTGGTTGGATAGACAGATAAACAGATAGATACAGTCATAAATACACACATCTGCCAGTAAAAATGGAGTGTTAGAGACTAAAAATACTTTTTTTGTGAAAAACACTCATCAGGAAGGCCATATAGGACAAAGCAAATCATTTTCTGAAGAGTACTGATCAATTTTCCTACCCCCAACTTTTATCAGTGATGCTAAAATATCCCCAATTCCAATGCAAGGATGAAGGGAGACAAAGGGAAAGAGAAACCTCCTCTCTGTCTGCCTATCTTCATGCATGCACTTAATGTCTTGCTTCTTTGCATCATGCTGTAACTCCTTTATCCAGCAGTGAGAATCCTCTAGGTATGACTGACCACATGACATTTACCTCCCACCAGTCTCTTAAAAAAAGAAAGAAAAGAAAAAAAGAAAGAAAGAAAAACAAAACCCTCTGGTTCCAGCCACTATCCAGACAAGCTCTTCCAATTTTCCACTTCCGTGTCTCCATCCTGATATCAGTCTGTATAGAATACCTTGCTATTCAACACATTTGCCCATAGATAGTACCTGCTCAGGACCCAGTTCAGCCACCTTTCCCTCTGAGATAACATGTTAGACTCAGTTCAAAAGCAGATCCTGAGATGATATTTGAGTGTGAGTAGTTTACTTTAAGGAGATCCTAGCAAACCATTAATGGATGTGTTCTGGAGGAATTTATACAGTAGGCAACTGGAGCTCAATCCCAGGGGGGAGGTTGGGAAGTTATCCTCTCAGCAGGCAAGGGAGATGAAAAGCTTTTCTTCATCACCCCTCTGTCATTACTATCATTAATCCCCCTGAAGTTCTGACTTGACCTATGTGTGGTCTGAGAAATGCCTCCAGTAGAACACCATAGGTGCTGGCAGTATGTACAGAAACCATGGATGCCAAAAGACATATAGCATTTTGACAAGTTAGACATGATTATCCCCATTATATTTCATGATTCTTGGTTCGCATCATTCCCCAACAGTTACCATATCCTGCCTCTTGTTAAAAGTATTTGTGTGCAATTAGAAAAAAAAAATTCAATTACTAATTTGCTTACCCTGGGCTTCCCCAGAATGTAGAACCTGTGGCAAATGCTTCTGCATGGCTACTTTATCAAGAAATTTAATCCCAGGAAAGCAGGGGTGATGGACATAGGTAGCAAGGCAGGGAAGACAGAAGCACCAAGATAAGGTGCACTTTGGTGCTGGCTGCCAGTAAATACAACTGACTGCTTCACCTCACAGGACCACCCTCAAGGAGGCCAAATAGACAGTGTCTCAGGACATTCCACCAAGAGATGAAAGGTTCATCAAAGGTTCATTTGACAAGGACTTCTGCATATCTATGGTGCACAGGTGGGCACCAAGAGAATCCCACCAGCATCCAACCCACATCGGCAGGAATGGAGGAGCCAGGACAGTTGGGAGAGATGTAAGTCACCATAGGAGAGGGGCTCTCTATTGATGCATGAGGTCAGTCTGAATCTCAGCTGTGGCTAAGTCAGTGACAAAAGTGTCTGGACATCAGTGAGAGCAAGAGGAGCCAAAAAACACTTATTAAATGTGCTTGATTCACCAGCTGAAATAACTCATTAGGGATGGGTGATTTCATCCTCACGTGTACCCACATTCCATGCCAGGAAAATTATCCTGTAATTGTGTGAAGCATCTGCATTGTAGCTTACAAACTAAAGTCAACTTTCTATTGTGAAAATTTGGAACATCAAACTAAAAACAAAGGGAAGTGAGTGAACAGAATTGTTCTTTCCAAAATGTGTGATTTCAGGGCAAATGGGCCTCTGCGGAGCTGGAGGTATACTGGAATAATAAAACAGCAAGAAGGAAAACAAACTGAGTGAAATAAAATTTGAACAAATTGTTAGGAAGCCTTGTTATTATCAGAGGGGTAAAAGGAGGGTTCCTCCGATTCATTGAAAGATCCTTCAAAGACATTCTATAAGGAATTTTTATATCAGTGCTTGACATGTGCATGGATGGAAATGTCACAGTGAAGCCTTTTAATTTATACAATTAACATGTTAATAGAATAATTTTAACTGTTTTAATATTTTACTCATCAACTCCTATGAAGCACTAATGACAAGTGTATAAAGATTTTTATATATAATGTCTGCATTTATTTACACATTCATGAATTAAAGCAGCAGAAGCGATTATCTCAGGAAAACAGGATGCTCAAAATCTTTATAGGTGTTATTCTGGAAGGCAAACAACATATAAAAGAGAAACAAGCTTATCTGTTGGAAGAAAATGGGTACCAGGAAGAATCCAGACTAGTAATAGATGTTGTTTAAAGAACAAGAGAAAATGTACTTGACTTCCAATTTTTTTATAGTCATCAGCTAATTCTTTTTAAAAATCTGGGTACTGTGAATATGTTATAAGAAGGAATTGATGAAAAGGCCTATGACTTTGTTCTATTAAGTACAGTATTATTTCAAAGAAAATTATTTTATTTAAAGAATATATATTTGAGCACATTAATATTCCTTGAGAAACATCCCCTTTAAATCCTGCACTCCAAGAAGAATTTTGATTCTTGAGATATTCTGAGTATGCAGAAAATGATTTAAAGTTTATAATTAATGTACAGCATGAACATTTTGCTAAAATGCATTAAAGGTTTATAGAAGAGTAAGCATAATAATACATAACAAAGGCAGTTTAAACTTCTAAACAAAAAACACATTTCAGTTTCAGAAAGAACTGCTATGTAAATGACTGTAGAAACCATAGTAGTCTATGTAATCATGTATGTAAGGCACATGCGTCTTCAAGATCAAGTGCTTGGTTGTAGTCAGCCATAGCTTGCTCAATCAGACCTATTTTACCACGAACTTTTGCTCTGAGGTGATATGCTAGAGTGTCATTAGGCTTCAAAGACAGAGCTGCAAAAGAAAATACATTCAAGATTTGTGCACTCAAACTAGCTCCATATTTAAAACTAAAATTTTATGAGAATTTTGATATAATTCATTTGATAACATTTTTCTTTAAATGTGAAATTCAGTTAAATTAAAAATATTCAATCTTTGGGCTGGGATTGTAGTTCAGTGGTAGAGAGCTTGCCTTGCATGCATGAGGCCCTGGGTTTGATCCTCGGCACCATATAAAAAATAAATAAATAAATAAAAATAAAGATATTGTGTCCATCTACAACTAAAAAAATTTAAAAATTTTTAATCTTCATAAGAAAGCAAATTTAGGGGACCACAGTACAATGACTTTCTTCAAAAGGTTGGCATTGTTTATATATGGATTTCCTAATAACTCTCTATATGTGACTTTAACAAAACTTTAAGTTATTACCTAAAGGAATCTATATTGATTACATTAAAAATGACATCTAAACATATTGATTCTTATGTACATTCATCTAGACAAATAGACCTGATTTTTTTTAGTATAAAAACAAACACATTAACAGCTATAATCTTACAAAAAAAAAATATACCTTTACTCAGTTCTTCCTCAGCTAGTTCATACTTCTCCAAACAGCAGTATAAATGTGCTCTGTTGAAATATACTGCAGCCCAAAATGGACAATGTTCAACAGCACAAGCAAAATCTTCTTCTGCTTCTTCATATTTATTTAATATTGTATTTGTGATAGCTCGATTCATGAGAGCATGATCATCTTCTGGATCAAACTTTAAAGCCTTTGAGAAGTAGTCATTGGCCTATAAAATGTAAAAACAAGTAGAATGAATGTACTTTAATTGGTAGCTGTCCAAAAATGTGAATCACTTTTATTTTTAATTTAAAATTAAGACAAGTCATCTACCAAGTAGGCAGTGGAAGTATTTCATCCCAGATATATTGGTGCATTGACTATAGAGAACATAAAAATAAATAACAAAACCAAAAGGTGGTTTTCTGTCTCTATGACAAAATACCTAAGATAATCAACTCAAAGGGAGGAAGGATTTATTTTGGTTCACAGTTTCTAAGGTTTCAGTCCCTGCTGGCCCTGTTGCTCTGGACCTGTGATGGCATGTGGCATAACAACATCATGGTGGGAGCCTATGGCTGAGGAGGCTGCTCACCTCATGGCAGCTGGGAAACAGAGAGAGGAAGGGATAGGGGTTCCAGTATCCCCTTTAAAGGCACACCCCCAATGACCTAACCTCCTTCCACTAGGCCCCACCTCCAAAAGATTTCACCATATCCCAGTAGTGCCACAGGATGGTGACAAAGCCTTTAGCCTTTGAGCCGTAGGAGACATTTAAGATCCAAACCATAACACCATATATTGGGAATTCTAAATAATGTCAATGATAAAATATTTCTCCTTACTGGGAGAAATGCCCCCACTACCTGGCACCCAAATCTCATATCCATATACAAAACAACAGCAGCTACAAATGGTAAAAAGTAAATTGAAAAAGACCAAACAAGAAGATAAAATAAATACAAATTAAGCCAGTAACATTTTACATATAAAAGCATAGTAAGAGCTGACCAGAGAAATGAATTTTCAAAGAAGGTTTAAACTTTTGATTTAAAATTTCAGTTATACTATGAAAAATTATAAAGAAGAAAAGGAAAAAAAACATCTTGTTGAGAAAATCAGAAACTCTAGATTATTCACAATTCATCATTGACTTGGAAGGTCAATAAAAATTAAGAAGGCTGCAGTTTGCTCAAGAAACAGCAAAACTTCTTGTGTGAGTCTCAGAGACTCCATTTGAGAGGCTCTGGTTTACCTCATGGATACAAATTCCTCAATCTTCAACTTCCAGCTATTGGAAGTTAACTTTGTCTGGAAAGAATGAGCTTGCAAGACCAAAGATTGCAACAGTTCCCAATCACAGAATGTCTGTTGACTTGCTGACTGCTTTAAAAGACTTACTGCTTACAAATCATACCCCCCCAAGAGCCCCCTAGCAATCCATCAAGAATAGCTTAACGTATGAAAAGAACTTCAGCTCCCATTAAATTTGTTCAAAACAACTTGCGTAACTATCAGCTCCAATCAAAATTGTTCAAACAAATCACTTCACCTCATCCAGTTTCTCTCTAACTTTCCCTTTAGAAATCCAGTTCTTCCTGTGGATGGAACTTGTTTTGTTTCTTACTAAACTGTGTCTTCCAACTTACAGATCTATTATGCACCCCCCCCAAAAAAAAAAAACTGTCATTACTTTTATTTTAACCTCATTATGACTTCTAGTTGCTACAAGCCTGCAAAGAGGTAGGATCCAAAACTGAAATACTAAGTAGCTTCCATAGCATTTTGACATGGCTATGAATCTGAGCGTATGATCATATTCCTAGTAATTCTTTATATTTTGTTTTAATAGTGTATTGATATATAATATGGGATATTTTTTTTAACCATACATAGCTTGAGATGCTGCCTAGATACCCTGCTACTCAAATTAGGAATTTCTTCTAACTCACTGATGGATGAAAATTGGGTTCCTACTTTAAAATTCACCCTCAAGGGAAAATCACTTTCCATAACTTAGTTTATTCTCTCCAATTACTTTTTATTCTATTTTTTCCCAACCCACCACAACCAACCTTCTGTTGGCCTCCTCCTATTTCCTATGTTGTAGTCCTCCTGAGGCTGTAGATGTTCTCAAATCTAAAGGACACTTTCCAGTTACTTTCTCCCAAGGCATTTCTGTGACATAAACAGTCTTCATATCTCCTTCCTTCTTAAAATCCTCTCTATCCTAAGGATGGGCTCTCCCTGGTCCACCTCTCTGATCATTTTCTCCCATCTCCTTCACTGAACTATTTCCCTCTGTTTCCCAGGACCAATCCTCAGTTCACTTCCATCCTGGGTGATATAAATACTGGTCACATGGTAGTGGCAGCTTAGACCAGGGAGCCAGATTGTTGGGTTCAAATTCTGCCTCCACCTTGGGTGAGTTACTAAAGCTCTATTTGCATTAATTTCTTCATCTATAAAACAAAGACTACAAATTTTTTTTTAAAAAACTCACTGACAACATTGATGTTGAAAGGATGAAGTGAGTTAATAGGTAATGTACTGAGAACAATATCCATAATGTAGTGAAGATGCAATCAATTATTACTGATATATCGGTTTTCTTCTGATGTCTATAAATGAAGAGATAACAGTCTTCAGGAAATTCTCCATGAAAGTAGTTTCCTCCGACTTTTGAAAGACAATTGGATCACAATTGCAGTTACTTTCTTACTTTCTCCCTAGGCATTTCTATGCTCTGGATGGCACCTATTGTATGCTATAGTTAAATGCAATTTAAGGATCTGTTTTGATGGGGACATCTGGGAAGACATTGAAGAGGATTCACTCCTGAAGAGAAGGCTCTGGCTGCATTGGACAGTCATCAGAAATGAGGTAGGGGATGACTTCGAGCTTTACTTTCTTCATAAAGTAACTTAGGCTTCATTTTAATTCACCAATAAATGATCAATAAAGGCTGCACAATAATACATCACAAGAGCATGACTTCCATCATATAGAAGTAAATGCCTATCTTGGCTAAAAGGAAAGAACTCATCAGTAAAACACCAGAGTGCACCTAACTTCAAAAAATGTAAACTTTTTATTATAGCTTCCAAAACATATTACTTAGAAGATCGAAAACATATAAATTTAATGAGGTTATCAGAAGTATAGGAGTATAAAACAATTAAAGGCTAAAGCAATTATAGGTCTTGATTTTTTAACAATTATTTTGACGTTCTCATATGTATGTAATTAATTAATTAGAAAGCAGATCTGATTATTTTTTAATTCACCTGTAGTTCATAATTCATGCAAGTAGCCCATTTGAATAGGGTTTTAAAACATTAAGACTCTAGTTAAAGAAAAGAGAAGTTAGCTCACATACATGCGTTAACCCTCTGGAAGTTATGTGATTTTTTTAAAAAAATATATTTATTTTAGTTGTAGATGGGCATAATGGACCTTTATTTTTATGTGGTGCTGAGGTCGAACCCAGTGCCTCACACATGCTAGGCAAGTGGTCTACCACTGAACTACAACCCCAGCCCTATATGATCTTTTTAAATATATTTTTATTTGTAGGTGGACATAATATCTTTATTTTATTTATTTATTTTTATGTGGTGCTGAGGATTGAACCCAGTGCCTCATGTGTGCAAGGCAAACGCTCTACCACTGAACGACAACCCCAGTGCCACCGCCCTCACCATGTGATCTTTTGAGGGACACTTTCTTTTGAGCCTAAACCTTCCAATACAGTCAGAAACAAGGGTGAGTGGTTGGAAGGGAAAGGGCGTAGAGGCCCTCTTCTCCACAAAGAGGCCAGAGCATGGGGGCATGGCTGAATAGCTATCCTCAAAGCCTGCTTGACCCTAGATGTGTGTGCACTCTTAAACTCACACATCCAATGCATCAAGACTGAAGATGGAAAATATTTTAGATGAAATATTGCCCAGTTAATGTGTCTGCAATGTGGGGGAAATAGAGTTATACTTTTTAAAGATTTTAAAGTTCAAGCTACACTTTGGATCTAAACAAATAATTTTGTATGGAATGGTCCATAGAGTTATCAAAGAAATAAATTTGAAAGGTAATGATCATCCTTTCATGCAGATGGAAGCATATACAGAAACCAGAAATCACCCTGGGCATTTTGTTTGTCTTCATCTCATTTACTAACTTTACAATGCTAAAGAACATTTTTAGAACTCAGCGGGAGGGTGATGAGATTAGCAACATTTAAGGCAATTGACCTTGGCATTTCTGCCTGGGAAACACTAGTCTCCCAGCTTGACTGAAATCTGAGTGAGGACAACCTCATCCACACCTTACAGAATTCTACCTTCCATAACTCTGCCTCAGCATCTAGCTTCCCCACTGAGGTCCACTGGCCAATCACAGGGGTAACAGCTGTCAAGGCCATGACCTCTAACTTGAGAAAAAGTAAGAGCAATGGCAGTAGAAATGGAACAAAAGGGACATATTTAGGAGGAAAGAAAAGAAATTAAGAAGTTAAATGGAAAAGATTAGATGGCTGGCTAGATAAAGGAAATGAGATGAGAAAGAGACAGTGATAGTTGACTTTGTTGGACTCAGATGACATCTTGAATTGAGAGAGGATTTATTCAAAGAAAGCTGGACTGGAGATAGGGGGCATAGAAATCAAATCATTTGGGGCTCTAAGGCACTTATAAAATATCCACTTTTAACAACAGGAGATAAATATGAGAAAAAAGGTGGAGGCATAAATCATGGGAAGAAATGGACTCTCTGAGTATGGTTCCTACCCCTAAAGATCTTAGGATCTTATTATAGTGAGGATATTAGAGATGGATCTGCAAAAACAAGTGTAGAGAGAAGTGAGGCAGGAGCAAGCCCTGGTGTATCACCAACTCAGAAAAGAAGCAAAGAGGGGCCAGAAAAGCAGACTGAGGAGGGAAGCAGCCAGCCAAAATGGTAGGGAGAAAGACAGGATAGAATGGTGTCACCCCGAGACAAAAGAGCTTTAGGAAGGGAAAAGTGTCCTGGGTCAAATGCTGCTGAGAAGTCAGGTAAGAGGAGGATGGAGGAGGTCCCTGACAGGGGAGGCAAGAACACTGTCAGAGGAGCAGTGGGGGCAGAGGCTCAGGTGGAGAGGATTGCCGAGAGCCTGTGAGGTGAATTAGAAACCGACAGACAGATGGCATACCAAAGACTTCAACTAAGAATGGCCGTGAAGGAATGGAGGAGCTTGCCTGAGCGGGCTGTGAGGGCCTGTGTTCATTTCCTTTCTTTCTTTCTTTTTTTTTTTTTTTTTTTAAGATTAGGGTTATTGATTTATGCTCTTATGTTAATGAGGACGAGGAGGTTACAAGGTAATGTTTTTGTTGTTGTTCCAAGTAAAGGAATTAAATAAGTAAAGAAATGAGGGTATTAAAGTTATTTTTATAAAGGCAATCACTAGAGGAAATCTATAAGCCCTCTTGTTTTTAGAAAAACTCTGAAAACTAAAAAAAAAACATGGAAAATAGATTATAGATTATAGATTAAGACACCTTTAAAATACACATAAAGACATATAGAGACTATTAAAACTCTTCTATGTGAATAAATGTCCAGTTAATTTACTCTTTAGTCAAAGAGGAAGTAAAAGTTGCAGGTGCAAATTTTTAGGAAAACATTAATTAATAAAAGCATTACAGGATATATTTAATACTTCTGAGCTATAAACTTAAAATAGTTAAGAAAGTTAACTTTATGTGGTGTGTATTTTACTCAAGTTAAAAATAATTATAGACCAAAATATGTGAGATACTGCCAAAACAATACTCAGGGGAAAAAAAAGACATAATTTAAATAAATTTTCACAATATAAATAAAGGGTGACAATAAGTTAACTTACTCTTTTGTTCTGTTTGTCTTCAGTTTATTAGATAAAAGAGTAATTATAGATAAAAAAAATAAACAATCAGAAAGGCAAGAGTTTGAATCATGTAAATGCATTATAATTCAAATAAATAAGTTTTAAGAAAACATCATCTAATATCCTAATCCCTTCATTTTAAGCATTAGGAAATGAGGCCAAAAGAGATTAAGGGGTCACACAAAACCAGAACTACAATCCAAGCCTCCTTCCTCCCAATCATATGCTCACTGATAAAATTTAAGGTATAAGCTAAGCTGAGTTAGCAGCTCCATCAAGAGGGTCTTGAAGGACATCCAAGTGGAGGTGGAAATAGAGGAGAATAGAAGGTTCCAGGCTGAAAGCTGGTGACAGTGAACATAACAAAGGAAGTCTGACACTCAGGGAAAAAAAAAAAAATGTTTCTGGACAAGCATCGAATATTTGATGAAACTAAGGAGAATGAATCCATATAGGTGTAAACATATAATGGATAATTATAAACATTGTTATGAAAGAGAACGCTATGTTTTTAAAGAAAAGCTAATCATTTATTAGTTTGAGATGTAAAGATTGCAATGTCAAACTATATATAACAAAGAAAGTATTTATTGTCCAAAAGAAAATATTCAGGAAAACTCACATTACCTGAGAAAACTGCCTGTGGTGAAAGTAGATATTTCCGGCATTAAAGTAAGCCAGTGAGTACTTGGGGTCTAAAGCAATTGCTGCTTGGTAGTCTTTTATTGCATTCTGTTTTTGGCCCATAAACTCATGAATCACACCACGATTTGTTATGAACTCTGCTGTGGTATTGATCTGCAACATGATAGTGAGAGTCTTTAGCATCTGGGAATAGTATTTATTTCTTATTTCATGTCGCAGAAATGAACATTATGAAATCTACTTGTGGGAAACAAGTAATTTTATAGTGTAGGTAAAACCCCATTAGAGCAAATATTTTGAGAAAGGACTTGGTATGAAATTGGTTCGGTGTCAACACTTTGTTGATTTGGTTGCAATAAAGCAAATAATCTTGGTGCTTTACTAAGTTTCTTGCCAAGGAATAGCTGCAGAGGGAAAACTTATCTGTTTACCTATGTTGAACTAGAGAGAAATTAAATTGAATAGTTAACACACTTATTTGTCCTCTGCAGTAGTACTTATCTATAAATTCTTTCCTTTTTCTCATCTCAAACCTTAGGACATTCACCCAAATCTACAGAAACCAAATTCAAAAGCTAGAAGAAAAGAAGAATTTCTGTCACTAGATTCAAAATAGGAGATTTTTATTTGAAATTTCTCTACAGGAAAAATCTGGGGATTTACCTTACTCTTTCTTTAGTTCTTTAGTTCCTTCAGACCTAGAACATTGTTTTATGTTTTACATTCATTTTGTATTACAAGATAATGTTCATGTCCTATGAAACTTACAAGTTGCATTTACTAAGAAGAATCAATGTTTGTCAGGAATTAGTTTATTTTTTCATTTTAAATGCATTTAGATTACAAAATCTCAAGTCATAATAACTCTCAACCCTGCGAACTACTCAAGAAAAAAAAATTGTTTCCTCCAAAAATAATATTTTTTCCACAAGTCACTTTAAAAAGGTAACAGAGAAGTTCTTTCTTGGACCGTTTCATTAATGGTGTTAATTTATGCTAATAATAACATAATCTAAGTAGATTTTTACCTTTATGGCAACATTAATATCCTGCATGGCAGCAAAATTATTACCCATCTGAAGACAAACCACAGCTCTTCCTTCATAGGCCAGGTAGCTCTTTGGATCAACTTCTATGGCAATAGTAAAATGATTCCAAGCTTTCTGGAATTTTCCTTGGGCCTAAAATAATTTTTTGATTTCATGAAATAAGAAATAGTCTATAACATGACAAATGCTTATGATTCTACCTCACCCAAAATCTATGGCATGTGATACTACTAAAGGGCATATGGTACCAAATCTAAGATATGTTAAACAAGAAGGTAGACTATACTGTGAGTGCATTCCATTGACTAATTACCTCTGAGTATTTATGGTGAAATTTTAATTAAATAAAATAAGTTCAATTAGAGAGTCACCTCTTATACCAATTTGAGGCAACATTAAACCATGGACACCATGTGAAACACCAATGAGTCTAACAATTGCTGAACAGTTTACATTGAGTTCCAAACACATAGGCAGGGATTATGTTTATTTGCTTAGCACTGAATTCCAGTTATATAACATAAGCATGATATATAAAGTAAAATCAATATGTGTTTCATAAATAGATAAAACATATTTTGATAAATTGAACAGCATCTGGAATTTTAGGACCATTATACATATTCCAAGAAAAATGTTCATAACTTTACTAAGCTTGTGTGGTGTATACCAAACTTAGCACCAAGTGGAAAAAACAGGAAAATGGTCAGGAGAGGCACCTTAAATAGGATGTCAAAGTATGTCCTAGAGAAGACCAGTTTCCAAACACCTCATTAAGTGAGTTAATGAATTTGGCATAGTCCAGCTCTGTCATTTTTTTCATGGGCTCAAAAAGCTAACCTGTCTGAATCTCAGAGACTAACACCAAGCTGAGCCAAGCAATTATCACAGAAAGCTAAGAAGAAATGCCCCTACTAAAGGAAATAGACCTTGATTTTTTTTTTTTGAGAGAGAGAGAGAGAGAATTTTTTTAATATTTATTTTTTTTAGTTTTTCGTGGATACAACATCTTTATTTTATTTTATTTTACTTTTTTTTATGTGGTGCTGAGGATCTAACCCAGCGCCCCATGCATGCCAGGCAAGCGCGCTACCACTTGAGCCACATCCCCAGCCCAACCTTGCTTTTTGATAGGCAAATCTTTTCTCTCTGCATAAACCACTTGGAAATCCATATTGTCATCAAAAGTTCATTTACTAAACAAGGAAGTGGGCAAATTGAGAATAGATTATTGGAATATTAAACTGCAGACTCTTATCTGTCATCTGTTCCTCACAGCAACTGTTGTGCTCCCTTATATATCCCCCCTGGTAGGCAAACACTAAAGGAATATGTAAGTATCTGTTGAATAAATTGTTACTCTTTCCCCTGGACAGTACTCATGTGGCCCTAAAACTCTCTCTAATCAGTCTTTCATTTCTTGACTCAATCCTTTATACAGATGTGCTTTTCAATCCTTTTGCAGTGAGGTCTTCATAAAATGCAAATCTTCAATGTCACTTCTCTAATTAGTGCTGGTCACATTTTTAACTGGACATCAAGATCTTCACCACCAGCCCTTATTTAATTTTCTAGCCTCATCTCAAACCACTCTCCCTTTGCCCATAACATCTTACCCCTTGAACCCTCCATCTCTTTCTTTCAAAGCTTTCCAATGGGCTGCTCCCTCAGTCTGGAACACTACACCCTAGCCCAACCCCTACTTCTGAATAGTTACTAATCTTTCACATCTCAGCACACAAATGCTAATTCTTCAGAAAGCCTCCACACTCCTCAAACAAACCTAGGTTCCCCTGGACTAAAGACCGTTGCTTGTCTTTGTAGCACTTATCATGATTATAATCAAATCATTATTCATACAATTGATTATTAGTGCCTGTCTCTCCAATAGGAAGTAAACTCTCTCAGAAGAAACCAGCATATCTTTCTCGCTGCTGTATCCCTAGGCTAATGCAGTTCCTGCCTGTATCAGGTATGCAGTAAACACCTGCTAAATGCAGTGAACCATGATGCTGACACATGCCGCTGGATATCTTCAGCTCTAGCTGCTTTGCAGTCACCTCATCGCTTTACAAATTCTAATGTGATCCAGTAATGGCTAATTTTATGTTTAACTCTCAGAAGGCAATCTTAATTCCCTATTAATAAATTCTGGAGAATACCTCACTATAGCCAACAATCCCAAACACCTCCAAAGTTATCAGCCTTAGATCAGTCAAAATTGTGTGTTTATGAATGAAAAAGCAGCAAACTTTAGGGGCATATTATTAACAGAGATATCTACAGATTATAATAATTTGAACACAGTCTTTTTCCATTACTTAAAATCTTTTGAATATTAAAGGAGATAAAAAGAAGACGTACAATTGCTCAGTTCCTTCTCACGGAAAATATAGCACATTTTTTACTCTATTCCAAAAATGTCCCTGCATCTCTTATTATTGAAAATCACTGAGTGAGTTGTGAAATTTCAGTGCACAGGACAGGCCAGAGTGTCATAGAAACTATGTGTGGAGACCTGCATGGCTCCCCACAGTGTAGCACCCTTCCTCCCTGCTGGAGGGACAAGTGCCTGTCCAGATCTTCCCAGCAAGGCCTAGTCCACTGCCATTTGGAAGACGACTGACTCCAGAAGTCCCTATAAATCATCTGACCCCTTGCACAGCTGGAATCCTCTTCAAAACTTTCATACATTGTTTATCTCCTTTACTTATTTATTTTTTCAATAATTCAATAGGACAAAACCTATGGAGCCAAGATATAAACTAGAGATGAATTTCATATGTGAAATTCATCTGGTAAGTTTTAAAAGCTATTTATAAGAGTAGGGAGGGGTTCAAACATTAAAGAAACTCAAGTTCCAAGGATCCTCTTCTGACTAGCATTTCAGGTTCCAAGGCTCTTCCAGGCAGGCCCCCTGTACCCTAAACAAACCCCTGCACCCTACGGCTGTTCTGCATATTAAAGTAAGGGAAAGGTCAATGTTCATAACCAAAGAAATTGCCTTTATCCCCATCACAAGTAATGAGCCAAATATATTCTTTATCCTGTCCAAACAATTTGTCAGTGGTTAAGTTGTTATTATATAATATTACCTGCAAGTTATAGCATAGACTGATTCTGGCTTTTATACATGATGGATTAAAATGCAATGCTTTCAGAAAATCCTTCTGTGCTTGCTTGGTAGCTTCATCATGTCCATATTCCATGTAGGAATTCCCCCGACCAACAAGAGCATCCAGAAAATGTGGGTTAAGTTTAAGAGCCCAGGTGAAGAAACTGACAGCATCTTCATACTCTTTAATTCTGAAAAAAAAAAAGAAAAAAGGAAGGAAGGAAGGAAGGAAGAAAATATTGGTGCCTTCTGGTGAAATGATGCTTTCTAATAACAGAATCAATATTTTCCTGTACATGACTTTTACAAAAAGAATTACATTGGACCTTATAAAAGAAAATCTTTCATTTTTTTATTATCCATTGTAAGAAGGAGGTACATAAGTTTATATGATCTAAGGAACTGTGACAGGTTCTCAAAAGATTTTGGTAAAAGAAGAAAGGGAAGTAAAAGCCATTTTTACAACAGAAATGTGAGGGGATAATAATCTTGAATTCTTTTTTCAAGTGATAAAAGTCTGAATGGCATTCTTCAACCTTGTTTTAATAGCTATCAATTACCAATAGGGAAAAAGCCTGTGCTCTTATTGACAATGTACTCCATGTAAATTACAGTCATGTACTGCCTAACAAAGTTTCAGTTAACTACAGACCACATATGCAATGGTGGTCCCTTAAGACTTTATCACCTAGTGACATCGTGACCCTCTCACTTTATGTAAATACACTCTATGGTGTTCACACAACCATG
The DNA here is from genome assembly GCF_047511675.1 of Marmota flaviventris. Lineage (NCBI taxonomy): Eukaryota > Metazoa > Chordata > Mammalia > Rodentia > Sciuridae > Marmota > Marmota flaviventris. The sequence continues at coordinate 49,992,270 of NC_092499.1, read as the reverse complement.
AAACTATCTAACAATGTGTCTCATAGAACTTATCCTATCAGTAAGTGATGCATGATTTATATTAAAAATAAATTTATTTATATGTATTTAATATACATATGAAAGGGACCAGGTTTTCATCACTGTGAGTTCTTGCTTCAGATTTATAAAGAACTATTTGACTGCAGAAACAAGGAGAGGAAAGGAGAGGAAGAAGTGCATTTTACTTATTAACTTGTGAATTTATGTGGCTCAGTGATAACTCTCTCTGGCCTCCCTAGTTAGTCTCTTGTGGTGGGGTGAGGGCTTTGAAGGAATCAAATATTTGTTCAGGGACACATAAAGTCACTTTTCCATTTCGCCTGCATATCTAATAATTATATTTAGTCTCAATATGGAAAGAGTCCGGGTTTAAAAAAAAATGGGGACACTATTTACTTACCAGACACTGTGCTAAATGCCTTCCATATTCTATTCTACTTGGTTCTGTAAACTACTTATGACTGCATTTCACACATGAAAAGAAAATCATGGCCCAGAAAAGTTTCACATAGGAAATGGCATAATAAGTAACAAACTAACTTTGCATGGAGTAAATACCTGAGACTCAAACTGAGGTAAGGCTTACTTCAAAATTTGTGCTTCTCCACACAGCCACCTCCACTGCACATTCTTTACTTAAAGTGTACTATAGTGGGTGCAGGAGAGCCAGTGAGCTTGAATCTCAACTACGATGTTGTATTCAAAATATAATAAAATGGGTCACTATTTTATCCATTTTTTTTCATAAAATATTGTATTTTCTAGAACAGTTACCCTGGGATTCTTGTATTTTATAAAGGAAATTTGGGAGAAATGATGCTATGTCTTATGGCATCTTGAAATCTACTTGGTGGTGATGGGTGAGGTCTCTGTGGTAAGTGTTCTTCATAGGCTTTTATTTGGTCCTCATTACAACCTTGGAAAATTAGTACTCATTTTCATGTTCTGGTTTAGATCTGGACTCCAAGCCTGAACACACACATTAATACATGGAACCCAGGGCAACTGTTCTAGAAACTATTGTATCCTATATATTACTCAAGAGTACCTTAAAACAGTGTTCCCCAAACTTCAGTCCTTTTGTGCTGAAAGCTACCCAACTTTGTTTCCCACCTGCACTATCATCTACTGAATATTTCCTTTAAGTCAACTTTTTCACTTAACTGAATGTATTTTAAAATACAATCTAATTGCAATACCATAAATAGAAAAATCAGTATGTAATGCCACAAACAGATGGTACTCCTAGAAATAAATAAAATTAGAAATGGATGCTGTGGTCTACAGCACACCAAACCTAGGGACTGTGGCATCTCTTATAAAGATAGAAAATTGTTAAAGACTAACTCTTTGCCTATTTATTGACTGGGTTATTTGGTATTTTGGTGTTAAGTTTTTTTTAAGTTTTTTTAAAGTTCTTTATATATCCTGGAGATTAATGCTCTGAGGTGCAAGTGGCAAAGATTTTCTCCCATTATCTAGGCTCCTTTTTTTACATTCTTGATTGTTTCTTTTGATGTGAGGAAGCTTTTTAATTTGATAGTGTCTCATATATTGATTCTTGATCTTACTTTTTGAGCCAATCAATAAATGGGCAAAGGAACTGAACTTCATAGAAGAAATATACTTCATAGAAGAAATATAAATGGTCAACAAATATATGAAAAAATGTTCAACATGTCTAGCAACTATAGAAATACAAATGAAAAGTACACTGAGATTTCATCTCATTCCAGTCAGAATGGCAATTATCAAGAATACAAGTAATAACAAATGATGGTGAGGATATGGGGGAAAGCGTACACTCATACATTGTAGGTGGGACTACAAATTGGTGCAACCACTTTAGAAAGCAGTTTGGAGATTCCTCAACAAAACTATGAATAGAATCACCATTTAATACAGTAATACCACTCCTCGGTATATATATCCAAAGGAGTTAAAATCAGCATACTGTAGTGACGCAGCCACATCAATGTTTATAGCAGTTCAATTCACAATAGCTAAGCTATGGAGCCAACCTGGGTGCCCTTCAACAGATGAATGGATAAAGAAAATGTGTTATATATACACAATGGAATATTACTCAGCTATAAAAAAAGAATGACTTTATGACTTTTGCTGATAAATAGATGGCTCTAGAGACTATCATGTTAAATGAACTAAGCCAATCCCCCCAAAACAAAGGCCAAATGTTTTCTCTGATATGTGTATGCTAACAAACAATGAGGGTGCGGGGGAGAATAGAAGTTCAGGGATTAGACAAAGGGGAATGAAGGGAAGGGAACCTTCCTCATTTCATTAGACAGTGAAATGAATCAGACATAACTTTCTTATGTTCATATAAGAGTATACCACCAGTGAAACTCCACAGCATGTATAACCACAAGAATGAAATCCTAATTAAAATAAATTATACTTTATGTATTTATAATATGTCAGAATATACTCTACTATCATGTATCTAAAAAGAACAATTAAAAAAAAAAAAAGACTCTTAGCTTTTTTTTTTTTTTTTTGGTACTGGGAATTGAACTCCGAGGTACGTGACCACTGGGCCACATCCCCAGCCCTATTTTATTTAGAGTCAGGGTTCTCACTGAGTTGCTTAGCTCCTGGCTGGCTGGCTATGAACTCACAATCCTCCTGCCTCAGCCTCCCAAGCCACTGGAATTACAAGCATGTACCATTGCGCCCAGCAAACAAACTCTCAGCTTTCTTATCTGAGACTTTCCCCCTTGATGTGTCTGGAAGGTTCAGAAAGTTGCTCATTTTGAAAGTGAAAAGTGATTTCATTTCTCACATTGTAAAAATAACATTACCAAAAGAATTAGTTTTTCAGGTCTTAATTGGTGTTATTTGTGATACTAGAACTGAGCAGCAGTCTAGACCCAAAATGGCTCAAAAAGTTTCACCCCAAAAATGTGCAGATTGTACAAATTGAGAAAAGAAAATGACATACAGAAAGGAGAAGTGAGGTAGAGACAGCATAGTTGGTTCCAGCTCACTTCTATCCTATGTGATGTTTGAGCAGTTGGTTGCTTGTGATTGGCAGGGACTTGGTAATTTTTTTATAAAAATGGGTTACCGCCTGCTTACACATCATGATAGGTTACAGTGGAGGGAAGTAGCTTTAGGCTAAACTTAATAATTCTTCCCATTTAGTCAACCTATTCCCTTTTGATCAACCTCTCAAAATTGCCCACTGACCAGAATGTTGTGCCTTGACCTCACTCTGTCACCATCATAAATGGACTTATTTGGTCTCCAGTCCCACTGGGAAATAATAGTGGGGTTAAAAAGATAGAAACAAGGAAAAAGAACAATAGGCGAGGAAAAAACTTGTTAATATCAGTATACCTGAGGCTACTTTTTGGAGCTTGGAGCTCAGGGTTAAAAGCAGAGGGTATTTCATTATTATGATGACTCAGTCTGGAATCGCTGAGTTGGCTGGGCAGGGAGACTAGTCTCCTTTATATCTATTTCCTCAAAGTTTAGTTTGATTAGGTGTCATTTAGCAGGAGTAACTCCATTTTGATTTTTGTTCAGTTAGAAGTTCAATCCAAAGAAATGTCCCACCATAATTTTGAATAAGTATTTTTAATGTTTGTTTACACCATGAAAAACAATTGAAGTGTGACGTTTTGGCAAACACTATCCAAAAGTACTGCACCAAGTGTTGTGCTAGAAGATCACACAAGAATCAACACTGGAGCACTAGAAGAGCTTGGCTTTTGATGGTCCAGACAGGCAGAGTTAACATTCATGTATGCGAGCCACTTGGCAGCTTCTAAGTTCACCTCATGGTCATTACTCAGAAATCACAGGTTTCCCTCCAGTAGTTTATAATGAAATTGTGCTCCTCTTTCTTGCCAACTGGCACTATTTTAGAAGCCTTCCCAGGTACCTTCTCATTATATTTCAGCATTCAGTACGCCATAATCATAGCCTGGTAAGCTGTGTTATACTCAGCAATTCTATTAATGGCTAGTAAAGTATTACTTATGATGCATACCTATGGTGATGATGTGTACTGAAATCTCCAGGGCAATCCCTGTCCTCCTGTAAATCTCTGAAATGTTACTAGTTTATTAACATTCAAATTGCATCATATACACCCCCACTCTTACCTAGAAAGAAATTTAAAATCCTATGTAAGTGCACATTCTAATATATGGCTTATAAAACATAATCTGTCTTCTTTTTTTTAAGGAAAAACATTCTTTTCTTTGTTAACCTATATTTTATTTATTTGTTTGTTTTTATGTGGTGCTGAGGTTCAAACCCAGTGCTCACATATTCTAGGCAAGTGCTCTACCACTGAGCCACAACCTCAGCCCCTATAATCTGTCTTTTTGTATAGCTTAACCAATTACAAAAAAAAAAAGCATAAAAACTATGAGTCAGTGAGTCGAGGCAAACCACAATGTCATCTAAGTTGTGTGTTACCAAAAGGCAATGACTGATGCTATTTTTCATACCTCTCTAGTTATCAGCATTAACTTCAATGAGCATCCAGTTTGCTGGAACAAAGTAAATAATCATTGAACCGTAAATCTGGAAGTGAATCTTGAAAGCCACTTGGAAATCACCTCAAAATTGATGATGACTAAAATCAAGTCCAGAGGAGGTGACAAAGACGAAGACAGACTCCCCTGCTTCCCATACCAACAGACAAGAAAAAAAAAAAGATACGAAATCCATGAAGAAACAGCAATTTCATTTTTCTGGAGATGTGTTAATCAAAGTGTTCTATAGGTAGAAGATCTTGTTAAGTCATCCCATGGCAATTAGCCAATGGAAAAATGTGGCAGAATATCTACATTGCATCAAGGTGCATGCTCAGAGAGATACAAATTGTTAAGCATCTGTTACTATAAATATAAAAGTATATTTTAAAAGTTTTTCTAAAATAAAATGTGTTTCTTTTAATCTACAGTAATGTGATCATGCACGAGGGTGCCTGATTCTCGTGTCTGCTAACAATAAATCATGCGCTGAACTTACCCACTGGGCCACAAACACAAAGGCCCACTGCCTTTACCACATTAATCACATACGTGACCAGATGTGCCCTACTGAGTTGTACAAATAAATCACAAACACCTCCCCAACTAAAGAATGTGGCTTTCAGAATTAAAGATTTTTTTAAATTATGCAAATATTAAGAATAGTAAAAATAAATTTTCTGAAAAAAAATGTGTAGGTTATATAAGGGAGTAATTGCCTTCTATATTATTATTTTTTTAAATCTGAAGGTGGCTTTCTCAAAGAGATCTAAAACTTAACTCCATCATAACACTCTTGGTGATTAAATTGGGCAACAAGTAGGATATTCAAGCTAAGGAATCTTGTCTCCTAGCAACCACACGAGTGAGAACGAGAGATATACAAAGGATACTTCAAAAGTCTGCAATCCCATAAGTTCAAAGATCAAAGCCCTAAAATTTAAAGATTTATTCCTTTTATAAAATTTTCCAAGTGAGAAAAGTTTGCTTTTCCTACCATAAGACACCAAAAGCAAGTCCCCATAGTTACAAACCATACTGCCATAGTATGTTACAGTTCACCTTGAAAAGCAAAAAATAGTTTTCCTAAAATAAATATAACTGATGAGTAAACATTCTTTGATGTTGAGTTCAGTAAAATTGTTAAAACTCAATACACATGGAATTGGGATTCTGAGTTAACAGGATTTATTGTTGATTTAAATTCTACTTTTATTGAAGAACAATACAGATCCTAGTTGGGTGATGACAGTTGGTTATTTGGAATTGCAAAGCAGTACCAGCTTAGGAAGGCTCTGCCATATATACCCAGTGATTACATTTCATAAGAGATTGTGAACTGACACACAGAGAAACTTACTGACTCTAACAGTTGCTAAACATAGGAAAGATGTTGAGAGAAACTTGGACTCTTTTTAGTTTTAACAGAATGCAATGACCTTGGACATTTTTTATCTGCACACACCCATCAAAACAAATGCATCAGTCATCAATTACTCCATCTCTTCTTAAAAATGACAATTTCTTACAGTAGTTTTGATTTGCATTTCTCTAATTATTAGAGATATTGAAGATTTTTTGATATATTTGTTGACCACTTGTATTTCTTCTTCTGAGAAGTATCTATTCAGCTTCTTAGCCCATTTATTGATTGGGCTATTTGGTTTTTTGGGATTTTTTTTGTTTGTTTTGTTTTGGTGTTAAGTTTTTTGAGTTCTTTATATATCCTGGAGATTAGTGCTCTATCTGACATGTGCGTGGCAAAAAATTTGCTCCAAAAATGTATGCTCTCTGTTCACCTCATTGATTGTTTCTGTTGCTGAGAAGAAGCTTTTTAGTTTGAGTCCATACCATTTATTTATTCTTGATTTTATTTCTTGCACCTTAGGAGTCTTGTTAAGGAAGTCGGGGCTTAATCCAACATGATGAATATTGGGGCCCACTTTTTCCTCTATTAGGTGCAGTTTCTCTGGACTAATTCCTAGATCCTTGATCCACTTTGAGTTGAGTTTTGTGCATGGTGAGAGACAGGTATTTATTCTCATCTTACTGCATATGGATTTCTAGGTCCCCCAACATTATTTGTTGAAGAGACTATCTTTTCTCCACTGTATGTTTTTGGTGCCTTTGTCTAATATGAGATAACTGTATTTATGTGGGTTTGTCTCTGTGTCTTCTATTCTGTACCATTGGTCTATATGTCTATTTTGGTACCAATACAATGCCATTTTTGTTACTATAGTTTAAAGTCTGGTATTGTGATGCCTCCTGCTTCACTCCTCTTGGTAAAGATTGCTTTGGCTATTCAGGGTCTCTTATTTTTCCAAATGAATTTCATGACCAGTCAGAATGGCAGTTATCAAGAATACAGACAATAATAAATGTTGGCAAGAATGTAGGGGGGAGGCACACTCATACATTGCTGGTGGAACTGCAAATTGGTGCAACCAATCTGGAAAGCAGTATGGAGATTACTTAGAAAACTTGGAATGGAACCATCATTTGACCCAGCTATCCCACTCATCGGTCTATACCCAAAACACTTAAAATCAGCATACTATAGTAACACAGCCACATTTATGTTTATAGCAGCTCAATTCACAATAGCTAAACTTGGAAGCAACCTACTTGCCCTTCAATAGATAAATGGATACAGAAACTGTAATATATATACTCAATAGATTATTACTCAGCATTAAAAGAGAATAAAAATAACGTATTTGCAGGTAAATGGATGAGTTGGAGAATATCATGCTAAGCAAAGTAAGTCAATCCCAAAAAATCAAAGGCTGAATGTTCTCTCTGATAAGTGGATGCTGATCCATAACAGGGAAGGGGGAGGCATGTGAAAAATGGATAAACTTTGGGCAAAGGGGAGGAGGGGGAGAGAGGGTGCAGGAAAGATGGTGGAATGAGATGGAAATCATTACCTAAGTATATGTATGACTGTTCATAAGGTGTAATGCTACATAGTGTGCAACCATAGAAATGTAAAATTGTGCTGCAATTGTGTACAATGAATCAATATGCATTCTGCTGTCATATATACCTAATTAAAATAAATTAATTAATTTAAAATTTTTGAAGGATGGAGATAAGTAAAGGCTCTTTTCAGACAAATAAAAATTATTAAAACAGAAAAAAAGAATGACAATCACTTAATGAAATGGATTGTACAAAAGTTGCTGGGTTAAAATAGGTAACAGTTACTATGTTTTACTGTCTTTATAAAATAAAAGGTACTATCCCAATTTAGGCCTTTTACCCAAAGTCACCTTTAAAGGTCCAGTAACTATATTCCTTTGTTAATAAATTTAAATAAAAACACCTCTAATTCTTTTTTTTTTATAATTTTTATTGTTGGTTGTTCAAAACATTACACAGTTCTTGATATATCATATTGCACATTTTGATTCAAGTGGGTTATGAACTCCCATTTTTACCCCATATACAGATTGCAGAATCACATCGGTTACACATCCACTGATTTATATATTGCTATACTAGTGTCTGTTGTATTCTGCTGCCTATCCTATCCTCTACTATCCCCCCTCCCCTCCCCTCCGCTCCCCTGTTCTCTCTCTACCCCATCTACTGTAATTCATTTCTCCCCCTTGTTTTTCCCTTTCCCCTCACTTCCTCTTGTATGTAATTTTGTATAACCCTGAGGGTCTCCTTCCATTTCCATGCAATTTCCCTTCTCTCTCCCTTTCCCTCCCACCTCTCATCCTGTTTAATGTTAATCTTCTTCTCATGCTCTTCTTCCCTACTCTGTTCTTTGTTACTCTCTTTATATCAAAGAAGACATTTGGCATTTGTTTTCTGGGAATTGGCTAGCTTCACTTAGCATAATCTGCTCTAATGCCATCCATTTCCCTGCAAATTCTATGATTTTGTCATTTTTTAATGCACTCCATTGTGTATAAATGCCACATTTTTTTTTATCCATTCATCTATTGAAGGGCATCTAGGTTGGTTCCACAGTCTTGCTATTGTGAATTGTGCTGCTATGAACATCGATGTAGCAGTGTCCCTGTAGTATGCTCTTTTTAGGTCTTTAGGGAATAGACCGAGAAGGGGAATAGCTGGGTCAAATGGTGGTTCCATTCCCAGCTTTCCAAGAAATCTCCATACTGCTTTCCAAATTGGCCGCACCAATTTGCAGTCCCACCAGCATTGTACAAGTGTACCCTTTTCCCCACATCCTCACCAGCACTTGTTGTTGTTTGACTTCAGAATGGCTACCAATCTCACTGGAGTGAGATGGTATCTTAGGGTGGTTTTGATTTGCATTTCTCTGACTGCTAGAGATGGTGAGCATTTTTTCATGTACTTGTTGATTGATTGTATGTCCTCCTCTGAGAAGTGTCTGTTCAGGTCCTTGGCCCATTTGTTGATTGGGTTATTTGTTTTCTTATTGTTTAATTTTTTGAGTTCTTTGTATACTCTGGATATTAGGGCTCTATCTGAAGTGTGAGGAGTAAAGATTTGTTCCCGGGATGTAGGCTCCCTATTTATCTCTCTTATTGTTTCTTTTGCTGAGAAAAAACTTTTTAGTTTGAGTAAGTCCCATTTGTTGATTCTAGTTATTAACTTTTGTGCTATGGGTGTCCTTTTGAGGAATTTGGAGCCCGACCCCACAGTATGTAGATCGTAGCCAACTTTTTCTTCTATCAGATGCCGTGTCTCTGATTTGATATCAAGCTCCTTGATCCATTTTGAGTTAACTTTTGTGCATGGCGAGAGAAAGGAATTCAGTTTCATTTTGTTGCATATGGATTTCCAGTTTTCCCAGCACCATTTGTTGAAGATGCTATCCTTCCTCCATTGCACGCTTTTAGCCCCCTTATCAAATATAAGATAGTTGTAATATTGTGGATTGGTTTCTGTGTCCTCTATTCTGTACCATTGGTCCACCCGCCTGTTTTGGTACCAGTACCATGCTGTTTTTGTTACTATTGCTCTGTAGTATAGTTTGAAGTCTGGTATCGCTATACCGCCTGATTCACACTTCTTGTTTAGAGTTGTTTTTGCTATTCTGGGTCTTTTATTTTTCCATATGAATTTCATGATTGCTTTATCTATTTCTACAAGAAATGCCATTGGGATTTTGATTGGCATTGCATTAAACCTATAGAGAACTTTTGGTAATATCGCCATTTTTTTAATTTTTTTATTGTTGGTTGTTCAAAACATTACATAGTTCTTGATATATCATATTTCACACTTTGATTCAAGTGGGTTATGAACTCCCATTTTTACCCCATATACACATTGCAGAATCACATCAGTTACACATCCATTGATTTACATATTGCCATACTAGTGTCTGTTGTATTCTGCTGCCTTTCCTATCCTCTACTATACCCCATCACCTCCCCTCCCCTCCCCTCCCCTCTTCTCTCTCTACCCACTCTACTGTCATTCATTTCTCCCCCTTGTATTATTTTCCCCTTTCCCTTCACTTCATCTTGTATGACATTTTGTATAACCCTGAGGGTCTCCTTCCATTTCCATGCAGTTTTCCTTCTCTCTCCCTTTCCCTCCCACCTCTCATCCCAGTTTAATGTTAATCTTCTTCTCATGCTCTTCGTCCCTACTCTGTTCTTAGTTACTCTCCTTATATCAAAGAAGACATTTGGCATTTGTTTTTTAGGGATTGGCTAGCTTCACTTAGCATAATCTACTCTAATGCCATCCATTTCCCTGCAAATTCCATCATTTTGTCATTTTTTAGTGCTGAGTAATACTCCATTGTGTATAAATGCCACATTTTTTTATCCATTCATCTATTGAAGGGCATCTAGGTTGGTTCCACAGTCTTGCTATTGTGAATTGTGCTGCTATGAACATCGATGTAGCAGTGTCCCTGTAGCATACTCTTTTTAGGTCTTTAGGGAATAGACCGAGAAGGGGAATAGCTGGGTCAAATGGTGGTTCCATTCCCAGCTTTCCAAGAAATCTCCATACTGCTTTCCAAATTGGCCGCACCAATTTGCAGTCCCACCAGCATTGTACAAGTGTACCCTTTTCCCCACATCCTCACCAGCACTTGTTGTTGTTTGACTTCATAATGGCTGCCAATCTTACTGGAGTGAGATGGTATCTTAGGGTGGTTTTGATTTGCATTTCTCTGACTGCTAGAGATGGTGAGCATTTTTTCATGTACTTGTTGATTGATTGTATGTCCTCCTCTGAGAAGTGTCTGTTCAGGTCCTTGGCCCATTTGTTGATTGGGTTATTTGTTATCTTATTGTCTAATTTTTTGAGTTCTTTGTATACTCTAGATATTAGGGCTCTATCTGAAGTGTGAGGAGTAAAGATTTGTTCCCAGGATGTAGGCTCCCTATTTACCTCTCTTATTGTTTCTTTTGCTGAGAACAAATTTTTAGTTTGAGTAAGTCCCATTTGTTGATTCTAGTTATTAACTTTTGTGCTATGGGTGTCCTATTGAGGAATTTGGAGCCCGACCCCACAGTATGTAGATCGTAGCCAACTTTTTCTTCTATCAGACGCCATGTCTCTGATTTGATATCAAGCTGCTTAATCCATTTTGAATTTACTTTTGTGCATGGCGAGAGAAAGGGATTCAGTTTCATTTTGTTGCATATGGATTTCCAGTTTTCCCAGCACCATTTGTTGAAGATGCTATCCTTCCTCCATTGCATGCTTTTAGCCCCTTTATCAAATATAAGATAGTTGTAGTTTGTGGATTGGTTTCTCTGTCCTCTATTCTGTACCATTGGTCCACCCGCCTGTTTTGGTACCAGTACCATGCTGTTTTTGTTACTATTGCTCTGTAGTATAGTTTGAAGTCTGGTATCACTATACCGCCTGATTCACACTTCTTGTTTAGAGTTGTTTTTGCTATTCTGGGTCTTTTATTTTTCCATATGAATTTCATGATTGCTTTATCTATTTCTACAAGAAATGCCATTGGGATTTTGATTGGCATTGCATTAAACCTATAGAGAACTTTTGGTAATATCGCCATTTTGATGATGTTAGTTCTGCCTATCCATGAACAGGGTATATTTTTCCATCTTCTAAGATCTTCTTCTATATCTCTCTTTAGGGTTCTGTAGTTTTCATTTTATAAGTCTTTCACCTCTTTTGTTAGGTTGATTCCCAAATATTTTAATTTTTTTTGAGGATATTGTGAATGGAGTGGTTGTCCTCATTTCCATTTCAGAGGATTTGTCGCTGATATACAGGAATGCCTTTGATTTATGCGTGTTGATTTTATATCCTGCCACTTTGCTGAATTCATTTATTAGCTCTAATAGTTTCCTTGTAGACCCTTTTGGGTCTGCTAGGTATAGAATCATGTCTTCTGCAAATAGTGATAATTTAAGTTCTTCTTTTCCTATTTTTATGCCTTTAATTTCTTTCGTCTGTCTAATTGCTCTGGCCAGTGTTTCGAGAACTATGTTGAACAGAAGTGGTGAGAGAGGGCATCCCTGTCTTGTTCCAGATTTTAGAGGGAATTCCTTCAATTTTTCTCCGTTCAGAATGATGCTAGCCTGAGGCTTAGCATAGATAGCTTTCACAATATTGAGGTATGTTCCTATTGTCCCTAGTTTTTCTAGAGTTTTGAACATAAAGGGATGCTGTACTTTGTCGAATGCTGTTTCTCCATTTATCGAGATGATCATATGGTTCTTATCTTTATAAGTCTGTTGATGTGGTGAATAACATTTATTGATTTCCGTATATTGAACCAGCCTTGCATCCCAGGGATGAATCCTACTTGATCATGGTGCACAATTTTTTTGATATGTTTTTGTATCCAATTCGCCAGAATTTTATTGAGGATTTTTGCATCTAGATTCATTAGAGATATTGGTCTGTAGTTTTCTTTCTTTGAAGTATCTTTGTCTGGTTTAGGAATCAGGGTGATGTTGGCCTCCTAGAATGAATTTGGAAGTTCTCCCTCTTTTTCTATTTCCTGGAATAGCTTGAAAAGTATTGGTATTAGTTCTTCTTTAAAGGTTTTGTAAAACTCTGCTGTATACCCATCCGGTCCTGGGCTTTTCTTAGTTGGTAGTCTTTTGATGGCTTCTTCTATTTCCTCAATTGATATTGGTCTGTTTAGGTTGTCTATATCCTCCTGACTCAATCTGGGTAGATCATATGACTTAAGAAATTTATCTATGCCTTCACTATCTTCTATTTTATTGGAGTACAAGGATTCAAAATAATTTCTAATTATCTTCTGTATTTCTGAAGTGTCTGTTGTGATATTGCCTTTTTCATCCCGTATGCTAGTAATTTGAGTTCTCTCTCTTCTTCTCTTCGTTAGCATGGCTAAGGGTCTATCGATCTTATTTATTTTTTCAAAGAAGCAACTTTTAGATTTGTCAATTTTTTCAATTGTTTCTTTTGTTTCCATTTCATTAATTTCAGCTCTGATTTTAATTATTTCTAGCCTTCTACTTCTTTTGCTGTTGTTTTGCTCTTCTTTTTCTAGGATTTTGAGATGAAGTATGAGATCATTTATTTGTTGGTTTTTTCTCTTTTTAAGGAATGAACTCCAAGCAATGAATTTTCCTCTTAGAACTGCTTTCATTGTGTCCCATAGATTCCGATATGTTGTGTCTGTGTTTTCATTTATCTCTAAGAATTTTTTAATTTCCTCCTTGATGTCTTCTATAACCCATTGATCATTCAGTAACCTATTGTTCATTCTCCAAGTGATGCATGATTTTTCCTTCCTTCTTTTATCGTTGATTTCCAGTTTCATTCCATTATGATCAGATTAGATGCATGGTATTATCTCTACTCCTTTATAATGTCTAAGAATTTCCCTGTGACATAATATATGATCTATTTTTGAGAAGGATCCATGTGCTGCTGAGAAAAAAAGTGTAACTGCTTGATGTTGGGTGGTATATTCTATATATGACAATTAAGTCTAGGTTATTAATTTTATTATTGAGTTCTATAGTTTCTTTATTCATCTTTTGTTTGGAAGATCTGTCCAGTGGTGAGAGAGGTATGTTGAAGTCTCCCATAATTATTGTATGGTGGTCTATTAGATTCTGGAACTTGAGAAGAGTTTGTTTGATGAACATAGCTGCACCATTGTTTGGAGCATATATATTTATGATTGTTATGACTTGTTGGTGTATGGTTCCCTTGATCAGTATGTAGTGTCCCTCTTTATCCCTTTAGATTAACTTTGGCTTGAAATCTATTTTATTTGATATGGGTATGGACACTCCTGCTTGTTTCCGAAGTCCATATGAGTGACATGATTTTTCCCAACCTTTCACCTTCAGTCTATGTATGTCTTTTCCTATCAATTGCGTCTCCTGTAGGCAGCATATTGTTGAATCTTTTTTTTGATCCACTCTACTAGCCTGTGTCTCTTAATTGGTGAGTTTAAGCCATTAACATTTAGGGTTATTATTGAGATATGGATTGTTCTTCCAGCCATATTTATTTATGTTACTTAACATGGTTTGGTTTTCCTCTTTGATTATTTTTTCCCTTTACTGTACTACCTCCCATTGTTGGTTTTCATTGTTATTTTCCATTTCCTCTTCCTGTAATGTTTTGCCGAGGATGTTTTGAAGATATGGTTTTCTAGCTGCAAATTCTTTTAACTTTTGTTTATCGTGGAAGGTTTTAATTTCATCTTCCATCCTGAAGCTTAATTTTGCTGGATACACAATTCTTGGTTGGAACCCATTTTCTTTCAGTGTTTGAAATATGTTATTCCAGGATCTTCTAGCTTTCAGAGTCTGTGTTGAAAGATCAGTTGTTATCCTGATTGGCTTACCCCTAAATGTAATCTGCTTCCTTTCTCTTGTAGCTTTTAAAATTCTCTCCTTATTCTGTATGTTGGGCATCTTCATTATAATGTGTCTAGGTGTGGATCTCTTATGATTTTGCACATTCGGCGTCCTGTAGGCTTCTAGTATTTGGGATTCTGTCTCATTCTTCAAGTCTGGGAAGTTTTCTTGTATTATTTCATTGAATAGATTGCTCATTCCTTTGGTTTGAAACTCTATCCCTTCCTGTATCCCAATGACTCTTAAATTTGGTCTCTTTATGTTATCCCATATTTCTTGGATATTCTGCTCATGGTTTCTTAACAGTCTTGCTGAGCTGTCTATGTTCTTTTCAAGTTGAAATAGTTTGTCTTCATTGTCTGATGTTCTATCTTCTAAGTGTTCTACTCTGCTGGTAGTATTCTCCATTGAGTTTTTAAGTTGGTTTATTGCTTCCTGCATTTCTAGGATTTCTGTTTGTTTGTTTTTTATAACCTCTATCTCCCTGTATAGTTGATCCTTTGCTTCTTGGATTTGTTTATGTAATTCATTGTTGAAGTGATCTTTCATTGTCTGATTTTGCTGTCTAATGTCTTCCTTGAGACTCCAGATCATCTGAAGCATGTATATCCTGAATTCTTTATCTGACATTCCATCTGCTGCAGCTATTACCTCTTCTAAAGTTGAGTTGACCTGCATTGCTTGTTGTCCTTTCTTTCCTTGTCTTTTCATACTGCTCGCGTTTCTTTCTGCTTGGTGAAACTGTTGTTATTGAAATTTCCCCCTATATATTTATATTGCTCTTGTATAGTTGCAAAGTCTCCCTTGCAGGGGCAGGCGGCGGCTGTGCTCCTCCTCCAATTGGGGTGATCTTTCAACTAGGCCAGCGGGCCGCTGGGCCCCTTCTCCAGGTCGCGTGGTCTGCCTACCTTGCGTGCAGTGGCTGGGCCCCTCCTCCAATAGGGGTGATCCCTCTACCACGCTGGCGGGCCGATGGGCCTGTTCTCCAGGTTGTAGGTCTGCCTACCTTGCAGGCGTGGGCGGCGGCTGTGCCCCTCCTCCAATTGGGGTGATCTTTCAACTAGGCCAACGGGCCGCTGGGCCCCTTCTCCAGGACGCGTGGTCTGCCTACCTTGCGGGCGGCAGCTAGGCCCTTCCTCCAATTGGGTTGATGTGTCTACCACGCCGGTGGGCCGCTGGGCCTGTTCTTCCCATCGTTCGCAGGTCTGCCTACCTTGCAGCGCGGGCGGTGGCTCTGCTCTGCCCCTCCTCCAATTGGGGTGACGTGTCTACCATGCCGGCGGGCCGCTGGGCCTGTTCTGCCGGTCAGTTGCAGGTCTGCCTACCTTGCAGGCGCGGGCGGCAGGGCCCACCTCTAATTCTTATAGGGAAACATAGATGTACTATGTGCTAAAATGGAAAATAAACGAGTTGATTTCAGCCAGGCCCCGGGAGTGCATGCTGGTAATCCCAGCAGCTTGGGAAGCTGAGGCAGGATAATCATGAGTTCAAAACCAACTTCAGAAAAAGGGAGACACCAAGCAACTCAATGAGACCCTGTCTGTAAATAAAATACAAAATAGAGCTGGCGACATGGCTTAGAGCCCCTGAGTTCAATCCCTAGTATCAAAAACAAAAACAAACAAAAAAAGAGTGTCAATTTCCTAAATAATGCAAACTATGTTCTATTCTTTAAACTGAATAGCTGCAAAGACTTGTCTATATAATTTATGAATTATCCTAACTCCCTCCTCCAAATTAAATGCTGCTCCTCTTATTAAAAGTAATGCTATAAACTATTACTTAACCAAGTACATTTTATCCCTTATTAAAATCTGCATGTGCTGAATCTCTAAGCATTTGAAGCAAAATGATCAAAACTTAATCTTCACATGTCAAATGTACATGTAGAAAAGTAAACATTATGGTTAGCAAAGGCTGTATATATTATAAATGTATTTTAAATTACTTATTTATATTTTAGCCTTATATAAATGTTCTCTCATTCTATAACTTACTTATAGAAGTAAAGAGCAATCATCTTAGAAAGTGGTAATAATGTTTTAAGTACTGTGCTTTTCTAGATTTCATTGTATTTTGTAGACATTTGCTGGCATTTTCTTAATTAGTTTTAGATTTATACTTATGTTTTAAAGCCAAAATTTTCTTGAAAATACATTACTTTTTAAAACCAGCCTCTCTTCTAGGAAATGGAATTTTTAAAAGACAGTCCCATTTTATGAACAAATTATATTACTTAATTCTGTGCTTAGATATTTCAAGCTATGTATAATTTTATTGTACATGTTACCAAGACCCTTTGCAATGTCCAGGCTAGTAACAAATGGACACCCCCAACACCATTATGCAGGTGTTCACCCCCTGACTGGTCTGAGAGAGTGTGAGGAAGGCAGAATTGTGCCAATGACATGCTAGATGTGGTGGTTCCTGTGTCTGTTCAGGGAATTCTCATTTTTCTCCCTGCTTTTGAATGTTTTCACATCCACAAAATTGTCCCCAATTTCTTCCATTCCTTCCTGGCTTCTTCATGGGGATATAAGTAAGTCCCCATATGTGATAACCCCACTTGCCTCCCCTTGGACACCAGTTGAACTCCATACCTGTAGTGGCACATGGCGGTAGCATGACAAAGACTCATGTTGGTCTGGCTTATCTGTGCAGCTTGTTTAAAATCCTGAAACAGTTTTATAAGTTTGTGTTAATTTTGCAAGTTCCCTCTAAAACTTTTATCTTTGATTCCACACGAATATACTTAACATAAGCATTAAAATATACATCTTCTTAAAACCTCATTTTTTTTCCCTCACAGGATCACAACTAGGATGAAGGGATGGAGCAAAGGAATCCAGTCATGGTAAATCCTTCAGAATCTTGTACTACTTGCCTCCACTTTAAGAAAAGGGATTTTTCTGTGGTGTTTCCCTACCATGTGTAATGAATTATCTCACTTGTTCTATTTTTATTGTTTATATCCCATGATCACCACCAGACACTTCCCTGTCTAGATAGAAAAGGAAACTCCCCTGGAGAAAGCTTTTGAGCAAACTTCCAGTCCAGAAAAAGGCACAACTGAGCCTTGTGTATGAATTAGTTAAGCCTGCTTCCATCTTTGGAATCCACACTTCTGGAAAGAAATAGATTCGGAAGCCTCCCTGAGCAAGAAGGAATGAAAACTCTAACCCTAAGATTTGAAGTTTGGGAAGTCAGTTGGTATGGATTTGAGTGGCCCTGGGAACAGGCTGTTCAAAAAAAAAAAAAAAAATCGAAAGTTCTGAGTCTTCAAGGGATCCTGCCAGAGTGGCCCAGAACACTCTCCTCTATTAGGTACCAGAGACAGTCTCTGAAGCTTATAGCTTTCCAAACTCCTACAAAAACATTTGTAACCTGAAGCAAAATAAGACTACTAAAATTCACTTTTAAATAAATATCTACAAATCAAAATATTCTGTAGGTACATATGCATACACTTACATGCATATGATATAGACTGATTTTAATGACTCCTAAAGAAAGAGTCCAGAACCTATGAAGGATTAAAAATGACTCTTCTTTTCCCCAGAGGTCCTCTTCCGCAGGAATCATCATGGGCAATTTCGGTTGTGACCTCAGGTGACCAAGCTAAACAGTGGAGAGTGCTGTACTTTGCTTTGCAGTACAAAATCCCTCCAGACTCCCTTCCTGAGGGTGACCAGCAATTCACAGTCCCAAAGGACATTTCCAAACTACAGAAGAGCTAACTTTAAAGCACAATCTCTCTCTCCTCCCTCCTCCAGAACTTTCTCTGGTTGTATTTGAGGGGAAAGGCAGACTGTCTTTGGAGGTAGGAATTGGAAGGAGAAGCAGCAGGACTGAGCTGAGCGCTCAGGGATCCAACAGGAGGAAGAGGTATCAAAAACAGACCCATCTATACATGTGGATTTTCTGCTTAGATTCATGAAGCATGTTTCAATACTAAATGGAACCATTTGGATGAAAATAAGAAATAGATTGTCTAATCAGATATAATGTAATCAAACATGCTGCCAGCCATCTTCCATTCTCTGTCAGAGCATTCATTCATCTCACTTCCCCTGGAAACTGGCTCCATCACATACATGCATGCTGTCTCCGTCCTTGTCTCACTGTCCCAACCTAACATGCATTTCTTCAACCCGCCCTATCCTGGAAATGACACATGACCACATCTTTCTAGTTCCCGTCACTACCCATTCTCGCTGAACCCTAGTCAGCACTCACTGAACCCTCACCCCCAAATAAGACCCATTTTATTATGTAATTTGTAAACTGGTTCTAAAGACATTCTTCAATTATTCTTATCAAAGTAAACCATGTATATAATATTCAGGCTCTAAGAAAACTAAAGAACGTAGCAACTAACTAATGATCCCCTGTTCTACTTCTTCTCCCCCACTCCCAAGTTCCACTCCATAAAGGCAACTGTTTTTATACCTGTTATTTTTTCTGACATTCACCCTCAAGTTTCTAAATAACATGAGTATTGCATCACATTTAACTTTACCACAATTCACTTTATACATAGAATGGGATTTAGCTATCTCATACCATCATTCCAACATTCTCCTATCCATTTTCCTGTCACCCCTGTATACCTATGATGACCTATTCATTTTTCTTTTATTAAGGAGGTCACATGTGAGCAGAAACATAAATGAAGGGTGGCCTGAGACATATACAGATCAGTCAGAAGAGTGCCATGTGCACAGGGAAGAGCTTGTGCAAAAGCCCTGCGCAAGAAGGGAGCCTGGCTTTGCCAAGGGATAGCTAAAGGCCAGAGAGAAGTAACTGGGGTGTAGAAAAGGGGACTGATAATGAGGTCAGAAAGGTGAGTAGCAGTCAGGTCAAGTCGGGTCATGGTCGATCATGGTCAAGAGTTCAGATTTTATTGTAAGTGTCATGGGAAGCCATTGGAGAGCTTGGAGCAGAGGAGTTAACTTGTTGAGCTTTGTGCTTTTAAGAGTTTTCTCTGGCTGCTGAATGGAGAAGAGCATGCAGAGGGGGCAAGCATGGAGGCAGAGAGGTCAGTTGGAAAGCTACAGCAACGGTCCAGGAGAGAGAAGACTCTGATATCCGAGTTCAGTCCCTACTTGTTGAGAGGGAGGTGGCAGTGGCCATTGGGAGACTTGATTTAATTCAAAATATGTTTTAGTGTTAAAGCTGACTGGACTTGCTAATGGGTTAGATGTGGGGTGAGAGGAAAGAGAGAGGTCAAGAATGATTCTCACCAGGCCTTCATCTCCTCAAGGACTCGAACCCAGTCTTATTTATATCCTTACCTCCAGTGCCAGTACCTTGGCTGAAGGAACAGCATTCAAGATCAAGTGAGACCTAGTTCAGGCTTGCCCTAGTATCTACTGGATCAAAGAACTTATTTAATTTCTCTTGAATACCAGTTTCCTCCTCTGAAAGTCATAATTTTAAATTCTGCAGTATTGTTGAACCTGATACCTAGCAACTGTGCAATAAACAGGATAAATATAGTTGTGTAGTGCAAAATAAATATTCATTCAGTAGGTAACACAGGCTCAGCATTTCATTCCCCAACAGCTGAAGTTCTTTGCTCCTCACCTCCCCTTTTCTCACTTTCTCCATTCCAACACTATTGCCTAGATTTCCATAGGTTTCTTGTCTACCACAAACAGAGAAGTTCTTTAGCAGCCTCTGCCTATGTCTCAAAGATATTTTCAATTACCAAAAAGCCTAAAGGAATTCAAATGTTGAAATTACATTTTATCATACTGTAAGCAATGTAGAAAACAAGTGATTCTGTTGGGCAGAATCTCAAAAGATGACTCCAGATGTCAAAAATTATAAAAACCATCCTGGGAAGTGAAAAAAAAATAGGAAAACACTCTACTATCTAATGTTTAGGTTGTAATTCCTTAGAAACTAACATGCAAAACTGTTATTACCTAACTGTAAACCTCAAAATGCTATTTGATTTTTGTCTTGTGTTTCTTAATTCCAAAGTTACCATAAAATAGACAATAAAAATAAAGTTAAATGACAATTATGAATTTTTTTATTTTACAATGAAATAAAAATCAAACTATTTTTTCAATATGCTGCATACGCTCACATCTATTACAATTATGAACACGTTGTCCCCACTAACTGAAAAGTATGTTCCCAGTAGCCCATTCTGACCAACTACACCCTAAATCACTTAAATATATTTATTTTGATATGCTTTCAACAGGAAAATAAAAAATTGTCAAGGAGAAAGAGCACCAAGCACCAGAGTATGTGATAAACAAATCATTTCATTTGCCACACAAAAGAATTTTGTGTATATTTCTTTCCAGAGGTAATAGTCTGGGTCAATTTAGAATTTATTCCTTTTGCACTGGCTATTTATCTGTAAACAATATGAAGTAAAAATACACATTCTTGCAAAGGTTCTTTTAATCATTCCTAGTATTTCAGTACAATTGTGGCTAAAGTTATCACTCATTCGTATGGCCATTTGGTAGCAATGAAAACATGTTCACTAGTTTTCAAAAGAGAATGTATAAAATCAAGTGGGTTCATTTTACACATCCACAGGAGAGCTCACCTCTAAGGCAAAGCCATACTGCTCTTGCTCAGCATAGACGATTCCACGATTAATGAGGGTATTTAAGATTATACTTTCTACAGCTTCAAGCAGCAGCACAATTCCATAATCTGCTAAGGCCTAAAAATAAAACAATCACAACTTAAATATACCTCTGTAGATACCTTGTTCATTAGCCATGGACAAATGTGTCCATGCACAAAGTGGGATCTCAACCTTAGTTCCTTAGTTTGACTTATCATTTGGGGCCAAAATAATCATATGCTAGATTTACAGGGTTCCCTTAGCTAAGTATTATAAACATGGTCACTTTTCAAAATAAGTGGTAGCCTTTATTTTTATTCTTTTTTTTTTCTTTCACTGAATAAACAGGTTTTTGCTTTTGCTTTTGCTTTTGTTTTCTGCCCTCTGCTCTGTTCACCAGGTCCTAAAAGCATCCTAAATTTGGATTGGAGTGATATCTCCTAAACTATTTCCCTACTGAGCATTTTGTCCCAAAAAAGTCATATGGTCTGATCAGAAAAGGGCCAAATCTCATGTTCTAGTAGCACCTGTTACTGAAAATGGAAAATAAGTGCCATATCACTTTGTGCTGATTGGCCCTTCTCCAGCATTCCCTGACTGTGCAGTTAAGTGTCTAAAAATATTGCTCAGTTAAAGAACCTATATGTAGGGGCTGGGGTTGTGGCTCAGTAGCTGAGTGCTTGCCTAGCACGTGTGAAGTACTGGGTTTGATCCTCAGCACCACATATAAATATAAAAAAATAAAAAGGTACATCAAAAACTAAAAAAAATTCAAAAAAAAAGAATCTATATGTATACTGTGGCATAGTTATAAACAAACATAAACAGGACTGTAAAAATAATAAAGCTTGAAAAAAAATACTAGAATCTTAGCCAAAAATTACATATCTTTTCCTTTTATAGAACCACAGACTATAAAACCAGTAAGGTGCATTAGAGATCCGCTAAGCAGCTGAATATGTGATATAAGGGGAAACAACTGCCAGGAAATGAGATTTCTTGGTCAGCAGATGTGGGGAAGTGGGAGCACAGTGGTTTTAAGAGAATGAGTGAGGGCCTTGACCTTTCCTGGATATGTATCATCCTATTCTATTAGAAGTTGCTTCTCAGTTTCCTCCTCTGCAAATTGGTATATTAAACATTTAACATATTGTTTTAAGAGTTCATTTAGAAACATTTTGTTTGATCAATCATTTGACCCAGTACTTGACATACAACAAGCCCTAAATAAGAGGTAAATGCTATTGTTTTTATTAGTATAGAATAGTAGAGTCAGAATTCACCATATCTTGAAAGAATCCCTAAGTGCTTTTTTTTGGAAAGACACTTTTTTTTTTTTAAATCAGTCTAGTGATGACAAGAATGTGGAGAATGGAAGTCGGCAAAAGGAAGGAGGTGACACTGTTAAATGATATCTGCTGGTCCACATGTTGGAGATCAGATGCCTTTGTAAAGCCACCTAAAGACTGTTAACCCAGAAGCAAACAAACCTGGAACACCACACAGGTTTCTGACTTCCTGTGTGACTCCCTACTTCTATTTCCTCATCTATAAAATGAAGGAATGAAATGATCTGTAGTCCTGGATGCTTTAAAATCACGAATGTTTTGTGGTTCTAATTTAGTCTCAACCTATTCGGGCAGTTTTGCATTTTCTTTATTAACAGGGACTTGGCTTTTTTACGTATCTGAGTAACTTGGAGGTCCCTTCCCTATCCAACCCATTGTTTTGGCTTCAGGATTACCTTTCTAGTAGGAGTAGTGGTGGAGAGGGAGTTGTCACAGACACCTGCTGTGCAGGTCACTGATAAATGCTCCTTTAATTAACTCTTTGGATCTTAACCACTCCCTTGTTCAAAATTAGTTATTCATTTGTCAACATTTCTGGAGGCAACCTGATAGTCTGGTTACCAGGAATTTTACATCCTCTTAAATAGAACCCATGTTTCTCAACTTCTTCCCTTCAAAGCTTGCAAACTTCCAAGTGTTTTAAACAGACAACCAAGTTTCAGAGAGACTGGGGAGTGTGTTTGCACAGAATAGTGAAAATACGATGAAGTCTTTTCAAGGAAAAACTTCATTTACTGGGAAAGGAGCAGAAATAAGGAGGGGGAGGGGAGACCAGCGTATAAGAAAGAAAAAGAAGCAAAATGAGTAGGACAGAACACTGGGAGCCCACAGATCAGCCTCTCCACCCTGAGGAATCCTCCTTGAAAAATGACCTCACTGAGAAGGAGTGAGAAGATGAGAGTAAGACCGGAAAATATAAAAGAGAGTTTACGCAGGTAGACACTGGGTCAAGACAAATGGAGAGAAGGATTTATTGTAGCCACAGTTACGCCTTCAAAACACACTGGCACATCTTGTTCACTGGTCCCCAGAGACTAAAACCATCACACCAATCCCCCCACTGCATGTATAGTGTCAGGACCTTCCAAAAAATGCCTCCATGAACTGCTCTAGCTAAAATCAAAGGAGTGAAACAGTACTATTGTTAGTGATCACTGCTATAAAATTCAACAGGCAGAGTATCCATAGACACATCTCACATGATACTTATGTAGTGTATTTTAATTTATTCAAACTTTAAATGTTTATATTAGCATTACAAAATTAATTTTTTACTTATTATAGAAATAGTGTAAGAAAACTAACAGAAATAGTATTATAAATGGTTCTTTGGTACTTCAGTTTTACATGGTATATTTCCATAGGAATTACTTGCCAAAGTTATAGACAAAATGGGAAAATACTTTACAGATGCTTTAAATATGTTTACAAGTACTTTAACATATTGTTTAATCAATGTTATTTATTGATATCAACAAGCCATTAAGTAAATATTGTTTTTTAAATGGTTTAAGCTTATTGTTTACTAAATGATCATCTCACCATTTGAAGTTCATTTGTCTTGATATAACATAATGCTCTGTTATAAAATGCTACATAACACTTTTTGTCCATGTTGATAGCTGTAGTTAAATCTTCAATAGCTAGCCTGTAATTCTGCAACAATAATAATAGTAATAATAATAATCAAGAAGGGTAAATAATAATGGACTGAAATTTAATTGCAAAACTAAATCCTTGATCCTATCAGAGTTTCTGGAACATTCATGTAACCAGTATATCATCTGTGAAATGAAGACAATCAACCTAATCTTCCACAAAGTTAATTAAGAATCTCCTAGTAGGAATTCTTAGTTTCTTTCAACCACAAACAAAATTAAAGATATCAACAACTTTAATTTAGACAATTATTTTATTTCCAATGTTGCTGAATGGCATGGAAAAATTATACTGATGGGTAAAAGAAAATCAACCCATATTCATCTAGCAAACATTTGCCAGAAGTTGCTTACTTTTGTCACTCAGACTACCCTATGCATGATCATCAGGTTTTCTTCCCATGTTCTCTTTCGTTCCTCTTCAATTCTTTTCTTATAACTTATAGCATACTATAGGTAGTAATTTTCATGGAATTAACACATAATGCAAGATCTTACTTTTGCTTTAGGTGTCATTTGCAAAATATTTCATATGAAATAACTACAAAGAAAGTTCAAAAAAGCAAAGTAAGGAGAAGCAAAGTACTCCACACAGCTTCAGATATCAACAGTGCTGCTCGAGCATCTAACCCAGTAATTTCTGTTTAAGAACCAATCATGAATTCAAGTAATGATTTTGTTCTCAGAGGTCTAAAACTCTATTAAAATGATAAAATGGTAAAAATTTTAAAACATCCTAAATATCCAACAATCAAGTGGTTAAAAATAAATGATGTTGAAATATCATGCCATCATAAAAATTATATGTCCAGAGATAAAGTATAAAAAGCAGGACACAATACAAATTATATAAATAGCATAAACCCATGTCATATATTTTCAGGAAAATAAAAGACTAACTGCAAATACTTGAAAAATGCTCTCAAAATTATAATTTGATGGTAAGATAGTAATCCTTTATTCCCTTCTTTTTATTTCTTTTTAATTGCTTTTATTTCCAAACTGCCTACAATGAATACGTTAGACTAGGTAGCCATAAAGACATGAATAAAGTTGGTAGGGAGAAGAAATTCAGGCTCTGCTCCTGGGAAGAACCCTGCTGGTCTTCACAATGCCCAGGGACCAACTTCTTGCAGACAGACAGCTAGTTTCCTGTCAATCAAAAGGGAGCAGTCTATACTGGGAAATTTTTCAACATGAATTTGGAAATTGGTGCAGGCACACTAAGCCATGATGGAAAACCTCAGTAACCATTGCAAATCAAATTCAAAATTGAGGAACAAGTTTCCCAGACCAAATTAAAAAAAAAAAAACCTGCCATGTGGGAAACCCTGCTGATTCCTCTCTATGTCTTCTATGTCTCTTGAAGGAAATCTTTCTTCCTAGCACACAAGAGGTGAGGAACCTCTCCCCCATAACAAAATGTTTCTACTTTCTTTAAAAATAAAATAATAATGATGTTATTTTAAATGTAAAGATCAAAAATAAATATCACTATTTTGTGAAAAATCATGAACTGAAATCCCCTTTAGT
Source organism: Marmota flaviventris (assembly GCF_047511675.1). Classification (NCBI taxonomy): domain Eukaryota; kingdom Metazoa; phylum Chordata; class Mammalia; order Rodentia; family Sciuridae; genus Marmota; species Marmota flaviventris. Next base: position 49,966,806 of record NC_092499.1, on the reverse strand, counting down.
GCACGATGAAAAAAGTATTCTATGTAGTTCTGCTCTTTATACCACAGCAATTCTCCTATTACAGAGGGAAAAAAGGGAAGTGAGTTCCTCTACTATCTACAATTTCAGTAAACCAGGCAGGAGGTGGCCTACCCCGCTGTAGTATTTCAGAGCTCCTCTGCAGACATAGGCGCGCACACTCTCAGGATAAATACTGATTGCCTCGTTACAGTTCAAAATTGCTTTGGAGAATCTGCCTTTTAAACCATAGTAGGCTACTCGGCCTAAGTATGCCTTTCAGAGAAAGAGAAGAGAAAGCAGAAATAGAGGTTTTAGTGAAATCATCAGTTCTACCAAAAATCTATGAACAAATTTATGCCACCCAAAGACATAAATGATGTTGGACTATCATGCCATCATAAAAATTATATGTCCAGAGATGAAGTATGTCCAAAGACAGTATTAAGATATACTCTTTTCCCCCACTCTGTTATTAGAAAAAAATTCCAACATATAGAATAAATGAAATGATAGTATAATGAACACCCATGTATCTATCACCTGGATTCAATAATTATTAGCACTTCGTTTGCCATATTTATTTTATTTTTTCCTTAAGTATGGAAAAATAAGTTGTAGCCATCAAAATTTTTCACCTTGTGGCCTTCAGTATGCATCTACTATGGAAAAAAGAGATTGCCCTAAGTAACTACACTGCCAATATATCTCTAAGAAGATTTCTAGTAATTCCCTAAAAGTATCCATTATTTAGCCAGTTCAAGTTTAATTTCATCGTCTTCTAAAATCAGGATCCAGTCACACTTCACCTATTAAATTTTGTGTTGTCTCCACAGTCTATTAAAAGACAGAAATAAATGTGATAGCAAAATAATAAATAAATAAAGTTGATAACAGTATGTAAATTAAAATTATAAACACAAAAATTAATAAATTAGCATATTTACATACATCCAAACTCACAAAGCACTTGAATAAACATAATATCTCTGTTGGGAAAAAATATTTAGTTCAAGAAGAAATATAGATATATGGATTTTGAAAAGTACGTACAGATAAAATACAGATATATGTTTGTTGAAAAGTACGTACAAGTAACCAATTGTTGCTAACTAATAGCAAAAGCATATAAAAGATTTAATAGTTTTGCCAAAATTAACAAATTTTCCAAATCATTATCATTATGTATTTAAATACCTGGTAGTGTTTCGGATTGATCGTAATTGCACGATTGAAGTCCAGAACTGAGCTTTCCTTGTGGAGTTTTACTTTACAAAACCCTCGTTGATAAAAAGCTTCTGCAAAATCAGGATTTGCTTTCACAGCTTTTGTAAAAGAATCAAAAGCCTAGAAGGGCATATTGTTAAAGCACAAACCACTTAGTGACAGAATGTCTTAGTTTAGAAGGTTAATAAATTGCAATATGTAAATTTTGTTGAAAAGTTTCACTCAATTTTCTAGTAATTTAAAATATATTCTCCCACAGAAAATTTTGGGACAAGCAAATCAATATTTGGAAACAACTTAGATTTAGTATTATATTTAAAAATCCCCTTGTTTCCAGGTGAATGTTTACATAATCCATGCTGTTAGATTACAGTGCTTTCATAGGCATAATTTTCATCACTAGTTTTTGGATTTTATTCCTTCAAAGAAAGTGCAACCAGCATCATTTATTATCCATGGTAGTCTGAGAATCATAGCAGATATATGATTATGAAAACTCAGAACACAGAACTTTTATTGTAAAGCATAGCCAAGTTTCCCCTGTTGTCCAAAAGGACTAAAAGTATAAAAAATGTTATAATTAATCTTATATTTAATGAACAACTTAGTGGACAATTCTTTTTCTTATATGCAAATTTAAGATACTCTCCATCTGGTATATATAAGGAAGGATTGGAATGATGCATGTGTATTTGTGTGATTGTGTATGTGTATGCAAAAATGGAGTTGTGGTATATCCAACAATAACCATGGGATAATGTCAATTATTTTACATATTCTTCATATCAGTGACCATTTTGAAGTGTGTAAAGTAGTCAAAGGCTGGATAAATCCATAATAATTGAATTAACTGGTTTTCAATGAACCCAGCCATCTTAATAACCAGTTTCAATCTGATTGGAATTAATCAGTTCTCAATAAGATAAGTTAAAGAGTATTCTAATAATTTCTCTTTTATTCTACAATATGTTGAAGCTCTCAATATAAACTACTTGGAGTTTAATAAGCAGTCATATTAATAATAAAATAGCACTGCTTTGCTGTAATAATTTCCTATATTTAGATATTTTTGGTGGAAAACACATATTGGTCTTTAGATTAATTGTCAAAAACTAACATCAAATAAAATGTGTTGATTATATAAAATAATTCATGAGAATTTCAGGGTGCAGACTGACTATATAATAAGCCAACCATTTTAAACTTTTGGTCTAATCACTCCCTGTACTGTCTAGATAAGCCTCCAGAAATAAAACTGAATACAAGCAACCAGTTTCTAAAACCACATAATCTATGCTTCTAAGAACACAAAATACCATTTGGAAGTTGTTTTCTTCTATGAAACAAAGACCCAAGTTATACAGACACTCTGATGAAAAAGCTGCAGCATTTTGTCCTTTGAGAGAACAAGAACAGATTTCCAATGCCTTCTTAAGCATTCTCAGAGCTTCCTAGAATGATAAAAATTAAAATTACATATATATATATATATATATATATATATATATATATATATATATATAAAGGGACTGTTTCTTTCTGATATTTATTTAACATTACAATCTTCAATGTTAAAAAGAACCCAGATAAGGAAGCTGTGTTCCCACTTCACAGGGATCTGATAAAGATCACAGGTCTTACCCAAGAAGAAGACTCAGTTCCAGGGTGAGCTCCTGAGTTCACACCTCATAAACCAGGACTTAGGCTCACACACATGAATTTTTGAAACTATGTTTTAAATTCTAATAATTATTTTCTAATGGTCTTAATCAGACTTACATTTATTGACCAGTTTATGACCAATTTCCTAGTCATTTCCCTGTGTGAAATAATTGAAAAGCTACTAGGTAGTAATAGTGTTGAAAATATCTAATATAATTTGAATCAACTTTTATTTGGTTATGCTGTGCTCTTACTAGGGTTCTCTGAGCAGCAGAAAATAAACCACCACCAAAAATTACTCATTATTTAGTCAAAATAGTTGAAACCAATTAATGAAAGAAATCAAATTTACCTAATAGAAATGCTAATTGCTATTCCCTTTTTAAAAATGAACTAAATTGCTAAAGAAGTCATCAGATTTAACTTGGATGCGCTAAGTGTCTTTGCTGTTCCCCTTAACATCTACTCCACGTTTACAACCCACCTCAACATCCATCCTTCTGTCCTCACTCTCAGCACATGACTTTACCATGGAAATTTGGATTGCTTTCTCAATTTTCTTTCTCTTTGCTTTTTAGTATATCTATGTCTTCAGCCATTCCCACCCTTTTCTTTCCTGTCTTTGAATGATTTCTTCTCCTTTTTAGAGCTCACTCTTAACACCATCTCCTCTGCTCCCACCCTTTTCTTTCCTGTCTTTGAATGATTTCTTCTCCTTTTTAGAGCTCACTCTTAACACCATCTCCTCTGCTCCCGGCTGAGCACGCTTTGTTTTTTCCTTCCTTTTTTGAACCTTTGCCCTTTCACTGTCTCCTTTGGTCCCTAAACACTTGAATCTATTCCAGCCTTCCATCTCATTTAAATTAAAATGACCACATCTTTACTTCCTCCTGCTTCCCCCATCTTTCCCTCCCTCAGTACTGTATAAAGTCTTACTTTATAGATCTGGGGAGTGAGGGTTGGCCGATAAGGCATACTGATATTCTGAAAACACTATCATGGCTTCTGTGGGTAACAGCTTTGAGGGGTACAATGCTGTTACTATCACTCAAGGGAAAACAATTAAACGTATATTATGAACCAGGATAATGACCATAAAAATAGAGAAAAGAAGCAGGTTTGAAGGACTATTTTAAAAACAGAACCAAAAGACCACCACCATTGGGTAGGTAGAATAGGATCGGCAATGATACTGGGCTTCCTGCCAGAGCAACAGGAGCTGGGGGAGGTCAAAGCAAATATAAAGGAATATTCCTGAAAGAATGAAGAATTGAACAACTTCAAATCTGAGGAATGACCACTGAATTTGCAGTAAGGAACTCACCAATGAAAATAGCAAGCGCACTGTAATCATTTTATATTACTTTAAATTACCACAAATTGAGCATATTAAAGTAACACATTTATTATCTCCCAGTTTCCACAGGTCAGGAGATCAAGAATGGCTCACTAGGTCCTCCACTCAGGATTCCACAAAGCTGCAATCATGGTTGTCAGCTGAGCTGCATTCTCCTCTGGAAACCTGAGTGGGGGAATCACCTTCCAAGCTTCTAATATATCACTGGCAGAATTAATTTCCTTGATACTCCAGGACTCGGAGTCCTGGCTTCTTGCTAGCAGTTGGCCGCACTCAGATACTAGAGGCTACCTGAAGTTTGCCACCACATGACCTTCTGCATAAGCAGTCACAACCTACAGACTAGCCCTACAGACCAGCCCAAAAATCTCTCTTTCCAGTCTGTTAAAGAGGGAGTCTTAGAAAATGCAAAATAATCAGGGAATGACATTTTTGCTCTGCATACTGGTTAGAGGCAAGTCACACATCCTGTCAACACTCAAAAAATGGAAGAAAATTATATAGGGCATGATTCACTGAGGACAACTACAGAATGAGTCTGTCACAGTCCGCTTTCTGGGCCCCAATGACTCCATATCCCTGCCACATGCAAAATACATTCCATTCCAGTGCCTCCAAAAGGCTCATTTCATTACTCCATCAGATCAAAGTCTGAAATCTCATTATTTAAATCATTTCCAAGTCTAGATGAGGACTTTGAGTATTATTCACTTAAGTACCACTTCTGGGGCACAATTCCTTTCCATCTAAGGGCCTGTGAAATGAAAGATGCAAACTATTTATCTCTGAAACACCCAACATGCAATGGTGGGATAAGCACAGGATAATATCCACAGCATTCCAGTTCAAGGGGGGTGCGGGGAGGGGGAATGGAGGATAAAAAGCCCTCAGTGGTCCATGGCAGCTCTTTTTTGAGCAGACATCCAGAGTCTCTTGATTAGGTTTCAAGGCATAGACTTATTCTCTCTGGCTCTTCATTCTACCCTGTAGGTGCGGTCTTGCCCTCTGGGTCATTATTGCTTTTTCATAAAAGGTTGAACATGTTTTCAGCTGAGTTATTCTATTAATCTGCTTCCTGTCAGAATGCTTTAGAGGTCTGACAACCTTTCATTTCATACTCTCTCTCTCTCTCTTGGTCCAAACTGGTTTCTACAGAAATAATTGTCTTAAGAATTTGGAGACCTTTAATGCATTTCACAGGCACTCATTCTCTCCATTAGACAAAAGCCATATTCACTAATTTTTGCAAGAAAATTCCTTCTCTACTTTGGCCTCTGGCTGAGATGCATGAGGGACAATATCCTGAAACCTTTAGAGGTCCTCTGGTTAAGATATTTGTACGGCATATCCTCAAAAGGGAGCAGTGTTACACTGAATATTCTGGCTTTATGATCTTTCTGAAATAGGAGCAAAAGATTGTCCAGTTACACCTTGTTCTTCTCACTAGTTAGAACACGTTACTGACAGTGACAATCTTGCTTTTGTCATCTTTTGCCGTCTGGAGAGGTAGAGAATTATCATCTGGTAAGAGTCCTAGTTTATTCTGTTTAGCAGTTCTTAACATCTCTCTCCTCTCACACTTCACTATAAGAAGCAAGAATAAACCTGACAGCACTCAGCACTTTCAACACTTTACTTGAAAATTATCTTAACTACATATTAGGATCCTGACAATTTAGTTCTGTTTTCCAAGTAACTACAGGAAACATTTTTTGCTACATTAAAAAGATCCTTCTTTCACTAGTTCCTTATTCATTGGTGAGAACCTACTAGCATATCTTAATGACCAGATATCTACCAATAGTCTGTCTGAAGTGATTAAAGCTTTCTAGTCATGCCCCTTAAAAGTCTTCTAGTCTCTGCCCCATTGGTTGGTTTCAAAGCTGCTGCCACAGTTTTAGATATTTATTACAGAAGCACTCATTATACTTCTGGGCACCAAAAACTGTATTAGTTCTCTGCTGCAAAAAAAAAAAAAAAAAAAAAAATCCACAAACTTACTGCCTTTGAAACAATACACATTTACCATCTCACAACTTCCATGGCCAGGAGTCTGTGCAAAGTTTAACCAAGTCCTCTGCTCTGGGGCCTCATGAGCTACAACCAAAGTGCCAACCAGATGGCATTCTCACCTAGAGGTGCAAGTAGGGAAGTATCTTCCCGGGTTTCTAAGGTTATTGAAAGATTTTATTTCCCCATGGCTGTATGACAGAGGATACAGGTTTCTAAAAATACTGACTATTGGAGGTTTCCTGAACCTACAGACCACAGCAGTTCCCCAACAAGGGATTCTCCACAGCTAGTTCACAGTATGTCTCTTTGCTTCATCAAGGTCAGCAAGAGAATCTATCGCTTCATTCTGCCAAAAGAGGATCATATGCAATGTAACATAATAATGGGAGCAAAATTTCATCAACTTTGCCATATTTTCTTAGTTAGAAGCAAGTCACAGGCTCCACCCAGACTCAATGTCATAGGAGGGCAAAGCTTGTTGGGGGTCACTTTATGATGCGTCAACCATCACAAGAGGGTAGAAACTAGCCAGATTGTACTGAGTGTCAGAATGAGTGGAAAGTGAGGAAATGAAGCCAATGAATGCAGAAAATATTCAAGATTTGTTGTGCCAGAAATGAGAAAAAAGTAAATAATTAGAGGGGTTGAGAGGGTAAAAATGGCACATTTCAGGTGTCTTTTAAATTAAATATAATTATTTGTGATTAAGCACCCAGCCCTCAGTCTGTCTAATGTATGTTATTATGCATATTAGGTGCTTAATAAGTAGCATATTATTAGTCCTCTAAACCAACTTTGCATTACTGAAGACATGTCAAAAAATATAAAAAGGACCTTAAATATAAAAATCTGAAAAGGATTTTAAATATAGGAAATTCTCCTGCTACTAGCTAGACTCTTTCATATCTCCTAAATATCAATCAAAATCTTCCATTCTGTGAAAAAATAAGATAAGGCTTTATTACAACAACAGTAACAACAACTGTCTTAAATATTCCCACTTCAGGGGCTGGCGTTGTGGCTCAGTCGTTGAGCACTTGCCTCACATGCATGAGGCTCTGGGTTCCATCCTCAGTACCACATAAAAAAATAAAGTAAAAGACATTTAAAAAAAAGATTCCCACTTCACCTATAATGCTTAGAGTTGCACAGTGTACAGCAATGAATATGAACAATAAACAACTCAGAATTTTAGTAGTTAGGACTTCTGAATCAGTATGGTAGGTGATCTATTTCTAAAGAAATTTCCTTGGAGAAGCTCTCTAAGGAAGTCTTCAGGAAGCATAGACAGAGATGTGTATGAGAGCCTAAGCCTGGAGTGAGGCATATACTAAGCAGACAGGAGGGAGGGGTGATGTTGAGGGTAGATGACTACAGTAGCATCACCATCTGGGTTCCATGAAGTGGGTCAACAACAAAGAGGAAGATTTGAGTTTGGCACTCATTTATTAAGATATGAGTCAGGACATTCACTTTGAATTGGAATGTTCAGGGCATTCACTGGATTTGGAATGCTCAGGAGAGCCAAGATGATGATATCCCTTTGCTCCTGAAACAGCTGAGACAAATTCAATATGGAGGAAATATGGAGGAAAGTGGGCCCTATATAGCCACTGTATTCCTACAGATTAAAATTAAGCAAAATGCTAATGAACAAGCACAGAATGAGACAAGACAGTATGAATAAGAATTGGCAAAACTAACAAACCAGTCTTTGACATCTGAGAATTACATTGAAATTATCAGGTACAGAATACATGTTTATAAAATATCTTTAAAATAAAGTTGCAATCAGGATGATGAAGCAAAAGGAGACAATTAGGATTGAATACAAAGACTTGAAACAATCAAATGGAACTTCTACAAGTATTATAGTATTATTCAGATAAAACATGAAGACCAGGCTGAAGAATCTGTGAACCTGAAGAAAATCTTCTTTAAAAAATTATACAGAATGAAGCAAGAGATTAAAATATAAAAGAGAACATAAGTGAAGATTAGAGAAGTCAAACCCATATCTGTCAGAGTCCCCCAAAGAGTAAATAAAATGGAAGACAGAACTTGAAGAAATAATAGATTCAAATTTTCCAAAACTGAGGAAAGACAGAAATCCACAAATTGAGGAATCATAACCTAGTAAAATCAGGAAAATAAAAATAAATCAAGAATATACAACTTTAGGACTGGGGCTATAGCTTACTGGCAGAGTGCTTGCCTAGCAAGCACAAGACACTAGCTTTGATCCTCAGCACCACATAAAAATAAACAAATAAAATAAAAGCATGCTATCCAGCTACAACTACAAAAAAGTTTAAATATATAATTTGATATATATAATTATATATACTTACATAATTTATATTATATCATAATATAAATTATATAAATATGCATTTATTTATTTTTGTGTTTTAAAATGTATAGTATATATTATATAATATATATTATATGTAATATATTATATATAGTATATATGTCATATATCATATATATACAACTTTATAGAACAAAAGAGAAAATTTTAAAAAATAATCAGAGACAAGAAAAAATATACCAAAAAGGGAAAGATAATCTAACAGTAGAATTCTCATTATCAGTAGGAGCTGAACCAAAATTTTCCATGTAAAACAAAGATATAATCAAAATGAATTTTTAAAAGCCTTTTATAAACTGTTTATAAGACATTCCTATAACCTAGGATATGGAAAAGTCAAAAGTAAAAGAAAAAAAGACATACATTAAAATACTATTTTTCAAAATAAAGTAGGTTGCTATGTTTGGAAATAGTGTCCCTCAAAGACTCCTGAGCTTAAGGCTTGGTGCCCAGTGTAGCAATGTTTAGAGGTGGGGGGGTCTGGGGAAGTGATTGGGTTATGAGGGCTCTCTTATTGATGCCCTATTACACTGATGGATTCATAAATTGATGGCATTATTAGAAGGTGGTTGGAAGCTTTAGGAGATTGCACATAATTGGAGGAAGTAGGTCCTGGGGGCATATCCAGGGAAGGTAGATCTTGTCCCTGGCCCCTTCCTCTGGCTCACTCTCTGCTTCCCAGCTACTAAGGAGTGAGCAGTTCTCCCTCACCACTCCCCTCTACCATGATATTCTGTCTTACCACAGACCCAGAAATAATGGAGTCAGCAGACCATGGACTATAAAACTTCTGAAACTGTGAGCCAAAATAAATCTTTTCTGCAATAAAGGTGTTTATGTCAGGTAATTTAGTCACAGTGATGAAAAACTAACACAGTATAGCATCAAAGTAAACACTGCAAGTATTATACGTAGTGATAGAGGAGTCACTATGTAATGATAGAAGTTCAGTTCATCAGATAAGTATAATAATTCTAAAATTGAGGATCTATAACAAAAATAATTTCTTTGACAATTAATTATGCCTTTCAAATTAGTAAAGGAGAAAAATTTGAAGTTTCACAAACCATAGAAATGATAATATTTGAGGAGATGATAATACTAATTGTCCTGATTTTATATATGATATACTAATAATACATGTATCAAATTTCAATACTGTATTCTATATGTATGTATATATGTGTGTATATGTGTGTATGTGTGTGTGTGTGTGTGTGTGTGTATATATATATATATACACACACAGATGTCAATTTTAAAATGTATAAAATTAAAAATAGCCTCAAGTTACATAAAACAAAACTTAAAGAATTACAGAGAAAGCTTGGTATCCAACATCATTATGGGAGATTTAAAAATACCTCAGTCATTGATAGATCAATTAGTTAAAAATAAGCATGTGAAAAACACATTAAAAATGAGACCTACTAAACATATATAAAACATACCAATGAGAAAATGCATATTTTTCAGACATGGAAGATTTACAAAACTAAGGCATGAATAATTCTGAGCATATTTCAAAGAATCAGTATCAAGCAGAATAGCCATTTTACACTGTATTTGCAAATTAAAAAGAAAAGAAACTTTTAAAAATGTATTCTTTTTAAAACTTTTTTTAGATGTCAAAAGACTTTTGTTTTATTTATTTATTTGTTTGTTTGTATGTGGTGATAAAGATTAAACCCAGGGCCTCACACATGCCAGGCAAGTGCTCTACCACTGAGCAACAACTCCAGACCCAAAAATGTGTTTGTTTTAAAAAAATGAAATCTTATCATAAATTTTAAAATATTTATGAAATTGACCATAACTTGTAAATGCTGTTTATTGCTGTAGTTTGAATGTATTCCCCCCAAAACACAAACTGGAAACTTAACACCCAATGTATCAGTATTGAGAATGGAACGTTTAAAAAGTGACTAATGATCAATGGATTAAATGCCACTAGTTGCTAGAATGGTTCATTATCATGGGATTGGGACTTTATAAAGAACAAGTTTAGAATTCAGCTCCCTATTGATTTTTCCTCCTCTCTTGCTCTCTCTCTCTCTCCCAACACACACCCCTCTTTGCCCTCCAACCTTCTACCATGGAATGACACAGTAAGAAGATCCCCATAAGATGCCAGAACCCTCATCTTGAACTTCCCAACCTCTAGAACTGACAGAAATAAATTTCTAATCATTACGAATTACCCAATCTGTTATTTTCTATTATAGCAGCACAAAACAGACTCACACTTATATTATAAAAAAATAAAGTTTGAATATTAATGAAATAAGTATCCAATGGAACATTTAAAACAAATAACAAGGAAATATCCCTTTCAATAAAAGTAGCAGGAAGAGACTAATAAAAGATTTCAATGAAACAGAAAATAATACAAACCAAGTATTACCCTTCTATAAACCTAATAAAGACACAAAACAACAAAAAGAAAATGACAGACCAATATTTCTGATGAACACAGGTGCAAAAATCCTCAACACAATACTAACAGGTCAAATTCAATAGCACATTAAAAAGATCATATGCCATGATCAAGGTGGCTTCATTTCAAGGAAGCAAGAGATAGCTCAACATATGCAAATTGATAAATATAATACATCACATAAATAGAATCATGATTAAAATCACCCAATCACCTTTATAGATGAAGAAAGTCTTTTATAAAATTCAACATCTCTTTATTGTAAAATCCCTGAATAAATTAGGTTCAGAAAGATCATACCTCAACATAATAAAGGCTATTATATGACAAACTCATTACCAACCTCATACTCTATGGGGAAAAACAGCAAATATTTCCTCTAAGATTAGGAATAAATCAAAAGCATAAATTCTCATCAGTCTTATTAAGTAACAGAAATTTTAACTAGAGAAATGAAGCAAGAGAAAGAAATAAAAGGAATACAACAGAAAGGAAAGAAGTCAAATTATCCCTGTTTGCTAATGATACTATTGTATACACAAAAAATCTTAAAGACTTCACTAGAAGAGTTTTAGAACTGATAAATTAAAGTAGCAGGATACAAAATCAACACACAAAAATTGCAGCTTTTCTAAATGCCAATAATGAACTTGCCAAGAAAAAAAATCAAAAAAGTTATCACGGTCACAATAACCACAAATAAAATACCTAGGAATAAACAAAGGATTTGAAAGACTTCCACAGTGAATATTACAAAACACTGTGGAGAGACACTGAAGAAGACACTAGAAAGTAAAAAGATTTCCAATGTTTATGGCTTGGGAGAATTAATATCATTAAAATTGCCAAACTACACAAAGTGACCTACAGATTCAATGCAATCCACATCAAAATTCCAATGACATTCTTCACAGAACTAGAAAAAAAAATTCTAAAATTCATTTGGAAACACAAAAGACATTACAAATGGCCAAAGCAATCTTGAGCAAAAACAGCAGTGCTAGACACACTACAACACCCGATTTTAAAACATACTGCAGAGTAACATTAGCAGCATGGCATTAGCATGTAGGCCAGTGACAGACTGGCCTAAACCCACGCCTCTTTGGCCAACTAATTCGCAACAAAGGTGCCAAAATCATACAAGGAGAAAAGACAGCCTCTTCAACAAATGGTGCTGGGGAAACTTGGATATTCACAGGTAAAAGATTGAAACTATCTCTCACCCTGTCTAAAAATTCAATTCAAAATGGATCAAAGACCTTAATGTAAGACCTGAAACTTTGAAACTACTAGAAAAATATAGGGAAAACATTTCAAGATACTGATACCAGCAATAATTTTCTAAATCATACTCTAATAGCTCAGGAGGCAAAAGCAAAAAAAAAAAAAAAAAGTGGGATTACATCAAATTGAAAAGTTTCTGCTCAGCAAAGGACTCAATCAACAGAGTAAAGAGACCACCTGCAAGGATGAATCTTTGCTAGCCATTCATCTGACAGAGGACTAATATCCAGAACATATAAAGAAAATTTAAAAATCTAACAACAAAAAATGTAATTCAATCACAAATGGACAACGGCTTTGAACAGACACTTCTCAAAAGAAGTACAAATGGCTAATAAATATATAAAATTAAAAGCTCGATACTTTTATTCATCAGAGAAGTGCAGATCAAAACCACAGAGATTCCTTCCCACCCCAGTTAGAATAGCCACTATAAAAAATAAAATAAATAAGTAACAATTATTGGGAAGATATGGAGATAAAGGAATCCATGTACACTGTTGGTGGGAATGTAAATTAGTACAACTACTATGGAAAACAGTAAGGAACTTCCAATAAACAATAAACAAACTACCTAACTAACTATAACCAGAACTCCCACATAATCCCAGCTGTACTACTTCTGGGTATACACCTGAAGGAAATGAAGTCAGCATACAGAAAGAGATATCTGGAAGCCCAAGTTTATTGCAGTGCTATTCACAATAGTCAAGATACAGCTGTCCATCAACAGATTAACAAATAAAGAAAATATGGTATACATACACAATGGAGTGTTTATTCATTCATAAAGCAGAATGAAATCATATCATTTGCAGGAAAATGGATAGGACTGGAGGAAATCATGTTAAGCAAAATAAACCAGACATAAACAATACCACATACTTTCTCTCATATGTGGAAACGGGGTCGGGGGGGGGGGGGGGAAGATGACCTAAATGTAGACGAGGGATGGTTATGGACTGAAGGGGTCCAGGGAGCGAGAACACAGAAAAGAGAGAGTGAAAAAGAAGGGAGGATGAATATGGTCAATACACAATATATGCATTAAGCATATAGGAAATGTCACAGTAAAATCCATTAATTTGTACAGTTAATATGTTAAGAATTATAATCATAGAAAAATGAAAAAGTAATTGCAAATTTTAATAAAAGACTGAATAAATAATATAATAAATACTAGTATAAAATTAATAGTATGTAAATAATATAGAGTTGTAAATAATATTTAAATGTCATACTAAGCATGATATATGAATTTCATTACTAGGTTTAGTAAACATTACTCAGAGGACCTTTCACCTTGAATTTCTTGGCCTTCATTAGTGTTTTTGCTATGATAAACATGGTTACTTCTGGCTTACTCCACGAGCTCTCCTCCAAGACCTGAATGGCCTTCTCATGGTTTTCACAAAATGAATAAATGATTACTTGCTGTATTGGGCTCAACTCAATGAGACCTAAGAGAAAAGGAAAATTTATCAGTACCTTTGCCAAGTATGAAGGATCTCAAATAAAATTATTTTAACAAAATCAAGCAATTAAAAAAATCTCTTTATAATATGAATTTTCAATATTATATGAAAATCTATTTACTTTCAAGAAACATAAGATATTCCAATTACAAAAAAAACAGCAAAATTGTAAGCCTAGTAATTCCTATAAAAATAACCTCTTTCACAAAGTTCATTGTAATATATTGTGGATCATTTTACCAATTTATTTACATATAATCTGAAGTTTCCAAATCTTTGTCTTTCAACTAAAACCTTTATGCCATCTATGTGTAGTTACTGAAAGTAGTACAAAAGTTCTAAAAAGGTATTTCTTAAATTAAAACAATTATAATTTTCAATTAATTATATTTACCACGGTTCATTTCTGCTACTTGATAAATAGTGAACTTTGCCAGATCATAACACTTCATCATAAGAAGATATTGTCCTCTGGAAAAAAATAATATTTTTTTGATTCTAAGCTGATAAAAATAATTTTTCTAAAATAAAGTTTCTTATACTCAGTTACTTAAAATTTTACAGCTACAATACATTGATTATATTTATATTTATATATGCATGCATAAAAAGCAATACATTACAGACATTTTATAGTCTAAATAGACTGATTTACATGGATGTGTGATGAAACAATTTAGAAAATGTGATGCTACAAGAAAAACAGTCATCTCTTTTTGCAATTATCTGCATTTAAACTGCTTTACTTTGTTGCTGAGAAATTACTTAAAAATTAAAATTTAAGGGACATAAAATGAGGAAAACTTTCCATAAATTGCTAAAATGTGGTTCAAGGCTTAAAACACAAAGCAAGCATTCTTCGGGAAAAAAAAAAATTGTTCTAGCTGGGAATATAACTCAGTGGTAGAGCATTTGTCTAGCATATATAAAACCTTGGATTCAAAGTCCAGTACTGAAAAAAAAAAAATTCCACTTTCTTTTCCCAGTTCTATTAATCCTTAGAGATTATATTTTTGGAAGTAATAATTTGTAAAATGTCTCCTTAGTCCAAGTTCTACTACATTTCAAATGCAATTCTTGTGCCACTTATTTTTTTTATGGAATTAGCTAACAATTATTTTGGGCACCTCTGTTAACATATTCAAAACAACTGTTCAAAATGTATTACCTTGCTCTCGTGAGATACATACTAACTACATAACCATCAACCTAGAAAGGCCTAAAGATCTTAAACTTGCAGTTATGTTTTGATGCAAGGGAAGATCCAGTTATATTATGTAATGTTATCTTAAAGTTTAGCAAAAACAAGAATTGCCTCTGGCTTGCTGGCTGGGAGATGGCCATTGCCCAGAGAGTAAATGTAAAATAGGAAGTTAAAGAATCAAGAGAGAACTAAAGATCCCAACAGATTGCTTAGATGTGAAGTTATCTTAAGAATTCAATTTCTATGCTCATACCTTATTATATATAATTGGACTCCATCTGGCTGAAAGTGGATGGCACGAGATAACTCCTTGACTGCCCTTTTCAATTTATGCAGCTGTTGAATAATAAATAAACAGAAACTTGGGTTCTAGTAAAACTGAGTATTTCCTTTCTGATGTTTATCCCCTCATACCCTTTACTGCAGAGATTTTGCAGGGACATCCCCTAATACACATGATTTTCTAAAGAATCATCAAAGCAAATGGGATATAGAAAAGTTAAAAAAAACAGTTATGGTGCAAGTTGGTTTTTAAAAATTATTTATCTTTAATTTGAAGAATAAACATACACATATATAATTTTACATTCTAGTTTATGTGTTTATTCCTTTTTCATTTAACTGTTTAGTTTTTTCCTCAACCACAACACCAAAATTCATTTGTTAATAAACTAGCATACAAAAGAAAGTAAAATAAAAAGTCAATTTCACTTAATAAGGGAGGATGCTGGAAGCAGTAGTACACTCCTGTAATCCCAGCAGTTCATGAGGGACAGAAGGATCGCAAGTTCAAAACCAGCCTCAGCAACTTAGTGAGGCCCTAAGCAACTCAGTGAGACCCTATCTCTAAATAAAATATAAAAACGGGGGAATATTGCTCAGTGGTTAAGCACCCCTGGTTTCAATCTCTAGAAAAACAGGTTTATACCAAAATTAAAATTAAATAAATAAGAGCAGCCGCCCGCCGCCTGCGCCTGCAAGGTAGGCAGACCTGCGACCGACCGGCAGAACAGGCCCAGCAGCCTGCTGGCGTGGTAGACACATCACCCCAATTGGAGGAAGGGCCCAGCTGCCGCCCTCAAGGTAGGCAGACCGCGTGTCCCAGAGAAGGGGCCCAGCGGCCCAACGGCCTAGTTGAAAGATCACCCCAATTGGAGGAGGGGCACAGCCACCGCCCGCCCCTGCAAGGGAGACTTTGCAACTATACAAGAGCAATATAAATATATAGGGGGAAATTTCAATAACAACAGTTTCACCAAGCAGAAAGAAACGCGAGCAGTATGAAAAGACAAGGAAAGAAAGGACCACAAGCAATGCAGGTCAACTCAACTTTAGAAGAGGTAATAGCTGCAGCAGATGGAATGTCAGATAAAGAATTCAGGATTTACATGCTTCAGATGATCTGGAGTCTCAAGGAAGACATTAGACAGCAAAATCAGACAATGAAAGATCACTTCAACAATGAATTACATAAACAAATCCAAGAAGCAAAGGATCAACTATACAGGGAGATAGAGGTTATAAAAAACAAACAAACAGAAATCCTAGAAATGCAGGAAGCAATAAACCAACTTAAAAACTCAAATGAGAATACAACCAGCAGAGTAGAACACTTAGAAGATAGAACATCAGACAATGAAGACAAAGTATTTCAACTTGAAAAAAACATAGACAGCTCAGCGAGACTCTTAAGAAACCATGAGCAGAACATCCAAGAAATATGGGATAACATAAAGAGACCAAACTTAAAGAGTCATTGGGATACATGAAGGTATAGAGGTCCAAAGCAAAGGAATGAGCAATCTGTTCAATGAAATAATAAGAGAAAACTTCCCAGACTTGAAGAATGAGACAGAATCCCAAATCCTAGAAGCCTACAGGACGCCGAACGTGCAAAATCATAAGAGATGAACACCTAGACACATTATAATGAAGATGCCCAACATACAGAATAAGGAGAGAATTTTAAAAGCTTCAAGAGAAAGGAAGCAGATTACATTTAGGGGTAAACCAATTAGGATAACAGCTGATCTTTCAACACAGACTCTGGAAGAAGCTAGAAGATCCTGGAATAACATATTTCAAACACTGAAAGAAAATGGGTTCCAACCAAGAATTGTGTATCCAGCGAAATTAAGCTTCAGGATGGGAGATGAAATTAAAACCTTCCAGGATAAACAAAAGTTAAAAGAATTTGCAGCTAGAAAACCATCTCTTCAAAACATCCTCGGCAAAACATTACAGGAAGAGGAAATGGAAAATAACAATGAAAACCAACAATGGGAGGTAGTACAGTAAAGGGAAAAAATAATCAAAGAGGAAAAACAAACCATGTTAAGTAACATAAATAAACAAATATGGCTGGAAGAACAATCCATATCTCAATAATAACCCTAAATGTTAATGGCTTAAACTCACCAATTAAGAGACACAGGCTAGTAGAGTGGATCAAAAAAAAGATCCAACAATATGCTGCCTACAGGAGACGCATTTGATAGGAAAAGACATACATAGACTGAAGGTGAAAGGTTGGGAAAAATCATATCACTCATATGGACTTCGGAAACAAGCAGGAGTGTCCATACTCATATCAAATAAAATAGATTTCAAGCCAAAGTTAATCTAAAGGGATAAAGAGGGACACTACATACTGCTCAAGGGAACCATACACCAACAAGTCACAACAATCATAAATATATGTGCTCCAAACAATGGTGCAGCTATGTTCATCAAACAAACTCTTCTCAAGTTCCAGAGTCTAATAGACCACCTTCCAATAATTATGGGAGACTTCAACACACCTCTCTCACCACTGGACAGATCTTCCAAACAAAAGTTGAATAAAGAAACTATAGAACTCAATAATAAAATTAATAACCTAGACTTAATTGACATACATAGAATATACCACCCAACATCAAGCAGTTACACTTTTTTCTCAGCAGCACATGGATCCTTCTCAAAAATAGATCATATATTATGTAACAGGGCAACTCTTAGACATTATAAAGGAGTAGAGATAATACCATGCATCTAATCTGATCATAATGGAATGAAACTGGAAACCAACGATAAAAGAAGGAAGGAAAAATCATGCATCACTTGGAGAATGAACAATAGGTTACTGAATGATCAATGGGTTATAGAAGACATCAAGGAGGAAATTAAAAAATTCTTAAGAGATAAATGAAAACACAGACACAACATATCAGAATCTATGGGACACAATGAAAGCAGTTCTAAGAGGAAAATTCATTGCCTGGAGTTCATTCCTTAAAAAAAGGAAAAACCAACAAATAAATGATCTCAGACTTCACCTCAAAATCCTAGAAAAAGAAGAGCAAAACAACAGCAAAAGAAGTAGAAGGCAAGAAATAATTAAAATCAGAGCTGAAATTAATGAAATGGAAACAAAAGAAACAATTGAAAAAATTGACAAATCTAAAAGTTGGTTCTTTGAAAAAATAAATAAAATCGACAGACCTTTAGCCATGCTAACGAAGAGAAGAAGAGAGAGAACTCAAATTACTAGCATACGGGATGAAAAAGGCAATATCACAACAGACACTTCAGAAATACAGAAGATAATTAGAAATTATTTTGAATCCTTATACTCCAATAAAATAGAAGATAGTGAAGGCATCGATAAATTTCTTAAGTCATATGATCTACCCAGATTGAGTCAGGATGATTAGACAACCTAAACAGACCAATATCAATTGAGGAAATAGAAGAAGCCATCAAAAGACTACCAACTAAGAAAAGCCCAGGACTGGATGGGTATACAGCAGAGTTTTACAAAACCTTTAAAGAGGAACTAATACCAATACTTTTCAAGCTATTCCAGGAAATAGAAAAAGAGGGAGAACTTCCAAATTCATTCTACGAGGACAACATCACCCTGATTCCTAAACCAGACAAAGATACTTCAAAGAAAGAAAACTACAGACCAATATCTCTAATGAATCTAGATGCAAAAATCCTCAATAAAATTCTGGCGAATTGGATACAAAAACATATCAAAAAAATTGTGCACCATGATCAAGTAGGATTCATCCCTGGGATGCAAGGCTGGTTCAATATACAGAAATCAATAAATGTTATTCACCTCATCGATAGACTTAAAGATAAGAACCATATGATCATCTCGATAGATGCAGAAAAAGCATTCGACAAAGTACAGCATCTCTTTATGATCAAAACTCTAGAAAAACTAGGGATAACAGGAACATACCTCAATATTGTGAAAGCTATCTATGCTAAGCCTCAGGCTAGCATCATTCTGAATTGAGAAAAATTGAAGGCATTCCCTCTAAAATCTGGAACAAGACAGGGATGCCCTCTCTCACCACTTCTGTTCAACATAGTTCTTGAAACACTGGCCAGAGCAATTAGACAGACGAAAGAAATTAAAGGCATAAAAATAGGAAAAGAAGAACTTAAATTATCACTATTTGCAGGTGACATGATTCTATACCTAGCAGACCCAAAAGGGTCTACAAAGAAACTATTAGAGCTAATAAATGAATTCAGCAAAGTGGCAGGATACAAAATCAACATGCATAAATCAAAGGCATTCCTGTATATCAGTGACAAATCCTCTGAAATGGAAATGAGGACAACCACTCCATTCACAATATCCTCAAAAAAAAATAAAATACTTGGGAATCAACCTAACAAAAGAGGTGAAAGACTTATACAATGAAAACTACAGAACCCTAACGAGAGAAATAGAAGAAGATCTTAGAAGATGGAAAAATATACACTGTTCATGGATAGGCAGAACCAACATCATCAAAATGGCGATATTACCAAAAGTTCTCTATAGGTTTAATGCAATGCCAATCAAAATCCCAATGGCATTTCTGGTAGAAATAGATAAAGCAATCATGAAATTCATATGGAAAAATAAAAGACCCAGAATAGCAAAAACAACTCTAAGCAGGAAGTGTGAATTGGGCGGTATAGTGATACCAGACTTCAAACTATACTACAGAGCAATAGTAACAAAAACAGCATGGTACTGATACCAAAACAGGCGGGTGGACCAATGGTACAGAATAGAGGACACAGAAACCAATCCACAATATTACAACTATCTTATATTTGATAAGGGGGCTAAAAGCGTGCAATGGAGGAAGGATAGCATCTTCAACAAATGGTGCTGGGAAAACTGGAAATCCATATGCAACAAAATGAAACTGAATCCCTTTCTCTCGCCATGCACAAAGTTAACTCAAAATGGATCAAGGAGCTTGATATCAAATCAGAGACACGGCGTCTGATAGAAGAAAAAGTTGGTTACAATCTACATACTGTGGGGTCGGGTTCCAAATTCCTCAAAAGGACACCCATAGCACAAGAGTTAATAACTAGAATCAACAAATGGGACTTACTCAAACTAAAAATTTGTTCTCAGCAAAAGAAACAATAAGAGAGGTAAATAGGGAGCCTACATCCTGGGAACAAATCTTTACTCCTCACACTTCAGATAGAGCCCTAATATCCAGAGTATACAAAGAACTCAAAAAATTAAACAATAAGAAAACAAATAACCCAATCAACAAATGGGCCAAGGACCTGAACAGACACTTCTCAGAGGAGGACATACAATCAATCAACAAGTACATGAAAAAATGCTCACCATCTCTAGCAGTCAGAGAAATGCAAATCAAAACCACCCTAAGATACCATCTCACTCCAGTAAGATTGGCAGCCATTATGAAGTCAAACAGCAAAAAGTGCTGGCGAGGATATGGGGAAAAGGGTACACTTGTACATTGCTGGTGGGACTGCAAATTGGTGCGGCCAATTTGGAAAGCAGTATGGAGATTTCTTGGAAAGCTGGGAATGGAACTACCATTTGACCCAGCTATTCCCCTTCTTGGTCTATTCCCTAAAGACCTAAAAAGAGCATACTACAGGGACACTGCTACATCGATGTTCATAGCAGCACAATTCACAATAGCAAGACTGTGGAACCAACCTAGATGCCCTTCAATAGATGAATGGATAAAAAAAAATGTGGCATTTATACACAATGGAGTATTACTCTGCATTAAAAAATGACAAAATCATAGAATTTGCAGGGAAATGGATGGCATTAGAGCAGATTATGCTAAGTGAAGCTAGCCAATCTCTAAAAAACAAATGCCAAATGTCTTCTTTGATATAAGGAGAGTAACTAAGAACAGAGTAGTGAAGAAGAGCATGAGAAGAAGATTAACATTAAACAGGGATGAGAGGTGGGAGGGAAAGGGAGAGAGAAGGGAAATTGCATGGAAATGGAAGGAGACCCTCAGGGTTATACAAAATTACATACAAGAGGAAGTGAGGGAAAAAGGAAAAAAACAAGGGGGAGAAATGAATTACAGTAGAGGGGGTAGAGAGAGAAGAGGGGAGGGGAGGGGAGGGGTATAGTAGAGGATAGGAAAGGCAGCAGAATACAATAGACACTAGTATGGCAATATGTAAATCAGTGGATGTGTAACCGATGTGATTCTGCAATCTGTATACGGGGTAAAAATGGGAGTTCATAACCCACTTGAATCAAAATGTGAAATATGACATATCAAGAACTATGTAATGTTTTGAACAACCAACAATAAAAATTATTTAAAAAATTAAATAAGTGAATAAAAATATAATAATTGTATAAAAATATCTATTTAATATCAATATATAAAGAAAAATAAGCATTGATTCTTTCATTAATACTGGTCTCACAAACATAAACTGAATTTGTATATATCTGGGGACAAAATCACTATCATTGTAGATACCACTAAAGGATCACTACATGGTGACAGAAAATTAACCTGGGACAACCAACCACTCCCCTAACCATAATGACTGATGAAAAAAAGAGAATGCCCCAAATTAATTTGTACATGGAAACAAGCAAGACCTGCAGAAACAGTATAAACCATTTGGAAGAAATAGTGGGTAGGGTCAAAAGAGGATGCCCATAAAGAGAAGAAGTCTGAGATTCATTTAAACAAATTTAAGAATTTCTGTGAAACTTTCTGGCCATTGTGTCATAAGCAGCCTCTGCTTGGGTTGGTTCGATTAATTTACCATCCAACAAAACGTGCACATTGCTATACCTGTTCTACCAACTGTCCATGTCTATGCATTGGGGAAACCTTGTTTGGGGACAAATGGAGGTTCATTCTCTGAATTTACAAGCTTCCCTGGGGTTGGACCTCTCCAGGAAGCCTGCAGGCAGCCTTAGATTAGATTCCCATGGAGGCTGAAAAGCTGAACCAACACAGTAGGAGAATGTATTCCTCTACATATATACACACGGTTTGATTTATAATTACTTGATTTACATGGGATCATATTGTACACACTTTATATTCTTCTGAATCTTGCCTTTTTCTTAATATTTATTTTTTAGTTATAGATGGACACAATATCTTTATTTTATATTTATGTGGTGCTAAGAATCAAATCCAGTGCCCCGCGCATTCTAGGCAAGCGCTATATCTCTGAGCCACAACCCTAGCCCCTGAATCTTGCCTTTCTTACTGACATATATCTCATGGGAAAAAAAATAACGTATATATATATAATCAGCTGGCATGGTTCTGCTCTTTTCAAGGACTGTTTTATTTCAGTGTGCATATACTACAGTGCATACACCCATTACTGTGCACAGATTGATTTTTGCTCTCAGTACAAAGAGGCAATTGTCTGATTGTATGTCCTTTATCCCCTGCTACCATGCTGGTGTTTTGGTTTCTGTGTGTGTTCAGGGGAAACACCAGCTTCCCCAAATGTCCTGAGCTTCATTGATGGGGTTAGATTGAAGTAAAAACTCACTCACTGCAAATATGTTTACATCTTTCCTAATAGGAGTCAAAGGCAAACTTTTCCTAGGGACCAGACTGAACATATCTTGGATCTTCTGCTTCTGTCATCCAGAAGGTAAGAATTTTGCATGGGACTCCAGTCACAGGAGACCTTGAGACATGGGCAGCAGACAGCATAATCTCCAGGTAATCCTCAGTGGACAGGTAGTAGAAGAAAAAAACAAGCCTTTGTTGTTTTAAATGGTGATTTTGGAGTTGTTTTTTTACCACAGCATAACCTAGCCTATCCAGACTGGAACTAGCTTATCCAGAGGACTTGTAAAAAATAGGAGGATTACATTTATTTTAAAATTTAACTTGTAAAAATTTAAAGGAAAGTTTTAATGGTTAGATTACCATTCTACATAGAGATCCCATTCTATGAACCCACCCACTCACCAGTATGCCCATGCACAAAACATTAGAACAACAAATTCCAAAATGTTAATTGTATTATCCCTAGAGAATATGGACCATTTTTAATTTATTACTTTTCATTAAAATTATTTATTTATTTAGTTTTTAATTTGGATAAATACATTACCTATAATAAATACATATTGCTTTTAAAATAAGGAAAAAACATACAGTATTATTTTTAAAATGAAAGACAATAAAAATGCACATCTAATAAGCAGAGACTTTGTGAGTATGTAAACTACATATGCTTAACATTTATAGCTTATAAGCCCATTTGTTTCTATAGTTAGCTAAGGAAAATAATACATTAAAACATTTTAAAATTAATTGAACAGATAGCCACAAAATTAAAATTTGTATTCAAAATTCTCAGACACTAAATACCTTATAATAGGCTTCTGCTCTACAAATATAGCTTTGAATACAGGAAGGATCAATTTTAATAGCCTCAGAAAACCAACAAATAGCTTCATTGTAGTTTTCCAGGTGTAGCAGATATATGAGGCCAATGTTTATGTAAGCCAAAGTAACAGTTCTAGGAAAACAAGAAAATAAAATCTTGTTAGACATTTTTAATTATTCAAAATGTTCTCCAATTATGAGTGAACCTAATGAAATATATACATCAATATATATCAGGGTTTTTTAATGTTTTACCAAAGAAATATGAATTAGTTAACTACTATGCTCTATTAAAAAATTATAAATGCCCTTTATTAAATCCTTGGAGTTAACAATTGTAGAGACTATGCTAGGAACCAAATTCATGGAGTCTCCTAGACTCTTATTAATACTTTATTGCTCCTTGACTTAATCTTGAGTTACCTTGAATTTCAAGCTCAAGTTTTCCTCAATTCAAAAGTCTTTACTTTAAGCTATGAATAACAGTGAAAAATGGTTTGGTGGCTTGAGGTTA
The DNA here is from genome assembly GCF_047511675.1 of Marmota flaviventris. Taxonomy (NCBI): domain Eukaryota; kingdom Metazoa; phylum Chordata; class Mammalia; order Rodentia; family Sciuridae; genus Marmota; species Marmota flaviventris. The sequence goes on along the minus strand of NC_092499.1, from coordinate 49,942,581 downwards.
AAAACCATATCAGCATTGATGTTTGTTGCTTTTCTCTCTTAGAATCAAATAATATTCAGTATAGAGATGACCTTAGACATTATCTTGTTTGATGTCTCTTTCAAAATAAGAAAACTACACATTCTATGGTCCAATCTCAGGGAACCCCTTACCCTTTGCCTAGACACCACAGTTCCTACCACCTACTTTCTGACTCTTTGCACGAGAAAAGTCTTTTCTTTTCCTATCTGGCTCAAAAAGGTCCAAAAGAAAATCACGACAATCATTATGGAACTATCCTCCACGACTTTCCGGAGACAAGTTCAAAGTTCACATTAGATAGCTAAGTAAACAGTCTGCTAGTCAACATAAAATTAGCTTGATTTGTTACTCTGACAACTTCCATTTAATGAACACTTCATTGGAAAGAAGGGAATTATTTAATTAAAATCTGTATTTTACATCTGGCTCTTTGACTAATATGTTTGACTTTCAATCTGTGTTCCTTCCTGAAACTATGCTCTAAATGTTACTGGCTTTTTCCTTTGCTTTACTAAAAAATGAAATCAGGAGCTCAAAATAGAGGATTTCTTTCCACTGAGTTGTATTTTGTGCATAGCAATGATACATTAAGCAGAATATTTGTCATTATTTTAAAACTTGATAATGATTTTCCAGAAATTTCCAAAAGCTCTAGCCTGGGTATCCTCCAACCCCTCCTAAGAGCTTGTTGATTTATTATCTATGGAAATAACTCCTTTGAAACCTATTCAACATCTCACCTAACACAAACAATTCTTATTTTAGCAGTAGTCTAATTTTAGTGGTATTCTAATTCTAGAATGATTTTTAATTGCCTCATTTTAAGTTATCGATGATAAGGGGAAAAAACTGTTTCTTTTATTTTGGTTTTTTTTTAATTTTAAACAAAAGTAAAACCAGTATGAAAATAAAACCTACCTTTCTAGAGAAATAACAGCTTCAAAGTCACAAATTGCCAGCCACCAAAGTTTTAGATTTACATAGACTATGCCCCGATGTAGAAAACAACTAAAATTCTCATAGCCGTCATTTAGGAGAACTTTAAAATAAAAGAATATGTTTTATTCAGGTTTTGAACAATCATATCTGGGTCAGATTTCAGCCTACACCCTTTCTACTGCTTATTCTTTTTTAACATTACATAAAACAAAATATATCTATGATGAATGTATTTTGTGAGTATAAACAGTATTGAACATAAAAAATGCATTTGTTTATTAGTTAACAATGTGGCTATTAAGGCTCACAAACACATTAAAACTGGAAGAAATTCTGGTGGTAATCTAATGGAGTCCACTCACTTTCCAGAGAAGGAGATTAAGGTTCAAGGGGGCCAGGTACATTGACCAGAGTCATGATGCAAGGCATTGGCAAAGTTGGGCATAGAATATAACTCCGGTCAGGAGGGTGTCATTACCCTTGACAGCCTGTTATTATCACAAAGACACTGTTTCTGGCCAAAGAACAGGTTCAGGTACTAACCCAGATCAGGACATATGGCAGAAGTCAGGCTTATTCATAAACCAGGAAAGGTAGCCACAAAGGAGCTCCTCTAAGGCAGGCAAAACTTAGAAATGAGGCAAGCAACTTGACTATGAAATCACAATTTACATGATAAAAAGAACCTCCTCTTGGTGATTCCAGTGTGCGCTCTTACCAGTAACCTGCCTAGAAATCACCTCATGTCTCTGGCTTACTGACTCCCATTCACTTTAAAAAATAAGTTAGTGTGTTAAATATGTTTTACACAAGGTTTGACATATATCTTCTGAGCTTCTCAAGCCCTTCCTGGGTTAGGAAGAAAGTTTTACCAAAAATATTCTTAGTCTGGAACACAAATATTCTCACTTCTGAGTTTGAGGAAGGGTAATCAGCATCTGCAATGATCCTAGAGTAAGTAAATGACCACCTGAATGCCATATGACTGCTCAGTTCCAGCATGGTAGGCTATCAAGGGAAAAAGCACTACAGTATGGAAAGTTGCTCTAAAACAATGGAAATTCTTAAGGAAAAAAGTATTAGAGTTACTTAACCTTTCTATTCTTAGGCTTTACTATCAATAGAATTTAGATGATGATAGCACCTACCTGATGTCATTGTTTGAACTGTCATTAAGATATTCCATATATAGCACTTAGAACAGTAAAAAAATATCCAATAAATGTTAGAGATTATTATTATTATCCTAGAAAATATTTTGAGGATCCTTTTTGGTCACGAATGATAAAACTTGCTAAGCTAGCCTATAGGAAAAGACTAAAGCCAAAATCAAGTTGGTCTACTCTGAATAATTAGATAATAGAGATTTTAAATTATCGTGATAGTCTAGAAATGGGAGAACTAAAGAGGAGAAAATTGGAAAAGAGGAAAAAGCCTTTAGAGAAAGACCAGAGAGAAATAGATTCAGCCAGATGGCAGGGCCGTATGAGACACACCGATAGAGCCAGGAAAACCTACAGAGATCTTTAAGTTGTGTGTGCCACATTTATCCTCCTAACTCTAAGCTGTTCTGTATTATGCATGAATTGTTTCTGTTGATGCTACTTTGGTGACTGAAGGAAAGACCTAAGAAGAATCAAAGCAGAGAGAACAGGAGCTACAAGAAATAAGAGGGCGAGCGATGTAGAATCATCTGAGGGCAGAAATTAGACTGAGATGATGAGATCATTGAATGAAAATCTTCAGAATACCATCCCAAGAGTCCTTAGAAAGAGAAGGCAGAGCCCTAGGCTCCTTTCAGGAGACAACGGGGCTATTTTAGCTGAATATTATTGGACAAGATGACTTCAGGAGGCAAAAGGACTTAGAAATATTTTAGCAGCAATCATCTTAGCCAGACTCCCACAGGGAAGGAAATCTCTCTCTCCTTAATTTCCAGATAAAGAGAATCTAGAACGATGAGATTCTACAATTTTGCACCTGGGTAAGCACAGTCATTGGAGAGTTGGGTTCTGGCTGGATTTCATCTGCTAGGATAGGCTCAATCCATGTCACTGTTGACTATTTACTGGTCACTTACTCATGATCAAGAATTGTGCTGGACACATATAAACCAGGGACGCACTGACTGAGGGCAAAGAAGACATTACCATTTTTGGCTGTTAACATACTTTAGCTTCTAAGATTTCTCAAAGCCTATTTTTAATTTAAGCATCAAAAATATGAAATTTGGGCTGGGGATGTGGCTCAAGCGGTAGCGCGCTTGCCTGGCAAGCGTGCGGCTCGGGTTCGATCCTCAGCACCACATACAAACAAAGATGTTGTGTCCACCGAAAACTAAAAAAATAAATAAATATTAAAATTCAAAAAAAAAAATGAAATTTGACAAATCCATGGGCTGACTTAAATAGGATCCAAACCACCAGGACAGTTTAATGCCATTTAAGCAAGCTAACTAGGAAATAGAATGGAGTTTCCAGAATGGTTTCCAGAACTCTATTTACAGAAAGATTTCCTTAACACAATAGTTTCCCCTTGTCATAATTACAGAAAACATATGCACACATTTATTCACACATACCAAAAGGACATATTAGAATGCTTGTAGCTCAATCATGTGGCTTGTAAGTGTATTTATATAATATATATAAATACACACTGAGACCCTGTCTCAGACGGCCCTGCCATCTGGCTGAATCTATTTCTCTCTGATCTTTCTCTAAAGGCTTTTTCCTCACATTTTCCAATTTTCCAACTTTCGCCTCTTTAGTTCTCCCCTTTCTAGACTATCACGATAATTTAAAATCTCTATTATCTAATTGTTCAGAGTAGACCAATATGATTTTGGCTTTAATCTTTTCCTACAGGCTAGCTTAGCAAGTTTTACCATTCGTGACCAAAAAGGATCCTCAAGATATTTTCTAGGATAATAATAATAATCTTTAACATTTATTGGACAATTTTATTACTGTCCTAAGTGCTATATATATATAATATATATATATATATGTATATATACACACACATATATATATATCCACACACAGAGGTATGTATACATATACAATAGTATAATCTAAAATATATTTAATATGTAAGTATATGAATACTAGTATATAGTATTATAGATATTATATTAGTGATCCCACATCCATATTTCCCTCTATGAGACTAAGCTGCTGAACTTCAGATCAGATGTGTATGTATGTGCAGTTGAAAGCAAAGTACCTGAAATGCTATAATCCTGTAGTGCTTTACGAGGGTTAGTCTTTCTAAATAAGCAAGCTCGATAATAGAATGACAACCAGTTATTAGGATCTAAGTGAATAGCAATAGAAAAGTCCTGAATTGCTTGTTTATAAAAACTCCTTTTAAAATATGCTCTTGCTCGATGTATCCTAGAAAAGAAAAAAAAAGCATTTTAATACATACTGCAAAATATACATTTCTGGTTTTGGTAAACCTATTTAACTAATTTTATATTTGAATAAAAATTTGTGCTTATATCTCCATGATTTACAAGGGAGTTTAGTCATGTTGTTAATAGCAAAGAAGATATAGACATTTTATAATAAGGTACACTCTTTGTATAAATAATTATATGCTTACTAATTACATTCTATATCTTAACTATATGCTTATTAATTTCATTTCATTTCTTACATTTGCTGGGGGTATCAAACTTCTTTGAAACTCTTTAAAAATTCTTTCCTAGTTATTGGTCTATTCTGGTTATTTCTTGAGTCAAAGGGATATTACTTGCAGGTAGAGATTGAATTGGTTGGAGAAGAACAAGGAAGCTAATTCAAGGTACTATAAGATACTGCTGTCTTATTAGAGGTCTTATAGATACTGCTGTCTTCTCGGCCATTTTTAAGAATCTGGGGCCAATGAAAGAAAGTTTTTGAAACCATAGATCTTTATTATGTGATAATCAAATCTTATCACTCCAGAGCTTTGGGATAATATAGCATCTCAGGTGTGAGCTGATGATGGTCTAAAGTATTGAGGCAGTAAAAATTTAAAAAAAAAGGAAGATGTAAAAGTCAGTATGTTTGAAAAATTAACATGGCTTAATGGCATGCAACTATTATAAAAGGTTTACATTGTAAGAATTTGAATTAAGATAGCCTAATCAGACCAACATCATTCTAAATGGAGAAAAATTGAAAGCATTTCCTCTACAAACTGGAACAAGACAGGGATGCCCTCTTTCACCACTTTTATTTAACATAGTTCTTGAAACACTGGCAAGAGCAATTAGATGAAAGAAATTAAAGGGATATGGATAGGTAAAGAAGAATTCAAATCAGCACTATTTGCCAACGATAGGATTCTATACCTAGAATACCCAAAAAGTCCACCAGAAAACTTCTAGAACTTGTAAGTGAATTCAGCAAAGTAGCAGGATACAAATCAACATCCATAAATCAAAGGGATTTCTGTATATTAGTGACAAATCCTCTGAAAGGGAAACAAGAAAAACTACCCCATTTACAATAGCATAAAAAAAAAATACTTGGGAATCAACAAAAGAGGTCAAAGATCTCTACAAAGAAAACTACAGAACACTAAAAAAATAAATTAAAGAAGACCTTTGAAGATGGAAAGATCTACCTTGTTCTGGGATAGGCAGAATTAATATTGTCAAAATGACCAATTCCAATCAAAATTCCAATGACATTTCTCATAAAAATAGAAAAAGCAGTCATCAAATTCATTTGGAAAAATAAGAGATGCAATACTTATCAAGAAGAGTGAATTTAGTTGTAGACATACATGATACCTAAAAAAAAAAAAAAAAGAAGAGTGAAGCAGGTGGTGTCACTATACCAGACCTTAAACTATACTACAGAGCAATAATAACAAAATAGCATGGTACTGGCACCAAAATAGATGTGTAGATCGATGGTACAAAATAGAGGACACAGAAATAACCCACATAATTACGGTTATATTATATTTGACAAAGGTGCCAAAAATGTACATTGGAGAAAACATAGCCTCTGCAACAAATGGTGCTGGGAAAATTGGAAATCCTTATGTAACAAAATGAAATTAAACCCCTATCTCTTATCATGCACAAAACTTAAGTCAAAGTGGATCAAGGACCTAGAAATTAAACCAGAGACCCCACTTCAAATAAAAGAAAAAGTAGGCCCAAATCTCCATCATGTCAGATTAGGCCCCAAATTTCTTAATAAGACTCCTATAGTGCAAGAATTAATATCAAGAATCGATGAATGGGATAGATTCAAACTAAAAAGCTTCTTCTCAGCCAAAGAAACAATCAGTGAAGTGAATAGAGAGCCTACTAATTGGGAACAGATTCTTACCACACGCATGTCAGAGCAGTAATCTCTAAAATATATAAAGAACTCAAAAATCTTAACACCAAAAAAAAAAAAAACAATAACCCAATCAATAAAGGGGCCAAGGAACTAAACAGACACTTCTCAGAAGAAGACATACAATCAATCAACAAATATATGAAAAAATATTCCACATCTCTAACAATTAGAGAAATGCAAATCAAAACTACTCTAAGACGTCATTTCACTCCAGTCAAAATGTCAATTTTTAAGAATGCAAGCAACATTAAATGTTGGCAAGGATGTGTGCAAATGGATACACTCATTCACTGATGGTGGGACTGTAAATTGGTGCAACCATTATGGAAAGCAGTATGGAGATTTCTTGGAAAACTGGGAATGGAATCACCATCTGACCCAGCTATCCTACTCCTCAGCCTATACCCAAAGGACTTTAAAAAGGCATACTACAGGGACACAGCCACATCAATGTTTACAGCAGCACAATTCACAATAGCTAAACTGTAGAACCAACCTAGATGCCCTTCAGTAGATGAATGGATAAAGAAAATGTGGTATATATACACAATGGAATATTATTCAGCATTAAAAGAGAATAAAATCATGGCATATGCAGATAAATGGGTGGAGCTAGAGAATATAATGCTCCATGGAATTAGCCAATCCCAAAAAACCAAATGCCGAATGATTTCTCTGATTTAAGGACGCTGATTCATAATATGTTGCAGGGCGAGGGGGGTGGTGGTGGAAGGATGGGAGAATTAAATGAACTCTAGAAAGGGCAAAGAGCAAAAGGGGAGGGAGAGGAGGGACCGGGGCATAGGGGTAGGAAAGATAGTGGAATGGGATGGTCATCATTACCCTAAGTACATATATGAAGACACAAAGGATGTGACTTTACTTTGATTGGCTTATTTTACTTAGCATGATAGTCTCCAGTTCTATGCTTTACTGGCAAGTACCATAAATTCTTATCTATGGCTGAGTAATATTCCACTGTGTATCCCACATTTTCTTTGTCCATTCATCTGTTGAAGGGCCTTAGGTTGGTTCCATAGTTTGGATATTGAACTGCTATATATGTTGATGTGGCCATGTCAATATAGGATGCTGATTTTCAATCCCTTGAGTATATGTTGAGGGGTGAGATAACTGGGTAAAATGGTGGTTTCATTTCAAGTTTTCTGAGGAATCTCCACACCATTTTCCATAGTGGTTACACCAATTTGTAGTCCCACTATCAATGTATGGGTGTACCCTTTTCCCTGAAATCCTTGCTATCATTTATTGTTACTGATATGTGGATGCTAATGCAAAAATAAGGGAGATGGAGGGAAGAATAGAAGTTCATTGGATTAGATCAAGGGAAATGAAGGTATGGGATGGAGGATGGAAATAAGAAAGACACTAGAACGAATTGGACATAACTTTGCTTTGTTAATATATGAATCACAACCAGTGAAACTCCACATCATGTATAATCACAAGAATGGGATCCTAATTAGAAAAATATTCCATGTATGTATAATATGTCAAAATACACTCTAGAGCTGTCATGTATATCTAAAAAGAACATATTAAAAAATAATAAAAAAATTTAAAATACAAAAAATCGCTATTTTTTAATTTAAAGTTTTATGTGATAATATAGTACCATAAATATGCTTCATATCTAATGAAATGTTAATATATAATATAATATATGTCAATATTTATGTAGCAATAAATATTTTTCTATGAAAAAAGAACCTTTATTTTATTTTATATATTTTTTTCTTTCCTCTTTCTCTCTTTCTTTGTTTGTTTGTGTGTTAAATGACTCAGGTTCAGGGATTGAATGGTTAAAATATATACCATATTTTACGCTACAAAGTGACTCTTAACAAATACAAAAATAGAGATAACACCTTGCATTTTATCAGATCATAATGGAACAAAATTAAGAATTAACAATAAAATAAAAAATAGAAGATACTGTAACACATGGAGACTAAATAATACACTATTGAATGACCAGTGGATACCTGAAGAAATCAGGAATGAAATAATAAAATACTTAGAGGTATGTGAAAATAGTGACCCAAAATATCAAAATCCCTGGGACATTATGAAGGCAGTTCTGAGGCAAGTTCATTGCACTGAGCTCATTCGTTGAAAGAATAGAAAGTCACCAGATAAATGACATAACTTTACATCTCAAAGCCCTAGAAAAAGAAGAACAAATCAAAACCAAAGTATTAGAAGACAGGAAATAATTAAAATCAGAGCTGAAAGCAATGAAATTGAAATGCCCCAAAAAAGTTTTTTCAAAAAAAAAATCAACAAAACTAAAGGTTGATTCTTTGAAAAGATAAACAAAATTGATAACCCTTAGCTGAGATGACAAAAAGAAACAGAGGAAAAACTCAAATTATTAGTCAGTTGTTAAAAAGGAATATCATCACAGACACCACTTAAATACAGAGGGTAATCAGAAACTATTTATGAAAATTTATGCACCAATAAATTAAATCTTGAATTTAACCTAGATATCCCACTCCTCAGTCTATACTCAAAGGAATTAAAAACAGCATATTACAGGAACACAGCCACATCAATGTTAATAGCAGCACAATTCACAATAGCTAAACTGTGGAGCCAAACTAGATGCCCTTCAGTAGATGAATGGTACAGCATATGTACACCATGGAATATTACTCAGCATTAAAAGAGAATAAAATCATGGCATTTGCAGGTAAATGGATGGAGCTGGAGAATATGATGCTAAGTGAAGTTAGCCAATCCCAAAAAAACAATGCTGAATGTTTTCTCTGATTAAAGGATGCTTATTCATAACGTGGGGGGTGGGGGGTATGGGAGGATTAGATTAATTCTAGATACAGCAAAGGGGAGGGAAGTGACATGGGGGTAGAAAAGATGATGGAATAAGATGGACATCATTACCCTAAGTATATGTATGAAGACACAAATGGTGTCTACTTTGTGTACAACCAGAGACTTGAAAAATCATACTCTATATGTGTAATATGAATTGTAATGCATTCTACTATCATATATATAACAAATTTAAAATATGTTTATAAGTATGCATAAAATATATATGTATATAAATAGACCTTGAAGACATCAATAAATTTCAAGAGATACATGACTTGCCCAAATTGAACCAGGAGGACATAGAAAACACAAACAGATCAATTTCAAGTCATCAAATTTAAAATGCCATCCAAAGCCTACCAACAAAGAAAAGCCCAGGACCAGATGGATTTTCAGCAGAGTTCTACCAGACACTTAAAGAAAAATTAACACCAATCCTCCTCAAATTATTCCACAAGAGAAAAGAGGGAATCCTTCCAAACTCATTCTCTGAATCTAGTATCACCCTGATACAAAAACCAGACAAAGATACATCAAAGAAAATAAACTTCAGACCAATAAGCCTGATGAATACAGATGCAAAAATTCTTAATCAAATACTAGTAAATCTGATACAAAAACATATTTAAAAGATAATGCACCATGGTCAACTAGAGTATATCCCTGGGATGCAAGGTTGGTTCAACATACAGAAATCAATAAATATAATTCACCACGTAAATAGACTTAAAGACAAGAGTCACATGATTAACTCAATAAATGCAGAGAAAGCATTTGACAAAAATAGAGCACCCCTTCATGTTTAAAACTAGGGATAGTAGCAACATACATCAACATTGAAAAAAGCTACCTACAACAAACACAGGCCAATATCATTCTAAATGGAGAAAAACTCAAAAATTCCTTCTAAAAGGTGGAACAAGACAGGGATGCCCTTTTTTTCACCATTTCTATTCAACATACCCCTTGAAACTCTAGCCAGAGCAATTAGGCAAAAGAAAGAAATTGAAGAGACAAATAGGAAAAGAAGGGCTCAAACTATTTCTATTTGCCAACAACATGATTCTATATTTAGAAGACCCAAAAAATCCACCAGAAAACTTCTAGAACTCATAAATAACTTCAGCAAAGTAGCAGGATACAAAATTAATACCCATAAATCAATTTTGTTCCTATACCAATGATGAAGGAGAAATCAAGAAATTAGGAAAACTATCCCATTCACAATAACCTCAAAAAAAAAAAAAAACTTGGGAATCAATCCAACAAAAAGAGGTGAAATGCCTCTACAATGAAAACTACAGAACACTAAAGAGAGAAATTATAAAGATCTTAGAAGATGGAAAGATTTTCCATGTTCTTGGATAAGTAGAATTAATATTGTCAATCTGGCCATACCATCAAAAGTGCCATCAGATTTAATGCAATTCCTATTAAAATTCCAATGATGTTCTTCATAGAAATAGAAAAAGCAGCCATGAAGTTCATTTAGAATAATTAAAGGACCAGAATTGCCAAAGTAATCTTTAGTGAAAAAAGTGATGCAAGAGGCATTGCAATACCAGACTTTAAATTATACTACAGAGCTGTAATAACAAAAACAGCATGGTACTGACACCAAAACAGACATGAAGACCAATGGAATTGAATAGAAGACATAGAGACAAATCCACATAAATATAGTTGTCTCATAGTAGACCAGGCACCATAAACATACAATGGAGAAAAGATAGCTTCTTCGACAAATAGTGCTGGGAAATTTGTATCATATAATATATGTATATAATATATGTAATATATGTATAAGATGTAAACATATATATTATATATACAGATTATATATATATACATATACATTATATATATTATATTATGTATATATGTATAGTATGTATATATGTTTAGTATGGATATATGTACAGTATGGATATATATATATAAAATCTGAATATATATGTTATATATATATATATATATAATATATAATATATATATAATATGTATATCATAGCATCACATTGTACCTATACATGTATACAAGTATTATTTTGAAATTTAAAATATTTTTTAAGACCTAACAAATTTTGGGGGTGATCCAAGATGGAGGTGATACAAGATGGCAGGCTAGAGGGAGGCTGCATTCTGTGTCACTCTGGGACCTGGGATTGAAGTAGTGGGAATACTGTTTCTCTGTGAGTGATTAGAGGACCACTAACAGCTGCCTTGCAGGACTCCTGGCCACTCATCCACACAGGTCCTCCAGGTGCCTGAGTAGGTAGGACCACAGGCATTAGCACCCATGCAGGAATTCCAGCCACCCTCCTATGCAGGACACCCAGCAACTGCCCACATGCAGGAACTCCAGCTGCCACTCCCATGTGGAACCCCATCCACCAATGTGGGGCTCCTCAGGTCACCTCCATCTTGGGTCACTGCAACCACTGTCATAGTCCCCTACATGCGCTAGCCTGTACCTGGGGACACTGCACTGGTTCGGGAAATAGCCACCAGACACAATACTGCATGCCATAGAGCTGCATGTCTGAACACACAGCTCAACACCATTACCTAGCCCCACCTAACCTGATACCCCATCAATTAAAGCAGCCACCTCCATCTTGGGACACCTTCCTCGCCATCTTTAGTTGGGGCAACTCCCAGCTTGGAACAAGGGCTGGGACTTAGAACAAGGGCAATAGCAATGTACTGAAAGTCCCAACTCCCCGCCTCTCCCCAGCAGCTGATAACCTGGCACAGTGCCTGCTGCTTCGCGGCTGGTCCATAGCTCACAAAACCGGGTTGCAAAACCGGGTTCTGAACTGCCCGATATAAAACAGCTCTCCACAACAGGTGTGCAGACACCAGATTACAGCCCATAAGACCTCTGGAGAGAATGGTTCCTGATTGGGAAGTAGAAAGAAAAGGGGTGAGTGAGATACAGTTTAGAGACTAAATTAGAGACCAGACATTTCCAGATCTACAGGCGATATAAGGAGATAAGACCAGGCGCCCACATCACACGAGTAGGCCCCACAGGAGATCCTTGGACCAATCTTCCCATCCTAATATAACCTTCACCATCCTAAAGGTGGAAATACCAGCAAACAACAGACAACCCCACCTATTGGATGAGAAGGGAAGCTGGACAGATACTGATCTCCAACCAAAACAATCTTTGTACCTTCCTTCAAGATTTTTTTTTTTCCTCTCTCTTCTCCTGCCCTCACATCCCCAACATTTGTGAAATCAAGTACTTTTCATGGATCAGGCTACTGAGGACTGGGACATCTAAATAGTATATTACAATGGTATTGCATATTCTTTTATCTCCTATTTTTACATTTTTTAATTTTCTTAATATTTATGTTTATTTGTTTGTTGTATTCTACTATCTTCCCACTTACTTCTCTCCCACAAACCACTTTCTCTCTCTTCCCCTGCTACTAACCAACTTCTTTAGGCTCCTCTTTCATACTTTCTAAGATCTAATAACTCTATATCCTCAACTCCTACCCTCTCAACATCTTATCCTACAACTCACCCTTGGTTCTTTGTCCACCATCAGAAACTGTAGAACATTTTGCAAACCTACTGTTTATATTGTAGATAATAACTAAACTTACCATTTCTGTATATTGTGACAAAACCATAAACGTCCTAATAGCAGCTATTTGGTTTAAGGTTGTATATTGTTTGTATTGGGATCTGTTCACATTGTTCTACCCCTAAAGGAGATGGACACCTGCAGGGACACTCTAAGCCTATAGGGTAAAAACTGTAACACCTCAGATCCACAGTGTTAGAAAGGAAGACACACAAACAACATGAAAAAACAAGGGAAGAAAGTGCCCCAACAAACCAAGATATCAAGAATCCATGACCAGCACAACAGAAGAAATTACAGAGGAGTAGTTCAGGATGTTCATAATTAAGATGCTTTATGAATTAAAGGATGATATGAGAGCAAATACAGGCAGCAAAAGATCATCAATAAAGAGCTATACAAGCAAATACAGGAAGCAAAATATTACTTCAATAAGGAGATAGAGGTTCTGAAAAAAAAATAAACAGAAATCCTTGAAATGAAAGAAACAATAAAACAAATTAAAAGCTCAATAGAAAGCACCACCAACAGAATAGATCACTTAGAAGACAGGACCTCAGAAAATGAATGAAGACAAAATATGTAATCTTGAAAAGAATGTTGACCACACAGTGAAGATGGTAAGAAACCATGAGCATAACATTCAAGAATTATGGGATCACATAAAAAGACCAAATTTAAAAATTATTGGGATAGAGGAAGGCATAGAGTTCCAAACCAAAGGAATGAACAATAATATCAGAAAATTTTCCAAACATGAAGGATGAATTGGAAAATCAAATGTACAGGACACCAAATGTACAAAATAACAATAGATCCACACCAAGGGACATTATAATGAAAATGCCTAGCATACAGAGTAAGGAGAGAATTATAAAAGCTACAAGAGAAAGAAATCAGATTACATTTGGGAGAAACCTATTAGGATATCTGCAGACTTTTCAACCTAGACCTTGAAAGCTAGAAAATCCTGAAACAACATACACTGAGCTCTGAAAGAAAATGGAAGCCAACCAAGAATCTTATGTACAGCAAAATTAAGCTTTAGATTTGATGATAAAATAAAAACCTTCCATGATAAGCAAAAGTTAAAAGAATTTACAACTAGAAAGCCAGCACTACAGAACATCCTCAGCAAAATATTCCATGAGGAGGAAACAAAAAACAACAATGAAAATCAGAAAGGGAAGTATTACAATAAAGGAAATACTAATCAAAGGAGAAACCAAGTCAAATTAAATATCAAAAATAAACAAATATGACTGGGAGTACAAATCATGTCTCAATAATAACCCTGAATGTTAATGGCCTGAACTCACCAAGCAAAAGATACAGACTGGCAGATTGGATTAAAAAAAAAAAAAAAAAGACCCAACAATATGCTGCCTCCAAAAGACTCATCTCATAGGAAAATACATCCACAGACTGAAGGTGAAATATTGGAAAAAAACATCTCACTCACATGGACTGCAGAAAAAAGCAGTTTCCATCTTCATATTTTAAAAAAATGGACTTCAAACCAAAGTTAATCAAAAAAGACAAAAAAGAACATTTCATACTTCTTAGGGAAACATACATCAACTAGACATAACAATTATACATATATATGCCCCAAACAATGGAGCATCTATGTTCATCAAAAACACTTCTCAAGTTCAAGAGTCAAATAGACAACAACACAATAATTCTGGGTTGACTTTAACACACCTCTTTCATCACTGGATAGATCTTCCAAACAAAAGCTAAACAAAGAAACTATAAAAATCAATAATACAGTCAACAACTTAGACTTAACAGATATATATAGAATATTTCATCCATCAACGAGTGAATACATTTTCTTCTCAGCAGCACATGGATCCTTCTCTAAATTAGACCATATATTATGTCACAAAGCAACTCTTAGCAAATACAAAAAGAAAAGAGATACTACCTTTCATTCTATCAGATCATAATGGAATGAAATTAGAAATCAATGATAAAATAAAAATTCGAAGCTACTCCAACACCTGTAGACTAAATAATATGCTATTGAATGAACAATGGGTTGCAAAAGACATCAAAGAGGAGATTAAGAAATTCTTAAGAGATAAGTGAGAACACTGATACAATATATCAAAATCTCTGGGACACTATGAAGGCAGTACTACTAACAGGAAAGTTCATTGCATGGAGTTCATTCCTTAAAAGAAGAAAAAGTCAGCAAATAAAAGACCTAACATTACATCTCAGAGCCCTAGAAAAAGAAGGACAAAACAACACCAAAAACAGAAGACAGGAAATATTTAAAATCAGAGCTAAAATCAATGAAATTGAAACAAAAGAAACAATTGAAAAAATTGACAGAACAAAAAGTTGGTTCTTTGAAAAAATAAATAAAATTGATAAACTATTAGCCATGCTGACAAAGACAAAAAGAGAGAAAACTCAAATTACTAACATTTGTGATAAAAAAGGAAATATCACAATGGACAGTACAGAAATATAGAAGATAATTAGAAATTATGTTGAAAATTTGTACTCCAATAAAATAGAAAATATTGAAGCCATCAACAAATTTCTAGAGTCATGATTTTCCCAAACTGACAGAATGATATACACAAGTAAAACAGATCAATTTCAAGCAATGAAACTGAAGACTCCATCAGAAGCTTACCACCCAAGAAAATCCCAGCAACAGATGGATGCACAGCTGAGTTCTACAAGACCTTCAAAAAATAAATAAAACTAATACCAATACTCCTCAAATTATTTCATGAAATAGAAAAAGAGGAAACACTTCCAAATTCATTCTATGAGGCCAATATCACTCTGATTCCAAAACTAGACAAAGAGACATCAAAAAAAAAAAAAGAAAACTTTAGACCAATATCTCTAATGAACATAGATGCAAAAATTCTTAATAAAATTCTGTCAAATCAAATACAAAAAAAAATGTGTCAAAAAGATAGTGCACAATCAAGTGGGGTTCACCCCAGGGACGCAAGTTTGGTTCAACATCAACAAATGTAATTCATCACATCAATAGACTTAAAGATAAGAATCATATGATTATCTCAATAGATGCAGAAATAGCATTTGACAAAATACACCACATCCTCATGTTCAAAACACTAGAAAAACTAGGAATAACAGGAACATGCTAAGCCCAAGACCAACTTCATTCTAAATGGAGATAATTGAAAACATTCCCTCTAAAACCTGGAACAAGACAGGAATGCCCTCTTTCACTGCTTCTATTTAACACAGTTTTCTTGAAAGTTTAGCCAGAGCAATTAGACAGATGAAAGAAATTAAAGGGATATGGATAGGAAAAGAAGAACTAAAATTATCGCTATTTGCCAACAATATGATCTTTCTATACCTACAAGATCAAAAAAAATCCACCAGAAAACTTCTAGAATTAATAAATGAATTCAGCAAAATAGCAAGACATAAAATCAACACCCATAAATCAAAGGCATTTCTGTACATCAGGGACAAATCCTCTGAAAGATAAACTAGGAAAACTACCCCCATTTAAATAGCCTCAAAATAAATAAAATACTTGGGAATTAACGAAAGAGATGAAAGACCTCTACAATGAAAATTACAGAATGCTAAAGAAAAAAAACTAAAGAAGACCTTAGAAATGGAAAGATCTACCTTGTTCTTGGATAGGCAGAATTACTATAGTCAAAATGACCATACTACCAAAAGCATTATACAGATTTAATGCAATTCCAATCAAAATTCCAATGAACTTCCTCATAGAAATAGAAAAAGCAGTCATGAAATTCATCTGGAAAAATAACATAGCTACAGCAATCCTTAGCAAGAAGAGTGAAGCAGGTGGCGTCACTATACCAGACCTTAAACTATACTACAGAGCAATAGCAACAAACAGCATGGTATTGGCACCAAAATAGACTTGTAGGTTAATGGTACAGAATAGAGGACACAGAGACTAACCCACATAAATACAGTTATCTCATATTAGATAAAGGTGCCAAAAACATATTGGAGAAAGGATAGCCTCTTCAACAAATGGGACTATGAAAACTGGAAATACATATGCAACAAAATGAAATTAAGCCCTGTCTCTCACCATGCACAAAATTCAACTCAAAGTGGATCAAGGACCTAGAAATTAAACCAGAGACCCTGCACCTAAGAGAAGAAAAAGTAAGCCCAAATCTTCATAGTGTCAGATTATTCCCCAATTTCCTTAATAAGAGTCCTATAGTGCAAGAATTAATATCAAGAATCAATGAATGGGATGGATTCAAACTAAAAAGCTTCTTCTCAGCAAAAGAATAAGTGAGGTGAATAGAGAGCCTACAGAATGGGAGCAAATTTTTACCAATTCCAATTAAAATTCCAATGACATTCCTCATAGAAATAGAAAAGGCAGTCATGAAATTCATCTGGAAAAATAAGAGACCCAGAATAGCTAAAGCAATCCTTAGCAAAAAGACTGAAGCAGGTTAGATAGAGCACTATTCTATAGGATATATAAAGAACTCAAAAATCTTAACACCTAAGAAACAAATAACCCAATCAATAAATGGGCCAAGGTATGGAACAGACACTTCTCAGGATATACAATCAATCAACAAATATATGAAAAAAATGTTCAATATCTCTAGCAATTAGAGAAATGCAAATCAAAACTACTCTAAGATTTCATCTTACTCCAGTCAGAATGGCAGCTATTAAGTATAAAAACAACAATGAGTGTTGGTGAGGATGTGGGGGAAAAGGCACACTCATACATTGCTGGTGGGACTGCAAACTGGTTCAGCCAATTTGGAAAGCAGTATGGAGATTCCTTGGAAACTGGGAATGGAACCACCATTTGACCCAGCTATTCCACTCCTCAGTATTCCACTCCTCATTCTATAAGGAATTAAAAACAGCATACTACAGGGACACAGCCACATCAATATTAATAGCAGCACAATTCACAATACCTAAACTGTGGAACCAACCTAGATGCCCTTCAGTAGATGAATGGATAAAGAAAATGTGGTATATATACACAATGCAATATTACTCATGGCATTTGCAGGTAAATGGATGGAACTGCAGAATACGATGCTAAGTGAAGTAAACCAACCCCCAAAAAATGCCAAATGTTTTCTCTGATATAAGGATACTGATTCATAATGGGGTTGGGAGGGGAAGCATGGGAGTAATAGACAAATTATAGATAGGGCAAAGAGGAGGAAAGGGAAGGGAGTGGGCAGGGGGGTAAAAAGATGATGGAGTGAGATGGTTATCATTACCCCATGTACATATATGAAGACACAAATGGTGTGACTCTGCTTTGTGTACAACCAGAGACATGAAAAATTGTGCTCTATATGTGTACTATGAATTGAAATGCATTCTGCTGTCATATATAACAAATTAGAATAAATTTCTTTTAAAAATTAACACAAAATTTAAACGAGACATGATGAACATATATACATAAAGCTCACATAAAATTGATAATATCTAAATTTTAAAAATATACAATATAATATAGAAGAAAAAATATTGAAAGGTCAATAGATACATGTTTGGCTCATCCCTACAAAAATTCAACTTAATGTAACAGTGCCAACCATTTTAATTGATCAAACTAAAATTTAAAGTAATTATAAAAATAGAATACTCAGGGTAGGAAAAAACTTTCTTATATAACATAAAAAGCATGAATCTTAAAGAAGAAAAGATGATATATCAGACCATATTACATTTAAGAACTCTGTTTACCAAAAGACAATATTTAAAGAATGCAATGACAATCAGGAATGGGAAAAAAATATTTGCCATAAAAATAACCAACAAATTTAAGAGCTTATAGAAATTAATGAGAAAGAAGCAGACAAAGTGGAAATCTAATGGTTAATAAATATATGAAAAAGCAATCATGCTGGTAATGAAGAAAAAGAAAACTCAGATCCAACAGGGTCATACTACATATGCACAAGGATGACTAAAATATGAAAGTAACATAATAATACTAAGTGCTTGTGTGGAACTTCTAATAGTATAACCATTTCAGGAAACCAGTTGAGCCCCAAAGTTGCACATCTGCAAACTCTGTCAACCAGACATTTTATGTACAACAGAAATGTTGTATTAGTACCAATCACATGCACAAGAATGTTCAAGGGAACAATATTCATCATTGAAAGCTGGACTCAAAATTCATCAACAGTAAAATAGATAAGTAAATTGTAATATATGGAATAGTGCACGATATTCAGTGAAAGAAGCTAGACCTGGATGAACACTATCATATAATTCCATTTATGTAACATTAAACAAAAATAGGTAAACCTCAACTAAGAATGTTTAGAGATGTACACTTGTGTGCTGCAACTATAAAAAACTATAAGGGAGTCTCTTTGTCTCTCTAGAGGAGACAAAGATCCAGAGGTTTCCAGAGTGCTGAAAATGTCTTTTTGACCTAGTGATGGTTACAGGGATATTCACATGATGAGTAGTCATTAAGATGCACATTGCCCTTTCATTTGCTTTTCTGGATGCATGCTTTACTACATGACTAGGGTATAATGAATTCCACTATTATGTGTAATTATAATGCACCAATAAAAAAAATTGTAAGGGAAGAGATGAATAGGCCTGACTATATGCACATTTATACTTCTTCAAAATAGAGCTCAGCTTAAAAGGAAAACAACAAAATGAGAAGTGTATTATACACCACAAGATTGAAAGAAGAGTTTTAATATACAAGATACAGTAAGATTTTAAATAAATAAATATATATATCTCCATTCTTTGTATTCAGAGGATATGTTTTAAAAGGAAATTTGAAAAAGAAAAATATAGGTAATGGCCAATGCTTTAGAAATTTACAATGTAACTAGTATTTAGGAAATACAGATAAAATAACTCAATTTTCATTTATGCCTGTTAAGTTATTCACTACCATCCATCAGGTGGCACTGAAAATTGATTCATTGTTTCTAAGGGGTTATTGACATATTTCAAGCAATTTTATTTCCTGAAAATGTATTTCAAAGAGTAATAATTTCAAAAATAAGACCACACCTAAAATAATTCTTACCTTGCTTGCAAATTTTTGGGATCTATGTTTAACAAAGCTGTAAAATCCTGTATGGCTGAAGTCCAATTTTCATTTTCATAGAAAAACATCCCACGTTTCAATAATGCATCTACTCTTTGGGGATCATAAAAAATACACTACAGGGGCATGGAGAGGTATATAGACATGTTAAATGCTTTAAAAGCTACATACATAGTCACATAACAAATTTAGATTACATAAAAGAAAATCACTTTGAGATACCAAAATTTTCACATTTATATTTAAAGACTATATTAAGAAACCCATCCATCATCTTGAAAGGGAATATCTTTAAAATAGTTTTTAAAAAAGAAACAGCATGTATAAGAAGCCAAGTCTTTTGCCCACTGAAATTTTTACTGACAATAATTCATAAATGAATTGTTCAACTAGAATTGGGCTACATTGTATCTCTCACAGCATTTTATCCTAATTAAAGATGAAACAGATTAGATTACATCAATGCTGATTCAATCAAACCAAACATGGATTAATCTAGTCTCTAACATGATAAAAAGAAATGAATTGGTAGTGGCTTGGTTTGTCCATTTCACTTAGATATACAAAGCCATACAGTGACAGACTAAATCATAAGCTCAGTTGTAAAGTTCTTCGCCTGTTGTTACTAGGGAACAATTGAAGCACAAAGGTTATCATGTATTTTCAAGGATTTTGAAACCTTCTGGTGCCGTATTAATCTATGTTTTAAAATATGGTGCCCAGTAGAGGAATGGAATCAATAATCTAATAATTTCAAAATGATGGTGGAATGTGATGGACATCATTATCCAAAGTACATGTATGAAGGCACAAATTGGTGTGAATATACTTTGTATACAACCAGAGATATGAAAATGTTGTGCTATGTATGTATAATATGAATTGTAATGCATTCTACTGTGTCATATATAAGTAAAAAATTAATTTAAAATAATCTAATAATTCAATATCTTCAAAGGAATTTTTGTTCACTTCTAAACCAAAAGTTACAAAACTTATACGCCTCAAGCAGAAGAGTGCCAAGGCAGTGACTAAACCATCATAGATGGGAATATGGAAAGTTAAATTACTTAAATTGTTTCTTCTAAATTCTCAATTGTACTAAGGACTAGGAATTTAAAATTAAAAGTCAGAAGATCAGAGTTACATATTTTTCTGTAGTTAGAATATTTTACCTTGCCTCTATAGTTTCAAAGCATGGTTCAACATCCTCAACCAAATGTAAATATTCTCCTACTGTCCTCATTTCCATCAGCATCCATCATAATTTGTTATTATGTATTCATGTATGTGTTTATATCTATCCTTAATATATGTCCTTGAAACTGTAAACTCTGTATAAGCAGAAAATGTCTATTTTATTCACTAACTTTTATCCACTACATTATGGTGCCTTAGCCAATAAATATTTGTGAGTTAATGAATGAATGAATAAAACAGTGACTATAGCTTCTTTGAGAGCAGGTAGATTCTCCCTACAAAAGAGAAGAAGCTATAAAAAGTAGAATATGGTTTTCTCTATCATCTGAAGGAAAGAGCAACTTCTTTACCTGCTGTTTCAAGTTCAAGAGGGGAAATCCATTAACCAATATTTTTTTGAAAAATCACTGAAGTAGGGTTAACATCAATACCAAGAATGAAAGCTCTAGCTCCTAACCTGTAATAAATTAATTTTGATGATATAAAATATATGAAAGACTTTCAAAACCTTGCTATACCATGAGCACAAGAATATCATGATCTAATATATATATATATTAGATATATATATATATGTAATAAAGCTTACTTTAGAATAGTCATCAATGGCCAGTACTCTGTTTGCTTTTTCATGCATCTCACCCCTCCTGAAATAGCTATCAGCTTCTGTGGGCCTGCACTTAATTGCCAGGGTATAATTTAGAATTGCCAAAGCAGTGTTTTCTTTGTTCTTGAAAATTTCTGCCTTTGACAAATACGCCTCTAAAGAAGAGAAAAAGGTCAAATTTAGTGTTACAATCCTTTAAGAATAAAAATTTGAAAACATTATTCTCTCTCTCTAAACATGTGATTTTAAAAAATAATTATATATATATATATATATATATATATATATATATATATATATATATATACACACACACACACACACACACACACACACACACTTTTTTTTTTTTTTTTTTGGTGGTACTGGAAATTGAAGGGGGGTTGTGGGGGTTGACCACTGAGCTACATCCCGAGCCCTTTTTATTTTGAAACAGGATCTCACTAAGGTTCTGAGGGCAGGCCTAAAACTTATGATCCTCCTGCCTCAGCCTCCTGAGTCACTGGGATTAAAGTCATGTGTCACTATACCCAGCAAAACTGTGGTTTTAAAATAATTTTCTCTATTATACTTTTTTAATCATTTAATTTTTAAAAAATTTCAACAAAGCCAATTGCTCTCAAAAACTGGATAAATATTCATTTGTGGTTAAAAGTACTCTCAATTTGAAAGTGACAAAAATTGCCAAATTACCTTTTACCTTTTTTATGTCTAAAATGTTTCATACTCTTTCAATGATCATAGTAAAAAGCTAGGTTTTGACAGCATAAAATTTTAAATGGGCTTTTAGCAGAGATTAACATAGGCCATTAAACAATTGTTAAGTTCATATTGAACCTTGAGTTATGTTTGGGTGCTGGGGTACAAAGAAGAGTATGACACCTTTCTCATTTCTAGGCTGTTCCATGTCTGGTGATTTGAGAGGGTTAGAAGAGAGTACATAGGGCACACATACAGATCGATCCAACCAAGAAGTCCTAGCAATACTATGACTATGAACCAGATTTTTGGAAGGTTTGTGGATCACTTCTAAAACTTCTTGTGAGATAAGCAGTAAGGAATCAAGGTATATTAAGGAAATGACTATTTCAAACCATGATGAACATTTTGAAAACAATACAGGATTATTTGAATATTAAGAGTAAAAATAATTAAGGAAAATCACATCCATTTTTGCAAAATGTATATCTATTGGTTTATGTATCTTATAATAACAATAAATGACAAAAGCTGAGATAATGATATAGGTAACATAACTAACAACCCACCTGTATTATTTTTATTATATTTACTTATATAATTCAAGTCATCCAAAGCATCGTTAATTCTGTCTTGGAAAAGATAAATGAAATGTCGGTGCCAATAGGCATTGAGAAGCATTGGCTCCAAAATTATAGCCTAGAAAACATATGCATAAATTTAACTAAAGTTGATTTGCTAAAGGCAGATATCCTATCGAATAAATTTTTCAAGCACTATCAATCCCAGTTGCTCTGTGTGCATATAATATAAAATAAAGCATTCCAATCTCACAAACAAAAATCTGGTGTTTTAATGCTAATTATTTGGAAATGCCAGTAATTGCATTTTCACAATCCCACATACTATATAATTATCCATTATTGAAAATTCCAGCAAAAATTACCATATCATCAAAAGCAATGCAAGTGGTAAGTATTGTTCTTTTTATTTTTAAAAAAACTTACTTCCTGTAAATCATTCATGGCACTCTGTAACTTTCCCAGATGCCTATAAATAGCTCCACGCCTGCAATATGCAACTTCAGGAAGTATCTTATTATTTATTTGTTGAGTCAAGGTTTTCACTTCAGATTTATAATGCTCAATGACTTCTGGTGGAAGATCACACCCCAAAAAATCACTTAATTCTAGTTTTGGTGGTTCTTCAACTTTTTCAGAAATCTCCTTTTCAACAGAAGTTTTCACTACTGGTGGGGGTACTTTCGGAATCTTATCTTTAATGAATATTTCAGCAGCCCACATCCGAGGATTAGTATTCCTTGGTATTCCTCCCCTACTTTCCACAAATTTATCAAAATCTAACTTCAAAGGTAAGCTGGGACACCGTACTTGACGTTCATATAATGGAACTCTGAGAAAACATTTCCTTTCTCCAGGAAGTATTCCATGAGATAATGATCTAGTTTTAAAAAGAATAAATTTTTTTAAATTACAGAAACATAATTATCTTTCTGATTAACAAATCAACTCAGCCTCAAATTATTATTATTTTTCTATTATCAAAATAAAATTACATGCTAATTTTATACAACACAAGTCTGATTTTTAATTCATTAAAATTGCAACAAAGAATGAAGAATTTCTCTCAAGTTTATAAAAGCAAAAGACGATTGTTAAAGAAGTAGTCTCACTAGAGTATTGAAATAATGTGGTCAGTGCTCCTTTCAGGCTTAATTTACACCACCACCTCATCCTCCACCAGAGGAATTACAAGGAAGAATAATAACCATTCTAACAGGAATAAGTTGATATCTTATTGTAGTTTTAATTTACATTTCCCTGATATATTTTTTTCACGAATCTATTGGCCATTTGCATGTCTTCTTTTGAGAAATGTATATTCAGGTTCTTTGGCCATTTTTCAACCAGTTTGTTTTCTTGCTATTAGGGCAGTAAACATGAGGTGAGAAGGGGAATGCCATCCCAGAGGCTGGAGAGGATACCAACTTGAGGAAATGGGAAGGAAGAACAAATACTTCCAAACAGACTACCGAATAAACAGCCAGACTTCACCCTTCTCCAGTAAGCTATCAAATTATATAATGCATAGTATGCTTTCCAATGCTTCAAGGTCAAGTAACATTTATCCTATGTCTGTACTGGTACTGCCCTAGCCACGGAGATAGGAGAAACATTCTATTGAGGAAAAAAAAAAAAAACATTTTTAATCCCATCATTTCACAGGCATTTACTAAGTCTATACTGTGAAAAAGACCTGGTGCTGAAACTGGGAGAACAAAAGTAAGAAAAGTCCGTTTTCTGTCCTTTCCAATTCTCTCTCATCCTCTTCACATTCTAGTGCAAGACGTCGTCATCTCTTCTGTTCAGGGTACAATAACTCCTTGCTCCCCTGCTTCTTCTTCTTGCCTAATCCATCTTCCACATGGCATTTTAGCATGTTGTTTTTAAAAGTATGTGAGATCATGTTATTCCCCCAAGATCTTCCTCAGGTACCTGGAATACCAACAAAGTCCTTCACCATGTCCTGCAACGTGGCACATGATGAAGTCCCAGCAGAGATCTCTGATACCACTACACCCTCCTTCACGCCCTCTTCTTCAGCCATATCACTGAGAGCAAGGCCATTGTCCTTTTTAGCCCTTCTGACTATCTGGATTCTTCTCAATTCATGTTTCTGTTCAAATGTCACCTTAGAAAGGACTTCTGTGTGAGAGGTTTTGTTTGCATCCCAACATCAATCCTATCCTTCTCACTGTCATGGGAGACTAATGTGTACAGACTATATTCCCAAGGTCCCTTGCTGTCTGTGTTCTCATTGAGTGCAATTAGGAACCTCAGAAAGAGGAAAATGAAATCAAAGTATCTATTCCACTGGCTCCTTCGTGAAGGGTCACTCAAATTGACTATGACCTTTGATCAAAGATAACTACTTCTTTCAAGGAAGCCTTTTCTATATAACTCTTCCAGGATCTAGTAATCACCTTTTTGTCCTTTCAAACTTAGGGGTAGAGTGACTGGACTATCTCTAGCCCCAGAAACTGCATTCTTATTTATGGTTTCCCTATACCCTGCATCTTTGTAAATTTCCCCTTTATCAGCCCCTCCCAGAATTATCCTAAACTGAGAATGCCATTTACTACTGGGAACCTGTATCTTTGTAATTACTGATAGAGTAATTGGTACCACAGCGGGACTCAGGAAACACACCCACACATAAAGGATTCTAGGATAGCCTTCTTGCCAGGGTAAAATAGGGAATAGTTAATCCGCCTCTCAAGTCATCACCATTGCTAAGAGGGAAGGATATTCAGCTGAAAGGTAAGGTACCAGGAGATCAGGTAAACTATCACTTAGTCACTAGTACAACAATAATGGTTATAAACATTGTGTAGTCCTGACTTTTTTCAGATCAAAAGAATAGTTGCAATACTTATTAAATGCCCAAACTCTCAAAACTATGCACCAAAGTAATGAAGCTAGGGAAAGAATAGGAAACTGAAATAAAAGATGTGAACATCTGAGCAGACATGAATGAAGGTGAGAATTTTGAATCTCCAAATCTCACTTACCTTCCTTTGACAGAATAAACACTGAGGGACTGTCAGATCCCCCATTTGTGAGACTCACTCCCCTCCTGCATAAATATCTTTCAATGACTACTCTGTCACATTGTTCATGCACTGTACTGGACCTGATTTATACACTCCCCAGATTCAGGAGGTGGCCTTGGGTGGGTGCTACTGGCCCTAGTAGTGTAGCCTTGGATAGCCTACCCTGGCATATTCTAAGAGAATGAGCTCAAACATTACCACCAATCACCTGGAAGTCTTGTTAAAACACAAATTTCTGGGACTCACTCCCAAAGTCTCTAATTCAGTAGACCTAGTGTGGAGTTCTAGAATTTTCATACCTAATAAGTTCCCAGATAACATACATTGATGCACTTTGAGAAGCACTTCTAAAGAGGAGTAAGCTCTAAGGTTCAAAGAAATGGAAATTGATCTGCAATATGGAACATTCTTAGTCAAGTCTTAACCCCTGGGAGGAGAAAAAAAAAACAGAAAATGCATAATTGAGGGAGCACAGTATTCTTGAAAATCTTTGTCACTGCTGACCTTAGAATTGAAAAAAAAAATGATAAAGAAGAAGGATGAGAAAATTGATTTGGTTCATTTGTCCCAATGGGAACAGTTGGATACAGATGTGGTAAATTCTAGTAAGCACAATTACATCAATAAACCACAGGGTCAGAATGATAATAACCAAATCTTAATTTGCAAGGATCTATGGCCATAACTAAATGACCACAAGTACTCAGAGGATGAGATAGATGGGCATTCCTTGACTTACACAGGTGAGAAGCTTCTAGGTCTTCTGGGCATAAAGCTAACCAGCTATAGTGGAGATTGACATTTTTTTGCCTAACTCTCAGACCTAGGCAAGTTTGCATCCAATATCTCTCACCTGACAGAAAGGCCAAGCCAGGCCTAACTGAGAAAGAATCCTGCCATGAGGCATAGATTTACATAATGAATTTCCCCCAAAACTTTCCAAAGGTATGAGGAAGGAAAAATACTAAGACTTCCTGGAGGTTATCAGATACTTGCTTTCAACTTATCCTGATCCACCAACACCCTCTGTGGGTGCCACCGAAATCTATCAGTCCAATTAAGGAATAATGAAAATCAGGTGATAGGAAAAATCTTAGCTTGAGACCTCCTAACAGTAGATCTAGTGAGGCAAGGACCCGTTTTCCAGAAAAAAAAAAAAAATCTTGTATATAAATTACTGTAAATCATTGCAGATTTAATCAGGTGTTGATAACAACCACAACTTTAGTTCCAGATGTGGTAGGTATATTTACTGAAGCAATGAACATACCTCCTGACACCTGGTTTGCAGCTGTGGTCCTGATATAATTTCTTTTCCTTTTCTGCAAGATGGGGAATCAGGTAAAGTTTACATTTTCACAGCAGGGACAATAATATTATCTTTACTATCCTGACCAGCATGTCAGCTGTCCTGCAATGTCTTCATAATATAAAAAGCTAGGCTGAAGTCCAGTCCATTTAGATTTTTGTCTACACTGCACCACCAAAGCCATAACCATCTGTTCGCTAAGCAGTCTTACCCTTCTCAGCAAACCTCCATCTCTCCAATTGCTCCAGGAGAAATCCTTGGAATCATCCTTAATCTGTTTCTTTTCACATCCCACAAAAAATCCAGGAGTAAATACTATTGACTCTACTCCCCAAATCTATCTTAGAGTCCAAGCACTTTTCACTACTTAGATCACCCCAGACAAGCAACCACTTCTCTTCTGGATTATTTCAATAGCCTTCTCGCTGCTTCTACTACAATCAATCTATTTTTTCACACAGCAACCACAGTGAGCCTTTGGAAACATCAACTATGCTGTATCAATTCACTTCTCTCAACTCCCAATGTTTTCTTTTGTATTTAAGAATCCAGTGTCCTTACCATAACCTGTAAATGGCACTACCCAATTATCAAGTTCACAATGACTTCCTGGCACTTTTATAATTTCAAACTTATCATTTACTGTGGCTCACAAGGCACTGCATGAAATCAATCTGACCTCTTCCTTGACTTCACTTCTCACCACTCTGACTCCCTCTTTTCCTGCCATACTAATTTCTATGCTGTCCCTCAAAAGGAAGGAAGGAAGGAAGGAAGGAAGGAAGGAAGGAAGGAAGGAAGGAAGGAAGGAAGGAAGGAAAGAGAGAGAAAAGAAAAAGCATGTCCCCAACTCAGGGCCTTTGCACTTGCTGTTACCTCGTCTTCAGATGTTCAAACCTCTCACTATTTCATTCCATTCAATCCTATGCTTGCATATCATTACCTCATAAAGGTTATGGCCACTCTTGTCTAAAATAGTAACCCCCATTTCACTGCTTTAATTTTCTTCATAAGATTTCTCTCTTAACATCATTTGTTTATCTCATCTCCACCCCTTCTCCGTTTCCCCTTCTTTCCCACTAGAATATAAGCTCTATGAGAACAGAAAGTTTGTCAGTCTTGTTTACTGCCCTCTGTTTTTTATACAGAATAGTGTCTGCTTTGTAGTAGCTGCCCAATAAATTTACATTGAACAAATGAATGGCGTATATCATTTATTCATCAAATTGTGGATCAGTTCCTACTATGTGTCATAATTCAATTAAAGAAATTGAGCTTTCACCCCTTCACTCTGGACTTACTTCACCTTCTTTGAAAATAGAAAAGACTTGAAACCTTCCCTCATTTTCATATGACCAAATACATAGAATCACATACACCAGTCTTCCCTTTGTTTTTAATGGTGGACGTGCCCTCCTTTAAGTTCATTTTAAGTAGCACTTGTGTTCTGTATTTCATCCACTTTTGCCTTCCCAAGGGTTTCATTCTTTCAATAACTCCTGGTTTTTCTGTATCCACTGTTCCGCCTCCATTGAATCATTCACACCAGCACATAAACATGCTGTGCTATCTCCCACTAAGAATATACTAAAAATCCATACAGAGCTGTGATTGTGTTATGATGGTAGAAGCCCCTTCTGTTTATAACAATAACGAACTGAAAAGTTACTAAAAAATCAACTGCATGAGGATTCTGAGGAGTAAACAAAAGCAGGCACTCTGAATGGGAGTCAAAACTTGGTGAAGCAGCCCTTACGGGATAAACTTCCCAATGGTTTTGTCCTTTTGTGTCTTTACATCAGAGATGAGCTACAATTCAGAGCAGCTGGTGGCACGTACTTAATGAGCAATAGATACTTGGAAATTTTACTAGACAGAGAAAGGGCTAGAACGAAAAAGAAACTCCGGAAGAAAGAGAGTTGAATCCTTGAAGGAATCTTCTAATTCTGTATTAATCCATATGCACCTCAGCCCAGCTCCTGAACCACACATGCTCAAGACTGACTGGAATGATGTAGCAAAGGTTAGAGGACTTTAAACTAAAAAAAAAAAAAAAAGTGTAACTTGAAACTGAGTCACTTATCCACTCAAGAGATTTTTAAAACCAATCAAAAGCCTAAGTTGACATTGTTGCCATGGTCAAATGTTAAAATTCAGTCCCAAGGTTCCATAAATTAAGATGGGAAAGAAAAAGAATAAGTTAAATACCCATTTTTCACATTCTGATTTTAAAAAGAAATAATGAAAGAAAAAAAAGAAAACTTGCCAACTATTAGGGAGAGATAAACATTTAGGATCCTAAATTCTGAAAGCAACATATGGTCTTATAAAAGTACATAAGACAGTAACATGAACATCTTCAAGTTTTAATAAAAGCAAAGAATGTTCTCATGATCTCAAAGTAATCAACCCTGACAAAAATTAAAATGTCCTTTAACCTTTTTTCTTGGTCAGGGGATATAGATGATAGATGGAATTGAGTTCCATGTATGTATGCTGGCTTCACGTGCTGCAACTGGAAACCAGTTTAGAATAGCAAATGATGTGAATATTTAGTAAATTTCTTATCAGATTATTCAAGCTTACTTTGATGGCAGAGGTCCTGAAGTTATAATACATTTTTTAACATCCTCAATGAGTTCCATAAAACAACCATGTATTTGATTCCATTATATAAAACATTTCTTAAGATATACTCCAGGAAAATAGGAATATGTATATACATGAATCATAAAATTTTAACCAATGACACAAATGTGCACACAAAACAAATTCTAAAGTAATTATTTCAAACACATCCCTTACTATTGGTTCACTACTTGCTTACTTCTTACTTTTCTCCTAATACTTTCTAACTAGAGAGCAAAAATTACTCTAAAGTTTTAAAAAGATTTATGAAAGAAAATCTTGAAGTTGAAAACAAAAAATTTCATTTATTTTTTTGTGTGAATTGGGGTACGATCAATATGTTTTGATTGGTAGAGCCCTTTGATCTACTCAGAAATACAGCTTTAAGAATACTTTAAGAATCCCCACCTTCCACATGGCATTGTTAAAAAAGACTTTTAAAATTGTAAATAAGGAAGAAATGTTCTTTTTAATCACAAATAAATGTTTACTTAGAAAAATTTTCAAAAAATATAGAAGTGGTGGTCACAGACACAAGTCTGTGATCCCTAGTCAGAAAGCTGAGGCAGGAAGATGGCAAGCTGAAGTCCATCCTGGGCAATTTAACAAGACCCTGTCTCAGAATAAAAGATAAAAAGGGATGCAAATGTAGATAGAGTGTCCTGGGGTTCAATCTCTAGTAACACACACACACACACACACACACACACACACACATACACACACACAAATACAGATGTGCATAAAGTAAAACACTGAAAGTCTCAGCCTGCCCCGTCTAATCAATTTCCTATAACCCAGAAATAGTTACTACAACAGTTTGCTGTATAAAACTCCAGACTTTCTATATAGAAACACATTTTACACACATACTCACTTAAAAATACAATTGTTAAAATGTATTCCCATATAAACATTCCAAAATATGTTGTGGCTTGAGAGAATTGCTGTACTTTCTAAATTTCTTTACATTTGTTTTATTTTTACTACCAAGTAAGTATAACATTTTCAAGAAAACAAAGAATAAGAACTTGCTACACAACTCTCTAGAAAAACATAAAGAGCAAATACAGACGGTGGATGAACTTTTACAAGGAAAAGTCATAATCCCACATCATTGAAATTAAATAGTCCAGATCAAAAAGAAAGATCAGAAAGGGAGACTTGCTGTTTACTTCCACCCTAAAAGGGAAATATTTCTTTATATATTGCAAGTCTAGATCTATGTTTTTATAGCCATGAGTATGGTTATAGTTTTTCATTGAGAGGAACCAAGGTAAATCAACCTGCTACCTCACCTGCCAGTATAAAAATACCAGGCTGTCAAGTCAGAATCCATGTATACATAATGAGTTGTAATGAGATGTAAGACTATTTGAAGAAACAAATAATTTTTTTAAATAGTTTAAATGTTTGCTCAAAATTTTTCATTTGTGCAAGAATAAGGTTGATTTTACTACATGAATTATGGGATATTTGAGCTGAAAGTTACTTTAGAAATCCTGTGAATAACCTCTAAATCTTCCAGCTAGGGAGACATCCGAAGAAATTAAGTAGTTTGGGCTGGTCACCAAGGACTTAGTGAATGGGGATTAGAATTCAAATATACAGATTCCTGACCCAAAGGAAGAATAAAAACAACAAAGGAAAATGTGTCATCTCCTGCTGGATGTGGGGAGAGGGATTAAACTCTGCCTCTCTTGGTGATTTAACAGCAACAAGATGGGCCCAGAAAACCAAGACTGAGATCACAGATTCACTTTCAGGAGCAGGTCATACAAGGTTTTGATAATGGAAGAATTGACTAAAGGCAATTATTCTAGAATGGGGCCCAAAGAGAGGAATTCGTGGATATAGGCAAACCATCAGCAAAAGGACAGGCCTAAGAATGTTCCTCAGTCCTGGAAGCCAGAGCACTGAGAGAGATCCAAGAGACTAGCGATTCACACAAGCCCAGGTAAGCAGGAATGGTAACAGTAAGTCAAGGAAGCCAGGCCTTCAGTGGGAATGGTTCACTGCTTTGTCAGCCAACTGATGAGGAAGATTTCCTCTTGTACCTCACTAACTGGTTAGTCTCTCAACATTGGGCTTAAGGACCAAAGCAGAGGGACACTTGAAGAGAAGCAGGGAAGCTACAAAGTTAGTACAGGTGTATAGCATCCAGCCAAGACCTAGCTGAGGAAGGAGGCAACACAGCAACCTACAGCAAGAAGACTGAAGGGGAAGGCATGAGTCTGGGTCTTTAATCTGCTCAAATGGCCTTCTGCAGGAACTCCTTTCCACAGTCAAGATTTGGCTTGTTACATGAGAACACACGTAGTCCACCTCTAACCATTAAAAGAGCCCACCAAGAAGAGCTATGATTCAACAAGCTTAAAGGTGGAATAGGAAATAATAAGAAGGATATTTTTGAGTTACCAAGTTAAGATTGGTAAAAAAAAAAAAAAAAAAAAGAAGATCTCCAGCTAGAGGAATAAAACTATTTTTAAAGAAATTTGATAACTTGTTGTGAACTGATAATTATCTCCTACCTACATTTAGGTGGTAAATTAATTTAAGACTTTTAAAAAAAGAAAGAAAGAAAGAAGAAAGTTAAGAAAGCTATACTAACATGTGTCTTGGATAAACACTGCACAGTTTATTTTATTGCCACCACCAAAAGGCTCATTGTGTGATTCTTATCATGCTTGTTGGCAGCATACACAAATTTTAAATCAGGCTATTAATAAAGGCAAATAAGTCTCTTATAAATGGTGAAATTTTATACCCAAAAGGATGAAGAGTCAGTAAGCAAAACAACATCCCACAAAAGCAGTGTTTCATCTATTATTATATCCTTCCCATGGAAATCACCTAAGTCATGGTGGTGCTGTGTTGTCCTTTAACTAGGATGGTGAAGACTCAATACACTTTGAAATCAGTAAATGTGCCAAAGACATATGAGCAAACTTCTAGTTCTGTTCTAAAACATTTTTTAACTTAAGAAATCTACCCAAAATCTCCTAAAGATAACCTAATCAAAAAATTTCATTACAGAGGAGAAACAAAAGTATATGGAGATCTCAGGATCAAATGGCATTCTCCACTGTGGTTGGCCTCTGTCCCACTCTGTCACTCACACTTACGTGCTATTCCCCAGTCTCTTCAGAAATATGTCATGATCCGCACCAAAAGATAAGACTTTTGCAGAGCCTGCAAGCCTTTATAACAATAAAGTGAACACAAACTTTTTATTCCTTTATCATCAAGAAAGTTTTTACTTTTCAAAAGGACGTTTTTAATAAGCCCTATCATCCAGGGACATCTAAAGAGAAATGAATCCCAGGAATTTTTGAAAGACATTTTGTAGCCGGGCACTGGCACACGTCTGTAAATACCAGCAGCTCAGGAAGCTGAAACAGGAGGACTGCAAGTTCAAAGCCAGCCTCAGCAACTTAGGAAGACCCTAAGCAACTCAGCAAGACCCTACTTCTAAATAAAATATAAGAAAGGGGCTGAGGATATGGCTCAGCAGTTAAAGACCCCTGAGTTCATTCCCTGGTACCAAAAGAAAGAAGAAAGAAAACCATTTTGCACAACACTTTGGTTATGGAAAGTGATTCAATGGAGTTTTACTTGGCCATAAAGATAAATGAAGTTATACAATTGCCAGTAAAGGAACAAAACTGGAGAATATCATGTTAAGTGAAATAAGCCAGGCTCAGAAAATCAAAGGTCAAAAGTTTTCTCTCATACAGCAGAAGCTACAGCAAAGTAAGAGAAAAAGCATAGGGGGATCCAATCCCACAAGACGACGGAGATCAAAGGAGTAAAATAAAGCAATTGAGGGGGGGGGGAGAAGGAGGGACAATAAAGAGGAGTAAATGCAGAATGAATTTGATAAAATTATGCTATGTACATGTACAAATATGCCACAGTGAACTCCACCTTTCTGTATATCTATAAATCAACAATTAAATAAATAAATAAATGGAAGACCAGTAGAGTTGAGGAAAGGGAATGGGGGAAGGAAAGAGGAAGCACTGGAGCCTGAAATGGAGCAAATTAAATTCCACACATGTACGATTATGTCAATAGGAACCCAACTAGTATACATAACTATAATGCACTGGATAGAAGCATAAATTTTTTTTTCATTTAATTAGTCTGAAGTATCATGGGAAAAAAGAAAAAGAAAAAAAAAAGTGATATTCTGAACACTGAAACATGAACATATCTCAAGTTCCACTGGCTATGATTTCAGGTCCCTCCATATTTTTAAATACACTAGCTATTATTACCTCTGAGTAAGGAGAAAATCAATTATTTTTGTGTGTTGGTCTCTGAAGAAGGGCTCAGAACATACAAAGCCCAGTTTCTCTATATATCTATTTCTCATTTGAGAAAAAGTTAAAATTTGAAAACAGTTAAATACAGAAATCTATTTTGATTTTTAAATGAGTGGTATTTGTTTGGAGCACGGGTTAGTTTTTCATACCCAACCATATCTAACAAGTAATTTGTTAGATTTTTTTTTTCTTTCCACTGAGAGACTTCATTCAGTCATCAAGCTGATTTAGTTTTGTTTGTCATCCTAAATCATATAACCACTTTATAGTTTGAGCAACACACATATTAATACCATGAAACATCCATATGTTTTTAAAAATTGATGGACTATACCTTTAGCATATTTTCAGTGCTAAGGAAGATAATAAAACTTCACTGGGAGAAATTATAAAATTGAGGCCAAAACCACAATACATTTCTTAAATTATAAAGTAATACTGCTTGAACAAGACCTTTGGATTGTTTTTGGAGGCTTGGCTAACTCTTTATACATAGTCGTAAGTTTATTCGATTTCAGTCTTTTCTTCCATTTCATCATCCTTCTCTTGGGAAAAACAATGTAAGTAATGCCAGCTTTTTTCGATGCTTCAATGAGAGACAGAGAGATGTCTTCAAAAGTGCTGTTATCCGGAATGCTCTCCAGGAGCTCACTAATATGTGCTCTGATGAAAGGGGCCTGGGCCTTCTTTTGCTCAGCAAACTGCAGCTCCAACGCCCTTCTTTTCTGGTACATCAACAGTCTCAGGTTGCTTTGAATATCATCCTTTAGTTCTAATGATTTGGTGGTGAACTCCTTTCTCAATTCAACTGCAGATTTTGCTCTCTTAATAAGGAAAAAAGGAGGTGAAAAATATATACGATCAATTAAAATTAATTTGGCTATAGTTACTAATAATGTAGTTTGGGCACTGTTTTGAAAATGTTTTAAATTGGGTATTAATGACAAGATAGAAAAGACATACAGTAAAACAGGCAAATAGTTAAGAAAATGAGCCCGATAAAGGCTTCTCCACTCCATTAGATCAACCTGTAGAAACAAATTCCAAACATTCCATCCAACTCCTTTGTCACAGGGCAGTGAGCAAAGGCAAGACAGACCTGAGTGAATGCTACAGACTCAAGCTAATTAGCATAGATTTTGCCCAATAGCATTGGTATTTCTTCAATACCTAATTATCATAAATATTGATGGACACTACTACCCAGTAGCTACATAACCCCCTAGACTAGTACATTTAAGTGGCAACCCCAATCAGGACCCCAATTGGGTCCCTTCTCGCCCTGAAGAAGCTCTGTCTCTTTTCTTCTCCCTTGAATAAATCCTATTCTTTTACGCTTACTCGTCCATGTCTGTGGATTTCATTCTTCAAATTCATGAGACAAGAACCTTGAAAGAAGACACCGGCTGGCAGCTGAGTTCTGCTGCAACACTACAACAGCAGGAGCTGAAAATCTGGTCAATTATACATTAATCATTGAAACTCTAATACTCATTATTCAATAAAAGAACACAGATTTCTAATCCTTTGATATATCATTTCCTGCCTATTGAAGCACTGTCAACAAATTTATAGCATTTCATTTTGCTAATAAATAATTTGTTATAGAGAGATCTTTTTATAGTGAATTTAGACCCGAATTCCAAACAACAATTTCATACAAGCTAGTTATGTATCTAAAATGTACTAAAGAATAATAGAGATCTTGACCATCCATGATATTATACTCCTCCATCTGAGGAAACTATATTTGACTCAAAATGTAATTAGAATAGAGACTAAAATATGAAACATACATGCATGCATTTGGAAAAAAATGTAAGGCAATTATTATTGGTAGAAATATAAACATATATTTTGGATAATAAAAGCTGAAATTACAATACCTTCAATTGTGTAGACTGTGTACTGAAACATTTTTTAATATTTTCAAATGATGCAGATTTTTTTAGTAAGAAAACCTGCAAAATAATTGAATGAGAAATACATATTAACCGTAGACATAAACTAAAATGTCATATGATAGTTGGCTAATAATAATTATGTAGGTAAATTAATGAAATGTAGAAATACTAATTAAAGCATAGGTTCTTACTGACTTTGAAGTCGCTGACTTCTTGAAGAGGAACAGGGTTTAAAGTGCATCAATTAACTTAGCAAAGTATATAATAAAAAAAATTATCTTATTAATTCTCTAATCACAAGCAACCTCAACTTTTTACTTCAGGGAACCAGATAAATATTATATATTATTATAACGGCACCAAGAATAGGGATATTATATTAAAAGAGCTGAAACTGGAGTGGAAAGTATAAAGGAAATGTTATGTTCCACGCTTTCAGACAGGATAACAGTGCAAACAGCAAGAGATATAGCTGTAATCAAAAGCACCTGTGGCAATGACTGTAAAGCTGGCACAGATCAGGTATAAAGAGAACGCAGAAGAGGGAGAAACCAGTTCTGAACAGGTGGAAATCTGGATAGACCAGCTTAAACAGGAAGCATCAGAACTACTATGTGAAGACAGCAGCACTTCTGTAGTGAGAAAGGGTAGAGAATATCCCAGGACAAGGCAACAGCCTCAGCAAGCAGAGAAATGTCCAAGTAACAGAAATATTAGCCCGTGAGGATTCTCGTGTGGTCAGAGTACAGCACACATGGAGGTTACATGGAAGTAGAGGTAAAATGGGAGGTAATACAGATGAGGTCAAGTTAAGAGGCTTAGTTAAGCACTCTGACTTAATTTTATTTGCTAGGTGGATTGGTTGAGTTTTTTTTTTTTTTTTTTTTTTTTTTAAGAGAGAGAGAGAGAGAGAATTTTTGATATTTATTTATTTTTTTTTAGTTATCGGCAGACACAACATCTTTGTTTGTATGTGGTGCTGAGGATCGAACCCGGGCCGCACGCATGCCAGGCGAGCGCGCTACCGCTTGAGCCACATCCCCAGCCCCCTGGTTGAGTTTTTTTGAGTCATGAGTGACATAATGATACCCATTTTAAGACTACAGCGGGATAACTCAAAAATGCAGCTACTAAAAATGGGAATATATGATAGGTAGATGCAAGTGATGCTACTACCACACTCTAAAAAGCTTAAATGGCTTTCGAACCTAGAGAAGTGTCATTTATTGATTCAATTTTCTTTTAAGTAATAGTCACTGCTCTAGATGTTGTAGATAGAATAGTGAACATGAATGATATAACTTCAGGCTGGTGAGGAAGAAAAAGATCAAACATACATTGGGGAAAAATATTCCTTGAGTGCTATCAAGAAGGCAGAGAAACAGTGATCCATAGGAGAAACATTACTATCCCCTTCTGAAAAGAGTATTCCCTGATTATGGGGGTCAGTGGAGGAAGCATTGAGGCATATTTAACCTAGTTAGCTGACTAGAAAAGGGGTTTTGAGTTGTTTCAGGGGACGAATTCTCTACTATGTGGCACATACCCAAGATATCATCTAGGGGAGTAGAGGGCTGAAGGCACTGTGAAAGCAAAATGAAACATTCCTGTTCATCCCCCATAAAGTTCAGGCATTACTAAGCCCATTATATAAATTTCATACCTCTCCTCTGCCCTTGATCACCATTTCATTTTTTCCAATTATATTTATTACTCAATAAGCTTACCTAGATACAGTACAGAGATACTGGAGTCATGAGTATACATCTAATCTAATCACCATTTAGAGCCATCAGTTTTACTCTGCTTCATGGCCATAAACAGCTTCTGTATTCAATCAAAAGGCTCATAAGGGGCTGGGGCTATGAGAGGCAATGGGTTTGATCCCCAGCACCATATAAAAAATAAATAAATAAAGATATTGTGTCCATCTACAACTAAAAAAAGAAAAGGAAAATATTTCTTTTTTTAAAAAAGGCTTATAAATGTGTTCCTTTAATCACTCAAGTCTTAAGGCAAGAATAAGAAGGAAAACTGGAAATTTTAGAAAAATTCACAGCAGATATGTTGCTATTGATTAGTGAATATCATCTTTGGAGTGCCATAAAGACAGCATCTTTGACAAAGAGAAGATGTAACCTTTACAAAGATACCATTGTCTAGTCTAAGCCATTTCCCGGAATGTGGAAGTACCAAGAAATCACTTCCGGAATTACTAGGAATAATTTCTGAACTTATGGGCAGACAGAGTAACCGATCCATAGTTCAGAACAAAAATCATACGTACCTTAAAGCTCATTCTTCTGTAACCACTTAGACTGATTCTTTCCTTGCTTTCAGACAAAATTTTCTCAGTTAAAATTCTGCTTCTTTGAACACTCTGTGATTAAAAGATAAGTTTTAAATTATCTTGTGAAATACATTTAAATGCCTGTGATCACTGTTACTTCATAGTACAACATTATTTATTATTACCAACATTTTAAAAACTATAAAAGAGGTAGAATTCTAGAAAACACTTTCTAAAGATGCATTAATGTCCAGCTATGGCCTCAATATTTGGCCAAAACCCACAGTTTGGCTTCAGCATTGGACCTTAGCCAAATGGATACAACCGTATTATTTTTGGCATCCTTTATCTTGAGTGATCGAGGATCATATGTTTTCATAGGTTAGCACTGAATTTATTTAGCATATTGACATGAGGATTATGAATAAGACATATTATCTAGATTTATGGTCAATAAATGACTATTCATTTTCAAACACAAGAAAGCATTCTAAACACGAATTAGAATGAAAATTTCCTTCAATGTTTTATACTTTGAATTCTATCCAATGACTAAATTATTATACACACACACACACACACACATACATACATATATACTCATTCTACATATAGTGAGTCAGAGGAATGTCTACAATAATTATGATTATTAAGTGTGCTACTTCTCTTATAATGACTTAAATATACTGAAAAAACTAAAAGGTCTAAATCTGACAGCCTGGTAGATTCATGATTAGGTGGATTCATGTTAAACCATGCTGTTGCTTTACTTGTTTGCTGAAATTCTTAGGTCCCAAAATCTAACATTTCAAATTGAAATAAAATAAAATAATCATAAAACATTTAAAATTAAATATAAGTATCATGTAATTATCACTGACAATGGATAAGGCTATGGGTAACTTAGGGATCAACAGCATTGAATTTTTATTCATCCTTTTATGCTTTTTGTATTGTTTGATTTTGTTTTGGCACCTGGGATTGAACCCAGAGGCTCTTAACCACTGAGCCACATCTCCAGCCCATTTCTTATATTTTATTTAGAAACAGGGACTCACAGCAAACTACATGTTGCTTAGGGCCTCAGTTAGTTTCTGAAGCTGGCTTTGAATTCGCAATCCTTCTGCCTCAACATCCGGAGCCACTGGGATTACAGGTATGTGCCACTGCACCTGACCTTATGTTGTATTTTTAGGAAGTAGCTATAGTACAATTTAAGGTTAAGCGAATTAGTAAACATAACAGAAAGGGACTTGGATGCTTTCATCATGACTCTTCATTGACAAATACATGTTGTCATATGCTTGTGCAAGATATTACAAAATGATGAAATAGCCAGTATTACATATTTAAAATGATACTTTTAATGAAATAAAGACAAAACGCTTAACACCATATTTTATGACATCAAAATAGCAGAACTTATTAACAGTTAATGGTTATTTTAAAAAGAGAATATAGTTCATATGTTGGAACTCTGGAACTTGCTAAAATATTGTCCAAGAGTACAATTGTAGTTTTGTTTGCATGACATGCAATGCAAAAATTTATCATCAGATCAATGCATGCTCATGACCTCTATGTGCAAGCCACCATTCTAGAGGCTGCAGCAATGAAAAACAAAGTGCTGGTTTCATAGAGCTTACACCCTGTATGAAGGACAGACACAATAAACATGTGTAGTTGATCTTTATTATTTGCAGAAATCAACTTCTGTAAACACTTGTGAGTACTGAATTAGTGAGCAATGCTTGTCAGCAAGTGAGTATCTGGTTTTCTTCACTCATCAATACGTTACCTTATTTTATGAGTTTTCTATTTAAATACACCTTGTTTAATATATATTATCTACTCATTACCAATGAACTCATGACCTATAGCACTAGAACTTATGCCTGATTGAAGCTGATCCAAAATGCTTTTTTTTCTTTTTGAAGCACACTGCAGCCTTCTTTCACTTAGGAACACTTGCCAGCTCAGCTCTTCAGCACCATGTCTGGGGACTGTTTTTAAACACACTTGACACTTCACATATGTGTTGAAACTGAGGACTTGTGTCTTTTTACATTGTATTTGTTCTTTCATTCATCAGATAAATACATGCTGATCATCTCGATGTGCAAGCTGGTATTCTAAAGGCTGGGGGTGCCACAATGAATGAGAGCACAGTTGCTGCTCTCACGAAATTTACATGAAATGTGAAGTACAGGTATGAAGACACGAATTGATGTGAATATACTTTGTATACAACCAGAAATATGAAAAACTGTGCTCTATATGTGTAATAAGAATTGTAATGCATTCCACTGTCATGTATAAATTAAATAAATTATATATATATATATATATATATATATATATATATATATAAAGATACAAGCCTTTGGTTTTAACAAGTCCATGCAGTGCCAGGAGGGATGAATGAGAAGAATTACAGTGTCTGACTACTTATTACTAGTAACTGATAATGACAAAAATAGAAATAATGATAAAAATAGAATAGTATATTCTATTAATGATAAATGATTTTTAAAAAAGAATTTTATGCCTAATCCAACTGGAATTCAGGAGGCAGAGCAAAAGAAATAATACACATCCACGAGTATAAGTATTCTAAAAATTTATTACCCTTAGATGTTCCCAGAAAGAATTAGTTAAAAATATAATAAGCAAAACAAAAATGACAGAAGAGAGGGAATAATGTAAGGTAAAGGAAATAGTGGTAAGAAAATAAATCAGCAAAGCTTCTAGCTAAATCTGAGTTATTATGATGCAGTAACTAAAAGTTAGAACACTCTTTCAGAAATTGAAATACTTAATGGACTCAGGTGGCAGATCACAGGAAGAAGTAAACATTTTTAAATGTCCTTTAAGGGAGGAAAGATGGATTCTGACTGACTCTTTTTTTTTTAAGAGAGAGAGAGAGGAGAGAGAGAAGAGAGAGAAGAAAGAGAGAGAAGAGAGAGAGAGAGAGAATTTTTTAATATTTATTTTTCAGTTTTCGGCACACACAACATCTTCATTTTTTTTTTTTATGTGGTGCTGAGGATCGAACTCAGTGAGTGCCCGGTGCATGCCAGGTGAGCACGTTACCGCTTGAGCCACAACCCCAGCCCCTGACTGACTCCTGATGTGCTTAAATATGTGTGAGACTCTTTAAAATAGTAATGAAAAAGTAAAATCAGAATATATTATATCCAGGCCACAGAATTTAAATAAAAGTGGTGGGGAGATACAAAAAAAAGGACAAGTTTAAGAAAAGGAATAAAAGGAAAAAATAAACCAAAAGGCAGAATCAATAACAAACACAACTTTCAAAACAAAAAAATACCAGTAAATTCAAAATATAAATAGGTTAAAATTTGCTTTTTAAAAATTAGAGTACGTATGTTTTTATAGCTAAATACAACTTTCTATTCATAAGAACCAAGAGTCTTGGAAGACTGGTCTGGTTTCTTTCTGGTGAACAGAACTCGTGAGTTTGAGCCATCTCCTTGTGCCAGAAATCTTGTTGGATCATTTTTCTCCTGAAAATGGGGAATGAACAACCTCCAGTATTGATTTTCTTTTGGACCACCTTTCCAATGGGCTATGCCATGATCACCAGTTTATACTAAATCATTCTTGCTATAATTTCTACTTTTTTTCCCAGACAATTTTGCCTACTCTCAATGTCCTATATCCACACTTTCCTATAAAATGCATGCCCATACTTTGTAAACAAACATAAGTTTAATAAGCATTGTATTCATCTAACATTCCCTCCTGTATCAGTTCAAGTAAAAGCATGTGTGACCAGTAAAGAATAAAGAAAAAGGAAATAGGCAGGGGGACCCTCCCAACAATGATGCCATTTGGACATCTGAGAAAGGGGATGAGAGAAGGACCACAGAGCAGTTCTGAGAAAGATCTAAGTCTGAGCCAAAGTCGCTCACAAAAGCAATCCCACATCAAGCAAGAATGCATCAGTTCTAGAAACGACTTTGTGCTCCGTCCTTGGCTAGAAGTAGCTGAGAGTAAGCATGCTCCTCTTAGAGTGAATATCATGGCAGATCTCCAGGACAGCACCTAGAGGCTGGCAGTTAAGCATGCTCCTCTTAACAGATTCTCCAAAAGAGATGTGAGCAGCATATTCCTGATGCCACACCTACTGATGTAAATTTATAGTCATCCATCTTTTGCATCAAAGCAATCTTTTTATATACTCATATTTTTAACCTTACCTTTTTAGCTCATGGCATCTTTATATGTATCTTTTACTTAAGTAAATAAAAACATGAGACTGTGCAGAAAAAAGAAAAGAAAATGCAAATATACACGTTAATCTTCCAAGATTTTAAATATACCATACACTTGGACCAGAAATTCCAAACAAAAACATGTGTGTAATATATATGTTCAAGTATATTTTAAAAGAAAAAAATCAAGATGCAGAAAAATATAAATTGGAATTCTATATGTGTAAAGACATCAATTTGCATAGCATAAATGACAATGAAAACATCAGAATAGATACAATTAAAAAAATGCACTTACCAGTGGTTAACTTCAGG
This sequence comes from Marmota flaviventris, assembly GCF_047511675.1. Taxonomy (NCBI): domain Eukaryota; kingdom Metazoa; phylum Chordata; class Mammalia; order Rodentia; family Sciuridae; genus Marmota; species Marmota flaviventris. The sequence goes on along the minus strand of NC_092499.1, from coordinate 49,899,568 downwards.
GAAAAGAGAACTAAAAGATGATATTTAAGTTGGGAAATGTTCTATGCCATATATATCTTTATTTTTGAATTTCATTCATATGCTACTTGTTAAATTTCTTAAGTATTTAATAGCCCTTGCCATTAAAAATGGCGCAATTATTTTGCTAAAGAAAATAGTGGCATTTTAACAAAAGACAAAATGGAATTTTTTAGACAGAAATCACAAAGTAATTATTTGTAAGGCCAAATTAGCCATATGTTATTTATACAACACGTCAAAAACAAAGAAATGTAACAAAGAAAGGAACAAAATTAAAATATTCCTAGATACAAAAAAATAACATAGGAATTAAAAAATTATAGCAGAATTCAAGTGTTAAATGGGCCAAATTGAGTCACTTAAAATTAATAGGAGACAAAAATCTATAAATTCCTAACTTTAAAATTCATAGTAAAGATAAAATGATTTCTTATCACATTAAGTAAACATATGGAGAAATGGACAAAACACAGCTTCATTCAAAACCCCCAATTAATCAAAGTCTTTAAGATCAAATGGAAGAAATAAACCACTTAAAAATGGACTCATATTATACAACAGTCAAAGCTATTATTAATTCAGCACTTGTATTTATCAGGCAATACCCTATACAGTCTCTCATTAAATTCTCAGGACATCCACTTTACAAATAAAAAACTGAGACTTCAACACACCAACCTCTATGGGGCCCAGGCGCACAGTAGGCCTGGTCCACCCCTTTCCCGGTGGGGCAGACACTCCCCAGAGCCTAGCCTCTGTTGCAGGACTGCCCTTTCTGATCAGTGGACTAGGCAGGAGCCAAGATCCAGCCCAGACCACCCACACCAATCCACATGGGATTCAGGCTCTCAACCACTGTGGGAGGTCAAGCCCAGTGGCTCAGATCCACCCATTCCAACTTAAGCAGGACCCATATCTAAGATGCAGTAGCATTCATTGAGGGACACCAGCAGGGTCTGGAAGCCCAACATCAAGGTGAGGTACAGACAATCTGCACGGGTACTACAAGAATATAGGGAAGAAACTATCTCAGATCCACACTGCAAGAAAGGAAGATGCATAGACAGCATGAAAAAACAAGGGAGGAAAGTGCCCCAAACAAACCATGACACTATAATAACAGAACCCAGGGACAGTGAAGTTGATGAAATGTCAGAGAAGGAGTTCAGAAGGTTCATAATTAAAATGATCTGTGAATTAAAGAATGACCTAAATGAGCAAATACAAGCAAAGGTTGATCACTCCAACTATGAGATGAGAGAGCAAATACAGGTAACAAAAGATTACTTCAAGAGAGATACTTCAAATGTATGAATTGCCAAGATCATTGTAATGTCATGTATAGCTAATAAAAAATTTAAAAAATTAAAAAATTGATAAAATGATAGCTTGTTGGAGTGTAAAAGTTTATGCTGGAATTAATAATAAATTTCTGAATAACAAAAAAAGAGAGAGAGAGACTCAGGAAAAAAAAAACAGTCACAAATCCTTGAAATGAAGGATGCAATAAATCAAATAAAAACTCAATAGAAAGCATAACCAACAGACTAGATCACTTGGAAGAAAGAATGTCAAATAATGAAGACAAAGTATACAATCTGGAAAATAAAGTTGTTCACACAGTGAAGGTAATTAGAAATCATGAAGAGAACATCCAAGAATTATGGGTCGAAAGACCAAATCTAAGAGTTATTGGGATAGAGGAAGGCACAGAGTTTCAAACCAAAGGAATGCACAATCTCTTCAATGAGATAATATCAGAAAATTTCCCAAGCATGAAGAACAAATTGGAAAACCAAATACAAGAGGCTTACAGGACACCAAATGTACAAAATTACAACAGATCTACACCAAGCAAATATACATTATAATGAAAATGCCTAGCATACAGAATAAGGATAGACTCTTAAAAGCGGCAAGAGAGAGGAATCAGATCACATATAGGGGGAGACCGATTCGTATCTCAGCAGATTTTTTAACCCAGACCCTCAAAGCCAGGAGATCATGGAAAGATCAAGCTCTGAAAGAAAATGGATACCAACCAAGAATCTTATATCCAGCAAAACTAAGCTTTAGATTTGAAAAACCTTCCATGATAAACAAAAGTTAAAAGAATTTACAACTAGAAAGCCTGCACTATAGAACATCCTCAGCAAAATATTCCAAGAAGAGGAAATGAAAAAAAAATGATGAAAATCATCAGAGGGAGGGATTACACTAAAGGAAAATCTAATCAGAGGAGAAACCAAGTCACATTAAATACCAAAAATAAACAAAAATGCCTGGGAATACAAATCATGTCTCAATAATAACCCTGAATGTTAATGGCCTAAACTCATCAATCAAAAGACATAGACTAGCAGATTGGATCAAAAAAAGACCCAACAATTTGCTGCCTTCAAGAGACTCATCTCATAGAAAAAGACATTCACAGATTGAAGGTGAAGGATTGGGAAAAATCATACCACTCACATGGACTGCAGAAGCAAGCAGAGGTTTCCATCCTCATATCAAATAAAGTAGACTTCAAACTAAAGTCAATCAAAAAGGATAAAGAAGGACACTACATACTGCTCAAGGGAACCATATGCCAACAAGACTTAATAATTATAAATATATATCCCCCAAACAGTGAAGCAGCTATGTTCATCAAACAAACTCTTCTCAAGTTCAAGTGTTAAATAGACCACAACACAATAAATTTGGGTGACTTTAACATACCTCTTTGATCATTAGATAGATCTTCCAAACAAAAGCTGAACAAAGAAATTATTATCCAAAGGACAGGTTTGAAGACATGAACTGGTATAAAAATACTGTGTATATAACCAGAGATATGAAAAATTGTGCTCTATATGTGTAATAAGAATTGTAATGCATTTTGCTGCCATATATAAATTTAAAAAAAAAAAAACTGAGACTTCAAGAGACTAACAGTACAAATTTACCTAGGAAGTAAGAGGAATTGAAATCTAATGTTATCTGATTCCAAACCCTGTGCTCTGCTTAGTCCTGAACAATGTAAAAATGGTAACTATATATAATACCACTTAACTGGTAGATATTGGAATGTTTAGTAAATCACAAAGCAAATATCAATAAATTCCAAGAAACAGGTATTCTAAAGAATAGATTTTCTTATGTTAGTAAAAATTAAAAATAAAATTTAAACAAAATAAATCCAACAAGTTTAAAAACTTTTTAAAACACTTTCCCACATAAGTGGTATATCCAGAAAAAAAAAATGAGTCCTTCCAAGTTTTCAATAAGATTATTCCTATGCTATGTCAATTTAAGAATGTTTTAAAAGATGAAAGCAAGAATAATTCTGGTGGCAAAAGTCAACAAAGGAAAAAAAAAATGCATGTAAGGGTCCAGATTGGTATGACTACAGCCATCTTCATCTTAACTACCACTTTGCCCACCAGGGGACCCTGGCCCACATCTCAAGCCTTCAGGACAAAGTTGGTAAAAGAGTCAGTTGAGCATGCTATGCTGGCCACTGATGCCTAGACTGTTTTGCAACTGTCCTTTAAACATTTTAATAGTGTTTGAGAAAAATCAGGTATATTGGGGTTGGCCACAGCCCACTGTTATCTAGCTTATCATATAAACCCCTTTTCCCTGCTTTGAGGTACAGTGACTTCCTTGACTTGATGCTACCTAAGACAGGCTTCTGTCAATAATTACACTTTGTACAGTCCTGGATCTGTCTGCCTTTTTAAAATTTTTGGTCTTGTGACACCTTCTACCTTTGGCAGTTTGTTATCATGCACATAATTCACCTGTGCATAAATATTAAAAATAAAAAAAATACATGGCCTAGTAGAACTCAACATAATATGCAATAACAATATACCAGGACCAAGTAATTGTAAAATAAAGATATTTCAATACTAATATTCTAAACATGTAGAATCAATAGGTCAAATATGAACATGATTCTGTGCCTGCCTTGTCTGCAGCAAAACTAAGAGGTAAATTCATGACCCCATTTCAAGAAATAGCACATGTGGATTGAATTTCTTTTGTATTGATTTTATCTCTGGCTTTGTTACGCTATTGTCCTTGTTATGTTTTCTTTCTTCATGACTTCTTTAATTTTTTTGCTTTGTCTGTTTTGGATATGTGTATTTTAGTAAGCTGACTAAAATATTGTGCAAATAAAATAATTCTAAATACCATTAATAACTGATGTACAGCCTAAAACAATAGCACACACCTGTAATTCCAGCAACTTGGGAGGCTGAGGCAGGAGTATCACAAGGTTGAGGCTAGCCTCAGCAATTTAGGGAGACCTGCCTCAAAATTAAAAATAAAATCTAGAGGTGTAACTCAGTGGTAGAGCATCCCTGGGTTCAATTACCAGCACCAAAATGCTAGATGCCAGCCTAACCCATACTTCAAAAGCAATGGAATAATCTTCCAGTTCACTACTGTAAGGCGTAACTGAATATGATATACTGCCTATGAAATGGAGATAGAATCTTTACCCACTCAGCTGCTCAAAACATAAATGAAATCCCATGGCTCTTTTAAAATTGTGAAAATTTAAGGAGGCTACTAAACTGTATTTTCAATTCAGTGAATTCCTCAATAAATTGACCCCAGCATCTTTAAGACTACTTTTTAGTTTTGATCTGAGAAAACTGAATAGGTGTACCCATTGAGACCTTGCTAAGCAAACATGCATTTGTATGTTCCTTCCCACCACTTTGTAAATGTGGTCCCCTGATAGCTCTTCTAGGTTGGTTTGAAATGAAGCTTGCTTTTCCATGAAAGACTAATATGGAAACATGGAAGTTTTATGTAATTAGTTTTTCATTTGGTTTTCCAGCAACATCATAAGGACTTAACTGTAATCTATATAAACAATACTATTATTGCCAACAAGATTAATAATGATTCTTAATCACTATCTAATATCAGATAATAAATGCTATTCAATATTCATCAATTATCAAAATAAAAGTAAATGAAAATATCATGAAAATCCTTTAAACAACCCATATTACATCATATCTTGATTCTCAGTCAAATACAATATTCTTTCAAAAAGAAAACAGAATCTTCGTCTTGACTGGCTAAAGTAATATGGATAAGTATAACACTTTAAATAAATATATACATTAATTTTATCTTATAGAAATATATATAATTTTAATTTTATAATAATTTTATCTTATAGAAATATACATAATTTTAATTTTATAAGTATGCAGATTTATCTTTATACATATATATAATACATACACATAAAAATTATTTACATATGTATAGTTTCTATAGTGACATCCAATCAATTCTGACTGTGGCAATAGTTTTCTGACAAGTTACATAACAACTATCCAGTAAACTTTAATGCCATAAGAAATTATACGACCTAAATATTAATAATAACAGTAATAATAGAGAAAAGTCATTCAGTACATTACCTCATATTTTGGATATACAATGTCCCTCATGACACATTCTGGAACAGAGAATTTGGGTGCAGAAGGATTCCAAAACATCTTTGTAATTTCTGGATAAGCAGATGTCTTAGAAAATAAAATAGAAAAACCATTAGAAATAGTAACAAATGTTCCCTAAGATAAAAAAAAAAACTCAAACTCCTGTCAAAATTGCTTCCAGTTGCTGAGAAAATGACCTGATTGGTTTCAAAGCCTCTGAAAGTGAGGGGAAAATAACTTTTCATAACCACCAGATTAGCAAAAAAATATAAAGGCAGAAATACCAAGTGATGCTAAGCGGGTGGGGAAGTTAGCAGAACCACACTGGCAAATTGGCCATTTGAAAGTAGAAAAAGTACATGCCATGACATAGTGAATCCCACTGTTATGGTTTGGATATGAACTGTCCCCCAAAAGCTCACAGTGATACAATGAATGCAAGATAGGAGGAGAAATGATTGAATCATAGCCTCCACCCAATCAGTGACCTAATCTCTGATGGGATTAACAGGGTGGTGGCTGGAGGCAGGTGGGGTATGGCTGGAGGAAGTGGCTCATTGTGGGCGTGGCTATGAGGTATATATTTTGTATCTGGAGAATGGAGACTCTTTCCTCCTGCTTTCAGATCATCATGTGAGCTGCTTCCCCCTGCAACACACTCCACCATGATGTTCAGCCTCACCTCCAGCCGCAAGTAATGGAGCCTGCTGTCTAGGAATGGACCTCTGAAACCATGAGCCCCTGAAAAAACCTTTTCTCTTCTACAATTGTGGTCAGATCCTTTAGTCACAGCAACAAAAAAAAAGCTGATTAAAACACCCACCATCATGTACATCCATAAGAATGTGGTTCTAGGGGCTGGGGTTATGGCTCAGCGGTACAGCCCTCGCCCAGCACAGGCGAGGCCCTGGGTTTGATCCTTAGCACCACATAAAAACAAATAAATAAAATAAAGGTATTGTGTCCAACTACACCTAAAAATAAATATTAAAAAAAGAATGGTTCTAATTAGGATAAGAGATATTCCATTCTTTCATAATTATATCAAAATTATATCAAAATGAATTCTAATGTCACATATAACTAAAAAGAACCAATAAAAGAAAAGAAAAGAAAAAGTACATGTCACAAGTTATAGCAATTCCACTTACAGCTTATATTCTAGGCAAATCCTTACACACATGCTTGGAGAGATATGTGCAGAATATTCACAGAGCATATGAAATAGCAAAAATAAAATCCAATGTAAATGTCTATTCTAGAGAGATGAATAAAACTTGGCATATTCATATAAACACTATAAAGTCATTAAAATTATGATCCATAGATGGATCTTAGAAGCATAACATTGAGAATAACATAAGTTTCATAAAGATGCATACACATTTATAATTTATATAAAATACAACTAGAACACATAAAACCATGTTATTTATAGTTTAGGATCACAACTACAACTAGTAAAACATGAACTCATGGACAGGAAAGACCACCATTATAACAATAATTTTTTTTCTTTTTTCTTTTTCTTTTTTTTAAAGAGAGAGAGAGAGAGAATTTTTTTTTAATATTTATTTTTTAGTTCTGGGCGGACACAACATCTTTGTTTGTATGTGGTGCTGAGGATCGAACCTGGGCCGCACGCATGCCAGGCGAGCACGCTACCGCTTGAGCCACATCCCCAGCCCTATAACAATAATTTACCTTGGTTATAGAGGTAGAGAAATAAAGACTTAATTGAGAGAACTTAATAATCTTTTATTTTAAAAAATATAAAGTAAGTATGACAAAATGTAAATATTTATGAATTCTTGATAACGTGTTCCCCAGATTCCTAATATTTTGGTTTCTATATTTCTCTGTATCTTCCAATGACATGATTCTATATTTAAAAGATTCCAAAAAAAAAAAAAACTCCATCAGAAAACTTCTAGAACTAATAAATGAATTCAGCAAAGTGGCAGGATATAAAATCAACACCCACAAATCAAATGTGTCCTATACATCAGTGATGAATCCACTGAAAGAGAAATTAGGAAAACTACTCCATTCACAATAGACTCAAAAAATATATAATAATTGGAGGCTGGAGTTATGGCTCAGTGGTAGACTACTTGCCTAGCATGTGTGAGGCACTGGGTTCAATTCTCAGCACCACATATAAATAAATAAAGGTCCATCAACAACAACAACAAAAAAATTCTTAAAAGAAATGTAATACTTGGGAATCAATCTTTCAAAAGAAGTGAAAGACCTCTACAATGAAAATTACAGAACATTAAAGAAATAAATTGAAAAAGACCTTAGAAAATGGAAAGATCTCCCATGCTCTTGGATAGGCAGAATTAATATTGTCAAAATGACCTTACTCAACACCAAATAAACAAATAACCCTATCAATAAATGGGCTAAGGAAGTGAACAGACACTTCACAGAAGAAGAAACACAATCGATCAACACCAAATATGCAAAAATGTTCCATATCTCTAGCAATTACAGAAATGCAAATCAAAACTAATCTAAGATTTAATCTCACTCCAGTCAGAATGGCAATTGTCAAGAATATAAGCAACAATAAATGTTGGCAAGGATGTGTAGAAATGGGTACACTCATATACTGATGTGGGACTGCAAGTTAGTGCAACCATTATGGAAAACAAAATGGAGATTTCTCAGAAAACTTGGAATGTAACCACCATTTGACCCAGCTATGCCACTCCTCAGTTTATACCCAAAGGACTTAAAATCAGCATACTACAGTGATACAGCCACACAATGCTTATAGCAGCTCAGTTCACAAGAGCCAAACTGAGGAACCAACCTAGGTGCCCTTCAATAGATGAATGGAGAAAGAATATATGGTATATATGCACAATGGAATATTACTCAGCCTTAAAGAAGAATGTAATTATGGCATTTGCAGGTAAACAGAGATGAAGAATATCAAGCTAAGTGAAATAAACCAGTCCCAAAGAACCAAAGTCTGAATGTTTTTTCTGATATGTGGATGCTAAATCACAACAAAGGTAGGGGGAGCCTTAGGAAAAAATAGAGGTACTTTGGATTAGGCAGAGGGAAGTGAAAGGAGGAAAGTGGGTATGGGAGGACAGTAGAATGAATTAGACATTATTACCCTACTTACGTATATGATTACATGTGTGATTTTACATCATGTACAACCAGAGGAATGAGAAGTTATACTCCATTTATGTTTGATGTGTCAAAATGCATTCTGTCATGTATAACTAATTAGAACCAATTCTTAAAAATGCAAAAAAAGTATCAATACTGGTTTATCAATTTTAATTATTTAAATTTTAATTTAATTATTTTAATTATTCAATTATTTAATACTGATTTATTAATCTTAATAGTGTATCAATATTGGTTTATTAATTTTAACAAAATACCTTACTTCTGTAGATATTATAAGTTTCCCAATGATGACAGATTCTCTCACAGTTCTCCAATCAAGGCCTGGGGAAGGCTGTGTTCCCTTCAAAGAGTTCTTTCTCACCTCTCCCCTAGCTTTTAGAGGTTACAGCCATCCTGACCTTCCTTGTCTTACAGATGCATAATTCCCATCTCTGTCTCCCTTGTCACCTGGCTTTCCACCCTGGTCTCTCCGTGTGCTCACATGCTAATTCTCCTTTCATAAGCACACTGGTCCTATTAGGTTTAAGGACCACAGTATATCCAGCATGATCTTAGCACAGGATTATTAAATACATCTGCATTGTCCCTATTTTCGGGGACCACTATTCAACCCATTATTATTATGTTAATAATAGAGGAAACAGGGCATACTGTCTTTGCAAGTTTTAAATCCAAAACTATTTTTTAAATTAAAATTTTTCATCTGCAAATTAGTGAACAATAAAAAGAAAAATAATTTGATAAAATAGTTGCAAGCAAAATAAATTGACAGGCATTCATGAAAAGAGCTTGAAGAAAATGTAATATTTTAAAATAATAGTTCCTTAAGAGCAGGGGATTATTGATAATTATATTTTTAGTGTTTCTATGGACTTTTAATACTATTTAATTGAATGATGCATTTTCCCAAAAATGATTTCTTTTGCCGAGAGAGAGAGAAAGAGAGAGAGCCAGCGAGCGAGAGCGCTCAAATCATTGTAAAGCATCAATTTTCAGGCACTGCTCTATGAACCCTTAATAGTAACATCTCGTGGAATGTGGCTGTTACACAGAATTTCTGGAGTAAAATATGAAGACCCAAACCCAGCAAAAAAAAAAAAAAAATTCACAATTAGAATGTGACAATGGATTTTGGGCACTTATATTTGTAATTAGAGATACACGGCAACCATCCCATACACTTGGTCATATTATCCTCTCTACCAACAGAATATTTAGAGAAATGCAGATTTTGCAGTTGCCAGGTAATTTTGTCCAACAAATTAATTCAAAATTAAGCATCTTTTCTAATTTGTCCTCTGTTCTGCTAGGCACAGAGCATCACCCAATGGTGGGCAGACCCACAGCCCAGAAGTCCTTGCTTTAGGATGAGTAAATGCCTCCAAAAGCAGCTGACCACACGTCTTCCAGGGATCACATAGAAATTTGAAGGATTTCAAGTATTCAACTATGTCACATACAATATGATAATTCCTCCTCCTGTGCAGCATTTTAGACTTCCAGCAGCTTTAGCATCTAGAGTAAAGTCAATTCCCAAAGTGTGAGATACAGGCTTTCAGGGGCAAGTTGGGTAGGGAGAGGTCATCACTGAACAAGAGGTCATCAGTGAACAACAGCACTTTGTTTTTAAGGCAATGTACTAATGCTTTTACAGGAGAGACTTGATCAAATTAAATTGGTAAAGAAACACTAATCATGGTAAATTAGTTTACCCTGCAATACTTAAAGCATTCTGAATTGTAGAAAAATGATTAGAAACAATGGGATTGGCAGCTGCTAGAACTTGGAAGGAAGGTATAGAATGCATAGTGAACTGAACTGCTAAAGCATCCTAGTTTAATTTAGTGTTTAACAGCACCTGTACTGCCCTAAGGTTATGTTACATATATTACAACCCAGTACAATAACTCATGTTCATATTGATGACTTAAGGCCAGAATATTCTATTCAGTGAAGCAGAGAGACATGTAAATTAATTTCAGAGGTACGTTAAGATTCATATAAATGAAGCATAAGGCACAACACCAGTTTTCAAAATGTAATCTGAGACCCTGGAAAAGGTTACCTTGCCTTTTTCACTGTGTTGACATTTGCACTGATGGTGAAAAATATATATGTGATAGAACTGACAGTACCTTAGCATGAATCAAGGCAACAGCACCTTAAAAATACCCTCCAGGAAGCAGGAAAAATCATTAATGTTATTAAATCGCAACCTTTAAGTGTACATTTTTAATGATCGATGTGATTAAATGAGAAGTACACACAAAATGCATCTGCAGCCATGTTTTAGTCCACTTTTTTGCTGCTGTGACTAAAGGACCTGGCCAGAACAACTATAGAGGAGGAAATGTTTATTTGAGGGCTCACAGTTTCAGAGGTCTCAGTCCATAGACAGCTGGCTCCATTCCTCAGGGCTCCAGATGAGGCTGAACATCACGGCGGAAGAGTGTGGTGGAGGGAAGCATCTCACATGATGGTTAAGAAGCAAGAGAGAGAAATTCTACTCCCCAGGTACAAAATATATACCCCAAAGCCATGCCCCTAATGACCCACCTCCTCTTGCCATACCCCACCTGCCTCCAATTACTACCCAATAAATCCCAACAGGTGATTAATTCCCTGGTTGGGTTAAGGCTCCACAACCCATCATTTTACCTCTGAATCATTTTCATACTGCCTTACAGATGAGCTTTTGGGGGACACCTCACATCCAGAGCATAACAGGCCATAAGTGAAGTATGATAGCAGTTTTAAGGAAAAGCATGTGTGGTCTTGTTTGAGCTATAAACTGAAGTAGAAACTAGTTTTATTGCAGAGGAAAAACATCAAACTCTAGTTATTGAGAATTAGGTTATGTGGCAAGCATTTTCTTAGAAGGAATGAGGCAAATCTGTCACTTCAAACATTTCACAGTACTTGTGCCAAAAAAAAAATTGGGATTTTTTTAAACTAAAAGTAAAAAATAATTAATTAATTTTAAAACTTGGGACTTTTGAACAAAATTAGAACTTCAGAAAATTTACAGCCCTTATTATGTGCTTGCCAGATCCCCATTATTAAAGATTTGTCTGACAATATTAAAAAATAAGTTACTTAGATATTGTATACATAGTAAAACATATCAACATTTGAAGAGCCGCATAACTTGATGCGCAAATTTTCTAGATGACCAATGCATGATGTTACAAAATCATCCATGAGTAAAAGATCCACTCAACATACAAGATTAGCCAATAGATTTTAATGCAATAAGATATGAGAAAGTAATTGATATGGTTTCAGAGTTCAATTGCAATAATTTTTTTTGGTTTTATGAATCATCGTTCAATAAATCATATTTTAAGCTAAACTTAATATTTGTCTTTTTGTTTTCTTTTTTCCCCTTGCTGGTCCACTGACCATAATTTTGTATTAAGGTTTTTATTTTGTAGATTTGCATGCAATTTTTAAAAGTAAAAATAATAGAGATCCCACCTACCCTTTACTCAACTTACCCCAAGGCACCACCTTGCAAACTGTATAATACACTATGCTGAACAAAATGTTGACATTGATACAAAGTACAGAATAGTTCTATCATCATGAGGATCCCTCTTGTTGACTTTTAGTCCTACCCATTCTTGTCCCCCACCTTGAAAACCTAGAACCCATACAATGTTATCATTGCAAGAATGTTATATAATGAAATCACATAGCCTATAAGCTAGAAATGACTTTTTAATATAATTCTCTAAAGATTCCTCATTGTTATTGCATGTATTAATGGGGCAGTCCATTAATGGTTCACTGGTTTTTATAGCTGAGTACTATTCCATGGTATGGATGTACCACAGTTTGCTTAATCCATTGAAGGATATCCAGAGTCCTTCCAGTTTGTTTTTTTTAATAAAGCTGCTATAAACATTTGTGTACAAGTTGTGAGGCAATCACGAATTTTCATTTCACTAGGATAAATGCCTAGGCATGCAATTGTTGGGTTGTCTGGTTAGCGATTATTCTTCCTTTTAATTGCCAAGTTATTTTCCACAGAGCCGAATCATTTTACATTCCCACCAACAACATGTGAGTGACCCAGTTCTCCACATCCTTACTAGCACTTGGTGTTGCGACCATTATTTTATTTTAACCACTCTGTAGTGACATCTCATTGTGCTTTCATCTTGCAGTTTCCTAACAGCTAATGATGTTGACCACCTTTTCATATGCATTATTTCCATCTACATATCTTATTGGTGAAATGTCAATTAATGTCTTTTGCTTGTTTTCCAATTAGATCATTAGGTATTTTTACTGTTAGTTTTTTGAAAATTCATTATGTATTCTAGACACTAGGCCTTTGCTGGATATGCGTTTTGCAAATATTTTCTCCAAGTCTGTAGCTTGTACTTAATCCTCTTAACAAAGTCTTTTTGCAGAGCAAACGTTTTTAATTCTGATGAAGTCCAATTTATCAATTTTTTTTCTTTTATGGATCACTTTACCTAGCCTTAACTCCCAACAATCTTCTCCTAGTTTGTAGTTTTACATTTTTACATTTAAGTCTGTGAACCATTTTAAGTTAAATTTTTTATGATGCAAGACTTTAAGTCAGCATTCGTCCCCACCCACTATTGTTGTTCAATTGCTTCAACAGCAGTTATTGAAAAGGCTATCCTATGTCCATTTAGTTTTTGTACCTTTACCAAAAATCAGTTGTGCATATCTGGGGCAGTCCATCTGTGGATTTTCTGTTTTATTCCACTGAAATATGGGTTCATCCCTTCACCAAGACCACACAGTATCGATTACGATAGCTAATACAAATAGTCTTAAATTTAGTAAGTTGATTCCTCCCATTTTATGCCTCCTTCTTAAAGTTGTTTTATCTATCTAGTTCCTTTACCTTTCCTTATAAATTTTAGGATACTTTTGTTTATATCTACAAAAAAAAGTCTTGTTGGAATGGAAGTTTGATGAAAATTAAATTGATCAGTATATCAGTTTGGAGACAAAATGACATGTTTACTGTGTAGAGTCTTCTAATCCATGAACACAGAATATCTCCATTGAATTAGGTTGCTGTAATTTCTTTCGTCGGCATTTTGTAGTTTTCAGCATTCAGATCCTGTATAGGTTTTGTTAGATTTACACCTAATTACTTCACATTTTGAGCAACTATAAATCATATTATAGTTTTTATTGTAGGATTTATATGTTCATTAAGAGATACACAGGAATAGAAGGGAATTGTTTCTGTTGTATTGTATCTTGTGACTTTACTGAACTCAATTATTAGTTCTGTGAGATTTATCTTTTACATATTCCTTAGAATTTTCTATATAGGCAATCACACCATTTGCAAAATTGTATTGTTTTCTTTCAGTTCTGTGGTGCTTTGCATTCTTCTTCCTGCCTTATGGCACTGACCAAAATTTCCAGCACTGTGTTGAGTAAGATGGTGAGGGAAGCCATCCTGGCTTTCACCATTAAATATAACGGTGGCTGTAGATTTTGGTAAGATGTTCTTTTTCTAGTTGTAGAAGTTTCCCATTATTCCTATTTTTCTGAGAATTTTTATCAGGAAAATGGATGTTGACTTCTGTCATGCTTTTCCTGCTTTGATTGATATAATTATGTAATTTTTCTTCTTTATTCTGATAATATGAGGGATTGAAATTGTTTTCAAATTACTGAGCCAGCCTTCAAAATCCCTGAAATAACCCGCTTAGGCCATGCTGCCTAGGTTCCTTTTCTGTATGTTTCAACTCCATGTCCTAATATTTTAAGGATATTTTATACCTAATATTCATAAGGAATTATCTTTGTTCATTTTGTGCTCCTATAAGAGAACACCTGAGACTGGGTAATTTATATATTAAAAAAAACAGAAATTTATTCTTTCATAGTTTGAGAGGCCAGGAGATCCAAGATCAACTGGAATCTTGTGTGGGACTTCTTACTATGTCCTCACATGGCAGAAAGCAGAAGGGCTAAGAGGAAAAAAGGAAGCTGAACCTATATTTTTTTATTACAGCAATAATCCTATCTATGAGAGCATCCTCATATGATAATTATTTCTTAAATGATTAACATGGGACCACCTGTTAATACTGTTATGATGGCAATTTAATTTCAGATTTAATGGCAGTTAAATTCAGATTTAATTTCAATTTAATGGCAATTTGAGTTTAGAAAGGGATATTCAAACCAAAGCAAGAATATTGGTCTATTATTGATTTGTACATACTTTGTGGGGGTGGGGGTAGGTACTGTCTTTGTCTAGCTTAGTTAACAGTATTGCTAGCTCTATAAAATGAATCTGGAGGCCGGGCTGAGGATGTAGCCCATTAGTAGAGCACTTGCCCTAGTATCTAAAAAAAAAAAAACCTTCAGACATGTTCTCTTTTCTTTTCTGAAAGAAATTATATAGAAGTGGTGCTAATTCTTCCTTAAGTAACTGGTGAATTCCTCTCCAGTATAATTATGTGGGCCTGAATATATTTAAGAAAAAAGGAAAAAAGAATATTTGAGAAAAAATTCCAAGAAATATGTAAAAGATAAATCTCACAGAACAAAAATAATTGAGTTCAGTAAAGTCACAAGATACAATATAAACAGAAACATTTCCCTTCTATTCCTCTGTATCATTTAATGAACATATAAATTCTACAATAAAAACTATAATGATTTATAGTTGCTCAAAATGTGAAATAATTAGGTGTAAATCTAACAAAACCTATACAGGATCTGGATGCTGAAAACTACAAAATGCTGACAAAAGAAATTCTTAACAGTTATATATTCAATTATCTATTTCATGTTTGGAAAATTTTTTGATATTATTTCATTGAGTAGATTGTTCATGCCTTTGGTTTGGACCTCTATGCCTTCCTCTATCCCAATAACTCTTAAATTTGTTTTTTTTTTACGCTATCCCATATTTCTTGAATGTTCCTCTCATGGTTTCTTACCATTTTCACTGTCTAGTCTACATTCTTTTCAAGATTATATATTTTATCTTCATTGTCTGAGGTCCTGACTTCCAAGTGGTCTAATCTTTTGGTGATGCTTTCAATTGAGCTTTTAATTTTATGCCCTTCTTTCTCCTCAGCAGGGCCACATCACCCTTCTGACAGTGCTGCATTGTTTATAAGGAATTTACTATGAAATCTATCTTCAATACAAAATTATATGAACTCACTTCTAGAAATTTCCTTTATGTCTTGATTGTCAAAAAGGCCATGATAGATATTGTTTCATTACAAATTTATCATAGGGAAAAGAATTTTAGTTAAGTTAAAACTTGGGCTAGGGATACAGTTCAGTTATAGAACACTTGCCTATCATGTGTGAGGTATTGGGTATTTGGTTTATTGTTTCTTTCATTTCAAGGATTTCTCTTTGGTTTTTCTTTAGAACCTCTATTTCCTTATTGAAGTAATCTTTTGCTTCCTGTACTTGCTCATGTAGCTCTTTGTCAAAATGATCTTTTGCTGCCTGTATTTTCATCCTTTAATTCACAGAACATTTTAATTATGTACATCCTGAACTCCTTCTCTGTAATTTCATCTGCTGTGCTGGCCATGGATTCTAATAATGTGATATCTTGATTTGTTTGTGGCACTTTCTTCCCTTGTCTTTTCGTGTTGCCCATGTGTCTTCCTTTCTAGCTCTGTGAATCTGAGGCATTGGGTTTTACCCTATTGGCATATAGTGCCCCTATAGGGTTCCAATACCTCTCCTTAAGGGGAAGGACAATGTTAACAGATCCCAATGTAAACAAAATACCACCTAAAAACAAATAGTTGTTATTAAGACATTTATAGTTTGGTCACAATGTACAGAAATGGTGAATTCAGTTATTATCTACAATATAACCCATAGGTTTGTAAAAGGGTTTACAGTTTCTGATGGTGGACAAAGAACTGGGGAGGAGGTGCAGGAAGACATGCTGAGGAGGAATTCATGAGGATATGGAATTGTTATGTCTTAGGAAGTGTGAAAGAGAAATCTAAAGAAGAAGGTTAGTAGCAGGAGAATAGAGAAGTAGTAATTATGGGTAGACAAGTAAGAAGGAAGACAGTAGAGTACATTAGACAAACATATATTAAGAAAAATTTTAAAAATGCTAAAATAGTAAAAATTGGAGAGGAAAAAACAAAAAATGAAGAAAAAAGAATATACAACAATTGTAATATACTATTCAGTTATCTCAGTCCTCAATATCCTAATTCATGCAAAGTACTTGGTTTCACGTATGTTGGGAATGTGTGGGCAGGAGAATAGAGAGAAGAAAAAAAAATCTCAAGGGAATAAAAAAGGATTGTTTTGGTTGCAGATCATTATCTTTCCTGCTTCCCTTATCATCCAATAGGTGGGGCTGTCTGTTCTTAGTTGGTATCTCCACCCTCAGTGTGGTGGGGGTTACCAGGGTGTGACAGTTGGTCCTACTGGGAGTCTGCACCTCAAGAATCTCCTTTGGGTTCTGCTCCTCTGATGTGTGCACCGGGTCTTATCTCCTCATCTCGCCTCACAGTTCCTGCCCTCTAAATTAGTCTCTAAAGTGTATCTCCCTCACCCTCTCCTTTTCTACTTCCTAGTCAGGAACCTTTCTCTCTGGGGGTCTTGTGTGTTGCACTCTGGTGGCTGCGCACCTGTCATGGAGGGCTGTTTGGAATTGGGCAGTCACTCTGCTGAGTTAGCAGCTGCTGGGGACTGGGAGGAATTAGAAAACTATGGGTACCTGGTTATCCAGTGTTCCAAACTGGTAGTTGCCCCAACTAAAGATGGTGATGGAGGTGTCCCAAGATGGAGGCTGATGCTTTCAGTGAAGGGGTGTTGGGTCGGGTGGGGGGAGCCAGGCAAATGCATTGTGCGATGCATTCAGAGATGAGCTCTGTGGTGTACTGTGTTGCAGATGTAGGCTTTCTTCAGAGCCTGTGATGTCCAAGGTGCAGGCAGGCTCCCATGAGTAGGGGACTATGGCAGTAGCTGCTGAGTCCCAAGATGGAGGGGACCAAGGAGCCCCACGTTAGTAGATGAGGGTCCACACAGCAATGGCAGCTTGAGTTCCTGCATGTGGGTAGCGACTGAGTGTCCTTCATGGGAGCGGTGTCTGGAAATTCTGCACCTGCACTGATCCCAGCGGTCCCCCTTATGGCACCCTGCATGGGCAAGTAGTTAGGAGTCGGGAGTCCTTTTCTAAGCTGAGGCCTGGGGCCCCACAGGACACAGTGGCCATGATTATTCCTGTGAAAGATCAGCTGTGGAGTGGTCCTCTATCACTCTCAGCAAAACAGTATTCCCATTAGTTGAGACCCGGGTCACCAAGCAACACAGAATGCTTCCTCCCCCTGGCCTGCCATCTTGGATTCCCCCTCAATTATCTATTTCCATTGAATGAGCTATGGCAGTTTGGGGGTTTTTTTTTGAGGAATTTCTCATTTCATCTAAGTTGTCAAATTTGTGTGTGTGTAGAGTTGTTCATAATATTCCTGTAGTGTTCTGTTGATGCTTTCTGGGGTCCATGATAATTTCTCGTTTTATTTCTATATTGTTAATTCATGTCTTCTCTTGACATTTTTTCCCCATCAATTTTACCAGAGATCAATTTTATTGATCTTTTCAAGAACTGGCTTTTTTGCCAGTTTTCTTTATTGCTTTTCTGCTCTCGATTTCATTGATTTCTGCTCTTCATTATTCATTCCTGCCTCTTGCTTTGGGTTTATTTTGCTCTTCTTTTTCTGGGTTCTTGAGATGGGAGTTAAAATGATTGATTTGAGACTTTATTTTTTTCTATTGTAAGCATTTAATGCCATAAATTTCCCTCTCAACCTTCTTTCAGCTGTGTCCCACAATTTTTGATGTGTTATATTTTCATTCATTTCAATGCATTTTGAAATCACTTGAAACTCTCCCTTCAGCCCATTGATTATTTATAGCTGTATAGTTTAGATTCCTAATGTCTAGAGGTGTCTTCTGTTATTCTCTTGTTATTGATTTTTTTTTTGTTTGTTTGCTTCTGCAATGGACTCTATTCTGGTATACATGTTGTGGTAAATGAAAAGAATATGTATTCTGCTTTTGTTGGTTTCTGCATACTTCAAGTTTCAACTAGATCCTGTTAGTCAATGGGTCTGTTGAGTTCAATATCCTTACTGATTTTCTAAAAGTGTGCTATTAGTTGTTGAAAAGGGGATGCTGAAGTCTCTAACTAGAAAAGTAGAATTGCCTATTTCTCTTGTCAGTTCTATAATTTTTCTTCATATTTTGCTGTTCTGCTGTTTGGTGCATGTATTTTCTCAGATTATTGTCTTCTTGGTGTATTCACAATTTTATTATAATACAACACCCCTTTCTGTCTCTGATAACTTTCTGTACTTGGGAAATTCCTTCCATCTGATATTAATATAGCCATTCCCATTTTTCTTTGTTTAATATTTGCATATTCATTTTTACCATCCTATTCTCAATGTGAATCTATTATTGTATTTTAACTCCATTTCTGGTAGAAACCACACAATTGGATCATGTTTTTTAATCCCTTCTGCCACTCTGTCATGTAATTTGTGTATTTAAACATTTTATATTTCATTTAGGGCTGACGTATGCCATTTTAGTTTTTGTTTTCTGTTTTTCTGATTTCTTTTGATTATCTGTTTTCTTTCTCCCTTTCTGTTCATTTCTGTGGTTACTTGAACATACTTTAAAATTCCACTTTTAAAATTGTGTTTTTGAGTAAATGCTTTACATAGCTTATTACTTGTTGATGTAGATACTAGGAAACATAAACATAACTTACCACAGTCTACTGATGTCATCATTTTACCAATTCAAGTGACAATGTAGAAGACTTAGCTCCCTTTATGTCTCTTTACCTTACCCCATTTATAATTGTCTTTAGGAATTTGCTCTGTACACATTTACAACCACATTAGTGTGATAATGTTTGTTTTGACTGATACGTATACTTAGGAAAACTCAAAAGGAGAAACACCACTATGGTTTTTATCCCTATTTTTGCTGTACATGTTCTTGTTCCTTCCAGATATTCTTTTTTGTTATTGTTCCAATTAGTTATACATGATAATAGAATGTATTTTGACATATTATGCATATATGGAGCATAACTTTTCATTCTTCTGGTTGTACATGATGTAGAATTACATTAGTCATGGAATCATATATGCACATAGGATAGTAATGTCTGACTCATTCTACTCTTTCCTTTTCCCATTCTGCCTCCCTTCCCTTCATTCCCCTTTGTTTAATCCAAAGTACTTCTTTTCTTCCCTAACTCCCACCCCTTATTGTTCTGATAGTTGTTCTTTATCATTTTCTTTCTGTTTAGAGAACTTCTTCTAGCCATTCTTTTAGGGTAAGTCTGTTGGCAACAAATTCTCTTAATTTCCTGAGAATGTCTTTATTCCCCTTTAATCCTGAAGAATATTTCTTTGGATACAGGGAGCTGGGTTCACAGTTCCTTTCTTTTCACACTTTAGAAAATATTCTGCCACTTACTTCTAGCTACCATAGTCTCTGAGGGGAAATCCACTTCCATTCACATTGCTGTTCCCTTGTGGTTAACATGTTCCCTCTCTCGTTGCTTTCAGGATGTTTTCTTGTCTGGTTTTCAGAATTTTTACTAATAAACTTACTTAATTAACATATATTTGGGTGTTTTCTATTGGGGGTTTTCATAGAATCTGTAAATTTGAATTGCCAAACTGGTGAAATATTCAGCCATTTTTTCTTTAAGTTATTTTTTCAGTCTCTCTCTCTTTTTCTTCCCCTTTGGGATCATCATAACACAAATATTAGATCTTTTGTTATAGTCCTACAATCCCTGAGGCTAATTACTATTTTTTTCCAGTCTATTTTCTTTTTATTGTTTAGATTTGGTAACTTCTAAGGTTCTGTCTTCAAGTTCATTGATTCTCTACTAATTTTACTTTTCAGTTCACTCCCTAATGTTTCAGGTTTCAGTCATTTTTTAAGTCTAAATTGTGCCTGTTTCTTCTCTGCATCTTCTATTTCTTTACAAAGTCTTACTTTCTTTTTTTTTTTTTCTTTGTACTGGAGATTGTACCCAGGTGTGCTTTGCCTCTGAGCTATCTTCCTCATCCTTTTTAATTTTCTTATTTATATTTTAGTTTTGAGACAGGGTCTTGCTAAGTTGTTGAGGATCCCACTAAGGTTGCTGAGACTGACCTCTAACTTGCAATCCTCCTGCCTCAGTCTCTAGATTTTTAGGATTTCAGTCTGTGTCACTGTCCTTTATGAATCTATTTTTTTAACTATGTTGCAAAGTTGTTTGTAATTGGTCATTGGAGCATTTTTATAGTTGCAGCTTTAAAATTTTGTTGGATAATTTTAATGTTTCTGAGATCTCAGTGATGGTATCTATTGATATTCAGTTTGAGATTTTTCTAGTGCTGAATAAGATTAATAAATTTCAGTTGAAATTTGGATATTTGGGGTCTTAAGCCATAAGACTCTAGATCCTATTTAAACCTCCTGT
Organism: Marmota flaviventris; assembly: GCF_047511675.1. Lineage (NCBI taxonomy): Eukaryota > Metazoa > Chordata > Mammalia > Rodentia > Sciuridae > Marmota > Marmota flaviventris. Next base: position 49,878,436 of record NC_092499.1, on the reverse strand, counting down.
TAACTGACACTCTACTAGACCTCCTCTGATTCCACCGCTGGAGAGGGGTGTGGCTTGTGACTAAGATGGGGATAGAATCCCTTATGGTCTCACCTGACAGCATGGGGGTGTCTCATTACCACTCCATTAGAATCAAAGTAACTGCTCAACACGCAGCCCTCTTTGGAACCATACTGGCAGAAGTGTTAGTGTTCTTTCTACTCTCTTTACTGGTGGAGGTAGAATGGGGACAGTTTTTTCTGGAATACAACAGTTATTTTTCTAAAAATTTTCTGATTTTCTGTTCTGCTGGGTTGCACTTCTCCTGGTTTTTGGCTAGAGATAGCAGGTTTTGGATTTTTTTGTTTTCTTTTTTGTCTTTACCTGTTAGCATTTCCAGATTACCAGCTTTTTCAGCTCAAGTCTAGGATATATGAAGCAAAAAGAGAAAGAAAGAAAGAGGGAGGGAGGAAGGAAAGAAGGAAAGAAAGAAAGAGGGAGGGAGGGAGGAAAGAAGGAAAGGGAAAGAAAGGAGAAAGAGAAAGAGAGGAAGGAAGGAAAAGGGAAGGAGGGAGGGAAGGAGAAAGAGAAAAGAAAACCCATGTCATTCCTTGAGTCCTAAAGCTCCTAGCTAGTATGCCTCCCTCTCTCCACATGAACAGTTGTCTCACCTTGTCATGCCCAGGTTTTTGACCTGTAATGGGCAGGAAGAAGAGGGAAAACTGATTCTACCCTACCTTACCCAGAAGTGGAAGTCTCACAGCAAACTCTCAAGATAACTACTGCTTCTTAAATTTGGATATATTAAAGAATATCTTAAAATTATGTACAAAATGGTATTAAGGTATTTTTTTTCTTTTTCAACTACATATCTGTTTAAAAACTAGAATTGTTCTCATATTAGTTCAATCAAATCACTCACAGAATTGTACACAGAAGTAGACTTGAGAATCCAGCTGTCTTCTATAAAGGCAGACAGCAAAGAAATTTTCGAAGTAAGTAAATAATCCTAGTTTTTTCACTATGTTTTTTGTTTTTAAAAACATAATTATTTCTCATAAAAATACATTTTTATATTAACAAATGACTTTATTACTACTATTTTAAAAATAAATATTTTGGCATTTTGTTTAAATTTCTAATATTGTAAATGTCAATATAGGTAGCTCAAATAAACCATTATTACAACCTCAGTAATTTTAAGAGTGTCAAGAGGGTCATAATCCAAAATGTTTGAGAATGTATGAGGTAAATAAAAGTAATACTGAAGGAAATTCTTACCTTCTCTCCTGAGAGTTGCAGGTTGTGAACATATTGCATAGTTCCTTGTGCCAATTCAGAAGGTATCCCTGGTGGCACCAGAGGGACACAGGCATAGTCTTCGTTTTCTCTCTTAACAGGAATTCCATACAGTATTCTAAAATGTAATTTTTAAAAATTAGTGTTTTTTACATTATTGATAAAGCAAAAAATGTTTGCTTTCTTTTCATACCTCCGTTAAAATAAACATATGGTCATTTGACATCGGCACTAAGTAAAAATTGTGAAAAGATCAAATACTCAAAAAGGAGAACCCAAAAATAATTTGTTTGGCTCTGAGTACCTCTTAATAGTAACCTTTGTGATGGTTTTGTTTTATTATATTGGAAAAATAATACATTCACTCTGTGAAAGCCCAATTATACAAGAGATCTAAAATTCTCTATGACCTGACTTCTAACCTACTCCACACTGCACACTCACAACAAAGATTTGGGGCAAAACACCAGCCTGAGCAGAACTGCCTTCTCACATTACAGTTTTGTCTTCTTGATCCACATCTTGCTGGGATGTACAGAAAATTGTTTTGGTGTCAGATCTTCCCTTGGTAGGCTACCAGCTACATATATCTAAGAATATATATATATAGGTTAAAAAAAATATCAATAAAAGCCTTAATTTAGCCAAAGATATGAGATAAATCAAACTTTGAAGGCAGAATGTATCATTAATGACTGACCTGTGGGTGGCTTGAAAATACATTAATTTTTGTATTGTGTAACTATTAAATATAAAATACATAATGAATAGAAAATGGGCCTCTACAGACTATAGTTCTATCAATTTCACATAAAAATATTTAGAGGTCTAACTTTTCTATTATATGAACAGCCAATACGAGTCACTAGATGTAAAAAATAAATATATACAACCTATTTGTTGATAGTATGCTAAAACTCTCAAATCCCATCTTACCAGCTCCTAAGGGGTAGTCTGCCCAACTCCAGACTGAAGAAGATAGGAATTTTCCAAAGTAGACTCATGAAAATAAGCAAACGTATCTCACCTTGCCAAATATCTGAATTCAAAGAGAAGTTAGATCTCAACTCCCAGCCTGGTAAATGTCATTGCCACCAACACCTACTCCATTCTACTGTGCTTTCCTGAGCTGCTGAGGATAAAGAGGTAAAAACCTTGCTGTAGCCAGTGTTCTAGATGTGAAGATGTAGGACCCACTAACCACTTCAGAAGGCAGAAAGTTCTGGGGTTTCTCTGGGCAAGCACAGGTGGGACAAAGTTGTCCGGTTCTTCGGTAGCAGTGTCCCAGTTACTCCTTTTGTAAATTGTCACTTTGGCCAGTGAGCATATTAAACAGACATAGTGTGGCTCCAGAGTCAAAAGTGGTGACAGTAGAGGCCACTGGATACCTAAATCTCAGCTAAGGTGGTGTGTTGACAGTATGGCTTTCAGCTTCCCACCTTCCTGATGAGGGAGGAGCAGCAGCAGCCAGTTAAGCATGCTGTGTGGTTTTTCCCTCAAGCCCTCCTTGACTAATGGTGATCTTTCCAACCTTTCCGTTGATTTTATAAGCATGAACTTGCCCTTACTCAATACCTTCACTAAAGACGTTCCTGTTTTCTGCAACTGAATCTTGACTGATATATTTACAAAAATGAAAGAACAGGAATAGGACTAGGGACTAAGAGAGGAAACCCAGAGTATAAATATATCAAGACCAATAAGAAAGTTCTAAGATTAGGTTGTGGGGAAAGGGTGGCACTTTGGTCCCCAAAGCAGCAGTGTTGGGAGCTGGGGCCTAGTGGGAAGTGTTTGGGTCATGGATTTAGAGCCCTTATGGAGGGATTAATACCTTTCTTGAAGAGATGGGTTAACTATAGTGGGTGGGATTTTTTCTCCCTGTTTCTCATTTGTTAGCTTTTCCTCACCATAACCAAAATACCTGGCAAGAACAACTTTGAAGAAGGGAACTTTTTCTGGCTAATGGTTTCAGAGATTCAGTCCATGATCTGCCCACGCCATTGCTCTGGGCCCAAGGTGTGGCAAAACCTCGCAGCAGAAGGGCATGGCAGAGGAGCACTGCTCCACGGATGGAGGCCAGGAAGCAGAGAGGGGAATGGGTCCCAGGTGTTATGGCCTAGACATGAGGTGGCCCCCAAAAGTGTGTGTAATTTTCAGAGGTGAAATGCTTAGATTATAAGAGTTGTTAGATTAAGTCAGTGGATTGATCCACTGATATAGATTAATTGGGCGGGAACTGTATGCAGATAGGGTGTGCCGGGAGGAAGTAGGTCACTGGGAGTGTGCCTTTGAGATTTATATTTTGTCCTCTGGCAAGCAGAGCTCTCAGCTGCCTACTTGCCCTGTCCTGAGCTGCTTTCTTCCACCACGCCCTTCAGCTATGATGGACTGTTTTATTCTAGACACCATTTCTTTAAAGCACTAAACTGATTTTACAACCTATTTATGGGGTCTGAATCCACAACCTGGAAAGCATTAGCTTACATAAGCGAATGTTTAAAAAAATAGACTCCGAAGGTCTGGAAAAATCTTCAGGAATTCATCTTCTTGAAGATGCTAATCTACAAATCATTTTCTGTAGCCTTGTATAATTTTTTTCTTTAAAAATTTCAAGAGAGGAATGTAAATACTCTGTATGCATTTTAAAAATCAAAGATGATAGTCTCAAAATGGTGAGTCTACAAAAGAGTACACCTATAATTATATAGAATTTTTTTTTTTTTACAAAATAAGATTCGGGGGCGGGGGGGGTGGGCATTGTATTTTTAAATCATTGTAACTTCATTGCTACATGCAAACAGTGACATCTGGTGGAATGACATTGTTTTACTTTCCAAAAAAATTTAGCTTTTACATAATGGAGTTATGGGAACAGATAAATTTCCAAATAATTCCTTGTTTGGGTATTTCCATTTTTAAAAAATGTACTAATAGAATAGCAAACATTGATAGACCATCCTGATATGGCTTTTTTTTTACTCCAATCTGTATTTTTAAAATATGCTGAAGGCATACTAATAGGACTATTTGTTCAAAGTAAATAAAATAGAAATTTAAAGGAGTTTACTATTGATTCTGTCTCTAACTGTACAACCAGCCATGATGTGGGGTACAAAACTTTGTCTCCTTGTTTATAACATGAATGGTATGTGGAGTAGGACATAAGACATCAAATCTCTGATATATGTACTTCTATGGCACATATCACCAGCTAGACCTCAAACAGGAATTATATCTTGTGCTCTTTGGTATGATACCTTAAGCTATTGCCTTGATTATGCAGCACTGAACAAAGCCACATAAGAGGTGAAGATGGTGTCAGAATCAGCCTAACAGCTAAGACATGGCAGACGATGTGGAGAATGGGGAATGTAAAAGTTAGGTCACTCCCAGAAACCCATGCTGGAAAGAAATAGAGAACAGATGATAGAATACAATATTATAAATGAAGTATAAAGATTGTAAATGAAGAGGCTGGGGCTGGGACTCAGCAGTAGAGCACTTGTCTGGCATGTGTGAAGCCCTGGGTTCAAATCTCAGCACCACATATAAATAAATAAAATAGAAGTCTATCGACAACTAAAAAAAATAATAATCATTCTTTAAAAAAACAAAATTGTAAGTAAAGATGCTCCTCTATGTCTGGTATCAGAAAAGGTTCATCATTTGACAATGACACAGTAGGAGAAGTGGGGGATCAAGTAATAGCATATATAAAAGTAAGATTTTTTTCAGACACTCCAGAGGTTTCAGTGGTTACATAATTAACATCAAGGAAGTCTCCCACAGTTAGCAAGTCCCCATCCCTGGCTCAGATTCAGAAACAGGATTCTCAGTTTCTAGGAAGCAACAAGCAATAGTAAGATTAGATTCCCACCCTAATATAAGCAGAAGTTCCGATTCCAAACTGAGGCACAATGGAGCAAATGCAGACTACCATGGGTAAGTAAAAGATGCTTCTGTCTGCAATTACAGCTCCTCAAACTCTTCCTAGCTTAGGTCAGAAAAAACAGGATGAGTGATTATTCTCCTACCAGAGACCTAAAAGTAATATTTTAATGCCTCCAAGATGAACAGTTAAGAAATGCCAGTGAAATCTACCCTATATTAACTTTGGGTAGCCAGAGATGACCTATCTTCATTCAAAGATGAGTACACAGAAAAAATCCAATATTAGTTATATGAAGAAAGCCTTAAAGTATAAGAAATAATAAAGTATTCAAAGAATTGAATGAAGAATGTCTTTTTTGTTGTTGTTGTTGTTTTGTTTTTTTGGTACCAGGAATTGAGTCCCAGGGGTACTTAATACTGAGGCACATTCTCAGCCCTTTTTATATTTTTATTTTGAGACAGGGTCTGACTAAGTTGCTTAGGGCCCCAAGTGCTGAGGCTGGCCTCAAACTTGTGATCCTCAGCCTCCCAAGTCACTGGGATTACACTCATGTGTTACCACATCCAGCAAGAATGTCCTTTTGAAAAGATTTAATATAGGAAACAAAAAAAAAATTCTAGAAAGGTTCTACCTTACAGTCTCTAAGAAAATATTTAAATGTTTTCATGAAACAAGTAAGAAAAGTTCAGATAAAACAAAAGACTTACAGTTTTCCCAAGATATAACAGTAGTAACAAAAATAAGAAAAAATGCTGTAACAGTATTGAAATAGGAGTTATTATGATATTTTTTAATATTCAAGCCTTAGAAACTGAAGCCACTGATGAACAGAGGTTTGAAAGGTGAATGTAAGCAAAATAATAGTATAAAAAACAGTTAATGAAGCACTAACAAATAGCTAAATGTTATTCCTGAAGAAATACATGAAATAAACATAATGGAAACGTTACTCAAAATAAAATAGAAAAAAAAATCCCAAACCAAGGAGCAATATATTAGCATATCAGAGGGGCTTTGCATTTAGTGGAAAAAAAATAATTAGAAAGCAAAGCATTCTCAAATATGTGCTTAGGAATTATTTAATTTAAAATCCTATGAGTATCTAGGAGGAGAAGAAGAGAAAAGATCACATGTGAATAAAATAAAAACAGGCTGGCTGCAGATTTCTCTCTCACAACACCAGATATGAGATAATGATACAAACGAAAACACAGATAAATATTGGTGAATATGACAGATTATAGGAAATACCAAAGAAGCAAAAAAAAAAAAAGAGAAAGAGGATATAAAACAAAATGACAAAAATAATACCAAGTACTTCTTCTATAACAAAAAATGAATACAGGATGATTGAGGGATTAGGAGGAAGGGAAGGAAAGTGAAGGAACTGCAGAATGAAATTGGCAAAATTATACTATGTGCATGTATGAAGATATCACAATGAATCCTATTTTTATGTATAATTATAACGCACCAATTATAAATAAATAAATAAAGGGTGGATGACTAGCAAGGTACTTAAGGGAAGGCAATCAGGGGGAGGGAAAGGGGAAGACATGGGGACTGCATGGAGCACGTTATGTGCATATATGAATATGTCACAAGGAGCCCCATTATTATGTATCATTTAATGCACTAATAAAAACATTATATTAATACTTTTAAAATAAATTTCTGGTTAGCTTATAAACATTCAAATTGATGTGATCTAGAAGAGGCACGACTAAGAAAAATTAAAATGTAAGAAAGAGCTAACAATAATATATATGTAAAGCAAAACATGAGACAAGGTCGTTTTACTTTGTGTGGGTTGAGTATACTATCTACAATGAAAATGTATGGACCACAGTTAACAATCTCTTAAATTTTTTTTATTAATGTGGGTCAAAAAGTTACACAGGCAGTTTTATATAAACCATCAGTGAAATAGAACACAAGTCTATATAACAGGTTCACAAACATGTTGGAATTTAATGTATGAAAATCTGTGCTATGGTTTGGGTATGGTTTGCGTCTATTTCCCAAGAGTCATGTGCTGAGAGCTGGATCCCCAATATTGTGATGCTAAGAAGTATTAAAACCTTTAAGAGGCAGAGAGCCTAGAGGTCATTTTTGCTCATACCTTTCTTTCTTTGACTTCCTATCCCACCATGTGATTTCTCACTCCCTCAGCTTCCCAACATTGGGATCCCATCCACCTTTAGGCCTTCAGCAGAGTTAAGCAGAACCAGCATCATGCTCTTGAACCTCCAGAACTGGGAGCTAAATAAACCTTCACTTTTTATAAAGTACTTAGTTTCAGGTATTTAATTATAGTAACAACAAATAGATTAACACAACTGGCATTTCAAATCACTGAGGAAAAGAAAATTTGTTAGATAATTTATGTCATGCAATTGGCTAGTCAGTTGGGGAAAAATAATAATGTTTATTCTTCTTAATCAAATAAATTGCAGATGGATAAAACATTTATTTTTTTAAAAGGAAGTCACAAAATAGCTTGGGAAAAAATATAACAGAATATATTTAAATGTAAGTGTGCAATGGCCTTGTAAAAATGTACCAAAACTAAAACACATAAAGGAAACAATTTCTAATTTTTACCACATAAAAATTAAAACTCTGTCTAGCATAAAACACCATAAATAAAACTGAAAAATAAAATGGAAAAAAATGTCCATAGTATGTATGCCAAATAATTAAGATCTTTAATATTAAAAGATCACTTAAAAATCCAGAAGAAAGAGATGAATAGTAAACTCCACAAAGATAGAGAAAAGACTGTTCTTGGTAGGGGGGTGTGGCTAATTGGTAAAAAGCAATTATAATATATAGGCAGACCTAGATTAGATCTCCAGGGAAGGAAAGAAGGAAGGAAGGAAGGAGGAGAAAATTCTCAACTTTACCAGAAATGAATAATGTTTTAGTCAGCTTTCTCACTGCTGTGACTCAATGACACCACCAGAACAACTGTAGAGTAGGAAAGGTTTATTTAGGGGCTCACAGTTTCAGAGGTCTCAATCCACAGACAGCAGGCTCCACTCCTTGGAGCTTGAGGTGAGGCAGGACATCACAGCAGAAGAGTGTGGCAGACAGAAACAGTTCACTGTGGTGATCAGAAAGCACAGAGAGAGTCTCCACTCTCCAGATACAAAATACATACCCCATAGCCACACCCCCAATGAGTCACTTCCTCCAGCCACAGCCCACCTGCCTCCAGTTACCACTCAATTAATCCCACCCAGGGATTAATTCGCTGATTAGATTAAAGCTATAACCCAATCATTTCTCCTCCAAACCTTCTTTCATTGTCTCACACATGAGCTTTTGGGGTATACCTCACACCCAAAACATTAACAAATAAAATATAAAAATAATCTTAAAAAATGTTTTTCCTTACCAGATTAGAAAAAAAAAATATTAAAAACTGACAATTATTTGTTTGGCAAGAATTCAAGGAAATGAATAGTGTCAAGATTATTTTAAAAATAGTCACTGCATTTTGGTTGAATTAGTAAATATCATGAAATAATTTAAATGTTCACACATAAACTTGAATGAAAAACAACTAGAGCTACAGAATGTCTTGTATGATATAAACATGATTTATAAGAGCTGTCTGGAAGACTATTCACCAAAGCAACATTAACCTAAGTGTTAAACATCTTTAATGATTTGCCCTACTTTAAAACTTTAAATCTACAATTCCATTCTAAGAATTTTAATTAATGGCTATTAACTTCTCTAGACAGTACAAAAAATATTTTTAAAGCAAAACATGAAATATTTTATAGTTATCATCAAAATTGCTATTCAACCAGACATAAGTTTGAACATCATTTTACTATTTCAAATAAACTGAAGTATATACTCTTACCATTTCACTAAAATATCATTAGTGTTCATAAAAAATAACCATTACCATATGCAGAATGGGGAAATCATTAAAGCTATATAACCACAAGTATTATTCTGCTTTGGAGTTAACTTTTCATTGCACAGATAAAGCAAAAGGCTACCAAATAAAAAGTATTTTTATTTTGTGTTTATGATTACCTTTCTCCAGACACTTATTACAGCAGAAAAAAAATTATATATTTCTCTGAACTTGTAGACTCAGCAGACAGATATATTTTGAAAAGGTTAAGCTATGTTTAGCCAGATAATCCTCAAGAGATAGATGCCAGAGAATTAAATATTAGGTACTTAAATTAACTTCTTATTTGGTACTTAGGAACAAATTGCCAAGAATTATCATTGTCAAATAGTGTTATTGACTCTCTTGGAAAAAGAAAGTAAGGTCTACTTGAAGAAAAAAAATTAGAATTTGAAATAAACCAGCATTTTTAACACTTTGCATGAATAATAGAAACTGTTATTCCCCAAAATGATACTTGGCTTGCACAGCACTAATGGAAATGACTAGTTTCAGTCTTGAGTCAGTACTACTAGCTATGTCTTGACTTTGTATTCCCAGCTTTAGGCTTTTAAAGGACATTTCAAAAAATGTCCTGCTGAACTATTTCCTACAGAGATACTTAAACAAGAATTTCCAAAATTCTTCACATATAATTTTTTTTCAAAAAGTTAGCAAGCGTTGATTTCATCAATTGAAACTAAATGATTGGCAAACACATCCTAAAAATACATTTTTGCCTAAATAAAAAATAAATGTAATAATAACCTTCCTTCAAGAATTCAAGATGAAACTCATTGTGGTTCCAAAACACAGGGAAAACAGGTGATTTTAAACTGTGAAAGAATGCACTGGAGTGCTTCAATTTTCACCGAAAGTAAGGTTTAAAGAAATGGGTTCAGGGTATACCATAAAAAGTGTAGGTAAGTCACTCATTTTGTGATTGTATAATTAAAATCTTTTAAATATTATTTTCACTAGAATATTACAATGTACTGGAAAAGGCTCTATTTCATATAATATTTAATATTTTAATATTCTTAGAACATCTAATAGGTGGTTTTTCAGGATTTCCACTAGCTCTTCTAAAAGGCAGGAGCCTTTGGAGCATGCGTATTTCTGGGCAAGTAATATTGCCCCCCATGGGGATGAGAACTGATGCTTTGAGCAGGGGGAGGGTGGGATAACGAAAGCTTCTTGTTTTTATGTAGAAAGCACAGACACACATTCAGTACTATAAGCAGATACGCAGTATGTATAGTGTATCATAATTTAATTGGGAGGGGTGGTTAGGAGAACAAAAAGTCTTGAAAGTCTCTTTAAAAATTTACAAATAGGGAAAAAAAAGGGGGGGTTAAGAAAAATTCAGACAAATCTGGATTCTAATCACTATTCCAAGATAAGAACTTAGGCAAGTAACCTAATACCTTGGAGCCTGAATTTCTTCATTAACCATATGGAAATTGGGACTTCTTTCTTAAGTTGAAGATTTTAAAAGAAAGCATATGCAAAAGCACATGTCACAGTGCTCCAGAAGCTGTTGCCACTCAGTCAGGGTTAGCTCCCTTTCCTTTCCTCCTCGTTTGGAGATGCTGTAGATCATATACTCTTCACAAAAGACTAGGCAGATTCCAAGGGGCATTGAGACACAAGGAGAAATGGAATGAACTCCAAGAGGCAATGACTTTTGTATATGATCCTAGACCCCAAGTATATCTAAAGATGGTGAGATTAAGTTCAAAAGACTGGACTCAAGTGCCAAATCTGTAATTTTGTTAATTGTATAAATAGTGCTGAACTGATTAACTTTTATGAGCCTCAATTCCCACATCTGTATTTCAGAGTTCTTATTAAGAATAAATGAGGCCAGGTAGTTAAGCACCACTGAGTTCAATCTCTGGAAGGAGAAGGAGGAGGAGGAAAAGGAGGAGAAATTGAGGAGGCTGAGGTAAGAGGACTGCAAGTTCAGGGCCAGCCTCTGCAACTTAGCAAGACCCTGTCTCAAAAGAAAAAGTTTAAAAGGGCTAGGGATATATCTAAGTGGTAGAGGACCCTGGATTCAATTCCTAGTACAAAAATTTGAAAAAAAAAAAAAAAGAAGGAGGAGGAGGAGGAGGGGAGGGGAGGGGAGGGGAGGGGAGGGGGAGGAGAGAACTAATGAGACAATTATGTAACACCTTTTGGGAATTAGACTACTGAAGTTACCACGTGATAGGATACTGCTGTGGTTTAAATATGTCCTTCAAAGTTCGTGTGCTGGGAACTTAACTCTTAATGCAACAGTGTTAAAAGATGGGACCTTTAAGAAGTAATTAGATCATGAAGGCTCTGCCCTTATGAGTAGATTAGTGCCACTTCTGTAGAAGTGTGCTAGTTATCCCGGGAGTGGTTCCTGATATAAAAAGGATGAGTTCAGTCCCTCTTCCCCCATCCCCTACTGCTAACTATCTCACTCTTACTTTTTGCCCTTTACTCTTCCACCTTAGAATGAGCCAATCAGAAGGCCCTCACCAGAACTATATCTCACCAGACCCTCACCAGAACTGCCTCCAGAACTATGAGAAATAAATGTATTTTCTTTATAAACTACCCTGTCTGTTGTATCCTATCATAGCAACACAACAGATTAAGGCAGTCATGGCTCTTGTTAATATCATCAGGAAATGGAGATACTGATTCTGTGTATGTACTGGGGAAGCCATGGAAAAGAACAAAAATGGCTCCTCCCTACGGTCCCAAAACAGAATCATACCTTTAAAGTCTAAACCTCAAAGGCAGAATGTCCTTGACAGTGTCAAACTGTTTAAAACAAAATTACCAAAGAACACTTACTTATCTTTTTCTGTGTCTAGAAAGTGATCATCTAAGAAACATGATCCAAAAAATTCAACTAGGGTACGGTGGCCCTTCTTGCTGACAGTGTGGTACACACGAGAGGCCAGGTGCAAGTCAATGGGCAGCTGTCGGCCTGGGATGTTGGTGCACAGATCATGCATGTGAGGAATGGAGGGGGCTTGTAGAATTCTGCAACAGAGGAAAGGACATGAGCTACTTTTATCATCGTGTGATCTTCAGACACAAAATGCATTTATATTGACAGTTTAGTTCAGGCTCTAAAAAGGATGTGTGAGTACAGGAGATCAGATACAATTTTCATATTACAATCTCAGACTATTGTTTAGAGCTTCAAGCTCATTATCCAACCATCTGCTGAATATCTCAAACTAAATGTCCTACAGACACCTCAATATCAAACTCATTATCATCCCACCCCCCAGCCTCTTCTCTCCTCAATTTTGTAACTTAGTCCCAGACACCATTTCTAGCCAATGTGCTCTCCTCCTTCCTACTCTGCTTAAATGCTAATGCCCTTGAAGAGGTAGAATAACATATGTGGTACGTCACCCATTACCTAGCAGGATGAAACCCAGGCCTCTCTCAGTCAGTGTGGCATCTCCCTCACACTCTTCTGGAACTTGCCTCTCTCCTACCTTCCAAAAATAGGAAAGAAGGTGTGATGATCTGCCTTCTTCATGATTTGTCTTAGTCACTGACTCCTCCAGCTTCCCAAACTAGGTGTGGCTTCTAAGGTTTGAACCCCTCTTTCTACACTGAAAAAAAATATCTTCAGTGTTTCAGTTATTCTCTCTGTGCTCAGTGCTCCTAAATCGCATCTCTGGTATTACTATCTCGCCTAGCTTCCTCATCTTCAAGGTACAAATCATCTTTGAATCCTCTCTCCACTTGTATATCCAAGCTACCTGGGAGGCTGAGGCAGAAGGATCTCAGGTCTGAGGCCTGCCTGGGAAATTTAGTGAGACCCTGTCTCAAAATAAAACATAAAACAGGCTGGGTATGTAGCTCAGTGGTAGAGTACCCCTGGGTTCAATCCCCAGTTTTGGAGGATGGGGGAAAATAGCATTTCTCCCCTGCGCAGGGTTGCTCAGGTATGCTCCTTCTTCACACCCACTGCCATCACACTCCAGCACACCTGGGCCTGGATCTGAATCTCAGTTCTAATACTTGCAAAATGGATCACTGCCTTCTCTGAAAAGCTGCAGAAAAATCAGAATAAAAAAAATTCTAGCTCTTATCTTTGTAAGAAATGATAAAAATAATAGTCCTATCATTTCAGGTCTGTGAAAGTCTCTTAAGAAACACTTGTTATATTTTTATTGTCATTATTATTTGCATTGCACAGCACCTACCCTGTTGGTAGGTATGTGTGTACATTATTCAGTCACTAGGAGAGAATGGTTATGACATTTTCACAACAGGGCCCAACAAGAACAAGACGTAAAATTTGTACATGTTCCTGTGGTGAAGGAAAAAAAAGAGAGAGATAAATCTAAAGCATGTAGAAATGCCTGAAAAATAGAGACCTAAAGGCGAGGTTGGGGAATGAGTGTCCAGGAAGCCAGGGCTTCAGGCACTCGGGGTCCTACAAAAGGGCTTTGAAAAAAGAGAGAAGACCAAAAAGTAAGCTCCCATGTCAAGCTCAAATGCACCATCATTCTGACTGGGACAGGTCCTGGCTAGTGGAATGTGCTTGAGATTACATTACTGACTTATTTTTTCTTTGAAAAGCATCACAACTGATCTGCATTCCCACGTTCCCATTATAGTCTAGCATCATAGATTAGCAAGTGACTCTCCCTCAATTGTTGTGCTAAATAACAATATGCTGCCATAAAGGGCTGGATTCCCAAGAAAATAATGTGAGAGTTAGTCAGTGGTGAGAAAAGATAGGTTGATATCTGATTAAAGAAAAAGATGTTCTGAAAATTTTTTTCAAGATTCTCTTTTATAACTTTTTTTAACTTCAGATTTTTCTTCTTTTCCTGTTTCTCTCTAAAGTAAAGTGCTAATTTCTGTTTTAATGAATTAAAAGAGCACTACCTATATCAATAAGATCTACAAATATTTTTGGCATGCTCAGGAAAGGCCGTGTTTTTATAGCACACTCTCCTTAAGCAGGACTATTTGTCATTCTTTGAAACACAGAGACATAAAAAAGAAAAGCCTCTGACTCTGTGTGTGGTCATGCTACTTTGCTTAATGCACTAAATGCAAGGTTTTTTAGGGGAAAAAAATCAAGAAGTTTCTGCTTCATTGATAATCTGACAGTAACTATTTATTGAAGGTAAAATACTTGTTGTCTGCTGTCACTATTTGTTTTAATACATAATCTTGCTAACTAAATGAGCTTAAAGCAATGCAGATAAGCAATGGCATGTATGGGGTCACTTAAATGCCAATTTGACTGTTTCATAAACTTTGGAATTCTTTTACCATGACTCTATTCCCAGCTACTAAATTGTGAGTAATATCCATTTACAAAGTTGAGGCTGGCCATAAAAAAGGTTGTCTTCCATGTCCAGCACACTTTCCAGTGCCCTAAGCAACAACAAAAGCTAATAATTAAAGCTTCTTCAAACCCCCATAAAGAGTTAAATGAAGAATAATCTAGAATAAACCAACCCATAAAACCTAGTAGTGAAATAAAGAGAAAGCCAGGGGTTCAACCAGGTGAACAGCAAAACGTAAGCCATAATCTAAATTGTGTTTACATAGTGCTGTTCAAAATTGTGAATGTATTCCTGTGTGATGAGAAACTCTATCAAAAATATTGGTGGGGTCATAGATGAAACAGGAGGAGAAGAATAAATCCATTAACTGCTAAGTAAGTTGGCCTGTGGACATTTTGCGTTGGGTTGTCTTTTATCATAAAATCAACCCGCAGTATAATAAGCAGTTTATCCAAATCGAGCATTATAGGGTCCAAAACTATCAAATCTAACAGCTAACATTTAATTTTGCTATTTTCCCAAAGAGCTATTTTTTTTATTCCAGCTAGTATTACATTTATTAAAGTAAGTGCATTGGTCAAAATCAGGAATCGAAGGAAGCACAGACACATCTTAACTATAAAATCTACACCAAATTTTCCTTTGAGAAGTTTTAACTCAGATCTCACATATGAATTTCTAAAACATTAGCATGTTCATGCATCAATGCTACTGAATGACAGCTCTTCAGAGAGTAAAATTTGTAAATTTAATGAAGTTACTTTTTAGGCAGGTTTTTATCACGATGGTATTTTAAAGACTTTGTTAATCTCCATGCTGGAATTCTTGGTTTACTTTTTGGTTTTCTCTTAACTTCTTTTCCTCTGATTTGCAAGAGTTGTCCTGATTTCAACTTTAAAAACAAAGTATACTGTTAGGGGAAGTTGTAACATGAGAATTAGATCTTTTTTATTTAATAGTTTTTATATTTAAACTGCTGATTTCTATATATAGTTTATAACAGAATATAAGTGCTAAAGGTGAGCTACTTCCCTCTAAATACATTCCTAAATTTTTACATATACACCCTCATGGCAATAAAGATATTGGTACAATATATTTACAATATTCTTCATCCACAAATCCACTTTTTATCTCTCCCCCCACCCTTCCAGTGCTGGGCATAGAACCCAAGGCCTCACACATGCTAGGCAAGTGCTCTACCACAGAACTACATCTCCAGCCTGATTTACTCTTCAAGACTGGTATTTTTAGCAGAACTTAATCACTAGTTCCTTAAGGTTTGGCATAACTTGTGGTTAACTAGCACAAGCTAAAAAGAACTCAAGTGCTTTATATTATTATTTTGAGCAATGTTTACCAATTTATACTTCTTACAGTTGCACTGTTTTCCATTTCTACTGCTTGGCAAAAATCAAGTACGTTCTGTGCCATAAATAATTTTAAATATTGATTCCCTAGGTTTCCTAGAAGATCTGCACAATTTCTGATAATTTTTCATGTAAACATTTTTTTCCTTGGGTTGCTCTGTTTTTTTTTTTTTTTTTTTTTTTGAGATTAGATTTAAGAAAGAAAGAAAAAGAGAGGCCTTCCCTCATAAAAGCAGAGAGATTTGATTGAAGGAGGCGGCCAGACCAAGAGAAGTTCTTATAAACTAGGTATAGGATTTTGTCTTGACTCAGTAGAAATGACAGCACTATTACAACTTCTTGAGTAAGGGAGTAATGAAAAATAATGAACATTCAGGGAGGACGAAGCATTACATCTTCCCATTCAGTTAGTGTTTGGATTTCCTCCACAGTGTCTTTCCCAGGTGGTCATCACCTGGCTTGAACATGGGCAAGAACACAGACCACAAATACATTCAAAGTCAGCCATTTTCTCTTTGAGACTTTTCCATTTGTGAGAATTCATGTTTGTTTCTTATGATTGAGCCTAACAACTCACAACCACCAGTCTCGATTCGAACCTCAGAAACCATACAGACACCACCTAGCTCTCTTCCACTTTGAAAAGACCCTCAAATATTCTGAACCCTGTTGACTCCTTTGGGACTGCTATTCCCCCAGAAAAACATCCCCAGTCCTTTCAACTCTACCTTAAATAAATGATTTTGAAGTACTATGCTTTGCTACCTTGAAGATTCTCTTCCAAACTGTCTCTAATTTGTCTAAGTCCCTCCTAGGGTTGGACACTGAGATCTGAACATATAGGTGAGGTGTGATAAGATAAGATTAAACAGTCAGGAGAAAGAGGATCTTCTCATGGCATTTGTCAACAAAGGTAAACTATGATTGCATTTGTCTTCCTATCACAAAATGACAATATAGTTTAAAACCTGAAGTCTTTCACACTTGCTACTGTTAAGAATTATCATCCCATATCGACAAGTTTGGAACACAAAGACAGAACCATGAATACATTTGCCCCAACTAAGTTTTTTTTAAGGTCTGACCAACCAGATTTTACCAGTCATGTCTCGGATGTCATCTGCAAATTCAACTAGTAAATAAGCCTTCCACATTCTCATCCAAATGACTGAGAAATATGTTGAAATTTCCATAGAATCTTCCATGAACCAATCATGTATCCTTTGCATAACTAATTTTAAATCCTCCTGCAATTCACCTGTCATCTTGTCTGCAAAACTCTCAGGAGGCTTTCATAAGTGGATTGCTTAAATTCACAGGATGATAGCAATTACTGTTCATTGCATTTTCTGTGTGCTGGGTATGGTTCTGAGTGCTCTCTATTGTGGCCTCTACATATAATCCTTCCAACAACATTCTAAGGTAGGCACTGTCATTTTCCTCAAACTATACAGCCATAAAAGTAGTTTGGTAGTTTGCCCTGCATCTCGCTACTAGTAAAGAGGAGAGAATTCTGTCACTGGAGATCTGGCTCCAGAGCCTGTGAGCTTCCCATGACACTCCTATATTGAGCAACCAGATCTTAACTGTTCTGATATTCTAGGAGATGAGATTGGTCTTCCATGGCTTGTCCTTAGGGAACCCATGCTCCCAGTGATTACCTCTTCCTTTTATAAGGGTCCAAACACAACTTTTTGAATAAGTCATTTAGTCATTGTAGAGTCTCATCCAAGACCAATGCACTGATTACAAAATTCACAGTCCTTACCCTTAAAAAACTAAAAGTCAGATTTGCAGTTGCCAATCTCCTGGCTTCCAGCTCCTCTCCCACTACAGCCACCCCTGAAAGCTGCTGTGACAGGGACACAAAGGCGAGGAGTGATCACCGGAGCCAATGGCTCAGGCATCTAACTCTGAAGACCTTTTACAAAGATTTGTGTCGTTGGTTTTTTGTTTTGTTTTTTTTTAAATCAATTCTTCTCTTCTTTCTAAAGATCATTCTTGACAGATTTAAGAACCGAGTTGTGAGTTTGTCGGTTTCCTTTTCTCTGTCATATTTGTTTATTTAAAACCTCAACCTTTTTTCTAAAAATAAATTAAGGTATCTCTGTCATCTGTTGTCATTACACTATTCATCCATAATGACAGGGCTGTCTTTCCTTTTTTTCCTTCCCTTTGCTCTAAAACTAACATGAAAATTGCTTTCGTTGTTGTTGTTATTCTTAGCATTATTCACAGGCTTCAGCCCATTCTGAATCTCAGTTTTCTTGGTACAATTTTTATAGCTACATGCCACTTTTATGTTTATCTCTAGAAATATATTTTTTCCTTCGTATTTTGCATATTTTTAAAATTCTGAATGTGATCGATCACTTATAATTGTCCTGTGATAATTTAGGGGGATTTAGGGCAACCCACACCTCTTAAACTTTCTTCCATTTAGAATCCCAGGTCATATGATCAAACCTATATTTTTTTTACAGACTCATACTGACATTTTCCTTTTTAAAATGCTCACCAATCTTATGACTGGATATTGTGTCAGTCATTTCTTCACAAGATTGCTATTGTATTTAATCTATATTTTTTCTGTTGTTGATCATGACTTAACCCAGAGTACCAATGACATTTTTTATACTACAGAGCTTCTAAGAGTAGAAATGGTCAAAAGGTGGAGATTGTTCAAATTCTCTACTTTTTTGCTGAACAAGATCTTCCAGCATATATGTAAGCACTTGAAGTCCTTTGTTGCTCCTTTATCAACTCTCTGCTAGATCTATTTATTAGCTATGTCAGAAAGTCTTCTTGTGCCCTAATCTGTCCTGGCTTGCTGGAGTATATTGTTCCTCATTCCTGTGCCAAAGATGCTAGAGACTAACTTTATGACCTCAATTGTCCATATACAGGGTTAAAGTTCATGGATAATAATTGATCTTGAGATGTTACGATAAATAAACAAACATAAGATTCTTGGAGAAGATTTGGTGGAATTAATCACATAAATCCTCTGTGCCATTTTTATGGCATTTCTGATGTGTCCCATGATATCCCACAACAATAAACCATAACAAAACATCTTAGACATTCTCTTCCCCTCTGAAACATTTCTGGTTCCAGTTTGGTGTCCTCTTAATACATTCTCTAAGTTCCTCTGGTCAAGCCATGCTTCCTAGTTTGGTGACGCGTATTACATCCCTTGTCATTTCTGTAGCTGTAAGTCTGTGATTCTGTACCTAAAGCAGATATCATTGCTTGTTGTTATGAAAAGGCAATGTGGCCAAGCGTTAAAGAATTAAGATTCCAGAATCAGGCAACCTCATCTTGAGTCCTGCATCTACAACTTAACTTGTATTTGGGCAAGTTATGTATCTTCCCATGATGTATTTTTGCAATAATAATAGAAAGGTAACAATAAGTAAGGATATTATTAGGAAAAAATAAGAAAAACTGTGTAAAAAATTTAGCAAAGTCAATAAATTCTAGTGACCTTCGGAAAGAACAGCCTCTTTTAATCAAAAACAAATATTTTTACATGATTTCTTAATAATGTTTAATAATAGTCACAATAAGCCAGAAGAGTTAATATTACAGGACATTTCTAAAGAGGGAATTCAATTCCTGATGGGCCATGGTGGTTAAGTCATGGTCCAGAAAATTCATCTCATTTTTTGACACACTGGTAGCTAACCACTTACCGCTTATGCTCACATTTATTTCCAAAGTCCCAGTGTTCAGGTAGAATAGATAAAAAAACACTACTGCTGTGGCCCCCAGCCTAATGCTTCTTCATCAAGATGCCGCCGTTTCCAGATACCTGGAGGATGTCAGCCTAAGCACAGGATTCACCTGTACAGTGAACTATGGGCAGGTTCACTTGGTCTTGCCGGGCTTCACTTCATACCCCAAGTGCCTGCTCTGGAAAGGCGGCATGACTGCTAGTGGAGTCCATCACCAACACAGGATAAGTCCTTCCTCATTGAAAGCAGTGGGAAGTTTTCTCTGTTCAACTTTATTAAATCTTCCTTGTTATCTATTATTCCCAGATCAACCAGCTAGTGTCATACAGGATGAACCTAAGAAAGGAGAGCTTGAGAGATGAAGAAAAACTAGGAGACAAGTGCACTAATCCAGACATAATTTCACCAGAACTGACTACAATGGAGGCAACCAGGAAAGATAAGAAAAAAAAAAACATATAATCAATAATGTTTAGGAATAATCTAGGCCTCAGAGACTGATTATATGTGAAAGGGAAGTTCACAGATAAATCCCAGGTTTCAAACTTGAGAGTCCTGGGCAAAAGTTGAAGAAGGTTATGACCAGTTGATTTGGGTGAAGCACAGTCAGGAACATAATTATGGGGAGTTAGAAGGAGAGGGTGACCAAGAAGGCTGTCACCTAAAAAGAGGCGTCCCTCTGAATCAGTCAGTGACAAGATGATATACTGGTATTCTAAAAAAAGGAACTGTTTCTTTTTCATCCTAATAACATTATTATTAAAAACAGCATATCTATTTTAAAATAAATGTATTTAAGTAAAAGAATATTAAGTAAATAATTGTAGGGTGATACGCAAATATGATAAAAAAAAATTATGAAAATGATGCATAAGTAAAACAAATCTGGGAAACATTTTTACAGTGGGAAAAGACTCAGGAATTAGCATAAACTTAAATGGAGTAAAGTTTAAAAGCTGCTTACCCAGTCTTGATTATTGTAGTGACCACTGTTTACTTCCTTGACATAGATGGTACCTTGAAGACTATTGGTCAATTTCTGGAAGAGCCAAGACTCCTTCTTTCCATGAAAATCTGTCTTCTCTTCCCAAAATTGCAATTAGGGTTAAAACTAAAAGCTCTCAAGAGAACTGGTGATATAGCTCAGTTGCAGAGCACTTGCCTAGCATATGTGAGGCCCTCGGTTTAATCCCCAATGCCAGAAAGAAAAACAAATAAATAAAGCCCTCAAAAAAAATACGCTGTCTTTTCTTAAAGGAATAAAACTATTGAGGCCCTTTTGCAGGGTGAACCCTGGGCCCATTGCTTCACACTCGCACATCCTCAACTCCTCTAACTCTGTTTACAACAGTTTTCCCCCTTTGAAGATACCTGCTTGTGGACTTTTGATTTTCCTGGAGGCTGTCTACCTTGCAAAGGTTTACTTGATGGCTCTGCTGTCTGTATTCGTGACATATCCTGTGCTCCAAATAACATGCTTCCTGTTTCTGAGCCTTCCCATTCCGGTATAGCTTCCTGTTCAATCTGGAAAATACTTGACACATCTTGCAAGGGCTCCTCAAACATTGACTGGGGGGAAAAAAAGGGTAAAATTACAAGAATGCTCTTTTTTACCAGTCCTTCTAAAGTCTTCAGTTTTGCAACATTTTCTGTCTGACAACCAAATGAATATGAAAATGCATGTTTGAAATGTAGCAGAGGTGGTCAGTTTCCTCTACAAACTGACTTGAGAAAAATGTGAAGCTGGCAGATTGTTTTCCCTGGCTCTTATCTCAGAAAATATACCAACTCTCCAATTATTAGGCACAAACTCAGGAAATAACAAGACTCAGATCTTACCCTGGCACCACCTAGCACTCACACAGTGTCAAACCAGTGTACCTTCCACAAAAGGCACTGCAGACAGTTCTATTCATTATCCCGCTTGCCTCTTAGGTCAGCCTGGAGTCCACTGTCCAAACCTGAGGTTCTAAGAGTCTCAGAAGCAGGCTTCCTGCTTAGGCAGCTGCTCTTTCAGAGCTGGCTTAAGTTCCAGCAAAAGACCTGAGCCCGATGCCTCAGGAAGGCTATCAGATACCATAGATCTCTCCCACACCCAGTTAAAAATTTCTCATAAAATGTTACTCCTATGCTTTGTGTTCTTTAAAAATATAAGTTGAGTGCTGTGGCGTGTGCCTAAAATTCCTGCAGCTCAGGAGGCTGAGGCAGGAGGATTGTAAGTTCAAAAACAGCCTCAGCAAAAGTTGAGTTGCTAAGCAACTCAATGAGACCTTGTCTCTAAAGAAAACACAAAAAAAAAGGGCTGGGGATGTGGTTTGGTGGTTGAGTGCCACGAGTTCAATTCCTGGTACCAAAAAAAAAAAAAAAAAAAAGTCCCACTACCTGATGTTTCTCATCAAATCCAAAGGAAATTATCTATATGGCCACATTTGGGTAATAATTAACTTTGAACCAAAATTATTTGGGATTATGAAGCACAATGGCAGTTAAAATTCATTACCTCAATTTAACAAATGATAAGACTAGTCTGACTTACATAAAAGCCCTAATTACATAGAAATGACTTTAAGATCAACTGTATCTTTTTTGTTCCTTGGATATATACATTTGCTAATAAGAAAATAAAGGATAACAGATTCCACACAATACCAAATAGTACATAAATTTCTTTGCTGTACAAGAAGAGATACCTGGACCAAGAAGTTTCAGTTTTGTAAAACTAGCTTTAATCCTGAGCTCATGTTTTTATAAAGTTACAGGCAATGAAAAGACTAAGAACTTTTTACCCACATGGGACTGAATTCAAGTCCTGGATCAATGAAAAGATGTTTGATCTTGGTGGACTTAAAAAAACCTTTTCAGCCTTATTTTCCCCATTGGTAAAAAAAAAAAAAAAAAAAAAAAAAGATTAACAAGACTCTTTTCATGCAAAGGCAAAGTAGATACGGTGATACGGTGAGGTCACAAATGTTAGGGGCCTGCTGCTGTATTTACTACCCATAATAAACTCACTCATTTTATTGACCATAGTTTTGGGCATTGTTAACCATTCCCTTTCTTTTGAATTTCTCTCCTCTTGGCTTCCTCCACACACTCTCCCAGGATTATGGTTTGGGAGAAGAAACAAATGAAAGTAACACTCACTAAATTAGAAAATGGAAGAAGAACATCTTGAAAGGAGGGCGATTCCAACTGCAGTTCCCTCTCTTCAGGACTCCACCTGCTTCAATCCTCTACAAAGCCTTTCCTGACCCTGTAACTCCTCTGTATGAGCATGTATTGCACAGTATTACAATTGACTTAGCAATCATCATCACCCAGTTGAAAATTTCTCATAAAATGTTACTCCTATGCTTTGTGTTCTTTAAAAATATAAGTTGAGCTCGGTGGCACGTGCCTGTAACCCTGCCGCCAACAGATGTGAGTACTAGTGCATCTAATTTTAATATTCGGTGCATCTCCATGAAATAAGACCTGTTGGTAACTCCATTTATAGATGAGAAAATGGGCCTTCAAAAGTTTTATAACTTGCCCAAGGCCATACTTTGGGTTAAGTATCAAAGCTTTGTTTAAACCTAGACAACCTGATTCCAAAGTATACTTTCTCAACCTATTTCCCTTTCACCCAATAGACTAGTCATTCTCAAAATGTGGCCCACAGATTCCTTACAGTCTTTGAGATATTTTCAAGGGGACTACAATGTCAAAAGGACATTCAAATGTTAAGATGTCGTTTACCTTTTTCACTGTGTTAAAATTTTCACAGATAATGGTAAAGCAGCATTGGATAAAACAGTGGACCAATACTTATTAAATGATTAATGCATGAGGTCACAAATATCATCCAGAGTAAAAGATTAGCTCAAAAAGCAAGATGGAGCAATGGATTTAATGTAAGGATATGCAACAAGTTCATATATCTGGTTTCCGATTCCACATTGCAACTAATCTTTAAGAAACCAGCACTTATGGAGTTTTAGTACATTAACAAAGGAGAATATCCACAATAATATTAGAAGGCCATTAAAATATGATTCCCTTTCCAATCTGCATGAGGCCAGATTTTTTAAATATATTTCAGTCAAAATAACACATTGCAAAAGATTAAATTCAGGAGCAGATATGAAAATCTAGCTCTGTTACAATCAGACATTAGATTTGCAGAAAATGTAAGACAATACTACTCTTTTCACTCAAACCTATTATTTATGTTTTCCTAAAAACTATTCTTTTATGTTAACATATTATGATATAGAACTGGAATATCATCTAAAGTCTTATGTGTTCAGAGACTACAATTGCTGAGTAGCTACTAATTTTGCCACATGGTAAGTCTGAAGGCAGGGAATAGTATGTAAAGGGGGAAAAGACATGGTTTCAACCAGAAGCATCTCAAACGCTAGTAGTTCTACCATTTGTGGTGACTCTATATTATAGAACCCATGGCTTTAGCAAAAAGATTCACATGCTTCCTGAACACAATATGTTATCATAAAATGAAGTGTGATCTCAATTTTTATGTATCTGGGGTCACAGTTTCAAAAACTAAAGGAGCTTGCCATTTAGTGATATAATTTTATGAGACCTATGTAAAGGAACTGATCATCATGCCATCTTTTTTATTTAATTCTGAATTTTTGTATACAAGGAGACACTTCTCATTCACAGGAAATATGTTCCAGATTGCTTGGAATCCCACAATTATTTTGTCAATGATGGCCAAAAAGCAAGTTGTATTTCTGAAACAAACTTGTCACCCATAGTCCAGATTCAGAACAACATTCTCCCCTTGTCAATGCTTTTAACAATTCTTCTAGCCAACTACAGATTAAAGTAATGCTTTCTTAGAAGTCAAAAACTTTTTATTAATTCTCCAACTACATTCTATATCTGAATGGCTTTAAACCAGAAAAGCTGTTAAAAACTTTTTCCTTCTTAAAAGAATATTGGGCCTTAGCACAAAAGGTCTATGATAGTCAGCCACAGTGAGCCAAGGACAGCACTCCTCACAGAGTGTTGTATTAGATATGCTCATACTTAAATGCACCTCTAGAATATTTTGAAGGAAATCTTTTCAAACTCTCTATAAAAACATTAAGCAACAAATCCCACTCCTCAGTTTATACCCAAAGGACTTAAAATAATCATACTACAGTGACGCAGCCACATCAATGTGTATAGCAGCTCAATTCACAATAGCTAAACTATGGAACCAACCTAGGTGCCCTTCAACAAATGAATGGATAAAGAAAATATGGTATATGTGCACAATAGAATATTACTCAGCCATAAAGAAGAATGAAATTATGGCATTTGCTGATAATTGGATGGAATTGGAAACTATCTGGCTAAGGGAAATAAGCCAATCCCCCCCCCAAAAAAAATAGTCCAAATGTTTTCCCTGATATGCAGATGCTAATTCACAATAAGGGACAGGTGGAGAAGAATAGAAGTACTTTGGAATAGATAAAGGGGAATGAAGGGAAGGGAGGGGAAATGGGAATAGGAAAGACAGTAGAATGGAGCAGGCATTACTATCCTATGGGTACATATGATTACACGACCAATGTAACCCCACATCAACCAGAAGAATGAAAAGTTGTGCTCCATATATGTATAACATGTCAAAATATATTCTACTATCATGTTAACTAATAAGAACACATAAAAATATGCATTAAAAAAACAAGAGATAGGCTACTACTTTAGTATGGGCAAGGAGGATTTTTCTTAAACACTTTACCACTTGAGGTTCCTCAACACTGATCTGTAACTCTTGTTCTGCCTCCATCTGAGATGATTCTGCCTCCGTCCGAGGTGTTTCTTCTTCCGCCCGAGGTGCTTCTGCTTCCAGCTCAGTGGTTTTGGGGCCCAGTTTTCCCATTAAAGAAATATCCTTGAAGGGAGAAGAGGAAACAAAGCAATGCCAATTTTAAAAACCACTGAAATTCATTATTCCATATACAAAAATATCAGCTGAGTTATACAATAAGTGAGAAATGCGTGAGGAAAGTTCAAACTACTCAATAACAAGCAGTAAACAAAAAATACAGAAAAAAATATTTTTTGTCTATTCTTTCAATTTATTGCCTTTTGGTTTGTTGATCTCGATAGACAAATTATTAGATTTAATAAGATAATTAGAAAATGTATCACCTATTATAAAAATGCTCCCATTAAGTCAAATACTGTAAAACACTGAATAAGAAAATTAAAAATCAAACCTAAAATTTAATCTAACCAAAAGCAAAAAGGAATATATTTTAAACTTCACTGGATATAACTGTTAGTGTTATTTTTACCACTATTAATGCCAATTGCAATGATATATTCTAATCAGTTGAAGTGCTAAGAATATAGCACATTATAAAGATTATAATGAACAAGGAATAAAGAAATGCTGATTCTCTGCGAATCATATATCCATCCACAGAGGAGGCATCAATGGGCAAGTTATTTTTCTTCTCATCACCTCAAATTTATCATCCTTAAAATGGGCATTCAACTATGACTTCCTAAGACCCCCTTTTATCCATCAACTTTTTAGTAATATCAATAGAAAAACTGGAATATCCATTATGCTTTAAAACTGTTGCTTTTCTTCTTTTTCTTTATTACTTTTAAGGATTCAACTTGGGCCATTGGCTTCTACTTTACCCCTTTGCTATATGTAACTATAAAACTAGACAAAATATAAGAATAACTCTTTTAGGAATGGTCAGCAGAGAAGATGCTTGCAGAAGAAAACAACAGTGAACTTGAAGGCTTTACAGAAATGAGCAAGATCCCATTTATTGATTCTTTATTTTATTTCTTGTGTTTTAGGAGGCTTGTTAAGTAAGTCGGAGCCTAATCCACCATGATGAGATTTGGGCCTACTTTTTCTTCTGTTAGGTACAGGGTCTCTAGTCTAATCCCTAGGTCCTTGATCCATTTGGAGCTGAGTTTTGTGCATGATGAGTGATAGAGATTCAATTTCATTTTGCTACTTAGGGATTTCTAGTTTTCCCCATTTGTTGAAGAGGCTATCCTTTCTCCAATGTGTGCTTTTGGTGCCATTGTCCAGTATGAGATAACTGTATTTATACGGGTTTTCTCTGTGTCTTCTATTCTTTACCATTAGTTTATATGCGGATTTTGGTGCCAATGCCATCCTGTTTTTGTTACTATAGCTCTGTAGTATAGTTTAAGGTCTGGTATTGTGATGCCTCCTGCTTCACTTTTCTTGCTAATGATTGCTTTGGCTATTCTGGGTCTCTTATTTTTCCAAATGAATTTCCTGATTGCTTTTTCTTGTTTTATGAAGAATATCATTGGGATTTTAATAGGAATTGCATTAAATCTGTATAACAGTTTTGGTAGTATGGCCATTTTGACAATATTAACTCTGCCTATCCAAGAACAAGGATGATCTTTCCATCTTCTAAGGTCTTCTTCAATTTCCTTCTTTAGTGTTCTGAAGTATTCATTGTAGAGGTCTTTCACCTCTTTTGTTAGACTGATTCCCATGTATTTTATATTTTTTGAGGCTATTTTGAATGGGGTGGTTTTCCTAATTTCTCTTTCTGTGTATTCATCACATGTATAAAAATTCATTTGATTTATGGGAATTTTATTTTATATCCTGCTACTTTGCTGAATTCATTTATTGGTTCTAGAAGTTTTCTGATGGATTCAAACTAAAAAGCTTCTTCTCAGAAAAAGAAAAAAGGAAAGAAAAAGAAAAAAAATCAATGAGGTGAAGACAGAGCCTGCAGTATGGGAGCAAATTTTTACCACATGCACATCAGATAGAGCAAGCACAAATCTCCAGTATATATAAAGAACTCAAAAAAAACTTAATACCAAAAACACAAACAACCCAACCAATAAATAGGCTAAGGAACTGAACATACACTTCTCAGAAGAAGATATACATGCAATCAACAAATTTGTGAAAAAGTGTACAACATCTTTAATAATTACATAAATGCAAATCAAAACTACTCTAAGATTTCATCTCACCCCAGTCAAAATGGCAGTTATCAAGAATACATGCAATAATAAGTGTTAGAGAGGATGTGGGGGAAAAGGTACACTCATATATTGCTGGTGGGACTGCAAATCAGTGCAACCACTTTGGAAAACACACATGTGGAGATTCCTCAGAAAACTTGGAACAGAACCACCATTTGACTCAGCTATCCCATTTCTCAGTTTATACCCAAAGGACTTAAAATCAGCATACTATAGTGACATAGCCACACAAATATGGATAGCAGCTGAATTCACAATAGCTAAACTGTGGAACCAACCTAGATGCCCATCAATAGATGAATGGATAAAGAAACTGTGAGATAGATAGATAGATAGAGAGAGAGAGAGAGAGAGAGAGAGAGAGAGATGTATATACACATACACACACTCACACACACACACACACATACACACTAGAATATTACTCAGATTAAAAGAGAATAAAATTGTAGCATTTGCAGGTAAATAAATGGAGTTGGAGTATATTATACCAAGTGAATTAAGACAATCCCAAAAAATTAAAGGCCCAATGTTTTCTCTGATTAGTGGATGCTAATATATGATGGGAAGGGACAGGGCATGGGAAAAATGAAGGATCTTTGGATTGGGCAAAGGAGAGGGTGGGGAAAGGTTATGAGGGTAGGAAAGATTGTGAAATGAGATGGATATCATTACCCTAGGTACACGTATGATTGCATGAATGGTACGTCGCTACACCATGTACAACCAGAGAATTGAAATGTTGCGCTCTATTGTGTATGATGAATTGAAATGCATTCTTCTGTCATGTACAACTAAGTAGAACAAATTTAAAAAATATATTTTTTAAAATAAATAAATAAATAATTTTTAAAAGAAGCAAAGTCAATCATGAAAGAAATAAAAGTAAAATCAAATGTACAAATTCTCAGCCTAATATATACTTTAATTGGAGTCTCAGAAAGGTGTTGGATGAGATCTGAAAATATTTGCACAAAAAATATTATCAAAACTTTTCCAAATTTTAAGACAACTATAAACCCCCTGATACAAGAAAGTCAATAATTAACAAGCAAAAGCACACAAAGAACACTGCATCAGATACATATTACTTTATTAATGAAAACATGGAATAAAAATATTTTAGTCACGTAGAGAAAAGAAGAAAGCTGAAGTACAAGGAAAAAAAGAATCATTGGCCACTAATTACAACAAACTCCAGATTTCTTACCATAACTCTGCAAGCCAGAAGACAAAGAAGCAACACATTCAAAACCCCAGTACTGAGAGAAAATGACTGTCCACACAAAATTTTATATCCAGCAAAAATATCTTTCGAAAGTCAAAATTACAGCAAGCAAAAAGTGAAGAAAATCCATTGCCAATCAGGGGTAATGATGGCAACAGAGTGGTTACATTAACATGAGACACAGTAGTCTTAGCCAGGAGAAAGAGGATCATTTCCCAACAACAAAAGGGTCAAGGAACTCAAAAGACTAACAATACTCACAAAATGAAAACAGATGCACACAAAAATACTACTATAGTTGGAAACTTCAAGCTGAGACCACCTGGCTCAAGAGTTCTCATTCTTCATGACTATGCTAACGGGATAATAAATGTAAAACCCCATCTGTAATTCTTTAAAACATTTTAGGTTTATAAATATATCATTAAAGTATAAAAACATAAAAGTGATAAACACCAAATAGAATACTGCTCACATCTGAGGAGGGGAAACAATTATTGGAGGAGCTATAAAGGGGGCCTGTGTTTTACTTGTAATTTTCTATTTATTTAAGCAATATGAAGTAAATATGATAAAACATTAAATTTCCAAAACCCTGAAATTTGAAACATTTGAAATATTTCATAATAAAAATACTTCAAAGAAAATTTTCAATACATTTTAGAGGGTAATATTATAATAATGTCAAAAATAGATTTAAAATACCTCAATATAGAAACCTACAATTTACCTCACTGTGAACATAAATGCATAAGTCCCAAATAAAATATTTGCAAATTAATCCAAGCCATTTATTTAGAAATAATACAGTTTGACAAAGGGAAATTTTCCCAGAAGAATGTAGACAATTCATTATAATTTCTGATATTAAAAATGAATGAAAAGCTATACAATATTCTCAACAAATGCTTAGAAAAAATTATCAATAAATTCAATGTTGATTACTGAATAAAAAGAAACTAGAAACAGAAGAAAAATTTCCTAATCCCACAAGAGATATCTATAGAACTCTGCACCAAACATTGTAATTCATAATAGGACATTAGTCAGACGAGATCCAATGCAATAAGAAAAAAATAATAGGTGGTATTAAAAAACATCAAAGAGAAGAACAAAATGTCACTATTAATAGATTATGTGACCTTATATTTGGAAGGAAAAAAGAAAATCAACTGAATAACTATCAGACCAAAGTAGAGGTTAAAAGCAAACTCAACAAATAAAATTTCACACAAGCAATAACTAGTTAGGATCCCATTCTCAAAATAAAAATTAGCAGTCTACGGGTATAGCTCAGCGGTGGACACCTCGCCTAGCCTAGAACATGCATGAACAGTGTTTGATCCTAGCCCCACCAAAAAAAGTAAATAAATAAATATGCCCACATAAGAAAGGCCAAAGACAGTACATTGAACTAGGATAAAATGGCCTGAGAATAATGAAAAACAGCCTCTCCTGATTTCCCAATAAATATGAAGACAAAAGCAATGAAAGCAAGTATTGGTCTAGTTAAGTCCAATGTTTAGGCTTCTTCAAGGACAGTTTCTGTTCATTGCTTTTTTCTGTGTATGGGCTATACTTATCATACTTTCTTGTTTATTTGCATGTGTCATAATTTAGTGTTGAAAGATCTGTAGCAACCTATAGAGCATTTATTCAAAATAAATTAATGAATGTCAACATTTTATTGACATTTTTTTTTGCTCACCCTACTCCCATATGTTACCTCCAGCTCAGTAGTATCCTTGAAAAATAATGATAACAGTAAAATAAATATTTTAGTGACTTTAGTCCATGAGCATGTACAGATTGATATGCATGCCCAGAACTGCACACATACTTAGAAAAGACTACAAGAGTCATAAATTTTCATCTTTGGCTGACCTTGATACTCTTGGCAACCTGGAAGTGAAGGCTAAAGCAGAGTTGTAAACTGCCTGCCTGAGTGTTGAAGGTATGTCTCAACACACACACACACACACACACCTTTTGACAAAAACCGAAAGGCATTAAAGGAAATCTACACAATCACTAGCCGACCACTATGTTAGCCAAAAAAATGCTTCAGTGGCCACACACAACAAAGAACACAGACTTTACAGAAGTAGTTCAAGAAAGTCATTACATTTTTTTTTCTTTTTATAGATTCCTTTTAGTTAACACATAATATCAGTATTCATTTTGACATAATTATAAAAATATGGAATATAATTTGCTTTAATTCAGTCCCCAGTACTTTCCCTTTCCCTCTCCTCCTCCCTCCCCCAGTTCTCTTTACTCTACTGATCTTTCTGCTATTTACTTTTTTTTTTTTCAGTTAGTGGCTTGCGGATACACATGATGGTGAGAGTCGCTGTGGTATATTCATATACATACATAGGAAAGTTAAGTCAGACTCCTTCTACTGTCCTTCCCTCCTCCTCAATCCCCTTCATCTAGTCCACAAATCTTTCCTCTGATTTGATGAAATCCCCCCTCTTTCTTTCTTTCTTTCTTTCTTTCTTTCTCCTCCTCACCTCCCATATTTTGGACTAGTTTCTGCATATCAGAGAAAATATTTGACCTTTGACACTTAGGTCTGCCTTATTTCACTTAGCATGATAGTCTCCAGTTCCATCCATTTACTATAGCAAATGCCATAATTTCATTCTTCTTTATGGCTGAGTAATGCTCATTGTGTATATGTACCAAATTTTCTTTATTCATTCATCTGTTGAAGGGCACCTAGGTTGATTTTTATGAATCATGTTGCTATAAATATTGATGTAACTGTATCCCTATAGTATGCTGATTTTAGATTCTTTGGATATATATCAAGGAGTGGAATAGCTGGGTCATATGATGGTTCCATTCCTTTTTTTTTTTAAGAAATCTCCATACTGTTTTACAGAGTGGCTGTACTAATTTGCAGTCCACCTGCAATGTATGAATGTACCTTTTCCCCCACATCCTCACCAACACTTAATATTATTTGTATTCTTGATACTTGCCATTCTGACTGGAGTAAGATGAAATCTCAATGTAGTTTTGATTTGCATTTCCTTAATTACTAGAGATGTTGAGCATTTTTTCACATATTTGTTGATTGATTGACACTTTTGAGAAGTGTCTGTTTAGCTCTTATGCCCATTTATTAATTGGGTTATTAATTTTTTTTGAGTTATTCATCTATTCTTCATATTTATGCCCCATCTGAGAAAACGATGGGAAAGATCTCCTATTCAATAAGCTCTCTTTTTATGCTTTTGATTCCTTTGCTGTGTAGAAGCTTTTTTATCTGATGCCATGGTATTTGTTGATTTTTGTTTTATTTCTTGTGCTTTAGGAGTCTTGTTAATGAATTAGTTCTAGCACCTACGTGTTGGAGTGTTGGGCCTATATTTTCTTCTAGATGTTGCAGAGTTTCTGGTCTAATTACTAGTTCATCGATCCACTTTGAGTTGATCCACTTTTGTGCAAGGTGAGAGATAGGGGTTAAATTTCATTCTTCTCCATATGGATTTCCAGTTTTCCAAGCACATTTGTTTAAAAGGCTATCTTTTCTCCAATATATGTTTATGGTGCCTTTGTCTAGTAAAATAACTGTATTTATGTGGGTTTGTCTCTGTGTCGTCTATTCTATTCTGTTGGTCTCCATGTCTGTTTTAGTGC
Source organism: Marmota flaviventris (assembly GCF_047511675.1). Classification (NCBI taxonomy): domain Eukaryota; kingdom Metazoa; phylum Chordata; class Mammalia; order Rodentia; family Sciuridae; genus Marmota; species Marmota flaviventris. Next base: position 49,846,039 of record NC_092499.1, on the reverse strand, counting down.
CAGTACCATACGGTTTTTGTTACTATGGCTCTGTAGTATAATCTGAGGTCCAGTATTGTGATGCACCCAGCATCACTCTTTCCCTACATTTTTAATGAGAACAAAAAAACAACATGACTCAACAATAACAAACCTGCAAAGAAAGGAGATTTGATTTCCACAGTTATCACATTATATTGTTTAAAATTTCCAGTTGACAACAACAAAAAAAAATTAGAGAGAAGCAAAGAAATAAAGAGGTAAAGCCCAACATAGGAAACAAAGCAATCAATAGAAACCATTCCTAAAGAAATCAAGATGTTGGGATTTACTAGATAAATTCTTTAAGTGACCTATGTTAAGTATGTTCAAAGAATCAAAGGAGACCATTGTCTAAGAACCAAAAAAAAAATTGTAAGAATAATGTCACACAAAATAGAGAACATCAATAAAGAGAGTCAGACTATCCAATATATGGGACTTTGGGAATGATTACAAGATTAAAGATGATCCACAAATCCATTCAGTTCACAAATATCTAAACTAGACAGAAGGTACTCAGATCATGAATAAGTAAAGAGAAAACCAAAACTTATGCCCATGAAAAACAACTAAAGAATAAAGGAGTAGAGATAATGACCTGAAATCTAAAGGTATAGATTTTAAACAAACTGTGTTATGTGTTCAAAAGTTGCAAGCAGATATTAATTCTGCCAAAACCATACTCCATGCAAAATAAACAAAACAGACTGGAAAAAAACAAAGATGAAAATAAAACTTAGACTGAATGAAACAGGAAACTTTGGAAAAAACTAAGATAATTATATTAAAATGTTTAAGTTTTTTTATTTTTTATTGGTGTGTTACAATTATACAGAATAGTGGGATTGGGCATGCTGTATTCATACATGCACACAACTTAATCAATGTCATTCTCCAGTACTACCCTTTGCCTCTGCTCTCCCCTTCCCCCGATCCACTTTCTCTACTCTACTGATCTCCCTTTCATCGTCATCATATCATTATTATTGAACTATTATTATCATCACCATCCTCATTATTTTAATTAGTGTTTATAATTGCACATATGTGGGATTTATTGTGATGTATTTGTAAATGAATGTAGCTTATTAAATATATATTTTAAAGTATATCTCTTAATACATTAATTAGGTAAATTAAATCAGGAGGTAGATGAAAAATGATAAGATATTCCAAAAATATAAAGGAAACTTAGGGAAGGATGAAGTTTATATAAGGGTTTTCTATAATATATTTATAAATTTCCCATAAATCTAAAATTATTCCAAAATTTTAAATGTGCTAAAGGATATAAAAATAAAATAAAGGAAAAGTATGAGAGTCAGAGGGAAGCCATGGGAATATAATGATAAAATCAATGTGAGAGAATAGACAGATTATATTCAGGATAATTGGTGATTCTGATTTAGAAAGTAAATGAAAAAAAGGAAAAGTCAGTAACTTGATAGAAAAACATCTAATAGGTTTTTTAAAGAGTAGGTAAGTTAAAAGGGTTTGTGTTGTGGTTTTCCTGAAAAATTCAATGAAATTAAAAGCATATCTAAACATATTTTATAAAACATTTAATTAGAAATATAGCAGGTGTCTGGTTATCTGGATTTGTGCCCAGATAATATTACTAATTTCCACAATTACTAATATTGTGGAAGCAAATGATAACTTGGTGAACAGAGCTCCCAGAGGTTTATTTGGGCAAATGCAAAGAGTTTCCGGAACATAACAGTGAAGAGGTGAGGTGAAATATAAAGATAGCAGAATCTGTCTCAGACACTGGGTCCTGGTTCTAAGAAGTTTCTAAAAGTAAGATCTGAAGGAATACTTTTCACAGAGGACTCCAAGAGGCTGAGAGTCACAAAAAAAGATGTCCTTGACAATGAGCCTACACCAGGTAGAGAACAGGGACATCCCCTCCACTTGCCTCAGAATGCTATATGTCTCCTTTGCAATGAGAATCACAATATACTCAGCTCAGAAAATTTACAACACACAACTGACCTTCACAAAAAATATTTAAAGGTGATATAAGGGCTCAAAAATGGAACTAACAATATTTAAATAGAGATGGTATGCAATTAAACCATAAACATAAGAAATCATCTAAATAATTTTTACACAATTTGTAAAAGTGAATACAAATGTCAGGAACTACATTTAAAAAGACATATAGGACTGGGGATGTCACTCAGTGATGGCAATTATTACCTAACATGTATGATACCCTCAGTTCAACTCACAGCAACACACACACACACACACACACACACACACATACACACATACATGAAGACATAGAAACTACTAAAACTGCTCAAAAAATGAAAAATTTTTAGACCTATTGCAAGAGATTGAATCAGTAATCAAAAACCAGAACCAGATAGATTTACTGGTGAATTCTACCAGACATTTAAAGAATTAACATCAAATTCATTTATATTAAATGTAAAAAGTAAATTGCATACAACATGAATCTATTACTATAAAAACAATTAGAAAAATAATTAACATACATTCTCAAAATAGTATAGGAAGGAACATTTCCCAACTTATTCTATGAGGCCAGCAAAACACTGATGCCAAAGCCAGAGAAAGACATCACAAAAAAAAAAAAAAAGAAAAAGACTATTTCTTCTGTGAATATAAATGCAAAAATCCTCAATAAATACTTGCAAATAGAAACCAAACAGGATTTACCCAAGTAATGCAAGGATGGTTCAACATACAAAAAAATCAGTCATTGTATATATCACATTAACAGAATAAAGGAAGTAACAAAAGCACATGATTGCCTCTATCTACTCAGAAAAAGGATTTAACAAAATTACTCAAAAAGCTGGGAATAGAAAGACACCTTCTGCATATCACAAAAGACATTTATGAAAAACCCAAAGATAACATTATATTCAATGGAACAAAATTGAAAGCTTTTCCCTTAATATCAGGAACATGACAAGAATGTCCAAGTTTGCTACTTCTACTCAACATAGAATTGGAAGTTCTAGTCAGAACTTAGGCAAGAAAAACAAATAAAATGCATCTGTTTCAATCACCTTTTTTTGATGCTGTGACTAAAAGATCTGACCAGAACAAATGTAGAGGAGGAAAAGTTTATTTGGAGGCTTACGGTTTCAGAGGTCTTAGTCCATAGAAGGCCCACTCCATTCTTTGGGGCTCAAGGTAAGGCTGAACATCATGGTGGAAGAGTGTAGCAAAAGGGAAGCAGTTCACATCATGATCAGATAGCAGAAAGATAGGTCTCCACTCGCCAGATACAAATATATACTCCATAGCCACACCCCCAATTCCCATCTACTCCAGACACAACCTACCACTTCAATTAATCCCCATCAGGGGTTAAAAGACTCTTACATCCCAATCATTTCTCCTCTGAACTTTCTAGCATTGTCTCACATATGAGCTTTGGGGGAACACCTTACAAGCAAACCATAACAGCATCCAAAGGAAGATAGAAAATTATTTTTATTCAGAAATGACATGATCAGCACACATCTGTAATCTCAGCTGCTCAGGAGGCTGAGGCAGAAGGATTGCAAGTTCAAAGCCAGCCTCAGCACAAGCAAGGTGCTAAGCAACTCAGTGAGACCCTGCCTCTAAATAAAATACAAAATAGGACTGGGAATGTGGCTCAGTGGTCAAGTGCCCCTGAGCTCAATCCCCAGTACCCTTCCCCCAAAAAATGACATGATCACATATAGAAAAAACATAGAGTACTTAAACCCAAAATCAAAACTATTAGAGCTATAATAAATTAATTTGCCAAAGTTGTGGAGTATAAGATTAATATATAAACATCAGTTCTATAATATTTTTATTATAATAATATATAATAAATTTCTATAATAAACTTGCAATGAAATATCTGAAAATGAAATTAAGAAAACAATTCACTTACAATTGCATCAATGAGAATAAAATACTTTAGGGATAAATTTAACCTAAGAGGAACAAAACTTGTACAAAATATTGCTGAAATAAATTAAAGAAGACCTAAATTAAAAGAAGGACATCCCATGGATGTCCATAGATATGATACTTATTATTATTAAAGTGGCAAGACTCCTCAAACTTATCTATCTTACAATATCTATCAAAGTCCCAAGGGCCTTGTTTGTAAAAATAGAAAATTTTTTCCTAAAATTCCTATGGAATTCAAAGGGACACCAAATAGGCAACACAATCGGAAAAAGGAAAAATAAAGTTGAAGGAATCACACTTCCCTATTTCGAAAGTTACTATCAAGCAATAGTAATCAAAACAGTGTAGAACAACGATAAAGTTAGAAATCTAGATCAATGCAAGTGAAATTAAGAGTCCAGAAATAAACCCATTCAACTATGGCCAATTGATGTTGGACAAGGATGGCACCATCATTCAATATGTAGTATTCTTTCCAAATAGTGCCAGGACAACTAGATATCAACATGTAAAAGAATAATACCTAACTTGACATACAAAATTAACTCAAAATGGATCAAGTTCCTAAATGTAAGAGCCATAAACTATAAAATTCTTAAAGGAAAACATGATCTTGGATTTGACAAACAGTTCTTAGAAATAACACTAAAGAATAAGCAGTAAAGGAAAAAATAGATAAATTGCATGTCATTGAAATTTAAAATTTCTGTGCATAAAGAGACATTATCAAGAAAGTAAAAATGCAGAATGGGAAAAGATATTTCTAGATCATTTACCTTAAAAGTATTAAGAATATATAAAGAACTCTTAGAATTTAAAAAAAGACAAAATTTTTCTTTCTAATTTTTGTAGATAGGAAAAGTTTATTTGGAGCATTATGGTTTCAGAGGTCTTAGTCCATAGAAGGCCCACTTCATTCCTTGAGGTTCAAGGTAAGGCTGAACATCAGAAGAGTGTAGAGGAGGGATACCAGGGATTGAACCCAGAGATGGTTAACCACTAAGTCACATCCCTAGCTCTTTTTCAGTTTTTTTTATTTTGAGACAGGGTCTCACTAAGTTGCTTGGGGCCTCACCTAATTGTTGAGGCTGGCTTAGAACTTGCAATCCTCCTGCCTCAGTCTCCCAAGCCACTGGTATTACAGGCGTGTGCCACTGCACCCAGCTTATCAATTTTATGTACATGTAGAAAGTGCCAAACAAAAATAAATCAATAAGCAAAAGAAAGATCAGTAGAGAAAGAAGGAGAAAGAAGGGAAAAGATGGAAAAGAGTAGAACAGGGACTGAAATCAAATTCCATGCATATATGATTTTGTCAAAATGGACCCAACTACTATGTAAAACTATAATGCTCTTTAAAAATAAAACAATAATAAATGTGTCACAGTAGATTGGGTAGAGAGAGGTGATGGGAAGGGAGGGGAGGGGAGGCGGGGATAGGAAGGGCAGCAGAATACAAAAGACACTAGTATTGCTGTATATATAAACGTGGCTGTATAAGCAATGTGATCCTGCAATCTGTACACGTGGAAAAAATAAGAATTCATACCCCATTTGAAACAAATGTATGATATGTCAAGATCATTGTATTGTCTTGAGCAAGTAATAAAAAAATCTAAAAAAATAAAAATAAAACAATAATAATAATATTCTGCAAGTTGTGTAACTCCCTGCTTTAGAAAATCCTGTGACCTATTTGGTTAAAGTTAGAAAGAAATCACAGGAGAGGAATAGACAATAAATCTTGATTTCTGTGTAATAAAAAAAATTGACAAAGTATTTGAGCATACATTTCTCCAAAGAAGATATACACAAGTCAACTATTACATGAAAAGATGTTCAAAATATCTTTAGCCATTAGCAAAACTGAAATCAAAATCATAATTAGATATCACTTTATACCCACTAGGATGGCTGTAATAAACAATAAAAATAGAAAAAGCAGAAGGTAAGAGTTGATGAGGCTGTAGATAAATCAGAACCCTCATACACTGCTTGTGGGAATAAATAATGATGCACCCATTGTGGAAATTTTGGTAGTTTCTCAAAAACTTAAGCATACAATTACCATATGACCTAGCATTCATATGCCCTGAAGAATTGCTGGTATGCAAACAGATCTTTGGACATCAACATTCATAGCAGCACCATACGCAATAGTCAAAATTTAGAAACAACCCAAATGTCCATCAATTGTTAAACAAAATGCAGTATATACATACAATGGAATATTATTAAAGCCAAAAAAAAACTGATGGATGCTACAGTGTGGATGAACCTCAAAAAATTTATGCTATTTGAGAGAAGACACCAACGTCATGTATTGTATGTTACTATTTATATGAATCCAGTGGCTGAAGGGTTTGGAGGAAGGGAAGGTAAGGATGACTGTTAATTTGTGCAGAGTTTCCTTTTGGGGTGATGAAATGGTTTGGGAACTAGATGAAAGTGATGGCTGTTCAACAATGTAAATATTGATGTCCTTGAATTGTGCACTTCAAGATGGTTAATTTCATGTTATGTGAAGTTCACCTCGATGTTCAAAAAGTGATTGGGTGGATAAGGACTTGAAAATAGTAGATATACAATAAATGGCATTTCCCTGCTCCTTGGACATCTTTAACTAAGACAGCAGTAAAATTTACACTTGAAAGTTAGAATAAATTGTCCAGTGACAAAAGGATTTATTTTTATTCATTGTGTTGATTTTGTATTCTAATAAGTCAAGAGAAATAAAATTCATTGACATTTTTTTAAAGGCATATAATGTAATAGTTTTTGTGGTGGTGGTGGGGTTTTTTGTTTGTTTGTTTGTTTGGGTACCAAGAATTGAACTCAGGAGCACTCAACCAATGAGCCACATCCACAGCCTTAGTTTGTATTTTATTTAGAGAGAGAGTCTCACTGAGTTGCTTAGTGCCTTTGAACTCAGGATCCTCCTGTCTCAGCCTCCCAAGTGCCTGGGATTAGGCATGTGCCATCGTGCCCGACTATAGTGATTTATTGGCAACAAAACTTTTGTTAGTGTTTGATGTAAATTTTAATAATGAAGACATACAAATGGATGTGAATATAACAAGTGAGAGTAAAAAACGTGCTTCATTCAACATTAAGAAATTCATTAATTTACAAGTGAAATTAAAATATATAATCATCTTCATAGTACTTTTAAGTGAAAATCACATAGAAAGAAGTATGACAAAATGGTTGAAATCTTGACTCAAGTCAATCTCAGGGCAATCTGAAGCAAATTCTTCAATCTTTCTGGGCCTTAGTATTGTAAAATAGGGATAATAATAGCACATACTTCATATATTTATTATGAGGATTAAATGAGAAAAGATATGCAAGCAGGAAGTGTCATATCTAATAATAGCTATTATTATTCACATTAAAACAAAAAAGCAAAATAAGGATATGTATTGTCACTGTCATAATTTGATGTTTAAATGTAGAGTCTAGATATTAAACAAATAAAAATGTACTGTTATTTGAAGAAGCTATGACTATATGCCTAGAAACTACAAAATAATACATAGAAAATTCTCAGATATGAGCCAGAAAATGGATTCCTAAAAGCCAAATTTGGAACTTCAGAAAATGAAAAAAGTTACAATGTTATAAAAGCAAACCCCCTCCCCCCCCACACACACACAGAAAGTACCAAAACAGGGCTTCAAAAAATGTGAGAGGGCTGGGGATATAGCTTGGTGATAAAGTAACCTTGGGTTAGATCCCCAGTACAAAAAAAAAAATTACTGAGACATGAATGAAAATTGAATAAACTGTCTTGGACTTAAGACTAAAAAGAAAGTTAAAATGAAACTTTTTAAGAAATACAATTAGTATTTTGTCTAACATGCATTACTCTATCTTATCTCCCTGAGTCATAAAGTATAACTACTAGTATATTTCCCCATCTTCCAGCGGGTCTGACAAAGTGTTGAACAAATTTTAAAACTACATAAATAACTGAAAATGTACAAAGGTGTGAATAGCCCAGCTTCACAGTCCTGTATACATTTTTCATGTGTCTCACAGACACACTTGTGGCATCTTAGTACCCTAAAATTTCAGCACTGGAAGGCACTTAAAAGATTAGAAAAACCTGAAGGAAGCCCAAATTTCACAGGCACTGAACTCAAAGCTTTGAGCCAAAGGGTGCCATGTACTATTCAAAACAAACATAGCACATGGTCTTTCACCTAAACTGCTTGGAGAAGACAGATCAGCAACAGAAGCAGCAGTGTTCCTCCAGCCTGTTAGGCAGGCCTGGTATACAGACAGCAGCTCCCAACAACTCCCCACAATTCCCAGACATGCAATACAGCTTATCTCCAGAAATACTGGCCTGATGACATAGACCAGAAGGTTATTTCTAACACATACCCTTGTGTGGTTTCATCAGCACTTACTCAAGGTGCAGTGCTTTTAAGTAACTTAGTATGAAGTTCAAGTTTCAGAAAGAAGGAAACAACAGACATTTTATGGCCCTAAACAAAAACTTGTCCACACAAGTTAACTTTCTGGAGAAACTGCCCTGATTTGCATTGACTTTCTTTCCTTTGCTTCCTGCAGGCAAAACCCTGATGGCATTGACCTATAGAATTCTGCTTACAAGCACAAGAATGTGTCAAGGCTACTTTGCATTTATTCTTCTATCTTCATTTTTTTTCCTATAGATTTTATATAATTGTTCTGGATGGCTGGGCCCTAAATTGAGTAGAACTGCCCATTCTGGAAAAAAAAAAGTGTGATTTCAAAGAAAAATGAATTTGAATGTCTGCCATATAAATTTAAGCATCAAAATTGATGCAGGCACTTTCTATAACTAAATATGTATATAGGACTTTGCAAAAAGTCCTAACAAAATATAGTCCATTACTTTAGCTTATTCAAACTATAGAGTATTTCCAGAAACACAGAATCACTACATCTCAAGTAATATTTTCACTTTTCATAATATCATTTCTCTGACAAGTGCCTTTAACCATAAAACTATATGGTGCTTTTAGAAAAAGTAAACAAAGTGTTGAGGTTTTCATGAAAAAGCTTGTTTAAAACAGGTCATCTAAAACAGAAGCAATCAAGATATTTTCAGAACACGATCGAGCTCATCATTGGGCAATGCAGAATTCCTTTTTTTTTTTTTTAATTTTTTATTGTTGGTTGTTCAAAACATTACAAATTTCTTGACATATCATATTCCACACTTTGATTCAAGTGGGTTATGAACTCCCACCTTCACCCCATACACAGATTGCAGAATCACATCAGTTACACATCCATTGATTTACATATTGCCATACTAGTGTCTGTTGTGCTCCGCTGCCTTTCCCATCCTCCACCCTCCCCCCTCCCCACCTCTCCCCTCCCCTCCCCTCCTCTCTCTCTACCCCCTCCACTGTATAACCCTGAGGGTCTCCTTCCATTTCCATGCAATTACCCTTCTCTCTCCCTTTCCCTCCCACCTCCCATCCCTGTTAAATGTTAATCTTCTTCTCCTGCTCTTCGTCCCTACTCTGATCTTAGTTACTCTCCTTATATCAAAGAAGACATTTGGCATTTGTTTTTTAGGGATTGGCTAGCTTCACTTAGCATAATCTGCTCTAATGCCATCCATTTCCCTGCAAATTCTATGATTTTGTCATTTTTTAATGCAGAGTAATACTCCATTGTGTATAAATGCCACATTTTTTTTTTATCCATTCGTCTATTGAAGGGCATCTAGGTTGGTTCCACAGTCTTACTATTGTGAATTGTGCTGCTATGAACATCGATGTAGCAGTGTCCCTGTAGCATGCTCTTTTTAGGTCTTTAGGGAATAGACCAAGAAGGGGAATAGCTGGGTCAAATGGTGGCTCCATTCCCACCTTTCCAAGAAATCTCCATACTGCTTTCCAAATTGGCTGCACCAATCTGCAGTCCCACCAGCAATGTACAAGTGTACCCTTTTCCCCACATCCTCGCCAGCACTTGTTGTTGTTTGACTTCCTAATGGCTGCCAATCTTACTGGAGTGAGATGGTATCTTAGGGTGGTTTTGATTTGCATTTCTCTGACAGCTAGAGATGGTGAGCATTTTTTCATGTACTTGTTGATTGACTGTATGTCCTCCTCTGAGAAGTGTCTGTTCAGGTCCTTGGCCCATTTGTTGATTGGGTTGTTTGTTCTCTTACTGTCTAATTTTTTGAGTTCTTTGTATACTGTAGATATTAGGGCTCTATCTGAAGTGTGAGGAGTAAAGATTTGTTCCCAGGGTGTAGGCTCCCTATTTACCTCTCTTATTGTTTCTTTTGCTGAGAAAAAACTTTTTAGTTTGAGTAAGTCCCATTTGTTGATTCTAGTTATTAACTTTTGTGCTATGGGTGTCCTATTGAGGAATTTGGAGCCCGACCCCACCGAGTGTAGATCGTAGCCAACTTTTTCTTCTATCAGACGGCGTGTCTCTATTTGATATCAAGCTCCTTGATCCATTTTGAATTCACTTTTGTGCATGGCGAGAGAAAGGGATTCAGTTTCATTTTGTTGCATATGGATTTCCAGTTTTCCCAGCACCATTTGTTGAAGATGCTATCCTTCCTCCATTGCATGCTTTTAGCCCCTTTATCAAATATAAGATAGTTGTAGTTTTGTGGATTGGTTTCTGTGTCCTCTATTCTGTACCATTGGTCCACTCGCCTGTTTTGGTACCAGTACCATGCTGTTTTTGTTACTATTGCTCTGTAGTATAGTTTGAAGTCTGGTATCACTATACCGCCTGATTCACACTTCCTGCTTAGCATTGTTTTTGCTATTCTGCGTCTCTTTTATTTTTCCATATGAATTTCACGATTGCTTTCTCTATTTCTACAAGAAATGCTGTTGGGATTTTGATTGGCATTGCATTAAACCTATAGAGAACTTTTGGTAATATTGCCATTTTGATGATGTTAGTTCTGCCTATCCATGAACAGGGTATATTTTTCCATCTTCTAAGATCTTCTTCTATTTCTCTCTTTAGGGTTCTGTAGTTTTCATTGTATAAGTCTTTTACCTCTTTTGTTAGGTTGATTCCCAAGTATTTTATTTTTTTTTTAAGATATTGTGAATGGAGTGGTTGTCCTCATTTCCATTTCAGAGGATTTGTCGCTGATATACAGGAATGCCTTTGATTTATGCGTGTTGATTTTATATCCTGCCACTTTGCTGAATTCATTTATTAGCTCTAATAGTTTCTTTGTAGACCCCTTTGGGTCTGCTAGGTATAGAATCATATCATCTGCAAATAGTGATAATTTAAGTTCTTCTTTTCCTATTTTGATGCCTTTAATTTCTTTCGTCTGTCTAATTGCTCTGGCCAGTGTTTCGAGAACTATGTTGAACAGAAGTGGAGAGAGAGGGCATCCCTGTCTTGTTCCAGATTTTAGAGGGAATGCCTTCAGTTTTTCTCCATTCAGAATGATGCTAGCCTGAGGCTTAGCATAGATTGCTTTTACAATATTGAGGTATGTTCCTGTTATCCCTAGTTTTTCTAGAGTTTTGAACATAAAGGGATGCTGTACTTTGTCAAATGCTTTTTCCACATCTATCGAGATGATCATATGGTTCTTATTTTTAAGTCTATTCATGTGGTGAATAACATTTATTGATTTCCGTATATTGAACCAGCCTTGCATCCCAGGGATGAATCCTACTTGATCATGGTGCACAATTTTTTTGATATGTTTTTGTATCCGATTCGCCAGAATTTTATTGAGGATTTTTGCATCTAGGTTCATTAGAGATATTGGTCTGTAGTTTTCTTTCTTTGAAGTGTCTTTGTCTGGTTTAGGTATCAGGGTGATGTTGGCCTCATAGAATGAATTTGGAAGTTCTCCCTCTTTTTCTATTTCCTGAAGTAGCTTGAAAAGTATTGGTATTAGTTCTTCTTTAAAGGTTTTGTAAAATTCTGCTGTATACCCATCTGGTCCTGGGCTTTTCTTAGTTGGTAGTCTTTTGATGGTTTCTTCTATTTCCTCAATTGATATTGGTCTGTTTAGGTTGTCTATATCCTCCTGACTCAATCTGGGCAGATCATATGACTTAAGAAATTTATTGATGCCTTCACTATCTTCTAATTTATTGGAGTATAAGGATTCAAAATAGTTTTTGATTATCTTCTGTATTTCTGAAGTGTCTGTTCTGATATTGCCTTTTTCATCCTGTATGCTAGTAATTTGAGTTCTCTCTCTTCTTCTCTTCGCTAGCATCGCTAAGGGTCTGTCGATTTTATTTATTTTTTCAAAGAACCAACTTTTAGTTTTGTCAATTTTTTCAATTGTTTCTTTTGTTTCGATTTCATTAATTTCAGCTCTGATTTTAATTATTTCTTGCCTTCTACTTCTTTTGCTGTTGTTTTGCTCTTCTTTTTCAAGGATTTTGAGATGAAGTATGAGATCATTTATTTGTTGGTTTTTTCTTTTTTTAAGGAATGAACTCCAAGCAATGAATTTTCCTCTTAGAACTGCTTTCAATGTGTCCCATAGATTCCGATATGTTGTGTCTGTGTTTTCATTTATCTCTAAGAATTTTTAAATTTCCTCCTTGATGTCTTCTATAACCCATTGATCATTCAGTAACCTATTGTTCATTCTCCAAGTGATGTATGCTTTTTCCTTCCTTCTTTTATCGTTGATTTTCAGTTTCATTCCATTATGATCAGATAAGATGCATGGTATTATCTCTACTCCTTTATATTGTCTAAGAGTTGCCCTGTGACATATTATATGACCTATTTTTGAGAAGGATCCATGTGCTGCTGAGAAAAAAGTGTAACTGCTTGATGTTGGGTGGTATACTCTATATATGTCAATTAGGTCTAGGTTATTAATAGTGTTATTGAGTTCTATAGTTTCCTTATTCAACTTTTGTTTGGAAGATCTGTCCAGTGGCGAGAGAGGTGTGTTGAAGTCTCCCATGATTATGGTATGGTGGTCTATTAGACTCTTGAACTTGAGAAGAGTTTGTTTGACGAACATAGCTGCACCATTGTTTGGGGCATAAATATTTATGATTGTTATGTCTTGTTGGTGTATGGTTCCCTTAAGCAGTATGTAGTGTCCCTCTTTATCTCTTTTGATTAACTTTGGCTTGAAATCTATTTTATTTGATATGAGTATGGACACTCCTGCTTGTTTCCGAAGTCCATATGAGTGATATGATTTTTCCCAACCTTTCACCTTCAGCCTATGTATGTCTTTTCCTATCAAATGCGTCTCCTGTAGGCAGCATATTGTTGGGTCTTGTTTTGTGATCCATTCTACTAGCCTGTGTCTCTTAATTGGTGAGTTTAAGCCATTAACATTTAGGGTTATTATTGAGATATGGGTTGTTCTTCCAGCCATATTTGTTTATTTATGTTACTAAACATGGTTTGTTTTCCTCTTTGATTATTTTCCCCCCCTTTACTGTCCTACCTCCCACTGTTGGTTTTCATTGTTATTTTCCATTTCCTCTTCCTGTAATGTTTTGCCGAGGATGTTTTGAAGAGATGGTTTTCTAGCTGCATATTCTTTAAACTTTTGTTTATCGTGGAAGGTTTTAATTTCATCTTCCATCCTGAAGCTTAATTTCGCTGGATACACAATTCTTGGTTGGAACCCATTTTCTTTCAGTGTTTGAAATATGTTATTCCAGGATCTTCTAGCTTTCAGAGTCTGTGTTGAAAGATCAGCTGTTATCCTGATTGGCTTACCCCTAAATATAATCTGCTTCCTTTCTCTTGTAGCTTTTAAAATTCTCTCCTTATTCTGTATGTTGGGCATCTTCATTATAATGTGTCTAGGTGTGGATCTCTTATGATTTTGCACATTCGGCGTCCTGTAGGCTTCTAGGATTTGGGATTCTGTCTCATTCTTCAAGTCTGTTAAGTTTTCTCGTATTATTTCATTGAATAGACTGCTCATTCCTTTGGTTTGGAGCTCTGTACCTTCCTGTATCCCAATGACTCTTAAGTTTGGTCTCTTAATGTTATCCCATATTTCCTGGATGTTCTGCTCATGGTTTCTTAACAGTCTTGCTGAGCTGTCTATGTTCTTTTCCAGTTGAAATACTTTGTCTTCATTGTCTGATGTTCTATCTTCTAAGTGTTCTACTCTGCTGGTAGTATTCTCCATTGAGATTTTAAGTTGGTTTATTGCTTCCTGCATTTCTAGGATTTCTGTTTGTTTTTTATAACCTCTATCTCCCTGTATAGTTGATCCTTTGCTTCCTGGATTTGTTTGCGTAATTCATTGTCGAAGTGATCTTTCATTGTCTGATTTTGCTGTCTAATGTCTTCCTTGATACTCCAGATCATCTGAAGCATGTATATCCTGAATTCTTTATCTGACATTCCATCTGCTGCAGCTGTTACCTCTTCTAAAGTTGCGTTGACCTGCATTGCTTGTGGTCCTTTCTTTCCTTGTCTTTTCATACTGCTTGCGTATCTTTCCTGCAGGCGCGGGCGGCGGCTCTGCTCTCTCCTTATTCCAATTGCGCTGTCGTGGCTACCACGCCGGCAGGTCACTGGGCCTGTTCTGGGTGCTGGCGGCGGCTCTGTTCTGCCCCTACTCCAATTGGGGTGACGAGTGTACCCCGCCGGCAGGCCACCAGGCCTGACCCGCCGGTCGGTTGCAGGTTTGCCTACCCTGCAGGCGCAGGTGGCGGCTCTACTCTGCCCCTACTCCAAATGGGGTGACGTTTCTGTCGCACCGGCAGGCCACTGGGCCTGTCCCGCTGGTCGGTCGCAGATCTGCCCACCTTTCGGGCACAGGTGGCGGCTCTGCTCTGCCCCTACTCCAATTGGGGTGTCGTGACTACCCCGCCTGCAGGTCGCTGGGCCTGTTCCTGGCACGGGCGGCGACTCTGCTCTGCCCCTACTCCAATTAGGGTGGTGTGTGTACCACGCCGGCAGGCTCCTGGGCCTGATCCGCCGGTCTGTCGCAGGTCTGCCTACCTTGGAGGCGCGGGCGGCGGATCTGCCCTGCCCCTCCTACCACGCCTGCGGACCCCTGGGCCTGATCTGCAGGTTGGTCACAGGTCTGCTCACCCTGCGGGCACGGGTGGCGGTTCCGCTCCGCCCCCATTCCAATTGGGGTCACGTGGCCACCACACCGGCAGGGCCTGATCCGGGCGTGGGAAAAGGATCTGCTCTGCCCCTACTCCAGTTGGGGTGATGTGTGTACCACACTGGCAGGCCACTGGGCCTGACCCGCCAGTCTGTGACAGGTCTGTTTACCTTGCAAGCGCGGGCGGCGGCTCTGCCCTGCCCCTCCTACCACGCCCATGTACCACTGGGTCGCGGGTCTGCCCACCTTGCGGGTGCGGGTGGCGGCTCCGCTCCGCCCCCTCTCCAATTGGAGTCACGCGGTCACCACGCTGGCGAGCCGCTGGGCCTGCTCCGGGCGCTGGCGGCGGCCCGGCTCCTCCCCTCTGGCTCGACGACAAATTGAGGAGACTCGGGTGTCTGTGCCTCACCCCCCCCTACCAGGAGACCAACTGTTTCTGTCGCCGCTGGTATTGATGAAGTTCTCTCCTCCGCCGCTTTCTGATGACATCAGATCTCTGCCATGTTGGTATCCTATGCGAATGGCAGCATTTCATTCCCCTTGCCGGGCAACCAAAGCAATGGGTGAGTCCTGACCGGCCCTCAGCAGGACCCGGACCAAGAAGCCCAGAATTCCTTTTTTTAAATTTTTTTAAATATTCTTTTAGTTGTTGGTAGATCTTTATTTTATTTATTTATATATGGTGCTAAGAATCGAACCCAGTGCCTTACGCATGCCAGGCAAGTGCGCTATGGCTAAGCCCCAGCCCCAGCCCCAGCCCAATGCAGAATTCTTTACTCCTTGACATCATGCTCAGAAGGAAAGTCCAGGCATTTTCTTTCATAAACCTAAAGAGAAATTTGAATTAGGACCTTCCTCTAGGTTATAGCATCTGCCTTATCAGGTATGATACTCCTTGGAATTTAAGTACCAACTATTAGATGAATTACACTCAGTTAGTTATGTGAGCAGCACTGTGCTATAGCACTTCAGGACTAGGAATCCAAAAGAAACATAAGAATATAAGACAAGAGTTTTTCCATCAAAAGGCTTTTTTTTAAAAAAAATATTTATTTTTTAGTTGTAGTTGGACATAATACCTCTATTTTATTTATTTATTTTTATGTGGTGCTGAGGCTCTAACCCAGGGCCTCACACGTGCTAGGCGAGCACACAAACTGAGCCACAAACTCAGCCCCTCAAAATACTTTTAATCTAGTTACAGAGATGGAAATAACAAACTAGAAATGTTTTTTCATAATGCAAAGTAGTATATTTAATCAAGCATAATTATTATGCCAGGCTCCAAGCTCAATAAGGATCCAGATAAAGTTAAGAGTATAAACATACGTGACTACATGACCAATGTGATTCTGCAACCTGTACACTGAGAAAAATGAGAAGTTATATTCCATCTGATTCAAATGTATGATATGTCAAGGTCATTGTACTGTCATGTGTAACTAATTAAAACAAATTTAAAAAGAATTGTAAAAAAAAAAAAGAGAGTATAAACATCAGAAAATGCACCAGTTCCAAATTGTACCATTGAAAAATAAGGTGGAGGAAGATCTGGGTTCTTGGGAGAGGGAGAGGGGGAAGAATATAGGAATGGGGGGAACATGGTTCTTACTTAATATCTTTAATAAAAGATCACCTAAGAATATTTATAACAATGAATTCTGAAAATTCATTGATTGTTTAGTCAGTGAGATTCTATAGAACTGAAGTATTCAAGACACAAACTGAGAAAGGATGAAAACATATTTCTATTTTCTCAAATGATACTAAGTCTGAAAATTCTGGTTTGGGTTCGTAAGCCAAATCATAAATTCAATTAATTTTCTTAAATATCTTCTATTGTAAAATGTTAACTAAAATTTTCACAAATTAAAACACAGCTAATCTGTCCTAATGTTCAACAAAAAACATTTGTAATATCATTTGCAGATGGTATTTTTGCTTTTGACAAATTATATTTGTCAAAATTTTATAACTTGACAACTTATATTATTAGAATGGAATAAGTTTCTTAATGTATTGATCACTCATTTGATATATATATATATACAAAATGTAAATATCCACCCTTTCATTTCACTTTCATTCATTTTTTAATTATTATTTTTTATTTATATATGACAGCAGAATGCATTACAATTCTTTTTTTTAATTTTCTTTTTAATAATTATTTTTCAGTTTTCGATGGACACAACATCTTTTTTTTTTTATTTTTATGTGGTGCTGAGGATCGAACCCAGAGCCCCGCGCATGCCAGGCAAGCATGCTACCACTTGAGCCACATCCCCAGCCCCAGCGTTACAATTCTTATTACACATATAGAGCACAATTTTCATGTCTATGGTTGTATACAAAGTATATTCACACCAATTAGTGTCTTCATACATGTACTTTGGATAATAATGTCCATCACATTCTACCATCATTTCTAACCCCATGGCCCCTCCCTTCCCCTCCCATTCCTTTGCCCTATATAGAGTTCATCTATTCCTTCCATGCTCCCTCTCCCCACCCCACTATAAATCAGCCTCCTTATATCAGATAAAACATTTGGCATTTGGTGTTTTGGGAATTGGCTAACTTCACTTAGCATTTTCTTCTCTAACTCCATCCATTTACCTGTACCATCGCAGATCTTATTACAAAAAAGCTCATCATCCAGGATGATCCCCAGTGATTCCCAACTCTCAGTCACTTCCTTAGTGAACAGTGTTATCAGTAAGATATAATAGAAATGACCATGTGTGGTTATGTCATAAAACATGGCAACTCCACCTTCCTCTCTCTTAAATCACTTGGTCTAAGAGAAGCCATCTACCACACATGTCAGGAGGACACTAAAGCATTCCTGTGCTCAGATTCACATGGTAAGAAACTGGAGGTCTCCAACAACTTGTACCATTATTGCTAGTCTTGTGACTGAAGCATCCTGGAAGAGAATCCTTCAACCATAATCAAGTTTTCAAAGAATAGAACCAGACAAGACCTTAACACATTCCAAGAAAGTTCTGGATCCAGGATAATAAAGCTAAGCTGCTCCTGGGCTTTTGACTCACAGAAACTGTGTGAAATAATAAATGTTCATTGCTTCAATTTGCTAAGTTTTGAGACGATTTGTTGCACAGAAGTACATAACCACAAAGGGCTCTAAAATTAAAATTCTAGCTCCAGATATTTTATGGCACTTCTTAGAGATCTCAAAAGTCACATGACAATTTTTTTTTTTTAGGTAAGAACATTTTTCCTTCTTTGTCACCTATTATAACCTCATTTTTCTTAGGCATACACACACACACACACACACACACATCTTTAGAAAACCCATTAAAAGCGGTTTGTGCTAGATACCCAAGGAAAACAACAAGTAAACAACTTTTGTGTTAGTACTGGGTGAAATTTAATACAAACTCCTTTGTCCCACATAATTATCCCATACATAATGAATTTTTTTTTTCAGTGCTGAGATTCAAACCCAGGACCTAGTGCATACTAAGCAAGCATTTTACAACTGAGTTATACCCCCCAACCCCTGAAATATTATCAAAGAACATTCCATTACATCTGTTATCACCTTTAAAAAACACATTCCATACATGCATCATTGTTATAATTGCAAAAAACTATGAATCAGAGAGAATTAAAAAGCTTACTAGAAACAAGATATGTTATAAACCCACACCAAGAACATAGTTTTTGTACTACTATCACACAAAGCCAATGAAGGAGACTCTGTTAATTCCCCTAATATTTTAATATTAATTATTTTAATATTAATATTTTAATAATTTATTTTTTTATTTTTATGTGGTGTTAAGGATTCTATTAATATTAACAGAATGTATATATATATACACACATTCAACCTATGTTTATATTTTAAGCAATGTATATACCTTAATTAGTTAAAATGTAAAATAATTAACTAATATTATCTATAAAAGATAATAATCAGGCTTCAGTTACCACTTCTCCATACTAAATTCCATCTTTTCCAAGCTTTTTTCCTATGGGGTCAAGAGAATAAATGATAAATTGTCAGAAAAAAATCACAAAAATATTCTCTTGGGCCTCTTACTCTTACAAATTATTTAATAATGTAAATAAATGCTTCAGTAATAAAACTCAGAGCTCTGCGGGTAAGCATATTTTTATTTATATCATTCAACAAATATTTATTTATAGAATAACTACTAAATCCAAGGAATTATATGAGATGAATCAAAAGATAAAAAATATGAAAGAGAAATAATCTTGCCACCAGGTTTTTTATGGTCTTATAAAACAAATTCAACTTTCATTTAATCCATCCTTCCAAAAAATAAAAAGACAAATAAGACTCATTTTGGTCACTTACATAGTCACAGCCTACATGAACATATGTATTGGTGGATAAACAGTAATAATTCATGTCCACTATGATTTGAGTGTGTTTCCAAGGGTTCACGTGTTGAAATTCCATCCTACTGTGAGGTATTAAGAGGGTGGAAACAATCCAATGATGGTGTTTAGAAGTGGGGCCTTTGGGAGATTATTAGGTTTAGGAACGTTCACAGGGTTGAATCCCCATAATTGAATATTGGTGGCTTTATAAAAGAAAGAGAGACCAGAAAAGATAAGTACACACAAGCACACAAGCACTCCAGATGCAGCCCCTCAACCTTAGATCTCCAGAGTGTAGCCAAAATAAACCTCTTTTCTTTAAAAGTTACCAGGCTTCCGGTTTATCATCATAATAACACAAAATAGACAAATACAATGTCATAAGAGAAGAACAAAGTAAATTTGTACCCAGGAGTCAGAGTGAAGAGAGGTCAGATTAAATAAGAGCTAGAATAGACAGTAGCACTTCTTCAAAAGGGTTCTTAAGGGAAAGGTCAGAATGAGGTGTGTCTAGTGGAGGCAGAAAAGGCATTCCAAGTAGAGAAAGACTCCTTGGGGAGATTTCACGTCCTTACTTTCTCCTGGGCAGGGTCACATATACCACTTACTGTAGTTGAGTAAGATTAAGAGAGAAGGTATCTTCACTGTGGCTCCCTCCTATCTTACCCCTGGTTCTTCTTCTAAGGGGTAGGGATGATGAATCCTATGGTTGTGTGTGCTTGGTTCTCCAAGATGGTTTTGCTCCCAGCAGGATTCTAATTCAAAAGGGAAATAACTCTGTTCATTTGGCTTACATAAAGTTGTGGGAACCTGCACTGCATTATCTATGCCCTTAATTTCCCTCCTCCCGTCTTGCTAATAATTTCTGAAGCAAGAAAGCCAATCTCTGGACAAAAGCAATGAGTTTGTTATCAAGGGATATAGTCAAGGTTCTCAGCTGGTAGCATCAGAAAGACTCTTGTCATTCAGGAGGCACTAAAAGGCTATTAGGATTCATGGAATCAGTGGGGGAAAAAACAACAACAAAGTAACAGGTCCAAGAAGCAGGAAACATCACATCAGTCTTTTAGCAAAACTGGATTAGCCAGGAGTCCTCATGGCTCAGAACGATCCCTACAATCCCTTTCATAAACAGGCATGATGTGTTCAGGAAATGCAAAGGGTCCAGTGGATGGCTACTGTGGTAAATTATATTACTGGTTAAAATTTTCTCCTCTCAGTCTATCTTCTCCTCCTTCTATGCAACTTTGCAGTTTCCACAGCAAGAGACAAAGTTTATTTTCCTGTCTCCTGACTCTGGCTGTATCCACATGGGTTGGGTTAGCCAGTAAAATGAAACAGAAGTAATGATGTACCAATTCTGAGTCTAGGGCTTGAAAGAGTCTCCACGTTGTTCTCTTAAACTTTCTGCTGCCACCATGAAAAATCATTGGTCAAATTATTGATTCCAGGGGAGAAACATACATGAATGTGTCTGATCTAGATGTTGGTCCCAGAGGGGAGACACACTGAAAAAAGCTAGCCCAGCTAAAGTCTCCAGCCAGAATAGAGTCCTCATCTGATCCGCTGACATCTGGACAAGTCAAATGACCAACAGATGCATGAATAAGCCTAATATAGATTAACTGATTCTAGCTAATTCATACATGTGAGAGAGATAATATTGAAATAAATCACTCGGTCGTGGGAGTTATTTTGTTACATAATACTGGCTGACTGAAACAACTGGTGAATAAAAGCAGAAGACAAAATAATACAGTAAGGCTAATAAGGCCAAATTATAAAGGACCCTTACCCTTGTTCTATCTGTGGTTTGGAGGAGGATCCTACCCTATAGTCAGTAGAGACCATTCCAATTTGGGATGAGAAAATAAATCAATATGAGAGTCTGATGAATAAATTTTAGTAGGAATAAGAACTAAAAGTTGGTCTTAGACATAAGGATCTAGGTAAAAGCTGATGAGGGCCTAACTTAAGATAGACACTAGAAACAAGAAGTCTTGAAAGAATGTTCCTTATCCATTCTCATTCTCCACTCCTTAAGGATTTTCTTAAACATCAAAGGAAAAGATAGATAAAAATAATCCTCAAGTGACTCAGTATTAAAGAGCTTGCCTAGCACATGTGAGGCACTGGGTTTGATCCTCTGCACCACATAAAATAAATAAAGTTATGTCCATCTACAACTGAAAATATATTTAAAAATAAAATTTAAAAAAAAACCCTTCAGTTTTTAAAATACTGGAGAGCCCCATCTTATATCTAAATAGAATTCGGATATGTCTGAGCATATCTGGAAAAGTCTGATGGGACAGAACTCCCAAAATCTCATTTGTACAAGTATATAAAGTTCCTTGAGAAATATGCCAGAGAATGTAGTCAAGCATGATGAAAGAACCTCATAAGAAAAACTTGGCCTTCTGAGTAAGGAGGTGATTGAAATGTCACTCCTGGAACATTCCCTTGGAATCCACTGTTCCCACAGCACTTTAGTTGTACTTCTGTTTAGCACTTTCACCATTACGCACTTGTGCTACTAGAACATGCTTCTAGGATTAACCACACCCAGTTCTGTTCCAATTTCAAGAAGCTGGCTCAATGCTGGTGTTTTTCCATCTCTGGAATCCCAAGAAGCCAGCTGCTAATGCCAGAAAGGAGAAGTTAGTTACCTTGACATCTCTCTTCTCCCTCACCTCCCAAATCCAATTCATTAACAAATCCTAAAAATTGCTCCCTAATCATCTCTGGGAACCCCATGATAGTATCTCAGCTATTATAACCACTCTGTCTAGTCATCTCACAGCACATTCATTCATTTCTCACACTGTAGTGAGGGTAACATCTCTAATCAAACCCTGAACTGCACACACTTATGCTGATATCCCTGAGTAGGTTAACCACCCACAGGACCGATTACGATAGCATGATGCAGCTTACCAAGTTTTTTAAAGTTCAAAGCCTCTCTCTCTCCCACCAGACATAAGGACAGGGACTGTACCACAGTGCCTGGAAAACAGTAGTTGTTCAAAGACAGTTCATGGGTGGTTTAATACAGAGTAACACCTTTGCATCCCTAAGGTCGCCAGCCACTTTAAAAGATTCATTTCAGAAGCCCCATACTTATTTCAGCAAGTTTTGGAATATCTTTTATAATTACCTTCAGAGACAGTTTGCCATCCACCAAAGAAAAACTGTCTTTCTTCTTAATCAATACACCTGGATTTGTGACCCAAGTTGGTTATACTCCAATCATTGTGCACCCATTTTATCATTTTATTCATAAGGCATTGCTCTAAGTGACATTTGATTGTTTCTAAAAAATATTCAACCCACTCCAAAGACTGAACACTTGATAAGACAAAAGCAAAAGAAGAATGCACTGTGACAGTCAATAATTATTGAGCACTTACAGTGTGTCAGGCATTGTGAACACTTTAAAACAATTCAATGTAGTTGTCACAACAAACCACATGGTAGTTATTATTACTCCAACTCTACGGATTTAAAAAACAAACTGAAGCTAGAAAAGGTGGTTAAGAGTTTGAAAAGGCATGGGGGTAGGAATGAGGGTGGAATGAATTGGACATTGTTACTCTATGTGCATACCCGATTACATGATATGTGTGGTTCTACATCATGTGCAACCAGAATAATTAGAAGTTATACTCCATTTATGTATGATGTGTCATTCTACTGTCATGTATAATTAATTAGAACAAATCTTTTAAAAACTTTAAAAAAAAAGAGTATGAAAAGGGGCAGCCTTCAATTGTGGACTAAAAAGAGTAGTGATTTTGTAGCAAAGTCCTTTACCAATGCCCATGAATGAAATATTGGGTGGTGGTAGTGTCATATGAATGTTTCTAAATGCCTTTGTATTTCTTGGGAATTCATAGTCTCATTTCATTATCCTCTGTTGGTTTCCGTTCAGAGTATTTGGGGCCCCTCCACACTACTGAGTCATGCTGACTAAAACTGGGAGGGAGGAGCAGTTAGAAAAGTAAAAATCAAGAGCAGGACTACTACATGTCTTCATTACAGATATAGCAGAAAGTTCAAGAGAAAGAAAGGTTACTTGATATTGACAAAAGGTAGTTCTGGAAGGGAAAATCAAGCCTGCTTGGATGCTCATATGCCATAAGTTCAGGATATTGTGACTCATTCCTAGCATGGCAGCGAAGTAGCAATACAGAAACTAAAACACCAGGTATTATTTTTAAACTTCTGGAAACAGCAGAGAAAAGATCCATTTTGTACTTAGAATTTTATCTTTTTTTTTTTTGTCTCTGCTCTTGGATCATTCACCTTCTCTATTTATATAAATATATTTAGCAATTTATGCTTTATCATAAATATTTATCTTTAAAACATTAAAGATAAATATTGTGGTATTTAGATATGATTCTTGCTTTTCCAGTCTATGTCAAAACCTCTGTGCCTGTTAATACTGAACAAGCAAGTGGTTTAAAAGCTAGTGTGGGATTGGGGCTGCAGAGACAGTACCTGTAGTGTACACCCCAAGAACAGCCAAAATCACTCACTCACAGCATTCCCAAATCCTTTCACAAGGTAATAAAGTCAGACATTTTATTATTTTGAATCATGAATTTAGAAATTATTTAAGGAACAAATTAAAAAATGGAAAAGTATTATCTCCAATTAACATTAGTAGATTATAGTCAACTATAAAATCTGACATTATTCCCTGTGGGTTAGGAAAAAACATTTTCAATGACTCAAGTACCTGATTACCTATATTTCTGGGAGGATTACTGCTTAAACTAATTTAACTGAATGTCAATTACATATGTTCTCTTAAACTCATAAGACTAAATAAAAAAAGAGAAAAAATATTTATTCAAAGCTGTTTTATCGTATGTGTGACAATTCTGTCAATGCCAACTTCTATATTCCTAGACTCATGTTTAATATTTTCTATAGAGGCTTTCAAAAAGCATCTATAGAAACAGTTATCTTAGACAAGCTTATATAAGAATACCTTGCTTTAAATAAACACTCTTCTAATTGGGAACAAACATACAAAAGAAAGTTTACTTTGGCCATGACCTGATAGACAGTAAGAACCTCAAAATTTATTCTATAAAACAATTATTTATTCTTATGGCTTACTATTGTAGTGCATGTTGTAAGTTGCCTGTGTTTAAATAAAGAAATAATGGCCCCCATTAGAAATAACAACAAGGGCTGAGACTGTAGCCCAATGGCAGAGCACTTGCCTAGCACGTGTGAGGCACTGGGTTTGATCCTTGGCACCACATAAAAATAAACAAATAAAATAAATGGATGCTGTCCATCCACAACTACAAAAGTAAAAAAAAAAAAATTAAAAATAATGTTACCAGACATTAAAAAAAGGAAAGGAAAAAACTAACAACAAACATGGATAAGTCAACAAGACTAAAGTCTTGTCAATGTTTTCTTATTATGTTATCAAAAGCTCTCTATGAAATGTATCCACATTTTACAAAAATGAAGAACCAGAAGCAAAATAAATCACACAACAAAACCTCAGAAAGATTTAGGAATGGAAGTAAAGGTGCAGATAAGACTGATAACAGACACCCTAGAGACTCCATGGAGCCAAGCGATACATCCCCACACCAACCAGGAGGCAGCAGTGTTAAAACAAAATGTGCTAGCAGGAACTAATACTTCTCCACAAAGAAGCTGAAATTCAGGAAACACTCCTGGAGGGGGGTGGGGGTGGAGAAAAAGAAGTGAGGAAAAAGGCAAGAGAAAAATAATCAATCCTGAGGCCAAATTTACCAATAATAGAAGTTCCAGAAAGAGAAACTTAAGGAAAAAAGGAGATACTTTAAAAGAAATTTTCTTGAACTGAAGGAAGAATTATGGGAATAAAAGGACTACTGAGGACCCAACACTAATGAATTGAAAGGGAACCTCATCAAGTTATGTTACTGTAAAACTTCAGAAAGCCTGAGACAAAATAAGTTTCTAAGAAAGAAGGGGGAAAGTTACCAAAAACAGAACAAAAATGAGACGTCGTTTAATTTCCTACCAGAAGATACAAGTTCAGAAGAAGATGGAACTACACTTCTAAACTCCTGAGAAAAAATGATTTCCAACCTAGAATTCTATCACCAGCCAAACTATTATTTTTTAATAGTTTTTTTTAGTTGTTGATGGACATTATTTTATTCATTATTTATATGTGGTGCTAAGAATAGAAACCAGTGAGGCAAGCACTCTACCACTGAGCCACAACCCCATCCCAAACTATTATTTTTAGTTTGCACAAAATAATGAAATCTTCAGATTATACACACACACACACACACACACACACACACACATACTTCCCATCTTCCCATGTCCATTTTCTTGATAGTAAATCAAGAAAAGAAGATGTGGGACCCAATCAACAGGTGTAAACAGATGTCAGCTAAGTAGCAGGCCAGAGAGCAATCAATCCTGATTAAACCAGAAGATCAAAAGCTCCAAGAGGAATAGCTCAGAAAAAGAATATATGAAGAAAACATTTTTAGTTGTATAAATAGTTTAGTGATAAATTAGTGATGTGCACATAGAAAACTGAGTAATGGAGAAGGA
The DNA here is from genome assembly GCF_047511675.1 of Marmota flaviventris. Lineage (NCBI taxonomy): Eukaryota > Metazoa > Chordata > Mammalia > Rodentia > Sciuridae > Marmota > Marmota flaviventris. The sequence goes on along the minus strand of NC_092499.1, from coordinate 49,820,046 downwards.
ATAACCACTAACTCCAGAAAAAATCAATAACATGAGAAAATAAATGTTACCTGTGATATCTGCCTAAATAAAATATTTCAAATGACAAAAATTATAATTCACAGGGCTGGGGTGTGGCTCAGTGATAGAGTGCTCGCTTAGCATGCGTGAGGCACCGGGTTCAATCCTCAGCACCACATAAAACAAAACAAAAATAATGTGTCCGCCTACAACTAAAGATACATAAATAAATAAATGTTTAAAAAAAATTACAATTCACTATACTGGGAATATAGGAAAGAAAATCTATGTACCATGAGGATTGGTAGTAGTAAAAGCAACTAATCATCCTATTCAATAACAGGAAATCAATAGATGCTGTCAATTATCACAGAAAATCAGAAACTAGTGGCATTAAAATGTTATTTAAAATATAAATATATGCTTCTAAAAGGCTGGAAAGCAGATGTCTCTAATGAGTAGGAAGGAAAGGAAAGGTTTGACAAGGAGCTGTCGTTATAAGCCCGGTATTATACTGACTTTTTAAGCTATGTTTATATGTATAAACATAGCTTAAAATTGCAGTATAATTCATAAACTGCAATTCATCTATGGACAGAAATTAATCTCCATTCCCCCCTCAAAAAAAAAAACATAAACTAAACTTCCACAAAACTGAAAATATAACAAAAAAGTAATATCGTAAATAACGAAAAACATTGTCTATTTCTTGTAGCTTCCATCCCCTCACCCGCACCTATCTCCAGTAAGCCTTTCCCCTCAGCATATAAACATCCTATTTTTAAGAATACCCTCATAAAACCTCTTTCTATCAGTTTATCTTACTGCAAATGATTCTGTGATCTGATCCTGTCACTCCTTAACCTGCTACAAGGTATTAGGTTGATTCAAATGAAATTGCTGACTTGATGATTCTTTATTTTTTTAATATTTATTTTTCAGTTTTCGGCGGACACAACATCTTTGTTTGTATGTGGTGCTGAGGTTCGAACCCGGGCCGCACGCATGCCAGGCGAGCGCGCTACCGCTGAAGCCACATCCCCAGCCTGACTTGATGATTCTTTACCTACAAAAATAACAATTTTGTATGGTTCAGCTTACCGGCTCCCTGTCATCCCCACCACCAAATTCTGAATCCATCACGGGACTGTCTCGCTGTCAGTTTAATTTGGGCCCTGCTCTCCAACCACACTGCCCCTGCCTTAATTTAGACATTCTTCACTTCTTTCTGGGTCAAGGCTTCAGCTCCTAATTCTTGCTTCCCACCAGTCCATGGTAGCAATGCCTCCAGAATGATCTTTCTAAAACATTAATTGCACCACATCACTCACCTGCTTAAAATCCTTCAGTAGCATCCCACTGCCATCAGAATCAAACCTCAACTCCTTCCTGCAGTCATGCACTGACCACCCTCTGCCATTCCAGCTCCCCTCCCTGCAGGCTCTGTACCTCACCTGACTTGACCCCGGCATTGCACACAGTACTTGAGTCATGCCAAACAACTCACAAGCATATATATTTATGGGAGATTATACATCCCTAATATCTGGCTCCTTGAGGGCAGTTATAACTATTTATGAAAGGAATATTCAATGTTTTCATAAATAATCCAAAAATGAATCATGAAAAAAAAAAAGATCGGCAGGTAGATAGATAGGTATTTCATTTCTTCTAAGAGCAAAGTAAAAATTGAAAAGGCTACGTTTGCTTAAATATTCAAATGGACAGTGACAGGAAACTAAGAACAACTTATAAACTGTATTGACACAAGTGAGAGAAAGAGAACGAAAGGATGTCAAAGAAAAAAAAGAAAAGAGAAGCAGGGCAGGAGATGGGGGTCTGGGAAGAATAACTTCATCTCAGTTTTACAATGTAACAACTAGGTGAAGAAAATTCATAAACTGAAATTCATCTATGGACAGAAATTAATCTCCATTCCCCCTCAAAAAAAAAACATAAACTAAGATCTTACATTTGGCCTTAGAGAATATATATACCAAGTACCAATGCTTCTATTTGTATTCTGGGAAGAACCGCGTCATTAAGTCTTAAAAGCTGTCCAACTAGTTCTCAAACTAGTGCCCCATCCAACAAAAGTTTAATTAGGTTTGGAGTTTTGTTTAAACTGACAGCTGTGGTTCAAAAAGCCCCCGAGGTCAGCAGTATAGTTTGCATTTTAAATAATCAAACTGCCCAAAGGTATTCTGTGGTTCTATGGTTGTTATTTTTTATTCTGATTTGCAAAGGATCTGGTTAATAGCTCCATGGAAGAATATAGCTTATTCAAATGCAAAAATACTTTATAATATCCCTAAACCAATAAAAGCAGAAAAGAAAGAAAAGAGCAGTTATTCCTCACCTATTTGCTGTGCAGACATCCAACAACCATATGGACCTAGCAGAGCTGGGAAACAGGATATAACCAAAAAGGGCCTGAGAGCCACAGAAGAGATGTCAGCAAAGGCCTGTGTGGAGGAGGCTCACACTTTCCCATAGGAAAGCTTGTGAGGCCCTCCCTTGAAGGCTATTTACTCTCACTTTACAAATAATATTACCAGGCTTATTTATCTAGTTTCTAAGCCTGCGGCAGAATAGAAATAAGATATTAGGAAGAGAGCTGTGGGAGAGGGGCTCCTTACAGCATACTGAAATACTGACTACAAAACGGAGACAGCTGCAGCCTAATGGGAAGGAGGAAACAAAAATTTAAAAAAGAAAACAAAGGAATTCAAAGCAGAGCTGAATACAGGGTGTGGGGTGCATAGTTCCCTCACCCAGTGAGACCTTGGGGAATCACTGTAATATAGAATAGCATAAAGAACTGGCATCCAAAATGGTGCCCTTTGTCCTCAAGAAAAGAATTGTCTAAGCACTTCTACTGGGTGTACCCACACTAGGTAATGGGAGTACAGGAGGAAAAGGTCACATTCACTTTTATAAGGGGAAAAGCCTATGACAGATTCCAGAAAATATTTCCCCAGAAGAGTGAGCATGAAAGAAGGCATATGTCCTTAAAAGACTAAAACCTAAATTATCAAGAACACTCAATGATGCATTTGCTAAGGGACTCTTATATGGCACTTACAATGTATTTTAAAATCTTGGTGAACTATATATATATATACTCCACTGAAGTATTCAACCTAAATTCTATAGTAGTTCAATAATATATAACACCAAAGGATATAAGAGCAGTAGCTGGAGTAGCTGGAGTTTGGGCCATCTGCTCCACCACTAACCACGTGTGGGGTTAGCAAATCAGTTACTTTTCTGAGACTCTGTCTCATAATCTCTCTAATGAAGAGACTAAAGAAATAGTTCGGAAGGATTCATTGATATGTTCCTCCAACCTACACACCAATATTCTCCCTTTACCCAGATTTGGCCCCTGTGGGTCCATGGCCTCAGGTAAAAGGAGCTACACAGAGCACAAAGTGATGGCAAGTAGAATTTCTGACTTTCAGGTTTCAAGAATTTTGTAACCTGATAGAACACAAAGAACAGAAGACAATGACAACTTATTTGGGAGAAAATAAATCTGTTCAAGTAATGTTTCCTGTCTCTGTAGTTAGAAAATAATTGAATTCCTGGGCCAGAGGAAGTTGGCAGGCAGGCCATGAGAACATAAGTGCTATTGGGTCTCTTATAAGGGCCCGCACTGAGATCCCCAGGGCTAGTCCAAAGGGGGAAAAGATGAGTTTGTTGGGAATGAAGAATAGAAATGAGCTGAACAACTTATAAACTGTATTGACACGAGTGAGAGAAAGAGAACGAAAGGATGTCAAAGAAAAAAAAGAAAAGAGAATCCAAGAAACAGCAAAAATCCAGTAAGGAAATGGCCATGAAGAAGACAGATGGAGTATCACATAAGTTCACAGAGTTCATCAGGCCCCAGCATGGCTTGAGAACAGCAAATTGTTTTCTGTGCACCCAAGAATGACAAACATGGGTAGAAGATTCGGGGAAAATGGAAGAGCCTTAGAGAAGGGGACAGGGGCAACTGAGAAGAAATGTGTGGACTGACAATGTCAGGAAAATCTAAGTGGACCACAAGATGGAAGGATGGATGTCTTAACAGAGGTTCTCAGCAGGGTCCATGACCTAGAGAATTCTGTATATACCCCGGGAATAAAGAGAAGGATCCCAAAATTATCTGAGACTAAGTTTCTGTGGTCCTGATGCAATAGGAACTAAAAATGAAGACTCACTTGAGTTCTAGAGAAAAGAACATAGTTCTTGCACATACATATTTTTGGATTCAGATTCATACCCATTATATGCTGAGAGAAACTCCAGTTATCTATTAGGAGGTCAAGCCATAGAATAAGAATTCTCAAGAAATATGAATCACAAAATTGATAGAGAAGGGAAGGAATTGAAAGCTTGAATAAATTAATAAACATTGAAGAAACTAAGATAATAATTTTTTAAAACTTTCTTTACCTAAGACTCCAGCCCAGACAACATTATAGACAATAATTACCAAGATTTCTAGGAAAAAATAACACTTCTCTTCTACAAATTATATCTAGAGAACAGGAAAAGAAAGTAAGCATCAATTTAGGAGGATAAAACAATCAATACCAAATATAGACAAAGACAACATAAGGAAAAAAGTATACACCAATATCACTTATGAACACAAATGCAAAAACCCTAACAGAAGTCACTATTATATGGAAACATCCTGTAACATAACCAAAAACAATTTCCCCCAAATCAAGTATAGTTCAGGTTGGCTAATATATCACAATAACAGATTAAAGAGAAAAATATTTAACAAAATTCAGTACTTATTCATGATAAAAATTCTTGTCTGATAAATGTAGCAAACATATAAAGGGTTATCTATCAAAAAGCTATAGTAAAAATCTTACTGCCAGAGCACAGTGGCACATGACTATAATCCTAGCAGCTAGGGAGACTGAGGCAGGAGGATCACAAGTTCAAAGCAAGCCTCAGCAATTTAGCAAGTCCCTAAGCAACTTAGTGAGACCCTGTCTCTAAATAAAATATAAAAAGGCTGGAAATGTGGCTCAGTAGTTAAGTGTTCCTGGGTTCAATTCCCAATACAAAAAAAAAATCATACTTATTGGTTAAAAAAACAACAACACTAGAAACCTTTGTTTTAAAGTGAAGAACAAGACTACCCACTACCACAACTTTAATTAAACACCAATTTTATTAAACAAGAAATTCTATGTGTGACTCTGAGTGTTTGTATGTTTAGCCTGATATAATTTTATTCTAAGTATAGGTTCATGTATTCACTACCACATCAAAATACAGAAGAGTTTCTTTGTCACAAAGATCCCTTATATTGTCCTATTATTACTACTCCCTCCTCCTTGTGTCCTGTCCTCCTATTCCCAGATCCAACTCCTCACAACCACTAGAGTGTGTTCTTTATTTCTATAATTCTGTCATCTCAAACTTATTATATAATTGAAATCATACAATGTATATCCCTTTGAAATTCCCTTTCTCTTAGGTCCCTATTTTTGTTAAGTAGTTTTCCATGGTATGGACATATAACAGTTTTCTTCAACTACTTATATGTTGAAGAACACCTGTGTTGGTTCTAGATTTAGTTATTATGAATAAAGCATTACTATTATGAATAAAGCATTGCTATTATAAAAAAAAATTCTATAGGCAAACCTTAGAACAATAAGAGTTCAGAGCAATAAAATCTATAACATAAGTAGGTGTGTGTAGAGTTAAACATTGTAGTTACAATACTATGTCAAACTTGGTGGTTTTCATTACTCAGTGTAGTAGTATTTGACACAGTTACTGAATCCTTCCTGAAATACTTTCTTCACTTGGCTTTCAAGACCCTATACACCTTTTCCTGGCTTTCCTCCTGCATAAGGCACTCCTCGGGTGGTTTTTTTTTGTTTTTGTTTTTGTTTTTGCTAATTCCACTTCTCTCTGCCTCTGAACCCTCGGTGCTTAGATCTCCTCTACTCTATAGCTACACTCATTCCCCTGGTCACCTCTTCTAGTTCGATGAATTCAGATAGCATCTGATCATTGATGATCCCCAATTTCTCTAGTCCCAACCTTCCCACTGAACCTTAGAATTGAATTATATTGTATTGTATTGTATTATCACCTTTACTTAGAAGTATATTAGGCAGCTCAAAGTTAAGATGTCCAAAATCAACCCCAAAACCTGGTCCACCCTTGTTTAAAATGGAAATTCTGTTAGCTACACACACCAAAAAACATGGATTTGTCCTTGCCCTTTCTCTCCCTCCTCCCTCTCTCTCTCTCCTTTTGTCCCTTTTCTTTTTCTCTCTCTCCATACATTCAACATGTAAGCAACTTTCAAAGTATATGCTGAATCAGACTATTTCTCACATCCTTCTCTACTACCATCACTAACCACAGTTGTCTCAGGCCACCATCATCTTTCACATGTGTTATTACAATAGGCAATGGCTCTTCCTTCCTTCCCCATTTCCCACCTATAATCTACTGTCCACACAATAGTCATCTGATCCTTTTAAAACAAGATGAGATAATGTCATGTCCTTGCTCAAAATCCTTCAATGTCTTTCCATGTCACTCAGTGAAATCCAAAGTTCTACCTATGGGCAAGACTCTCACATTAAGGATACTCAGCAGAGATGGTACTACTCCCTAGAGGACATTTGGAATTGCTGGCAGGGTGATGATTTCTTTATGTCTTCTAATGTGCTCATTTATAGTTATAATTATGAAGTACTGTCATCTTTCCTGTATGTTACAAATAGAGCATTATATTTACTTTTGACACTACACAAATACTTGGATTGTCACAATGGGAAAGAATGGAAGTACTACAGGAAATGTGAATGTATTTAACAGACAAGGAAATCCAGAGATATAGCAGACATACTGCAGATCACAAGCTAGTACCATAAAACAAAGAAATGCTCACGTCCCTCCTCCATGATTTTTGTGTGTTCTAAAAGGCTAATGTGTAGGAAAAAAAGAAAACGTTTCATTAATACATGAGGCCAGAATCTAATTCCATTTTATGTATTTAAACACAAAGTGTTTCCCTAACATAACCCATACTTTATTATCCAGTAACACAACTGCTGTGTCAATTATAGCAACTCCGCTAGTAATAGTAAGTTACTAAAACAACACACCTGCCTCATTTTACATTGGTAACAGTTACATACAAATATGTACAGAGGATATATAAAATTCATTTTGTAAACTAGAACCAAACATAATAAAATAAGCAGATGTGAAACATAGTAATAATGAATGTTTCATTAATAGATGACTAGGTTTAAAAATGTTATTGCTAAACTATATAATTTTTAAAGATTTTTAGCAAAGTGACAACAAATTTATGTAATAACAATTGCATATTGAAGTTATTTATTTAATTTTAAATGATTTATTATTGTTTCACCTTGAAACTTTTCATGGAGGTCTCTTTCTCCATGTCTTCTTGTATTACTCTTTTTTCCAATCCATCTACAGATCACAAGCTAGTACCATAAAACAAAGAAATGCCCACATCCCTCCTCCACATGGCATCTGGGTTCATTTTTAAGTACCAGGACTGAATATGCCCTAGCATTTTGAGATTTCAAATTGGGAAATATGTTTTGTTTGTTTTGGTTTTGGTTTTTTGATAAATTCTTAACCTTTTCCCATGTCACATTAGAGATTTATTTTGAAAAAGAGGCCTAGCTCATTTCAAGTTTTTAATTGAAATGTAGTATACATCTGTACTTCATCTAAAGTTATTTCCAATTTTCTCTTATTGGATACATGTAATTATAGTCAGCTATTATTTTTCAGAACACATCTTCTAGAGCCAACTGCATTGTTCTTTCAATTTTCTGGGCTTTCTTGTACATTATGGTTTCTTATATTCATACTCAAAACACCCTCATTATCATTAGATGAAAGCAGCCAATGATTTCATTATGTATTCTAATGTGGTCATTTATAATTATAATTTAATTATGAAGTACTCTCATCTTTCCTGTATGTTACAAATAGAGCATTATATTTACTTTTGACACTACACAAATACATAAAAGATATCTAAGAATTTTTTAAGGACATTAAAAAGGGAAAAACATATCCAGAAAGAAAGGAACACTCAGTCTGACAGTATTGAGGACGACTATGGATCTAGCTCTTGGCTACCTCTGTGACATAATCTCTTATTACACTTTCTATTCCCATTACTTTGTGCCTCAAACACCACAGGAACAATTCTGCCTTGGAACCTTATACTGTATCTTCCTTCTTCCTAGATTGATGCACACCCCCATACATAAGTTACATGGGTTTCTCCCTTACTGTCTTCAGCCTTCTCCTCAAATGTCATTTTTCCCACCAGTACTTTGAACTCAGGACCTCACACACTGAGTTACATTCCAACCCTCATATTCTCTTATGACCTTATCTTGACCATCTTATTTAGATTTATCTCCACCTCCATTATTCTCTACCTTATTCTGAATTATTCTTCCTTATATCACTTATTACCACATAAGACATTAGTGATTTGTTTACTGTCTATTCCATCTAGTTTTTAAGTCGAAGAGAGGAGGGATTTCATTTGTTCACATCTATTTCTTAGTGCCTGATAAACATGACTGCATGATAGGCACCCAATAACATTTAGTGGATAGAAAAATGCCTTGAAGAACAAAGAGTGTTCTGGTGAGAGTTTGCATTGAGAGGTGGGTTCCTGTTTCCACATTTCTTATCAAGATGCTGAGGACATGCTTTGCACTAGTGAAACCACTGAACTTTAAAATTAGCAAAGATTCAAAGGCACACTAACTCAGAAAGCTTGTGAGGATGTAGAGAAACAGATTGGGCTCACAACCAATGGGAATGTAGTTCATTCACTAGGTCACAGTACACCAATGCACATTAAAAACAATGCAGCACATTTAACCCATACTATCTTACTTAAGAACATTTTACCCTCACAGCATGTATGATAAATCTTACCAGCTCTGTTGCACAGATGAGAAAATGAGACACCAATAATTTAAGGATAAATAAATTATAAATCAAGGATCCCAAGTTAGGTCATCTAACTCTAAACCAGGTCTGGCTCTATTGTTTTCCACTGTCTACTAATCCCCTCAATATGTAACCTTATTCTTTAAAGCTAAAAACCATGTCACATACAGAATCTTTCAATTCCTAGTGCCTAGTACAGTACTAAATAAATGTTACAGGTGTTCAATAAATCTTTACAGAAAGTAAATAACTCTGTGCTGTGAGGGTCTCACCTATACAGAACATTTTAAACCCTGCCCCAATATCTCTTCTTCCCCCGTAACAATGAACTTTGGCACATGAATTTCCAGAAGAGTGACTTCTTTTTTCATTCTCTCTGTAGCAAGATATGGTGATGTGGCTAATTAGGGGCTGCTTAAATATAAGCCAAAGTGATAAGCAACTCTGGGCATGTGAGTTCCTTATTAAATGCCTTCCCGCTGGCTAGAATACAGACATGACAGCTGGTGCAGCCATACTGGACCTTGAGGTGACCTTGGGAATGAGGACTCCAGTCAGTGGATTAGATGGCAGTTTCTGGATCCCTGACCCCACACCATATCTATTCTACATTAACTTTTTACGTGATCCTTTCTTCCAACCAAAGAGAAATAAACTTCCATCTTGTTTAAGCCACTATTACTTTGGGTTTTCTGATTGTCTGGACCTATTAGCTAACCAGAACTAGTTCTATAAGGACTGTCACCTACTCCTTATTTCCTTGTAACTTGATATTTGGTTAAACTGATTTGGCTTTGTACTAGTGACAGTCTATATGAATTATACATTCCATTTAGTGTTTTCAAAGATCCCATTGTAATTGGATATTTAATAAGCCTTTTCATTTAACCCTAAAGAGCAACAGAACAGTCATGCATAAAAAGCCATTATTGAGTAAACTGATAATCACTTTCCAGGGTAATAACTGATTCTCAGAGACTATACAATGAGACAGGTCTCAACAGCATAATGAAAGCAGAACAATGAAAAAGTGTCTCAGCTGTCTCAGTCTTTCATTTCTTCATAACCCTATTTCCAATGATTAAGAGATGAAGAGCTTGAGACTCAAGATGTTCTTGAGGGGAAATCTTGCTAAAATGATGAGGTCTGGCTTTATTATAATCTGCTCCTGTGTGCCTAATAAATTTATAGTAAGCCAAGCAAAGGACAGGAATTTTTTTTATTGTATTATCTGTGAGGTCTAAAGAAAAGATAAGCTACTTCTTTTAAATGGGTGAAGTAGTGGAGGGTACAGGAAATGTTACTTATTACAAAGACAAAATAAATCTGATGACCAGTATGCCAATTTACGGTTCACCATATAGTCATGCAATCGGGTAGCACTCCTTTAATAATATCTAAATTATTGACTCTTCCTCCTGGCTTTTGGGAATTCCTGGTTAGACCAATGACATGTCTCATTCTCTCAAGCTGAGAATTCTCAACAAGGCTCCAAATCATCATAAATAATAAAATTTCAAATATTAAAGTAGCTCTTCTTCCTCAAAAAAGATGGGGACTCATATCCTATTCCCATTGGACCAAGGAAAGAAAGTACTTCTGGGTATTCACTTTGAGAGTAGTTCAAATATTTCCCAAAAAATAAAACTAGTAAGATTGAGTGAAAGTGAGCCAGCCTGTTACTGTACCAGTGATGGAAGATAAAGATTTTATCTTCTATTCATATCAACATCAACCTAAGATGGCAGAATCAGTGATTTGGGGCTGAATGTAACTGATTAGTAGTCACATAACAAATTTATAATGTTCTCACTCTCACTTGTTCCACCTGTATCCTTTTACTTTGATGGAAAACTGTGGTAGCTAGGGAGACCAGCCCAAATCCCATCCCATGCCCACCATCTTTACCAACATCACAGTGCTCTGAGAGCAAATCCTTATTTCTTGCTGACTTTTCCCAACGCCCAGATGTGCTCAGCTTAGAAGTTACTAGCAAGAGGTTATGGGGACACACCACCAGCACAGAGGAATGCAATGGTTCTCCCACTAATGCAGAGATTTAGGAGCAGAGATACCACAATGAAAAACAGTTCTGGGTAGTTTGGTTCTACATCGTAAGGTAACAAGGGGGGAAAAGAAAGGAAAGATGGGGATTGTAGAGTAAAGAAAGTACCATCAGCATTATATAATACAAATAAAAACAGTTCTGGACTGGTTGACAGAAGAACTAAATAGTTCTACTCCCAACTATGTTAATTTGCTGTATGGCCTTGCAAAGTCACTTTCTCTCAATGGATTTTGGTTTTGTTATCTATAACACAAAGTTTATATATAATTTATATATAAATTTTTAAAAAGTATATATAAATTTAAACACACACACACACACATAAATCAGGTGACCTTTCAGCTCTATACACTGTTTTAGTAAAAAAAAAAAAAAAATAGGGGTAAGGAAATACTAAAAGAAAATTCACAAGAACTCTGAAATGTCTTTTCCATATGAGAACATAAAGATGTCAAGGAACATTTACTAAATAAATGCTAGATAACCACTAAATCATACATAAAATAAATCCTAGTATGTCCAGAAATTTAAAAAAAAAAACTATTTTTAGCTTCATTCGATAATTTAAAAACAAAATTTTCCTACCATGATTATAAAGAAAATATATGTGGCAAATTTTGTTAAGCCATCTCTCTCCATTATCATGAGACCAAAATTCAGGACACTCTACAATGGACATAAAAGAATATTCTCCCTAAAATAAAACAAATATCTCACACAATTAGAAAATGTACTATTCAGTCTCTTCTACTGTTTTCATTTGGGATAAAAGATGCTTAAACACGACTGTGGTTGGCTAGTTCTCAAGATTTTTATTTTATTACCAAAACTGTTTATCTACCCATCCTTGAAACCCATATGTTTACCTATCCTGCTTTAAAACAAACACTGTAAAGAATACAGCTGCCTAGCTTCAGACTGTTTACAGCTACAGAATGGTTGACTTCAATCACAACCAAACACTGTGCTTTTCAGTAAGAAAAAAATAAACAGCTTCCATGTACAATAAGTGAATGTGTAATCTAACTGGGATATTCTGTTCAATCAAACTGTTGTCAAGGTAGCCTTATTATTCTAAGCCCTGCTATAATTTTAAAATTATATATGCTCTTTCCTCTAGTTTTACACAAAATAAAGGAAAATGATGATTTGAAGGTATAAAAAATTACCCTTAAAGAAGACTTGTAACACCTAACAATGTTACAGTGGCAATTAGTGATGGATTTTAACTATGCAGTTATCAGTTAGTGTTCACCTCACCTCCCACTCCAGGAGATTCTAAGGCCTTGGATCAGTCCTTGACATTGAAAAGCATTTAAAAGGTCTACATTATCAAATAAAAGTGTAACTGAGTTATGTATTAAATAATAATCCATAGAATAGGGAAGAGATGCTTTTATCCTAAATATTCAAATAATTTTACCTGAAATAGCCAGTGAAAATTAAATTTTTAACATTTTTAAATTCTTTACTTTACCTCTCATGTGCAGACAAATGCTGACACATGAGAAAATCCATCACTTTGCACCTAAACTTTGTCCTTGTAGTTTAGGACTTAATTACATAAACAAGCAAAAGAAAAAAAATCACTGCTGGTAGTAGTATGTGTACTATGAAAAACAGAAAATATATATCTGAATTCGTAGTAAAATAGCATTTCACTTGTCAAGTAACTCTATATTTCAATCCTTCAAAGATATTCTTATGGAATATAAATTGCACTTGCATCCAACAAAGAATAGGTCTATTTTGAGAAAATAACTTCTGACTTGTTTCAAAATTATTTCTATAATCAAAGCAACTGAAGGAATAGGAATTCTTTTGCATTAAAAAATAAATAAATAATACATAAGCATTTTGTATTTACTGAAAGCATCAAAATGTCATGTGCAAGATTTTAAAACGTCACAGAAAAAAATAAACTGTAAACTTATTTGGAAATAATCAGATAACTTCTTAATCATCACATCATTTGTACTAGCATAAGCTGTTACATCTATGAGGACAATAAAGTACAGCACAAAGTGTAATAAATTTGCCTATCATATTGAATTGAAAAGATTTGCCAAACTAGTCTCTCCCATTTATACTGTTGTCATTCAAACAATATGAATTGCTTTTCTCTGTCCAGTTCTAGTTGATTCTCTGATTTATACCCTCCCATAATCAAAAATTTGTTCCTAAGATGGGGAAAACCGAAATTTGAAAAACAAAGAGCCAAGAAAATGTTTAAGTACTATGGAACAATATATAGCTCTATAAAGAATACATATTGATATTCATCAGTGTGTCAAAAAAATAAGTTACAAAATAATATGTATAGTCATTTATTTTTATAAAAAAAAAACTGTGTGTGTGCCTGTGTGTATACATACTTGTACTAAGAATTGAGATCAGTGTAGAGGGTAAACAAGTATTGGTTATTTGGGGAAGTTAAAGAAGGCATAGAAGAATATATACGAGTTGAGTATCCTTTAGCCAAAATGTTTGAGACCAGAATGTTTCAGTATTGGAATTTTGCTTTGTTTTGTTTTATTTTCAGAATATTCACATGAACTATCCCTTGATCATCCTTAATCTAAAAATCCAAATCCAAAATCTGAAATATGTTTTCTTAGGGGATTTAAGACTTCAGATTAGGGAGGTTCAATCTGTATTATTATTTCCTTATGTCTCTTCTTACAACTCATAAAATGAATTGTAAACTTTTCAAAGAATCTGTGAAGACGTTTGGGTTGGGGGTATAACTCAGTAATAGAGTGTTTGCCTCTCATGTGTAAGACCAAAAAAATTTTTTTAATCTGCTAATATCTTTAATTATTAAAGTTTTCATTTTGAGACAACTGTAAATTCTCATTCAATTTTAAGAAACAATACAGAGAGATCCTTTTAAGCTGGTATGATGCTGTGCATCTGAAGTCCTATCTACTTGGGAGATTGAGGCAGAAGGATTGCTTCAGCCCATTTGTTTGGAAAACACATGTTTTGACTAGCCTAGACAACATAGTAAGACCCCTAGCTCAATAATAATAATAACAACAACAACAACAATAATAGTAATAGTAATACAAAGAGATCTGGTATACACTTTACTCAGCTTTTTCCAATGATAAAATTGTGCAAAATTTAATTCAGTATCACAGCAAAAATACCAATGCTGACAGAGTCAGGATACAAATACATTTCCATCACCACAATTTTTTCATCTTTCCCTTGTAAAGCCACACATATTTCCCACTCTCCTTCCTCTACCAAAATTCATCCTTAATTTCTGGCAGCCACAATTCTGTTTTCTATTTCAGCAAATTTGTCATTTTAAGACTACTATATAAATGGAATCATACAGTATCTAACTTTTGTAGACTGGTGATTTTGCTTCAGAATAATTCTCTGGACATTCATCCAAGTTGTTGCAGGTATTAACACTTCATTTCTTTTTATTGTTGTCTTTTGAAGGACATGTGGATTGTTTCCAGTTTGGGGTTATCTCTATTAAAGTAGGTATGAGAAACTATATCAGATTTTTGTGTAAAAATACTTTTTCCTTTCTCTGTGATAACTGTCCAAGAGTGTAATTTCTGGGTCACATGGTACTAGCATGCTTACTTTTTAAAGAAACTGACAAACTATTTTCCAAGGTAGACATACCATTTTGTTTTCCTACCAAAACTAGTATATACTTCATCCTTGCTAGTATTTGTCATCATCACTATTTTTTATCTTAGGCATTCTGATATGTAGGTGATGGTATCTCATTATGGATTTAACTTACATTTTCCTAATAATGGTGCTGAACATCTTTTCTTGTACTTACATGTCATCTGTATATTCTATTTGATGAAATGTCTAATGATGGGGGGTTTTGCCCATTTTCTAATTGGATGTTTTACTGTTGAGTCTTGAAAATTCTTTATAATTCTAGATACTGGTCCTTTACTAGAAATGTGGTTAGCAAATATTTCCTAACAGTCTATAGTTTGTTTTTTCATCCTCTTTAACAGGTTCTTTTGCAGAGAAAAAAAAAGCTTAATATGGATATAATCTAAATTGTCAAATTTTCTTTATGGATTATTCGTTTAGTGTGAAGTGTCTAAGCTATCTTTGCCTAGCCATAGATCCAGAAGCTTTTCTCCTATTTTTTTTTTTCTGAAGGTTTTATGGCTTTACAATCAAGTTAATTTTTGTATAATGCATGACACTTAGGAAAAGGTTTATTTTTTTCCTGTGGACATCCACTTTTTCCAGTATCATTTGTCACAAAGATTTTCAGTCTTTCATTGCTTTTGCACCTCCGTCAAATCAGTTTGTGTGGATCTCTGTGTGATCTATTCTGCTCCAGATCAGTGTGTCTCTGTCTCCACTAACAGCCCACAGTGTTGATTACTATATCTATATAAAACTTGAAATAAGGTACACTGATAACTTTCAACATTATTCTTCTTTTTCAAAGTTATTGTAGCTTAATGTTGTATTTGCTGTTAAGTAGAATACAATTTGCTAGGATCAAATGGCTTTAAACATACTTAAAAGTAGATATCTTTTACTTATTCCAGTAATTCAGCTGTTATCCCAACTTAGATATTTGATTACTGATCTAATACTTTTCCTCTTTCCTAAAGTATACATTTAGTGCTATAAATGTCCTCCTCAGCATTATTTTACATGTGGTCCACAAATTTGATATGCTGTACCTAGAAAACGCAAAAGAATGAAGGTCTCTTTATCTGGCCATAGTTTTGTTTACTGCAAACTTTCTTCTTTCCCAGTGCTCCAAAAATCTTTTTTTTTTCCTTACTGATTAGAGCTCTTCCTTTGGCCATGCTTTCAGGGTAGGACAAAATCTCTTAGTTTTCTTTAATCTGAGACCATCTTTGTTATGGTTTAGATATAAAGTATTCCCCAAAAGCTCATGTGTGAGATAATGCAAGAAAGTTTAGAGGTGAAATGATTGGGTGATGAAAGCCTAAACCTAATCAGTATATTAAGCCTCTTGAATGGATTAACTGGGTGGTAACTGTAGGCATGTAGAGTGTACCTAGAGGAGGTAGGTCACTGGGCATGTGCCTTTGAGTTCATATTTTGCCCTTGGTGAGTGGAGCTCTCTCTCTCTCTCTCTCTCCCTGCTTCCTTGTTGCCATATTCTAATCTGCTTTACTCCTCCACATCTTTCCACCATGACTTTCTGCCTCACCTTGGGCCCAGAGCAATGGAGTTAGCTATCTATAGACTGAGACCTCATAAACCTTATGAAACGATAAGCCACAAATAAACTTTACCTTGTTTTTGTCAGTGTTTTGGTCGCAGAAATTAAAAAGCTGACTAAAACAGTCTTGATTGCCCTTTCATTCCTGAGAGATAATTTCATGGAAACAGAATTGAGCAGACAATTATTTTCTTTCAGCACTTGAAAAATGTTGTACCAATAACTTTTGACCTGCTGGGTTTCTGATGAGAAATCTATTGTCATTCAAGTTGCTTTCCCTTGTAGGTAACATTATTTTTCTACTTTTGAGATTTTTGTCTGTAACTTCAGTTTTCAGACGTGTAAATATTAAATGTCTTGTCATGGATTTCTTCAGTTTGGGATTCACTTGTCTTCTTCAATTTTATATATTCTTCAATTTTATATTCAGATTTATATTTCTTATCAAATTTGGAGACTTTTTAGCCACTGTTTGGTTGAGTACTTTTTCAATCCTGCCTTATCTTTTCTCTCCTTCCAGGATTGTGATGACATAAAGATTACATTTTTTTTTTTGTTTAATTTCAGAAGTTCCTAAAAGTCTATAGATTTTTGTTTTGTTTTGAATTTTGTCAGCCTAGTTTCTCTTCTTCACTTGAGGCCAGTCTTGTTGTTCAATCTTTGAGTTCATTGATTCTGTCCCCTAGGTTCTCCATTAAGCTGGGGAAACCATCCACACAGTTTTTATTTCCGTTATTGTATTTTTCAGCTTGAAATTTTTCCTTTGGTTCTTCTGAGACTTTTTACTTCTCTGCTAAGACTTTCTATTTTTTCTCATTTTTCAAATATGTTCATAATTATTTACTAAAGCATTTTTGAGGGCTGCTTTAAAGTTTTTGTCAGATAATCCAAACATCTCAATATTGGCACCTACTGATTTTTTTTTTTTTTTGAATGAAGGTGTTCTTGGTTCTTGGCATGAGAAGCAATTTTTCTATAAAAACTTGAACATTTGAGGTATCATTAAAACTCTGGATCTTATTTAAACTTTATGTTTTAGGTGGCTTCCTCTGACACTACTCTACTAGAGCACTGGGAGTAGGGCAGGCAATGCCTCATTACTGCCAGGTAGGGATAATGATTCAGGTTCCTCATTCAGCCTCCACTACTCCACTAGCATCAGGATTGGGGGCCTCTTTGTTACTGTTGGATGGGAAAATAGGAGTTCTGATTCCCTATTAGGCTGCTGTTGACACCATCCTGGTTGGAAAGAATAGAAGTACCTCATTACTTACCCTTATTATTATCTCATTATTATCTCATTACCCTTACCATCTCTAGTGACACCACAGGGAATATAGAAAGGATGGCCTTTTTTTTTTTCTAGTTGTATACGAAGTGTATTCAAGAATGGCCTTTTTATTGCTGTACATTGTTCAAAGTTTGGACCCTCCACTGACATCAACCCTTCTTAATTTGGGTCACCAAAGTACCAAAAACAAAAAAAGGGTACAAATGAATATTTTAGCAGAATAAAATTTGCTTTCTAATATTCATTATTTATTTGATGTTCTTCCTTCATATACCCCAATTCCATCTGAGTCCTCCAAAATGTATTCTTTCTTATGGGCCTTTACCCTGCTATACAACTTTCCTCAACTGTAGAGGACCTCTGAGCAAGTTTCTAATACCAGCCCCTCTTTATGTCTAGTACCTTGACTATGCCATAAAATATATAGCCCATCTGAAAAGAATACTGAGGCCTTTCTCCTCTTTGCTAAGGCCCTTCAGTTGGGCATTCTTAATTCCTTTTCCAAAAAGATTTGCAAAAAAAAAAAAAAATCTAACTAGAAATACGCCATTTAAAATGGCTCAAGAAGTCGTGCTGATCTTGTTCAGTAAATGGGGGGGGGGGGGTCTTAATTCAGAATACTTGCGATATTCTGGTCAAAGATGACACTAGAGACTCTAGCTCATATATGTTTTTGTTTCTCTTTATGATCATGTTCCTCAAATCACAGCCAAGAGTGTATTTGGGGGATGAAACTATTTCAAAGACATCATTTGGTGGCAGTATTCTTTGTACAACAATAGATTTGAGGCTGCAGCCAAAAACAGAAGTAGAATCTTCTTCCCTCTTACTATCATTGCCTTTGTCATTCTCAAATAGTCTCTCTGAGTCTTTCTCTCTCTCCTTCCCCCCACCTCCCTTTAGTGTGGGACTAATGTTCCCTTGTTACTATTTGCTTTGAATGCCCCCACCAGAGCAAAGTCTATATAATCGACAAAATATCTTAAACTTAAATATGACCCTATCTAACTCTTCCTCTGGGGGACATATCATAGTTGACAAATGGGCCTTCCTGGAAACTATTTCAATGTAGTCTTTACCAGAAGACAACAGGTGGAATTCCAGCTCTACCATGCTTTAGCTGTAGAATCCTTGTGCCAATTCTTCAGTCTTACTAAAGCTAGAAGGCCTCTTAAATAAACCAGGACTTTTACTGGTATCTATCTACCTGATGTTGTTATTATTAAGAAAAAATGCACATAAAGTATGTCCCATAGTACTTTGCACACAAGAAGCAAGTCTAAGTCTTTATAATTGGAGAAATCTAGGAAACACATTTTTAAAGGCTTCAAAAGAACTGTTTTCACTGAAAATACAGAATTCTTATCAGTTAAATTTCTTAATTGTAGCATATTGATCTCCTTAAGATAAAAACTCACTTTTACTGTACTTCATTACTGATAAGGCTAAACAAACAGAAAAAGAGAAAGTTTTTCATATGAAATGCCTGTTATTTCATTACTAAATAATCACAGTTTTTGAAAGTGAAGGTAACTTGTGATTTATTAGTCCAGTCTTTAGCTAATATAATAATCTTTAGACCAGATTTTGGAATAATTTCCCATATTCCTTCACTTCAAAAAGAAGACACACTCCTTGAAGGAGAATTCAAAATTCAAATGAAATACAAAGAAGATCAATAATTCTACAGTGTTTCGTTAGAAAACATCATATATGATGAAATATTATATGTAATGAAATAACATGTATCCTAAATAGTGTATTCATCAACAGCTTATATAGAATATATGGAATGGATATATAGAGAGATTTATCTATAAAGAGAGATCAGTACATATATCTCTCTCTACTAAAAGTTGTTTTACCCAGGAAAAACATAACCGTCGTTCTGGTCACCTACTTCCATTTTTATGTCGTAGTTCTGGCCCAGGATGCTCTGTATGAGCTCTCTGATGATCTGGTCAGAGGCCAGCTGGGCCTCCGACTGCAGCGAGGTGATGACCTCCTCGATGGTTCTGGGGATCACTCTGGTGGGCAGCAGCTCAGGCTGGGCGACCTCCTGCACATCCCTAAGCAGGCCACTCTCCCACACTGCTTTGGAAATGGACCCGTCTGCCTCCGACCCCCTGGGGACTGAGCCCTGGCTCATGAAGTGAGCGCGAATCTTTACTCTCCTCCGCCACCAGCCCGCCTCCCAGTCGCTGTCCTCGCTGGAAATGGAGCTGGTCTTCCTGTCTTTGGCCCTCTGGGCCTCTGAGAACTGAGTAATCTCCTGGTTTGCTTCTTGCTCCTCTGCCAGGTCGACGCCCCGCCTGGCCGCTGCGGCCCGCGGGCTCCGGGGACTCAGGCGCGCTCTTGACTTCCACAGGGACGTGGGCAGCGGCCGCAGGACCACAGGTTTAGATGTGCCGACGTCCGGAGTGATGATCGGCGGTATCTTCTGGATCCTGTACCGCAGGAACGCGGGGCTCCGCAAGTAAAATTCCTGGGGACGAAATGGTCTGGTCTTTCGCACAGCGAAAGCCTCGCTGGGGCTCGAGGGGCGCGCTATCCCTTGGAGCGCCTCCTGCAGGAAGACCCCAGCAGCCGTCGCAGGGACTTTGGCGGGAGGGGACCCTTTGGAAAGGGTTCTGCGAGGCGTGAAGGAACCGCTCCTCTTCTCCCCAGGGCGGGCCGGACGGGGGTGGTGGTCTAGTCCTTCATTTGAAGTCAGGTTAGACGCCAACTTCTGCTTGAATTTGAGCAAGTCCTTTTTAGCCTCCTGGCGAACCTTCTCGAGCTCTTTAAACAGGAGGGATTCTTCTCTGGATTTCAGTCCAAAGTGCTTTTTGAAGGTGGACATCTTGACAAATTTGACCTGTAAAATACCCCCAACACATTAAAACACACACACACACACACACACACACACACACACACATACGCACACACACAAAAAAATTTATATATTTTTTTTTAAACAAATTTTTGTTAATACATAAAATTCCAGTTTAGCAAAACTGCTCATGATAGGGCCTCGTTGTGCTCCTTAGGCAAAACTGGATGAAATGATTTTACATCCACCTACCCTCTTTTCACATGAATCATGAAAACGCTCTAACGCAGTAATGTTTTTCAGTAGGAGTTTCCCAAGCCCCTCTTGGATCTATTTTAACATTTCTTTGGACTATAATGTGGAGTTCTACTTCCAGGGAAGGAAAAACCTGCTAGGCATAGAAAATCTCAAGTAGCCCCGCTCACAGAGAACAAACCTCACCGACTGACCTGTGGCCTAGGTCCAGCCCACAAACATGGTTTTCAATTGTCCAGTTTTTTAAAAATGTTAATTAATAGCCAACGATTTTAAACTGGGAGATTTTTACATAAAAATCCAGATTTGCAGTTTCAGAGGGCTGGGGAGGGCCGGTGGTGGTACTGGTTCTGGCAATACAAGGGCCAAATGCCTGCTCTTGTGGCTGATAGCTGTTCCCAGGTTCTTCTCTAGCAGGTCCCAGGTGTCTCCCTCCCTTACCCAGCCCACTTCCCTCAATGTGCCACCTGTGCTATAGCGGAGTATACAGAGGGAGGTGGTCAGCCTCAAGGTTGAGTACAGACAAATTATAAGCCTTGGATGCTGAATATTTGTACTTTTTCTGTGAGCTACAGAGAACCACTCAAAAATTTTAGAAGAAAAGTGACTTGATAGGGCCTGGTGCTTGGGGATATTGATATGGAGTAAATGAAACAATACAGGCAAGAAGGGCACTAACAGCCTCTGTAGCTTGAGCCTTTCCTAGGCTTAAAAATGGAGCAGAGTGAAAACAGAAACATTACCAGGTAAAACTAGTAAGGCTTGCCAATGATTAGGAATAAATAGGAACAACTAAAGCTCCTTCATAATATAGGGACTTCAAGAGGCTGGGAATGTAATTAAGTGATCCAGTGTTTGCCTATTATGCAGGAGGCCCCGGGTTAAATCCATAGCACTGAATAATAATAATAATTAATAATAATAATAATGACTTTGAATCATCATGATGAAGTCTTAGTCATAATCAAATACATAATAAAATTTGTTATTCATGAACTGTGCACTTCAAAATGGTTAAGAAGGTAAATTTTATGTTATATATTTTACTATTTTTTTTAAAAAAAACAATTTATTCAACAAAACTAGATATCTAGGATCATAAGTGGATTCTGAGATCTTGAAAGCCAGGCTAACAGGAACTATAAAAAGAGAAGGAGCCGATGACAGATTCCATGGCTCAATTACCTATGCAAGGTGAAAGTGCTAAGATCAGAAAATTAGGAAAATGAAAAGAATAGAATTCCCCAGAAGCCAAGAAGAGAGTGTTTCAAGGAATAGGAGTAAAACAATGAAAATAAAAACAGAAATCAATGAATCAGCCAGTAACTTTTTTTTTTTTTTTTAAGAAAACCCAAGACCAAAGTCCTTTGAAACACAAAATTAAAGTATTGGGCTGGGGATGTGGCTCAAGCGGTAGCATGCTGGCCTGGCATGCGTGCGGCCGGGGTTCCATCCTCAGCACCACATACAAACAAAGATGTTGTGTCCGCTGAAAAACTAAAAAATAAATATTAAAAAATTCTCAAAAAAAAAGTATAAACACCTTCAGAATATCATATCACTTGCAGATATGATTATTCACCTAGAAAACCCAGGTACTAAAAACTATTTTGAACTATAATAGAGTACTGTAAGGGATTTAAATTTTTTTAATTATATAAAAATTAATAGCTTCCTTTATACCAAATGGTCCAATTAAAAATATGGTAAAAATTCACTTACAATTTTTTAAAAGAGCAAAGAGACAAGTATCTGGGCATAAACATAACAAGAAATGTACTAAAACTAGATGAATAACTTTTAAAATTGAATTCAATTTTTTATTGAAGTACATAAAAGACTCAACTACATAGACAATATTCCTTGGTGGAAAGACCAAATAATTATATCAGGTCTTCCCAAAATACTGTATTGGTTTATTACCAATATGAAAATCTAAAAATTACATTTTGGAATTTGAAAAGTAATTCTGAATTCATTTGAAATAATAAATATGACAAATTAGCCAAAGATATGAGAAAGGAAATAACGGAATACTTGTTCCTCAATTAGGGAGCAACAGATCATTAAAACTTATGCAGATATAAGAATTAGAACCAGAACACCGCTGCTAGAATCAATAAGCTGAGAGAAAAAGAAATTAAATAATATAAGTTATATTATTAAGGCTGCATTCAGTTGGTAATAAAAGAACTGTTCCATAAGTTTTGCTGAGGCAATTGGTTGACTATTTTGGAAGAGAACTACACCTCATTTTCTACTAGGTGCCAGAATAAACCCAGATAGATTTAAAACTTACATGTGGCAAATATTTTATTTTGTTTTGCATTTCTTTGCTTATTACTTATCCACATTTTATGGTTGGATTCAGATCAATTGATGAAAAAGTTCTTAGTTACAATGGGAATTCTTTATTTATCATGTAGTTTTGGTAATATGAATGTTCTATTTGTCCTCCAAATAGTCATATTGCTTTAAATTTCTAAAATATGAACTTGTGATTCTCAAACTGAAAACTATGTTACATGATAAAGCTCTCATCTTGGAACCAGTAGGCTGTCTTTCTTTACCCAGCTCCACCACTGACTGGACCATGGACAATTTAATTCTGTCCATGCTATGGAATCATATTAAATAGTGAAAAAACAAATAATCCATTGCCTGTTGTCCAGACCATAGGATATGAACATTAGAAATGAGTTCTAAAGGCTATGAGGAAGTTTCCTTATTTTAAAAATACTATATAATCCTCCTCCTACTATTTTAGCTGTTACTCTTTGCACAGGTGGCAGTATGTTCATGCAGACATCATCTACATTTCTTCTTGCAAGATCCTGAAAATTAATGGAACAGAGCACAGACCAGAAGTACTTTATACCTGATGAGAGTCTGACTTGACTTTCCCAACTGCACTTCCCATTTTATTTCTTAGTTCCTGCTTTGGATGACCAACTTCTCCCAGGCCCTTAATTTGCTATTGAAGTTTAACAAGTGTCTATTGTTTAACACTTCTCACTACATTCCCATGAGTTCCTTATAGGAAAGTTGTTATATATATCGACCTATATTTCCTATAGGTTGATTCATATACATATATATATATATATATATATATATATATATATATATATATATGTATATGAATCAACCTATAGGAAATAGACCTTATGAGCTTGACAGGAACTTCTATTATGCATTCAAGATGAGTAATATCCAAAATGCTTACTTGACCAGCTCGTCAAATCTTGGTGCTTTTATTCCCCCACCCATTCCTCAACACCTCAAAATAAGTAAAATGATTTTTAAGCATCCAGTCTCATGGGAAACTAGTATATTCTCTTTTTCTTGGGAGCATTTTACAGAGATTGGTTTTGGTTTGGAGTTACTCAGGAAAAATAATGTAGTACAAAAGATTACTCTACAAGAGATCCAAATCTGCTGCTGAAAATCCAAAGTCATTAAGTTTATCCTGCACTTCAAAATACAACAGAAAGGAGCTCAAGCAATGATTTTTTGTTTTCAAACTTGGAACTCTGTCCCTTTTCCTTTCTTTTCTACTGGGAGGTTCAAGGCCAAGTGGTGAGGTAGTCAGAAAGGCTAAGGGGCAACCTTTACTCCTCTTTCACAAGGCTAGGTCAGGCATCATTATTCCTGACCAAAATAATGGCTAATAGGCCTTAGCAGACTTGGGTGCAAATTGCTATTGGATTCTTGTAGGTGTGGCTGCTTCTCCTATTGGAACATCAAGTCCAAATTCTTCCCTAGAGGCTAACTAAAATAGAAATAAATAGAGCGGACATTGGATGACCTGGTTCCAAGCTACATGAACCCATCTGGTTACAGGGAAAGAATTCCAGCTTATGTTAGGCCGAACTCATCACAGTATATAACATTGAGAATGGGGCCCAAGCCCCAGCTGGTGGCATGGATTACCTGACCTTGTCCTCTTCTTATATACAGTGGAGGGCTGACCCATTATGAACAGAATTTGTGTTATCTTAGTTCCATAGTCAAATATCTCAATTTATTTCCTGAATTTTAATGTTTATGCTAACTTCCAAAGCACATCACTAAAGTTTCAAAAGAAACTTCTAAATCCAAAGACAGCCTCTCTCATCTTGTAAAATCTTTAATATTGCAAGGAAAATTAAAATATTCTGAGACAATATTTGCTTTTCAAATATCAGTGGTAAAAAAAAGATCTGTTTGTGCTCTAATCATAATTTCTGAAAAAGTCTAAAAGGAAATATACAAACATATTAATAACTTTGCTAAAGAGTGAGATAACAATCATTTTTCCTATTTTTCCAAATTTTTCATAATATTTGTTTTGCTGCTTTTAATCCTAATAATATTAATAGCAATAATAATAATATCAGTAATAGTAACTACCACTTATACCACTTATATGCTCATTTAGAAGTGTATAGAAAATAAAGAAAAGGCTGTTTTCAAGCTTAAAAGAGACTTTTTTCTAGACTCTTCAGAAGTCTAAAGAAATTTTAGTGACTATAAAACTTATTCAAATCTTTATCACCAGAATCTAGAGTATGCTTACATCCCTTGTGAATATATGTACACATAAAAAAAATTGGTCTATCTATATATCATACATACACATAAGAGTCGTAGAATAACAAATACTCTCCCTGGTTTTCTTCTCCCCATTTTCTATCCTTCCTTCATCTAATTGCTCAAACAGCCAAAACAGGAAAATGAAACATTGTGTGTTTTTAAATTTTCATTATGCCTTTGACTTATTAAATGCTGCCTGCCCTGTTTCAAAGGCAATTTGTTGGACTTCCATGGCTACATCTTACAGATTAACCCCTCACCAATTAACAACTTATAAACCCTTGACAAAATATTTAAAAACAATCTGAGAATTCTTAGGAATAAGCAAAAGTAGGAAGATTGTGTGGTAGTCAAAACTTACGAAAACACTGGAGGATGTGAATTTCGGGTTTATTGTGGCTTTTTCCTAAATACAGTGTGTAATTGCAAAATGGCATAGTACAGGTGATAAAAGCTTCAACAGAATGCCTTTCATTATTCTGGTCAGAAGAATCAGGGAACAAAGCCCAGGCAACAATCATCACTGAGGAGTCCAAGAGAAATCCCAGAAAAGAGAGTGCCAGAGAAGATATCCTCCAGTTCTGTGTCTAAATCCCACACAAGTCTCAGACTGACCTTTGAACCATGTATATGTGGAGCAAACTCAAAGCAGCACCACAAAGGTGTGAACTGAACTTGCCCGCCACAGAGAGTGAGAGAAAGCTTATGGTGAATACAACCTGGTGAATCATCTGCTAAATGAAAAACGCCAACATTCTTCAGAGAGAATATAACAGAATCCTTACTGTACTCAACAAAACATTCACAATATAATCTAAAAGTACTTGGCAGAAAAATTTGACTCATTCTTAATGACATTCATCCAGTGTCTTATTCAGAAATGACCCAGATATTGAAATTATTGGACAAGAATTTTTTTTTCAGTACAGTGTATTGAACCAAAAGCCTGAGGCTTTGAGCCTCCACCCCTTTTCATTTTATTTTGAGAAGAGTTCACATTGTTTCCCAGGCTGGTCTCAAACTTGCAATTTTTCTGCTTCAACCTCCCAAGTAGCCAGGTTTATAGACATTTACCTCTAAGACCAGCTTAAACAAGGATTTTAAAGCAGTTATTGTAACTATGCTCATTGAAGTAAAGGAAAATACACTAGAGATAACTAAGAAAATATTAGTATAGAAATAAAATTAAATATAGAAAGTTTATACCTAAAAAACAATATTTTTAGTAAAAATTTGGCTAGCAAAATGAAATGTCAGAGAAAAGACTGAACTGGAAGGAAAATCAACAGAAGAAAAAAGCTTTAAGAAAAAAAGAGAGCACCTCGAAATCCGGTAGAGACAGTATCAACACCCTAACCAAGTAAGATAATCCATATTCCAAAAGGACAGGAGAAAATGGAGCAGAAAAAAACACTCGAAAAAAATGATTTCTGAGAACTTCCCAAATTTGGAGAAAGATATAAATTGAGAGATTTAAGAAGCTTAGTCAACTCCAAGTGAGATAAATTTAAACAAAACTCCAAGTAAGCTACAGAAAACCAAAGCCAAAGATAAAATTTGAAAGCTGACAGAAGTAAACAATACATTATTTACAAGAAAACAATTCAAATGATCATAGACTTCCCACAGGGCAGCACTTAGAACAGAGGAGTGTGAAACAAGATTTGTAACCTCACTAAAACAAAACAAAACTGTCATCTCAGAATTTTATATCTGTCACATTTTTTTAAATAAGGGCAAAATAAAGACAATCAGATAGAGGAAAATGAAGATAATTATTTACCAGTCCAAGCAAACTATAAGAAATGCTTAAGAAAATTCTTCAAGCTAAAGAGTAATTATAGCAGAGAGAAATCTGAATCCCCAAGAATCTAATGAAGCCCAGCACAGAGGTGCACACCCACATGTAATACAGTAGTTTGGGAGGCTGAGGCAGGAGGATCACAAGTTCAAAGCCAGGTTCAACAACTTAGTGAGGCCCTAAGCACTTAGTGAGATCCTATCTCAAAATAAAAAATAAAAGGGCTAGGTATATGGCTCAGTGGTTGAGCATCCCTGGGTTCAATCCCCAGTACTTCCCCTCCAAAAAAATTGTGTATATATATTAGAAAATCAAATTTGAAATTATAATTTTAAAAGGATAATATATCCTGACCTAATAGTGTTTGTCCTGGATTGAAAAATTAAGACTACAAATTTAATTATACTGATTTGAAAATCACTAGAATTTACAATATTAACATAGTGTAGGAGAAAAAAACACATGATCATTTCAATAGATAGTGGAAAAGCTTTTGGTTAAATTCAATACCCGCTCATGATAAAAATAAATAAACAAATAACCCTGATAAAACTATGAATCATGAAGAAACCATTCCGATATAATTAAAGGAATTAAAAAAAAACAACTTAAAACTAACATATTTATGTTTTCCCCCTAAACTGGAAACAAGAGAAAAATGCTTCACTCTTACCATAACTTCAGTATTATACTGGAGGTCCTAGCCAGTGCAAGAAAAAGAACTAAAAGGAATAAAGTTTGAAAAGGAAAAGGTGAAATTCTCTATTTCCTTGATATGATTTTCTTAAGAAATCTAGAAAACAACTACTAACACTAATGAATATAAATATAAAATCAATTGTATTTTTATATCCTAGCAGCAAACAATCAGTGTTTTTTAATTCCAATTACACTGATGCCTCCTCAAAACATAAAATATTTATGAATTAATCTAACAAAAAAATGACCAAATTTTCTACAATGAAAATTACAGTACATTGTTAATAGAAATTAAAAACTGCATAAATGGAGACATACTATGCCTATTTTAATGATACTAATATCATTAAAATGGCAGTTCTCCCCTATAGATCTACAGATTCAATGCAGTCCCAACCAAAATTTCAGATTTGTTTATTTTTTGAAATTACAAGCTGATTCTAAAATGTATAGAAATTCAAATGGTTTTAAATCACAAAAGGGATATATAAAAAGAAATATCTGGAGAATTTATACTATTCAACTTCAAAACTTACATACAGTAAGTTATAGTAAGCAAGGCAAAGTTCTTGATAAATCATTATGCTGAGGTAAAGGAAGCCAGACACAAAAGAAGACATACTATATTATATGCTCCTTTAAAAAAAATGCAACCTATTTATTATATAGTGTCACACAGCAGATAGGTGATGTCTTGGGGATAAGGGGTAAGAACAGAAATGAATAACAGAGTGGGCAGAGAAAGGAAAAGGTTCAGTTACTTGATTGCAGTAATTGCTTCAAAGATATATATGTCTGTCAAACAAATTGCACAGCGCTACATTGTACAAAATATACATTTGTGTAGTTTATTGACTATAAATTATACTTGTATGATATTTTAAATAGGAAAAGAGCAATTTGCTAAACATTTATATTTGCATGTTTAAAAATAACTATTGATTTTCTTTAAACTCCTGTAATGGTAGTCTACAATAGATTCATTGAATGTCTATGGCCTTCAAGGACAAAGAATCCTTGCATTAAGCATACAATGTCCTATTGCCTACCAAACTCAGGATACAAACTCAGAAACTTCTCTATTCTGAAGTTAGATACACCAGTCACAATGGGAGTGATCACCTCCTGTGATGTTAAAGTTTACCTCAAACAAGCTACCCTGTAAAGGCATAGCACAGAAAGTCAGAGAAATGGAAATTAAATTTCCTCACTGTGACCTTTTGCTCTCCCCAAAGCTTCTCTGATTCCTCCTCCTCTTTTTTTTTCTTTTTTTCCCTTCTTTCCCCACAGCCTAGTCTGTCACAGTATACCTACCTTTTCCTTCCATCCAGGTTTTCACTCCCACCGCCTCTTCAATTCGTGCTCATTTTCCCGTGTAAGTTAGACTTTAATTTCAGCCCCATAACCCAAGAAGCTCAGCCCCTGTTCCAGCCTCCAATCCCTTCTCAACCCGGCCCTGTCTTTAGCCCTGATTTCTGCGGGGCCTGGAACCTGCCAAAGTGGATTAGAGCAACGGAACAGAAGAGATAACTGCTCTGTTCGTGTATCACGGTCACTCCTTCCCACGGAATCCAAAGACACCAGGGTCCCAATCCGAGGTCTACTCTCACCTGTCTCGGAGGACGTCCGTGTTCTCATTCAAGTGTCAAAGATTCACCCTATGGGGCGGGCGGGATTTGCAACTGCCCCTGGTAGGGCGCAGGGGCCGGGTGGGATCAACCCGTTCAATGCGGAAAGGACGCGCGTTCCGTCGCCAGGCAACAAGCCTCGCGCGCTGGCTCTCCCTACTCCCACCCCTCACCCCCGCCCCTGGCTGCAGAGCATCCCCTTTGCGCTGTCAAGGCCCTCCTAGCCCTCGGCGCGTTTTCGTGCCTGGTGGAACCCCCTCCAGGTCCTGGAGCCTAAACCCAGACTGAGACGCCTCATTCCCCGCACTCCGCCGGTGGAGAAGGCGCTGGTTCCAAAGAGCCCCCTAGACTGAAGCCTCCTGCATGGGCTGTTTTTGCTCAGTTTAAGCAATCGTTTTTCTTAGCATTCTTATTCTGTGTTACATAATAATGCTGGACCTCAAGACAGACCGTTCCTCTGCCCATTTAAAAGAAAATGCACTGTCAGTTAAGGGTACATTTCAGGGAGTATGCTTCCATGCTGTCTACTGTGAGGGTAATTTGTAAAAAGAATCTTCAAATCAAGGGCATGAGATTCAGACTTCTGGAAAATTCATATTATAATCTCAGATTCAGCCATATTCAGAATTTCTGATGTGGTGCAAGACACAATAATTGGCATTATCTATTAAAGTTGAATATACACACTCTTTAATACAGCAATTCCACTCCCCCAAAATAACAAATGCCTCTGTGTGTGTGTGTGTGTGTGTGTGTGTATTCATAGTAGTTTCATAATAGCTAAACCATAATAGCTAAAAACTGGAAACAACCCCAATATCATCAAAACTAATATTCACAAATTAATTGTGATATATTTATAAATGCAATAACATACATTAAGGAAATGAACAAATTTCAGCTTTGGGGAACAGCAAAGATGAAACTCTCAGAAATGTAATGTTGATCAACGGAGCCAGACATAGAGGGATACATACACTATGAGTCCATCATAGAAGGGTCAAACCCTGACCAGCACAAAGTGGCATGGATGCATGATACGTTACAAATAAACAAAAGAAAGTAATAATCACAAAAACCAGATAGTAGTCATCTTCAGAGAGGGAAAGTTAATTGTAAGTGGGTAGACAGCACTAGAGAGGCTAGGGAATGTTCTACTTTTTAAACTTTTTAACCTCGGTGATGGCTATTTGGATTTTTTCTTTGTGATAAACTGTTGTTTTCTGTTTTTTTCATCTTCATGTGTAATATTTCACTTTTGTTGTTGTTGTTGCTGTTACCAGTGATTGAACCCAAGGGTACTTAACCACTAAACCATGCCCCCAGTCCTTTTTTATTTTTTTATTTTGAGACAGGATCTTGCTGAGTTGTTTGCAACCTTGCTAAGTCACTGAGGATGGCTTCAAACCTGCAATCCTCCTGCCTCGGTCTCCTGAGCCACTGGGATTACAGATGTGCACCACCAAGCCTCGCTTCACCATTTTTTAAGGGACAAAAAGAAAAACCAATTTAATGAAATAATGTAAAGGAAAGTGCTTTACTCAATATTTGGCACTTAGCAGGCCCTCAAACGTTTATTTTCTAGCCCTCTACTCTCTATCAACCCCCCTCTCCAAATACTCAGGCAACTCAAAAGTGACATCAGGATAGTGGCAAATAGAATCTTCTGGGGATCTTCCTTGAGACTCCAGGTGCTGGAAGCGGGCAGCATGTCTCCTGGGTGTTCAAGAGAGAAGAATGTTCTTCAGTGCACAATCCCCTGGAGCTGGGTGGGCCCTGCAATAGCCCAATTGTGGAGATATGTACTCAGCCATCCTCAGGCCTTTGAGAGGGAAACTTCTACTTTAAAGGCAGACAAAACTAAGCTGGGACACTCAGCTTGGCCTCCTGGACAAGATTCTTCCCCCCTCTCTGGGTTTCTGCATCCTCATCTGTGAAATAGAGATAAAAATCTTATATCCCAGGTTTGTTACCTTTCTCCCTAGCACGATGTGTTCAAATATGGTTGAATGTTCACAAAATGAGAAGCATACTACAGGAAAGGGTTTGCTGTCCCTTGAGGTTTCATTGCACTCACATCATATCCCATTATCCTGTGGATGCTCTAAGAAGGCAGCTTCACTCTAAGCATAGAAGTAGCCCCTTCAGGCCAGGAGTAAATTGCCTCTCGGTCCTAATTAAAATAATAAGCAAATAGCCAAAGTGCTTCTTAAGTGAATAATTGTTCTTGATATTCTGCAGGATGCTGCACAAAAACAGTGAGTTCAGTTTTCCAAACTAGGAAATATTTTAAAGTAATGTAACCTTGAAGTATGTCTAACCATATGATCAGGAAACAATTTAAATGATTAATATTGTTCATTAGTCCCACATGGTGGCCCACACCCATAGTTCCAGCTACCTGTGAGACTGAAAGAAGATCACTCGAGGAGTTGGAGGACAGCCGGAGCAACATAGTGAGACCCAAGCTCAAAAAAAAAAAAAAAAAATCATTAATACTTTGTATAATCAAAAAAGGTAACTATGTATTCAAGTGTACATGTCATAGGATAATACACTTCATGAGCTAGGTACTGTTAGTGTCATCCTCATTTTATAGTTAAGGCACTGATGTTCAAAGAGATAAAAGAATTTTAAAAGAATCCACCCAAAGTCCCTAGCTGGTAATCCTGTGCTAGGAATCTCTGTTCTAGGTATATTTACCAAAAAGAAAATGGAGACAGAGAAGAGGAAAGGGCAGGAAAAGGAAGGAAAGGAAAGAGAAAGGGGAGGAGAAAAAGGAGAAGGGAGGGGAAAGGAGAAGGGGTAAGGAAAGGAGGAGAAAGGGGGAGGGGTTAGTTATTGGTCTAAAGGCATTTCAGATTCACTCTTTTTTGTTGTTGTTGTTAGTTGTAGTTAGACACAATACCTTTTTATTTTATTTATCCATTTTTATGTGGTGTTGAGGATCAAACCCAGTGACTTGCACATGCTACGTGAGTGCTCTACCGCTGAGCCACAACCCCAGCCCCTCAGATTCACTCTTGATATTAAGGTCTTCATATGAAAATGCTAATGTCATTTTAAGGAGATGGTATTTAGACTGGAAGAGCAGCACAAAGTTACTCATGCAGTCATGAAAGCACTACAATTTCACCTAGCTGTTTTCACTCTCCACAGTCACCTACCAGTCCTCTTGTCATCTAGTTCAGGAGCCCTCTCGAGTTTACCTTACTGCAAGTAAAGGTAGATCCAATGTGATTTTCCAGCTTCCACACCTCCAAATATCACATACAACACAGTTCTCCAAACACAGTTCTCCAAACACATTTCTCCAAAAAGAATTCAAAGCTCCTAACAATTAGAGCCTGCCCAAAGTTTTGAATAATTGGAAAATAGTCATTCCTTCATATTATACACCCATATAAATTCAAACTGGATAAAAGATTTTGATTTTGTGTAGATAAGACTTGTAAGAACTAAGCCATAAAATTTAAAGTGTTAATTTTTTAATCTAGGCATTAAACGAACAAAATTATATAATATTTAAAAATCTTGTAAAACAAAGCTTTGTAACATTGTGTCAGTCATGATATTGATATTCTATAGATAAGAACGGACAGTTACTCAAAATCTTCAGTTAAAGGGACATGAACAGGCAGTTTCTAAAAGAAGAAATATTATAGGAAATAGAAATATAAAAATATTTAACTCCATCAATAATCTCAGAAATACAAATCAAAACTGAGAATTGTAATTTTTATCAATCGAATTACCAAATTAGTAATCAAGTATCTGCAAAGGAGTAAAGGAACAGGCTCACTCATATTATGAGTAGATGTCAGGTAGCAAAACATTCCAAAAGCCATAACTACTTTTGTGTTTTTGAATAGAAATTTTGTTTTTAAACTTTTCCTACATAGAAGTTTGCAAGATTTCTAAATAATGGCATTGAAGTATTGTTTTAATCATTGGAAGGCAAGAATTTTGTCTTAAATTTATTATCCCTAATATTCAATATAGTGCCTAGCACAAAGAGTTCCCATTACCTAAGTAATGTCATTAACTTGGCATTAGTCAAGAATGAGTTGTTGCCAGGACACTGAAGAGAACAGAGTTCTAGACTTAATGTTCTAGAGATGAGAAGGCCAAATGTGCACAGGCCTTTAGGAACATACATGAACATTACCAGTGAGTCTCATAGTCACTGGACCTAGTTCAATATTAACACAACTTACCACTAACATAAGTCTCAGTCTTTAGTTTATAGCACAGATTAGTTCACTGAAGGTTTAAAAAGAAAAAAAAAAACTTAAATGCTATCAATATTTGGTTTTAGCTATCAATATTTGTCAATTACCTTAACAATGAAATCAAATGCAAAATCAAAGTGTTGAATATAAAGAAAATAAATTCCAAGTTTGCTCTCCTGCTAGACCCAGAGGCAGATGAGCCTGAAGAAAACTGTCACCAGAGAGATCCTGGAACTTCCATGCAAGATGGTGATGGAGAAGGAGTAAAGCCTTTTTTTGGTGAGTTACAGTATGAGGATGTCACTGAAGATGACAGAAACCATCATACTTCACTTCCATGAGTGTTCAGTCCCCTCCTCATCAGTTAGTTCCCCACAGAAAACAGATGGCAGACTCTTTAGAGTTTAACTGGAAGGTGGAAGAGGAGGAAGAGGGAACTGAAGGAACTATTTATAAGAGTGTGGGTGGGTCAGAGACAACTACAAGAGTTCAAGAGTCACCCAAAATCTAGCAACAGCAGGTGTTACCCCTTGATCTGAAGAGGAAAGGTGCAGGCGGGGGTGGTGGGGTGGGGCGGTTAGCAGAGCTGGTGAAAGCTAAACCTGCAAAAGAAGGGCTGCCTAGTAGGGCCTGTAAAAATGGAGAGAGGACTTAAAAGAACAAGCCACAGGACTGCAGGGAGAAAGCAGGAATCAGTACTCCTCCCACTCATTGTCCTCTGCCCTTTATTCCTGATCATTGCTACCCACTGGCTAAACTAGACTGAAGCCCAAAGTTAAGAAAATCTAAGTACCATAGCTCATAGATGTTGGCCTCCTGGGGCCAAAAGCAGGAACCTGGGGAGTATAAAAGAGAATAACCAGCAAAGTCTCCCACCAAAAGCTGCCTGTACTGCCATTAATCCACAGAAACTAATGTATTGAGATACGTTGCCCCACATTGTGGTCCTGCCCTAGTACTGACTGCATCCAACCTCTCCAACCATCCTGTTCACCCCACATTTCCCATTGTAACTTAATGACCATATGCTAGACTTTCCTCTAGACCTTAAATTCTGAAATGGTTCTAACATCTAAGCTTATGAAGTTCAGTAATGGACCCCCCTGGTAAGTCAATCACCTCTATCCTGAGATGCCTCAAAAGTCTGGCTCCTGCCTGATCCCAGGGTACTTAAGGTAAGATTAAAAATAGGAGGCACAGAGGCTGGCGATGTAGCTCAGTAGTAAAACATTTGTCTAGCAAGTCCAAGCATTTGTCTAGCTGGTTCAATCCCCAGCACTGGAGGAGGGGTGGGGGTGGGGAGGGTAAGCAAGCCCTGAGCAGTAAAATTACCCATTTACAAAGAAAAGATATAAATAACACTAATATGCCTAGTCCAAAACAGGTGTAGTTGGCTGAGAATTAAGGATTTATTTTTCTTGGAGGTAGTGGTTGGAGTTTAACATTCCAGTGACACTTTACACCTCCAAAGGGTTTCACAGAGGTGTTCTCCAAGTATGGTAATGCACTAGAGATTTTGCTGCGTTTGGGGTCAGAACCATTCCTTTTCTAGTGGTAGGTATGTAAGATGGTTGTATGAGCTTTGTAGCCTAAACACTGAGCTTAGAGAAGCAATGCCGGTTTATGCTTAGAAAAACTAACATCTCTCCCTAAGTAAGCTGTAAAAACAGAAGCCACATTTAGCCAGAGATCGCTGCCTGAGGCTTCTGTGCACCAGCCCACTTTCCCTGTGCTCACTTCCCCCAATACCAACCCAAAGAAAATCAGTAAGCCTTAAAGATGTGTTGTTTGTCTGTTCTCCAGTGAAAAAACATTTTATTTTACCCACCTGGATTCTGATTGCTTAGTGAAACAGAATTCAAAACTTAATAGCACTTCTACACAGCATCCACTTAGCCCACCCGAACTTTGTCTAAAATTTACGAGACAAAGAGTCCCTCACCCACAGCTGAACCTCAACAATTCCAAACTTCCTCAGTAGGAGGGGGTGAACAACTCATGAATCTTCATCTCAGCAGATGGCTCTACATCTGTGAAACCCTTTTGTGATTTGGTGTTCTTAAACACTGTTTTTCATAATTAAGCTTTGGCACCCCATCAAGATTTCTTGCACATGCAAGGTAATATTTCAGGTCTTTCATATTTGAAGAATCCACCCAAAGCACAGCATGCTTGCTTCATTTCAGAGGGACTTGCACCCCAGGAAGAAACTTTGTTAGGGAATTCAAATCACATAATTCTCAAAGACAGCAACTAATGTTTCCTTGCTCTAATCACATTTTGGATTTTCATAATTTTAGAAAAATGTCTAGGTGATACTTCTCCAAATGATAGTGAATGGCTCCTTTCAAGTCTGTGTGTGAGAAGGGAACTAGGAGGGGAAAGTATCTGGAAGAAATCAAAGGTTTTCTCATATCAGCTCTCCCCAAATTCCAATGCTGAGGCTTACAGTGGCCTCTAAGGAGCCCAAACTCAGCATTCTTTTTTTTTTCTCCCACTTCCCTCCCCTCTTAGGCTAAAACTCAGTTTCCCTGGGCTTCCCAAGTGATGGTAGAAATCTGAAAGAGAAGATGCCTGAGACTGCCAAAGATTGCAGGTGGAGCTAGTGAACCTGGGCCTAGACAACCATCTCAGGAGCCCAGGGAAGCCACAGGCAGGATCTTTGGCCAGTATCTTCCCTTTCTATTATAGGGGTGGAAGGAAGAACAATTCACCTTGCTGGCCTGTGTGGGTTATGTGTGATGGCAAGTATGGGCCTGCTCATCTCTTTCCCCCTTGAGCCTCCTTTCCCCTAGAAGGTCCTCAATGAAGTCTCCTGATCCCTTCTAGTGACACTTTCCCTCTGCCACCCATCCAGACTCTATGGAGAGCAGCATCACCCTTCTGGAAGATGGGGAGGGAATTCCAGATAGGACATTGAGACCCATCCCCACTGAATGCCCAGTTCCCACTCTAAAGCTCCTTCCTCCTTGATAATTATACCAGGGAGACATTGCAACATCTAGAAAGCCAGGCCAGAGGTCCCAAGCAGAGACCTGGAAGGGGAAGGGGAAGCACACCTGGATTGTAGGCCTGAATCTTTTTTGCGTCCCAGCATCATCCATCACCACCCAGGCTCCCAGAATTCTGTGATGGCTCTTTATGCTATCATTTATTGTGTACTTATTCTGTCCTCATTGATACTGAGATGAGTTCTAACACGCTCATTTTACAATTGAGAAAACTGAGGCTCAGAGAGAGCTAGTCTCCTGCAGAATCTGGGTCTGATTCCAAACACCTGGTTTGCCAACACCCATTTGTTTTTGTCAATTACATTGAAGGAGCCCCTTGGAATTTGTGTGATAGAAATTCTCAGAAATCTCAGACTCAGACACAGGGGCCTGGGAACACCAGCCCTGGCAAGGGGAGTATGAGAACACTGGGCAGCTATGCACTGAAGAGGCTCTGCCTGCACTTGGAAGTAGGAAGGACAGGTTATGCTCTCTCTCCTGCTGCTGCTGTCCTTGGAGATGCTGTGCAGTAAAAAGCAGAAAGGCTTTTGCCCAAATTTGACCAGGAACTATAGACTATAAAACTAGATATTCAGCAAAAGGGAAGGAAATCTTAGTGGCAGTCCTCTAAGAGACTTCATCAGACACTTCCAGGAGCTGAACACCCCTCCACACACACACACACCTCACCTCCAAAACAGTTCTTTTTCCTAGGTTCACACAGGTCCTCATTCCCTTGGGGAGGAACATCAAGTTCAAACCTGAGCCACTAGTCACTCCAGGTTTTGTCCCTACCATCAACATTGCCAAAACCAGAACATCAGGTCCAAGCTCATTATGTGGTACCTGGGTCTGCCTGAGTTTCCCAGCAAAAGTTCGAGGTCTATAGTACCAGGGCCTAGCTTCTAGCCATGCTGCAACCCCAACACACACACACACACACACACACACACATACACACACACACACACACCTCTTTATGGACCCTCCCATCACCAATGGCATTGCCATATACACTCTCTGGTTCTCAGTTTCTCCATCTCATCCTTGGACTCATGGCCTGGTTTATTCCCATTCCAGCACCTGCCGGAGTTTTAGAATCTCCTGCTCCAGTGTAAACTGACCTTCAACCCCAGCACTGGGCTTTATTTATTGAAACCATTTCTCTCAGCATGGGGTGTGGGGGAGAGGGTCATGAAGTCTGAGGGGACCAATGATTCACAGTGAAAGGTATTTTTGGTGGGAGAAGCCAGTTGAGTAAGGAAAATGGTCTCCACTCCACCAACTACATTCTCAAAAGCATTTGAAATGTACACCAGATCTGCTAGAACCGGATCCTGAGCCTTCAAGGCCAATCTGCTGGACCAGAGTTCAAAGCTCCCCACCCCAGTCCCCCCATCCCACGGGTGACAGTAGTCCGGAATCAGTTGGGATGCATACCAGCACACTGGAAGAGAGGGTGATCTGAAAGCACGGACTTTGCGGTGCAGGTCCAGGGTAGGATTCCAGCAATTGCTGAAACCCACACCCTCCGGGTAGGGAATAAGGGGACATTGGAAACACCAAATGCAGCTGGAGGATTACACAACCCTGTGGCTTCCCGAGTGACAGCAACCCAAAGAAGGAGGCAGACCTGCTTCCTCTCTCAATGACTTCCCAAATGCCTGCTTTTGTGGCAAATAAAATTTCAGGAGCGCGGGGGTGGGGGGGGGGATGACACAAGAAGTCTCCAGCTAATACCTTGCAACAACACATGTATTCTGGGAGGGATTGGCAGTCATTTAAGAAAACTATTACATCACACAAGGAATATACATAGAATGAAATACTTTGTGCTGAAAGGCAATTAAGGTCAGGATCTGGTAATTTCTAGCACCCCTCCTTCTGCTAAGAAGGAGGCACTAGGGAGGATCATAACTTTGGCAGCCACAGAGCAAGCCTAGCACCTGTATCAGCCAGCACTCTGGGTCCCAGGCCCCTCACATCCTCCCCGCAACCCCAGAGCAGGGCAGAAGGCAACTTGCTCTAAACCCCTGAATTCAACCTTGCACGAACAGAGCTCTGTGGCAAGTCTTTTCCTTCTCACTGCAAGAGCTGGGCTTTATTTGTTTGCCAATTTAAACATATTGTTTAAACATGGATGTTTCCTTTACAGCTCTGAGTAAAACATTTTCTTGATGGAAAATTGATGGGGTTCTTTAACTTTTAATTGATATCTGCTAATGATAGGTGTGGCTGCTGCCTTTTCACAGTGAGGAAAATGAAATATTTGCCTTGGGTCATACATCAGTAGCCATATATGGGCAAGGCTTGGCTGGTGATCCCACCCATGTCCAAGTATCTAAGAAGGGGAGAAATTCCAATTTCATAATGTGACCTAATGGTTTTGGTTAAAAGCAGGCATCAATGTCAAGGAAAGAGTCAGGCCTATGGGACTTGGAAGCCTAGGAGTTTCACGCTCAGACATCCTGTCCATTCTGCTAAAAGCATCTGTCCATCCATTCCTTCCTTCCTCCATTCATTCCACAAGCCCTTTGTTTTCCCAGTGCACAGGACTGAGGTCCTCTCACATGAATTCTTAAAAAGCAAGTGGATATAATTTTGATACTCATGAATCCCTCCTGCCTAAGGCTAGCCTGGCCAGTCTCTGAGCTAAGGTCGTTGATTATTTGAATAAATCTTTGAAGTCTACTATGCTCTGCTCTGGCTTGGGGAATAACAGTGGTTCCTGCCCTCAGAGAGCAACAAGAAACAAATGCAATTTGCTGTAGAAGACTGAAAAGAATTTGGCAGAAATCTAGAGCAGGATGTGGACCTAAGGAGAACAGAATTCAGTTGGTTCTGGAAAGATGTGCAAAGTTCTCACCAAGGAGTCTGCTCCGAACCCCAGGAGTCTGCTCCGAACTTGCCACCACAGGCCATGCCTCATGGTGGCCCTGCATTTCCTTACCTTGATCCATGTAGAAAATCAGAACAAAACATTTAGAAAGTGATCCAAGTTCTGTGCTGACACATAATGGCGATTGGGGGATGGGAGTTGGAGGGGAGCATGGGAGAAATGGAGGAACTTTAGAAAGGGCAAAGGGGAGAGAGGGGAAAGGAGGAGGGAAGGGGGTAGGAATGATGGTGGAATGAGTTAGAAATCATTAACCTAAGTACACGTATAAGATACGAATGGTGTGAAAATACTTTGTGTACAGTATCTTGAAAAAATTGTACTCTATATGTGTAATGTGAAATGAATTGCATTCTGCCATTATGTATAACAAATTAGAATTTAAAAAAAAGAAAGAAAGAAAATGACCCAAGTTCTGCAAATCTCACTGGTGTTCCAGCAAAGCAAGTGCTGTCATGGAAGCTTCTTCACAGTATGTCTTGTTTAGAAGTAAGCTCACTGCAAGGTGAGCTAAGCTAGTTTTGTTCTGTGGTCCATAGGACTACAGAGATTTTTAAAATTGCAAATAAATGTGCCACTTTTAAAACAAAACTGTCCTCTAATGTTTTCTCTGGAATAGCTGCTAAAAGACCCAGAAGCAGCCCCCCAACAGTGCCCTCCAATAAAATTTTAAATTTAGAGTATGAATGTAATTTCCCTCTACATGTCAGGTCAGTAAATTTGTGTCTTTACCAGTCCAAAGCATGATTTCAAAATGGCGGGTGGGGAGGATAATCAGGAAACAATTAAAAAATACTGCATTTTTGTAGCTAATTCTTCCAAATGTAGGATATGTTTTATATAGTCGTTACAAAATCATCTTTTAAATAGAACTACATAAATTTGAGGGCAATCACACTTGAATAGCCAAAGTTAAGTCACCAGTGATGATTAACGGGCTGTGGGAGAGCTCCTCGGTGTGTGGAAGGGAGGAGGTTCTAATGGATCTGAGGGTATGAGGAAGCTCAACACTTGCCTAACGTTCAGGAAGGATTTAATGTTTAAGCTGCAAGAGATGAAATTCGTTGTCTTTTCCAACTCCTTGACTTCCATTACAGTTTCCTATTAGTGAGGGCTTCTTCTGTGGTGAGGGATCAAGGTCCTGACCTACATTCGCCCAGGCTTCCAATTTCCCAGCTCTTGGGCACCAGAAAAGCAGGTAGAGAGGAAATGCTGGGATCTCCAAGCGCCCCGCCCAATCTGTGGTACACAGTAGGACTTCAGCCGCACTAGTTCCTTTCAGTTCAAACTTAGACCTAACCGGTGTCACGTTTCCCCCTAATTTTCCAACTCTTTGTGTGAAGAGTGTATTTCCAGTCCTTTCCCCACAATGACAACCCAAGCGGGTTTTAAGTAAACAGGAAAAGCCAAAGGGTAGTGTGGGCGCCGGAGTGAAGACTGCGCGGGGTAACGAGGGACTGACTGGCTGGGGCTGAAGAAGTCCTCCAGCTAACTGGCTTTGACCAGTCGGGATAAAGAAGTCAGTAGCTTGGGGGGAAACGCAGCTGGAAGATGCGCGACTGTCGGGGCAGGGGTGCCTTATCCACTCCCTGGCCTCGAGGGAGGAAGGCTCCCATTCGCTGGGGGAACGGATGGGACTTTGATTGCCCAGAAGAGCCAGTCGCCCTTTCTAACATTTCTCATTTGAATACATGAAAATGTGAGTTGGTTTTGGCAAAGCGAAGCTCGCTCACGGCCAGAAACGGTTTTGTCGCCCGCGGGAGAAGCCAGGTGGGGAGCAGCTCCGGCTCCGACATCCGGCTGTTGGCGAGCCAGGTCCACGAACTCTGGGACGGTTCTGAAACCCAGCGGCGACTCCGACAGAGATCAGTAGGAGAAGGGACAAACCTAATGGCTGATGTTCGTTTGTTTACAATAAAATAACAGAAAGCCCTAGTGCTGTGTATTGGAGACACACAGGCGCACACACACCACCTGGCCAGGGATGCGGCCGAGAACAGCAAAAGGACTCCGCACAGAAGTGGCCCGACGGCGTCCTTCAGGTGGTTGTAGGGGGCCTACCTACTGGGAGTGGGACGTCTCATCAGTGGGGAGTTAATTCCTTAATTAATGATTTAGTGTCAGAAGGAAGAGATGAGCGAAAGTATGAGGAAAGAAAAGGCAAAGAAGGGAGAGGAAGAGAAAAAGGGCTCGAATGCTGGCCCTGCGCCTCAGGCTGGTCAGGGCGAGAGTGGGCCCCTCAGAGCCGACCGCAGCGCCCCCCGCGGGTGTGGGCGGGACGCTTAAGACTGTAGCTCCAGAGGCACTCAGGTCCCTTCTCCAGGCACACCTCAAATCGCCAGGGCAAGCAGAGGCTTTCTGCGTTCCGGCCTTCCTCATTCCTCAGCTGAGCCAGGTCCCAGTTGTCGGCTCTGAACCGAGTTAAAGACCACAGGTCTTTCAATCAGTCTGATTCTCTCTCTTGCAGGAGGAAGACTTAAGCTTCTTATCCGGGTAGGAGGTGGGGGATCGAGGATAAATTCGGACCACCCTGCACCAAGCGTGGCTGGGCCCACGGAGGTCTTGACCTGATCACAGCACCAACGAGAGTCGTCGGGGAAAGGAGGCCGACTAGGAAAAGCCATGGAGGGACGCCCTGGAGAGAATCCAGGGGCATCCCATCGCAGAGGCCTGCCGCCCCAGACCCTGCTTTCGTCCCCACCCTTCGATCGCTAAATAGGTAGGGCCCAGGCTTGGGGAGGCCACCAGCTGGGTCCACGACAGGAGCCTTGGCTTGGAGACATCTTTAGTCTTTAGTCGTCATACCCTCTGCTTCTCCCTGCCTGGTCAATATTTGCGGGGAGGATGAGCTGAGGCTCACGGGCTCAGTCAATGGACCTCCTACGGCGGGTCTGTGCAGGGAGGGAGCAGGCCCCAAACGCGTAGCAGGAGCAGCTTCCGGGAAAGGCGGAGCCGCTTTCTCGATCCGCGGCTGCCTTATGTACTAGTGTACCCCAAGGTCCTGACTGCCCCAGCGTCCTCCACTTGAAGAGCCCGCTCTCCCCGCTACCTCGGCTGCCCCCGGCTGCCGAAGACCAGTCCTCACCCCTGCGAGTTTGGCTCGGGACTTCTCAGGAACTGCCACGTGGCTGCTCTAGTGATTTCCCTGCCCTGAGTCCACTCAGCCTCCTAGAGCTGAAGACAGGTTTAACTCCCCTAAGAAAGCAGCAGTCTTTGCAAAGCAGTTGTGCAACACTGTAAGGACCTAATTGGGGAAAGTGGTTGGAAACAAGCAGGGTTAGGCAGCTGGACTCTTTACCTGGCTGCCAACTGGCCATCAACCTTGAGAGACAGCAGCGTGTGTGTGTGTGTGTGTGTGTGTGTGTGTGTGTGTGTGTTTCCTAGTCAAGGACACTGCGTGGCCCTGCTGATTCTCTTTTATCCCTCAGGGAAACTGACTGGGTAGCATGTGGAGTACATTAGAACTTCACCTTCTGAATTTGTTAGGTGTCTACGAATGCTGCTGCAGACCAAAATCCCTGCCTGAAAGACACGTGCGAGGTTCAACCCAGTCTCTCCTGGGGTTATCGCTGTGGGCACCTGCTGGAAAATCTAGCATTCGGTCTGTAAGACAGGAGGCGCTGTGTTCCCGGGAATCCCTTGGTCTGCGGACCTGGGAACCTCGGAGCTGGATCAAGGCTCTAAAGCTGACAGAGTCCATTCTGCACCATCAGTCTTAGGCTTTGAAGAAGCTTGGGAGAAACTTTACTTTGGCCATAACATTATGAACAGAAGATATTATTATTATACATTGATGAAAAAAACTACAGTTTAGGAAAATAAGCCAAATGAACGTTTGACATTTTTAAATTAATTCCCGTTACAGTGACTACGTTTTTTTCTCTTAAAGTGCAGTGTTTTTGTGCACTGTAAAAGCTATCACTAAGCTATTACTAAGTTGTAACCACCCATAAAGAAAATACTGTAGTCAAGCTTGATGTTGTAGAAGAGCCAAGAGGGCATTGAGAGTCACACGCTGGAAGGAACAAGGAAGCTCATTAACACTGAAAGTCTCCATCAGACTGAGGGAGCTAAGCATCAGTGTACTTTACAATTGGAACTGAGGTCCTGCTGCTGATGGGAACTTTGCACCAAAGAATTAGCTTCAGACACACACTTGCAGGTACCTTTACATAAACTCAAGGGTCCACCTCGGTAGACTGCATTGGGGTGGGTTCTTGGTCTGCTGAGTTCCAGGTGGATTTAATTTCATTCTCATTCCCTCCCTCACAAATGATGCCCCCCCTTCTGTTCAAAAAGGAATTGTAATCCAATGCTTTTATCTTTTTTATTTCCTTAACTGTACATCTTCACCCTCTCTGCTCCCCTGCTGATTTAAGAGATTTGTTTGGTTCAAGGACTTAACGTGATTCTCTTACCAGTTTTCAAGGAAAAAAGATTTAAGAGAACAAAGAACGGGGTGGGGGGGTGTGATAAGATATCTGTTTGGAAGGCAAGTTAAAACACATTTCTTAAAATGAGATTAATTACATTTTTTAACTTTGCAAAACAAGAATTTTGCAGTCTTAGTTAAGATTTTATTTTATTGCTACTTAAGGAAACCTGATGGTTCTGCAGGCAGGTACAACACATATATGGTCACTCACACACTCCATCACTCATACTCAGAACACATATACACTCTACTCAGAAACATCCGTGCACGTCTCCCAACCTATCACCAATTTAGTGCCTATCATCCAGTCTCTTTGGTTGGTCTTTCTCCAGGACATGTGAGCAATCCACTACAAAGAGCTTCGAGGAAGTCAAAAGGCTTTCCGTGGGGGAGAATTTCCCATAGAAGCCCAGGACCCATTAGGAACCAAGCGAGAGCTTGAAATGCTAGTCCCACATCTCCAGGTCAGAGACACAGCCTTTATGGGCTGCCTCTGGCTTCGGCCTGGCACCTCTTCAGCAGTGCAGATGCGTCCCCGCGTGCGAGTCCTAGTTTTCTCAGCTAACGTCCGTGTTTAGGGAGATGTCCCCTCCCCTTGACCTTTCCCTATCAGAAACCAGACGGTACCTTCCAGCTCAGTCCCCTAGGCT
This sequence comes from Marmota flaviventris, assembly GCF_047511675.1. Classification (NCBI taxonomy): domain Eukaryota; kingdom Metazoa; phylum Chordata; class Mammalia; order Rodentia; family Sciuridae; genus Marmota; species Marmota flaviventris. Next base: position 49,775,508 of record NC_092499.1, on the reverse strand, counting down.
GCCGAAGGGGGGTGGGAGGAGGAGCTCGATTGAGGGAGGACGGCCAACTTGAATCCGCCTGCTCTACCACACAGACATCTGCTCTCAGTTTCTTCCTCTTTATGTTCACTACAGATGACAAGGGGAGTGGAGAGGACTGGGGCGGAAAAAAAAAAGTTATGTCATAAAGATATAAAACGGTGCTGTGACTCACCTGCTCTTAGCCGCAGGTACGAGTTTCGTGGCTGCGCCTCCGCTCTGCTAGCCAGGAGCCCGGGTCAACCTAACGTCACTCGGCTCGGCTGACTCAGATGGCTGGGTTTCTAGTGACGAGGCTTTTTCCCTTTTCTAGTTTGAAGCCCAGGTGAGGGGAAAAATAAAATAAAATAAAGTCTGTATTCACCAGTCTCGCGGGGTTGAACTTTGGGTCTGGAATCATGAGGGTAGAGGCAGGGAACAGGTAAAAGGGCAGGAGGAGCTCCGGACGCAGTCGCAGTTCAGGTGCAGAGGGTGGTGAGTGCCTCTAGGGAGGAACCCCTTGGTCATCTCGCGCACAAGGTCCCAGAGCCTGGGCTCCGACGCCACCGCCCCAGCCCTACTCCAGCTACCGGGTTCCCATCTAGAATCTTGGCCTGCCCTTCATGGTCCCGCCTATTTTTCTTTTTCCCTTTTCCAAAGGGGGTTACATACACTCCCCCGCCCCATTTCACTCTTTCCCTAGCCTCGGGGCTTAAACCAATTACACTGCTTTGCAAACAAAGTGAGGGCCAGGTTTGGGGGGAGGGGACTCAATGGGAGGGGGCGCGGGGGGCGCGCGCGGCGGTGGCGCGGCAGGGCGGGAGGAGCGGCGGCTGGACTGGCGGGCGGCCGCCTCGCAGGTGCACCTCGGGCTTTGTAGGTGCGAGCGTCTTTGTGCCGCGGACAAATGGGGAGAGGACGAGGAGGTGGGCACTCGAGCGACGTAAGATCCACATCAGCTCAACTGCACTCGCCTCACAGAGGCCGCCCGCTCACTTTCCGCGGAGGCGCTCCCCGGCGCCGCGCTCCGCGGCAGCCGCCTGCCCCCGGCGCTGCCCCCGCCCGCCGTGCCGCCGCCACGCACGCCGCGCCCCGCAGCGCCAAGCTTCCTCCTCTCCGGGGTGGCTTTGGGCCCGCGCGGGCGCTCGGGTGACTGCAGCTGCTTCGGCTCCCCTCCCCCCGCCCCGCGCCGCGCGGTTGCCCGTCGCTTCGCACTGGGCTGGATGGTTGCATCGGGCAGGGTTGCTCCAGGATGTTAGGGACTGTGAAGATGGAAGGGCATGAGAGCAGCGACTGGAACAGCTATTACGCGGACACACAGGAGGTGAGAGACTGGTGGCCAGCAGGGCGTCTCCGGAGCCCAGAGGCCGGGGCGAGGTGGGCGCGGGACAGGCAGTGTGGCTGGCGGGCTGGTGGCGCCTAATCGGTGCCACGGCTGCCCGTCTGCTTGGTGTGGCCCGGGCCCAGCTTTGGATGAGCCTCATAGTCGGTCCAGTTCCCCAGTTGGGTCCTTGCTCTCGCAGCGGGCAAAAGAGTTTTAGGAAAGTCCGGGCTTTGAAAACATCCGCTCTGGGAAGCACTTGCCTCTGCCCTGTAGAGAGCGGGAGCTGGAGCCCGGCCCTGGGCGCCTCGGGTGCCGCCGGCACTAGTTGGAAGTAACTCTGAGAAATCCAGAGCTTGCCTTCAGGGCAGTCTCTGCGTCCCACCGTTTAATTTGCAGACATATTCTGATAAAGGCGCTGTGCAGCAAAGTTGGGAGTCTCAATAATGAAACGATTCCTACATTTTGTAAAACTTCTTCAAAAGCCCTGTTTGGGGAGAAGTGAGCTCATTCTACTCTAGAACCGCTGGGTGGCGCTAGTGCGAGCCAAATCCTTTTCCAGAACTCGGGGCCAAGAACCTGTTTCTCTTCATTGTCCCCTTGGTGGCCCGTTCATGGGCTTTATTTTACAATGTGCACAAAAGGATTGAGAGGAAAACCAGGTACAGGCAGGATCACCCCCCTATTAAAAGTATTTTTCTGAAAACAGTTTGCAGCTGCCCCCCAAAAGTTTATTTACCATTCTTAAAAACGTTTACTGGATTGGGCCTTGGATTATCTTGGGAAAAGGAAAAGAAAATAAACTCCCAAGTAAATAAACCCCACCACATGACGGCGGTGGACAAAATATATATTTATGTGTGTGTATATGTATATATACATATATGCATATATATAATCAGAAAACGTTTTCATAGCAATTAGTTTCTATATATATATAGATATATTTTCACATTCATTCAAGTTTATTTGAATACCACAGTTTACAGGGTATTCCTATTTAAATCTATTTGTTCATCTCTTATGTTTTCAAATGGAGTTATATTTGCTGATGAACATAAATTTGAGGAATTTATTGTTCTTTATTAAATTATCGGATAAGTAGTTTTAGTATTTCTGGGTTCTGTATTTTAAAATACCCACTTCATTCCCAAATTACTATTGATAAAGAGTTTTTTAAAGGAGCTCAGAACTCTTCCAGAGGTTTAATTCTGATGCAGTCATCTCAATCCACCAGTTAAGCCCTCTAGTAAAAGAGCTTTCCTACATGTTGAAACTGAGAATTAGGAAGTAGAAGAGCATTAAGAGAAAGTAGGTAGTGTTTAATTTTGGAAATTTTTCAAAACTACTCATGAAGTTTCAAAAGCAAGGCTTTTGAAATGGTCATCAGCAGCATATCGGTTTGTGAAAAAAACCTAGATGATTATTACAACAAATTGTCACCAAAATTTTCACACTTTAAAGGGCTAGAAATAGGTAACAATGCAAGTTTTTAAATGGTTTGCAGAGGTATACACGTAAACTCATGTCAAACGTATGTAGAAGGTTGATACTATGATGCACTCCTGCAATACCCTTCTGTTAATCTGATTTCACTTTTATTTGCCGAAGCCTATATAATTTCTGCGTATGCTTCCTTTTTAAATATTAGATTTGCTACAAGTAGATGGGAAACACTACTTTTAGATATAATGTTTTTGTTTTTTTTTTTTTTTTTTTAAAAAGGAATGCATCATTTTGGCAAAAACTCCTAAAACAATAAAGCCATTTCTTGTAGGGAAATGAATGATGGTAGGGGGTATATGGCCCTGGATGATTTGCTGTATTTTAAGAAGAGTTTCATTAACAGCCATCTAGCACAATCAAGACTGCTGTGTAGTCAAGCGGAGCCTGATAGCCTTGGGTGAGGTGGGCACAGAGTTGGCGCCCTGTTGCTCTCCCAGCGGGGGCTGGGCCGGGAACCCACTGGATCCTTGGGATGACGTGAAGAAGCAGAGGGTCAGAGATTAATTCTATTTTCGGAGTTTTTAAAGACCATTTGCCTCAAAGGCCCGAGGCTGGTGTGGGGTGGAGACTTGGTACAGTGCCTGGTGTGGATAGAGGCGGCAGTGAAGCAGCCCTGGAAGCCAACCCCTGAGTCTGGTGTGTAAGGCGATTACACATCTTCCCGGGGACATATTTTCTGTGAGCGCTTGTCTTTCATGCCTGCTGCGTTAGGATTTTCCTCCTGCCGCGCAAGACATCTTTGCTCGGTCTGGGAAGGGCGCCTAACAGTTTGCCCAGGGTGGGGGGCTCCCATACTTTTTAGAAATGCTCTCCACCCCCGCCACCAGGAGTTTGCCCCTGGCCTGCTGCCCCCCCTCTGCCCCCAGACTATCACTAACCCCGCCCTTCGGGGCCTCTTCACTCGCTGTCTCTGCTCCAGGCCTACTCCTCCGTCCCAGTCAGCAACATGAACTCAGGCCTAGGTTCCATGAACTCCATGAACACCTACATGACCATGAACACCATGACCACGAGCGGCAACATGACCCCGGCTTCCTTCAATATGTCCTACGCTAACCCGGGCCTCGGAGCCGGTCTGAGTCCCGGCGCTGTGACCGGCATGCCAGGGGGCTCAGCGGGCGCCATGAACAGCATGACGGCAGCAGGAGTGACTGCCATGGGGACGGCGCTGAGTCCAGGTGGCATGAGCGCCATGGGCGCGCAGCCGGCGGCCTCCATGAATGGCCTGGGCCCCTATGCGGCCGCCATGAACCCGTGCATGAGCCCCATGGCGTACGCTCCGTCCAACCTGGGCCGCAGCCGCGCGGGCGGAGGCGGCGACGCCAAGACGTTCAAGCGCAGCTACCCACACGCCAAGCCGCCCTACTCCTACATCTCGCTCATCACGATGGCTATCCAGCAGGCGCCCAGCAAGATGCTCACGCTGAGCGAGATCTACCAGTGGATCATGGACCTCTTCCCCTATTACCGGCAGAACCAGCAGCGCTGGCAGAACTCCATCCGCCACTCTCTCTCTTTCAACGACTGCTTCGTCAAAGTGGCACGATCCCCGGACAAGCCAGGCAAGGGCTCTTACTGGACGCTGCATCCGGACTCCGGCAACATGTTCGAGAACGGCTGCTACCTGCGCCGTCAGAAGCGCTTCAAGTGCGAGAAGCAGCCAGTGGCCGGGGGAGGGAGTGGGGCCAGCGGCTCCAAGAGCGGCCCTGAAAGCCGCAAGGACCCCTCTGGCGCGGGTAACCCCAGCGCCGACTCGCCTCTTCATCGGGGTGTGCACGGGAAGGCCGGCCAGCTAGAGGGCGCGCCGGCCCCTGGGCCCGCCGCCAGCCCCCAGACTCTGGACCACAGCGGGGCGACGGCGACAGGGGGCGCCTCGGAGTTGAAGACTCCAGCCTCCTCGTCGGCTCCCCCCATAAGCTCCGGGCCCGGGGCCCTGGCATCTGTGCCCCCCTCTCATCCAGCGCATGGCCTAGCACCCCACGAGTCTCAGATGCACCTGAAAGGGGATCCCCACTACTCCTTCAATCACCCCTTCTCCATCAACAACCTCATGTCCTCCTCGGAGCAGCAGCACAAGCTGGACTTCAAGGCATATGAGCAGGCACTGCAGTACTCACCCTACGGCGCCACCTTGCCCGCCAGCCTGCCCCTTGGCAGCGCCTCTGTGGCCACGAGGAGCCCCATCGAGCCCTCAGCCCTGGAGCCGGCCTACTACCAAGGTGTGTATTCCAGACCCGTCCTAAACACTTCCTAGCTTCCGGGACTGGGGGTTTGTCTGCATGGCCATGCTGGTAGCAGTGAGAGAAAAAACAAAAACAAAAAACAACAGCAAACAAAACCACACACACCAACAACAGCATAATAAAATCCCAACTATTTTAATTTTTCGTGCACAATTTTCCCCCAGTGGAAAGGACTGTTACTTTATTATTGTATTCAAAACTCGTTGTGTATATTATTACCAACCCCGCACCAACAAAAATTTTTCCTGCGAAGTTTAATGATCCACAAGTGTATATATAAAATTTTCCTTCTTCCTTGCCCTCTTCCCTTTCTTCCCTCTTTCCCTTCCAGACACATTCTAGTCTGTGCAGGGTATATTTAAACAAAAAGAAAGAAAAATGGTCAAGTTTGTAAAATATTTGTTTGTGCTTTTTCTCCCCTCCTTATCTGACCCCAACGCACGAGTTTACAGGTCCATGGCAATACTCTTAACCATAAGAATTGAAATGGTGAAGAAACAAGTAGACACCAGGGGCTCTAGAAAGTATTGAAAGACTACCGCAGTTATGCAACAAAACATAAACAGAATATAAACATCAGAGCCATTTGTTTTTCAGCTTACATTTCTGATCCAGAAAGCAGTGGACTTTAAATGAAATATATATATATATATATATACTGTCTATGGACTTAATTATGCTCAGATATGTAGACATTCTCCATATATTTACATAACATATAGAAGTTAATAGGTAGGTAATATACATTCTACATTGTTAAGAGTTGCCTGACCAAGAAGTTATAAGGACCCTACCCCTCTTGTTCTCTCCCCATATCTGGGGCCTAGGAATCAATTCCTCAGGAATTGCCCTTGTCAAGAACTCTGCTCCTTGATTTGCAGAGTGCCATGGTCATGTCATTCTGAGGTCACATAACGTATAAAATTATCTTATGTGTATGTACACCATTTAAAGGATATTTTTCCCACAAAAACAGAATATCACAATGTTGGAAAAGAGAGAAGTTAATAGGGAGCTGTATTTCAAAAATTGGTCCAAGACTCCAAAATCGTATTGATTGTGGCCATTTTAATTATTGCCATCGTGTGCTTGTTTCATCCAGTGTTAATGCACTTTCCACAGTTGGATATGGTGTTAGTATAGCCAGACGGGTTTCATTATTATTCCTTTTTGCCTTCTCAATGTTAATTTATTGCATGGTTTATTCTTTTCTTTACAGCCGAAATTGCTTTAAATGATGGTTAAAATTACAATTAAAATGTTAATTTTTATCAATGTGATTGTAATTAAAATATTTTGATTTAAATAACAAAAATAATACCAGATTTTAAGCCGTGGAATATGTTCTTGATCATTTGCAGTTAAGGACTTTAAATAAATCAAATGTTAACAACAACAAAAAAGAATTTCTCTCATTTTCCTTCACTTGACTAAATCCACAGCGGATCTTCTGAATATAATACTTTTCAAACTTTGAAACAATATGAATGACAAACAGGAAAATTATGTAAAACAAAAATTGTTTCATCTACGATTTAAATGAACGTGCGGTCATTAAAAGGCAGTGAAAGAAATTAAAGTGGGCAGGCAGACTGATTTAAATAGTCCAAAATTTCAGATTTTTAAAATTCTTTACTCCCATTAAGGTTTACTCCAATTTTCTTGCACGGCCTTTTTTTGTGTGTTTTATTTCAGTTTTTCCACTGTGAAATAAAATGTTGCTAATTTTCCAACTTCCCCAATGTATACTTTTCCCCTTATCAGAGAATATTCAAGTGAGAATAATGTATCAGCTGTGTCTGATAAAATTAAGTTGTCTGCAACAGGAACTCTTCAACCCTATTCTCATTAAAAGAGAAACAAAACTTAGCCATTCTGGCAGCTTTGGAGAGAGGAGGGGAGTTAATTCACTTCTGTAGGGTAAGTTTTGAGCCACCAGGATATTTCAGGATAGCTATTTTGTTTTTGTGAAGATATACTTTTTTAAAAATACCGTTTGTAAAAATATCGCTCCTCAGAATCTTAAATCTGATGATTTGTTTGCCTTCTAAGAAGATTTGAAATGCAACTTCACACCCCTAGTTGCTTGGGATCACAAAATCATTAATCTCCTTTGATAGTAGGCTCACTTTCCAGTCCACCTATTTCTTTGTAAGTCTTGTTCAGATTGACATCAACAATAACACCACCAGCCCAAGTAGAGGCTGGCCTGCCTGAGCGCTTCTGTATGAACTCCATCCTCACCAGGGCTTGAACTTGGACAGCCTTTACTTTGATCGCACCACTCCATAACCGCAGACAAGATAAAAAGAGCTGTGGCGAGTCGCTTAATTATCGCCTAATGGCCTCCCCAGATGAGAGAGGGACGCCACATAGCACTTGAGAAAAATCCAGAAATCTCCGCTCTCTTCAGCTAATGAAAGGAGGAAGGGAAAAAAATAAATCACTGGTATAAGTCATTTCGAAACTTAATTTGGAGGCCTCGGAAGGACGTTGAAAACCCAAGAGAGGAAAAAAGCTTTGAATCTTAAGTTATTCATAGTTATATGGCGAGTAAACAAGTCATGGAAAATTCAAATTCCAAATGTAACATACATGCGTGAGCTTGGGCCACGGCATTTGGCATTTCCCCCAGTTCCCTTGAACCTAAAGCGTCTGATTTTTTGTGCCATCCCCTTGGTGACGTTCCCTTCTTCCCCTTCAACACACTAGCAGTATCAACGTACAGTCTTCGCCCCACCAGGTTCCAGTCGCCCTTAGCTCTTGATCTTTTACTTGGCAGATTTTTTTTTTTTTTTTCTTTCTGGGTTGGCGGGTGGAAGGTGCCCAGAGCCTTTGGAGACCTCCTGGGACGCCAGAGCCAGGGTCCTGAGGAGCGGGTCTGGCCTTGGAACCGAGGTGCCTGCAGGCCCAGCTCCTGCCCGCCCGGTGGGCTTCCCACACAGGGTTGTCAGACTACGCTCTACGCCGCCTTTGGGCGACGCGATCTGTGACCCGTGCGTCGGGATTCGGGCAGCAGGTTTCTGGGGAAGGGGGATAAGAGCAAGACCGCAAGCGTCTCAGGATGACAAGTGCAGTTAGTTCTTCATTGTTTGGGCATTTTCCCTGCCTGGCGAATAAATCTTCTGTTGAGCCAGAGACCTAAAAGTCAACAAAGAAGTCCGGGCTTCTCGTCACCGTCCTGCGGCCCCAGCGGCCTGCGTTGCCGCGGCCGCTCCCGCTGCGTAATCCCTTCCTCGGAAACCGGGACGCACAAATGCCTGAACGCCCGGGGCTGGGGCGCGGCGCCCCTGGGCCAGGAGGAAAACATCTGTGGTTCCGAGGGAACGCGGGGACCCTCCCCGAGCGTGCCGCCTCCGCGCGACTCCGGTTTCCCCCGCCCCCGGTTTTCGTTGAGGAGTTCCAGGGTTTCTTCACCTCGGATGCTCCGGCGGCCCAAGGCCGGAAAGGGGATGCTCCGGGCTCAGTGGCGGTGCCCCCTGCTTGTTCTACTTAGGAATTTCGCCCGAGGTGGGGGAGGGGTCTCCAGAGGCGGAGGGAGGGCTCGTGGATAGAAAGTCTTCCTCCTGACCCTAGTGTAAAGCTCCGGAGGCCCTCGGATCCACTGCCAACGCCACGAGCAAACATATTTTTTAAAAGGAGGAAAAAATGTTTGGGGAGTGAGTGCTGGGGAGGGACCCTTCAATTGTTACTTCCACTTTGCATTTGGAAGCGGCAGGTTTGGAACATTTTTCAAAGTGATTTTAAAAAGCCGAAGGGGGGGAGAGAAAAACCAAAGCTAGGGAAGAAGAGAAACTCACCAGTTCTATTCAGCAGAAACGAAACAGCTCAGAAGTGTACGCAAGTAGGAGGCAGCTCAGTTCGTTTTCCACAAGAGAGTTAACACAGTGTTTAAATCAAAGATAAAATTGTATTTCCATTGTCCCTTCGGTGATCCCCGGCATAGCAGAATAAACTGGCGAGAATTGTTAGGAGAAGAAAACCAATAGAATCCTATTAAAGTTTTTAACTTATGTTTTCATTTTTCAGAAGACTATAGTTACCTGACAGATTTTACTGAAAGTGTAAAAAAATTTTTTTTTTCCTCAGGAGTCTCGAAGATTTGAGTGAGCCATAACAGACAATAATTCCCGTAGTGATAAAATGTTAAAACTTTGTTGTTTTGGCATTTTTCAAATTGATCTCAGTTACATGAAAATGCTTATTAAATTTCTTTGCAAAAAAAAAAACCTGCGATCAATACAAATTCCTGTCAATGCGGACAAAGTAGGAGACCTGTAACCCAAATTAATTAACCTTTCCTCAAGATCAATTGGTTTTCTGTTGATTTAGCAGTAATATTGTAGAACATTTAGCTATAATGTATTTTAATGTGATACCTCAATATGTCAAGAGGAAAAACTTGTTGAAAAATAAAATTGCTTAAATTATTTAATATTTAATAAATTTGTAAAAAATTATCTTCAAAATTAAACACTGTTTATTTGAATGATGGTACAATGTGTTTTACAACTAATACAGTTAGGAGAAAGCTTAATTACTTCAAGATAATTACATGCAAAAGGTGATTATTTTTAACCTACCTTGAGCTAAATAGGTAATCAAATTATGCCTAAATTTAGAAATAAAAAGTTCCCAAAATAAAAGAATTGTAATATCTATAAATACTCATAAGATTGAGAATGTTATAAAATTAAATCACTTGGAAGATCTTACAACCTTCCTGTTTATAAATAGAATCCATTTGAAGAGATATAAGGTTTTTTAAAAGCAGCTACTATGGTGCTATTTAGCATATTCAAATAACATTTAACAACAAATTAAAATTTCCCCCCTCTCTTCTTCTTCTTCTTCTTCTTAATAGTTAAATTTGGGACATAATGGTTCCATTGGCGTTTTCTCTTTTTAGCTCCCAGCCCAGCTTGGTTCATTGAACTTTGCACAGCTGGGACTGCAGCCCTCACCTTCCCCCCCACCACACACACACCCAGCCCTCCTTCTAGCAAGCTTTAAGGGGGCGGAGAATACCCATGCTGTTCCATAATAACTTGTAAACTGCATGCGTGTTTTTAAACCTGACCAGGCGGAAATTTTCACTTGCTACCTTTCTTTTTCTAACTTCGTCAAGACAATTATGATAGTTACACTACTACACATTTTAAGAGCAAATGGCATGGCAAGAGTGAGCTCCCCTCCTCCTTGCCCCTCTGGGAAGTGAGGAGTTCTCCTTCTAGATGCCATTTCAGAATATTTTGGGGTTCTCTATATTCTAGTCAATCTAGAGTTATAGGGACAGGATACTATTCATCAAAATTCAGGAAGGAAGGGGCTTAAATGGAATCCTGTTTGTGGACTTCAGAATGCAGGTAGGATGCTGGTCAAGTCACTGGGGAAATTAAGTTCAAAACCCAGTGAGTCACACCCAGGGTCCGACCTGACTCTAGAGTTCTAAGAGTGAAGTTCCCTTTCTACTTTTCTCAACACCTATTGAAGATGACATGTCAAATATTTCCCCTCCCCCCCCCAACCAAGAAACAACCTGGAAATTCCCCCCAAAGCGTTGACTGGAAACAGGGAACCATCAATTAAATTGCAAACCTCCATAGTTTCTTTCCCCCCTCTCCTATAAAATTTGTTATGCCTTTGCCTGTCTAATCATGTTCTCGTGTCAGTCCCCACCAACCCGCGACTTTACACCAAGGAGTTGTTATTTTAAAACACAAACAATTTAAGGAAAAGACAGTAAGGGGCTTTGCAGTGGTTTATTTCGTTTATATATTTAATTTTAAGGGCCTATTGTGTACGAGGAAGGAAGTGGGTGCCCGTTTACTGTGTGCTCCTGGACAGCTCGTTTCTTTGCATGACTCAGGTGATGGGGTATTTTTTTTTTGGAATATTAGCTCTGGGCCCCATCTGGGCTTCTTCCTGCAGTACAGTTATAAACGCCCAACCCAATAACCTCTCAGTGCTGCCGAGCACCAACTCCCGCAGTGTCCTCCACGGCTTTTCCTAGGTGGAGGCCAATTCACCAGCTCAAACTGCAATGAACCGTGTGGTAGCGCAGAGCATTGTCCAGGTTTTCTCGCCTTTCCCTGGAGTCACATTGCCTTCTGCCGACACGCGCTTCCTTTGTGTTATGCCTGGCTAATATATTAATGGGGCGGATAACCCGGATCCTTAGAGGAGAGGAGGAGGGGGTTGGAGATGGAGAGGATGGGGAAGGGAACGGAATTATTCTGGTTGCTGACTCTTGGGCCAAAGAGCTCAGTGGTGGACCGCCGGCCAAGAAGGAGTGAATCGAGCTGAGGAAAGTTCACGTTAGGGCACAGAAAGTAAAGGTAAATTCTGCAACAGGTTTTAGAAAGGGTGACCCGATGCTAAACAGATGTTCTTGCCTCAGAATGGAGTGGCCAGATGCCCCAACGCTGGAAAATCTGATCCTCAAGCACACCGGCTGCTCGTAGGCTGCTGAGTGACCGCCTTCCACGCCCTCCGCACCCTGGCCAGAAGCCCCGCTGCTTTGCGCAGTGTCCCAGTCACAGGTATTTAACAACAACAACAAAAAAAGTAACTGCATGGTTACAGATGCCCGCTTCACAGATTCATCAAACTCTAGCTCAGCCAGACACCTTGGATGCTGGGTCTCAGTGGTTGTAAAGACAGACTTTCAAGCAACCCGGCCTGGGACCTTCACCGAAACCCCAGATTTTTCCACCTCGGCCCCAAAAGTTATGTCTCCCAGTCGGAGGTCTTAACTGACCAAGCACATATGGAACCTTTGAGCTACTTCCACAAATTAGCGCGAGGAACTGCAGATCCCAGCCCGAGCCCAGAGCCCCAGCCCCAAGCCCCCGCGTCCCTCCGCTCCCCAGGGCGCCCGTCGCACCCAGCGTGCAGGCCGTGTGTCCTGTCCCTGCCTCCCGGGCGGAGCCCCCACCCCGCCAGGCCAGCCACCCCTCCCACCAGACGGTGCCCGGGCGCCCTGAGACATATGCTGCCCGCAGGCCGCGCGGCCCGACGTGGTGCTCATTGCCGAGGCGGTTCTCAGCCCTTCAAAAGCCCGGGCTTTCTTCAGCCTTATGGGCCGCGAGGTGAACAACAATGCCCAGGCCCCTTCACTTCAAAAGCCGCGATCAGGGGAAAGGCTCCCCCAGAGAATTTTTTTTTTTTCTCCTCAGCCTTTCATTTCTAGTTTGAAAAAAAAAAAAAAAAAAAAAAAAAGGCATCAGCAACTCCAGGGCCCGAGCGAGCCTAATGCCCTTTGATGGGGATTGAATTCATTATCTCCAATAACACAATTGTGCTTGGCCAACGAAAAGAGCAAAGCAGGGCTCTATCCAGCCCGAGGGGCCCGGCCAGGCAGGGCGGGAGGGCCAGACGTGCTCCTGGGGACCCGCACCAGTCGCAGTCCCAACCCGGTAGCGGCGTCCGGGGCGCTGGGGGTGCAGACCGGCCCTGAGGCTTCGAGACCGGTGGCGCCTCCAGCTAAGGCCGCACGGGGAGGGGGCGGGGCGGCACTGCGGTTTGATTTATTTTTCGTTTCCCCCTTTGCAATCATCCCCTGAGGGCGGCCCCCGCAGACTGGGTGTTTACTCTCCTCCTTCCCGGCCTCCAGCTGTGAGGCAGTCCCAGGCGCCTGAGAGCGCTGGGCAGAAGAGCCGCCCTGGGCCCCAGGCTGAGCGCTCTGGGTTCTCAACCTCGCGGCCACGATGCCCAACCCCAGCGCCCTGGGCTGGGAGCCAGGTCTCCTCCCAACCTAGCACTGATAAACCTGACCCTCTGGTGAGGCTCTCCCCATTCGCTTCCACGCCAGCTATCCTGGAAAGATGACCCTGGAGCCTGGGTCCGGACATCAGATACCACATCCCGCATCTGGCTATAGAGATCTGGATTCTGGGAGTGATGCACCACCTTCTCCATCCCTTGAACACTGCTGAGACCACGACCCTGCACAAGTGTCTCTGCCAGGGCTCCACTGCCATCCCTCCCCTTTCCGCTATCTCCAGCCCCTGCTTCTCTACACTCATGAGTGCAAGGAGGTGAAAACAAACTAAAGCAGTCATTATAAAGTGCTTTATAATTGACCTCCATGTATGTGACTATGAGTGTGTGGGGGGGGGGGTGGGGGCGGTGGAGAGTGATAGAGGGAGAGAGAGACCTGATCACAAATTTCTGTATAGCTTAGTGTGTAAAATACCAGTTTAGGTTTTTACTAAGCTTGATTCCTACATGACCCCCCACTTTCCCCCTCATCTGTGATTGGGGAAAGTATGTACTGCAGCTTTATTTCAGTAAGATAAATAGTGATAATAAAACAGAATTTAAGTACTTCTTTTTAAAACAAGAGCACTTATAAAGAGTGCTCTATGGTAATAACTGTGGACCATTCATTCCTCACCATTAGTCAGGCTAACAAACTTCAAGCAATGGACTCTTCACCTTTCTCTTAATAGAACTAAGAGTAGCACATACACATTACAGGTGAAATATCTGTATCTATCTATCATCTATTCATACACATCCACCCAAACACACAAATAGGCATACTGACTTAGAGGAACATCCACAAAACCTTTCCATGCACAGACCAGTCCTCCACAGCAAGGAAGCAATAAATTGATCTGCTGACTTGGGATAAACTGAGAAGAGTGTTTCAGATTTAAAACGTTGAGCTAGGCATTGTTCTCATTAGGAGATTTAGAAAATTTTGCTAATTCCCTTCTCCATTAAGAAGAGTAAACTTGGACTGGAGTTGTATCCCCGTGGTAGAGCACTTGTGTAGTACATGTGAGGCACTGGGTTAGAACCTCAGCACCACATTAAAAAAATAAATTAAATAAAGGTATTGTGTTTGTGTACAACTAAAAATATTTTTAAAAAAAGAAAAGAAAAGAAGAAGAAGAGTAACCTTTACAAATTTACATCATGGAGCTTTGACCTCACCCTCAAATTTTAGGCCTAAGCACTGGGAGGAGGGGAGAAGAAAATTCCACTGTGGTAGGTAAGGATTATAGAGAAAGGCTTCAGTAATAATAGTAATAGTAGTAGTAGTTATTGTTGTTCTTCTTCTCCTTCTCCTTGTCTCAGAGCAGCATTCTGATTAGAATTTACATAATTTACATTTAACTTTATATCTACTTTTGTGACATCTGTATGGTTTTCATTTACCTCAAAAAGATTCTTTAAATGAGTTTTAAACTCTAGATACCACGATCATCAAAAGATGAGTGACTTGCTAATTGGTAGTGATGGTGGGGCCTGGGGAAGGAGGATTGCAGTTCCAGGCCAGCCTCTCTGGGAACTTGTTTCAAAATAAAAAATAAAAAGGGCTGCAGTATAGCTCAATGCTAGAGCATCCCTAGTTTCAGTCCCGTGTGTGTGTGTGTGTGTGTGTGTGTGTGTGTATGACTTTTCTTCTGTGTCCTTATGTACTTTTTATTAACTTATTTAAAAGTAAATTTGACTCATGGTGACTGATTCACTTACAGTAATTTGCTTCAGTCACTTCCACAAAATGTCTTTTGTAACATCAAGAGGAGATTTAAGATTTGTCTTTAATTGTGGCACACATATTCCATACCTGGTGGACTACCATACTTCCTTTGTATATTCTTTATCACATGCTTAGAACTATTGGGGACAGAAAGGCACATATGTGTGTGTGTGTGTGTGTGTATGATATACCATATATATGTGATATACCATATATATGATATACCATATATAATATATACCATATATAAGATATACCATATATAAGATATACCATATATATGATATACCATATATATGATATACCTATAAGATATACCATTTATATATAATATATACCATATATATAAGATATACCATATATATGATATACCATATATATGTATATATATTTGATGATAGTGATGTAATTTTACATATTAGTAATTTGAATAAGAGTTAAATGTAATAATACAATTGGAGTAAGTTATTTGGGAATTAATTTTTATGATGTTTTGAGGATTTCAGAATAATCATACTTTAGACCCAGTAAAGAACCATTCTCTGAAAAACAGCAAGTCTAAAACTATCAAAAGAGCTATAATTCTTGATATATATCCACCAGCCCACAGAAGCTACAGGGCAGTTCTGTGGTTTATCACATAAATATTTGTCTAGTGCCAGAGTACACATACAGGATTATGTGAATTCATGTGAACAGGGCACCAAAGGATGGATGAATGAATTATTAAGCAAAAGACAGTACAATTTTCATGTAGATGTCTTTGGCCATGGAACAGAATCAGGAGAGAAGGAGATGAAAACCATTTCAAAAGAAATGAGAATTCAGTGTTATCCAAAGTGCAATCACAAAGCACACTTTTAGCCTTGGTATCATTGAATCATGGGGCCACAAAAATTAGTGACAGAAAAGACCCATTATAACTTCTAGTTCACTCATGTCAAGATTATTCCCCTTGAAATATTCCCAAACAAGGTTCAGAATAGATTTTATTATCAAGAACTGAAGGATTGCCACTTCTTGAGTTTATCCATATAATGGATAAGCTCTATATTAATGGTGCAAAATGTTTTTCAACTGAAGTTTTTCTGATATTAAAGTAAAATTGTCTCATATTTCAAGGATCCATTTTTATTGTCTCAAACTTGTTCCAGATGGCTGGATACTAGTCTCTTCAACACTTTATTCAACCAATCTATACACACTTTAGTGCCTACATAGGATTGATCCAAATAAAGTGCCCCAGGTGGGAAAACACCTTTAACATGTATAAGCATTTGATTTTCTATTATTTATACTAGGAGAGGAAAAATAAAGTTGAACCTGTAAATGATACCATTACTATGAACAGGAGACAAATGTTTGTCCCTTTGTAAGATGTCACCCAAATACCAGGCCATGTAGTCTTACCTGTTAAGTATGACTTATGGTAAGAAATCATAGGATTTCAACTTCTTAAAATGTAGTGGGTCTTAAATAATTTTTTAAAAAGACGTAGAAGCCAATTGGGGTATTGGTTCATTTAGAAGACATACTATTTCTCAGTCAAGTGAGGTGGTGCACATCTATAATCCCAACTGCTTGGAAAACTGAGGCAGGAGGATCACAAGTTTAAGGTCAGTCTCAGCAATTTCATGAGACTCTGTCTAATAATAATAAAAATGACAACAACAAGAAGAAAAAGATCTTGGAATGTAGTTAAGCAGTAGAGCAGTTGTCTAGCATGTGTGAGGCCCTGAGTTTAATCCTCAATACCACTAGAAGGAACTAGACTCTGGGCTCCAAAAACTCAGAATGCTTTGGCCATTCTCTGTATAGGGATCACTGGGCCATGCCATGTGAATGATTAACCCCCTCAGATTACACCTGTCTCTTAAGTTACAACATCTCTACTGAGTCAGACACTTAGAAAGGAAATGCTGATTCCATTTGTCAAATAATTCACTTTGGAAATATAGTCATAGGGAGAACAAATTGTGAGTTAAGTTGGGAGAGGAAATAAGAAGTATTGATAAATGATACTGCATTCCATTCACCTAGTTCATCTAATAAAACAGAGTAAGTGAAAGGGAAGATTGGAATTGTAATCAAAATGAAAGGTTGTAAGGCCTCAGATAATTCAGGGCAACATTAAGAAGTTGTATAATAATACCACAATCTATATGAATCCATTGAACATAAGATTTCAAAGATATTAGCTTTCTTCAGGTTGGCCGTTGAGTCCTCAGAGGAGCAAGTCCTACCCAATTCTACCCAATTTTAATTTGCTACATAATGAGTACAACTTTAAAAATATTGAAAGTTCTGATTTGTTTTCTACATTTGCATGAAGCATTTGTATTTTAAAGCTTTGTATTCACTTAAAATTGTTACCAGATGATGCTGTACGTGGAATAGCCTGAGATTTTAAGAATAAACACAAACCAACTTTAACAGAGTAAAACTGAACCTTTTCTATTTCAGTCATCCTCAGCAACAGAAGGATTGTTCTTGTAGCCAGTGTCGATCTGAAACATAAATATATTGTAGAACACGAGTCTTCTTGTCTACACTCAAAGACCTTTCTGATGGGATTTACCAAGAGAAGTAGTGAACAGTGACTACAGAGCTTCCCATTACCCCCACCCCGCCCTGCGAAAGGTATTTTTAGCTCAGGAAGGTAACTTGATTTCAAGAAGAATGGAAAACAGATTGACAGGGAAATGTAAAGGATAAAAAGATGAGGAAGCTGGAGGGAGGAAGGAATTCCACAGCAGGAGCAGTAAAAGTTGTTGGGCCAAGGACTCCTGGACCAGGGGACTGAGGGAGTGAGAGATGGGGCAGAGGCAAATGAATGGCTGGAGAGAGCTAGACGTTGTGCTGAGGAAGGGCCAGGCGTGAAAAGATTTGGTGTCGTCATAGCAACGAGCTCAGCCCTGCTCCCCCTGAAGCCCATTCAGCTCTGAGCTGCCGGAACACGTTTTTAATTAAAGCGTATAAAAGTTGTTTTGTAAGGACTTCTCCTCATCCGATAGATTTCAAAATGGTTAATCAGGCTTCATCTCCTTTTGATGCTCACAAGAGCATGGGCTACAGCATGCATAGAAACTGCCGCGGCTGCGGCTGCCGCTAAGTGAGTTATCTCTCAATCACACCTAATACCGGGAATGTGCAAGGCATCCAGTTATTTAGATACACGTAAACACAAAACTGAAGTGGGAGTGGGGAGCCCACTTTTATGATGGTGGGTGGAAGCCTTAATTTTCTTTGCTTTGGATACCACGGAACTCTGTCTTTTGGGTGGCTATTGTTTCTGGTAGATGTTCTGTTTAGTTTTGGAAAAACGGCAAGACTTTTCTTCCCTTTGGGAGGTGCAATCCAAAAGCTAAAATTAAGAGTCACAAAATATTTGTATCAAATAGTATTTAATATAGCCTGGTATTCCAAGAAAAATGTTTGTTTGTAGCACTCAAAAAGATGGCAGGCCGCACTGCTAGTTTCTTTTTGTTGTTGTTGTTTATTTGTTTTAGGGACTAAAAGAACTCTCACTTCTAAATCCTCTGTAAATTCATGATATACAGCAAATGTTGAATTTTGTTCTTTAATAATAGGTGACTTAATTTAAAAAAAGCATCTTTTGTTGATTCACCAAAGAAATTCTTAGATGACTTAAACCTGTTCATCTCCCTTTCTCCTGAATCTTAGCAGATGATCTTGTTTCTAACTTTACTAAAAAAGATTTTTTTTTAAAAAAAAAGATGATTTTACCTGTCATCCATTCCTTCAAATATCTTATATTCCAGCCCATCATTTCTATTTCCATACCAATACAAACTCCATTAGGTCTGGAAGAAAAAGGATACTCGTCTTTTCTCCAGGACAAAAGTAGCCACTGAACAATTTTATTAAATACCAGCATTAGATGAGGCCACTTTATAATCATGAAGAAGTGAGATTAAAAACAAGACCTCTTTGTAATTTTGTCTAAGCACAGAAAAACAATGTATCTGTGTAAACCACAATAACAGCAAACATTTTCCCCTTCAAAGTTAACAGACTTCTTTGCAAATTACAGTTTTGTTTTAGTCTTTTATTTTTCTACTTAAAATTTATGAAGATTCCCATCATCAAATTATCCCTGCATCCTGACAGCTTCCAGTCCAAAGTTCTACTTTCTGAATCCTCCCACAAAGTTATCTAACACAAACCCCAATCCTGTGATAAGTCCCTTCTAACACCCACTTACTGAAATGCCACACAGTTCCCCATGGTGTGTGGTCTTCCTTATTTGCACCAAGCAATAAACCCAACTTGTTCAACTATAGGTGCTCCATGGTCTTTGGCTAGTCATTCATTGATTGTCTCTTTGTTTCTTTGTTTCATGGCTTGAACTCCTATGTAACCAGATAAAAGTTAATTTCTGTCTTAAAAACAAATAATATAAGACAAAAAGAACAAAATAAACAAACAAAAAGCCCTCCTATCTATACCTGTCCACAAGGTATTTCATGAATATTCAATGTACTTAAATTAAAGCAAGACATTCTCTCAGTAATAAGGCACCCCTCCTAACTTCCAGATTTTTCCTCATTCTCTTAGTCATTCAGGCTTGAAAAGCCATAGTAGCCATTGATTCATCCTTCCTATTGTGCATACATCTGTAATCAATTAATACACCTTGTCAATACTTCCCATTACCACAACCTCCTCTTCCTTACCATTTGAAGGTCATGGTGTTAGTCCATGCAATGTTGAAATAGCCTCCACACTTTCCTTGGCTAATTCTTATCTGTAGACCATTTATAGCCTAATATTCGCTTTCATTGAATGCAGATGATTCTGAATATTGTGAGGCTAGAGTTTTCACAGGGGTAAATATCAGGGATTATATATGAATAAATATCAATATTTCCTCCCCTAAAAATATAATGCCATCTTAGGTTGCACACCTAATGGTAGAAAGTAAGGATGCACTGATTGGTCTCTATAGGCTCATGTATTGGGATATGTTTGAAAAAGTAAGGTGTGTTTAAAATATTCTGGATATAGATGAGAACTAAAACAATCCATGTGAAGAGTGGTTTAAATTGAGGATATTTGGCCAAAGAATAAAACCATTTTGTTAAAATTAGAGGATGCTATACTTACTTCTAGCATGTTTGAGAGAAACTAGCACTATTTATTACATGTGATCATAAAGGACAGCATTAGGGCCATATGGTAGAAATCAGAGGATTATAAAATAGATTGAGTAGTCTACCTCAGGAAATGGTGAGCTTCTCAAGATTGAATGTTTTGTGTAGATTAGATGACCCATTTGGATAAACATTTCCCTCGGGTTTGTGCTTTATTTACTTAGGTGTGGTCATACGAATTTTAATTACAGTAGGTGTGTTTGTTTTGAACAAAATGCACTTTTTATGTCATGTATTCTATTTTTGGAAAACAGTCAATATTAATTTGTCTTATCTCACATATTTATTCCTCCCATTATTCTTATTTCTTCCTAAATCATCATGATTCTGTCTGTGATCACTTTCCTTTTACCTCTTCAACTTTCTTTAGGATTTCTTTCAGTGAAGTCCTGTAGGTGATATTCTTTCATCTTTTGCTCAACACTTATGTCTAGGTTGTTGATTTTGTAGTTTTCAGAGCTTTAAAGATGTTTATTTTTTTTCTCTGAGAAGTCAGCTGTTAGTTCTATTCTTATTTTAATAGTAACAAGTCTTTTTATTCCATATATATTTTTTTGAAGTCTCCAGTGGTTCCAATGTCGAGATCATCTCTAGATCCAGTCCTGTTGGCTATTTTATCTTTTCACATAGATTATTTTTTTTCTTTTTAAGGTGTAGTCTATTTTCTAAAAAACTAAATGCCAGATATTATATGTAAACAACAGTAGAGACTGAAGTAAACGACCAACATAGTAATCCCTCTTCTGTCAGGTTATTAGTGTGAGATTTACATAAATCTGGTCAGCATTTAAGGTAAGATGGATTTTGTTGTTGCCATAGTTATATCTTCAATGAACAACAGACTTGAAATTCTTCCATTGGACTGCCACATGTTTCTGGTGCAAGACCCAGGAGCTGGAGGGTTTTTCCTTCAATTTCCATGTTCCTCCTTCAGGTATCAGCAGGTTCTCTACACCTGCAGAATAGGAGTCTCTTTCCATGTTTGTGTTCCTCTTCCACCAGTAGATGGGAGGATATGGGAGGATAGTTACCTATTCCTAGATGAAAGCTTCCTGGGGAGAAATAGGAGGGTTTCTCATCTCTCCTGTTCCATCTCAGTCTTAGGCAAGTGCTGTGCACCTGAGCCTCCTCCAATAGCAGACAGTCTGGTCTTCCTAGACAGCACAGGGTCTAGAGCACAGGTGGATTCCCTGCTCTTTCTCCAAATTGTTCCTTATATTGGCTGGCTATCATAATTGTGGGTGAATTTTTTGTATCTTACCAAGTATCAACCAACCTTTGGGCCTAGGGATGGGATGGTTCCTGCTCCTCTCCCAGTGGCAGACAGCTATTGCCTCAAAGCAGGGTCAGATTCCACCCGGAGAGTTGAATCAGTAAATGCTCCAGAGGGAGAACAGCCATGAATACAGGGCTCATCTCAACAAGTTTTTCATCTCCCCCAGGATCTTGGCCCACAGGGCTTGGCTGCACTTGTTGTTCTCCAGAGCTTTCAGATTTTGTTTTGTTTTACTTTGTATTTTGTCCCGGTTTTATAGTTATTCTCAGTAGTGAGCGAATTAATCTGATTTGAGCAACTCTGTTATAGCCAGAAGCAGAAAGTATTTCCTTATTATATTCTAAACCTAAGTCCCTGCTCATTAAGTCTTAGTGATTTCTATGCGGTCCTTTTAATTACTTTGTGTTCAAGGCCTCAATTTACCTTCTTATCCCTATTTTATGGATTTATGGTTTCGCATATATTTTAGGAGTTATGGTAGCATTAATTTTTCTGTAAACTTTAGTTGATTAGTCAATAAAGATCATCTAGTTATATACTATAATTCTAGAAGACTTGAAGATCTTGAAACTATTTAATCTAGTATGTTTGTTTTACCTGAAGGGCAGAAAGCCACAGATCAATATCTTCATGAAGAGCAAATCTTCACACTTATAATACAGCTCAGTGGACAGGATTCCAATTGGACATTATACAGTTTGGATTAGATTATGTCCAAAAAGGCCAACCCTCCTAGCGAGGAAAGTTGCATAATTAAATATTTAATTCTGGCTAATATAATAGTTGAACAATTCAAAGGGATTAAAAAAAAAAACACCCCTGGAAATGGATTTGAAGCTGGGTTCCAGAGAGTTGGAGTGATTGTCAACCATGCTGGTGGAAGTGAAGAGGTAGAATCTTCTAGAAGTGAAGAACATTTTAAGCTAAAGATTGTTGGCAAATGATAAGAATTTAGAAGATCAGGGAAGATCTGTAAGTGTTAGTATGAAACAACTGTATAATGTCTACCAGAAAAGGAGAAAATTGGAAAGGAATATAATCTGAATTTCTGTTCAAAGGTAACACATGTGGTATGGATTGGAAGAAGGAAGTCACTGGGGTGAAGTGGGCTTTTTTAGAAGGAAGTTGTAGTAGGTCACCAGCTAAGTGAGTTAGTAATGCATCCGTGGCAATTGAGACTGAAGCTCCAGAACAGGAAACAAGGACTAGAAGAACTAGGAATCAAAGACATTGGTAAAGAAAATGTGTAGATGTAAGCCTTCTTCAAGTGCTCAGGCTCTTGCTGGAAGGATTTATCTCACTGACAGTGTACAAGTGGAAAGTGATTATTCACTAAGATCCAGGGGGAAAAATTCATTGCTACCATCTATCACTAAGTAACTGTGCTATAAAATATGAACTTCCTTATTAAATATTTCTAGAGGCAGAGGGTAAAACTACTTTTCCTAGGAAAAGTAGTTTACTTCCACTGTTTCCATTTCTATATTCACCTTTTTTTTTTAAAAAAAATATTTATTTATTTATGTATCTTTAGCTTTAGGTGGATACATTAGTTTGTTTTTATGTGGTGCCAAGGATCGAACCCAGTGCCTCATGCATGCTAGGTGAGCACTCTACCACTGAGCCACCACCCCAGCCCCTCTATATTCACCTTTTGGTTCACTGCAATCTGGATTTCTACCCTCATTTTGGTAGAAATCACTCTGATTAAAGTCACCAAGGATTCCTTAATTGCCAATCCCAATGGCACTTAGCTCAAACACCATCTCCTTTGGGAAGTCTTCCTTAATTTCATAGAAAAGACAAGATCTTCTTTCACCTGTTCTAAAACATTCTGAGCCTCTATTATGGCACATACCATACTGTTTTATAATTATTTACAGCTATGTTATTCCTTCTGGATTGTAATTTTTATGAACTCAGAGACTGTCTTATTCAACTTTGTATCCCCATCACCCAGTATGGTATTGGCCAAATCATTAATAAAATAAATGGTAACATCCCCCCATTATCCCTTTCAAACTTCTGCAAAATATTCTTGTTGAAAAAATATCAACAACTTCTAAACACAATCAAAATAAAAGCTGACTTGAGAACTTCCAACTATATGTAGAATAGGATTATTTTTTTCTGAGAACATCACTTTCATCTGTCCTTATACTATACATTGTCTGTATTTGTAAATCAGTAAATGATTAATATGTAATTAAGGCTTAGATATTTTATAATAGGTCCTCTTATCCCCTAACCCATTGTAGTTCATTATCCGTTCTTTTTTTTTTTTTTTTTAGGTGTTTGTGATCAAACTCAGAGCCTCACCTATGCTAGGAGAAGGCTCTGCTTCTAAGTTACATCCCAGCTGCATGATCCATACTTCTTGTGACTCTGTCATATTGTGATTTCATTAGGTAAGGACCGTATTAACATTTTAAAAGTGTCTCCAATAAGATTCAAAGACACACAGAACCCAATTGAAATAAATACCGTATATGAACAAACATTATTTATAATTTTGTGGTTTTGTTTAGTAATATAGCTCATGGTTAAGTAATATTGCTCATGGTCAATGAAGAAACTTGATATTTTGTTATTGTAACTATTTTGTCACATTCTCACATCTTCACTCTTGTCTAAACACACACAAATACATAAAAACCAATTTTGTAAATACTTTAGGATTTACCAACAATGATGTACATGGCTGCTTGGAGTTACCTTTAGTTCTTTCTCTCTCTTTAGCTATTGTCAAGTTGTTTCTTCCCATCATCTACAAAGTCCACACTTTTCATTCTTATCTTTAGTTATGTTTAACACCTACCTTTCACCTTCATACTTTGCTATCTTCTTGTTTATATATTATTTTGATCATTTTACTCTTGTGGAGGATATTTCTTTGATTATCTTATGGTAGGATTATCAATGAATGATAGAACTATATAATCATCTACATATGCCATGAAGATATTCATCCAAAAAATTTAAAGTACTCTATAACTGAGCTACATCTCTAGCCCTAAGGCTGTTATCTTTTTAAAAAGTTTGTATCAAAATCACATCTAACACAGTGCAAAGTCCAACAAAACAAAGAACTTAGAGTCAACTTATCGTGGTCCCACATTAATTTATAATTTCCATGAGGAAATCTAATATATATTGTGAATTTAAAGGATGATGGCAGTATATAATCAAGTGCTAACAAGTGGTAGCGATTAAGCTTCACTGATCGTCACACGAGAGTAGGCTAGAATGGAACCTATGTTTATATGTGGGGCTGAGGTGGGGAACAAGGATACTCGAATTTGATATTACTTGTGTTTTCAAACTTGTGTTATTAATGTTCTGGTGTCCTAAGTATATTAGATATGTATTCCATATCTATATTTTAAGATCTATCCAAGTAATTTCAATATTATCATTTAAATAAAACATACCGTGAGATAAGAAAATATGCAATCAAAGGAACCTGTAAATGTTTTTGTTTTGCTTTGCTTTTCCCTTTTTTAGCTAAGAAATTTCAATTTAATAATTCTGAGGATAATTATTTTGAGAGGGGTTTAATATAGAATACAGATAGATATATTTTTAAAAACATACTCTTTTTTTTTCTTTTTCTTTCTCTCTCCTCTCTCTCTCCCTCCCTCTTCTACTCCCTCTCCCTCTTTTTTTTTTTTTTTTTTTGCAGTACTGGGGATTAAATCCATTTTTGCTGAATGTCACTGAGTGACATTTCTACTCCTTTAAAAAGATTTAAAATTTTGAGATGGGGTCTCACTAAGTTGTTGAGGCTGGCTTTGAACTTGTGATCCTCCTGTCTCAGTATCCTGAGTCACTGGGACTAAAGGTGTGCACTAATGTGCCTGGATGTGTTATTTCTTTGTTTTGTTTTTGTTTAGAACATCTAAGATTATTAGAGTTTAATTTGTCATGAAAGGAAGATCATTAGTATGATACAAGTTTTATGAAAGATGCTATTAAAATCTGTTCTCCTAAGAATTATTTATTAAAGGGCAAATTAAAATATTTTACCCTTGAAATACATTCCTTGAAATTTATAAACAAATAGGCTATTATGGTGGGAGTATTTGCTTTTGCCTCTGAAAAGGAACTATTGTAACATCTATAGATTTTAGATGCATATTAAGAATTACAAAGACTTTGCAAATGGTCTGAAAGAAAACAGATTAAAAATTGGACTTTCAAATAGTATCTCATCACCATTCCTAACCTAAACTTTTCTTCCAATCATTCCCCACTTCTCATATAGTGTAAACTATGCAAATATGACAATGCTAGCTATCAAGAGATTCTTAGAAAAGATTTTCAAGGAATATAATTTTTAAGAAATAAAATACTCTTTATAGTGTACCTTAAAATAACAAAATTAACAATGAAGATGTATAAACATAAACTGGCTGTGCATTTTTAACTTTAAGGATATCCGAATTAATATATTACATAAGATCACCTATTCTTAAAGCAAAGTATAGTCATTTGCCATAATGACTTTAATATGTTTCTTTTCTAAGATAAATTTTAAACTCTGGAAAACAAGATTTGGAATTGAAAGAGTTAAGAAAGCATGAAGCAACAGTAACTCCATTTAGATAAGGGGATAGAAGGGTGGAGCAAGGGAACAATACACTAAAGTGCTTTTCTTTCACAGATCTTGGTTCAAATTAAGGTTAAATTCCAACGAAGGATGTGTTTTCCTCATATGGAGTCTTAAAGGACATGCCTTTGTTTCCAACTTCCCAGAGAAGATATATGTTAACACACACAAAGCATTTCATAATAAATTTAACTTTTATAGAGTGACTAATGCCCTGTGGAGATAAGGCAGACTCTCAGTCACCTGTAGATAATCCAGGCTGAAGAAATTATGCCCAGGGCTCATGGACATACTTTATGCCTTTGGAAAGCATGGCAGCAACTTGGTAGGGAGCAGAATGAGTCTTGGTTTTTAAAGTCTTCTTGGAATGACGTTCCCTTCCTCACTATGAACACAGTTTAGCATTTATGTACTTTGGAAGGACAAAGAGGTAAGGTTAGCCTGCCAAAATTTGAACCTGTTTCTGGGAACCTGTTAGGAGGTCAACTGTTATAAACTGAAGAGAAACTGCAAAGCAGCGGTACATACTAGAAATTTGGGAGTTGGCCTACAAAGAACTGTATTAAAGCCTGTATCCTGTTTCTTCTTCCACGTCTCAGGTGAGGCGACATGATGTTAAAACTTCACAGAGTATTTTTACTACTCACTCTAACCAGGCTTGGGTGAGTTTGGGGGTGGGAAGTGGAAGAGCATGGAAAGAGGCAGTTCTTTTCTGCTCAAAATAGTCTACAGTTAACAAAAAAAAAAAAAAAAAAAAAAAAGAAATCTTTAAATTTTTACTTGGGGTCTTGCTAACAATAATAAATTTATTAATCTACCTTTTCATTCTAAGAAAAACAAATAGGTTTTTTATGTAAACAGTACTTTTCTTTCCCCTTTCCCTTTCTTTTGCTTTTACATTATTCACTATTAACTAGAGACCTAATTCTTAAGTACTTAAGCTTGCAAAATGTTTCTGAATTTATGGTTAGGTAAATTCTCTGATGAACATATACATCCCCTTTCCATATGCAGATCCTATTGACTTCAATTGAAGGGATAAAATTAGTCTGTGGCATGTGAAGAAGAAATTCCTTTTTGAGAGGGCAACAAAAATCTATTAGATCAAGCATATCAAACACATCTGACTATACATTATACAACATTTTTTTATATCTTAAAATTTGTTCTTGGTGAAAGGCTTAGGAAATCTATTTCCAATTTAAATAAAATAGAATAGCAGTCTGCCTTCCTCCCTCTTTCACTAAAAAAGCTGACAGTGACATAGAATAAACTTGATTTAAGTTACTTTGTGAGAACTTTTGAAACACACATTCAGTTTATCAATCTGTAGGTCACTAATACTGATTATAGACAAAATCAAGCATCATCATTTATCATAAGCTACTCTTTAGAGTGTCCAATTTCCTTCTTGTGCTCTGAATTAAATTTTAAAAAAATGTCTTCTGTCTTCTTTTATTACACAGTGACTAATAGAAAAGAACTTTTCTAACTTTGAAGTGCTAAATAGGGTAATGGAGCTTCTCAGGGTGTTAATACCAAATTCAGATTTCAAAAATTAATTAACTTTTTGGATAGGAACACCACCAGGGGGCAGGTGAATCCAGGCTAGGTCCAAGGGAAGAGGGTCTTGGTATTAGGAATTCTTGTCAAAAGAGGGGGACAGATCAAATGAAAATTAGAAACAACTCTAAAGATAATATTTCTTCATGAACATAATCATTAGACCTACATCACCCATGTGAAATTTTATTCAGATGCCCAAAGATATTAATTACAATGTATCAAGAAAATATAT
Source organism: Marmota flaviventris (assembly GCF_047511675.1). NCBI lineage: Eukaryota > Metazoa > Chordata > Mammalia > Rodentia > Sciuridae > Marmota > Marmota flaviventris. The sequence continues at coordinate 49,748,091 of NC_092499.1, read as the reverse complement.
GAAAAACACCAAACCAATGTAAGTAACCCCACATCGAATGCACTTACTATGTTTAAGAAGGCCAATATATGGTTTTACCAGAAGAGAAGGACCTTACATGAAAAGAAATTAAAAACTTACTACAGAATAATCAGGTTATGCTTTGGAAACAAATTACAACCAGATAGACAAAGGATCAAATAATTTTAAAAAATGAGAAGATATTTTTGCTTCAAGGTGATCTTAATAATAAAAATTTCATAACAGAAGCATAAGTTTTGAATAGAGGTATAGCAGTATTTTTCCACATAAAAAACCTGAAAATTAATTTTAGAAAAGATAAAAACTACTGCTTAAAGAGGTTATTTAGAGTCTTATTTTTAAAATTCATCAGAACTCAAACTTAGCCTACCAATAGGAAGCAAAAACTGACATTTAAAAATTAGCTTCTCTTAAATATTTTTCAGTTGACATCAGATATCTTCTGTGAGAATGTCAATGATAATATCTTCTATGGCCAACATATATACATACCTTCTATGTAAAGAAACCAGGATTAATTCCATTTGTTAAAATTAGAAATTATCGCCACCTTCCCTTTTATATCGTACTAAGAAAATACATTTAATTACTTGATGTGAGTAAGTAGTACAAGACTTTACCTTTTACAGATTAACAAAATGAAAGAAACAATAGGTAAAGTGCACAAATTTTGCCTCTTACTGGTAGTTTTTATTAGTTCCTAACAGCAACTAGAATTTTTAAAATGAATATTCAAGTAGTTTCTCTTACTTATGATAAAATTAACTTTAGGTCTCTTTAATAATTTTCTATAGCAACAAAGTAGAAACCACTTGTTTCATTGATAGGTGAGATAATCTCACAATATACGTTATGGAAAGTCAGGATGTAGGACAAGGAACTCCGTGTTGAGTAATTCTCCTATTATATAATATGATGTATTTTCATTTTGTGATACATAGGGCTTAACACTAGTCAAACTATTAAGCCTATTTTTAAAGCAAAGCTCTGGACTCGAATGTGAATGCCTATTTCTATGTTACCTTAACAAAGGCTATATCTCTCAAATTCCTTCCTCTCTCTGTGTGGATATAGGCACATACAAACTGATACAAAGAGAATTACACTTAATATACATAAATTCACACACACATACATACATGGTGTAGTCCATCCATGGCATCATAGTGTATACTCTTTTCACTCTGTGAATTTGCCTTCTCCTCCTTGTTTTTCTGTACCTCAGGTAACTGCAGGGTCCTCATATGCTTTGTCACCTTAAAGACATGGGAGCAGCTTCTGCAATGCTTGACATAATAATGCTTTGATTTGTTAATGTGAAAAGTTGGATGGCTTTTAAAAGCTAACCAGTCAGGGCTATTTGCACATAGTAGACATTCAATAAATATTTGTTGATTTGATTTATTCTAGGGTAAAGAACTGAGTAACAACTCTTTTTGTCTTCACTGATGTGCAATGGTTGAGCCTGTGTACAAATGCATTTACGAGTAAATATTAATGGTCATGGTCATTGAAGATGTTTTAGAGAGAGAAAAAAAATCTACAGGTTGTTAGGAATAGCAATCATTGGTAGAATCTAAATAAAATACTCTAAGAAGTTATAAAATAATAGATGAAAGACACTAAAGAGCATTCTTAAAGTTATTTAGAAACAAAGTGACTATTCCATGATTTTTTAATCAATCACATGTTGAGGGTCTACATTTTTTTCTCCATTACTAAGGCAAAGTGTCTATTGATTTTAAAGAATGGTATATTTTTATTACAAAATTTAATGAGCATATATAAGCCACATAATATTTTCTTTGGTATCTTCTTCCCTGGCAATGGTTATGAAAGTGTTCATGTATGGTTTTACTGACATTTTAGAGACCTTGAACACAGAGAATGAGAATTTCTCCCAAATTTCAAGTAATGTATAACTTTTAAGCAGTTAAACACTATTCTGCTATCATTTAAAAGAGCATGTTTGATTTATTTCCTTTTCTGGATCATCAACAGTAAAAACATTTTCTGAGCTTACAACATGTTAAATTTTGGCGCAAGGTGAAATTTACAACAGGAGGGTTTATGATAAACTCTGTCAAAACATTAACCATGATGGCACAGGTTTCAGCTCTTAACAGTAGCAGAGAAGGAAGGAAACAGTATGGCTGACAAACTGCAGAGCTTTTTTATTTCTGGCTCATAAAATGTCTGCTGATGCACAATTTAAAAATTTTTAATCCCTTCTTTCTCATTTCATTCAAATGTGAACATTCTAAAAGAGGTCTACATGTTTTAATTCAGTGGTTTAGAGAAACACCATAGATTTAAAGACAGAATTCTAAGTAAAAAATTACCAGCAAAGAGAATTTTAGATATTCAAGGTAAAAAGCTAAGACTCTATAGCATTTTCATTTCTTGTCTGATGAATTTCAAGAAAAATTAAATATAAACATAACTAGTGCTTAACCTTTGTGATACTTGAAGATAAATGTTTCATTTGGCCATGTGCCAGAATTGCAGCACTATTCATTAAGATAATTTAAAAATTTCTATATGGTAAACAATGCAGGCATTTTTGGTTTACTGTTCCTTGATGAGTAAAGAAGCAATATTTCCTAGAAAATTACAAACAAAACACTTATTGAAAAGGAATCACTCTGTTGGCAGTCAATTATAATCAAGATAGTTAACTTTGTGAGGTACATACCAGAAACAATTTCAAAGAAGGACAAACTATATTGAAAAATATAAAATGTAATTTGGTGAAACACAGCCAGAACAGATTTTTGAGAAGAAAATCTCTTTAAGAAACTTAAAAGATTTTCAGGGTGTTAATGTCATGGTCACACAAGGAAAATTCAGTGAATATTCTAGGCTTTGATGTTTCAGAAAGCCTTTGATACAACTGATTTTTTGATACAACTGATTTCTTGAAGAATTATATGCATTTCTGAAGCTTTAGGATCTTCATACAACAAGTTACATGTTGAAAACTGGTGGAGACCATAGTAGAGACAAAACAAAATCAGTAACTAAATATGAATTTTTGAGGTAGTTTGGTAGGTAATGTTCATGCATGATTTATTTTTGCTCTCAAGTATTATAAAATATGGTTTGTATTTTGAAAAAATAATATATAACTAGAAGATAAGAACCTTAAGAAAGATTTTCAAAGTAATTAGAATTCAGAAAACTTCTGTGCCTTTTTGGAAATTGAGTGGATACTGAATTTGGAATTAAATGTAAAGTAGATGCTGCAACGTCGGAGGGCATCCAAATGTAACATGCTGGTTTATAAATAAATGGCTAGCATTCTCACTTGGTTCCAGAAGGTAATTTAGTTGCTACTGTTTGTTTGGTAAAGATTTGGTTATCCTGAAAAATCTGTATAAACTTTGTAGTCAACAAAATATCTTCACTTGATCACAGAGTGAAATTTCAAACTTTGGATTGTATGGAACCACAACTGAACAGTTAAGAAATTCTGATTTTAAACCCAAGCCAAACCAAAAAAAAAAAAAACAAATAAAAACGATGAATGAAACTCCATAATAACCCTTTACTTTAAATAGATTATGTTTAAAAAGTTATAGTCTTCAAGTAAGTACAATATCAGATCTGGTAATGTGCCAGGTGCTAGATAACTTGACATAACTCTATTTTGTGGGAAAGCATATTAAAATCTTGATGTGATTTATTTAAGACAAACACATCATACAAATGTTTAGATATTCAACATATTTTGAAAATTTAGGTTTCATCATTGAATAGTGGGTATTTATCAAGTATTTACCTGGGCAAAGAAATATGGACAAAACTGAGTCTGATCTCCAGAAGCTTGCATTCTAATGGAAGATGGTACTGGAATACTGAAACAAGAGAAGACTTAATAACTGCTCTAATAGAAAGCTGCAGAAAGAGCTATAAGGCCCACAGAAAAGAGATTAACTACAACTTGGTTGTGGGGAGGGGATGAGGAATTAGGGAATGCTTCACGTTGGAGGTGGCATGTAAGTGTTCTTGAAGGATGAATTGGATTTAAACAAGTGAAGGTAGACTTGATTGGGTAGAGGATTAAACATGGCAAATGAATTAAATAATGAAGATACAGGTAGAAACTAAAATGGAGTGTATGCTTAAGAGTATAGGGTCTAACTTTTGTTGATTTTCTTGCCAACCATAATAAAGTAAAATAATGTGGTATATAAACTCTTTATAAATGATTAGGGCAATTAGCTCTTAAAAATTTCAATAAAGATACAAATAATTTTCCTAAAATTTAAAGACAATGGTATCTGTAATATTTAAACTTTCAGCCCATAGTACAACTATGTTGCAGCTTTTACAATAAACTAGGTGATTATTACTGAGGTTTTGAATGAAAGGAGACGTCTGATTTCAAAGTTTTTCTTCACTTCTATTTGACAAACAACAAGATTACATCTTCACATTCCTCTAAGTCACCTAAAAAAAAAGCAGCTATTCTTTACAATATGACCAGTTTATAAAAAGATGCAAAAAGCAAGCCTAATTTTACAAAGGGATAAGGTTATGATGAAACAAGACATTAGTAATCAGTAACCAGTAAGAAATTAATGTGCACCTTTGAGTAAATTACAATTCTTCAAAGCAATAACACTGAGATGTTTTCTGTCAAATTATTCTATAAATATTTTAAGCATACTTTTATTTTCTCAAGAATTATCTTTAGAACTGGCTTAGGAGTTAGAGAAGAAATTTGGTCTTCTCCCTTTTAGTCATTTGGTTTTTTGATTCAAAACTATGTTTAGAAGCAAAACGAAGCTTAGAGATTTTAAAGCAAAAGTTTCCTTAGCAAGCCACTGTGTACATAGTCTATATGGGTCTGAGAGACATTCTTTGTGACATTATCAGGAGGATCTCCCTAAGCAACAAAAAACATTGGCATGAAAGAAAGGGGCCACATGAGATAAAGTATACATGACTGATGCATCTGGCGGTTTTCACCTTTCAAATATTATGCAATTTGGGTTCCTTTATTTCAACAGTTTCTAAGTTTTAAAACAGGTACATGTTTGGAAGTTTCTGTTACAGTAGGTCTGATTTTTTTTTTTAAACAAGTTAGTTCTTAATTTAAGCTTTTCTAGGTGTGTTTGGTTTAGTTCTTTATTTTTCACACATGAAACACACTTTTAACAGAACAATTTGACTAGACAGGCAAAAACTTCTAAACCGCATAAAGACATATAAATCATATAGTTTTAATTATAAAACATGAAATGTTGATTGCTGCTGTTTTCTAAGTCTTGCCTTTCTGAAGCCAGTGTTCAAAGTTCGTTAGCTAGAGCTTAACAACACAATGGCTAAAGGAATGGAGTTACCACACAAGTGTTTAAATTCCACGCTGGATCCCTAGCTACAACAGAGAAAGTTCAAACAACAAAACAGAGTTGCAAGGTCTGAACTTGTGTGTCACGGATACCTCTTACTCATCACCAAGCAGCTCTTATTCAGGGCAACCAGACCCTTCCAAGCAACATGGTTAATTGAATACTGATTCTGAACCTTTTGGCTGCAGATAAACCAAAGTGGCACATGGCTCATAACTCAAACATTTCATTTTAGGCAGCTGTTATTTTTCATGCCCAGGCTAATTTAGATCATTCAATCATTTTAGCATCTTTAATGAAAAATTGCTTGTAGTTACTGGTGGGGATAAAGAGCTGCAATCATCATTCTTGGAAGGTAAGTTTATTATCTGCTCGTTTTACTCATGTATACAAGTGATACTAAATTCAAAACATTTTATTAGCAGTACAATTTTCTTTGTGTGTATAAATTGGATAACATTCACCTATAGTGTTTTTTGCTATGATGGAGTAAGCAACTGCAATAAGCAACTAAAGATGTTGGAGAGAAAATGATGAATATCTTCTCAAATGCATCAATATTTTGGTATTCAGTAAGGGATATTCAGAGGCCCAAATCCAAGAAAAACTAGGAACCTCAGTGATAAGTGATGCACAAAAAGCAATTCTGAAAGCATTGGCCTTATGATAGTGTAAGGTTGAGCTTTGGTTTTCATGGCCTTCTAAGGTAACAGGCAACAGAGGACACAGACCAAGAACCACCCAAGTATACAAATCTTTAATTCAGGCCTTGAGTGGAGGATGAAAGAATATTTCCCCTATAAATTTTGTAACCACAATTCAGCCCTCATGTGAGAATTCAAACCAAATTAACAAGACCTAAGTGTCCCATAAAATTCAAATTAAGACTAAAAGTGATCCAAGGCCTATACATGCTTCCAAGTAGTTAGCAGAAGCAAATGCAGAGAATCCATGGAGAAACCCACCTTTAATCCAGGTCTTGAAACATTCCATAGAGAATAATTTTATGAAATATAAGCTCAAATTAATGAATCTCCAAACATCCAAAGAAATAAGGCAACACAAATATAGCAGGCAGAAATAATAGCAAAATCAGAACATAAATACTTGAGATATTAAAATTATCAGAAAATAAGTATGTTTAAAATAAATAAGGAAATGAGAAAGGAATTAGAAATATAAAATAGAAATGAACACTATAAAAGTTCATTTGAGACTGAACAGAGTATTACCTCTAGAAAGAAAAACTACAATAACAGAAATGAAAACTTACTGGATTTCTGCTTCCAGACAGAATAGAACTCATGCGAAGAACAACTAGCAAAGCTGAAAAAATTACAAAAAAAAAAACAAAAACAAAAACAAAACCATTTGCTTAAAAGTATAAGAGGGGAGAGAAAGCAAAGATACTGGAAGGGACTAAGATCCTATAAAGGAGAAAACAACAGTGGTAAACTGATGATCTGTAGCTGCTTTTCCCCTGGATGGATTTGCTGGTTCTGGGTGAATATGAGAAAATTGATAATGTGCTCCTAAGAACATAGAATCCATCAGTTTTGGGCAATCTTGGATGGCTCATGTGACCAAAGTGGAGAACCAAAAAGACTGAAATGCATGCCTAGTTTTCCCTTCAAGAAATTTGGTAAATTCTGAGCTGTCCTAAGTATGAGGTTAAAAAAAGTAAAAATGAAAATATCTAAAAAGGTCCCACTGAAGATATCACTTTTATCATGGAGACCCCTAATGAACTATATGCTACCAGAAAAGAGGCAAATCAGAAATAATAAAATCTTACTCAAACTGCAACCCAGTTTCAAGTCAGTACAGTACTTGACTGGATTATGGCAATTAGCTTCCACTCAATCTTCTCAGCAGAGTAGAGGATATATTCTCTCTAGAGGAAGACAAAATCATCTGGAGGTTCAGGATGTCTTACATTCAATCAAAAATTAATAGGCATGCCAAGAGAAAAAACAGAGAATAGAAAAAGACTCATAGGTGATTCAGCTATTGGAGTTAATAGACTTGGATTTGAAAGTGACTTTGATTAGTATTTTCAGGAAAACAGAGGCTAAGGGGGAGAAAATAGAATTAGAAAGATGAGTATTCCACCACAGCATTAGAATGTGCAAAAATCAACAGAAAATTATGGAATTGAAAATTATATACAAACTAAAATTAAGAACTCCATAGATGGTTTCACAGCAGAAGACAGAAGTAAGGAAATAAAAGCCAAGTAGTTTAAAAAACTTTAAAGAGATGCAAAGAGTTAAACAAAAATGGAAAATACAGAAAGGATGAGAGAGATATTTGGGAAGATAGTGAAATGGTTAACAATTATAGATATAATTAGACCTCAGAAGAGGAGAAAGATATCAATTAAAAGTTTCCTAAAAATATCAAGTCAGTTTTTTCTTTTTTTAAGCCAGAGGTTTAATAAGATCTCTGAATTCAAAAAATACACAAAGAGCACATCTAGGCACAAAATAAAACTGGCACCCACTCAATAAAACAAATAACAATGACAGAAAACAAAGTAAATAAATTATATGTAAGAAGGAATCAGGGAAAACAAAGACTTTAATTTTAGGAGAAGAACAATAAGACTGGCAACTGATTTCTCAATAGGGAAGAAGAAAGCTAGACATAAAGAGGAAGCAGGATTGTGAGATCATAGCCAGCTTCAGCAACTTATCAAAGCACTAAGCAACTCAGTGAGACCCTGTTTCTAAGTAAAATAAAGGCTGGAGATGTAGCTCAGTGGTTAAGTACCCTTGGGTTCAATCCTTGGTTATCTCCAACCCCCACCCCCCCAAAGGAATAATTTTAAGAGTTACAGGAGGACTTACATTTTTTTACTATTTTGGAGTCACAGGACTGGATTTATTTTAACACGCTAAAAGACTGAAAAACAAACAAACAAAATAAAAACAAAAACCAAACAAATAAAAAAAATGGTGAAAACATTAAACAATATAACAATAACAATGTTTGTGGACTTTAGACAAAAGGCAGCACAGAACAGTGACTCATGAAAGAAGGGCCCAAAGCTAGCCCTACTATTGCCCCAGCTTATGGTTTGGAGAGTTTTCACAGCAGAGTGAAGGGAAAACAGAGGACTGCACAGAGAGTGAGCAAGCTCTGAAGGGCTACTGAGCATTCCCTGCAACTTCTTCAGAGTACTGATTAGCACATGTATGTAAAAAACTACTAAGGCCAAGGCAAAAACCAATAGAAAAGAGTAGGTAGAACAGCGACCTAGATTCATATATGACTAGAAATAGTTTCTGATGTGACCAGGTGGAGTAGAAATGTCTTATGCATAATGTAGTATACTCAGAAGGGAATGGCCTTCATTGTGGAGAAAAATCTGCTAGAACTAATGGTTATTCTCATCTGTTTAACAAAACTTGTATAGACTTAAAAGTAACAAACTGTATCCAAGTTAATGTAACTGCATCCCTGAACAAAGCTCAAAACATCCTAAAGAAGTATAAAAATATCCAATACCCAATAAGACAAAGTCCATAATGATTGGCATCTGACAAAAAGTTAGGACCTGACATTCAAAGTAAAAAATGTAGCTCCTTATAATGGAACAAAACTCAACAGAAACAGACTCAGAAATTGAACAGATTATAGTATTAACAGAAAAGGACACTGACAACCATTTTTTTAAATGTTCCCAAGGATAAGGCAAAACATGAACAAGAAAAGGAATGAAAAAGTTAGAAAGACCCAATTCTAACTGTTAGAGACAAGAAATACAATGTTTGTAAAGAAAAAAGCCCTGACACAGCCATATCAATGTTTATAGAAGCCCAATTCACAATAGCTAAATTGTGGAACCAACACAGATGCCCTTCAGTAGATGAATGGGTAGGGCAACTTAGGTATATATACATCATGGAACATTACTCAGCGTTAAAAGAGAATAAAATCGTGTCACTTGCAGGTAAATGGATGGAGTTGGAGAATACACTGCTAAATGAAGTAAACCAATCCCCCAAAACCAAAGATCGAATGTTTTCTTTGATATGAGGATGCTGACTCATGATGGCCATTGGTGGGAGGGGGCATGGGTAGAATGGAGGAACTTTAGATAGGGCAAAGGCGAGCAAGGGGAAGGGAAAGGACAAGGTGGTAGGAATGACAGTGAATGAGTTAGACATCATTACCCCAAGTACACGTATGAAGACAAGAATGGTATGAAAATACTTTGTGTACAACCAGTGACTTGAAAAAATTGTGCTTTATATGTGTAATATGAAATGAATTGCATTCTGCCATCACGTATAACAAATTAGAATAAATAAATAATTAAAAAAAGAAAAGGTCCTGGATGGGATTAACAGTACACTAGATAATACAAAAGAAAAGATAATTATATCAGAAGACAAAGCAAAAAAAAAAATTATCCAGAATGAACACATAGGGGAAAAATAGAATGCCAAAAGAAAAAAAAAGGATTATGAATGAACTGTGGACAATTTTAAGTGGCTTAATGTACATTCAGAGGGAGAGGAAAAGTGCTAGACAAAAACATTGGAAAAATAATGATTGAGATTTTTCTAATGAACCACAAACTCACAGATACATTAAGTTCATCAAATCATAAGCACAGAAAGATGCAGAAATCTACACTACAACGCATTATATTCAAATTAGTTAAAATAAATGAAATAGGGAGAATCTTTAAAGCATCCAGAAGACATACTATTTACAGAGAACAACAATAAGAATGCTAACAGGAACAAAACAAGCCAGAGATACTAGAGTTAACATCTTTTAACAAACAGCAAAACAAAGTTCAGAAACCTAAAGTTTAATGTCTAGCAGTTTAAAAAATTGAATGCAGAAAAACACTTTCAGACATTCAAAAGCTGACACAACAGTCCTACATTAGATTGGATGATAAATACTTCAGGCAGATGGTAAATAACTGGTGGAAATCTACACAAAGAAAAGAACACTGTAAATGATAAAGACATGGGTAAACATCTTAGTTTTAATATTTCCTTAAAATAATTGACTGTTCAAAGTAAAAATAGTTAAGAACGTGAACACTGTATACAGATACAGAAGTAAAATATATCACAACAACATCAGGAAGGCCTTGGTGGGACAACATGGTGTCTCAAACATGGTGAGGCACAACTTGTGTTTATATAGTACAATGACCTTTTACATATCGCCAGTTTCAAAATCTTTTTCCTGAAGACTCCTACTTTCCACTCTCATTTCAGTCCTCTTTGTCACATACCTTAAACTTTAAGTTCAAAATTCACAATACAGAGTTACATAATTTGTTTATATTAATCTCATTATGATTCAATAATCAAATACAATAGAAGCAGTATTGTTATTTCAGCTTTTTTTTTTTTTTTGGTACTGGGGATTGAACCCAAAGGTTCTCTACTAGGAGCTAAGGTTACAGGGATGTGCCACTACACCCAGCAGATTTCAGCTCTTGATTACAATAAAGTTCCACACATATTCCAAAATTATTAGAGGTGCTTTGTAATATATTTGAACCAATCTATTATTTTTAAGTTAAAATAATTTGATCTCCTTCATTTTTTCTAATCATATTTACCAAAGATAATATTTATAATACTTTTTACTATAATTTTATATTTAAATAATTTTGAAAGGTTCTTAAGACAACTAACAAATTTATTCGTGTTGACTTTTGTCTTTAATAAGGAAGTCACACACAGTTTGATAGGAAACTTAATCTGTTTCCCTACTACAATATATATTTTATGGTTATATCCAGTAAAGTGTCTTCAGGACTGTACATCTACAAATCAAATCAAGATCAATGTATAAAAATTGCAATAAAACATGTAGGATTTGCAATATGGGATTTTATGTGAATAAAAAGTAAATACATATCTTATATATGAGAGTACATTAAAATACAGCTTTGTTAATGAACATATAATCAAGAAACTGGTGGCTTCCAAAGTATTAGCGTACTCCAAAACTATATTTAAAAATAAACTTAAAAGTAGGCATATTAATACTTCTGCAAAGAAGATGAATAGCATACAACATTTTAATGGTCCTCAAAAATACACATTTATCATTGCCAAATTCTATTATGAAGTCCTACATCAAAAAGGTAATAACTTTAACCTAACTTACACTAAAGTACATAACAAAAAAGAAAAGGAACCATTTCAAAAAAGGTTATTATAGTAAAAGGATTATAAAAAGTTTGGTAACTGGAGATGCTATTCTGAAACTTATGCTACTAGTTGAAATGTACAAGCTCCAACTTAACAAATGTTTAAAATATTTGAGTTTTAAAAACAGTGCCAAAATAAACCACAGCTTTTCTAGAGATGACATATTTAGCTAAGCACGAGCAATATAAATCTTTCAACCATTTCATGTATTTGTTTAAAAGCCTCAGAAACCACGTGCATTTCCAATAAAACACGAACAAAATGCTGAAATCACTGGAGCTCAACAGTTGACTTATAAATCAATTTTTTAAAAAGGCAAATGTGATTTTCAGTCTGAATGGGTATATCTGTATATATGAATAGATATGTGAATGGTACATAACAGTAACCAAGAACAATAATATCTGTGAAAATCTGACTTCCATCCAAGCCATATGTGAGAAGACAAAATGTGTCATGGCTATTTTATCATTTAATGCCTTATTAATCATGACTATTTGAAAATGGTAACTTTAAAAAATAATTATGATCTTTAAAAATACTACATATAAAATGTTTTTCTACATATAAAATGTGACACTATTCAATATTAAAACTACAAATCTTTAATATTCTTTCTTGTGAAATAAACTAATTATATCAATAAGTGATGTGATTATAAAAAGATTTCTTAATTTTTTTGGGGGGGAAGGTTCTGGGGATTGAACCTTGGGCATCATGCATGCTAAGTCTGTATTCTGTCACTGAGCTAAATCTCCAGCCCTCTTAAGTTTAATTGAATAAGAAAATATACAAAGGATCAATCTTATCACTGAAAATAATATAAAATATTTCTTCTATAAAATATTTAAACTGTTTTAGTTACCTTTAAATATAATGGTTTATTTATAAAAGCAGAATAAAAATATTCATATTAATGATTAATAATTTTGCTACAACTGTCTGTCTAGACAGTGCTTATAACCAATAACTTTGCTTATATATAGTTTTATCTCTAATAGTTGTCCTAGGAATTAAAGCAAGTCTTGAAGTTTATACTACTTTATAAAGTACGGTGTTAGAATTTATCATCAGGCCAAATCGAAAATAGTCCAAAGCACTTCAAGGTTATATTTTAGTGATACCTGAAGTACAGCATGCTGCTACTATCATATGATAGAGAGGTGGTCATAATATGATGTTATCTATGCATACAGTTCACATTATTGTACTTCATAGAAAGAAATGTGTACAGTCTTAGACGGTTAGGGAATTCATATATATGTGTATAAAATAAATGGTAGAATAATAACAAAAATTACTAGAGTAAAAATCTTTACTACATTTTTTTTTCCTAACAGAAAGGTTTGAAGACCTATAGTTGCATGGAGTATAGTTATAAGACCGTAGTTCTAAGTTTTAGCCAGTCCTTAGCAAGTTCCAAGATACTCTGTTTCCTCACGAATGGAGAGTTTTATAACAACAATAACACTAATACTAAAGCCCTATAATCATTATTATATAGTTGACATAAATAATTTATTATTATTATATGGTTATTGACAGGAGCAAATAAAAAAAAGATGTGAAGGATTTCATAAATCATCAAGTGTTAACAAATTTAGCATTTTTTTCTGCCTTTCCTCTGGACTACTTATTTTTACAAGAAGTGAATTCTCATGTTACTAAAGGAATTACACTTGATGACGTTTAAAGCAAACTCACAGCAACATTGCTGAGCAGAATGAAACACTTCTGGATTTGTGCTAGGATTGAATATGTGGCTACCTGATTTTCAGTGAGTAAGGCTATTTTTCATACAAAACAAATTTTGACTACTTGAAATATGTGTTGGTCAACATTTTTAACTTAATAAATCAGTTAAGACAATATTTGGCTGTAATACTTTGCATTTGTTAATTTTGCAGATAACTAAGTCATTTTCAAGGGACTGAAACTCATTTTCAAAGGGATGGGTTATTTTTGGGAGATTATCTATGTTGAACAAAAGTAGATATTAGAATTGTTTTGTAAATTTCACTTTATAATCATATTCTGTAAAACTTCACAGTATTGATTATAGGAATTGGTTGCTCTAATTATATCATTTAGGTATAGGAGGAGATGTTTGGAAACTGAAAGATATCTTGATATGGCCCTTCATGTACTTTAAAATTCCAAAGTAACCCAAGGAAAGTTAGTCTGTTCTTCAAGACTAAACTGAAAATTCAAGTTTACTTGTGATTTCTTTTAAGAGGGTTTAGGAACAAACTATTTTGTGACAAGAACTGTTCTCTACTTACCTGCATCTCTTGGATGATTTAAAGGGTGCTGTTTCTTTAAACAAGGAGTTTTTAGGGGTTTAAATTAGAGCCCAGAGACAAGACTCCATGTATGTTCAAATTATTACACATGTCTATGTTTATATAGTCACTGGCCTATGATTCTTTTTAGAACTATAGGGCAAATCCAGTTAGTTTATTTTTAACCCCGTTGTGCCTTATTTTCAAATTATCATCATTTAAAAAAATCATTACAAGCAGGAAACATGAGTAAATTCCAAATTTCAATGCAATGGGATAATTTTGTCAGTTAATTTAATAGCTACAGATTTACTAAGGAAGGAATGGGGTGTATTTAGCATTATGATTCTTCTGTCATCTATGACAAACACTTTAAAATTTCCTGCAAAGTAAATTAAATAATGGATAATCTCTAATGGCATCTTAAAAAATGACACAATACATTGCCCTGAATATACTTATCCTGAAAACAGGCAACAGTATCTAGTTTAGCACAATCTTAAAGATAAATTAAAAATGCATGTAAATTTTTATTTGTCTACAAACCTTTCACTAATCCAATCTGTTTGTTTATTTCACCCTGTTCCTGGCATAGTCATTTCCTATTGCCCTTTCAACTTTTCACTCTAAAACAATGATGATTTTTTTGTATAGCCAAATATATAAAGTTTCAGTTTTATTCATGACATCATATGAGTAGAAGTGATGGCTATGCTTTAACTTTTAAGTTACCTCTTAAATGTTAATTAAGTTAATTCTTACCTCTTATATGAAATAAAGACAACCTGAACCAAATGCAGGTTTACTTTTGTCTAAGTCCTAATATTTGCTCATTATAATTTTATGGTATATTATATACTGAATTCCCCTCCTTTACAACAAAATTCAAACAATAATCTATAAAAAAAGATAATCAATAAGAATACTTAGTAGATTTGATGGCTTCTTGCCTTTTCAGATAGAGACATGCTGGCACATGCTAATTTTCAAGACAAAAGTGTCCCAGACCATTAGACAGAAACTTGGCAATTTCTACAGCTTAGGTGGAGCTTAGATAATTATCCAGTCTTAACATTAAAAATACTGACAATATGAATTTATAAGTACACATTAATAATCTTCCATTTTATTGAATACAGTCTGTATTTATTTTTAGTAAAATAAAAATCATGTCCTGATGAATGTAATTTTGATGTACTAAACTCTCATTAAAGCAAATTATACATTTAATTTGTGGCATCTATTTGTAATATTCTTTAATATTAACAAAGATTACATACGTACACTAAAGGAAGATTACAAACTCATGTCTGAACATCCTTCTTCAGTTACGAAATATACTCTATATTGGAAGATGCATTTATTTGAAGTTTTGACCTAACACAGTGGATTAAGGCTTAGACAATATTTACTTTGCTGCACTTTGATTCAGAGAGGGCCATATGTGAAGATATGATCCTGACCAACTTTACCATGTTTCTATAGTGGTCTCTCAGTAAAACAATTTATATCTCTAAATAAAAAGTTGAGATATAAAATAGCCACTACCTTATAGCTACCCATTGGTAAAAGTCTATAGTTTCATATATTTGGATAAAAAACTCAAGTCAGCAGCAAAGTGGTTAAACATTTGTGATTTGATTTTTTTTTCTCAGCTTGGAATGTGGTTGGAGTGTCCCACTTCTAACAACTGTTTGCTAAGTTAAGGCTTTTAGTGTTTACACAGTGTTGAATGAAGCAGCCTGGTCACCAGATGTGATCGCTTCCCCCAGACTGTCGTTTTTTTTTTCTGTCAGATCACTGTCCTCATGGTCCCTGTTCCAACCTTCTTCCTCAGGACGTCCACCAGCCTTTCTAACCTAAGTTGGGGGCAGGGAAAACAGGAGGAAGAAAAAAAGAAAATAAAAAGTACAGTTATTGTCAGGAATGATTTGGCTGAAAAAGAATAGTATTTGCCTGTGACCAAGCAGTCCTGGTAGTCATGTTAAGAAACAAAGCATCACTGTAAATGAGAGGCACTCTTGCAGAGTGCCAAGGATTTACTTTAAGTCAGATCTTCAGATTATGCCAGTGTTAAATGCTCCAAAATATATAGGATATTCATTTCAAGACATTTGGCTACTTGCACTAAGGTTGTGAATGAATCATTTACTATGCAATGACAGCATGGCATATTAAGTGTAGAACCAGCTTCAAACTGACTTTTACCTAAGAGAAATATATGTATCTTTTCTTTTTCTCTTTCTTTTGGTGATGCTGGGGATAGAACCTGGCTGGCTAAACAAGTACTCCATCACTGAACTACATCCCCAGCCTCAGAAACATATTTCATATAGACATACTAGCAAGCTTATCCCTGTTACTTAGCTAAATAAGCAATACATTGGTTGGCATACTGTATGATTTTTTTTTTTGAACCCAGGCCTCATGCATACTAGGCAATCTCTCTTCCACTGAGCTATACCCCTGAACCTACTGAACAATTCTTATACATTAAATTTCTTTCTTTCCCCTAGAGTCAGCTGATGAAAATATAGATAGAAATTAGGTGGTTAGGTAGGGAAACTTTCATGTCCCAAAATATTTACAAATGATTTGACACTAGTACAACCAGATTTTCTGTACTACATTTTAAAAAAAGTTTCTATTCCTGAGTAATCAGTCTAGGAATTACCTTTATAGCTTTTTAATCAAAGAAGTATAATATTTTTAGCTGATTAAAACCTACCAATTAAACTGAAAATAGAGTCAAAAGTTCAGAAGTCTATTCTGCAGTGCTCTTAGGCTACTCTGTGGGTGACAGAACACATTCATGTGGATCAGTGAGAGTTTTGCTTAACAAAAGATCATGGAAACAGACCATTAATTGGTTTCTTCTTTTATTTTCTTCACTGAAAGCATAAAACCTCAACCAAAAATCTTACTTGATATTACACACAAATAGTCTTCCTTATAAGTGAAAATCATGCCCAGCAGTTTTCAGATAAACAATCCTCAAAGCTTGGTGAGCAACATAGTCTAGTCTACTCCACAGTTTGCCTCATTTATATGGATCCATGCATGAGGGTCTTTGCAAATAAACACAGTACAGAGCTAGACACTAAAGGAATGAGAGTATTCTTGGTGTCAAACATACTTGTTTAGACTATTTGAAGACTTTCAGTAAGGAATGAACAAATCAACTGCATAATTCAGAAAACTAGTTCAGGTTTATTAGATGATTCTGCATATAGCAAAATTCTGTTAACAGAAAACAGGAATATTTCAGTGCATCAAAATCTTTGTCTTAAATAAAGTAGTGATCTTAGAATAAAATACAAATCTTGCCTGTTTATTACTATAGATTTCTTGACTATAAATTATACATAAATATTATATATCTACTAAGACCGTCTAGAGGTACTACTAGAAGATTCATGGAAAAATTCACTGCCTTCATAGATGAATCTATATTAGTTGAGCTTTTCCTCATGGCAAAAACTAGTGCTATTTGCTACCTGAATATTATACACTCTGAATATTATGTTTCATGGGACTGCAATGAATCCTTTTAGGCAAATTTTTATAAACTTTAAATTGTGGATGTGGGGGATAAAAATTTTAGTATAAATCACAAAACTACACTGTAAGTTTATTGCTAAACTCTGATAGTAACTTGAATGAACTGTTAACACAGGTTCCTGGTAGAAATCTTGACAAGCTATTATTAATACCATTTTTTTTGTGTGTGTAAGAGTCAGAAAATATTGCTTTCAAGTTGGTTAAATACATTCCGTCCTTATAATAACACTGAAGCTACTAACTAGCTAAAAAAAACACTTCTTCATAATATAAAAATAAGTTCTACTTGTGATTATTATTACTACAAATTCAGAATCATTGGAATACCAAATTACTGAGATGAATGTGTATTGTGCTTGTTTTGGCTTCTTCATAGATAGGCTTGTCTTTCGTTTCCTTTTTATACATTAGGGCATTTTTTCCATTTAGAAGTCTTATATCTCTCTAAGGTAAGAAACTAGGAGGAAATACTTAAATATCATGCTTTGCAATGTCTCCACTGTATTTCAACAATTACTAGATCAACCACATTCTCAGTTTATCCAGGTTGAACGATTTATGAAAATTTGATCTCAGAAATGAGAAAAATGTCAATTACTTAGTTTTGCAAAAGCTTACTGACTTCTGAAATACAATAAAGCACCTATTCCTTCCTGTAAGGAATGGAATACACCTGCCAAACAGAGACTCTGCCAACAGGAAGGTCGGTGTGTGTGTCTGCTGGAGCACCTTGCAGGATTTGCCTGCAGGCTATTCTTCACTGTCCAAATCAACAATATCTTTAAGAAAATAATATAGTTCACAAAAATAGGTTCCAAGTGCTTTACATACTACTGAATGATTTCTTCCAAAGAGCTTCATGAAATAGAAAAAAAGGCTAGAGTTAGGGCTAAGAGCACTAGTTTTGGTACAATTGCATAAGAGAATTATTGACTAGACAACTTTCTCTCCAGCAAAAGCATTCCTATTATTTAGTTGTTCCCATCAAACATGTTTAACTTTTTAAAATCCTTCTTCAGCAGAAGGAACCGGAAATATCCAAGTGAGATGGATAACAATCATCCTTCCAGCAGAGAAGACAAAAATCACTAAAAATGCTCCACCTCAGGAATGTCATTAGTATCAAAGGACTTGTTCTCTTTCAATTATGGCAGAAGGATAAGAAGACTTAAAGTGTGATATGTTTTTTTCTTTTACTGCTATGGCTGTTCTGTTGGTCTTTTTTATGTTGATGTACTTTATCATTCTTCTTTATGTCTTTTCATGCATGCCTCAGGAGATATTTGCTCCTTTGATGTCACTTAAATGATCATGACTTCCAAATCCAGAGCCCCCTATTCTAAAATTCTCTTGTGTTTCAGACTCACATATGCAACCGTTTTCAGTATATATCCTCTTGCTAATACCAGCATTATCTAAACTATGATACTCAGCATTAGCTAAACTAAAACTTAATACTTTATCTCCCACACATATTTCTGTCTTTCTTATCTTGATTACTGTGATCATTCATTTACTCAACCTTTACACTGGAAAATTTTTAGAAAAACTTGGTATTTAAAAAATTTTTTTTCACTCATTTCAACTTGAACCTATGAAAACTCAGAAGAAATAATGAAAACATTCCAGTTCATCTAAAAATGTCATTTTCATTATATATATATATTTTTTGTTCAGGTACTGGGGATTTAATCCAGAGCCTTGTATGTGCTAGTTGAGCACTTTGTTATTGAGCTATACCCCCAGCACTCATGTGAATTTTAGAAAGATTACACTGGGAAGAATGTATAGATGCAACGGAAACTTACCTTAGCCTAGAGGTAAGAACACCAGATGGCTCCTTATTAAAAAAAATCCTGGGGTACAACAATGTGAATGTACTTAGTGCCACTTAGTTAAAATGGTAAATTTTATGCTACAAATATTTTACCACAAAATATTATAGACTTGAAGAGCAGAGCAGCAATGTGAATGGGAAGAAAGAGATAAAAGATATCTAGGTTACAGGATTAAAAAGACATGAAGGCTGACTCCCTGGTGTCTGTTCTAGGTAAATAGTGATACCCTAACCAAGGCAATGGAGAGGAAAAGCAGATTTCTGCCGGGGAGAACATGTGTGTGAGGATGAGTTCATTCTGTTACTTACATTTTAAGTACTGATGAAACATGTAAGTGAGGATGTTAAATAGGTGGTTGGATATAAGAGTTCTGTTAAAGAAAGAATTTTATATAGATTTCAGCTGAGTCAATAAGTGTTTAGTGGGTAATTCTTATGTAAGAGACATTGTTTTAGGCTTTGATTATTCAAAGAGCAGGTCATGGTTCTTGCTTATAAGGATCAGCAAGGTGGGAAAATAGATCTTTATACGGTTAACACCAATACATTATTGGTAAATGCTGTAATAAAAGAATAAACACAGGTATTAAATAGAACCTAGCTTGGAAAGGAGAGGAGAGGTCTGTAAAGGTTTCCAGATAATGACTGTTAAGTTTTAAATGAAAAGAAGGAAATTATCACCTCAAAAAAAGGTGGAGTGAAGACAGGGCTAGGATGAGCATTTCAGGCAGAGGAAATAATTCATGAAGGTTCAGAGGTGGGAAAAACTTGATGTGTATCAAGCACAACCAATGGCATCATTTCTCAGGATGGTGAGATAAGAGGTGCAAGATGGCAGGTGGGTAGGTCAAGAATAGGTCTTATTTTGCTCACAATTAAAGCCATGGGAATGGAAATGTTTAGAGAGGGAAATAAAACAGAAGAAGACAGTGAAAGAGGATAGAACCAAAATGAATCAAATATGTAAGAGAAAGAAATTAGGGAAAGAATTTGAGAAAGAATAGTCAGAGGAGTAAAAGATGGACAGAGAGTAGAAGTACAGAATGGAAAGATGAGAACTTCAAGAAGGGAATGATCAATAAGGTTAAATGAGTGCTTAAATAAGATCCAAGTGAAAAATACCTATTTGATTAAACAGGAAAGGATAACCTTTTCAGTGCAATTTTAATGATTCAATAGAAGTGGGATGAAGCATGAGTGGAATGTGAAAAAGGAAAGGTGAAGGATAAACCTTTCTATAGGAACTTGGCTAGAAAGTAAAGAGGATTATAGTTATAGGAAATGTTTGGCTAAGGAATTTTTTTAAAAAATGGAAAATGTGAATATATTTGTGGATTATGGAAAAGAAGACTATGGAAAGATTATAACATAAGGGAGAAAGATGATATTTTTTAAAGTAGGGTCACAGAGGATGGAGTCATAGGCATGATTTGTAGGATAATCCTTTAAAATATGACTGGACAACTTTTCCTCAGAGACCAAAAGGAAAGACGTGGGATATTATAGCTGTGGATAATTTTGTAGGTGTGAGGAAGGAAAATGACAGAAATTAGGCCTGCAAGATTCTGTTCTTCCCATGGAGTAGGAGATACAGATCTCTGCTGAAAGTACAGGGTGAGGAAAAAGGGTAGAAGAGAATAGCGAGGGTTTAGTAAGAAAAGAAAGAGAAGTATCAGGCTATGTAAGATGATATTAGGTGGTATTGACAGTCTACCTATAGCTAGAATTACCATTTTGTAGAAGACATTGATCATCAGTAATATCACTTTATTTCCTCATTAGCTCTGTATACTGGGGGTAGATATGGAGAGGGCAAATTATATAAGAAATTCAGAGTTTATGACTTGTATAACAAATGGGCTGAGAAAGATACGGGGATTAAAGAGACTGAGTATCCTGGGGAGACAGATCAAACCTAGATTACAGATTATGTAGAGAAGAAAGCAAGTCTAGAAAAGACTGTTAGTCTAGGGAAAAAATGGAGGGAGCAATTGACTGCATGTTTTAATCTGTGTTGAGGCTAAAATGCAAGAGTCTTTGGAATAATATTGTGGTTATTATCAGAGAGGCTATTTGGGTCTTAAGATTTCAGATGTAAAAAAATTTTGACTGATGACAAGGACTGGGGTGCAGTTTAAGTGGAGAAGAGATAAAGGTCATTAACATTCAGGAGGCAAAACAACAACACAGGTTGTTGACATTGATAGTGAAGTTTCTTAGCATGAATGCAGAACTTGGGGTAGAGAGGAAGGAATTGAATCAGGTGCCTGAGACCGACATTAAATGAATAGCATTGACAGGAGATCAGTAGAAATCATTAAAGAAGAGGAATAGGGATGATCAGATTAGATGATGTAAGCCTTAACGAAGGAAGTGTTTTTACATGGATGAAGAAGATATGAAGTTATAACAGGGAGCCAGAAGAGCTCTACTTCTTATTATGTAGGGTATGGGAGAAAGACTAGTGTGTATTGGGTGGCTTAAGAAGAAATGTCTTTGGTCAGGTCAAATTTCAGGCACAAAGTGAGTGTGTCGCCTTCAGTGCAGAAGTTGTGGACAGACATGAGGTTGTAACAATGGAAAGAAGGTTACAGAAGGAAGACGGAAAAGAGCTAAGAGTAGAGCAAAAAAGGAGGAGAGAATACTAGGAAAGAAGAAGCAAAGAATTGTGTGAGAGGACAGATAATTGATGGGGCTTACCCACTCTCCCATGCAGAAGTTGTGACTAATGAAATATAAAACTTGCTCAGTTTTAGCCATAGCTAAAAAGATAAAAAATACAGACTAAGATACACAGAAGATTCATACAAAATGTGCATATACACATATTTAGGCATATATAAAGACATGCTCATGTAAATATGAACACATATGCTTACAAAAGCACACATAAGAAAAAAGGAAATATCAAAGAGGAAAAGAATGTAGTTGAGAAGGAAAAAAAGGAAGACTAGTCACATTTGAAAAAGACCAGGAGAAAGTTGATAAGTGAAAAGGTGACAGTAGAAGTAGATGGGAGAGTAGGTTAAAAAGTCATGGTGAATAAAGTAGAAACAAAAATTAGTAGAAAATGAAAAGAATGTCGAGTTGAATATTAATTAGCTTCTCAGAAAATTATTCCTTCTTTCAATAGAAAATTTGTTTTCTATTCCACTATTTGGAAGATTAATCATTACCTCATTGACTTCCTATATGAGGAACTGTCAAAATGTTGAAAGAGTTAGCATATTTTTTTCTGAGTGTGTGTGTGTTGTGTGTGTGTGTGTTTTTCCAGGAGAATGCTTCTAATCTTCAAATGGCTTTGTAAATTAAAGTTAACAGACTGCTTACCATTACTTGCTGTTCTTTGTGTATCTTTGTAGCATGCCACATCTTTAAAATATTGAGCCCTATGTAGTAATCCAGTCTGGTCATCACCAAGGTAAGCAGAACTTATCTCTCTCTTGATCAGGAAGGACATTCACTTCTACTGTAATGATGCCATGTTTCACCACTGGCTTACATTGAGCTTTGGGGCAAATGATTCACACACTAATATTCCAGCCTGCTTTGTTGGCAAAGCCAAGCCAAGTCTTTCTTTTTGTCATATACAATTACTATTTCAGTTATTTATTGCTGCATAATAAACCACCTACACGTTACTGACTTGAAACAATAGCTAATTTATTTAATCGTGTCTATTTGGGCTTGGTTCAGCTGGGCTGCTCATCTGCTAGTCTTGCTTGAAATCATTCATGCAGTTGTAGTCAGCTGGGGCTATGTGGCATATGCCTCACAGTTACTCCTGACTTCTTGCTAGGACTTTCTCTTTATGTGGTACCGTATTCTCAAGTAAACAAGACCAGATTTACTAACTTAGTGAGTGGAAGTTAGTAATACATAATAAATGGAATCAGTGAGGCCCTTAAGGCCTTGTTCTGAAGTTATAAAACATCACTTGTTTATTTTTTTGGTCAAAATAAATCATAGTGGGGCTGGGGCTGGGGCTCAGAGGCAGAGCACTTGCCTAACATGTGTGAGGCACAGGGTTTGATCCTTAGCACCGCATACGAAAATAAATAAAATGAAGACATGCTGTCTGTCTACAACTACCCCCATTTTTTTTTTAAATCACAGCTTGCATAGATTCAAATGATGGGGAAATGGATTCTTCCTCTTAACAGGAGCAGCCACCCCCCAAAATTTGTGACCACATTTTATTCCACTGTGATAATGATCTTAAATGTAAGACTTTACATTTTCCCTGTAAGAGCTAGTTGGTAATTCTAACTTATTTTCCCAGCAACTATTATGTCTTGTATCCTTAAATCGCCTATCACTTCTTGTACTTTTAATAAGACCACTGTTATTGCTTTTAACATAGGAAATGAGAAAAATGTTGAACAGGAAAAATCAAGTATAAGGAGGAAAACTCTTAGAACCTTATAGAATATAATATGTACAAATATTCAATTAGTTATGACTTCTCTGAACTGTGCAATAATTTTTGGTCTTGTCCACAAAAAATATTTTGAGACAGTTTGTCAAATACTGCTGAAATCAAGATATATTAGAGTTGTATTATTTCTCTTTACCAACTAGCTATAGAGGTTGATTCCTAAGATGTAGCTAGGCCCATTAAATAGGAACTAGAATCAGTTTGGCTGCCACAACCTATTAAGTTCTTAGTGAGCAGATTAGTGAAAGACCAGGTGGGTCTAGCTAAACTAACTGTATTGGATGCAAGATGTTATCCTGAGTCACTGGCAATTATTTGAGTTAGGGTACCAAAGGATTTAATTTGAGCTTTTACATATATCCAAAACCATAATCATACAGTTCCATGATCTGTGACATGGGATCAAGAGTTTCTGAGCTGTGATGATATTTGGCAAATGTAGTGTTAGTAGGTCACTGCTTACTAAAGTTGATATTATTCCTATTATGATTCACAGTACATAGCACTTTAAATTAAATTTTAATGACTAGTGTACCTTCTTCTCAACATTTGAGATAAACTCACTTCAAAACTTCAAATATATTTGAAGGTTCAAAACATATTCACTTCAAAACTGGTTTTGACTTTATAAAAATCAAATCATAAATTTTAAAATATTACAGTTTAATAATACTGTGATGACATTGTGATTATTGATTCTGCCTTACCAAAAAAGACAAGTTTACTATTAAATGGAAAAGGATTTATAAAGTGATCTTGTTTTATAAAATTTTAAGCCTAAAACATTTTTGTATCTGTTAGCAATCTCAGTGCTTTTTATTTTTGTGGTTTTGGGAATCAAACACAGGGCCTTGTGTATGCTAGGCAAACACTCTACCACTGAGCTACATCTTTAGCCCTTTTTAGAATTTTTATTTTGAGACAGGGTCTTGCTAAATTGCCATGCTGACCTTAAACTTGGATTCCTCCTCTTAAATCTCCTGTATCTGGGATTACAGGTGTGTGCCACCATTCCTGCCCTAGCAATCTCACTGTAAATAATGGGTTGTGGTTAATTTCAACATGAACATAATTTATTCATTTAGAATTGAATATTATATCAAGTTAAGATAAAATTCCAACAGTAATTATACTAGGAAAAGTGAGAAAATTGGTACTAGCAGAAATATAGAAAGCCAAAATGATTATAAAATGCCAATTTACTAAAGGAAAAAGAGGGTAGAGGGCAATTATTAACTACATAAATTCATGTCAAAATATTTTTAAAAGGACATTACAAACATTTTATCATAAATAGGTAATAAAAAGAGACCCTAAATGAATATTACTTTAAAGAGTTTTATCCCAAACAAATTGAAAAACTATTGTTTAATTCTTGGAAAATATTACCAATGTTTTTAAATCTTCCTTAACAAAAGACTGCATTAAAATCTTAGCCTAGTTAATGTGTCATTGAAAGTCTACATGGATATGCTATAACAGAATAAAGGTGGCTTCTCTGTTAATCCTCATATCAAGATCTTTGAGATTAAGAAGAAAACAAAGAATTTATTTAAAAAAGGTCCTCTTACTACCTACTTTATTTACTGTGTTCGGATCTCTTCAGTATCTTGTTAATGTTATTGGACATAAAATTTTTTATCAGTACAAAAATGCTATAACACTTGGAGTGAGACTATGTAGGTTGAAGCAGAGTATATACTTGTGTTTTATTTAAAAAGCCAGTCTTCATCAGAAGCATTGTATTCTTGGCTCTAGTTTTTGACCTAAAAATGATGAGTCCCAAATCAATACTGTAAACAAATAAACATGTTTTTTCACACCCTTCACTATCTCAAACACAAGACAATGCTTATAAAGTAAAGCTTATAAAATTATCATGGTTCTCAAAATGATTTTGGGTCATGTCTTCTCTACACCTCTTATCAAATGGTCAAAGTAACTTTTATTTAGGCTAGTCATGGTATAGAATTGTGAAAATGGAAGTTTTCCTTTATTTCTCAGAGTGAAGGCTAAAAGAACTTGGTAATAATAATGATTAAAATGGAATTCCAATAGCATTAAGCATTAGAGAATCAGAGAGAGAGAGAGAGAGAGAGAGAGAGAGAGAGAGAGAGACTAAAAAAACAGAAATTTACCAATGACACATTTCTTCTTCACATTGAATAATCTAGTTTCCTCATATTATCCTCTCAATAATCTGCCACAGTCTGGCTGGGCACAATTCAGGAGCCACTTATCAAAAGAAACGAACTTTATTTTTAGAACCACACAGGCCAAACAAAACAGCTCCTCAGGAAAACCTTCAGAGCCCAACTGCCACCACCGGCTTCCCACAAGCCTCTCCACCTCCCCCACTCCTCCTGCTCTTGAGGCCGATTGGCTGGGTCGCGTGGGCGGAGCCAAAAAAGTCCCCTAATGAGCAGCTCCGTGGTCTGAAAGGGCAGGGAAACAGCCCAATGAGCATCACCACAGATGAGCCAATCAGTTGGCAGCTAGAAGTTGCTGGGGCCGCTGTGAGCCAATCATCAGCTGGCAGCTGGAAGTTTGCTGGCAGCTGGAAGTTTGCTGGCAGCTGGAAGTTTGCTGGGGCCCCTTCGGCTGTGGCTCTCAACAATAATCCTTAACACATTCCCTAACTTTTTGACACAATGTTATTCACAAAACAAAAAGGGCATCTGCATTTATATATTTTATTTAACTCAAATACGTGAATCTCTGATGGAGGAATTTCAAGTATCAATGATAGTTATTAAGCTAAATATATTTTGAGATTTGCTTTTTTTCTTAAATGTGACTGTCCTCTCTGTCTATATATAAGATTGTCACTACATGTCATCAATTGACACTGTTGGCCATATCTAACATGTATAAAAAAAAAAAAAAAACAGAGAAAAATACCCAGAAAAATTGGGAAATAAAGCCATTTACTTTTAAAGCATCATTACTACTTAATAATTAGCATGTTGATTTCTACCATAATTTTCAGACTAATCAAATCTAATTCAATTCTTTCCCCCCAAATATTTTACTATATAAAAAGATATCTAGAATTACTGGAATGAAGCATAAAAAGAAATGATATGGTTAGGTTAATTCAGCTCCTCATATACAGTTATATAAATTATTATCATTCATTCATTCAGAAATATTTAACCAATATTTTGTGAATGACACTTTTTTTTTTCTTTTGGTACCAGGGATTGAACTCAGGGACACTCAACCACATCCCCAGCTCTATTCTGTATTTTATTTAGAGACAGGGTCTTACTGAGTTGCTTAGCACCCTACTATTATTGAGGCTGGTTTTAAACCTTTCAGCCTTCCAAGCTGCTGGGTTTCCAGGCATACTGTGAATGGCACCTTTTAAACAGTCATTCTACACAGGTTTTTAGGGGGTATCTATTGTACATACATGTCATATGAAGTCTTTTTACTGAAACAAAATTGTAAACACAGACCATGGGAAGGGGTTCTTAGCCATATTGAGCTATGAAATAATAAGATTCCTATGATTCCTTCTCAAGTGGTTCTAAGATTTTAAATATTGTGGAAAGAGAGTGAGGACATAGGAAAATAGTGAGAATGTGGGAATAAGCTATATAGACCTCACAATTTCTGGATTATTTTATTTATCGTGCTTTATTTATCATCACTTTTAGATTCATATTAACACTAAGGAATTGCTTTGCACCTTGAAATTAAGCAAGGAACATAGATTTATCTTTCAGATTAAGTGGATTATAGAAAAATCTTGGTACACGTATATTCAACAACACTTAGATTACATACATTCCTTATTCAATGGCACTAAGACCCAAAGTAGACAAGGCACTGAAAAGTTACTTGTATTTTATACATAGACTAATATTTACTCTTAGGTAAACTTGGAAAAATAAGGCTCACTAATCAATCAGTATTTGGATTAATAATAAAGATAATATCAGACATAAAACATAACAATTTGTAAAACTGCATTCTTTCATTTTAGCCCATTTAAAAATTAGAACATGAGAGCTGGGGTGGTGGCTCAGTGGTACAGCACTTGCATAGCATGTGCAAGGCACTGGGTTCAATTTTCAGCACGCAAATAAATAAATAAAATAAAGGTCCATTAACAACTAAAAAAATTTTTAAAAAATTAAAAAATAAAATAAAAATTAGAACATGAAGAAGTATTAAAGTGATATTTCCTTCTTTGTAGTATCTCTAAGGTAGTTTTATTTTAATTCTCATATTTTAAAATAGTAACTTCCTATAATTTTGCCCAGGGATTAAGATTTTGCATATGTACATTTTTTTTTTTTTTTTTGCAGTACTGGGAATTGAATCCAGTGGTGCTCTACCAGTAAGTCACATCCTAGCTCCTAGCTCTTAAAACAAACAAAACCACTTTTTTTTTTTTTTTTTTTTTGAGACAGAGTCTTATTAAATTTCCCAGGTTGGGCGTGAACTTGCTATCTTCCTGCCTCAGCCTTCCAAATAGCTCAGATTACAGGAGTGCACTACCTTGTCTGGTTTAATTAGTACTTCACAAATTAGATGTCTAGATTGTCCACTGAATTCCAGTTAGTCCATGGCAGTAGCAGTGCAGTAGATGACACTATTAAGAAAGTATTAACAGAAGATAATAGAGCTATTTTTCCTAAGCCTCTAACTTAACATTACAAAGTGATCTAGGTAACAGAATGAATTAAGTGATAATTTTATTGGGTTCTTTTACTTTGCATATAAAAGGATATTTAAATCATATATAAAATGCCCAGGAAAACTCAACACCAGTAACAATTTATCATTTGGCATTATTGGCTGGATCTAATGTGTTAAAAAGAAAGTGGGGGCCCCCCATTGGGAAATACAGCCAACAATATTTAGTTTTAAAGCTAAACCTACTTAATAATTAGTGTGTGTTGATTTCTATCATAACTGCCAAATTAATCAAATCTAATATGATCCTTTCTCCCAAACTATTTTGCTGTGTAAAAAGATGTATAGAATTATTGGAATAAAGGATAAAAAGAAATAATGAGTGATAGAGTGCTTGCTTAGGATGTGTGAGGTCCTGGATTCATTCCCCAGTACTGAAAAAAGAAAGGTAGGAAGAAAGAAGGGTAGGAGGAAGGAGCCCCATGAGGCCTCATAATATGGGTAGGGGCAACATATTTTTTGTTCATCATTGTATATTTTCTTTTTTTTTATTGGTTGTTCAAAACATCACAATGCTCTTGACATATCATATTTCATATATTTGATTCAAGGGGGTTATGAACTCCCATTTTTACCACATGTACAGATTGCAGAATCACATTGGTTACACATCCACGTTTATACACACTGCCATACTAGTGTCTGTTGTATTTTGCTGCCTTTTCTATTCCCTTCCTATCCCCCCTCCCCTCCCCTTCCCTCCCATCTTCTCTCTCTACCCCATCTACTGTAATTCATTTCTCTCTCTTGTTTTTTTTTTTTCCCTTTCCCCTCACATCCTCTTATATGTAATTTAAATAGCAAAATAGGCTTCTGCATCTTCTATGGGAGAAGGATCAGAGTCACAAATAAGAATAAGAATTATGAAAAACAAATAATAATTATTTTAGCTATTAGACTCAAAATTTATTTGATTTTTAAGAAACAAAACAGGGTACATTAATAGTATTTTTTTTAAAAAGGATGTTGATTAGTAGGAAATTTCCTCTTTTTTTCTTATTTTGGCATTTGTGTTTTGGCCCTGCTCTCCAGCTTCTAGGACAATCCATTTGAACATCTGCTTTAGTAACACCTGAAATCTCATAGAAAACATTTATTTCTTTTAGTCTGAAATGGTTTTAATTTAAACATCACAATTCCATTATTTTTAGTTTTTTTTTGTTAAAAATTAGGAGTGACAAGTTATTTCCTTCTTAAATACTGTTTTTAAATCTACTCAACTATATTGTCCTTAATGTCTTTTTTTCCTATGTAGAATTAAGCCTTGGTTTCTAGATAAGCATATAATGAATAGAAGCGTGAAGTATAATCTCATTCATGATATTTCTAGACATTTAGGTAGTCACAGCTTCTTTTTGGCAGTTGAAAGTTGTATGTTACTAGACTTAGATATTTTATAGAGTCCTAATTTTTTTTGCACTGAGATCCATCTTTGTAAAACATCAAAATTTAGTTAAGTAACATAACCATGAAAAGGCAGATTATTTTGAAATTTTTATGATGCATACTTAATACAGAATATACTTCATTTAAATAGTCATGTTATCACAACAACATAGAATATGAAAATGTTATAAAGGCCTATGCCACTTATGTTGAAGAATGGAACAGGTTTACATATTCAGTTATCTGAAATAGTTTGTATTACAAATATGTACTATACATTTGTTTGTACTTTGTAGATAAAGAGTTCTGGATGCATACAAAGACTAGAGTTTCTGACCAAGTTTCATTTTTTTCTGATTTCTGATTTTATATGCCACTTGTAAATGTAATTTCCATTCTTTAATATCCATTCACTTCACAGTTAATACTTTTTGAGCACCACAGATGACTTGAAATTAAATCACATACATCTTTCTTTTATGTGTTAAAGTGTAGTATTAAGGATTAATAGGCTTTCTTTTTAGTATCTAGATTATTCCTTGGTAGCAAGATAGTGACATAGGGACACATTAACTTTCGAATTGACAGAACACTCTTCACTAAACTGCATCAAAGACTAACAGTCTTAAATATGAATTATACTTATATTCAAACTTATTTATAGTGAGTAATTTATTAGCAAAGGTGGATTTTTTATGTGTTTTCTTTTAGACTTACATCATTTGTACTGTTAATAATATAGATCTTTATTTTTTTATTTTTTTTAATATATATATATATTTTAATTTTTTATTGTTGGCTGTT
Organism: Marmota flaviventris; assembly: GCF_047511675.1. Taxonomy (NCBI): domain Eukaryota; kingdom Metazoa; phylum Chordata; class Mammalia; order Rodentia; family Sciuridae; genus Marmota; species Marmota flaviventris. The sequence goes on along the minus strand of NC_092499.1, from coordinate 49,717,504 downwards.
CAAAACATTACATAGTTCTTGATATATCATATTTCACACTTTGATTCAAGTGGGTTATGAGCTCCCATTTTTACCCCATATACAGATTGCAGAATCACATCAGTTACACATCCATTGATTTACATATTGCCATACTAGTGTCTGTTGTGTTCTGCTGCCTTTCCTATCCTCTACTATCCCCCCTCCCCTCCCCTCCCCTCCCCGCTTGTCTCTCTGCCCCCTCTACTGACATTCATTTGTCCCCCTTGTATTATTTTTCCCTTTCCCCTCACTTCCTCTTGTATGTACTTTTGTATAACTCTGAGGGTCTCCTTCCATTTCCATGCAATTTCCCTTCTCTCTCCCTTTCCCTCCCACCTCTCATCCCTGTTTAATGTTAATCTTCTTCTCATGCTCTTCGACCCTACTCTGTTCTTAGTTACTCTCCTTATATCAAAGAAGACATTTGGCATTTGTTTTTTAGGGATTGGCTAGCTTCACTTAGCATAATCTGCTCTAATGCCATCCATTTCCCTGTAAATTCTATGATTTTGTCATTTTTTAATGCAGAGTAATACTCCATTGTGTATAAATGCCACATTTTTTTTATCCATTCATCTATTGAAGGACATCTAGGTAGGTACAGAATAGAGGACACAGAAACCAATCCACAAAACTACAACTACCTTATATTTGATAAAGGGGCTAAAAGCATGCAATGGAGGAAGGATAGCATCTTCGACAAATGGTGCTGGGAAAACTGGAAATCCATATGCAACAAAATGAAACTGAATCCCTTTCTCTCGCCATGCACAAAAGTTAATTCAAAATGGATCAAGGAGCTTGATATCAAATCAGAGACACGCCGTCTGATAGAAGAAAAAGTTGGCTACGATCTACATACTGTGGGGTCGGGCTCCAAATTCCTCAATAGGACACCCATAGCACAAAAGTTAATAACTAGAATCAACAAATGGGACTTACTCAAACTAAAAAGTTTTTTCTCAGCAAAAGAAACAATAAGAGAGGTAAATAGAGAGCCTACATCCTGGGAACAAATCTTTACTCCTCACACTTCAGATAGAGCCCTAATATCCAGAGTATACAAAGAACTCAAAAAATTAGACAATAAGAGAACAAACAACCCAATCAACAAATGGGCCAAGGACCTGAACAGACACTTCTCAGAGGAGGACATACAATCAATCAACAAGTACATGAAAAAATTCTCACCATCTCTAGCAGTCAGAGAAATGCAAATCAAAACCACCCTAAGATACCATCTCACTCCAGTTAGATTGGCAGCCATTATGAAGTCAAACAACAACAAGTGCTGGCGAGGATGTGGGGAAAAGGGTACACTTGCACATTGCTGGTGGGACTGCAAATTGGTGCAGCCAATTTGGAAAGCAGTATGGAGATTTCTTGGAAAGCTGGGAATGGAGCCACCATTTGACCCAGCTATTCCCCTTCTCGGTCTATTCCCTAAAGACCTAAAAAGAGCATGCTACAGGGACACTGCTACATCGATGTTCATAGCAGCACAATTCACAATAATATAGATCTTTATATTCCAGAAACTACTTGAAATTGGCAACACAGATAATATAGACTCATTTACAATGATTATGATTCATAGAGTACTAGAGTATACGCTGAAAAGCCAATGACAACTATTCTTTTATCTTAATTGGCAGACAATAGCCTCAAGCTTGCCTCCTGATAAAATCCCTAAGGATTTTCCAAGACTCGATAAAACATGATATATGAATATTACAACGGATGGTGCTTTTCTTTAGATTAGTTTAGGTTTAGGCAATGTGTACTGTCGACCTCCTCTGGTATGTGTTTTGTTACCTAAACTTTGGAGCAAATTGCCTGGTAACATTAATGAATAATTATAAATCTTTGCTAACAGCTCATTCTCTTCCTGTGCATTTTTTTAAACAAAATAATTAGTACAATCCTCTCTACATGCTGCTTTCAGCTGCTTATATCTGGACTTTTAAACATTCGCACACCAGGCTGGTTCAGATAATTCTTCCCAACCTGAATGACATCAGTTCAGGAACTGATCTGCTGTTTGCCCAGCAGAAGAGTTACATATTGCCTTTTGAAGAGTGACACCTCAAGCCGCAGCCTTGACATTTGGCCTATCTTTGAATGGCTTGAGATACAGCTCTTAAGATAATCTTTATGATTCAGACTAACTTTGGACATTCTGACTTTTAGTACTAAACTCTGCAGAAAGAGTTTAATTATGTAGGAAATGGGGTTATAGAATCTAAATTGCCATCGTTCCAGAGAAATTCTCATGGGTATTTCTATTACTCTCAGAGAAGAATCCGAAGAAGCCTTCCCCTTCTTTGGCTGTTCAGTTTCTGGAAGCCAATTTTGATGAGTTTTATATCTGCCACCTGGCAGTACTGTTCCCAAACTCAACTTAATATTTTTTCTCATAAGTTTATAAGTTAGGGATACACAAAAAGAAAGTGAAATTAGTTCTTAGCATTGAACTAAAGACATTCTATTAATGGCACTGTGTTGTCCCTATCAGGCAGAAAACCTTAAAACACTGACATCTTTACCTTTCACATCTCTTCACCAAATCTTATTTTCTCAATAGTGTTTCTGACATGAATCTCTTCATTCTGTTCTAACTGCTACCAGTCCACACCAGCACACCATTTGTCTTATTATTATACTATGTTATTATGATTGTTACTTAGCTGGTACTTTGGCCTCTAACACCAACTACTTCAATTAATCCTCCAAAGCTGAGACAGAAACTGATGTTCCTAACATGATATTTTCATCCAGTTATCATTGCTGATGTTAAAAACTCTATAATGGGTTCTGATTCCCTATCACATGGAATCTAGATGTCTTTGCATATCTTGAGGGCTCTCAGTAATTCAGACTTGCATCACCTATCTGATGTCATCCCATAGGAACTTCTATTCCTGCAAGACTGACTTCTGGACCTCTCTGTGCTTTATTTATGCTGCTTTTCTCCTCTCTGTTAACCTCTCTTTCCCTTCTGCTTATTCATATCCCACCCATTCTCCATGGCTGAAACCTTCCTTCTCAAATGATATTACCTGCACTGAACAATGAACAGATTACTTAGTACCAGTCTATCCTATGAAATAAAAAATAAATGATGCAGAAAATATAAATATATTATGACAAGATTTTTTTTATCTCAATGATGTCACTTGTACAAATCTGTGCATTCTTCAAATTATTTAGCTATAAGTACTTTAAATGTAGCAGTATTTTGAAAAAGAAAAAACAAAAACCCAAACTAAGTACTAATGCTATAAACATCTTGTGGACAATAGATGAATGACACACTTTCAATATATCTCACCAAATTCAAAACAGTGCTAATACATGACACAGTTTTTTGATTAGTTGTCTTTCTGTTTATCTTGTAGTAACAGAAAGAGATGAAAATAAACCCCAATTTACTGCTTTTCTTTTCCCTCAACTTGGTCCATGTTTTTCACTAAAATCCTCTCTCTTTCCAAAATGTGATAAGATAAATTTTGAACACTAAATTGAGTAATAAAAACCAATTTTTATGTTTACCATGAAATGGCAAGAAAAAAAGATGATGGAAACTTGAAAGAACACGTGGAAGGAGTTTATTTAATTTTTTTGGTACTGGGGATTGAACCCAGGTCTGTTCTACCATTGAATTACATACCCAGTCCTTTTTATTTTGAGATATTTTTATTTTATTTTGCTAAGTTGCTGAGAGTCTCCCTAAGTTGCCAAGGCTGGTCTTGAATTTGTGATTCTCTTGCCTCAGCCTCCCAAGCTACCACAATTACAAGCATGTGCCACCATGCCTGGCTTTCTTATGCTTAATTGTCACCTTTGTGCCCAAAATTTCCAAATGTGTAGTGCTTGTAACATTAAGTTCATACACACAAAGACTTTAATCATTCACTTTAACCTGTCAAAAGTGCTGGTCCACTATGTTGATGTGCTTACTGAGAACAGAGAGTGACTTATATCTTTAAAACAAACTATTACCCTTTTCTAAACTTTTCTCTCAATGTACTCAAATGATGGCAGGCAGATCTTTGATGGGACACTCTGCCTTTTCCATCTTCCAAAGCCTAATTTTGCTTTGTTATGTACCAGTGTCTTTGAAGGGTTATGAAAAACCTGCGCCCTATTTTTCTTTTCCATGCAATTAAAAGGGAGTTAAAATCTGTACTTCTTCAATGGTATATCTACAGATATCTATTTAAATGATTTATGGTACAACCATACAAGAGATTTAAAGGCACTTAAGATTATATATGACAGAAAGATGTCATTTCATAAATGTGTCAAAATGTTAAGTGATACATTTAGTTTATAAAATTGTAAGTATTACATTTTGTAAAAATGCCAAGTTATGAATATTATGGGTAAGTAAGCATTTCCAAATGTTTAGCCTATCAAGATATTTAATATTTCTTTAAATCAAGATAAATACATGAGGGCTGGGGATGTGGCTCAAGCGGTAGCACGCTCGCCTGGCATGCGTGCGGCCCAGGTTCGATCCTCAGCACCACATACAAACAAAGCTGTTGTGTCCGCTGAAAACTAAAAAAAAAAAAAAATAAACATTAAAAAAAAAGGAGAAGGGAAAGTCTATTTAAAAAAAAAGATAAATACATGAACATAACTACTAAAGATAACAAGTGGGTATTTAAGAGAGAAAAATGTAACCTATTTTTTTTTTCTTTTCTCATTCTCAATTTTTGCTGAATTTTCCACAGGTTTGGATATTTATAAGCCTGACAGAGAGAATGAAGCTTAAAAGTAGCTGTAATATTTATATTCAGAAATATATACTATGTATATTTTATAATTTTACTTCATAATAGCTATAAGTTTCCCAGAAAGAAAAACTAAGGGACCCATGGTTCACAAAGATGGAAGAACTACTTACTTCATTGTTTTTAAACAACATAAATCAAGACCCTACAATTTTCCTAATTAAGTCTTTACAATATTTAAAAAGACTATTTGAACCTAAAGAAAGATTTCCTTTACAGTCAGGGATATCTCAGGTGCTTTCCTTTAATCTCCCACACCCAAATGAAGTCAATCTAGCATCTAAGAGTTCAGACCTCTCATTACGTTTTGATCCTGTTTGTTTTATCCTTGAAGGATATTTGTTTTGGAAGAAGAGATTTATGGCTGAAGGACTATGACTAAATAGTTTATTTGCTAAGATAAACCAATCTGAATTGGCATTAAAGTATTAAAACTATTATCTACTGAACTAATTAATAAAAACTCCTTACTAAAAGAAAACAAAAAGTACACAAAGATCACATTGACAAATAATTCTAGTGTTTTTTTTTTCATATGTAGATGTGTGTGTGTGTGTGTGTGTGTGTGTGTGTGTGTGTGTTTTGCTGGGGATTGAATCCAGGGACTGTGCATGCCAGACAGGTGCCCTACCACAGAGCCACACCCTCAGCCTTCTAATGCTTTTTTTTTTTTGCGGTAATCATAAATACTTATAAAAATAAACCTTAAATAAGCAACTCAAAAGGAGGCCAGTTGCCTCAGTTGTCATAAAACACCACAATCTATCAAATAAACCTGACAGAGTAAAAGAAAAATAGAAATTCTCTGTTGAAAAAAAAAAAGTAACCTACGCAAATTTAAGCATGGACAAATACTTACAGTATATACAATAAAAAACTAATTTACCTACTAGTCAAAGTGTCTTTAGAAATAAATAAAAACTGATTCACTGTCCAATATGAAAATGCAAACTGGTCATTAATGGGCAGTTCATATCAAAAGAAAAATACATTGTTAATATAAAAATTTTTAACCCTATTCATGAAGAAATACATGTTAAAATAAGGCACAATTTTTTACCTCTCAAATGGGAAGGTTAACAAATTACTATATAGTGAAGACTTGGGGAAGTGAGCATTCTCATAGATTGCTTACTGTGTATGGGTTTTTTTTTTAACAGTTTAAATTTGTTTTAATTAGTTATACATGACAGTAGAATGCATTTTGACACATCATACATAAATGGAGTTATTTCTCATTCTTCTGGTTGTACATGATGTAGAATCACACTGGTTATGTAGTCATATATGCACATAGGATAATAAAGTCCGATTCATTCTACTATCTTTCCTACCTCCCACACCTCCTCCCCTCCCTACACTCGCCTCTGCCTAATCCAAAGTAATTCTATTCTTCCCTATGTCCTCACCACCCACAACTTATTGTGACTTGGCATCTGCATATCATAGAAAACATTTGGCCTTTGTTTTCTTGGGCTTGGCTTATTTCACTTAGCATGATATTCTCTACTTACAAATGTCATAATTTCATTCTTCTTTGAGGTCAAATAATATTCAATTATGTATATATACCATATTCTTTTCATACACTCATTAGTTGAAGGACACCTAGGTTGGTTCCATAGTTTGGCTATTATGAGTTGAGCTGCTATAAACATTGAAGTGGTCACAACTGTAGTCTGCTGATTTTAAGTAGTCTGGATATAAACTGAGGAGTGGGGTAGCTGGGTCAAATGGTGGTTCCATTCCAAATTTTCTGAGGAATCTATACCACTTTCCATAAGGGTTGTAGTACCAATTTGCAGCCCTACCAGCAATGTATGGGTGTACCTTTCCCCCCAAATTTATACAAATTTAAACAGTTTAAAAAAATAACATTTATTGTTGTTTGTATTCTTGATAATTGCCATTCTGACAGGAGATGAGATCTTATAGTAGTTTTGATCTGCATTTCTTTAACTGTTAGAGATGTTGAACATTTTTTCATATACTTATTTCTTATTCTGTGAAGTGTCTGTTAAGTTCCTTAGTCCATATATTGATTGGGTTAAGTTTTTTTAGTTCTTTATATATCCTGGAGATTAGTACTCTATCTGATATGCATGTGCTAAAGATTTTCTCCCACTCTGTAGGCACTCTCTTCATGTTATTGTTTCCTTTGCTGAGAAGCTTTTTAGTTTGAATCCATCTCATTTATTGATTCTTGATTTTACTTCTTGCTCTTTAGGAGTCTTGTTAAATCCTAAGCTGACATGGTAAAGATTTGGGCCTACTTTTACTTCTGTTAGGTGCACGGTCTCTGTTCTAGTGCCTAAGTCTTTTATCTACATTGAGTTGAGTTTCTTGCATGATGAGAAGTAGGGTTTAACTTCACTTTGTTATATATGGATTTCCAGTTTTCCCAGGACCATTTGTTGAAGAGGCTATCTTTTCTCCAGTGAATATTTTTGGTGCCTTTGTCTAGTATGAGATAACTGTATTTGTGTGGTTTGTCTCTGTGTCTTCTATTCTGTACGATGGGTCTACATGTCTGTTTTGGTGCCAATACCATGGAGTCTTTGTTACTATGTATGACTCTGTAGTATAGTTTAAGGTCTGGAATTGTGATGCCTCCTTCTTCACTCTTCTTGCTAAGGATTGCTTTGGCTATTCTGGGTCTCATTTTTCCAGATGAATTTCATGACTGCCTTTTCTAGTTCTATGAAGAACGTCATTGGGATTTTAATAGGAATTGCATTAAATCTGCTTAATGCTTTTGGTAGTATGGCCATTTTGACAATGTTAATTCTGCCTATCCAAGGGCATGGGTGATCTTTCCATCTTCTAAGGTCTTCTTCAATTTCCTTCTTTAGTGTTCTGTAGTTCTCATTGTAGAGGTCTTCCACCACTTTGGTTAGATTGATTCCCAAATATTTTATGTATTTTTGAGGCTATTTTGTATGGGGTAGTTTTCCTAATTTCTCTTACAGTGGATTCACCACTTATGTATAGAAATGCATTTGATTAAATGGAGCTAATTAAAATATATACTACCTCACATACTTATCATCTTTTGTAGTGAGAATACTTAAAATCTACACTTTCAGCAATTTTCAAATGTGTAATATGTCATTATTAACTATAGTCATCGATTAAAATATATTTTAAAAAAAGAAATGCATTTGATTTATGGGTATTGATTTTATATCCTGTTACTTTGCTGAATTCATTTATTAGTTCTAGAAGTTTTCTGGTGGAATTTTTTGGACCTTCTAAATGTAGAATCATGCCATCAGCAAATAGTAATAGTTTGAGTACAAGTTTTTAAAAGAACAATATTTGGCAATTGTGATGGTTTAGATATTAGGTGTGCTCCAAAAGGTCATGTGTGAGGAAATGTAAGATAGCTTAGAGGTGAAATGATTGGGTTAGGATAGCACTAATACACTTGAATGGGTTAACTGGACAGTAACTACAGGCTGGTAGGGTGTGGCTGGAGGAAGTGGGTCACTGGGGATATGCCTTTGTCCCTGGTGAGTGGAACTCTCTTTCTTTCTCTGTTTCCTTGTTCTTGTTGCCATGTCCTGAGCTGCTTTCCTTGTCCACACCCTTCCACCATGATGTTCTGCCTCATCCTTGGCTTAGAGCAAAGAAGTTGGCTGCCTACAGACTGAGACCTCTGAAACCTTGAGTTCCAAATCAATAGTTCCTCCTCTGTTTTCTTGTTAGGTCTTTCAGACACAGTAGTGAAAATATTGACTCAAACAGCAATATTTAACAAAATTTTTGTTATTTTTCAAAACTTAAAATTTCACTTCATTTCATTTATTAACCCTACAGATTAAAGGAACTACATAAACACAAGTTTGGAGAAGGCTATTCACTGATAGCATTCCTCGTATTAGAAATTTTAAAAATCCCAAGTTCCTTTTTTCAGAGCTTTCACTCTAGTCTACAAAGGGTATACATATGGATTAATTTTTTTAAGATTCAAATTATACAGTTTTGGGTTGTTTTTTGGTGCTGGGGATTGAACACAGGGCCTATCACATGCTCACCATGTACTCTATAACTGAGTAATACCCCCAGCCCTTCATATTAAATTTTATATCCACAGAAAATTAATAATTATAATTCTGAAAGTCTCTAGAGAGTTGATAGTTTTGAAGAGACTGAAATTTCAAAGTTATATTATTTTATAGCACTATCAAGATATACACAGTTGCTTTCACTTTTCTTAGACACACCAGTACAAATTTTTAGTTATGAACAGGCAAAATGCTTTACTTGAAATCATGATTACATTCACCAAACTGTGAAGAAAGTTGTGGGGGAGAAGTCAAAATAGTTTCCAATGAGAAATTGAGGCTATAAGTAATCTTAATTATGTCTATATCTTGTCCTATCCTTTAGTGACATATCCTTCAAAAGCTAATGGGAGTGGTGGTGCTCGGGTTGTGGCTTAGTGGTAGAGCGCTCACATAGCATATGTGAGGCACTGGGTTTGATTCTCAGCATCACATAAAAAATAAATAAATTTAAAACAAAGTTATATATATATATATATATATATATATATATATATATACATATATATATATATATATATATATATATATATATATATAAGACTTTATTAAAAAAAGCTAATGGGGGCTATAATGAAAGAACATCTTTGCAGAGAAAATCACAAATCCTTTCAAAAACCTTTAACGTGTTGGTATTTGACTTTTTCATTTTACTTATCTCAATAAATTGGTAGTTATGTAGTTCAGCAAAAATAAAACTTAACTGTCTTGTATGATTCTGGAAAACGATTTAATTATACTGGAATAAAATTTTGGAAAAATGTTGAAATATCAAAAACTTCCAGTTGTGACAAATCCCTCATAATAAACTTGGCTTGATCTATAGAGTTACTATATTGACCAGCAGCAGAAAGTAGCATGTAAACAACTAAGCCCAATTAGAGGCTTAGAGAGACCAATAGTTATTAAAAACCATACTTAAAAATACTTATCAAGTTTTTTGTGACTCTTTTGTCACAAACAACTTTTGATATGCCCTTATCTCTCCTGCAACAAATAAACCATTATAAATACTTTCTATCTTTCCCCACTGATACTCTCTATTATTGAGGGATAGTCAATACAATATCAAAGAGGAACAGACCTGATTGAGACCCTTCATGGTAATTTCAGATTGGTATTATAGGCACAATATAAAATTTTCATTGAGTGTCTTTATTATTAATTTATCAGGTCCAACTATCTTTTTATGGACAAATATGCTATATTCATAATCCCTTAATGTATAGTTTCCACATTCAGAAAGCTCTGAAAAACCCAAAGCATATTTATAAGTTTGCTGCAAACTCATATAGCACCAAAATCTGACCTGATTTAGGGAGACAATTCATATATGTTACTGCATGTGTTTGATTATGGCATGTTTTTCTGGAACAAATGGAGGTACACAATAAAGAGAATATACACCATATTTCCTCTGTAAGATTTGGAAAATTCTGAAACACTGATAACCCCAAGGGATTCAAATGAAGAATATGGATCTGCTTAGGTTTTCTGAATAATTTATATATATATATATATATATATACACACACACACACACATATTCTATAGCAAAGTCAGTATTTTAAAATTATGTTTTTTTGGGGGGTGGAATCTTCAATTTTATATTCCTTCTTTTTAAAAAAAATTTATTTTTTTAGTTGCTGTTGGACACAATATCTTTATTTTATTTATTTTTATATAGCGCTGAGGATCAAACCCAGGGCCTTGCACGTGCTAGGCGAGTGCTCTACCACTGAGCCTCAATCCCAGCCCTTATATTCCTTTTCTATGCACACACTGATAGGTAATAAAAACCTATATTAACATAACTGGGATATTTAATGGAACAAATGTTTTCCACAACTAGAAAACCTTTCCTAACTCATCCAAGTCTGAGATAGGAGTCCTTCCTAAGTGTCTCCTCAGTACACACACTTCTGTGTGATTGCTCTATTTGTTGTTATCCCTTGTTAGACTCTAGGTGTTGCTGCCTTGAATTTTATTTACCTGTACTTCCTGGTATCTATCTCAGTGCTTGTTATATTATATAGTACCTACTTGATTAATAATCAAATTAGACAGTGAAAGAAATAAGCTTAAGGGAATTTTCTATTATTGGAAGTCCATTCCAATAATTCAATGTACATGAAAAGGGCAGGCATTATTCTTATTCAACTTCTATCCTTTTACTATTTGAAATTCTTCTTCCTTATTTCACCAAATATTTTAACAGCTGTCCATGCACTGACATTTCTATTGTGGCAATAACAATGCTCATCTTATTTCAAATTATTTTTTGGTAACCTTTCATGTTAATAATTATACTTTTGTTTTTTTTTAAAATAAGCTTCAGTGTTTAGATACTTGTATTTGATTACTCAAAAAAATTTTTAAATATTTTTTTTAGCTGTTGACGGACCTTTATTTTATTTATTTATATGTGGTGCTGAGAATCAAACCCAGGGCCTTATACATGCTAGGCTGAGCCATAACCTCAGTCCCTGTTTACTCAAATTTTTTATTGAGTTTCCATTTCTACTGACTTGCATTAATTATCAACAACAAACAGATCTCAAGTACCAATGAAATTGCCACACCTCAGCATGCATTCAAATAACAGACTAACTTTGTACATTCAACACTAATAAATGCCCCTTCTCTATTATTTAATTTTTCTAATTTTTACTAGAAAAGTTGGATTAATTTGGACTCAGATTCTTCTCTGTGTTAATGTTGATTTGAAAGGGATAAGAATTAATTCTTTCTGTATTGCTTTTTTTACACTACCTGTGGCACTTTTAATCTTAAAATTCAAATATATAAATAGGAAGCTGGCTAGACTGACAACACCACAGAGGTACTCTGATAATTGCCCTGTTCACAATCTATCAGTATCTGAATATGCATGATTCTTGGTACTTACTTTCTAGCTCAAGCTGTGTTTTTTTTAGAAGTTTTGACCCTGCCATGACCTTTGGTTTCTTTAGACAGGATCTTGTAGACTTTCAGAGGATTGGAATACTATCCCAAGGTCAGATTGTGGTTATGCATTTGCCCACAACTTTCACTGCTCATGAAACAATATGATTAATTGTTTGTCTTACAGAATACCAATTTTCAATAAAGGACCAAGGACCAATAAAAGTAACTAAACTTTTTATGAACTTCATAGGAGGCAGTTTCTGACATGGCACCCAATGACTGTTGCCTGGTAGTCATACCATTGTGTAACTCCCTTCCCTTTGGTGCAGACTGAACCTAGTGACTCTAGCTTCTAATGATCAAAATATGGTGAAACTGATGGGATGTCATGTCTGATTAGGTTACAAAAGACAGACAACATTCTACTTGCTTATTCTTTCTCTCTTACTCTCTTTCTAGTTCATTATGATGAAGCCAGCTGCCATGTTATAAGACCACACAGCAAATCATCAAAAGAGGCCTCGAGTGCATGAGGAACCAAAGCCTTAATCTAATAGTCTACAAAGAACAGAATACTGACAACAGTTTCGTAAGTTTTTTAGGAAATAGATCCTCCCCAGGCAGGTCTTTAGAATAGCTGTAACCTTGCAAAAGACTCAAGAGCCAGGGGGTCTAGCTAAGATACACTGAGATGCCTAACCCACAGAAACTGAAATAATTCATGTTGTTTTAAACCAATAAGTTTCACAATAATTTGCTACATAGCAATAGTTAAACCATTATTAACCTCCAAGCAAAATATTTTTAACGCCCTGATACAAAATATAACCTAGAATTATGATTTGAAATTATATACATGTCTGGTTAAAATCTATCCACTATATGTTTTATTACAAGTTCATGATCAGCAGGAAATACATATAGCAAAGAAGAGTTCTGGCATAAAACAAATGACATATAAATGTGAGTGACAATTTTAAAATCTAAAACAATTTCTGGCACAATGGTTCAATAAAATCTTTTGAATAAAAATAATCTATTAGAAGGAAAAATACATTAACTAATAGGTTCTGAGACCATGCCTGGTACTGTAGACATCAAATACACCACTGGATGTTATCTGACTTCCTAACATAACCTAATGATAAGGTTATCTCTCAGGCAAGAGAATTGCAGATTATCCTCTTTGCATTAGAAAACTTTATATAAATGTTCAGCAATATAAATCCAAATACTTTATTTTCTTTTTAAAAATATTTTTAATTGTAGATGGACACAATATCTTTATTCTATTCATTTATTTTTATGGGTGCTAAGGATTGAACCCAGTGCCTCAGATGTGCTAGGCAAGTGCTCCACCACTAAGCCAGAACCCCATCCTAAATCCAAATATTTTTCTTAATGGACTTATTAAGAATTAATTTTAAAAAGAATAATGAATAATTGCAGAATAAAGTAGACCAAACTGTACTATGTGCATGTATGAATATATCACAATGAATTCTACTTTTATGTATAAACTATAATGCAGCAAGTAAAAATAATAAAAAAGAAAGGATGTTGAATGATTAACTATTATAAATTTAAATCCTTAGTTTCATTGAGAAACTAAGAAATCAGAAAGGGTATAACCACTGGGATGTCTCACATACCACTCAAATTCAACCTGTTAAACACATTATCCCATTTCTACTGTTCTTTCTGTAGTCTTCCTCACCTCAGTAAATTGTATTTCTGTCTATCAGATTATGAAGACAGGTATCTGGGAGCTCTCCTTGACACCCCACATCCATCTAAGAAGTCTCAAATCTCACTACTTCTTTCCCTCTGCACTGACACCACAAATTTAAGTCATCGTGATTTCTCAACAGTGCTATTGCTTCCTAGAAAGTCTCTTTGCCTGTATACTTGTCCTATACTAATTATTTTCAACACAGTAAGAGTCAATCTTTTCAAAATGTAAATCAGTACATGTCTGTGATGAAAATCCATCAAAACTTCCACTTCTAGGAAGATAAAATTAAAAGTAGAAACTAACAGACATATCCACTTACATAATAAAGGGTTCTAAGAGATCTGCCAAGTTCTACATACTATACCATCCTTATTGTTCTGAGATGTCCTCACATAGTTGTAAAGATCTTTTAATTTCTCCAGTAAGCCAAGTTCTTTGCTTTGGCTTCCATTTGGAAGGCTGTTTTTGCTAGTTAAATTAATTCCTATTTATATTACTGGTCCCAGCAAAGGTAAAAACCTCTTCTCCTACCATAAATGTAAACTAGACCTCTCTGCTATTTTCTCTTATAAATTCTGGGTATTTTTCCTCATCACATTAAACATACTTATCCATAATATATGGATATCAATATAAGTATAAAGATACATATATTTATCCATATAGTCTTATATGGATTTTTAATACTTAATCTCTCCTGAAAGATTATTTTTTCATGAGGTCAAGGTGTAGTCTGAGTTTGTTCACCAGTGACTATCGTCATGCTTGACACAGTTGATGTTTAAAAAACATTTGCTGAGTAAAAACAAGAATAAAACTGATGAAAAGGCTACTATTATAATTATAATTAGGAAAATACTTAAATCATGGCCTTTGTTAAATGTGCAACAATCTTTCTTCATTCACCCACTAGGGATTTTCTTTCATCTTTTTTTTTTTTTTTTTTTTTTTTGCGGTATCCCAGAGGTGCTTAACCACTGAGCCACATCCCCAGCCCTTTTTTACATTTTATTTAGAGACAGGGTCTCACTGAGTTATTTAGGGCCTTGCTAAATTGCTGAGGCTAGCTTTGAACTCATGATCCTCTCCTTGGCCTCCCAAACCACTAGGATTACAGGCGTGTGATACTGTGCCTGGCTCTCTCTCTCTTTTATATTTAGAATAAAATACATTTGTTTTTTAGATTTGAAAAAATTTCCAATATTTATATTTGGTATAGTTATAATAACACACTTCTTTAAACAAGAAGTTTATTGCTTCCTAGAAGCAATAAATTTTTCTTTAGATTTTCACTTTGTAATAACTAATTAGAACACCTAGAGCAACAAATTATAATCACTTTGTAGTAGTAATCAAAGAGGGTATTTATGAAAATGATAAAATCTATCAGAAAAATGGTACCATTAAAGAACTGATCAGCCAGGCGTATTAGTTGTTTAACACTGGGCCAAATTTTAATGAATAAAAAAATTTTCATTAAGTACAAATTATTATTATTATTATTTTTAATATTTACTCTTCAGTTGTAGTTGGACACAATACCTTTATTTTATTTATTTATATGTGGTGGTGAGAATCGAACCAGGGCCTTGCATTGCTAGGCGAACACTCTGCCTCTGAACCACAACCCCAGCCCAAGTAGAAATTATTTTTAAAATGAGCAAATGACATT
Source organism: Marmota flaviventris (assembly GCF_047511675.1). Taxonomy (NCBI): domain Eukaryota; kingdom Metazoa; phylum Chordata; class Mammalia; order Rodentia; family Sciuridae; genus Marmota; species Marmota flaviventris. The sequence continues at coordinate 49,702,303 of NC_092499.1, read as the reverse complement.
ACTGCTAAAACAAATCCTTTGATGCATTCATCTTACTCCTTTCTAAACACATTTACTTAATCAGCAGAGTTGATTGTGTTTACATTTTTTACTTAATGATATTTAAAAGTTTTAAAGGTTATTTTTGCTCTCCTAATGATTTTGAAAATATCTGAAGCCAATTTCAAATCCAATTACTGAGAATAAAAATTTTATTAACAGGCCCCAGTTTCATTCCCAAATAAGAAATGTGATTCATATCTATTAATTTGCCACTAACATGTAGCTTTCCAGAATAACTACTTAAAATGCATTTGTAGAATATAAATATTTTTATTGTTTTCTATACACTGAATTCATCATTCCAAAAATTATGAGCAGCACTACAACCAAACTACACAATAATTGATATCCTCTATGAAAGTCAAATGTTTTCAGAGTCAATATAATCACAACATATACGTTTTTTGGACTCACGTGTTCGCTTACAATTTGCTTATAACAGGTTTACAGAAATGGAAGTTTGTACATTACAATAAGGTTTTATTGATTTATCAGTCACAGAATATACTAAGCATATTCAGTAAACTAGAAGAGCTAGCTTTGCAGCTAGTATCGTATAACAGCAAATGGTAGAATACTTCAGAGCCAAATCAGAAAGCTGGCAAAAGACAAATGGTGTAAATTGGACTAGGATAGACTAATATTTAGTAAGTCCAGGAAATCAAATTCTAGGTTCTAGAGTTGTATGCTTTTTCCATGATGATAAAAATATTTACTCCATATTTTAGGCATATAGTCAATTATTCTATAACAATGTATTAAATTTTTTGAAAAATGTTTTCTTATTTGGAGATGTGTAAAGAAATCTTTAACATTTATTTAGTAAGATATAGCAATACTTTTCCCAGCAAACCATTTCTTTTATTAACAAATCTTAATAAATTCAGATAATTTATTTGACTTTCATATGCATTTATGGGCTTTTTTGTTAATAATGAATAAAAATATTTCAAAATATATTTTTAGGTGTTTTAAAATGATATTTTCAAGCAATTTTTGTTGTTATTGTTGTTGTTACGAGGGATTTCGCACATGCTAGGCAAGTGCTCTACTACTGAGCTGCATCCACAGCCCTCAATCAATGTGTTTTAAAAATATGTTAAAATCGACAAAAAACATGAAAACATTGTGCAAAACTAAATTATGCTTCTCTAAAGCAAAATTTTAAATGTATGTAATTTAAAAATTCATAGGAGATCAAATAGTCAAAGGTGATAATGCTGTTTGTTCAGAATTCTATTTTTAAAGTGAAAGAATACAATTATCATTAAATCTATTTTTTCCTTTGAAAATGGAATGGTTTTGAGAACTTCTGAGTGCACACTCAGAAGTGGAACCTAAGCAAAAGTCAGAGCATTCATGAATCTTATCTCTCAACTGGTTTCTCTACTACTCAGCAAAACAGAGGTGGCCAACATGTTATTTTTTAAGCCTAATTTTTCTTTATCAATTGTAAATTGCTTAATTTCCATTCCTAATGGACCACTGAACACTCAGAAGAAGCAGAAAGTACACTCATGTTGAATACAAATTAATAAGGGGCATAAAAATAAATCAGTAAATTCATCCAAAGATTCTCTTCACCAGATCTATAAATTGTATCCATTAGATCAAACTACTCACATTGCCTATCAAATAGCTGTTATTTAAAATACAAGGTTAAAGAGAGAAAATAATGGAATAATAATATTTAATTTAGTTTTTCATATATTGGAGTAAAGACCAAAATGCCCACAATGTGCTGTTTGAAGAAATATTCTAGCAAATGGAGGCTAAAAAACTTCTATTATTACATTTTAAAAGTAAAATGTTAAGAATTCCAAATATCATCTCATAAGGAGTTATTTAATGCCATAACCTGTTACTAAATTTTAATCTACTTCCTTATTTATATTCAGTCCCTAAATCAAACTTAATATACCATTATAAAATTTAACAAATTATGCTTTTTCTTCCATAGCTGAAGACAAACACCATGTGATATTACACATTATGAATATTAAAGACTGTGTTTAAATAAAGTTTATAAGGCAAAATCGATGTAAATTAACTTCTTTTCTTTTACTAATGCCAAAAGAATGTTTAAAACACTACCTAGAGAATATATATTGCTATTAGAGAGATTCAAGAGTTGATAGGCTGAGAAGTGTTGCTATGACATTGCTAAGGTTTTAGATCATTTTAAACCCTGAAAAGTTTCAATTACTGATGGAGAAAGTGAATCACTGATTTTATACTGCCAAGTGAAATGCAGCAAGCTAGAATAACTGGTTAGTTTTATTAAGGTATCTTATTAAGATGGCTTATTAAGCTACTCACTATTGTTTTCATAGGGTTTTAGGCTGATACTAAACTTTAAAATGTAGGATTCTTTCCTTCCTAACTTTCATAAAAGTCATATATAATTAGCACTGAATGAAATTTTCTAAAGTCAACATTTCAAATTTTGATTAACAGGGAATACAAATCAACCTTATTCAAGTTTAATTCAAAAGACTGGCAACATCCTTTGGGAGACTAGTAGAGATAATATATCAATGCAACTTCAAATTTCAGACTAAGCCATGGGCCTACAAAATAAAAGTAATATTCAACTTATTAAGCTGGCATGGTGATAGTCATTTTCTTTATGTGACTTAACTCTGATTCATAAAAACCATATATTATCAAATTAAAATCAACATTTAGGGTCTAGAAAGCAATTAGGACCCTTCTGTTGATATATATGATGCTTGATCTAGACAGAAAATGAATTATAATAACAACAAAGAAATAGCTGCCAAAAGTTCACTGTACTGAACATAAAGTATTAGAGAAATTTAGGTAGTAGTAGATTTTTGGATGGCATAAAATTAAAAACCTGGCCAAATTTCATAGACTACAAAGAACCATAATTTTTAAGATTCACACCATATTCCTGAACATAAAATATCATTCATTAGAAATCATATGAGTTAGGATAACTTAGCAAGTTATCATTAATTATTATTTTCAATAAAGATAAATTAGGAATGTCTTTTTTTCTTCCTAGCAATGTCCTTTTCATCTTTTATAGAGTATTTAGGGTTAGAACTAGCGTGAGATGAATGAAGCACTCATCTCAAGTTAAAAGCACTTATTTCAGGGCTGTAAAAAACCCCTCAGAGATCAAGATAATATTCTAATGAAATATTTTTTAAAATAAAAATTAACTGTCTGGATACAGTAGTGCATGCCTGTAATCCCAGTGACTCAGGAAGCTGAGGCAAGAGGATCATAAGTTCCAGGCCAACCTCAGCAACTGAATGAGGCCCTAAGTAACTTGGGAGACCCTGCCTCAAAAGAAAAAATGGAATGGTCTGGTGATGTAGCTTAGTGGTAAAGCACACCTGGTCAATCCCAAGTAGCCCCCACAAAAATCAAAATTCATTGAAAACTGCATGATAAACAATATAAAAATTTTAAAGTTTCTAAGGCAAAAAGTTTGCTTAAAAATAAATTTTAAGAACATTTAAAAAAAATATATTTTAATACCTTTATTTCACTTATTTATTTTTATGTGGTGTTGAGGATCGAACCCAGGGTCTCGCACATGCGAGGCGAGTGCTCTACCACTGAGCCCCAGCCCCAGCCCATAAAAATAAATTTTGACAAGAGGTTTGTATCTCTACATCATTTACATAAGCACAGAATACTTGAGTCAGAGAATTTTCCAAAGTAAATTTTAGTAATAAATCCCTAAATATTGTTCAAAGGTACTTGACATCCTATGTTTAGGCCCCTAATTTTTAAGCTCTAAACTCCTTAGCATATGTGAAGTAAGTTTTCCCACATTACTTAGACTAACTTATTCTAGTGCCAAAATAGTGTCTTTTAACTAATTATAAGGTTGATTGCTGGTATTCCTTTGAATTAATTATACTTGGAGTTACAAGGTGGTAAATTTCTAACTCTATCATTCTATCTACATTTAATACTAAAATTCTTCTGTACAAAAAGTTCCACCCCTCATCCTCCATCACTGTCATTTTTTAAAAACATATATACTTTACTTTGTTTATTTAGTTTTTTTAATTTTTTAATGTGGTGCTGGGGATTGAACCCAGTGCCTCATGCATGCTAGGCAAGAGCTCTATCACTGAGCCACAACCCCAGCCCTCCATCTCTGTCTTTTTAAAAGTATCTTTGTTTCAAAACATCTTTCTACAAAGATGTAAGAGTTCAATAGTCTATAATCAAAAAGAGTTCTTTTGTTGATACACAAATTGTCCCAAATTTGGTCAGTAGTCATGACCTCTTCAGCCTGGTTCCTTTGTCTTTTTCAAATTTCAGAACAAATACTTTGAGCACTTTCTTGCTTTTTAACACAAAAGGATACCAGAGATTCACTTTATACTTTCCCTGACCCAGATCAAGGAGCTTTGGATTCTTTCAATGGGGCATGTATGAACAAATCTGGGTGCTGTGTGTATCCACTGCTGTAGGCCTTTTCAATGGATAGAGCTAAGAACAGTTTCAGAAGTTCATATTGATATTTTCAGCCCAAATTTAATATTGAAGTTTCTTTTTCCTAATGCTATTCATTTAATAGTGAACACCTAGTTTCCTAATAATATTTATTTATTTATTCAATCCAATGATATACATAAACATGTTTCAAAATGCTGATACCAGGCCTGGAGATGTGGCTTAGGAGTAGAGTGCTTGCTGCCTGGTACACGTGAGGCCCTGGGTTTGATTCCTAGCACCTCAAAAGAGCCAAAAAGCGCTGATACCAATAGTACTATGAACTATGAACAATACTGCAAAACAAGATTTCTAGGCATTTCTTTTATCCTTAGAATAATCTGCCACAAGGTATGACAATCAGAAGATACTTTGGTTATTTTCTTTTTACTAATCTCTTATCAATTTGATACACAGATATATTTATTTCTACTTGTATTCAAATACTTTTAGGTCTTTTATTTTTAAATTTGATTTAATTTTGGAATATTGGAAACATTTACATGGTTCAAAAATTAAAACTTTACAAAATGGCATAATTAGAAAAGTTGCTTTTCCATCCTTTCCTTTTTACCTCCAGAGGTAATACTTTTCATTAGTTTTTGGTTTATCTTTTCTGTTCCTTTTGTTCTTACTTTTCACATTAAAAAGTAGTATAAATACTTTTTTTTTCAGTTAACAATGTACATGGGAACCACTCAAATCGTTTTACACATATATTCCTTATTATATTTTTTATAGTTGCACTGTATTCCCCTATATGGATGCACCACAGTTTATTTAGCTACCCTACTATTTGGGTGGTTTTTATTTGCAGTTAAAAATAATGTTTTAATTCTTATGTTATTTCATATTTGCAGGGGTATATATTCAGGATGGATTCATAGAGGTTTATCCTCAAAGAGTAAATGCCTGTTATTTTGTTAGATACAGTAAAATTCTTTGGGGTTTTATCATTTTGCCTTCCCACCAGTAATGCATAAGAATGCATTGAACCCATTTACTTCCAGGTTCTAAGACCTATGGCCAAAAAAACACTTTTTCAGAAGTCAGATAGTACTTATGTTGTCTCTGAAGCTAAAATATTTTTCCCTTTACTATTTATGGTTCCAAGGAGATAGTAATAATTCCAAAATCTAAAATGTATATAATGAAATGACTATATATCACATCTATATAGTACCTTATATCTTTCAAAGCACTTTTATGCGCAAGCATTTAATTTGATTTTTATAGCTATATTTTGAAGTAAGAGAGCAAGTATATAAGCTGTATCTTCCAGACCAGCATATTGAGAGGAAACAGAATTTAATTATTTAAATAAAGAATTTAATTATTTGTACATAACTAGCTACAATTATTATTTGTACATAACTAGCTAGTTCACTGATATTTCTACTAGACACTAAGTTTCCTCCCCTTTAAAACATACAATTTTAGTGTTTCAATTTTTATGTTAGTGTAACTTGCTAGATAAAAGCTTTAGGAATACAAAATTAGTCATCATATTTACTTCACAAATAGTGAATAAAGAAAGGTATTCTTAAGTTTATATTTTAAGGTTTTTCTTGAATAAAGCTTCATTTGTTTGGATTTAGCTTAAGAATTTTATAAACTATCTAACCAAGTCTAATAATAAAGAATATTTTGAAAAAAACATGCCATAATCTAACTTAAATTAAGATGGTGATATAAATATAAGTAACAAGTTGAATATAGTGAATTGTCCTTTAAAGTAATTGTCATGATTTTCTAACTCTTAGCAATATATAGTTATCATATTAAGTGAGCTTCAAGAAAACATTAAAGAATGACATTAACCATCATTATATATTGACAGTCTTCACACAGAAGCAATGAAATCAATGAATGAGCACATAAAGCCCAATTTTGGTCTCTTATTCATAATGTAAACTGTTCACCATAAAGCACAATCTGTATATTAAAGATGTCATTTATTTTTAAAGTTGAAAAATAACAAAAAGACTTAAGACCCACATATAAGAGGTACTCTTTTTATCCTTTTCTGAGACACTGACCTGTATACTCATTTAAAAATGAACACCACATCTTTACATTATTAAATCTTTGTTTTGATCTATTAGTATTCACCAAAGTGCCATTTTATAAAACCCCACACTGAATAGACAAGGCTGGAGGTGACCATCTGCAGCTTTAGAGTCTGCGTTTGAATTGATGAAAAGAGCTTTGTGTTTTCATTGCCAAGTTTGATTCTTCCAGTCATTAGGCATTCCCCTCAGATCGCATCAATGAAGCCGGTACTCTCTTACACCCATGTGTTAAATTCTCTTCTCCTCATGGTTTCCTTTGCCAGCTCTACTCAAGAATGACTATTGGGTCTTAGTCACATTCTTCTCACAGCTGTGTTAAAAAAGAGCATCAGAAAGTCTTCCTAAAACCCATATGTGTATCTGGTCAGTTCTCTGTCTTAGGGTCACCTCACATTGTGGTGTGATTATACAGAAATTCATTCTTGTTCTTGAACTGTGCTACTCCCATCATTCTGGGAAAGATTAGGCCCTCTGAGAGTCAGTTGTGGGGAACTTGGAAGACTGATGTGAAGTACACATAACTCAGCCCAGGAGGCAGATTAGTTTAAGGAAAATATTTCAAGATAGAATTATGTTTTTGTTATTTTTATCGTTATGTAGCTTGTTCTATGGCAAATGGTATAATAAAGAAAAAGAACATAAGCATATACATTTTTTTATGATACTGCTGTATGTGGCAAAGAGAAAAGTAAATTAATGATGTTCTAATAGTTTGCATGGTATAAATGCCAAAGCAACTAGGATGTTAAAATTAGTGAGTTCTCAATGGTATTTACTATTAACAATGTAATTTGGGGAGCCTTTTTTTTTTTTTTTTTTTTTACTTCTAGTTAGTCTTTCTAAACACCTGACAAAGTTATACAATAGTATAACATTTTTTTCATTATATTGTACTTAAGTTAAAAACTGATGAGAAAAACTGCCTCTGTTGAGTTAGTTGTTCAAGAATACATAATAATGTAAGAATTAAAGGATATACTTTAGCTACTACTATATACAATATTGTTATAGAGTTTTTTCCAGAATCAAGTTTACATATGGGCAGTATTTATGATTTTACCATCAGGCTAAATTACATTGAAACAAGAAAATGATTTTTTTTATTTTATAAATTTGTCAGGGACCAAATATACATGATGGCAAATCCCTGACCTAATAGGAAGAAATAATTAATCATAGAATCTTAGAATCCAAATAAAATTTGCACTTCTATTTAATCTTGGGTTCATTTGAGTTTTTTTCCAATTATATTTTGAGAATATGATCTATACTTTATAAGAAAGTTTAAAATTACCATTTAAATTGTGCAACTTTGTGCATAGATTTTAGATGATTATATTGTAAATTTTCTAAATTGACAAGTAGATATATTATATCCAATCTATATATTTAAAAATAGAGAAAGTGAATGGGGAAATTCTAAGTTGAATTTTATGGAGTACAAAGTGTATGATACATTATAACAAGCATATTATATCAAATATAATGAGGTTGAACAATATCCAAGAGGGATGATAAAAATCTAAAATTCTAATTTTTACAGTAGCTTCCTTTTCCTTTACTCCTATAAAACATTTTAAAGTATACTAGCAAGAGATTCACCAAGAAACCTCCTTATAGGGAGTTTAAATCATTTTATACATCTTATTTTTACCAAATTTTTAACTACTTCTCAAATAAGATGAATGAATTCTAACTTTATATAAGTATACAGGAGCTATATAGCCTGTTAAAAGTTAAGTAATAACAAGGATTTTGACTGCAGCTTAGAATCAAGGAAAAATGTGCTTGTTAGATCATACATGAATTTTATCTTCACAGATAAATAAGATGTGAAAATCACATCTGAATTTCTCTGAGGTATAAGAACTCCTTTGGTACTGGGTTTTTAGCCTATCACATACCTGTAAATTGTAAGTGTATTCTACACTTTCTCTAAAATGACAGGAACTCCATCTCTGACTTCTAATCACTGTAGAAGAGGGATTGATGAAAAACAACAAAAAAACTCCTTTATTTTATTTAGTCCTGAAGGGAAAAAGTCTGTATCTCTCATAGTCTTTTGTTCATTTTCTTTCATTACTCTGTTTGCTTATATGAAACCTGTTTATCTATCTTAGTATGTAAAAATGTACTGTAGCCCACTCTAGTTCATTTATTTGAAGAGAGAGTATGAAATGCAGAAGTAGATCAAATGCAAGAAGTATTATTACAATTTAACTTTTTAGTTCTTACATTTATTCAAATTTTTATTCTTTCCATGTAGTTTACTGTAAAAGAGATCTAGTTTATCATAGAAAGTGTAGAACCTTAGGTTTAGAGAGCTCCTTTTCTTCTTTAGCACAAAGCCTTCACTTTCTACTCCTTTGGGAATCTCTCAAATTCTGGGTTAGGCTCCAATCCTAGTAATCCTACATTAATCCTTCCCTGGTATAAAGGAATAAACCAGACAATTGAAACTGTTTCTTAATGTCAAAGTGAGACATTTCCTAAATGTTAAGATATAATCCTGAATTCCTTAGTTTTTATAAATAAATGAATACATTATATATCTGTCAAACATGGTATGTATCTCTGGGTATAATAAAAGTAGTTCTAAAGAAATCTACTTGAGGTATTAGATGAATGAAAAAGGCAATCCACTATGTATATAAATATATAATATAATCAATAATTTTAATAAACTACACACTTGTTTTTGACAGAATATAAGATTTATATTTCATAAATTAAGTACATAATCATGTAATTTAAAAACAGGTCTGTGATTCACAAATCTGGAATACTAAATTCTTTAAAAGCCTATAAAAAAAGAAAAGCCTATCACATGTCCAGGAGTAGAAATGAAGCATGTTTAAATGCTGTACATCTTACAGTGATTGCTCAGGAGTTATATGAGTACATCTTCCACATGTAAATCACAATAAAACTATTATCTAATTTTCTAGATTTAGAAGATATCTTCAAAAGCTGATTAGGGAAGGCATTTGTAGATAAACTATCACAAATAAATTAGCTATTTGACCTATTATTTGCTGAGGTAAGTGTCACGTTTCACAGACATTTTAAATCTCAAACACACACAAAAAAACATTTTAAAGAGCAATTTCCAGAGAAATTTTAAGTCTTCCCATTTATTAACAGTACTAATGAATCAAAGTCCACTTTAAACATTACATTAAAAATTGATTTATATCTCGTGCTCAGTTGAGAATTTCTGAAGTGTATTCTTCAATTTACTCCATAAGTATTTACAGTATTCACATATGTGCAATGCTGCCCTAGAACTAACTTATAGCCCACACAAGATTTTATAGGAGAAGCATCACAGGTAAAATTGACAAGAAGCAGAATAATTTTATTGAAAAGACCATGCAATTCTAGGAAGAAAGTTACAGAGGCTTTTCATATTAGCTACTTGGGAATATTTTAGTATAATTATTTTTCCTTATGGTTAAAATTGGATTCTAAAGCTAGTGACAAAACTGAAAATTCTATTTAAGTCTTTTGATGAAAATAGTAGGCGTTTTTATTTTTTATTTTTTTAACCAAGGACTTTGGAAATGCTCTGTTCTCCTTCCCAGCACCCAGAGTCATCTATCCTGTTTTATAATTCAACCTGCAAACAGATTAAGCAGTGGAGTTTGTGGGAAGTATGTTTGCTCTACGCTAAGAACCCTTGTGTGACACTATGGTGACTCCCCTGAACTTCCAAGGGAACTACAGTTAGTTCTTACTCATCATCCAGGAAACCAGGCCGAGAATTCATGATTTCTTTGTAAGATCAACTTTTTCATAGAAATCAACATTTGGCTGAAGGGCAGGAAAGACTATTATCGTTCTGTGTTGTTTTTTCTTATCCATATTGCTCAAAAGATGCAGGGTGCTCTATGTTTCAAAAGGCAATTTTGTAAAAATCTATCTGTAAAAATCTATCAATTAAACTGTTTCATCCTGACCGTTGATATTTTAATTATCTTACAAAAAATTTAAATGACAAGAATTCATGTAACATTTAAACATCTGACTCTATTTTTCTTATAGAAAAGTATGTGGATAGAAAGTTACTTCTGAAAGTTGACAAATCTTTTCTTGAAAATATGTTTAAAGTTAAATTTTTCTACATCTGTTTGTTTGGTTTATTAACTATATAGCTATAGTTTAGGAGAGCATTTGAATTTTATCACTGTAAGTTGGGCCCACAGTACAGATAATATGTGACAAAAACTATTTCAATGTAAATATCCAAATCTTTGAGAGATCTTCAAAAATTATAAACATGGTTGTAATTACTTTTATTTTAAGCAATTATGTGCAGTTTAGGCATGCTAAATATTGCAACATGTATTCTTAAAATTCTTTGGAAGTTTTGTTTCAGGACACAGTAAGCATACCTATAGGTGGAAAATAAACTACAGCATGAAGTATCAAGTTTTAAATTTCATAATCATAAAAACATTCATCAGATGGATTGGTATGTCAGTTTTTGCTTGAATAAATGGAGAATGGAAATGGTCCTTGGTGAAACTATTGAGAGAAGTTTGTCCTATAAATAATAGAAGTACATAGTGCTCAACCCAAAGCGATGAATCTTCATCAGTGAAATTTTAGGTTTTATGACAGCTGGGCCAAAAACTATTTTTGGGCAATGAGATTCTTGTATTCATTGATTTTTATCCTGTACATATTTGTAGGCCAGCTTATGAATGATAATTCTTATGGCTAGAATGATAGAACATGAATTTAAAATTCTACAATTAGCAATAGTATACATTCTCTTTCTACCATCACTAAAGATTTCCAGTCTTAATTGTAATTAAACTTGAGGGAAGTGAGTTTTTAGAGCAAAGGTTAGAGTTTGGTCATGAGATTCCAGGAGAGGAGAAGGCGGTGCCAGTGAGAGGAGGTGGGCAGGATCCATCATGAGGGCCATCATTTTCTATGAAACTGGTTAGATTTGGCACTGGATTAGGAGAAACGCTTTTTATCTAGGGTTTAAAGTAGATCAGAGTATATCTGAATTTTTCCTGTACATTCCTGACCTGACCAGACCAGCTTTTACTTTATTCCTATTATTTTATCAATCTATTAAATTGCTTCAGCTCATTTTCCCTAAGTATTTATGGAGAACTTTATAGCAGACATCTGTGTGAGTTTGTGGAAGAGATGAGGATATGAAGATGAACAAGACACTATCCATATCTTAGGAAATTTGGGAGAGAGGGCAGAGAGGAGGTAGAAAATAAATTTATTAAACAATTATAACACCTAGATGATTAAGAACTCTAACAAAGGTATGGATTAAGTACTATGAAAACCAAATAGAAGGAGAAAATAAAGAAACAATGGAAGAAAGAAGCCAGTTCGAGCTTTATAATGGGGGTAATGTTTAGGCTGGACTTCAGGAATTAACAAAAGTTTGGCAGTGCACTAAAAGGCAGGAACATGTTCAAAGAAGAAGGACTGTGTGAGGAAATGACACTAGAACAGTGGGACAGGGCCAGGGATAGGCCTCATATGAGAGATTTTATATGAGGAAGTAATATTTATGTTTCATGTTTGATTTGTTTTAGGTCTGATGGCAGTTAGGAAAGACAAACTCAGGAGAAATAAAGGCAGATAGAATAGTGTTATAATTATTGAGATAGTCCAGATGAGGCATGATGAGGACTTGGTGTAATAGAGCTAACTAGAAAGTATGGGACGAATGGAATCAAGACATTTAGGCAGTAGACACAGCAGAAATTGGTGCCAAAGTAAATATGAAAGGTAAAAAAGAGTGTGTTGAAGTTCATTAACTGAGACAGAAAATACTGGAGAAATTTATTTTCAGGGGAGGGCAAAGTAAAGAGTTTTGGGAACATGAGACTAGATCTTAGCAGAGAGGTGAGTACTATAAGAAGAAGATTTGGAAGTTATTTGGCTAATAGGTAGTGGGTTAAGCTTATGGAAATGGATAACATTTCCTAAGAATTATGTAGCAATAATCTTTAGAGAAATCGTGTAGGGCCAGGCACAGTGGCAGATGTCCGCAATACCCATGACTGCAGGATAAGGCAAGGAGATCACAAATTCAAGGCCAGCCTGGGCAACTTGGTGGAATCCTGTCTCAAAATAAAATAGAAAGGGCTGGGCATGTGCCTCAGTGGTAGATTACTCTGGGTGCAATCCCCAGGTTCATTAAAAAAAAAAAAAAGAATCATTACTTTGGGATAGCTGGCAGATATATTCCTTAAAAGAAATGGAGTAGAAATGGACAGAAAAGTAGTAAAATAAAAGTCTTAAAATAATATTCTGTGATCATATCACATGGTCTTAACATGTCTTAACATTGATGTAATCCCTAGACTTTAGAACATAAGCTTTCTGTCTCTCTTCTTGTTTTCCAAACAATATTCATAAAGCATTCATCATGTAAAATTTTAGGATGTTTCCTACTCTCAAGGTATGCACAATCTAGTAGGAAGACATATAAACGTATAAATAATAAAGTACAGTAACTATCTTTGGGCATGGCAACAGGTTATAAGGTCCAACTAAATGAGTGTACTGTTGACTGGAATGGCTTCTAATAATACACTAATGCCCCCTGCTCCAATACTATGACAAACATGGAAGGGAGTGAATTTACTTTCTAGGAAGTTGGAAAAGACTTAGCAGAAAAGATGTAATTGAACTGGTTTTGCTTTTTTGATGAATATCACAATACAAATAATGTCATTTATAGATTGCTTTTAATAAATACTGGCACTGCACTAGGCATTGCATATGATATTCAATTTCTTCCTCATGAGAACCCTTCCTGTGAAGGCAGAATTACTGAGTTTATCTGAGGAACTTTTACTTAAGTAAAAATTTCACATGTAATAAGTAGGAAAGTAGAGATTCAAAGCCAGGACTTTCAGACTTGACAACAAAGCCTGTTTTCTGTCCTCTATGGTGAACTGACTTTCACAAAATGAATAAGGTTCTCATTGGGGAGAAAGTAAAAGACTCTGAGCAAAGGGATCAACACATGCAAAGACATTTAATCTTGAAAAATGTACATCCCCTCTGAGCAATGAGTGTAGCACGGAGGGAGATGACCAGAGAAGGAGGAGATATGCAAAAGAAGGAGGGGATATATAACACACATTGTTCTACAAGTGCTGCTTATATTATTTCAGCTAATGCTTACAGTAATGTTATGTGACAGTTGTGTAACTATCCAAATTAACACAGCATTTAAAAATAAAATACCCAAGTTCAAATATACACATTTGTAATCCAAGGCAGGAGTTAATACTGCTGAAGATATAAGAACTTCATTTATTTTTACCATAATCATGTATTAGTTGTATGATAAAAATGTGGTTTAAAATGGGTCCTTGATTTAGGAGTTAGGAAACTATTTGTGATATTGAAAGAACAATTTTAGCATAAAAGTTAGCCAGAGTAATGAAAAGAAGAGGAATAAATGGGAATTAAAAAAATTAGAGATAGATTAGGTATTCAAAAAATTTGGTTGCAAAGGGAAAAGAGGAAATATGGACCTCTTTAGTTTAAATTTGAAATTTCCTGGAATATTACATATTTTCAAGGGAATGTCCAAAAAATGTATGCTAACAGTAGTAATTTTTGATTGTATGGAGAATACTTTCTTACAAAGTCAGTGACTGTCTCTCTCTCTCTCTCTCTCTCTCTCTCAGTGCGGGGGGATCAAGCCCAAGGCCTCACATGTGCTAGGCAAGCATTATAACACTGAGCTCACATCCCCAGCCCCCAAAATCTTATTATAGTTTCTTTTTAGAGGATAACTTCCTTTTTAAACAATAAAGGACTGATGGCCACATTAACTGGGATGAAGATATACTTTGTTTAATTGATGCAAACTAAAATGAAGTACAATGAATTGAATATAAAAAGAAAAGTGTGATAATATTTCTCCTATGTCTTGTTGGAAATCAGAATAAAAGATTTAACATTTAACACTTGTGAATGACATGGCTGTTGTACTTAGACTTTGATCCATGGACAAAAAAAAGTTTTTCTTTCTGTGATTAAGTATGCAAAATAGGATGATATAATGAGTCCATTCAACAGTTATATTTATTACAATTCAAGTCTTATCTAAAATAATGTTCTACTTCTTGGTGTGCAAAAAGTTAATGATAATGATAGTTGATAGGTTCTAAAAAATAAAAAGTTAGCAAGATTTCCAAAGTTTTTTTGAAAACTGAATTGGTTTCTGGGACCTATTTCAAGGAATTTTAGTCATGGATAGATATTAAAAGATTATATGTAAAGAAAACTTTGAAATTTGTATTATTTATAGACTTTTAGCTAACAGAACTAAATCAGATCCTGATAGTCCAGTTACTAATTGCAATATATGATGAAGTGAGATCCATCTACACATCAGTGTTCTTAGACTGTTAGTGCACATTGTAAAAAACTAGATAGTTTCTGATCGAATATAAACCTAATCTTTAAACTTACAAAATATAATACTTATATAAATCAAAAGCTACAAGGTACATAGGTAGTAAATATTAATATGCATAATCCCTAAACTGTTTGAAAAATGGTCTTGACTACAGATTCACCTGACTTTGGGCTCTTTAATTGAAATATAACTTCAGAGATGTTAAGGAAGTAGTTGAAATGACTAATTTTCAAATAAGAAGTCACAGAAAGTAAGAAACCTTAAAGCAAGTAAGTATTACTTCATAGTATAAAACTGAAAAAAAGATTAAGGAAAAGGTATGTGTTAGAAATTGAAGGTGATTAGGTAAGTGAATGATGTTATGTTGTTAACAACACACAAAGAAGGTTAAAATGACAAGTTTTATTACATTAAAGCTTCCTCAGAAAATTCTGCTACAACATTCAAGCCCCATAAATTAACAAGTGACTTCTTTGCTTGGTAAGTTGTTAACATTCTGCTAGCTGTCATAAAGACTGACTGATTATGCAGCTTTATTTAAATTTTAATAAAAAATGGAAAGATCATTCAAAATAAACAAATGTAATTATGCGCTGTGAATAGTAGCATTGAATACTTCAGAAGAACAACACAAGAAAATTAATTTCACTGTACTGGATTCACTGCATCTAGAGGTCTCAAATTGCAAGGTCACAGATGATCTCAACTCCAGCAGGATTATTGTGAAGCTAAATGAGTGCAGGTAGTAACTTGACTGCCTCTTCCTCTTACAAATAACTTTGCCTATCAACTTGGGAGGATGGAATGATTTCAATAATGTGGCCTCCACAAACTAATGTAGATCAGTTATCAAAAATAAATGTTTTGTCCTAAATAGTAACAACTATTGCCAAGCAAGTGACTTTTTGACCCTAAATATGTTTATGATACACAATGTGAAATAGTTCATTTGGTTCTACTTTTGACTTGAACTACAAATGGCATGAACAATAATTATATATTGCTTATTTTCAGAAGAAAGTGTTTTTATGTTTATAAAATATGAAAGAACATTTTACTTACTTCTGAACCTTTTCACTGGCCACTTGGGAGTCCTCTACGGCACGCTGAAGCTGTAATTCCATGTTTGCTCGCTCTGTCAGAGCTTGCTGCAGTTGGGTAGCAAGTTCCTCATTCTGTTGTTGAGTGATGGAAACAATGTTCTCTCTGTTTTTTAAAGCTTCTTCATAAGTACTAAGTGTATGGTTAAATTGATCCTTCAGGTTTTCTTCTTGAGATAAAGATTTGTGTAAACTGAGAAAATACAAAAATAATTTAAATATAAGTAACATAGGCTAACTGATCAATGATCCATTTCCTTAACTCCACTTAGAATCTTTACTTCTCAAAATCAATACAGAAAAACATGCACAAATGAAAATAACTTTTATATCACTATATTATTGTGATATAAAATAATTAATAATTATTCTATAACTCTGCTTCTACGCTGAAAGCTACCCAGTAAATGATTATCTATGCTAGCAAAGCACACAGAAAGATGCTGGAAGATGTTAATTTAATTATATCAGTGTAAATATTACATTCAATTTTCTTTAAAAGGAATAGCAGAGAATTGGAAAATAAAGTATCTCTAGGTAAATAAAGGAATATAATAAGCTGACTGCAAAGAAGTGAGAAGTAGGAGAATGGGCATCAGTTTAGGGGATCAGGGTCTATTCTGCTAAGCACTTAATGAGAATGAATGAGGTTTGTGCAAATACTGATCAACCTTATACACAGAATTTTCTACTTGTCACAGTTGAGATATAAATGAAGGCACAGAAATAATATGTATTCAGATATATATTTTTATGATTAATGAATCTTGGGCCAAATACATTCACTCATTAAATCATCCAGAGGAATAGCATATAAATCAAGACTAAATGAATGCAGAAGAAAATGCAGATAAATAGAATCCTAAAATGCTAAAGGTCAAATCTTTGATATGTCATTACACCTACCACCTGAGGTTATTTGGAAATGGCACCAAGCACCTCACTCAATTAAATAAAGACATTTTGAAAATATAAATATTTAATAAGGGAAATTTAAAATCCACACAGGAGATGTTCTTTTTTTATTAAATAAAATCATTTCAGTATATGCATACAAAGGAACTGTCAATTGGAGACTTGAACTACAACAACCTAACTATATAATACAGGTTGATAATGTGAAAGAAAGCAATATAATTCTTAAATCTGCAAAAAGCTAGTCAGTGAACTTTAGCACTGGCTTAATATACATTCTGATATTTAAAACTCTTCAAACTAAAGTGATTATAAATTTCTTCTTTTAAGTTACCCACGAGCCTTTATAGTGGTCTCAGTTTGGAGTAGGTGTCACACAGAAATAAAATGGACATGAAACCAGGACAGTTAGCATATCAAAAGAAATCATTTCAAGATTCAAATTAGTCCCGAAGAAGAGAGACTGTTGCTAAACTCTGGTCACTTGGCTAGTACATATAAAACTAGAATGATTTGCAGATGGACATGTGATTAGATCCTTTACTCTCAAGCTGTTAAAAAAAAAAAAGCTACTCATCATTCACAATGCCTTGGGAACCTTTAAATTTTCACCAAAACTTTCTTAGACAGAAGCAATAGTTGGAATGATTTTTTTTTTCAAAAAGATAACTTAAAATTCTGCAATAGCATCTCATTGCACTCAGAAAAAAATTCTAAAAATAATAAATTACATATTTTTAACTCACTAAACCTGATAACACCTGTGTGAAGAGTCTCAATAATATTTCTAATTTCTTGATGAAAAAACTGAAACAAAGAAAGGCAAGCAATTGAATCAGCCCTAACCCTTCTAGCAAAGAAGAAAATGCAAAATAGGACAAACTCCTATTCATCTATTAAATTGCAGCATAAACACCACTTCCTCAGAAGCCACTGTGATTCTTCAAATCTAAATTTTGATATTTCCTCTTTGTTAGTTTCTCTTGGATCATACTCTTTTCCTCCTCAGAATTTGTAATAATTGTCAACTTTTTTTTCAATTTCTTGTTGTGATATACTTCCCATTGCTAACATATTAATATTCCATTTATATAGGCTAAATTTATTTTATAGGAAGAATGCATTTCTTAAGAACTATAATAAATTAGGATGTTTATAATTCTAAGGACATTTCCCTATAGAAATAAAGGTAAAGTAGAAAGAATATGTTTCCAGTATATATAAATCTATAACAATTGAAGCACATTTTTGCTTTAGTGCTATTTTTCCCTCAGAGAGCTTTTCTTAAACTGACATTAGGGACCCACTGGTTAGCCTTATTCAGGAAGTCCTATAACATTTTCTTATAACATTTAATCTCTTTCCAAAGTTACTTATTTTCAGATGCATTTTTAAAAAATATTTATTTTTTTGGTGTAGATGGATACAACCCAATGCCTTTATTTTTATGTGGTGCTGAGGATCGAACTGCCCATGCTAGGAGAGCACTCTAATGCTAAGTCACAATCCCAACCAACCCCCATGCATTTTTTATCACAGCAATAGCATTCCAACTTACCAGCACTTAAATCATGTTGGAATATATTTTAAGTTATAGTAAGAAAATGATAAAACAGCAGAAAAATCATTTAATTACTCTCAGAAGTTCAAAGCATGTCTAATAATTGGCTTATACAATATTCACAATATTTTTATTCATCACAAAATTTTTGGAGTAATATAAACAAAGTTTCAATTTTCACTTCCAGTTTTAAAATTATATGATCTCAATGAATTTAATATTTCTAATTTAGTACAGAAAGTGAGGCTTTAAAATACTTTTACTTTGTAATAGTTCATATTATTATAATTCATACCAATTAAGACTAAATCATCTACTATGCTGCTCACTATAATAAATCCAAAGGAAGGTCAAGGTAGAAAATGCCCTCCAATGGACACTACTCCAGTAAGTAACATGTAACAGATTCCTTTCTGTAGTGGATTCTGTGTCAGTTTTTTTTTTCTTAATTCTGAAACATGAATCTATTGTCTCATGTCTGTGGCTTTGATTAAAATCCTGTCCCCTGACTCTCTATACTGCTTTAGCTTCAAATATTGAGAAACTATCAGATTTATGACCTGCTTACATATTTTCCTTGTAAATATTTATGTTCTCCTCAACCTCACTGCTTACCTGGTTTTTGAACTCATTCTCAGTTTTTATGTCATGTCTCATGTGGTTTTAGCTTATTCTTGCACCTGATACTTTCCTATTAATATCAAGTTTTGCTACTTTTCCTGACTTCCTGTCTTGTCCCCTATGACCAAGTATTAATCAAGTCTTACATGATATCATTTTATTTACCATCCTAAAATTTATAATACTCTATTGCTTATATTTCATTTATTTAATAATATTTGCTCAATCAATTGTGTATCCTATGTAAGCTATTTATTTTAATTGGATAGAAAATTTTAGATTAGAATTTAGAAGTGAGATCTCAGAAATGCAGACAAGTAGTTCTTAGCTGGCAGTACTTCCATCTATCAGAGAACATTTTCAATTGTTCCAATCACAGGGATACTACTACTATCATTTAGTGGGTGAAGGTTGGAGGGCCTGCTAAGCATCCTCTAATGGAGAGGACACACTTTCACAACAAAGAATTACCCAGTCTAATATGTCAAGAATGCTGACCTTGGTATTGATGAAATGATGTTGGGTTGGATTTAGAAAATGTAGGTTTAAATTTCAGTCTTGTCATTCACTCTGTGTGACCTTAAGAAAATACTTTACTCCCTGAATATTAATTTCCTTTACTCTAAAACACTGAGAACAAACTCATGGAGTTCATATGAGAAAGAGATAAAGTGATCTATTATGTGGAAAAATATCTAGCACAATAACTGGGTAGGCATAGGCATTCATACCTGTACAAGTTTTAAAAGAAGTGATTTGTATCTAGTTGACCTTGTACATAATCTTATACAACACTCAGACATTTTATAAATACTTTGCTGAAAAACAGTTGCCTGTTTCCACAGGTTTTTCATGAATTAAAAGAAGTAAACTAGTTTCTCAACCTTTATTCACTTACTGATAACATTCTTAAATCATTCTTTAAAAAAAGGGCAGGTTTGGCTTGTTTTACTGAATTAAATAAATAAAATCAAAGCAAGTATGAAAAGTAAAAGTATGTGCTCTCTTTACTGAGCACAGTGTTTGTTCTTACTTCCTAATTTACTGCATCAATTAATTTGCTAAGATCTTTTCAAGAAAATAATAGTTGACCTCCTTGCTTATTTTTGAGAAAATCAGCTTATGATGCAATAGGTTTAAATTCTGACTGATGTACAGAGAGAAGAAAATATATTCAGAATGGTTAAGAGTGTGAGTGAGGAGAATGATAAATCAGTCTAGTGATTCCATTGATTTGCTTCCTCTGCTATGGCAGTTGATTTAGTTCAAAGAGACAACTTGTTGAATTTCAGAGAGAATAACAATTTCTTTGTTATACAGTGAGACAACTTAAGTTTTTAAGAATTTTAAAGTAGATATGCTGGTAAACATGTTTATTACTATTTACTGAAAGACTTATGGATACTACATTTTGTGATATAAACTAGTAGTTACTAAATATTTGTTGAATTCATTGAACTGAAAAGAAAGGCAATGATTTATATAACTAATTGCAAGGATTCACTGAAAAATCTATTAAATTAAACTATTTTAAAATACTATTAAAACATACAACAGCACTTGGAATTGATGTAGATCCAGTTACAGATTACTGATTATCCAATAGTGGATTCTTGAATTGGGTGACCTGGAAGCAGAGTATTATGTTCACAAAGCCATTTACATATCACCATATAGATGAATAGGGAACAGAGTCTATCATAAAATTTATCATGTAACAAATAACATTTTATGGGCATTACTAAAAATATAGAATAGCAGATATAACTGGAAACAAAAGAGGGAAACTTCTGCTTCTGAGAAGATGGAAAATACAGAATATATAATGAAGATGTGAAAGTTTTTAAACTGAAAACCACAATAACTGAAACAAAAAGCCCAGTGGATGGGTCTAACAAGAGAAATGAGAGGACAAAGAAAAGAATCACTGAACTGGAGGAGAGAACACAAAAAATGATCCAATATGAACGATATACACATAGACTGAAAAAAAAAATCAGAGCTTCAGGAACTTATGAACTCATAATAAAAGCACTAACATTCATGTTCTCAAAGACAGAGAAGGGAAAATGAAAGAGGAAAGAACTGAAAAAGTACTGAAGAAATAATGACTGAAAGCTTTCCAAGGGATATAAAAATACAAGAGGTTGACAGACTCCAAATGGAGAAGATCCACATAAGTACATGAAGAGATACATTATAATTAAACTTCTGAAAGCTAAAAACAAAGACAAAATTTTGAAAGTACTCAATGAGTGGGCCCTTACATATAGGGGGGAACCAACTTAAATTAAAGAAGATTCTAATAAGATACTACTGAGGACAGAAGAAAGTGGCACATTACTTTTCAAAGGTTGAAGGGAAAGAACTGTCAACCTATTATTCTAGGCCTTGAGAAATATGCTTCAAGAATAAGGCATAAATCAAGATATTCTTGGGGCTGGGGAGGTGGCTCAAGCAGTAGCGTGTTTGCCTGGCATGCGTGCTACCCGGGTTCAATCCTCAGCACCACATACAAACAACGATGTTGTGTCCGCTGAAAACTAAAAAATAAATATTAAAAAAATTCTCTCTCTCTCTCTCTCACTCTTTATTAAAAAAAAAGATATTCTCAGATGAAGGAAAACCAGGAGCATTTGTACCAAGCAGATCTATCTTAAAAGAAGTAGAAGTAATCTGAACATAAAGGAAATGTTAAAAGAACAAATCTTGGAATTCTGTGAAGAAAGAAAGAAAACTATGTATAAAATATGGAGAAATACAATAGGTCTACTTGAATTTTAAAAATTATGTTTGATGATTGAAGGAAAATTATAACACTGTCTGATGTGGTTCTAAATGTATCTAGAAGATATATTTAAAACACATTATAAACAAGGAAGGATAAAGAAAATTAAAGAAGGTAAAGTTTCTATGTTCCACTGGAAATGATAAAGTAAAATGACATAAAAAACTGTAATAATATTTCTATATAATGTAATATCTATGGCAACAATTTAAAAAGATATATAAAAGAGAAACACAGAAAACACTGTACATACAGAAAAAGGAATTCCAAAATACGTTTAAGTAACCCACAGGAAGGCAGGAAAAACAGAAATAAAACAAACAAACAAAAAAACCAAACAAAAAAACAACAAAAGAGAAAAATTAATAAAAAACTTCAGAGTGAACCAACAGGAAACAATAAAATAGTAGACAAATACTAATCTAAATGTAAACAGTCTAAATACAACAATTAAATGAGATTAACATGTGGGGCACATGTGGGGCACCCGGGTGTATGCCTGTAAACCCAGTGGCCCTTGAGGCTGAGGTGGTAGGATTGCAAGTTCAAAGCCAGTCTCAGTAATTTAGTGAGGCCGTAAGCAATTTAGCAAGATCAAATCTCAAAATAAAAAAAAGAAAAACGGGCTAGGGATGTGGCTTAGTGGTTGAGTGCCCCTGGGTTCAATCCATGGTACCAAACCAAACCAAACTAAAAACAACAACAACAACAACAACAAAAAACAAACCCCACAACTATATTCTATGTATAAGAAATCTGTTACAAACATAATGTATATGAGTAGATTATAGGAAAGTAGGAGTGGCTATACTAATATTAGATAAACTGCAAAGCCAAGAAAGATATGAAGGAAGGGCATTATATTATGCTAAAAGAGACAATCCATTAAGAAGACACAGTAACTTTAAGTGTGTTTGCACCAAATAACAGAACTGAAGATCATAGGAGTAAAAACTGATAGAATATACAAATATAATTGAAGATTTCAATACCTCTCAACTAGAAAAAACAAAAAAATCCCCAAATACCAAAAGATACTGAACAACTCAACACCACCATCAAACACTAACTAGCATTCAATCAGTATTCACAAATATTCCAAACAACAGCAGAACACACATTATTTTCCAATGCCCTCAGTATACATACCAAGATAGGTTATATCCTGGACCATAAACAAACTTCAATCAACTCCAAAGAACTGAAATCATTCTCTGATGACAATATAATAAAATCAGAGCTCAATAACAGAAAGTTAATGTTGCTCTAGGTATTACACTAACAGAAAAATCACCAAACACATGGAACAGGACAACACATTTCTAAATAATCCACGAGTGAAGAAGAATTATAAAAAGAATTTTAAAAAAATACACAGAAGTGAATGACAATAAAAATACAATATACAGAAATTTGTAGGATATAGCTAATGCAGTGCTGAGAAATTTATAGTACTAAATGTATATATTAGTAAAACAGGAAATGTATCAAATCAATATTCTAAGCTTCTACCTCAAGAACCTTTCAATGAAATAGCTAAATAACTATAGAGCAAGAGTGAAGAAAATAATAAAGAGCAGATAGATGCACAAAAGAACAACAAGAAGAAACATATTACCAATAATTTATTTCCAGAAATAAATAAGAAATATCCCTAACAATTTTATAGACATAAAAAAGATAAGGGATTGCTCACACTACATAAATACGTAAACTTAGAAGAAATAAACCATTTCTTTAAAATATACTGGGATGGACTCAAACTAAAAAGTTTCTTCTCAGCAAAAGAAACAATCTGTGAGGTGAATAGAGAGCCTACATCTTGGGAGCAAATCTTTACCCCTCATACATCAGATAGAGCACTAATCACTAGGGTATATAAAGAACTAAAAAAAAATAGACACCAAAAAAACAAATAACCCAATCAATAAATGGGCCAAGGACTTGAAGAGACACTTCTCAGAAGATGATGTACAATCAATCAACAAACACATGAAAAAATGTTCATTATCACTAGCAATTAGAAAAATACAAATCAAAACCACTCTAAGATTTCATCTCACTCCAGTCAGAATGGCAGCTATTATGCATATAAACAACAATAAGTGTTGGTGAGGATGTGGGGAAAAAGGTACACTCATACAGTGCTGGTGGGACTAAAAATTGATGCAGCCAATATGGAAAGCAGTATGGAGATTTCTTAGAAAATTGGAAATGGAACCACCATTTGACTCAGCAATCCCTCTCCTTGGTCTATACCCAAAGGACTTAACAATAGCGTACTACAAGGACACAGACACATCAATGTTTATAGCAGACAATTTACAATAGCTAAATTGTGGAGCCAACCTAGATCCCTTCAACAGTTGAATGGATAAAAAAAATGTGGCATATATACACAATGGAATATTACTCAGCAATAAAAAGAAAAAAATCATGGCATTTGCAGGCAAATGGATGGAATTAGAGAAGACAATGATAAGTGAATTTAGCCAATCCCAAAATACCAAATGCTGAATGTTTTCTTTGATATAAAGAAGCTGATTCATAGTGGGATAGGGAGGGGAGCATGGGAGGAGGAATAGACGAACTCTAAATAGGACAGAGAGGTGGGAGGGGAAGAGAGGGTGCATGGGGTACCTAATGATGGTTGAATGTGATGATCATTCTTACCCAAAGTACATGTATGAGGACACGAATTGGTGTGAGTATACTGTGTATATAACCAGAGATATGAAAAATTGAGCTCTATATATGTAATAAATGTTGTAATGCATTCTGCTGTTTATATATATATATATAAAATGAAACCTTTGATGCATCTAAAGAAACATGTTTCAAATAGATCATTTGATTAAAGATCATTTCCTAAAATCTTAGAGCAGC
The DNA here is from genome assembly GCF_047511675.1 of Marmota flaviventris. NCBI lineage: Eukaryota > Metazoa > Chordata > Mammalia > Rodentia > Sciuridae > Marmota > Marmota flaviventris. The sequence goes on along the minus strand of NC_092499.1, from coordinate 49,677,408 downwards.
AAAGGTGTTCTCTTAAACCCTTTCACACAGGGTTCTTATTGTTGCTGTAGAGTTATTATGCTACTTCTTAATTAGGACAAATTAAAGAATTGGCTTGTCCCCCCTCCAAATAAATAAATTAATTAAATAACCTTAAAAATATACTAATATTACTTTTGTGGAGTTACTTTTATTTGTGTGAGGACATTTAGATCTACTTTCTTAGGAATTTTCGAGTGTGTAATACAATACTGTTAACTATAGTTGCCATGCTATATGATAGATATCCAGAATTTTTTAATCCTGAATGTCTAAAACTGTGTATCCTTTGACTAACATTTCTCCATTTCCCTCAGCTATCCACCATTTGACTAACATTTCTCCATTTCCTATCCACCATTCTACTCTATGCGTCTGAGTTCATTTCTTTTTAGATTCCACATATGAGGTCACAGCATTTGTCTTTTTGTGTCTAGTTTATTTCACCTAGCATAATGTCTCCTGGGATCACCCATGTTTGTTATCAATGAGACTTCCTTTTTTAAGAGGCTGATTAATATTCCATTGTGTATGCATAACACATTTTCTTTATTTGCCCAGTGATAGGCATTTGGGTTACTTCCATTGTTTGGTTACTGCAAATAATACTGCAATGAACATGGAAGCGCAGGTATCTTGTCAACATACTTATTTAATTTCCTTTGAATACATATGCAGAAGTTGGACTTTTGAATCTTGTGATAGTTTTTTTTTTATTTTTAAGACTTGACTTTTATTTTTTTTTTGATAATTTTGGTATTTATTTATTTATTTATTTTTATTTATTTTATTTTTTAATTTTTTATTGTGGGTTGTTCAAAACATTACAAATTTCTTGACATATCATATTCCACACTTTGATTCAAGTGGGTTATGAACTCCCACCTTCACCCCATACACAGATTGCAGAATCACATCAGTTACACATCCATTGATTTACAAATTGCCATACTAGTGTCTGTTGTGCTCCGCTGCCTTTCCCATCCTCCCCCCTCCCCCCTCCCCACCTCTGCCCTCCCCTCCCCTCCTCTCTCTCTACCTCCTCCACTGTATAACCCTGAGGGTCTCCTTCCATTACCATGCAATTTCCCTCCCACCTCTCATCCCTGTTAAATGTTAATCTTCTTCTCCTGCTCTTCGTCCATACACTGATCTTAGTTACTCTCCTTATATCAAAGAAGACATTTGGCATTGGTTTTTTAGGGATTGGCTAGCTTCACTTAGCATAATCTGCTCTAATGCCATCCATTTCCCTGTAAATTCTATGATTTTTTCATTTTTTAATGCAGAGTAATACTCCATTGTGTATAAATGCCACATTTTTTTTATCCATTCGTCTATTGAAGGGCATCTAGGTTGGTTCCACAGTCTTGCTATTGTGAACTGTGCTGCTATGAACATCGATGTAGCAGTGTCCCTGTAGCATGCTCTTTTTAGGTCTTTAGGGAATAGACCAAGAAGGGGAATAGCTGGGTCAAATGGTGGCTCCATTCCCAGCTTTCCAAGAAATCTCCATACTGCTTTCCAAATTGGCTGCACCAATCTGCAGTCCCACCAGCAATGTACAAGTGTACCCTTTTCCCCACATCCTCGCCAGCACTTGTTGTTGTTTGACTTCCTAATGGCTGCCAATCTTACTGGAGTGAGATGGTATCTTAGGGTGGTTTTGATTTGCATTTCTCTGACTGCTAGAGATGTTGAGCATTTTTTCATGTACTTGTTGATTGACTGTATGTCCTCCTCTGAGAAGTGTCTGTTCAGGTCCTTGGCCCATTTGTTGATTGGGTTGTTTGTTCTCTTATTGTCTAATTTTTTGAGTTCTTTGTATACTCTGGATATTAGGGCTCTATCTGAAGTGTGAGGAGTAAAGATTTGTTCCCAGGGTGTAGGCTCCCTATTTACCTCTCTTATTGTTTCTTTTGCTGAGAAAAAACTTTTTAGTTTGAGTAAGTCCCATTTGTTGATTCTAGTTATTAACTTTTGTGCTATGGGTGTCCTATTGAGGAATTTGGAGCCCGACCCCACCGACTGTAGATCGTAGCCAACTTTTTCTTCTATCAGACAGCGCGTCTCTGATTTGATATCAAGCTCCTTGATCCATTTTGAATTCACTTTTGTGCATGGCGAGAGAAAGGGATTCAGTTTCATTTTGTTGCATATGGATTTCCAGTTTTCCCAGCACCATTTGTTGAAGATGCTATCCTTCCTCCATTGCATGCTTTTAGCCCCTTTATCAAATATAAGATAGCTGTAGTTTTGTGGATTGGTTGCTGTGTCCTCTATTCTGTACCATTGGTCCACCCGCCTGTTTTGGTACCAGTACCATGCTGTTTTTGTTACTATTGCTCTGTAGTATAGTTTGAAGTCTGGTATCGCTATACCGCCTGATTCACACTTCCTGCTTAGCATTGTTTTTGCTATTCTGGGTCTTTTATTTTTCCATATGAATTTCATGATTGCTTTCTCTATTTCTACAAGAAATGCTGTTGGGATTTTGATTGGCATTGCATTAAACCTATAGAGAACTTTTGGTAATATCGCCATTTTGATGATGTTAGTTCTGCCTATCCATGAACAGGGTATATTTTTCCATCTTCTAAGATCTTCTTCTATTTCTCTCTTTAGGGTTCTGTAGTTTTCATTGTATAAGTCTTTCACCTCTTTTGTTAGGTTGATTCCCAAGTATTTTATTTTTTTTGAAGATATTTTGAATGGAGTGGTTGTCCTCAATTCCATTTCAGAGGATTTGTCGCTGATATACAGGAATGCCTTTGATTTATGTGTGTTGATTTTATATCCTGCCACTTTGCTGAATTCATTTATTAGCTCTAATAGTTTCTTTGTAGAGCCTTTTGGGTCTGCTAGGTATAGAATCATATCATCTGCAAATAGTGATAATTTAAGTTCTTCTTTTCCTATTTTTATGCCTTTAATTTCTTTCGTCTGTCTAATTGCTCTGGCCAGTGTTTCGAGAACTATGTTGAACAGAAGAGAGAGAGGGCATCCCTGTCTTGTTCCAGATTTTAGAGGGAATGCCTTCAGTTTTTCTCCATTCAGAATGATGCTAGCCTGAGGCTTAGCATAGATTGCTTTTACAATATTGAGGTATGTTCCTGTGATCCCTAGTTTTTCTAGAGTTTTGAACATAAAGGGATGCTGTACTTTGTCAAATGCTTTTTCCGCATCTATCGAGATGATCATATGGTTCTTATTTTTAAGTCTATTGATGTGGTGAATAACATTTATTGATTTCTGTATATTGAACCAGCCTTGCATCCCAGGGATGAATCCTAGTTGATCATGGTGTACAATTTTTTTGATATGTTTTTGTATCCGATTTGCCAGAATTTTATGGAGGATTTTTGCATCTAGGTTCATTAGAGATATTGGTCTGTAGTTTTCTTTCTTTGAAGTGTCTTTGTCTGGTTTAGGTATCAGGGTGATGTTGGCCTCATAGAATGAATTTGGAAGTTCTCCCTCCTTTTATATTTCCTGAAGTAGCTTGAAAAGTATTGGTATTAGTTCTTCTTTAAAGGTTTTGTAAAATTCTGCTGTATACCCATCTGGACCTGGGCTTTTCTTAGTTGGTAGTCTTTTTATGGTTTCTTCTAATTCCTCAATTGATATTGGTCTGTTTAGGTTTTCTATATCCTCCTGACTCAATCTGGGCAGATCATATGACTTAAGAAATTTATCTATGCCTTCACTATCTTCTAATTTGTTGGAGTATAAGGATTCAAAATAGTTTTTGATTATCTTCTGTATTTCTGAAGTGTCTGTTGTGATATTGCCTTTTTCATCCCGTATGCTAGTAATTTGAGTTCTCTCTCTTCTTCTCTTCGCTAGCATCGCTAAGGGTCTGTCGATTTTGTTTATTTTTTCAAAGAACCAACTTTTAGTTTTGTCAATTTTTTCAATTGTTTCTTTTGTTTCGATTTCATTAATTTCAGCTCTGATTTTAATTATTTCTTGCCTTCTACTTCTTTTGCTGTTGTTTTGCTCTTCTTTTTCAAGGATTTTGAGATGAAGTATGAGATCATTTATTTGTTGGTTTTTTCTTTTTTTAAGGAATGAACTCCAAGCAATGAATTTTCCTCTTAGAACTGCTTTCAGTGTGTCCCATAGATTCCGATATGTTGTGTCTGTGTTTTCATTTATCTCTAAGAATTTTTTAATTTCCTTCTTGATGTCTTCTATAACTCATTGATCATTCAGTAACCTATTGTTCATTCTCCAAGTGATGTATGCTTTTTCCTTCCTTCTTTTATCGTTGATTTTCAGTTTCATTCCATTATGATCAGATAAGATGCATGGTATTATCTCTATTCCTTTATATTGTCTAAGAGTTGCCCTGTGACATAATATATGATCTATTTTTGAGAAGGATCCATGTGCTGCTGAGAAAAAAGTGTAACTGCTTGATGTTGGGTGGTATATTCTATATATGTCAATTAGGTCTAGGTTATTAATAGTGTTATTGAGTTCTATAGTTTCCTTATTCAACTTTTGTTTGGAAGATCTGTCCAGTGGCGAGAGAGGTGTGTTGAAGTCTCCCATGATTATGGTATGGTGGTCTATTATACTCTTGAACTTGAGAAGAGTTTGTTTGACGAACATAGCTGCACCATTGTTTGGGGCATAAATATTTATGATTGTTATGTCTTGTTGGTGTATGGTTCCCTTAAGCAGTATGTAGTGTCCCTCTTTATCTCTTTTGATTAACTTTGGCTTGAAATCTATTTTATTTGATATGAGTATGGACACTCCTGCTTGTTTCCGAAGTCCATATGAGTGATATGATTTTTCCCAACCTTTCACCTTCAGCCTATGTATGTCTTTTCCTATCAAATGCGTCTCCTGTAGGCAGCATATTGTTGGGTCTTGTTTTGTGATCCATTCTACTAGCCTGTGTCTCTTAATTGGTGAGTTTAAGCCATTAACATTTAGGGTTATTATTGAGATATGGGTTGTTCTTCCAGCCATATTTGTTTGTTTCTGTTACTAAACATGGTTTGTTTTCCTCTTTGATTATTCCCCCCCCCCCTTTACTGTCCTACCTCCCACTGTTGGTTTTCATTGTTATTTTCTATTTCCTCTTCCTGTAATGCTTTGGCGAGGATGTTTTGAAGAGATGGTTTTCTAGCTGCAAATTCTTTAAACTTTTGTTTATCGTGGAAGGTTTTAATTTCATCCTCCATCCTGAAGCTTAATTTCGCTGGATACACAATTCTTGGTTGGAACCCATTTTCTTTCAGTGTTTGAAATATGTTATTCCAGGAACTTCTAGCTTTCAGAGTCTGTGTTGAAAGATCAGCTGTTATCCTGATTGGCTTACCCCTAAATGTAATCTGCTTCCTTTCCCTTGTAGCTTTTAAAATTCTCTCCTTATTCTGTATGTTGGGCATCTTCATTATAATGTGTCTAGGTGTGGATCTCTTATGATTTTGCACATTCGGCGTCCTGTAGGCTTCTAGGATTTGGGATTCTGTCTCATTCTTCAAGTCTGGGAAGTTTTCTTGTATTATTTCATTGAATAGACTTCTCATTCCTTTGGTTTGGAGCTCTGTACCTTCCTGTATCCCAATGACTCTTAAGTTTGGTCTCTTAATGTTATCCCATATTTCTTGGATGTTCTGCTCATGGTTTCTTAACAGTCTTGCTGAGCTGTCTATGTTCTTTTCCAGTTGAAATACTTTGTCTTCATTGTCTGATGTTCTATCTTCTAAGTGTTCTACTCTGCTGGTAGTATTCTCCATTGAGTTTTTAAGTTGGTTTATTGCTTCCTGCATTTCTAGGATTTCTGTTTGTTTGTTTTTTATAACCTCTATCTCCCTGTATAGTTGATCCTTTGCTTCCTGGATTTGTTTGCGTAATTCATTGTCGAAGTGATCTTTCATTGTCTGATTTTGCTGTTTAATGTCTTCCTTGAGACTCCAGATCATCTGAAGCATGTATATCCTGAATTCTTTATCTGACATTCCATCTGCTGCAGCTGTTACCTCTTCTAAAGTTGCGTTGACCTGCATTGCTTGTGGTCCTTTCTTTCCTTGTCTTTTCATACTGCTTGCGTATCTTTCCTGCAGGAGCGGGCGGCGGCTCTGCTCTCTCCTTATTCCAATTGGGGTGTCGTGGCTACCACGCCGGCAGGTCACTGGGCCTGTTCTGGGAGCTGGCGGCGGCTCTGTTCTGCCCCTACTCCAATTGGGGTGACGAGTGTACCCCGCCGGCAGGCCACCGGGCCTGATCCGCCGGTCGGTTGCAGGTTTGCCTACCCTGCAGGCGCGGGCGGCGGCTCTACTCTGCCCCTACTGCAAATGGGGTGACGTGTCTGTCGTACCGGCAGGCCACTGGGCCTGTCCCGCTGGTCGGTCGCAGATCTGCCCACCTTTCGGGCACGGGTGGAGGCTCTGCTCTGCCCCTACTCCAATTGGGGTGTCCTGACTACCCCGTCTGCATGACGCTGGGCCTGTTCCTGGCACGGGCGGCGACTCTGCTCTGCCACTACTCCAATTAGGGTGGTGTTTGTACCACGCCGGCAGGCTCCTGGGCCTGATCCGCCCGTCTGTTGTAGGTCTGCCTACCTTGGAGGCGCGGGCGGCGGATCTGCCCTGCCCCTCCTACCACGCCTGTGGACCCCTGGGCCTGATCTGCAGGTTGATCACTGGTCTGCTCACCCTGCGGGTACGGGTGGCGGTTCTGCTCCGCCCCCACTCCAATTGGGGTCACGTGACCACCACACCGGCAGGGCATGATCCGGGCGTGGGAGAAGGATCTGCTCTGCCCCTACTCCAGTTGGGGTGACGTGTGTACCACACTGGCAGGCCACTGGGCCTGACCCGCCAGGCTGTCACAGGTCTGTTTACCTTGCAAGCGCGAACGGCGGCTCTGCCCTGCCCCTCCTACCACGCCCATGTACCACTGGGTCGCGGGTCTGCCCACCTTGCGGGTGCGGGTGGCGGCTCCGCTCTGCCCCCTCTCCAATTGGGGTCACGCGGTCACCACGCTGGCGAGCCGCTGGGCCTGCTCCGGGCGCTGGCGGCGGCCCGGCTCCTCCCCTCTGGCTCGACGACAAATTGAGGAGACTCGGGTGACTGTGCCTCACTCCCCCACCAGGAGACCAACTGCTTATGTCACCGCTGGTATTGATGAAGTTCCCTCCTCCGCCGCTTTCTGCAGACATCAGATCTCTGCCATGTTGGTATCCTATGCGAATGGCAGCATTTCGTTCCCCTTGCCGGGCAACCAAAGCACCGGGTGAGTCCTGACCGGCCCTCAGCAGGACCTGGACCGAGAAGCAGTTTCCGCGGGCTCCTAGCCCCGGGCCAGGGAAGTTCCGGGAGCCGGAACTCGGCCGCTCCGTGCTCGGTGTGAGCTCCTATAAGTGTAAGCTCCAAGAAGCAGTCCCCGCGGGCTCAGTTCCGGGAGCCGGAATTTGGCTGCTTAGTGCTTGTTGTATGCTCTGATAGGAGCAGTGTCCAAGAAGCAGCCTCCGCAGGCTCAGCAGCCCTGGGCCAGGGCGGTTCCGGGACGGTTCCGGGAGCCGGAACTCGGCCGCCCCGTGCTCGGTGTTCGCTCCGATAAGATCAGGTTCTAAGAAGCATCCAGGCGCTGAACCCTAGCAATCTGTCTGCAAGCCGCAGGCGAATTGCAGCCTGAAATTACCTGTTCTATGGCTGAATGAGCTGCAGTCAGTCGAAAACAGGGGTGGTGACGTCAGTTTACCAACATGGTGGCTGCTGGCCTCCTCTGTGGTCTGACCGGTGTGGAGAACCGAGATGGACCGCTTCCTTCCCCCGTCTCGAACCCAGAATTCAGCCCTGAGTACGGTGCTTGCGCGGCTGGCAGAAACTGCAGCGCTGTAACCCTGCGTCTCTATCCCAGCGCGCGCTGCAGACTCTAGCCGCGGGGCGATTTGCTGAATAAGCAGTGTTACCCTCCGTGCGACAAACCTCTCGCGTTTGAGTCCCAGTAGCTGATCCTCGTGCGATGGAAATCCTTCCTCCAGGTTCCGGAGCACCCCACTATTGCTGGAAATTCCTAACAAGATATCCTTTAGCCGTCCTGACTTGTCATACTCCCACACAGTGAAGCAGCACATGGGGGCAATGCACTCCCCTCGCCGCCATCTTCCTTCCCCCTCTTGTGATAGTTTTATTTTCAATTTTTTTGAGGAACCTCCATACTGTCCTCCATGATGACCACACTAATTTAATTCCCACCAAATAAGGGTTTCCTTTCTCCACATACTCACCAACATTTGTTATCTTTTTTCTTGTCTTTTGGTAATAGCCATCTTAACCATCCTTTGATAGAATTCTAGATGACATTTAAAGAATATTTCATTTAACAACAAACAGTAGAGTACACATTCTTCTCATGCTGAAGCATTCACCAGGATATGTCACATTATGGGCCATAAACAATATTAAAGGAGTAGAAATCATAAAGATACACTCTCAAACCACTGTGAAAAATCCAAATGTACTTGGAGATTAAACAATGTACTTACAAATTATATACGGGTCAAACATGAAGTTTCAAGAGAAAGTAAAATATATTTTGAACTAAGTGAAAATATAAACATAACTTATCAAATTTGCGGGATGAAGCAAAAGAAACACTTAGAGGGAAATTTATAGAACTGAATGCAAATATTAGAAAAGAAGAAAGATTTAAAATAACATGCTTCAACCTTAGGAAGCTAGACAAACAAGAGCAACATAAACCTAAAGCAAGCTAATAAAAAGAAATAATAAAATTTAGAGCCGAAACCAATAAAATTGAAAACCAGAAATCAACAGACAAAAACAATAAAATCAGAAGCCAGTGTTTTGAAAAGATCTATGTATTAATTTCTTAGGCCACTTTAACAAATTTCCACAACCTGGTGGCTTAAAACAACAGAAATTTATTTTCTCAAGTATAGTTAGAAGTCTGAAATCAAGGAGTTGGCAGGGTCACTCCAGGGGAAATTCCTTCCTTTGCCTCTTCAGCCTCTGGTGACTGTTGGCATTTCCTCACTCCAATTCTTTCTATCACTCAGGTCTTTGGTTTCAAGTTCACATGGCTTTCTCCTACCTCTGCCTGTTTCAAAACTCCCTCCTCCCTCTCTTATTAGGACACATATAATTATATGTAGGAGAATCTGGAATAAGCCCCTTCTTTCAAGTTCCTTAACTTAATCATATCTTTGATCACATAATTTAACACTTTAATGTGGATATCTTCTCCGGCCACTTTTCAGTGTACCATATTCAATACAACTGAGAAACTTCCATCTAGGCTAACCAAGAAAAAAAGGGAGAAGAAAAAATTACAAAGTGGAAGTGAAAAAGGGTTCATCAATACTGAGACCATAAATATTAAAGGGAAAATAAAATAATGTTTTCACAACTATGCTCACAAATTCAGTGCCTCAGATGAAATGGACAGATTCCTTGCAAGATACAAACTATCAAAAACCCACAAAAGAAATAGTCAGAAAAAGCCTTCATTTATTAAAGAAATTGATTCAAGAGTCAATAACATCCCCCAAACAAAATCCCCTTAAAATGAATAAACAACAACAATAAAAACAGAAACAAAGAAAGAATCAGGCTCAAACGGTTTCAGGCGTGAATTCAACCAAATAGTTAAGGAATAAATGATATTAATTCTCTATAATTGGGCTGGGGATGTGGCTCAAGCAGTAGCGCGCTTGCCTGGCATGCGTGCGGCCCAGGTTCGATCCTCAGCACCACGCACAAACAAAGATGTTGTGTCCGCCGAAAACTAAAAAATAAATATTAAAATTCTCTCTCTCTCTCTCAAAAAAATAAAAAAGCCCTTTATTTAAAAAAAAAATTTCTCTATAATTGCCTTCAGAAAATAGAAGCAGTGGAAACACTTCCTAACTCAATTAATGAGGACAGCATAACTCCAACAACCAAACCAGACAAAGATATTACAAGAAAGGAAAACATACCAAAAAATTCTTAGAACTTGACAACAAGAAAATAACAAAAGATGTGAATAGACATTTTAGCAAAAAAGATATAGAGGCAGCAAGTAAGCACATGAAAAGATTCTTAACATAATATGTCATCAGGGAAGTGCCAATTAAGAAAGCAATGAGTTATCACCACACACCTGAAGAAGGACTAAAATCCAAAAACCTTACAATAACAATTGCTAGTGAAGATATAGGACAAGAGAAATGAACATTCATTGCTAGTGGGAGTGTAAAATGGTACAACCACATCGGAAAGCAGTCGCAGTTTATCAATGTATGATCCAGTAATCATGCTCCTACGTATTTACCTAATATAGTTGAAAACATATCCACAAAAAATCCTGCTCATGAATGTTTACTGTTGCTTTATTAATAATTTTTCAAAACTGGAACTAAACAATGTCTTTTAATAGGTAAATGAATAAACAAACCATGGATAATTAATACAACAGAATATATTTCGTGATACAAAATCAGTTATCAAGCCATGAACATACATGGAAGAATCTTAAGTGCTTATTACTTAGTGAAAGTAGCCAGTGTGAAAAGACTACATACTGCATGGTTTCAACTCTATGACATGTGGAAAACTATAGAGACAGTCAAAAAATCAATAAATAGTTGCTAGAGGAAAGGAAGGAGGAATAAAAAAATACAGCACTCTGGTTCTTTAGTGTGGTGGAACAATTCCATATAATACTGTAGTGGAAGGGATGATGTTATACATTTTTCAAAACTCATAGAACTGTACAAAATAATGAGTGAACATCAATGTTAACTGTGGGCTTTTGTTAATGATAATTTATCAATATGGTTTCATTAATTTTAGCAAATGTACCATACCAATAATAGATGTTAATGATAAGGGAAATTGGGGAGGGAGGACAGCTTATGTGAGAACTCGGTGCTACTTCAACTTTACTGTAAACTATTCTAATAAATAAACTCTATAAATAGAATCCCAGCTCTGCCCTACCACATGGAGTGGGAGAGACTAATCAATTTCATTAGCAATCAAACCTGACGAAGCATAAAGAAACAGTTGAATATGGTCAGTATAGGGTCCACATTACTGACCACACTAGAATTCAGTTATGTCTGTACTTAATTCGTAAGTGTTTAATTGAAGCACTTTCAAGGAGGAATTATCAAAATGGCAAATACGCTGTAAAACTTATTGTGGTTTATAAAAAAATGATTAGAGAACCATATGGACAGGACGTGAGAAAAATTAGAGAACTATTATAAATATCTTTTTTTGAAGCAGTTTATTGTGTTCTGTGTTACTTCAGAGAGTAATAAATTCCAGCTTGGTTTGGGCCTCACTGATTAGAATTGTATAATTCTAATGTACAATACAATACTGATGCCTTAAAAAATAAGATGTTTTGGACTATAAATTGAAATGTGAAGTATATAGGGTTCAGTTGGCATACACATATTATGAGCACATTTTGTTTTATAGTACTTAGAACTGGGTGGCTGTATTGTGATGTCTCAGGTTACAGAAAAGGACTACCATGTGTTGGTCAGGCTAGAGATAGAGCAGTGGCTACACATATTCCAAATTATTACAAATGTTATAAGGATTTGTCAAATGATCACAATTGAGGTTTAAGATAAAAATAGGTATTAATGAGAAGGAGGTTGGAGGAAGAATTTTAGGCATAGACAAGTGTGTACAAAGGCCTTAAAGGAAAGAAAGTCTGAAGAATGGATGAAGCACAGGTAGGCTTATGTTAAGGAACCTTTGAAAATTGTTGGGACTAAGTCACATAGAGTCTTTTTGGAACATGAGATGGATTTTGGTCTTTAGCTAAGATAAATGAGAAACCACTGAAAGAATTTAAATTCCCCAATGATGCCAGTGATGCTGCTAAACATAAAATATACTTTTCAATCACTATCTACTTGACTTATCTGGAGCCAATTATTTCTGAAAATATCTCCTTTCCTTAGCAATACTTTCTGGGTTTCTACTTTTTTAAAAAAATATTTTTTTAGTTGTCAATGGACCTTTATTTCACTTATTTGTATGCAGTGCTGAGAATCAAACCCCATGCCTCACACATGCTAGGCAAGCGCTCTACCACTGAACTACAAACCCAGCCCTCCTCTGCTTAGTGTTCTTGGTGTTTCTCAATCTCCTCTGGTGGCTTCTTTTTCCTTTATTCAACTTTCACCTGTTGTGTCTTCTCTTTCTCTGCATTCTCCCTTGATTTCAATGCCCTCTCATGGCTTCACTTAATCATCTATATACATAATTTTTCTATAGCTCAGATATCTGTCCTGGGTACCAGATCTACATACCCACCTTGTGGACATCTCCAATTGACCATTCTGCAAATGCACACAACTCAATGTCTGAAACTGAATTCATGAGCTCATTTTTTACTCCTTCCCAATTTGGCTTTTTTCTTCCTCCCCTTTTCCCTGGACACCACTCAGTTGTCCAAGTCCTAAATGTAAACAGCGAGCTCCATCTCTATCTCTTACCTCACAATCTAATCACTTCTGCGATTTACTAATAAGTCTCCCTTGCATCTTTTAATATCTCTTCAGATCTATTATTATATCTTATTTAGAATGTCTTCTATTATTTTCTTTAATGGATTATTGCAATAGTATTCTTACTTATTCCTTTCCCTTAGTAAGCTTTCTAAAGCATAGATATTATTACTCCTTAGATTGAAACTCTTTAATGACCCTACATTTTTTTTCTAGAATAATGTCCAAATTCCTTAAACATCATTTATGAAGTTCTTTTCTTTCCAGCTCATTTCTCATCATTCACCTATTTGTCCCTAAAATACAGTCACAGGACAGATAACTTTCACATCCTCTAGAACACTGACCCTATTCCCCTTTACTTAAGTCCCTCCTACTCATCCTTTTACATGAGTTTCTTCAGAAATAAAACTTGATGTCCAGTTTGGTGATTCTCTCATTTGCTTTCACATTGAATAGAGAGTAAACACCAGGAAAAAACTTTTTAACCATGTGACCTTTATCTAATACCTAGAAAGCAGTTAAATATTTGTGAAATGGAAGAATTAATTATTGGTTCCTTATAGCTGGTCAGGTAGTTCTTAATTGTTATGTTTGACTGGCTGACAATAATCTTTGTGATTTATATGTGCCCCGCAGAACACAAACTATGGATATTCAGTGACTAAGATGGATTACAGATTGGTTGCTTTGTAAATACTGAGAGTAATAAAAAGGCTAAGATTTAAAAAGGAAATGAAATAAAAGGTAAGCATACAAACTTCCATGAATTACTCTATCCTATAGGTAGATTTTAAATGGACTCTTGTGACTATAGATTTTGGATTTCAGTAGTTTTCCTGGAATACTGGAAACAAGTGCTACTGGAGGCCCCACCTTGTGGCTGAATGAACATTCGCTTATTGTGAAATAACTTTTTGAAAGGGGTCGTTCATTCACTAGATATTTATTGAGCAACCGAGTGTACATGCACGTCCCATATACAAAGTACAAAGTGAGTGCTTGGGGATACGATAGTAACCAAAGTACATAAAAATCTCTAATCTATTATATAAAGTTGTTGCTGTTTTATTTCCCCCCCTAGGGATCAAATCCAGGGCCTTGTGCATGCTAAGCATGTGGTGTACTCCTGAGCCTCACCCCCACCTCCAATCTTATAGAGGTTTTATTCACCATTTTATCTAGTGCCTGGAAGAATGCTTATTAAATATCTGTGAATTAACCAAATAATATTTAAGACATATTCATTCTGATCTTTATCTCTTGATGGCCTTCCATTCTCCATGTGGTATTGTATGGCAGATCCCATAGATAAGGAAGGAGGGCTGAGACAGACTCTCCTGAAGTTGGCCTCTATTTTTTATTTTCCTTTAGTTTTTCTGATTTAAAACTCAATTCACAATAAAGCATGAGTATAAAAATCAGTATAATCACCAAAATATTAGCCAGTGAATTTAAAGCAGATCTTTTTATAGTAAAGAGTTATGGGAGTTGTAAGAAACTTTATCTTTTATCCTAATTGTCAATGATTTTGCCTGTGGTAATTACAAAGAAATTCATGCACACCAGGATGGTCCCTCTAATTTTAGTGAATAACACATGTGTTCTATGCACTTTATTTAAAAGAAAATCAACTTGTTATTTACTACATCTTTCAGTAGTTTCTCTGTACACTATATAGAAACTGAGAACCTAACAAAATGAAGCCAACCTTCTATCAGACTGCTTTATCTACATGTTTTAGGGATTATAAAGACAAAAGTAAGGTAAGGTTTTTGTTTTAATTTAGAGCTATAGCACTCAGGAAAGCATTCACAGAGGTTTCTTCAAAGTGAATACTTGGTATATCAGTAATCTGATAACACTAAAACATACTTTATAACACATTTATAAGCATCAGAATTCTTTTCAAAAGTGTAGCTAATAATCAGGACAAATGTCATTTCCTTTTGTTTGGGTCTCCAGGGAATAATGTTTACTTTGCTTTAAAATTTATGTGAGTCATTTGGTTATATGCCTTTTTTAATTAGCTTGAAGGAAGCAATCACTGGGGAGAAAGCGGAAATCAATTCTGATCCGATATTGATAGCTACTGTGCTGTAAACTGTGTGTCCTTTCTAATTAAATGTAAACATGTTCAGTTCTAAAGTCCAGCAGCAATGACAACAGTCACTAGGAAAGATTGCTTAAGTACCACTCAACTGATTTGCCTGGCCTTTATTTCTTTCAAAGTTGTGCTTGTGCAATCATTGGTAGGGTGAATGCTGGTTGTAACTGACTTTTTTTTTAGGCCATCCTCAGAGAAAAGATTTGACAAGAATGTAGAGTGCTCTGTAATACTTAAAAGTTACTTATTAACTCTGTCCTTCTGATAGCTAATCAATGGCAGTGCATAGAGTCAAATTTGGTACACTAAACTGCTCCCTTGCCCAAAGCCAAGTCTTGGTAAATATTTAATGGCTGTAAAGGTGTTTTGCTAGTTATCAAACTGATATGCTAAAGGACTCTTAAAAGCAACTTTATCTTCCTTCCCTTCCATAAATAATTTTCCCAGTAATATAGTTTATAGGTGTAAAAGAATTTGGATTATTTCATCTTACTGAGTATCTTATTTAGAAAAAGACCAAAGGAAAATTAATATAAAATAGTGTTCTTTTTAATTAAGTACTATATCACTTAACACAAGAAAGAAAAAGCAACCATTAAACTTTTCTCCTTGGTAAAATGCCAACTTAAATTATAAAATAACTCACCCCCTTTCACCATACTGAACACCACACTAGACTTGTTCAAAACCTGTTGTACAGCTGCTCTCATAAGGAAATGTTATAAAATTTCTGTTGCTTTAGAGTTGCAACATAGTCTGTAAAATCAGAAGACATTTGGAGTTTTGTTTTTTATTCAACACTGTAAAGGCTGATTTTTATGTATTTATCTTTCAAATTATGTATTGAGTTTTGGGCCATTTGTTTTATCTATTGTAACTCTTAGGTAGGCAGAATATTTATCAGTTTTACTTTTTAAATAGGAAGAAATCTCACCAGATTTAAATTTGAATAGAATACTTGGTAATTGCTCACTTACTTTCTAGAAATGAGACTGATTACTTTAAGTTTATACTTATTTCATGCTTACAGATTTTAAGGGAAGTTGCTACAAGTATCAAATAAGAGCTGGGGACTCAAAGTATTGGACGGAATTAATGATCCTTCAAGATACAGCCCAAATCAAAGGGTCAAAATTGAAAATAAAGGAAAAAAATATTACAGTAAAAAGGTAAGTTTTCAGAATGGAAAAATATTACAAATGTTCTAGATTTGAGGTGCTAGTGTTGAATTTAGCAATGCTGGGATGATCTGTATATTTTACTTTGTGGTGGGCTGAAAGGAATGTTTATATTTATATTTTTTCCCTTGATATAGCTGATATAAGGAAGAGAAATAGCTTCTTATTGTCTGATATATGAAGTTGATTTTAAAGATGTTATTGATGGTCCAAATGCTATGCATTTTACATAAAACCCTGTGAAAGGATTATTTAATAATATTATATTATACACTTTGAAGGCACCATGTTTCAACTTTAGAAGGAATTTTCATTTTGTACATTGGTGATCTTACTATATCAAAGTTTGGAAAGATGGCTTAGGATATAAATTTAAAACTGGTATTTCTGGTTTGTGTTTCTTAAACTCATGTCTATATTGATTTTGATCTCTGAAATGTTATACAATATAAAGATATTCTATTTCTCAATTTTTTTCCAGGAACACAGGTCAGAACAAAACAAGGGGTAAGCCAGCTGGTGCTTGTCTAGGGCTTCAATCTAAAATGACCACAGAAACCTCAATGGAGAAAATTGAAAATATGATTACTTAAACTCAGGTTGCATAGGTAATCAATTACCCATGTAAATGGAAAAGTATAAATCGGTATACTACTGCGGAAATAGATGAACACCTTAACAGGAAATGATTTTTTTTCTTGGCTCTCATACACAACTGCACATATGTGCAAAAACAAAGTCTATCAACTAACTTTAACCAGCCTGTTAACTTGTGAAACCAGATAATATGTGGTTGTGATGCTATAGGTGATTTATTTCCAAACCCTTTAATCTGTTTTATCAGAAATTGTCTGGTTTGTAAAATTGCAAAGAGAAGCACAAAGACCTATGAAGAGTACATAGTAGGGCACTTAGCTCAGACAGAGTCGGAGATCAGAGAGGATGCCTTAGAAGACTGGATGTTTAAAGCTGAGTCTTGAAAAAAATAAAAATTTATCACATAAAGAAAAATAAAGGGTATAAAATCTAGAGGAGGTGGTCATGTGGATTAGCATGTTTGTATGAGAAAACCTTTGCTAAAAACATTGAATTACTGTGCATTTGCAAATACAGCTACTTTTAAACAGAAATCTTCAGATCTTTGTAAAACGGGTGAAGGAAAGATTTCTTAAAAAGGGAAAGACAGCATCCTCATTTCTCTATTTCCAGTTATTTTCTGAAACCAAGAAAAAACATCACCCATTTTTTGATTGCTGGGAAGTCACTGTGGGGAAATACTTGTATCTGGTTGATACCCATTCTCATACATTCAACAAATCTTCACAGAGCGAGCATCTACTTTGTGCCAGACATTGTTATAGGCACTAGGAATAGAGCAATGAATAAAACAGATCAAGATATCTACTCCTGTGGAACTTTCAGAACAAAGTTCATCTCATTTTAGTTAGATCCACCTGGCAGATAAGGTCTCTTTCTGGGCATCTCACCTAAAGCCCTTGTCCAAGAGGCTCTTACATCTTGTCAATTTTCTGTTCTACACGCTATATCAAGGTTTCATAATAACAATTTTTTAGTTTTTAAAACTAAAGCTTTATTTGAAATGATTAGTCATCTTTTTATTTTATTTGTATCTCTGATATAAATTTTCTGTCAACAAAGTGCATTTTGCCTTAATATATCCTTTGTAATTTATAAAGACATACCCAAATATTATATAAGTATCAAAAAGAATATGTTACAATGTTCAAAAAACATTAAATTATCAAAACAATTTCTTGAAGGTTATCTGTAAAGTTTGTTTTCATATGTCAAACCTATGTTCCAAGAGCATGTATGTGTGTGTGTGTGTGTATGTGTGTATATGATATATACACATATATAATTTTTTTTAAAGAAAACATTAGGATGACCTCAAAGTTTTGGTATTGGGTCTGAAATCAAAACATTAGATTTTATACTCCAACACCTGTATCTGCCTGTAGGTTTATGTTTGGGAGCCATAAAAACAAATACTACATCTTTTTGAAGTAGTAAATCATAAAATCAATGTAATATAAAGATAAATTTTTATTTAACTTAAATTCAGCAAAGAAATTTTTTATTTCCTTTATAGTCTTTAGCTACCCTTAGATTGAGATAATGAATTAGGGCAAGATGGCACTGTGTCTGAGCTTATTGTAACAAAGAATGTTAGAGTCTTTTCACTAAATAATACCATATTTCTTTTATCTGGAAATCTATAGCTGCAATATGCTTGGTAAGTTCCTACTGGTGGTTATTAAATTTATCCATAATACAAGTTTGAATAATACAAGATGGTCCCAAGCCAAAATTTGTTCTTCCCCAGAGGAATATACTATGGACAGGTAACATTCAGTAACAGTTATTTAGGCTGGGGAAAATGTACACAGTTTTGTTCACTACTGAAGAAATATCTGTTTTTGAAAGACAGATTCAATATGGAAATAACATAAAGAAGATGGATTTGGATAGGTAAAGAGCTGAAAACTGGTGTATTTCTTTTAATTTTTTTGCTTGTTCTTACAATGGGAATGAAAAATTCACAAAAAGAAATATCAATATTAACATTTTGTAGAAGAAAATGTTTCATAATTTACTGAAATACCTTTAACAACAGAATTTATAACAAATGGTTATTTTAATGGGAAAATGACATGTACAAAAATAAATCCAATTTGCTAAACACAAATTGATTATTATGGTTATTGGAATGATACGGAAATACATTTCTATCAAACATGTCATCTTCATGCAATGACACTAAATTTCTAAAAGGGCATGTAGTTTAAAAAAATACATGCTCATAATTTAACAAACAAATTAGTAGTCCTTGTGTTATACAGTGAATAAGAGTATCCCTGCCTTAGGAAATTTAGAGTGCAGTTAAGAAGACATTAATTATAATACAATTTGGAAGCAGATATGCATACATATTTTGGCTGGTGAAGGGAAGAGAAGAATGGCAGGCGGTAGGTTTTTTAGGAGAGAACAATTCCTAAAAAAAGAAAGCATGAGACAGCATGAATAGACGCATATCACTGAAAAAAGAAGAGTAAGAGGATTACTACAAGCAGTTTGCTATTGGTATGGCCTCAAGGCCATGATAGGGAAAGATAAGATTTGTTATAGAGAAATTACTTCAAGTGATATATAATAATGGTCTTGAGGGGATACTGGTAATATTGTAGAAAAGAGAATACAATAGACTCATAAATATTTAAGAAGTGAAATTGATGGAATTTGTTGACTTACATTCAAAAAGAAAATAGGTTTTATAAAGAAAGTTACTTTGTTACTTTCAGTTTTAGACATTTTGAATTGGAGTTCTTATGAAATATCAACTGGAAATCTCTAGCAGATTGTTTTGATATATAAAGTGAAACTTAAAGAGAAAACTGGTCTGAATAGCTCCTACATTTGGGAATCACCAGCATATAGGTGGGGGTTAAAACCAGAGGAGTAAGTGAGAGAAGTCCATGGAAAGACTTTATAGAATAATCATTATTACAAACAATGAAAAAATTGCTAAAAGTTATAATAAAATCACACTATGACTTTTTTTCAAAGAGGTATTATTAAAAAAAATTTGTAATTGTAGATAGACAGAATGCCTTTAGTTTATTTATTTTTATGTGGTGCTAAAGATAGAACCTAGTTCCTTACCCATGCTAGGCAAGCACTTTGCCACTGAGCTACAGCCCCAGCACTCAAATAGGTATTCTAAATGAAATACACAATCAGAAATATTTAGAACTACCTCCAATGTGCTCAAGTACTAGAAGACTTATTCTCTTGTTAACACTTTGACAATACAAACATACACTGCATAGTGATGTTTCATCAATGAGAGACATGAAAGTGATCCCATAGAATTATAATGGAGGTGAAAAATTCTTATTAATTAGTGATGTAACAACACAATGCAATGCATTACTCACATATTCATGGTGGTGTTGGTATAAACAAACCTACCATATTCTAGTCATATAAAAGTATAGCATATGTGACTATATATAGTACATAATAGCTGGTAATTATAACAAATGGCTATGTTATTGGTGTATGTATTTACTATACTATACTACATTTTTTGTCATAAATTTAGCATATACTCCTACTTATAAAAGGTTCATTGTAAACACAGTATGCTGTGTTATACTGGCAGCAGCCTCATGTATATGGTGATTACTTTGTCTCTTGATTGCATCAAGTAGCCACTTCAAGTGATTGACCTATACCATCTTGGTTTGTGTAATTATTCTCTGTGATGTTCACACAATGATGAAATCTCCTTAACAATGCCTTTCTCAGAACATGTTCCTGTTGTTGAGTGATGCGAGCCTTTTTATTTCTCATGTGGACTTACATGAATGCTTCTTTACACAGAGATGTTTCATATGATGATAGGTCTCAGTGCACTCTGCACAGCACTTTATGTTTTTTTATTCTGTTTTCATTATAGGACACTTCTGTTATCAGTTGCCTGAATTAGGATCACAAACTGTGACTGAGAGATGAAGAGTATGAGATTTTCAGTCAAAACCCAGGTTCTTCCATTTAATGTCTTTGTGACTTTGGGCAAATTACTTAATTGGACATTAGATTCTTCAACTGTAAGACAGTATGGCTTACTTCAGTTCACACAGTTGATACAAGGATTGACAGGTTATAAATATAAAAAAACTCTGCCCCAAAATAAAGCTTTATATAAGTGTTGGCTAACACTATCATTACACTTACTGTGGTATGCTACCCAGATAGCATGTGAAGTAAGGGCTGGAAGAACCACATTAAGGCTGCAATGAAGATTGGCCCCAGAAAAGGCCTAGTATGTAGAGCACACTACTGTCTGTAATCCTGGTGTAAGGGATCTGGAGTCATGACCATAGTTAAGGCCAGAGGGTACATGGGGTCATGAGCAGAGTCTGTAGACAGATCATGAGTTTCAGTGGATAAGCAGATATTGATCCTGCACCAGATGTATGACATACTGTGAAAAAAATCTTATGTTATTTATTCTAGGTCATGACTAACCAGACACATGTTGCAGATTCTGAAAAATGGCTATTGACAAACCTCTCCTGAGATCGAGTTGGAGCTTGAGAGTAACCCTTAAACACACAGGTTCTTTGGATAATACTTATAAAAAAAAATTGGGATTCTGGTCTGGATGACAGACACTGAAATCTTAAAATTTAAGGAGAGAAGGGAGTGGGCAGGGGGTTAGCAATGATGGTGGAATGTGATGGACATCATTATCCAAAGTACATGTATGAAGACAGGAGTTGGTGTGAACATATTTTATATACAACCAGAGATATGAAAACTTGTACTGTATATGTGTAATAAAAATTGTAATGCATTCCGGTGTCATTTATTTTTAAAAAATCTATTAAAAAATTAAAAAAGAAAAGAAAGAAACATAAAATTGCCCTATTAAATAAATGATATTAACATCACAATAATTAAAGTATGTGTGACATAAATAAGCAGATCAGTAGAACAGAACTGAAAGCCCAGCCATAAATCAAGATGCATATAGGTATTTAGTATGTGATAAGGTTAGATAGCATATCAATAAATAGAACTCAGACAGCTATGTAGAGATTTGGAGAGTGAAAAGCTGCATATATAGGCCACACTGCATATACCACATTAAACCTCAAATGCATGAAATTGTAAAATAAATAAACAAATAAATAAAAACATAAAAGCATTAAAAAAAAGAAAGTGAAAATACTATTGAATAGTGTGAACTAGTGGGAAACAGAAAAAACAGCCTAGACAATTTCAATAACTGCAAGACTATACTGTACCTGCAAAGAACAGTGGTTTGGATTAGGATACACTGGGTCCTAATTAACTAACTCTCTTGTTTCCTCTTAGTCTAACTTTTCTTTCTCTCCCTCTCCCTCTCCTTCTCCCTCTCCCTCTCTTCTTTCTTCCCTTCCCTTTCTCCCTCCCTCCCTCCCTCCTTTCTCTTCTCTTCTCTTCTCTTCCTAACCTAAGTCCTCATCCATGCTAGGCAAGTATTCTACCACTAAGCTATACCGTCAGCCCTAAGTCTTTTTTTTAAATTTTATTTATTTATTTTTTATTGGTTATTCAAAACATTACAAAGCTCTTGACATATCATATTTCATACATTAGATTCAATTGGGTTATGAACTCCCATTTTTACCCCAAATACAGATTGCAGAATCACATTGGTTAACATAATGCCATATTAGTAACTGTTGTATTCTGCTACATTTCCTATCCTCTACTATCCCCCCTCCCCTCCCCTCCCATCTTCTCTCTCTACCCCATCTACTGTAATTCATTTCTCTCCTTGTTTTTTTTTCCCATTCCCCTCACAACCTCTTATATGTAATTTTGTATAACAATGAGGGTCTCCTTCCATTTCCATGCAATTTCCCTTTTCTCTTCCTTTCCCTCCCACCTCATGTCTCTGTTTAATGTTAATCTTTTCCTCCTGCTCTTCCTCCCTGCTCTGTTCTTAGTTGCTCTCATTATATCAAAGAAGACATTTGGCATTTGTTTTTTAGGGATTGGCTATCTTCATTTAGCATAATCTGCTCTAATGCCATCCATTTCCCTGCAAATTCCATGATTTTGTCATTTTTAGTGCTGCGTAATACTCCAGCACTAAATAAATGCCACATTTTTTTTTTTTATCCATTCATCTATTGAAGGGCATCTGGGTTGGTTCCACAGTCTAGCTATTGTGAATTGTGCTGCTATGAACATCGATGTGGCAGTATCTCTGTAGTATGCTCTTTTAAGGTCTTCAGGGAATAGTCCGAGAAGGGCAATTGCTGGGTCAAATGGTGGTTCCATTCCCAGCTTTCCCAGGAATCTCCATACGCCAAGCCCTAAGTCTTATTCTAAATCTGTAGGTAATAATAAAAATGGTACTTTTTTTAGGGGCTTCTTTGGGCACTTTCATATACTATATGTAATCTGTAAAATAAACCCCCAAAGTAGTTCACATTCCATTTAAAATGGTGGGGGTGGGAAAAAGAAGAGAGACTGACTAATTTACCCAGTGTCAAGCAAGTAAATGATTGAGCCAGGATGCCACCCAGGATATGCCTTTTTCCAAAGATAATGTATATCATTTTTGTTTTTCAAAATATTGTTTGCTCAAGACTCTTTCAGCCTTAAAATTTTAAGGCCAATGTTTTATCAAGTACAGACAGCCCAAGTACAAATTCTAAATATATTATGTACTATATCAAAGATTTGTTATAGGATCTTGAGAAAACCACTAAGTCTCTCCTTTTTTTCACTTTTAAACTATTTAAATGAAGATAGTTTATGCTATCAATTATCTCACAGAGGTAGGAAATAAAAAATGTTTATGATATGAAAGAGACAAAGAATATAGGTAATAATATAATCACCTATTACATGTCCAAGAAATGTTTTTGAAATTTTTTAAAGTTGAAAAAACATAGTTTTAATGCTCTATGCATGACTTAATAATAAAGATCATCAGATGAGAACTGAAGGAAACTTCTTTCATTGGTAAATAAAATGCACATGCTAACATCATTTATTTTCTAAGCCATTACTGCTGCTTCTTAATACCACTGCTTGGTTTCTAAAAGGCAATTCCTTAGAAGGCCTTTTAACCAAAAATACCTAAGAACTAAAGCTTAAGGAAGAGAGAATGAACATCCTGCTACTTGACATTAATCACATTAAACTCAGAGTACCTAACAGACGGCTCTGGCATTACTCCTAACTGGAAGACACAGAAATTAAAGCACAGAGCTTTAAAGTTAATGGGAGTTGCACAATTGAAATACTCTCTGTCAACCTGATAATATGCCCCTAAGTTATTGTTCATGGATGGTGCCATTCCTCTGTTTAATCAAGAGTTAAAGCATGTACAGTAATTCCCTATTTTCACAATATTCTTTCTGACAATAAAGATAACAACTATGAGAACAGTTTTTAGCTGGCTAAACCTGATGTACTGGTTTTGTTAATAAAAAAATTCATGACAATTAATGAAATGGATCTATTAGACAGTCCCCCAAAGTTGTACACCTACCCCACCTACAAATGAACTTCTCATGACCTATGTTATTCAGAAAAGAACTGTAGTAACTTGCACTAAAAATTGTTACACACAAAAGATTCAAACTAAATCAAAGCATTACTCAGAAGCTGGCAAGATATTTCAAGTGAGGAATGCTTGATATGGCTACCTTTAATCAAGTTTTCATTTGCTGTTCATGCTTATAAAACTATTTCTGTAATTCATGCTTTTATATTAAATTTTAATAAATGAAAAATCCACATTTAAACATAATTTTGAGATTATCATAAATAACACATGGCTGAATTCCAGATTTCATACTTTGTTATTCTAACTGCATTGAAAAGAGCGACTGTTAGTAGCCATATCTTTTTCTTTTCATCTCAAGTCCTTAATGGTCAAGTACTAGGCAAAGAGAATAGACAAAAGAACTCAAGGTTCATAATGACATGTTTGAAATGCTTTGACAAATATAACTCAGGAGCACACTTATTTTATGCAGTTTTCCCTTTAAAAATTAACTTGTATAATTTATCTTAAGTCATGTTTTGATTTTCAAAGTGTAGTGGACATCAATTCTTTTGCTGCCATGAATGTATTTTTTCATTAAATAATTCTAGATTATCCCAAGCAATACTCAAATCCATGTATAAGAACAAGAGTCTATGTAGTAAAGCTCATTGTTTGGGAATGACAGAACTACCCCAAAAGACAGAGGAATTTGTTGCCCACAATGATGATATAGAAAATTTCTAATGTACAACCTTTTCTAAACCAAATAAGCCTCATCATATTTGAAAATATCACCCATTTAAAAATAATTTTTAAAAATTCACAATCATACTTATGTAGAAGAAACTCTGGCATCTAAGACACTTACAAGGATATCTCAAGCTGCTTATGTATAAAGTAGCTAATGTTATCTTGAGGAAGAGATGACAAGAAGAACTCCGTAGAAAATATTTATCCTAATGAATAAATGTACTGTAGACTTTAAAAACAAAAAAATTAGAATAATTTCAGTAGAGGAAATATTATATTCCTATTTAAAACAATATTATTACTGGATTAACTTTATAGATACAGTTGTAAAGTTGCTTCATTTAAAATTGTGTGGACACGATTTTTTTTAAACATATTAGGCTATGAAGTTTCTTTTTTTTATATTTATTTTTAGTTTTTTTAGGTGGATACAATATCTTTATTTTATTTTTATGTGGTGCTGAGAATTGAACCCAGTGCCTCATGAATGCTAGGCGAGTGCACTACCACTTGAGCCACATCCCCAGCCCTGAAGTTTCTTAATAAATTTAGATACAGCAAAAATTCATGTTCAAATCATATAATATATTCAAATGATTAAGGAGTGGAAAATATATGTATTTTTGATTTTAAAGGTAGTTGGGTTATGGGTGATCTTTATTTTTTTGCCTTTTAAAATTATTTTTAAGTTATAGAAGCTACAGAGTGCAGAAAAACCTTAAAAATTCTGCACTCACAGAAGTACTTTGCAAGTTAATTGTGCAAAGAAAATGAATTACTTCTCCAAGTCATTTGTTTAATTCTGTGGACTACGTCATACATATATTATCCCATGCATTTGTCTCCCATCCCTTCTGAGGTCACACTGAAATAAAGGCATCACAGTTAAAAATAAATAAACTCATGAAAATAGAGGACAGCTGGGAATTGGAGATGGTGATTACCTTTGATAAGGAATTTCAATATATTCTCAAAGACAGAAAGTTGATGAATGTGTCAAACCAAAATGAGTAAATAAACAAACTAACAAGAAGATAAAAATATATCCTAGAACATTCTACATGGAAACTTTGTAGGAGAAGGTGCTACGGCTCTGGGCTAGCAGGTTACTGGGCACAGCTGAACAAGGGCCTTAAAGCAGAGGACTAACTGAATGTCTCTAAAGCAGCGGACTAATGGAATATCTCATAGGAGACCTTTCACCTGAGCACAGAAGGCTGGCACCTTGATATTGATCAACAGGCAAAGAGCCTGCCATTTTTACTTTACAGAAATTCACTGAATTGTTAGGGAAATGAATTACCTGGAGGAGGTTGGTTTGGATAAACATTCCCAAGCCAAACACTCCCTGTTTTGGCATTTGTGGTATTACTTACCCACAAGCTTAAAATTAAAGTGAATCCCACCAGTTTATGTTCCTTCTCCCATCCCACATAGTACATTCTCTAACAGAATTCCCACACAGGAGAGTAACAGACCTATTTAAATTATTATAGCAAATGAAGTCTACACAGGACACTTGGCCCTTCTCCTTTAATTATGAAAAGACCAATGTTGAGGACAACAGGTTGAAAGAGAAAGAAGATAAACAGAAAGATTCCCAAAGATCCACAAAGAATCAGACAGTTCAGACAAAAATAAGAAAAATAATAAAGACAGATATGAAAAGATATCATATTGATTATATAAGGTTAGGGTGCTATTGGGATTGGCTTATTTGCTTAGCATAGTAGTCTCCAGATCCATCCATTTTCCGGCAAATGCCAAAAAGTCATTCTTTTTTATGGCTGAATAATATTCTAATATATATTATATAAATATATATACAATATACATTATATATTCTATTGTATGTGTTATAATCAATATAATATTGTATGTTTATATACAATAGAATATTATTGTATATAATATTCTATTGAGAACAAAAATACCATTTACAAAATTAAAAGTGAATAGGAGTATTTGACTCTCTCTATATATCACATTTTCTTTATGCATTCATCTGTTGTAGGACATCTAGGTTGGTTACATGTCTTAGCTATTATGAATTTAACTGTTATAAATACTTTTGTGATTGCATCAGTATAATATACTGTTTTTAATTTTTTTTATAGTTGTAGATGGACAGAATGTCTTTATTTTATTTGCTTATTTTTATGTGGTGCTAAGGATTGAACCCAGTGCCTCACGCATGCTAGGCAAGTGCTCTACTACTGAGCTCCAGCCCCAGCCCAATATGCTGTTTTTAATTCCTTTGGGTATCCCTAGAAGTGGGATAACTGGGTCAAATGGTGGTTCCATTCCAAGTTTTCTGAGGAATCTCCATACTGCTTTCCAGACTGCTCGCACCAATTTGCAAATGTTTTGATATATGGATACTAGCATGCAACAAGGGTGGGAATATAAGTTCAGTAGATTAGACAAAGGGGAATGAGGGGAAGGGAGTGGGAATAGGAATAGGAATGACAGTGGAATGATTCTGATATAACTTTCCTATGTATGTGTGTGTGTGTGTGTGTGTGTGTATATATATATATACACATATATATGTGTATATATATATATTTATATATATATAAATACACCACAGTGAATCTCTACATCATATGCAACCACAAGACTGGGATCCTAATTAGTATAAGATATAGTCCATGTTTGTGTAAATAAGTAAAATTATACTCTACTGTCATGTAAACCTAAAAGAATAAAAATTAAAAAAAATTAGGGTGCTATAAAAAGGAATTAAAAATAAGAAAGTAGACAAGTGTGAGGGTGCAGGCCTATAATCCCAGTGACTCAGAAGGTGGAGGTAAAAGGATCTTGAATTCTAGATCAGCCTCAGCAATTTAGTGAGACCCTCTCTCAAAAATAAAATTAATAATAAAAAAAGACTGAGAGGGAAAAAGAGGGAGAAGGGGAGTTGCACGGAAGATGGAAGGAGAACCTCATTGTTATACAGAATACATATATGATGTTGTGATGAGAAAAAGAAAAAAAATGTATCACTTTAGATTGGATAGAGAGAAAGGATGGGAGAGGAGGGGAGGAGTAGGGGGATAGGAAGGGAAGCAGAATAGAATAGACATTATGATTGATGTATGTACATTCCATGTATGTATTATATATCAAAATACATTCTGCTGTCATGTATGACTAAAAAAAATAAAAATAAATCGTATGGTTAAAAAAAAAAAGACTGAGAATATAGTTCAGTGGTAAAGCACCCCTGGTTTCAATTCCTAGTACAAAAAAAAAGTGTTTCTGGAGAACAAAAATACTATTTACAAAATTAAAAGTGAATAGGAGTACTTTATAAAATGGTGAATATACTTAGTATCACTAAACTGCACACTTAAAAATGGTTAAAATGATAAACTTTATGTTTATAGGTATGTGTGTACATTAAAACATATATGTATGTGTAAACTTGTACCCAGCTTGGTAACTGGGAAAGCATTTCTCATAAAATCCCTTTTAGCCAACGATATGTGACAGACCTTTCGCATCTACAGAGAGCTTATTTCTCTTATTTCTATGTGAGGAAATGAAATGGAATTCTACTTTAAAACAAGTAAGTACATATGTTTTTATATTTTTGCAAATAGTGTTTAAAACGCATTGGAAAAATATTTGAAATAAAGCAATTTCTAAGACCATGCATCACAAATTCAAAGATTAAGAAAATATAAAGAAAAATATGAATTAATCCAGAAAGCACAGCATCTGGCAATTAGGAAACCAGAAAGAAATAAGGAGTGAAAAAAGGAATGAAACTATTAATCTTTAGAATGAAAGACAAGAATCTTCAGATTGGAAGTATCTATAAATACAGATCCAAAAATACAGAGATGATCCATTTCTAGACAACTTCTTTTTCTTTCCTATTATGCTCTTCAACAGATGAATGGATAAAGAAAACGTGGTATACATACACAATGGAATATTACTCAGCCATAAAGAAGGAATGAAATTATGGCATTTGCCAATAAGTGATGGAACTGGACAGACTATCATATGAAGTGAAATAAGCCAATCCCGCCAAAAACCAAAGGCCAAATGTTCTCTCTGAAATGTGGAGGCTAACACACAATAAGGGTGGCAGGGGGAGAACAGAAGTTCAGTGGTTTAGACAAAGGGGAATGAAGGGAAGGGAGGGGGATGAGAATGGGAAAGACAGTAGAATGAATCAGACATAACTTTCCTGTATTCATATATGAATACACAAGCAGTGAAACTCCACATCATGTTCAATCACAAGAATGGGATCATAATTAGAATAAGTTATACTCCATGCATGTGTAATATGTCAAAATACACTCTCCTGTTATATACATCTAAACAAAACAAATTTTAAGAAAGAAAAAAATCTTAAAAGTTTTAAAAGGATGTAATGCTCAAATCTGAATTCTAAAGTCAGAAAAATTCTCTGATTGGAAGGTACTTGAAGAGGGAATAAAGCAAGAAAGAAGACCTGGAATCCTAGCAACAGTCCTAGGAGCCTAGAAACCAACCCAGAGAGGAAGAGAAGAGAAATCCTAGGGTACTGTGCAGCCATGTAGAGAACAAGCAGCAGGTCCAGGATACAGCAGGATGATAGCATGCAAAAAGCTGAAACAATAAAGTACAAAATCCAAGAAAATGAAAGACAATTAGAAATTTCAGGCAGGATGAAAAAAAAACTCATATTAAAGCAGGGCTGAAGTAAGAAAGGAACACAAAATACAGCATGACTTTCAGTACTTGATGAAGTATTTTAAAAAATCCTTTTGTCTTGATCCCCGTGTTTGGCATGGGGTTGAAAATCCAATCCAAAGGGGGAAAAAAAACTATAATTCTAAAATATCACTTGGCTAACACAGTAATGCTGTTTCTGACTTTTCAAATCAAAATATTGACATATATAAAGTAATGAATAATTTCATTACTAAGTCCATTAAAGTACAGGTAGAGAAAATAAGGAAAATAAAATTTAAATTCTTTACTTTCATTCAATTTGTTAAAATATTTTTAAGGACAATTTGAAACAATAAAAATTCTTTACAGATTTGTATCTTTACTATTTCAATGTTTTCTACATGTCTACATTTTGTCAATTTTATACTGATAAACCTAACTATTTAAAGCATGGTCTGTTTGTATGCCTTCCTTGAGTGTTGTCAATTGTTTGTAGATTATCACTGTTAAAATATTTCTTCCACTTTCTTATTGGTAAAATCTATTGTAGAAGCTACTAATAGGAAGATTAAAAGTAAAGGGAAGAAGCTATTGATTCTCACAATGACTTTGACATGGCAAAAATTGCAGCAGCCTGTCTGATCAAGTACCATGTATGGAATGTGAAAAATACTCCTCAGGTGACAGGAGAAGAATGTGATCTTGCTGCCATTCCTTTTTTTGTTGGCATAAACCTGAAATTATTTTAAGGTGGTTCTTGAGAATGTCTATGCAGTAAAAAATGAATTAGAAAACCTGCAGAATTATGTAAAAATAAATACAAGAAGAACTTAAACTTGAAGACATAAAGTATCTACATAAAATTTGAACATGGTATGTAAAACTATGAACAATGTCCATATACATAAAAGAGTAAGCAGAATACTGATTTTGAAAGTTAAGATACTGTTGTTTTAGTATAATTAATCATGCAAAAGGCTTTTAGTTCTCTAAGATCCCTTTAAGAAATCTTGATCTTCTTGTGCACCATCTTGATGACTATGCCCTGTATTCTGATTAAAAGGGTAAAGCACAGAAAATATTGACATTAACTTCCTTGTAAAAATTTTAAAACTATTTAAAATGCTAAGGAATAAAATGATCTACTGAGATTTTGAAAGCTGATATTGCTATCTGTGATTAATAGTTATTGGCAAAAACCATCCTTTTAAAATAAGGAAACATAACAAATATAGTTTGGCAAGTAAAGAGTTTTGTCATATATTAGAATCTACTTATAATAACATAAATTAAAACAAACACCATTTCCACCAGGAATACTGTCGGCACTGTATAAATCAACTACTACAAAGATCAATTTCAACTAAGCAACATATAAGGATACCCTGATTCACATTTCTTGTCTTAGAATACATGCTGCCTTCTGCAACAATACTTCCTCAGTCCTGTATCAACCCACACTGGCTGTGGCTGCTATTGGTAGGTGCAGGGTCTGTTTCCCTTTAAAGGAAGGCAAGTAAGTACTGAAGAGTTTAAAGGACTATTAGCATCTAACTGGGATTTTCTCGCTGGTGCAGTAATTGAAGTAATATTATGAAATGGTTTTGAAGAGAAACATTTCAGTTTTGGTTAGGTCAAACTTTTTGTTTTTGTTTTTAATTTAAGAGTGTATCCATCTCTCCGTAAGGAATCTGTTTGAAAGTACAGGGCTTTGTTAAGAATTGTTTAATAAAATCAACCATCAGGAGTCCTGAACTTTGGCTAAAATCTTGCTTTTCTGTGTGAATGGCCAAGTCATTTGACCTCTTTAGTTAATCTGCCAACATTAATCATTGCCTCTCCATCCATATATTGAAAAGATAGGTACCAATATTCTTTAAGTTCTTTGAGCAAAATAAAGTCATATTATATCTATATTATTAAAAAAACAGAGAGCTCACTGGAATTAAAGTATTAGAATAAACGAACAAGTCATGTTGACTCTAGCTGCCAGTGGGAGTAAAATGCAAATCAGCAGCATCAACAAATAGTATTGAATTATCCACAGGCACATATCATTGTTCTGCTTCTTGTTTCTTTATTTAAGTTTAATATGTTCTCATTCTTGTAGCTTGTAATACATACAAATGCAGCAACACAAAGAATTATCTGTGAAACTGTTAAGTATTTCAGAGCAGGTGAGAGCATCTAGAAGCTGTGACTGGAAAAGCTACCCAGACTGACACAGTAAAATGAGGGAACTAGAACCTGTCTAATGAGGGAATATCTTTAGAAACCTAAAAGATACTCTGTTGAGCCCCCCTCAAACTGTGAGGGGCACCCCTCTTTGAGATCAGAGTCAGAAACCAGGGGAACTAGAATGTAGTTATTTATTCTTCATACAAAAAATTACTACTTAGTACTATAATCAGAATATCAGGTATGGGAATGAAAAATTGAATAAAGTTTATGTCAAAAGACTTTTGTGAAGGATGTGAGGTAAGGTTTAATATTACTTTCATTTTATTTTATATATATATTTATCCAGTTGTTCTATCACTATTTCTTATATTGTAAACTTTTCCCTATGAATTCCCTTATTTCATTTTTGAAAATAAATTGATCATGTCTGTGGGACTCTGTTCTCTTCCAGTGGTCCATATGTATGTCTATCCTTTCACCAAAACCAATATCTTGCTGAGACTTTATGGGATATGTCTTAAAATCAGGTAGTATAATACCCTCAACTGTTTCTTTTATAAAGTTATTTTGGCAGTTCTCAATCTGCACTTTCATATAAACTTTAGAACTAGTTTGTCAATAACTACAATTAGGACTGATGGAATTTGTATTAGGATAATGTGGAGTCTACAGATCAACTTGCAGAAAATTGACATTTTAGCAGTACGGAGTCCTTCATGTATAAACACTGTGTATTTCTCTATTTACTTAGTTTTTTAATAAACAATTTCAGCAATTTCCTATAGTTTACAAATACAGTGTTAAGTTCATACTCAAATTTTTCATGATTTTTGATTTTAAAATTAATCTTCTTAAATTGAGTCATACTATTTGTACACCTTATGGGGTATATTATCATAATTTGATACATGCATACAATGTGAAATAATCAAATCAGGGTGATAGGCAATTTTGATGTGACCTCAAAAGGAATTGAGTTTTAAAATTTGCTTTTAATTGCCCATTGCTAATAGACGAAAATACAACTGAATTCTGTATTCTGACCTGAATTCAGTTATTTGTATCAATTCTTAAAAAAAAGATCCCTTATGATTGTTTATGTATGCAATCATATTGTTTGTGAATAAAGGCAGCTTTATTTCTTCCACTTTGCAACAATCATGATTTCCCATAGAATGTTGAAGTAGTGAGTTGGATATAAACACCCCTGCTTGCTTTCTAAATAAAAGTCATGAACCCTTTATCATTAAATATCATAGCTATAAGTTTTTTCCTAGATATTCTTTGTCAGGTTGAACAACTAAATAGGTATTGAAGTTTACCATGTGCTTTCTCTGCACCTATTGAAATTACTGTTTCTTCTTCTCCCTTTCTCTGTTAACATTGTGAATTACATTGACTTTCAAGTATTAAACCATTGCTATCTGGTCAAGATGCAGCATTCGCTTTATGTATTGTTGGGTTTGCATTGTCAGTTTTTGTTCTCTATAATAAGGGTAGGCCTCAGCCAATCTTTTAAGTTGAAGTCCTTAACAGGACAAAGACTGATCTCCCTGGAGCAAGAAAGAATTTTGCCAGTATTTATGGCCTTAGAACCAATCTGAAACTCTGGCTGTACTCTGGATCTCCAGCCTGACAGTCTTCACAGTTGAACTTCAATGTTAGCTGTTCTTTGAATCTCCATTCTAGCCCATTCTACAGATTTTGAACTTGCTAGACTCATTTGAACTGATTCCTTAAATTAAATCCCAATCTCTTTTTTTCTTTTTCTAAGTGTGTGCGCACACATGCATGCATGCACACACATGCACACACGTACCCTATTGATTCTGCTTCTCTGGATAACCTTAATATAAATAAATGTGCTGCTGCAAGAAATATCTAACAAATATGGAAGTGGCTTTGAAAATGGGTGTGCATAGAGGTTGAAAGAGTTTTAAAGTGCATGTTAGAAAAAAACTAGATTGCCTTGAAGAGATGACCAGTAGAAATATGAATGTTAATGGTAATTCTGGTGAGGTCTCAAATGAAAATGTGAATGGGAAAATGTTAATGGGTATGGGAAGAAAGACTGTCTTTGTTACAAGGCTACAAAGAATTTGGCCAAATTATATTCTACTGTTTCATGGAAATTAGAAATTATAAGTGATGAACTTGGATATTTAATTTAGGAGATTTCTAAGCAAAACATTGAAAGGACAGCCAAGTTTCTCACTATTTGTTATGTTAATGTGTGAGAAGAAAAAGATGAAAAGGAATTATTAATCTAGAAGAAACCAGAACTTGAAGAAAATCTGATTTGGGAAATGATCAGCCTATCCATACTGCCAAAAAGAGAAAGTCTGTTCTGAAGAGAACATCAAGGTAGGTCGGCTGCTTAAAGAAATTATGGGTGTGACTCATAGATCTAATCAGCCACCCAAGACAGGAATGGATATCAAGTGAAAACAACAAGAATGCTGCCAGTTTGGACTAAAGGGGATGAAGACAGGACAAAATGAAGGAAGCCTGTTGGACACATGGTATTCTACAAGATAGGATAATGCTGATATCAAGCTACAAAAATGTTATCCTTCAAGAACATGGAAGAACAATCCTGAAGACCATTCAGAGATCACCAGAGTTACCACTCCCACAGTAGGCCTAGAAGGTGAAGCTGTCTTCTCCTTGGGGTTACTAGGTCAAGCTACTACTCCAGCTCTCAGGGCAGGCCTGACACTCAGGGGTATGGAGCAATACTGCTGCTGAGGGCCAACAGGGCAATGCTGCCACTGCAGTGGCCACTCAAGTTGGAGCACCACCTCAGAGAGCCTCAAGGGCTGAGCATTTGACAAAGAGGATTATTCTCTAGCCTTAAAATAGAATGGAATCTGTTCTTCTATATTTTGAACTTGACTGGGATCAGTGACTTCCTTTTTCTTTCTAGTTCTTCCCTTTTGAAATGGGGATGTCTATCCTATACGGGTCCTACCGCCATACTGTAGAAATAACTTACTGGTTTTCAGTGGTGAGGAATACTGCCTAAGGAAAAAATATACCAGAAGTCTCACCCAGTTGATTTACATAACATTTAAGTGATTTAGTACTTAAGAGTTGATGGAATGGATTAACTTTTGGGCTGTTGAGGATAAGGGGTATGACTATATTTTGCATGTGAGAAGGCTATAAATTTTAGAGGCTTATAGGATGCAGTGCTACTGACAAAACTGTACTTCAAAATTCATATATTGAAGTTTTAACCCTGATATCTCAGAATATAACTATATTCTGAGATAAGGCCTTTAAAAAGGCCGTTAAGGTAAAATAAGGATGTTAAGGTGGTGCCTTTATAAGAAAAGAATTAGGATGTACAACAAGAGAGGCATAAGGGGTGTAAGTACATACAGAAAAGGCCATGTGAGGACACAGCAAGAAGGTGGCCAAATGCAAGCCAAGGAGAAGGGCCTCAGGGAAATCACACATCCAACAATTTGATCTTGGACTTACTGTCTCCAGAACTGTGGGAAAATTAATTCCTGCTGTTTAAGCCACTCAGTCTGTGGTATTTTGTTATGGCTACCCTAGCAAACTAACACAGTATAATACACTTATTGATTTCCCAATGGTAAGTCAACTTTGAATTGCTGAGATAGATCCTTCTGATCATGTGTATAATTCCTTTCGCATGGCTTCAGTTTGCTAGCTTTTAAAAAAAAATTGGATAGAAAACATATAATGTAAAATTTAGCATAATTGAGAGTACATTTGCATTTTTACACCACAATCTCCATTATTTAGTTCCAGAATATTTTCATCATCTCAAAAGAAGATCCTATAAACCAATAAGCAGTCACTCCAAAATCCCCATAATCCCTATTCCCTGGCAACCATTAATCTGCTTTCTGTTTCTATGTATTTGCTGATTCTGGAATCATATTAAAAAAATCATGCAATTATTCCTCAGCATCTGGTTTCTTTGACTTACCATGCTCGTTCATGTTGTAGCATGTATTGGTATGTCATTTCCTTTTATGGTTGAAGAATATTCCACTGTATGAATACATTATATTCATACACATGTCACATAGCATATCATTCACATTCATATCACTATAATTCTTTCACCAATGGACATTTTGGTTATTTTCACCCTTTAGATACTGTGGACAATGCTGTGACAACAATAGTGTACAAGGTTTTATTTGAGCACCTATATTCAATTCTTTTGGATATACACCCAGGAATGGAACTGCTGGGTCATATGCTAATTCTATGTTTAACTTAGTATGTAATTGTTAAATTGTTTTCCACAATAACTGCACCATTTTATATTTCTACCAGTAATCTTCTAGTATTCTGGTAAATCCTCCATAATCCTTTTTATCTTCCCTTAAAAAAATAGTTATCCTAGTGGATATAAATATTAACTTTAATGAGAATTGAAGTTTGCTTATTCTAAGTTAGTTTAGCAGAAGACATAGCTTTGTGGTTCAGTAAACTCGCAGGACCTTTCACAATACTTTGATGTTTGAAGTGATGGTTCAAGTGAAATCACCATATTTCTCTTTAAGGTTGTATTGGGGACTAGTTATGAAAGCAATGCCATAAGACCATATTACAACAAATCTGTATTATATAGTCTTGTAAATGAACTCAAGATGCCACTATTATGGAATTCTACACTCTAATTTTAATTTGTAGTGAATAAATATAGGCCTAATATATCTGTTTCAACTTTAACTTATCATTAGCTATGAGAAATATGAAAAAAGCTAAAAATTAATTTTAATATATAGATCAGGAACTATTAAGGAAAGAATAGGTAATGTAGGAATTAAAGCACAAAATATAATTTAAGAAATGAGAGTACAGGGTTGGGGATATAACTCAGTGGTAGAGCACTTGCTTAGCATGCACAAGGCCATGGACTTGATCCCACACTGAAAAAAAAGAGGGTATAAGTAGTAACTAAACACTTTTGAAAATAAAAAGTAGCATATAAATAAACACATGGAAAAAACATATATATATTTCTAAATTTGAAAAAGAGTGATGGAACTAAAACTTTTCTTATTTTGCATTTTTCTATTATGAATCTTTAATAAAAGTATTGCTTAAATGACAAAAATGGTATAAAACACTTCTTTAAACAAAACAGATATATTGTTTTTCTTTCATATGTTGACTTCTAACCTATTTTCAATTTCACAATATTAAGATAGATGACATATAATAAATAATAACAAGATCATGGCATCTGCAGGAAATGGATGGCATTAGAGCAGATTATGCTAAGTTAGCCAATTCCAAAAAAACAAATGCCGAATGTCTTCTCTGATATAAGGGGGGGTGACTCAAAATGGGGTAGGGAGGAAGAGCATTGGAAGAAGATTACCTCTAGATAGGAAAGAGAGGTGGGAGGGAAAGGGAGGGAGAAGGGGAATTGCATGGAAGATAGAAGGAGACCCTCATCGTTATACAAAATACATGTATGAAGATGTGAGAAAAAAAAAAAAAAAAAAGAATAGTGTCACCTTAGATTGGAATAGAGAGAAGTGATGGGAGGGGAGGGGAGTGGAGGTGGGGAAAGGAAGGATAGTAGAATGAAATAGACATTATTATTGCTGTGTGTGTATATACGTGACTGCATGACCAATGTGATTCTGCAACCTGTACATTCAGAAAAATGAGAAATTATATCCCATCTGATTCTAATGTATGATATGTCAAGGTCATTGTACTGTCATGTGTAACTAATTAAAAACAAATAAAAAATTAAAAAAGAAAATAATTAAATATTTTTACTGTGAAAATAAAAGAATGTATGAAGACTAAAAAGAATGAAACATATTCTAAAAAAACTGAGATTCTGCATAAGGTTCCTGATCCCCTTCCTTAAATATCAAAAGTATAAAATAAATATTCTTGAATAGATCATTCAATGTTTATGAATCAGCATGACTGTGAACTCTTGAAAGAACATAGAAATTGTTTTTTCAACAATCAAATTATAACACAAAACTAAAGATGGAGAAGAAACTTTCATATTTAAAAAGTATGAATCTATCAATTGCAATGTGTGGATTTTATTTTAAATCTGATTTAAAAAAATTAATAAAACATTATGACATTAGTGAGAAAATTGAAAGTTTCAACACTGGATATTTGATTATATGAAGAAGTTATTAAATTGTTTTCAAGTATATTAATGGCATTGTGTTCACATTTTAGTGATATATACTATTATAAATATAGACATATTTATAAATGAAATGACACCATAGGAATTACTTTAAAATAATACCAGAGAGTGGAGTATGTGCCTCATATTGATGATGGTTGAGTTGATGGTTTTGGGAGCAAGTGATGAACACAGGTTAATTCTGTTTGCTTTAGTACATGCTCAAAATCTTCCATAAGCTTTTGAAAATTTCTTTTAGGTTTTTAAAATGCTTTAAATTTTATATAAATTATAGAAACATTTGAATATAAGTTATACTATTAATGTTTTTAAGAATAA
Source organism: Marmota flaviventris (assembly GCF_047511675.1). Classification (NCBI taxonomy): domain Eukaryota; kingdom Metazoa; phylum Chordata; class Mammalia; order Rodentia; family Sciuridae; genus Marmota; species Marmota flaviventris. The sequence continues at coordinate 49,639,416 of NC_092499.1, read as the reverse complement.
GTTCTAGGTCTGGGGTTGTGGCTCAGTGATAAAGCATTTGCCTACATTGGGTTCGATCCTCAGCACCACATATAAATGAATGAATAAATAAATAAATAAATAAAGTTATATAAAAAAGAATATGTTCTCGATTCCCAAGGCTCCACAGGAAATAAAGAATAAAAATTAAATGTACATTGGAATTAAAATTCCTGAAAATTTCTGTTCCATAATGTAATACAATATGCTCCTTACAACTTCTTCACTTTTTCTCTAACTGTTCTTCCAGAGTAGAAGTCCCTTCCTTCTTTTCTTCCTTCTCTTCCTCTTCCTCCTCCCCTTTTTCTATGAGAATCTTATTTGTTCATACCTCAGTTCTCAAGAATTCCATAAATCTTCTCTATTGCAGCCTATAATAATCTCTCCCTTTTGTGACTTTCTATGAAATTGCCCAATTTTTTCATTTAGTGGCAAATGGTATCATATGCTTATTCTGAGTATATATTTTCTCTCCACTTAATTATTATTTATTTTAGCATAGCAATTGTACTTTATCCTGTTATTATATTTTCCATAGGAGTCAATAAAGTCCTTAGTCTATACTAAGCTCTTAATAAATGTACACAGAATGGAAAATGGCTATCTGGTTAATGATTACTTCTAAATATGGTTATTGTTATGTTAGTGATTGTCCTAGAGTATTGATAAAATAACAAAGTAATACTATACATACTAATAAAAATAAAGTATTATGATTACGTGGATAAAATTACTGTCAGGCATAGTATTTACCTTTTGTAGCCTGACATATGATATAATGCTAGAGCTTAAAGGTTCTCCAAAAAATTTTCTCTCAAAGGTAGTCTATTTATAAATCCAGACACTGACTGCGGTTGTAATGTGTATAGTTTGGCTGAACACAGACAAAGACTGTTAAACTCCAAGGCAGGTCAGATCCTTTTACAATTTTAACCTGTCTTTAACATGTTCTCAGTGGTATGTTTTGTGCAATAAACATACCAACGATATCCAAGTCAGGAAAATAATGGCAATGTCTCAGTTCTGCCTCAGGAGTATTTCTAAGGGAGGTGGGGTGGGAGAAGCTGTCTAACCGGTAGACAACAAGGCGCAGGTATCAGACGAGTTAGGTGATGTTTATGCTTCTATCACTGGGGCATGTGAGTTCATTTCCGTGATTCAATTTCCCCATTTGTAAAAGGGATAATGTCTAACAAGGACATGGAAGGGATTAAAGGAGATAATGTATGTACCAAAATCCAAGATATAAGACAGAAGGAATTAGAAATGTGGCTTTATAAAATTATGTTCTTGTTATTTTCTGAAATAAAAATTTTAAAAGTAAACTTTGGCAGAAATGGTGTATTTTAAATGTACTCAAGGAAAAAATATGTCTATAACAGGTTAGAAGAAAAGTGATGAAAATTATTATTAAATTTCTAACTCTCAACATATTTCTGAATATTAAAATGTTCCTGTGTAAATAAACAACTGTTAAAAATAAACTGTAAATCAAAAAGGGCCAAATCTAAGTTCAAGCACCTCATTTTGACTAAGTACTTTTTTTTAAAGTGCCTTACAACAAGTAAAAGAAGAAACCCCCATGACTCTAGTAAAATCTTGTTCCCAAAGAAATATGGAAAGATTCCATATCTATGTCACAATATTGCAAATAGAGCCTAAAATACAATCAACAACAAACAAAAAAGCTCCAAAACCAAACCAAAACAAAAAACTTGATATGTATTAATAGACTCTGAAAGAAAAGATGATGAAATAATATAAACTTAACATAGGGATTCACCTTTGTTAAATACTTATGTCTGTACTCACGTTCAGTATAAAATATTATAAATGCGTTATTTCATCTGATTATTCTCAACAACGATATGAGGCAGGTATAATTACAATTCCTATTTTACAGGTCAGGAAATTGAGGATTTGAGAGGTTAATTACCTGTCAAAGGCCATTTAGCTCAAAAGTCTGAGTCTGCACCATCTGTTTTATACAGCATTAGATTTGAATTAAAAATTAGGTCAAAGAAATGAATGCAAAACAAATATTTTTTTTCAAATAAAAAGATGAACAGATATGAGTGCAGCAGACTTAGAAACATATGAAGTTTTCTCCATTTAATGTAAGTCAACAGTGTATCCAGCTTTCTAGAACAAAATCTTGATTCTCATATTTTTCACGTAACTGATGTTTTAGACAATTTTAATATTTTTTACAATTCAGAATACCTAACCAAGCTTTATAGAAAAACTATAGACTTTCCACAGATTAAAGTACATTAAAATATTTATCAGATTAATAATGTCTAATAAAACCAAACTAAAAATGACCTCTATCCTTGAACTTTCTGATTGTGTCACAGAGTAACTGAATAATGTTTATTTCTGATTCAATCAGAACCAGGAAGTTTTAGCAGATATTTGAGGAAATGACTGAAACTAATTAATAAATAATGATAGTCACAAAACCCTTACAAACCCCAAAGGAGTAAGACATACTGTACACCAAAATTTAAAACAATAACAGAATATCAAATTAAACCTCAATAAACTAAAAATTTTTATTTAAAAAATATCTTATGTTTGTAACAGTAAGTGGAGCACATTATTTTTATACTGAGTTTATAAAACAACTTTTTTGTTTGAAATAATGGGAAAAACATTCAATCAAGTTTCTTTTGACTGTTACAAACTTTTGTAACATCAACATAAATTTTAGGGAATAATTATTTCATGATTTTAAGAGTGAACACTCTAGTTATTTCACAAATAATTGAATCTGGAATATTTACACATTCAAATGCTTACCTGCAAGTACCTAACTGCAGGTAAACATTTATCCTTTTGGGAAAGTCCCAGGTAGAAGGGCCCATGGCAAAATAACAATGTTAAATCCCGGATATCTGACTGTTCTGCCAGTGCAGCGCAGTCTTAAAAGATTGCTGGATCATCATCCTCATCCTCAGTCAATATTTACTAAGTTCTTTATGACAGCAGTGGCATTAGAAAGTTTATAGAAATCAAGAGTAGCTTGAAGTTCTCAGTTTATTATGCCTTGTACTATATGTTACCAAAGTTATTTACTGTTTTTGCATTTAATAATCAGAATGTTCCTGAACAAAGTTCTCCAGTCATTAGCTATGATTTTCATTTAAATATTTTTAACTAGTTAGATTCACCACAATCTTTAGTGGATTTAATAACAAACGTATGTCCTATAAAGAAAGGAGAGATAAAACACTTCTAATTCAAATATGCTAGAGTAAAATAAGGAAAAAAGGAGGGGCAGGATCTCATGAAAATAGAAGGGAGACCAGTGTAGCAGAGGAAGTTGATTTTGGGGGAAGGAGAAGGGACAGGAAAAATGAGGAACTGTGGAATGAAACTGACCAGACTTTGCTATGTACATATATGAGTATGCCACAATGAATTTTACCTTTATGTGTATTTGTAATGCACCAATTTAAAAAAACAATATTAAATATAAAAAAGACCAGTAAAGTAGAAGGGGAAGAAGGAGGGGGAGGAGGGGTGGGAAAGAGGAAGTACTGGGAACTGAAATGGAGCAAACTATATTCCATTCATGTATAATTATGTCAAAATAAACCCTACTATTATGTATAATTAATTATAAGGACACTAATAAAAACATTCAAAAATAAGTGTTTTAAAAATCAAATTGTACTGAGTGAAATTTCTTAAAACATAAGGGGAATTTTCTTCTTTCATAGCTAATGTTTATAGAATTGAATTTTTCAAAAAGGAACCCTCTTTCACACCAGTCTGTCATGAGCCCCCACTTCTATCAAATGAAGGTATAATGTTAATATTTATTATAAAGTTAGTAGAAGATATAGCTCAGTGGTAGTGCTTGCCTCACATGTGTGAAGAACTGTGTTCAATCCCCAGTAACACACACACACACACACACACACACACACACACACACACACACACAGAGTTGGTAATGGTTTTCTAAACATTTTATTTTATTTTTTAAAGTGCTTGAATTCTTCAATGTAAAGTACTTTCAAAAACACTTAAAATTTTTGGCAAACCTGAAACATAAGCAAGGTTGTGATTTATATGTATATTTTTCATATTGTAGGTGAATAAATGTACTTTGGATTTTAACTCTTTTATATATTTTGTCTCATTATAAAATATAACACTTTTAAAATGTATTTTTCATAGATGACTATATTTCTAGGTATGTTATGGAAAAGAATAAATTTCCATAGGCTACTATGGCTAAGGGTCATTTAAAAATTATAAATTCATTCTTATAATTTATATATAAAAGAATGCATATACATAAAGAATTCAAATGCTTTATCAGAGTATGAAAGTTACAACTTTCCCTCCTTTCATCCACCATTCATTCTGTAAGAAAGCTAACTCAGTCTCTCTTCCCAGATAACCTGCTGTTAAGTTCCTGATGTATGTCAATGTTTAAGCATATACATTTGTATACTTATGCATTAATTCAAAAATATTTATTGAACACCAAAGATGTGCTAAGAAGCACTGATTTCAAGTATAAGATACAGTAGTAGACAAAACAAATTCTTCTCCTTGATGAACTTATATTTTAGAGGATAATCCATACATATAGTATAGTATAGCATCAACAGACATGTCTATTATGAAAAAAACTTGAGGGTAACAAATACGAGGTAATGAGTAGGTAGTCTATTTTAAATAGTGTGGTCAGGGACATCTAAACAGAAAGTTGAATAAAGAAGACTCGTGACATTCTCAGGGCGGAACACTCCAGGCAGAACCAAACATCAAGGTTGTGAGATGGGAACATGCTTAGAATGTCTGAGATAGCAAGGGAGCTAGTGTGGCTGGAGTGAGCCAAGAGTAGAACGATGTTAAGAAGTGAGGTCACAGAAGAAGCCAGGGTCTGGAGTATATGTATATGTATATGCATACAAATATCTCTTTTGTAAATAAATAAGATCACAACACAAACCTGGGCACACAGACTTGAATGCTGAAAGGGTTCAGGCAGATGGCTTTAAATGCATCTAGTAGGCAGATTGGGCAATTTGGTTGAATGGAGAATATATGCTCTTCACAGAAAGGGTAACTTTTACTCAGCCTTTGCCAATTGTTGAAATGCACATGTGTGAAGGATAATTTTGTGTGTCAACTTAGTTAGGCCATGTTACCCACAAATTTGGTTAAAACCAGTCTAGATGTTCCTCTGAAGGTACCTTTTTTAGATGTGGTTAACATTTAAATCAGTAGACTTTTATAATATGGGTAGGCCTTCAGGTAAAAAGACTGGAATTCCCTGGGGAAGAAGAAATTCTGCACCCTGAGATTCAGGACTGCAACATTAACTTTTCCCTCATTGTCCAGCTTGCTGGCTTCCCTGAAGATTACAGATTTGCTGGCTCCCTGAATTGCCTGAGCCGATTCCTTCAAACAAATCCCTTTCCCTGTATATGTATTGGCTATTGGTTCTATTTCTCTGAAGGGCCCTAACAAACATACATGGCATAAACCTAAGGGTCCCACATTGTCACACTTCCCATTTTAAAATTTTGGAATCAGTTTAACATTTTCCAATAATATATAGAATGAAAAGAACATTCACGGGAAAGATTCTAATTTATTTTTTCACTATAATAAACAATGTTGCAATGGAACAATAGATAATAATCTTGTTCCCTAATTTTTTTTAAAATTCTAAATTTCAAGAGATAAAATCCAAATAAATGTTTCTGATGATAGATTACAAATTTGTATACTATGGCTTGGAAAAAAAGAAACTTTGTAGATAAGTGATATACTTGTTTTATTATATAAAGATCCCATATTGCCCCACATTCCTATAAGTCTTTTATATAAAGAACCCATTATGCCCCACATTCCTATAAGTCTATTATATAGAGACCCCATTTTGCCCCACATTCCTAGAAGTCTAGATGCTGAATTAGGTTCATGTTATATCCAGTCAATTCATTCATCCACACATTTATCATTGAGTTATTATATGCACTGCACAAATAACTACTATGCAGAAGAAACTTTGAACCCAAAGAAACTTTCAATTTGGTGTTAAATTTGATTGTTCATTTTTTATCTTTTGCATTTATTTACTGAAAGTCTGATGTGGTTAACATTTAAATCAGTAGACTTTGAGTAAAGCAGATTACCCTCCATAATATGGATAGGCCTTCAGGTAAAAAGACTGGAATTCCCAGAAGCCTTGGGAAGGGAATTAAGACACATATTTATACAATTATTGCACAGGGATGCACAGTAAGTAAGTATGGTAGAAATTTTCAGTAGAATGAGATCACTTCTGATGGAGAAGATCAGAACAAGATAAATGGAATAGTTGGTATTTAAACTGTATTGTGAAAGCTCAGTAAGAACAGAATAAGCAGGGGGGACTGCTACAGGAGGCAAAGATGGGTTACACAGGGAACTGAAGTGGGAAAATATTGGTTGTGTTCATGAGATTGGGAATTCATGTAATAGTCAATTCAATGCAACAAATATTTGTTGAATGCCTACTGTGTGGGAGGCAGTGTTCCAGTGAAATAAATACAAACAAAACTGAGAGGCAACAAGATGACTGAAGAAATATTAAAGCAGAAAAAGAGGTGATGGCATTATTAAGGAAGTTCACATCTGTTAGGTTAGAGTTTGGAATTTATTGTATATGTAATCCGGCATTGTTAAATACTGCCAATGCCTGACTGAGTGGTTAAAAATAAATAATGTTTTAGGAATTTTAAGGGAAATAAGTAATGAAAACAATCTGATAAGCAACAAAAAATGCTTGGGCATGAAATTATTCAAGTATGGTCCAAGGTAGGAGAGGCAAAAGTGACAATGATTATCAGGAAAAAATCTAGAAAAATGGGGTTATAAGTTAAAGGGACAAGTAAAGATTACATACGTAGGAGTTAAGTAACACCTGTAGAACTTTAATGATGGTGATCATAGGTGCCAAAACCAAGAGAAAGCCTACTTTTTTATCTAATAAAATAGGAAAATAAATTCTATCAAGCTGATAGAAATAATGTTTACAGATGTCAAAGTCCTTGACCTATAACTAGCAAACCCATTGATTTGCTAGGCACAATCACTAGATGACAAAATATTTTGTAAAATTGTCTTAAGTTGAGTTATTTGTATGTACAAACATATATATTTTGTAGAATAACAAATAGCAGCTGAGAGCTATACATATTGAAATTCAGACTTATTTTTATAACTTACTATGGAGAATAAGGCAAAGATAACAATGCAAACTGATAATACAAATGTGTTTTTCTGGATACAAAAGTCACAGAAGATGTAAATTATTTCTATAGCAGTAGGCTTTTTACTGCTTTGTTGTTTTATGTTTCAATAAAGCAAAAAATTAAGTACTTTTATAAATATTATTATTAATAGGTTTCCTTTGCATAGTGTTTTAAAGTTTTCAAAAGAGATTCATTGATTTTCATAATAAACCTGCCAGATATTATTTTTGTTTACAGGTGAATTAACATTAGGAAGTTAAGTAATTAATTAACTGCAACATTCCGTAAGTTGAGGAATAAGGGAAGAATCTTTAAATATATTCCAAAGTAACTGGTCATATAGCAAATACAAATTTCAATTTTTAAAAATTGCTTTAATGTTCTTTCAGTTTAGCAATCCAGAGCCACCAATAAATATACACGTGATCTGAATAATAAAGGTGAAGTAAATTGTACATTAAAAAGGCCTTAGAATAGGTCCAACTTAATAGCATGAGAGGGCAGTTTTGATCTTAAGCACTACTAAACACAAATGGAATCTACCTTCTTTGAGGGGTAATAACTTCCTTAAAATTTTGGAGCTACAAAAAGCCTATAATGTCAAAATTGAAAATTCTCTCTTTTCCCCTCTCAACCAGTAGAATTTGGCATTTGATAAGTTACCCTACTTCTGAATATCAATTATGTCACCTTAGATAGAATTTATCTATGATAAAACTATGATTACATGTAAATGTAATTTAAGTCTTTTGCATTCCTTTTATCACTGCTTTTGCTATATGGTAGCAAATGTAGCTCTATGGACAGTTAGTTTCTGCAGAAGATATAGATACAATAAAATTTTTATGTCACTGGATAGGCCAATAGGCATAAGCAATTAGAACAGAACTAATGAGGTGAGAATTGAGTGTTCAACTCCACTCTTAATGAACAATTTGTAATGAGAAAAATACTGCTTCATGGTTAGCGTCTGCATGCTATGAGCACTCTCCAGGTGTGTTACCAATGCATAGTTCTGAAGAGCATATGGTTCAATAAAAAACTATCACCACCATAAAAACAAACATCAGATCCTTGTGATAATCCTAATATTTCTATTATTAATGTTATCATATATGTAGACAGTATGCATGTAAGAAGAAAAAGGCTCATAGTAAATAAAATTTATTAAAAGAATTGACATAGTTTGAATGTATTCCTAAAGTTCATGTGTTTGAAACTTAGACTTCAACACAACCACCTTGGGAGATGGTGCCTAATGAGAGGTGGTGGCAAGTCATGAGGACAAATGGATTAACATGGTTACTGTAGGAGTGGGTTAATTATAACAAGAGTGGCTGTATCATAAATCCAAGTTTAGCCTCTTCCTCTATCCTTGTCACCCTTTCTTGCCCTTCTATTTTTGCTATGGGATGATGCAGCACAAAGGCCCCCACCAGATGCCAGAGTCATGCTCTTGGACTTCCCCACTCTCAAAGTCATAAGACAAACAGATTTCTATGCATTACAAATTGCCCAGTCTGTGGTATTCTGTTACAAAATATGTATGTATAGAAAAAATTTAGAATTTCACTCTTTTCAAGTATATTTTATATAGCCTCTATCTTTATGGTTTTATGACTTTGAAATGTATAAACAAAATAAGTAGGTTCATGTTTAGCCCACTTTTTACATCAAACACCTAAGTATTGTAGTTAACTTTAAAAAATACTAGTACAATCATGGAAAACATACTAACTTAAAAATATGTATATTCTATTTAGTATTTTTTGCTCTAAAATGTGTAATTTACCAGGTCCTGAATAGTATTACAGATTCATATGTAGAATCAGACAAAATAGAATAAAAATTTAAAACATATTACTTGCTATTATGATAAATAACCACATTAAATCCTACTACTGGCACCAAACAACAGGATATAATTCTTGTCTAAACATTTTAATTTGCACTTTCTTTAAGTAAAAGAAAAAATAAGGAAGCACTGTAATCAGCAAACATTGAAACACAGTCATTCCCTCAATTAGAAAAGAGTTTGTTATTATTATGCCTCTTGAACTTAGGAATGTAGTACTACAGGTTTACAACAACAGGAAAAAAATCATTACTAAATACAAACTAATCTCTACAAATTTAACCCATTTTTTCCCATCATCACAGATGTGGAACACCTATAAAAATTTAAATACAAAATATATAAAAAATTAAGTACAGTATATAACATATAACATATATATGATACCAAATATATAATTATATTCAGTAATTATATTATTGATTACATTATGTTAATTATAAAATATTAGTGATTATAATATTGACTAATATAATAATATGTATAAGCTATAGATTATAATTTCCAACATATTTTAATGCACCTCTGTTGATTTTGTTGAAATATTTGCAGAATTAAAACCCAAGACTTAATGGGTAAGATTCTTCCCTGATGAAGCTGTGTACATTTATATTAATGAAGCCATTGCAAATAGATTTGGCATTTGTCACAGCAATAAGAAGATTCTAATACTTACTGATAGTGCTTTTACAACAAATAAAATTTATGTTAAACCTTCATATTGTTATTCCCCTCCTGCTAGTTCTTTATGAGAAAGAATAATTGGTTACGATGGTAAGTTTGGTAACCCACCACTTACTCACTAGCACTTAACTCTAATATTTCCTTTTTTTAGGACTTAAAATATTCTAAACCAAAAGAAACAAAAAAAAACTAAAAAATACATTCCCATATTTCCATAAAATGAAATGGAATGCTTATAGCAACCATAGCTCTTACTCAATTCCAGTAAAAACAAACATTTTTGACAAAAAAAAAAGATTTAAAAAAGTAAAATCAATATCACTAGTTGATAAAATGAAAGGCAAAGTAGAATGAAAGTCATCAGCATATTTTAATCTTCCTCTAAAACTAACAACTGGGCATATATTCTCCTCTGCTTTGTCTATAGAAAGGTGAAACTCAAGAGTTGAAGGTTACTCTTACTTCCTGGTATTCACATGTGAGCTGTATACTGACTCACTCCTGGCTCCAACTAACTGTTCTAATACCGTGTTTTTCACACCTCATTTTTCTTAATTATTGATAAATAACTTTATTTAATGACAATACACATGCTCATATATGCTTATATATGTATGCTCATATAAGAAAAAGCATTTGTCCACACACATCAGTTGAAACTGATTTGAATAGCTGAAAGTATTTTTTCCAAGCCTTACTAGGCATAATCTATTATCTATGAAATTGATCTATCTCTATTTTTCTGAAAATTACAGTTTCAACCTCGGCTTTCTTTACATAAAAATGGAATTTTTTCTTTTCCTATAAACTAGGAAGCTTTGAGGAAAAAACTAATATCTGTATGTGTGAAATGTATCTCATATAGGGATTTGTAAGCATCAATTGTTCAAGTATGTAAATAGTTTACTTTCATTTAAATAAAATTAAATCAGAATCTGAGCTTCCAGGAAATTTAAGCACAGTTATTTTTGGAAACTTCCTCCCTTTGCTAGAGTTGTATACATGGTAAACTAATAACATACAATTTATCATTTTAATCATTTTTAAGTGTATATTTCAATAGCCGTACGTACATTCACAATGTTGCCCAACTATCACCACTATTCGTTTCCAGAATGTTTTCATCATCGTAAACAATTTATACAATTCCCTACCTTCCTCTTCCCCTAGTTCCTGGTAACCTCTATTATTCTTTTTATATATATGAATTAGTCTATTAGGGTACTTTATATACATGAAATCATAGCATATTTGTCTTTTTGATCATACTTATTTCACTTAGCATAGCTTTCCAGGATTCATGAATGCTGTATCAGAATTTCATTTTTAAATTTTTTTTTGAAATTTATTTTATTTAACTTTTTTTTTCATTACAATTCTTAATAAACATTTATACCACTCATATCTCTGTTTGTATATAAGATATGTTGACACACATTTCAAGTCTTCATACATGTACTTTGTATAATGATGACTATCCCATTCCACCATCCTTGCTAACCCCCTTTCCCCTCTGTTCCCTCCCACCCCTCTTCCCTATCTAGAATTAATGTAATCCTCCCATGCTCTTACTCCCTACCCCACTATGAGTCACCCCCCTTATATCAGAGAAAACATTTGTTTCTTGGGGATTGGCTAACTTCACTTAGCATTATCTTCTCCAACGCCATCCATTTACCTGTAAATACCATGATTTTGTTCTTTTTTAATGCTGAGTAATATTCTATTGTGTATAAATGCCACATTTTTTAATCCATTCATCCACTGAAGGACATCTAGGTTGGCTCCACAGTTTAGCTATTGTGAATTGTGCCGCTATAAACATTGATGTGGCTGTGTCCCTGTAGTATGTATGTCCTTTGGGTATAGTCCGGGAAGTGGAATAGCTGGGTCAAACGGTGGTTCCATTCCCAGATTTCCAAGGAAACTCCATACTGTTTTCCAAATTGGCTGCACCAATTTGCAGTCCCACCAGCAACGTACGAATATACATTTTTCCCCACATCCTAGCCAACACTTGTTGTTTGTCTTCATAATAGCTGCCATTCTGATTGGAGTGAGATAATATCTTAGAGTAGTTCTGATTTGCAATTCTGATTGCTAGAGATGATGAGCATTTTTTTCATATATTTGTTGATTGATTTTATATCCTCTTCTGAGAAGTGTCTGTTCAGGTCCTTAGCCCATTTATTGATTGGGTTATTTGGGTTTTTTTGGTGCTTAGCTTCTTGAGTTCTTCATATACCCTAGAGATTAGTGGTCTATCTGATGTGTGAGGTGTAAAAATTTGCTCCCAGGACGTAGGCTCTCTGTTCACTTCACAGATTGTTTCTTTTGCTGAGAAAAAACTTTTTAGTTTGAATCCATCCCATTTATTTGATTCTTGTTTTTAATTCTTGTGCTATAGGAGTCTTATTAAGGAAGTTGGGACCTAATCCCACATGATGAAGATTAGGGCAGAATTTCATTTTTTAGTCTGAATATTTCAATTTACATACACACCCATTTACACCACATTTTGTTTACCCATTTATTTGTTAATGAATACCTGGGTTGCTTCTAACTTTTGGCTACTGTAAATAATGTTCCTATGAACAACTGTTTGAATCTTTGTTTTAAATTCTTTTGAGTATATCCTTAGAAGCAGAATTGCTGGATCATGTGATAATTCTGTTTTTGAACTTTGAGAAACCATCAAATTGTTTTCTATAGCAATTACATCATTTTACATTCCCACCATCAAGCCACAACAGTTCTCTGTACCTTTTTGTTTTGATAAGACACATGAATTTTTCTGGAAGATGAACTTATGTTACCCACATTTTTCTTAGGTGTCTATCATACATTCTTCTGTGCATCCACATTGTCAGATTTCCTCTGATACATCTATCTATCTATCTATCTATCTATCTGTCATTCTTGTATTTCAAGATGAAGATTTTATTTATTTTTAGGTCATTTTCTATTTTCACCCTTAATAAGGAGCAACTCACATATATCAGTATTTTTAGAGACGATACCTAAGTGAATATTCAATATGTTTTACATCTTGTGACCTTCACCTCTTCTCATATTAATTATCCACTTCTAAAGCAATGCCTTAAACATCATCATTGCTCAGAACTGAGTGTTTTACTTCTGAGATTATTTTTTTGTACTCAGGATTACTGAACCCAGAGATACCACTGAGCTCCATCCCAGCCCTTTTCATTTATTTTTATTTTGAGACAAAGCCTTAGTTTCTTGGGCCTTGATAAGTTTCTAAGGCTGGCCTCAAACTTTCGATCCTCTGGCCTCAGGCTCTTGAATTGCTGGGATTACAGGTGTGTACCATCACACCTGGCCACTTCTGAGATTTTAAATAGCAATGTTCTTGACCTGACTATAACCTCCTATCCCTTCAGGTCTTGAATTTTCTTAGTCCTATTATATTTATTCTGTAATCTCCTTAAGATTTATGGTTTCTTGATACTTCCTTTTTTTCTCAGTATACATGTCCCTTCAACTTTATTTTCTTACCTATTTAGCTTAGAAAATCATTTATCATTCCAACAACATTTTTTGCTAGTACCCTCCAATCTTCTCTATTCTCTATCATTTTCCTCTTATAATTTGGAATCCTAAGACAGTTTAATCCTTTGCCTTTTTTACTGTTATACAAGGGTACTTGAATGTGGCATCCATCCCTAGCTGAGTCCTCAGGATTGTTTGACTAGGCTCCTTTTTCTCCCTGCTGACCTTTTGTGGTGCTGGGGATTGAACCCAGAGCCTGTACACACTAGGCAAGTGTTCTACCACTGGACTACATTACATCCCCAGCCCTTGACTTGACTTTTTTTTTTTTTGCCCATATTCAGTTCTCTCTCCCATTCTGAACTTGAGTGGTTATTCTAACCCTATCATTCCTGGCAGGGCCTCCTGACCACTCATCTTCAGAAGCTCACATCAATCTCTATTTTTTGAAGCCTCAAATTTATTTACACTGTGTTATTCTTACCTCCTTTACTCCTATCTATGATTACAAGTTGGCCATCTTCCTGTTCAACATAAACTCTTCTACAAATACTCTTAAGTCTCTTTCTTTCCACCTTCTCCAGAGTCTGTTCAATAACACTCCTATGGGCTCCTTCCAATCAACCATACAAATTCAAGAATTTGCCACTTTTCAAAACCAGAAAAAGAAAATCACTAACCTTCCTTCCTTTCTTCTCAACTGTCATTATTATATTTTTTTATTCAAGTTTCTTCAAGGATTATGCCACTGTCCAAATTGCCATACTTTTTTACCTATTGTTTCTCTTCAATTTACTAAGAACTGTTTCTTTTATATTTAATGAAACTTTTTTTTGTGGAAGTCACTAATGACCACCAAATATCAAACACAAAGGATATTTTTAATTCTTATCTAATACAACTATTTAGTGGTATTTTACTTTTTTTTCTTTTTGGAAATTTCTCCTTAGTTTTAGTAATTTTACACTCATTAATTCTCCTACTGAATTGTTTAGAAGAAATCATGTTGATGTAAATAGAAAAAAAAGGCCTCTGAAAACAAATATTTTAGCTTCATACTTTTCAAAATAATTGAGTGATCTGCAACTCAGCAATGAGAAGGAGCCTTAAGAACTGGCATCTTAGTTTTTTGTTTTTTTTTTTTGAGGAAGTAATGTCAGTTCATGCAAGATTATCATACATCTGTTAAAATTCTTGGACACTGTCATTTTATCAACAGAGCACCTGTTGTCCTATCTCACAAGGGTAGCAGAGAAGTTTCCATAAAAATTATTCATATAAATGGAGTGAATCTGCTACCTCCCACACTGTAACACCAATAGGCAACAATCATATGACATTGATATAAGCCTTTGTGTGTGTGTGTGTGTGTGTGTGTGTGTGTGTAGTACTGGGGATAAAACCCAGGGGTCCTCTATCACTGAACCATGTCCCTAACTCTTTATTTATTTTGAGACAGAGTCTTGCAATGTAGGCTGGCCTCAAGCTCCTGAATAGGATTATAGGTGTCACCACCAGGCCTGGCTCATAAGTCTTAATAAAGGGTTAATCATGTATCCTTTTAATATTTTACTAAGACCCTAATTTAATACAGCTAACAAATATGCATTTGAAACACTAGCTCTAAAACTTGGCTGCACATGAAAATTTCTAGGAGCTTTAAAACACACCTATACCTGATATAATAAGCCTAGGTTGTGTAGGGAGGGCATCAGGATCAGGATTTTTGGAGGTTCCTCAGGTGATTCTAACAGTAGTTAACAGTTGAGAATCACTGGTGTAAAGAGAGAAAAGACTATAATATTCATTCAACAGTTAAAAAAAGGAGTGAATATATTCATTCATTATTGGAGTTTGCCTACCTGCCCACCTGAATACTCATCTATAGCCACTGATGGTAACTGCAAAAACAAATGATTTCCCACAGTCAGTGACAAACTAAATGGCTTAAAACAACTGAAATTTAATGTGACACAGTTCTGGACAAACTGGTCTAAAATCAGGTGTCAGCAGGGCTATACTCTCTCTGATGGCTCTAAAAGGGAATCCTTCTTTGCCTTTCCTAGTGTTTAGAGTTTGCTGGTAATTCTTGGCATTTCTTGGCTTGTAGATGCATCATTTCAGTCACATGGCCATCTTCTCTCTCTCTCTTTTTGTTACCAGAGATTGAACCCAGGGATGCTTAACTACTGAGCCACATTCCCAGCCCTTTTTAATTTTTTTTAGAGACAGGGCCTCCCTGAGTTGTGTAGGCCCTTGCTAAGTTGCTGAGGCTGGCTTTGAACTCCAGATCCTCTTGCCTCAGCCTTCCAAGCTGCTGTGTTTACAGGGGTGTGCCACCACCCCCAGCTCTGTGTTACTTAATATTGTCTTTCTCTCTTGTCTTTTTCTCTTTTGGTACTTGTGGACTGAACATGGGGCATTCTACCACTGAGCCCTTTTTAAATTTTATTTTGAGATAGAGTCTCAATAAATTGCCGAGGCTGGCCTTAAATTTGAGATCCTCCTGCCTCAGCCTCCAGAATCACTGGGATTTTAGGTGATAACTATCATGCAAAGCCAGATTGCTCCCCTGGCCAGCCCCTGCTTTTTTAAAAAAGCATGCCAGTCAGATTAGGATTCATCCTAATGACCCCATTTTAATTTGACTGCTCTGTAATGACCCTATTTCAAAATGAATTTTCAAAACATTCTGAGTACTGGAGGTTAGAATTCAGCATACCTGTTTTGGAGGTGACACATTCAATCCATAACAACCAACTGCTGCAGATGTCATTGACACCTTCAAAGCTGTCATATACTTTTCATGTCATATACTTAAGTATTTGCAGTTACATAAAAATATCATTCACAGTCATTAGATGTGTTACTAGAAGTGACTATTTAATGCATTTGTCATGATGACATTTAGCAATATTGTAATGTAAAAACTTCATAATTGTATTCCAGTAAAACTGATTTTGATTTAGTTGCATTTATCAACATTATATTAAGAAGAGGTTCAAATTAATAACAAAAACAACTTTCAGTACAACTTCAGTTAGTGAATTCACATTTCAGACTTGAGGTTATTTTTAATATTAGTAGTTGAAAAATCTGTAGGGCATCAGTGTTTTCAAACTTTTTTTCTAAACCATGATTTACTGTGAGAACACATATTTTGCATATAACCCAATATATAATCTTATCCCTCTCTTCACATACACATCAGAAAACTGACACAAAAATAAAACAGTATTTATTCTTACTATACAGGATACAATCTGACATTTTCTATTCTATTTCTTTTCATTAAAAATGCTATGGCTCAGCGGTAGTGCACTTGCCTGGCATGTATGAGGCATTGGGTTTGATTCTCAGCACCACATATAAATAAATTTAAGAAGAAAAGCCAGTTTTAACTTTTTGAATTAATTTTACAACTACTGGAACATAAACTAATTAAGTCAGTTAAAAATCCTTTAGAGACATTTCTTTAGAAACTTCTCATAAGTATACTATAATAGTTGAAAAGTTACTATGACTGCTATTGACATAGTATTTAAAAAACGTATATCACCTTAGAGGTGGCATTTAGATGGGTAAATAGTTCAATAGCTAACAAGGTTTCATTTAGACATCTAGTAATGAGTTATGTAAATTTTATAATTTTGATGGGAGTTTAAATTTTACCAAATGCAGGAAGGAAAAGAGGTAGAATGATGAAATTTTTGGCTAAATATTTTTAAAGTTACAAAAATGCTTTGAATGTGTAATTTTTTATTTTACTTAAGTATCTCCTCATTCACTATTGTGAAATTAGGTAGAAACATTTCCCAAACAATATTTATTTAAGCCCAAGCTAAAAAGAATTTTACCTGTAGTAAACTCGTAGTGTCTGGATTTCTTCTTCCAATTTTTTGTACTGTTCAACTGCAGCTTCTCTGGCTTCTTGCATCGATAACAACTTTGCCTGTAAGTAGTTAACATTTTTAAAATTTCAATATTAATTTTGTGGTGTTAAAAAACAGTAGTACAGTATGAATAGAGGTCTTACATTTCTGGGAGCTGAAAAACTTATCAATATTTTTATTAGTGTCTTAATTTCACAGACAATGATTAAAATGTATTAATAATAGAAATACCAAAGACATGAACAGTAAATTATGAACTTTGCTCATTATTAAACTTCTACCTTATTTTATCTGTATCATCAGATATATGCCCTTCTGCAATGTTTAACTTTATACACAGAATTCAGAATGTTGTACATGGGTTCAGAGCAATATCTAGGGTAGAGATAAGCACAATGGGTGTTTCACATACAAATTGAATGTGGCTTCACTGCCTAATCACATTAGATTTTCTTTTAACTTTATTAATAGTAAAGCTCAGAAAATTCTAAATATGTTGCCAAGCCATCTTTGATATTTAATGTGAAAAAAAATACCTGACATATCTGATTCTTACAGAAATGATTTAACCTTTTCAATTCCTTTTTGTTAGGTGAAAAAAAAAATCCCTAAAAGGCAAATGTTAGCAACTTTGAATGCTAGAGATTTCAAATTAAATTTATTTTAACTGATAACTTGAAAACATAAAATTATTCTAATTAAGTAATGTGATGTTTAAACACGTGTATATTTTATGATGTTTAAATCAGGTTAAACTCTAACTCCTCAAACAGTTATCATTTCTTTATGGTGAAAACTTCAGATATATATTTTTTAGTTTTTTGAAATGTAGTGTTATCTATAGTGTTTTTGATAGGGTTAAAACAGTAATTTCAAAACCTTTTGCAGTCTTTTCACCATCATTCACACTAGATTTTAAGAAATGCCAAAAGGGTTTTCAGCATAGCTTTTTAAATATAGCACCAGTAAGCAGATTTTAATATTATTAATTTGAGATTAAATTTGCATGAAAAGATTGTTTTTTACCCGAAATGTTGTTTGATAGATAACACAAACACAAAGCAATCTTATTGTCACAAACCTCACAAACTACATCAATGCCAATACTTAAAAATAATTGAAAGTTTCAAGTGGAGTTATAGAATGTTGCTGAATCCATTGTGATTTCGGTGTGATTATTTTCTTGCATAAGAATGCAGTCATAAGAAAAATAAAAAATCCTAATTATAGAAAAATTAATTAGTGTAATGAAAGTGAACAATAGATAATGCCATTTTTCTATTTTAATAATGGAGAATTATAAAAATGTGCAGCAGTTTCGATATTTGCATATAAAGTTTAGGCACAAGATATTAATTTGTTCTCTATCTGGGCTAATAAATTCTAACAAAGGGTTCTCTTTGTAATTAAACTTAAGATGTTTGAATGCTTACTTTAACATGGTGTATTCCATAATTATAGATGAAACACTCTAACAAATAAGGAAAAATCTTTTAAAATAAAAAAGTAGGATTTTTTTTAATTGTACATAGACACAATACCTTTATTTTTTTAAGTTTATTTTTATGTGGTGCAGAGATTGGACTCAGTGCCTCACACATGCAAGGCAAGCACTCTACTGCTGACCTACAACCCCAACCCAAGTAGTTGTTTTTGACATCAATAATTAACCACTTCCCCAATTTTCACTGTACCCTAAAGTATGGACTGTAATGGTACTTTGGAAGGCACAGATACTCACTATGACTAACAGCAAGTTAAAAAGAATCACACAAAAAAGGTCACATTGCATTCAGTTCAATAAAACTTCAAATATCCTGTTGCTTGTATTTAAAATACATCAGATAATAGTCAGGTAACAGAAACTTTGAAAAATATGCCAGTGCTAAATACTTTAGGTGATTATTCTGATTTTTTTTTAAACTGATAGTTCTGCAAAGAATAAACACAAAAAACTAAAACCAAACAAAAAAAGCAATGTTCTTTTAGGAAAATACCAAAATGTAGATCTTTGCTTAGAAACTTCCATAATGAAAATGGATTGTGAGAACTTAAATTTCTCATGCTTAAGGAAATATTGAACATTTCCCTTTCACTCCCACATTTAGTTGGCAATGAAGATGCAGTGTTGCTTCATAAACAATTCAATTTCTTATTCTCAATGTCTAATTTTCTCTCTACACTCTGGAGACTATGTCAAGGTTATTATAAACTTTCTGGCTTTAAATCTCCTTACTTTATCTGGTCATGCTGTCTTTGGGGGAAAATCTCCTTACACAATGGCACAGGGCTACTACTTCAGACCTAGCAGCTAGGATGAACTTCATTCCCTATCACCTCAGATACAAGATCCATGTTCTCTCACCAGAGTACTCCATCCCACTATCCCAGATGAAAACTGATTCCTGATGACACCATTTGTACTCTTAGAGCTATATATGCCAGAAGACAGACGCAGATCTACTTCTTAGACTTCCTGGGTAAGTAAATCCTTTTTGTTTCAGAGTGGGACATTGTGTTAGTGAAGTTTGAATTGAATGTCTGTTACATGGAGCATTAAAAACTAATTTTAAAGTGATGTTTACTTCTATTGTATTTCCCAGATTCTTCATTAACATAATTCCATCACACTATAAGTAAAAAAATGAATTTTATTTCAAAATATTAAGGAAATTAGCAAATTATATTTTTCTTGTTTTTTTTTTTTTTTTGAGCATACCATTCCCATTTTCTGGCAATTTCTTCTATAAAAACTGCATGCTATCATCTAGGTACATACTCACATAATTAAATGCATACAGTAAATAAAACTAATGAAACTTAGGGTAAGAGAATGTTCGATGTAAAGTAAGTCTCCCACTTCCATTCTTCAGTACTACATATCCCCTCTAGTGATATTGCCAGTTACCTTTTTGTTGTGTTTCTTTCAAGAGATATTCTATGCATTTACAAATAGAAACTGCCATATTTGTGTTTTTGCAAATAAATACATCCATTTATAAAATTGAAAAATTGACAGCATAGATAATGCCATTTTTGGCATTATCTTGCTTTAAATTTTTTAGAAATTTTATATTTTGCTTTAAATTAAAAAAAAAATCAATCATCCTGTCCCACAAAAATCACATTACCAGTCATATCTATTTCCTTCCCTCACAGACATAAAGTAAAACATCTCTGTGAGTTGGGGTTCATCATTTTCAAGAATATTTTATACTTTACTACACAGTTATATCCTTATAGATATTGTATCTTTATGTATTCATGGACAATTGTTTTTTGGTCAGTTATTCATATTGATACATGTATCTTTTCCTATAGTGTTTTTTATACATACACTGTGATTACTGATATATTTGGACTTGTTTTTACACATTACCTCATATTTCACAGTAAGCATACTTTGTTTTCTTTCCCCTCAGACTTATGTTGGAATAAATTTTCTATATTTCCCTTATACTATACTCTTCACATTCTCTATATATGCTAATTGAAAAAAACACTTTTTTTTGGTACTGGGAACTGAACTCAGGGGTACTCAACCACTGAGCTACCTCCCCAGCCCTATTTTGAATTTTATTTAGAGAGAGAGTCTCACTGACTTACTTAGCACCTAGCTTTTGCTGAGGCTAGCTTTGAACTTGAGATCCCCCTATCTCACCCTCCTGAGACTCTGATATTATAGGAGTGTGCCACCGCGTCTGGCTCTAATTGAAAATTTTGATAAAATTACTGAAAATATATTTTTGAGCAGTCTACAGTGAGTCAGGATTTCTATAGAAAATTATAATTTTAAGTGAACATGCTAATACAAGTTTTATGCTTATACTCATTTTTTAAGGTAAAGTTTTTGTTTTATCAAAACAAAACATATATGCAATATCATATAAGTATGCACATGGATTTTTTAAGTCAGGGTAATTAAATCATAATTTGCATAAAGCAACAATTCACCCATTTTCAGTATATAGCTTTTTATACACAACAACTGATGTGATTTTTGTCCCTACAGTTTTTCTGTTTCCTAGCAAGTTATATACATAAATATGATGCAGTCTTTGAGTCTGGTTTCTTTTATTTAATATAATACTTCTGAGATTGATCTATATTATTGCATGTATCAGTAAATGATTCCTTATGTCACTGAGCAATATTACTCTCTGTGAAGGTACCACAATCTAAGTGACATTGGATTTCTCTTATTTTTGGCAATTATTAATAACGGGGCTCTAAATATCTGCATACAGGTCACTTTGTAGACATTTACCTCCATTTCTTTTGAGTAAATATCTCTAGAAGTAGAAACAATGAGTCCTATGGTAAGTGTGTGTTTATATACTTTATAAAAAAATCATTGAACTTGCTGCATATGTTGAAATAACTTTAAAGCATCTATGCTTAACTAATACCAATACTTCTTATTAAATGCCTATCTATATAGGTTAAAAATGTATCAAGTGCTTGAAATATGTTTTATAACCTATCTTATAACAACCTATTAGATAATTCCAATTATTGCTATTTTACAAGTGATAAAACAGGTTCATGGATATGAACTTAAGTAACTTACAAAATGTAAGTTTATACTTAAGTAACTTATAAATATAACAGAGCTAATGACTGGTGGACTAAAATGCAAATTCAGGTCTGTTTGACCCCCGAACACATAATTTCACTTTATACCACTGTATAATATTCTATGATAACCATATCTCTATATCCAGGTAAAACAATGGAATCAAATCATCAATTGGTAACAGAGTTATCGACAATATGGAGGTTCACAGAATAATGAGAATGTGTTTTCCATCTTTATTATACTTTTAATATTCCTAAAGTGATTGAAAAAATATTGGTTAACTATTAGGTTAGTCTCATATAGTTAAATGCCCCATTGTATGCCTATCTTGAGTAGTCATCTAAATATGACAGCCATTTGTACTGGTATTGTATTAGAAATGAAGAACATTGTTTCCTTAGAGTTTTATCTAGTAGTTTAGGATGACAGAAAAAGAAAAGATTACACTGTTTACAACATTGAACACTACAGGTTATAGGTATTATGGATAAACTATTATTATCCTATGTTCTGATCTTATTATGTTTGGTTTGAATGTGTTTTCAATAGTTATAATCTGATACAGTTAAGCCTTCCTTTGGTAACTCCAAGACCATTAATGGAAATCTATTTTTATGATAGAACAGAAGTAACTGATTGTATGCTTGATATCTGCTAAGTAAAGAAGCATACAGTACAAATTAAATCACAGAACCAGACAATTTTAGACTTGGAAAGGATTTTAGAGGTAATTTAGTCCCTTACTTTATAGATGAGGAGATTGTTGCTAATACAACATGTACAGAAAAACATCTGTAAATTATCCAGGGCTAATTAGAAAGAAAGCCAATAAGAAAGAAAGTTGGAACTAGAATACAAATATCCAGAAAACACTGTATATTTTGCTATATGCACCACATTTCAATACACTATAATTTAATATTATGTTAACAGTTTTAACAGGATTATTTTCCAGGGTAGCCATGAGTATATACTATTGTGGTATACTACTAAACATATCTGTAAGAGATCTAGTTAGATATTTTTATAAAAATATGTCTAGTTAAACAATTGCTCAAGCAATATGACTAGAGTCATCATAGAATTTTAGTTTTTAACCTCATAAGCAATCTAGGGACCTAGTAGAAAATCAGATAGAGCACTGATGTCCAGGATATATAAAGAACTCAAAAAATTAAATACCAAAAAAACAAACAACTCAATCAATAAATGGGCTAAGAAACTGAACAGACACTTCTCAGAAGAATATATACAGTCAATCAACAAATATATGAAAAAATGTTCAACATTTCTAGCAATTAGAGAAATGCAAATCAAAACTAAGATTTCATCTCACTCCAGTCAGAATGGCAGTTATCAAGAAGATAAGCAACAATAAGCATTGGTGAGGATGTACGGGGAAAGGCATACTCTTACATTGCTGGTGGGACTGCAAATTGGTGCAGCCAATCTGGAAAGCAGTATGGAGATTCATTAAAAAACCTGGAATGGAACCTCCATTTGACCCAGCTATCCCACTCCTCAGTTTATACCCAAAGGACTTAAAAACAGCATACTACCGGACGCAGCCACATCAGTGTTTATAGCAGCACAGTTCACAATCGCTAAATAGTGGAACCAACCTAGATGCCCTTCAGTAGATGAATGGATAAAGAAAATGTTGTATAAATATACAATGGAATATTACTCAGCATTAAAAGAGAATAAAATCATGGCATTTGCAGGTAAATGGATGGAGTTAGAGAATATCATGCTAAGTAAAATAAGACAATCCCTAAAACACAAAGGCCAAATGTGTTCTCTGATAAGTGGATGCTGATCCACAATGGGGGAGGGGGAACATGGAAGGAATGGATGAACTTTGGATAGGGCAAAGGGGAGGGAGTGGATGGGAGGAGACATGGGAATAGAAAAGATAGTGGAATAAGATGGACATCATTACCCTAGGTATAAAGATGAAGAAATGAATGGTGTGACTCTACTTTGTGTACAACCAGAGAGATGAAAAATTGTGTTACATTTGTGTATTATGAATCAAAATGTATTCTGCTGTCATGTATAACAAATTAGAAAAAATAAATAAATTAAAAAATATATAAAAAGTCAATTTGTAAGTGTTAACTTTTACATTTGCCATAGTATGGGAGAAAAATGTTCATCATTGAAAAATATGATTGTGCTCTATATGTGTAATATGAAATGAATTGCATTCTGCCATCATGTATAACAAAATTAGAGATAAATAAATAATTTAATTAAAAAAATTCCTGAGGATCAGAAAAATAAATCCATCTCTCCCTTAAAAAATTAAAAACTATTATCAAAAGGGTAAAAATTACCAGATTTCATTTATATACCTTTTTCAAAGAAGACTTGGATTGCTCACCATAGCATACTGACACAGCATAATGTTCCCTAGAGGTGATTCCTTAGAGGGTGTTACATTTTATGCTTGCATCATGACTTTCAGTTTATCCAACCAGAGCTGATCAGGTTCTTCACTCAAAAATAGTCATACATACACTGTCTAGTGACCTATCAAGTGGTTTGACATGACAGAGGGATGATGAGAGCTATGGGAGAACCAAAAATCAAAACATTAATTAATAGACAGAAACTGACTGAGAAACAGTGAACAGAAGACATGGAACACAGAAATGGAGAGCAGAGAGAGGTGCACAAGAAACACAGCTATCTCTGAAACCAGAATGGGTGAGATACCATCCTGAAACTGTCCATTTTGGCAAGTTACTAAAGCTTTATGTGCCTTTATCTTCACCTACAAAAGTGGAATAATGGTGCTCTATACTGTAGAGGGCTTATAGTAGAAAATAATCAGATGAAATCTGTAAAATATTTAAAATGGTGCCTGGCACACAGTTAGTACTACAATATGTGACTATAAAGTAAATAACAAGAAAACAAAAAAATAGCGTAATGGTGTTTATGGTTTTCCTCATGATTCTATGTATCTTTACCAAAAAAACCCCTGTGTTGACCAAGGTAAAAAGTACATGTTTTTCGTTATTGGTGTAATATACCATGTAATTTTCCTTCCAGAAAAAAGTATGCAAAATGAAATATTTTTTCAAGAAACATCTTTAAACATAAGTTATGGAATTTCATTGATCATCTTTAAAAATAGAAAATGTTTTTGAGACTTGATTTTAGGGGCTATAATTCATCATGTATCATTTAAGTTGGAGGCTGTTTATCATTAATATCAATAATACCACTTATAGCAATACTTAGAATTTGTATAGTTATATGATGTTTATGGAACACGTTAATTGAGAGATTAGGAGCTTGAAAAATTTTGTTAAATGAATAATGCTATTTCTATCATTTTAGAAGAGAGGAAAATAAGAGATTATTAATTATACAGATTGTCCATTAACAAAAAGCAGAACCTATAAATAAACCTGGTCTTTGTCTAAGTACAATATAGTACTACAATTTATATTATAAATTTATAATGTTATATATATACATGTATATATAATAAATGTTATATATGTACACATATATATTCATTAAAACACACATACACACATATATGTATATGTGTGTGTATACTAGCTAGGTACTTTTCTAAGTACATTAGATATATTCATTTACTTATTTCTCATAACATATCTTTGTTAAGAGTTGTTATTACTATTCCCATTTTACAGAAGAGGAAAATGCTAAGTAACTTACTAAATGTCAGTCAGTTAATGAATGATAGAGGGAGGATTTGAATTTAATCTGGCTCCAAAAACCTTCCTCTTAACTACTATGCTATAAACACTAGGCAAAATTTGGGACTTTTAAAATCTGATGTTAATTATTATCAATAATTGTAGTATGTAATTTTATATAAAGAACTTGCTTTAAGAATTGTTTTTTTTAACTCAAATGATTTATTTTAATATGGCACCCAGATCTTTCTTGGAGGCATATATATGGTTTTGGAATGTTAGTCCCTTTAGTGACAAAAGGCCACCTCAGTGTTCCCTTAATTTTGTAGACTGTTGGTAAAAAGATAATGTTACAGCTTTTTGGATACATCAGTAATTGCATATAACTTAATTTTAAGGATAATGATGAGGATTTTTCTCTACTACAGTAACTGTCTCTCCCAAAGAATCCTGCCATTTGGGGGCTTAGGGGATTGCACAAGACTCCAAGCATTTATCTACTTACCCATAAATTAGGAAAGGTAGAGAGAGAGAGAAAAAAATTTCCCTACTGGATCTAGCTAAGAATCAACAACCTTGTTGTGCATTTGAAAGTTTCCTCTAGCTTTCAAGATACCAGTTTCAGTGCTAACCTGAATTCCATTCTATGCTTATTTCCTAGTTCTTCATTTAATTTTCAATCAAGACACACATGTATGTTTATTTGCTTTCAGTTTCTGCCTGGCTCATTCTATTCTCTGTGGATCCATGAACATTAAGCTTTGATATGTTCACTTTAACCAGGCTTCTGTGATTTACTGCCAGAAAAAGACACAGGCTTAATTATTCAGTTTTGTGTTCTCTGACCTAATGCTCTAAATTCTGACATCCCTATTTTAATGTTCCATTTCTAAATCTATAAATCTCCCCAGTTGTAATTGTGCACACAACCTATTTGACCACAACTCCTGAATGTGGTCCCTTGGATACTGTTTAATCCACAAAGGCTACTAATAACGGTTTATATATTACAGGACTTATTCCCACCCAAAGCAACTCTTTGGCTTTTTCAAGACACTAAATCCTAAAATATAAGTTTGTATATTAGCAGGCAAAGACAAAGATGAAACTTTGAAAGCAGCAAAAGATAAAGGGCACATCATATAAAAGGAATCCTCAATAAGATTAACAGCAGATTTCATATAAGAAAATATGAAAGCCAGGGGCAATCGGATAGCAAATCCAATGTGATGAAAGAAAACACCCCACATCCTTGCCAGCACTTGTTATCTTTAGTATTTTGGATAATAGCCACTTTTTGGGTATTTATTTATTAATTTTTTTCTTTTATTAGTACATTATAGTTATATATAACATTTGGGTTCATTTTGGCAAAATTATACATACATGGAATTTGATTTTCTCCATTTCCCTGGATAATAGCCAATTTCAGTGGGGTACGGTAAACTCTAATTGTGGTTTTTAATTTGCATTTTTCTGATGATTAGTAATTTTTTTTGTATATACCTCCAGGCCATTTGTGTGTCTTCTTTTGAGAAATGTCTATTGCCCATTTTAAATTCAGTTATTTATTTAATTTTTTTTGCTATTGAGTTTTGGAGCCCTTAAATATTGTAGATATCGACCTCCTCAGATGTATAGTTTGCTTTTCATTTTTAGTGTCCAATGGAACTTACTTGTTAAGCCATAATGTGAAATGTTTGTCTTGAACCACTTCTTTGTGCATGAATTTAGACTGTGGAGGGTTTCTTTTCCTTTTACTTCTAAGTTGGATGTACTCTATCTCAAAAAATGCTACCATTGCTAGTTAGGTGTTAGATGTCTAGCCCCAAAGACTTCTTTTCTAAACCCTTTAAAATATATATATATATATATATATATATATATATATATATATATATATATACACACATACATATTTTAGATGTTGATGGACCTTTATTGTTTTTATTTGTTTGTGGTACTGAGAATCAAACCCAGTGCCTCACATATGCTAGGCAAGAGTGCTACCACTGAGCTACAACCCCAGCCCCTACACTTTTATACATATATATTTAGTTGTAGAAGAACAAAATACCTTTTTTAAAATTTATTTTTATGTGGTTCTGAGGATCAAACCAAGTACCTCACATATGCAAGGCAAGCGCTCTACCCCTGAGCCACAACCCCAGCCATTTTCTACACTTTGAAAGTCACTTTCTAATATATGCAAAACCACTGACTACCACAGTGGCTTCACTAAAACTCTATTCTTCACTTGATAAGACTTGCTTTTTAATATCTAGAAAACATGATTAATTGTGTAGTATTTATGGTCTCCAGAAACATATATTAAATTATTAAATTTTCATCTCCCATGCCATACTACCTGTTCCTGAGGTCATTTCCTCAAGAAAAAAAACATATATGCAGGAAAACACTAAACATTTCAGTCAGAACATGGGTTCCTAGGCTGGGGGGTACAGCTGAGTGGTAGAGAAGTGTTGCTTAACATGTGGCTTCCTCAAAAAAAACCCACTCTCCTTTCTCATGGCAGAGTACATTCCTTTCACTAAGCTCTCTGGTACTACCTAAGAACATGAGCACACAGAGAAAATTAAATTCTTATTTAAACTCAAGAAGCAAACATTTCCCAAAATGACAATATTCCCCCTCCTTTTCACTTGAGTCGTAAACATTTCTCTACATGCCAGTGCCCTTGTATTTAGTTAGAATTTTAGCCAGCAGTATTTTGTTTATTTGTTCAGGATCATGTATGTTTTTTCATTACATCTATAGTACACTTCATCACCTGAACACCTGCTGAACTAAACTTGTCTTGCCAGCAAAAAATTTTGAAATTATGCAATCTGCAATTCAGTCCATGGCAAGCACTTGGGTAGAATTTCTTCTATACCTTTCAACATCAATTTAAGCACTGCTTGAATAGAAATATTGCCAACTGAAAAGTTAGTGAAGCAAGTTTAATCAAGTAAATTTGACTATCCTTTTAGCTAAGAACTTCTCAGATGCTCATATTAAATAAGTACCAAAATCAATGTCTATCAAATTAACCATAACATTATTCTAAATTTTTTCTGAATGTGGTGAAAGCAAAATCAGTACGATAATGTGATCATTAATTAAGGAGCACATTTTTCATCCATCAAAAATATTTTATGCATATGGGCTTTAAAAAACATGATTATGAAAACAACTACTGAACAAACTTAGCCATAACTGAAAAAGTATATTCTTAAAGGAAAATATTTCAATCAATTATATTTTACATGCCAATTTTTAAAATAGACAAATAAGCAATTTGACATGTACATATTAATATGTAACTAGCAAACTCAGAAGTATAAAACGCATAAACATAAAGCTCAATAAGCAAAGCTGTATGAAATATATTTGACTGAAACTGCTCATAATTAAGTATACTGAAAGTATTAAAATAAAAGAACTATTAATTTTTAAGTCTTTCATTTGTGAAATAAGTTTTATTCAGGTGTCTTAAGTGCAAACCCATAAATTTCTTATTCATTTATTATAAAAAGCAAAAAGAAGCAAAGATATCTGAATTAAAGGCAACTTTTTAAAAAGATCAAATCACATTATAAAGAAAAACAGACTAAGCAAGATTTCATAAATATGCCAAAAGTTTTCTTAAATACTTGTAAGTTGATATTAAATAAGTGAGCTAAATTCTTACAGAGATGGATAGCTTAAATAGTTTTAACCAAAGGAAGAGGACTTGCTACACCTGACTTCATTCATGTTAATCAACATATGCAGAAATTTAAACAAAAATTATGCATTTGAATGTGGAAATTATTTGGGAGATGTGCCTAAGCATGTGAAAAGCATAAGAAAAAAGAATTCCGTTTCCTTTTGGATGCTTGAGACAACAGCAACACAGCCTAGGGCACACTGCTGTGGATTTTAACAGTTGTATGGAACTACTCAAAATGCTTTTGATCCATTTTATCTTGCAAGTTAGCAAAGAAATGTTGCAATAAGAAACACCAACAAAGATCTGAAAAAGTTAAGCTCTGGATTACCATATTGTGTTCTCCTGCCATTCAATGCTTCATACAAAGGCAGTGGTGTTCAAAGTAAGAAAAAAAAAAAGTGGGGGGAGAGAGAGAAAAGAGAAACTGGTCTCAGAAAGTGCAAAGCACAAAGTAAATAATATTCTTCTACATCCCTTCTTTTTCACAGATTGGATGTTAAAAGAGTTGCAGCAATTAGGCTTTTGTTAATTACCAGCTGTTGAAACAGATGTGTTGACTATCCTTATTAGTTAACAGCTGGGTGAGAAGAACAATTGATGCTCCCTAAAACCAACAGCCAGCTGCTCTGCAGTAATTATCTCCAATTAATAATACAGGTGATAACAGCAAAAAGCTCCTATGTCTTTTTCAATAACTTTGGCAGTTTCAATAAGTATGGCTTTATCATTACATGGTAATACAGAATACATTTATTACAACAAGTAAGGTTGATGTATTAGAGTCGTATTAACTTTATGGTAGGTTCCATTATGCAATTTCTGGAGAAAGAATCAGACAAGTGCTAAAAGTAGAAGCAGACATTCTGTACGCTTTTATTTATCATATTTCAAATGTCACTGCCAACTCACTTCTCTAGAACTAACAATAATAGCTAAGCACTTAAGTTCTTTGAAAGAGAGAAGCATAACTAAAATCTGTTCTTTTTGATTTCCAGGTGTTTTCACTGATCGTGTTTTATATTCAGTTCACTGAAGCAATATATTTTCTCTTGGTATGCCTAAATATCAGTGTCTTGTTCCCTAGCTTATATTTCCTAGGTGACTGGTAGAAGCAATTTTACCAAGCCCCCAAATAATTTACCTCTGAGCAGTAAACATTTCTTGTATACAAAGAGATCAGCAAAACAAATAAGCAAGCAGGAAAACAAGAAAGAAAAAAAATTTATTTTGTAGAACTACTTATATAACATTTAAGTTTCTAATTATGATAAAGTAAAAAAGAAATATCATAATAAACCATACAAATAAAATAGCAATGATTATATTCTAAAATCACTTTTACTATTTCCTATTTTTAAATATTCATATTAAAACTTCATTTATGCAACAGAAAGGGGAGGAATTGGGGAATGAAAATTGATCAAATCATGTTATGTGCATGATTTAAGAAGCATAACTAAAGAGAAGCAGGTATGTCAGTATTTCACAATGAATCCCACTATTACATATAACTATAATGTAACAATAAAAAAATCTTAAAAAGCTTCATTTACATGAATGTACATTAAAATAAAGATTTAAACAGACATGGCAAATCACCTCTGTCTATGAAAGAGGTATCTACAAGAATTTACAACCATATCTATTCACTAATTAGAGAACACTTAAAGACACTGCCTTACTGAAAACAAGGATTAGAGCTGGATGAATACACCCCTTTCACAAACCTTCCTCAAGTCTCTGTTGGGTCATCATAAGCAGCTTGTTCTTTCAACATTAAATAGAAAAGTCTACTGATTATTAGTTCTGAGTGCCTCAGTTAGGCAATAGGACAATTAATACGAACAGAAACTTTAAATAACATGTAAATAAAACATTTCACCACAAGAGACTGTAATAAAAAATAGTGAACAAAGATGAAATTTCTAAAGCAATATTATTTAGGTTGCCATTTGGGTAATATGAATGTCTGATACAAAAAATATTAGTTAGAAACCCTCTCACCTCATTCTATGTAATTGTGGTTTCTAAAGCAGGAATTTCAACATTTACATAATTATAAAACAAGAGTGATAAGTACATCGTCACTCCCCACCCCCTGCCAAAAGTTATTCATTTCTATGAATAAAACTTCCCATGAGAATCTGTAATATCTAAGATTCTGTAATTTACAGGGAATCCCCTGATGTGTGGGAGCTAACAAAATGTGTAAATAGAGGAAAAATCTGTTAGCCTTGAGGTTTGAAAGTCTCTATTAGGCTACAGAATTATTCTGATTTCTCAGTTCTGAGACCTAGTTTCTCAGGATAACAACAGCAAGGGCAAGGCAAATATCTTCTGCCCTAACATTGGGCAGCTGTCCTTTCCTTCATCACAAAGCATATCTGAGAAGTACACAAGACATGGCAGTGGGTAATACTTTTCTCTTCTCTGTGGAATGGAACAGGTTGTAGTTACCATCTTACAAGCCTACCACATCATAATTGTGCAGGCAGGCATGGTTACTACTGAAGCAAGAGGGCTGCTGCCCTCTCATCATTGTATCCAATGTGGAGATAAGGCAGAAGTCAAATCTGTTTTGAAGCCACAGTTCCTAAATTCGTTGCTGTTTAAAAATAAGAAATTTACATACTCTCCCTTCTGCAAAAAAAAAAGAAAACCAATATGTAGTGAACATCTATCTGACTGTTATACTCAGTTGCTTTAAAAGCATTGCTGTTTTTTTCTGAAGTTTAAAAATACTTGGGCCTAACCTAGATTAGGACTCAAATATTCAGATGTGCTTTCAATAGGCAGTACCTGAGATATACCCTTTTCACACCAATTTCAATACATTTCAAATTAAGAACTTCATAAGATGGCTTAATTACCTGGTATAAACACCTGCATTTTCTCATCTATAAAATATGTGCCAACTGTTCATCATGTCTCTTCAGTCTTGATCATGACAGACTCATAAACATTCTCATGGTTAAGTCTTTTGCACTGTTTTCCTATGCTTCATTTTACCTTATGCAATAAATCTATTATAGCATTCATCCAATTTTATCTGAATTTTTTGGTGTATGTATCTCCTCAGTAGATGTCAAATTTCCTATCCCCTTTTTGTATTTACAGAATGTAGTATATAAGATCTAATTAAACATTTTAAATAAATAAATATAGATACTTTTAAATCAGGAAGAAAGCTTTGTGTAAAAATGGTTCAGGGTTGTGAATGAAGCTCAGTGGCACAGTACTTGCATAGCATGTGAGAGGCCCTGGGTTTGGTCCCCAGAACCACAGGGGGGGAAAAAAATTATGGATGGAACTAGAGACCATCATGTAGCACAAAGTTGGACTCAAAAAGTCAAAGGTTGTATATTCTCTCATATGTGTAAGTTAGAGAGAAAAAAATACTTTAAGAAGGGACCTCATAAATGTAAAACGGAGCCCATAGAGCGGACAATGGAGATCAGGGGGAGGAAGAGGGTAGGGATAGGGGGATTGAAATTGATCAATTCATGGTATGTGCATGTATGAATATATCACAATGAATCTTATTATGTGTAATCGTAATGCACTAATAAAATTTTTTAAAAAATCCTAAAATAACTATGGTGATATAGATTAGTTCTTCTTCCTATCATCTCCATCAACCAAGTCGAGCTCCCAGAAACAACTGTTTATACTTTTCAGCTTTTTCTTTGGGTATTCCTTCTATATGTCTATATCATCTGCTTATATCCTTATAATCAGAATCATGAATTGTAGAATTGGCTTTTGGTTATGATATCTGAGGGCTTAGCTCTTTTTAATCAACTCCTCCTGATTTTTCTTCCTACCTTTATTGTCTCAATTTAGGATGTCTGTCTAACTATATCAAAATTCTTGAAAAAAAGTTCACATTACTATGATTATAAAAATGAAATTTTATAAGTCATAAGTGTGTAATATCACATATTATAAAGACAGGACTTCTTAAGGTAGGTTACAACAGCATCTATGTCCCTATGAACAGGAAAATCTGGTTTTTTTTTTAACTGAAATAAACAACATGACTTTACTCAGTCTCATATTCAAGACACTAATTCCAGTTTTAAAGCATCTTATAATTGATGTATCTAATAAATAAAGGAAAAACTTTGAAAACAAAAACAAGATTTTTAAAAAACATCCTCCACCCATATCACCTATCTCTTAAATTTATTTGGAATACTTTAAAAATGTACTTCCATGCCATCTTTTCGACTTTTCTAATTATATGTACTGTATTTTGAATACTCTTTCTTATACATCACAGTTAAAATGATCATTGTTTATATTTATAAATTTTGAGATATGCTACCACTATGGTTTTGCTATGGGTTGAATGTGTTCCTCACAGTTTCATGTGCTCAAAGCTTGGTCCCCTGTGTAACAGTCCTGAGGTAGTGGGCCACTAAGAGATGTGGGGGTGCTATCTCAGAAGAGATTAATGTACTTCTCACCAGATTAACTTAGTTCCTGTGAAGTGGGTTATTATAAAGCAAGGCCTCCTTATGATGTTGACCCCTTCATGTACTGAAAAGCTAGTTCCCTTTCTGCTTCTCAGCCATGTGGTGATACAGCCCCGGAGGCCCTTGCTAAATGCCGGTGCCACGTTGTTTGGAATTTCCAACAACCAGAATTGTGGGCCAAATAAATCTCTTTTCTTTATACATTACCTCAGATAATTTACTTAACCAACACAAAATGGACTAAGACAACTACCTTTCACTTATTTTTATACAATGTCCCTCTCTCTTTGGAGATCTGTTTCAATTTTCTTTTGGCTGTTATGCTTCTCTAAGTAATTCCCAGAAAATAAATAGGTTCTTTTAAACTTTTACTTGTTAAAAAACAAGTCTTTGTTTTGTTCTCCTGTATACATGCTATTTTGTCCAGATATAGGAGCCTTAGATTTAAGTATTTTCCTCTGAAATTCACGTAGTTGCACTATTTTGCATTCCAGTGTTGCAGGTAAGAATGTGATACCAGTGTAAAGCTATTCTTTTGCAAATAATCAGTTTTATGCAATTTCATAACAAATGTTATAAAGATATAACATTTTCTCTTTATTATCAGCATAATGCCATTTACCTAGCTATGCCTATAAATTAGGCATGTTTATATAAAATTGCATAAGCAATAGGTAATTAAAAAATTTACTCAGTTGTTCTAATAACTCAGTTTTCTTCAGTGCAAGTGAGTTTTCTTCTATTGCTTCTTTGAGTATTGTTTCTTTTAATTTGCTTCTAAACTGAGACCTGTCTTCTACATATTAGGTTTTCATTTCACTCCATTTTCTTGAATTTCTTCTTAGTGTTTTTCCCTTTGCTGTTCTAAATCACTAGTTAGATTTTTTCCTGATCATTTTGTTATTCAAATCATATGCTATATTTTTTTACCTACTGTATTTTTGTCTTTTTTGATTACTCCTTTAAAATATTTTTGATTCTCCTTGTTTTGAAAATTTCCTCTCCTTTCAATAAAACATACTCAATTGAAATTGTCATCTTTCACCAGTAAAGGAAAGGGTACAGGGAGAGTGAGAAGGGGAGAAAAAGGGAAGGTAATAAATTGGAACAAATTATATTCCATTCTTGTATAATTATGTCAAACCCCAATATTATGTATAACTGTAAAACACTAATAAAAATTTTTAAGAAGGTAAAATTTTAGTGACAACATCATATATTGGTGATTTTAAGTATGTGGTCACATTTAATCGCATCATAGCTATAGTTAGGCTCCATGCATTTTCATGAGTTAATTAAATCAATAAACTCATATAACATAAATAAAGATGGAAGAAATGTGCTTTTTTTCCATGAAGCAATCGTTTCTCTAAATTATGAACTATGTCTATGTTTATTCTCTATTTCTCATGTCTATTCATATCAGATGGGTATAGATTCTTTCAGCATATTTGAAAATAGTCATATTTGGGATAGTGATGATGAGAAACAGTGAGTAGTAAGCAGTTTCTTCATTAGGTAGACTGGGAAATTTCTCTAAGGCACATTCATTAGCTGGACAGTTTTAACTTTTTCCAGGTTCTAATAGGACCTTCCAAAGCTCAGGGATTGATGACAAAAACGGCTTTTATTCTATTGTTTCTGTCTATGTTATTCATTGAAACTTTCAAAAGTTCTATTTTGTTTTATGTCTGTACAAGTAGCAAGTACTCCACCATTTGTATCACAATACTGACTCCACAGGACATTAGTACTGGTAGCATAAAGTGATTACGGAGCTTTGTACTATCTGTATCATGAGCTGCAGTACCAGTATCTTCAAATATTAAGTGTATATGTTATGCTTTGAAGTTGAAATTTTCTAAATTAAACTCATTTGTTTCCACAAACCAAATAAATTTCTCAATGTCACTCTGTCAGTGTCATTATTTCCCCTAAAGTTATCTTAAACTTCCCCTTCCTTTCTCATATCTAGTAAGCGAAGTCTTGCTACTTATCTCAAAATATCTTACCTTATTCTCTATTCCTACTATTTTTACTCAAGAAAGTCCCAATCTTCTTTACTTCATTCATAGAATAATAGGCTTCAAGTTAGTCTTTCCTGCCTTCCTATGCCTGAGTAATTGCATTAAAACCCATTAGATTACTTTCTCCATTTCATATTATCAAACCATATATATTGCCACTCCTTCATACACAAATCTTCAAAGCATATCTACTCTCCATTTCACCAATAGTAATCTTTGTCTCTTTTTCAAAAGCTCACTGTACTTTTCAACATCAGTTGTTCACAGGGTGACAAATCATTCTTGGAAATACCTTCATGGGATGTAGAGTCCCAGTTTTTGGCAACGGAGGCAGATGTTGGGGGGGAAAGTCTAAGTCTATATGACAGTCAAAATCATAGAGTCAAAAAAAAAAAAAAAAAAAAAACCACACTGGTTTTAGTGTCTCTGGATATAGTATATTTATCAACTTTCTGCAGTGCCACTTTTCCCC
Organism: Marmota flaviventris; assembly: GCF_047511675.1. Classification (NCBI taxonomy): domain Eukaryota; kingdom Metazoa; phylum Chordata; class Mammalia; order Rodentia; family Sciuridae; genus Marmota; species Marmota flaviventris. Next base: position 49,603,237 of record NC_092499.1, on the reverse strand, counting down.
CTGAGCACTAATGTCAGCATCCACAATTTACGGTTCACGATATGGGTCACTCATTGTTGCATCACTCCTAGTGTCACCTTAAGCACATTGTAAATGTAAAATTTTATCTTTGAATTTCTCTGTGGATGAACTGCTGTGCTTTGTACTGGTTTAATTTTTAACATTGTGAATACCATGATGTGCTTTCTAAGTGTCCAGTTAATGAAAATGAGAATGATGACAACAGGATGTCCAGCATAACTCAGACATCACCAAAAATGAAGGCAAGATGAAAGGACACATGCAAGTGGTTTAAGGAGATAAATAATCAGAACAAAATATCCTACAAACAATGACAAAAAGAATTTGGGACTGGGAATATGGAAACGGATATGTAAAAACATGTACAAAGATTGAATCTTTGGGTTTATAATGAGACAGGAAAGTATTTCTAAATCAATCAAGGTCTGTTTTTCGTTTTTTTTTTTTTTGTTATTGTTTTGTTTTCTCTCTCAAAATGACACAATTATTGGAGCTGCTGAATTAGTTTGGGCATTCCACAAGGAAAAAAAACATTGTTATATAATTCCCTTGACTGTTCTACCAAACTGAGTAAAGATACAGTATCTTACTAAGGTTGTAACTAAAATGTCTTCCTAGATAAACAACAACAAAGGAAATCTTGATGGGAGATATACTGGCACTTAACACTGTACAACTGATTATGTTAATACTAAATAGCAATCCTGATTTTCATTGTACATCGAGTGATGTGTCAAATTATAGCAACAAGGCATGGGGCCATAGGTTAGTGTCAGAGTTCTTGCCTAGCATGTGTGAGGCACTGGCTTCGATCCTCAGCACTACATAAAACTAAACAAGTAAAATAAAGGCATGCTGTCCATCTACAGCTACAAAAAAAAATTATAACAACAAAAAATGTACCTTCTACCTACCAATATAAAAAATGGGGTTTTAAATAACCTTGTTGATTTCTATTTAAGTTTTAATAAAACTGTAGAAGACAAAAAATAACTGTTGATATCTTTTTCAAATCCAAAGTAGACTCTACTCATTTACGTGGATTTTTGGAAGACAAAAGCAAAGTTTTTTTTATGTTTTTTTTTTTAGTTGTAGTTGGACATAATACCTTTATTTTATTTATATATTTTTATGTGGTACTGAGGATCGAACCCAGGGCCTCGCATGTGCTAGGCGAGCACTCTACCACTGAGCCGCAACACCAGCCCCAAAAGAAAAGTTTTGGCAGTATCCATTCAATCTAAAAAATTCCTTCTCAAAGAAAATTATAAGATCTTACATACATACTCAATATCTTGCACATTTTGTACACTGTACTTTAAGAAAGGGTGTGATTTTCTTACCTGTAATATTGAGGTTTCAACAACGAAAGTTTTTGGTCATTTTCAATTTCTAGAAAATGTGCAAAATTAACGATATTTTTTACTTTTTAGAAATAAAAGAAGATAGCCTCCTTAAATATGCTCACCATGAAAGATATTAAAAGTTTAGCCTGAAAGAAAATCATTTTCAAAGTAAAGAGGAAAAAAAGAATATCCTTGAAATTGGAAACACATCAAAGGAAAGAAATTTATATGCTTTTTTTCTAAGTCTGCATAATGATGATGATCATTGATAAAACCATAAGGAACCTAGATGCAAAAAAAGAGAATGATTTGCTTGAGTTGTAGCCTGCAATAAATACCCAAACAGTAAATAAAATAAAAATAAAATAACTTTTTTTTTTTAAGTAAGGCTATTTAAGAACTCAAAGAAATGCTACCCAAAAAGTACAGTATATTGGTTTCCTAGGGCTGTTGGAACAAAATACCAGAAATTGAGTGGCTTAAGACAATCGGAATTTATTCTCTTATATTTCTGAATGCCAGATGTTCAAAATCAAGGTGTTGGCAAGGTTGGTTCCTTCTGGAAGCTCTGAGAGAAAAATCTATTCCATGGCTCTTTCCTAGCTTTGCACAGTTGCCAATAACTCTTTGGCATTCCTTGGACATAGCACTTCAGTCTCTGTATTCATTGTCCCATGGTTTTCTTTCCTGTGCCTTCTGTGTCTGTGTACAAATGCCCCTCTTTTAAGAACATCATTCACTTAATTACAACTCAGCCTAATCCAGAATAATCTCACATTAACGTGACTACATACACCTGCAAAGACCCTATTTCCAAACACAGTCACTTCATAGGTACAGGGATTAAGACTTGAACATATGTTTTTTGGGGACATAATTCTATCCATTACATGCAATCAAGTTGAAGAAAGCTTTCTCAATTTCTTAAGTAAACTAGAAACTACTTAGAATCCAATTTCAATTTCATAAATTCAAATTACTTCTCTGCTCAATTGATGCTGGAAATGCCTTTAACTGAATTCAACATCCATTCATGATAAAATATTTTAGCAAATTAGTGAGAGAATAGAACTTACTCATTGTGATAAAAGGCATCTACCAAGACCAGAGCTTGCCTCATATTTAAGGGTGATAGGATAAATACTTTCCCTCAAATCTGGAAACAAGGCAATGATGTCTCCTCTTGTTCCACCTAAACAATATTGAAAGAAAAGTAAATAAAAGGCATACGAAAGGAAGAAACTAAAAGGTCTCTTGTAGATTACATGATTATCTATAAAAATTCCAAGGAATCTTTAGAAAAGCAATCATGGGGACAGGGGGAAGCAATCACAGAACTAATAAGTGAGTCCCTCAAAGATGAAGAATACACACTATACCAAAACATTGTATTTCTATATACTAGTAATGTATGATTGGAGACCTACATTAAAAATTACATTACTATTTGTAATCCTGCCAAAACATCAACTATTTAAGTGTAAAGATAACAAAATATGTTTTCCACATCTGTGTAATTGAAATTATAGAATATGTATTGAAAATAAATACCTAGTTGACTGGAGAAACATATTGTGTTTATAGAACAGAAAAAAATAGTAAGGATTTCAATTATTCTATCAAAAGCTTCTATGAATATTATATAGAAGTAGAAGTGGCTGATTTTAAATTCATGAAGAAAGTGGAATAGACAAAATAATTTTGAAAATAAAAAAACTGGAATAATCACATTATACAATTTAAATATTTACTACAAAGCTATAGTAATCAAGACATTTAATTGGCATTGTTGAAGGGAGAGACACTTAGATCACAGATCTGCAAGTCTACAAATAAACCCATATAAATATGGCAAATTGTGTATTGATAAAGATATGAAAACCATTCAATTGAGAAAGTTAACTCTTTAAACAAATGGTGTAAGAATAATGGGGCATGTATATGCCAAAAAACAAAAACAAACAAAACAAAAAATACCCTTCAACCTGTCTTATATGTTGTACAAAAATTAACTCAAAATAGATCTAAATTCATGACTCAAGGTTAGACAGAGTTCCAAGAGTTCCAAAAGTACAATCCATAAAGAAAGAGTAGATTTATTCAAATTTATCAAAATTAAAAAGATGTCCCCTGCCAAAAAAAACATTTAAAAAATAATAGAACAAAATCCCTCAAATCAGTGGGGCTTTAAAAAATGGAATTAATGGGAATTAACTTTAAAAAATAGACTCTTGGTCCCTTCACAGAACTACCAAATCAGACTCTCAAAGGAGGGATTCAGAATTTGTATTTTTAAATAATTCTACAGGTGTTTTTGGTAGACAGCTGATCTATGAACTGTCATTTGGATATGGCTGTCATAACAAATAATCTCCTACAAGAATGAGAACAGGAACAGACGGAATAGCCCCCATTTGGAGCAGGGATATTTCTTCTGAGACTGTATGTAGGAAAGGACATGAAGATGAGAGTTGAGAGTTCATACTTATTTTCTTTTTTAATTAAGATATAAATGTTTATCTTTTCAGAGAGATATATGAAGATTACTAGGGTAGAAGCTCCAAAAAAAAAAAAAAAACCCAGCATAAGTTAGAGATGGCTGCTGTAGAAAGCATGCTGAAAGAATGGCCAAAATTGAGGCTGAAATTAAATCCATAATAATATAAACTAGCCCAATTTTTGTGATGATGATGATGATGATGATGATGATGATGATGATGATGATTTGGAGTACCAGGGATTGAACTCAGGGTCACTCAACCACTAAGCCACATCCCAGACCTATTTTGTATTTTATTTAGAGACAGGGTTGCTTAGTGCCTGGCTTTTGATGAGGCTGGCTTTGAACTTGCTATCCTTGTACCTCAGCCTCTGGAGCCCCTGGCATTACAGGCATGTGCCACAGCACCAGGCTTGATTATTATTTTTTTAATGGAAGTTTAGATATAATAAGTGGAAAAGCAGAAGTATTACATAACCTGGTTGAATATCCCTTATCAAAAATACCTAGAACTAGAAGTATTTCAAATTTAATTTGGGTGGTGTGTGTATATGTGTGTGTTTAGATTTTGAAATACTTGAGTAGAATTTACTTGTTCAGTGATACTCAAAAACTTTCAGATTTGGAGCATTTCAGATTTTCAATCTGTACCTTGAAGTCACCTCAGTAACACAGTGTTGATAAACTAGCATGGGATTATAATTCAGGCAACATTTGAATATCCCCTATGTTGCAATCCCCCAAACTGAATTACAGGAAACTAGTAACAGATGTTCACATTTATTAAGGGAAGAAAGAGTCCCTTGGTCATACAAGTGTTCCTGTTATACTTTAAATCTCATTTAGAGATTCACAAATAACATTAGACTATTAAAGACTTTGAGAAGTCCCACATAAGAAGCTTATTTTATTTTTTATGCATGCAAACTCATTTTCAAGGAACTTTCTCAACATATTTATGGAGATTCTCTAATTTTTAGAAACTACAAACAAAATGCCTACTTACAGCATTATCCTTGGTCTACTAGATGAAAATCTGCAAAAATTTTCAAGTTTACAAAAGATATCAAATATCCACAAATCACTCACTAGGTAGAAAACATTTATAATTAACTAAAAATTATGTATTTATTTAGATTTTAAATGTTATGTCTTACAATAATATTGGACTAAGCACCAAGATATTCTGGATCCCTAAAACGTTATTGTTCCTTAAGTTACAAATTCATAGAATAGAAAAACATCAAACTCTTTTTTTATTACAAATAATTACAATCAAAGTCCAACTGCAGATTGTGATAAAAAAAGCAAGTCTATCACAATCCATTTCATATGAATTTTATTGCTCTATTTTTAATAGATAACAGTTAAAGAAAAGAAATAGATGAGGAAAATGATACTGCAGATTATTCTTTTTGGCAATGTTTGAGGGAAATGAAAGTGGCTGAGATTAGTATCCTGAATGCTCATTTTACTTGAGGCTTGGAGGTGAAATCTTACCATGTTGAGGCATACAGAGCTAGGAAAACTTTTTTTAAAACTTGTTTTAAAGTGATCTGGCATAACCTCACCATGCAGAATGAATTATATATAACCTATATCTTAAAGTAAGAGGATGAAAAAGTAGCCCTCAATGTTGTCTTTGTTATTTTGCTTTTCATTCACTCATTCATTCAATAAACTGGTATTTGAATAGCTAAGTTGAAAAAAAACATTTAAACTAGTTACATATATGAATGCATACCCCTCCTTACTTTATATTTCTTAGATTTATCCTTGACTAATGTCTTCCTTTACTACCATCCCATTTTTCTAATTACCTATGCAGTAAGACTCCTTAAAATTTGTATTATTTCAACTTCCTCACTACACATTTTGTCTTCAGCTTACTCTGCAAGAATATCTACTACGTTTTCACTGTTAGTGCTCCTATTGAAGTCACCACAAACCACCACATAGTTCAAAATCAACAAAAAATATTTTGTCTTAATTTCTTAGGTGACTTGAACCTTTTCTTGGTTTCTGCGGTACTCCATTCCCCTGTGTTTCTTCCTACCTCTCCTTTGCTGGGGCACCTCCTCTCCTTGATCTCAACATGTTGGAATGACACAGAGCTCCAACTTCTGTCTCTTCTCAATATATATTCTTCTTTTGAATACTCTAAACTAGCCTCATGCCTCATATGACTAAAAAAATTTATGTCCCCCGCCTTGGCCTCTTCTGTGAGAACTCTAAACTTGTGTATCTAACTACCACCACGATAGGATCACTTAGATATATGATGATAAAAGTAACATAGCCCTCAAAAATTTGAATTCTACTCTATTTCCTTTTAACATCCCTATCTTATAGAACTACCATTTTTCCAATCTAAAGTCTTAACATTCATTCTTGATTCTTCTTTCCTTTTAGTTACCCTCCAAAACCCTTCAAAAAACACTATCACTATTGCTATCATACCTCTCCACACAATGCAAACACAATATAGCCACAAGTACTTTCTGCTGCTGATAAAGAATCCAAACTGAAGCTACTGTTACCTGTTGCCTAAACTATTATAATAGGCTCCTAACACTTTTCTCTATTTCTACTCTTATTTCTCTAGAAACTCTACTACACCCAGTAGCCAGTGATCTTCTTAATCTTTGAATACTGCTACTCATTTGCTATTAACCATCACTGATTTATATTTATCCTAAAATCTAAGCTTTATCATTGCAGAGGATACTATATAAACACAACAATGTCCTTGCTTACCCTTTAGATCTAATTTTATATATTTGTTTCTGCTCATTCACTATGATTCAGTCATCCTGGATTTCTATTTGCTAAACATACCATACACATTCATGACCCAGGTGTTTACTTATCTTCCCTCCCTGACATACTCTTTCCATAGGTCCCTATCTGCCAGGCTCTTTATTGTCATTCAGCTGTTCCTATTCTGGCTTATTGAGGTAGAATCTTAGAATACTGATTTTCATCTTTCTCTTCTTCTAATACATACATTTTAAGAATATGCCTTTTCCTATATGGACTGCTTCTTTGAACAAAGTTCCACAGAATATTACATCAAAACAAAATTATCATTTATTTCACAATATTTTATAATTTTCATTGTAATTTCTTCATTGATGCATGGATTACTTGTAACTATTTATTTTCCAAGCACTGGGAATTACTACCTTAATCATACTGTGGTTGGGGAACATATTCTAAATTGTGTCAGTTTTCCAAAGTCTATTAAGGCTTGTGTTATAGCACAACATATATTTTATTTTAGTAAAGTGTCATTTGCACTTGAATGCTGAGTACAAAGTTCTATATGTATTAATTAGGTCAAATTTGTTAGCTGTACTGTTCAAATCTTCGGCACCCCTTCTGGTTTTGATTTGTTTGTTCTATCAATTACCAAGAAGGATATGTTAAAATCTACCTACCAAATGGTTGTAAATGTCAATTTCTCATTCAGTTCCAACTATTTTTGCTTTAAAGATTCTGAAGCTACTAGTGGTTGCATACAGATTTAGTAAAGCTATACCTTCTTGGTATTTATCAGTATTAGTTGTTATAATAAGGCTTCCTGACAGAAAATTGATTTATTTTTGATATGAGTATAAATATGTCAGGTTTAACATTTATGTGCCAATCTGCTTGTATCTTGTGACTTTTAACCTTTTGTGTATTTTGGGTAAGCAGTACATAGTTGGGTTTTGTTTATTATATAGTCTCAAAATCATTGCTTTCTTGTTGGAACATCCATTTGAATTAATAAATTACTTTTAATTTTTGGAATTATGATTACTATTATAATTTAGTTTGGATTATTCAAATATATTCATTAAATCACATTTTAGTGTTTTCTCTTATATGTAGAAATTAGAGCAAAATAAAAGAAAGAAGGGGGATAGAATATCATAAAGATATAGGGAAGATCAATGGAGGAAGATGGAGAAGGGAAAGGGGAGGAATTGGGAAATGAATTTAACAAAATAACTATGTGCATATATAAAGACACCACGGGGAATATCACCTTTATGTATGTATGGAAAGCACCAACTAAGGATGGATAAATTAATGGGCATGGGGAGATCAGTGGAGTGAAGGGAGGGTGGGAGGAGGAAGGAGAAATCGGGAATGAAATAGAATGGGTCAATTCCATGCATGTATGATTTTGCTGGAATCAATCCAGCTACTATGTATAATTATAATGCTCTATTTTTTAAAAATAACTTCCCCCTTCATATTATAAGTTAAGTATAATTTTTTAAATATTCTTTTCATGATCATCTTGGAAATTCTAACTGTTCACCTGACTTATAACAATCTAATATGAATAGTTATTTGTATAATTGTTTTGGTAATGCCTTATAACCTTAGGTTATTTTTTCTCATGTACTTGATCATACATGCATTTGAATCACTAGAAGGCATTATTGACTACTCTGAATATGCTACATTTAGTCAGTATTTTAATATTTGCCAACACATTTATCCTTTTGGTCACTCTTCATTACGTTCTACATCTTTTGAGTTTATGCTCATATCATTTTCCATTTGACTGAGGAACTTTATTTGCTATTTTTCTCAATGCACATCCTCAAGTATCTAATCTCTGTTGTTGTTTCTCTGAAATATGTTTATACATAACTTTCCACTTTGAAAGATATTTAAATGAATATATGCTTCTAAACTGGCAATCTTTTTAGAGCTTTAATGATGTATACGTACTTTCTTCTGTCTTCTACTATCTCTATTGAGAATTTAGCAGTCAGTATTGTTGTCCTTTGAACAAGTTTTTTTCCCTTCAGTTTGCTTTCAAGATTTTTCTCCTTATCTCTGAAGGTCATGTTGTGTCCATGGGTCATTTCTTTCTTTTCTACTTGGGGTTTTTAGAGCTTCATGAATTTAAGGTATGAAACATTCCTTATTTGGAGAAATCTTGGCTACTACATTTCAACTTCTGTTCCATTTCATTGTCACCGCATGTCCTTCAGAGACTCCACTTACATACATATTGGCTCTGTTTCTAAGCTATGTTCACCCTCCCCAATTCCTTTTTTATCTCTGTTTTAATTTAAAAATTAACTGTTCTCTTGTTAATTTACTAATCCTGTGTTCTGCACTAAACTCAACTAATACATTTGCAATTTTGTTATTCTGTTTGTCAGTATTATAATCTCTAGTTGATTTTTTTATGGGGAGTCAAATTTTCCCGCAAAATGTTAATATTTTCAGCTATTTCTTCATTTTTGAACATTTAAATCATAGTAATATAAAGTCTTGTCATCAAACTGCAACATTAGACCAATTTTGAGTCAGTTTATGTTTTATTTTGATTCTGTGGTATTGTCCTTTTTGTGTCAGGTAATTTTCAATTAAGTATCTCCCATTGTGTATGTAAGATAAAGGTAGAGAGTTCATTATTTCCCCTAGAATTTTCAGCTTTACCAGGGAGATGGAGTAAGAGCTGATGGCTTTAATTCTATAAAGAACTGTGCAGTACAGATGCCAGGTATGGCCCTCAGTTTACACATAAAAACTGCAAACTCCATCACACTTTACAGAGACTTTCTGTTTATGCTTATAATCTTCTACCTGAACAACTACAGATGGCCTGAATGGGCTATTGGATGTGGGCTTAATGCTCTCTACACTCATCATAAATGGGAAATTTGCTAGTTCTTCTATATCCTGGCAGTGGCTCTCCAAGAATAGGGTGGAAATTTCAGAATTCTGCCTGTAGATAATCAAAAGTGCCTGAACAAGAAAAGTAGCTGTAGAAATCAGCTTTCTTTTCAGGTTCTTCACTTCTACTGTCTTAGAAGTCAGCATTGCCCTAGCACTCTGATCTCTTAAGGAAAGATTTTTAAAGTTATTTTCAAAAGGATTGTTGGTCTGTTGTAAATTATTCTGTCCCATCCAGAAACAGAGCTAAAGCTTTTCACTTTAAAAAGTGAAAATTCACACTTTTTGTTCTGAATGAAAGATTCTCTAGAATAAAAAATCAAGACTCAGAAGGTAGGACATTGACTATATAATATAAAAATTGACATAAGAGAGAATAAAGATTCAGATTATCACACTATCTAGGAATTCAGTTGGAAAACCACAGATCTCCATATAAACCGTGTAATTAAGCACAATGTATATGCATGTAAACACATGCGTATATTAAATACCTACATACCTTAAATCTGTGATTATCTTTTGTTAAGAGCTTAAAAGGTAAGGAAAACAAACTAACTTCAACTTAATTGTATAACAGTATGTATTTTTTAGTTAAATAAAGAAGACATATACTACAGTGGAAATCTGACTTTTGTTCCATTGGTTTTTCCACTCTTCCTTCTTAGTTCCTCTGGTTAAAGGGTATTTCACATTTCTTTTAGAAAATCATTCCTCTGCTTATATTTCATTCCTTTGGACACAACAGTTATTTTTGAGATAAGTAAACAAGCACATGACCTCTAGCAATCCTATCCAAGTTAATAACAAGACCCAATTCTAGGATTTGCTTTTTAAATTTTGATCAATAACTTTTTTTAATTCTAAATTTCATCTGGGATACAGAAAGTTTGAAGCTTCTACCTCCATATAACCTGAAAATTAGGGCAATACATAGGAAAGAGCAAAGAAAACCCAGGAATACAACAAAGCTTTTTTGGTCCTAATTAAGACTCCCCTGAAGTTAAAAGAGGAGTAAACTACTGTAACACAAAATATAGGTGAATCTCAAGCTCATCAAGTCAGATACAAAAGAGTAAATATTATATGATTCCATTTATATAGCATCCTAGAAAGTGCAAATAAATTTATAATGACAAAAAACATATGAGAGGTTGCCTGTAGTCACAGATAAACTGGAAAGAGGCTCAATCAATCTTGGTGAGGTGAGAAAAGTTCTCCGTGTCTTCATTATGGTGGACAGAGATCTGCCAAAATGCACTGAACTGTATATCCTAAATGGATGTAATTTATTGTATGCACATTATACCTCTATAAGGTTGACTGAATCAAAAGTTTAAAAACAAACAAACAAACAAACAAAAAGTACAGTCATCTCTTGGTATGAACAGGGGATTGGTTCCAAACCACTTGTGATACCAAAATCATGGATGCTCAAGTCTCAAAATGGCAAAGTATTTGTGTAGTATATAATTGTTGTAGAGTATGGTTTAGGGAATAATGACAATTTTTTTTTTTACATGGTCACTATTAATACAGCCATTTCAGGTCTAACTTAACTACATTTTTGATCTGCAGTTGGATGCATTCACAGATAGGGAACCTATGGTCAGAAGGGTTAATTGTAATGTTTGAAAGTTAGCCTTATCTTTGGAATTTTCAGCTGTATGAATAATACATTTCATTTTTACTTAAACAATTTGGGGTGTTTTTTTTTTTGATCCCTGAAACAAGCATATACTATCTGATACAATTATCCTTGGTTTACAAAATTTACTGTGACATGCAAATGTATTAATATATTGTTGAAAGTAAATTATGATTAAAATAAAAGCAAGTTTATAGGCACTTACTTTTAATTGGACAAGAAAAAGTATATAATTCTCCAAGTAACGTTATCAAATATTTAGCTATAAGTCATGTAATTTGGCTTTCTTTATGGTCAATGATCTTACGTTTTACCTCGAGTCTTTATTATTTATTTTTTAATTACTTTAAAGTATCTTTAAGTTTTCCCATGTGCCTTTTAAAGGTACATTGAAAAACATTAGTTGTAAAGAAATATGAATTATAAAAGACCCAAGAGACTAAAAAAAACCCTATATTCCAAGCACAATAATAGCTTCAAGATTGAGAAAAACTGCCCTAGATTCATAAAGAACTACATACAGTTTTATACAAGGAAGTTGAAAATGTGCTTAAGACAGACACACATATTATATTTTCATTAGGGAATTATAAATCTTAAATAACACAACAAAATGATTACACATGAATGAGGCTGAAAAATAGGACACAGATACATATATCTAATGGGAATTGTCACCAGGGTAAAACTGACACACCCAATGGAAATACTGTATCAGATTTCTGGATTTAAGTTAAGCAATTTGAGTTTCTGGAAACAAATGTACTGACTGCCCTAAAAGAATCTTTATCCCTTTTACTTCCTCATCAGGAGTCACAGAAAAGAATAAAAATGGAAGACTTAAAATAATTCTTTTTCTTAGTAGTTTTATCTGCCCAAAACAGTTCTAAGCTATGCTAAAATATATACAATATAGTACTATTATAAATCCTTGGCAATATGTTACTTGTTATAAAATTTGTTCCACTTAAAATCATTTACTACTTTTACTATATTAAAAAAAACTTTTTGTTTTTCCTAAATGCTTTTACATTTTAAAAACTCAACTGTTAGCTATTTTCTTCAAGATTACATTATTTTTGAGGTGATATTATTATTATATGTAATCCCTTTAGGATACAATCTATAGCTAAGTATTCTTTGCTAGATGGACACCTCCATCAAAATCATTCAGTTTTTGAATAGAAATACTATTTTTTTTGCAAATTTTATGCAATGATACTAATTGAATTTACTTTTAAATAATATAATTTACTTTTTTAATTGAATGTTTAATACCTTCAATGGTGTCTGGAAAAGGAGAAAACTATAATTTGTATTTCAAGTCCATTTAGATGTTGGGATTAGGACACATACATGTATAGCCATCATGGAGAAGAACTATATTGTTAAAATACTATTTATGTTTAATATGAAATTATTGCTTTATGATATTTAATACCTAACATGGTGTCTTGTACTAACTATGCCCTAATCAATCCAGAATCTGATTCTGATTTCTCTGTGATATACTATATAAACAATTGTCTAAAAAAACTAACAATTCTTAAAAAAAAAAAAAAGAGGAAGAAGAAGAAGAAGACCTAGAACAAAGGTTCATATACTAGGGCTCACAGAAAGGTTGGAAAGAAATAAACTAATTCAAGCTATATGTAAATTTCTGTGTATGTGTGGTTTTTATTTTTAGGGAGAAGACCCAAATTTTGCATTTGCTACTGTAAAAGATTTCAGATAAATGGGGGCTGGGGTTATGGCTCAGTGGTAGAGCACTTGCCTAGCATGTGTGAGGCACTGGATTTGATTCTCAGCACCTCATATAAACAAATAAATAAATAAAGGTCCATCAAAAAATAATGAGAAAAAAGTGTTTCTGATACAAAAAGGTTTTTATTTAGAAATTCAAGTATATGGATAAAAATCTATCATTTATCAAAAGATAGAACTATTCCTTTTGTACATCCAACAGGCTTGACATTAGCTGTAATTGTGCACGTGTCTTGCTGCTATAGTCAATAAAGTGAATATAGAAAGAGGGCATCACAGAATACATGACATCTGTTTCCAAAGAAATAGGAGGATTAAAAATAAAAAATACATGGGAAAATTAGGGCAAAGAAGAGGGAGAGGGAGGGAGGGGGCAAGGGGACAAAAAAAGATGGTGGAATGAGATGGACATCACTATCCTAGGTACATGTATGAAAAAGACATGAATGATGTGAATATACTTTGTATGCAAGCAGATATATGAAAATTGTGCTCTATATATGTAATATGAATTGTAATGCATTCTGTTGTCATATATAAAAAAAATAGAAAAAAATACTGGAATGAGCCAGAAGAACCTCAAGTTTATTCTGCTAAAATGTCATAGCTAGAAACATTTTAAATTGAGAATAAAGTTTATATAACATGTAGGTATCATGTGAATGTAAAAAATATAATAAAAAATATACTAAAGGAGAAAATTATACCTTGAAATTGTCAAAAATGTTTAAAAAAACTAATTTCAATAGGGCTGGGGTTGTGTCTCAGTAGTACAGTGCTCATCTAGTAAGTGTGAGGCACTGAGTTTGATCCTTAGTACCACATAAAAATAAGTAAACAAAATAAAGGTATTGTGTCCATCTACAACTAAAAAACAAAACAAAACAAAAAAACCCCACAAAACTAATTTCTATAAAGCAAAAAAAAAAAAAAAAAAAAAAAATTCCAGTATCAAAGCAAAAATTGAGAAATTCCTACTAAAGGATAAAAACATTTACAATAAAATACACATTAAGCCACATTTGGCTCATGTAATTTCCTTTCATTTGTCCCCCCAAAATATGAATTTTCATTTATCACAAATTCCTTTTGATTATGAAAGAAAATACATCTATACAGTAATATATATCAAGCTCTCAGCCAATTTTTTTTTCTAGTCAGTGAACAAAAGGCAAAATTATGAGCAGATATCTTTAAAAAAGTAAATGGGTATGTTCTAGTATAATGTGTAGATTATATAAATGATGCATTACTTTATACACATATATATGTAGAGAAAAATGTATAAAATAAGAGAAGGGAACTAAAACAGAAAACAAAAGTGTAAAGTTGACTGTGTGTATGCATTTCCTCTACTATAAAAACCCAGCCATCACGAAGGACTGTGCCATTCTTAGGCCACTTTCAGGCAGATTCTGAAAAGCTGAAAAGTAAACACAGGTGTTTTAAAACTAGAGCTGCTGTCACGGACAACCACAAACACCCTCAACTCTGATGTGGCAACGCCTCTTTCCCGCCCTCTATTTTTTAAAGCAATGCCCGAAAAGAAAATGTCAAATGTTTCACCTTTCAACACTTCAGAATAAGTAAGAGCTTAGAGTATTGTTGCACAAATCTCTAGCAAATAGATCATTTTTTCACTACTTTTAAATGTAGCCAATTAAATATTAATTACATACAATAAAAAGTACAAGATCTTAAAAGATTCATCACAACCCCCAACCTTATATCTCATTTTCCACCACATTTTTAGTAGGTTCTTTACTTTTCCAAAACACGATATTTTATTTAACCACACTTAAATGTTTATTCTGGCCATTTTTTAAAATTCAAAACATCGGATTTTTTCCTGAGGTTTAATACCCAACTGAACAAAAAAGAATTTTAAATATTTAGAACTTTAATTAAAATACATAATTCTTCTAGAAAACTGCATCCTAACAGATAAATAAATCAAAACAGAAATTGTTACTTAGACAGAAAAAGAGAAAAGAGAAGGTAAAATAAGTGACGACAAAACACGGGACTCACATTCATAAAGGGAATCAATTTTCAACTTAATCTCTAGTAATTGTATAAAATAGTCTCCCCAAAAGTAGACATAAAGTTCATTAGGAATTGATGAATTGCTTCCTAACTGGTGAATATAAAAACTAAAGTACAAAGAATTCTTCACATTTTATCATGAACATCAAGAAGCAGGTGCTGTTAAAGAGAATGGCCACGTATTTATCAGTTTTCAGATTAATCTTGGAGCTTATTTTAGTCTTACAATCAGAATTCCACAAATAATTCTTTCATGCAATTCATACTAGAATTGCTCTATGAAATCACACTTGTGTATTTGATTATTCATAATAAATCACTAGAAGTTTCTCATTGTGCTAAGCTTCTAATAAAAAGATCTACCTTTTAAAATGATAAAATAAAAATAAGCAGAAATATAAGGCTAAATAAAAATTTTAATCAGTATCAACACCTTTTTCAACAATTTCCTTGGATATTTTATAAGTTCCTCTTATATTACCTTCTAAAAAAATGTTAAGAACTAATATCAGACCTGCGTGATATTTGGCTAATCGGAGGCAATCAACTATAAATGAGAGAAAAGCAAATAAACTTTTACCATCTTGTTCAGATCCACCCATGCCTTGCTTCATCTCACATGTGAGGGACATTTATATAGCATTAAGAGACAAAATAATAATGTTAAGTTGTGACATAAACCAACAAAGTAAAGAAATTTAGAATTAAGTTTGACAGTTCTTGACTGAGTCCACTGTTCTTCAGTATTATAACACACATGATACCTTCAGGCACAAAGGAGCAAGGAAAGGGCAGTGTGTCAGCCTTAGAAGTTAATTTCCTTGCTTTTGTTGGTTTATATTACCATCTAATATTACGTAAACAGTCCGTTTCTAGGCAGTTTATTTTTTTCTTCTGCCATGATGAGCTGAGTTCATTTGTACACTAAATATCTTTTTGTGTCTAAAAATACAGTTTAATAGCAACAAAATCTGGCAAAGGAACGCTATTTTTAAAAATTTACATAATAAGATATATACCATTTGCTTAACTGGAAGGATCACCAGTACTTACATTTTTATAATATCTCAAAAGGTGAAGGTTGATAAAAATTTATTAAATACAAAAGGTTTATCTTAGAATGCTCAGGGCTTATTAGTAATTCATCTTGGTCTAAAAGTAATCACCTGGAAACACAGATCTAGATAAAAATCAATATAAGTGACAAAAACAAAGTAGATTCCAGAAACTATTAGAATAAGTGAATTTTTAGAGGCATTTTGAAGTTAAAAGATAACTATCATATAACAAAAAAAAATAGACAAATGTGCTTTTTTCAGATCATTGTGAGCATAAATTAATTTCATTATCCTCATGTTCTAGTAATAATTAATAGTCATTCTAGTATTTAAAATGCATAATTTATGTAATAAAATTCAATTAAAAACTCACTTTTAGGAAGAAGGACAGAAGTGCTGATATATCTTGAAAACAAAATGCATAGAAAATGATTCTGGACAAATAGAGCAAGTATCAAAAGGCAGTGAAGATTTAACTATATAATCATAAATGATAAACAACACAGGAAGTAAGATACTGAATTATATTGGAAATATTTCCAAGGAATATAAAATTTTACTACATGATTTTGTGAAATTATTAAGAATGTAGAAATATAAGATAACATAAATGCCATTCAGATATGTCATGGTTGTATATGATTCAAAGTTAACATTTTCTAAAGAAAAGGCTACAAGTTACCAAAATTCCTAGAGGTTGATGATATTCATCTGAAAATACACAGAATTTTTTTTCAAGACTGTGAATTATACACTAAGAAATGTATTTCATATTAATATAAAACCCCCAAAATGTTGGCAATATGCTTTTCATATTGAATTTTACATACTAAGCAATAAATTATAGGATCTTTAAAAGTATGTCTGAGTCAGTAGGCAAGAGTGATTTTCCACGATGCCTTTTTTGTTTCAGTTAAAATTAAAATCCATGCTGTCTAATCCTTGGAGTCAATTTGTAATTAAGGGGATTTGATGAGAGACCAGGCACTGAATTAATGATAAAATTTAATATCTGTTTTAATGCATCAACATAACAGAAAAACTAACCAACACTGAGCAACATAATAAAGTCATTTTGTAATGGAGGAAAGACTATAGCCATATCAGTTTATGAATGTTAGTATTTTTGGAATATACATATACATACTAAAGTTCTGTAAGTACACTGCTAAGAACTGTGTGTCTGAAAATCAACATTCATGTAAAATATACTAAAAGAACAAGGATCTGTTTGGTACTGAAAACTACATTGGTAAATGCAATTATTTTTGAGAATTTTATGTAATCACTAATGAAGAACTCAACTACTTTCCATATAATTTTTCAAACCAGACATGTTTTTATTTAGTAGCTAAAATAAGTTAATTGTATTTGGCAATCTAAAATTTGGTTTTTTTAAATACATCTTTATTTCATTTTTATGTGGTGCTGAGGATCGAACCCAGGGCCTCATGAATGCTAGGCGAGCTCTCTACCATTGCGCCACAACCTCAGCCCTAAAATTTGTTTTTTAAAATATATTTTTAGTTGAGAAGACTAAAAAATTATAAAAAAATCTACAAAATTAAATTTCATAGTATTTTAAATAAATATCTGGGTTTTGTACTACAACTTTCAGAGCATTAGTACACTGTATTGTAGTTCATAAGATAATTTAAATAATCATTTTTACCAAGTAACTCTTAGGCACAACTTCTGTAGAATTTGGTTACTGGAAACAAGTAAAAATATAAGAGCAAACATTTCATTTGACCAGCAGTCTCCATGTTGCCTCAACCAACTTATCCCTAAAATACTAAAAAAGCAATACAATGAGACATAAAATGGTCAATGCCACAAAAATCCTGGTATCAACCTAATGTAGAAACCAAGTGGAAAATTAAGCAGAAGTAAAATTAAAAAGCATAGTTGGACTAAAATTAAAGAGCATAGTTGGTATTTTTATAAAAATAGAAAATTCATAGGCCTACAAGAAAATTGGAAAATATTTTTTCCCTACTTTGCAAACACAAAGTCTGTCTTGGGCTAGATTTCAAATGCAAAGAATGGGTAAGCTCTGGGTCAGGCCCAGATCTATCATTTTGAAAACACTCTTGATAATAATAATATGTATCTCTTTAAAGAATGATTGACCTGTACTAGTTACCTAACAATCAGCTGGATCTCTACAAGGTATTGCTTCAAAGCTATCCAGGGCATTCTTCTTAACAGTGCACTATGAACTGCTCTTCTACATCTTATTGGCCTTTGTAATACTAGAAGTCTATATGTCAAGAAAAAGAGGAGGAGATAATAGGGTGACATCAGGGGAAAAGATAAAGCTAGTGATAAAGGAATGGTTGAAATGAATAGAGAGCAGACAGACCTGGGAGGACAAAGGCAGTTTCTCACACATTCCATTTCTTTTCAAGTCAGCACTCATGTTCTTACAGAAAGAAATTCATTCTATCATCCAAATCCCCTTCCAGTGTGCTCAAGACAAGAGGGCTGTGGCCAAACTGAAGACAGAATGAGTAGCTATTATGAGGGGCATAGGAAGTTGGGCAAGAGGCTTAGGTGACATAGGGCATTTCAGTCAGAGGAAAAACCAGGTCCAAAGACCAAAGCCTGGAAAAAGGTTCCAGAATCTATCCAAAAATAATTCACAAAATAGTAGTTCCACATGGTGTACTCAAAATTTATGCCTTTATTCATGTTTATAATACATTTTTATATATTAAAAAAGGTATAAAATAGTTATTGTAGGAAAATTTACAATGTAATTTTGTATTTCCATTGTTATTTATCAAAATAAAATACCAAATTCAGCCAGGCATGGTAGCACATGCCTGTAATCCCAGCAGCTTGGGAGGCAGTGACAGGAGAATAGTGAGTTTAAAGTCAGTCTCAGCGACAGCAAGGTGCTAAGCAACTCAGTGAGACCTTGTCTCTAAATAAAATAAAAAATAGGGCTGGGGATGTGGCTCAGTGGTCAGGCATCCCTGAGATCAATCCCTAGTACCAACAAACAAACAAAACAAAACAAATTCATTATATAATAATGACCATGAAATTCAATTCTAGAAAAAATCATTAGTAACCAAATGTAAAAAGCAATTAATGCAAGTATCACAAGTTTGATGTTTGTGTTTGCTATTAATAATCTCTACAGAAGTTTCCCATAGTAATTCATTTTACTTTCATGGCAGGGTTATAGTTCACAGTTGTTTTATCTGCACCTCATCAGTTTTTATTGCATATTTATAGACTTGATGAACCTACACGGGTTTTAGTAGTTTGGCTTATACTTGATGCTGTAATCCATAGAGCCATGCTTCAATGTATTGTTCATTTCAGGGATCCCATAATGAATGTTATTACAGCACTTCCCTATTTGGTATGAAAAGATGGTAAACTTGGTCTAGTTGGGAGTATTGCTTATAAAGAAAGATACTCTCCTGATAAAAAAGTTATTGTGTGGAAAACAAAGCCTGGCATGGGAATAGTATGCTGTTAGTAAACAGGGCACAGACTCTCCCTCCATTCCCCTTGCTCAGAAATTTGTGTTTTGCTATATATTATCTCCTTTCTCTCCTTTTTGCTAACTGGATCCTTTAATAACCTCACACAGCACATGGCCTACAGCAGCCTCCTTGGCCCCAAGCCTACCTCATGATCACTTGGCTCAGTCTTCAAAGCCAACTGGCTCATTCCCTTTCAGTTTCCCAATTCCAATTTATTGAAGAAGGAATATGACCTACCTGTTTTCGAACCAGACCACATGGATCAAGGCCACTAACTAACTTTGGGTTAGACAGCAAATGCATCAGATTTCTAATAGAGAAAGAATGGTTGGAGGATAGCTAAATGAATTTGAGTAGACAACAAAAAAGGCTTGTTACACCCTAGTCTGTAAAATAAATAACATTCCCATTTAATAACTGAGCTCCTCAAAAAAATACTTTACATTTTTTCTGCTTTTAAACTTTCCATTTAACTGGAATTAAGGCTTCCAGCATCATCACAGAGCTGATAGTGCAATGATAAAGTCACTGCCACCCTAATTACCAAATCAAATGGGTACTTTTGGTCTTAACTTGACGTTGCTGCGGAAAATTACACTGTGAACTCTCTCTTCATAAAATTTAATTCAATTCTGAATTTTGTGAAAACATACTATCTTGATCATCCCACTATCTTTCAGACTATTCCTTCTCTGCCTCCCTGGTGAACCACTTATTTTTGTACACTACTTTAGTGCTGGAATCACTACTATTCCATCTTTTTATTTCTCTTCTTCTCACTCTGATCTCTGAGCATTCCCATACACTTCAGGTATGAATACAACCTATCTAAGATCTGGTATAATTCTCTCCTTCTTCACCTATGACCTGAGCACTATACTTCCCACCATATGATCACTTAACCACTAAATGAAGGATATATGCACAAGAGTACTTATAATTTTCTTATGATAATAAGAAGTGGAAAAAAATAAAAATGTACTAAAATAGAGGACTGAGAAAATTAAACATTGTGTATCAAGGAATCAAGATCTAGAAAACAAAATAAAAAAGGATCATGTAGATCTGCATTTATAGATACTGAGAGATCTTCAGGACATATTAGTAAGTGACTCCATTTTTTGTTTAAAATATGCTCATAACGATATTGAGAAAAAATGCTGAAAACATGGCTTTAATTGACACATGCACCTATTTTTGAAACAATTACCGTGGCAAAAGAATCTGATAATCTTATTGGTCAGGAGTGAGACCTACAGTAGTAGTAGTACCTTCCACCAAATTTCATCTGAGGAGAACCATGGTTATAAAAATAAGGTACAAGCTAAATTAACTCTGAATAGCAAAGCTATGGCTCTGCAGCGCCACTATATTGGATAAATGTAAAAGGAGAGAAAAGAAGGAAGGGAGAGAGGGAGGAAAGAAGAAAAGAGGGAAAGAAAAAAAGAGGGAAAGAGGAAGGAGATAACATATATAAGAAAAACTTAAAGTAGTTTAAAGGAGATGGAATGTATATGTATAGTCCCCAAAGAATTAAGAGTCATGAACAGTATAAGCTTTATGCCATGTTCTTTTGTTCCTCAAGTTCTATGTAAACAACATACAGGAACTCAGGTCAATACTGCACATACAGTGGATTAATATCACATCTGAAGAACCCTGAGCTTAAGGAACCTCAATTGTTTGTAATATGCTACAAGAATACTTTCCCACCTTTGCCGCAATGGGAAACATTATTCTTATTGTATTGGTCAGGAAACTGCTATACCCTCCACTTTCAAAGTGCCTACCTTCAAGGGACATAACTACCTTTACAAGGCTATATGCTAAATATTCTTTAAAACATAGTGTGGAACAAAGGATGTCTCTGCAAGAATATAAAAACACATGTACAACTCCACCCCCACCTCCATGGGAGAACTATCACCCAATACGATTATTTTAGAGGGTCACAACCAGTATTAGTTTTTTAAAAATTTAGTAGAATAAAGTGTCTTAAGTACATATATTTTATTAGTGTATATATCCTTTCCTCACATTTTTTTCTTTAGTTGTATATTTATATGTGTTTGTTTATTTACTGAGTTGTGACAATAAACTATAATTCATGCTGAGATGCCTGAAACATACTTTACTATTTGGTCATCCATAAATATTTATTTATAATAATGTAAATACTAAACACTGAAGTAACAAAAAGGTGAGAAAGCTAAATCCTCAACTTCACAGAGGGAAGCTAATTAATAATAACTAAAAATAAAAAATAAAAAAATAGCCAAAGTATTTCCTCTAGACATATAGTATAGACATAGAATAAAGAACTAAATAAGTCAAAGTGATCTTGTTTGTGGAGCTGAAATCAGGAAACGATGATGAGGGAGAAGATTTTTTTTTTTAATTACAATACTTATAGAATCATTTGACTTACAAATGTTTCATTAAAAACAAAAACTTGAAAAACGTTGCTAAATATAGCTAAGTATTTACACACAAAATATTTTTCATAGCAGTATTAAAAACAAAACTGAAATCAACCTAAATATTCAATTTTAAAAAAAGAAATAAAATTATGGCATATCAATGCACTGCAAATTATGCAGCATTTAAGGGAATAATTATAAGAGTATTTAAGTCACTGAAGTATGAAGTGAATTGTATGAAGTGAATTGCATGTATGGCATTAATTCACTAAACATTTATAGCATCTAGACAATGAATATTATGTACCAGACACTTGTGCAGGAAATGTAGCCAGGGACAGTTTTCAGGTGGTGCACAGGTGAGGTCAAATTGTTAAAAGCTGCTACGTGTTCTGATTGGTCAGTATCTTTGATGTCCTGAATGCCCAGTATTTTTAATACCATCAGTAGATACAGAGGTGCACAAATCTCTGACCTCATGAAACATTCACTCCTGCTAGGAAAACAGACAGTACAAATGATAAAGAAAAAATATCCTAAGATGATAACAAGTCACATTAGAAAAAAACAAGAAGGGACAGAGAAAACACTGACGGGGAAATGAGTTGAGATATTCCTTGCTGAGTAGACAGCATTTAAATCAATTTCAAAAAGATAAAAATGAGCTGTTTGAATATTTGGGAAAATGTTTTTTGGAAATAGAAACAGGAAGTTCAAGACTTTGACACGCAAGCATGCCTGGTGTGTTGGAGGAACATCAAGAGGCTAGTATACCTGAGGTGAAATATGACATCAGGGAAGTCCTAACGACCAGATCAAGAGGTCTTGGAGGCTTGTCCTCTGAGTGAACTGACCAGCTATTAGGAAGTTCTTTACAGAGGATTAACATAACACCTAATTTGTATTTTAACAGGATCATTCTTCATGCTGTGCTGAGAATGGAGGAAGTCAAGGATAGAATCAGGAGATCATTTAGAGGCTTTTGCAATAATATAGGCAAGAAATGTTAAAGCTTTAAAGACAGTAGCAGTGGAAGTGGTGAGAAGTAGCTGAAAAACTGATATTTACTAAAAGTACAGTTCAAGAGAATTTGTTTACAGATAGGATGTAGAGTGAAAGAGGAAAGGAGTCAAAAATGACTCCGAAGATTTTGGCCTAAGCAACTGGTGGAATAAAAGGATGTTCTTTATTCAGATAGAGTATGGAGAATCAACAACTTTGGGGGAATCAGATTAGGAGTGTGGTTTCTGGCATATTAAGTTTGAAATATTTATTTGAATCCAAGTTGTGACAGGCAAACTTTAATATGGCCCCCAGATTCTTGCCTCCTCCTATTCATGCCCTTGTATAACTTCCTGCCCTGGAGTATGAGCTGGATTTAATGGCTCAATTTTAAAAAATATATTTTGAAGTAATTACAAATTTATAGGCAGCAGAAAAAAAAGTATGGGGAGGTCCCATGTACTTTCCATCTGATATACACCAATGGTTAACACCTTGCACAACCATGATAAAATACCTAAATTACCAAGCTGACACAGTGGCACAATCCACAGAGTTTATTCTGATTTCACCAGTTTTATATGCACTCATGAAAGTCTATGTGTATAGTTCAATATAATTTAATAATTTGTAAATTGATGTAACCACAATCACAACAAAATTTCAGAGCTGTCCCATCCTGGGACCTCTTATGCTATCTCTCTGTAGCCATAACCCTACTATCTTGGTATAATTATTAATCATAAACCATTTTTAAAAATGTCTTAAAGACGGCTGGGGTTGTGGCTCAGAGAGTGAGCGCTCGCCTAGCATGTGTGAGCCACTGGGTTCGATCCTTAGCACCACATAAAAATAAAATAAAGATATTGTGTCCACCTATAACTAAAAAATAAATACTTAAAAATGCCTTAAGGATAAATTATGTGATTATCCTACCTATAATAAAACTAATTTGAAATTGACTGCTCTTCCCTTAATTCAGAATACAGGTGTGCCTTAAACCAGTTTATCTCACTTATACTATTGAATAAATGAGTAAAGCTATGACACAACATCACAAATTTGTAAATTCACATTACTTTCTAATTGAAATGACTTGAAATGTTATCCACCCCCATTTTGAAGACACAAAATAATTTAACAAAGATCACACGGTTAATCGCAGAGCAAGGATAAGAAAACACGTCTTTGACAGTTACACTAATATTCTTTCTACTAATATACATGAATCATTGGCATAATGTATCATACTTTATAGACAGATTGCACATATATTTTATCAACTGCAATAATATCTCTGTTTTATTTATTTATTTTATTGATACTGGGGATTAAATCCAGGTTGCTTTACCACTGAGCTACATTCCCAGACCTTTGGAAAAAATTTAAAATTTGGAGATAGGGTCTTACTAAGTTTGCTGAGAACCTTGTTAAGTCTGGTCTTGAACTTGTGATCCTCTTGCTTCAATCTCCCAAGTCACTGGAATTACACGCATGTGTCATCACACCTGGCTATATCTCTGTTCTCTCATCTTGCAAATATGGGACCCAATACTCAAAGAAGTTAACTGCATTTCCCAATGCTGTACAGCCGATAAAGGGGAATATGGTATTTTAAAATTCAAAATCTATTACCAGGGTTATCTACTAGAAAATAATTCAAAACCACACCCCACTGTATAGAAGTCTGCTATCATCAAAGACAGCACAGCAATATGGCTGCTGCAGGAAAAGGACTAAAGGCTCATCTTAATACACGATTTCATCTTAAGAAGCTGTTATTATTTATTATTCCATGCAGTGAATAGCATTTGCTATTTACTCATCCTCTTAAAAGAGTTTATTCTGCAGTGAACTCCAAATAGCAAAGGACAAAATGAACAAGCTAAAGGTTCTTCCATCAATATTTTTAAGTCAGTAGTAAAAACTGGAATGCTTAAAATACATTGTTCAATTCATGAACCAAGAAACTTTAGCACAAAATAGAAATCCTTCTGAAGAGTTATAGTTGGGCACAGGTAGTGATTATTAAAACACTATAATACCAGAAAAACTCCATGTCATCCATGTCTTGAACATATTAGACAATAAAATATTAACATCAACTGGAATAGATTAAAAATAATTGTACTTAAAAATTTCGTGATTGACTAATATGATTTAAACAATATGCTAAATTAAATTTTAAGCAGATAGTAACATTAAAAAACCCCCATGATCCTTTATGCTTAACAAATTTCTGATTTACAGGAGGCAAAAATCAACTAAAATTGGAGACAGGATTAAAAATAAAGTCATAACAAAAGCAAAATACAGAATAAAAGAATGTGACATATTTAGGAAAAACCAAGGAGTAGGTAATGTCATGAGTTTAGCAAAACTAGAGAAACAATCTTAAAAAAAAAAAACAAATCAAGCAGGCAGGGGTTAAGTAGGATAACACAACAGTATGGAGTCCTAAATTCCATATTCAGAGAAAGGCTTGGATTTCATTCCATAAGTAATAGGAAGCAACTGAAGATTTTTATTTATACAATCATTATTTACTCTTGCCCTTGATAGTTACTTTCAGTCTGAAATACTTTTTTTTTTTTTTTAATTTATTTATTTATTTTAGTTCTCGGCAGACACAACATCTTTGTTGGTATGTTGGTATGTGGTGCTGAGGATCGAACCCGGGCCGCACGCATACCAGGCGAGCGCGCTACCGCTTGAGCCACATCCCCAGCCCCTCAGTCTGAAATACTTAAAATATTATTCCTCATTTTCAGTCTTTCTTTCTTCTTCTTCTTTTTTTTGGTGGTACTTGGAATTGAATCCAGGAGAACTTTACCACTGAGATACATCTCTGATATTTTCTTTTTTCTTCTTTTCTTTCTTTCTTTCTTTTTTTTTTTTTTTTTTGAGACAGATCTCCTTAAAGTTGCCCAGGCTGGCCTCAAACTTAAATCTTACTGCCTCAGCCTCCCCAGTCACTAGGATTGTAGGTGTGTACCTCTGCATCCAGCTATTTTTAATGTATATATAATATTCGATGATTGTTGTTGTAAATTTAATGTGTCTGCCATTCCTTTATAAATGTGTTCTCTAATGGGTTCTTTCAAGAACTGGTTTTTTTTTTTCCACTTCAGTGTTCTGCATGATTTTAAAAAATATATCATGATTGGAATTCATTTGGGATTCTTAGATCTGAGGTTTCCATAATTTGAAAATTCTGGTAAATTTTTTCATCATAATGTCTTTGTATTTTGCATCCCCTGCCCGCTTCTCTGTATATATCCTCTGGATTTATGAAAAGATCTGCTTTAGATCTTTAAATTTTGTCTTTTTAACATCTCTTCTATGTTTTTAATTTCTTATTTTTTCTGGTTTCAATCTCCATACTTGCTTCAAATCCATTTTTTAGTTTACTAATACTTTCTGAAACTGTGTATAGTTTGCTGTTCAATCTATTCATTATCTAATTTTAATTTTATTTTTAATTTTTGTAAGTTCAATGTAGTTTCCCCCAATCCAGTCAATTATTTCTCAAACCTCTTTTTCCTCAAAGATATGAAAACACACTTTCATTGTATTCTGTGACTGATTAAAATGTCAAAATTATTTGTGAACTATGAGATTCTGTTGCCTTTATTTTCTGACTTTCATTAGAAGTATCTTTTTCTCTTATGCATTTTCCAATTTCTTTTTCTGTTAGCTCAGAGTGTTTGAAACTTTATCTTCAGGAATTGTTAAAGACAAATTGTGATGACAGTTTGCTTTAGTTTGTTGTCTATGAGCCTCTGCAGGGCAGGACTAAATTAAATCCTCAGCTCTTATAACCATATGTGCAGCAAAAATCAGGCAACCTGTGTGGTACTAAACCTGCCTGAAAGCTGGTGATGAATGACAAATTCTCAGAGAAGAATTTTTTCCCTCTCTTCAGTTAAGAAAGTCAAGTTCCCCTAATGTCTTATTTTGTATAAAGGGCTTGCCTCCTCTTCACCTAAATACTAATAACATTAATAGTAATGGTGAGGTCATCTAGGATACCAGCTTTAGGAGAGGGTCTCTTATTATGTTCCCTAGCATAAAAAGGCTCTGTCTTGCCCTTGTGGCCATTAAAATAGAAGCTCAAATTCACCAAGATTTAACAAATCTACTCAGATTGAAATAAAAGAGTCCAGGCACTTATTGCCCAGTGTGGGTTTTTTTTTTTTTTTTTTTCCTTTTCCACTATTATTATCACTGGTTTGGGGTCTTGGCAGATTCCTTTTTTTTAATTGTCATCTCAATAATATTTTTGAAAATATTCTTAAAATTTAAAAAATTATCTTTTTTCATTGTTTTTTGGTACCACGGGTTGAACCCTGCAACACTTAACTACTGAGCCACATCCCCAGCCATTTTTTTGTATTTAGAGATAGGGTCTCACTGAGTTGCTTAGGATCTCACTAAGTTGCTGAAGCTGACTTTTAACTTGGGATCCTCCTGCCTCAGCCTCCCAAGCTGCTGGGATTATAGGCATGCACCAACAAAACTGGCCTTTTTCTTTCTTTCTTTCTTTTTTTTTTTTTTTTATGCCCAGAAGGGTCATTTACCTGTGTTTTAGAAGAATAGCTGATGGCACCTCTCTAGAGGTGAGAAAATGAAGACAAATAAATTAGGATGGTACTGTGATTGTCTGGTCATGACCCTGACTTAAGATAAAATGAAAATGAAGGCAGAAAGAAAAAAACTGCTGCATAGCTGATGGAACTAAAAGACAAACTGTTTTTCAAGGTGGGTGAGAGTGTGGAAGGATATGAAGATCTCCTCATTTACTATGGCCTACATGTCTACTAGGAGAATGGCAGTACCATTAATTAACTGATATTGATGGATCAAGTGGAGAGTAAATAATAGAAAACTGTTAAGAATTACATTAAACATAGTTTTATATTCTCTTCCTCCCCCCCAAAAAAGTCAAGGGGCTTAATGTTCTCTAAGTGCTCCTTGGCTAAGGGGCTCAATGATGTTGAATGACTTTTCTCAGCCTTCTCTTCATGACTGTAAAATGGCTGCTATAGTTTCAGAGAGCAGGTAAGTGTTCACGATAGTAAGAAGGGAAGGAGTGATATTGCTTGTTTCATCTGCCTTACATTAGAAAAACAAAAACTACTCCCAAGGCACCCTCTCCCTTCCCCTACCCCTGTTGTACACTCCCTTTAATGTCTCACTGGCAAAAAGAAAGGATGAGAAAGTGTTTAACTTTTCAACAGTTCTATAGCAGAGGCATACAAAGGAGACTATGATTGGAGATAAGAAACATCCTGTTGGTGAGAATTTGGTGCAACAGGAATTCTCATTCATCAGTGGTGGAAATGCAAATGGTACAGTTACTTTGGAAGAAAGTGGCAATTTCTTACATAAATTAAACATAATTTTACCATATGACCCAGAAATTACATTCCTCGGAACTTACTTAAATGAGCTGAAAACCTTACATTCACACAAAAACCTGCACACAGTTGTTTAGAGGAGCTTTATTCAAAACTGCCAAAGATTGTAAGCAACCAAGAGGTCCTTCAGTAGATGAATGAATAAACTGTGGTACACTTAATAATGGAGTATTATTTAGCCTTAAAAAGCAATATAAAGGCTTCAAAAAACAAATGTTGAAAGGACTATAAGTATTGTGTAATTTCTGAAAGACATAAACTATGGAGAGTAAAAACATCAGTGGTTGTCAGGGAACAGAGGGTTGAAAGGGATGAATAGGGAGGACACAGAGAATTTTAGGGGCAGTGAAACTGTTTGAGTTTCAAAGAAGAGAAAAATGATGAAGACACAGCAACAGAGAACTAGGAATGAGTATTTGAAGAGCCAATAAAATTGAAATCTGTTATCATTACATTGATTAGGATGTTGGATATGATAATGAATAATGAATAGATAATGGTTTATTTACCATCAAAGGTCACTTATAATCTAAGAAAGAATGGCTTTTAACAGAATTATATTAACGAACTCCAACTGTAGGAGGTTAAAGATGTGTGATAAGGCAATTGGTAAAATAAAAAGAAGAAAGGTAATGTACATAAACTGTCTTATTAAGTTCAATGTCGGGCTGGTGTTATAGCTCAGCAGCAGAGAGCTTGCCTTGCACATGTGAGGCACTGGGTTCGATCTTCAGCACCACACGAAAATAAATAAAGATATTGTGTCCATATAAAAAAATCTTTAAAAAAAAGTTCAATGTCTACATATTTAAGGCTAATCTAAATTTATTTCTAAACCATTAAATGTCCATAAATGTGTTCTTCAAGAATCTAATTTCTTTTTCAATTGTAGTTGGACACAATACCTTTATTTATTTATTTATTCATTCATTCATTTATTTATTTTTATGTGGTGCTTAGGATTGAACCCAGGGCCTTACACGTGCTAGGCTAGCCCTCTGCCGCTGAGCCACAACCCCAGTCCCAGGAAACCAATTTCTTAATGTCAGTGGATACAATTTATTTTAAATGAGAAAAATAAATAAGGTTTTTTTTTTTGTAAAGACAAAAAAACCCCACCAAAACCCCTCTATGTATACAAGTATTGGTATAATTCAGTTCCTCACACTGTAGGTACCTCTGTGTTTTACCTTTTATTAGGAAATTTTTTTAATAAATACATAAAACTAGGAGAAAAACGTGCCATATCTAATAAATTCACTTAGTATAACTCCTTGCTACTCCAAATAGAATGTTTATAAATGACCAAGTGTATTTGTATGCTTTACCATAAAAAAATTAGGAAGAATTTTCCAGTTATTAGAATAAACAAAGACATTATTATTTGAATGACACTAGATTATTGAATAGTATTTCCTTGTAAGTAATTATGATGATGCTGTAATCTTCAATTTGGAAAGAATGGTTGATAATTAACTTAAGATTTTTTCTTCCCCAAGCATATTCCTACAACTCTTCCTTATTCTAATATATTCCATGTTTACATAAATGTCAAAATATACTCTATTGTCATGTGTATCTAAAAAAATACAAATAAAAATTTTTAAAAATGGGACAAGAACAATGTGTATGTTATCTGTCAAATAAAATTCTCCACACACACAAAGAACTGTTTCTTTTAGAAAGTTCAGTGAAATTCAGTAAACAAGTTGAATTTTTTAATTCCTACTCTCTCCAAATCTACCATTATTAGTGATATTCATAACAATACTATTTATAATAAATAATCAAATATATTATTGGTAGACTGAAAGCTTTAACATTGCTCTTAATGCTGATTTAGATATAAACTAAATATTAAATCAGTTAACAAAAATGATACATACATGTACATGGGTTGAAAAAGATAAGCATACAAAAAAGCAGAGTTTATTATTCGAAGCTTTTAGGACAACTTATAGATAGAGCAGTGTATTTTTAAAAAGCACCAAACAACAACATTCCTGAAAGGTAAGAAAAACTTTTAAAATATGATTTAGAATAAATCAGATATATTATAAACAATCCAATTTTCATAATAAATTTAGAGTTTCTCATAATGAAATATGGTTTAAAATGACTAAAAATAATTCAAAGTCGGTGTCACATAAGATGGACATTTTAAAAGAGCCTAAATGAATACAGAGGCTTATGAAAGACTGAGTTGATGAGAGAGTTTCCAAAACTAATTCTTCTTCCTTTCCTTACTCTACCAAGAATTTAAGCTGGCTTTAGCTAATGGATGAGGTTATCAAGGACTAATAAAAAGCTCAAAAATCTGAAATTTTTGCATAAAAAGATGAGAAACTAGAAACTACTAATGTAGTACATTTTTCAGGAGTAAAAATGAGCTATATTTATGTATTACTTTAAGTTTTATGCTCTATAGAAACTGCTCTTGTATAGTGGTCTGGTTTTTATTTTGAACTTGTGAGTTTCTTTTGGTGTACTTATTTTCTTCTAATTTTAATGATCTCTTAGAATTGTGCATCTATTTCTTTTCATAATTGAAACACCATTTAATTAAATTTAACCTAAACATACAACCCAAAATACCAGAACAAAGGCCATGCAATAACTATATACTTAACAAACTGGAATTTTTAAATTGAGGTCCTGTTTTAAATGGAAACAATCATATTATATGAAATCTCTCCCCTAATGGTGATAATTTAGCATGCATTCTGGAAGCTGCCTTAAAAATAATGTTTTCCATTTCGCAGGTAACATTTAAAACATTGTCGTATTTAATTTTCATAAAAGAGTCTACTCCTTGGAAGTAAATAAGAACAATCATAGCAATCTATAATTCTCTCTTTTCTCACTTATCTTTCTGGTCTAACTAAAAATTCAATCAGAGATAAGAGAAAATACGTTGTACTAAAAAACAAAGTTATTATAAGCTTAGCACTAAGAATTTCAAAATGAAGTTAAACATATTTTGTAGAAAAATCTGACTTCTACTAAACCGCCCACTTTATTGACAGACTAAAAATACTTTTCTCAATTTTGATAGTGAGATTTCTTAATTCTGGCCTAGTGTATGACCCTGTTAATACCATGGTATTTGCAATCTGCAGCAAAAAAGTGACTTTGAAAGAACAATATAATCCTCTTGGTAGCAAATCTTTTCTTACTATACCATAAAACAATGATAAATCTTTTGTTTTCCATGAATTTTCTTTAACCTGTTCCTGAGAATGCAAGCACCTTGAGGGTAGAGGCCATTATTGTGTCACATGCATTATAATAGGAATCCAGGGAAAAACAAAAAAATAGAACAGAAAGTCACAAGCATCTGAAGAAAAAAATGTAATTACCAGAATCTAAACAATGTGCTTTTTCACAATTACTGAATCTATACGGCAATGACAATTTATTATATAATATATTCCTCACTTGTTTCAGATTCTAGTTGAATATATTAGCTCTTTATTTTTTAAAATATTATGTTTTAGTTATAGTTAAACACAATACCTTTATTTTATTTTTATGTGGTGCTGAGGATTGAACCCAGCACCCCACATACGCTAGGTGAGCGCTCTACTGCTGAGCCACAAAGCCAGCCCAACTCTTTCTTTTTTGTTGTAACAGTATAAGTACTCTTTCAGTTCCCAAACACACTCCACATATGCTTCAGGAGTGTCAATTCTGTGGGTTACTCTTGTGACAACTCATTTTAAAAATTATTATAATAAATATGGGTGCAAAGAAAGGGCCCATGATTTAATTTTTCATCTCAGTGAAGTTACTTTTTTTATTAACTATAAAAGGTAATAATATAAAAAAACTGAAGAAGAAACAGAATAAATAGGTACTAAAAGTTATTAATACACTACTCAAAATTCAGAAAATATGTTGTTTTCACGTACACATACATGAAATAAAATAATACCATAACAGAAGGGTGCTGTATCTGTGTTTAAAGAAGGGGTTGTTGGCAAACACCACAGCTCACTTCTGCTGAAATGTACACAACTGATATATGCAGCACAGAAAGCTGGCACCAAAGGCTTACAACCTTAATTTGCCTGCAAGAAGGAACGGAGATTTACCTTCAGAGCACGTTCTTGATTGTTTTCAGCAGTCAGATGTCTCATGTTGTTTGCTGAAGTCTGGTTCTGCTCTTTCAGATGATGAAGCTCCTGCTCTAGCCGTTTGCACTGCCACAGGGGAAGAATCCCATTAAGTAAAGGAGTTATAGCATTTTTTTCACCAAGCCATATGAATTAATGTAAATAATACCACTGTATTCTCTAAAAGACAAGGTTTTGTTTTGTAACAAGAATGGTAAGTAAAAGTAATACTGAATACAAACAAAATAACATTATATATAGTACTCTGGTAATTAAATTACAATTTTCAGTTAGCCTTCTTATTCTAAATATTATGATATAAATCACAAAATACTTATTTTTAAAAAATAATTAAGGTCAAACTATATTAAAAATTATTTTCTTCATTAATCGTTCTGATTTTATAATGTGCTGGTTGTATAGAAATATGCTTCTAAGATTCTCATTAGATTCAAAATACACCACAATATTATATTCTATGATTAATTTTTATTAATGCTTTAAAATAAAAATAATCCATAAAATATACATTAAGAGATATTTCATGTTGCAGAGAAACAATCCTGCCTTAAATAACCAAAATAAAAACCAGCAAACCTATGCTATACTTGAGATTAAAATAACCCCCCCCCCAAAAAAAAAAGAGATTTTTCAGATTTTTAAAGAAATCTAAACCATTTCACACAAAGTCATACAGGCTATAAACTGATAGATTGCCAATGAGGACAGTATAAAGACATTTAGATGATTGGTTAAAGGAATAAACTACTAAACCAAAGTTTTAGAAAAAAGTTAAAAATCACTCCTTATTTTATTTTCAATTAGGATATTTAAGTACCAAGAACACATATTGATTCAAGATCTGAACAAAGTTCTTTCCAGATTATTTGACAATGAATAAAAAAATTAGTTTTCATAATACAATCAAATTGATGTTTCTTACTATCCTAATATTGATTTCTTCTGCCTCCTGACCTCTATAATACTAAGCAGTCAGTTCTGATGTTTCCTAACTTTGAGCAATATATAAAGCTTTTAAATGAAAAAGTCTAACCAGACTCCTGATACTGACTTAGATTACATGACACTTATATACAAATATAACAGTGAGTATACACATCTCATGCATACAAAATAAAGTATAAAGCACAAACACCTTTATAAAGGAAATAAAGTAACCACAATATCAAGACATTTCAAATTAATATTAATTTAATTTAGCAGATAGTTTTGTTGAAGCTAAAAAATCTACAAATATAGTACTGACTGATTCAGTGGTATATCCTTTTACATTACCATGTTCAGTTCCACCATGTGCTAAATGAAAACTTAACTCACTGACCACATTTTTAAAAAAATTACAGTGAAAAGTTTTGTGATATGTATCACTTAGCTTTTATTTGAATTTACAACATGTAACATGATTTACATTCAATCTAACACCTGTCCTTTTTAGCCTATAGCATGTAGTGTTGGTCATGTAGTGAAGACAAAACTCATGAGCCATGAAAATGAATAAGGCACAGTAGTATCATAGTTCAGTAGATATCTTCTGTATCAGAATTATCCTCTATATTTTCAATAAATTTTAACACCAAATTATTAAGTATTATAATGGAATGACTAAATATAACCCATGACAGCTCAAAGGAAAAATGGATAATTTTGATAATGGAAGAAGTATGTTTCATGAAGCAGATGACAGTTGAGTTGGGTGTGTTTGGGATACATGATTTTCTAAGCTAAATCTGGAAAAAGAAAGAATATAAAAGAAAAGGAATGAAGGTGAAAACATCAGGGGTATATATCAAAAAAGTAAGGGAGCACATGGCAAGTTATCTGACCACCTATTTTTATTTCAAGTAAATGTGGAATAACCTCAAAAGAAAGTTTTTCCCCCATCTATATAATGCAAAAATTTTAAAAAAATCATTCATTTTGCTCAAAAAATAAAAGTTGAACTTATTTTCTTTTGTTTAAATTTAAACATTGATTTGAGAATCAAATTATGTGAACCATATAGTTTTGAAGAGCGTACAAAATATATAAATGCTCTTGTCAAATACATCCTTGAGATTTGTATTTATATAAATTTATATTTAACCATATTAAGGTTTATTTAGATTTATTTAATCCTATATGATTTATTCATTTACTTTTATACTAAAAAAAATCTAATACCCTCCCTACAATCATATACTCATGTATAATTTCTTCTAGCTTGCTTTTTTCTATAATCTTTAATTTTGAAACTTATGTATTTTGATGCAGAACATGTAACTCTTTATTCATAGTAATTATTATATTGTAGTCATTTTATAATTTTATATAATATTTAAAAAGTAGACAATAGAAGAGAAATATTGTTTCTTCTCTATTCAAAATCTACCCTTTACATCTAAAGTTTTCTTAATATCCTCACCAGTATGATCTTTATACATGTTTTAATTGTTTAAAAATTTGTCATTTCACATATAAAGAGGGAACGGGATAATAGAATGGAAACTGTTATATCTATCATCAAATCTAACTTATGTAAATAAATCTTTCACAATTCCTTCGGATTAACAAAACAAAACATGAGGGTTGAGGATGTAACTCAGTGACAGAGCTCTTGCCTAATATGCATGAGGCCCTGGGTTCTATCCACAGTGTCAAAAAAAGAAGAGAGAAAGAGATATAACACACTATAAAACATATGTCTCCCCTTGAATCTTGCTCTTCTTTTCTCCCTCAAGAAACACCTACTCTTCAGTGCATTTTTATTCAGCCAATATTTATTAAGCAATTATTCCATGCCAGGCAGTTTCAGATTATGGGATTATGGGGGATACAGCATTCAACAAAGTTGATAAACATTTCTGTCCTCATGAAGCCCATCTTCTAGTTGGGAAAAAGAGACAATAAGTCAATAAATGAAATATATAGTATGATAAAGATAAAAATGTTATGGACAAAGCCAGAACAGAGAGTAGGAAGTGTCTAAAGAGTTGGTAAGGAAATGCTTAACAATTTAAAATAATAAAGACATAATGAAGAAAAAGATAAGTGAATGAAGACCCTAAGATGATAAAACAATAAATCTTGCTTATCTTTGGAAGGAGTAACTGAAGAAGGCACAGTAAGTGTAAAGATCCCAAGACAGAAGCTTGATTGGCATGTTTAAATAGCAGTAGGGAGAATCCTGTTGCAGGAATGATATAATGAGCACTAGATGAGATATGAAGAGTCCGAGGTCCTTATAAAGAGTATGAGTGAAATGGAAAGTTTCTAGAAGATTTCTCTTACATTAATATATGTTCACGCGTCCTGCTAAGTTAAGAATAGACTCTAAGAAGGCCAGGGCAAGAAGCAGGAAGTCTAGTTGGCAGATTATTGGATAGCTCAGGAGAGAAATAAGGTGACTAGGTTGGTGGTAATATGCATATGGCAAAATAAAAAGATTACTTAATTTGTTTTACAAATATTTCATTTCAGATTGCTGTGATTGACGTTTTTTTCTTCTTGGGATATACTTTTCTGTTTTGTTATCAACAGTGAACTTGACTTGTAAAAACTGAGTTTTCTTATTTAATTCTCTAGAACACTTTATATAATAGTCTATTCCTAGAATAATTAGTACAAAAAACCATCTGAGTTTTCCTCTGGGGTTCAACTTTTCTGAGATATAGTTATAGAAGTTCTTTTTAGTGAGGTAATCTCTGCCTGAAAACGTGATTATTTTCTTTTTATACTCTTCACTGGAAAGAAGTATAATATATGTTATTTCTTCAGCACTTTGAAGATATTATGCAACTGCGGGCATCTATTGTTGCTAATGCGAAGTCACTATTAGTATAATAACAATTCTTTTGTAGGTTGATCTGGTTTTTCTCAATTGTTGCTTTAATAATTTCTGTGATCCTCCTGCCTCAGCCTTTTGAGTTGCTGGAATTACAGGCATGCACCATTATGCCTTGCCTTCTCTTATTTTTAAAATTTTAATTACTATAACTTTCATTTGTAGATGTTTTCTTACTTTCTTTTCCAATTCCGCCTATCATTTTTCATGACATTCCTTTTACATGGCTATTAAATTATTTCTGTTTAAATACAGATTTTATACTCTTTCATGTTTTTCTATGACCTCAAATATTGATGACCATATAGTTTCAATTATCCTTTGTGATGGATTGGTTTTTTTTATGTGGTGTGTAAAATTTTTACTGTGCCCATCTTTATCAGTAATGAATTTTTTTATATTAACTTGTATGTGGAAGACTTGCCAGGCTGGTTTTGCAATTGCTTCTCTTGGGGGAACAAAAGTTTAGTCCTTGAGGTAATATTTGTATGTGAATGTCCCAGTTTGTGGATTTTCTTTATGGCAGGTAATTCCAGGTCTATATATAGTTTTGGTCAGAGACAAGCTGTCTTGTTGTTTCTTTGAACTTTTCTAGATTCCCTTTCACTGAAGAGGCACAGTCTTTCTAGGTCTGGGTATATGCTAGTACTTCCACTCAGTTCCTGTCTCAAGTGGCCATATCAGAAGTCCTTTAATGGTCAATAAAATCCAAGTTCTAGTACCTGGGATGTATGTCTAGTCATATATTTCTAGTTAACTACTATGCTTGTAGCTAATTAGGTTTCTTCTTAATATTTAACTTTCACAGTCATTCTGTTTTTTTACTCTTTCTGAAAAAAAGGGTATCTGTGTATACTTGGTGAGGGTTAGTCTCATGCCAATTTTTTCATATAAAAACTGTGACCAAATAGGTAAGAATAATATTGGTACAATAAAGCTGATTTTGCACTGTGATTTTTTTTTTTTATCTATATTGCATTTTTTTTTGGCTTAGTTTCTATGGCCAATCAACATAAAAGGGACAGAAGATAAGGCCTAGGGGCCACCCAAAGTGGTAAGTGAACCAAAGGGCTATACCAATGATGTGAGTTTCCCTACCTTAATGTCTGAAAATAATTAAGTCAAATGTTAAGGAAGATTTGTTCCTAAATCAATTTACATATTAAACATTTTCCTATGGTTTTAAACATTTTTTCTTTTGAACTGCCTCAACTAAAAATGACAAATGTCTTTCCTGTACATATTCTGCCCAATATCAACTTCTTAAAAGTTCTAATGCAAAAATTAAGACATATTCTTTTATTTTTCATACCAAAACTTTTAATCTCTCAAATTGAAATAGTATTTTAGCATTCTTGAGAACTGGTATTCTCACCATAGGAAGACAAAGAAACTGATTTAAGATACAATAAATAAAAACTCTTTAGTTCAGAATTTAAAGTACCAGCATAGAGAAACACAAGTTTTTCCTTTAAAAAATGTGTACTATGTGTATTTTCTAGTTCAGACCATGGAAAGAAGACAGAAACAAGAGAAAACCCAGTAGTAATGAGGACAACTGACACCTGGACTTAAGTTACTCAAGAACCAATTCCTGCTAAAAATAAAGGGTCCTATTGATATATAGCTGATTCCAGATCTTGGCCAAGAATGTGCATGCTGATTAGAAATCTCCAGTCATAGCAGACAGCAACAAATTATCAGATTCAAAAAGGACTCAGAAGTGAACTTGAAAATCCTCTGCACTGGCTAAAGAGAAGACAATTTGAGTATCAATTAAAATAGTAACTACACTGCACTGAAAAACATTAACTGCATTTACATTATTGATTTCATAATGAGAATAAACTGTCACTGCTATAAATAACTAGTAAACCAAGCACTTATGTATGCTTTCTTATATAAACTTTACCACTGTATAATCAAAAGAGTAGATAATAAGATAACTCTCACGGAAGCACTCTAGCTAACAAAGAAAATAGAAATGTTAGAATATCACAATTTTGAAATTATTAAGATATTAATAAGGTACTATAATCTATTAACAATGTAGAAAAAAGCCAATCCACTCACTATGTGGTTCCAGATGAAAGAAAAAAAATTCACCTATAATGTGCTAAGAATGAACCTAAATATGATCAACTTTTAGCCCAAACTGTCATATTCAAAGAGGAGAACAGAGTAGAACTTGTTAAATGACACTACAAAAACTCAGTGAAAAAACTGCAAAACTGAAGAAAATGGAAAGCTCAAGGGGAATCCACTATAAATTAAGAGTATTAAAAGGCATTTCAGGGGCTAGGGCTGGGGCTCAGTGATATGGTGCTTGCCTGGCATGCATGAGGTTTGATCCTCAGCACCACATAAAAATAAAATAAAGGTATTGTGTCCACCTACAAAAAAAAATACATATTTTTTTTTAAAAAAGAGAATTCAATCATTAGCAACGTGTAATTTTTAGATACAGCTTTATAACAAAGATGTAAAATTATGATATTTATGAAGGCACTGAAATTTGAAAATTAAACTGAATGTTTCCCAATATTAAATTATTATTATATTTTTGGATGTGATGATACTGTGGTTATATTTTAAACAAGAGTTTACATACTTTTTTCTCTATAAAATTACAGAGAAAAAGGATATTATATATGGGATTTCCTTTAAAATAATAAGAGAAATATACTTTTATTTTTATTTTTTTAAATTTTTTTTAGTTGTAGTTGGACACAATACCTTTATTTTATTAATATTTATGTGGTGCTGAGGATTGAACCCAGCGTCTTGCACGAGCTAGGCGAGTGCTCAACTGCTGAGCCAAAATAAAGAATATCTATATTCTCATACTTCTTAAAATTACAGTTAAAAATAATAATAATTGTAGCAGGATGAAAATACCACAGGATTCATGATACTAACTCTTTAAGCACACTGGTTAAAAAGATTAAAATTTGCCAATACAACAAATAAAAATTAATTCTACAATGCAAGCAAACTAAACATATAAACACAATTCATGATGACATTTTACAAAATTAATTCATGTAGTATTTATTAGAAGATTTGTAATTTCCTTTCATTGATCATTGAGAATTCTAAAGAACTCTATCAAGCAGATGACACATCATTGTGATTTCGTATTACTTTATGCTTTCTTTATCTTCTAAAAGATAAACATGCCTTCAGTTCCTAACCGAAAGTTCCATGATAGTTGCAAAGTTTTTAACAGCTGCTGTTTCTCCTTCCCTACAACCTGCTTTTGGTCATATATCATCTTGATCACATTATTATCAAACATCTTCCCACTTGGATGCTATACAGCTCTTTTCTTTGCAGACAAACATAACATTAGACTCTTCCAAAACAGATAGTAAACTTTGGTGTCAATGTGAATTATATACTTTGAAATGCAGATGTTTGGATCACTTAGGATTGTATAAATATGCTTTTATTCCTTTTCATGTAGAAGAATAATTTAAAACAATTTCATTTTATATTTTAAAATAATAATTTCAATGATTTTCCTAGTATTAAAATAACTAAAATAGTTTTTAAATTTGAAAAGATAACTGTTTTCTTTAAACCCTGGAAAAATATCAACAACGTGGATTAGATAAATACTTATATAATGGCAAGAAGTTTAGAAATAACAAAGATTAGAAAAAGAAAAGCAATGTGAATCTCTTGACGCCACATATGCAGCAGGTTTTATGTATGTATATTTGTACATATACTTTACATATAACCTAATTAAATTACTCAAAATATTCATTGAGCATCCAGTAGGCAATGTACCAGTCCCCATCAGGCAATATCTCAGGTAAGGACATGTTTGTATGTGTTTCTATCTATACCTAAAAATATGTGTATACATATATGTATTTATAATTACACATACTTCAAACTACATATAAATATTCCTAAAGGATCACATGAAAGTAAATAACTAGGGATTTGATAATGATTTTTTATATTCAGATTTTAGACTATTATTCAGGAAAGAATAAACACCTTAAATTGTAAAGTAAAAGAATTAGTAAAAAGGAAAATCATTAAAGAAGGTACCAGGATGTAAAAAAAAGTATTTATTTAGTATGCTATGCTGTTAAAATATCATATCATAATACTATTAAATTTATTATAACACTAGTTATAGTTTCAAAAAGTCATTCATTTAAAAAAATGTGATTTGCATCTATTTCCAAAATAAAACTTAACATGCATTTTTATAATAGTCAATAAACTCCCAGTGAGTATTTTTAGTATATGTCAGGCCCTGTTCCAAGCATTTTACTTGTATTTAATCAGTTAATTTTCACACAGACTCTATGAGTTAGATACTACTATCCCATTTTGGATAATGAGTGGAAGCAAAGAGTAATAAATCACTTCTTCAAACTTATACAAATAATACGTAGAATTAAAATGCAAGCCTTATAATTCAGTTTATCAAGAAAATTTGTAGTGTATACAGGTATGTGCAATAGAAAAGGAATGCAAATAGCTATAAATGCAGAAAAGGTTAATGGTAATATTTTAAAACTAGAAATTTGGGCAATAGAGAGATAAAATTTTTCAAGTAGCATTTACATCTGTTTCAAGAAAATAAATACTCAACATATAGAATGAACAGGACAAGCTAGTACACAGAATTATAATGCTTTTAATTCAGTTCACTCATACTCAAAAAGTTTATGCTAAATTAATGAAATCCACCTAAGCAAATATATCTTACCTTTTAATTTCATATTATAAGGTTAGCACATCAAAATGCCCTTTTTAGGGATATAAAACAAAACAATGGCTATTCTTTTGTTACTGTTGAAAGTGCTTTCTTTTAAATACAGTTCTTATAAAAGCTACATATATGTATATGTGTGTGTATACATACACACACATTTATACTTGCATGTTAATACTGCAATATATCTACACAATATGCATGCTTATATAAACACACATACTCATTGAAGAAAACTGACATTATATTTTAACATGTTAACACCAAACATACATATTTTTTCTTTGTGTAAACTTAGTAGAGATCAGTGAGTCTATTCACTGCTAATAGTCAGCAAAGTACCTGAAACAGGATATATTAAATATGTACTTGTTGCTTTACTGTATTGCCTGTTTATGAATGGCATTTCCCAAACAACCCTGATAAATTTGAAAATCACGAAGGTTCCCTAACTTTATCCTAAAATGAGACTGCATCCCATTCCTGCAGCATGCTTTCTCCTCTACCCCAACCATCATACCTTTGGTTCAGTCTCTAAATTTTTCATCACTGGCAAGGGTCATGTCCCCCAGTTTCAAGATCTTCCATATTCTCTTCTATTCTAGTAGTTCCCAGTGCTGGCTGCCAATCAAAACAACCAGGGGGGTTGAAAAAAAATCTGTGTATGTGTGTGTTTATGTGTGTGTGTGTGTGTGTGTGTGTGTATATTTTAAATGGAGGTTTTCAGGCTGCACTTCAGGGCTAATAAAAATTTCAGACAACTCTTTCTAAAAATACAGCTCTGGTTGATTCATACTAATTCCCACTCACACTAATGTAATATACTTTACTAATTCCTACAGTGCTTATAGAATTGAAATTATAATTAATTGCAAAATTAATTACAAATTAATAAGATTCATCATGACAATTTCACATATGCATTTAATGTATTTTGGTTGTAACCACCCTTCATTTTCCGTTTACCTGTCCAGCATTAAAAAGGAAGGAAATTCTGATATATATTAAAATGTGAATCAATATTAAGGACATTATGTTAAATAAAGTAAGCCAGTCATAAAATGGCAAATACAATATAATTTCACTTATATAAGGTACCTAGATTAGTCAAATGCATACAAACATAAAGTAATATGGTTATCAAAAACTGGGGAAAGAAGGAAGAGTTACTGTTAATTGGCTACAGAGTTTCAATCTTTCATGTTGTGAAAATCTATAGTTTCACAACATGAAAACTGTTGTGAAGATGGATACTGGTGATGACTGCATAACAATGTGCATGTACTTCACAC
The DNA here is from genome assembly GCF_047511675.1 of Marmota flaviventris. Classification (NCBI taxonomy): domain Eukaryota; kingdom Metazoa; phylum Chordata; class Mammalia; order Rodentia; family Sciuridae; genus Marmota; species Marmota flaviventris. Next base: position 49,560,832 of record NC_092499.1, on the reverse strand, counting down.
TACTAAACTGTACACTTCAAATTAGTTAAGTTGGCAAATTTTTTACAAAGTAAAAAAAAATTATAATAATACAAAAAATGAAAGCCATGATAAATCACTTCATTTGCACTAATGGCTATAAAATAACAATAATAGGCATTGGGAAGAATGTAGGGAAATTGTACCACTCACACATTGTTGCTGTAAATGTACAATGGGGTAGCCCTTTGAAAAATAGTTTGGTAGTTTACTAAAATGTTAAATATTAAGATACCATACTATTGCAGCAATCCCACTGCCAGGTATAAACCTAAAAGGAATAAAAATATGTTCCAACAAAAACATACACATGAATGCTCTTAGCAACATTATTCATAATAGTCAACAGTGAAAACTACTCAAATATCCATAATCTTATAAATGGATAAACAAAATTAGCTATGTCCATACAATTATTAACCAATAATTGTAAAAGCATTAATACAGCTATCAAAGTATTAATACAAGCTACCACATGGATAAACTTTGAACATAATATGAAGCAGCCAGTCACAAAAGACCACATATTGTAGCACTCCATTTATATAAAATCCAGAAAAGACAAATCTATGGAGAGAGCTTAGTGATTGTATAAGGATGTTGGAGGGATATTTGGAAAGAAGTTGTGTATGCATAAGCAACAATCCTATTTTTTTGAGTTAAAAAATCAGAATAGGGCTGGGAATGTGACTCAAGTGGTAGCACGCTCGCCTGGCATGAGTGTGGCCCGGGTTTGATCCTCAGCACCACATACAAATAAAGATGTTGTGTCTGCCGAGAACTAAAAAATAAATATTAAAAATTCTCTCTCTCTTTCTCTCTAAAGAAAAAATCAGAATAAACCTTCCAATTTCATTTTTTTCAAAACTGTTTGAATATACTGGGTTTTTAATTTTTCTTAAAACATAAAATTTGGTTATCAAGTTATTTTTTAAATTTAAAAAGTCTTATAACCTGGGCAAAACATAAATTCTTTAAAAAACACAATTTGTCAAAATTTACAAGAAATGGAAGTAAGAACTAGGGTTTTGCAGAAAGTCTGGCCATTACCAAATGTATTAACATGAAGTTTTTATTCATTATCTTTTCTCTTTCTACTTACATTGATCCTTGAATTATTTCAAAGGGAAATGTTTTATTTTCAAATATTTATGAATATCCTAAATATCTTAACCTTATTCTTTATTTAGTTCCTTTGTGGATAAAAAATATACTACTAAGATTTCAATATTTTCAAGTTTATTGTAACCTATTTTAAAGTTCAGAATACAGACTAGCTTTTTGATTGTTCCATGTTAATAGGATAAGAAAGTATATTCTACAGTGGTTGGCTATTTGATAAATTTTAATTAGATCAAGGTGATTAAAAAGTGAAGCCTTCGTAGGGCACAGTGGTGCTCACCTGTAATAATCCTGGCAATTTGGGAAGCTGAGGAAGGAGGATCACAAGTTGGAAACAAATCTGAGCAATTAAGCAAAGTTCTATCTTAAAAAATAAAAAGGGCAGGGATGTAGCTCAGTAGTAGAGCACTTGCCTAGCAAGGTCCCAAGTTCAGTTTTCCATAAACACACATACTCTTATAAAAGAAAAAAGAAGATTTAAGCTTTTTAAAATAATTTTGTCTAAATCTATCAATTTTAGACAGAATACTATTGATCTCTCCAACTATGATTGCTCAATAGTGTATTTCTTCCTTTACCTGTTTCTATTGTGGAGAATATATATATATATATATATATATATATATATATATATATATATATACACACACACATATATATATAATTGTATATAAAACATTATATAAATATAATAATATATAAGTATATATTAAATATATATTTAGGATTACTATGTATTTGTGATGCAGTGTCCCTCTTATAAAAATAAAATATTTAATTTTATTTAGGTTAAATAAATAATGGAAATGCAGAAAGAATGGTTGAATTGCAAACAAGTCTTCATCACAAGAAATGTTATTTCTTTTATATTGATGCACATCATTATATAGAATAGTGGGTTTCATTGTAGCAGATTCATAACATACTTTCATACTTCAGTCCTTAGTTACTCCTCTTGCCCTCTCATCCCTCCCCAGATTTCCTTGCTCTACCCTAGTGCTCTTTTCTGTTTTCCTGAGTTCCTTTTATTTTTTTTCCGTTTTTCTCTCTAGCTTCTACATATGAAAGAAAATATTTGATCCTTGACATTCACTCTGAGTCTGGCTTATTTCACTTGATTCTCTTCATTTCCACCCATTTTCTTGCAAATGCATCATTTGGTCTTTCTTTATGGCTGAATAACACTTCATTGTATACATATGTCACATTTTCTTTATCTATTCATCTGCTGATGGACACTTAGGCTAGTTCCATAACTTGTCTACTGTGAATCATCCTGGTATAAATTATACGGGTATGCACGTATCTCTATAGTTTGGTGACTTTAGTTCTTTTGGATGGATACCAAGGAGTGGGATAGCTGCATCATACCATGGTTCCATTCCTTTGTCTTTTGAGGACCCTCTGTACTTATTTCCACAGTGGCTATATAAACTTATATTTCCACCAACAGTGTATGAGTTCATTTTTTCCCCTGCATCTTTTATCTGTATTCTTGATGAAATCTCCGTGTTGTTTTGATTTTCATTTCTCTTTTAGCTAGAAATGTTAAACATTTTTTCATACAGTTGTTGGTCATTTATATTTTTTCTTTTGAGAAGGTCTGTTTAATTCATTTGCCCATTAATTGAATAGGTTATTTATTTTTTGTGTGTGTGTGTGTTGAGTTTTTTAAGTTCTTTATATTTATCTTGGTAATACTCCTTGCTTTTAAGCTCTTTGTGTATGATATTAATATAGTCATAGCACCTTTCGTGTGTGTGTAGTACTAAAGATTGAAACCATAGGTATTTTATAGTGCACTATACCCCAGACCTTTTTATTTTTTTTTTATTTTTGAGATAGGGTCTCCCTAAGTTGCCTAGGCTAGCCTTGAACTTGTGATCCTCCTCCCTCAGTCTGCCAAGCAGCTGGGATTACAGGCATGTGCCACTTTATCCGACCAGTTATAGTACTTTTCTGAGGTTCCTAGAATTACATATGTTGTTTTTGTTCTTTTACTTTCAATTTATGTGTCTTACTGTTTCAAATGTTTCTTATACACAGTATATAACTGAGTTCTGACATTTTGCCATCTTTAATATGTCAAAGTATCTAACTTTGAGTAATCAGTTCACTTTCATTAATGAAATAATTTATATGGTTGAGTTTAGGGCTATCATGTTGTTAATGATGGTCCCATCTTCTGCTGCACTTTTCTTCCTCCTGTTCTACTTTATTTTGGGTTAACTAAATACCATTTTTGTATTCTATTTTAACTCTTGTATACTGCTTTTTCATTTTGTATTTGTGTATGTGTGCACACACACACACTCCAGGAATTAAATTATGCATCCTGAATGTACTATATATTTAAATTATAATTACACATCCTCAACAGTCTTAATTTTTTACTGCTTCATTTAAATGTACAAATCAAATATAAAAACACTCCCACAGTAAAATTCCATTTTCTTTAGCTTTTGTTTTCATATATTTTATACCAATTTTACCTTAATCAATCTGTGGTATTTCTAAGAAATTTAGAGAAGAAAAAGAGCTCCTCTAGGTGCCAATTTCTTACTTTCCAGGCTCTTGATTAAACTTTCTATTTGGTGCCATTTTTCTTTAGTTTGAAGAATTCACTTTAGCATTGTATTATGTGGGCACATCTACTGGAATTCAATTTGCTCAGCTTTCCTTTATCTGAAAATTCCTGTATTTTATCTTCATTTTGGAACGATATTCTTATACACACACACACACACACACACACACACACACACACAAACTGTGAGTTGATATAATTTTGTTCTTTCTACTCCTTTAAAGATTTTAGCCATTGTCTTCTCACTTCCATTATTTGGCCATTGTCTTTTCACTTCATCACTTCCATTGTCTTCTCACTTCCATTATAATGAGAATTCAGTCACCATTCACAAAATGTTCCTGTATTTTATCTCTCCTCAACTTTTTGTTTGCTTTCATTAATTTGACTCTGGTGGGCTGGGGATGTGGCTCAAGCGGTAGCGCGCTCGCCTGGCATGCATGCGGCCTGGGTTCGATCCTCAGCACCACATACAAACAGAGATGTTGTGTCTGCCGAAAACTAAAAAAATAAATGTTAAAATTCTCTCTCTCTCCCTCTTTAAAAAAAAAAATTGACTCTGGTGAAGTTTGTTTGCATTGATTTTTCCTGGGTTTGTTGAGTTTTTATATTAGCCAAATTTGAGCTTTCAGCCATTGTATTTTCCATTTATTCTGTTCTTTTTCTCTCTCTTCTTCAAGGACTCTATTTGAAGTGAACTCCAGGGAGTCTAGGTGTTGATCAACTTGATAGTATCTTATAAATCACTGGTGTGTTCTATTTCTTCACTTATATTTTCTTTCTCCTTTTTGCTCAGGATGGATAATGTTTACTGATTGGTCTTCAAGTTCACTTTTTATTTTATAGTCTTACACACTGCTAGGCTTATTCAGTAAACTTTCCATATACACAAACTGCATTTGTGCTTTTATAATTTCTACTATGTCCCTTTCTGGAGTTTTAGTTTTCCTTACTGATATTCCCCATCCGCTCATTCATTATGATCATCTTTTCTTTAAAACCTTAAAGAAAATTAAAATGACTACTTGAAAGTACATTTCTGAAAATTATCATTTTCAGAATAATGAGGTATTCAAAATTTGCTTCAATTTATTGCATTTTCTCTAACTGTAGGTCATATTCTTCTGTTTCACATGTCTAATATTCAAGTATTTAAATATATATTAGGCATTGAGGATAATATATCATAAATTACATAAAATATATTGTTTACTCTTAAAGAGTATATACTTTTCTTTTGGCAGACAATTATTCTTGGATTCTTTTCGGTGTGTCATACTTAAATTTTATACTTTATTAGGGCAGGTATATTCCAGTTTAGAATTTAACTCTAGGACCTGGCCCTTACTCTAGAGCTGCCCTGTTTGAAATGGTAGCCATTATTCACATGTGGCTATTAAAATTTAACTGTATGTTAATTAAAATTAAATTTAAAAACCAATTATTCTTTTCCACTAGCCACATTTCAAATACTCAAAAACCACATATAGTTCTTGGCTACCAAAATGAACAATGCAGAAAATATTTATCTTATTGTAGAAAACTCTACTGCATTAGCATTGCATTAGGCTTGATCCTTACCATATATAATTAATCAACTGAATGTTCATAGTGCTCAGTGAAGTCTATCTACTCTGATTAGACACCATAACTACAATTTCTCCATTTAACACTCAGCACTGAAGCAGTGCTTCTAAATCACATGCATGTTAATCTGTGTATGGAAAGTATAACCTGTGATCAAGCACAGAAGGTGAATTACTACACAGATATCTGGTTCTTATTCCATCTCCCCAAAACATATACATACAATTTCTGCTCATTGAGTACCATGTCTTGCAAATTCCAACTGTTTCAAATACTCAGACTTAAAATTTTTTTCTGTAGTGCAGCATGACCAAAGCTCTGTCTCCTGGCTGACTCAGCAAGAGGATCTACGAACATGATGCCAGGGGAGTCATGAGCTAATCTCTGTGTATTCCTTTGTAGTCTGCTTTTTATTCTTCCCCATGTTTATAGTTAGAGATATGACAATATTGGTACTAGTTACTCTGCCATATCAAGAAGTTTCTATTGGTTTTCAAGGGACCCAAAACAATTTTTCCCACAAAGAAACAGTTCTTTTGTAGTTCAGAAACTGATTAGTTATGATGCATTTTCATTTACTTAATACTGACTGAATACTCAGTGAAAAAAAATTTCCATTCCAATTTCCTATAACTTTCAATGTGGCATTCCTGCTATCTATAAAGTTAGTAATTTTACTAAACAGTAAACAGGAAATAGAATTATACACACAGATTCCTATATATTTCCTTAGCAGTGAAATTATTACCCAGGGTTTGCCACAATAGGTAAATTGATCATAGTCACTATTGATAAGTTAGTAATGGTCTTTACTTAACTAGAAAACACCAAACAGGTTAGAAGCTAAGAAAGTTGAAAGCTATGAAAACACCTCTTTGGATTTTAAGTATGACACATTTAGAAATAATTCCTAACATTTGAACTAGTAATAACGGAAGGAACTAAATGAGATAAAAAATTCAGTGGATCTGACATGTATATACCCCATTTAATCCTTTAAATGCAACTAACACTTCTCCGTACACATAAGCCATTTCAAACTAAATTATTAGTTGTATGTTCAACTTATGCCTCTCTGATCTCTCCTATCCAGCATCCTAATTTTCTGACTGTGTATTCTAACTGGTTCCTGTATTCAGGTGGTTAAAAAAAGAGAAAAGGTAGGATGGTAAGTTTGAGAAAGTAATCTAAAGGGGTTGCAAAAAAATGAAGGAGAGAGAAAAAAGCTACATAGTGCCTTAATTTTAACAGTATCTAATGTTCTGGGAATAGTTCTTGCACCATCCCACAGTTTCTCGGTATTTCAATCTGCTGGGATGGCCATCATGTTTAACAAGAAGAAATGAACTATCCTAATACTTAAGTCTATTGTAGCTCACATTTACTTACATTAATAACCATAATTACAGACTCATAACTATAATTCATACATTAAAGTTAAATTAGAAGTACATCTGTATACAATTTAAGAATACTCAGTATTTTCCTAGTTTTTAGATGTTTAGGATAGTTACTTAAAATTCCCTTGGTGTCTAAAATTATATTATTTGAATTAAAAGCTGCAATTAACTAATAACCCTTCCCTATAAATGTAATAATAAAAGTAAAAATTCTAGAACTATTTTGAATTTTTCATTTTGATATGAATTATATCAGAAAGCATTGAATTTCTGTAGTTTAATATGAATAATCAGAAAGTAATTAAAATGTAGAACAATATAACTGAAATGATTAAAATAAAGATAATTGTAAAATTATCAATTATCACATAAATGAGTTCAGACCTAGCTTATTCATTCTCTATGATCTCTTCAGTGCTACTAAGGCATTTATTTCTAAGATGATGACTTCAACTTCTCTAGCTAATGCAACTACTAGGATGTGGTATTTTGATCCTCTTTGTACAGTTGTAACCTTGTAATGCTGAACTCTGTAGTTAGCTGATGGCCAGGAAAACAAAATTCAGTAAATAATACCATTGTAATGAGTCGGTTCTTAAGTAAACTTCAATGGATTTTCTCAAAATCCATAAACAAACAACAGTATAACCTAAATGTTAAGTTGGCAGTTATTGCACAAAAGGGCAGAGATGCTTCTAATACTTTTTTAAAACACAAAGCAGAGTTCAGGAAATAGTATTAGTACTGACTGGATGATAGCCATAGTTTAATAGTTTATTAAGCTCTTTTTCAGTTATTGTATTCCTGGAATCCAAATGCTTCCTCTTGGTTTCCAAACTTTGTTTGGCATTATAAATATAATTTCAATAGAACTTTCAATCACTTAAGTGCTCATTTTGTATCCTCTTGTATAATGTGTTGCCCAAACATTGTTAAATCCTAACAGAAGTCACAAACTTCTAAGACTACAACTTCACAAAAACTAAAAAAAAAAAAAAAAAATCTTATGACAAAGCATCAACATGTTGAATATCTTTGAGAGATGAGTTGAATTAACTTTCAATACGTGTGATAAGTAGTGTTCTCCACAGGAAACCAGTACATATTTTGTCAACTGATAAACTACTGTAATAAAAGCTGTGGAAACTTGAGACAGCTTTCAGGATGCTTTCTAGTTTTTCAATGAAGTCAATAATTCATGTACATGTGATTTTAAATGTTCCTGAGATGATTTTATTGATGTATTTATTCAAGGAAAAGAGCATCATCCAAATCATTTAGTGGTGATTAATATAAGAGCAATCTTAGTGGGAAAAAAAAAGTCTACCGTTCAACCTCTGAAGTCAACTAAAGTCTTAAAACTATACTCTTGCCATTCCTTAGCTATTTCCCTTATCTATTCTCTCTTTTTATTTTTTTGACATCTGTGGCCTCTGGAAATATTTTTTCATTGCCAAGATAATTTCATATGTTCATAAGCCTAACCTCTTCATTTCCTCAGCTCATAAAAACTCACTTCCAGTGATACTTCTTTCTGAACACTTTTTAGTAGAATGTGCTCCTTTTTTCCACAAATGAATTGCATTTCCTGGTTCTCTACTGCCATTTCCAGTCTACTAAACCTTCATCAAAAGTTTTTGAAGTTTCTGCTATCTGCTTAGAGCAGTGATCCTTAAAGTGTGATCCAGAAACTAGTACAGCACTGAAACCATTCATTACTGCCCAAAAGCTAGTACTAAACTTCAGGGTAAGCAATTAAACATTTTAAAGGAATTCAACAGAATAATTTTATGGTTGTTGAACCCAATAATAAAAAAATGTATGCTTGGGTTTTGTATGTCTATTATTTTTTACTTCATTTTTTGGTACTTTTATTATGTGTTACAAAAGTAGTAGTCCATAACACTTTGGGAAAATTATAAAACCTGGTCCTTTATCACAGGTAGTTTGAGAAGCACTAACTTGGATGGCTTGCTTCTCATCTGTGTCACTGTTATTTACTGATAATCATGGTTATTTTTCCACACTATTATAGACAATTTCCTGCCACCATTCTAGACAAAAGCAATGGTCACCTGCACAACACTGTAGACTCATAATTTCTTGATCCATTTATTTTAACAAAATTTACCTTCAAAGAATGCTCACAACCAGTATCTTACTCTCAGTTTTCTTTACTCCTTAATTCTGAAAATTTTCACTCCTAGATTACAACTTTCTATCCATCTCCCGACTTACTAAAACTGCTCTTTACCAAGAGCACAATCTTTATGAGTTGATTTCCTTCTGTTGGTGCTAAGTCATCTGGTTCACTATTCTGGTAACATTGTCAGAGGCATATTCAATTTACCTATACTAGAGACCTTTCTAATCTCCAATCCAGTGTAAATCCACTACAAAAGAAAGTAAATATTTTCTTCACTTTCGCTCTCAAAATTTGCTTGAATTATTATTTCCAACCTCATGCTAATTCTCCTTTCATTTATTTTACCTAGATTTCTTCCTTGTCATACAAATTTCACTCATTCAGGATTCAAACACTAATCTTCTGTCTTCAAAGTGCAATGAAGAAAGAACATTAAATAACAAATGAAGGGCTTTGAGCACAAACTTCTTTAAGATGTATTTTTGTCAGCTTTTGTATCACTGTGACCAAAGAACCTAGTAAGAACAACTTGGAAGAGGGAGAGTTTAGTTTTAGATGTCTCAATCCATGGATGGCTGATTCCACTGCTATGGTCCCAAGGTAAAGCACTACATCATGGGGGAAGAGTCCAGTGGAGGAAATCTCTCAGCTCATGGTGGGGTCAGGAAGGAAAGAAAGAGATAGACACACATCTGATGAACCCTTTTGGGGTACACCCCTAGTGGTCCACTTCCTTTAGCCATATTCCACCTGCCTACAGTTATCACTCAGTCCAATCAAACTAGGTTGGACTAATTAGGTTTCAATTGTCATAATCTAATCATTTCACCTTTGACTAGTCCTGTATTAACAGGTGCTTTGGGGGGACACCTCATATCCAAACCATAACAAGTTTCATCTTCATCTACCTTTGAACAGATTAATAAATTTATCATTCCTATATTTGTTATCTGAGTTTATTTCTTCCTGCTTTCTCTACATATCAAGAATTTTCCCTAGTCCCACCCATGTATCTCACATATGGACAGTCAATATCCTGTGTCAATGCTCAAAATGTGACTACAAAAAGGGAGGATTCTAATATCAAGTGTATAGGATGACACATCTGTGGATATTAATCAGGCTCTTTCCTCAGCCATTCCTGTCACTTCTCAATGGGCTCATGAACACAATGGACAAGATGGCAGGTATGGAGACTATGAAGAGGCTCAGCATGTGGACTTCCACTCACCAAGGTTGCCCTAGGTACAGCCAGTGCTGAGTATCCAATTGGAAACCATCAGAGACCAATATTGAGCCTCTAATATAGCACCATTCCCTGGATTAAGCAGAAGAAAAATGGCAGATTCATAACACTGGACCATTTGATTATGGAAGGGGTAATATTCTCTTTTTACTGGAATAGACACTTCATCTGGATATGAATTTTAAACAAACTCAGAATGCACTATTACAACCATGATATTCCAGACAACATTATTTATAATCAAGAAACTTACATCACAGCAAATGATGCATGGCAATTAAGCTATGTACAAGGAATTCACTGATCTCACCATGCATCCATCACCCTGACTATTTGGGACCCCTCAATAGTCTGAATCGACAGGTAAGGTAAGGAGTTACTATCCCAGCTAGAGCCATTGATCCTCAATATCCAGGAGAAACTCTGTTACCCTTATACAAGTAGGTAAGGAAAATTATACCTGGAATATACGCAATCCCCTAGGCTATTGCTTGTAACTATATTATATATTACTACATATTTATATCTAGCATATGTAACTTTCAAAATAAGGGTGAGATAAAGATATATTTGACACAGAAGAACTGAATTCAACAATATCAGGTATCTATTCGAAGTGGGGAAGAAGGAGGAGAAAGAAAAACAACAGGAAGACGAGGAAGAAGAAGAGGAAGACAAGGCAGAAAAAGAAAAGAAGGGAAAGAGAAGGGAGAGAAAGGTAGGGAGAAGGAAAACTGAAAGAAAATGTTGAAAGAAGGTTATTTAAGTTATTTAAGATAAGGAGAATGACAGAAAATAAAAATTCATTCAACATGAAGAAATAAAGTGATAAATTTGTGGATAAACAGAAGAATAATTTTTACTTCTCATAATTTTTTTGAAAGATATCCTGCTATTTGAAATACATATAAAATAAATGTCAATATATGAACAAATGAGGGCATAATGGAATTTTATGGATTCTAATTTAAACCATAAAGGAAGTGATTAATGCTAACAAGGTTGCAATATGTAAATAAAAGAAGAGATACATTGTTGATTGAAAAATTAAAAGGTTGTTAAGAGGCCAATTTTCCTTCATTACATGGTCTATATTTATTCAATATAGTTCTGATCATAACCTCACTAGACTTTTTATAGAAAATGAAAAATTAATCTTAACATTTAAAGAAAAACATAAATAATCTAGAATAACCAAAACAACCTTAAAAAAAGTTGGAGGACTTTTCAATACCTGACTTTGAAATTTACAGCAATCAATGAAGAATGACATTGACATAAATATAGATAAACAGATCATTATAATAGCATGTTCTAAACAGACACAAACTTACATGACACATAAGCTATTTAATAGGATGAAAAATATTTTTTCAACAAAAATGTTGGAATAACTGGATGATCAGTTGTTAAAAAGCAATCTTCAATCTTATACAATATACAATAATTCACTTAAAATAAATCAAAGACTCAAAGAAAAACCTTAAACATTAAAGTCTGTAAAGGAAAACATGTGACAATATTATTGCCATCTTGGCGTAAGAAAAGATTTTTAACAGAAGATGCATTAAAAACTGGTAAATTAAACTTCATTAATTTTTAAACACTATGCCCATCAAATATTGTATTAAGAAAACGAACAAGCAAGCACAAACTGGGAGAAAATATTTTTTATACATCAATAGACTGTCCAAAATATAGAGTGAACCACGAATTAATACTAAAAGTCAAATTACTCAACTTGAAAATTGGCAAAAGATTTGAACAGATGTTTCACAAAGGTAAACCTGAATAGCCAGCCAATAAGCACATAAAAAGTACTCAATATTAGTCACCGAAAGATTCAAATCAAAACCCAAAAATATTCCACTATACACCTACTAACATAGTTACTAATGAAAACACTGACAACACTTTAAGTATTGGTTAGTATATGGAACAACCAGAACTTCAATAAATTCCTACTGGGTACAAAATGATATAGACACTTCTGTAAAAAAAAAGTTAAATTATTTTATAAATACATACATTTCTATTTTATGACTTAGCAACTCTACTCCTAGGTATTTAGCTAAGAGAATGAAAATATGTACATAAAAAGACATGAACAAGAATTCTTAGCTTTAATAAATAAAAACTATACGAATCCAAATTTCCATCAATAAGAGAATGAATAGGTAAATATAATGTTATACAATGAAATATCACTAATAAATAAAAAGAAAATAACTACTTATACAAAGAGCAACATTAATCAGTATCACAAATAGTTTGCTGACATTGTACGATTCCACATCTATAAAGTTCTAAAGTAGGTAAAACAAATCTGCAGTTTTAAGAAACTCAGGGAAGTTGCTTGAGCATGTCAGGGAAGACTGATGGGAAAGGAACATAAATGAGAGAATCTTCTTAGATTATAGAAATGTCCTTTCTTTATACAGATGTGGTGAAAAGGGTATAAGTTTTACCAAAACTCATTAAATTGACAAATTAATATTTATGCACTTTTACTTTTGATTGTAAATTTTATCTAACATTAAAATTATGAATAAATAAGCAGTAAATATTAATAGTAAAAAACTCTAAATTTTCAATGATAATTAAAACCAAAATAACAAAAAAACTCATATGAGATTCTTTAATGTCTTCAATTTATACATTTAATTGAAAAAGTTTCTAGATAAAATATAAAAGTATATTTTATTACATAGTTAACCTACTTTCAATAAATTATCATACTTTTAAAACCAGACTTGACTAGGTAATATTAATGGGTTAATATGTAACTCTGGAATTTTTTCAAGGGATTATAATACTGAAACAGGCTACTATTAACAATAAAAACCATTTTCCTCTCGTCTTTTCAAGGTTTTGACATTAAATATTTAAATTAATTCCAGGAAGTGGTTTGGAAATCTGATCTTTTGTGATCCTAGAGCTTAGTGTTATGATAGATGAGTCAAGTAGCAATTAATCAAACAAACCTGTATGCAAATGTACAAGCACAGCCACACAGTCATTTTCAAAAGAGTGAAGGGCTTGATACATTATGTCACGAATACAAGTTTTATGAAAAAAGTGTACTGACACTTGGACTAAAGATAAGAACCTTGTTTAATAGTTTTACATTTTTCCTGTAATATTTGTGGAAGCACATCAGATATTTTTACTAGCTATTTCCTTACATGTACTTGTGAGTTTTTTAAGAAATTTTTTTTAGTTGTAGATGGACACAGTGCCTTTATTTTATTTATTTATGTGGTGCTGAGGATAGAACCCAATGCCTCACGCATGTGAGCCAAGCACTCTAACCCTGAGCCACAAACCCAGACCTGTACTTGTGTTTTTGAAGATAAAATTTAGGGCAAACATAAGACATTAAAATGGTAACTGATTTTTTTTTCTTATGAGAAAGATACTAAAAAAACGAATCGATTGCAATTTGAATTTTTGTGAGACAATAGTTTATTAAACTATCAAGTAGATTAGTAAAAAAATTTAGTTCCTTTTACAAAATCCCTTCTTTAGAATAAAGATGTTTTCAGGCTAAAAAACTTTATAAGATAAATTCTCCAATACTTAGTAATTTCTTCATGGCTCAAATTCTCATTTTTTGCAATATTTCCCAACTTGTTATCAACCCTATACTGGAGGACACTGCCTCTTCTAGAAAGGCAGAACAGGTCTACTATTATGTTAAATGAAACAACATTGAAAAAATTGATTTAATTTACTCAACATTGTGTGTGTGTGTGTGTGTGTGTGTGTGCGTGCACGCATGTGTGTGTGTAATACATAACAAATAGACACTTGTTTTGTTTAACAGTCTGGGGATCAAATCCAGGACCTTGTACATGCTAGATAAGCACTCTATCACTGAGCTACACTGTGATGTTCGTAATGTTGGTGAACACTAATTTTTAGGGAAAAAATTTCAGTTTTTGATATCTTAAGCATTTTGACACAGCAATACTATAGGTAGAGCTTTAGAAGTGACATACTGAAAAGCCTGCTCCTCATCTCACTGAATGACTTATAAGGATTAATACAAAGGCAGAACAGCAGAAACCCTAGATCTGCCAGGTACAGTGGCACTCACCTGTAATCTCAACAGCTTGGGAGGCTGAGGCAGGAGGATTGAAAATTCAAAGACAGCCTCAGCAAAAGCGAGGCGCTAAGCACCTCAGTGAGACCCTGGCTCTAAAAACAGGGCTGGGGATGTGGTTCAGTGGTCAAGTGCCCCTGAGTTCAATCCCTGGTAGGCCCCCTGCCCCCGCAATAAAGAATGAAACCCTAGATATATCTCAAAAAAATTTTAAAAAATTAGTTATAATAATAATGAGCTAAGAGATATCAAAAATGTGTGGGACACAACTAAAGCAGTATGTAAAGAAAAATTAATAGTTTCCATAAAACAAATAATCATTTGGGACTTGTTACTAAGATCCCAACCTTCTTTAACTGATCTTTATAGAGTTCAATTTCCATTAAACATTACCAGATATTTTAATATTTTAATGCTAAATAATAACTTATTATAGCTAAAGATAGTACTTAAGAACAATATCAAAGCTAGATCCTTACATTATTACAAATTAAGACTTACTGTATTGCTATTACAAATACTTACAGCATTGTAGGAATAACAAAGGTCACTAATGGAATAGAAAAAAGTTCATAAACAGATTAACATATATACAGTCACCTGAGCTATTTATTACAAGGGCTGCACTATAATTCACTGGGGAAGGTAGGAGGGGATACAATTTTTAGCATACATGGTGCTAGGTCAAGTCAACTGGCCATCTACAGGAAGAAAATGAAATACTTTAAATATACAGAAACTCAATGCATTAACTGTAGGGGTAAAAATGATAAATGAGATCTAATTAAAGTTAAGACCTTTTGCCATCAAAAGATAGCATTAAAATAATAAAAATGCAAGTCACCAATTGTACAGATATGTTTATCAAAATTGCAGGAGCCAGTAAGAAAAAGGCAAACAACCAAATTTAATAATGGGAAAAACTTTAAACAGCTACTTCCCAAAAATGAATTTATTTTAAAGTTGCATATAAATATTTGAAAAGATTCTCAACATCATTAGTCATGAGGGAAACACAATTTAAAGCCCAATGAAATATGAAGAATGACGGAAATTAAAATAAAGAATGATAAATGATACCAGGTATTAATGCTCATAACTGGAGAAACTCCCTTACATTGCAATGGGAAAATGGTTGCCATACCCTAAATCTATTATCCTTAACTAATCTTCTTTGAATACGTATGTGTATGTATGTATATATACATAGTCTTTATAACTACAGGTGTATAGATATGAAGAAATGAATGTTTATTATGCCCACCAAAAGACATACACAAGAACATGCTGAGAATCTCATACATAATCTGTTCAAAAATGGAAATAATGTATATTTGTAAGATCCACTGAATATGTACATAAATCATGGTATACTCACACAGAACAAAACAATGAGAAAGATAAATTACTGAAAACTGTAATAATGCATATCAACATACAGATACAGTATATAACATAATTTTTTATATAAAGTTTAAAAATATACAAAATGATCTATGGTGATAAAAGTAAGATTGAGTACCTTTGTTGAGGGATTCTGCCTGGAAAAGAAATGGTGGAGGCTTCTGGAGTACTAGAAATACATTTTGATCTGGGTGCTCCTTATGTGATTACAGACGTATGTAAAAAATCATCAAATCCTTCACTTGATATTTGTTTATTTTATAGTAAGTTATACTACCTCCATTTAAAAAATACAAAATAAAAAAACTTTTATTTCGATAGCATTCATTTCTCTTTTTTCTTGTCTGGACTTTCACCATTCTTTGCCTGAAATATAAATAGGTTCCAAGTTGTTCTCCTTAAAGTTAGAAGTATATTACTCAATCCACTTTAGGCAGTGATGAAATCTTTGTCAAAAGTAGCACTTTCTGTACTAGTAGAAAATTAAAATTCCTTGAGTTACATACTGCCTAAAGTCTAAATTCTTTAGCATTTTATTCGCTGAAAGTCCCCATGAATGAATTTCAAAATAATATGTTTAAATACAACTTTTCTACAAATTCTATTTGGAATTATACATTTATTTTAAAATGTTTGTATTTGTTGCTCCATCATGCTCATTCCTGGGAACTTTCTCTGAGAAAAGTAACATGGATACATGTAATAATTTAGCTACAAAAATGTTGTAGTTATCCAAACAGAAAACATATAAATAGTCTTCCAAAGGGCAGATGAATTTAACAAATCTTAACAATCTTAAAATTAGAAGACTAGCAAATTATAAAATCTAAGTGAAAAATCAAGTTATAAAAATAGTGCATTTGCTATAAAATACACTGAAAAAAAGACAACCTGTATATGATGATTTCTAGGAAGTAAATTTATAAGAGCACTTTTTCATTGTTTTTGCTTACCTGCACTTTCTAAAGTTAACTATACTTTCAAAAAGTTATAAAAATTTTATAAGAAAAAAGAGTAATTACAATTGGTGGAATGTTAACAATACACTTTAGCAAGATGGACTGGGAAAGATGCACGTAGGCAAATAATTGTATGATAGGAAGGTAAATTGTCAAATTGATGGGAAAAATTAAAAAAAAAGTTTACAATCACTATAATGAATAACATTAAACACATTTCCTAAAAAATGAAACTCAATATTATAATTATTTATTTTTAAGTATGACATTTTTGTCAACTTCTAATAATTTCATTATTCTGCATCTATTATATGCTATTAATTATGATAATTATAAGAAATAAAAAGTGAAGAAAACCTGGAAAAAAGAGAGGTTAAGACATTAGGTCATCTGATTATTCCCTCTGCTAAAATGGAATGTTAGCTTTTTATTAGTTTATGTATATGCCTAGATCTCAAATCTGCTTCTTTACAGTGACTTTTGGTTATATAGAATATCAAGTGAGAAATTCATAATCAGACCAGGAATGTTCCAGCATGGACTTGTGAATCTTGAAATATGTGTCATTATATTAACTTCTCAGATTTTAATTTCTGTACTTGTTATATAAATAAGAAATTCTTCACAATTTTAAAATTATTCATAACTTTTCCTCAAATATGCCTTGTTTCTTTTACCACTTGTGGTCTGGTTTGTTGACTGTGTGGGAGCAATACCCACCATTTAGGTTTCTTTCTATAGATCCATATGAAAATTACACAGAAAAAATTTTTGGAATACATTGACTCTAATCATCACAATATCTTCAAAGTCTTTATTTTAAATGTTTTTGTTCCTTCTTCATTATAAATCACTACTGCACTTCTGAGACAATAATGTGACAAAACAAGAACTCCAATACACAGACTTAACATTGGTTTTACTATCCAGGATTTTTCCTTTTGTGACACCTCACTCACCTTGGTTGCTTCTATATTACTCAGTGCTCCTCTCCTGGCACACAAAGGAGAATCCTTGGTTCAGAGATGTAATGACTCCCTGGCCCCTTCACCCATTAAAATTACAATCTCAGTTAAATCATGTACCTACAATGCCACACTATATTCAAGATTTGAATATTGCTAGAAGCAATCATGCAGCTTTCCTCATGGGTTTTCCTTACTCATTCCACCAACTCTCAAATGTGCATTCAGTTCTACCTAGCAATCCTATTTTTTTCTAGTTATATTCATTTTCACATAAACCATGACAATAATTTCAAATTGTCTCTATAAATATTTAGCACCAGACACTAAACACATCACACTAAGAATCCAAATTAAAAATTTTATTGAGAAAAGGATGGCACCTCAACCTCATTTTTATACCACTAAATGTCCATCCATGTTCTTTGTATACCTCTATTATAATGAAAGTATTTTGCCCTCTTCAAAAGAAAAGGCAACTCTTTATGTTTGGCTATGTTCTAGAACCTACTTATCTACCCTCAATCTAACTCTCTATTCCAGGACTTGCTACTACAATTACCTTTTCTCTCCTTAAAACATCATCTTTCCTTTCTTCTTTATCAATACAACAACCACATGCTTTAGAATCTTGCAATAGAAAAGAGAACAAATCCTAAGACACCACGAGCCTGCTTTCTATTTAATATCATTTTTTCTACCTCCATTACAGGGAGGAAAAAAGTTGTATATGTTTACTGTTTCTATTGGCCACTCTCATCTTACTTTCTTCTGGAGATGTTTTCTTCTGTTGCTTTCCCTGACACACTTGTTAGTTTCTGTTTACCTCATTTAACATTCTTAAATTTCCTCTTAGATTCTCCTACTTTTCCAACTACAAATACTGGCATACCACAGAGCTTGGTCCTGGGGCTCTCTTTTTTCTCAATGACCTTTCTCTAGTTTTATGTAGTACCACAGCTTTAATTAGCTATGCGCTGATGGCTCAATAACTAACTGCCTGCTCAATGTTTCCATCTGAATTTTAAATAATCATCTTAAATATATATATCCAAGAGAGAGTTTAATTTCCCTCCCCAAATATGTTTATCACAATCTCCCAAAGTCTCCATCACAAAAGAGAATATATCTACAGTGTTCATGCCCAAACATGGGAGTCAGCTACAACTCTTCCTGGCCCCTTCTTTCCAAATCCGGTCCATTTTCAAGCCCTGTTTACTGCAAAATACTTCTAAAGATCTAAACTTGTTTATCTAAGCCATTATTATGGTTTTATCTTTTGCTTATACTATTTCAATAGCTCTTGTCTTTCAATATCTTCTGCATTTTGATAAAATTTCTACTCCTGGCCATGATCTACGAAGTCAAACAGAATTTTCTACTACCTATGACCTCTGTCTAATCTCTTGCCACTATCTTCCTTGCTCACTAGACTTTAATTGGATACAAGTTTCATGCATTTGCATCACTGCCTTAAGTATGTGCCCATCTCTCAGAGCATTGTTGATCTCTCCTTTTCTGACAGAATATTCTTTCTACAGCTCTTTGCAGGGCTAGACCTTCCTCCCTTTTCATGTCTTAGGTCAGCTACTCACCTTAACAGAAGCCTGATCATCCTAGCAATCCTATCAACTGCAGTTCATTCATTACCTTTTATTTTTATCCTACCACTACTGTAATTTATTTATTTGTTGGTTTGCTATCTATATATAGCAAATATAAGTTTCAAAGGAGTAAGGACCTTTTATATTTTTATCATTGTTTCAGTTCCCAGCACAAGACTCATACTAGGTACTCAATAAAATGTGGATGCATGAGTATTTCACTAACTTTTTCTAGTTTACCATATATTGAAATAGATCTAAAGTGATCTATTAGTTCATTAGTTTATAAAGCTAAAGAAATGAAAGTTTTTAGCTTTATCCTCTAATTCTAGATATTTCTATAATTGTAATATAATGCACAAGAATAAATCAGCCCATTTTACAAATTCAAGAATCTTTTCCAATTCTAATCTGAAGAAAAATGTCACATTTCCACATCCAGTATAGGACAGAATCATTTGTGGCAGACCAACACTCTAGCCATGAACTAGAAAAGCCAGAATAAACAAAAAAATCATCAGAATAAATGCACAAAATTATGTGGCTGTAATAATGACTGGAACGGCTATGATCCTGAAGAGGGGTTAATTAGAGAGAGGTAATTTGAAGTCTGCACTTGTTGTTTTTTCTCCAGAGTTTTACAGATTCTAGGTATGGCAAAAGGACAGAGAAATCAGACTTTGACTAGGAGAACAGAGAAACCATCCAAGCTTTTGCAGTTAGGTAGGACTGAATGACAAAATTGGAGTAAACAGAAGATTTCTCCAGAGTCTTACAATGCTGAGGAGACAATACTGACAGGATCTGGCAGGAGTAGGTCCTCATGAATACTAAGCTGTCCGTTTGGAAGGATTCATCCAAAGTACAAGGGTGAGACAAAGACTTACCAAAAATTCCGCCCCAGTCTCCAAGGGTGATAATAAACCATTTGTATTGTGTTAGAAATAAGCTAATAGGAAACATTTTATGAAGTAGGAGAAAAAAGGAACAACTGGCTGTGACAATCTTAAGCAGGCTGGAAAAAATGTGAATTAGAGCTGGGTGTGGTGGTACATGCCTGTAATACCACCAACTCCAGAGGCTGAGGCAGGAGGATCACAAGTTCAAGGCAAACCTCAGCAACTTTGCAAGGCTGGAGACATGTATGAACTCACTGGGGATGAGAGATATCCTGCAGTCAGAGTCCTAGAGTAAGTGAGTTAGAAAGATAGTAGGTGGAATTCAGAAGCATGATACTTGAAACTGAGCTGAGTAATGACCAAGTATACGATATGACCATAGAGTACATGGCTGAAGTAGTATACTAGTGGAAGGAGAGAAATTTCAGGAAATCAGAGACTGGCACATTGCAAGAATCAGTTATATAGATATTTAATTCACAAAGAATTAATTATGACAGGGGTTGGTTGAAGAGAAAGAGAAGCAGATCTTAAAATCTTCCAGAAACAAGGAAAATGACACAGGAATATGTACATGACTGTGACAAGATTGTGTACTGGGCAGTGTTTTCTGATGCATGAGATTCAAAGCTAGAGATGAAAAAGGAAATGAGAAAGGAAAAAGAAACAATGATCTAAAAACATGGGCTCAGTAGTATAACTGGTATGGGAAAGAATACAGCCACTACTAGAGAAGATGCAGTGGAGCTAGTAGACTCAGGGAGGAAACAGTTCGAGTTAGAGCAGGAAGTGCAAGTCGTGCTCAGAAAAGAATATGCTAATAATTTGACCCATTCAACTATGTTTACTAATGATACCAAATTAGGCATTGGGAATAAAACAGTAATAAAGGCAGAGTCTCAGCCTTCACAAAACTGGAACTTGAAAAAAAAGTCCAGTATACAGGAGATTACTTTGAAAATAAAATAAAATTTTAATAACAAATTAACATGTTATAAAACAAGTTTTATTTTACTAAGAAAAGATGATGCATTAAATTTTATAAAGAAATGAGGATGCATATTTTGAACAGTGGTAGAAGGAAATTATGTAAATATTTTAATATATCTAATCATCAGTATAAACTCTAAAAACTAAAGAGAATTAATAATATTTGGGCAAGAATCACCCTTTAATGGATAAAAAAGAGGGGGAAATGGTAATTATATGCTTTTTCAGATACATGCATAGTTACCTGAGACAAAGCAGCATCCCGTTCTTGTATCACTGCATTCATTTCTTCGGCAGTTATTCTCTTTTTACATTCCTTGGTCTTGTAGATTCTATCCACAATTACAGCTCCATTCTTCTGAATAGCTATTCCTGTGTCGGCATTGTTTACTCTGTTCAGTAATTCCTGTAATGTCTACCAACACCATTATATGTTAGTCAGACATGAAGTTTTAATATATTTTATTTAATATAGGGTTTTAATTAATAGGCACATGTGAATTGTAAATTGACTGAGTGAAGTTATTGAATTTTCATATTGCAGCAAAGATGTACATTATTAGTGTGTCAATTCTTCTTTTTCCCACATCTTAGTTCTTGAAACCCACTCAATTGAACTTAAGCCTCTAAGATATAAGACTGACATCAAGAAATCTCCTCAGAGAATGGCTTACCATGTCATTTTCTTCAGGGTTAATATTTTCTAGCCTAGAAAAAAGGGACACAGAAAGCCTGATCAGTAGCATTTCCTTAGTGCAGCAAAATGAGTTCGCTTTTTAAATCTTTAGAACCTCAAGTAATTTCATTCGACTAGTCTTTAGAGTCAACCATGACACTGAACATATTAAAGTGCCACCTGCTCGACTCCATCTTTCAATAATGCTCTATATCTTCTGCACTGACTTCAGACTGTTAAGTTATTAATGTTTACTGCTATATATGACTACAAGGATCAATTGTTCATATGTGCTTAGATGAAGAAAGTTCCCCAGTGATAGAAGCACTCATTCTCATCATTATATTTATTCCTGGACTTCCAATTCTTAACAGAAACTATATTTCCTCTTTTGTGGATGCCATCACAAGTAAAACAAGGCAAGTATTTTTATTTCAAAGTTTAACTATGTTCCCTCAAAAACAGTGACAAATAATTACACTAACTTTGACCTGAAAATCTCTTGCTGCTATCTATTTGTTAAGACAAATACACTATATAGACATGCTGACCAAAATTGGGCCACATTTTAACATTGCTATTCTCTCTTTTTTTAAGGAATCATTCAATTTAAAGACAAAGAAAATAAACTGGATCCCCTCATAAATACACTGTCTCAAAAGAGGCATGATGTTTATAGAACAACATAAATGTTGATGGACTGAAGGAATGTCTGAAAGTAAACAAATTCTAAGTGACACACATTAGAAAATTTCTAAAATATAATTTAGGTAATTATTAAATTGGGCAAATTAAAGGAGAACCTGCAATGGATATTAGTGAAATGATACAGATTCTAGAAACAATCTCAATTATTTAAAAATTACAATAAAAAGTTTAGATAATCAAGTTCCTGTTTTCTCAAGATTAACCCCCTCCCCAAAACTGTATTCCTATGATTTAATATTAACTACACAGGATCCTGGGCACATGAATTTAGAATTCAAAGTTTAAATAGTTAGAATGACTGCACCTAAAAGTACATGATATAATTTTTCATTGCTGGTAAATTAATTTGAACTGTTTTTGGTGAGTCTAGGTGTGCTAAGTCTCACAGGCGGTGCATAAGTGAGCACAGTTAACCACTTAACATTTGGATCTCAATCAATACTACATTAGGAAAAATTAAAATAAAATTATTTGATAAATATGTCACAAAGTTGTTACAAATTCCACAAATGGATGAAATCACTGCACTCAGATTCAAGGTAGTAATTTTAAAACACAGCATCTTAACAGAAAAAATATATAAACATATTAAAAAGTGACATATAAAAAGCTATCTCTGTATATTCAAATAGTGTATAACAGGAAGGCATAGTAATTTTGAATTAGATATAACAATGCATTTCAAACTACTAAAACCTGCTTGAATTCACATTTCAGGAAGAGCAAATACTCTTGTCTTTTATCACTTTTTCCTCCAAAATAAATCGAGTTTTCAATGATGCTACTTAACAAAGCTTGTTCTATAAGAATTGTGAAGATAAGTATTTCTTTTCTTTACTCAACAGAAAAAGCAGAAAAGTATGATAATAAAACCCTTACATTTATTTATGGTCACAGTACAAGTATTTGGGGACTATCAGTAGCATTTAACCATTAGCTATTGGATGGCTAAATATGATTTTTAAGAAAGTCAAATGTCGGGGGCTGAGGCTGTAGCTCAGTGGCAGAGTGCTTGCCTAGCATGTGTGAGGCACTGGGTTCAATCCCCAGCACCACATAAATAAACAAAATAAAGGTACTGTATCCATCTACAATTAAAAATAAAAAATAACAAAAGAAGAAGGAAGTCTAGATTAAAAAAAAAAGAAAGTCAAATGTCATGGGAAATATCATTTTAATATTATGCTTTTAAAAATGAAATCAGATGAAGAACTGATTATGGCAGTTTCCAAATAAAATCCAATTCACGTGTTTAAAAATGTCATAAAAATTACTTCTATTAAACTTGATACTTTAATGTGATAAACCTCAGATTTGTAGACTCCTAGGAATAGTTATCAAAAAAAAAAAATAGTAACGAAAGTAATAAGTCTCCATTTTCAGTGTAAAAAAGTTATATTACAGGAAGAAAGTAACAATATAAACAGGTTACATAATTTGTACCTACCAGATAATCAATACAATAAAAACTATGGAATTTCTACATAATACTTGTAAGTTATCTTTAGACATTGTAATGTGAAAAAATATTCTTTAATGAGAGGCAGATGAAGAGTTCAAATGTTTAAAATTAACACCAATAGGAAAGAGTAATATTTTAATATTAGTATTTATTCTAATATTAAAATCACCTAATAATTTTCTAAATCGAAGTCAAATTTTCTCTGAGAACTATACTAGATCCCAGGCATATGAATTTGGCATTCAGACTTTGAATAATTTGTGTAAATTACTCTGAAAATACATAATATATAATGACTTATCATCTGCTGATAATTGAACTGGAACTATTTTTGATGAAGTCTAGATCTGATTGAGCATGATTGACAAAAGTCAACCATTTAGCATTTGGATCTCTATCTTATTTTATTATTATTTTGTCTAACTGATTAGTGTACTGATACATGGCCATCAATAGAAAAATAGAACTTTACGAAAAAAATTAAAGAAGGTTAATTGGTGACTTGAAAATTTGCATAGACACACATAACTTATATTTCTCTATTTGTGTTTTGTAAGTCTCAAGGAGTATCTGTCAGAGATATCAAAAATTGATTATATTATAATTTAATCTATTAGATCACATGGAGTAGGGATCAGTGAACATTCTATAAAGGGCCAGATAATATAAATAATGTAGGTTTTGTCTATGTTTACTGTCATAGCTATTAAACTTTGTAGTGTAAAACCAACTATAAATAACATATATGTGAATGAGTGTGGTTTGGTTTTAATAAAATTTTATTTACAAAATCAGGAGGTGGGATGCATTTGTATCATAGGTTCTTAGTTTGCCCAACCTTGATAGATTATTGTAAAATAAGACCAGATCTTTGATGTTAGTACAGTAAGTGCTGATTCAGTATACTTGGCATAATTTTCTAAGCTGGTTCATTCAACATCTAGTTAAAGATTAAGAATTAACAAAAGTAATTTTCAGAAAATTAAATCCAGGCCTACAATAACTATACCACTTACTATATTACTTAAAACAACACAAACATTAGACAACCTACCTACCTTTTCATAAAAGAGTAAATTTGGAACAGCTATATAAGCCTTCAATTTTCCGTAAAAATAACTCTGGGGAACCAGGGTTTACTGGTACATGTACAGCATATAACAATTTATTGGTTTAGTAAAGACTTAAAATTAATAGACGGTGTTACACAAAATATAGCTGGCCAACTATAAATTACATTTCATTAACACGAGCTTTACAATTAGACAAAATAATCTCAACCTTTTGTAAACTCTAAATTATGCCTACCTCAGTCTAACTTGACAGTCATGATAACTGGTAAGAATTTGCTGAAGTAAATGTCCATGGGCTCAAGTTTCAATTGATTTCCTATATCATGCAAATTCTAATTGACAACCTTGCACTCTAAGTAAAAAGAAACTTTCCATGAAATGTCACATTTCTTGATTTATTTCTAAATCAGTCAATATCATCTTTTTCCTTTCTGAAGCTACATTCACTGTTTTCAATGTGAAAAGCATAATATTGACTTCAAGTGATAAAGAACTACTGATCAGCTAACCAGAAAATTTTGAGTTGTTTGCTTTTATTCTCATTTTTTTTTACAGCATTACATGTGATATATTTAAGAAAAACTAACAATAACAAAGAGACTAAAAAAAGTTATCAACTCAAAAGTTTGAGTGTACTTATGAAAACATGTATATTAGTAGTATACATAAATCATTTTAACTTGAATCCTTTTAACTTTTTTCCTACTTTTGGATGAAAACCAAAAAAGTAAAGGAAGAAAAAAAACACTGGTAATTGAAGAGGTAAAGGAAAGTAGAAAAGTGTCAGAATAAGACTAGGTTGACACTACAATACAGAGATAAAAAGAAAGTCAGAAGTGGCAAAGGAGATCAGACAAAAGATGGAGGAAACTTGAAGATTATAGAAAGCAGGAAATAGGGCATTAAAAAAAGGTAAAAAATAAATCGTACAATTTCATCCAATATTCAATGCCTCTAAATATGTTTCACAGTTAAGCAAAGTCTGGTTATGAATTTGATGCATATTTTTAAAAGTTTAGTCTAAAATGCACTCTTGAAGGTTCAGAATCAAAGCTCAGGAGAAAGAAACTTCTATACTAACATCTGACACAAGGCTGACATATTATTCTGTTTTTGTTATTGTTTTTGTATAGTCTGTATGCTGAAGCCCACCGATCTGTACCCCCAGACTATGATACAGTAGAAGCCCTTCTTATAAACTTTCTAGAAACCAATGATTCTGTTTATCAGTTAGTACTGTTTTAAGTATCAGTGTAACTATTTAGATGATATTCCTAACTAAATTGGTACCATAATAATGTGTCCCCAGTAACTAGAACTATACTTGACATAGTATATGTTCCATAAATATTTATTAATTGGATTAATTTAAAGAAAAGGCTTAGGTTTGTTTTCCTTTTTCCCATTCCCATTCCTCTGTAACACTAATGCTACACAGAGAAATGAAAACGGCTCTGCCTAAAGGAATGCTAATTTCAATATACTGTAATAAAAAGTATAACAAATAAATGTACAAATTAAAATATATACAATGGAAGAAAAAATGAGGAAAGGACAGGCTCTATTTAGATATATTTTGGCTAAAGAGAATAAACAAAATTAAGAGATCAATTTAATAGGGATTCTGAGAAGTTTTGGCTTGGATATGTAGGCAGATGGTTGTGTCACTGATCAGGATAAGGGATTAAGGAGAAGGATCAGGTTTTAAGAATGAATTAATAAGTTTCATTTTGGATATGCTAAGTTTGAGTTGCCTGGATAAATCTGAGGTAGATAATTCCAATAATGTGGCTTGATTGACTTTGAGTCGTTGGCCAAGTAGCTTAAAGTTTTTTTGTCTATAAAACATGAATATCATCTACCTCAAAAGAGTTATGATGCTTTATGAAAAATAGATTTGTTATATTTGGGGAGTGAATTTTGATTTTGTAAGAACCAAAAAACAAAATCCATTCAGAAACAAATTTCATGAACAAAATGGGTGATCAATCTAACAAAATCTATGGACGTACCTATACTATAACAATACTATTTAGCAGTTGATAAACAACATAATAGTACTCTTCTAAAAAAGAGATCTAAAGTTTAATTTTTTTACTTAGACATAATATTTGTACATATTGATGGGTGGTGTATAGTATGATAATTTTATACATGCACACAAAAGGTAATGATCAAATCAGAGCAATAAACCCCATTTCCTCTAATGTTGATAATTTCCATGTGTCTTAGATTTCAATAGGTACACAACTGAAAAGTTTTATAAAGCATTCACTTTGAAAGGTATGTGTAAAACCATCTGATTCCAGAAAGGACCTCTGAAATTATGAACAAATTGATTCTAAAATTTATAAGGAAAGGCAAAGGTACTAGAATAGCCCAAAGAATTCTGTAATAAAAGAACAAAATTTAAGGACATCTGATTCCAAAATATAATATAAAGATTCAATAATCAAGACTGCATAATATTGATAAAGGGATAGACATAGACATATAACAATGGAACTGAATATCATGTCCACAAAACGACCACAAAAGGCCAATTTACTTTTGACAAAAGTCTAAGAATTTAATGGAGAAATGACAGCCTTTTCAACAAATGGTAGCAGAATAAATGAATTTCCATAAATAATAGGGAGGAAAAAAAGGAACTGGATAAGTACTTTACACCTTCCAAACGTACTTCACACGTTCCATAAAAATTATCCATAAATGAATCACTGCCCTACATGTAAAACACAAAAAACTTCTAGAAGCAACAATACAGGAGAAAATCTGTGTGACTTTCCATTTGGCAATGAGTTTTACAGGCAATATCAAAAACAGAATCCATGAATGAAAGTAAAAACCAAATAATAAGACAGGTCTTATTAAAATTTAAAAGTTGTGTTTTACCAAAAGTACTGTTCAGAGATTAAAAAACTAAATTGTGGACTGGAAGAAAATATTTGCAAACCACATATCTGGACTTATATACAGTATAAATAACTGTTTAAATGATGAGAAAAAACACAATTTAAAAATTGGGGGCTGGGGTTGTGGCTCAGTGGTAAAGTGCTTGCCTTGCACGTGTGAGGCCCTAGGTTTGATCCTCAGCACTACATAAAAAAATAAAAATAAAGATATTGTGTCCATCTACAACTAAAAAAAATTTTTTAATGGAAACAAATATCTTAATAGACATTTAACCAAAGAAGATATATTAATTTGTTATAAGGAAAATGCAAACTAAAATATTGAGAAACCTATACAAACCTATAGACTCTAAGGCTAACATTCAAAGCAAGAAACAAAACAAAAACAACAATTCCAAATCCTGGCAAGGATGTAGGGCAATAGGAACTCTGATTCATTGCTTGTGGGAATGAAAAATGGTTTATTTTTCTCTGCAAAAGAGTTCAACAGTTTCTTACAATTTTAACATATATTTAAAATATGACCTTGCAATTGTGCTACTAGGTTTACTCAACTGATTTGAAAATGTTACATCCAGACAGAAACCTGTATGCAAATGCTTATAGCAACTTTATTCAAAATTACCCAAACTTGAGGCAACCAGGATATCATTTACATAGGTGAACAGAAAAGTCAATTGTGATACACCTACACAATGGAATATTATGCAACAACAACAACAAAAAGAACATATTATTAATTCATGGGTCAACACTTTGCTGAGGGAAATAAGCCAGACTAAAAAGGTTATACATATTTTATAATTTCAATCATATGGCATTCTAGAAAAGGAAAAACTATTGGGGCAGGTAACAGGTAAGGAGGGAGGTTGGGGAGGGAGGCAGTAGTAACCACAGATTTGAATAGAGAAAGCATTGAGGATATTTAAGTGGGAGAATTACTCTGCATCCTTGACACCATGCATCTATCAAAACTCACAAAACTTTATAGAGCACAGAGTAAACCTTAATATATGCATATAAAAAGAATCAATCAGAAGGACAAAGAATCCTAACATATCACACAGACTATGATAAAAAAAAAAAAGCCGAAAAACATTACAAACAAATGGCATAATCTTACTTAAAGAAGTGGGGGTTGGGGGTGGGGTTGTGGCTCAGCAGTACAAGGCTCGCCTAGCATGTTAGAGGTGCTAGGTTTGATCCTCAGCACCACATAAAAATAAATAAATAAAATCAAGGTATTGTGTCCAACTACAATTAAAATAAATAAAGTTAAAAAAAATAAGTCAAGGTTGAGGAAGAAGGCAACCTAAGTCAATAAACTGTAAGACTAAAGAAACTGAAAGTAGTACAGTCTCATTAGTAAAGCTATCTTTCATGGGGATAGGGGTTTATGATCTAGAAAGAAGTATAATATATGCTGGAGTTGAATAAATAAATTGGATAATGTTTGGTGGGAGCCAAGTTTCTCACTGTTGAGAGATGGAAACTATAGATGAACAAGAGGAGAAGGCCAGAATGAACTGTGTCATACTGGATTAGAATTAAGGATGCATCAGTATGAACTTATGTTTAGCTTAATATAGATACAGACAGGTTCATAAATAGAGATATTTACGTGTAAACCAGCAATATACAGATACCTTTCCTACTTTGTTGACAGGGACTAAAAAGTAGTCATACTCCAACAACTATGGACACACCTGGCATCCAGATCTTGGTTTCCGATGTTTCCAATAAATATAACTAGAGCTAAGTGGAGAAATGGCTAATTCTAGGAGTGGGGCCTTATATGTTCCTAAAAAAAGGTGACCCTACAATATCTTACAAATGCTAGAAAGTAACCAATCAGGTATTATTACCCTATGTGCACATATGATTATACAACCCATGTAACTTTATATCTACTGTCATATATAACTAATTAGAGCAAATAAAAATATAAAATAAATTTTAAAAAGAAAGTGTTAAAAAATTAAAAGAATGGGGACATATGAAAGGGATATAGGAGCTAATCTGAATAGCTTCCAATGGTCAAAAATAGAACAACCCAAATAAGAGAATCAATAATATAGTATTAGATTATAATACAAAATATTAAATGACCATCCATGAGTCTATACTGATATAAGTGGGTGAATAAATAGGGAGACAATTCCTTTATTGAAGAATTATAAATAATTTATGTAGATTTCTCTCCTGAAGGAGGTTATGCTAATAAGCTTTCTACTACTAAAACAAATACTTGAGATAACCAATTTATAAAGAGAATAAGTTTATTTTAGCGGTATGAATTTTGGAGGTATGAATCCATGATCAGTTGGCCCTATTACTTTGGGCTTATGGTAAGAAAGTATATCTTGGAGAAAGTGTGGTGTGGAGAAAAATTGTTCACCTCATGGCAGGGAACAACTGAGAGAAAGAGGAAGGGGCCAGAGTTCCACTATCCTCTTTAAGGCACAATCCTCAAAGACATGAAGACCTTCCACTAGGCTTCACTTATTGGAGGTTTTACCACTTTCCAACAGTGTCAATGTGCAGAACAGCCATTAAAACCTGAGTTTTGGGGGGACATTCTAGATCCAAACTATGCAGAAGTAAAACTCAACAACCTCTTGTCCTCATTCTTGAGTATGGGCTATACTTAACATTATGCTTCCAAAAAGTAGAGTATGAAAATGGGAAAGGAAGTAACTTTACAGTAAAGAAACCTGGCATAGCCTGCCTCGGGCCAAGTGGTCAAAGTTTATATTTTTGGTAGTAAGTCATGTTAATAGACTATAACCTTGAAATGATATAATGAGAATGGCATTCACTTCTGTGATCTTCATCCTCAAAACTAATAAACTCAGTCTAACCATGAGAAAAACTTTAGAAAAGCTTAAATTAAGAGAGATTTTGAAAAATACATGACTAAACTATCAAGGCCATCAAAAACAAGAAAAATGTAAGAAAATATCACACAACAGGGCAGGCTAAGGAAATATAACAATTAAATGTAATAAAAACATAAACATAAAACAAACCATAAAAAAGGACTTTAGGAAAAATTAGTGAAATCTAAAAAAAAAACTATGGAATTTAGTTAATGATTATATAGTAATGTTGAATTCTAATCCATGACAAGTGTATTATAGTAATATAAGATATTTACCATAAGGTAAACTAAATGAGGTAACTTTTCTATCCTGGTAACTTTTCTGAAAATAAAAAATGATTCTAAAATTCAAAGTTTATTCAAAAATCAGAAGTCCAAGTAAACATGGCATATGAAAGTCTGTACACATATAATCCCAAGAAAAGAAAATAAAGACTGTATTAATGAAGAATCTATATAGAAAAAACAAGTAGCATCAGAATTGGCCATTTTTTACTACAATGGTGAAATAAATAAAAGCCCCAAAGTATTCAAGATATACACAAGAACAGAGAGCATGAACCCTCAATGAACACCAAAATCCCTATGTAGAATGCTTAACCTCTAACAAAAGGGGCATACAAATCCAGGAAGTTCTTTTAGACTTCCATCCACACCCCAACTGCCCAAGGATAAAACAGAACTGTAGCAAGAGAACAATACCTAGTCCAGAAACTGCAACTCAGAGGATTTATCAAGGAAAATCCAACTGTTCCATATCAGAACAAAACAAAATTCTTGATACTGCTTATTTTAAGCATAAGCAAGACACAATAATATTTCATTTACATATACACCACAAATACAACACAAAACATACCAAGCAAGAGACAAGATTACATTAAAAATAAAAATAAAAATAAAGGTGCTGAATGAATTTCTGTCCTCTCCAAAACTCATACTGAATTTGAATTGGCACTAATATAGTTTAAGAGGTAGGTCTTTGTGGAAGTGATTAGGCCACCAAGGCTCCATGCTCATTACATACAATCAAAAAATTCAATTCTACAATGGGGAGCTCAGCTCCCTTTTGTCTCTGCTTGTCCTTCTACCTACCACTCTGAAATGGCTCATCGAGGAGGCCCTTGACAGATGCTCTCATTGATTTTGGACTTACTTGCCTCCAGAATTCAAAGACAAAAAATTTCTGTTCATTATAAAGTACTCATTCTTAGTTATTCTATTATAGCAACACAGACTAACACATAAGGAAATGAAGAAGTTTTCTTACTAGTGATTTGTATTTCAGAGGAATACAAAAAGGCCGAGCATTCCATAAAGTTCACAGAGAAGATGTTAAAATAACAGAGTGAAATGCAAAGGAAAAAAATATTTGAGGGCTGGGGATGTGGCTCAACTGGTAACGTGCTCACCTGGAATGCGCGGGGCGCTGGGTTCGATCCTCAGCACCACATAAAAATAAAGATGTTGTGTCCACCAAAAACTAAAAAAAATAAATATTAAAAAAAATTTTCTCTCTCTCTCAAAAAAACAAATTGAAAATGAAATTCAGTAACCCAGGGGTTCCCCGCAATAAAGAACCCAGGTATAAAAATGCCATATATGGGCTGGGGTTGTGGCTTAGAAGTAGAGCACTTGCCTTGCACATGCGAGGCCCTGGTTCGATCACCAGCACCACATAAAATAAATAAATAAAATAGAGGTATTGTGTCCAACTACAACTAAAAAATAAATATATATTTTTAAATGCCATCTATGATCAAAGTTTCAGTAATGATTATTCAATCCTCTTAAATACAAAATTACAATTAAACAACAAGGGACCCTTTAACTGTAAAATGAAATACAACTTTTACAAACATTTTTTTAAAATATTAATAAAGAGAAAAAGGGGGAGAGTTTAAAAATGCAATTCTTTATTTCATATCTGAGAGTTAAATAATACTGTTTAAATTTGACATATTGCACACAAAAATTTTGATGTCTTAATATTTTAATATTTTTCAGTCTCCTTTCCTAAAACTAGAATTTTTTAAAGGGATTAATGTTTCTTATTGAGAGAACACATTCTATAATTCAGTTTTCTTCAGGTTCTCTTTGACTATTATTCTTATATTCAATTCTTATATTCAAGTACACAGCCCTTGAAATGAGCCAGGTACTTTTAGATATTTACTAAGTCATATAGTCCTCAGAAGAACTTGTGTAAGTTGGGCCTTATTTTATTCATTTAGATTAAAAAAACAACAACAACTGAGTCCCATTGATTCTGAGTAATTTGTATACAGCTAGGAAGCAGCAAAGCCAAAATGCAAAGACAGATTATGGGTCCAGAATCTATCCTCTTAACCTGTACACTACACTGGCTCTCAAATAAAACAGCATGTAGTGAATGAAATCAACATACCAAAAGAAACCTGCGTTCCCATGCTTACTGCTGAATTTTTCACAATAGCAAAAATATGGAATTAACCAAAGTGTCCATGAGCAGATGAATGGATAATGCGGTCTTTTTATACAATGGTATATCATCCAGCTTGTATTAGTCAGCTTCCTGTTACCATGACCAAATATCTGTGACTCAACTTATAAAGGGTGATCTTGGCTCAAGGTTTCAGTTTATGGCCACTTGACCCTACTGTCTTTGGGTCTGTAGACAATACTTCATGGTGGGGAGGAAGAGATGGAAGAATCTGTTCACCTTACGGTGGCTGGGAGCAAAGACAGAAGAAGGGGCTGGGTCCCAATATCCCTTTCAAGGGTCCCTCCACAGTGACCTAACTTACTACATAAGGCCCACATTAAAAGTTCCACCATCTCCTAATAGTACCACAGGTTAGCCTTTAGCATATGGGTCTTTGGGAGACATTCAAGATGCAAACTCTAGCAGAGAAAGAGATATGGAAAAGGAGGAAGAAAGGGAGGGATAGAGGGAAGGGAAAGAAAAGGAGAAGTGAGAAAAGGAAAAGAAAGTTGAGGAGGAAAGGAAGAAAGAAAAAAGAAAGGAATGCCACCATCATTTGTGGCAAAATGGATGGAACTGGAGAACATTAAGTTAAGTCAGGTACTAAAATACACATACTACATATTCTTACTCAAATGTGAAAGCTAAAATGTTGATCTCAAAGAAGGAGTGGAATACTGATTATGTAGTGGGAATGCTGGATAGAGGGAGTTCGGATAATAGTACCAAAATACTGTTAGAAAGAAGAAAATAATTATAGTGTTGTACAGCATAGTAGGGTGATTATAGTTCACCATAACATATTATATACTCTGTGAAGAACTAGAAGAGAGGAGTTTGAAAGCTCCAAACAAAAAGAAATGATAAGGAGGTGGAAATGCTAATTATCTTGATTTGATTGGTGCATTCTGTGTATGTGTTGAAATATCATATTGTATTCCATAAATATGTGTAATTATTATGTGCCAATTAAAAAGTAAAATTTAAAAATTTTAAAAGATGTTTATTTGGGAGCAGAAAGTGTGAAATTTAAGTAACTTTTGTTTGGATTTTTCAATGAATTTAATGTTTATGAAGAGTCTCTATCAATCTTTAAAAAAATGAAGTCATTAATCAAAAAAAAAGGCAAAAAAAAAATTACTAACCACAACCTGTGAACATTTTCATTGTTAATTTTTGTCTCCCTAATGTGCCATGTTTAAATTAGCACTTTACTGATCTTCCTGAGACTAGTATAATAATGGACAAAATAAACATGACATAGGTGTATTCCTTGATCATCATTAAATATTAGATTACTGTATTCTATCTAACTTTACAGGTAACATATTTCTAGAAGCACTTTCCTTAGACTAGCATCATTTGTACCATCTGGTAATATCTCAAGTCCCATCACAGACTGTGTGAATCAGAATGTGCACTCTAGTACGATCCTCCAAGATATCAGATTGTACAATAAAATTTGAGAAGTACTTATTCTAGGATATTATTTTTCTAAGTGTCATCCATTATTTACCTACTTACTTCACCTGGGTTGTAAAAATTATAAACCCTTAGGCTCTACCCTATTCCAAGTATCACTAAAGTTTAAAAGTCACAGCTAAAATAACAAAGGTAAAAAGTAATGGAGTAAAGGAATAGGTATATTAAGCAGAGAGCAGTGAAAGATGCAGCTAAATAAAATAATATTAAGAAATAATATTATCAAGAAAGTGATAATAAGAGATAATGAGAAAAAAATAAGGAGTCAAATAGGAAAGCAGGGTAAGGTCATTGACAAGAGAACTAAGAAGTAGTAAAGTGACTGTATTGAGAG
This sequence comes from Marmota flaviventris, assembly GCF_047511675.1. Classification (NCBI taxonomy): domain Eukaryota; kingdom Metazoa; phylum Chordata; class Mammalia; order Rodentia; family Sciuridae; genus Marmota; species Marmota flaviventris. The sequence goes on along the minus strand of NC_092499.1, from coordinate 49,525,805 downwards.
TAATATATACTTCAATTAAAAACACAAAAAAAAAAACCTCTCACCCTGGCAGGCAAATCTAGCATGCCAAAGATTTTAGAAAAGATTGTGGGGACATGCAATATTTTAATGTAACAATAATTATCAGCAATAAATTGAATAGGTAATCACCACATAATACACACATTTTATAAATGTTCCTAATATCATATATGATTTTAAATGTATACATACGCTTTTAGAGATATTTCCAAATCCTTGGCTCGTGTGATTGCTTCATCTCTCTCCTCAATGGCTAATTTCAGCCTAGTCATAACAGCTTCATCTCGTTCCCTCTGTGCAAAATACACTTCTTCAACCAGAGCTACCAAAATAGATTACTCACAATCAATCAGAGAAAACAAAGGAAAAAGGTTACATCTACCAAAAATAAAATATATAATTCCATCATTTTAAGGAACATTTAGGTTATGAAATCAAGTTAGCATCAACTAATCATATGAGAAAATGTTACTTTTAATAGCTATTGCCAAACTGTGATACCATTTCACACCCAACAAAGAAGCAAACATTAAATGGTCCAAGAATAAATGTTGTGACCTTCTGAAACAAAGAAAATCCTCATGTACACTGTATGAATGCATATATATACTTCTACAACTGTATTAAGAGCAATTGGGCAATAGTTATTAAAGTTGAGCTCACTGTGTAATCTAGAAAATACCCGTGTTTTGGAATATAGTCTGGAGAATTTTTTGCAAAAGAAAACGTGTAAAAAAATACTGCAGCATTGTTTATAGTAAGAAAGACACAGAAATAAACCAAATATCTGTCAACATGAGTGGGAATAAATAAATCACTATAAATTCAGAATGGAACACTACCCATTATTTAAAATAAAGTAACTATGGATAGATGGCCAACCTCAAAATCAAAATGTTGGCAAAATAGCAAGTTGCAAAATAAAACAATTCTACCTACTATTTTTGCATAGTGAGCGAGAAAAAAAATGAGCATTATCCAAATTTAAAGGAGGAGCTATCTCAGTGGGAAGGTACAAGAAAAAGAAAAGAAATAAATCAAGGAAGAACAAAAAGGGGCAGAGTTATACTGGTTTGGCACAACTTATCTTCACAGAGCAAGGGGTACGACATAGGTAACAAAATAAATAGAGTCTCTTAGATTTGTATAGCTCTTTATGGAGAGCTTCGATGTTATCTGAAATTGTTATTTCTGAAGCATAATTTCTATTGTTGATATACTTCAGACTTTACATAATTTCAAAAATACCACTGTAATGTTACACAAAGAGGGTCTCAAATACTTGGATTACCAAACCAAATTTTATATATATTGTTAAACCACAAAATAAGCTTGGAAAAATTGCTTGACATGTTCTTTTATTATATAAAACACTGGATTCATACTCAAGACTTCTTATAGATTAATACACAGTTGATCAAAATAGTTATACTATTTAAATTTTAAGTGGTAAAAATCCTGAGAATAAATCAATTATATCTTTTTCATGGTAGATTATGAAAGAACACAAGTGTAAAATGTAATACATAATGTCAAAGCAAAAGTCAAAACCCACTTTCCAGAGGCTGAGTCTAAAGGAAGAGAAGTAAATACATTCATTCATCAAATGTTTATCAAAGTTCTGTGTCAGTCATCCATTTAGTTTTCAGGGCAATGAATATAGTATCCATTTAATAAGTCTTTATCAGTTCCACATTTTATTTCAGGGAGACAGAAAACAGAAAAAATAGACAGAAAGTTAGATACATAAGTAGATAGAACAGGCAGTAGTAAAGGCTTTGGTAAATAAGGCTTCAGGAAAGAACTGAGTGATTTGGTAGATAGGGTACAGAGCAGATTATTTTTGAAAGACTTCTTTAAATAAGTGATATTTCAGCACATTCAAATAAAAAAAGTATATGTCCATATATACTCACATATTCACACACACATAAGAAGGTGTTCTTCTCCCTTTCTCTCTATATGTAAGTAGAAAAGAAAGTAGACTAGGAAAGAGAATTAACTATGCAAGGCCTTGGAATTTTTGGCTGAAGCACAAGAAGTGGAAGTGACAGTTCTGGGAGATCATACTGGGCCTCAAAAGCTGCAGTAAAGATTGTAGATATCATCTAAGCATGAAAGTAGTTATTATATGGTTCTGAACAAGGAAATGAGAACATCACATTTATGGCTGAATGGGAATATTCTGACTTCTAGATGAGAAATAATTGGGCAAGGGTGGAAATAAAGGGGCTACAGTGGTTATCTAAATAAGAATTCACTTCAGCAACTCCCATAAATGATCCTTTCCCTGGAACTTTAAATTACTCGGAAATAAATATACATACCAACATAGAATTTGGATACTATATATACTATAAAGGACTTCCAGAATAAGAACAGTCTGATCAGATCTGTGTTTTAGAAGCAAACTTCCAGAGATTAGAATACTGCTTGTACATATAAATGTGGGGGTAGGAGGAAAGTAGCAGGTTGGAATGTACATATGCCTTAATCTAATATTTACTGTACCAGTCCAGGTGAGAAATAAAGAAATCCTGAACTAAGGCAATGGCAATAGAAATGAAAAAAAGAAAAAGAAAATGGGTTCAATTCAAATCAAAAGAGTATGACAATAAATCCTGTGTTCAGAAAGTACTGAAATTTAGAGAGGGGGGAAAAATCAAAACAGCTGAACTATTAAGCCACTCCTCAATAATTGTCATAAAATTCTGGGATTAAACAATCTATTCCTCACTACTTCCATAGGGATTCCAAGGCCAAAACAAACAAACAAACAAAGAATTCACCTGATACGTAAGGAACTAGATCTAAAATCCAGCTGTAGTTCTACACAACATGCAGTAAACATATGCTTAACTTTCTCTCCAAATGTACATAACTATAAAATCTTAACAGAGTACATGGCACAGTTATTTGACCAAGAAAGAATATTAGAATTCCAACCACACTGAAATAACCATGATTTTTCTCTAGTATCCCCTAATCTGAACTGAATGTAGTTTCAAACTCACGAGAGAGCACTGTGGTACACAAAAATTTCAGGAAAACTCTAGTTTTGGCTGGAGGAAAAGTCCAAGAACTCAGAAAAACTGGGACAATCTGTTGCTTTTTACTTTTGTATTCTCCAATTCTGAATGCTTCAGTGCCGGAGTCCGGCTGCAGCAGAATAATCAGGGGGGTGACGAACGACTTGTGTACGTTGATACAGCAGGAGTAGGAGCCGTTTATTGAAGGACAGGAGCAGTATTTATACATTCCACATAGCTTATCTAATTAGCATAAACTAGATACATCAGTCAACCAATAAGGAATCTCCACACTTAATGGCTTGCTTTTGTTACTTCTCAAACCACTCCCTCTGGCATTTTGCCAGGCACCATCCAGACTTGTTTAGGAACTATAACATTCCCCTGGCAAAATGCCAGGTGTTATTTTTGACTTGTTTACAGACTCTAACACTTCAGCCCTAAGGCAATCTCACTGGGAGGCATCAGCAACAGAAAAAGCGCTATATGGGAGCCAAAGGAAAAGAACCTAACTTTCCTCTCCATTTAGTGGACTCCTGGGAGGATAACAATTGGTATTTCTCTCTCTTCTACTGCCACTGTGAAGCAATCACAAAGTTAGAGGTTAATGCCAGATGATAAAAAATGTGGAGCCTCAAAAATCCAGAAATTAAAGGAGAGAATGGGAAGAAAGTATCTGAGGAAAGCAACACTATAAGAGCTGCATAAGAACCTGCCCTACACATGCATGATCCTTATCAGAATATCAAACAATCAGAGAAGTAAAATAGTGAACAGAAGCCCCAGGTTCTAGAGGAAACCCTGGCCAAGAACACAAAGGACAAATTGGAACTGACTTTGGAACTAACTACAGCTCACAGAGGCAAGAGGCCTGAATCTAACTACATCAATCCTATGCTAAAACATCAACAGGATATAAATAAGACCTAGATAATATTCATAGTGTCTAGGATAGAATAAAAAGTATTTGAAATACAAAACCAAAACCAAACAACAAAAAACCCCACAAAATCTCAACTTGTATGAGAAAAGACACCAAAATGTCATTTTGCTGATATCAAAATGACAAAGAAATTAGAATTATCTGACAAAGACTTTATTCCATTTCTAAAAATGCAATAAATAGGCAGACCATTGTAAATACTCTAAAGGCAATAAATAACTATGAAATATCCATGACATCAATAACATGAAATTAAAGATAAAACACAAAGAAATAAAAAAGAACCAAATGGAAAATTTTAGGACTAAAAAAATCATAAAACAATCAAAATCAAAAACTTATTTAGTGACCTAAATAGCAGGAGGGAGACAGAAAAAGTCAATGAACTTGAAGATAAAGTAATAGAAATGATCTGATCTGAATCACAAAAGAAAAAAAATAAAAAGACTGAAAATAAATAAGCATAGCCTCAGAAAACTATAGAACAACAAAGGTCATACCATCTCTGAAGGAGAGGAGTGTAGTAGTAAAAATTTTCTAAAAATTAATTTTTTAAACTGAAGAAATAAGTGCTGAACAATTCCCAGGTTTGTCAAAGATATAAGCCTATAGGAGAAAGCAGCTAAGTGAATCCCAAACAGGACAAACAATCCACACTCTCACGAAAAATAATCATACTGCTAAAAATTAAAGACAAAGGATAAATGATGAAAGCAGCCAGATGGAAAAAAAAAAAAACATGATTAGCATGATTTATAGGACAACAGTTCCAAAGACCACAGATTTCCCATCAGAAACTATGATAGCAAAATAGAGAAATGGCAATGCATTTTAAAGGTATTTAAAGAACCATTCACTTAGAATTGTGTATTTCATAAAAAAGAATACTTCACAAACTGCGGATGGCAGAGATGGGGTTGGGGGGAATTGAGCCTCAGTTAAGGAAAATTAAAGAAATCAGCAGGTCTGCCCTAAAATAATTGGTAAAGGACATTCTCCAGGCAGAAAAGAAATGATACTAAAAGGAAACTCTGAACATGAGAAATGAAGGTAAACAAAAGACATAGTAAATATCTAGGTAAATATAATAAACTAGTCTCAATATAATTGAAATGTTTGCTGGCTGAAAAAAAACATTAGCGCTCATGGGATTTTCAGTGTATACAAATGTAATATATAAGAAATGAGGAGAAACAGAGGAAAGTAAAGTCCCTTATTTGGATAGGTTTTCAACCTATCAATTGAAATGGTAAAACAGTAATTTTAAATAAACTGAAATGTTATTTATTCACAAATTATTCATGGAAGTCATGAGTAATGAGAGTTGACTGTATTTAATATTTCCTACAATACTCAAATATATATACAATGATATACTAATTAAAATCAAATTGAGAAACTGAAAATGGAATACTAAAACAGAGTCAAATATACTCCAAAGAAGACATGAAAGAGAAAACATAGGGGGAAAAAAGGAAAGCAAATAAAATGATAGCCCTAAATCCAAACATCAGTCAACTAGACAAAGAGAGATTATCAGATTGGATTTTAAAAGGATGATCAATTATGTATATATAAGAAACTCACTTTAAGTACAATGTTATACAAGTAGATTTTTTTAAAAAATGAAGTTAAATCATGTAAAATAAAAATAAAGCTGGCATGACTAAATTAATATCAAAATAAATTTAGAGCAAAGAAAATTACAAGGAATAAAGAGTGGTATTAATGATTGATAAGAGAACCGTTTCATCAAAGATATGACAATTCTAAATGTGAATACACACATGAAACAAAAATTGACTGATCTGAAAGAGTAAGACAAATCTATTATTACAGTTGAAGACATCAACACACTCTCTAACAGAGTAGAAAGAAAATCTGCAACAAACCAGGCGAAGTGGCACATGCCTGTAATCCCAGGCTCAGTAGGCTGAGACAGGATTGCGAATTCAAAGCCAGGCACTAAGAAACTCACTGAGACTCTGTCTCTAAATAAAATACAAAATAGGGCTGGGGATGTGGCTCAGTGGTTGAGATTCCCGGAGTTCAATCCCCAATAACCACCCCCCCCCCCCGGCAAAAAAAGAAAATTCATAACAATATAAGAAATGAACAGTATTATCAACCAGGAAGAGTTAAATGATATTAAAAAAATGCTTCACCATGAATTAAACCTTAAAAATTTCAAAAGAACTAAAATCATACAAAGTATATTTCTGACCATATAGGAATTAGTAGAAATAAAATTGAAAATAATAACAAATCTACAAATATTTGGATATTAAATAACATATTTCTAACTAATCCATGGATGAAAAGAGGAATTCTTATGAGAAATTAGAAGTATTTTAACTGAAAAAAAGAAAATTCTGCATAACAAAAATCTGTGAGAAAGTGAAAGTATTGCCTAGAGAGAATTTCTTTCTTTCTTTTTTTTTTTAAATCAGGGATTGAACCCATGGGTGCTTAACCACAGAGCCAAATGCCCAGCCCTTTAAATTTTTTAAATTTTGAGACAGAGTCTCACTAAATTGCTTAGGGTCTCGCTAAATTACTGATGTTGGTTCTGAACTTGTGATCCTTCTATGTCAACCTCCTAAACTACCGGGATTATAGGAATGCACCACCATGCCCAGTGACTAGAAAGAATTTTATATCACTAAATATGTACATTAGAAAGATCTCAAATCATCACCTAAGATCACATCTGAAGAAACTAGAAAAGACAACCAGGAAAGAAAAGAGGATCAGGAAAAAGGCAAAGGGAAAATAAGGGGAAATACTAGGGAGTTAAAATGACCAAGTTATGGTGTTTCAGGCATGTACAAACAAGTCATAATGAAACATACTGTAATGTATAAGTATAATGCATGAGTAAAAAAATATTTTTTAATAGAAAGGATAACAAACCAAAACCAAATTCTGTGACTTTAGGTAGGCAAAGATCTTCACTATAAAAACAAAGAATCATCCATTTTTTTAAAAGGTGATAAATTAGACTAAAATTTAATTCATTAAAAATTTCTGCTCCTCTGAAGAATATGATAAGGAAATAAAGACAAGCAATAAACTGGAAAAAATTTGGCTTGTGAGAGTTTTAAAAAATTATGTTTTGGATGTGCTTCCTTTATCAGATATTTATTACAATATCAGATACATAAAGGTTGTGCATCCAGAACATAATTTTTAAAACTCTCAAAACTCAGTAATAAAAGTACAACCCAATTAAATAATGGGCAAAAGACTTGAAGAGACACATTACCAAAGAAGATATACAGATGGTAAATAAGCAAATGAAGAGGTGCTCAATATTTTTAGTCATTAGGGAAATGCAAATTAAAACTACAATGAGATAACTACCTATTTATTTAATGGCTAAACTTACAGACTGACCACAACAACTGTAAACAAGAATGGAGAACAATGGAACTCTCACATACTGGTGGTGAAAATCTAAGATAGTACAAACATAATTTGTCAGATTATTTTTTTTAGAGTTAAAAATATTCCTATCATAAAATTCAGCTATTCCACTCATAGGTACTTACCAAGAGAAATTAAAGCATATGTTCATACAAAAAACTAACACAAATAACAAGCTAATAATCAAAATCTGGAAATAATTCAAATTTCTATTAGCATATGAATGGATAAACAAAATATATGACAAACTGCACTGGAATAACTGAATATTCACCTATATAAAATCAAATGATTTTAACCAACAGTTTAGGTAAGTTTAATCAAGAAATTCTTATGAATAGTTTTTGGAAGAAACAGTACTTCTTGGCACAATGTTCATACTTCTTCTATCTTTCCTTATTTAAAGGGATCATCATTACTGTTATTTGGCTGCCTGTGGCTATATTAGTATGCTACCATCTTATTAATTCATCATGCTGTTTTAAAATACATTTCTGTCCAGAATGTAGTACCCAAAAATGAATTCTACTTTTCCATTCTAATTCTATGCAATCTTCTTCCAGGGAAGACAATCATAGTAGCTAAGGGAAAAAAAAAATCTGGTATGGAAAGCAGCACAGTGTATAGAAGAATATGGATTTTTATTTAACTCTAAGCAAGATACTAAATTTCAGCACCTTGTTTTGTAAATTTCTTCAATTATTTTAGTTGCAGAGCAGGTATATAAAATGGATATAATAAAACAATGTGTAAACTGGGCATGGTGGCACACGCATGTAATCCCAGCAGCTTGGGAGACTGAGGCAGGAGGATCTCCAGTTCAAAGCCAGCCTCAGCAAAACTGAGGTGCTAAGTAACTCAGTGAGACTCTGTCTCTATATAAAATACAAAATATGGCTGGGGATATGGCTCAGTGGTCAAGTACCCTTGAGTTCAATCCAGGTACCAAGAACAAAACAAACCCTAGGTAATTGTTAGGAAAAATTAAATTAGACAATATACAAAAAGTCTTGGCCAAATAGGTAAATAAAATAAAGTGGATTCTCACAGACTCACAATGTGACTATGTGTGTGTGTGTGTGTGTGTGTGTGTTTGTGTATGTGTGTATGTATGTATAAATAATGTGATTTTGATTATTTTGAACAACACATATAAAAAAAATTGAGTTCAAAGTTTCTCCTTTTTAATTGGCATGAAAAAATTATAAACAAACTGAAAGAGAAAAAATTCAGAACCCATTGTATATTTTATGCTGCACACCATAATGACACTAATCTATACATAGTATCATGATTTTTTGGAAAGTTTAATGAAATTATAAATATGTAAAATTTGTAAGATGATAAAATGTAAAAATCACAATCTCATTACAAATTAACATGGATATGATGTCACCTGGAATATTCTATCATGGTATACATAAATTAGTAGATTTCAGTAATAAATAATTAGCAAATTTTAAATACCAACAGGTTTCCTACTATTTCTATAAAATGTGATCAGAGCTTCATAAAGCAGATTTAATCCAAGTTATGTTTCACTTTACATACAACAGCATCTGATGAAAGGGGTAAAGATAATGTCTTGGGGTTTATAAGAAGATATTTTGTACTTAAGGGTAAAAATATTTTATATGAAGGGCTTATTTGGTGCTGTGTCATCAGGAAAAAAGTTTTTTTCTTTATATATAATGCTGCTTAAGATCTAAACAGGTATATGTATATTTCAAAGAAGGTACCATTTAAGTATTCTAAGGTTACATTTAAAAATGCCAGATAACTTGCATAAATGACATATGTATAATTTGGTCATATGATTTATGAATAAGAAATTTTTAAAAATTAAAGTATCACTGTATGTTAATTTTCAACATTAAGTTACGTGTAAAAATTTTTTATTATAAAAACCTGATTCTTTTCAGAATTCAGTACTTTTAAAGAATCAATATGCAACTCTCAAACATTTTTAGTAAAGAAAACTTAATTGTAAACACTGAGCTTTTCCAAGGTAGATGACTATTACAAAGTTCACTAGAAAATCAATATAGCATTTTAGTTGGAATTTGCTCATTAAACACCCACAGCTCTAATGCAAATTATGATGGAATGAATAAAGCAAATACGCATGCTTCTTTCTTTTTATTAAATGTAAAATCTACTGTTAATTGCATCTCGTATGTCATACAAACTTTTCTCCTTAACTATTAAATAGAAGCTTTAACAAAAGTCATTAGAGATTCTCTTTCTTTGGCTTGAATAAATTTCAATATTTGTTCAGTAAAGGTTCACAGCAGTTAAATTACATTAACAAATATTATTAGCTACTATGTAAGCCAACCAAGTAAAATACTTATATTGTAGGTAAAACAAATCATTGGGTGTTTACAATAATATTTGGATATCTCCATTTTTAAACACGGTTATCAAATATCCTATAATTCTTAGTCAAATGAGAAAGATTCAGAGAGGATCAACCTTACCCCCACCCCCCACCAAATACTCAAATTTGTTTAGTAAGCTAATTGTTTTCTAATATGGGCATGAGTAAATATGAATAAGCTGAACCACACTAAAGTATGAGTTTATTGAGTCAAAGCAGAGTACATATTTTCTTAGTAGAACCCAAGTCTACATGTTCTATACTTTTCAAACTAGTTTTAAAATATAGTAGGAATGAGACCATATATTTGAAAACATTCTAGTTTAAACATTGAATCATGATTCTCTAAGTAACATATTTGAAAGATATTTCTCAGATAAAACAATCTGTTAACATTCTCATGGTAGTTATATAAACATAAAAGGCTGAATTAAAGAGAGGGAAGAACAAGTAATTAGGAATTTAAACATATCAAATAATCACTGAATACAATTCATGTTCCAAAACAAAAACTAGTTTTGTAAAAGACTGCCCTTTTCCTATATATGAAAGAATCTATGTATGACATAAGAGTGTATGAATAGTTACTGTTACAGCTTCATACTTAAAAGTAACCATTCTGGGGAGATTTATTATAATGTTAAATAGATTCCTTTAAATATATAATAATGAGTGTTTTATTAAATTACCACATAGACATTTCAGAACCACAAACATTGTACTATATGCTTTTTAATGTCTTAAAGTTATCATTTCTATTTCTTTGTGTAAACTGGTGATTAGAAATTTAAAAAGAAACAGTAAAGGCTCCATGCCAGTAAAAATTATCCAAAACCTACTTCAAGTAGTCTGATGCTTGCTTTAGGCACCACAATGCATAATTCAATTTTTTACTTTAGAACTTGTTTTATAGGTTAGATTATTGTGTTTTTCTAAAACTGGAGTAGATTTTTCAAAAATTTACATTATTTTGTAAGTAACTTTTTCTGATTAAAAAGTAGTAGAGGCTCATATAAAAATTTAAAGGAGACAAATAGTTTAACATAGTTTTAAGTTTCTGTGAATACTGAAAATAAGTAATGTACTGCTATACTGTTAAATATTCTTCAAAAGAAACAAAATTGTGCATGAAATTTTTATCATTTGGACATGCCATATTTTATTCAACTAAGATGTTCCTAATATTGGATTTTACACTGTCCTCAAGTATTTGTTATGTAAACATTAATGTAATGAAATCTTTGAACACAAATCTATTTTATAAATATGCATATCTAAGGAAGAAAATTCCTAGAAGTGTGCTGACTACATTATAAATCAACTATTTAAAATCTTAAGAGATATACTATCAAACCTTCCTTTACAAAGCTGCTGTAAATTCATATTCAGCACCAGTACATAAATTATTAAAGATTAACTAGAAAGTTATATAAAATAGTAACAAAAATATGAAACACAAAATTTTAAAATAAACCCCTCAGTAATGTATATCGATGTCTCTCTCTATATATGTATGTACTATAGATAACTCAATTGTAATTGCTACCTAAACATTCTCAGTATCATTTCCTCTTTAGAACCCAAAGTGAAAGTTTTAAGATCACTTTCTGAAAAGTTGTTTATGTATTTGTTTGTAATACATTTAGTTTTATATGGTCTTAAATATCTGATATTTATATGGTCTTAAATATCATGTTAAATCCCAAAATGCAATATCTAATAAAATATTTCCAATTGTTGGTTACTGCTGTATGTAATGGATTGTCTTGTCCACTAAACCTTTATTTCAAACAAATTTTCCAGAAAACAAACAATACAAAACACTTTTCTTGGGAGAGAGAATACAAAATGACCCTATTTTATCCTCAAGTATTATTTGGCTGATACTTGTCAAAATATATCCTGATTTGCATCCACAGAATTCTGTAGCCTAAGACAGTAATATAATTAACATTCTAACTATCAATATTTCTACCTCTTCTATTTCATACAGATAGTTCTTTCTGTTTTCATCTGAAATTACTGGTCATATTCTAGAACAGCTTTTTCCTTATGAGTTAAAAAATAACTATAAATAAGGATTTAATGTTCTATTATAACTTAATGCTATTAAGGCATTCAAGTATTAGAGGAAAGGCTATCATATTTTATTGATAACCTGTAAGTTATCATATTTTATTGATGGTCATTATTATATACATGAAAAAAATGGGATTCCAATGTGAATTATTTCTTAAGAAGTAAATATCCTATTTTTTATGCTTCTTGTACAGAGAACTCACTCTATTTGTAATTAGTATATGGTCAATATCATTTGAAATCTGGTATACAGTAAGGATCTTTTTACAAGGTAATAATGTAAACTTTTCTATTACACAATAATTCTTATTTTCCATATTAATTAATTAGGGTAACTTTAATATATCTGCTATTATGACAGATTACATATCTGTATTTTAAAGATTTACATTTGAACCTAAATAGAGAAATTTAAGATGTAAGTTTCAGGGATTCTATGTTCTGATCCTCTGGGTAATCAAAATTAAATTCTTCCTTACCAAAGTGAAATTAACATTCTCTGTAATAAGAAGGAATTGACAATTTTTTTATTTACTATTTCCCTAAATTTGGATGCACAGGAAGGAATCTATGTTTACAGAGAAAAAGCAGTTTTAAGTGCTTGCATTTTGGGTATAAGTAAGTTAGGCAAATTATATAATCACTGAATTACTAAAATGTAGATAGATAGATGGACAGACAGACTGACTTATAAACACAAGATTTAGGAACTAAGGAGTTCTTTTGGCTAAAACCCAATATTGGCTTTATTTCAGTTTAATTGGAAGAGGATCTCAAATTCATCTTCTCCATGAGATATCAGGAACCTGGATTTCTCTTTGTACCAAAGGTTAATAAGAAATGTGTCTGCAAAAGTCAAACAGCATTAAATACCAAAAACTGATTATTATTCTACAGGAGTTGTTCTGTCATTCATAATCTCTCCATGCTCCAACCTTCCACAGCTAATCTTTAATGGATGACATGCAAGAAAGAAAAATAACTAACATAAAGCAGAGGCTCTAACGTGAGCTTTCAAGAAATAGAAAAATAAGGCTTTTAAAGAAACACAAATATTTTACATATCACAAAATAACATAAAAATAACATAAAAACATTATTTAAATATTTTACGCAAAATTTAAATATCATCTGGATACTGTAAAAGCAACAGAAAAATAAAACTTAAAGAGACAACAAATACTAAACAATGCCCACTGAGACTATTTAGAAAAAAGGAAAGGTTTAATTAAATTAGCTATTTTTGAGAGTTATAAACAAATCCCTGACATAAGAGCAAATTAATGGCTACAAATCATACTATACAATATTATCTCTTATTGTTAAACTCAATTTCATTAAAATAAATTTTGAAATATTTAATCACTTACTTTATGTGAGAAGAGACACTTAAATACAAATATTCAATGTTTCTAATGTATTTCTCTAAATTTTTTCCTAGTGTTTGAAAACCATATATGCTAATAATTTTCAAATGATATTATCCATGTGTATAACTAAATAAGTCAAAACAAAGTCAAAATTCCTACATGGCCGCAATGAGATAATTTCCCCACCCCAATGTCAACACATAGGAAGAAATGAGCTATACATTCTGCTTTTCCTAAGACTACATTTTTCATCTGTTTTCATTTTGTAGAGATTTTAAAATTTTATCATATTTTCCAACTTTTTCAATAAGATTAAAATGAAAAATTAGACAAAATGAAAAACTGGCACATGGGAGATGACACACAGCTATATTCCTAGCTACTTCAGGAAGCAGAGACAGAAGGATAGTAAGTTTGAAACTGGCCTGAACAACTTAGAGACTGTGTTTCAAAATAAATAATAAAAGAGCGGGGGATGTAGCCCAGTGGTTGAGAGCTTGCTTAGCATGCCTGAGGCCCTGAGTTTTGATCCCTAGCACCACAGAAAATAAAGAGTGGGTATTCATTATCCCTAGAAAAATACTGAGGTTCATTTTATTGAGATAATCAATATACTTTTAAAAAGAAACAGAAATTTATTCTTTGTAAAACAAAACCATATATAAATAACAATGGGGTAGTTATATGTGTATAGAACTAGTATGGAACAGTTTCTTATATAACTCCAGAACTATGAGAAACACTTTGACTATATCCCCTTTAAATGAAGAAGTCTGAAGAAAAATGATGGTGACAAAGTTGTCATCACCACAGCTATAATTTACTGAGTAACTTCTATGGGTTAAGCACTTCATAAATATTATCTCACTTAAATGGCATAGCCACCTGTAGTAGGTTTTAACCAAGGCTTAGTGAAGCTGTAATTACACATGATAAGTGGTAAAAAGATTATAACAAAGGTCTAAATCCAAAGTCTGAGAATTTAACCACTATCTACCCACACATGTATGGTATATGATTGTGAAGTGATGGAAAAAAAAAGAAAAAGAAATGATTGAAATCTGTCTTATTTGTTGATGTATGTCCATTGGTTAACACAGTGCCTTGTACATAAGGGGCTCTAGATAAACTTTCTTATTCAACTGGTAAAGAAGTTAAGCATGATTCTTATAAAATACTGAAGTATATAATAATCAGTGTCAATGGTAATGATGATGATAATAGTAATGTACAAAAAGGAAGGGAAGATAAAAGGGTCAACCATCTGAGATTTAACCAAGATAGAGGATACAACTGAGTTTCAAGCACACATAAAATCACATAGAATGGCACTGCTCACACTCTGTAAAAACCAAAGGAAAACAAAGCAAAAGATTTGAAACTAAGAACATTATTTCATGATGGTTTATCATAGGGATACAAGCCCAAATCCTTTGTATGCCATTCTTTTATTCTGGATTCACATATTAGTAAAATGTATTAGTGCTCTGTGTGTGTATTCCATATATATATATATATATATATATATATATATATATATATATATATATAGTTTTTCATATAAAAACTAAATAGAATAAAATATCTCATAAATTTTGACAATGATGACATTATCAAAAGTTCAAGAATTTATGAAAATACAATAATTTTATACAATATTAAATAAAGCTATAACATATTGAGTACTAGTTATAAAACAGGTGCTTTTACCATTGTCTTTAATCCTTAAAATAACCTGTAAGTTATTATTATTTTTTTACCATGGGAAAAAGTCAAGAGAGGTTAAGAAACCCACCCAAAGGCATACAATCAATATTAACTGTTAAAACTGATTTTAACCTAGGACTAATCCAAGGCTTCTGGTCTCCCAGTTACATCAAACTGCCTAAGGAGAACTGGACACATTTTCTTTTATGTGGTTTAACTGTACCAGATTCTTAGTCTTATAAATTATACAGCCAGTTGGGAAGAAAAGATTAATGTATACATAAGTTACATGATACACATACAGATATAAAGATAAATACGGAGCAAATCTCAAAGACCAGAAAACCTGCATGAGGAAAATGGCAAGACCGGATCATAGATATCATATGGTTTCTATAAAACTTTGGTTTATATGGTCATTATGTCTCAAACCTATCATAGGATTTTTTTTTTAACATTCAAATGCAAGTATTTTTTTAAATCACATCTTTTAAAAGTAATATTGACTTTTTCTAAAACTAAACTAAATCTAATACATGTTCATTGTACAAAGCCTGAAAAAGACAGAAACCATTCACTGAACCAATAGCTCCATTTAAATAACACCCAAACTTCTCTCTCATTCTACATAAGACACGTATGAATATTGTTTCTTTTAACAAAATTATATTTATATAGTTTTTCCCTTAGAGCTTTCATTTAACATTGAGTCATGAAGACTTTTTTGCATATCATCAAATATTCTTTGGAAAGTCTCCCAGCATAAATGTGCTATAATCTAACAATTTCTTTATTGTTAGATTGTTTCTGATTCTCTTGCAATCATAACTAAAGCTGTGTGAACATACTTGTGTATATGTTTATTTTATATACTCAAAGGAAATGACTGCTTTTTCCATAATATTTTAACCTTTAAAAAAATTCTCTAGTGTCATACATTTTTGTTTGCTATTTTTAATATTTGGCTCAGACGTTTTTACAATTCTTTTATTGTGGAATAGTTTGATGTTTTTAAACTTATTTGCTTAAGTACATTACTTAGACATTGTGTATATTCATAATATACATTACCAAATACACTTTTTATTTTGAATATAAAAAAGTAGTGATAGAAAAAACATTTATACTTATGTGGACTATTTGTTATAGGAAACAGAACTTATAACATGTAATCATAATTCCATACTATTCCTCTTCTCTTAAAATACTAACATGGTTGTTTCTGTTATGTTTTGCTTTTTGAGTGCACTTGGTACTGGTCCGATAGAAAATAAGTGTACTTAAGATCACTGGGGTAGAGGAAGATAAGAGGGAGAAGAAGGAAGAGAGGGAAGGGGATAGTCCTAAAGATTGAAATGGATGGGCTGGGGATGTGGCTCAAGCGGTAGTGCGCTTGCCTGGCATGCGTGCGGCCCGGGTTCAATCCTCAGCACCACATACAAACAAAGATGTTGTGTCCGCCGATAACTAAAAAAAATAAATATTAAAATTCTCTCTCTCTCTCTCTTTAAAAAAATAAAAGTAAATGTATTTTTTAAAAAAAGATTGAAATGGAGAAAATTACATTAAATGCACTTATGAATTCATCAAAATAAATATGTATAAATCACTACAATAAAAAAGTTTATACATTTATATAAGATACATATGTCATATTATATAAATAAATCTATACATTCCCAGCTCTTTTTTTAATTTTTTATTTTGAGAGAGAGTATTGCTAAGTTGCTAAGGGTCTTGCTAAGTTGATGAGGCTGGCTTTGAACTTTCTATCCTTCTGCCTCAACCTCCTAAGCTACTGGTTCTACAGGCATGTGCCACTGCTCCTGGCTTTAAAATATTTTTAAAAGACTGTGAATATAATTAGAAATGAGCTCACTAAGGGATTACAGTTTTCAGAGTTTCAAAACAGTGGATTTTTAAGCAATTCACTATTATTAAAATTTGATATAACAGTAATAATCCTCTCTAATGTTACAAGTAAAGTATGTTTCTTAAATAAGGTAGAAGTAAAACATTAAAAAACAAAAATCAAATTGAAAATTAATAGTTTAAAAAACTTTTTGAAGGATTTTTGTTTTATCTCACTTTCATGACAGTGTTTTGACATTTTTCTTTTGGACACATCTCTTGAAACAGATTGTTTTGTTTAATTAATAAGAATTATAAGATAATCAAATTTTCTCCATGTTATGCATGCATGTTTCAAATGTTCTATCCAGGGGAACCTTAAATATATCAATAAATATTTAAAGGGCATGGTTAGCCATATTATACAATAGATTTAACTTCTTAATGAGCACCCTAGGAGATATATGCTATGCTCATGAATCTCAATAAGTCTTAATGTCCCAAAATTATCCAATTACTTCTGTAAGATATATGAAAAGTTAAATTTTTATGTCTATACCTCCAAACAAGCATACTTTCTATATGCAATACCATCCTAACAGTTAATATGTATATACGTATATGTGTGTAATTGATTATAAAAACCCAGAAAATTCCTAAATTATTCTAAATTTGAATTATTCATTTTAACACTATTAATTTTCCTTAAAATATATTACTCTCATCTTTTCCCCAATAATAAATAAACAAAAACATTACAGCAGTTTAACATTAATAGAAAAGCAATGATGGTGTTCAGCTGGCGTACTTATTCATGGTCATCTTGGTTATATCTTCATGATGTTTAGTTCTATTTTCCAAAATAATATTTGAAGACAGGCTATACTAACTAATCATGTATCTGACCTTAGATACCAAGATTCTTTTACAGGTGGCTTATACAACATACTTATAACCTCAGTCTAATCACAAAATAAGTTATTTTCAAAAATCATTGCAACTGATGTAAAAATGTTAAATTAGTAAAAATGCCACTGAATGCTAACATGTACTATTTTATTAAATTTCTCTTAACACATGAAAACAATATGAAGGAAAGAGCCACAGTGACACACATACATGAATATCACAGACTTCAGAATCATTTGCTTATATCTGTAACATATCACAGATATGTTAAAAAAAATTTTCCCCTTGAAAAGACCTGTGAATAAAGACAAGACTCCAAAAATATATTTAAGGCAGTCATTTATAACATTAAACTGTGGCAACCTGTCACTTGAATCTCAGGGAAAACATGATCTCTTATCATTATCTATATAATCAAATTTTAACTTCTTAATTGTACAAAACAGATTTTTTTAATCAAATGCAGATTTCCTTTGTAATGAATATATGATTATCTTCATACGAAGGGGAAATATTTCCTCTCAACGAGCTAAAAAAATAAGTGGTATTTGAACTGCTGGTTGAAAGGTAGAGGCACTGGTAATCATTATTTCCCCTTGTTTGTTCAGGCCCTTCCAACAAAACAAACAACCTTTTTGTGATTGGATTGACATGGTGTTAACAATGCATTTAATGCCCAAATCAGTATGAATACAGGTAAAGCTCTCACTAATACCAGTACCAGGATGTTAAAGCCACCTATTTTCTAAGCAGCCAAAAAAAAAAAAAAAAAAACAGAGCTTTCCCACCTTTGGCAAATACGGCAGTATGCTAGTATTCACCAAGACACATCATATAATAACCGTGTATGTGAATTCTTCAGGCTGTATGCTAACACTCATCTACTATACCTGCTGCCTTTTCAGCAATTTTAGCTTCTGCTGCTTTCTCTTGGAGTTCCAGTTTAAGCTTTAATTTTCTCTGTTCTTTATCCTCTTTAGCCAGTTTTTCTTGAAGCTAAAACACATTTAAAAATATAAATTCTTATCTAAAAATGTCTTCCTCTCAAAATGAATACCACTGTTGTATATAATTATATATACTAATAAAAACATTTTAAAATGTCTTCTAGATTTATGATTAATCCCAAAGTAAAATTTTGTTGTTTCTTAAACCTTTATATAATATTACATTCAATTATCTAAATTTATGAACTCCAGGGTAAAAAATTAAGCTTGAAAGATATTTTATAAAGTAATGATTACCTGTAATCATAATTATAAAAACATTCTATTACATACTTAATTTGTATGTAGATAAAACTAAGAAGTACATTATTATAAAAATAACTACTGTAAAAGCAATCTCGCCTATTTTTTGTTAAAGCAAAAGGTTTAGATGGATGTTTCAGTTTTATAGCTTCTTAGTACTTCCAATATTTTGAAACAAAATTAATTAAGATAATAATCATAATATCTGGTACAAATCTGCCTCTGTAACTGCTACCTTGTCATATTCCTTTTAAGTTGGCACTGGTACCAGACTCACAATTGTCATGTAGCGATTGATAAATCAAAGTACAGAAAATGTCTCATGCTCTCATATCAGAATTCTTCCACATGTTTCTTATTTTTAATTCCTCCCCAGGCTTTTGTCATTTGTGTTGTTTTCCTTTAGACGTGATCAATATTCCTAAGATCATGCATCAGTTTGGTTAGGTCAAACAGTGAAAATATAAAAAAATCAGAAAAGCATGTAGAATTTTTTTTAAAAAAAGGAACATTATTTATTAACAATATTTTGTGCTCAGAGGAATGTACCTAGAATAAGAGTCAATAATAAAATAAAACATGATAAGACAAATGGATTGGATAAAATGCAACAGTATAACCCAAAGTAAATGAAAATATCAGCAGGTCTTGCTATTATAATGTCCAATTACATATATTATTGGGGTAAAATATAGGGTACATATACTAATAAAAAAAGAAAAAAATTAAGAAAGTAAAGAAACTGTCTATAATATTTCTTATTCTTTATAAGGCTGAAAGTTTTTCTGTGGTAGAAACTTAATCTTTTTTTTTTAAGGTAACTATATAAGGTGCCCAAAATTTATGAAAAACAAAATGAGATCACTGACTATCAAGGCAGAAAAATAAAAAATTACTTTTACAACCAATGACTTGACTCACATTGATGACAAGATATGATAACATAAAGTACACAACTACTGTGTACTACATTATTTCTAGTACATAATAAAACTGAAAAATGATGGGCCACAAAGAAAATTTAGGTCAACAGCTGAAAGCTATTGTACAATGATCAGGCTTTCTGTATTATACCTTTTTATAGCTTGTTCTGAGAATATCCAATTCTTTTAGAAGAAATGCTACAGTTGTCTCTTTATTTAGGTCTGGAGTAACTTGACAAGGAATCATATGTTCATAATGCAATTCATTCTTTCTTTGTTCCATAACTCTGCAATAAAGGAAATCATTACACAATATATATGTACAACTTTATACAGGATCTATAAATTTTATACTTCAGATTTAATTTTAATAATATTTAGGCGAAGGTACCCATTTTACAATGTCTTTTTATGAACGTAAGAGAATATTATAGATAAAAAGAACATAATGTCACAGAGTTGCCAATTTATCAACTATGAAAGTTAAATTTATGAAAAGCATTTAGCATCATCTGAGACTTATGGTTGAGTGTATCTGATAAAATAATTTAGGCTTCAGAGGCTATAAATATTATTTCAGTTTAGGTTTTAGAGGCTCTAAATATTATTACAATTTGTATTTTAGGTTGAGATTCTACTTAAATTTCTTGCTTTTCTGAAAATGGAAACAAAAGTCAAGTAAGTTTTTTTATTTTGGGGGAAAGAGTATCATATTTCACTATTCAAAACTTTCAAATAAAAACCTATTCGTGTAACATTTAAGAGTAAGTGAAATGAAATGTTTTGACATTTTGAAGGCTATTTGAGAAGAGTATCAACTTGTAATCAAGTAGTATAAAGGAAGGGAAGGGAGAAGATATGGACTGTTTTTGGAAGGCATTATATTCAATTTGTAAGCATAGGTAAATATGGAGTCATTAAGAGGAAATTTAGCAGTGAGGTTTAGGACAGTCAGTGTAGCAGTACTTTCCATAATCTCCTGTTGCAATTATACCAGAGATCCCATAATATGTCTTTAGCCCAAGCTCTACTATTCATTTTCCTCATGTGTTTATAGAAATGTTTATTCCTTCTTCATTCATTGCTGCCTCAACCCACTAAAACATACCAAATCAATACAGGAACAAATCAATATAGTATCCACTTCATTATGTGTTAAATTCACTCAAAAACATATTTACTGAATAACTTGCAAGTAAATGGAAATAGCAATTTCAATGCAAAACTCTGTTAAAATAGTATTCTAGAAAATATGATTTTGTCTAGACTGAAAGTACAATTATATTATCATTGAATATTTTAATCTCAGAATATTTTTATAGCACATGACTATTATCATGTCATAGGAATCACAAATTCAAATTCCTTCATGAGATAGACAAAGTGGATGGGTAAAAGCTATAAAATAAAAGCATAAAATAAGAAGGAAGATAAAATGTAGAGTGGAAGACCTTTTTAAAAGCATTCAAATTCATTTAAATGAAAAAAAGTGCTAACCAAAACCAAAAGATCTTTGGACTTAATTTGTGTTAGAACTGCCTGTTTGGCTTTGATGAATGATACCCCATTTATAGCAATTTAAAAGTCATTTTCATATCCATAATGAAAGGCCACAGAAAATAAAATTGAACAAGGAATAAAACCTCATTGCCTTCCTTCAAACTCACCTAAGCATTTACACTTAGCTATCTAGACTCATTTCATCAATATCATAAAAACAATATATATATAGGAAGAAAGGAAGGAAAAGTTCTCTCAATTTTTACTTTCTAGAACTAAGGTTGACAGAACTCACTTGCATTTTTCAGATGTCTCATCATCTGGATAAGGGCTGAAGATCTGAAAATTTCTAGATTTCCGTCCTGGTATTTCAGGGTCCTCATATGTGACTTCATTGGCTAACTCACTGGATTTCTGATGCATGCTTCCCTCAGAATTCATAGTGAGTTGCTCATCTATCTGTGTACTTTTATTTATCCCAACAGTATCTTGTTCAAGATAAATGTGGGCTGTATCTGTATGTAAACAAATAAAATAACAAATTATATTAAATGCCATAATTATATGTTAAAAAGTATTCAATCAAATGAATATTTTTTCATGGCTCGAAATGTATACTTACTAGTCTTATTATAATAAGATAAACATGTACAGTGTGGTGCTTGCCACTCATATTCCCATTTTCACAATCAAAAGACATTTAGGACAGTGGTTTACATCATATTTAAATGTTGGAATGACAAGGAGTTTTTAAGAATCCAAAGTTCAGAGTAAGGACCTAGTCCTTAGACAATATGACCCCGTCCCTACTTTTTTTTTTTTTTTTTGGTAGTATGGCATATTGACCTCAAGGGTGCTAAGACACTGAGCCACATCTCCAGCACTTTTTTATTTTTTTATTTTGAGACAGAGTCTTGTTAAGTTGCTTAGACCTTCACTAAGTTGCTGAGGCTTGCTTTGAACCTGTGATCCTCTTGCTTTAGCCTCAGAAGCCATTAGAATTACAGGTGTGTGCCACCATGCCCTGCTAGTTCCTACTTTAAAATCTCCCCAAATAATTCCTGGATATACTCAACATTAAGAATTAATGAATCACAGATATTATTTTCAAAATCCCTCAAAATAGAATACAATAAAATAATGATTACAGTGAAGTAATTCCAGCTTTGCTAAGGGCAAAATATTGGATGAGTTATTTAACCCATTCATAAAATACAAACATAATAACACTTATATGAGTTGTTGTGAGGACTAAGTTAACTAAGTAATTGCCCTAGTACTAGACACTACAATAAATGTTGGCTATTATTTTTATAATCATCACTATAACATTTTTATCAGAAATGCACTATATATACAAGGGAACATATTTTGTAATGCTTGGCTATCTCACAAAAAATATTTTAAGTTGTACTTAGTAAATATTAACTATTTCATAGGAACAGTCTATATTTAGTGGTATAATAAAATTTTGGGGGAAAATCTTACACATACACAAAAAAGTTTTTTTCACTAGTAAATCAAAAGAGCAAGTCTAATATTGATTGTAATGAGTACTTTTTAACTTCAGCAGAAACAAGTCTTTAAGAAGCATATGAATCTCACCTGCTTTCTGGTGATGACTTCTCCAAAGCATCAAACTTTAAATCCTTTTGAGGAAAAAGAGTAGTTTTAGAATAAAAAGAAAACAGAAACACTCACAAATAAGGTACTTCAAGTATTTTTTCTAAATAAATTACTCATGATAAATATAGCCAGTTAATCCAAGTCTGTATTTTGTTCTTATGAGTAGCTAGTAGTAAATCTACTTCTATCTATAAATAATTTGTTTTTTAGAAAATTACTTTTGACTCCACATTGAGGAGAATGTGTATTAGAAGAGAAAAAGTGCTATCATAATTATATATTGGGGGCTAGCTAGGACATTTTAATGTTATATTCTGTTTAATAATGTTAGAAACTGAAATCTTGTAACTGAAGATCACTTGACAGCTTTTGACATCTCAGAACTCTATATTTAATTTGCTTTAGTTCATTCACCATCCTGTTTTTCTAGGATAGGCTAGTATTAATTAGTAGAATGGAATCCTCAAAATCTGAAGGAAGAAATTTGATAAATGGAACTAAGAAAATCCTTTATATCATTAACAAATCATGTTTTCTAACACTAGCATATATCTGTATAATTAATTCAATGAAAAAGAATTGTATTACTGAAAGTAATATCAAAATAACAAAAATCATACTCAGAGACATATCATAAAAAAATTTTAGGGCCAAATACCATATTTCAGTTTATGAGGAACAAACATTCTTCAAAAAGGAAACATTATTGAACCATGGAGTACTGCCAACTACATAAAAATCCCTTTTCCCTGTGATAACACCACACCAACTGTTTTACACTCTTCAGTCCTCTTTGACCTGGTTGAGACCAAATTTAACGTTATCTAAACTTGTTCCATTTCCCCACCTTCTCTACTCATAGGTTTAGTTCAGTATCTTTCTTCTTTGATCCTTTTATTCCTAACCTAGCGTTTCCCTTAGCCCATTCCTGATATCTATACTTGCTATTTGCTTAATAGTTTTACAACTCTCTTTCTTTACCATTATTTTACCTGTAACTGGGCTATTTTCTTCAAAGTCTTACAGTAGACATGAAAGCTTTCCAATAAGAGGTCTCTGCTAATCCCTTAAGGATCTTAGTCATTATAGGCCCTTGAAGTATTATTTTTTAAAAATGCATCAATTTCTGGCACTTCTGGATTTTAATTTTAAGATGTTTAAAAGTTAATATTTAAAATTTTTTTTTTTTAAAGAACCTATGTGGTGTGATTTGAATCTATTTCTGGATATTTCTAAATTTGTCCAGTAGTAAAAGCTTTTTTAATTTGAACTACCCATCAGACATTTGAAGCCTGCTCTGCAAATTGGAATATCCATATTTTTCTACTAAGAATTTAATTTTACTTTAGAGTAAAAGAGACTGATTGATATAAGCAAACTATTGTTCAATCCTCTGAAAGTTTTCAATGCTCTTCCTCTCTGCCATACTGCAGTATCCTATTTAAGTATTACATTTGACCTTTCAAATTAATTTACTTATTCAGGAACACCCCAAAGCATCATATGTCCTGTGATAGGTACTGTGAAAACAAATATGAGAAACAGACACTTCCCTCAAGGACTTTATATATCAATGATGACAGCAAACTTATTCAATGATTTGAACAAAATGTAACAAGATCTAGGCAAAAGCTGTACAGCATATTTTAGACATACTAATGTTCAACTGGAAGACTCTACAGGACCTCATGAAGGAATCTGCTTCAAAAAAAGACACATGGGAATATGCAAAGTACAGAACTGCCAAAGAGTTAAAGTTTAGCATACTCAAAAAAATATTGGCAGACTATAATAAAAGGAGGAGAAAAGAAGAATCAGAATGGATAAAGAGGAGAAGGAAAAGATTTGGGAAAAACAAAGAGATATTTCTTTTATCGAAAGGAGAAGATTTGACAAGGAGTGAAGATTCCTAAAATAATAAACAGGTAAGGACAAAGTCCAAGATGCACTTCATCTGGAAATGTGTTGATCAAACAAACTGATGAGGACACTAAGGGATCAGTGTGCTTAAAGTGTTATTCTGAAGGGACTAAAGTCATCTAGCAAAATGGCAGGAAATGAAAAGTAGAACTGGAAGCCAGACATATGAGTTTTCAATGACCACAGAAAAAAGATGTTAAAGAAGACAGATGAAAAAGCCAACAAAAACTGATGACAGAGAATATTCTTTTTACCTGTTAATTGAAAATACTTAGTCTTATTAAAAACATTGCAAAAACAGTACAAAGAATTCCTACATACTCTTTTCCTAGTTTCGCATATATTAACATTTTATCATATTCACTTTAATATTTTTGTTTCCTTATCTAACTACTCCCACATTTTTTGAAATATTTGAGAGCAAGTAGCAAGTGTGATACTTTCGACCTTTCAAGAAAAATTTCAAGGTACTGCTCTATCATCTTACATTTTGACAAATTTTCTTTTCCTTATTCAAAAACCCAATTTATATACAACTTCTAAATTAGTACTTACTCCAACCAAGAGAAGAGTAATTCTAAATTCAGTCTTTAATTATTTTCCTAAAATCTTCAACCCAGGAGAAAGAGCTTTAAGAAATGATACTGGGATGAAGCTACTAAAAACTTTAGCTGAGCTTATTTGTACTGTCCCTTCAATTTTTAAAGAACTACATAAAGAAATATAGATGTGTAAGCCAATAAAAGGCCACAAAAGTGAAGTTAAGGACTGTTTTGCACACTAATCAATTAAAAAGATAAATGTTAAACAAAAAGATATTCACTTCTGATTTAAACTTATCTCTAGGTAGATGAAAACTTAAAAAACTAAAACCATTCTATTGTTTCTTCTATTTCACATGGTTTGGAAACACTCTTTAGTAATTCACATCTGTGTTTAGTCAAGGTCATTGTTAACTGTTCTATCATTTTGACCAACTGAATATTATTTAAATTCATCTCTCCATATGAATTCAGAGACTAAATTAATCTCTTCTTCATAATTCATAAGTCTATTAAGTCTGATTTTGAGATTTAAAATGGAAAATCTTTATGACTACATCAATTCCTTTATTTGCTGTTCCGTAGGCACATTGTTTTATTGGATATGATAATTCAATTGTGTCAAAATATACTTCCCCAAATTTGCTTTTAGTATCTAATGCTATCATTAGATATTATACTAAAATCATTCTCTAACTATCTAAAAATGATATTATGGATACTACTATTACCAGGTATTTGTCTAAAATGACACCTATAGCTATTGCTAGAGTTATTCATCTGGAAAAATCAGGTGGATTTGGTGAATTTATTTTTTAACTTGGTATTTAATATGTGTGCATGGTAGCTGCATTATGTGCTTTGAAGATCCCATCACTCTCTCTAGTGACTTTCATGCTGTTTTCAATGGATCATTTTTGTGATCTAATGAAGTCTTCCTTTACTTCTGGGGATGTCAGTTCTGCCAACTCAATGCTAGTATTAAATCCTCAATTCCTTAGTGTAGAAAATTAACAGTATAATGATACTATTTCCTATCTTAGAAAAGAAAGCTATAAGATCCCCTTTTAAGTAGTATTCTCCATACAATTACACATTAATGTATAATATACTCAGTTAAATTGATGCTACCCAAGAGATAATTACTAATAATCAAAAATAACCTGTATTTCATGACTACTATACAGAAGTAAAGAGATGGTTAGAATCAAATACGGATTCTTAGAGGCTGGGAAATTCTGTTCTGCCTGGCTTTGTAAATAGTTTGTGACAACTGGTATCTGTGTAAACGGATTTGATGGTCCCCTGGGGGGTCAATACTGTTTACAGAGCTGTTTCTTCAGAGTGGTTGAGCTAGAATTGTCTCTAGGGATCTACCAGGTTACTCAGAATAGCAACATCCCAGCTACCTGAGAGCTCAGGGACAGAAAGAGACAAGGGGATATAAGTAATATGGACAAATACATTCAAATGAGTAAATCTCTTACCTCTTCAAATGAAGGTATTAGTTAGGCACATTTGTATCTAAAATGAACCATAGTGGAAATAATTTGTTAACGTGCTGACACTTTAAATGCAATGGTAACACTTTACATTCTTTTTTTGGGGAGGTTGGGGATGAGGGGTGTAGAGAAGAAGAATATTACTTACACCTTAGCATTTGATTTTATAAATATGTAAAGAACAAAAACCTAATGCACATTGCTTATCTTTCCTATATTGTTGATTACCATGCTTTTATTATGAAATTGTAAACTTGATATGATGATTTAATTACTACAGTAGCCCCACATTTAAAAAAAATTGGGGATAGTTAAGGATTTCTTAAATATAAAATTAGTTTCAAAATAATAAGAACAGTTATCAACTAGTGGCTTCTAATAATTTCTAATAATTCTTTAATTTAAATATATTTCTGTCTACCTACCTACCTACCTACCTACCTACCTATTCATCCATCCAAAAGATATTTATTTCTTATAGTACATATTTCAAACCAACTCCTTATTTTGTGGAAGAGAGGGTATGTTTTCCACATAGATGCATTTTATATGTGCTTTTATCCCCAAACAAAATAGAAGTAGAAAAGCACATCAGAAATAAGTCATATCATAGTGATCCCACCTAATATGAGTATGTGCAAAGCAAAAGCTGACTAACCAAGTTGTCTAACTACCACAACACTGATGTATTTAGACTTTCCAAGAAAAACCACAATCAGTGCAGGGGTTGTAAAGACAGACCACAGGGCTTGAATGCTGACTTCCATAACATAGCTGTATAATGCTTAGTAAATTATTTAACCTCTCAGCAGTTCCCCTATCAGTAAGAAGTACAATGTAATAGCAATGGCCTCAAAAGGTAGTTATGAAGACTAAATAATTTAAATTAAATCTCTCTTGGAAAATTATCACACAGAATACACAATAAATGTTAAATATTATCTTTAAATCTGCTTTGCTAAAAGTTTCACTATTATAATTTCTCCTATCCATAAATATCACACTCTCTGGATCATATTCAAATTTTCAATTCAAGTTTATATCTTTAATTAATTTCCCTCAATATTAATAACAAAAGCAAGAAAGACATCTATTGTCTTAGTTATTACTCCAACTTCCATATTAAAACATTTCTCAAATTTCCTAAACAAACTTTATTTGATGGTCTGTGGTTATCATATGGTTATGCAGCTAGAATCAGAATACTATCCTAAGAAGGCAACACTGTTTCTTATACGTTTATTGTTTTCTTTCAGGAAATGCTAGCAACTATGTGGAAAAAAAAATCTTTTAGAAACATTAACGTATATAGTACTTTCTTATTAAAATGTTCAGAAGACATGGAAATGGAAAATAAATAAAATGATATCTAATCAGTGACAAATACAAACAACAAAAGGGAATACTCAATGTGTTAATTACAAATTTTAACTTTCTTATTTTTAAAAAGCTTTATGAGATTGTAAAATCAGTACATAAGAATAGTACTTTGAAATTTAGAAATTCTGAAAGAAAAGATTCTGAAAGAAAACTCAGTCCTATACAAAGTTTGTTTCTATTAATTCAGTCTCATGACAGGTAAACAGAAACTCTAAATAATCTAATTCCATTATATAATTTTAATATTCACTATTTAGCATATAATATTTTTAATTACAATCAGGATGACAGCAAATAGAACACAGTCTGTTATCTTTCAGAGAAATCTGACTTAGAAATCACAGGAAATTAGGTAATTTTTAAACATTTGTGTTAAAAAATGCAAACTTCTTACTTGGATAATGTACACCAACTCTCGCAGGGCTTTGTTTTTTGGCTTCAACAGGAATAAGATAAACAAAACTATAATTTTCACTTCAGGTTTTCTGCACACTTAATGTCATTCATAAAGACTGTCACTATACTGCTAGGCTGTCTTGTTTTACATCAAAAATGAAATTATAACATATCTTTTTGTTTTGTTTATTTTTAGATCTCATCACTAACTTAATCATCAACAAGTTGTTGGACACATAACCGAAGAATTACATAAATATAGTCTCAACAACTTATGGTCTTCTCATTTGTATTTATCACCCCTGCAACCCCCTTTTTTTGGTGTAAGCTTCCTATTACACTCATCTTCCTGAAACAGCAAAATATCAATAGATACATTAGATTTTTAAAAATTCACTGAAATAAAATGAGTCAGGGAAATATTGATGTATCATTTTAAAGATATATGTAAAGCAAACAAGCATTAAAATGAATACTTTATATTTAACATTTATTTAGCACTAATTTGGTGCCAAATACTGAGTAGAATGTTAAGGTAAATAAACAACAACAAAAAAAAAGTGTATCTGCTTTCAGGTGAGATGAAAAATGAGTCAGGGAGGCAGACAAGAGTAATACTTGCAAAGAAATAAACAAAAGTCTGATTGCAGAATGGGAATGGTCCCAGTGATTTGCTCAGTCATCCAGATCCTGAGAAACATTATGCAAGCTATTTATAAAATTTTATGTTTTATAGTAAATATATTAAACAAGAAACAAGTAATATTAACATCACAAATATTTTTCAACATGTAATACAAAAATTATTTTGAGAAATTTTATTATAATTCTTTTTTGTACTAGTAGCATATCTCAGGTTGGAGCCACCTGTGACTAGTGGCTGACCACTGCAAAGCACAGATAGAGAGTCTTATGTAGTTCTAATTAGGCACACTGTACATATATTGAGAGGAAATAAAAAACGTGGGAGAGTAGAGACTAGATGTAGGTGTAAGATACTGAATTAATCTTTTACAAAGGTTTGTAAAGCCAGAAAATCAAGAATCCTGTCAATATCACATGACTTACTCATTTGGATATTAGGGCCAGGCAAAATAAACTGTATCTTTTGTACTCCTATATGTGATTGTGTATCTAGATAAACATAGAACTCAAAAGTAAGTAGTGAGATGGCTTTATCTCTGATTATAATAATCCGAAGAACTGATGTATCCCATTTCAAATTATTCAACAGCTATTCAAAGAAAAGGTCTATTGGAATTGTGTTGTTTGTTTTATTATTAAAATACCTATGCAAAATGGTGGCACTACATCAAATTTTTTAAAAAAGTTTTTGTTCGTCTCTCCAAGTCTTAAAATAGTCATAAACATGTTAGTATTTATTCTGATGGGAAAAAAGTTCAGATATCTCTGTAAGAACTATTAAAAATATATAAATATTTATGAAATTTTTTCATAATGTTTAAAATTTTCAGTTTCAACATCCTACTACATGAAGGTAATGAACACAGTAGAACGGTGTAATCTCCTAATGTTAAGGCTACCTAGTTACTTATGAACATACATAAATTAAAGTTCAGTAAAACTTACGTCACCTGATTTAAAATATTAAAAATATTATTTTTGGCTGAAATGATAGTGAAAACTATCCTAAAATTTGATTAACATAATGGTAAATGTTTATTCTTTTTCTTTTCTAGTGATATTAACTCTTTATAAGAGACTTCTAATCTCTGTAGCCTTTCTCAGCTTTTCCTATCATAAGAATAATTTAAAAAGTAATTAAAAACATAAACTGAGTAAGTCTTAAATTTATACAACTGAAAGTAAAATAGATTTAACAAGTACATATTTTTACTTAAGTATGAACATATACCAACTGTCTGTGAACTCAACAATTTTGTAAATAATTTATGGAAAACAAATTTTCCAGTAATAAGTATTAAGAGAAAAAAAAGATTCTCTTTATATGTGTGTTTCATTTTGTTTAAGATCATCTTTAGATTCAGAAAACAAAACAGAAGAATCACCAGTCAGACACTAAGCAGGAATCACTGAAACATAATGTTAGTTCTAATGGATGGATGATTGTGTTTGGTCTTTTGAAACTTTGAAGTATAGGTAAGTCTTGATCACACAAATTAATAAATCCTAAAGCTGGAGTTAACAATAACCATTACACCCAAATTCTGCAGCTTAGCCCAGCCAATTTTTCAAAAGGTCAGGTTGTGAACTGGAGAAGATCAGGGAGGTCCACCGCATAGCTTTGTTGCCAGGCATCTCTCGTCTGGATTGTTGCAGGCATTTATTAGTATTCGTCAGCAGACTCAACAAAGCAAACAAGAAATTCAAGCACGAATAATAAAATGAAATGCTGCTATATAACCCTTTGTCATTCAGCAAATATGGGACTTTTTAGCTACATTGTTCCTAAACCTGGGTTACTACTTTAATTTTTCTCCACAGTGCTGACTGAATGAGTATGCATGTGTGTTAAATGCAGAGCTCCCCTAACAACTGCAGGACTGCCATTTAATCTGTTGGTAGATGGACCATTTCCTGTGGGAACCCTAGCTATGATTTCCAGATCCACCAAATAAATCTCAGATTAAGATTCCAAATGAAACCTGCCTTTGGCAGATAAAAAATGTCAAGATGGATATAAACAGTAAAATTATAAATTATCTAGGTGTTGCATGACAAACCAATGCTCAATTTTTTTTGTTGACATGTGCCCAGATATCAAAACTATATGAGACATTCATCAAATGTCACACTTTCATAATATTGGAGGCATCATTAAAACTGTTTGACTAAGGACCTCAAAGTGTTTAAGCAGTAGCTCAAAAGTATATTTGTGCAAAGTAGAAGAATAAATTTACATATCAGCAGCAGCTCATAAGGGATGGGTAAATATTCTGTTTATCTCTCATTGTAATTCAGGTTACTTTAAATACAAGGTTTTAGGAAATCATTATACTCTATATGGCATCATTACATAACTTTCTATGCAAATGATGTTTTATTCAAATTCACCATTTGTTTAAAAAAAAAGCACAAAACGAAAAGGTAGAGGTGTTATTTCATTAATCAACTGTGACTTCTGAACTACTGCCTTGTTAGTCAGTTACACTACAGCATCATCAGCCCCTGGTTAGAGTTGAATTTTAAACTTTTTAAAAAGCATTAAATACCTGAAATTTAAAAAGTCTCAGAAAAGTAAATTTGTTTTTTGATGTGTTCATTTCAAATGACTTGGGGGAAGGTATAGACCTTTTTAAAAAAGAAAAAGGTAATAAAGGGTGAATACAGAACATCTCAGCTAGCAAATGGCCTATTAAAAATGCAGAGGAAGTCTCTGATGCTACTTTCTACTGCATTCTCATGAGATCAAGGACTCCTTTTTTAATGAAAAAAAATTTCTTTTGGTCTTTGCTCTTCTTACCTGGACTAATGTAGCCTTGTTCTAGTCTTAAACACTATATTGGTTGATTATAAAATAATAAAATACAGGCAATGAAGGTTTCTCAAAAGAAACAATCGGCTTTGTTGAACTGTGATTTTC
Organism: Marmota flaviventris; assembly: GCF_047511675.1. Taxonomy (NCBI): domain Eukaryota; kingdom Metazoa; phylum Chordata; class Mammalia; order Rodentia; family Sciuridae; genus Marmota; species Marmota flaviventris. The sequence goes on along the minus strand of NC_092499.1, from coordinate 49,493,486 downwards.
TTTCTTTCTTTTTTTTTTAACTTTCAATTCCTATAAGCAATTGAGTTTATGACTTCAGTGACTAAATTTTGCAACATTGGTTCTAATAAAAATTTATAAAGCATCTCTTTAAAAACAGGGATTCTTTCAAATTACAGTTTCTTTACATTTATAGTAATCTGGGGAAAGGATATAGAATATATTACTTTGCATTCCAAATCTTGAGAGTCTGTATGTAACCCTGAAAATTTAAGGACTATATATTTGTTCTGTCTTTCCTATCATATTTTTTTCCACATACTTGTTGGCTCAAAGAAACTAATGCTAAATAATCTTTACTTATTCCCAGTCTCCTGGAGACTGATATTAATTTAAATTTTTAATTTTCTAAGGTAGAGGAAGATATTAATAAAGAAAGAAAAAAGGGTATTTGTGCTTAACTTGATTATAATGTAATACTAAAAATGCTCAAATCAACAAATGTTGTTAGTTATGTTAGTCAACTGTTAGCTAGAATATATCAAATTACATTAGGTACAGACAGCAAGATTGTATTAAAAAGGAGGATTTAATTGTTAATTTAAAAAATACTGAAATAGCAAAAGCCTACAATATGTAATTTCTAAGCACCAAGTATAATTTTATCATATAAACTGCTTAGCTTTTACTTCTTACCCATTAGTGCACTAATTTAAAAATATTAAAAGTTTATGCATAAAAACAAGAATCAGTCAAACATGAAAGTCAAAATATGATTTTTAAAAATAATTATTTTTACCTTGCATTTCATCAGTAACTTTTACCATTTGGCAAAGAATTATCAATTTCACCCAAAAATTATAAAAGATTTTTTTAGGGAAAGTGCTAGGGGCTGAACCCAGTGCTGTCCATCAGCTACACCCCCAGGCCCTTAAAATATTTTTAATTAAATCACTGAAACTATGAGATAATGTACTTAACCAATTTTAAAAACTTAAAGCCTGATTTGTTTTTGCCTTTTCATATTCCCCACAATAAGCAAAACACAAAGAAAAATAGTGTATCATATTCTTCCCAAAAGATAATAATGACCTACAGGATAGAAAACAGACCACTAAAACTTGAGTTATTTAGTGAAATCCTCCAAAACTTTTTCTTCTACTAGTATAGAATTATTTATAACCAAAACATAGGGAGAAAATATACTGTAAAATATATAATTTTGCCATTTAGGAAACATTTCTTGAAAAGCATAATGAATACCTTTAAATCCAGGATGTCACATCAGTCCTGCTTTACAGTCAACCAGGACCAACTCTGTAAATAGCCTTAAATTCAGTCTATAAACTAGTGTACACTGATCTTCTAAATCAACAAAATGTCAATGCTCACTTACAATTTTATAGCAATCATATTAAGGAGACCACAACAGTGATTTTATATAAACTGAAATTCTAATTTCTAGAAAATTAAAGATTCAATATTATAATATTAAGATTTGTGTTGTACACATTCCAGGAAGTGTTCTGTCCTAAAAGACCATAAGTAGAAATGAATGAGGATATTTACTGAAGAGCACAGAATCCTATGGAAAAAGAATTTTAAATGAAGCAAAAAGACTTTTGGCAAATTCAAGTCATTTTTCCTATTTCCAAAAGCATTTCCTGTTTTATGTCAAAAATACATTTGAAATTACTTGCATAAGTGAAGTTGGTATACCCTTGAACCCAAAAAAAAAACAAGTCACAGGTTCTACAAAGAGAATCATACCAATAGAATAAAATGACAGAGGAAATTCTATTAAAATAAAAAAAATATCATTTTATGTTCATTCTTAGAAATGATCATTTCTATAAAGTGGAAGATCAAAAATGTAGTAAGAATTTCACATGAAGAACTATAGCTGAACAGATTTAAAACACTCTTTAAATTTGGGGAAGGGAAGGAGTGGGGAGGGGAGGGGGAAAGAAAGATTGATTCCTATCATCTTACAAACTTATCCCCTATTAAGAATTTATGGGTGGGTTCATGAACTGTAACAAATGTACCAGGATGGAGTGGGACTTTAATGGTGAGGAAGATTGTGCATTATGGGGGTTGGAGGATAAGGGAATTCTGGGGTTTTCTCTCAATTTTGTTGTGAACCTAAAAGTATTCCAAAAATAATAAAGCTAATTTTAAAAAGGAATACATGGCATAAACTCACCAATATGAAGTATTTGTATCAGAAATGATGTCAAAACACAGTTAATAAGAAATGTTATATAACCAGCTAGAAAATTAAGTTGCCCTTGTAACTGTTTTTTGTTTTTTTCATTCCATTTTTCTACTGAGCCCAAGATTAATAACAGAATCATTCATAGTAAGCTTAAATAATAAAGAAACCCCAGAACCTACTTATTTTAATAAACTTATTTAAAATAAAAGAAAAAATTTAATAAAAGAGTACAACCTGCATCATTATTCTAAGAGTAGCCTTAGCGTTTCCTCAGGAAACGAATCAATCCTTGTTGGCCAGCTGCCAGGATCCTACCACCACTCTGAAATATTCTAGGTGGTCATGTGTGAGAAGCCACTAGCACTCTATTAATCTAAGTACTATGGAGCTAAATAGTAAATTTAATCAAATCTCAGGCATTTTCTCTTTTCAACCCCTCTAGGGCATATGAAGAAATTTAAAATACAACCTTAACTTCACACTTGCCAAAAGGAAAGGCATATATTCTGTGATGTCACTAGTCTGAATAGTTTTTACTGCAATCAGAATTCAAATATAGCCAAATTAGATATTACCCTTAATGAGTATTACTGATTCTATATTACATTCTACCAAATACACAAACATAAACTATTCCTCTTTGAAAAATCAATTTTCTAATGATAGTATGAGTATTACATTTGAAGAGAACAGACTTATTAAACTGATAACAACAGTATTTGATATGGTTAATATTTCCTAATATTTTTGAAACTTTAATACTTAATTTCTATAATTGGAAAGAATAAGATATAACAACCACTATTTATTTAAAGATCCTTTTGTCAGCAATCTATTTTTAGCCTTTGTAATCACTACCACCACCACATTAGTGAAAACACTCTAATATGCGAAATATATTAATTCATTTCCTGTTTTCAGGCATTGTAGTAGGGCCTTACCATACATCAAACCTAATCTTCACGAAGATTATTTCTCCATTTCCCCACAAGAAAACTCAGGCTTGCAAGTAGTTATGAACTTGTATACAAGTCGAGGTGATTAGTAAGTGAAAAATTAAAAGATCTATCTAGCTCCAAAACTTGTGTTGTTTCTATCATAATACTTTATTGAAATTATTAAATGGATTGATTTTCCAGTACAGTTCACCTCTACTTTCCAATATAGGAAATAAGCTTAAAATTAGTAATTACTAATTAAATTACTATTTAGAGAATATATGCCATTACTTACATTTATTAAATATTATTTACTACTGATTAATCATCTAGATTAATTAACCTTAGTTTCAATAAGTTCTTAATCATAATTCCTACAGATTATTTTTTTTCTACCAGCTATCTTTTTGGTAGAAATGAATGTTCATTCTAATCTGTTTTGTTCCTTTCTGCCTGAAACAAGTTTATGAAAAACAATTGAGATTCTACAATCATATTTTCATCATAATAATCAGTGACATTTAAAAGCATCATAGATGTCTTTCTAGAGAATTTCTTTAGTTGTTTAATCTTAAAAAAGTTTGCAAATCATGCAAGTTTCAGTTATAATTTCATTGCAGAATAACAGATGAACAAAAGGTAAAATACTAAATACCTTGCAAAAAGAAAGGTGAATGAATAAAAGAAGTAGATGGTGGTACATATTTAAAATGCTAAGTATGAGGGGCTGGGGGTATAGCTCAGCTGGTAGAGTGCTTGCATGCACAAGGCCCTGGGTTCAACCTCCAGAACCACCAAGTAAATAAATAAACAAATAAATAAAATGCTAAGCACGAATAAACAGTATTCCAATTTAATAAGACACTAAAAAAACACAAGTTACCTTTTGTTAAATTTTATTTATTAAGAAAAATTCTTTTGATTATTTATTTCGCAGTAAAACCATAAGAGTCATGACTATAAAAGATAATTGCTAGTCCAATTCTAGAATAAAGAGGATGAGAGTTGTTTTTTATTTAAATTTGGTAAGATAAGATTTTTCAAAATATTTACTAAACTTCAATAAATTGCAACATATAAGGATTCTACTAACACAGGTAGTTTTAGAAGAGGTTTCACACCTTGTTTCAAATGAGTACAAAGAATCCTGATTTAGAATAATGCTCACTTTAACCATAAAGGCCAATTAGTTTAAAAACATGCAATTCATATCTAAATTAAGATAATACATAAAAGTAACTATTGTGTTTTAAAAGCATAGTAAATGATTCTTAAATAATAAACTTTAAGGTTTTTGTCTAAGGCTTCTTCAAGCTGTGGAATTCTCACCATTTCTTATTTTTACTTTGTAAAAAATATTTAAAAGATAGCAGATTTAATATTTAATTTTGGTATGCATAGTAACCTTTTTTAACCTTTCTTAGGGAACACTGACCCCTAAAGGTTCTAAATTTAAATAAGTTTCTCACAATTTTCTAAATTTAACTGGTATCTAGCCCTCATTTTAACCTACATTATTAGAATTATATATACTTATGGCAGAAGCATTTATCAATAAATAATACATAAACTATCTCCTAAGGATCACTGAATGCCATAAAACCATTAGACCATGTTTCTGCTAATAAAAACTACCTAAATTAATGTAAAAAATATTCAGGAAACTACAACATTATTCCAAATAATTATTCATACAAGCTTTCTGATCTCCATGCCTTTTTTTCTTACAAAGTAAATGAGTACAGTTGTCTTTGGTATCCATGGGGAACTGGTACAGGAACCCCCATAGATATCAAAATCTTTAGATGCTTAAATCCCTTATAAAAAATGTCATAGAATTTGCATATAACCTATTTACAATCCTTCCATATACTTTAAAATCATCTCTAGATGAATTTTAATACCTAATACTATGTAAATAGTTGATACATTGTATTGTTTCAGGAATAATGACAAAAGGAAATGTCTGTCCATGTTCAGTACAGAAGCAATTTTTATTTCCACATATTTTCCATCCACAATTGGCGGAATTCTAGGATACAGAATATACACATACAAAAGGGCTAAGTGTAAGTGCTAAAGAGGACTAAGCAATCAATCATAGGTCAAGTTATTTTTTCTAAGGGTTGATTTTACATAAGCATAAACTCCTTTGATTATGACATTTCATTTCTTAAAAGCAGACAAAAGAAAATGCTGAAAAAATAGAAAGTTTTCACAAAAGGCAAAACATTATTGGTACCAATCCCCATATGGCAACACATATGTATTCACACTTATATACTTCTATCGACTTAAACAATACAGTCAGTGTTGTTTTTAAGTTCTTTAAAGAAAGTTGAACACATTTTGTAGATATCTTCACTACTCCCTTCTACCAACCTTGGCTTTACATTTTCCAAGATGTCTATAATGATAAAAACAAATAAAATCGTAAATGGTTATATCTGTTACATTATCTACCTTATCAACTCTTTGGACTTAAAATATTTCAGCAGTGCTTCTATAACAAGGCCAGGAAAAGAATGGTCACTTTTACAATTATAAGAAGTAATTCCTTTTTGTCTTCCCACTTTTTAGATACATTAAACATTAATTCCTTTGGTTCCTTAAAGGCCCTATGGCCTCTGATTTGAACAATATGATTTTCACAGCAATGTGACCTGTGAATAGGGAATATAAACAATAGGTATGTCGCAATTTGCTTACTTTTTCTTATTTTGTAAGTAAATTGAGGAGAATGCTTTCTGAACTCCTGAAACGAAGAATGTTGCTTGCTTACTTGAATAAAATAATAAAAATATTGGGTTGGAATGTTGCTCAATGGTAGGGTGCTTGCCTAGCATGCATGAGGTCCTGGGTTTGATACCCAGTACTAGCAAAATAAATAAATAAATAAAAATATCTACAACAAAAATTAGTTAATCACACACCAATATATTCTTATCATAAACCTGAATATAAAGAGAGTAGGTCAAAATTAAATGTCACATAGTCCATACATTAAAACAATTAACATTAAGAACCTTTAATCACATTACTCAGATACTATGTATTACTACATTACACACAATTCAATAAGTCATCTGGATGCTAAATTTGTAACAAGCAGCCCAGAGTCCCAAGTTAGAAAGGAAATTACTAACGATAGCATTAACAGCAAGAGGGTTCATATAAGTTATATATGCTTTTATATAAGTTTTTATATGGAAGTCAAAAACAATGCAGAATTCAGAAAAAGGTACTCAGAAAGCATAATATCTTTTAATACTTCAGGAAAAAATATGTAATCAACTGATTTAACATAATGACTATGAAACAGCCCCCACCCCAAAAAGCCTTTAACTTTCTAAAACAAGGAATAATGTGCCTGAATATTCGTGAATTTGAAAAGAGCATTATTGTGGGTAAAAGGAAACACAAAAGGGAAAGATTATATAGTACTTTAGTAAGAATTCTATATTTTAAATTATAAAATTGAGAAGAAATGAAAAAGATGTATATAAAGGTTTAAGTTTTCAACTGTATTATATTCAAATGATTCATTTTTCTAAGGATTCCATATCTTCTACATTTTACCATAATAGACTTTAAATCCTCTTTTTCCCTGTTCCATATAGATGTTGCTTACATGTACTACCACTCATTTATCTGTCTGTCTATCTATTTCAGGCTCTCGGTCTATGAGTTTGAAATGACTTTCAAACTGTTTCTGTGCACAACTGTTCTGTCTCTTAGGCTGTGTTCTAGGCCTGTGTGTAACTGTATTTGCTTCTCTCTGTCTCTTCCTGTGCCTCTCTCTCTCTTTCTCAAAGAATCTTTGTTTCCATCCCCACATCTCTACATCTTATATCTCTGCAGATCTCTCTTGCTCCTTCTGATTCTTTCCCTCGTGAAGTGCCTCTGGGTGTGTCTCAAGATGTGAATGTCTATATCTATGTGTCTCAGTCTATTTCTATGTGTAGTGTATGTGTGTTTTCTGTCTCTTCTACTATGCATGGCTTTTGCCTCTGAGAGTCTTTTTTTGTGTGTTTATCTGTGTGTATGCCTGTGCTTCTAGTTTTGTGCGTCTTTCTTTCCTGTCTCTCCCTCACTGTACATCGTCTTCTCACTGTATCTCTTACTCTGAGTCTCTGTTTGTGTTTCTTTCTGTGTGCTTCTGTATATATGTCTGTTTGTCTGTGTCTTCCTCTCTAATTACATCCCTTTCTATGTCTTTTTCTCTGTGAGTGTGCCTCTGTATCTCTCTTTCTCTGTGTCACCATCTTCTCTTTTTGTATGTTTGTTTTTATTTCTCTGTGCATCTTTTTCCTCTTACTCTCAGTGTCTTTTTTATGTTTATCTCTTTATTTATGTGCACATGTATGTCTCTTTTTCTGGGTCTTTGTGTCTCTTTTGTAATACATGGATCTCTTTGTGTGGGTATCCTTTGTGTGTGTGTGTGAGTGTGTGTGTGTGCGTGCACGCACACGCCCAAGTGCACATATGTTTGCATGTGTGCATGTCTGCCTCACATATTGGTTAGAACAAACACATTTCATTCAGTGCCTTGAACTGCCACAACACCTGGGGCTTCATATTAATACCTTAAAAGTCCTTACCTTTTGACCAGTCCTCCATTTGTACTTTTGTTCTTATTTGCTCTGGCAATGTCCCTGGTTTTTACTTCAAGATTGAAGCTAAAATAAAGCCAACTCTAGATAAATAAACTTAAAACAATATATCAGAACACACCTAAACCTTACCTTTGTTTAACAGAGAATTAAAAGGATAAATGGTTTTTGAAAACATTTACAATAGGACAATTAAGTCTATTTCAACAGGTGAAATAAAATCTTTTTCTCAAAAAAAGGTTCTTTTCCTCACAGTTATATTTTCATAAATATAGTTCAAGTTAAGTTTTTTAGACATTTTTGCTGCTTTGGTTATAGAACATTTAATTTATTTAACGTTTCTCCAACTATAATTTCTTGCATCTAAAAAATTTTACTGTTTATGCTATAATTTGTGCACCAAAAATTTCAAATTTATTAATCTGAGTTTGCTATGCATATATTCATATAAAACATTTAAACTTGTAAAAGCAATTTAAACTTGTTATTGTAATTTTTAAATCAAAGAAGTCAAATCATTAAATTGTGAAATTATTGGTATTTCTCTGTTGTACTTGTTTTCATAGTAAACATGGTAAAAGCTATGTAAGTTTCTTGTTTTGTTTTTGTCTTGCTTTAAAATGGAATAAAATTAGATTTACCTCACAGCTAGAACCCTGAGTTCTTTAAAAAGTCCTCAAATAAAGCTGTAGTAAGCTTCTCCTTTTCCAATTTTCTCTAAATATGTTGATGTGGAGTTGGCAATCTTTTTCTAAGTTCCTCATTTACTTTTGGATTAGTTGAAAATATAGGAAGTTATTAATATCAAAGAAATATGTTCCAGTCAATGAAGCCATTTCCCTACATATTGCCCAAAAAGGTTAATAATAATTGAAGTATTTTAATAAGAGATTCATATAGCAAGACATGTAGAAAATACAGTCTTTAATAACCTCTGGAGTATTTTAAAACATGTCTTACAGGCTTTAATGTGCTTAGTAATATACTATTTAAAACCATAATTTTATCCCTCTGCAATATACAGTCACTCTTCCTCATCATTTACCCAGCTAATGAATGCCAGCAATTAGTAAAATGTAATCCCATTGCACAATCATTTTAATGCTTTTAGCACTCAGAAAAGTAAACACCAAATTAATACTGCTCAAGCCATATCAGATCCTAGTTGGAAGCAAGCAATTATAGTTCAGCTCCTCAGGTGTAATTAAATGATTGGAATGATTTAGTTCCATAAATGCAAGTTAATTCATAAGCAAGCAACAAATATACTGGGAGTAATTACAAGAAACATTGACAGTCTAAGCAGGGCAAATTCTTTTATGAGCCTGACATAGTAAAATGCTGCCCTCTCCTGGGCACATAAGTGAATACATCGGGGCCCAAAACAAAAAATCCAATGACACCTTCTTTAAAAGCCGCTAGACAAATAATATTAACTAGTATACCCATTTGATTTCATTCCATGCAGTATAAAACTATGGTAATTTGTAAATACTCCCATTAAGTTAATGCTTTTTCCAATAAAGCTCTGAGTTTCAAAACGTACTGGACAATTCCTAAACACAGACTGGAAGTGAACCTTCTAGTACCCATCTGAACTACCATTATGAATACCTATGATCTCTCAATGGCAAGGCTCAAGCCCTAATTAGACTGATATTCAATAATAACTAGCTATGTTTTCACAAGTACTAAAATTTTTATAAAAGTTTGTAAAACGAATAATTTTACTGATTTCACAGAATACTCTAAAATTAATTATTTTTAATGAACACCAATAATAAAAACAAAAACTTAAATACTGGTATAACTTCCATAATAAGCATATTTTAAAATGTAAAAAGTAATAAGCCTTGTGCAACATAAAGTGCCTGCTGGTCTCACAGCATTCTTAAGTTTTTACTTTCCTAGCCTAAAATTCAGGATGAATTTACTATTCTACTAGTCAGATGGTCCTTAACTTTTCACACAGAACTTTCAGAAGCTTATTATACTTTTAAGTAATGCTATAATCAAAAGTGTTTGTTAAAACATGTATTTCTGCCACTAAACCTAATTGGTATCATCCCTTTGCCTTTCTAAAGCATTGAACATGTTCTCTAATAAAATACTGCAATTAGCACAACAAATGTTTACTTCTTCAATAAATGCAAATGACTTGGAGAAGATAATGCTTAACACAATACCAATATCATATGAGAGGAAGAGAGCATTAAATCAATGCCCTTCTAATTTGCTTTCAAATGCATTAATATAACCATATTCTAAGTCATATCCTCTGCAAACTATAAAAATAAAATAAATCAAAATATTAAAAAATCCTGTTACTAAGTTTAAAATGTACAGCACATTTGCTTTGCCCTTGATGTCAGAGTCTTATTTTTCAATTCATATCTTGTACACTGTAAGTTAATTGCTTTTGGAAAGTACTTATTATTCATGTAAAAATTAATGTGCCAATGTGTTTAAATCCTCTTAAATGACCATTCATGCATCTTTCTTCTTTAAGTACCAATGAAATCTGTCAAAAGACATCAATGCAAAATGATCTTAAAGAAAGTTCTAATAGAGATTTTTTTCTGCTAACATAAGATTTTCATATTCACCAACTTTACTTAAATTCCATTAATTTTTTAAGCTACTTTTAATAAATTCACCAAGTAAAATTTTTAGGCCCCATAGTCTGTCATTTGTGTTCCAGCTGACATTATGAATATTAATAACAGTGTTATCCTGATTAAATAGGCTTCATATGAAATCCCTGTGAATCCTATAGCTCAGACATCTCATTTTTCCAACTCTTTATGAATTTGGATTCAGACATTAAACTGGAAAAATCTTTAAAAACAGATTTAATGGCACATTTGCATATTCTTAGGCAAAAATTAGATGTTTTAATGATTCAAACAATTAAAATACATATCCACATATTATAATAGGAATGGATTTCTGTAAACATGCAACATATTTTACATTTCTATCCTTTTAAGGACAATGGATTAAGGCTAATAAAATACTAATTCCAGTCCTTATCATAAAGATTTGATATCAAGAACTTAATTTTCAGTAAAAAAGTATATATTCACACTAAAACTAGTTAGATGACTTTGTAGCAGACAATGAGAAAAACTGGGTTGCTTAATCATTACAGATCAAATGTAAATTAATTGATTTATTATTAGTAATCTATACCAGATTCAAAAAGCAAAGTAAAATCAATTTCCAACTAAAATTTGTTTATAAGTTGTACTGGAGAAGCTTACTTAGTTAAAAAAAAAATCTATAATCAACATTACATATCACAGTAGCATCTGTTAAATCAAAATATTTTCTCTCCATCACAGATTCCTAACATCATTCTTCTAAGTTATTTTTAATTCTCAAAGGAAGTAAAATTTATTTTTCTTTCAAAAAAAAAAAAAAAAAAGAAAAAGAAATTAAGCATATTGCATATCTCCTTCTCTCTCTAGGCACATAAGAAGCGTGATATATCTGACAAAGTTTCCTATATTCCCCCATCAAAAAAATATAGATTGAAAAAATTCAAACAAACATCTCTATGCTCTAAAGTATGACTTGACACTCCTTATTTGCCTGGTAATTAAAACACTTCATGAAACAAAATTTGTTCTTGGCCAATCTAAAATTTCTAATTTGTGTAAAAAATCATAAGTGATACTGTTTAAAAGTAAATAATGCCTTTTCATAAAGAAGCATTTAAAAATTGTATTTATTTGCCAAAGTAGCAGTATCAAGGATTTCTAAAACTATTTTAAAAGCCATACTTCACAAAAGCCACATTCTAGCAAAGGCTTTGGCTGGTGGCAATTTTTCTTTAAATTCCCTTAACTTAATCACAAGTCTGTGTGAGTTGCATCCAAGTATCAAACTAGAAATCACTTATAATACTGTACTGTATCCAAATGTAACTAGAAAAACTTGGAATTTATTATTTCTTAGATTGAGAAATGTTAATTATTTCTGAATTTAAACAGTCTTATTAAATGGTCAAAGGAGAGCACTGTCTTTCAGACAGCCAAATATTACTTAACACAACATATACTATATAAACTTATATCCTACTGTTGGATTGTCTTCCAAATATATAAAAGTCTCTCAAACATTCACAGCTCTTGGCACATTCTTTCCCAAAAGGAATTCCTTTCACATAAATGTCCAACCCTGCCAGGCTCCAGAAACTGAATTTCCTTAGAGCTAAGAAAGAAAGAGAAGGTTGATGGAGAAAGAACAAGGGATAAAAGAAGTTCTGCACCATAGATAGCAAAATTGAAAATGCATATACTATTGGACTACACAGTTCCAAAACTAAAAATATTTACAAAAATATTTTTTAAAATATTTTTATATACAAAGATTCATTGAAGCAGTATTATTCATAAGAGCAAATACTCACTGATGCTATGTTGTCCTGGACTTTTTTCTGTTCTTCGAACACACCAAGCTTATTCTTGCCTAAGGTTTTGCACTTGTGAGTCTCTTTGCTTAGAACTGTCCCTAGATATCTAAAATATTTTTTCTCATCAATCAGGCCTTGTCCAGAAGTCCTCCTCAAAAAAGGCTTTGCACGGGGTTGTGGCTCAGTGGAAAAGTGCTTGCCTAGCATGTGTGAAGAACTGGGTTGGATCCCCAGCACTACATAGAAATAAAATAAAGGTACTGCGTCAACCTACAACTAAAATAAATAAATAAATAAATAAATGTGTGTGTGTGTGTGTACATATATGTATGTGTGTGTGTGTATGTGTGTGTATTTTAAAGACTTTGCATGGTCATCCTATCTAAAATCTCATTGCATTACATATACTACCGTCTTCATGAAATTGATTTGCTTAGGTTTTATTTCTTTGTTTTCAAGATATCTCAGGCAATTTTGTACATGAAAGTCACATGTAAACAAGACCCTTGATTTTCTTCTCTTTGTATCCCCAGAAAAATGTGTGGCACAAAGCAAGTACTCAGCATAAACTTGTCAAATGTATGGATGAACAGGTAAGGAAGAGATGGTAGATGGAAACCAGCACTAACATAAATATCCAATAGAAAACTCAACAAATAAAAAGTGGTTCAACCACATAGTAAACCTATATGGCTTATACCATAAATGCAAGAGATACATGTGCTATATATGAAAGATTCATTCAACAAATACTTTTTAAACAGCTATATTGTATGAACGAGAAAAAGATGAGTAAGATGGAAAATATGAATAAAATTCTTATACAAAATATTCTTAGTCAAAACAATATAGGCACAAAACATGGAAAAATAAACAGAAAAAATGTTATACTTGATATACATGATTGAGCAGGCCTATTCCCCCCATACCCTAGGTTGATAAATAGGAAACTATTCCCAGTGAAGAAAGGGTTTTAAGAGTTGGGGGTAGACAGGCTGAGAAAATGAGGAAAAGAAGCATTTACCTTCATTTTGAATCTATATGTATAACTTTATTTTTTACCATGTGCCTGCATGTACTACTTTTCTTTTAATAATTAAACGTTGATAAGTTACCTAGGAGTTTAGTAGGAAAACTTGAGGATGTCATATAATGACAGAAAGCCCAAATGAATAGAAAGGAAGTGATCTTTATGACTCTCTTGAAATTGGAAAATGTATTATTTCTTCATTACCTTTTATAATTATACTTTGTTATGGTTTTTTACTTATTTGTTTAAATAGAGTGAAAAGCTCTAAATAAACTAATACACATAGCAAGAATTTTTTAGAATAGAAAAATTAAAAACGTATGAAAGGGTTTCTGAGAATTAAGCAAATTTTTTTTTTGGAACCACATTTCTTAGTTCAATTAGGGACTATTAATAGTAGTCTCAGAATTCAGGAGTTGAAAATTTTAAAAATTTATGATGGAAATAAATTATTCTACATTAAGAATATTATATCTCTGTCACAGATAATTCCTCTTTGGTATAATCTTCAGTGATCAAGAAATTATTACCAAAAAACAAAAAAAAATCAATCCATCTATTTCCCACCACTAAAAGTCACTGTGATAGATAATTTTGGGTGTCAACTTGAGTGCATCACCGAGTTCTCATCTGTTTGGTCAAGCATTATTCTAGGAGTGTTGTTAGCACATATCTGGATAAGCAGATCAGGGGATCAGTAGACTAGGGAAAGTGAACATCCCTCCCTACCATGAATAGGAATTTCTCCTGCCTGGTTGTCTTGTGATAGGACATTAAGTCTTTCCAGCATTAGCCTCTGGCATATTGGCTATTTGGGGGCTCAATCCTACTAGTCTTCAGTAAAAACTACACCATCAGTAATTCTGGGTCTTAGGCCTTCTGACTCGGAATGGAACATACTTTCACTCTACAGGGTCACCATCTTGCTGACTGCAAATGGGGCTTGTCAGCCTCCATAACTGCATGAACCAATTTCTGCTAAGTGTGTGTATGTGTGTGTGTATATACATGCACATCTATCTCCTATTAATTTTTTTTCTCTAGATGTCTTTTAAGGACCACATTAAATTATCAAGAGAAAAATTAATTTCTGGTATTTTCAGATACTTCCACATTTTCAAAATTTGGAGGCAAAACAATATACTATTTTGAACATTACAGTAGTTTTCAATGAGAGTTGCAAATGGGACTTGAGAATGGATATGGTATGGCACAACATTCTAGTTTAAAACAAACCAACAACAAAAAAGCAAAACTTTAAAACTAGTATTATTTTCAGAGAGCTAATAACATACTAAGATTTTATAAAATATCCTGGGATGTTTTGCCCTAAGCCAAACTAAACCAAATCACTTAATCTAGCACAAAACACAATATAAAACAAAATCAGCTTATAGAATAGTTTCTGCAGGGAACAAACAGCCTGTTTTAAGATTCATACAGGTGCCAAGTTCTGATGAATGACATAGTGCCACACACAAAGACTTTTATTTCCACACAATCAACTGAAGTTCCTGGCAAATCAAAGATAAAAAAGTATTAAACCAAGTTAAATCAATCTATAATGATAACATTAAGAGCAGCCATTTGAAATCAAACAATACAACGGCTCTCAGAAAATGTCTTTCTAAAATAAATAAAAAATGATCATATAAAGTGTTTAATTCATTATATATCCTAATGCTAATAGATTTTATTTAACTATAAAAATCCACTTAAATTTCTTCTATAGTTTCTAAAGTTTAACAATAAGTATTAATAGAGACACTAAGAAATAGAGGCAAATATATAAGAGTAACTTTAATAACAGTAGTTAAACTTTCAGTTTTGAACATGTAATAACAGTTTCATAATTAATACAATCTTTAGCTATGCAATTTGCCAAGATTACCATGCTGAATTACTCCCACTAAGCAATGCTGCATAAAATTATGTACTTTATTTTAAAAACTCTAATAGTAAAGAGAGCTTGTAGGCTGTGGAATACAATGACTAGAAAACAAATATTTCAAAATAGTGAAATAAATGTTAGGTTTATAGCTCAAATTTCTGATCCAATATTTTAAAAGTCACAACTATTACCATTCAATTTTCTGAGAAACTACAAAGCTCAAGTAATTTCTTAAATAATTCTTTTTTTTTAATAGAGAGAGAGAGAGAATTTTTTTTTTTAATATTTATTTTTCAGTTTTTGTCGGACACAACATCTTTGTTTGTATGTGGTGCTGAGGATCGAACCCGGGCCGCACGCATGCCAGGAGAGCGCGCTACCGCTTGAGCCACATCTCCAGCCCCAAATAATTGTTAATAAATGTTTTCATTAATGAAAAACTTTGCAATATGATCCTAGGAATGGAGCCACGATGGTGGAATAGAAGTACCCTTTGCAGAACCTTGCAGGAGACAAAAGTCAGGACAACAAAGGAGAAACTATATTCTGAGAAGAGAGAGGAAGAACTCTTGAGAACCAACAAAGACGGGATGAAAAAATCTAAGCAGCTTGGTAAATCAAAAAAGAAACTCACAGAAAAGTTCAAAGCAATTTGCAACTTCAATCCAATCCCAACACAACAGCATAAGATAAGTAGGAAAGTGAAACAACCTTGATACTAGCAGCAGTCTGGCAGTCTTAAGTGCAGGAGAAATCCACCATTCTTAAAAGCCTTAAATCTAGGTCAGGGATTTGGAGTCTAAGAGTGACTCCTCTTGCACAACAAGGTAGTTTTAGAGAAGCAATTCCTTATGTTGCTCAGTATATATAGGGTGTTATAGTGAAGAAGAGTGATTTTGGAAAGGATCTTACTGTTAGGGACTAAACTGCTCTGGGGATCAGACAATCTTGAACAATCACAATTCAGAGTCCCCATGGACACCCTGCCACAATGATTGGATGGAAGATGGCCACATGATGCAGTCAAGACTTGGGAGAGTGTCTGAAACAAACCAGGTTCAAATAGCAGGGAACACTGCTATGATGGGATTAAGTGGAGGTTGCAGCAGTCAGTGATCCTGCTCACTGTGAGTAGAAGTTACCTGGTGACCACCACTCTAGCACAGAACCCTGTGGTTTGATTACCACCTCCCCAACCCCCACCCCTGCGCTCGCTCAGGGGCAAATCCAGGAAATGCTGCAGTTTGGATGTTTGCCAAGTCCCTAGCTGCACAGACTAGAAATCTCTAGGGCTGAATATAGGCCCCAGGTAATGGTGCATATACATCCTCAGTGACAAGGACATACAGTGATCCCAACAGAGCCTTGCTACGTAAGGTACAGACTGAAAACCTCTGGAATGAGTCTACACTGCATGGCACACTTGATAATCCACCCAAACTGTCTAGAAGGAGGGCTTGCTGTGGTTCTGACATCCCCCATGCTGGGTGCACATACTAAAAACCTCCAGAGAGAATATAGCTTGGCACCATCAATATTCTCCTACAGAGAGAAACATGGGTGCAGCCTGCTTTCTGCCCCCACTTATTTGGTGTCAGCTGATACAGTCTGAAGCTGTGACCAACCAACCCCCACAACTCCCTACCTAGCAGGTTTCAACCACATAAGACCCCCAACAAGTACAGCCAAGTACCTCCCTTAGGAGAAATTTTTCACTCACTCTTTTTGTCCATCTATTCAATTTTTATTTTATTTTTCATTTTTAAAAATTCTTTAATTTTTTCCCTCTCTTTTCTTGTCTTCTTTCTTGCTCCTCTTTTCTTTTCTCTTGCTTTACCTTTGTCTTTCTTTTTAACTCTTCTTCTGTTCTTTGTTCTTCCTTTAGTTATTTTATAACTTTTTGGTTTATTCTATATTACTTTTATGTTGTTATTGCTATTATGGGTATTATTTTTATTTGGCTCATACTTTACTTATCTGGTTTGTTTTTATGTTACTGTTGTTTGGATTCTTTCTGTGTGTTGCTGGGAACTGAACTGAACTGAACTTGGGCATATTGTGGGTATTTTGCTGCTGAGCTATTATATCCTCAGCCCATCTGAGAGAAATTAGACCTTACTCCAGCTATAACCTAGTCCTACTGAAATCTTGGTGAATCTTTTAACTTAAAGGATAGGGAAGATAAAAGCTCCCAGCCAACAACCAGGTCCCAAGTAGACATGGCTGAGGAGAGGGACCAGAAGTTCCCCTCCTACACATTCATCCCCCATAGACACAGCACAGAGAAATAACAATTGTTGTGGGCACACACCTACAAGGGACTTCAGCATTGGATACTCCCATACCCCTTCAGAATGCTTCCTGCTGACAAAAGACAAGAGGAATAAATACAGAGAAGGCATCCCTTTACCATGCTCTCTAACCATGTCTGTCCCCATTCTTGTGAAACTTGTAACCAAATTACGAAAGCTCAGTCCCTGTCCCCAATGCCAATCAATGCCAATTTAATGGTTTTGAAAAAAGGAAAAAGAAGGTGTATTGCTTTGCTAGCAAAGGAGAAACACAGGGGATTCCTGCCCCAAAGGCTGTGACTCTCCCCATCAGGAGGGACAGGGGAGTTTTAAAGAAACTCTTCAAGGGTTACATTCCAGGTGTGTTCTGTCTGGTTCCCAGGGAGCCTTGATGGCTGTTAGAATTCACTTGTTAATTTCACTTCTCAGATCCTCAGCAGGCATCACCTTCCTGTGCTAGGTGTGTTCAAGGGGAATTAATAGGGTAAGAAAAGATAATACTGTCTCCCTAATCTTGTTAGGGAGGGGGAGGTGGCAGGAGAGAGACAAAAAAAAAAGCCTTTTTTTTCTTTTAAATAAGACTTAGAATAATGATGGCTATATTCAGGTGAACAGACCATTGTTACAAACCTACAGAGAAGGAGGGTTCCTCAGGCTCCAACACACAGTATGGGCTGTGTTAAAATACACTAATCACAAACAAAGAAGTGATAGGGACATTATACAATGAAGCCCATCTGAAATTATACTCAACACTACACAATAAAATGATATCCCAGAGCACACAATCAAGCAAAGTCTGCTTACTAAGAAGGGTCTCACATAAAAGTAAAGAGTCATCCACCCCCAAAGATGTGCACAACTCAATGCAGAAACAGAATGTGAAAAAAACAAGGAAACGTGACATCTCTAAAGTTCATCATAACTCTCTAGTAAGTGATTCAAAAGATATGAAAGTGGATGAAATGCCAGAAAAATAACTCAAAAGAATAATTTTTAAAAAAAACTCGTTGAATTCCAAGAGATACAAATAAACCGTTAAATGAATTAAGGAAGACATTGCATGACATAAATGAACAATAAAGACATAAGTTTTGGAAAAAAAAGACAGAAATCCTAGAAATAAAAAGCTCTGTAAGTCAGATGAAAAACTAAATTGCAAAGCCCACCAGTAAATTAGATCAAACAGAATAGTATCAGAGCTCAAAGTGAAAAACTAGCCTCTACCTCATAGCAAAGCCTGTCCAAGGAAGAGGGCATGACCTTTGTCCTTGGAAAGACCCAGGAGCACTCCTAGGCACATACCCACCCTGCTGAGTTGTTTATCTACAAATACCAGGAGAGATCTGCTGCTCCAGGTGTCCCAGACTCAGTCAGGCTAGGTGGGGACCCATAGCAACCCCCAGCAGCCACCAATCAGCATGAGACAGGGAAATACCTGGGATGCCAGATGACCCTCCCAGTAGTTGGTAGTTGATAACATGTTGGGAAACCAGGTAGTTCAGCAGTACTCCCCTCATGGCTTAAACCAATCAGTTCAAACGAATCCCCCTCTTTTACTGGCCAATCACCCTTACCCAACTTGTTCCCGCCAGTGAATGTGCTAACCATGTTTTAGAGTTGTTTTATGATTTTCCCGTGGTGTGTGATGATTTGCTAAGAGATGCTATGATGTATGTGAAGTCCCTGCCTTCCCCAAAGAGTATATAAAACTGCTGCAAATGAAAAATTCCTTGTATTTTATCAGATCTTAGTGGAAATGAACTAGAAATCAAAAACAAGAGCAAGTACAGAAAAAATTCAAACACATGGAGATTGAATAGTAGACTTGTGAATGGAAAAATGGACCACTGAATAAATCAGGGAAGAAATTTAAAAATTCCTAGAGTCTAATAAAAAATGGAAACAGCATACCAGAACCTCTGAGGTACAGTAAAATCAACGCCAAGAAAGAAGTTTATAGGTATGAGTGCAAACAGAACTCGAAGCTTAAGAAATTGGTAAAGTTGTTACCAGTGACCTGTGGCATATGGGAAATAGGCTAGGTACATGCTGTCACTTTTAGCAAATATTTTCCTCACCAAGCTACTCAGAGGCCTGAAGCAGCTTCCTAGTTAGGTACTGCTATTCATGTGTAATGTAAGTAATTAATTTTATCACTTGTTCAGGAGTCATAATGACATGAACCTGAAACATTTAATTTTATATTCAAAGACATTTATTTCCATTGTAGACATTTCCCACTTATAGAATTATCATATTTTTGTACATGTACAATAATTTTTGTTTTATTTGTTTATTGATAGTGGAGATTGAATGGTGCTCTATCACTGAGCTACATCCTCAGCACTTTTTTACAAACACACACACACATACACACGTATATTTGTATGTATTTATTGAGGTAAGATTGACGTACAATAAATTGCACATATTTGAAGTACGCAATTTTATCAAATTTTTTTTAACATTTATTTTTTAGTGGTAGGTGGACACATACCTTTATTTTATCTTTATGTGGTGCTGAGGATCTAACCCAGTGCCTCATACATGCTGGGCAAGTGCTCTACCTCTGAGCCACAACCCCAGCCCAATTTTATCAGTTTTGACATGTATATAATCAATACAGTCAATATAAAAAGAACTTCCATTTTTTAAAATTTGAAATCATGCAGACTGTGTTTCCTGCATGATTTATTACATTAGATATAAAGGACCCCACCCCCACATGTCAACTACTTCAAAATTAAATGGCACACTTATAAATATTTCACAGGACAAGGAAGAAAGCACAAGAAAAGTAAATAAAAAGTGCTTTGAACTAAGCGATAATAAAATCTTAAAATATCAGAATCTCTAGGATGAAACAGTACTCAGATGAACATTTATAACTTAAAGTACTGGTATCAGAAAGAAGCAAGATTAATAATCAAATTGTGTTCAAATCAGTAGGAAGGTAAAAATAACAGTAGGAGCAGAAATATACTAAATAGAGAAGAAATAATACAGCTAAACATTGATAAAAACCAAACAAGTCTAATTAAGAAAAAAAAAGAATACAAAAATTAATGGAAAGGGAACTATCAAAATAACCCTACAGATGCTAAAAATATATTAAGGTAATATAACAGCCGTATGCCAACATATGTGATAGCTTACATAATATGGTTTATATTAGAGAAGGAACCATGCACTGCTAAGAAAGTGTATTCAGTCCTTGAAGGATGAAATAGTCTATATATGTCTGTTAAGTCTAAGTTGTCAATTGTATTTTTTAGTTCTACAGCTTCTTTATTTAGTTTTTGTTTGGAGGATCTATTCAGTAGTAACAAAGGCATGTTAAAGTTACCCAGTATTATTGTGTTGTGGTCTATTTGATTCCTGAAATTCAGAAGGGTTTCTTTGATGTACGTAGATTCTCCATTGTTTGGGCATGAATATTTACAATTTTTATGTCTTGTTAATTATAGCTCCCTTAAGCAGTATGAAATGGCCTCCTTTCTCCCTGCTGACTAACTTTGGCTTGAAGTTCACTTTATCTGATACAAGGATAGAAACCCCAACTTGTTTAAAAGACCCACATGAATGGGTCTTATTATTAAATCATGATCTACTACCAAAAGCAAAATACAGATTCAAGCAGTTCTCATCTAAATACCAATGACATTCTTCACAGCACTAGAAAAAAAAGTAGTCCTAAACTTCATTTGGAAGAATAAGAGGCTCAGGAAGTCAAAGCAATTTTGAGCAAGAAAAGCAATGCAGGAGACAACATAATACCCTGATCTCAAATTATACTACAGAGCTGTACTAACAAAAACAGCATGGTATTGGCATCAAAATAGAAACAAAGACCAATGGAATAGAAGACAGAGAGAGAAACTCACATACTGACAGTCATCAGATAATTGACAAAAGTGCCAAAATTGTACATTGAAGAAGATAGCTTTTTTAACAAATGACAGGTGCTGCAAAAACTAGATATCCATATGTAGAAGAATCAATAGATAGATCTTCTAAACAAACATTTAACAAAGAACCTACAGAACTAAAAAATACAATTAATAATTTAGACTTAACAGACTTATATAGAATATTTCATTCATCAATGACTGATTACTTTCTTCTAAACATGACATGAACCTTTTATAAAACAGACCATAGCTTAGGCACACAAAACAACTCTTAGCAAATACAAAAAATATTCTGCATTCTATTAGATCATAATGGAATGAAGTTAGAAATCTATAATAAGATAAAAAAGAGAAACTAATACCTGGAGACTAAATAATTCACTAATAAATGATGAAAGAATAGCAGAAGAAATCAGTGGTGAAATAAAAAATACTTAAAAGCAAATGAGAATAGAGATATAACATATCAAGGATCTCTGGGACAGGATGAAAAATCAGTTCTAAGAGAAAAGTTCATAGCACTGAGCTATATAGAACGATACCAAATAAATAAATAATAATAAAAAACTTCAAACCAATAGTCTTGATGAACACAGATGCAAGAATTCTTAATAAAATACTGGCAAATCATATATAAAAACACATTAAAAAGAGAGTGTTCCATGGTCAAATAGGTTACATCCCAAGAGTCAAAAGCAAGAAAACTGAGATTAAAAGAACAATTAAAAAAAAATCAACAAAACTAAAAGTCGGTTTTTGAAAGAATTTTAAAATTTGATAGACCCTCAGCCATGCCAAACGAAAGAGAAAAAAAGAATTCAAGATTGCTTTAACAGCAGAAATCAATCAGCAATGTAATTCATCGCATAGATAGGCTTAAAGACAAGAATCACATAATTATCTCAATAGAGGCAGAAAACGCAACTGGCAAAGTACAGCACCTGCTCATGTTCAAAACACTATAAAAAAATAGAGGTAGAAGGGACATACCTCAAAATTGTAAAAGCTATATACAACAAACCTAAGGCCAACATCGTTCTAAATGGGGAAAAAAACAAAACAAAAAAAACCAAAAGCATTCCCTCTAAAAACAGAAACAAGACAGAGATGCCTACTTTCACCACTTCCGTTCAACATAGTCCTTGAAACTCCAGCTAGATCAATTAGGCAAAAGAGAAAAATTAAAGGGATACAAATAGGAAAAAAAAAAAAAAAAGACCTCAAATTATCTCTATTTGTTATTTCCATAAATAATTCTATATTTAGATGACCCCCCTCCCGCTTCCAAAAAAAAAAAAAAAATCTACACCAGAAAACATCCAGAACTCATAAATGAATTCAGCAAAGTAGAACGAAGCGGCTGAAAAGAGAAATTAGAAAAAACATCCCATTCACAACAGACCCAAAAAACAAACAAACAAACAAAAAAAAACTTGGAAATGAATCTAACAAAAGAGGTAAAGGACCTCAACAATAGAAAACTAAAGAAAGAAATTGAAGAAGACCTTAGGAGATTAGAAAGACCTCCCATGTTCTTGGATGGGCATAATTAATATTGTCAAAATGGCCATACTACCAAAAGCACTATACAGATTCAATGCAATTCCCATTACAATTCCAATGACAGTCTTCACAGAACTAGAAAAGCAGTTATGAAATTGGAAAAATAAGAAACCCAGAATAGCCAAAGCAATCCTTAGTAAGAAAAGTAAAGCAGGAGACATCACAATATGGGACTTCAAATTATAATATAGAGCTACAGTAACAAAAACAGTAATGGTACCAGCACCAAACAGCAGGAGAACCAATGGAATTGAAGATAAAGAGACAAACCCACATAAATACAGTTATCTCATGCTGGGAAAACTGGAAATCCATATGTAGCAGAATGAAATTTCACTCCTATCCTCACTCTGCACAAAACTCAACTCAAAGTAGATCAAAGACCTAGGAATCAGACCAGAAATCCTGCACATACTAGAAGAAAAGGTAAGCCCAACACTACAACATGTCAGATCTGGAACTGACTTCCTTAACAAGACTCCTAAAGCACAGAAGTAAAATTTAAAAATGAATAAAGTAAAAAGCTTCTTCATTCAAAAGAAACAATCAAGATCCTGGGGAGAGAGCCTAAAGAATGGGAAAAAACCTTTGCCACCTGTACCTCAGGTGGGACATTAATTTCCAGGATATGTAAAGAACTCAAAAACACCAACACCAAAACTACAAATAATGTAATCAGTAAATGGGCAAAGGAAGTGATAGATGCTTTTCAGAAGAAGAACATGAATGGTCAACCAATATAACATGAAATGTCCGACATTTCTAGCAACGAGAGAAATGCAAATTAAAGCCACACTGAGATTTCATCTCACTCCAGTCAGAATGGCAATTATCAAGAATGCAAGTAACAATAAATGTTGGCGAGGATGTGGGGAAAAGGGTACACTCATATATTTCTGGTGGGACTGCAAATATGCTGGAAAGCAGTATGAGATTCCTCAAAAACCTAGGAAAAGAACCACCACTTGACCCAGCTATACTACTCCTTGGTATCTATCCAAAGAATTTAAAATCAGCATACTATAGTGATAGGACCACATTGATGTTTATAGCAGCACAATTCACAATAGCCAAGCTATGGAGCCTACCTAGGTACCCTTTAACAGATGAACAGATAAAGAGAATTTGGTATATATACACAATGGAGTACTACTCAGTAATAAAGAAGAATGGCTTCCTGACATTTGCCAGTAAATGGATGGAACTGGAGACTCTTATGCTAAGTTCCAAAAAATCAAAGGTCAAATATTTTCAGTGATATGCGAAAGCTAATTGAAAATAAGGAGGGATTAATAAAAAAGAATAGAAAAACGATCAGCAGAGCAGACAAAGTGTAAAGAAGGTTAGAGAGAAGGGATATGATAAGGAAAGACAATGGAATGATCTGACATAACTTTCTTATGTACATGTATGAATATACCATAGCGTACCTCATGCACCATCATGTACATCCACAGGACACTTATTTAAAAATAAAACTATAATAGAAGAAAGATCAGTAGAACAGAAGGAAGGGAACAGAGGGCAGGAGAATGGGAGGGAAGGAAGTACTGGGCACTGAATTAGAACAATTTTATATTCCATGTTTTATAATTATGTTGAAATGAATCTTATTGTCACAAATAACTAAGAACCAATTTAAAAAATAAAAATAAATAAAAAATAAAATCTAAAGCAACTAAGCCTGTAGAAGAAAATAAGGGCAATCATATTCATCTTGGGATAGGTATGAATAGGTATAAAATGACACATAAGATAGGTAAAAATGACAAATATAACAATTATAAAAGATGGAAACTTTGACTTCATTAAAATTAAGATGTTTCTGTTTATCAAGAAAATACCACTATGATAACAAAAAGGGAAGCAACAGGTTAGGAGAAGATACGTATAAAATATTTAACTGAAAAAGATTTAATCAAGGGCTGGGATTGTAGCTCAGTGTTTGAGTGCTTGCCTCACATGTATGAAGCACTGGGTTTGATCCTCAACATTCCATAAAAAATAAATAAATAAAGGTATCGTGTCCATCTGCAACTTAAAAAAATATATAATCAAAATACATTTTTAAGATGCCTACAAATCAAGAAGGACAGGCAACGTTTGATTCAGAAATAGGCAAATAAACAGAATTGAAATTTCATAGAAGAGTAAATAGATATGGCTAATAAATCATAGCAGGAAGCATGTGGTAGAGCAATGCTGCTCACTTCCGGTGGTCAGGATGCAAAAATGCAAGGAAGGGAAGGGTTAGATGTTGAGAGCCACAGCCAAAGGGGCCCCAGCAAACTTCCAGCTGCCAGCAAACTTCCAGCTGCCAGCTGATGATTGGCTCACAGCAGCCCCAGCAACTTCTAGCTGCCAACTGATTGGCTCCTCTGCGGTGATGCTCATTGGGCTGTTTCCCTGCCCTTTCAGACCACGGAGCTGCTCATTGGGGGACTTTTTTGGCTCCGCCCACGCGACCCAGCCAATCGGCCTCAAGAGCAGGAGGAGTGGGGGAGTTGGGAGAGGCTTGTGGGAAGCCAGTGGTGGCAGTTGGGCTCTGAAGGTTTTCCTGAGGAGCTTTTTTGTTTGGCACGTATGGTTCTAAAATTAAAGTTCGTTTCTTTTGACAAGTGGCTCCTGAATCGTGCCCAGCCAGACTGCGGCATTTCCTGGCTCGCATGGGGAGCGACTGAGGGTAAGTGATAAGGTAAACTGATCGCCCCTGAGGGCAGGGCGAGAGGATGGGTAGCCATTTTAAGATTCCTCTTTTGTTTTGCTTCACTTTTGTTTTAAGTTGCCTGTCCCTGGAGATGTGTAAGATGGAAGAAAAACCACTCACATCTGAGGAACAGATAGGGAGAAAGGACAGATGGACATTTCAGGAGGATAGAAAAGCTATTATAATGATTTTCTGTTGTTCCACTTTTGTTTCATTCTGGCTCAGTTTTGTTTGGCGTTATCTTCTTGGGTTGTATTATAGTTATAGTAGAAATATTCAAGTAAAAGAGAAGGTTTCTCGAGCTAGTCAGACAGAGAAAAAAATTCAATTAAAAGAGAAGGTCTCTCGAACTAGACAGAGGAAAAAATTCAAGTAAAAGAGAAGGCCTCTCAAGCTAGTCAGAGAAAGAAAGTGTAAAGCAGAAAAAGCCATCAGGGGGAAAGTTACAACAGGAGACTGCTACTAACACCTTTCTATCACCAGAGGGTGTAAGTGTCCAACCAACAGCACCACCTCTACAGAAGACTTGCTACTAATACCTTTCTATCACCAGAGGACGTAAGTGTCCAACTCACAAGGCCACCTCCATATGCTGGGAGGCCTCTAACCCCCGCAGTTGATAGTTGGGATCCTGAGACAAGATCTCAAATATTAACATGCCCTGTATTTGAGGCAGGAGGGCAGTGAATTCACTATGCTTTAAATTTCAAAACAGCGAAGCAGCTAAAAGAGGCTGTAACAACCTATGGTCCTCAAGCACCCTTCACTGTAAGCATGGTCGAATCCATTAACAACTTGAACATGACGCCAGCAGATTGGGCTAATATGTGTAAAGCTGTGCTAAATGGAGGACAATACCTGTTATGGAAGGTTGCCAATGAGGAATTTTGCAAGGAGATGGCTAGGTAAAATGCAGCAACTGGTTATCCTCAGAGAAATCTAGATATGTTGTTAGGAAAGGGACCTTATGAGGATCAGCAGCAACAAATTGCATATGATCCTGGTGTATACGCACAAATTGCTGTAGATGCAGTTAAGTCATGGAAGACTTTACAAGGACATGGAGGTTTACAAGGTCAATTATCTAAGGTAATACAAGGAGCTAATGAATCTTACGCTGAATTTGTAGATAGGCTATTCAAACAGCTACCAAAGTTTTTGGGAATACAGAACAAGCAATGCCATTAATAAAACAACTGGCTTATGACCAAGCGAATCGTTGGTGCAGCGACTTGTGGTAGTGTTGGGGTATTTATGCTGATGGTGTCATCGGTGGCACAATTTTTCCAAAAGGAGCCATCACTGAACTGCTTGCAGAACTTGCCTGGACTATGTATCACTTGTATGCATTGTGAACTCACCTGTATGCATTGTGAACTATCTGTTGGTGCAGCGACTTGTGGTAGTGTTGGGGTATTTTTACTTATGATGTCATCGGTGGTACAATTTTTCCAAAAGGAGCCGTCAATTGGCTTGGTGTATCTTCCTCCCTTCTGCTTGTCATGGTCGTTCAGCTAACAGAGGTGAAGCAAAGAACCTCACCCCCCCGGCTGATACAAAGACCTATCCACAGGTGTGGCTGTACTGGACCTGTAGTCAGTGACAGGTAAGATCCAATTGCAATGGTACCAACCTAAGACAGGAGGCTGACGCCTTGAGGTCAGCTCATCTGATAACGGGTAAGGACCATATGTACTATTGGACAACCTAAGGCAGGCATGGTCCCTAAGCCACATGCTTGTTGTTTAAACAGAGAGGGGGAGATGTTGAGAGCCACAGCCGAAGGGGCCCCAGCAAACTTCCAGCTGCCAGCTGATGATTGGCTCACAGCAGCCCCAGCAACTTCTAGCTGCCAACTGATTGGCTCCTCTGCGGTGATGCTCATTGGGCTGTTTCCCTGCCCTTTCAGACCACGCAGCTGCTCATTGGGGGACTTTTTTGGCTCCGCCCACGCGACCCAGCCAATCGGCTTCAAGAGCAGGAGGAGTGGGGGAGTTGGGAGAGGCTTGTGGGAAGCCAGTGGTGGCAGTTGGGCTCTGAAGGTTTTCCTGATGAGCTTTTTTGTTTGGCGTGTGTGGTTCTAAAAATAAAGTTCGTTTCTTTTGACAAGTGGCTCCTGAATTGTGCCAAGCCAGACTGCGGCAGTTAGAGTCCTGTTGTCACTTTCAAGAGCATACCCATATGATCAGAAATCTACCAACTTAGCCTCACCTCTTAAAGGTTCCACCTATCAGGAGCCCCATGGGGCTTTGTAGGACACTACAGGTCCAAACTATAGCACCAATGTAACATAAAAATAGTCTAATAAAACCTAAGTATAAATTAAGGTCTGGTTCAGTCTGTGAAACATTTAGGAAGACAGTAAGACAGAGACATGATGAACATCCATAATCTTTGAAAAATAATTTAATATTACTGACCTCTCCCTAGAAAGGAAGACCAGAGACTGGTGGGACTATTTTTGTTTTGGCAAACTACATCATCCACTTAAGGACACTATTAAAACTATTTTTAAAAAGTCAGGGCAAAAAAATCTGAATTTGAATAGGGCCACAAGCCAAAATACTCAATAAAGGATTTAGAAAGGATCATCTAACAGGCAGTCCCTCTAGGTTCTAAATTCTAGGACATTAAGACCTCAGTGAACAAATCACTTTAAAAGTAGCCCTACTGCTGAAGATGGTAGACTTGGACAGAAACCAATTACTACACCTCAGCTGATTCTGAGGAAGATATCTATCACCAGCAATTTGAAAGCTGTCTAATGATGTCAATATAGACCTTTTTAAAGACTATAAGCTAACTTATCTCGGGCTTTGGTAGAAAATGCACCTACTATCAAACGTCATCAAACAATTCTGAGGTAGGAAATATCATGTCCTGGGCTGGGAATGTGGCTCAAGTGGTAGCACGCTCGCCTGGCATGCGTGCATCCCGGGTTCAATCCTCAGCACCACATATAAAGATGTTGTGTTGGCCGAAAACTGAAAAATAAATATTAAAATTCTCTCTCTCTCTCTCTGTGGTGGTGGTGGTGGTGGTCCTGGGAATTGAATCCAGAAATTTGGATATGCTAGACTATATCCTAGTCAGTGACATTTCATGTCATTTGTCCTATCTTTGAATCACTTGAGCAACACAGTAGTCTCATTCAGAGAGAGAGAGAGAGAGAGAGAGAGAGAGAGAGAGAAAGGAGAAAGAGATGGATATGAAATGTGTACAAATCCAAAGGGAAAGACATAAGAAAAATGGAGGACTGGAAACCTCCAAGCTCTTGTTACTTAAGAGGGGAGAATGGGGAAAAGACACCCAATCACTGTGGTACATACCTATAATTCCAGCAACTGGACAGATTGAGGCAGGAGGATCTCAAGTTCCAGGCCAGCCTGGGCAACTTTGTGAGAACGTGTATCAAAATCAATGCAAATAAAAAGAGCTGGTAATGTACCTCAGTGGTAAATCACTGCTGGGTTCAATTTTCAGTACTAAAACAAAAAGGCAGAAACTGTTTGAAAAAACTTTGCTGAAATTTTGGAAAACAGTCAAAGGTTTTCAACAACCAAGAAAATATCCAATGAAGAAAAAATAATCTTTAAGATGATAGGAAAGTTTGAAAGCTACCACATGCCCAATTAAGAGA
The DNA here is from genome assembly GCF_047511675.1 of Marmota flaviventris. Lineage (NCBI taxonomy): Eukaryota > Metazoa > Chordata > Mammalia > Rodentia > Sciuridae > Marmota > Marmota flaviventris. The sequence goes on along the minus strand of NC_092499.1, from coordinate 49,464,306 downwards.
CATGTTCAGAAAATACCTGAGAGGACCTTAAGCTCTCACCCCAGGCTGATTCTTAGGCTCAGAGCAAGCCTAGTTAAGGGCTAAATGAGAGTCCCAGAACTGAAACAATCTGCTAAGAAAGGAAGAGCCCCTGGTATCCAAGGAATGTCTGCAAAAACAAAGCTAACAAAACATGAACTAAAGGAACAGAGTTCAACATTCACACATGATAAACAGAATGCAAAATTAATATAGAAAAGCCTCAAAACAAAAATACTACAGCCTTCAACAGAAAAAAAACAAAACAAAACAAAACAGGACGAATGACTGAATGAACATTTCTGTGAAGAAGATAACAATGGGCCAACAGGCACATCACTAACCATTGAGGAAATACAAATTGAAACTACAGTGATGGACTATTACTTAGCCATAAACAAGAATAAAATTATGGCATTTGCTGGTAAACGGATGGAATTTCAGACTACCATGCTAAGTGAAATAAGCCAATTCCAAAACAATCAAAGGCTGAATGTTCTCTCTGAAATGCAGATGCTCACACTATGGGAGGAAGGTGGTAAGAATAGAGGTTCATTGGATTAGACAAAGGGGAATGAAGGAAAGGGAGGAAGGATGGGACTAGGAAGGGCAGTCATATAAACTGGACATTACTTTCCTATGTTGATATGAACACATGACCAGTATATCTCCACACCATGTACAACCACAAAAATGGGAAGTAATAATCCATGTATGTATAATATGTCAAAATACACTCCACTGTCATGTATATCTAAAAATAACAAATAAAAAATTAAAACAAACAAAAAACTACAGTGAGATATTACTCATATCCAGTCGAATGGCTATTATTTAAAAATTTGAAAATACCAAGCATTGGCAAGGATAGAGAAAATGGAATCCTGTGTATTGCTGGTAAAAATGCAAAATGACACAAAAGACCAATTATGTTTTGAGTCCACCTACATGAGGTACTTATAATAGGAAAATTAATAGAGAAAGTAGAATAGAGGTCTCTGGGGATATGGGGAGCTATTGCTTAATGGGTATAGTTTCTCTTTGGGATGATGAAAACTCTAGAAATAGCAATGATGGTTGCACAACCAAGTTTCCTGTAGCCTTAATAAGCAGTCATGAAGCCCATTCCCAGAAGCTTGGGCCACAGAATCCCTGAGAAGCAGATATGTGCTCTCCGTACAATCAACAGTTGGGAAGCCCACCCACCCTAAGCATACTGGCCCCCAGAAATCACCTGCAGCCATAGAACATTTAAAGGCACAGTTCAGGCCCACCAGTGCAGCCTAGCCTCAATGCTGCCTTCAGACACTGGCAAGTACCTTTGCCCCTCTACCAGGGATGCTATACTGACCCTACTCTCATGTGGCCGTTAGACGCAGACAGGCACCATGCCTCCACTGCCACTCCAGCACATCTCACCTGCTTGGGCCTGCCAGAGTAGTCTCACTGTCAGGAAACACATGGGAACATTTGAACAATACCTCAAATCCACAGGTTGGTATAGCAAAACTACCGTAAGATCTGTGTCCCAGTTGGAGGTACAATGCCACAACCTTTGCAGCCTACTTAGGCCACTGACACAACTAAAGATATCATTGATGCTGATTATAACTGAAGAAGCTATACAGACACCACATTAAAACACTTACCTGGAATTAAAGCCAATACAGCCTATCTAACTGACAACCTAGGTCATAATGTCAGGACAAAGTCTTTGCTACAAAAGCCAGTCTATAAAATTGGTATAGGCAAGTGATTAGCCAGACACCAAATATCAATGTAGGGACACAAGAAATGCTGGGGGAGTGGGGAGATATCATGACACCTCTAAGAGAACTGAGTAACTTTCTAGCTACATGCCCCAAAGAAAAGAAATTTGGGATTGTCCAAAAAAAGAACTTGAAATAAAGTTTTCTTGTTTGTTTGTTTGTTTTTGGCACCAGGGATTGAACCCAGGTGAGCCACATTCACAGCCCTTTTTTATATTTTATTTAGAGACAGTGTCTTGTTGAGTTGCTTAGAGCCTTGCTAAGTTGCTGAGGCTGTCTTTGAACTTGAAGTCCTCCTGCCTCAGCCTTCTGAGCTGCTAGGATTAGAGGAGTGTGCCATTGTGCACAGCTTGACATGAAGATTTCAAAGAAATTTAATGAAATATAAGATAATACAGACCAGACAATACAAGGAAATTAGAATGAGAAATTTAGCAAGGAGAGATAACTAAAAAAGAACCAAATAGAAATGTTGAAGCTCAAGAACCCCATACATGATAGTCTCCATAACAGACTATAGCAAGCAGAAGAACAAATTTCTGAGTTTGAGAACAGGTCTTGCAGAATAACCTAGTCAGATGAAAGGAAGGAAAAAAAATTAAAAGAATGAAGAAAGCCAACAAGACTTATGGAATACCATTAAGCAAGTGTTCTAGAAGGAGAATGAAAAAGGCATGGAATAACCATTCAGTATAATAATTGCTAAAAAACTTACAAATCTTGAGAAAGAAATGGGTATCCAAGTCCAGAAAGTTCAAAGAAACCATAATAGATTTGACCTTTCCAAAGCATATTATAAAGTAAAAGACTGTTAAAAGTAAAAGACTAAGAGATAATTCTAAAAATGGTAAAAGGAAAGTGTCCAAGTCACATATAAGGGAATACCCATCAGACTAATAGCATATTTCTTACCAGAAACTTTATAGGCCAGGAGAGAATGGGATGATATAGTCAAAGTCCTGAAAGAAAAAAAAAAACTGCCCATTAAGAATACTACACTAAGAAAATAGAGTATAAAATGAAATTATTAAGAAAAAATAGTCTTTCCAAGAAAAGCAAAAACTGACAGAACTCCTTCTGACCAGATCAGCACTATAAGAAATGCTTCAGGGAGTCCTATCATATAGGGAAAAGAATTAACTCAAAGTTGGAGCACCCATCATACAAAGCAAATATTAGTTCTAAAAGGAAAGATTAATTTGATTAGAATAATTGTTGAGAACTTCAATTCCTCACTTTCATCAATGGACAGATCCAGACAAAAAATTAATAAATAGCAAAATTAACCTATACTATAGACCCAATGCACCTAACAGACATTTTTAGAACATTGTATTTAATCTCTGTACAATACACACTCTTCTCATCAGTACATGGGACATTCTCTATATAGAACATAAGTTAGGTCACAAAATAAGATTTGACAAGTTCAAAAAAACTGAAATCATAGCATGTATCTTCTCTGAGCATGTGGAATAAAAGTAGAAATCAATAACAAAAGAAACTTTGGATATTGTATAAATTCATGGAAATAAAACAACATTTGCTCAAACAACTGAAGAAGCTATACAGATACAACATTAAAACACCTATCTGGAATTAAAGCCAATACAGTCTATCCAACTGACACCCTAGGTCATAATGTCAGGACAAAGTCTTTGCTACAAAAGCCAGTCTATAAAATTGGTATAGGCAAGTCAATATAGAAATGGTACAGGTCAATATAGAAATCAGAATGGAAATTTAAAATTTTCATTCAATAAAGAAAACAGCTTGAGAACAGCTCTGAAAATGAAAATGCAACATGCTAAAATCTACGGGATATATCAAGAGCAGTACCATGAAGGAAGTTTATAGCAATAAGTGCTTATGCAGCAACACAGAAAGATTTCAAATACAATAATACAACTCAAGAAACCAGAAAAGTAAGAACAAATAAACCCCAAAGTTAGTAGAAGGTATTTAATAATGAAGATCAGAGCAGAAATAAAACAAAAGTTAAAAAAAAATACAAGACACTGATGAAACAAAGAGTTGGTTTTTTGAAAAGACAAACTGAAAAAAATAATAACCTTTAGCTAGACTAATGTAGAAAACAAAAGACCCAAATAAATAAAATCAGAGTTGAAAAGGGAGACAACTGATACCATAGCAATACAAAGAATCATGAGAGACTACTATGAACAACTATACACTAATATATTGGAATACATATAAGAATACATATAAGAAATGGATAAATTTCTGAACACATACAATCTGCACAAGCTGAACCATGAGAACACAGAAAACCTGAACAGACCAAGATTAAATAAAAAGCTTAAATCAGTAATAAAAAGTCTCTCAAAAACGAAAAGCAGAGAACCAAATGGTTTCACTGCTGGATTTTACCAAACCCTTAAAGGAGAACTAATGCCAATTCTTTTCAAACTATTCCAAAGAATGTAAAAGGAGGGATTTCTTCCAAATTCCTTCTATGATGCTGGCATTAACCTGATTCCAAAATCAGACAAGGACACATACACAGAAAAAAACTACTGACCAATATTCTTGATGAACACAGATGCAGAAATTCTCAACAAAATACTAGCAAACTGAATCAAACCTCCCATCAAATACACACACACACACACACCATGAACAAGTGGGATTTGTCTCAGGAATTCAACAATGGTCAGATCAATAAAAGACAAAAATAATGAAAGACAAAAATCATGATTATCTCAACCAATTCAGGAAAAGCATTTGATAAAATTTGACATCCCTTCATAATGAAAAAATACTCAAAAAATTAGGTATAGAAGAAGGATACCTCAACACAATTAGGTTATAGCTAACAAAACTGTAGCCAACATTAATATTTAATGGAGAAAAGCCAAAATTCATCCCTCTAAGATAAAGAAACAAGATGAGGATGTGAAATTTCACCACTCTTATTTAATACAGTATTGGAAGTCTTAAGACAAACAATAAACCAAGAAAAAGAAATAAAAGGCATTCAAATAAGAAAGGAGGAGGTCAAATTATCCCTGTTTGAAGATGACGTGATTTTCTATGGAGAAAAACCTAAAAGATTCTACCAAAAAAATGCTAAAACAGATAAAACAAATTCAGTAAAATTACAGAAAACAAATTTATACACATGAAAGTCAGGTTCATTTTTATATGCCAATAATGAAATCATGGAGAAAGCAATCCCATTCACAATAGCCACAAAAATAAGTAAGAATAAGCTGATGAGGTGGTGTACACCTGGAATCCCAGCAACTTGGGAGGCTGAGGCAGGAATTCAAAGCCAGCCTCAGCAATGGCAAGGCACTAAGCGACTCATTGAGACCCTGTCTCTAAATAAAATGAAAAAATTGGACTGTGGATGTGGCTCAGGGGGTAAAGTGCCCCTGAGTTCAATCCCTGGCACCAAAAAAAATTAAAAAGTAAGTATAAATCTATCAAGGAAATAAATGATCTCTGCAACAAAAATTATGAAATACTGATGAAAAAAATTAAAGAGGACAACTAGCACTATCACTATCACCACCAATACCACCATATTACCACCCCCAGAAAGGGGGAAAAAAAGCAAACAAACAAGGAAAACCATCTCATGTTCATGAATTGGAAGATTTAATATTGTTAGAAAGTTCACACTACCCAAAGTAATCCATTGATTCAATGAAATTTCTATAAAAAATTAGGGGAAAAAACTTCTAAAATTTGAATAGAACCATAAAAGATCCCAAATAGTCAAAGCAAACTTGAGCAAAAAGACTAAAGCTGAAAGCATTACAATTATAATGCCTGATTTCCAAGCATACTATCCATCTATAGTAACCGAAACAGTAATGGCATAGGATCAGACGCACAGATAAAAGGAATAAAATAGAAAGCCCAAAAATAAATCCATGTTTTTATAGCCAACTGATTTTCAATAAAGAGAACAAGAATATACACTGGAGAGAGGGAAGTCACTTCAATAAACAGTACTGGGAAAATTAGATATCCTCATGCATAAGAAAGAAATAAGGCCCCTATGTTTCACCATATACAAAATCAACTCAAAATGGAATAAAGATTTAAATGTAAGCTTGGGCCAGTGGCGCAATGGATAACGCGTCTGACTACGGATCAGAAGATTTAAATGTAACTCTTAGAAACTCTGAACTACTAGAAGAAAATAGGAGAAACACATTAGGACATTAGTCATAACAAAGATATTTTGGATATGACTTGAAAAAAACAAAAACAAAAATTGGCAAATGGGGTTATATACCACAATAAAAAAAAACTTCTACACAGGAAAGGTAAAGTAAGTGGAGTGATAAGACAACTTACAAACTGGAAAAAAATATTTATAGATCATTCACTCAAGAAGAGATTAATATGCAGAATATATAGAAAAACTCAACAAAAAAACCTCCAATAATCAAATTTTGAAATAGGCAAATGACTTGAATAGATACTTCTCAAAAACAGATATACACTGGCCAATGAGATATCATCTCACCCCAGTTAGAATGCCTATTATCAATAAAACAAAAATTACAAATGCTAGAGAGGATGAAGAGGAAGTGGAACTCTCGCATGCTCCTGGTGGGAATGTAAAACAGTACAGCCATTATGGAAAACAGTATACAGGTTTTTCAGAAAAATAGAAATAGAACTGTTATATAATACAGCAATCCCACTACTTGCTATATGTTATGTTTTGGATATAAGGTGTCCCCCCCCCAAAGTTTCTTTATTAATGTAGAAATATCCACAGGTGATATCATTGGACTGTGATAATTATAACCTTATCAGTCTGTCCTAGTCTGAATGGTCTAACTGGGTGGTACTGTATAGGAGATGGCTGAAGGAGGTGGATCACTGGGGCCATGTCCTGAAAGGGTTCATCTTTCCTGAAGCCTCTTCCCCTTCTCTCTTTGCTTCCTGACCACCATGAAGTAAGCAGTGCTGCTCCACCATGCCCTTCCTCCATGATGCTCTGCCACACCTTGGGCCCAAATCAATGGACTTGGCCAATCGGCCAACATGGACTAAACCTCTGAAACTGTAAGCCATAACAAACTTTTCCTCCTCTAAGTTGTTCTTATATATTTTGATCACAGGGACACAAAGCTAAGGAGCACAGAAAATAGCATCAGAGGTAGAATCATCACTATCAGCATGTGGTTCAAAAGGCTTTGGAGCTGATTTGTAGGAGGAGTTTTGAAAAATTTGCAGATACAGGCTAGAGAAGATTTAGAATGTTATAAGTGGAGCTTAATGGGTAATTATGGCGGGAGTTCAGAGGACTATAGCGCAGATGGTAAAGACTGCACTCATGAGGTTTCAGGGAAGAATGAGGATTCTATTGGGAATTGTACTAGAGGCTACTCATGTTACATTCTGAAAAGAACTTGTATACATTCTACCCATGTCCTAACGCTCTGCATGAGGATGAATTTAAAACTGATATACTAATTAGTCTGGTAGAGGAAATTTCTTTTTTTCCAATATTTATTTCTTAGTTGTAGTTGGACACAATACCTTTATTTATTTATTTTTATGTGGTGCTGAGGATAAAACCCAGGGCCCAACATTTGCTAGGCGAGTGCTCTCAGCAAGACCACAACCATCCAGGCTCAAGAATGGAAAAGTAAATTTGAGGAGATCCTGGGAGAACCTTGCTTGCAAAGGGAGTCCTAGGAAGTTGTTTCACAAAGTTCAGCCACCCAAGCACTCAGAGGCTGTGGTGGCTATGGTCCCAGGGGGCCCAGCCACTACTGCTTGAGCTGGCAGTAGACATTGGAGTCATCCATGTGGTATTGGTTCTGCAGAAATGCAGGATGCTGGAATTCAAGGGTCATGGAGCTTCTACAAGATTTCACAGGAAGAGCTGGGAGGCCATGCAAATTGTAGCAGGGTAAAAATCTCTGTTAGGCTGCGCCTGAGAAGGTAATATGTGAAGCTGTGAAGGTGAAGCTGAAGCTGGAATGAACACCTTGACAATTAAGAGATGCAAGTAATGTGTACTGTCTGACAAGAAAAGCTGCTGGATGCAGAAAAAGACAGGCTAAAAGAGAGGGCATGCATGCATAACTGGCAAAGTCAAAAGGGCACAACTGCCCAAGCCCTTTGGAGATCACAACGTGCAATCATGTATCCTAGATGCTGATGCTATATGTGGAGTTAAAGGATCCAATTGTCTGGCTACAGCTACGTTTCAATCTTGTTTTGGTCCCACTCTTTTCTATGGCCTCACTCCTCCCTTTTGGAATGAAATGTTTACTGTGTGCCACTGTATATGGGATATATGTAAGTTACCTCTGATTTTTACAGGGGCTCAGAGCCAAAAATTTGCCTTGAGTCTCAGATGAGATTTTGGACTTGACTTTTGAGTAATGCTAGAACTGTTAAGACTATGACTCTTGGGGAAGAACTGAATATATTTTGCACTGTGAGATGGTATAAGATCTGGGGGTCCAGAGGTCAAATGTTATGGATTGAATCTGAGACGGCTCCCCAAATTTCCTAAATTAATACAGGAATGTTCAGATGTGACATGATTAGATTATGAGAGTTGTTACCTACTCAGTCCATCTTAGTTTGAATTGCCTAACTGGGTGGTAACTGTAGGCATGGGGGCATTGCTGGAGAAAGTGGGTCAATGGGGGCATGCTCTGATAAGGTTCATCTTCCCTGAAGCCCCTTCCCCTTCTCTGCTACTCATGGCCACCATGAGGTGAGCAGTGCTCCTCTGCCATGCTCTTCTTCTATGACCTACCTTGCCTTGGGCCCAGAGTAATGGGCTCTGTGACCATGGACTAAACCTCTGAAACTGTGAGCTATGATAAACTTTTCTTCCTCTAAGTTGTTCCTATTGTGAAGCTTAGTCATAGCAATAGTTGACTAACATAGAACACATCAAAAGGAAACAAAATCAGTATGCTAAACAGACATCTGCATATTCATGCTTACTGCAGCACTATTCACAATAGTCAAGATATATAATCTAAGGTAAGGGTCATCATTAGATGTATGGTTAAAAAAAACATAATACAATGAAATATCATTTAACCATAAAAGAAAAAGAATGAAATTCTGTCATTTGCAACAACATGTTAAGTGAAATAAGTCAAGAATAGAAATAATAATATTTCAAGTTCTTACATATATGTGGAAGCTTAAAAGTTGATCTCATAGAAGCTAAGAATAGTGTTTATAAAACCCTGAGAAGGTTGTGGGGGAATAGGATGAGGAGATCATTGTTAATATGCATGGGGGGTGCATCTAGATGGGAAGAATAACTTCCAATGCACAGTAGGATAACTATATTTGTCTAGAGTTAATTGAATATTTCAAAATACCTAATAGAGAAGAATTTGAAAATTCCCAAGACAAAGAAATGATAAATTTTTGAGATCACACATGTTACCCTGATATTTATCATTATGCAGCATACATGCATTGAAATGTTACCACTGTACCCCAAAATACACATAATTACTATGCATTAATTAAAGATGAAAATTATATTTTCTAAAATGAATTTACCAAATGAACCATATCAGACCTCTACCAGTACCATAGTGAGCCGTCTCAGATCCAATCCATAACATTCAACTTCTGGACCCCAAGAGCTTATGCCCATCTCACAGTGCAAAATATATTTAGTTCCTCTCCAAGAGTCTCATAGTCTTAACAGTTCCAGCATTACTCCAGTAACATAGCATACTGGTATCCTACAAATGAGTGGTGTTTGAAATGGTCTCCAGTTAAATTCTAGGCTTTGCCTATAAAAGTAACTGCTGAAAGTTCAATAAAAGGTTTGGAACACAGAATAGATTATTGGTTTGGTCTACTTAGATATATTTCTTCTGATTTATCTAAGTATAAAATAGGTAATTAAGTAAAATATTACATGGACACAACACATTCTTTATCCCCCTAAAAGACATGATTTCACTGAAAGTTTAAATAGTAAATTAAAATACTTGTTACCCCAAATGAGGGGAGACATTGAGGACAAACTTAATTGGGCTGTTATGTTCTAAGTTTAAATATGAGAGAAAATGAAAAAGAAACTCTCTCAGAAAAGTTTCTAGGAACTAGAGGCAGCATGTGCTAGGATCAGGAAAACACTATGGCAGCAGAGGGAGAGATTTCTGCACATGACATATTATCTAGAACACTCAATGTAATAAATAATACATATTCTTAAGAGAACTTGGGAGTGGCTCACAACTTCATCTTATATAGTTAAACTAACATTAACTCTAAAGGCTACTTCATTACAAAGAAAGATCCAGTCCTACAATTCTTTACCTCTTGAATTATAAAAGTTTTCCTTGGAAAAACAAAAGTAGAGGTAGTGGCAAGGTGGCTGAACTGCCCACCATATGGACAGGTAAAGAGGCCAACTCAAAGAGTTCCAATGAAAGAGGAAAATTAAGGTCTACTTGGATAAACAATGGAAACAGAAAGAAATCCCAAGAGTGAATATGATACAAAATGGTAGCTGTAATTACTTATGGATTCATCCCTGGAATTCAGGAAAGAGTTACATAGACTAAACTTTATTTGAAAGTAAAATACACCTAATTGACTATACTATACATTTGGGTAAATACATCATATTTAAAATATACTTGCTGGTCCCCCAAGTACCAAGTGCCAACATCTGTGATGGTTATATCAAATTGGCCCTAACAATCCAAGAGAATCTGAGAAGTCTTTAGAATGGATTTGAATTATTGAACCAAACCCAAATGGGTTGAGTGGTATTACAAAATGATGAAATATACTTGTTACCCCAAATGGGATCACTAGATAGTGCTCTCTTCCAGAAGACTGGTCAACACTTAGCAGTGTGTTTAGAAAGATGAAACTATACAAGAGTGGAGTGGATGCTTCACTACGGTGATGAAACAGCATACACATGGATTAGGGGGAGGCTTATATCCTCAAAAGAACTGCTGAATATTTTAATCACAGTAGAATCTAGCAACTTTAAACTGACTCTATGATTTTAACCTTTCTGCCTTAACAGTATGATATAACAGGATTAAATGAAACACTTCATTAACAGAATTAAAAGAAAATCACTTATTTGATTTCCAGAATTAGAAAATATTTTGGCAGGCCGATTTAACTGACATGATTCTTATAGAAAAATGGATAAAAAAATTATTATGGAATACTATCCCCAAAAAATTACACATGCAAGTAAATGCCTCCCTCAATACATAAAAGAAAAATACAAGTATCTGTTGATGGAGAAGGAAAAAAAATAGAATGTAACAGTGTATTAAAAGACCTGTGAAAATATACAGTTGGTATCAATATATCTTTAAGAGGAGATTCCCATTTCTATCTGGATGGCTCAAGTTCTAGAATATTAGTTTTTCCTTTTATATAAAATATCACAGAAAATACTGTTAGACAATTATAAAATTATAACTGAAAAATATGTGGCAAGGAGATACTGACAAGGGGCAGGTAGTAGGGTGAAGACAAAAGTTAAGCAGATCAGTTTAGCATGGTTCCTTCTTTCTAGAGGATACTTAAGACAGTTCTGATCTTAACCAGAACTCCTTATAAACCTTGATCTACGGAATATATAAGCTGAATGATAACTCTTTAATTAATAAGTAACTTCTTTTAAATGTACATAGGGTATGTAGGTATGTATGCATTTATACTAGGGATTGAATCCCAGGGCACTAAGTCATATCCCAACCCTTTTTTATGTTTTGAGACGGGTTCCGTAGGGTCTCATTAAATTTCTAAAGCTGACCCCAAACTTGTGATCCTCCTGCCTTAGCCTCCGGAACTGATGGGATTACAAGTATGTGCCACCATAATCGGCTATTTTTTATTCATTTTTATACTAAGTATTCCTTGTATTTATGATGTATCTTTACATCACTGTGTATTATAAAACACTACATAATAGGTATAACAGACAAGAAAAGCATAATACCTAAGCCAAACCATTACATACACATTAATCAAAATGAGTTCATGAAGAATTACATAATTAGGCAATTACCATTTTAAATGTCTTAGTATGACATAAACTATATACAACTTTTTATATTTATGAAAGAGTGCTTCAGTGATGTCTGAGGATATCTCATTAGAGTTTAGGGATGGGCTAGTAACACATTATTACCTTTCCCATTTAACACACTATAGAACACAGGCTGTCTATCAGAAATGCACTATTTTTTATGCTGTTTTCAAGTCCTTTGGGTATAGACCAAGGAGAGGGATAGCTGGGTCAAATGGTGGTTCCATTTCCAATTTTCCAAGAAATCTCCATACTACTTTCCATATTGGCTGCACCAATTTCCAGTCCCACCAGCAGTGTATAAGAATACCTTTTTTCCCACATCCTCGCCAACACTTATAGTTGTTTGTATGCATAATAGCTGCCATTCTGACTGAAGTGAGAGTGGTTTTTCTTTTTTAGTGCATTCTTTTCTAGTGTTTTTTTTTTTTTTTTAGTGCATTATCACTAATTGCTAGTGATAATGAACATTTTTTCATGTGTTTGTTGACTGATTGTATATCCTCTTCTGAGAAGTATCTCCTCAGGTCCTTGGCCCATTTATTGATTGGGTTATTTGTGTTTTTTTGGTGTCTAGCTTTTTGAGTCCTTTATATAACCTAGTGATTAGTGCTCTATCTGATGTGTGAGGGGTTAAGATTTGCTCCCAAGATGTAGGCTCTCTATTCACCTCACTGACACGAATTGGTGAGTATTCTATGTATATAACCAGAGATAAGAAAAATTGGGCTCTCTATATAAGAATTGTAATGCATTCTGCTGTTGTATATAAAAATTAATGAATTAATTAATTTGAAAATTAATGTTCAAAAAAAGATAAGAAAAGAAAAGAAATGCACTATTTAACCCATTTTTAAGATCAGATTAGATTTTCTTTCTTTTCTTTTTTGGTACCGGAGATTCACTCAGGGACATTCGGCCACTGAGCCACATCCCCAGCACTATTTTGTATTTTATTTAGAGATAAGGTCTCACTGAGTTGCTTAACACACCTCTTTTGCTGAGGCTGGCTTTAAACTCTTGATCCTCCTGCCTCAGTTTCCCAAGCCGCTGGGATTACAGGCGTGCACCACAGTGCCCAACAGATTACATTTCCATAATGAAGATTATTACATGATTAAATTCTGACAAAAATCTCTGTATCTCCTCCACTTTATGGTCCATTTGTACATTTACTTTTGTATCTATTCTACATTTACATTATATATAATTCAGATAGATTCTGTATCTTTACCTATACCTATTCTACATGTCTTTTACAAAATTTCTCATACCCAAGAGCTAAAAAGCATCTCAAAAATCATTTAGTGGACAAAGTGGAGGGAGGAGAGGAGAAGGTATGGGAGTAGGTAAGTTGGTGAAATGAAACAGACATCATTACTCTAGGTACATGTATGGTTGCACAAATGATATAACTCTGCATTGTGTACAACCAGAGAAATGAAAAGTTGTGCTCCATGTGTGTACAATGATATGTATACAAAAGGAACACACATAAATGAATGGCTCAAGTTCTGGTGTATAAATAATTTTAAATTTTTAAAAATTAAAAAATCATTTAGTAATCTTCCCCATTATGGATGAAGAAACTATAATAAGAAAGACAAATCAATATCTCCCAAAGTGAAAAAACAGGGTCAAACTTAGAACTCTTGACAAGTTCAGTACTCTTAGGACTGTCATATACTGGCTAACATACAATATTCATCTGAAGTGGTCAGTATACTTTTTCTGTAAAACAATATTTTAGGCTTTGTGGGCTTATATCATCTCTGTTGCAATTATTTCACTGTAGCAAAAAAAATATCATAAAAAATACACAAGTATATGGGCATGATTATGTTGCAATACCATTCTATTTACAGAAAAGGCAGCAGGCCACAGGTCATAGATTGTCAACTCTTTAAAGACCTGACTTAGATGTTAGGGGGAAAAAAAAAGTGGCTCTTAATACAACAACACAGTAAATATGAAAATAAAGAAGGCTTTCCATGCTCAAGTCTCCTAGAAAAGTATTAAGGTCCATGAGAAAATAAATCTGTTGACACTTAAGATATTTATTAAATGATAACATTTACTAAATTACTATTATTTTGAAAGGCTTTTTATTTACTAATCATTTGTCTGAAACTCAAATGACCAATACTGAAAATAATAACTCTAAAGGAAATATCCTAAAGGAAAAGATAAAGATTAGATTAGAAAATGAGTCACTATCTAAAGATCACTCTTTTTTTCCTTCTATATTCTTATAAGTGTATTACAGTTGTAATGATGGGATTTATTGACACATATTGGTACATACACTAATTTGGTCAATACCATGCATTCCCCTTTCCGTCCCAGGGTAGCTTTTCTTTTTAGATCTCCCTTCAATTTTCCTGAGGTATGCCCCCATCTTCCTTTTTCTTCTTTGACTTCTACATATGAGAGAACATAAAACCCTTGACTTCCTGAGTTTGATTTATTTTACTTAACATAATGTTCTCAAGTTCCTGCAAATGACATAATTTCATTCTCCTCTATGGCCAAATAAAATTGCATATATATATATATATATATATATATATATATATATATATATATATATATCACATTTTCTTTATCCATTCATCCACTGACGGATATCTAGGCTGGTCCCACAGTTTGGCAATTGTGAATTGTACTGCTATAAATATGGGTATGCATGTATTGTTATAGTATGTTGACTTTTAATTCTTTAGGATAAATAATGAGGAATGGTATGGCTGGGTCATATGGTGATTCCATTCTTAGTCTTTTGAGGAAGTATACTGATTTCTATAGGGGTTGTACTAATTCAAAATCCTACCAACAGTGTAAAAGTGTTCCTTTTTCTCCGCACTGTTTCCAGCATTTATTATTGCTGTATTCTTGCTGGCTGCCATTCTAACTGGAGTGAGATAAAAACCTCAGTGTAGTTTTGATTTACAATTCCCTAATTAACACCTAGAAAAAAAATTGTAAAACTTACTTAGATTAAGGGCACCTTTCACACAGAATCAAGGAAATTACAAGCACTTTCTGTTCCATACTCAAGTGTAAAACATTTCTAGTTTCTTCACGACTTTGTCACTTGAATTTAATTTGATAGATTTTGTTTTGGCAACCCACCTTTACTGAGTGTTCCAGAACAATCACCTTGGTTTTCATAGGAAGAATGTTTCTTATAATGACATTTCCATTAGTTTATTTTGATTTAATTAAATTATATGATTATGACCACAGACACAACTAGTATAAATAGGTTTGGCAACCAACACAACCAATGCTTGATAAATATACATAAATCAATGGAACTGTTAGAAGCAGAGTATCTATCTATAAAAGATGAATCTACTAGCCTGAGTATTAAGCATATCATGAGCATCAGGCAGTGCAGTTGTGCCAAAAAGAATATAGAACTTCAGGTATTTTGGAAAATTGTTGAGTGGAAGCCATCTAATATAACTTCAATTATATACTGAAAACTGTCTATATTTTTTGATCAATAAAGTATTGACTGAAACTGTAAGAACAGATGCATGGAAATGCATAAATCCTACCAAATAATCAATGGTACACATTCCTCAAAGAATGAATATGTATATATAAGGGATAAAATTATATTTTACCAGGATGAAGTTGTGGCTCAGTGGTAGAGCATGTGTGAGGCGCTGGGTTTGATTCTTAGCACTGCACATAAATAAATGGATAAAATAAAGGTCCATCAACATCTTTTACAAAATTTTTTAAAAAGCATTTTTAAAATTATATTTTACCTACAGTCATATAAAAATTTTTAAACTGTATTAATATATTGGTTTAAGTTTAATCTTAGTATTATCACAGATACATGACTTTGTTATCCAGCTATACTTATACTGTTAGGACATAGCCCCATCTACTGGAGAAACAGACATATTTCGAGAGCTTATGTTTTATTCCTTTTTACTAATTTTGCAGTAAACTTAACAAAACTGACTTTTAGAAAAGCCAGTTTTTACATTCTTAACATGCAATTATCTACATTTTTCCTAATCAACATTCTGGCTCAGATTTTCATTTGTGAAGTGGTATTTCTGAATAACAAGGATTTCCTGAACATCTAACAAATTTTCCCATAAGAAAACAAATAGTAGCACTGATTTTGCAAAAGAAAAAAATTTAGTACTCACACTATGAATTCTAAAGTAGAGGATAAAATACACAAAAATTACTCCACAAAGATACAGATATGGAGTAATATCCTATAAACAAATACCAATGTAAACTCTCAAAGTTCCACTAATTCCATGGTCATAACAACAGACAGATAAGAGGACAGACAAAAACAAAAGCAGGGTTTCTGAATTCTTTGTTGACTTTTCCACAATAATGAGTAACAGTAAAAAGTTCTGAATTTTTAAGAATTTGATGAAAAAACAATAACATAGCAGATTTAAGGATTAAAAAGTTCTCCTTTAATGACTACTTTAAATACATATTTATTTATATTGACAAAAATTGCATATATTTATCCTGTTTTGAAATATACATATGCATTGTGGTATGGCTAAATAGAGCTAACTAACATATCATTAACTTATTTTTCATTGTTTCCTGATAAAAACACTCAATAAATCTAGTCTCTCAGCAATTTTCAAGAATATAATACATTGTTATTAACTGTAAATACCAGGTTATGCAATAGAGCTCCTGAACCTATTGCTCCTTACTGAAATTATGTATCCTTTGACCAAACTCTTCACCTCTAGTAACCACCATTAACCTCTACTTCTGTGTTCTACTTCTTTAGATTCTACTTATATGTGAACTGTTTTTGTTACATATATTTTTAAACAATATCAAAATATATTAATCACTAATGTAACTGAATTTCAAACTCTATTATTTTTAATCATAATACAAAGTATATAAATTTAACTCAAAAAAAGCCCAACTAAAATCAATCAGCATTGGGGCTGGGGCTGTGACTCAGTGGTAGAGCACTTGCCTAGTATGCATGAGGCACTGGGTTCGATCCCTGGCACCACATACAACAAACAAATAAAATAAAGATATTGTGTCCATCTTCAACTACAAAAATATTAGAAATAAATAAATCATCATTAAAGGTATAGAATCAGTACAACCAGTAACAGATTTTTTTTTCTCCTAGGGCTTTTATTTCCACATCTCTGCATAACCTCAATATAAAATTTAAGTATTTTCCTCTTGGTGTTATTAATTCCATGTCTTTAATATTAATTAGTTTACTACTCTGTGAAGTTAGTTCATATAAATAATAAGCTTCTGACATTAGTTTTTAATACCATTTATTTTAACATATATCTAGTGTCCACTGAGTATTATACCTAGCAGAAGAGTATGTTTGAATGAACTACTCAATGTAAAGATTTTCAAGAAATTGTTGATCTATTTTGGGAACTTAAACATTTCCAACCTTCTAAATTTTCTTCAATGGTCAGGGTAGGGTTTCTTTTTGTTGTTGTTGTTGTTGTTTTGTTTTGTTTTTGGTACCAGAGATTGAACTCAGGGACACTTGACCACTGAACCACATTCCCAACCTATTTTGGATTTTATTTAGAGATGGGTTTCACTGAGTTGCTTAGTGCCTTGCTTTTGCTGAGGCTGGCTTTGAACTTGCAATCCTCCTGTCACAAACCTCCTGAGCCTCTAGATTACAGGCCTATGCCACCATGCCCGGTTCAGGATGCTTATTTTATAAAACGAAACTGTTTTTAACTAAAAAAATTAATTAATTTTGGGTGCTAGGGATTGAACCTAGGGCTCCACACCTGCTAGGTAAGTGTTCTTCTACTGAGCTACAATCCTCAGTCACTCAAATATTTTTTCATACTTCTTTTAATATCTCATCTACTATGTCTCCCAAGCGTTCATGTGTTGGAGGCTTGGTCTTCAGTAATGGCAGGGTTATGATATGGAATCTTTAAGAGGGGAACATAATCACGTCACTGGGGCTAATTACGCACTAAAACATTTAAAGCAATACACTTGCTTGGATAAACTGATTTTTTACAATTATTATTCCAGATCCTCACCTGGAAACTGAATTTTTACAATTATTATTTCAGATCCTCACATGGACTTGAGAGAAAGTAAAGGGAGTATCAATGGTTGGAAGAAAAAGAATACACTGCTAGAACAAGAATCTCATTCAAAGGCAACTTTATAAATCAGCTTTTACATTGCTGTGACTGAAATATCTGATGAAAACAACTTAGAAGAACAAACATTTATTTGGGGTTCATGGTTTCAGAGGTCTCAGTCCATAAATGGCCAATTCTATTGCTCTGGGCCTAAGGTGAGGCAGCATATTATGGGGGAAGGGCCCAGCAAAGGGAAGCTGCTCAGCTCATGGTGGGGTCAGGAAGCAGGGGCAGGAGGGCAGGGTTTGTAGGGAAGAAGCACCCTTCCAGAGCATGCACTCAGTGACCAATTTCTTCCAGCCATGCCCCACCATCCTACAGTTACCACTCAGTCCATTCAAACTATCGTATGGATCACTGCCAGATAATGTAAGTTATTGGTATCATGGTGATCATCATACCTATAACTTAGGAATAAACTGCCTGTTCTACTTATAGAGTTCAAGAAATGAAATTGTATCCTTCTTAGTGAAGACAAAGTCAGGGTCTTTATTTCCCTAGGAAGTTTTATTCAGAAATTAGGAAGGCTTCCCCTTCTTCTTAATATAAAATTACAACTACAATAGTCCCAAATCAACCTAGAACGACTAGAAAAGAGATTAATGACCAGAAGAACCAGTCAAAAACTTAAAAGAAATCCATGTAAGTGTCAGCTGTCATGTGATAGTGTTGAGAGAGAGGAGGACTATAACCTTGGGTGAAAGGCAGATACTAGTGATGCTAAAAGAATGGGTGAGAGAAAAAGCTGTGTTGCCTTAGGACAGTTCTTGTCTCCCATCAGTTCACTCATCAGCAGCAACAGCCCAAAGTACTAAAGGTAATGACAAGAAAGGGCAAAAATCCTATTGGGGGGAGAGATTAATGAAAAAAAAGATGAGATCTAACTATCATTATCCTGTCTAAGTCCACCCTTCCAAACTCTAAGACTGGCTGGATTATAACCATAGTATTTCCTGTCACTAAATGCAGGAAAACCACATTCCCTAGGCTTCATTACATTTGAATCATCTGTGCTGCAGCTAAAGCAGTAAGGGCAAAAGTATTACAAGCCAATTTCAGGATTCGCCCTTACAGGCATTCTATAAGATCCGGTATCCTTCTTTTCTTCCTGCAACAACCTTGAAAACTTTGTGATGGTTGTATCACAGGATGGAGGGAAATGTTATTTCTGCTATGGTGTGGATACAGTCTGAGTATATCCTCCAAGGGTTCATGTGTTCAAGGCTTTGTCCTCAGTGTAGCAATATTGGAAACTGGAATGGAATCTTTAAGAGGTAGGCCCTAGCAGAATATAATTAGATCTGTGAGGGCATTACTTTTAGAAGGAATCCATATATTTCTCACGGAATCTTGGATAGTTCTCACAAGAAAACTGTTATAATAAAAGAATGTGCAAAGCCTCTCTCCAGTCTGTGACTTTCTGTCTTATCATGTGATCTCTCTCTCTCTCTCTCTCATATGCTTTTTGATGTCATCCACTCTGAGGTCCTCACCAGAACCAAGTCAATGCTGGTATTAATGTCCTTAAACCTCCAGAACTGTGAATTAAAAAAAAAAAAAAAAATCAACTCTTTTCTTTATAAAGTATCCAGCCTTGGATATTTCATCATAATAACAGAAAATAAACTAATATAATCTCTAAGCCAAACTGAGTGAGAAATAAATTTTTGTTGTATTAAGCCAAAATCTGGGGGTTATTAGTACAAGATAGCCTCTTTCTATACCTGAACAAAACTTCAGAGACTTCCACCTTTCCTCCCTCAATGCTGACCAAAGAAGTTTCTTCATGCAGTAAAAATAAATGTCAACAATAATCCTGTGGTAACTGAGACTCTCTTAACCCAAGTTCATCCCATCTTCTTTCCTGAAAACACACACACACACACACACACACACACACACTCTCTCTCTCTCTCTCTCTCTCTCTCTCTCCATGTTTTTGATCTTGGTTATGTCTTTGTTCTTCTCCACCCCATTTCCAAATTTCAGATACAAGGAGAGACGACAGTAGACAGTGACTCTATACTGGTAAAATGAAATAACTATGGTGAAAAAAATTCAAAGAACTGACTAGATAAATAGACTATAAAATGTGTCCCCTTCATGGAGAAATGCTCCATTTTCAGAGAAATACACCTCTCTGAGAAGTAGGACTCTTTCTTAGTGAACAAAGTGCTACTCGTATCTTCATTTTAGCCCAAGGGGAGACTATTCAGATTTCTGAACCTTAGACCTATAATAATAAACTCTGTTATTTTAGGCTACCAAAATTGTAGAGCTTTCTTAGAGTTATTACAGCAGTGATAAGAAACTTAAAATATATGCTTTGTGGGTTTTCTAGCTTTCAAACCACCTAGTATATTCAAAGATATTTCCAATTTCTCTTATGGAATAAATTCAAAATAGAGGAGGCATCACAGTCATCAATTAACTGGAAACTAAAACTCCTGATGATTAGAAACCTACCAAAAACCATATCTCCATTCTCCCTAGAGGAGTTATTTCTCATACCACCTAGAAGAGAGTTCTAAAACAGTAAGGTTTGTGTTAGCTGAAGGATAAAATACTTTCTAAACAAAGTTCTTTTTCATTCAGTCATTTCCTATAACTAGTTCCAAGATGATTACTATGGACTCAAAAAATAAATATTAGGATATAGGTACCATCATTTATTAATCTGTTGCCTTTGGAACTAATTTTTTCTGTCTTAGACAATCAAGATAAGTGATCATTAAAATTGTAGATTTCACAAACTATTAACATCTCTAAGCCAGAACTATTACCAAGTTTTTACTGTACAAAGATTTACAAAAAAAGAAAAGAGCCACCATCTATTATCACAAAACTTTCAAAAAATAAAGAACATTTTGGCTGTACAAAACTTCAGAAAGGACTGAATAAACTTAGTTTGTTTAAAAAGAAAAAGCCAGAGGTATTCTAAACTCTCCAAATCTCTACAAACAACAATCAGAATAGTAAAACTAAATCCACAATCAAAATATCTTTCACAAAATTAGGTAAATATCAGAATACAACACCAACAATTTTAAGACCTATATGATGTATAGCATCTAAACAAAAAGAAGCACAGGGAAACAAAAGCAAAATGGTATCTGAGACTCATGAGAATCTCTAAAATGAACAAGTATGCTCTTAGTAGGCAAGGATTCTCCATACAGAAGGGATAGGCAACCTAAGTCTTATAATCTCTTGGACAAAAGTTCATTATGCACTGTGCAGATACTGGAAATTGAATCCAAAACCAACAGAAAAGCAATAGCAGTGAAGGAAAACAAAGTCCAAATAAATGATAAAAGATGGGGAGGGTGATGATAGGGAAGGAGATACAGACAGGAGGTCTCAGAAAGAGAATAGCCATTAAAAAAAAAAAAAAAAAAAGCTGCTCTTAAAACAACAGAAAACACTTTTCCAAATAATTTTTTATTTTTACATATTTTGACAACTCATTTGGAGCATGTAAAAGGGCTTAAAAACCATATTTATAAACTGGTTACATTCTAACTATAGCCATCAGAAATCAAAGCTGATCCAATATCAAATGATGTTGATTTCATGATTTTATAGAAATCACTGATGAAAGAAAAACAAACCAAACAAACTTAGAGATACAAATTTTAGGCAGTGTCTAAATCATTATATTTTCTAGAAAATATTTCAGAATACACTATAATAAAATCAGAAAGAAAAAAAATCTCCCTTACAAATTCAGTACCAAAATATAAAATGCTTTTAAAATTTTAGTGTGTTCCCTTGGCATTTTTGTTTTATGTATTTATATATGAATATTCAATTTCTAAAAATATTTGATTTTTTTCACCAGAATATTATGTCATAAGCATTTTTGTTCAATCCACCACTTAATTTATTAATATTCCATTAGGTGGAACTATCATAGTTTTCTATTACAAGTTTTCTATTACAAGAACTCAAATGAACATCTTTGTGGCAGCTTTTAAAAATTCCACTAACACTAAATGCAGTATGTTAAAAAATTGTCTAAATTTGTATCTACTAATAGGTACATTACACAGTCTTTTGATTTTCAAAAGTACTTCCTAAAATTAAAAGCATATTTAGAAGATAAACTATTCCAAAAGTCTGAGTGAATAATTTTTCTCATTTTTAAGTACATTTATATGTAGACCATGAGCTTCCAGAACCAACCAGTTAGTAATCAATGTGATGAAATATTTTTAAATGAGAGTATAATTTTAAATGGTTAACAAATAAAACATTTAAAGATGTGTATGTAGATTTTAATTTAGAATAAGATCAAAATTAATAGCCTACATGAAATAAAGACAATAGGAATTAAGACTTTAAAATTCTAAACCCACAGTTTCTTTCTGATAAAGAATCACAAAGAAACTGACAGCACATTACTGTGTATGAACTTCCTAAGCTGTAGTTCACTTCCTCAAATGAATCAGAATAATCTTGCCCACTGTGCCAGCTCATGCCACTGAATAAAATGTTCTACTTTAGGATATCATAAGTTATAACACACAGTATGGGTAGCTCCCATGCTGGCAATAAGCTGTTTGACATAAATTTAGGAAGTGGCTTCAATTTACATTAAACTTAAAAGATAATAAAAGTATTAAAATACTAATTAGTTTCAAGACATGTTGCTTAAAGAGGTCTGTCATACTTCAGAAAATAATTCATTAAAAGAATTAATTCAAATGTTTAAATTTTGTTTAGTTTATAAGCATATGGTTGAGACAATGCAAAATAGCATATTAGCACTAAAATGCAAATAGTATCTGTAAGAAATAATCATTCAAATTCTATCCAAGAAAGTAATAAAGCAAATGTTTTTCTAATTATGTGAATATATTATTGTACCTTATACCTTAATATTAAAGAATCTTAGATCACTTGATAATATTTTCTAAATTCAAATGTTACTTATAATAACTAGCAGCTACTCTGGATGCTGAGGCAGGAAGATTACAAGTTCAAGGCCATCCTAGGTAATTTATACCCTGTCTCAAAAAAAAAAAAATCAAAAGGCAGGGGATGTAGCTCAGGATGTAGCTCATGATTGAACCCCTCAGTTCAAACCCTAATGTTATAAAAAAGAAAAAAAAAGAAATAATAGAAAGTACACAAAATGAAAATATCTCACATAATTCCCTTTCTCAACTATATATTACTTAAGATAATAGAACACAGTGAAAAAAAGCTTGCCAATACTAATCAAAACAAAACAGAAGCAACTTTTTTAATATCAGAGTAAGACAATATCATCAAAACTAAAAAAAGTGCACTAAAGGGTTTAATTCACTAACCAGACAAAAGCAATCATAAATAAGTTAGCACTTAACAATGTAGCATGAAATACTTGAAGTAAAAACTGATGAGAGGAGATAGGTAAATCTTTAACCATAGTTAGAAACTTTACCACTAAGCTCTCAATAAGCAGGAGAGTAAATACTCAGAAAAGCAGTCAAGCTATAGAAGTCTTAATGCTATCAATGACAAAGACCAAATTTTAATTGGCTACTCTGAATCCTCCACTCAACCAATCCTTAACCCTGGGTTTGATGTTTGTATCTGTACTGTCCAGTTTTAAGAAGAATCCTAAGTCAGTTTAGAGAGAATCTCTCATCCTGGATATCTGATCACCTAGGATGCCTTCAGCAAGAATCCTGTCTAGTTTATTTAACTAGAATTCCCCTCTTCTCTTGATAATATTTCTATCCACTTACTCCTTAGTCATAAATTCCCACTTGTTCTTATTCTCTTTTTAATGGAGCCTGATACCATACTTAAGTTTCTTTTTTCCTATTGCAATAGTTCTTTAATAAAATTTGTTCTTACCACTTTTAACTATTGTCCTGTTGACTTTCTTTAACAACAACCAACCTGACTTAATTGATATTCATAGACAACTCCACACAACAATAGCAAAATATAGAATTTTTCAAGTGCACATAGCACATTTACCAAAATAGACCTCATTCTGATTCATCAAACAGGCCTTAGTATATTTGTAAGAACTGAAATCATAAAAAGCATATTTTCTTACCATAACAGAAATTAGTAACAAAAAGATATCTGGAAAATCTCTACCACACAATTCTAAATAACCTAAGTTCAAAAAAAAGTTAAAAGAAAAATTCTTAAAATATTGTGAAGTAAATAACACAACAGAAGATTTTAGAACTAGTTTTTAGTCAAAGTCATTTTGGTTGAGGTGGTATAAGTTGGGATGATGTTTTTCTGCAATTTATAAACATTTATCATTTTATAGGAACTATGCCATTGAGAGAAAATAACAATACCCACCAAATGTCAATTGAAGCTTTAAATGTGCAAAGTCTTTCATTTCATAATTCTTCTACAAATCTGTGCTCTATCAAAGGATGCAAGCACATATTGACAACAATATAAATGTCAATGTTCTTTATAATATTAAAAAATTAGAAACAAGTATCTAAATTAGCACAAGATATCTACTAGTACATATGCAAGGAAATACATCTGAAAGGTTGCATACCAGGATCTATAGTCTCTGTAACCATTAAAATAATATGAAAACATATGTAATTTCCAAAATAACAAAGGGTAAAATATGTAATAATAAAAAATACAGATTAAACAACCCAATTACCAAATGGTTTAAAACAAAGATGTTCTACTGGATTTTTAAAAACTCGATTCTCTGCACTGTTTTCCAGGCCTGCTACAAAACTGTCCCTGTTTGGATATCATTTCAGTAAGTAGAAGATGAATGACACAGCTATGTTACAATAGAAAAAGGTACAGATTCAAGGAACATGACAAGATACAACACTGAGATCTAGAATGCTTCCTAAAACAAAGAAAGAACATTAATGGAAAAACTAGAGATAGCTAGACAGAGTTATCAGTTTAGTAATTATATTATTCATTAAATTAACATCTTTATTATTTAGTGTATTTATCCAGCATATTCACAATTTACACAACATTTGGTGAGTTATGATTACACATTATGTTAACATTAGAAGTAGGATGATGGTACACAGGAACTCTATAGAGAAGTTCACTCACTTATCATGGGGTTACACCCTTTTAATATAAAAGCTGAAAATATTGTATGTCAAAAATGCACTTAATACACCTAACCTACCAAATATCATAACTTAGTAACATGGTAGAGTACAAATTGTTTGTCCTCATGATGGTGTGACTTGGAGATGCAGCTGTCACTGCCAACATCACCAGAGAATATATTACCTCTGGGAAAAGATCAAAATTCTAAATTTGAAGTACTATTTCCACTGAATTCGTATCACTTTCATTACATCATAAAATCAAAAACTTAAGTTGAACCATCATAATACAAAGTATTATTTTTGCAACTTTTCAGTAAATCTAAAATTATTTCAAGATAAAGTTTTTTGAAAACTAAAACTAGCCTTTAAAACAAAAAACACCACTAGAGAAAGAGGGTCTCTCAAAATGTAGAAAAAATAATTTTTGATTTATAAGAAAATAAATCAATCATAAAGTTGCATGCTTGAATAACATGATCTCAAAATAAATAAATCAAGGAAGAATAACAGATCAGAAAAACCCACAATACTGTTAACAGCACCCTAAGAGTGCATTAAAGCAATTATTCTGTGGCAGTTTATTGAGGTAGGAAGGCTGTGGGGGGGAGGAGGGGGTTGGGGGAGTGGAAGGGATGGAGGATAAATAAAGCAATTCAGGCTGGGGTTGTGGCTCAGTGGTAGGGTGCTTGCCTCACATGTGTGAGGCACTGGGTTCAATTCTCAGCACTGCATATAAGCAAATGAATAAAATAAAGGTTCCATCAACAACTGGAAATTTTTTTTTTAAAGCAATTAAGGAGAACTAGCAACCTGGTGATTACCAGGTACATAAATTTCTAGAATAGAAAGAGAATTAATAAAAGGAATAGCTTACAGTAGTGTTAGTCCTATGGTAACTCAGTGGGGGAGGGGAAACTCACTTCCAAGGAGACAAAAGAAATTCTCCCATCAAAATTAAGAAAAAGAGGAGTTACTGTCCAACAAATTCACAATATAACAGAAAATAAGATCAGGCAGGAAGCTGGGCAAGTATGGGGGGAAAGTCCTGGCATTCTCTAGCAAGACACTGGAAATGGGAAAGTGGCAATGGCATAAAAAAGACTGTACTTCCTAAGTGGAAATCCCTGCAGTACACCTTTGATTTTTATACTTGGTGCTTCATAATCTTTTATTCTTTGTCTTGTTCTCAATATACTTGATTTTTGAATACTCAAGACAAAAGAGCCAATTAGGGCTTACTTATCACTATTGGATGCCCGTTCAATGAATAATTTTGGGCACAGGAGTAAGATTATAACACAGACTTGGGAGAAGTTGCAGGAAGCAACAGAAATGCAACTGCCAGTCTATGAATCTGCAAAGTGAAAGAGAGTAAAGGATGTTTTCATTCGAAACTGGTGGTCTGAAGTCTGGGATTAGGAGTATGGCTGATGGGGGTAGAATTGGGACAGATCATAGTCAGGTGGAAAGTGGTGATCCTGAGACAGCCTACCACAGATCTATACTACTTACCCCACACCCAGATGTATCTGAAGTATAGACAGACATGCCCCACACATCTCCCCCCAGCACATGAATTGAGGATCTCAGAAAGCGGGTGTGATACAGTCTGTGGAATAGGGCCTAATAGCCCTGCCAGACTTATACCCAAAACTCCAGTCACAATAACATTTGTTATTGTGGGTAAAATGTGCTCAGTCTTAGAACACTCCCTTGCTAGATGCTGCCAGATAAGGAAGAGATAGAATCCAGCATAGCATTCCCCTACTAACTTCAGCTGCCACTGTCTGAGGACACTGGCCAGGGCCTGAAGGTCCACTATGGAGATGCCTGCAGGTTTGATTATACCTGAAGTATTCCTGCTGGGTGTGCTAGTAGCCACCATCTTGCTGCAGAAGAGGTAGAGGGCTGAGTTCATCCTAGTTCTGTGAATCCTGAAGCTTACAGAACCTAGGGAGAGAGTGTGAGGGCATCTTGCTCTCAGTTCTCCCAACCAGCATGTTTGGCACTCACCAGGTTCCTGGAGCCCACTCAGGCCAGTACTCTCTGGGTCCCAGTACCAGCCCAGTCCCCCCGACTCCCTCCCCAATCTGGCATCCACTGACCTCTGGTCTCAGGGTCCTGCACCAATCAGGAATCAGTCTGGCACCCAACATGGCCCTCCAGCTCCCCAGTCTCCCAACACATCACTGGCCACCAACCTGGCCCAGAGCTCACAGCTACTTGGCTGACCCGCAGCTCTCAGCACCTGGTTCTTATTTGCCTGATGCAGAACAGCTCTCTGCAACAGGTGCACAGCTCCCAGCACTCAGCCCTCAGGCCGCTATCTCCAAAACAGTCACCTCATAGGCAAAAGCATCCAAAGACTAAAGGTAAAAGGAAGGGAAAAAACATATTACTCACATGGGAGATAAGTGCCAGATGTCTTAATAGGAGCTATTTCATTTAAGGCTGTATACTGTTTGCATTGTGTGCTCAGAAAGGGGAGTGCGATGCCATCTGGAGAATAGGGCCTAACGGCCCTACCAGACTTACACCAAAAACTCCAGTCAAAATAACATTTGTTATTGTGGGTAAAATCTGCTCAGCCATAGAACACTCCCCTACTAGATGCTGCCAGATAAGGAAGGGACAGAATCCAGCATAGCACTCCTTGACCAAGTTCAGTTGCCACTGTCTGGGGACACTGGCCAGGGCCTAGAGGTCCTTAAACCAGAGGTACTAGAAACTTTCACGAACATTATAAGTCTACAGGGTAGAAACGGTACTACCTCAGATCCACACTGCTAGATAGGAAGACACACAAACAACATGAGAAAACAAGGGAACAAAGAGCCCCAAACAAACCAAAATGTTCCAATAAATAGAATCTACTAACAGCACAGTAGAAGAAATGTCAGAGAAGGGGGTCAGAATGAACATAGTGAAACTCATCTGTAACATAAAAGATAATATAAGGATTGCAATCAGAAATAAATTTCAGGAGGTGAAAGATCACTTCAGTAAAGAGATAGAAATAATGAAAAGAAATCAAGCAGAAATCCTGAAATGAAGGAATCAATAAACCAAATTAAAAATTCAATGAAAGACAGAACCTCAGGTAACAAAGACCAAATATATAATCTTGAAAATAAAGTTGGCCACAGAGAGAAGATGGTAAGAAACCATGAACAAAACTTCCAAAAATTATGGGATAACATGAAAAGATCAAATTTAAAATTTATTGGGATAAAGAAAGGCATGAAGACACAAACCAAAGGAACACATAATATCATTAAATTTACCAAACCTTAAAGATGAAATGGAAAATCAAATACAAGAGGCTTACAGGACCCCAAATGTACAAAATTACAATAGATTCACACCAAAGCACATTATAATGAAAATGCCTTGCATACAGAATAAGAATAGAATTTTAAAGGCCATAAGAAAAAAAGGATCAGATTACATTTAGGAAGAAACCAATTCAGGTACCAAGGGATTTCTCAACACAGATCATTAAGGCTAGGAGATCCTAGAAGAAAATATAACAATCTCTGAAAGAAAATGAATGTCAACCAAGAAATTTATATCCATCAAAAATATGCTTCAGATTTAAAGATTAAAAAAAAAAAGGTTCCATGATAAACAATAGTTAAAAGAGTTTCCAACTAACCTACAGTACAGAACAGTCTCAGCAAAATATTCCATGAGGAGGAAATAAAAAAAAGGGAAAATCAGCAAAGGGCAAAAATACACTAAAGGGAAAGATAATCAAAGGAGAAGCTAAGTTAACTTAAAAAACAGAAACAAACCAAAATGAATGGGAATATAAATCATGCCTCAATAATAACCCTGAAATTTAATGGCCTAAATTCATCAATCAAAAGGCAGACTGGCAGAATGGATTAAAAAACAAGACCAAACAATATGCTATCTCCAAAAGAGTCACCTTATAGGCAAAGGCATCCAAAGACTAAAGGTAAAAGGAAGGGAAAAAACATATTACTCACATGGACTATATAAACAAACAGGGATTTCCATCCTTATATCATATAAAGTGGACTTCAAGTCAAAGTTACTCAGAACATACAAAGAAGGACATTTTATACTGCTTAAGGGGATTATATATCAATAAGACATAACAATCATAAATATTTATGCTCCAAACAATGGAGTATCCACATACATCAAACACTTCTCAATTTCAAGAATCAAATAGACCAAAACACAGTAATACTGGGTGACTCTAACACACCTCCCTCACTACTGCATAGATCTTCCAAACAAAAACTAAACAAAGAAATTACAGAACTAAATAATACAATCAATAAATTGGACTTGACACATATGTATATATATATACATATATATATACACACACATATATATGTGTGTATATGTGTGTGTATATATATATATATATATAAACACTTTCTTCTCAGCAGCACATGGATCCTTCTCCAAGCAACTCTTATGCCACTAAGCAACTCTTAGCAAATACAAAAAAACAGAGATGCTACCCTGCATTCTATCCAATCATAATGGAATGAAATTAGAAATCAACAATAAAATGAAAAAAATAGAAGCTACTCCAATACTTGGAGACTAAATAATATGCTATTTAATGATGAATGGATAGCAGAAGAAATCAGGGTTGAAAATGTTTTATTTGTATTTGTTTTAAATACTTAGAGGAAAATGAAAACACCCATACAACATATCAAAATCTCTGGGATCCTATGAAGGTAATGCTAAGAGGAAAGTTCATTGCATTGAACTCACTCATTAAAAGAATAGACCTAATTTACATCTCAAAGCCCCAGAAAAAGAACAGATCAACAGCAAAAAGCAGAAGAAGACAAGAAATAATTAAAATCAGGGCTAAAATCAATGAAATTGAAACAAAAGAAACAATTCAAAAAATTGACAAAACAAAAAGTTGGTTCTTTTAAAAAATAAATAAAATTGATAAAACCTTAGCCATGCTAGGGAAGAGAAAGAGAAAACTCAAATTACTAAAATTCATGATGAAAAATTAAATATCACAGCAGACTCTACTGAAATACAGAAGACAATTAGAAACTATTTTGAAAAATTATACTCCAATAAAATTGAAGACATGGACAAATTTCTAGAGATATATGACCTACCCAAACTGAATCAGGAATACATATGTAATTTAAACAGATCAATTTCAAGCAATGAAATAGAAGATGCCAACAAAAAAAAAAAAAAAAAAAGCCTACCAACCAAGAAAAGCTAGGACCAGATGGATTCTCAGCCAAATTCTACAAGACCTTCAAAGAAGAATTAACACCATTATTCCTCAAACTATTCCATAAAATAGAAAAGGAAGGAACCCTTCCAAACTAGTATCACCCTGATACCAAAACATCAAGGAAAGAAAACTGCAGATCAATATCCCTGATGAACATAGATGCAAAATTTTTCAATAAAATTCTTTCAAATCACACACAAAAACATATTAAAAAGATAGTGCACCATGATCAAGTGGGGTTCATTCCAGGATGCAAGGTTGATTCAACATATGGAAATCAATAAACATTAATTCGTCACATCAACAGACTTAAAGACAGGAATCATATGATTGTCTCAATAGATGCAGAAAATGCACTTGACAAAATACAGCACCCCTTCAGTAGGAACATACCTCAACATTGTAAAAGCTATCTATGTTATATCAAAGGTCAACATCATTCTAAATGGAGAAAATTTGACAGCATTCCCTCTAAAAACTAGAATAAGACAATGATGCCCTCTATCACCACTTCTATTCAGCATGATCCTGGAATCTCTAGCCAGAGCAATTAGACAGATGAAAGAAATTAAAAGGGTATGAATAGGAAAAGAAGAACTCAAACTATCACTATTTGCCGAGGACATGATTCTATATTTAGAAGATCCAAAAAAATCCACCAAAAAATTTCTAGAACTAATAAATGAATTCAGGAAAGTAGCAGGTTATAAAATCAATAAGCATAAATCAAATGTGTTCCCAAACATCAGTGATGAATCCACTGAGAAATTAGAAAAACTACCTCATTCACAATAGCCTCAAAAAAAAAAAAAAAAAAAACCCTTAGGAATCAATTTTATAAAAGGAGTGAAAGATCTCTACAATGAAAACTACAGAACACTAAAGAAAGAAATCAAAGAAGACCTTAGAAGATGGAAAGATCTTCCATGCTCTTGGATAGGCAGAATTAATACTTCCAAAATGGACATACTACCAAAAGCATTGTACAGATTAATGCAATTCTTATTAAAATCCCAATGACATTCTTCATAGAAACAGAAAAGCAATCATGAAATTCATTTGGAAAAATTACAGACCTGGATAAAGCCAAAGTAATCCTTAGCAAGAAAAGTGAAGCAGGAGGCATCACAATACCACACCTTAAATTACACTACAGAGCTATAGTAACAAAAATGGCATCGTTTTGGCACCAAAACAGTCATGCAGACCAATGGTACAGAATAGAAGACACAGAGACAAACCTCCCAAATACAGTTATCTCATACTTGATAAAGGTGCCAAAAAATTCACTGGAGAAAAGATAGCCTGTTCAACAAATGGTGCTGGCAAAACTGGAAATCCACATGTAGCAAAATGAAGTTAACCCTGTATCTCTCACCCTGCACAAAAATCAACTCAAAGAGGATCAAAGACTTAGGCACTAGAACAGATACCCTGTGCCTAATAGAAGAAAAAGTAGGCCCAAATCTTCACCATGTCAGCCTAGGATCTGACTAAATAAGACCTCTAAAGTGTAAGAAGTAAAATCAAAAATCAATAAATGAGATGGATTAAAACTAAAAAGCCTCTTCTCACCAAAGGGAATAATCAATAATGTGAAGAAAGAGCCTACAGAAGGGGAGAAATCTTTGTCATATGCACCTCAAATAGAGCATTAATCTCCAGGATGTATAAAAAACTCAAATAACTCAATGCCAAAAATACAAATAACCAAATCAATAAATGGGCAAGGGAATTAAACAGACACTTCACAGAAGAAATACAATTGATCAATAAACATAAGAAAAAATATTCAACATCTCTAGCGATTAAGTGAATGCAAATCAAAACTATTCTGTGGGGAGCCATTCTCACGCGTGACTGGGTGACTCCCGGTTTGGGTCTGAGGCTTCTGGCTGTGTCGGAATTTTCCCGGCCCTCTCCTGATGAGAGAACCCGTCCGTGTGGGGGTGTGACTGACCACTGACCCCGGGGGCCCAATCACTGACCCTGACCTTGGAGTGCGGCCCCCCCCTCAACCTTCATTGGATGGAATTATCCCCTGAATTTCTTGTTCCCCAATAAAAGGCTACTCCCTGGCGTGCTCGCGCTCTCTCTCCTGCTAGCCCTGAGTAATCCTTGTTGCCCTGCTGGGCGGTTAGAGGAGGGAACCAGAGAGGGGAGCCGTCTCGGACCTGGCAATAGAAATAAGGTAACTGAATCTGTGTGTTTTATTTCGATCTCTTCTAGCTAACTTTTATGCCAAGAACCTCATTAATGAAACCATTGCGCTGGCCACATGGTGGACTATTCATTTTGTGAGATTTCATCTCACTCCAGTCACAACATCAATTATCAAGAATACAAGCAACAATAAACGTTGGCGAGAATGTGGGGAAAAAAGTACACTCATACATGGTGGGACTGAAAATTGATGCAATCATCCTGGAAAGCAGTATGAAGATTCCTCAGAAAACTTGGAATGGAACCACCATTTGACCCACCTATCCCACTCCTTGGTTTATATCCAAAGGACTTAAAATCAGCATACTACAGTGATATAGCCACATCAATATTTATAGTAGCTCAATTCACAATAGCTACAATATAGAACCACCCTAGGTGTCCCTTGATAGATGAATGGATAAAGAAAATGTGTTATATGTATTAAATGGAATGTTACTCAGCTTTAAAGAAAAAAATTATGGCATTTGCTGGTAAATGGATGGAGTTAGAGAATATCATGCTAAGCAAAATAAGTAAATACCCCCTCCCCCAAAAGACCAAAAGTTTTCTCTAACATACAGATGCTAATTCACAATAAGGGGGGACACTAGTGAAGAATAGAGTTGTCTTAGATTAGGTAGAGGGAGTGAAGGGAGGGAAGGGGAGGGAATATGAGGATAGGAAGGATAGTAGAATAAGACAGACATTGTTACTTTACATATATATATATATATATATATATATATATATATATATGACTGCATGACTAATGTGATTCTACAACATGTTCAATCAGAAAAATGAGAAATTATACTTCATCTATGTATTATATATCAAAGTACATAAATGCATTCTAGCGTCCTGCATAACTAATTAAAACAAATAAAAAATTTTTTTAAAAAGGCATTTCAGAAAGAATAACAACAAAAAAGATTGCTATACCAACAAAGCTGTTCTTCAAAGAAGAAAAAAAAACCTTCTTATCACCCACGTCCCTCAAGGGCGAAGGATTGGGTTTCCCTTCCATGGGATGGGCTGGCTGAGAAATAAAAGCTAAGAAAAGTAGAACGATGAAATGACAACAGAATACAGAAAGTAATTTTCAAAGAGGGGGCAGAGACCAGAAGCTGACCAGAATGGTCCAAATTCTAAAAAGGAAAGGAGCCCATGTTTGCTGTATTTATATCGGAAGACATCAAAGATATTCTATGGAAAGTTCTTCACCAAAACAGGATAGAGGTGGGGGCATATAGGCTGCTCAGTTCCTAGCAGGTCACATCCATCTCTGGTGCTATGCAGGACCTTTCTGGGCAGAGTTGCAGGGGAGTTCACTTGCATCAGGCGGTCTCTCCCGGTGGGACTGTCACAGGAAGTTCTCAATGCTAGAGTCTACCCCCTCACTGGCTACGATGCTGAAAGGGTGCTCACGCATTTCACGGATGGCTTCTTGCACCTTCTGAGACAAGCATAAATAAAAAAATTTATGACTACTAAGCAGCACTTCAAAAAATACTTAAAGAAACCACACACACAGGAGACATTAGAAACAAACACCTTAACCCAGGAAAGGATCTCACTAGAAGAATATTTAAATGAGAATTAGAGCCAAACTAAACATTAGAAAAAGATCAAAATGGAAGTTCATAGAATAATTATTCTCTTTTAATAATAAACACCTCTCCGTGACAATGAATGTAAATGGTCTGAACTCTTCAATTAAAAGACACATCCTGGCAGATTAGATTTAAAAATAAGATCCAACTATACATTTTCTGCACATATCTCAGGCAAAGATATCCACATATCAAAAGTGAAAGAATGAAAAATTATATTCCATGCAAATGGAGCCCAAAAGCAAGCAGGAGTAGCTATTCCCATATTTAATATTTTAGTCAGCTTTTTTGTTGCTATGACAAAAAGAACTAATCAGAACTAATTTAAAGAAGAAAAAATGTATTTGGGGCTCACAGTTACAGAGGTCTCAGTCCACAGACGATCAACCTTCCCAACAATCAATGGTGGAAAGATATTGAGCAAAACAGTTTGTGACAGGCAAACAGGAAGAAGAGAGATCTCCTCTCACCAGGAACAAAATATATGCCTCAAAGGCATCATCCCCATCGACCTAATTCCTCCAGCCACACCCCACCAGAATACATTCACTACCTAGATAATTCATTCAAGTGGATTTATGCAGTGATTAGGTTAAGATTCACATAACTGATAATTTCACCTCTAAATTTGCTTGCATTGTCTCACACATGAGCTTTTGAAGGACATCTTAGCAAAATTCACCAGAAAATAAAAGAATTCACTATATTCTGGTAAAAAGAATAATCCAAAAAGAAAATAAAACAATTAATATTTATGCCTGAGCATCAGTGTACCTAATTAAAAAAATTTAAAAATAAAAACAACAACAACCACCACACACACACACACACACACACTTCTCAAAGGTTCAGATAGGCCAGGCATGGTGGTACATTCCTGAAATTCAAGCAGCTCAGGAGGCTGAGGAGGAGTATCCCAAATTCAAGGTCAGTCTCAGCAATCTAGCAAGGCCCTAAGCAACTTTGCAAGACCCTGTCTCTAAATAAAATACAAAAAAGGCTGAGGATGTGGCACAGGGGTTAAGTGACCCTGGGTTCAATCCCCAGTACAAAAAAAAAAAAATTCAGATAGATGCCAATACAATAATACTTGGGTGATTTCAACACACCCCTCTCACCAATAGATAGGTCACTGAAACATAAAATGAGTAAAAACATCAGATCTAGAGAATGGACCTAAAAACCTAAAAGACTAGGTTATAGCTCAGTGGTTGAGCGCTTGCCTAGAACATGTGAGGCCCTGGGTTTGAGCCTCAGCACCACATAAAAAATAAATAAGAGTATTGTATCTATCTACAACTAAAAAAAAAAACAAAACTTTTTTTAAATAAATAAAACCTAAAAGACATCTACAGAGTATTTCATCCAGGGCTGGGGCTATAGCTCAGTGGCAGAGTGCTTGCCTAGCATGTGTGAGGCACTGGGTTTGATCCTTAGCACCACATTAAAAAATAATAATAATAATTAAATAAAATAAAATAAAGGCATGCTATCCATTTACACCTATTTTTTTTTTTTTAAAAAAAGAATATTTCATCCAACAAAGGCAGAATTCACTTTCTTCTTAGCTGCTCATGGAACATTTTCCAAACTCAATATATTTTAGGTCACAAAGTCAGTCTTAGTAAATATCAAAAAAGAAATTGATATAATCCCTTGCATCTTATCAGAGGTCACAATGAAATAAAATTTGAAGTCAAAGAAATGAAAACTACATAAACACATGGAAACTGAACAATACATTTTTGAACAATGAGTGAGTCACAGAAGAAATCAGGGAGAAAATTAGGGAATTCTTAGAAACTAATAAGAATAAAGATATAATACACTAGAATCTCTGGGAGACTATGTAGGCAGTTTTAAAAGGAAAGTTTATAGATATGAGCAGTTATAAGAAGAAACCATTCCAAAACCAGAAGAAAGGATTAATTAAGATGAGCACTTGAATTAAATTAAGTAAGAGAATTAAAACAACACAAAAGCTCAATATAACAAAGAATTGGTTCTTTGAACAGATAAACAAGATTGATAAACTCACAGTTAAAACTAACCAAAAGAAAGAGAAGACCCAAATTAATAAAACTAGAGATGAAAACAGAAAGTATCACTGAAATCCATCAGTAACTATTTTGAAAATGTATATTCCAATAAATTGAAAAACCCAGAAGTAACAGACAAATTTACAAACACCCATACAACTTACCAAAATTGAATGCAGAGGATACTGAAAATCTAAACAGACCAATAACTAATAATAAGATTAAAGCATTAATAAAAAGCCTTTCAACAATAATAAACTTAGGACCAGAAGAATTCTCAGCTAAATTTTTTTCAGAACTTTAAAGAATTAATGCCAATGTTCCTCAAATTATTCCATGAAATAAAAAGTGTGGTGGGGGAGAGCACTGCCAAGTTCATTCTATGAAGGCAGTATTACCCAGACACCAAAACAGATAAGGGTTTGTCAAGGAAAGAAAACTACAGCCCATTAACTTGAAAACATAGATACAAAAATGCTTTAAAAAAACTAGCAAGTCATATTCAAAAACACATCAAGATTATATAGCATGATCAAGTTGATTTTGTTATAGGAATGCAAGGATGGTTTGACACACAAATCAATAAATGTTATTCACCATATATACAGAATTTAAAAAATCACATGATTCATCTCAGTAGATGCAGAAAAGCCTTGAATGAAATTAAGTACCCACTCAGGATAAAAACACTAAAGATACTAGGGACAGAAAGATACACATTTATAACACACCCAAAGCCAACATCACAGTAAATGGAAAAAACTGAAAGCATTTCACCTAAAATGAAGAACCAGACAAGGATGAGCACTCTCACCAGTCTTACTCAATAGAGTACTTGAAATTTTAGCCAGAGCAATTAGGCAAAAGAAGGAAATAAAAGGGATACAAATAGAAAAGAAAGAAGTCAAATTATCACTATTTGCAGATGAAATCCTTTATTTACAAGATTCCAGAAACTTCACTAGAAAATATCAAGTAATGATAAATTCAGGGAAATAGCAGGATACAAAATCAATATATCAAAAAAGTAGTTTTTCTATGCACAAATAATGAATCTGCTGAAAATCATGCATCAAGAAAACAATTCCATTCATAAGAGCCTTAAAATAAATAAATAAACAAATAAGCAAGCAAGCAGGGAATAATTCTAACCAAGGAGATGAAAACCTCTATGATGAAATTATAAAACACTGAAGAAAGAAATCAAAGACACTAGGAGATAGAAAGACCTTCCATGTTCATGGATATGCAGCGTTAATAGTTAAAATGGCGATATTACCAAAAATGATCTACAGATTCAATGTAATCCCCATCAAAATACCAATGATATTCTTCACATAACTAGAGAAATCAGTCCTAATATTTGTACAGAAGAATAAAAGACGCAGAATATCCAAAACAATTCTAGGCAAATAGAAAGATGCTGGACACACCACAATACCCCATTTCAAATTATGCTACAGAGCTATAGTAACAAAAACACCACTATACTGACATAAAGACAGACACACAGACCAATGGAATACAACAGAAGACACACACACGAACTCACACAGATAGTCACCTGATCTTTGACAAAGGCATGAAAATATGTTGGAGAAAAGAGAGCCTTTTAAACAAAAAGTCTCAGTGCTGAGAACACCAGATATCCATATGTAGAAGAATGAAAGTAGGCCTATTTCTCACCCTGCACAAAAGTCAACTCAAAATGTGTCTAAGACATAGGAATTAGACCAGAAATTTTGCAACTGCAAGAAGAAAATATAGGGTCAACACTCCAATATACAGGTTCAGGCAACAACTTCCAAAATAGGACTCCAAAAGCTCAGGAGATGATACCAAGAATTAATAAAGATGGTGTCATTGAATTCAAAAGCTTCTACACAGCAAAGGAAACAACAGAATGAAGAGTCTACAAAATAGGAGAAAAATCTTTGCCAGCGGCTCTTCTGACAGAGGATTAATATCCAAAATACATAAAGAATTCACAAAACTTAACACCAACAAAACAAATAACCCAACCAATCCATGGGCAAATGAACTAAACAGCCATTTCTCAAAAGAAATATACAACTGGCCCACAAATATAAAAAATGTTCAACATTTTTAGCCATCAGTGAAAGGCAAATACGAGATTTTATTTAATTCCAATTAGAATGGCAATCAGCAATAATACAAATAGTAATAAATGCTGGCAAGAATGCAGAGGAGGGGGCTAGGATTGTGGCTCAGTGGTAGAGCACTTACCTAGTATATGTGAGGCACTGGGTTCCATTCTCATCACTACATTAAAAAAAATGAATAAATAAATAAATAAATAAAGGTATTGTGGCCATCTACAACTAAAAAAAAAAAAAGAATGCAGAGGAAAAGGAACATTCAACCCTGTTGGTGGGATTGTAAATTAGTATAACCAGAGGAAAAGGAACATTATACACTGTTGGTGGGATTGTGAATTAGTATAACCACTGTAGAAATCGGTATGGAGGTTCCTCAAAAGACTAAGAACAGAATCACCACATGACCCAGGTATATCACTCCTCAGTATTTATCTAAAGAATTAAAGTTAGACATGATAACAAGAAATGCATAAGCATCTGTGACTAAAAGATCTGACCAGAACAATTTTAGGGGAGGAAAAGTTTATTTTGGGGCTCAATGTTTCAGAGGTCTCAGTCCAAAATTAGCCCACTCCATTCTTTGGGACTCAAGGTGAAACTGAACATCATGGCAGAGTGTGTGGCAGAGGGAAGCAGCTCACATGATAAGAAAGCAGAGAGAAAAAAAGAGAGACTCCACTAGCCTCATACAAAATATATACTCCAAAGTCATGCTCCTAATGCCCCACCCCCTCCAGCCATACCCAACCTGTCTTCAGTCACCATTCAATTAATCCCATCAGGGATTGATTCACTGATTAGGTTGAGGATGTAGCCCAGTCATTTCTCCTCCAAACCTTCTTGCATTGCCTCACATTTGAGCTTTTGCCCCCACATACAAACCATAACATACGTATTTCTCTCATATGTGGAAGTTAGAGAAAAAAGTGGGGGAAAGTGATAACTTGAAAAAAGAAGGTAGACTAGTAGAGGAAGGAGGAGGGGAGGAAAAGGGGAGATGAAATTGACCAAATTGTTATGTGCATGTATGAAGATATCACAATGAATCCCACCATTATGTATGATTATGTGTTAGTCAGCTTTTTGTCACTGTGATCAAAATGCTGACTGGAATAACTTAAAGGAGAAGTTTATTTTGGCTAACAATTTCAGAAATTTAGTTCATGGTTGGCTGAGTCCACTGCTCTTGGCCCCAGTAAGATAGAACATAATAGAGGAAGGGTATGGCGGAGGGAAACTGCTCAGGACTTGGTTGCCAGGAAGTAAGGTGAGTAGGGGAAGGGATGCAGGAAAGAACCCTTCAAGGACACTGATCCCAGTGACCTACCACCTCCAGCCATGCCTCACCTGTGAATAGTTACCACCCAGTTACTTCATTTAAACTAGGATAGACTAATAAGGTTACAGCTTTCATAATACAATCATTTAATCACCAAATACTCCTGAATTAACACAGAAGCTTTTGGGGGGAACCTCAGATTCAAACCAGAACAAAGTATAATACACCCATAAAAATTAAATAATAGTTGACAGAAATAGACTCCACAATTACAAAGGGAGAATTAACACATAATAAAATTCCAGTAATTACCATAACAAGTACATACAGATACATACACACAATCCATTAAGGGAAAAGATTTTAACAACAGCATTAACAAACTTTACTTAATAGATGCATATAAAGCATCATACCCCTAATATTACCCCTCCCACACAC
This sequence comes from Marmota flaviventris, assembly GCF_047511675.1. Classification (NCBI taxonomy): domain Eukaryota; kingdom Metazoa; phylum Chordata; class Mammalia; order Rodentia; family Sciuridae; genus Marmota; species Marmota flaviventris. The sequence goes on along the minus strand of NC_092499.1, from coordinate 49,424,271 downwards.
AAACACACACACACACAGAGGATAAAAAAATAAGTAACTATACACAAGGCAAGTACTAACAAGTTCCAATGATCATTCAATTAAAAACATTTTGACGGTAGTTACACAGTGGCTCACTTTTCATTTATTCATCAAACTGTCCATATATCTTATATACTTCACATGAACTATATTTCACAATAATTTTTCAAATGGTAATTGATCTATACCATTTATGTACATACTCATCTATTTTTTCTTTTCAGGTTTTCAAAACTTATTCCACAGCAAAAAAAAAATCTTCAAGAAAAAAAGATGAAGGAGTCAGTATGCTTCAACAGGAAGCAATTAAGCAAGATTCAAGATTCAAAGTTCCATTAAAATGAACCCTGATATACTCTAGATTTTAAAACTTATAAATCCAAGCATATTGAAAGCAATTCTCAAAGCAATATTTGTACATAATCAAATCATCCTAGTGCAGAACTGCAAATAACCAGATGCTATCTGTCTGTATACAACTGAAATAGTACAAATCTAAATTAAAATACTTTCAATATTGACAATATCAGAACCAGAGGTGCTTACACCATTGGCCAAAAGCAGTTCTGTGGTAAATTTGTCCCATTAGCTGTCCATTTTAGTCAAATACCAAACCAACCAATGATTCAAAGTAATCATTTATGTTGCCAACTTAGAGATAAAATTAAACTTTATAAATAGGGGATTTATAGTTAAATGGTTAAAATTTAACATTTCAGGATATAAAAATAACATATACTCAAACATATTTAAAGTGATACATGCCAGGTATGCCCATAGTCCTTGCTACTTGGGAGGCTGAGGCAAAACTGCGTGAACCCAGTTGTTGTCCACGTTGATTAACAGAGAGAGGCCTACCTCAAAAACAAAAACTAAACCCTAAACGGATTTAAACCATAGTCTTAAAAATATCAAGTGAACTATTTAATTGGAATTTTTTTCTAAAATTAACAAGAGTAGTGCATTAGTTATCTATTGCTAACACATTATCTCACCCAGAATTTTATGAAAGAAAAGTTTAAGGAACACAATCCCTTGGTGGTAGAAGGTGGTAACTGTCCTAAATCTGTATCTGTTTAACAATCAAGGAAGACTGGCCTGTAATTCCAGCAGTTCAGGAGGCTGAAACAGGAGGATCACAAATTCAAGGCCAGTTGAGCAATTAAGGGAGGCCTTAAGCAACTTAGTGAGACCTAGTCACAAAATAAAAAACAAAAGGGGCTGGGATATAGCTCAGTGGTAAAGAACCTCTATGTTAAATCTCTAGAATCTGCCCTCCCCCGCAAAAAAAAAAGAAGAAAGAAAAACTTATTTATCCATATCAAAGAACACTGATAGTGATTATCCCCAAATCTCTTTAATTTGAGCATGTCTAAATATATACTAAATTCACTTCTATAAACTACCTAAAAATAGAAAGTGTTAGGTGAAAATATTAACTTAGATAGTATTCAAAGGAAATTTTTGGTGGTACTGAGTAAAAGGGAGGGAGTTCAGGTTATGAGATGTATTTAAGGAAGAGAAGACCTTCATCCTAAGCTGGGTGAGTATCACAGTGGGAACTTCAGGGACCAATCCTTTGACTATTGCTTCTCATATCATGAATACATTCAATAAGGTAGAAAAATTTAATCAAACCATTTCAAGATGAGCAATATTTAACTCAAACTATCACCAAAGCATATTATACATTTTTAATAATTTTATTCAAAGTGTCCCAAGCTGTTTGGATATCATCCTTTACTTTTCTAGTCTTTTTTCAATATCAAAGAAAGAGTTTATCTCTTTTCTCAGTTTTAATTTTCTTTTGTTCTTCAGATTTCAAGGGACAAAGAAGGTAGGAGCCATAAGAAAGTTTAGAAGTCCAAAATGGTCTCTTTAGACATAAAACTGATGAAAAGCAAAGACTGTTTACAGACTTTAAATTCAACTCCAAAACACTGTAGCACATGTTGCTTAATACTATTATGTATTTTTACTTGTTCAATATTGTTCATGTCAGCTATTGATTTCGCCAACAATCCATGGGCAAAGGGTTGAACACAATTTTTCAATAGAACAAGGGGTCACCAACTGAGGCCTAAAGCCCATATCTAGCCGACATACTTTGCTAACGTAATCAATTAGGAGTCCATTAGGCTGTGATGGCTCCAAAGTCTTGGTTCCTATGTAAGGAAAATCAAACCCAACTCAATGGAAGCAATAAAATAAAATTTAAGTTTAACCAATGGAAATTACCAACTAAGCAGTAGTGGCACACACTTATAATCCCAACTACTGGAGAGGCTGAGGCAGGAGGAATGCAAGTTCAAAACAAGCCTGGGCACCTTGGCAAAACTCTGTGTGAAAATAAAATTTGAAGAGCTGGGGATGTTTACTCAGATATTTGCTTAGCATGCACAAGGTCCTGGGTTCAATCCACAGTATCAAAAAAAAAAAAAAAAAAGAAGAAGAAGAAGAAAAAAAAAGAAAAAACTATCAACAAACCTCTTACTAGAGACTTTCTACTGTAACCAATCAAAACTTGCCTTGCCTGGCTGCTTCCTCTAACACTTTATAAACGTTTTCCTACTTGAAATCTGGTGCTGCCCCATTCATGAATTCCTGAAAGCTCAAACAGACTAGAATTTTAGTGTGTCTACTTTATCTTTTTTTTTTTTTACATTTATCTTTTAATAACTGTTTTTGTACAGTCTTTGAGTTTGGAATGGTTTTTATATTTTTAAAGGGCTGGAAAGGAAGGGAAGGATGCATGAAAGAAGGGAGGGAAATAAAAAAAGAATGAAGATAAGAATATGCAACAGAGACTGTTTTATGCCTGGAAAACCTAAAAATAAATCAGTAGGCCTAGCTTTGTATGGTACTGCACTAACACAAACTTCAAAGTGAGGATTGCCTGTATTTAATATCTTGCCTTTTACAGAAGTAGAGAATATGCAAATGATCAATAAATACATAAAGAGATGTGCAATAATATTAGGTCATTAGGGAAATTAGGGGGGAAACCCAATGTAATATCAATATATATCTATCAATGTGAAGTGTTACAAATATTTGGGGACAAAAGAATTCTCATACACTGCTAATGGGAATGCAAATTAACACAATTTGAAACACTTTTTGGTGGTATATTCCATAAACAAAACATCTGCATAGGATATAACACAGCCATTTTACTACTAAGTATATATCCAAAAGAAATGTATACATAAATTCACCAAAATACTTATAAAACGTCATAACAACCCTTTTGGTAGTAACCTAAAACTGAGTGTAATAATATGCAATATGAAAATGAAAAAACTACTGCTATTTCACCCATATAAATCTCATAAATATAAAATTGAGGTGAAGCCAGACTCGGAGGACTATATACTATATAAATATTTTAATATAAAGTCAATAATAGCTGAAACTCAAATGTTAGAAGTTGAGATAATGGTTACCTTTGCTAAGCTGGCACCACAAAGTAGGGCTTCTGGGATGCATGTACTGTTTAAGGTTCTTTCTTGAACTAGGTACTGGAGACAGGGGTGTGTACACTCTGAAATTCAATGAGTTGTACACATATGATTCAGACACTTCTATGTTTATCATACTTTTTAAAAACAAACACAGAATTTCTATGAACTCCATGCCTTTCAAGGAAAATTGTGTACATCTCCATTCCCTTTTCTGATTTGCCATCATTACCTCTCTCCAATTAGACAACTTTTACTACTCCATATAGAAAAATTGGCTTTGTTTTAATTAATTTTACTAATATACTATTGCACATGATACCCCATGACTATATAACTGTCACTTTAGGTTAGTTCCATCCCAGACCCAAAGAGGAAACTTTACAAATAACTTGTAATAGTATGTTAAAGTTACATAGTAAAGAAAAAAGAACCTGCTTGAAATGCAGTTTTATTTGACCACTTGTTTTGGCTTACCTTTATCTACTGCTGTGATTCAACCCCCATAAAATGCTCAAAGGAGCTTTTCAAAAAGCCTGTTCTTGAGGAAAGTTGTTCCTTTCCACCATCCCTGTCTAATCATGAGTCAATCTTGTGTTTATCCAATTCCTTCCATCCACAAGGCTTAAAGTACTTCGCAAATACTGCCGGGTGGTGTCACCTTCCAGTTAAATAAATATGGGCCCTCAGACGTCGTAACCCAAAAGAACTTTAACAGTATCTTTGTACAGCATGGCTCAGCGCACTTAAAAAAAGCACCGGATTGTATTCTTACTCACAACTTACAATTGTGAGAACCAAAATATAAAACGATTCAAGTGCCTGTCAAGGGCGCAGAGCAGATCAGAGGCTGAACCCAGAGGACTAGAACCCTCTAATCCCAGGGGCTTAAGGGAAAAGCAAGTAAAACCCCTACACTTTTGAATAAATGCTCAGCTGCTGAAGTCCTGTAATAGCAAAGAAAGAGTTGTCTGTCACCTGAGAATCCCAGGACGCTGACCTCTGAGGGTGCCCCATCACTCCTGGGCACACCGGGCCAGCATTCACTAGGTGCGGATTCCGCGCGGCCCCTTCAGTTTCTCCAAGGAAGCTGCGGCCGGAAATTCCAAGGATGGTTTCTGCCCACCCCATCAGTCTCCAGTCGCCCAAACCTCCCCTCCACCCGGTTTACCTGGGATGCGCTAGGCATCACTCTGGGAGCCGACTGGGAGCACTCTCTCAGAGTTTGTCAGGCCGGACGCGCAACTACCGCGTCAGTCAAAGCCACGGATTTAGAGGCTCGGCCCGGAGGCGCGCGACCCCAAAGGATCCAGCGGGGCGGGGCACCGGAGGGAGATCTAGCCAGCCGCACGCGGCGCGCGAGGGCCCGCAGAGACCGAGGTGGTGAGCACCGGGCATGCGCGAGCCGCGCCGCCGGGGCGCGGGGAGCGGGGCGGGGCCTCCCTGCAAGCGAGAAAGCTTGGCAAGTCCTCTCAAGATCCGCCAGAGGACGGAAGGCGGGCCAGCCGTAGTTGTGGGGTCTAAGACCGCTGGTGCGTTCCGGAACAGCAAAATAGTGCCCCGACAAAACCTAATCTGGTTGGAGGAAGGCGTAGGGAGGCTTAGGGAGACTTGGCGGAACTGTGTGGTTGTGTGTGTGGCTGGAGGGGAGAGAGTGTGGGAATAGAGAGTGTGGTGGAGGGGCCGGGCCTGTGGCGCAGTGAAGGTCGAATGGAAAGGGCACAGGCGAGCAAAAGTGACACCTAGGCTCTCTCCAAAAAATGCTTCAGGCTAAAATTTTGGAGCTGGTGACTTTTTTAAGTCCTGGAAGGAAATCTGAATTTTCACATTATGTGGATTCACAGAATGTTGAGCCTTCCAGAATTTAATAAAACAACAACAAAAAACAATTCGCCTACCACTCTGTTGAAACAATAGAAAGCCAAAGATATCTTTAATTGTAGAATAATATTAAGAGTTTTATCAGGACCCATAAAATGAGCCGGTAGTGATTCAAAAGTGTTCCACAAATCAGAATTGCATTTATAAATATCTCTTTAACTCCTGTTACTCATTAATCTGTTGGACACACAAGTATTTATTCAGAACATACTATGTGCCAGGCACTCTTTGGGTTCCTGAATAAAGAATATTTTTTTTACACATCCCCAGAGAATAGGGATAATATAAAGTGTTGATGGACCCCCAAGTTAGTGGTTAAATTTAATAAGAGGAACTTAGACTTTAGTAACTGTAAAAACCATGTAAAGAGTTGGACCAAAAGAGGTTAAAATACATAATGTTGTTATTTATATGGTAAAGAATAAACAGTACTCTGGAGGGGTTTGTTATAGATTCAGCCTTGAAATGTTTTGTTTTTTGTTTTTGTTTTGGCTTTACATCTGGATTCAATCAGATATTTGTGGACACAATCATAAATATTTTGAGACAAAAAAAGAGGGGCTGTAAGTTTGTCAGAACAGAGACTCCAATCAAAAAGGACATTATAATCAGGAAAAATGACTTGAAGTAATGGTTAGTGCCAAATCAAATGATGTGTAATTAAAGGAGGGAAAGTTTCTTTTCTTACTTAAAGAAATGAGAGGGCCAAGGACTACAAAATTGAGAAAATTGACACCAAATAATAAATTAGGATGAATTTAGAGAAAGTGATAATAGCTTTTGTTGGGTAAAGATTCATTTTGCCTCAGTTTTTGAAGCCCATTTTCTGAATTTCTAAAATCTCCAGAGTAAAGAAAAAACTGTTTTCTTCAGTAACCTGTTTTTTTTTTTTTTTTCCTTCTCTCTCTTTTATGTAATGAGTTCAAACTTTAGACCTAATTCTCCCTTATCCCATTTCCAATTCAGGTATTCATTAATGCTCTTTCTGCAACTTTTTATACCACAATAGATAATTTTTACCCACTCCTCTCCACCACTACCCCTATCCACATACACACATTTCTTCATTCTCCATCCTGCTAAGAGTTATCTGAAAAATGGCTTTGGATGACTTTGGGTGAGGAATTTTAAAGTATGAGAAGGACAGAATCAAGGAAAACTGGAGGAGTTAATGTCTCACTCTTCTTTAAGTATGGATAGAACTTAGCAAGGCAAAAAGGGAGTAAAGGTGCAGAGAAAATAGAATTCTTTGTAGAGGAATCAATATGGAGATAAGATACTTTTGGTAATTGTAAGCACTTTAGGAATACTACAATATGGAATTCAAGATGAAAAATGGTGGGAAATGAGGTTGTAGAGATTATGAAGTACTTCATTGTAGTACTCTGGTTCGATTCTATAGTTAATAGGAATTAAAAATTAAAGGTAATGGTATAGTTAGATTTGTACTTTAGACAAATCATCAATTTGGAAGATATATTTCATAATCAAAATTCCCATGGTAGCAAGCCTATTTAATCCAAGGTAAAAATGATAAAATGTATGCAGTAGGGCACGATAAATGGAAAAGGATGAATTGAAGAAGTAGAAAATAAAGTTTGAAGATTTTAATAACAACTGAGAAAAAGGGAGTTCATAGAAGAATGAGTGAATAAGAAAGTTAATTTTTCAACAGAATGAATTTGAGTCATTGGGAAATTTAAGAGGAGTTCTTCAGCAGTCAGATGTACAATTTCATATGTAAGGATGTGTTCTGGACTGGCCTGGAGATAAAAATATTAAGAATAATTAACAGCAATTGTTAAAGCTACTATTAAAATTTTGAAATTCAGTCCCATAGCATTCTTATCTATCATGTAATCCTTTTATAAATCACCTGTCTAAAGATCATGATTCATTTTTTTTAACTGACTTTTTGTTTTTAAATGCAGTACTGGGATTGAACTCAGGGCCTTTCACCTGTCAGGTAAGCACTCTACCACTGAGTGATACTCCAACCCCAACAGATTTATTTACTTATTTATTTTGGTGGTAGTGGGAATAGACTTATTTTTTAAAGCAGTTTTAGGTTTACAAAATTGAACAGGTTGTACAGAGTTCTCATATACTCCCCCTTTCCCCATGATTTCCCCTGTTATTAACATCATGCATTGGTATGGTATATTGTTTACAATTGATGAACTAATACTGATATTAAATTAACTAAAGTCCATGGTTTACATTAGGGGTTACTCTTGGTGTTGTATTGTTCTATAGAGTTCACCAACTGCATTATAATGTGTCCATTATTATAGTATTAGAATAGTTTTACTATTCTAAAACATCCCTGTGCTACACCTATTTATCTTTCCCTCCCTCCCCTGGAACCCCTGACAGTCCTTTACAACCAGTGATCGTTATTATCACTATCATTTTTTTTCCTTTTTCCTGAATGTCATAGAATTGGTATGGTTTGTAGCCTTTTTGGACTGACTTCTTTCACTGATCAATATGCATTTAAGGTTCCCACATGTCCTTTTATGACTTAATAGCATATTTCTTTTTATTGCTGAATAATATTCCATTGTATGAATGTACTAAAATTTGTTTATCTACTTACTAATTAAAGGACATCTTAGTTTCTTCCAAGTTTTAGCAATTGGGAATAAAGTCACTATGGACATCCATGTGCAAGTGTGGACAGAAGTATATAGTTCCTATGGGCAACTACCAAAAGTTCAATTGCTGGATCATATGGCAAGCCTGTGTTTAGTTTTATAAAAAACTACCATACTGTCTTTCAGAGTCGCCATACTAATTGCATTCCCACAAGCAATTAACAAGAGTTCTTATTGCTCCATACCTCCAGAGGTTTGGGTTTAGACATTTTCAAAGATTTATGGTGGTATTTCATTTCTTCAAATTCAAAACTCATGAGGCAGATCAAGCTTAACATATTCAAAATCAGAAAGATTATTGTGTTGGATCAGAATTAGGTGTAAGGCAAAATAGAATAAGACAAATACATAAAGGCATACCATTCTTATAGAACCCAGTAAGTTTGATTTTATTCTTAATGCAACTATGTTTTTGGTTAGAACTATTGGATGGATAGTGATCCCATTTCAGAATTAGGAAATATAGGAGGAGAAAGGGTTTAAGGACTACAAGATAGTTTGAGCTATGTATTCCTCCCTTCCTTCCTTCCTTTCTTTCTTTTTCTTTTTGATACCCAAGTAGAGATATTAACACAGATAATTTGTTATACAGTTCTGTGCCTCAGGGATGGTTTGATATTTCCATGGTTGGAAATAAGGCAGGTGGAGTCATCAGTGTAGGTACATCAGTGTAGGGCTTGCATATGATTACCAGAGAGGAAAATATAGGTAAACAAAAGAAGAGAGTGGGATTCAGCCTCTGGAGGACTTCAGTCTCTCTATAGGTTAACTAACGGGAGAGGAACATTAGAGAATTATATAATAAAGGAAGAAGAAATCCAGGAAAGTACTGTGTCATAGTAGCCAAGAAGAGACAGTGCCTTAAGAGACTGGTCATTGTTTTCAAATGTTGCTGGAAGTTTCACTAAAGTGAAGGCAAGGAAGTGACCTTTGGACTTTGCAATACAGCTATGATTGGTGACATTGATAAAAAATAGTTTCAGTGAATTGGTCTGATGGAAGATAGTTTAAAGTGGGTTTGAGAGAATGCCAGGTGCAGTGCACATGCCTATAATCCCAGCAGTTTGGGAAGCTGAAGCAGGAGGATCTTAAGTTCAAAGCCATCCTCAGCAATTTAGCAAGGTGCTAAAGCAATTCAGTGAGACCCTGTCTCTAAATAAAATACAAAATAAGGCTGAGAATGTGGCTCAGTGGTTGAATGGCCCTGAGTTCAATCCCTGGTATCCCTCCACTATCCCCCCCCCCAAAAAAAAGTGGGTTTGGGAAAAAATAGTTGGTAAGGACATAGCAAATGCTGCACAGTCAATTCTTTTGACATTTCTGTGACAGACAACAGATAAATGGTAAAACAGTATGTTTTCTAAGCAACAGACATTACACCTCTTTTCCTCCCATTAACAAAACTCCAGTTTTATAGCTAGTAAAGATCTATTGCTCTCAAAGAGTAACTACCCTGCTCCCTGTCTCAAAAGTAGCCTCATCCCCTTATATTAACTCTGGGGTTCTTTTCCTGGTAATGGGATTAAGGGTGGCATACTATCTACTCTAGCTAATGAAATATAGTATAATGGAAAGTCAAGTGGAGGACTACCTTTCCAGAATAAACAGAGCCTTGTGAAAAGAAAGGTTCTCTCTCTGACCTTTCTGTTTGGGATGTTGGAATGAAGCCATGACACCTGGCAGCCATCCTGATCATCCAGATGGATGGTAAAGAGCTAGTATCTTAGAATGACACCTGGAAGAGAAAGGAAAAGATTTGGTTTGTAATGATATTGGTAAGCTGTTGTACCAGGTTTGGACTGCCTACTCTAACTTCTTGTATATGAGATTAAAAGCTAAAACCTTATTATTGAGACTCTTGTGAGTAGATTATCTATTATTTAGAGCTAAAAGCTAAAAGCTTTCCTGATAGATACCAATTGGATGACCATTATAAATCAGAAATACTTTCAACCCCAGTTAAAATATGGATGTCTGATGTCCTCTGTCCCAGCTTTTGATCATTTGGTCTGGAGTGGAGACTGGGAATATATCTATCTATTTATTTATTTATATTAAGTTCACCAGATGAACTATACAGAAGGGATATTTTGTCTTATTGTTGTTATTTAAGATATAAGATATTCGAGCATATTTGTACATTGATGAGCCTCATCAGATAGAAAGTGAGAAACTGACAGTATGGGACTTCCTATCATCATTTATGATTAGTAGAGAAGGGTAAATATATAACAAAACCTGTGGGGATAGGCTTTTTCATTATGTATTGAAGTAAATTTTGCATAACATTAACCATTTTAAAATTAATAATTCAGTGGCATTTTGTACATTCATAGTTTTGTGTAACCATCATCTCTATATAGTGTCAGAGCATTTTAACTACTCCTCTGTAGGTTGTCAGAAATCTAAATGAAGTCACTTGTGTCCAACCTCAACCAAATAAAGAAACAGGAGGTTATGAAGGAGGGCCCTCTTACATGATAAAACTATGATAAAAACTATTACAAAGACTCCCTGTAGTAGTAACTTTTCCCAAGGACTTTCCAAACTGAAGCTTGTTACAGGAGTCACAAGAACAGATAGCTGGATGTACAAGAACACTTTCCTTATACACTGTCTCCACTAAGGATCTCTTTGTTTAAATAATAATAATAATAACATATACTTCTCTGTTTTGCCTTTAAAACTTTCCTCTTTTCTCAGTCTACCTGAGTCCCATGGTCCACTATAGCATGTGTATCCCAGATTATAATCCTCTGCTTACTACTGAATGAACTCATTTTCTTTGAGAGTCTCTGTTGTTATTTAGGTTGATACCCCATAAAGAAACCTTGTACTCATTAAGCAGTTATTCTCCATTCCACCCTCCTCCTCACCCCTACATTCTGCTTTCTGCCTTCTTGGATTCATCTATTTAGATATCATATAGATGGAATCATACTATATGTGATCTTTTGTGTCTTAATGGATTAGATACTTTATAGTTACAAGTAATTTTTTCCCATTGTAACAGGAGGAAAAACCAAGAACCAGTATACATAGAGAAAGATGAGGGAATGTTATCAAGTAATAACAGAACAAAGGACTCCAACACTTAATGGTCAGGTAGAGAAGGATAAGCCTTTAAAGGTGATAAAGGAAAGAGCAGTCAAAAAAGGAGAAAGATAAAAAATTTTAACAGGGAGTGCTATATATCAAAGAAAGAAGAGTTAACTGTAGAATGCTCTTGAGTGATCAAGCAAGATAAGGGCTTGAAAAAAATGTCTATGTAGAGGAAGAAACAAAAGTTTAGGAGTCTGACTTTTTAAATAATAGCTAGGTATGGCAAAGTCAGAACTAAAACCCAGTTTGAGGTCCTCATTCTCTACTGCATTATCCTCAGTTCTGGTTTCTCATCGTAACTCTCATGATATGCCTGTACCTTCTTAGATTTCCCCCTGAAAATACCTTTGAAAATCTTTCTTGCTGTCAGCAATGTCAAAGAAGCCTCTCCTTCTTTTGAACTTGGTCTTTACTGATGCTGTGCTTGGAAATATATACCCATTTTTATATTTTAAACATGATTTTAAATATTAAACAGTGAAGTATAAAGTACAGGGTACAGATCAAATCCTGCTTATGCTAAACCCCTGATTAAAAGCCTTTGATAGTTACTATCCTATGCTAGGGGATAATATTTAAATTTCTTAAGTCTTTTCAGTCTGACCATAACCTGTATTCTAACCTCAGATTTGGCCAACTTCTTAAAAAAACGAAAATGATCCCTAGTCTAATGAAATGTTCAGATTTAACTACACTACTGTGCATCAAATGACTTCTGTGTTTTTCTTGTTGTTATTTCTTTTTGTTTCTCAGTCTCCTCATAGTCATTGAGTAGTTGTCACTTAATTTTGTGCCTGACACTAGAATGTGCAGAGAGGTAAATCAGTAAAAAGTTCTAAAAATTCTATGTGTCTCAGTAGCATCATGATTGTATAACAAGAGATTCAAGAAATTGGTCCTTCTAGTAAAACTCTTGAGCTAGCAAGAATTACAAGAATCAGTTCTTTTGGAACTCTAAGATCTAGTTGCACAATTGCAGTATCTCCAGGGAGTGTGAATATGGCTGGTGAATTTCAGTTTTGCATAGCAGCATCTTTCCCCCTCACCACTATTCCCATGGCAGGGGACCTTGGAGATAGTGGGCCACATTCCTTGTAGAAATGGCTGGTAACAAAGCAGACAATAAGAACTTTGTCCTCCAAAAAATCTTGGTTGTGTATGTTGATCTGCCTTGTGGGCCACTGAGGGATCAGAAAAGAAAAGGAATGAAGGAAAATAAACAGAGCCTAAGAGACTTAAGAGAAACCATCAGGTTTATCAATTCATGTATCACATAAGTCCCAGGAGAAAAGAAATAGATGCAGAATGATTTCAATGAGTCATGGACAGATTCTTCCTAAATTTGATGAACCTTGTTATGAATCCCCCACCCCAAATAATTTTATGTTAAAGCCCTAATCCTGTAGGGCTTTATTTTGAGTGTAACTATATTTTGAGAAGAAGCCTTTAAGGAGGTAATTGAAGTTAAATGCAGCAATAAGGATGGGACCTTAATATATTAATACAAGTGTCCTTATAAGAAAAGGAAGGGACACAGAGATCTCTCTTTTCATGCACACACTGAAAAAAGGCCACATGTGAAGTCACAGTGAGAAGGTAGCCTTCTGCAAGCCAGGAATAGAGATCTCCCTAGAAACCAACCCTGCTGACACTTGTTTTTTTTTTTTTTTTGGACCAATAGCTTCTAGAACTGTGATACAATACATTTCTGTTGTTTACCCAGTCAGTTGATGTTACTCTGTTATGACATCCTGATCAGACTAATAGAAACCTACACATCAATGAAGATGAAGATTGATAATAAGAGTGTCACACTGAGGTTTATTAAAATAAAACTATCCAAAAATGAAGAGAAAATCTAGAAAGCAGTAAGACAGAAGCAAATCACCAAAGTATCCCCAATGAGATTAACAACTGATTTGTCAGAAATCATGGATGCCAGAGGCAGTACTTGATATATTTAATTAGGAATAGAACTGGTGGGTCAAATAGTGACTCTATATTTAAAATTCTGAGCATCTACCGAACTGTTTTACACAGTAGCTATACTACATCATAGTTCCCCCAGCAATATATGCGCATTCCCACTCTACATCCCTTACAATACTCATTTTTTCCTCTTTTTTCATTATACCCATTATAATATCACAAAGATATAAAGTGGAATCACTTTGTAGTTTTGATGTGCATTTCCTTAAGGATCAGTGCAACAATGTGTTGAAGGAAAAATAAAAACACTAACTAACAATCCTATCCCTGGCAGATCTATCTTTCAAAAATAAAGAATTTAAGACATTCCTATATAAAGAAAAATCAAGATCTCCCTATAAGAAATGCTAAAGGCAGTTTTGCAGGCTGAAATGACATTCTTGATTTCAAAACTCACTACAAAGTTACATTGATCAAAACAGAATGATATAGCCATAAGGACAGATATTGTTTCAGTCAGTTTTTTTTGTCACTGTGACCAAAAACCTGGGGGAAAAAACAACTTTAAAGTAGGAAAAGTTTATTTTGGCTGATGGTTTCAGAAGTTTAGTTCAGGGGCCACCAACTCCATAGCTCTGGGCCCAAGATGAAGCAGACTATTATGGAAGAAGAAACAGATCAGGACATGACTATCATGAAGCAGAGAGTTCCGTTCACCAGGTACAAAATATAAACACCAAAGGCACTTCTCCAGTGACCTTCTTCCTCCAGCTACACCTAGCCTGTTTACAATTTCTACCCAGGTAATCCATATTGGCAGTTTAATTCACTGATTATGTAACACATCTAATAATACAATCATTTCACCTCTGAAAACTCCTGCATTGTTTCACACATGATCTTTTGGGGGATATCTCATATCTAAACCATAACAGACATATAGACTAATAAAATATAGAGCCCAGAAAGAAATACAAATATCTATGGCCAATTAATTTTCAAAAATGTTGCCAATATTATTCAACTGAGAAAGAAAAATCTCTTCAATAAACCATGCTGGGACACCTGGATAACCATATGCAAAATTATTAATTTGGACCCTTAATTTTACTTCATATGCAAAACTTAACTCAAAGTTAATCATTGATATAAATATAAGAGCAAAAACTCCATAGCTAAAATGTGGAGGTAAATCTTGACTTTAGATTTGATAGTGAATCTTAGGTTGACATCAAAAGCATGAGCAGCCAAAAAACAATTAGAGGAGTTGGGTTTTATCAAAATTTAAAACTTTTGTGCATCAAGGGAAGTTATCAAGAAAATGAAAAAAAAAAAAACAGCCCACATAATGGGAAGAAATACTTTCATTTCATATATCTCATAAGGTCTTAGTATCCAGAGTATGTAAATAATTCTTAATAACTCAATAACCAAAAGACAATCCAATTAAAAAATAGGCTTAAATAGACATTACACAAAGATATACAAATGGCCAACAAGCACATGACTTCATTGATCATTAAGGAAATGCGCATCAAATCTACAAAGTGATACCACTTTATATCTTTGTGCTACTATAATAGCTATAATTTAAAAAAAGGAAAAATGAATATTGTAAGGGATGCAGAGTGGAAATGCTCATATATTGCTGGTGGAAGTATGATGTAGTTTAGCTACTGTGGTGCTCACTTCAGCAGCACATATACTAAAATTGGGACAATACAGAGAAGATTAGCATGACACCTGCGCAAGGATGACACACAAATTCATGAAGTGTTCCATGTTTTTAGACAATGTAAACAGACCAATATCAACTGAGGAAATACAAGACTCCATCAGAACCTTACCAACCATGAAAAGCCCAGGACCGGATGTATACACAGCCGAATTCTACAAGACCTTTAAAGAAGAACTAATACCAATACTCTACAATTTATTTCAGGAAATAGAGAAAGAGGCAGCACTTCCAGATTCATTCTATGAGGCCAATATCACCCAAACCAGGCAAAGACACATCAAAGAAGGAAAACTTCAGACCAATATCTCTAATGAACATAGATGCAAAAATTATCAATAAAATTCTGGCAAATCGAATACAAAAACATATAAAAAAATTGTGCACCATGATCAAGTGGGATTCATCCCAGTGATGCAAGTTTGGTTCAACATATGGAAATCAATAAATGTAATTCATTACATCAATAGACTCAAAGATAAGAATCATATGATCATCTTAATAGATGCAGAAAAAGCATTTGACAAAATACATCACCCTTTCATGTTCAAAACACTAGAAAAACTAGGGATAACAGAAACATATCTCAACATTGTAAAGGCTATCTGTGCTAAGCCTCAGGCCAACATCATCCTAAATGGAGAAAAATTAAAGGCATTCCCTCTAAAAACTAGAACAAGACAGGGATGCCCTCTTTCACCACTTCTATTCAACATAGTTCTTGAAACACTGGTCAGAGCAATTAGACAAACGAAAGAAATTAAAGGGATATGGATAGGAAAGAAGAACTTAAATTAGCACTATTTGCTGATGATATGATTCTATACCTAGAAGACCCAAAAAGCTCCACCAGAAAACTTCTAGAACTAGTAAATGAATTCAGCAAAGTAGTAGGATATAAAATCAACCTCCATAAATCAAAGGCATTTCTGTATGTCAGTGACAAATCCTCTGAGAAGGAAATGAGGAAAATTACCCCATTTACAATAACCTCAAAAAAGAAAAAATAAGATACCTGGGAATCAATGAAAGAGGTGAAAGATCTATACAATGAAAACTACAAAACCCTAAAGAAAGAAATCAAAGAAGACCATAGAAGATGGAAAGATCTCCCTTGTCTTGAATAGGCAGAATTAATATTATCAAAATGACAATACTACCAAAAGCACTATACAGATTTAAAGCAATTCCAATCAAAATCCCAATGACATTCCTCATAGATATAGAAAAAGCAGTCATGAAATTAATCTGGAAAAATAAGAGACTCATAATAGCTAAAGCAATCCTTAGCAGGAAAAGTGAAGCAGGTGACATCACTATACCAGACCTTAAATTATACTACAGAACAATAGTAACAAAAACAGCATGGTATTGGCACCAAAACAGACTGGTAGACCAGTGGCGCAGAATAGAACACAAAGACTAACCCATAAAATTACAATTCACTTATATTAGACAAAGGTGCCAAAAACATGCATTGGAGAAAAAATAGCATATTCAACAAATGGTGCTGGAAAAACTGTAAATCCATATGCAACAAAATGAAATTAAACTCCTATCTCTCACCATGCACAAAACTCAACTCAAAGTGGATCAAGCACCCAGGAATTAAACCAGAGACTCTATGTCTAATAGAAGAAAAAGTAGGTCCTAATCATCATGTTGAATTAGGCCCTGACTTCCTTAATAAGACTCCTATAGTGCAAAAATTAAAACCAAGAATCAATAAATGGGATGGAATCAAGCTAAAATGTTTCCTCTCAACAAAAGAAATAATCTGGAGATGAACAGAGAGCTACATCCTGGGAGCAAATCTTTACCCCTCACACATCAGATAGAGCACTAATCTCTAGATTATATAAAGAACTCAAAAAGCTAAGACCCCCCCCCCAAAAAAAAAAACAATCAACAAATGGGGCAAGGACTTAAGGACCTGAACAGACACTTCTCAGAAGAGGATATACAATCAATCAACAAATATATGAAAAAATGTTCATCATGTCAATCAAATAGAGAAATGCATATCATCTCACTCCAGTCAGAATGACAGCTATTATAAAGACAAACAAAAATAAGTGTTGGCGAGGATGTGGTGAAAAAGGTATACACTGCTGGTGGGATTGCAAATTGGTGCAGCCAATATGGAAAGCAGTATGGAGATTCCTTGGAAAACTGGGGATGGAACCACCATTTGACCAGCTATCCCTCTCCTCAGTTTATACCCAAAAGACTTAAAAACAGCATACTACAGGGACACAGCCACATCAATGTTTATAGCAGCAAAATTCACAATAGCTAAACTGTGGAGCCAACCTAGATGCCCTGCAGTGGATGAATGGATTAAAAAAATGTGGCATGTATACACAATGGAATTTTACTCAGCAATAAAAGAGAATAAAATTATGGCATTTGCAGGTAAATGGATGACATTGGAGAAGATAATGCTAAGTGAAGTTAGCCAATCCCAAAAAAACAAACGTTGAATGTTTTATCTGATATAAGGAGGCTGATTCATAGTGGGGTAGGGAGAGGGAGCATGGGAGGAATTGATGAATTCTAGATAGGGCAGAAGGGTGGGAGGGCAAAGGAGGGGACAGGAGATTAGCAAGGATAGTGGAATGTGATAGATGTCATCATCCAAAGTACATGTATGAAGATATGAATTGGTGTCAACATAATTTATATACAACCAGACATATGAAAAATTGTGCTGTATACATGTAATAAGAATTGTAATGCATTCTGCTGTCATTTATTTTTTTTAATCAATAAAAAGTATAGCTATTGTGTAAAACAGTTTGGAAGGTGCTCAGAATTTTAAACATAGAGTCACTATTTGACCTAACAGTTTCATTCCTATGAAAATACACAAGAGAAATGAAAGCATATGTTCACACAGACACATGGGTTTGTAGCAGTATTTACTCATAACAGCCTAAAGGTAGAAACAATCCAAATATTCATCAATGTATGAATGGGTAAAGAAATTGTTTTATATAAACACAATAGAATATTATTCAGCCATAAAAGAATGAAGTACTGATATATCCTAGAACTTGGATGAATATTGAAAACATTATGCTAAGTGAAGGAAGCCAGACATAGAAGGTTAAATGAAAGTTTTCTATGAAATAGTCAGAATAGGCATATCCATAGAGACAATTTTTTTAAATATTTATTTTTTAGATATAGGTGGATACAATAGCTTTATTTTTTACTGTGGTGCTGAGGATTGAACCCAGTGCCTCACACACGCTAGGCGAACGTTCTATCTCTGAGCCACAACTCCAGCCTGAGACAGAAATTATATTAGTGGTTGTTTGGGAATAGTCAGGCAATATAGGGTGTGATTACTTAAGTGTATGTTGTGTTCAGTTGAGTTGAATGTGATTTACTCACTGAATTATTATTTACTAAGTGCTTTCCATATGCCAGACAGTATACTAGTCACTTTTGCATGGGACTTGACATTCAAGAGAAAGGAAAGACAAAGAATATACAAATAAACACAGAATATATCCAGGTGTTGAAACTGCAATGAATAAAAATAAATCATGTTAGGTAAAGAGTGAAAAGGTTGGAGAAACATGCTACTTTAGTCAGAGTAAAACCTGCCTGTTAAAATAATATTTGTATAAAGGCTAGAGGAAGTGAAGAAGCAAAACCAAGGGCATGACTAAGAAAAGAACATTCCTACCATCACATATGGAAATATGCTTGGGATATTCAAAGAAACGTTAAAAAAAGAAAAGGTATGACAAGAGTAGGGTGAAAGAGAAGACTGGAAAATAAGTATGGAGAAGTAGTCAGAAGTCAGGGCCTTTTGGTCTATGGCTAGGACTTTGGATTCTATTTGAAGAGTGACAGAGAAGCCACTATTGGCTTGGGACAAGTGAGTTATATCATCTAAAAGATGCTTTGAACGGGTCATGGCTATTACTGCCACAATATTCACCTTATAGGAAAAGTAGCAAACATCAATGCCTATATCACCAATTTTAAAATCAGAAAATGTCTACCTATGCCACCAAGTTCTTCTAAGTAGCTTGGTAACTTAGGCAAGGCCCTCAATCTCTTCACACCTCAACTCCTCACCTATCACATGAAGAATTGATTGAAGTCTCTTCCAGGCCTGCCATTCTATGATTCCAGAAAGTTCAGTAGACTTAACTATTATGTTGGTTCTTTTACTTAAACAAATGGTTCTCAATCAGGGGCAGTGTTTCCCTGTAAGATAAGATTGGCAATTTCTGGAGACAGTTTTATTTGTCATATCTGGGAAGGGAATTGCTATTAGCATCTACTGGGTAGAAGCCAGGGATGCTGTTAAATATCCAACAGTACACAAGACAGCCACTCTAAGAAGAAATTATCTGTCATTAAAGCTTTTGTTTAGGAACCCTGATTTATAAAACAATAAATTCACACATATACATTTTATGGCATTGAAATGAATGCTTTTCTGCCTTTAGATCCCCTAAGGTCCTGACCCAGCTTACCAGTTTGCTGTTTATCCAAGCCAAGGAAGCTACAAGCTATTTGCTCTTAAGTGATTTTGCATCTTGATTCTTTTTTATATGGGTAGAAAATCTAAACTTAAAAATAGACTATATATACCCTAGAGATTAGAGCTCTATCTGATGTGTGAGGGGTAAAAATTTGTTCCCAGGATGTAGGCTCCCTATTCACTTCACATATTATTTCTCTTGCTGAGAAAAAACTTTTTAGTTTGAATTCATCCCATTTGTTGATTATTGGTTTTAACTCTTGTGCTACAGGTGTCTTATTAAGGAATTTGGGGCCTGACCCCATGTGATGGAGATTAGGGCCAACTTTTTCTTCTATTAGATGCAGAGTCTCTGGTTTGATTCCTAGATCCTTGATCCATTTTGAGTTAACTTTTGTTCATGGTGAGAGAAAGAGATTCAATATCATTTTCTTGCATATGGATTTCCAGTTTTCCCAGCACCATTTCTTGAAGATGCTATCCTTACTCTGTTGTATGCCTTTAGCACCTTTGTCTAATATAAGGCAGTTGTAATTTTGTGGGTTGGTCTCTGTGTCCTCTATTCTGTACCATTGGTCTACCAGCCTGTTTTGGTGCCAGTACCATGCTGTTTTTGTTACTATTGCTCTGTAGTATAGTTTAAGATCTGGTATAGCAATACCATCTGTTTCACTCTTCCTGCTTAGAATTGCTTTAGCTATTCTGGGTCTCTTATTTTTCCAGATGAATTTTATATATAATTGCTTTTTCTATTTCTGTGAAGAATGCCGTTGGGATTTTGATTGGAATCTCATTGAATCTATAGAGTGCTTTTGGTAATATGGCCATTTTAATTCTGCCTATCCACGAGCAAGGTATATCTTCCCATTTTCTAAGGTCTTCTATTTCTCTCTTTAGGGTTCTGTAGTTTTCATTGTATAGATCTTTCACCTCTTTTGTTAAGTATTTTATTTTTTTGAGGATATTGTGAATGGGGTAGTTTTCCTCATTTCCATTTCAGAGGATTTGTCACTGATATACAGGAATGCCTTTGATTTATGGGTGTTGATTTTATATTCTGCCACTTTGCTGAGTTCATTTACTAGTTCTAGAAATTTCTTGGTAGATTTTTTTGGGTCTTCTAGGTATAGAATCATATCGTCAGCAAATAGTGCTAGTTTAAGTTCTTCTTTTCCTATAGTTATTCCTTTAATTTCTTTCGTCTGTCTAATTGCTCTGGCCAGTGTTTCAAGATCTATGTTGAATAGAAGTTGTGAGAGAGGACATCCCTGACTTGTTCCAAAAAAAAAAAAAACAAAAAAACAAAAAACAAATAACCCAGTCAACAAATGGGCCAAGGACCTGAACAGACACTTCTCAGAAGAGGATATACAATCAATCAACAAATACACGAAAAAATGCTCACCATCTCTAGCAATCAGAGAAATACAAATTAAAACTACTCTAAGATGCCATCTCACTCCAGTAAGAATGGCAGCCATTATGAAGTCAAACAACAAGTGCTGGTGAGGATACGAGGAAAAAGGTACACTCATACATTGCTGGTGAGACTGCAAACTAGGTGCAGCCAATTTGGAAGGCAGTATGGAGATTCCTTGGAAAGCTGGAAATGGAACCACCATTTGACCCAGCTATTCCTCTTCTTGGACTATACCCAAAAGACCTAAAAACAGCCTACTACAGGGACACAGCCACATCAATGTTTATAGCAGCACAATTCACAATAGCTAGACTATGGAGCCAACCTAGATGCCCTTCAATGTATGAATGGATTAAAAAATGTGGCATATATATACAATGGAATATTACTCAGCACTAAAAAATAACAAGATCATGGCATTTGCAGGGAAATGGATGGCATTAGAGCAGATTATGCTAAGTGAAGTTAGCCAGTCCCTAAAAAACGAATGCCGAACGTCTTCTCTGATATAAGGGGGGTGACTCAAAAATGGGGTAGGGAGGAAGAACATGAGAAGAAGATTATCACTAAATAGGGAAGAGAGGTGGGAGAGAAAGGGAGGGAGAAGGGGAATTGCATGAAAGATAAGAGACCCTCATCATTATACAGAATACATGTATAACGATGTAAGGAAAAAGAAAAACAAAAAGAAGTGTGTCACATTAGATTGGGTAGAGAGAAGTGATGGGAGAGGAGGGGAGGGGAAGGGGGGAATGGAAGGACAGCAGAATAAAATAGACATTATTATTGCTGTATGTATATACGTGACTGCATGACCAATGTGATTCTGCAACCTGTACACTCAGAAAAATGAGAAATTATATCCCATTTGATTCAAATGTATGATATGTCAAGATCATTGAACTGTCATGTGTAACTAATTAAAACAAACAAAAAAGAATTATTTGCATAATAAAATCAATCTTTCACATCACAAAAACAAAACCAAAACAAAATAGACTATAAAAACAACATTCCAGTAATGCACAAAGAGGTGTCTTAAATTATGCCTACTTATATTAAAAGTAACACCTCAAATACTGAGTGTGACTTCAGGTAAGTTACTTGACATCAGTTACATTCAGAGGCTGAGACCCTCTGGCATAGGGATATTGTTTTCATGATAATTTGTTGCAAAATGCTTAGCCCAGTGCCTGGCATAAGGTAAACATTCAATGAATGTATTGTAATTTGCTAGGTAGGCTGCATATGGCCTGAAGTTTGTAAATTATTTTTTTACTTTTCTGGAACATTCCCTGTTCTTCCCAACTCATCCTCCCATTCTCTTTTCATGTTTTCTTTCTAATCTGATTATAAACTAAGAAATTAACTTCTACTCTACAGACTTTAAGAAATGGGTATAAAAGTAGTTTCTAAGTGAAGGCCTGGGGACCTATACTTAGGACAAAAGTGTATGGATTTCTGCATGTTGACTGCTTAGAGGCTTTCTTAATTCCTATATTCCCAGTTATGTTCCAAGAACAGAGCTCTGACACATGAATGACCTCTGCATGTTGTTTCTATCATATCATAGTTAGGTATTGAAAAAAGTTGCCTCATTAGCTGCTATAGTTTGGATCTGGAATATCTCCCACAGGTGCATGTGTTAAAGGCTTGATCCTTACCTTGGCGCTTTTGGAAAGTGGTAGAACCCTTGATGTGGGGCTTACTGCAAGGTCTTTAGATCATTGAGTGTGTGTCCTGAAAGGGACCCTTGTGTCTTTCAATTTCTCTTTTACTTCCTAGACTTGAGGTGAACAACATTGTTCTGCCACATGCTGCCCACAATGAGGTAGTTCCCTGAAACAGACCCCAAAGCAATAGGGCTAATCAATCATGGACTAGAACTTCCAAAATTGTGAACCAAAATAAACATTTTATTAAGGTGATTATTTCAGTATTTTTATTACAATAACAAAGATAACACCTTAACTATTTCATTTACAGTGTTTAGTAATCCCTTAAATTTTAAAATGCTTTCAGTGCTCAATCTAATCAGCAGAACCTAGAATGTCCTTAATGAAAACATATCATAGTATTTGTAAATAAGCTTTGAGAAGTTATACTCAGATCTATGGATTTTAAGCACATAATATTTTTAATACTTATGAATAAGAGTTTTTAATAGTTAGACTTAAGGAAGACAAAATCTTTCAAAGGGAAAATGTCATTTTTTAAAAAAATATTTTTATTAGTTGTTAATGAACCTTTATTCCTTTATTTTATTTACTTATTTGAATCAAACCCAGTGCCTGACATATGCTAGGCGAGCACTCTACAACTGAGCCACAACCCCAGCCCGGAAAATGTCATTTTAAGTGTAGCTTTTCCTAAATCTTTTTTTTTTTTTTAATGACAGGCACTGTTGGTTCTCTCCTTCTTCCATACTGGCAACCACCCACCACTACATCCTGGTTACATGACCATGCAGCAACATACATTTCCTAATTTCTTTTGGACCTCTTGTGGCCAAGTTCTGGCCAATGAGTTTGTGTAATTTCCTTTCTCTTCAGGCTGGAGCTATATTTGTGGCTTACCATTGGGTTATTACACAAGGGTGAAATAAATTTTTGTCTCAAGTCATTATTATTTTGGATGGGCCAATACAAAAACTTTATTTCAATAACACATTGAATAAACTGTCAAATATTTAAATCAGTTGTCATTTTAAGGTTCCTGAAAGTTTCATTTTCAGCCATTCTGCACAATGATAATACTTATGTAATTCTTAACCAAGATTAGATGGAAAAAATTAACAATTTTAAAAACACAAGCTTGAGCAATAGTTTTTGTTCTATTAGGGCTGTACAATATTATTAAAATAACAGAAATAACAATGTGATGAATTGAGTCCCATCATCTGAAATAGCAGGCCAAGGTTTAGTTTCCCAGGGCTAAATCTCCCAGCATTCAGGTATTAGCCATGTGCAAATTTAGCTGTAGATAAAAGACATATTCCGTTATCAGAGGTCTTGGCACAATGGGTATTTGTTAACTCTGGACTGACCCTTGCAGACTCTCAAGCTCCAGAACGTTATGCCTGTGAATGATCTCAACTATTCCAGAGGTGTGTCACTGGATTACATGCAATATTAGGCCTTGCTTTTTTACCTAAAGAAATCTGTTTTAGTCTAGAGAAGTTAAAAAAAGGAAGCAATGTTTTTAGTCCAACTACAAACCTGCACTCATCTTTTTAGAAGCTCTTCCTTCAAAGGTGAAAATAGTCATGAGAATAATAATGTCAATAGCTATCTTTAAATCTTAACTTGATAGTATTATTACATTTCCTAAAATAAAGGCTGGGAAGGCAAATATTTATTTACACTGCAAGACAGTAGCATCTCCTCCATCAAATTATATGATCCATAATGGAGGGATGTTTACTGCTAATATTGCCAGTACTTAGGAAGGCTCTCAATGAATCTAGAATGTATGTGCCTTGGGATTTAACAGTTATGACTACTTATTTTTAGAAACTTTAGAAATTCTCCTTACATATAATAAATGAGTTTGGGGGTTCTTTAGTTATTTTAGATTTCTATATGACAGAATGTATTTTGTTTGGTCTATGGTTAATAATTAAATTGACAATCTCAGGGCTGGGGTTGTGGCTCAGTGGCAGAGCACTTGCCTAGCATGTGTGAACACTGGATTTGATTCTCAGCACCACATATAAATAAATAAATGTCCATCAACAACTAAAAAAAAATGTGTATACACACACACACACACACACACACACAGAATCTCATTTTTTACCAGAGGAATCCTAGAATGGAAGCCCACCTCTTCTGTCACTCCTTGTTTCATTGTGGAAAACTCAAGTCTCTGCTCAGTTTTTTCTCAGTTGTAAAAGGAAGGAAATGCTTTCTATTGTGTGAAATTGTTTCCACACAACATAAAATCATCACTTTTTGACAAAAAAGTGATTTAATGTTATATAATCATGACCTTATATTTTAATCAGTAAAAGGCTGAAAAATACTATGCAAAAGCTTTTATTCTACATAATTAGCAAATAATTCTGAGAACTATTTCTTGGGGAAAATTTCAAATTTAGCCATTTTAATCAAATGAGAAACTTTATTTTTAAATATCTAATCACATAAGCAAGTCTCCCCAATTCCTCACTCTGAATAATTTTTCCAGTCAGGTATTAGTATCACTGACTTTTAATGGCTCAGCTAAAGAAATAAAGTATGAAATCCTAATACAGTATTTTGTAAGTTTGACTGGAAATCATATATATTAAATTTAATTGTTCATATACAAAGGTTTTGGCCTTCAAAAATAGCAATTTTATATGGCACAAAATAAATGTATTTAGTATTAAATACCATGAATTAGAAATAATAGCCAAAGCCTCCCAGTTGTTCCTTCTATTCTTATCATTTCCCGCCTGTAGGGGTGTGGTGGGTGTTTCTTCTAAAATTTCACAATCTTGTGTGGCAGGAATTTGTGTCTCTCCTACATAGCAATTTGCAACTTATGGTTTAAATGACTATTTTTTGTTTTGTTAACTATTCTAAGAAGCTAATATGAAAAAATAAGTGTTTTATAGAGAGAATATACTGGAAATTCCTTAATGTTCCTGAATTATTTAACTCAGTGGTTCAAAAACTTTATAATGTTCATAATAATCTATAGAGAACTGGTTAAAACAGGTTTCTGGGCCCTAAACCCAGAGATTCTGATTCAGTAGGTGAGAGTGGAGCTTCTGAATTTTACTTTCTACCAGATTCAAAAATTATGTTTGGTTTCATACTTTGAGAACCTCTGAGCTTGGGTCTAGAAGACTATTTGTAACCAGGCATTTTCTCTTTGGTCTTTCAGCAAATAAAACTAAAGCTTATGAGGTTTGAAATAAATTTCCTTAAAGCCATTTTCTCGTTAAAGTAGTATATATTAGCTCAGTTGTAAGGTAATTAAAAATTCCAGTTGCTTCAGTCTACAACTCAGGATAACTCCGAGGAATTTGTTCACCTGTCCACTCTATAGAACGGTACTGTGTTCTGTCCTGCCAATAGGGCAAGGGTCGCTCCAGACTTACCCTTGGAGCTTTGGCCCTAATGGCTTCACTTGCTTTATCAAAGGCAGAGCGTCCTACTTGACAAACAGCAGGAGGCTGATAGAGAAGCGCGGGGGGTGCCAATCTAAGAGACCAAGCCTGACATGCTGCGGTGAGTCCACCTACTGCCACCCTCGAGTGAGTTTTCTCTCCAGAGACCTTTCCTGAGCGCAGGGAGACCAGTCGAAGGGAAAGGCCACCCAGAAGCAGCGAAGTAGGCAGCGTCCCACCCACCAGAGATCTAGTAGGGAGCCAGTGCCTGAACCGCCGTCTCTGGGTAGTCCCTGGATTGCCGGCGCCCAGGAAACTACCCGCCAGAGGGCCAACCCAGCACCGACTGTTATCCGGAGAGGCGGCGCAGGCCAGGATTCAGGAGCGAGCTTGATCTCTCATCCCAGTCCCCTCCCTCCTTCTCCGGCTGTGAAGATGTCCGCCAAGCCCGAAGTTGGATTAGTGCGTGAGGCTTCTCGGCAGATCGTGGCCGGTGGTTCAGCTGGTAAGGCCCGGGCCCCCCTCTGCTCCGCTCAGCCGGAGACTAGTCCTTTGCCCCATTGCGTGCCCCGAAAACATTTCTCAGACAAGCTTCCCGGCCCAAGTTTTATCCTCTTTCTTAAAATTCTGCGCGGCCGGTTCAATACCTGAGCCCGCAGAGCACAAGGGCAAAGGAAGCCAGAGCGTGCTGAGAGTGCCGTGTGTCCTAGATAAAGTCGCCTCGGCACTGATGCCAGCAGCTCTTGGGTTCCTGGCCTTCTCTGTTCCTAGGCTGCAAGAGGCGGGCGGCACCAAGTCTTGTAATTTGAAGGAAGTCTTTTTTGCTTTGCTGGCTATTTTGTTCTGTTTTACTTAAGTTTGCTAGCACTTGTAGATTCTCTCCAAGGTAGCACAGATCTTACACAGATCCTTCCTTGCTCATCAGAGTATTAGGTATGACTCCACAGGGCTTCTTATTGCTTACCATTCTTTCTTGGGAATATAATTGCGCCATAAATAGGCATATTAAAATTAAATGCATATTTTAACACACAAACAGTTGGTATAATGGAATTACAATTTATGGAGAGTTATGCTGTAGGAGAAAGAAGAAAAACCGTTAGCAAATGATATGTTATAACCATTCTTGGCAATAATTGTGTTAAATGTAGCTGGGGAAATTTACCATGAAATTATGCACATGGATTTTAAAAAATATTTAAAAGTGTAATTGATTAATTTAATCTTGCATACAGTGGTGCGTTTTATTATAAATACATAACAATTACCATAACAAATAAATACCACAATTTAATAAGTGTGATTATTCCTTTAATAAATTATGATGATACTAATAAATCATAGTAAGACAAGGACAAGAAAATGTTTAATGTTGATTAGTAAAATTTACTATATTTTAAAACAGATTTGGGCTATTTATAAAGGACTACTACAAATTATGACCAGTATCATTATGTTGAATCTTAGGGGTACCACAAGCAACTAGATGTGTCACAATGTGTACACTTTTCTGAAGTTCATATCTCATTATTAATTATTAGTAACAATTGAGGCATTAATTTCTTATAGGTAATTGTGGATTGTCCACCCATTATGATGTCAGTGACCCTACTGCCTACTTTTTAAGTTGTTTCCCAGTAGGGGTGATGAACTTGCACTGATTTATTCACAATTTTTGGTGGATTTCACAATGGCCACGGCTCTGCTAGCTCTACCTGACTCACTTTATTCCCAGTCTGTGACCTTGATCAAAGAAAACTCACTTGTCCCAGAGGGAAAGTTGGAGCTAGTTGGTTAACATCTTAAGCTATGAACAGTGATTAATAAGCATCTGTATATTGGTGATTAATAAGCATCTGTATATTGGTTTAGATAATAATAATATGTATTAGGCACAGCTAAACTCAAAGGATGTTAAAAGTAGATTAAAATTTAATTCTATTTATGGTGTTTTGTTGGATAAGTATTTGGCATACATATAATGCATGATGCCATCATATAGTCTTTTTTTTAAAAAAAAAATATTTATTTATTTATTTATTTTAGTTTTAGGCGGACACAACATCTTTTGTTTGTATGTGGTGCTGAGGATCGAACCCGGGCCGCACACACGCCAGGCGAGCGCGCTACCACTTGAGCCACATCCCCAGCCCCCATCATATAGTCTTATGATTGTAACTAGTATGAATGAAAATTAGGACATTTATAAGATAACTTTAAAATAGTAGAATGGTTAATTTATATAGTTTGTACTATGGGGTTTTTGATAAGTGATGAGAGTAATTTATACTTTCATCAGAGTGAAAAAGAGTACTTGGCCAAAAGCATTTCCATAAGACTTTATTGCAACTGTAATAAATGCAATAATCCTTTTGCATATACTAGATAAAGGGTCAGAAAAAATCAATATACAAGAGAAGCATAATTTTAATAAAAAGAAGATGCATTTGAATTTCTAGCACAGGAATTCTGATTTCTGGTACTATCATCTCTCTATGTATTATATGATCTTCTGGTTGTAAAGTTCAAAAATACATTGTAAGGGAATGTTCTCTTAAGAGAAAAAATATATAAACTGGGGAGGTTTATTGGAGAGCTAGCAGCATGTCTCATGGCATTTAAGGTCCAGTGTGCATTTCTGAAGAGGAGAAGGAAGTAGATTCTCTTCAGCTCTTACTTCTTTTCTTTGTCAAATGGTCAAACATCCCCAAGGCAGCAGGTTGGTGGCTAATAATAGGGCCATAGTGTTACTACTACAGCTGTTAGGATGCCTTGGCCTACTCCACACATTTGCCTGATAAAGAAAACATGCTCAAGTGGATTTAGTTCATTACAGCTGAAGTAAGTTATATTGTACCTAGTACTCCAGACAACACTGACCTGAAGAGGTCGGATGATAGACTATGAGTGACTGGCCCCTTGCTGTTGAGGACCTACCTCTGAGTAGCTTTATAGATTTGTGATGAAGTCTACAGCTGTAACATAGATAGGGGTGAGATGGAAAGTCATGTGCTTCACTGAAACCAAGGAAATGGATGAGAAAGGCCTTGCAGCAGTCTTCCATTAGATAATAGTCTTCCTTTAGGGAGGAAAAGCTGCCTTTCAGCAGCTAACAGGGCAGCTTGTCTTTGTTTCACTTGGATAACTCACAGAGCATTCTGTCAAGACCAGATTAGGCTATGATTGGGCCTTGCCATCCTGGCTTATATAGAGATATCCAAGTTTGTCAGGGTGTACACTTGACAAACAGGGAGAGTTATTTCTCTGTGCCATCTTGGTATCCTGAGCATTGTTGTTTCTTGTAGGTAACTACTGTTTTCAGCTTTCATTGAGCTCTTCTATGTGACAAAACCTGGTCTCCAACAGCTTTTAAATATCCATGCCTTTGACTTCTGTTCCCTGGTAAACATCAGAGACTGACTTGCTTTCCTTTAATTTTTGTCCAAAATCCTAAGGAAAGACTCAAAACAATCCAGAGTTGACAGGGTTCCACCTCTACATCAATCAGCTCTAGCCAATCCCCTTGTGAATGTGTGGTGCTGTTGTGCCAGATTTGTGGGACCCCAATAGACCTCCAGGAGCCGAATCTGATGCAATCACACAAGAGTCTTTATTGCAAGCTCGAGCCTGGACTCACAGCCATTCCCAACACAGCGGTCCCAGGGAGTGAGTACTGGTCCTTTGTTCAGTGAGATTTTATGTTTTGGGGGGATACTCTATGCGTCACAACATCACACAACAAATCATTCCATACCACGGGAAAATCAAACAACAACTCTTAACATTGATTAGCACATTCAATGGCAGAAACAAGTTGGGTAGGGTGATTGGTTAACACAAGAGGGGGGTTCCTTTGAACTGATTGGTTTAGGCCATGAGGGGTGTACGTGCTAAACTACATGGTTTCTCAACATGTTATCAACCACCATAAACTACTTGGGGGTCATCTTGCATTCCAGGTATTTTCCCTGTCTCATGCTGATTGAAGGTTGCTAGGGGAGTTCCTATGGGTCCTAGCCTGAGTCAGGGACACCTGGCACCACAGACCTCTCCTGTTATTTACAGACAAACAACTCAGCAGGGTGGGTATGTGTTTAGGAGTGCTCTGTGGGTTTTTCCAAGGACAAAGTTCACTCCCCCTTCCTTAGACAGGCTTTGCTCTGAGGTAGAGGCTTGTTTCTCAAAAATGGAGTCACATTAGTTTTTCATTCCACCCTTTGTCTGGAAACTTGGGAACCAATCATGGTTCCCTCAGTTGGAGGTCTATATGGGCAGGCCTTACATCTTGGTAGGATTCTCCTTCTGAGTCTAGGGCTTGATAGTGGGTACACAGAACCAATATCTGAACTGTTTACTCTGTTCTTGATGAAAGCCATTAGCTTGTTCACAAGTGGTCCTAAGGTTGACACTAGAGTAAACAGTAACCCTCAGGGGACAGTCCTTAACTTTCCAGACTCACTCAAAATTGGCCTCCTGACTCGATTTACCTATCTACACTGTCTATCTATTTCTGGCTTCATTCCCCCTTTAATTTTAGGAACTCCTTATTGCTGTAAGGAGAAGGGGCGATGGCTCATTCTGGCTGCTTCAGAGCTAATATAGGGCATCGAACATGAGGGGACTCGACGTGAGAGACGATGTGGGGGATGTGAGTTCCCTTTTAGAAGTCAGTTCAGTTTGAAGTCTGGTTGGGGAAGAACAGGTTGTAAAGTCATCTGGGGATGGGTGCTTCTATGAGAGAAACAAAAACCATGAGTACTGAATAAATGTTACAGCAGTTGGAACATGTCACTGTATAGAAGTTCCCTCACCAGGCTTTAACATCTCCAGTTATCAGGACTGTAAACATAACGTTTAACTTTTAGTGTTACAGATGTCCTTCCCCATAAGATACAGTTTAATAATTTAATGTCATCTGATATTGCAAGATCCTTTTACTAGTATGACCTCTGTGTCTAATAGAGAAACCTTTAGTTCTGTTACTCAGGGCTGGATAATCATACTAGCAAACACCAAGTCTACCTGTGTAGGTTAGAAATATCTGTAGGCCTTAAACTAAAAACTTCTGTCTCTGGCAGCTCCTCTTGATAGTTTCTTTTGATAATTATCAGGCATTCTTGCCTAAGAATCTCTTCTGTAGCCTCCAGTCTTACTTATTCTTGGGGGCTAACACAAGGTGTAAACCTTAAGTTACATTTAACTATTATTATTATTTAAAATGCCCAGGAATAGCTGTGTTTTGGTTTTAACTGTCTTTGCTAAGTATTTAAGATGAAGCAAGTCAAAATGACTTTTGTTTCTATCTATTGTTAACAGCTGAGTTTCCATGGGAATCCTGGGGGAACTTTGGAGCAGCTTTTCAGTTCTGCTAGTGCCATTTGCGCTAGGATGGATCCAGGTTTTGCTTGACCATGTGGATTCCCTTGGAAGCATCAGGGATGTCTCCCTTCTCCGGTGAGAAGCAAATGCACTGATTGGCTTTCTGTTCTCAAGTAGTCTCATTAATCTCCCTGATGGGGAGGTTATGTGGCCCAGAGTTGCAAAGCTCTTTAGAGAAGTCCCCTGCTCCCTGGATTCAGACTGACTCAGAGGGCAAGAGCCAAACATTGGTTTTCTTGGCCCTTTTAACTTAACTTTAATTTTAAATCTTAAACATCCAGCAAATCAATTTCATCAGAGTACTGGGCTTTAATGTCTATCTCTCTATCCTGTAGGTGATAACTTATCATCTTACATTAACCTAGGTTGTGTGTTCTTAAAACAACACCTCTGCAAAACATTAACAAGCAATCTTTAGACCATTTATAAGAAAACTACAAAACAAAATTAACAAGAGTAAAAACATATTTAGTTCATGTAATAGCTACCTTGAACTTTGGCAGAGTTATACATCATATCCCCTGTTTGAGATCCTAGTAATCTTGACAAAAACCAACTTTTGGACACAACTTTAAATGTACTGAAATCTGGCCTACTTCTTTCATAGTCATTTTCACATGTAGTGAGATGGGACGTAGGCCTTATCTCAGGTAAGGCGGGGCTCTTCATAAATCTTAAGTAAAGTGCTGTAGTTCTGAAGCTGATCTTTGCTTTTTAAACATCATTTTACAAAGCTTACATAAATTGTTGCTCAAGTTCACATGAATATTAGCTAACACAATATAATATCACATCTAAAGCATGAATTAAAGAAAGGCTGAAAGCTTTTAACCTTTTGTAGAAAAGTAGCAAAGTACTTTTGTGTTTTGCAATATTAACCTTTACACAGATTAGGCTCTCATTAACTTAAAAATACATTTAAATTGTACCTCAGTGTAAAAAGTAACATAAAGCTTTACATATCTTATTGATAACAGGTCCAGTTATAGAATATCAAATGATATAAATAAATTTCCAATATGGCTTTTCTTTTAAGCCTAAAATTACCATACAACTTTAGAACACCAGCTTGATATAATGCTCTTTTAAAGCTTCTACCTTACAGACTTGTATACCTGGAAGATATGAACACATTAATAGGACCACAATTACAATGATGTTTTTATATTAACCAAGTTTAGCTTTTAAAGAAATAACATGTACAATTCTCTAAAATAACAGTTCTTGTTTAACCAGCTGTTTAATTCCTTTAAGATTACTTGCTCTAGAAACAAGAAACAAAACTTAATAAAACACAATGTTATGGGTACACTAATGTTTTAAGAAATCTTTGTCCTTTTAACATATGACTGATTGTAAAGACAAACTTACACAGACCTTCTTTATCACTTACTTAAACCCTCTTATTTACTTAATCACATAGACTCTTTTATCTAGAAACACATTTTTTTCTTCTATTAAATCCATACTTAGAACCTTCTAATTTCTCCTTTCCATCTGTTAACCTCCTTTTCTGTTCACATTTTAAAACAATCCTTGTAAATTTCTGAACTTAGGCAGATTATTTCATTTTAATAAAAAGAAATACTTGATTTTACTTACAGTACTCTTATTTGGAACAGTTGAAACTTTTGGGCCTTTGTATATAGAAATCTTCTATAAACCCCTGTATCTAGAATCACATCTGTTTACCATTTCATGAAAACACAATGTCTAAGTATCAGGGATGACAAAGCAACTTTATACTTTTTTTTTCTTAATTTTCCAACTTACGAAAACACCAATAATGTTACTCAATGCAATTCAAGGAGTTCAGAGTACTCAATGGTATATTTAAATTTAGCATTTTAACCTTGTAAATCAATCAGATATCCAACAAAAGTACTCATAAATGAGTAATCCCATGTCAAATCTACAGATCAATCAGATATCTAACAAAAATACTCATAAATGAGTAATCCCATGTCAAATCTACTTTACTTATTTTACCAAAACATCAGACAAGTGTATTGAACAGTGTTAGCCATTTCTTCCTTGTTGAAGAAAAGTCCTAGAACCAAAGCATATCAGACATTTCATAGACATCAACATTTTATTAGTTTTTTTTGAACACCTAGAAAAACTTGTAAGCTTAATTTTAAAGACATCATTATTTTCATCTGTTTACCCAATTTAAATTGAACTGTTTAAATCACATGAATCAAAGATATTTGGATTCATTTTTAAAAAATTTTATGAGGCTCCTCATATATCTGCCAATTGTCATATCATGTGCATGATATATGGACATACACACATACAGACATACAACACATAACACAAGTGTGCACACATAACACAATAGTAAAGGCCTTGTAGCTTTTCTCAGGTGAAATCTCCATTGCGATGTTTAAAAACTCAACAGTTAATCAAAAATAGAACTCATCAGAAAAACATTAACCTAGGTCTGTAGGATCAAAATCATGAGCTCAAAAAAAAAAAAAAAAATACAGAATCTAAGGAAAAACAAGAGTCCTAGAAAAAAATGACTGGCCAGTAATTAGTAAATACCATACAATTTACTTTTTGGTTTAATCTAGTTTGAGTTCAGGTAAAAGACACCTTTACTTTTTTTTTTTTTTTCTGGGCCTCAGATCAGTCTCCTACTGAGCTTGCAGGCTTCTTCTGTTTGCATTTCAACTTAAGTCCTGGCTGAGGTCTGGAAGGAGCAGGGAAAACTGCTATTCTGAGCAGAAACCTCATGCTTAAGGCATTTTAACCTTAAGTCATAATTTTCAGGTTTGGATGTTGAAAATTATGATACAAATTTAAGATACAATTCACAAAATTTCATACCTTTATATCTTCCTACACTAGAAAAACTTTCTCACACAAAACTGAAAATAGGATCTTACTTGATAATATAAAAGCTATCATCAGAAGAAATCCCTTCAGGATCCTTAAGCCACTTTCTTTGCTCTGAAGTTCCTATAGTAGTATTAAGTTCCAAAAGAGAACCACACACTACCATCTAATCCAAAATTAAGCTTTAAAATTTCCCAAGACTGTTGCTATTCAATGTCATTTCAATAAGCCAGACCAACATCCCAATCCAACACTTTCTTTTCCTAAATCCTATTCACTGAGGGGAATAGATACTGTTGTAGGGACAAATAAGGCAAGGCACCAAAGATAGCAGGAAACAGTTTTATTTGGCTGCAGCCAGGTTTAGAGGGCACAGTTTTTGCTGTAATCAATTAATCCCCTGAACCTCGAGTTCAGGGAGTTTCAGAGTTTTATACCCAGCATGTAAGGGGAGGGGCTCAGAAGTTCACAGTCTGCAGAAGTTCTCATAAAAGCAGCGTTTTTCTTTTACTTTTCTGGGCAAGTTAACTCTTCAAGGACCACACCTGAGAAGGGGAGAGCTTCTTCTCCTCTTTCTTTCCTCTCCCTGCCAGCTGTTACCATGGAGCCCATTTGTAACTTATCTTAAAAATCTCTGTGAAACCCCAGCTCAAGGCTAGAGGACTTGTTTGCACATTTCTACAAAATACTATACTAGATGTTTGTGAAAAACTAGTAAGGGGGTGTTCAGCACCTGGAGTGCTGGTATCTTCCCGGCCAGTGGCCAAGTAAAACAGGGCAACATGAAAATAGGAACTTTATGTACATTGGACTCTTTCGCAGAGACTCTTTTGCTGACAGTCCTAAAATCATGCATGGTGAAGAGGCTTTTCTGTAGAGAAAGGGGGTGCCACTTCAATACCATACGATAATTTACTATCCTTGCCTAAATTAATGCCCTGGTACACCTAGTGAAATCTCCCCAGGCTACCCAATTCAAAAATTGGTGAAAAAATAAAACTAAATGATTTGGAGTTACTTGCCAAATTGGAAGTAGAGTTCTTTAGTTTTCCATCCTAAGTATTTAAGTTCTTTGGCATGAATTATCTGAAATCATACACTAAACAATTACCTAAACCCAACTTTTATTTTTATTTATTTATTTAATATTTTATTTACATTTTAGTTTTTGGCAGACACAACATCTTTGTATGTGGTGCTGAGGATCGAACCCGGGCCACACCCATGCCAGGCAAGCGCGCTACCGCTTGAGCCACATCCCCAGACCCTAACCCAACTTTTAACTGCAAGATTGTGCAATACTTCAAAAACCCATTCAGATACCAGATTGTTACAATAAAACATCATCTCTTAGACACAAATTCAGCCAAGATCATTCCCAAGAAACATTCTATAATAACCTTTAAAACAGACAGAACAGATAAGAGAAAAATCTCCTCAAGTTTCCAACTCCCATTTAATTATGACTCTTACACCAGTGGCACCATAGATGTCCCTATGAGTGGACCAGATGTTCTCATAGAGGGGCAACCAGAAGTGTAAAATCAAGGGTCTCAGTGTGGTAACTTTACTGCATTCAGTGTCCCCCCCACCTTTTTTTTTTTCTTTAAGCAGACAGAGGTGGATTAATCCTTATAGTGCAGGGAAGGAAGAAGGGAGTTCCCCAAAGCAAAAGTGCTTCGGCAGCTGCTGGGAGTCCCTCAGTCCCTCCTTTTACTTACAGAATTAGCTCCTCTGGTTTGGTCTGACCCCAGGCACCAAGCACACTCCATATCTCCTAACTTTTCAGTAGTCAGCTCTCAAAAAGTTAATCTTCCACATGCAGTTGTTTGGAGTGTGATGCTTCCCCAAGAAAGTGAAGCGGGGGCTCCTCTAGAGTCCCATCTGGGGTGCCAAAATTTGTAACTGAATGTTCGGTTCCTGTTCTCGAAGCCAACTAATGCCAATTTAATAATGAGGACAGGGTTTTGAGAAAAAAGGAAAAGGGAGATATCAAAGTTCTTAGATCCCCAGCAGGCATTTCCCTCTGCAGTGGGTGCACTCAAGCCAACTACAGGAAGAAAAGAAAACATTGCTTCTCTAATCTTGCTTAACAAAGGGGAGTAAAGTTTATCAAAGTTCTTTAAAATATAGCTCAAAGGAGTGTAAGAGGTGAGAATAGAAAAGCTGGTGGTTCTAATGACTTTTGGTCAATAGAACCAAAAGTCTATTTTTTGGGAAGCAGGAGAAGCATACCAGGGACATTTTCAGGCTAAAATTTAGCTAAAGTTACCTCCACACATCTAAGGCAGATCAGAACTTGGGACACTGCATTTGTCCAAAGTAAAACAATGCTATCACACTTAACAGTGTCACAGACAAAAAGCTAAAACACAGATTCCCTTTTCAAATTGCAGACAAAAACAGAAGTCCCCCTCAGATTGGGGGAGTATCCCTCTCAGATTGGGTCTGATGACCCCAAATCAACAAAAACAGAAGCAGGGTACTGGCCCCAAGCCAACTGGGGCCTTCCCCTCAGACAATCAGATTGGGGGATTATCACCCTTAGACTAGGGTCTGGGACATCTCCCAGGAGCCCCAGCTGGCGACCCTATGGAAAGGCCAGTTACCAGCCCAGAATACAGATTCTATGGGCGTAGTCAGAACAAAGCAGATAACAGACACACGAATAACAAACAAGACTCACAGGTATTAGACTCTCTGGTTCAGGGGTTCTGGTGTCTAGGGGATCCAGGACGAGCCTCCAGATGTTATGCCAGATTCGTGGGACCCCAGTAGACCTCCAGGAGCCGAATCCGATGCAATCACACATGAGTCTTTATTGCAAGCTCGAGCCTGGACTCACAACCGTTCCTGACGCAGGGTCCCAGGGAGTGAGTCCTGGTCCTTTGTTCAGTGAGATTTTATGTTTTGGGGGGATACTCTATGTGTCACAAAATCAAACAGGAAATCATTCCATACCATGGGAAAATCAAACAACAACTCTTAACATTGATTAGCACATTCAATGGCAGAAATAAGTTGGGTAGGGTGATTGGTTAACACAAGAGGGGGATTCCTTTGAACTGATTGGTTTAGGCCATGAGGGGTGTACGTGCTAAACTACATGGTTTCCCAACATGTTATCAACCACCATAAACTACTTGGGGATCATCTTGCATTCCAGGTATTTTCCCTGTCTCATGCTGATTGGAGGTTGCTAGGGGAGTTGCTATGGGTCCTCACCTAGCCTAACTGAGTCAGGGACACCTGGCACTGCAGACCTCTCCTGTTATTTACAAACAACTCAGCAGGGAGGGTATGTGCTTAGGAGTGCTCTGTGGGTTTTTCCAAGGACAAGGGTCATGCCCCCTTCCTTGGACAGGCTTTGCTCTGAGGTAGAGGCTTGTTTCTCAAAAATGGAGTCACATTAGTTTCTCAGTGCAAGTGAGATGGGGATCTCAGATGAGATGTAGAGAAACTAGACATATTATGAGAGGAGCAATAGGTGTCATCTACAATATATCTGTCTTTTATTACTAGATAGATTGTATTATTTACATTTAAAAGACTAAAGAATATATATGTGACAGTGGCTTGGACAGTGAATATCTATAGCCTAGACTTGAGAGATCCAACATGGCAGCGGGCAGGGAGGCAGCGCTTTCAGTACCTCCTCAGTAATGGGGTCAGAGAGATGCATCAATACGCTTGGATTCTACCTGCTGAGAGGCTCCTGGCGAAATTCCACTGAAGAGAGACCGGCCGGCAATTGGTAGGATTTTTGGAGGTGACAGTTTGCCCCAGAGAAGTGAATCTCCGCCACGCGGCGCAGAGGTCCGGACCCTCCAGCCGCTGCCCTCACGACTAGACTTGGCGACCACCCGCCCGCGGCCCCCGCAACTGGGCGGCTAGCCCTCGAGGCGCGGCTCAGCAGGAGCGGTGCAGGGACTCTAGGAAGAGGTCTCTAGCCAGGCCTTCATGAAGTAGCGAACCGGGAGCTGAAACCAACCAGAGACAGACCAGTCCCACCCCTCCCTTTGGACACTCCGGCAAGGAGCCTGGGGCCCGCCATAGCAGAGAAGTGATGTCAACGGAGTTCGGCCGATGGAATTCCTTCCCAGCGGAATCCACTTTAGCAGGTGTGTGACTCCCACCCCCTCCAGATACAAGCAGCCAGGAAACCTCAGGAATCTCCCTGGGGGCATGTCTGTAGGGAAGCAGAGGGGATTCCCGATCCCCAACTCCCCCTACCACCAGCGGCGACACCCTAGGTCTTAGCTGCCAGTTTCCGGGGTCATGCCCACCAAAGGGGTGCGGAAATATTAAACTGTTGGTCCCCAGATCACCGCACCACAGCACTGTGGCTTAGATGAATGATGGAGAGAGTGCTCAGTCATTCGGGAAATACGACACGCGGTGGGGCTGCAAGTATAAACAGATCTTTGGGGAACCGCCTCCGGTGAACAGGACCTGGCTGGCTGGCTGGCAGGAGGAAGGGGGGGAGGGGCCGGAGAAGTGAAATGGCTCTGGACTAACAGTATTGAGAGACTACCAGGAGCCGCCTTACAGGGATTGCTATCGGCACATAGAGGGCAGAAGCTCGGCTCGGAGGGCACAGCTCCGCCTACTGGAAGAGAGGAAAATGGATCTCTAAGACTTCAATTTTTTTTTCTTTTTTTTCTCCCTTTGTTCTTTTCTCCCCTTTTCCTTCTTTCTTTCTTTCCTGTTTCAAGTTTTATTGTTCTTTCCATTCTCCTCTAATCTATCTCTCTCTCCTTCTTTCTTTTTAAGAGCACTTTCCTTCCCCTACCCCCCAACTTTCATCCCAAGCATTACGTCTTCCATTACGTGTAATTGTCTAAATGCAAATAGGTGAATGTTTCGAGGCTGTCTATAGGGCTCCTAAATACCTAGCTACTACCAATACCCTGATCCAATCACCTGTTAGTATCCCCCTTCAGTAGAGCAATCTTCTAAAGTAGCCAAGACATACTAACCCTCATACCATCATAGCACCTAACCTAAACATAAAGTCCTAAGAACAAACAACAAATCACTATATGCATACAGAACCCGGAAGCCTTTTATGAATTGAATGAGTCAGCTTTAAAGTACAATAAAGCCCAACATTTCTAGGCATAGTCTCCCATCACAAAGAAGAGACAACAGAGATATACAAAACCAAAACAAATTCATAGGAGAAAGCAGAAACACAACAGTCAAACAGAGCTGGAAAGTAATGTGAACAACATGAAAAAAAAGGGAAAAAGGGATTACAAACAATGCAGGACAACTTAAATCTACAGGAGGACCTAGAGGCATCAGAAAAATGGACAGAGAAAGAACTCAAGGCATACCTAACTCAGATGGAACGGAATATTAGATAAGACATGAGACAGCAAGACCAAGCAATGAAAGTATATTTTGAAAACGAATTAAACAAACAAATTAAAATGGTAAAGAACAAGCTCTATCAGGAGATAGAGATTTTAAAAAAAAAAATCAAACAGTAATCCTAGAAATGCAGGAAACCATAAACCAAATTTAAATCTCAAACGAGAATATTACAAATAGACTAGATCAAGTAGAAATCAGAACATCAGATAACGAAGACAAAGTTTATCAACTTGAAAATAATATAGTCAACACAGAAAGGATGCTTAAAACTCATGAGCAATCTATCCAAGAGTTATGGGATGTCATAAAAAAACCTAACTTGAGAGTCATTGGGATAGAAGAAGGTATGGAGGTTCAAACCAAAGGAATGGACAACCTATTAAGTGAAATAATCCTAGAAAACTTCCCAGATATGAAAGATGGAATGGATTTCCAAATCCTGGAAGTCTACAGGACCCCAAACATTCAAAACCGTAATAGACCAACTCCAAGACACATAATTATGAAGATATCCAACATACAGAACAAGGAGAGAATATTAAAAGCTACGAGAGAAAGAAGCAGATTACATTCAGGGGTAAACCAATTAGGTTAACAGCTGATTTTTCATCACAGACGTTGAAAGCAAGAAGATCCTGGAACAACGTATTTCAAACACTGAAAAATAAGGGATTCCAACCAAGAATACTGTATCCAGCAAAATTAAGCTTCAGATTTGACAATGAAATTAAAATATTTCACGATAAACAAAAGTTAAAAGAATTCACAGCCAGAAAACCAGCACTGCAAGGCATTTTGAGCAAAATACTACAAGAAGAGGAATTGAAAAATAGCACCCAAAACTAACAGTGGTAGGTATCTCAGTAAAGGGGGAGAAAAATAACCAAAGAGGAAAAACTAGCCAAACTAAAATAAATAAATAAATATACATGACTGGAAGTACAAACCATATTTCAATAGTAACCTTAAATGTTAATGGCTTAAATTTACCAATCAAGAGACATAGGCTAGTAACCTGGATTAAAAAAACAGATCCAACAATATGCTGCCTTCAGGAGACTCATATGATAGGAAAAGACATACACAGGCTGAAGGTGAAAGGTTGGGAAAAATCATACCACTCACATGGCCCTCGGAAGCAAGCAGGAGTGTGGCCATACTCATATCGAATAAAATCAACTTCAAACCTAAGTTAATCAAAAGGGATAAAGAAGGACACTATATACTGTTAAAAGGAACTATCCACCAACAAGACACAACAATTATCAATATGTATGCACCAAATAATGGTGCTGCAACGTACATAAAACAAACTCTCCTCAAGTTCAAGAGTCAAATAGACCACAACACAATAATTATGGGTGACTTCAACACACCGCTCTCTCCATTAGACAGATCCTCCAGACAAAAGCTGAGTAAAGAAACTATAGAACTCAATAACACAATCAATAACCTAGACTTAACCTACATATATAGAATATATCAACCATCATCAAGTGGATACACGTTCTTCTCAGCAGCACATGGATCTTACTCAAATATAGACCATATACTATGCCATAGGGCAACTCTTAGTAAATATAAAGGTGTGGAGATAATACCATGCACCTTATCTGATCATAATGGAATGAAACTGGAAATCAATGATAAAGAAAGGAAGGAAAAATCCTGCACCACCTGGAAAATGAACAATATGTTACTGAATGATCAATGGGTTACAGAGGACATAAAGGAGGAAATCAAAAAATTCTTAGAGATAAACAACAATACAGACACAACATACCGGAATCTATGGGACACAATGAAAGCAGTTTTAAGAGGGAAATTCATTTCCTGGAGTTCATTGCTCAAAAAAATAAAAAAACCAACAAGTAAATGAACTCACACTTCATCTCAAAACCCTAGAAAAGGAAAAGCAAAACAAAAGCAAATGTAGTAGAAGACAAGAAATAATTAAAATCAGAGTGGAAATCAACGAAATTGAAACAAAAAAAAAACATTGAAAAAATTGATAAAACTAAAAGTTGGTTCTTCGAAAAAATAAATAAGATTGACAGACCCTTAGCCACGCTAATGAAGAGAAGAAGAGAGAGAATTCAAATTACTAACATATGGGATGAAAAAGACAATATCACAAGGGACACCACAGAAATACAGAAGATAATTAGAAAGTATTTTGAAACCCTATATTCCAATAAAATAGAAGATAGTGAAGATATCGATAAATTTCTTAAGTCATATGATCTGCCCAGATTGAGTCAGGAAGACACACACAATTTAAACAGACCAATAACAAAGGAAAAAATAGAAGAAGCCGTCAAAAGACTACCAACCAAGAAAAGCCGTGGACTGGATGGGTATACAGCGGAGTTTTACAAAACATTCAAAGAAGAATTAATACCAATACTTTTCAAGCTATTTCAAGAAATAGAAAAAGAAGGAGCTCTTCCAAATTCATTCTATGAGGCCAACATCACCCTGATCCCAAAACCAAAGACACTTCAAAGAAAGAAAACTACAGACCAATATCTGTAATGAACTTAGATGCAAAAATTCTCAATAAAATCCTGGCGAATCGAATACAAAAGCATATCAAAAAAATTGTGCACCATGATCAAGTAGGATTCATCCCTGGGATGCAAGGCTGGTTCAATATACGGAAATCAATAAATGTTATTCACCACATCAATAGACTTAAAGATAAGAACCATATGATCATCTCGATAGATGCAGAAAAAGCATTTGACAAAGTACAGCATCCCTTTATGTTCAAAACACTAGAAA
Source organism: Marmota flaviventris (assembly GCF_047511675.1). Taxonomy (NCBI): domain Eukaryota; kingdom Metazoa; phylum Chordata; class Mammalia; order Rodentia; family Sciuridae; genus Marmota; species Marmota flaviventris. Next base: position 49,382,074 of record NC_092499.1, on the reverse strand, counting down.
AACTAGGGATAACAAGAACTTACCTCAACATTGTAAAAGCTATATATGCTAAGCCTCAGGCTAGCATCATTCTAAATGGAGAAAAACTGAAGGCATTCCCTCTAAAATCTGGAACAAGACAAGGATGCCCTCTCTCACCACTTCTATTCAATTTAGTTCTTGAAATACTAGCCAGAGCAATTAGACAGACAAAAGAAATTAAAGGCATAAAAATAGGAAAAGAAGAACTTAAATTATCACTATTTGCGGATGATATGATAATATATCTAACAGACCCAAAAGGGTCTACAAAGAAACTGCTAGAGTTAATAAATGAATTCAGCAAAGTGGCAGGATATAAAATCAACACGCATAAATCAAAGGCATTTCTGTATATCAGCAACAAAACTTCTGAAATGGAAATGAGGAAAACCACTCCATTCACAATATCCTCAAAAAAAATAAAGTACTTGGGAATCAACCTAACAAAAGAGGTGAAAGATTTATACAATGAAAACTATAGAACCCTAAAGAGAGAGATAGAAGAAGATCTTAGAAGATGGAAAAATATACCCTGTTCATGGATAGGCAGAACTAACATCATCAAAATGGCGATATTAGCCAAAGTTCCCTACAGGTTTAATGCGATGCCAATCAAAATCCCAACGGCATTTCTTGTAGAAATAGATAAAGCAATCATGAAATTCATCTGGAAAAACAAAAGACCCACAATAGCAAAAGCAATTCTAAGCAGGAAGTGTGAATCTGGAGGTATAGCGATACCAGATTTCAAACTGTACTACAGAGCAATAGTAATAAAAACAGCATGGTACTGGTACCAAAACAGGCAGGTGGACCAATGGTACAGAATAGAGGACACAGAGACCAATCGACAAAATTACAACTTTCTTATATTTGATAAAGGGGCTAAAAGCATGCAATGGAGGAAGCATAGCATCTTCAACAAATGGTGCTGGGAAAACTGGAAATCCATATGCAACAAAATGAAGCTGAACCCCTTTCTCTCGCCATGCACAAAAGTTAACTCAAAATGGATCAAAGAGCTTGATATCAAATCAGAGACTCTGCGCCTGATAGAAGAAAAAGTTGGCTCCGATCTACATATTGTGGGGTCGGGCTCCAAATTCCTTAATAGGACGCCCATAGCCCAAGAGTGAATAACAAGAATAAACAAATGGGACTTACTTAAACTAAAAATTTTTTCTCAGCAAGAGAAACAATAAGAGAGGTAAATAGGGAGCCTACATCCTGGGAACAAATTTTTACCCCTCACACTTCAGATAGAGCCCTAATATCCAGAATATACAAAGAACTCAAAAAATTAAACAATAAGATAACAAATAACCCAATCAACAAATGGGCCAAGGACCTGAACAGACACTTCTCAGAGGAGGACATACAATCAATCAACAAGTACATGAAAAAATGCTCACCATCTCTAGCAATCAGAGAAATGCAAATCAAAACCACCCTAAGATACCATCTCACTCCAGTAAGATTGGCAGCCATTATGAAGTCAAACAACAATAACTGCTGGCGAGGATGTGGGGAAAAGGGTACACTTGTACATTGCTGGTGGGACTGCAAATTGGTGCAGCTAATTTGGAAAGCAGTATGGAGATTCCTGGGAAAGCTGGGAATGGAATTACCATTTGACCCAGCTATTGCCCTTCTCGGACTATTCCCTGAGGACCTTAAAAGAGCGTACTATAGGAATACTGCCACATCAATGATCATAGCAGCACAATTCACAATAGCTAGAATGTGGAACCAACCCAGATGCCCTTCAATAGATGAATGGATAAAAAAAAATGTGGTATTTATACACAATGGAGTATTACACAGCACTAAAAAATGACAAGATCATGGAATTTGCAGGGAAATGGATGGCATTAGAGCAGATTATGCTAAGTGAAGCTAGCCAATCCTTAAAAAACAAATGCCAAATGTCTTCTTTGATATAAGGAGAGCAACTAAGAACAGAGCAGGGAGGAAGAGCATGAGGAAAAGATTAACATTAAACAGAGACGAGTGGGGGGAAGGAAGGGGAGAGAGAAGGGAAACTGTATGGAAATGGAAGGAGACCCTCAATATTACACAAAATTACATATAAGATGTTGTGAGGGGAAATGGGGGGGGGAACAAGGGAGAGAATTGAACAACAGCAGATGAGGTAGAGAGGGAAGATGGGATGGGAGGGGAGGGGGGATAGTAGGGGATAGGAAAGGTAGCAGAATACAACAGTCACTAATATGGCATTATGTAAAAATGTGAATGTGTAACCGATGTGATTCTGCAATTTGTATTTGGGGTAAAAATGGGAGTTCATAACCCACTTGAATCAAATGTATGAAAGATGATATGTCATGAGCTTTGTAATGTTTTGAACAACGAATAAAAAAAAATAAAGCCTAGACTTGAGTTTGTAGCTATAACTGTTATATATAGATCTTGCTACCAAAGACAGTTTTATCTTATGTGATGAAGATTTTGCTCAAGACAAGTCAATATGTACTGGATTTTTACAGAGCCAGCTGTGTTTGCAGTCTTTCAGTCCCACTCAGATGGTCATTTCCCCCAAACTCTCAAAAGGGTTTTGTACCCAAACCTCAGAACCTCTCAGAGACTCCAATGAAGTCCCCTTTTCTACAGGACTTGTCAGGCTTCCTTAGGAGGTCACCTCTAAGTCCTGTCCACATTGAATTTCCTTCCATAGTGGCAATGCTGGGGCCCTCCTCCTGTCAAAAACTTACTTATATCCATGTAAGCATGCAAGTTCCTCTCAGAATGCCTCTCAGAAGCTTTATTCTCATTCATGTACCACACTACTAGTACAGGAATTCTGATTTCTAGTACTGTTATTTCTCTGTGTGGGAGGTGACTTCCCAAGGAAGCCTGACAAGTCCTGCAGAAAAGGGATTGGAGTCTCTGAGAGGTTCTGAGGTTTGGGTACAAAACCCTTTTGAGAGTTTGGGATAAGTGACCATCTGAATGGGACTGACAGGCTGGCAGGTTATAAATTTATTTTTCCGAAGTTCCAGGCTGCTATTTTGCTCCTCTAGAGGTGGCCACCTTTTCCCCTGGTTTCTTAGAGGCATACATCCCATCACATTTTCATTAATCACTGTGGTCAGCTTTGAGCATTTCTCTGGAATCTATTTTGTTCTTTGAAACTATTTGTTTTGTCTTTGTTCTTAGCTTCAAGTAATACCATAAGATTCAGATAAGAGAGTCATAGAAGGTATGATGAGGAACCTTTAGGAAGATCAGCAAGGTGAATTCTGAGGAATCACTAAACATGAAGATGAGAAGAGATCATTCTTTGTACTAAATATGTGGTCCTTGGAAGAACAGCAGGGACTGTGGTAGCACCTGGAAGTTTGTTAAAAATTTAGAATCTCAGGCCTCACTTCAGACCTACCACATCAGAATCTGTTTTTCAGGAAGGCCAGAGATCATAGTTTGTACTTTAAAATTTTAGTAGCACTGTTAACAGAAGAAAAGTCTTTCTTATCTTTCATTGCTGATTGGAAAGATAATTAATCAATTCTGATTTACCTATAATGTGCTCTCAATTTAACTTTCAGTATCATTTTCCACCCTTCTACACATTCCATTCAGTTTTTGCTGAATAGATCTGATCAACATTCTTGAATGATGCATATACCTTTCAACTTTATTATAGTGTCTGGAATGTCTTCTCCCTATTTTCTCTGTCTATTGAAATTTTATCCATTTTCTATGGCCCAGCTTGAAAATATTTTTCTGTATAAATGTTTCCCAGATGTCCTCTATAGCTCCATCCCAGCTTTAATGTTCTTATTAACATGTGAATGATGCAGATAATCTATAGAATAAATATTAAATGTGAAATTCATCTTCACACATATTAACATTATTAATCCTCCCCACAACTCAACAAAATAGGCAGTTACAGTCCCATTTATAGATGAAGAAACTAATGCACAGAGAGAATAATTAACACACCCGTGGTTACACAAGCATGTAACCATTTCTATAGGAAACCCGGGATATGAGAAGGACAAGGAGAATATTCAGAAGGGCTGAACAGTTTCAGAAGTTTCAGGTATCAAGCCAAATCTGCCATCTCTTATTATCTTTGCAGCTCCTCTTAGTTTATATTTTTTTAAAGAACACTTTTATTTATAAATATGACCCTTTCAGTCTTTGTATTAAATAGTATTATGCTCATTTGTATAAATATAAGATTAGCTTTTACCCAAGAGAAAATTCAGTTTTTTTAAACTCAGTCCATCCAGGTCCTCTACAAGCAGTTGGGCAGATTGTGACCTGATAAAGGGCTCTGGCTATGGGAACAAGTAAGATCTAAAATCTAGTCTATGCTTCATAATTTTTGCATCCTAAAGCAGAGTTGTGTCCTCCTGGGAAATGGGACACCTTTCTTCTGTTGCTCTTAAACATATTGAATGTATTAGAAGCAAAGTTGATGGTAACACTGACAGAATTCCTCCACAATCGTTAGAACTCTCAAGATCTCTGACCTCAACACATCTGGCTCCCATAGTATTATTACCCTGTCTGCATATCAGCAGGGCTCCATAAGTCTCCATCATTCAGGTGGTCAGGAGCCAAGAGTGTGAATTCACCTAGAACCCTTCTATTCTTCCTAGTGACCAGTTTGGGTCCTTCCTCTTGTCTCTGAAGCCTATGGGGTGGTTCTTATCCCCTAAGTCATATAGGAGACTTTCAGGCCCATTCAGACAGTCATTTACTTCAAACTTTCATAGGACTTTTGCATCCAACCTGAGAACCTTCAGCCTCTGAAGTTTCCTTGGTCCCTTGGGAAGTCTTGCTCTCACCAGGGCCTGTCAGGATTCCTTGTGAGTTCATACCTATACCATGTACACAATGAATTTTTTCTATAGTGGTAACTCTGAGGCCCCCTCCTGCTTCCCAGAATTATACTCATATCCTTCGAAGTCTACCTGTCCTACTCAGAATGTGTCCCAAAGTTTATTTCCCTCCACGACCATGCACTTAATCATTGTGCTGGCAGAACACTGATTTATTCTCCAGAATTTCGAGGGTGCTGTTTCCTCTTCTCTAACCTAACCTAGTCCTTGGTACCTTGGTAGGTAAGCACCCCATTGCCACAGTCTGGCTGGGCACAAATCATGAGCCACTCAAGCAGGAACAAAGTTTATTTCCAAACTCCACCAGCACACTCCCCGGGAACTCTCCCGAACGCCACCCACGCGGCTCCTCCAGGAACACACCACACACCAACCGGAACTCCCACCACCGGAACTTTTCCAACCAACTGGAACTCTTCAGGAATCCCCACGAGAGCTCAACCGGAACTCAACCAGAACTCGCGAGAACTCAAAAGTCATCATCTTAATGGCTTGCTGGCATCACCTCTCAACCACTACTTCTGGCAAAAATGCCATGTATCATCCTGACTCGGCTGTGGCCCTCCACACCCCATCCTGTTTTCATCAATTAATATATTCACTTTGTACATTTCCTAAAGATCCATTGCTTTCATTGAAAATGTTTAGTCAAAGTATTCTGGAGACAGTTTTCCAGTCTTCTGCTAAGCACAATTCAAGTACTTTGTAATCTCATTAATCACATTCAAAGAACCAAATGAAATTGAAATGACAGATCCTTTCTGAGGAAGGGAAAACTGGGATCAAGATAGGATTCTGGGAGACTATCTGAGAATATATGCAAATTGTGCCTTTTATTATGATGGGGAGAAAGTACAAGACTTTCAATAAAAAAATTTTAAAAACCAGGTATAAGATAATTTAAAATCTTTATTTTTAAAAAACTGCTGATCTTCTATATCTTAGATATTTTCATTTTCAAAAGATTTTTACCTTTTCTTACCTTAATCCGAGAGTTAAAGTATAGTTAAAAGAATGCCTTAATAGTCAGTGTATATACTTGAAGTCCCTGGATGTTAATTTGTACTAGGTAATAAAAAAGCTGATGCACCAGGGGGTAATCAAGGTTAAATTTTTGATCAAGGAGAATTCTTTCTGAGAATGGGTGCAAAGGGGACACACATGTGATTTGGATAAATGGCACCTTTGGAAATTCAGGATTTGGGAAACTGTAATTGTTTGATAATAAATAGCAGGTTGTAGTGAAACAGGTGAGCCTTTATGACACATCAAAGGGAGGCTGGAACCCATTATCTGAGTAATTAGGGAGGAAAAAATATCCCCCTTATTTCCACCACATAGGAGGAAGCAACTCTATTGCTTAAATTAATTATAAAATACCTTTAAGGGATGTGTTTTAATTAAAATGTAGTCTTGTCTTTAAGAAAATCTAGTCTTCAAAAATATAAATTTAAAAACAGAATGTGAATTGTATAACCACATTTTAAAGGGTTTCTTATTTTACTCTCCTTCACTGAAAGATGTTTCAAAAGTAGAAGTACCATTATTACGTGTGTTCATGACACAAAACATAAAACAACGTTTCCCAATGTTTTAGGAACACACTGTTGAACCTGCACTTCCTCACCTCTCTTCTAGTCTGACTTCAACATCTCAGAATATTGAGAACCAGATGTTTCAGAGGTACCATAGTAGGGACTGAGAAATGTTTGTGACTATATTAATAAGTAAATATCAAAAGTCAAACCACAGAATATTATTCTGTCTCCTACACTGAAGAGAGAGAAGTATTCAGAGATTCTGATCATTGGACAATTGATACATGCAACAGTACTTTAACAACTCTTCTGTTGGAACCATTCAATAAATGATGTGAAAAAAATACCTTCAAGTCTAAAATCTCTTTGACCTCCTGGATAAGAGACTTATGATAGTATATTGCAGTGCTGGGTATGGAACCCAAGGCCTCATGCATACTAGGCAGGTGCTACATCCCCAGCCCATGATGTCTTTTTATTTAGACATCATTTGTCATTCTGGGACCCCAAACTAAAAAGAGATGCACAAATCATCTTCAGACATCTTTATGATCTAAGTTGGTAGTATCTTTAAAATGACAATGAATGAAAGAAACTAGGTGTATTAACTTTTCATCACGGTGACCAAAATACTAGACAGGAACAACTTAGAGGAGGGGAAACATTTATTTTGGGCTCATAGTTTCAGAGATTCAGTCCCTGGTTGGGCAACTTGATTGCTCTGGGCCTGAGGTGAAGCAGAATATCATGCTGGAAGGGAGAGAGGAGGGGAGGGGAGGAGAGGGGAGGGAAGGGGAGTGGGAGAAGAGGGAGCCAGGGACAGAATATAACCCCAAAGGGCACAGGACCTGTAGCCTACTTCCACCATCTGCACCCTACCCATGTGCAGTTACCATTCAGTGTTGTAGTCTTTCAAATTATTAAACTATCAAGTGGATTAATCCATTTGTTAGGTACAGGTCTTATAATCTGATCATTTCATCTCTGAACATTCCTGCATTGTCTCACACATGAGCTTTTGGGGGACATCTATAATCCAAACTATAACACTGGATTGAGGGACTTCTACAGGATTTTCTCAGTTGTACTAGATTTAAATAGATTTTCCGTACAAGTAACCTTTTTCTTTCTTCTTACTTTGTTATTTACGTTGGCAGTTATTTTCAAAGTAATCAGAATACTTAAATTATTGTAATTGTGTCAGTTATTTCCACGTTTTGGTGTGTTCCAGGTTTATATCACTTAAAATGTTCTATTTGATATTTTGATTGTTACAATAGACCTTGTAGCGATGCTAGAACAAAACCTCCCAAACTGTATAGCTTAAACAACAGAAGTTTATTCTTTCACAGTTCTGGGAGTTGGAAATCCAAAATCAAAGTGTTGTCAGACAGGTTGCTCCTGGTGGTACTGGGAAGAATCTATCCCATGCCTTTTTTAGCTTCTAGCATTTGCCAGCTATTCTTGGTGTTTCTTGGCTTATATATGACATCACTATTATATCTACATCTGTCATCACATGGCTCTTTTCTTATCTGTCTCTGTGTTTATGTCCAGATTTCCCTCTTCTTATAAGGACATAAATCATTGAATCAGGACCCAATCTAATTCAGTATGATCTCCTTTTAACCTGATTATATCTGCAAAGATAGTATTTTCAGGAAAGGTTATATTTACAGGTACCAGGTACCAGGGGTTAGAAACTGTTACCTGAAATTTTTCTCCTTCCCAATTTTTATCTAATATTCATGGATTTTCATATCTCGAGCCAGTTTTTCTTAAGTTCTACTTATGGTTGGTTTCCAGCCCTCTTCTTCCTATCTGACCACTCTTTTACAAACTCCTTTGTGGTTTCCTTTCCCCCTGTTCTAGAAATATATAGTCTATAGGTGTCCATGTTCTCTACCACATACTCTAGTTATGAAGAAGACTTTCCACCCTCTGGTTTCAATGTCATCTATTTGCAGGTTACTGCCAGATCTATATCTCTAATTTCTTTTTTTTTTTAGAGAGAGAGGAGAGAGGGGGGATTTTAAAATATTTATTTTTCAGTTTTTGGTGGACACAACATCTTTATTTTTATGTGGTGCTGAGGATCGAACCCAGCGCCCCACACATGCCAAGCGAGCGCATTACTGCTTGAGCCACGTCCCCAGCCCATCAAATTTCTTTTTTTAAAAATATTTTTTAGTTATCTATGGGCACAATATCTTTATTTTGTTTATTTATTTCTATGTGGTGCTGAGGTTCAAACCCAGGGTCTCACACGTGCGAGGTGGGCACTCTATCGCTGAGCCACAACCCCAGCCCCTATCTCTAATTTCTTTGTGCCCTGCAGACTCACATTTCTAAAATAAATAGTAGCAGTAACATGGAATTAGAGTCAGGTGGATTTTAATGATTTTCATAGATGTTCACAGGTATATTTTGAAACTAATATCAGACTTTCAAATATCATTTTCTTTTTGTTGCATAGTTGTTCCCATCCCAATTTTGAATTAAGTCTTTCTCATTCATTCTAATTGTCATCTTAAGTCATATATGAACTTTGTTGAGTGTCTGTTCAGGTGGATAGATACTACTTACTTATCATCCTCAGCATGATAAATAAGAACTGATAAATTATATTTTTGACATTTATTGACTATTTGCTATGTTTAAAACACTTTGCTGAACTTAAATCACCTGTATTAATTTGTAATTTCTTTTTAAAAATATTTTTTAGTTGTAGTTGGACACAATACCTTTATTTTATTTATTTATCTTTATGTGGTGTTGAGGATCAAACCAAGCACCTCACACATGCTAGGCCAGTGCTCTACCTCTGAGCCACAACCCCAGCAATTTGTAATTTATTGAAGATAAGGAAAGTAAAGTTCAGAGAAATGAAGTAACTGTTCAAAGTCAGTAGCAGAATATGGAACTCAAATTCTGTTCTTTGCTTTCAAAACTGGATCTCTCAGCCACTACTCCATTCCAGAAGAGAATTTTAAGTTGCAGGTTTTCTTGAACATTTTCCTTTAAATGAGTTTGGCTGATTTAGGTTGGACATAAAGGTGGGATTTAGTTTAATGGCTATAAAAAGTAGAATGGAATACTAAAAGAAAATAGAACTTCTTTCTCTTTGAAAAAAGAACAACAAAATTCATATGTCTGAATAGAATTGGATGATACCAAAAGAGTTTACACAATGGGGGAGCACATACCAATGTACTAGTATTTTTGAAAAGCTGCTGCTATTTATGGATCACTAAATAGGCCAAACTAGAATAATACAATGGTAAGAACCATTGTTTTTGTTTCTTCTTGTTGCTTTGGCTGATATTGTTGTTAGCATTATTTTGAAAAATTATTACAGAGATAGGAATAAACTGCAAGAACCCCTCCAGAGATTTGAGAATGAACAGGTTTTTTGTTTTGTTTTTAGTTTCCTTCTAGGGTAGTACATTTGATTGACTGGTATATTACCATAGGCAATCACAACTGAAATCCAAGATGATCAATCTTTACTTGTGCAGACCTATAGATGGCACTGTCTTCCTATAATTTTGGTAATTTGCTTAAAAAAAAAAAGAAAAAGTTCTCTGCAGGTACAGTTAAATTTAAATTCTATCATTGCAAAGCATTTGGAACAGGTGGCTTCAGGTGCCTTGCAAAGATCATAGAAAATTCTATACTTGAAAAAATTTAGAGGACTGTATTTTGTAGATTAATTTTTCCTTTTAATTGTCATTATTGGCTATGTAAGGAAAATTAGGTTTACAGAGATACAGAAGGAAGAAGCTATTTCTGTTTGATATAATATTTTTTTCTGTGCTTGCTTTGAAATATAAAGCATAGTCTTGGATCAAACAAAAATTGTAAATAAGCTAGTCATAAACATATATTAATTGCTTTTAGAGTGTAGAGATTACCCGACACTCCTAGAGTACATAATTTGGCTTCTCGAAATTCTTGGGACTAGAGTATGTGTTTTTGTACTTGTAAATTATAAACTTCTGTGAATAGGAACTATAGTGCCAAATGCATAGTTTTCATTTATATATCTGAGCCAGCTACTTAAATGTCATTTCTTGTTTTAATCTAGTAGGCTTTAATATAAGAAAATGAGGGGGGGGGTATATGAATACTATATTCTCCTTTAACATAAGTTCCAAACAGGATGGATATATGGATACCTATATATATATATATATATGAGTACTTTTTTTTTAAAGATTAATCCCTACTGTGTTGTGGATTTATTTCATTAATGGGAAATACCACAAGTATTTGCTTCTATAAACAATCTTCTAACCACAAGGTGGCAGTATAACTTTCCCATGTCTTTAAAATTTTGATAGTTAAATGATCAGTAAATTAAACTATTTCTTACTCTCTTAATAAGGAATGTATGCAGCTAAAAAAATTTTAGGGCATCTATAAAGAGGATAAATATTAAAATTCATCTATATAAGTAGAAAAACTCATTTATAACTAAAAAGAATAGTAGTTTTTAGTTACACTTAGCATTTTTGGGGGGGCGGGGGGATACCAGAGATTGAACTCAGGGCACTCGATCACTGAGCCACCTCCCCAGCCCTGTTTTGTGTTTTATTTAGAGATAGGGTCTCACTGAGCTGATTAGTGCCTCACTTTTGCTTAGGCTGGCTTTAAACTTACCATCCTCCTGACTCAGCCTCCTGAGCTACTGGGATTACAGGCATGTGCCACCATGCCAGGCAAAACATTTATTTCATATTATTTAAAGTTTGAATAGTAATGTGATGACATCAAAGTGTTAAGACATGTCAGCAACTTTATTTTAAAGAGCAATGTAGTTTCATTGTGTTTGCCTGATAAGCATCAAGAAATGATATGCTGGAGATTACAAGGTCAACATAGAAAAAGGAAAGTTAAAAAAAAATAAAGATAGAGGTACTGGCATCTAAGTTAAGAAAAGAAAATCAGTGATGAACATAATGTCTACATGATGCTTGTTGGATTTATATCTTAGGAAATGGATCATCTATCCATTTCATAGTGGATATTTAAGTAGCTAGTATCTATCATTGTATGTACTTATGTTTTCATTGGTATGCTTACATCATATGCAATATTATTTTTAATACTTGTATTTTTAATATTTTAGTTAAAGCATTCAACTCTGAAAGTATGATTTTCACAAACCTTTCATTTTTCTGTGGTTTAATTTAGAATATTGCACTGTGAAGAGTCTTGTGAAGAGTGAGCCCCTTTTAATTAGAAATCATGTTTTATTTATCTCCAGGCCTAGCACAGAGTTTAAAATACATAGCCATTCCAACATATTTTTATTTGAAAAGCATTTTCCATACAGCAATAAAATTCTATTGATATCCCTTTTGCTTATGTATCCCTGCCTAACCGGACATAAATGTGGCAAAGGAAAAGAACGCACCTTCTGATTTAGAACCCAACTAGTTTGAACTGTTTCATAGTCTCTTATTTTGATGACAGTGGAGGAATGTTTCTAACAGAAGTGATAGTGTTTTCAGAGCAGCACTAAAAATAAAACTTGTTTTTTGACCTAAAGTATATCTAAATAAAAGTGAGTTGGGCGTGGTGGCACATGCCTATGATACCAGCAACTTAGGAGGCTGAGGTAGAAGAATCACAAGCTCAAGGCCAGCATCAGCAAATTAGTGAGGCCCTAACCAACTAGTGAGACACTGTCTCAAAATAAAAAAATAAAAAAGAGAGGGGATGCATCTCAGTAGTAAATCACCCCTTGGTTCAATCTCCAGTACTAAAAAAAAAAAGTCTGTCCTAACCAATATGATTTGCCCTCTATAATGGAATATTTGGCATATAATCATTATAAGATGCTCAGTTGCTGCTTATATGCAACATGAACAGAAATGATTTATATTGTAACCTCAAAAATGAAGTATTTTACTTGTTATTATTTACATAAGTTAGAAATGGATTGCACAGTTTTGTAAATCCTCCCCTGACTTTTTAAAAAATGAGGTCAGATCTTGCTATGCTGAGTAAGTTGGCCTTGAACTCCTGGGCTCAAGTAATCCTCTTCTTTTAGCCTCCTGAGTAGCGGGAACTGCAGGTATGTATCCAGTTCTATAAAACCACTTTTGTGGGCAGGTTGAGTGTTTTAATAAAGATTTACAGTTATCATATGTAAGAACATATAAGAGGAAGGAAGTCCTATGTATGAGAAAACATAGTTTCAACCTAAATGCCTAGGTTATGTTCCAGAAATCTATATTTTTTTAGGTGAATTGTTTGAAATCAGAGTGTATTTCTCCCTAGAACATTGTTATGTAATTCATCTTTTTTTTTAAATGTGAAATATCACTAAAAGGAACACTTAGCCCTGGGACGTTAGGGATTCCTAATTCCAAATCTATGGTCCTCTGCCCTTCTGAGTCTAGCTTTCCTGAGAGGTTTGAGAGCTGTATGGCATGGGGAATGGGAAAGACTTGCTTATATGTGGAAATAGCCTAATAACTTCTTCTTGGTGTTGAATTATGAAGGTGCCAACAGCTAAGAAGGGAAAAGATACCAGGCAAGACCAGCAGGGCTGTATCATGGAGCTTCACATTCAGAGGGCTTCATAAATTTAAGCTTTTGAGAATTCTCTCAAATATGGCTAGATATAAAAATCATTGCCTTTGTCTTTGCAATTGTGTGTGTTAAAAGCATTACTATGTGAAATGTAGAAATTTAAAATAAACTATATTTTAATACCATGTTAGTTGGTATTCTTTAATAAAGAATCACTATTTTACATCATTTATTTAACAATTAGTGTTATGCATTCTTATATTTAAATAAACATGTCAATAATAAAAGATATTTTATCTTATTGTTAAGTAGTTTGTAGCTCTCAGAAGGTAATAATCTTGCTCTATTTGGTATCCTGGTCTATCCTTGGTGCCTAAAACAACCTGACACAGGACAGGTGCTCAGTAAATTTTTGTCAAGTGAATGGATGAATGAATAAATATCAAATATATTTGAGTTTTGATTTATTTTAGATTTTATTGCTTGATTAATAATTGTTAATACTTCTTAATTTAATTTAAAATTTCTCAATCTTTTATCAAGATCGTAGAGAAAATATTGCTTTCTAAATGGTCTAAAGGTTTTGGTGTGCTTTCCTCAGTGCCCATTGTCATTTGGGGTGAGAAGAATCATTGCTGCTCACCTGCCACCAAATTCAGATATTACCCCTAGACCTATGCACTTCCAAGATGTCTATTCCATTTTTCTTCCTAGTAGCTGCAAAGGAAGTAACAGGAAATCTAAAAGAGTGCTAGGTTTTCTGCTCTAAGTGTTGATCTGGAGGGCCTTTAATTCTAGGTTTTATAAGTCCCATTGATTCTTCAAACCTGGATGTTTGTCTTCCTGGATTTTGCCTGCATGGAATGTAGGCCTGTTACTTCCTAACTACCTTTCTCCCCATGAATAGTTATAAAACATATGGAGTATCTTATCCTGGTGTCCTGTTTGGAGATATTTTCTCAAACTCAAAGGCTACAATGCTAGTTATAGTCATTGTAGTTAATCTTTCTATTTTGCTACCGTTTTTCTTTGAAACCTGAGTCTCACATGTGTGGCAGTCTCATAATAGTAGACTTATTCAGTGGGGTCATGGCCACCTAATCTTGATTTTCTCTTCTGGTCTATTAAGTTCTTACCATAGTGTTGCAAAGAGTTACTTAGCCTATTTATGTGTGTAGTGTGTGTATGAAAACTGATCTACATCATCTGTCTTCTCTGATCTTTGTTTTGAAATTACATAGTTTTCAAAAAATAAGTATATAGTTGACAAACTTTTGAGACTTCTGAGTACACTATGGGAAGTAAGCAAGGAAGTAAGCACATGGACATTAAACAAAGAAAGAAATAGGTTCCCCATCAAGAGGCATCCATGTAATACTGAACTTTACCTTTCAAGGAGAATAGAGGTGAGACAGGGAGGTAGTATCCTGTAGAGATTCTGATACTTTTCTGCCTGGTGTCAGATTCCAACCTTGTACTAGCTGTGTTACCTTGGGCAAGCAGCTCAATATCTCTATGCTCTACCCATAAAATTGAGATAAAATGCAATTTACTTCATACTGTCATTGGAAGGTACCAACAAGTTGACCTGTGCCAAGTGCTTAGCATTGCACCTAGCACTTGGTGAATACTCTGTGTTGTTATTAATGGATAAAGACATAAGCATTTACATATCTTTCAAACATTTTGAAATATCTTCACAGATGAGGGACATATTATATGAGTATATGCATGTATGCTATAATTCTATTCTATAATATATGAACTATTTGGTTTGCCTTCTAGGAACTTTATCTTTAATTTCACTGAACTCTAGAATTTTGTTCTCAAACTTTGAGATTTTTAATACAATCTTCTTTTTCACCAGATGAAGTAGTCTTTTTTTTTCTCAAATGTATTTATTTTGTTGCTTCTGGAGACTTCCTTTCCAAAATCCCATAGTGATTTTATAAGAATGGTTCTTTTTAGAAATGTTTATTTTTAATTGACACATCATAGTTGTATATATTTATGGTAAGAAGTAGTTCTTAACACATTTTGGTAGTCACCATATCAAATATTTGGGTTACTGCCTCCCTTAAGACTCTTTTTAACAAAAAGTGGAATTTATATGTTTATAGATATTATATTCATCATTCATAATAACTTTTGAGGTGTCAAAATTGCATAGTGTAATTTGGATTACATTTTATTGATCATTATTTATTAAGATAAATACTGAAGTCCTTTTCTTTAATATAAATTATTTTCTTACCTCCCCACCAAGTTAAAGAGACCACTTGACTGACAGCTACTGATTTATAGATTAACTAGGGACTGTAACTAGGGTCTGTCAGTTATATTCCCAGGTTTTGAAGGTAACATTATTATCCAAGTTAGCAATTAGCTGGCTCTCCTTTTCTCATTAGTTCCTGGGTCTTTGTTTTTTTCAATCTTTCAATCCCAAAGTTCAGTGCTCTCAGTCAAGGCCTAACCCAGGCTTCCCACCAAGCTATTCTGCTTTTTTGACTCTCATCAATAGCTGCCTAATCTGACTTTTTAAAACCCTGATTTTATTCTTGGAAAATAGTAACTAAATTAATAAAGTTAATTGTACTTTGTCCAGGGGTCATAAGGTATTAAATATTTTCACCAATTTAATCCCTTTTGATAAGCTCCAAATCATGCCCTTCCCTCAAAGTTTCAATTCTGGTAGAAAAATAAGGAAAAAAGTCTTTTAAGCTAGCTATAAAATAAACTGTCCCTGTCTACTTTATTGAATGCTGGAGAAAACAAAACAGGTATCTTTCCTAGAACTCCCAAGTGTTAGATTCATGCTGCTGATGCTTATGGAATTACTAACTCAATGCCTTCTCCCCCTTTCATTCCTGGTTCTTCACAAGAAATAGCTCATGTGTGCACATGTGTGTGCACACACACACACTCAACCAGGAAGACACATTAAAATCTTCTACCTGGGCTTTATGCAGCTGTCCTGTTGTTTATATGCAGACATCATTATTATGTTCCTCTGTCTGTAATCTGATTTTCCAAGGTATTTTTAATATTTGGTCTCTCCAATGTCCATGAATTCATTTAGAAAACATTTCTTGAGTGTGATAACAGGTAAGTGTGACTGTTCTGATTTTTACCATATGGAATGTGCAGTGTAGCCATGGTGGTAACAGTTGGCTGAGCCTGTTTGGCAGAGGGAGGGTGCTTATTTCACCCAGATTCACTAAAATTTGATGTTGTGCTTTTGTAAGCTGGTTAGAAGCATTTGCATGAAAATTTTTGCCAACTTTTGTCCCTTTTTGTCCAAACTTTTTTTTAACTTGTGAAGGAATCTCAGTGTGTAAAACTTTCCAT
The DNA here is from genome assembly GCF_047511675.1 of Marmota flaviventris. Lineage (NCBI taxonomy): Eukaryota > Metazoa > Chordata > Mammalia > Rodentia > Sciuridae > Marmota > Marmota flaviventris. Next base: position 49,365,750 of record NC_092499.1, on the reverse strand, counting down.
TATAAGGCCACCTGTAAACTTATAACAGTCAAACTGTTTTTTCAGCTGCCTGCAGCTCTATTTCTCAACTGACTTATACTGACAGATAAAGATGGCTTTCCCCTGAGATGCACTGTTTTGTTTGTGGTTTTTCTGTCACTACCAGGAGGGACAGCACCCCACCCCCCATCCATAGGGAATGCAGAGATGCAGTTTGCAGATACAATAATATGCTGACTAGCAACTAAAAAAATAATAGTCAAATAATGACTTCATTGTTCCTTCCTGTGTCCATGACAACTTGGAGGTATGCAGCTAGACCCAGACTCTGCTTGGGAGCATTCTTTGCCTCAGATACTACTATTTTGAGAAAACTCGCAATTCATTCTGACAATCAGGCTAAGGAGAAAAATGGACATTTCCAGTATCTAGCTTGTTTTTGTGGTTTTATATAAACCGAAGGTAATTCTTTGGTCACTTCTATCTACCGGAACCATGACTTGCCCCTTTAAAATTCTGTTTTCTGGCATATTTTCTACCCTGATGAGAGCCAGTAATGTAGAATTACCATTGAAATTGGACAGAGCTGTTGGGGTTCTGTCTCAGTCAAATAACCTTGGTGAGATTTGGGGCACGTTTCTTATCTTTCTAATCCTCATGTCCTTATTCATAAAATAGGAGTAGTAATAGAATCATTCCCCATAAAGTTGTTGTGAGTTAAATGAGATAATGCACATAAAGTGAGTAGCTCACTGTTTGGCACAAGCAACACACCATAAATTGGTGGTTTGTTGTTGTTGTTAATCTCCCTGACTAGACTGTGAGCTCCCAGAATGGTGGTTTTCAGCCTGAACTACATTTTAAAATCACTTGGGTAACTTTAAAAGATCCTAATGCCAAGGCCTAACTCCAGATCAATTAAACCAGAGTCTCTGGGGGTTGGACCCAGAATTCAGCATTTTTTAAATTGCTCCAACTGAGTCCAATGGGCAGTCAGGGTTGGGTAATACTGTTCTTGAGGATGAGACGTGTAACATATCAAAGTGCTCAGAAAAAATACACATGAATATTTTGAAAGACAAAAAAGTTAGGACAATCTAGAAAAATATAAGAAGTGACATACAGTTCCTTGCACATTTTGTTTTGATTATTTTGAATAGATATAGAATAGAAAAAAAGACAAATTAAGTGATTTTTTTTTAAAAAAAGGGGTATCTTAATACCAGTATCATAGTAGAGTAAATCTACTGGGAAAGAAGTAGAAAATTATAGAATAGATGAGAACCCACATTTTGAACATATGAGATAAAGTTACACAAATGGAAACTATGTGAAAGCAAAATTATTTTTATATTTTAGTTTTTGAGAAAAATAGAGTTAAGCAAGCATCAAGGCAATTCTGTGCTATTTTAACAAAACGCAAGTATAAATTCAAATGTTTCTCAGATCATATCTCTGTTTAAATTTTGAGAAAAAATACTGGCAGCACATGAAAACATACTCTTACATTGCCTTTGCTGACTCAGGATCGTTAGCCAACTTTTACAGCACTAAACCTTTTGGAATGAAAAGGCTAAAATCCAGGTTAAACTCAATTTTACTGATTAAAAAAAGCTAGACTTCCTTCCTGATAATCCAGAGGACATTAATTATTAAGTTCCTAAGATCTTACAAAGTTTTTTTAAAAATAGCCCAAACTTTACTTTTCTAAAGGGATTACTTAGCCCATAATTCTTTAATTGTATGTTCAACCTTTTTTTCCCCCTGGAGGTGGCACTGGGAATTGAACTCAGGACTTTGCACATGCTAGGCAAGTGCTTTATCACTGAGCTATGTCCTCAGCTTCCCAGCTCTAATTGTCTGTCCAAAAGAGAATTCCTTTATATTTTAACATCACATTATTTGGGTAAGCAGGTTATTTCAATTTAAAGTTTCTCTAAAAGAATATTTTTAAAATTTTTTATTTCTTTTTTTCTTTTCTTTCTTTTTTTTTTTTTTTGTGATATTAGAGATTGAAACCAGAGGCACACTATCATTAAGGTATATTCTCAGTCCTTTATATGTTTATATATGTAAAACAAAACAGAACTCTTTGTGTGTGTGTGTGTATGCTCTGCCAATTGAGATACATTCCCAGTCCACAGAAAAACATTAAACAAACAACAACAAATCCAGAAAACAAATAACAACAACAACAAAACTTAAAACTTCATCTACCATTCAGTATTTGCTTCTCTGGGTATACAATTTTGAACTAGATATACTGTTGATAATCATAGTAATCATTACACTTGCTTACCACTGCAAGTTTTACATTTAATTTTGTATATATGCTATCATTCAGTTCTCCCAGTATCTCAGTGAGGGTGCAGATAAGAATAAGCCTCCTTTTGTAGATGGAAAAACTAAGGCAGCTTACTAGTAAGCAGTTCAACAGAACCAGGGTGAAAAATTCTTGGGTTTTAGTCTTTTCATTAACTCATTCCTGAACTTACTAGCATTTTCAAGTCACAAATATGTGTCAGATGCAGTTGTAGTTGATGGACATCCAAAGTAAGTCACAGTTCTTCCATTTAAGAAGTTCCACACACAGTGCTGAAAAAGCATTTTAAAGTTCATTACATGTATGGACCAAGGTGGAATAATGATTTGAAATTGCCATGGCCAAAGCTAGCAATTTTATGATACAAGCAGAAAGAAGAAATTAATTGAGGGGGGGTTCAGAAGGCTGTAAATATCAACTTCTATGACAGCCAGTTAGATGCAAGATGAACCTAGATACAAATGTCCCTTGCTGCTGGATTTTGATGTGATTTCTACACCATGGGGGAGTGCTATGGTGTTTTTCTAAGAATCTATTATTCAGTGATATGTCCAGCTTTTCAACTGCTAATGTTAATTTTAGTTTTGGCAAAAATGGATTTTAAGATTAAGCATTTTGGCTTTCTTTTAATGCTAATTCATCTCAAGTATTTATGTGGTTTCTAAAGTAATCTTATTGCTGAATTTAAATACTCATACTTACTAGAAACAAATTCTACAATGAAGTGTAGAGTTAATTAATTCCCTTTAAAATACATATATTTTTGCTGATTTTGAAGTCTTAGAGTGAATTTAGTGCCTTGACTGTCTTTTATAATTAGCTATATTCTTTTCATTTTAAATGATAAATCAGGAATCAATTAGTATTTCTTGAGGATTCGTAGTTGCCCTAACAGAAGGAAAGTTCAGAAAAAAATATTAGTTTTACAGTTACTGAGTGAAAAAATTTTGTCTTGAGATATGTTTTCTTAATATTTTACAATTGAAAATATATGGAGAAATTATTATTTGTGTGAGTAAAAATCAAGATATAATGTCAGTTAAAATATAAGAGTTGTTAAGCAGCAAATAAATGAAATGTATCTTTAACTGAAATATCTTTTACTTTTGTAAAACTATTTTAACTTAATGTCAATAAAGTTTAAATTAGTTCAGACTTTTCTTATTAAAATAAATGTTTCCTTTTAAAATGCATGATAATCATAATCAAGACAAAATTTGTCCTGTTATTTATTTTCAAATGATTGTACATGTTTAGCAGACTTTTGATTTAAATCCCCAGTGATATATTGGAGACAGATGTTTAGATGACCTCATGTTTAAAGTAATGTTATATTTGGACATAAGATTAAATTATTCTTAAAATCTTTCCTTATAAGCTAAACTACGTGATAGTATACAAAACTAATCAATGATTTGCAGTGGATTAATGCAATTCCTGTATTTTAAATAAAAATTTCTGTATTTTATGGAATTGTACATAGTACAAAAGAGCTGATTATGAAACAGCTGTTTACAAATGAAAATATTGTTTTTGGCTGGCCAGCTAAATGGGAAACAGATTTGAAAAGTTCCATGAATTTGAATGCAAATTTACCATATCATTTATACTGAACCAAAGAACATTGGTAGACTGTAGCATACTTCACTAAAATATTCAGTGGAGATCTGCTTTGTAGGATACAATATAAACATTAAAAATAGTTTTTACTTTTTCAAAACTAATGTTTCCTTATGGAAATCAAGTATAACATATAGGCAGTATGTTCCAAAGGATCTTAAGGAGCTCATAAACAATATTACTTTGAATAAAGAGAAATTAGCAGATGGAGAGCTATTAGAAATATATAGGCATTTGAATGAAGTGAATGGAGTGAAATAAGTAAAATAAAAGAAAGAATGTCCAAAAACAATAAATTAATATATGTGAACAAATTTATTTAAGGCAGACCTTGGTATTAGCACTACTGTCGTTTTTTGTTTGTTTTTTTACACAACATCTTTGTTTTTATGTGGTGCCGAGGATTGAACCCAGTACCTCAAATGTGCTAAGTGAGCACTTTACCACTGAGCCACAACCCCAGCCCACTACTATGATTTTCAGCAGCAGCTAGGATGCTATATTGTGGAAATGGCATTGCTCTAGACATTTTAATTTTTTAAAAAATGGTCTACAATAAAAACCTTCACATTTTCTCTCAAATTTAAATACTCATTAAGAATTATTTATTTTGGAAATTAGGTTATATAAATATAATTTACCTAAAGATCTTATGTTATAAATTTTGAATTATGTTATAAACTTTGAATGTCATAGTGCATAATTTAATTAAGGTACTTAGTGAGTTAAAACTTCTAGAACTATTTTGTGTTTTCTTTTCCTTTATTTTTTACCATTGTTTTTCTCCTTGTCTTTGTTTTTTGAAGATGGAAAGTGCTTCTTCAGTAACTTAAAAAAATATCAGCTGGAGAAATAATTGCCTTTTGACGGGTGGGACATTACATCTAGTTCATTGTCACCGTCTTATATCCTAAGTGATTGGTCAAGAGTACAAAGTTCTGTGACAAAACAAAAGCAAAATGAATCCAGAAATGCAAGTAGCATAAGTAAAAGCACTTTAAAATGAAATACTAATATTTTAATGGATGAGCTACCTTTAGCATACTTTATTTTTTTCTACACATTTTTTGTGTCAGTAGTTAATAAATACCTATAAAACAAATTCATTGACACACAGACATGTTAAATATAGTAAACTACAAATTTAAAGGAAAAGTTGATGCCTTGTGGCTCCTTTGCTGACATATCTTTTACTTTTGTAAATACCAGAGATAATTACCATGTTCTACATTAAGCAAAATACATATTAGTGATGGCTTATACTACTGTTTATGTGATTTTAGTTTTATTCTTGATATGACAATGTAATGATATGTAAATATCAGGCAGCTGGTACAAATGAGGAGAGTTATTGAAGGAAATTTTCTAATTTATTTTTCATCCTAACATGTTCACATATGTCTTATAAACAACATTCCTTTAAGAAAATCTGCTGATTTCTCTGCTTCTGACAAGGAATTAAAATTGAGATTTATTGCATACTGAGTAAAATTGAAATGTAATCATTACAAATAAATAAAAACAATACCTAAATATAAATTTAATATTTTAATACCAGTGTTTACAAATCAGTGTGATGTTTACAAATCAGTGTGATACTGATTTTGCCAAATGTGTAATGCCATCTAGCCACACTATTGCCGGACATTCAGAACATACATATTCCCCTAGAAATCCTTTGTGTTCCACCTATTCATCTCTCCATCATCCCTCTGCCCTGCTGTCCCTGAGTATAGTGTTGCCTTTTCTAGAATTTCATTACAGTATGTAGTCTTTTCAGACTTGCTTCTGTCACTTAATAGTATGTATTTTAACACTGCCATGTCTTTTCATTGCTGAATAATATATGTCATTGTATGGGATTTACAACAGTTTGATTATTCAATCACTTACTGAAGGAAAATGATTGATTTTAAGTTTGGCAATAACAACTAACGTTGCTATAAATATTTGTATGCAGGTATTTGTGTGGATTTGTTTTCAACTTCTTTGGAATTGCTGAACTGTTGAAATTTTTGTAAATGAACTTAATTATAACAATATCTCTAATATTTAGGATTATACACATTTTTAATTAATAGTAGGAGAGGAAAAAAATTGTTTCCTGGATTCATACAGCTGAGTTCTGGATAAATAAGTATCCATGGTTTCTTCTTCTGTTCATAATCATACTTAGGCATGAAAGACTATTTATACTTATGCATTTTTATGGTTTATTTTTATGAGATTTCAAGCTGAGATCAACTCATAATTTGGTAAGATCATTACAATTAACATTTGAGAATGGATTACTTTAAAGATAGTGGAGAACATAGCATATAATGAATATCAGGATATGTTCAGGGGATGGGAGTGTCTTAAGTTATTGAAGGTCATTTTATAAGTTGTAGTAGAATTTAGTTCTGTGCTAGGTATCATTCAAAACCTCTGATTAAAGTATTAAACAGCAGTGTATGACCAGCAATTGCAGTCTTAGGTATATGCCAAAAGAAATGAAAGCATACATCCACACACAATGCTTATGTGTGAATATTCACAGCAGCATTATTCCTGATAGCCAAGAAGTTGAGTCAACATAGATATCCATGAGTTGTTGAATGGATAAACAAAACGTGTATCCATTCAATGGAAAATTAATCCACAATGAAAAGGAATGCAGTATTGATGCATGTTTAAATGCAATAAACTATAAACACATTGTGCTAAGAAAAAAGCCAGTCACAAAGGCCACATTCCATATTAGCCATTCATATGAAAACTGGGAATTCATCCCCAAACTGGGAACTCTATGAAGACAGGAAATAGAATAGTGAATTGCCCTGAAGCTGGGGATGGAATGAAGAGTGTAGGAAGCAGGTTTTTTTTTTTTTTTTTTGAGGGGGTGTTTTAAAAATATTTTAGAGTTTGGTAATGGATGCACAGTTCTGTGAACATACTGAAAACCACTGAATTGTACACTTTAAACCAGTGGATGTTTGGGATGTATGTAAAATATAGCTCAATAAAATGTTTTCTTTTTAAATTTGTAAAAGGTTAAAAAAACCCTTTGATTAGATGTATATTCCACCCCCCATAATGGCCTCCATTTATAAACTAAGACAGATATCATTAACAAAGATACTCAAGAGATATAAGTCACTGAACTATTACTACATAAGCGATAATAATAACAGTTAATGTCATAATACTTAACATTTATTGATATACCCACTCTAAGATTAGAGCAGAACCAGGTTTTGTGGGACATGCCAAATATTTAATTTTAAAAGTCAGAAAACTGAGGAAGGTAAGTAATGTTTGCACATGTTGTGGGCGACAACACTGGGATTCAAACCCAGAGTCTAAGAGACTTCATATAAAATTATAAAAATCTGCTATCTTGCCTATCCAACAAAATTATTAAATTACATGCAGGAAAATAGGCAAGTACACATACTTGTTGGATTGATGATGAAGATATCATTGATTTCAGACTTGGAGAAGACTTGCACATGAGATGGAAGTGTTGCATTAAAAATGACATTGTGGGCTGGGGATGTGGCTCAAGTGGTAATGTGCTCACCTGGCATGCGTGGGGCACTGGGTTCGATCCTCAGCACCACATAGAAATAAAATAAAGATGTTGTGTCCACCGAAAAACTGAAAAATAAATGTTAAAAATAATTCTCTCTCTCTCTCTTTTAAAAAAATGACATTGTGTAAATCTGCTGAGGAATAAAAGGTCAGGAGTTATAAAAACAACATAAAATATTAAGCCTGTTAAGCCTGATTATGAAACTCCCTTTTAAAGAAATTCATCTGGCAACTCCCTGGCATTAGATATTTTCTTCTGTAATATCCAGTTTTCAAGTTCAGAAAATAGAATCTAATGAAATAATTATTATCTTGTAGTGTGAAAAGTTCTGGCTTTTTTTTTTTTTTTTTTTTTTTTTTTTTGCGGTGCTGGGAATTGAACCCAGGTCCTATGTTCATGCGAGGCAAGCACTCTACCAATTGAGCTATATTCCCAGCATGTGAGAAGTTCTGAAGGCCAGGATGCTTTGTTTTTAGTAATAACTACAATTGAAGCTGTCAGGGCAATGATTTTACCTAAGTGCCCTCTTAAATCTAGAATTATTTGAAAATTTTCACATAGATTGAAGTTTAATAAAAGAGAATATATCCCCCTAATTCTCTAGTATGGTCTGTGAACCATCAACCTTCAAATCTCCTAAGTATAAAAATACTGTTCTTTATTCTGTTTATGTGTCCCTCATCAAAACTGTCCCTAGCCTGTCAGGACCACTTATTTTTCTCCATTTGGCCACTGTTGTTTGGTTTCTTACAGATTTTTTACTATGACCTCACTAGCTATATAGCTTCCTAGTTCACATTTCTCAAACACTGAGTGCTTTGAGTGCCTACTGAGCTTGGGTATGTGAAGACAGCTTAGAATAAGGTGAGTCCAGGGCCTGGAGAAGCCCACTAGTAGTGTGAGACCCAGAAGAGGGGCGGGGAATGATTTTAATGAGGAAGTAAAGAATTTTGTTGGGTATTCAAAGGTGAACATGAGTTTTCTGAGTGAACAAGGGCATTCCATGCAGAGAAAGTAGAACTTAAATGATATGGAACCTCTAATACTTGTGGTCAGCTTATAGAAAGACAAGAAGTTTAGTGTATTAAAGTCGCAGGTCTGAAATATGGGAAGGAGGCAGGTAATGGGGAAAGATAAAATTATAAAAAAGATGGGTTCATGAAGGTATAGGTGGTTCTTTATGCTACTTGAGGTTTTGCATTTATCCTAAAGGAAACAGGGGATTGTGAAAGGTGTTTACAAAGGGGAATATGAATATATTCTATTTAGGAAAATAGAATGAAATTTTAGAAAATTAGTGATGATGCAGAGGATAAACTAGCCATTGGAAAGGTTGTTATTTTTAGGAGGGTAGGAAATCTTAGGTTAGGGCAGTAGCGATGAGGAAGAGAAGGAGGGCTGGATTTGAAGAAGAATTGCTTGGATTTGGTGGTAGATTGGATCTGGGCAGTTGAGTGAGTAAGATCTTCACAGTTAGAAACTGTGTGAACCTGATGTCTCATATCATTCAGCATGACAGAAAATATCAGAAGGACTAAGGAATAATGAGCTGTGTTTTATGTATCTGAAGTTTGAATTAGTCAGTGGTTGAAAAATTGGTGGGCTATTCAAGAAGGTTTGAGAGTCATCAATATTTATCAACTAGTGATTTTCATTGTGTGTGTGTATGTATGTTTGTGTGGGAGAGTCAGTATGTGTTGCAGTGTGTGTCTATTTATCAGGATCACTTAATGGGATTTTAATACTTAATCCCTACCTCATATATTTAAATATTACCTTCTTCACAGTCTCCTGAGCCCTGTTAAGAATCATAGTTGTCCCCATTTTCTGATCTCACCTATTGCATAAGTAAGTCTTGCTTCTTTAGACCCCCTCAAAGTTATCTCTCTATAACCATAAGTCTTCCCTATAATAAGCCTGTTCTAACAGCCTTTTCCTGTGACACTTTAAGCTTCCTCATGGGATGTACCCTCTTTGGCTGCAGCAAGTTTTTAAAACTGATTTTGTTGACTCAAATTAATAAATAAATAAGAAGAAGAAGAAGGAAAGAAAAAAAACAAGTCTTAGCTATTAGAGAAGCCAGAAGAGCACATTTAGAACCCTGAAAAATATAGGGCAAGTGGAGGAGGAGGAGACATTTCAGGAATTAAAGCTTCCACCTTTGCATTTGTACTCCCTACCCATTTGTCCTCTTCAAATTTCCTGTGCATAAAGTGTTTAAGACAAAACCAGGCTGCCTGGCTTTTAATCCCAGTTTTTACACTTATTAATAGTAACATTGTTAAGTTCTGCTTCATTGTGGTTCACTTTCCTGCATTTTAGGATTTATAAAAATACCAATTTCATAGGTTTGCTGTGAAGGTTACATGAATTAATATGAACAGTGTGTCTTCCACGTAGTGAGCATTCAATTATTTCTATGTGTTGAAACTAAAAACATGGTAGTTCAGCATTGTCATAGTACTTTAACAAAGAGTACTTTACTAACAACATAATATCCTGAATTTCTTCATCATTCTGATTGATCAAGACGGTATAAGGGCTATTCTGAAAATTTAAAAAAAATGATTCTTCCCTCCTACCACCAAATCATAGAAATTATTCAATTGTAGAAATAGATAGCTACAATCCATATGAATGATGCTGGATTTCTTAAGCCTAAGTAGACATTCCAACACAAACAAAATCACTTATTGTTTGGGGTAGAAAAAAAAATGCCTGAAAATTGAACCACCTATCTTACTTGATATCTCTCTCTCTCTCTCTCTCGCTCTCGCTCTCGCTCTCGCTCTCACTCTTTTTTTTTTTTGTCTGATCTCTTGATATGATCCTTTGCCTCTGGACAAGCATGGTAACCCTGTCTAAGCATCAGAACGTTTTACTCATTTTCACATTTTTTTCTTCTTGGCATTATCCTCACTTGAAATAGCCTTTAATAGGCTATCAACCCAATCCCAATCTGAGCAGTTCTCATCCTTGGCTGAAAATTAGAATCATTTCGATAGATAGAAAAGAAACCACAAGGATTAGGTCATTTCCCACACTAATTGAAGTACAATTTCAGGGTGGGACTCAAGCATCAATGCTGCTAAAACTCCCCAGGTGATTCCATTGAACAACCAAGGTTAGGACCATTTCCCTAAACTGGCCACCAATTATTGGAGATTCTCTTTGATTAATGTAAGCTGTATGGGTTAGTCAATCTTCTTTTAGAATTTGTAATTTTAGAGCATATGATCCTATTTTATAATTTTTGATATATAGCTTATGGAAAAAGACTAAATCATTTTTTTTTTATCTCTCTATGGGCAGAATACTTCTTTTACTACAATGGTTGGTGCAGACAGTGATATGCATCTATGAGGTCCTGTACATATGGCTGCTGGCTGGCAACTACCTTGGTTAGTACCAAATAGTCAAACATAAAACATCTGTTTAGTATGCAGCAATGATTTTGGACTAATGCCATACCAAAATGTTCACAAAGGGACCTCATACGAAGAAATGTCACCACAACAACTTGTGTCTGACTCAATGACATGCCCTAGTGTTATGTTAAATTCCTTTTTTGTTGCTTCTTTCATAGAAACTCATAAAGATTCTGAGGTTAGTCTCTATGATTCTCTGTCAAGGTGAAGAGGCATTTAACTTCTTTATATTTTTTAAAAAATTAAGTGTATCAAGTATATATAAAAGTGCACAAATTATTAAGTGCAGAGCTTTCCAACTCATTCAAAGTGTACAAACGTGTAGCTGTCATCCCAGTCAAGAAACAGAATAAGACCAGCAGCCTCAAAGATCTCCTTATTCCTTCCTCAGATCAATTACCTTCTTCCTCCTCCTGAATGTTAGGGCATTTAACTTGGCTTTTTGTTTTTAGTGGCTAGATCCCCTCTAACTTCTTTTTCAATGAGGTATATTTTGCTTGCCCATTAGAAGAACCCTTCAACAATTTGGCGAAAGCTAGCAGCTCCTTTTCTATGATTATTTCCCCCATCTGTTTAGAATTCACATCCACATTGCATTGTTGCCTCATCTAATCAAGCAAGAAAATGTCTCAAGAGTATATGCTCCATAAACTACTTAATTTTCTGAAATATTCACTGCCAAGGGCTTAATGAGAAACCACCAAATCCTCTTTGGCTGTAAGTCCCTCTAAGAGCCCTTGTTTCTCGAAAAAGTTATGCAATACAAGAAGGCTGATAAAATTAAAAAAAATTTTATTTTTGCTTAGATCAGAGTTCCTAACATATTTGCCATAGTAATACACTGTTTTTATTAACATTTATACTTTAAGGGTCAAAATATCACATATTTATTATAAGTAGAAAAGTTAAGATTAGTCTGAGGATAGAAGTAGTTTACATATTATCTCAGAGCAAATAGGTCTTAAAGCTGTTTTCAAGGATGTATATAATGATACCTCTCTGGACTCACATTAGCCATTGCTTTCTCTTAGTGGGGGCCATCTGGCATAATACTGAATGTAGGCTTTATAGCAGAACTCAACTTTATTTTTATTCTGTGTCATCATAATTCTTATAAAATACTAAAAATATACTGAATCCTTATTTTTATAAGTTTATTTTATTTATTTTTATGTGGTGCTGAGAATCGAACCCTCACATCGAACCTCACACATGCAAGGCAAGCGCTCTTCTGCTGAGTCACAGCCACAGTCCCTGAGTACTTATTTTTTAAAGCCTTTTAAAAGTTTTAAAATCATGCTAAAAGCAATGGTCTTTAGAAAAAATATTAGAATAATTTTCAAGGAGACTTCAATTCAGGCAAGAAAGAAATAGGATAGAATCATGATAATTAAGTAGAAGTATAATTAATTAAGAATAATTTTGAGAAGCTTGAAATGTTTACATAATTTTAAAAGACTCTAAACCTCTTTTGAGGGCTGTAGGCACACTGTGGAATATTGATTATCTGCCTTCTGGGCGGACTGTTTTGATCACTGCCATTTTTAATTTATATAATTCAGTATTTCTATCTCAATGAGAGAACATGGGATCAGGGGCAATTCACAGACTTCATCTATCCAGGATTAATTCTTTTATTATCTTGAGGACTTATTATAGTTATTGGTAAAGTACAGGATTATTGTTGGAATAAAATATGCTTCACAATCACATAGGAACAATCTTGAAAGGAACACTGGATAAGTTGGGGTCATTGTTGAAGAAGGAACATCATGTTTTCCATTTTCTCACCCCAATTGTGTTCCAGTCCAGACAAATGAAACTGCACAATGTAATTCTTGCCAACAGAAAGGTCAGGATAATAGCATCTCCAAATTCGATGCTGATCTGCCACTGTGCACAATAAAGCACTAGTTCTGGTTTTCTAGGTTGTAAATTCAAAGTGATATTTATGAGACTGGAGTATAGTTGTCACTTGTGTGATGAAGTTACAGTGTTGGATGAGAAGTTAGGAATTTTTTTTAAAAGAAGCAGTGATTCTCTATATTTTATCCTTCTCAACCAGCACTTTCAAATAGATCTTCCTCCATTCATGGAAATATTCTGTGTCTGTACTGTCCAATAGGGTAGGCATTAGTCACATGTGACTTGAGCACTTGACATGTGGCCAATAGGATTCAGAAAATGAATTTTTAATCTTATTTTAACTAATTTAAGTAACCACATGTGGCTGATGGCTACTGTATTGAACAGTACCATTTAGTTTATGCATTGTGCTAACAAAGAAATATCCTTAAATTGCATAACAATGGACTCTATTGACTTGTATATTTACTTTTGTGTCAGGGGATTCCTTTGTACACCAAAATAACACAATTTAATGTAATTCCTACTTTGCTTCCAAATACAAAATTCTTGCTAAATAACATTAAAAAAAACAACTTTGAACAACAGAAATGTATTATCTCACAGTTCTGGAGCTTACAAGTCCAAAATCAATGTGTTGACAGGGCTGGTTCCTTCTGGAGGCACCAAGGGAGAATTTGTTCCATGCTTCTTTTCTAGATTCTGATAGTTGCCAACAATCCTAGGCATTCCTTGGCTTACACAACACAGTTCTATTTTTTAGGCCATTGTAGTGTGTACATTTCTTAAAGATAAATGCCAATTGACTTACAAATAAGAAAATGAAGAACAGGCATTTCTGTTTTCATAAAGGTGGTTGTATTTAGCACATAATAAACAAGAAATTACCTTTTAATTGTTTAAATATAGATTATAACATAACTTCTCTTTAAGTTTGTTTGTTGAATTCTTAGGTCCCTTATCATAGAACCCATTCTCATTGCTTTTTGGCCAATAGCGAAATATTTAGCCTCTCCTCATCCTTATATTTTTAATAGCATGTTCTCTTATGACAACTGGATATGGCTTTTCTGAGTGTCAGTGTGTCATATCCTTTACCAAACTAATTCTACCACCATTGAGAACTGGAATAAAAAATTATGTTGGTTGAAGTCCACTTCTGTTTCCCTCACTAGGATTTTAGTTTTGAGGTTCCCATATGTCAGTTTGTATTATTTGAGACAAAATGATTGAATGTAGCAGTCAGCCAGAGAACTAGTCTTTGTTTTCTTGAAGACTTAGTTTGCATTTGACCCAGGAAAATATTGGATTTTAGATTTGTATAAGTAAAAAATTTGAGACCCATTCTGACTCTGCATCAACAGTTTCATACTTTTTCAAGTTTCCCCACTAAATAATAAACAATGATAAAAAGCAGTGATCATCATAATAATAAAGCACTACAAGTCAAAGAGATCCGGATGCAAGAAGAGGTTAAAACTGAGAGGGAGTTGCTGGAAATGCATGCATTGTGCAGCATTAAGTTAAGTCAAAGAAATGTATTTCAAATAGTAGGTATCTGATAAGTGTACTTTTAGTAGAGGCAGCTGATGAGTGGAATTTTATGGTATTTGAAGTGAGACATTCCTGAATTAGAATCCTGATTCTGCCACAGTATAGATAAGTGACCTCATGCACATTTCCCAAGCTCTTTGAACCTCAATTTTCCTATATGTAAAACAAGGATTAAAAACACCCTCTTTGCAGTATTAACGAGATAATGTTTGTGATGCCTGAGACCTGGTCATCACTCAATAACTGGTCGTTATTATTATTATTCTGCCTATCCTGAATCTGTATCAATATAACAAGCTACCTCTATCACTTTCTTGTTTTTTCTTTTACCTTAGTAGAACCAGTGTTATGGGCAGGTCGCTCAGAAAACACACAAAGTCCCAGTTTTGTCCAAATTGAAGAGTCTTTATTTAGCCCGCAACTGCTCCCTACCGGACCCATAACTGACTCTGAAAGGAACAGCCCGGAGCCTGAGCATTTAGGATATTTAAAACCACATCTGGGTTGACATAGCCTCAAGCAAGCAAGTAGAGAAGCTGAATTGGGCAGTTAGTAAGACATTGCAATGGGTACATTGGTATTTCCCACGGGACTTTCCAGGTTGGAATAACAGCAAGCAAGCAGAAAGGAAGTGGGTCAAAATGACCCTTGTTCAGTACAAATTAATAATGGTTACTAACATCTAGACAATCATTGTGGAAGAAAAATTGAAACCAAAGAGAACAATTTTACTTTGTATAAGAATTGCTATTTTGTGTTGCCAGGTATGTTATGCTAGGTAACTATTAATGGGTACAGAGGTGGGGCTTTCCCATGAGAGAAGCATTTCTTACATGTTATGGAGTCTTTTTGGTCATTGCCCATATAGCCTGGCCCATAACAGGTAGAGATGGGCAAATAATATACCTTTAATATTAGTGTTCTAGAAACACAGGTTTTAGTACTTTCCAGTAGACCCAAACCATTTTCATTCAAATTAGATCAGTTCTATGGTTCTCTTTTCAAACACAGATCTGTAGCAAAAATAAAATTCATTAACTTTGATAAAAAAATCTCTCTTGAGAACTTAAAAAAAAAAACCCAAAATCAAAAACAAAAACAAAACTTACTGTCTTAGTTTTTTTTATGTAAGAGAGACAAAAATGTTTTTGTAAGCTCCTTGAAGGCAGGGAAGTGTGAATGTGTATCTGTGCCCTATATTTAATGGACATTTTATCAGTGTTTGTGAAACATTTGAATCAGTCTGGCATGTTCATGTAAACGTTTTGCTATAATTGAATATTGTAAGTGTGTAGGAATCACTGTGGTGACAGTAGCCCCTTATTTTTAGAGTGGATTGTATGTGTTGAATAATTTTGCCCCAAATATAAAATTATATGCATGTACATCAATGGGGCCGGGCATTCTGGGATCACTAGGAAGGAGTGATGGACTTTTCCCTTCCCCAGGTCCATGGTCCTCTTAGTTGTCCAAGCCCGATATTTACTGCCGTTAGCCCCTTGAACTAGAGACCTTTTATTTGATAGAGGGCCCAATGGGGCCTTAAGGGCTGAGTATACTGCCCCTGTATCCACTTCAAAGTTTACTGGGGTCCCCTCCACTTCAAAAGTTACCCTGAACTCGGGAAGGGGATCCGAGCCCCGACTTTCCTAGTCATCCTCCAGAGTCAGAATGGCTGACTGGCATGGCTGTCTCTTTCTAGGGCACTCTTTGGCCCAGTGTCCTTTTTCTTTACAGTAGGCACATTGATCTGAGGCCAGGGGTGGCCTCTGGCGTGAGCCCAGGTATCTCTTCCTGTCTCCCTGTTTCTTAATTTCTGGCCTATTTGTTGTTGTGACCAGGACCTTAGTCAATGCCTTAGTCTGTCTTTTGCTTCTCTCATCCTCCCTTTGCTCCCTTTCTTTCTCCCTCCTTTGTTCCTTCTCTTCCTCAGTTTCTCTCTTATAGTATACCTTCTCGGCTTCTCTGACTAAATCTCTCAAATAAATATCTTGTAATCCATCTAAGCATTGTAACTTTCTTTTAATATCCAGGGCAGCTTGCCCAATAAAGGCCATCGTGACAGATGCCTTTTGATCCTCTGCCTAAGGATCGAAAGGAGTATATCTCCTATATGCCTCCATAATTCTCTCTAGAAACATAGAGGGAGATTCATCAGGCCCTTGAATAATCTCTCTTACCTTGGCCAAATTAGTTGGTCGCCTAGCGGCCACTCGGAAACCCACTATTAGAGCCCAGTGATAAGTGGACAGATGCTCCCTACCTTCAAAGGTGTTGGGGTCCCAGTTGGGTCGTTCAAGGGGAAGCCGGCTTCGATTATGTTGGGAAGTTGTGTCGGTCGCCCATCTGGTCCGAGGATATTTTTTCTAGCTTCCAGGAGGATTCTCTCTCGTTCCTCTGTCATGAAGAGAGTGCCTAGGAGTTGTTGGCAGTCATCCCAAGTAGGCTGGAGTGAAAACATCAATGACTCAACCAGACCTGTGAGCCGGGTGGGGTCCTCGGAAAAAGGGGGATTGTTATTTTTCCAGTTATATAGGTCTGAAGAGGAGAAAGGCCAATACTGGTAGGCTTGCATTTCCCTCCCATGGCTGTCGTCAATCATTGGCCTGTAGGGACGGAGGGGGAGTATCACGGGGGCTTCAGGGTTTTTAATCATTCGCCGCTGGTGAGTTCCTTTAGCTGGGCCAGCGTCCTCCAGGGGAGGAGGGGCTGTGTGTGCCGCGGGGGAGTCATCTGGAGGGCGCTGGGCTGGCTTTGCTTCCTCCAATGGCGGAGAGGCTGAGTCAGCAGCAGGGGAATCACTTAGAGGGTGTTGGGGGTTGGGGGACGAGGGCAGGGGATTAGGAGGGGGTGGAGAATCCAGTAGAGTCAAATCTTGAGACTCAGGGAGAACAGAGGGTGAAGGAGGAGGAGGAGCAGAGGGTTTGAGAGATAGAATCATGGGGGAAGGAGTAGGAGCGGGGGCAGGGACAAGGAAAGGCTTCACCCATGGAGGAGGAGATTCGCAGAGGTCCTGCCAAGTTAAGATATACGGCTGTTGATCCGGATGGCTATGTGGCCCTGGTGAAAGGCAATATCTCTGACTTTTCGAATTAGTGGGGAGTAGAAAGATCCTTCTGGGGGCCATCCGACTCCAAAGGTGGGCCATTCTGAGGCACAGAGAGTCTGCCAGGTCCGGCGTTTTACTGAAAAAGAAAGATTCTGAGCCCTTAAGCGGACTTTGGTCCAGTGATCAAGGGTCAGGGACAGAGGCATTGAAGTGCTCTGTCCTATAATGAAAGATACACAAACAGTGAAAGCAATGACACACAACACAGACAAGACAAGACAATAAAGACAGGCAATGGACATCCAACACTGAGACCAGGACTGAGTAGCCGGCAAAACCCGATGGGCTGGCAATACCGAATCGGAAACAAAATATCACTGAGTCGAGGAGACTATTGTTCCTCGATTTCCTCTGGGGCATCCCCCAGGGACGTGGCCTGTGGCTCTGTGACACATCTGTCAGCCACCGTCGGAGAGAGCTCATGCTCTTCACCGACAGCCATTTTGCCAAGCCCTAACCTGAAACCTGAAACCAGAAAGAGGCGCCTTACTTACCCCGAGAGGAGCCCGTTGGGGTCTCTCGTCCGCCGCTGCCGGATCTCGGTGGAACCTCCATATGTAAAGGTCGGGCGAGCATTGGAGGAAGAGACCACCAAGAGACTGTCTCATGCAACAGCAAAGGGTTTATTGGGGGTCCAGCATGCTGGGGCTCAGAGCTCACTTGAATAGAGCAGAGAGCCCTGAGAACAGCTTAAGCAGAGCTTATATACTTTCCTTGGAGAGGGCAGGGAGGGAAGTTTATTGATGGGTCAGGGCGAGTGGGCGGTTTACATGCAACCGGGTGAGGGAGTACATTCTGCAGTTTGGCAGTTGGGGACAGCACATTCTGGGAACAAGATTAGCAAACAGTTCTCAAGATTTCAACAGTGTTTTATTAAGCATACAGAAAAACAGGAAGTGACAAGTACCTATTTTGTTAACCTTTCACATGTAAACGTTTTGCTATAATTTAATATTGTAAGTGTGTAGGAATCACTGTGGTGACAGTAGCCCCTTACTTTTAGAGTGGATTGTATGTGTTGAATAATTTTGCCCCAAATATAAAATTATATGCATGTACATTTTTTCTTATTACAAATTATTTTACATGTGTCAAAAACTTGTAATGTGAAAGGACAGTTACAATGATAATCTAGTATCACAAACAGAAAGTGAAGATAAATATATGTATAATTAAATAAATTACACAAAGAAGTTCCTCCTGTAGGTATATAATAATACAGGCATTGATTAATCAAATTGTATTTCAGTGTCTGGGTAAGCTGTGTTGTCAAGTCTTGACTAATGGTTTTGTAATAATGTCTTGTTGATCTAACATCAGTAAACTGCCAATTCTATGACAGTTGGTGCAATTAATGCTCATTCCAGTTGTTGTTAATGACAATGCTATAACCCCTGGTTGTGGTGTACACATAGCACATGTGCAGGAAAGAAAGTCACTAACTAGGCCAAAGTGGAAGAATGCTGTGTCTTTTGATTAAAATATAATGTAGATTGCCACAGTCTGGCTGGGCACAAAATCACGAGCCACCACACACCTTGTAGATTCAAACAGCAACTCTTTATTCTCCAACTGTCACCGGCACTTTACACACACGTTCTGGGGGAATTCACGTTCTGGGCCCAAATCACGTTCTGGGCCAAATCCCAAATACTCTCTGAATCCCAGGAGAACTCAACGGGAACTCAATGGGAACTCAACGAGCAGGCATGCCTGAGGCAGCAGGATACGCCCTATTCCCAGCAGGGTACACCTTAAACCTGGAACCGCCCTAAACCCGGATTGTCCTAAACCAGAACGCCCTAAACCCCGATCCGCCCTAAACCCGATCCGCCCTGGTCCTTGAGCAAGGGCACCTTACATGCAATGTCACTGCAAATGACCTGGGTCATGCCATGCGTCATTCTTACTTAGCAATGGCCCTCAGCAGTAGATAGTATTTTTAACCTAAGTTATGTGTAGGATAAAAAGAAATGTGATGAAAGACTTTGAGACCACATCCTTATTTATTATCCATATCTTTGAAAATTATTTTATCATTCAGTAGTTAGACTATAGGTGGGAAACATACTTGCTCCTAATTTATGTGAGAAATAGAATGTTCTTTTGAATTATTAGGTACCTAAGTTTCCTTTGACACTTAATACAGTCCAAATGTTGCAGCATTTGGACAGCCTTAAAAGTAACTGGAATATCATGTAAAAAATAAAAAAGTAACTGAAATATTGATTCCTTCTCACTATACTAGACCATAAACACATAATGGATATTTAAGGCGGGGCAAAGTCCTGGAGTCTTTTGAATCAGAAAAGGAAGGTGTTTCTAACCACCGGAATTACCCATTAAAGACTGCCTGTTCCTGGTCCATCCTCATTCAAATGGAGTGGTAATCCTAACAAATAAAGTAAATATTTTAGTGCTCTCTAGTTGCTAGAAAGTGCTAGATGCTCCTTTTCTTCTGTAGATAATTATTATATGTAAAGATATAGTTAACATTTGGATAACTGATTTTTCTGCCTCTTAACCTTGTCATAATTGCTTGGTTAAAAAAATAATTGCAATCCTATCATCAACTGGAATGTGGTAGTTACTTTACTCATCCCTCAAATAACACAACTGAAGAAAATCTAACCCACTATAAAAATGAGGAAGAAAGAGAGTTTAATGTTCTTTTAATCCTTTACTGCTTGTTTTCCTTAGACTTTTATTTGAATTTCAGATCATAGAACTTAAGGTTAGAACAGTCTTAGAAATAATCTGATCCACTTGCCTGTTATACAGTGGTCCAAGGACATCACATGATTTACAGAAAATTGTATACTTAGCTAGTGGCAGACCACAGGCTTGTAGATTATATATTCTGGACCTTCTGGGAATATTTTCATAGCTGTTACATTGACCTAAGTATCACTCCAATCTATATTTGATTTTTTAATGTTTATGTATTTATGGATGTCATTTGTCTTCTTATTAAATGGGTTTTTAGATATGTAAATTGGCTAGCTTACTAGTTTTACACATGTGGAATTAACCTTCTGAGTTGACAAGGTCATATAGTTGTTACAGTAGCATAACCAGGACTAGTACTTTGATGGCTTGACTTATACATAGTGCAGAGCTCTTTGTGTTTGGTGGTTATCCATTTAGATCCCAACCACTGTTTACCCAACATTTACATAGATGTGACACCTCCAACCAAAGGAGGTCTTACTGATATGTTCAGCCTTGGAAAATTAAATTCTCAAGTTTAATAAGGAAATCATAGCACAACCACATGTTCAGGAATAGATTTTTGTGTTTGCTGCAGGTAACAGTAATACAATGGGAAAATCTGCTTGGTTATTACTATATGCTCTGTGATATAACCTCAGTATGAATCTCAGGCCTATATTCTTTAAACTGGAGCATCTATTTGTGGAACTGTTGACAGATGTCTTTGGGCAAAGGTGAATGAAATAGAATATACTGTTAATTATTTAACATACTTAGTGCTTGTGGAGGAAAAATAAGTAGGAAGTACCTTAAAGAAGATACTTTTTTCTTTATTTTAAAACCAATCCTTCTGTAATCTCAGTGGCTTGGGAGGCTGAGACAGGAGGATTGTGAGTGTAAAGCCAGCCTTAGCAAAGGCAGCACTAAGCAGCTCAGTGAGACCCTGTCTCTAAATAAAATACAAAATAGGCAAAATAGGGTTGCAATGTGGCTTAGTGGTCGAGTGCCCTTGAGTTTAATTCCAGGTACCCCTCCAAAAAGACCTATTTAATTTGGAAAATATAGAAAACTATAATGAAGGAAATTTAAATCATTAAATACTCTACCATCCATTGATAATCATGGTTATTTTGCTATATTTCCTTTTAGTCTTTAGTTTGTCTGTTTATAACTATATGTATAGCAGTGTTGCAATATATTTTATAAAGTTTCATATTTTTACATTACATTTTAAGGATATTTCTGTTATTTTACATTTTAAATATAAATACTATTTCTTAATGAAGTCATTCCAGTATTTTTAATCAAATACATTTATTTAAATTTTTATTAAATAAAATTGTTGGCTATATTTTTCTTTCCAGTTTTTTTATGATTAAATAGGAAAACTGGGGAATTTGGTAAGGCAAATGGCATAGGTCACATAGTTTGTAGGGCCTTTTTTCCCTTATTTAAAATATGCTTTCATAACAAGGAAAGTCACATTGTTTACTGACTGTAGACCTGAATATTCTTATCAGTTATAGATGCTTGTTTTCATTTAGTTCTTGATGAAGGCACTTGAGGAATTGGAAGGACAATTAGCCCAAATCAGGTTCACCAAATCTGACTCCATTTCAATATCATGCCTTTCTACCTCCCACCTGGCCCCTCCCACCCAGATTAAATTAGTTAAAGAAATCACTTAGAGCATTTTGTAATAATCTTAAAGTCTTTTCTTTTTCCAAATGGTGAAAATTTTTTAGACACTAAAATGCTTTGAAAACAAACAATTTACATGTTTAACATTCTTCTCACTCATAATAATATATAGGTAACTTCCCATTATCTGTGAATATAGGTTCTGAGGACTCCTACAATACATCATCCCAAAATTATTCTCTAGCGAAGCAAATGTCTATTTGATATTGGATTTTAAAGATGATGACATAGTAGCAGATTGTTATAAGGCATATGGACCAATATACGTAACCATGCAAATGTTTTTTGTTTGGGAAAGGGAATTTTTTTATCATTTTTGAGATTAATTACACTTTAATTTTTGATACTTTGGGAAATATGTTTTTAGTAATTGGGGAACAAGAAAGTTATTGGACCACTATTAATGATTAGGGCAAATTGCCCAACTTTGGTGAAATCTTCTCTGTTATACCCAAATGGAGTTAAAATTTCTTTTGTGTGGAATCTAAACTTTGTGTAGGACTCAAATGTATTCATTATGCTATCTCATATTATTTCTTTACATGTTTACATTCAAAGCTTTTACGTGAGGCTACTCTGTGTACAGCACTGCAATGTGAGTTACACTTGTGGAGATGTGTACAGTGTGTGACTCTGTCTACATTCTTCACAGATAATCAGCACTTTAACAGAAGTAATTAACTGGGTTATGGCCAATTTTGTATGCAAATCACTTAGCACAGGGTCTGGTTCATGACAGTTCATTATTTTCTTTTGAATGAATAAAGGGAAGAATATGCTATGATCAAGCCAAATTCCACTCAGCTCTCCAGATTGCATTGACAGCGTTTCCCCAAGTAAAGAATTTAGGTATGAAAGTCCACTTTAACAATCACCATTAGGTACATTCATAAATGATTAAACAGATGTACTGCAATGTGTTTGAGTTGTTCTTAACCTAGTACAGCATTTTCTATAGTGTGTTTTGTGGAATACTAATTTTGCAAGATGCATTTAGAGTTTTTCTAATTAAATAAGTTTGTGCAACAAGACATTACTACACCCCTCTGTTGAAAATTGGCAATGTACCTTAACATATTAAAGGTTCTGAGAAATGTAGTAGTTGCCTGTTTTTGTATATAATTTGAATTTCCTAAAATTGTGATCACATCTACTTTTTAATTTAATATCTATTAGTCTGTCTATCATGGGCCTGTTTTTTTAAAATTTTTTTTTAGTTGTTGATGAACCTTTATTTTATTTGCTTATTTATGTGATGCTGGAAATCAAACGCAGTGCCTCAGAAGAATGAGGCAAGCGCTGTACCGCTGAGCTACATCTCCATCCCCTCATGGGTCTGTTTTTAAAAGTTAAGTAATGTAGTATGAGTTTAAAGCTTTGGTTTGCAAACACATAGACCTGGATAGAGTTTCATCTCTACCATTCACTTGTATAACCATTAGCAAATAATTAACCTTATCTAAACATCGATTTTCTCACCTATAAAATGATGAGATGATATCTACCTCAGAAGACTATTGCAATTATTAAATGATCTACTACATAAAAAGTGCATATACAGGTTTGCTATGATTAATTTTGTTTATTTTTTATTATTCATCTTGGAAAAGTGAGCCACGGGTAGGTTTATAAGGGGGTGATATAGGTCTTGGGCTAGTCTTACTCTGAGACAATTGTTTCTTATGTTGTGTTTAGTAGTTCTTTGTTCTTTTCTCACATTTATATTGACCTCCTCTTAATTGCCTCAGATATCTTTCTACCCTATTTCTGATGGGAAGACTTGTAACAAGGATATTGATGAAATTAAAGATATA
Source organism: Marmota flaviventris (assembly GCF_047511675.1). Classification (NCBI taxonomy): domain Eukaryota; kingdom Metazoa; phylum Chordata; class Mammalia; order Rodentia; family Sciuridae; genus Marmota; species Marmota flaviventris. The sequence goes on along the minus strand of NC_092499.1, from coordinate 49,342,070 downwards.
TTTTAAAGAATAACATAAAGATGATGAAGGGTCTAGAAGCCTTTCTTGTGGGGGCATGTGTAATCTGGAGAATAGAACATATTGAAGGACTGTATAATGAAAAATAGAATAGACCTCAGCTTAACTCTAGAATGCATAATTAGGGTCCATGGTTAAGAGTTATAGAGTGGTTTAACATAAGGTAGGCCTTATTAACAATTAGAGGAATTCAACGTGAGAAAAAAAAAGAAGGATTTCTCATCACAGAGAGACTCAGAGATGTCAGGATGGAGTTGACCTATTAGAGCAATGTGTCATCCTAAGTTCTTCAAGAAATGAAAATGTAGAATAGAACATGTTAAAGGGAACAGAGAAAGATTTTTGCCAGTAGAGATCAAAAAAGTTTAATTCTGTCTCTGTGTATTAGGGAACATTTGGTTGAAGGACATGGCTCATGAGGTGGTTCTTTAAAGGAAGAATTATGGCATGAGATGAGATGGGGTCTAAGAAAAGGAGTCAGTTTTTTCATCAAAATCCTCCAATTATTATATTTTAAAAAAGTAAGCAACTTTTAGTTAAACCAAGTTACTACTGATATCCATATATTGATAACTTGTTATATGCCTCTCTCTTTTTATTTCCTCTTCCCATTTCATTGACATGGCCTTCAATGAGAATAAGTCAATGAGATTAGGAACACTAAATCAATTGAGTTCTTGTTTCCACAATTTATTTGGGGAGAAAAATCATCCTTACTGTATAATCGGCCAAAAGAAAGGGTATCAGGAAAGCAGGCTCTTATTTCCAATCATTTTAATGAGCAGTATCTAGGAAAAGAATGGTTGCTAGATTTAATTTTTTGAGCAGCACAAGTAGTATGGAATTCTGAGAAAGTATAAAAGTCATTTTTAAATGGTGTATGGTCACCCTCATTGTGCCCTTTAGGCATTTCCTCGGGTCACTCAAGGTTAAAAGGTCTTGGCCATAATACATTTTACAAAGAACTGTTTATTTGGCCTATCTATTAGCTTCAGACTGTTCTCATTTAGTGACTTCAGCTCTATAACACACACACAGCTCTCTCAATTTTTCCCTTATAAGAGGGAATAATAGAAGGATGTGTGCTGGTAGTGCTTATACTACTTAGAAGACTTTTGCTCTCCAAGGTGGAGAATATGTGTTTTTATGTTGATTTATATATGGAGAAACTTCTGTGTAGTTTTCTCTCGTTGTTGGGCCTGCCAATGGGAATGCTGCCATTTACTAATACCAAGAAGAGGGTACAACTACAACTAATTCTGAATGTTCCTTTGATTGCCTTTTTATCCACAAATGAGCCAACTTGGATGGTGATAAAGCTTTAGGGGTGGCAGACAGATTGTTGTGTGCAGTGTCTTTTTATTCAAGTTAAGGTAGTCAGATCTGGCTTCATAGGTAACCTCCCCTACCCTCTGCAGTAGAAAGGCTGGCAGTTGTGCTTGTTTTCCTTTCTAATACTAGAAAGGCAGAGAGCACTTAAAGTTAGCACTGCTTTTACAGACAACTAAAGACAGTATTGATGAACATGAAGAAAGCTTCTTTTGATAATTGAAACACATATAATTTTTGCCTTTTATAACACAATCTATAATAACTTTTCAAGACAGTTTCTTTTGAATGACATTAATTGCATGTAAAATATATGCTTTGTGTTAAAAGGGCTAAAAGCAAAATGTTTACACTACTCTGATTAAACTTGGAGGTTGTGGCTGAAGAGATAATTTGTTCTAATAACTTATACAAAGATTGTTAGATACTAGAGGAAGGAGGGAACTTCTCTTAAGCTTGATGTAATTTCAGAGTTAAAGATAGACTGGAAGTTTTAATTATTGAAGTTAGAAGATATAAAAACATATTATTGTGTTTTGTGGTTAAATTTTAATATAATTCTTACAACTTATATGAAATGTGTTCTTTTGAAAAATTCACAGAAATATCTCTTTATTATCTTCTGTTTTCAAAGTCTGAGCACTGAATCTCCCTCTACCTGCATGGTGTTAGAGCATTGACCCTTCTATGAGTATGCTTTTGCTAAGAGTGGTCACACCCTCCTTTTCCCCTTTGAGCATAAAGCCCTTCTTGAATTGAAATCCCACCTTTAAGGGTATGAATTTTCAATGTATCAATCATATCAAAAGAGCTATTCTGTCTGTGAGTGACTTCTCTAACAGCTAACACTGATAATAACTTCCATTGTTCCTTCTAGGGCTCTCTCACAGATCTCACTATTACCAGAGGCAAAAAGGTATTTTGCTACACAGGACCAGAGTATATGTAGTGGAATGGCAAGCTCCCCTGGGCCTAATTCTCTCAGGCTAGTTCTGTATGTGAAAGGAAATTAAGGAACCAGGAGACGGGTTAGTGAGAAATGAAAATGGAGATCAGGCAGAGATCCACCCAGTTTATTTGTCAGAGCTGACAAAAAGAGGCACATTTCTACATAGATGGAGAGAGGCAAAACAGGCCTGGGGTTCAGGACTTTTATGGGGCAGGCTCAGGGATTGGAGCCCAGTGGATCCTAATGCGGGCAGTGAAGGGTTGGGTTGGTATGATGGAGTGGTGAACCTTTCTCAGAAATGCTCTTCGGCGGGAAAGTGAAATTTTTCTTAAAATGGCAGCTGTCACTTAAGATGGCCATCCAGATGCTAAGCAAGGACCTTACAGTATATATTTCTCTTTACTTTGGAACTGATAAATGGCTCTAGTAGTGATCTGTTCATTTAGCAAAAGAGATTACACATTAGTATCTTTGTTCTTCAGCAAAACCATAAATTGCTATAAATGTAGGGATTAGATGAATCTGGTGCTTTAACATATTTGTTAGCTAAACATATATTTTACTATTGTCAAAATGGTGTTGCACTGTGAGTTTTTTTCCCTTTAAGCCCTATAAAGGTAGTACCTAAATATAATCATACCATACTCTGAACTTTCAATCAACAGTGGACTACTTTTTGACAATGATCTCATAAGATTATAATGATACCAGTGTTGATAATCAGATTGGAGTCCCATTCCCCCAGTGTTGAAGCTTGAACACCGGAGAAATGCCGAGCAAGAGCAAAATGTTTTATTTAAAGGATAGAATAGAGTGAGAGGGACAGAGGTTCCTCTGCAGTGGAGGTGGTTCAAGGTGGTGCCCCAGAGAGTGAAGGTGTCCTGCCCCTTTTATAGATTTTAGATTTCCTTTGTTCTAAAGCCTCTCTGTCTCTTATCTTGCCTGACCAGTGACCAAAAGGTGGATTGATCCTAGGGCACCAGAAGGAAACCACTTAAGGGTCTAGGCAGGAAGGGAGTGGCCCTGGGGCATTCATTAACAAACTCCTTGCAAGGAGGAACAGTTCCCTGGAGGCTGGTAACCTTAGCAGCAGTTTGGAGGAGGAGTAAGTGCTCTGGAGGTATTAGCATTTTATTTGGTCTTGAATCAGCCCCCATCTTCCAGACAATAATTCATTACCTTTACTGACTGTCGTTTTGCTCCTTGTCCTCAGTAATGAAGTTGAAAAGTTCCCATCACTTGGAGACACTGTAGTCATCATAATGTTGTAGTATAACACATTACTCAGATACTCAAATGTTTGTGGTGAGGCCGATGTAAACAAACCTGCTAGTCATATTAAATTATAGTACATACAAATATGGGGCTGGGGTTGTGGCTTAGCAGTAGAGTGCTTGCCTGACGCATGCTAGGCCCTGGCACTGCATAAAAATAAATAAATAAAGGTATTTATTGTGTCCAACTACAACTAAAAAATAAATATTTTTAAAAAATTATAGTACATACAAGTATGTATAGTTCATAATACTTGATGATGATAGACAACTATTTTACTGGTTTGTATATTTACTATACTATACTTTTGATTGTTATTTTAGAGTGGCTCTACTTACATATAAAAAAAGTTTGCTATAAAACAGTGCCTTGTTGCACTAGCAGCAGCCTCATGTATCTCCTCTTTACTGCATCTCTTGATTGTATCAAGCAGCCGCATCCAATGATTGTCCCATTTCATCTTGATCTGTGTAAGAGTACACTGTGACATTGTGGCACAATCATAAAATCATCTAACAGAACCTTTCTCAGAACATGTCCTGTGCGTTAAATGACCCACAACTGCAATTCCCTGAGAAGCACTTTCTGTCAACCTTCCCATTCTCCTCCCCCTCTCTTTGGTAGTAGCCCTCTATTTGCCACAATAGTCTCCACTCTTCTGCTAAATCCTACCCTCAGAAAAGGAATTAAGACTAAGGTAAACATATAACTAATCAAGATTGAAAGGAGAGTTTTAAATAATAACTCTGGGACAAGGGCATAAACTGGAATTGTCCTGGAGCTGGTAGCAGTTTTACCTGAGAACAATGCATGGTAAGTAAGATCTATGTAGTTGTTAATACATTACAAATTTGCATCTCTGTGATTGATTTACATTTTAAGAGAGCTGAAAGCTTTTAATAAAAGTGTTTTGGTAGGTTTTCAGCAATTATGTATTAGGTAAGGAAACAACTAGTATCTGAGAATGAATATAAAAACTCTAAAATACAAATAATTTGGTGACTGTGCCTAAATTTAGGTTTGGCTTTGTGTACTACTTTAGTAGTTATCTCAATCCTTAAATGTCTTTAAAATAATAAAAATATATTGGACATTTAATAATAGGATAAACAAATTAGCTATATATTCCCTCCTCTTTGGAGGAGGGAGGAATTCACATAGACGCGCGCGTGCACACACACACACACACACAGTCACTTTATAGTTAAGAATTTTTGTTAACAAATATATACTATATTATATATAACAAATTATATACAATCTTTAGTGAACTTCCTCTCCAAAATGACAAATACATAAATGATATGTTTGGTGAATTCTATGTTTTTAATAACTACTTCCTGCTTTGTTGAGATTGCTTCTTGTATTTTTGCATCTCAGAAGAAGATGGCAGTATTGAGCCTCAGCTCTGACTTGACAGGACTATTTGAAGGAGCTTAAAATTCTTAGAAAAGTATCGTTTAAGCTAAGCTCCATTCATCTCCTGGTATTTTATTTTCTACCCTTCCCCCACCCCTTTTACTCCCATGTAGAGAAGAAAAGAGTGCTCTGATATATGGTATAGTAGGTTGGTTATATAGGATGCTATTAAGTTACTCATTCTCATTTCTACACATCTAAGAATGCTGCCTGTAGGAACAGAAAAAAAATGTCTTCTTAAATAAAATGAGGGCTAGCTCTAAAATGCAGAAGTATGTTTATGATGTGCTTATTTTCTTAAAGCTTTCACAGGAAGAATTAACTTCACATTTCCAGGACACACACAAAAAAAAACTTTACTGAGCTACATCTTATGGTAAATAAACTGTTCTCTAGGAATAAATTTTTCACCATTTCTTTTTTAGGGCAATAGGCTATTGCTAAGAAAATTACTTTTTCTAGGGCTGATGACCTGAAAAAAAAAGTTTTGATGAGAGGAATTATTTACTTTGTTTCCATTCACATCCACTGTTTTGCCTGCATTCCAAATTTCAAAAAGATGATTCATGTATCTTTGAGCTCTCTGTTGAAAAATACAAGAGTAACAGTGCTCTTTGTCAATATCAAAATGATTAAATACTACATTTTTAGGTTTGGGGAAAATAAAATACTATCACGTAAATTTGTAAGGAAAGTTGTAAAGTTGTAAGTTGTTTTTAAAAGTATAAGCCAAGATTAGCAAGCCAAGCTGCCATGTCAAAGGATCTGAATCTGCATTTGGAATGGCACCCAATTTTAAAGTTATGTTTTGAAAAGCTGTCTTGCCATGCTTAAAATATGTGAAGGAAATATTAACACGTGAGATTATGTGGTTTTCTTTGAAATCTGGGCAATTAAATCACACACAAAAAGATCCATAATTGTTTAGTTTGATTATCGTAGATAGTGGATTTCCTTTTGTACCTTAACTTTTATATGTCTAAAATTACTGTTGAAAGGTTATGTGACGAATAACTTATGGATTTTCCTAAGCCAGAAAGCCTGTTTGGTTTCCATTATAAGTGAAAGACCCAACAACAACATCTTCATTTCATATTGTTCCGATAAATTTAATGACATTATTTTTTTTAACCAAAAGGAAATTTCTTCTCAGCTGGATTTTTTCACTGTAGGTTTTAATCTCAAACTTTGAAAATGAGAACATAGCTATTATTTTTTATTAAAAGGATATGTTCTGGTTAGTTTGGAAATGTCTGACTAGCAAGGGCTTCCAATAGAATGTCCAAGAACTTAAAATGTAATGCTGAAATTAGAGAAGTAACATATGCCTTTTAGAACCAGTGTATCTTAAATGTCATAAGATGCATATCAGGTGAATATATAGGTATTTTAAAATAGTACTTCTACTATAAACTTCAATTAAGAGTAGGATAATTAAAATTAGTTACCACAGATAGGACATACATCTGGACATTCACTACCAAACACATCTTAAGAGACAGAAGATATCGTTATGTATGATGTGTGCTGTGATAATTGAAGTATGGTGTCTTGCATGTGCCCTTAGCATTTACTGACTGATTTAAGATTTATGACTATGCTTGCTAAATAATATTTAGCTTTTACAAAACTTTTCCTTTAAAACTCTTTTCAAAGTTTTTGATCCTTCATGTGTTCCCCTAGACAGGTTCTATATTATGGATATAAACCTACAATGTGAATTTATTTAAAAATCTATTTGTTACATATATTACTTATATTTTCATGCTTAGTGTACTTTTTAAACAGAAAATGCACTTGAAATTTTTATATACTTTAGCTAAAGTGCTAAATAATGCAATTATAGTATCTGAAGCATTCAATGGTTTTTAGCTCAATTTAAATGTTTTAGACTAGCTCTATATGAATTCTTATAATGGTGTAGAATGAAGCAATTCATTAAAATTGATGTTTCAGTCATGATTTTGTTGTCTCACTAATATTTGAGTCGTGTAAATATCTCTCAGGCTGAATGCTATTATCAACAGAATCTTCTTAACTCCTTTCTTGAATAGGTGCACATCAAAGTCAAGTTTACCCTCCTAATCCTATATGGATTTCTAGGAGGAATAGCCATTGTTAGAAGCATGTGATACACTTGAATGTGTTAGTATTTCTACAATAAATAAACTCTGGAGAGATCCATTGAATACTTTGGGGTTATGTAGTCATGAAAATATTAGTGAGTTTCCTCCTTTTCCTATCATTCCTTCCTGTGCCTTCCATGAAGGGGCAAGCCTCATAGTATACTTTTGTTGTTAATGTGTGATCCTTATGGGAAAAAAAAAATTCACTTTCTAGGTATTCATTCAAATGTTCATCAGACACATCTACAAATTAGTGTTGTGGAGGAGGAGAACTGACAAGGGCCCCATCCTGTTTTCAATACTCTGTAGCATCAATTCTTGGCAAACTTCAGTGGGACCTTGGCAGAACTGCCCTCCCAGACCTGGGCTTCATTATGGTGTGTAAAGAGCCACCTCTGTTAGCCAGGCTTGACAGGATAGAGCCCCATGGAAAAGTCGCCAGAGAGTCTAAGATACTTGGTCTTAAAGACACTCCTTGATTGAGTGGTCAGGGTACATGTATTAGCCAAAGACTTGATGATATGCTGGTATTTAGCCATCCCACATTTGGAGCAGGATGTTATTCTGGATAGCAATATCACTATTTCAGCTTTCTTCGATCCAGAGCAATTGTTATCTTCATCAGAAATGCCTATTGTGTCTAGGCATGCACCTAAAAGAACTCACATGACATAATTTTGCCTAATTTTCTCAGCATACCATTAAAATTTGATTTGTATCCAAGGAGAAAGAATTAAAATTCATCTTTTTTAGTCATTTTTTTTAAAAAAGAATGAAAATCCCTCATAAATGATATTCTGTTAAAGTTGATCCTCACTTCATAGTACTTCCTTCTATATGCTGCTAATTAAAAGTGGAACTTGATAATGTGAAATTAAACATACTGTTTATTCACTCTTAAAAATAGCATGTTTTATTAGAACAACCTCAGAGGGCCATTAAAGAAAATGATTTAAGTATTTGTGCAGCAACAAATAATAGAGTCTAGTAAAATTGAATTTTTTTTAACCTTCGAAGTTTCTAATATACTTGGTATATTTAGAAAACAAACACATTTAATTGTTTCCATGTCTTAAATATGTCTAGTGAGTTCAGTTTTTAGTTGCTATACAAATAAATTGGTCCTAGTTGCATTTCTTTCTTTCAAACATCATTTCAAATTAGGGCTTAATGTGGTTTGAACATTTTGCCAGAATAGTCATCCTACTTTTGTCTGAGGGTGGTTGATTACATCTATCTTTTCCAGCTTACAAATGCCAATATATTTAGAAGAATGCAAACCCAACCCTGAGACCATTTGTCATCACATGTTGATTATAACTCTATGTTTTATTCTGGTACGTAGGAGGAAAAGCAAACAAAACTCTGAAGAAAAATGGAATGTCAGGACATGCTATATGTTTTTGTTGCATCACCATATCTAAAATATTTTTCTCTATAATTTCTAATGCTTACTTTCCTAGGCTATTAAAATATATTATCAATACTTTTTAATGTTGAATTTAAAAATAGCTTTCACATATCTTAGTAGCAAATATATAAATATACTAAATGAGAGAATTTTAACATTATTATTTCAAACCATAAGTTTTAATAATTGCATATGGTATTCTCCAAATAACTACAGAAGAGACTCTGAGGGAAAAAAGTAGTAAAATAAAATTGCTCTGTGCTTGCTTATATGCTCTATACTCAAGGTCTATACATGCCCAGCTTGTGAAGGTAGTCTTTGTAATTCACTCTATTACTTCCTGTTGTCATGAGAATTGGAGTAAACAGTAAAGAGATTAGAAATATTTCATATTTAATCAAATCCATCGTAAATAAAAAAGCAAGATAGATGTGTTTGTGTGATAGCAAAAAAAGCTATACTTTTAAGCTCTATGTAATAATAGGAAACTAGCAGATAGCCATAGCTAGCATGTGACTATAATGTATGATTCCAGCCTCCTACTGAAATTTCTTTTGACTTTTAAAATATGACCTACTGAAATGTCCATGGAACCCTCAGAATCACTTTACACAGCTTTCTTAGTGTGACCTGACACTCTGAGAACTGAGCAAGAGTTAAGACACTCTGGGGAAATACCATTGTAACAGAGAAAGAGGCACTTAATAAGTGTTGTCTCTTGGCATCTATTCCTTTCCTCTCCTTTCTCCTCCCTTCTTCCCTTCCTTCCTTTCATTTTGTTTTTAATTTTAGGCATTAATAAGGTTGAAAAACTTAAGTTCACTGGGATATAATCTAAGCTTCTGTAATAAAGAGATTCTAAAATAGTTAGAATATAGAACCACTGAGAGAAGGCCATCAATTCCCTTTTTATCTTTCTCTTACACTCTTTTCCTGAACTTCAGACAGCTCAGTATTAGCCTTTGAAGACGTAACATCTGCTTTATTTATTCTCTTTGTCATCCACCTGGAATCAGAGAAGTGACCTTAGACATTCTAAGGCTTAGTGACTTGCATGTGGATTGGGAGGAGGGCAGACAGGAAGATGATTGGTGATGCTTGAGTTCCCTGCCCTCTTTTCAACCCAATCAGGGTCACTTTATCAGTTTCACAGATCGGGCTCATTAATAAATTTAAATAAATTCCAATCCCAGGAAAAGCTTAAAAATCTTCAGTTGAACCAGCTTCAGTATTTTATATAAAAAGGCATTTCAGAAAGTCAAAATTACAGAGACTTAGAGAGAAGATGTAAAACTTCAAAGGTTTCAAAGGCAGAATTCATGTCATTTTATTCTTAGGCTAGATTACCTTTCCACTATTCTGTGTATTAACTTGTTCCAGAATATTCTTCTCTGTGATTTTGTTGTTGTTCAAAAAATAAGTAGTTTTTTTCTCTTTAAAACCAAGTAACATGTAAGATAAACACTGGTTAAAGCAGGTTGTTTATCCATTATTATACTATCAGTCATTGATAAACAATTGTCTGAAAGATTTTCATTGTCGTGGAGTCAAATGACAATGAGATCTAACTGATTGGAATCCCTTATATACCTGAGTTATGGTGCTGGGGAGGTTGTGTGGGTGGAGTTGGCCCCAGGCTCAGAACAAGGAGGGAGTGTTTTGGAGAGAAATGAATTTGAAATCCCATTACTCTCTCTCTTGTGTTCCTAGCAGACAGGACCTTCATCCTATCTTTATTATAATTTGTGCCTGTAAATGTGTTATAATTTCATCTGAAACATCCCTCCAGAAAGTTGAATGAAGGCAGCAATGTTCAGAGGTAAGGCCTTTGGGAAGTGATTGGATTGTGAGGTCTCCGACCTTATTGATGGATTAATCTATTAATGGATTCATAGCTTAAGGGGCTATTGGGAGGTGGTGGAAACTTTTGGAGGTGGGGCCTAGTTGGAGGAAGTATGTCTTTGAAGGCATGCCCTTAAAGGTTATAGAAGTGCCCCAGACCCTTCCTCTGTTCTCTCTTTGATTGTAGCTGCCATGCAGCTTTGTGCCACCATGCATTCCCTGCCATAATGTTTTGCTTCACCACAGGCCCAGAAACAATGGAGTCCAAGTGACCAGAGACTGAAACCCCTGAAACTGAGCCAAAATAAACCTTTCCTCCTTTTAAGTTGATTTTCTTAGCTATTTTTTGTCATAGCAACCAAAAAGCAACCAATAAAACATGCTATGTTTTTCTTCTGAGAAATCAAGGAAGATGAAGGTGCTTTCATGCTTGAAAGAACAAGTGCATTTTTTCTTTCAAGGAGTTATGCTTTATTCTCCAGAATGGAATGATACTCACCTGTTCTCTATAAGGCTATTAGGTAATTTTAGTACTTTTTGCACAATTGCCTTCATCCTACTACTTAGTATCTTGTTTTGCATTTAATAATGAAGCAAGTGCTTTGGGACTAGTTTTCTGGCTAACTAATGCCTTTGCAAACCAATGTAACCTCTTAACATAAAACATAAGTAATAGAAGTTCAGAGGAAATGAGCTTTTGGATTCCCTAGAGCATGATTAGAAAGTCTGAAGTAGTGTTCACAAACTATTGTTCTACACAATTATACATTTTTTGAAAAGTCTAAAAATGCTTTTCATAGAAAGTAAGAAGTTCTGATTCTTGGAATACTATGATCTTATAAAAATAAACGTAAATATTTTAATAATGTTGTAATATTTTGCTTCCATTATATACCTTTAAGCTGTGATTTAGTTTTTGACCTGCAGTGGTAACAATTTCTTGCCTCTGTGGGAATATAACTGGCAAATATTACTCATTGACTGTTTTGTCTTTTTATTTTTCTGCATGAAGCCCTCAAGTTATCCATTGAAAGGAATTAGTCAACCATATGACAGTTTAGCAATGTAGAAAAAACTGCAGAGGACCACAGAACATAATTTTCCCCATTATTTCATACTCTGAGAAGTCTCAGGAATTATGACAAAATCCAGGTCCATAAAACTCAAGTGGCTTCCTTGTTCTTGGGCTGTTATTGAGAAGTAGAGCTAAAGCTAGCACATAGGTCCCCTCACTGCATGCCATTATTTACTTCTACAACCATTCTGTATGACAGGTAAAGATAAAAAGGCATTTCAGAAAGCCAAAATTACATTTATACATCTTGGCTTTATATTCTAGTCTCATGACTAACAGATAAAATTTCACTGGAGTAAGAAATTATAGTAGTGCTCCAATTACATTTTATATATGTATATGCTTTAAAAACCCCCAATTTTTTTCCTTTCTATCCTTTTCCTTTTCTTTCTCCCCCTCCCTTTCTTTCTCTGGTTCTTTCTTTTTCTTGTTTTTCCAGGTATTCGTTGCTTAATTGAAACCAAATTAGTTGTTATGGTGATTATCCATTTCCACACGAATACCCAAAAGTGAGAGAGAGTCATTAACACCATCATCTTCTCTATCCTTGTCTCAGTCTGAAGCTTTTAGTAAGCTCCCCTAGTCACATGATATATTGCCATATGATCTATCATGAATTTCATGGGGATCAACTAATTGAAACTTCTCATTTTATAGGCAATAAAACTGTGATCCAAACTCTGTTTTTGCAAAGAGAGACAAAATTTAAGAAAAAAAATGAACATACAATATAAGGGAAGTTTTATTCCCCTATTTTCAGTGACAGAGATGAATACATTTAGTGAGATGATAAACTAACGGGGAGAAGGGAAGTGCGAAGTTATAATAAAATTGCTGTTATCTTAGAAATTAAAGTGTGGGGAAGATTGTAGATAGAAATTTCAGAACAGAAACTGAAAAACTAAGGAAAAAATAAAAAGAAATAATACCTTTATCCATTTTAGATGTTATTTTTCCCCCTTTTTTTTTTTTTTTTTTTCTGGACTAAAAAGCCAATACACAAAGAGATTCATGTGTATGTGTACACACATGTGCACACACTGACTGATAGGGCACACACCCCTAATTTCCAATATTTAGTTGATTTTTTTCCCCTGAATTTCAACTCATTACTATACTTGCAGGGCTTCAATATACTTTTTCCTTTGTAAAATGAATCTATAGCTCTTCTTTCTGATGAATACATATCAGTACTAGCCCTTTTAACTGTACTTTAAATAACAAAATAAGCTCATTCTTTTTATTCTACTCATTTTTCTGGCTTAAGTGGAAATAATGAGTCAACCATAAAGTGGATGTTATTTAATGAAATTAGCAAAGCTCTCTTTTCATGTTTCTTGACATAGTTTCGGGTTCAGTAATAATGGTTAATAGTGACTTAATGATTTGTTTGTTTGTACTTTATTCTGACACCAATGTTTCTATCATAAATGTTTGTTTTGGAAGAATAAAAAGCCATTATGTACTCAGGGTCATGATCCATTAGTAAGTGTAAAGCAGCCACTTGCATGTACAGTGCATGATAGGAGCTCAGTAGTTGTAGAAGCTCCCTATACAGCTATCTGATTTAGAAAGGTTTTGAAACCTTTACATTTGCATTTTTATGCACAAAATGACAATAACTTTTTAGGAGTTAGAAAAGGGGGAAAGTGTTAACATTCCAACTTTACATATGGGGAAATTATGGACAACAAATCTCAAAAGAGTCTTGCCCATTGCTGTTATCTTAGAAATTAGCAATAGGGCCTAACAAATTGACCTAGACTTGCCCAAACTTAAAGATTACTGAGAATAACAATTAATACTATTAATAATTACACTACACCAACAGGCATAAATTAGAAATGTCACAGGGAAACTGAGACCTATTTTTATTTTCACCAGGACCTACAACTCATTCTCAAATATTTTTACTTCTCTATGGTTGAGATTTCCCCTGTGCTTTTGGTGCTCTTGCCAAGTACATACAAATAGATGTAATTGTTATAGGAGAGGGAATATCTGGCTTGAATCTTAGAACATTCATTTTTTTTTTGGCTGGGAGCTCTTGGGTGAATTACTTAATCTCTTTGTTCTCTAGTTTCTTAGTAAATTGGGGATGATAATAATAAAATGATATAGATTGTTATATGGATTGAATAAGTAAAATACTTAAAATAATATCTAGTACTTTTTAGGTATTATGTGTTCTTTTTCAATAAAATATAATATCTTCTATGACAACTGCTTTAGTAATATAAGAAAAGTTTAAAAACATTCTTTTTACTCTAAGAACACTTTCTGAATCAATTCTTGGAATATTATCTGTATTTTGATATGCTTTGAATATCCATACCTGTACATGAAAAGATAGCAATAGCAAATTAATTCTCATCTTGGAGCATTTTGTTTGATGAAATAGAATCCTATCAGTAGATATCTGTCTAGTTTCTTCTTTTGGAATAAGTAGCTTTGATTTATCGTCACACTGAAGTTCTTTTTAAATTAAAAATCTCAATCTAAGATGGGAAAGATATAGAAAGGCATTTCCCCTGTAATTAATTTGTTTGTAGGTGATTTGATCCTGAGGAAAGAAGGTCCACATCTCCAGGCCTACCTGGATACCTTGGGCTTCTGTTTTATGTTTAGACTTATATACCTCATTTTCTTTGAGCCCTTTTGGCTTGTTCAGGTCACATCTAACTAAAGTCATTAATAATTTAGTTCTTAGAATACCATGATGTTCATTATCTATTTTATTTGGTATGTAGGTGATTCCAAATCCAACTTTTTCCTATACTTCAGAATTTGATTTGCTTTCTATTATTTGCCTAGTGTCAATATCCTTGGCATTATTACTTACCTGCCTTGGCCCTCAAATAAAAGCTCTTGTTTTGATTGGTGAGTTAAACTATGCCTCTACTGTTTGTTCATTTTGACCTTGTTTCATCTCTGGCTTCTGTCTGGTATTCCAGTATTATGTTCCAGATCAGATGTGCCAATGATTAATGATACAAAGGAAAATAGATTCAATGGGATCTCTGGAAATTCTTATGGATCATACTATTTACCTGACAGAAGCTGACTCTTATCCATATCCACATATATGTATATATAAGATATCTCAAGATATTGTATATTCTCATTCTTCCCCTGGCCATACACACCATATACATCAGTATGGACAGAGAAAAATACATACATTTTGCAGTTGCTGTATTTCAGGGGCTATGGTAATGGGCAGGAAAACACAGATAAAGGAGATGGGCAAGCTATTGCCTTCATGGATTTCTTAGAACATTATGCATCACTGTGGTAGTAGTGGTTAAGAGTACAAGTGCTCAAGTTACCTACTCTTCAAATAGACCTTGGGTTGGGCCACCTCCTGTGTGATCTTAAGTGAAAGATATAGAAAGGCATTTTCCCTGTAATTATTTGTTTTGTAGGTGATTTTATCCTGAAGAAAGAAGGTGCACATCTCCAGTCCTACCTGGATACCCTGGGCTTCTTTAAGGAAGTCTTAACTTCCTTAAAGGTAAAGGAGGGTCAAAAAAAAAAAAAAAAAAAGGAGAAGAGAAAAACATGCTTTCATCTTTTGTTCTGTATGCACACATGATGACATAGTAAAAACCTATCACATTTGCCTGGAAAATAATATAGATTAAGTTTGTGTTATGAGCCACAGCAGCAGGAAATAAAAGAAATTATATATTATATATATTTATATATACTTCTTTATACACACCCACACATAATTTCATTGCTTTTAGACCTTTATCCATATTTTATTTCTTTGTCTTGTTTCACATAGGTTGTTAAAACAACTTTAGATTGGGTAGTTTTTTGTTGTTGTTGTTGTTTTGGTTTTTTAGGTACTAGGGTTTGAACCCAGGGCCTTGGGCAGGCTAGGCAAGCATTCTACTACAACCCCAGCCCCTAGATTGGGTAATTTATAAATTACAGAAATCTGTTGCTCACAGTTCAAGAGGCCAGAAGGCCCTGATCAAGGCACCAGCAGATTTGGTGTCTGGTGAGGGCTAAGTCTCTGCCTTATAGATTGGCACCTTCTTGTTCCATCCTCAGAAGTAGAACAAGAAGTGGCACACAAATTCCTTCAGACCTCTTTTATGAGGGCACTAATATCATTCATGAAAACTCCACTCCATGATTTCATCCCCCCTTTTCCAGAGATCCCACCTTTTAATATCATCACGTTGGTGATTGGAGTTCAATTTAAGAATTTTGGGAAACATATTTATACCATAGCATTCTCCAATTAAGTGTTAACTTGAGATAAGGGTATTTTCTAACTGCAAAGTGACTTTATTTAAAAACTTTTAAATCCAATAGACATTTCTAATAAAAGAACATTTTGTGTTATTGTTCTGTTTTGATAGTAGAATTAGAATATTTCAAAATCCTACTTGGTGTCCACTTAAGTAGTGGAGGGAAGTTTGCCAATGGATATTAATCTGATACCTTGTACAATGACCTATCCTGGCTGCAGTGAGAGTAATCCATAAGAGGTGGAAAGTCAGAAATTATCCTTCTCTCTGCCTGTGTTCTATCATTCTCCTGAGCTAGATGTTGATCTTTTAAGTTGGTAGAACTAAAAGATTCAGCGTTAGGATCAGTTCTGGTTTGGCTTTGAAGGATATGCATGGGTAGGTGGTAAATACCTTGAAAGCATCCTGGAAAAAAGCAAGTGCTTGATAAGTGTCTTATGACTAAATGAGTGATATTATGGTAGGTGCTTTTCTACTGTACTTATTGCCTCTTTGCATAATCTTTCTGGATATCAGAATGTAACCCTTGCTATGATCTGAATACTCAGCAGACAGTTAAATTTTTATTTCATCCAAATAACAAATCTTTGCTTTTTTATTAAATCAATCGTAATTTAATTGTCAGAGTGTGAGTCATAACTTGATACCTGGCTCATCTCAATAACTCACAAGTAGTTGGAATTTTATTTGAGATCAGAGGTGGAATAGATAAATAAAATATTAAAACTGGAGTAGTTCCATTGCAATGTTTTGGGTTTTGGAGTAGTTACATTATCATGAAGATCCTGGTTGGTTGTGTAAATAGCAAGGAAAAGTTGAGGTAGGAGAGAAAGAAGAACTTAGCAGAAAGAACATGGATCTTATAAGGATTCTAATACTAACTCTGCCTCCTGTGAACTCTGTGATGTTGAGCAAATGAGTCATTTTCTCTGAGTTATAATTTCTTTTCCTAAATATAAAAAAGGATACCTGCTTATTGAAAGAGTTAAATGAAGGAACAGAGATTGACACATAGTAGTTGTTCCAAGGTGACTACTTTTATTCTGAACCCAATACCAGACTATGCTTTGAATATTGCTTAAGCCCCTGTTAGAAGCTCCTGTAGTATTTAGAATCCCTAAGTAGGTTAAGATATCAGAACCAATTTGGAAGCCAGGACTCAGAAACTTCAGCTGTACATCATTTAGTGTAATCCCTGTAAATCTCTTTCTCTTTAGGGAGAGGAAGATACATGCATATCTCTTCTCTGCCTCTTCCTTTTTACTGACAATGAGGGTAGGATAAAATGTTTATTACTTACAGCATAATATTTCCCTTAGTACCCTAAACATGCATTCCTAACCATCATGGATACTCTATTTTACCTAGAAGACACTTCAGTTTTCTTTGGCCACTAATCGTAGGTATTGTTGAAATTGATATGGTACACATTTTATTATTAGAAATATTGTTTGGCTTTAACTATCTACTTTCAGAGAGTATACTCTAGCTCTTTTGTAAGATACCAAGATGGTTAAAATGGTGGCATCTGGTTCTAAAAATTTTATTTGCTATCTTTTCTGTCCTCTGGATGACCAGCCTTACCAACTTAGTGAGTCTCTAAGCAAATTAGCAAGACCTTGTCTCAAAATAAAAAAATAAAAATGGGCTGAATATGTAGCTTAGTGGTAGAGCACCCCTGGATTCAATTCGTAGTACCATAGCTAAAATATTAAGAATTTGGAGCATTTTCATTTTATTGAATTCTCTGTCTTTGTATAAATGCATTAAAATGCAAGTCATATATATATAATTCCATATCTGCATTTTAAAATTGTCATTG
The DNA here is from genome assembly GCF_047511675.1 of Marmota flaviventris. Classification (NCBI taxonomy): domain Eukaryota; kingdom Metazoa; phylum Chordata; class Mammalia; order Rodentia; family Sciuridae; genus Marmota; species Marmota flaviventris. The sequence goes on along the minus strand of NC_092499.1, from coordinate 49,324,539 downwards.
TAGTTGTAATGTCTCTTAAAATATCTTTGCTAACCATCATTTAAAATCCATTGCATGACTACAGGTTATTAGACCCTTATCCTATTATTGAACACTGACCCCCCCCCCATTTTTTTTTTTTAGTTGTAGACAGATACAATATACCTTGACTTTATTTATTTTTATGTGATACTGAGGATTGAACATGTGCTAGGCAAGCACTCTACCATTGAGCCACAACCCCCAAATTTTAACAATTAAAATATATGAAATTATTCTGAGTGTTCACACAGAGTCTAACAAGCAGGCTTCAAAAAATAAGAAACAGGAAAAATATAAATGCAAACATAGGGTAAGTAGTGAAACTTTTAGAGATGGAAAAGACCTGCCAGCAAGGCCTTCAGCTATGGAAGTTGGAATACCACCTGTGGATTATTTTAAAATTTAGTGTATAAAGAGTTCAGTGTAGTATTTGGAGTTAGCAATACCTAGGTTCTTACCAATTATGTGATTTTAGGCAACTCAATCTCCAGAGCTTTGCCTTCTGAATCTAGAAAAGTAGGAAAAAAATTATGCTTAACTCATTCAATGTGAAATGTTAGAGACGATACATATGAAGCTGTTAGAACAGAGCAAGGCATTGTTGGTGCACAGTAAGCAATAATTTTTTAAACAATTTTATTATGTAACTGAAATAAAGTAAAGAGTATTAGAACTAAGGCTTTTTTTCATCTGAGGGGAGAAAAGTCAGGTAAAGTCTACCAAGTGAGTTAGAAATTAAAAGGATAAAGAAGAACTGTACTTCTGGAGCTTCAGAAAGCTAAGAATAAAACCCCTTAAAAAGACTCAGGAGGATTATTTAAACAACAAGGAACTGTTACAAATGAATATTTTACTTCACACATAAAGGTAAATTACTCAGAAGCATATGGATTAAATTTCCTTTCAACAATGAACAGTTTAAATGTTAAGGGGAAAGAGATATGAGAACAGGGCCCTACTTGGTTAGGAACTTTTTGATGATCACCCCAGAAAGGTTTTAGGTAGAAGAGAAAAGGCTCCCTGGAAAAGGCAGAGAGGACAAAGAGCAGGGAAAGGATATGTTTCCTCACTGATTTTGGGAAATCCCAAATTATTACAAATCAATGTGGCCTCAACTCCAAAGGTGTAAAAGAAGATTTAAGACCTATTAGGAGATCAATTGGTAAGGTCATTATTAGAAAACAGTCATCATGTTTTGTTTTGTTTTTAATTTGCTGAGGTACCTTTATTATTTATAAGTGGTGCTGAGAATCGAATCCAGTGCCTCACACATGCTAGGCAAGCACTCTACTACTGACCTACAACCCCAGCCCCAGTCATCATGTTTTATTTATGTGAATGACACAATTCAGAAGAACTCCTTCTGTTAAAGGAGGTAGTATTCTGGAAAACCAAATATCTTTTGTAGCAAAAATGGACTTGGAAAGAATTGATGGTTGAATTCTCTTATTTTATAGACTTAGCCCAGGTGAATGAAATGCCCTAATGTTCCTCAGTGAGTTAGTGGCAAAGCTGGGACTAGAAATCAGGCCATTTAAGGAATTCCAGACCCAAGGAGATTATTTGACTCAGTCAAGGGCACTCCTTGAGTAAAGTGGGAATTGACAGCATTTCAGCCAAGATCTGTCAGACTTCAAAGATCAAACTTTATGAGTCCACAATGCTGCTTTAAAATTAATTAGCCATTCTAGTTACAAAGGTAATATGTTCATGCTAAGTTATGACAATAGAGAAAGATACTAAATGAAAATTGAGTCCCCCTCTTTCAACAATCCTACGTTATCCCCATCCTACAAAGCCCTCTATTTGCATTCTTTAGAGTAAATACTGTGAAAAGTTTTTGGTATGTACTTTCAAATATGTGAATATCTGAGTGTACTTCATATATCCTAGTGATATTTTACGGTGACATCTGCAATATATGGGATATTTTATGCAAATGTGAGGATATATCTTTTTTACAAATTTGGGGTAAAGTTCTTACAAAAAAAGTAGTAAGAATTATAGAACCTTTTATTTATATACATTGCTGTTGACATTTTGCTTCATTCACTTTATCATTTGTTCTCTATATGTATTTATCCATCTATCTATCTGGTGATATTACTTTTGTATGTACCAATTGTGAGCAAGTTTCAAGCATTGTGGCCTTTAACCTCTAAATATTTCAGAGTGTATTTCCTAAGAGCAAGGATATATATGTATCTTTTTTTTTTCCTTTGTAACTACACACATATACACATGCTAGATTTTTGGTACCAAGGATTGAACACAGGGGTGCTTAACCACTGAGTCACATCCCCAGCTCTTTTTAATATTTTAGTTTGAGACAAAATCTCTCTGAGTCACTTTAGGACCTCAGTAATTTGCTGAGGCTGGCTTTGAACTCATGATCCTCCTGTCTCAGCCTCCCAAGCCACTGGGATTACAGGTGTATGCCACAGAATAAGGCTATTAACTATACTACAGTAATTGACTTCAACAAAGCTTCAATAAATTGTTGAATTATTGACCCAATAATATATCTTATAGTACTTTTTGCCCTCTACTACCAGTCATAGTTTAGGACCATGTATTGCTTTTAATGGTTGTGTCTCATTAGTCTTGACTAATCTGGAACAATTTTCAGCCTTTATTATTTATGAGATGACATTTTAGAAGAATTTAATTGCCCATTTCTCATTTTGGGTTTGTCTAAGGTTTCTTCATGGCTAGCTACTGGTTATGCATTCTTGGGTGAAATACTGAATACATAAGTGATGTTGTATTCCAGGATATAACAACATTGGCACATGATGTTTATATATACTTCATATATGATGCTAATTTTGATCACCTGATTGAGGGCTTGTTCATATATGTATATGTTTTTATAATTTGTTTTCACTAAATAGCATATTTATTTCAATTCAACAATTATTTATTGAGTATATATATGACAAACACTATTCTACACTCTAGTGATATAGCAGTGATCAAAAGAGATAAAATCCCTATTCTTGTAGACCTTATGTCTTTTAGTAATAGCATTATTAATTAATTTTAACAGACAAAAATGATGTGTTTATCTTGCATAGCATGCTGTTTTGAAATAGGTATACATCATGGAATGACTGATTTGAGCCAATTAATATATGCATCACTTTACATACTTAACATTATCCAAAATCTACTCACTTAGCAATTTTCTAGGATATAACATACCACTATTAACTGTAGTCACCTTATTGTTTAATAGATATCCTGAATTTATTCCTCCTGTATAATTGAATTTTTGTGTCCTTTGACCAACATACCCCAATACCCTCTAATTCTATCTTGGACATAGCTTTGTGTTCTTGTATGTAGAGCTACTTCATTTTTTTTCTTGAGGTTCCAGGGATTGAACTGAAAGCATCAAACATTCTAGCCAAGCACTCTATCACTGAGCTACATCCCCAGCCATTTTTTATTTTATTTTGAGACAAGGACTTGCTAAATTGCCCAGGCTGACTTCAGACTTCTAAGTAGTTGGGATTCTAAGTGTGTGCCACCACACCCAGCTAGTACTACTTCATTTTTTTTTTAAACTTAGGTACTAGTATTTAACTTTGTTGTATTCATTCGACTCCTGATGATACTTGTTTCTTCTTTTTAAACGTATTCTGGCTGTTACCAACTGTATTAGTTAACTTTCTGTTACTATAACAAATACCCGAGATTTCGGCTCATGATTTGAAAGTACCTGTTGGAGCAAAGTTCATTACCTCATGTTCATTAAAAGAAAGAGAAATAGAGAGGTGGGATATCACAAGCCCCTTTAGGGACATACCATCAAATGACCTTAAACCTCATACTAGCTGTACCTTTTAAAGTTTCCACTGTCTACCAATAGCAACACACTGGAAACTAAGGCTTTAAGACATGGGCCTTTGGGAAATATTTTAGATCCAAAATATAGCACCAACCAAGCTGCACTACAAATCCCTGTAATGATGTGTATCCATTCATCTAGATGCATGTGTGTGAATGTGTAAATCTGTGTATGTATGTGTGTATGTGTATGTATATGTATGAATTTAAGTAACTATATATGTGTTTATAGATTTGTTTATTTCCAGAATAATTCCTAGAAGAGAAATTTGTGAGAAATACTTTTGGTTTTACATTTTGAAAGATGTTCTAAATTTCCCTCTAATTTTTGCTTCTAGTGCAAAGTATGGGAATGCTTATATTTTCCCATTCTCATCAAGCTGGGAATTATTAAATATTTTTATTTTTTCATATTAAAGTCATCATCTTAGCCACGTGGTAGTAATGTCCAATTTTTCCAAGTGTGATATGTAAGGTGACTTTTTGTTTTGATTTTGCTGTGCTACTAGTCTTGTTCCCAAGAGATCTGCAACTGGTGAGCAGAAATACTGATTGCAGGGTGACTACCTAGATCATTAGAAAAATTGTCAAATTCTTGATTGAAGTGTTTATGTAAAGAAACCCTTAATCTAAGTTCTACAACTGATCACATTTCCATATAATATCAGAATATTATCTAGGACTTAGGAATATTTTAGGAGGAAGCTAATGACAGTGTAACCACAGATAAATAAATGAAAACAAAGTATACTTTTAATCATAATCCTTTCATGCTCTTTGCTCTATACTTTGAGGAATGGACTCAAATAGTCTTCAAAATTGTTAGGATATCACAAACATTTTTGATATTTATATAGTAAGCTAAAGAGAAAATGGGGATTCATGTCAGATGACTTTAGGATTATTTAAAATGTTTAGCTAGATGACTTGATCTGTCTTTAAGGTTATTTAAAAATAGTTCAATTGTATGCATTTATGGGATACAGTTGTGACAACTCATGTATATAATATGTAATGACCAAATCAGAGTATTTAGCAATTCCATTTTCTTAAATTAAAAAAAAATTGATTATCATATAATAGTGGTAGATATTTATCGATCACAGAGTGATATTTCAGTACATGTATACATTACGTACTGATCAAATCAGAGTGATTAATGTTTCTATTTCCTCATCATTGTTTAATGTTTGGGGTCTTTGAGCTCCTTTCTTCCAGAAATTCATAAAATGTATATGGAAGGGGAGTAGGTTGGTAGAATTCCATCACCTTGGGAGAGTAATTCATATTAAATGGTTTGCTTGTTATAGAAACCATTAATTTTTCCATTTACTCCTTATCCCTTCATCTTCTCCCCTACCCTTTTTCTTATAACTCCTCTCCCTTCCATTTATCCTCCAAAAAGTAGGTGTGGATATTTTGAAAAGGAAGCTTCTTTCTTATGTGCAATGAATTTTGCCCAAATGGGCTAATTGCCAAAGCACTTGGCCATCTGTGGGAGTAATTATTCACTTGTCAGTCGTTCTGAGGTTAGTCAGTTGCAGTTGTAATTTATTATACATACAGTTTTGCATTCACAAATAATCATGGGGTTAAAACCACCCATACAGCAATGAAGGACTGGGCAAAAACTTTTAAAAGTTGATGTATTGCTTTACATTTATGAATGAAGCTTGGGTAACATTAAGTTCTATTCAGTATCCTAACCAGAGAAACTATATTTAGGGATACCAAAGAAAAGATATTCCTAACATTCTAATTTTGAGGTGAGCAGGAGACAAGATCATGTTATCTTTGTAACTTTACTTGATAAACTAAAAAGTAATTCTCCATTATTAAGATTTTAGTCTTCTGTGATACAGATACATATAATGTAAAATGAAACACTTTCAGTTAAGGTAATTATAATGAGAACTTTTTACTCTTTTGAGTCGGCATTGTGATAGCACCCATTTTGGTTAATCATTCTGTGGTTAATGTGGGACGTTGTTTTTAATTTAGGAAAGGTGTTCTCCATTCTACAAATTAAATTCAGCATATTTACAGTGGCTGCTTATATATTAGTCATGACGCCAGAAGTAAAGAGTTTATGAAAAGATAAGCAAAAGATAATTCAAGGAATTTCTCTCTCTGCATCATTCTCTGTGTGTTAAGAATAGGGGGTAAAACTAGCATGTGTGTGTGTGTGTGTGTGTGTGTGTATGTGTGTATGTGTGTGTGCGTGTGTATGTATATATGGATTATATATATTTTATATTTATTAGGCTATATATTATATAAGGAAGGAGTGTGTGTGTGTGTGTGTGTGTGTGTGTGTGTGTGTGTGATTGTATGTGATTCTCTTTAGTATAAGGAATACAGAACTTTATCCAAATTGCCTTAATCATCAAAGGCTATTTATTAACTACTTAATTAAAAATTAATTGAAAAATTAAAAATAGAGTGGGATAAGTGTTAGACTTTTCCTAGGAGCTCAACAAAGTACTTTCCAAATCTCTACTCAGCTTTCTACAGGCCTTCTTTCACCATCTCACAGAGAGGAACCTTGTTTCCTGAAGTATTCAGCAAGTATCTTCTTGTGTCAGTTCAGACTGAGCAATCTGCTCATCCCTAAAGGAATCACAGTGACTGGCTAGTTGACTTAAAAGCCAACAGCCCGCGGCTTGGATCATGGCTCAGTGGTATAGCGCTTGCCTAGCACATGTGAGGCACTGGGTTAGATTCTTAGCACCACTTAAAAATAAATATAAATAAATAAATACATAAAACTATTAAAAACAAAAAAAGCCAATAGCCTATTTTTATAAACATAATGGGTGGGAAATCTGAGACCTAAGTGGGTAGGGAAGGAGGAGATGCTACAAACAACTATTCACTACAGCAAATAACAGTAATCCAAGTGCTTCAGTAAGGAATGGACATAGTGCCATGTAGGGTGGGCTGCTTATGAAGTCATGCTGTTACTATAGTAGTTGTAGGTGCAGTTGACATTCATGTTTCTAGGATGCTGAAGAAAAGGAATATATTCAGAGAGCTTTATGGCATATCATGTTACTAGAAAGTCTGTGTGTTTATAAGTTAACTTGAGAAGACTTTACTTTCAAACTATAACATTTGCTTTATGAGAAATGATTCAGAAGTCTTCAGTGAGAAATGTGAGGGAGAAAATATGTGTGAATGTATACACAGTTGATTTTTAGCATGAAAAGTTTTATATTAATGAATTTGCTATGTTTCTCTCTACTTGAGCCCTCCCAACTACATCTTCTCTAGCTTCTCTGAGGTGATAGGCCAAAATTCAGCTGAATATTCAAAGCTAACACAAGCCTCATAGAATGTAGTGAAAAATAACATGTGGAAATCCAGCCTTGTCACAGACTATATTGTTACTTCATGTCCATTAATACCCCCAAACCAAACAAAGTAAAGCTTTAAGGCGCAGCAGATCAGTAGAGATGATCACAAACTGAATGTGATGGATAGTAGAAGGAGGTATTCTCCGCGTGCATGGCTCTGCTTGCATCATTCTATTTGACTTTTGTCTCCCTCAAACCTGGGGCTGTGTTGCTAGCATCAAGTATGCTGACTGAAAACTGTCACAACAGCAATCATTACAATCCGGGAGTTGAGTTTGACTGGAACATATGTCTTCAATTTTAATAGCTCAGCTTCCCAGATGCCCTAAAGGAGAATATTGCCTGAGAAGGAGCTTTTCATGTAAGAATAATTTGTGTTAAGTAGCTCAGTGATCTGTTTGTTAGGTTAGAGCTGACAGTTTGTTTATATTTCTAAAGGGGTATGATGAATGGGGGAGAAGTTGATGCTAATTAGCTTAAATTGTTCCTAAGAATGTAGAGGGCTTTGCCAGTTTCATTGTTTCTGTTTTTTTGCACATTTTAAATAATTGAATAGAGCTCAGACCATTCATCATAATTTCAGGCAAGATGGAAATAAATGAATTTAGCACAGGTTCACATGTGTGATGGAAGATGTCACTTTAAAGGGCAATTAGGTAAGACATCAACTTGGGGCCAATGCAGACTATGCTAATCCATTTGCATAAAAATATCAAACATGAACGTTTTCATTTACTCCATTAATTATCTCTGTCATCATAGAAGGATATAGCTGTTCTTTTTGAAAATCCTCCATTTCCTTAAGGAAGTAGTTCTATGGTAAAAAATTTGTGCCTTTGGTTTTTGGGCTAAAGCACTGTGGCTAAACTCTCTAAGAAAGTTTTCTTACATCCCCTGATGTCATCAAGAAACCTGTTTGAAGATGGGCTCAGTTCCTGGCCAAGTAGATAATGAAAAAGGAAGCAGACCAATAGTTTTTGAAAGTTGAGATTCATATAATGGTGTGAATTCCACAGTAAGAGCTAGTTATCAGTAGGCCATACTTCATATACTTCTCAAGAGTTCTTTATTTCCCCTATAAACTAGATTACATGATGATATCATCCTAAACCTAGAATGTAACTTCTGAGTTGAATCCAGCACTTCCTCTAGATAGTGAGGTAAATGTGAATGGATTATTTCATAAGAGCATAGAAAAATATGTTTTCTTAATACACATATTTTGAGTGTTAAAATTTTTAAAAATGAAATTAAATTTAGAAAGTCTGTAATTTTTTCAACTTTTAAATCCTCATTGGAGGCCATTCTTTTTAAATTTATGCATATAAAATACCACAGGAAGAGATGGTATAAATTTGTGGACTGTGGAGAATGAGTGAACATTTTTGAATCAGGATCTTTAAAAGGGGTGAAATTTGAGTATGATTAAGTTAGGAAAAAGCTTAGCTTACGGCGGAAGTCAGAGACTCTGTATACATTATGGGCATGTCATGGCTTTTAAAAAGTTATGTTAGACTTCTATACAAATTGTGAAGGAATTTGTATAACCCCAAACAAAATGCTGTGCTGTTCTGAACTTTTCTTAAGTTGAAAAGAGAGAGAGAAATAATTCTGGTTAGTATGCTGAGCAGGAATAAGCCTTACCATCGGGTGGGCTGGTCGTTTGCACTGCCTGGGTGTTTTCTTGGTGACTAATTTTCTCGGAAGGAAATGATTCTATGGCTTATGCTAGCCACGTCTGTGCATATATGCCCTATAATTGGCATTTATTAAGGAGACCTTCAGTTTGATGGATGACTGTCAGAACTGTGCCTGCTGGCTTTGAAGAGAGTTGATTTTGCTCATTTTTTTTTTTTAACATTCACTCATTAGAACTCTGCACTGCTTCAACTCACTCTTTGTTTACTTTCTTATAATTAAGAATTCTGAACAATCGATTTTCAGAGACTTGGCAGGGTCCCATTCCCCACTTGGAGTCTTAGCCTGACAGAAAAATATGCAACAGAATAAATATTCGCAGTTAGAACCTGTGAGTATTAAAACCAAGGTTTTTGTAGTCTCTTTAATTAGCTACCCAGTTAATTAACTGCTTTTAAAAATACAGTGGTTTATTCACTATCTTTCTATAATTAGCTTCCTTCTTCCTCAACTTTCTTTAAAAGTGATTCCTACAAAAGCAACAATTGTAGAAATATTTTCAACTCAAGCTATTTAAAGTATTATTATATATAGCAACAATGTAAAAATAATTAGAAAAAGCCATCTGATTTTAAAGATACATTTTAAGAAAAATATGTATTATATATGTACTTAAAAACTTGATTGTAAATAGCTAATAAGTTCTAAATGTATTTTTAGTTTTATAATATGTAAACCTCCAAAAGTGTGATGACATATTTAAAGTTAAAAGTGGTATTTCACTTTCTTTTTTGAAACCATAAAGAAAGTAAATATGAAAGTGCAAAAAATAAATGAGATCTCATTTTCCAACATGCAGTGATGGGATGAACCACATTTTCTATTCAATTTGAAGTACCTCTCATTCACTATCTAAAGAGGCACATGCTGGTAATGTGTTTGTTTCTTCAAATATTTTTAAGTCAACCTCTACCAAAAACTAAATGCTTGAGGGACAACTATGTACTTTTATGAAAAGCAAATACCACTAGAGAGTGTTTGCAAGATTGCAGATTGACTTATGGTTTTTACTTTTCTGGCTTGTTGTAATAACTAGCTGATGTGTTGATTATCTGTGAGGTCTGTTTTCGAAAGATGGTAGCTTGACAAGAAGGTACATTTATCACATCATGCCATATTTGAATAAGTGAGAAAGGAAAGGAAAATAAAGAATGAATAAAGAAGGAAAAATGAACAATATCTATTTATGAAAATGAATACTGTGTTGGGTCATAATTTGTAGTTAATGTTCTAAGTAATGAGTTCTTAAAGTAATTTTATGTCCAGTGTGACAGCAGAATGCTACTAGATCTCTGGACAAGGCTTCACAAGAGGAAAAGGAACTTGGTTTGAGGATACAGATCATTTAAGAATTCCTTACTTTCTAAAAGGAACTTGAGTTGGTAGGACAATATTGATTTTTCGTCAATAAAGACAATCTTTTAAGTTTAGTGATGAAGTTGATTCATTCATATTTCATTCAGATGATGGAAAATACAACTAATTGACTTCTTATTTTGTCCATGATGCTCACAGTTAGTATATTGAAAGTTATTACTGGATTAAAAAAAATGAATTTGCAGGTCAGAACTTCTTGCGGAAGAAACTGGCAGTCACCAAAAGAGCCATTAAAAAACAGTTTAATGAAGCAATATGTGGCTATTTAAGAAAAGCGTCTAGTCTAAACTTAGTAGGAGGGCCATGGACGCTTTTTTTGTGTGGATTGCAACAGTATGAAAAAATAATCTTGCATCTAATAGGCTTTTGCAAAAATTTTTCCTTCAGAATGTTATTACTTTGGCTTGGCAAATAAGATGTAATTGTACATGGAATAAAGTTAAAGTCTTACTACTAATTTTGTATCAAAACATGTGAGATGATATCTTTTTATTTATAATTGTATAGTAGTGATAACTAAAACTTTAATTAGCTTTTCCCTTAACAACCTAAAAACAATGGCTAGCACTTTTTGATATTGTCCTAATTCTAAGTAGTATTCTAAGTACCCCACATGAATTTATTTATTTAATCATCAAAATCTCTTTTGGGTAATACTATTTGCTACATTTTAAAGGTAATAACTGAGGTATATAAAGAATAAGTAACTTGGCCAAGCTCACACAACCAGTGAGTGGTAGATTAGAGATTTGAATACAAGCATTGTGATACTATTCTCGAGGTCTGAATATAGACATTAGATGGTTCTCCAGTGCAGCCTCTAGTTTAGTTAAATTGTTGAGGATCCATACCCAAACATCTGAATTCACTAAATTTATTGTTTCATAGATTCTTTGGAATGATTTTCTAAAGACTATGGCATTATGTTGAGAAGGCTTTTCTAGAATAAATGTTATGTTAACATACATATACATGCACTAATATTCTTTTATCTTGACTTTCATATTCCAGCACATGACTAATAAGAGTTTAGGCTAAACAGTGTGGTCAAGTTTATACTATGTGTGACTGTCACATTTTGGAAGGGATAGTACTGGCCTAAGGCCACTTATCTGAACAGTTATAATATTGATGTATATTAAAACAGAGTTCTGCTTTGTTTTAAAAATCCAACTATTATTTTGAAAAGCAGATAAAGCAACAACAATTAAAAATCCTATGCTCCAAGAAGTAGTTTCTATAAAAATTTGTGTAATTTTCAGAAGTGTTTTGAAGTCTACTTTAGAAAGTCCAACAATATTTAGGTTCAATAAAGGAGGCTGACTTATCACTATATTAGAATACTGAGTTATGGGATAAACTGAATTTCATTAACCTGAGGGAAATTATGTGGGTTTTTTTTAACTTTAAGAAAGGGACATTGCAATGTTGAGGAATTATGCCTCAGAAAGCTTATTGAAGATAATGTAAAGATACTAAATGCCATACATATTTTTTTAATTTCAAACTCCCAAAGGAATTTCAATTGTCCTGACATCTCTGAAGTTTCAAGAAGAATATAATGACTATAAATATTCTGATAAGGAGGATGAGAATCAATGTGTTCATCTTATTGTAAAAACAAAACCAACAAAACCTGAGAAATTGTGCATAAAGTTATATAGACTTTTATATAAAGAGATTTAACCAGTAGATAATTTTTACTGTTTATAACCAAAAGTCAATTGAATGTTTATTATGCTATGAGGATATAGGGGTGATCAAAACATATCATGTATTAGTACTTCATTTCATGTTATTGTTAAATAATATTCCATGTATGAATATACTATTCTATTTTTCCATTCATCAGTTGATGGGCATTTGAGTTATTTTCACTGTTTGGTTTTGATAAACATTTATGTACAAGTTTTTATGTGAACTTTTATCTTTCGTATCTCTTAGGTATATACCTAGGTGTATGTTCCACTCCACTAGGAGTGGAATTGCTGGATCATGTGGCAACTCTATGTATAAGCTATTCAGGAATTTCTGACTGCTTCCCAAAGTGGGTATATCATTGTATATTCCCAACACCAGGATATGAGAGTTCTATCTTTTCCATATTCTTGTCAACAATTATTATTTGACTTTTTATTCTGTTCTAATGAGTATGAAGAGTTAGGTCTTTGTGATTTTTATTTACATTTTTTATGGATAATGCTGTTAAACATCTTTATATTTTCTTATTGGCATATATTTTTTTCTCATTTTTAATTGTATTATTCATCCTTTTATTATTGAGCTGTAGGAGTTTATATATTCTATATAGTGGGGTAGGTATTCAAAGTGCTAGCCTTATGTATTACAATTTCTAATAATCCATCCTGTGAAATAGATAGTATCACTCTCTTTTTTTTTTCTCTGAGGACTAAAGTTTTTAGGAGACAAAGGGAGAGATATGTGAAACCAAGTTTCCAAACCAGATGTCCCTACAAAGCCCACTTATTTTTTTTTTCCTAAAGGGCACCTACAGAGATGAAGTAGTCACTACCAATGTGCTTTTCAGAAATTCATAATAAATTGACAATATCCCAAGTGGACAATGCATTTAATACACCTAATTTATTGAACATCATAGCTTAGCAATGCAGTACACTGTAAAATATTAATCATTTACCCTTATGATCAGGTGGATAACCGGGAGTTGTGGCTTGGTGCCCTTATCCAACATCACAAAAGAATATTTTACAGAATGTAGCTGTCTTGGGAAAAGATCACAATTCAAAGTATGGTTTCTACTAAATTTATATGGGTTTTGCATCATTGTAAAGTTGAAAAATCATATGTCAAACCATATGAAACGGACCATATGTATATGTTTTTCAGCAATGTGATATAGTGGCTACCTTTTATGGTTTCCCAACTTGTTACTAAGACATCCTAGAGAGATATTAGTGTGGGAATTGAATATGATAATTTTTGATGAGCCTTTATCGTAATCCAGGCTTGGTCAAATTCACCCCATGATTCTCCTCTTCCATGCATTATCTTACCTTTTAATTTCCAATGCTCGCATTTGAAGCTTCAATAACTGAAGAGCAGAATTAAAGAGAAGACTGAACATATTCTAATCCCTAATTGTTCTGTATTTTACCATTCTAAGAAATATAGAACAACAAAACTATTAAGCCAATAATGCTTTTTTTTTCCCTTAACAATGTAATCTCCTTCTAATTTTTAGTAGGCCTTAAACATAAATTAGACAATAAGAATAGTGTGGATTGGGTGGTACACTAGAAATCAGGGTGATTTACAAGCATCACTGGAGAATTGATCTAGGTTAGGGTAAAGAAAGGTAACTTTAAATGTCTTACTTCATTCTGGCTATTTAATGAAACATTATAAATGAAAAGCTTATAAAAACAAAAATGTACTTCTCATAGTTCTAGAGGCTAGTAAGTCTAAGACCAAGGCACTTTCAGATTTGGTGTCTGGTGGGAGATGGGTTTTCTGGCTTATAGACAGCTCCTTCTCAGTGTGTCTTCACTTGCTGGAAGGGTATCACAGGTTCTCATTCATGAGGGCTTCACCCTTGTGACCTAATTATCTCTTAATGATCCCACCTCCTAATACCATCACTTCAGTGATTAGATTCCAACTTGAATTTCAGGGAAATGCAAGTATTTAGATCATAGATCAAGAAAGTAATATACAGATTGGGAACAAGCATGTTCCATCTGAAAATTTGGTAGGTTTCAAGGATTGAAACTTACTTAGTATGGCTAGACAGGAAAGTGAAAACAGCAATGGGGAAGTAGGTACAGGCTAAATAATAAGTCTTTTGAGTCATGGTAATGTATTTAGACTTGATAAAGCCAATGAGAAATTATTGAAAGGTTTTAAGCTGGAGTGTCCTGTTCATATGATTTGTGTTTTATGGGGATCATTCCAACAAGGATAATTCCAAAGATTGTGTGGAGGGAAAATAGATCATATGGTAACAAGATTAGTGGAAAGGAAAATTGGCTAGGATTCTGTTTCAATAATTTTTTTTCTTCCAAGATAACAGTAAAGTAGGATGACAACAGAAAGGGAAACAGATGAATATTCAGGTGAAATTGAGGAGACAAATTGACAAAACTTGGTCATTAATTAGAAGAGGGAAAGGCATCAAAGAGATCCTTGGTTTAATGATTTGGATTATACTGATAGACACTGAAGACAAGGAGCATGGGGTAGAGCTTAGAATGGGGAAGAGGTATAAAAGAAGAAAATGAGTTTAGTTTTGAACCTGAAGCATTGGAAGCCTTGTGAGATACTAAGTAGTCTCTTGTCTGTAAACAGATAAGTAGGTTCAAGATCTTGGCTGGAGATAAAATATGAGGCTGACTAGTACATGGATGCTAATTAAAGCTCTCCAAGTCCATAGAATGAAAACAAACAAACAAACAAAATGAGAGTAAGCCCCCAGAGAAGCACTGATATTTAAATATCTTTTTAGAAGAGATGATTTAAAGATAACAGTAGATAAAAACAGCTTAAAAAAGTTTTTAAGGAAAAAAAAAAAAAAAGCTCATGAGCCTGAGAATTTCCTTTCTTTTCCAAAACAAATTTCCAATTTACTTCCACTTAAAGTGAAATCATATAAATTTTGAATCATGTTGTTAAATTGATTCTTGAACACAAATCATTTTAAACATGAAGTGAAAAAGATGGAGAATAAAGGAAAGCATCAAATTATCTATGGCTGAGACTTTTTGAATTTAGCACACAATCAAAGCAACCATAAAAGGCAGTGCTGCCAACGTTCAGATTTTACCCAAGATGGACCTTGCATCCTTTCCCTCTTTATACCTCTGAGTTGCAAGAACTTTTTGTTTAAAAAAAATCTTTGGAGATATGGATCTTTGTATTCTCTCTCCCATCTTGATATCACAGGTGTGTAGCAGAAACCAAATATAATGACTCCCAACTTGCTCTTTTTTAACTGCTTGTGAAGGACCTTTGACTAAATGGCAAAGCCACTCTTCTTTTTCATGTGGACAAACCCATGCCCACAAAATCTTGATTTTTGGTGTGATTGCAGTAGAGCTCTCCCTCCTTCTCAAGCACATGGTAGACCTCTCCTTTATCCTGACATATCATCCAACTTTGTTTCTGTTTTCCCCTCTGGGGAAGATAATGTGGTTTACATTCTTTTAGAAGCCTTGGACACCAAGAATTTTGAGGTCAGCCCAACTGGGGAAGTGAAGGAAAGAATGTTAGCAAACCCAACAGTGAAACCTCAGGAGTGTGCTCCTTAAAGGCTGTTTCCCCTGTTTTTCTTTTTTTCTCTTTTGTGTATTAACCACAAATAATCTCCAGGCTTTAAACCAGCCTCACAAGAAGCCACCAACAAACATTTAAAGTATCTCAAGAAGGTTTCCAAGAAAATCCTGAATAAAATTGTTGGAATCATGACCAGTATATCATCTTTCTTTTTTAACCCACTGTCTCCTGTTGATGTGAAATTAACTAAAATCTCAAATTTTAGGGAATCAGGAAATGTAACAGAAGAAATGGCTGTATTTTTCTAAGGTAACTTATTTTAAATAAAATAAATGTACTACTTGGTCATACAGGAAAAGGTCAAGGTATGAGAGACTTATATGCCATACAAAGTAATTGGATATTAGTGTATTTTATGAATAACTCTTGAGTATAGAGAAATATCTTTCTCTAAAAAAAATTAAAGAACATTTCCAAAATGTCTTTGAATTTAACTCCTATTGATTTGGGAAGAAGGAAAGAAAAACTCCATGGAATAGATTAATATTGAGGATATTATTACCAGCAGATTTACTGCCTTTTTTTTAACCTGAAGATTTTTTTTTCTTTTCCATTTTTATTGGTTTATTGTAATTGTACATAACAGTGGGATTCATTGTTACATGTTTGTACATGTGCACTAAGTTACAATATAATTTGGCCAATATCATTACATCCTTTTCTCCCCTGGTACCTTTCTTCTACTCTAATGATCTCCCTTTGATTTTCATGAGATCTCCCCACCCCTACCTCTCTTTTCTTTTTCCTCTCTAGTTTCCACCTGTGAGAGGAAAATATACTACCCTTGACCTTCTGAGTGTGGCCTATTTGGCTTAATATAATGTTCTCAAGTTCCATCCATTTTCCTGAAAATGACATAATTTCATTCTTCTTTATGGCTGAGTAAAACTCCATTGTATATATATACCACATTTCTTTCTCTGTTCATCCATTGATGGTCACCTAAGCTGGTTTCATTGTTTGACCATTGTGAATTTTGCTGCATAAACATGGGTATGCATGTATCACTATAGTAGACTGAATTTAACACTTTAGGATAAATACTGAGAAGTAGTATAGCTGGGTCATATGGTAGTTCCTTTTAGTGTTTTGAGGAATCTCCATACTGATTGATTTTCAGGGTTGTGTAAATTTATAATACCACCAACAGTGTAAAACTGTTCCTTTTTCTCCACAAACTTTTCAGCATTTATTATTGTTTGTATTCTTTTTTTGTTTGTTTGATTGTTTTTGGTACCAGTATTGAACTCAGGGGTGCTTAACCACTGAGCCACATCCCCAGCCCTTTTTATTTTGAAACAGGGCCTTGCTACATTGCTGAGGCTGCTTTGAACTTATGATCTTCCTTCCTTAACCTCCCAAGTTGCTGGGATTATGGGTGTTTGCTACTGTGACTAGTTATTGTTTGTATTCTTTTTTTAAATTTTTATTGTTGGTTGTTCAAAACATTACATAGTTCTTGATATATCATATTTCACACTTTGATTCAAGTGGGTTATGAACTCCCATTTTTACCCCATATACAGATTGCAGAATCACATCAGTTACACATCCATTGATTTACATGTTGCCATACTAGTGTCTGTTGTATTCTGCTGCCTTTCCTATCCTCTACTATCCCCCCTCCCCTCCCCTCCCCTCTTCTCTCTCTACCCCCTCTACTGTAATTCATTTCTCCCCCTTGTATTTGTTTTTCCCTTTCCCCTCACTTCCTCTTGTATGTAATTTTGTATAACCCTGAGGGTCTCCTTCCATTTCCATGCAATTTCCCTGCTCTCTCCCTTTCCCTCCCACCTCTCATCCCTATTTAATGTTAATCTTCTTCTCATGCTCTTCGTCCCTACTCTGTTCTTAACTTAGTTAATCTCCTTATATTAAAGAAGACATTTGGCATTTGTTTTTTAGGGATTGGCTAGCTTCACTTAGCATAATATGCTCTAATGCCATCCATTTCCCTGCAAATTCTATGATTTTGTCATTTTTTAATGCAGAGTAATACTCCATTATGTATAAATGCCACATTTTTTTTTTTATCCATTCGTCTATTGAAGGGCATCTACGTTGGTTCCACAGTCTTGCTATTGTGAATTGTGCTGCTATGAACATCGATGTAGCAGTGTCCCTGTAGCATGCTCTTTTTAGGTTGTTAGGGAATAGACCGAGAAGGGGAATAGCTGGGTCAAATGGTGGTTCCATTCCCAGCTTTCCAAGAAATCTCCATACTGCTTTCCAAATTGGCCACACCAATTTGCAGTCCCACCAGCAATGTACAAGTGTACCCTTTTCCCCACATCCTTGCCAGCACTTGTTGTTGTTTGACTTCAGAATGGCTGCCAATCTTACTGGAGTTAGATGGTATCTTAGGATGGTTTTGATTTGCATTTCTCTGACTGCTAGAGATGGTGAACATTTTTTCATGTACTTGTTGATTGATTGTATGTCCTCCTCTGAGAAGTGTCTGTTCAGGTCCTTGGCCCATTTGTTGATTGGGTTATTTGTTATCTTATTGTTTAATTTTTTGAGTTATTTGTATACTCTGGATATTAGGGCTCTATCTGAAGTGTGAGGAGTAAAGATTTGTTCCCAGGATGTAGGCTCGCTATTTACCTCTCTTATTGTTTCTTTTGCTGAGAAAAAACTTTTAGTTTGAGTAAGTCCCATTTGTTGATTCTAGTTATTAACTCTTGTGCTATGGGTGTCCTATTGAGGAATTTGGAGCCCAACCCCACAGTATGCAGATCGTAGCCAACTTTTTCTTCTATCAGACGCTGTGTCTCTGATTTGATATCAAGCTCCTTGATCCATTTTGAGTTAACTTTTGTGCATGGCGAGAGAAAGGGATTCAGTTTCATTTTGTTGCATATTGGATTTCCAGTTTTCCCAGCACCATTTGTTGAAGATGCTATCCTTCCTCCATTGCACGCTTTTAGCCCCTTTATCAAATATAAGATAGTTGTAGTTTTGTGGATTGGTTTCTGTGTCCTCTATTCTGTACCATTGGTCCACCCGCCTGTTTTGGTACCAGTACCATGCTGTTTTTGTTACTATTGCTCTGTAGTATAGTTTGAAGTCTGGTATCGCTATACCGCCTGATTCACACTTCCTGCTTAGAGTTGTTTTTGCTATTCTGGGTCTTTTATTTTTCCATATGAATTTCATGATTGCTTTGTCTATTTCTACAAGAAATGCCGTTGGGATTTTGATTGGCATTGCATTAAACCTATAGAGAACTTTTGGTAATATCGCCATTTTGATGACGTTAGTTCTGCCTATCCATGAACAGGGTATATTTTTCCATCTTCTAAGATCTTCTTCTATTTCTCTCTTTAGGGTTCTGTAGTTTTCATTGTATAAGTCTTTCACCTCTTTTGTTAGGTTG
Source organism: Marmota flaviventris (assembly GCF_047511675.1). NCBI lineage: Eukaryota > Metazoa > Chordata > Mammalia > Rodentia > Sciuridae > Marmota > Marmota flaviventris. The sequence continues at coordinate 49,305,546 of NC_092499.1, read as the reverse complement.
ATTCCCAAGTATTTTATTTTTTTTGAGGATATTGTGAATGGAGTGGTTGTCCTCATTTCCATTTCAGAGGATTTGTCGCTGATATACAGGAATGCCTTTGATTTATGCGTGTTGATTTTATATCCTGCCACTTTGCTGAATTCATTTATTAACTCTAGCAGTTTCTTTGTAGACCCTTTTGGGTCTGTTAGATATATTATCATATCATCCGCAAATAGTGATAATTTAAGTTCTTCTTTTCCTATTTTTATGCCTTTAATTTCTTTCATCTGTCTAATTGCTTTGGCCAGTGTTTCGAGAACTATGTTGAACAGAAGTGGTGAGAGAGGGCATCCCTGTCTTGTTCCAGATTTTAGAGGGAATGCCTTCAATTTTTCTCCATTCAGAATGATGCTAGCCTGAGGCTTAGCATAGATTGCTTTTACAATATTGAGGTATGTTCCTGTGATCCCTAGTTTTTCTAGAGTTTTGAACATAAAGGGATGCTGTACTTTGTCGAATGCTTTTTCCGCATCTATCGAGATGATCATATGGTTCTTATTTTTAAGTCTATTGATGTGGTGAATAACATTTATTGATTTCCGTATATTGAACCAGCCTTGCATCCCAGGGATGAATCCTACTTGATCATGGTGGACAATTTTTTTGATTTGTTTTTGTATCCGATTCGCCAGAATTTTATTGAGGATTTTTGCATCTAGGTTCATTAGAGATATTGGTCTGTAGTTTTCTTTCTTTGAAGTGTCTTTGTCTGGTTTAGGAATCAGGGTGATGTTGGCCTCGTAGAATGAATTTGGAAGTTCTCCCTCTTTTTCTATTTCCTGAAGTAGCTTGAAAAGTATTGGTATTAGTTCCTCTTTAAAGGTTTTGTAAAACTCTGCTGTATACCCATCCGGTCCTGGGCTTTTCTTAGTTGGTAGTCTTTTGATGGTTTCTTCTATTTCCTCAATTGATATTGGTCTGTTTAGGTTGTCTATATCCTCCTGACTCAATCTGGGCAGATCATATGACTTAAGAAATTTATCTATGCCTTCACTATCTTTTAATTTATTGGAGTATAGGATTCAAAATAATTTTTGATTATCTTCTGTATTTCTGAAGTGTCTGTTGTGATATTGCCTTTTTCATCCCGTATGCTAGTAATTTGAGTTTTCTCTCTTCTTCTCTTCGCTAGCATGGCTAAGGGTCTGTCAATTTTGTTTATTTTTTCAAAGAACCAACTTTTAGTTTTGTCAATTTTTTCAATTGTTTCTTTTGTTTCGATTTCATTAATTTCAGCTCTGATTTTAATTATTTTTTGCCTTCTACTTCTTTTGCTGTTGTTTTGCTCTTCTTTTTCTAGGATTTTGAGATGAAGTATGAGATCATTTATTTGTTGGTTTTTTTCTTTTTTTAAGGAATGAACTCCAAGCAATGAATTTTCCTCTTAGAACTGCTTTCAATGTGTCCCATAGATTCCGATATGTTGTGTCTGTGTTTTCATTTATCTCTAAGAATTTTTTAATTTCCTCCTTGATGTCTTCTATAACCCATTGATCATTCAGTAACCTATTGTTCATTCTCCAAGTGATGCATGCTTTTTCCTTCCTTCTTTTATCGTTGATTTTCAGTTTCATTCCATTATGATCAGATAAGATGCATGGTATTATCTCTACTCCTTTATATTGTCTAAGAGTTGCCCTGTGACATAATATATGATCTATTTTTGAGAAGGATCCATGTGCTGCTGAGAAAAAAGTGTAACTGCTTGATGTTGGGTGGTATATTCTATATATGTCAATTAAGTCTAGGTTATTAATTGTGTTATTGAGTTCTATAGTTTCCTTATTCAACTTTTGTTTGGAAGATCTGTCCAATGGTGAGAGAGGTGTGTTGAAGTCTCCCATGATTATTGTATGGTTGTCTATTAGACTCTTGAACTTGAGAAGAGTTTGTGTTTGATGAACATAGCTGCACCATTGTTTGGGGCATATATATTTATGATTGTTATGTCTTGTTGGTGTATGGTTCCCTTGAGCAGTATGTAGTGTCCCTCTTTATCCCTTTTGATTAACTTTGGCTTGAAATCTATTTTATTTGATATGAGTATGGACACTCCTGCTTGTTTCCCAAGTCCATATGAATGATATGATTTTTCCCAACCTTTCACCTTCAGTCTACGTATGTCTTTTCCTATCAAATGCATCTCCTGTAGGCAGCATATTGTTGGGTCTTGTTTTATGATCCTTTCTACTAGCCTGTGTCTCTTAATTGGTGAGTTTAAGCCATTAACATTTAGGGTTATTATTGAGATATGGGTTGTTCTTCCAGCCATATTTGTTTATTTATGTTACTAAACATGGTTTGTTTTCCTCTCTGATTATTTTTCCCTCCTTTACTGTACTACCTCCCACTGTTGGTTTTCATTGTTATTTTCCATTTCCTCTTCCTGTAATGTTTTGCCGAGGATGTTTTGAAGAGATGGTTTTCTAGCTGCAATTCTTTTAACTTTTGTTTATCGTGGAAGGTTTTAATTTCATCTTCCATCCTGAAGCTTAATTTCGCTGGATACACAATTCTTGGTTGGAACCCATTTCTTTGAGTTTTTGAAATATGTTATTCCAGGATCTTCTAGCTTTCAGAGTCTGTGTTGAAAGATCAGCTGTTATCCTGATTGGCTTACCCCTAAATGTAATCTGCTTCCTTTCTCTTGTAGCTTTTAAAATTCTCTCCTTATTCTGTATGTTGGGCATCTTCATTATAATGTGTCTAGGTGTGGATCTCTTATGATTTTGCACATTCGGCATCCTGTAGGCTTCTAGGATTTGGGATTCTGTCTCATTCTTCAAGTCTGGGAAGTTTTCTTGTATTATTTCATTGAATAGATTGCTCATTCCTTTGGTTTGGACCTCTATACCTTCCTGTATCCCAATGACTCTTAAGTTTGGTCTCTTAATGTTATCCCATATTTCTTGGATGTTCTGCTCATGGTTTCTTAACAGTCTTGCTGAGCTGTCTATGTTCTTTTCCAGTTGAAATACTTTGTCTTCATTGTCTGATGTTCTATCGTCTAAGTGCTCTACTCTGCTGGTAGTATTCTCAATTGAGTTTTTAAGTTGGTTTATTGATTCCTGCATTTCTAGTATTTCTGTTTGTTTGTTTTTTATAACCTCTATCTCCCTGTATAGTTGATCTTTTGCTTCTTGGATTTGTTTATGTAATTCATTGTCGAAGTGATTTTTCATTGTCTGATTTTGCTGTCTAATGTCTTCCTTGAGACTCCAGATCATCTGAAGCATGTATATCCTGAATTCTTTATCTGACATTCCATCTGATGCAGCTATTATCTCTTCTAAAGTTGAGTTGACCTGCATTGCTTGTGGTCCTTTCTTTCCTTGTCTTTTCATACTGCTCACGTTTCTTTCTGCTTGGTGAAACTGTTGTGTTATTGAAATTTTCCCCTATATATTTATATTGCTCTTGTATAGTTGAAAAGTCTCCCTTGCAGGAGCGGGCGGCGGCTGTGCTCCTCCTCCAATTGGGGTGATCTGTCTACCACGCTGATGGTCCGCTGGGCCTGTTCTGCTGGTCGGTTGCAGGTCTACCTACCTTGTAGGCATGTGCGGTGGCTCTGCTCTGCCCCTCCTCTAATTGGTGTGACCTGTCTACTACGCACGTGGACCCCTGGGCCTGTGCTGCCAGTCGGTCGCAGGTCTGCCTACCTTGCAGGCGCGGGCGGCGGCTCTGCTCTGCCCCTACTCCAATTGGGGTGACGTGACTACCACGCTGGCATGTCGCTGGGCCTGTTCCGGGCGCTGGCGGCGGCTCTGCTCTGCCCCTACTCCAATTGGGGTGACGTGTCTGCCACAACAGCAGGCCACTGGGCCTGTTCCGCCGGTCATTCGCAGGTCTGCCTACCTTGCGGGCGCGGGCGCGGGCGGCGGCTCTGCTCTGCCCCTACTCCAATTGGGGTGACGTGACTACCACGCCGGCATGTCGCTGCGCCTGTTTTGGGTGCGTGCGGCGGCTCTGCTCGGCCCCTACTCCAATTGGGTTGACATGACTACCATGCCGGCGGGTCGCTGGGCCTGTTCCGGGTGCGGGTGGCGGCTCTGCTCTGCCCCTACTCCAATTGGGGTGACGTGACTACCACGCTGGCAGGTCGCTGGGCCTGTTCCGGGTGCGGGCGGCGGCTCTGCTCTGCCCCTACTCCAATTGGGGTGACGTGACTGTTAACCTGAAGATTTACTGACCATAATTTTAATACTCTTATTTGGTTTTGGACAAAATGTTCAAATATAATTATCATTTAGAAAATATTATTGATATTGTCCATCTAAGATAGTAGGTGACATAGAAAACAATCAAGTGTAGTATGGTTTGAGAAAGAATGATAGAAAGTTTTGATTAGTTTTATAGAGGGGTCTGCTCCTTATGTACCTCTCTGTTCTTTCAAGGTATCTTTCCATGTAATGTCACATTCTTCAAAATTTCTTTTTTATATATGCCATTCAGATTTTCATGCAGTCATAAAATGTGTCTGGATGTGTAACTTAGTGTGAAGATAGTCAACTAAAAGAATAAAGAAAGGAAAAGCAAAGTAATTAACTTAAAAATCCAGAGAACTTTACAATACTGTAAAGTAAGTAAAAGCAGATGTTGTAAAGTTTAGAAAATCAAGACACTATTTTCCTGTTTTCATTGAATTTTTTAAAACACCATAAATAAGCTTTGAAGTAATACAAAATGCTGTTTGTTTTGCTGATAGCATCTTTTGTAACAAAAAATTATCAATGTGTATTTAAGTTTGAGACTAAATGATAAAATGGAGTGAAAGAACTATATCTGTGGTAAATACTATGCTATAGTGTTGAAATAACTTACAATGTCTGAGTCACTTATCTATCTATTTGATAAGATCTTTGGTGTTTAATGTTAAACAGCTCAAATATTTTATGCTATCAGCATATAAACATGAAACTTGAATATTTCATTATTCACATGCTTTACACTTAATTTTATATCATGGAGACCTTATTTTTCTCTGTAACAGAAAGAACTTGCTTTATTAGTCTTTGTAAATATTCTGAAGAGAACAGTCCAAGAACTTGAAAATAAGGCTCTCAATGCTGTACCCATCTCGATCCCCCATTCCCTAAGACTCATATTAAACAAGAAATGTTACAATGTGGCCTCTAGATATGTATAAAGGATATTTTAAAAATTGTGGTTCTGTAGTTTGGCTTATAAAACTTAATGTCCAAAAGAGCCCAAGGGAGATTTTGTTGCCAGAGCAAGGTGTTTGCTAGCTCAGGAAGTATAGGCTCAGCTATAGGGCATATGCCTGTCCTTACATGCTCCCACTGGCTTCTTCATGTGGAGTCACTGAATATCTTCCAGCTGTTAGAGAATGGCCCAGTCTCAAAACTTCATCCCTGTTAAGGATATTTTTAGGTTTAAGCCAATTCTGGAAATGATAGGCTGCTAAATTATGGAACAAGGGAAATCAGTTCATATCAATGACATACACCATCATCTGTCTGTTATTACATTCATTCAGCTGGGTCACATATGATTCAATAAACAAATTATCACCCTATATATCTTAAATCTGCACATTCATTCAAGCACCATGTGTATGTGGGAAAATGAAGATAATCCAGAATGTCATCTCTTTCTTTGAAATGTCTTTTTCTGCATACATAAGTAAAAACACACGTATAAATTTGAAAATTATATAATACAGAAAGTTAAACTCCTCAATGAACCCCCCTTCCCATCACTTGACATATATTGTTATCAATTATTTCTTAATCACAAATGGTATTTTCTGTTAATATTGTAGTAATACAATTATGGCCTTTTAAAATTAATTTAAGTGAAAATTGCTTGGATCTATTAAAATTGCTTGGATCTAATAAAATTTCAAAGATGGATAAAATTTTATTGAACAGGGAAAAGTAAACCTTTTTTCCTGTTACGTGAATTCCTTTCAAGAACTACTTAAAACTGTTTATAATACACAGCAAAGCAAAAAGAAATATAACAAGAAATATGACTTAGTGACTCAGACATTGTATGTAATTTCTACACTGTAGCATAATACAAACCAGAGCAAGAAAGGGTAAATAGTCACAGAGGATAAATGTTAAGTCAAGAGGGTCATTGGTGGAAAACTGACATGATTTAATACAAAATTCTGCATGAAGTTTCAAGGCCTTCCTCATAGTTTTTATTGGGATGCAAAAGGAAGCCAGTTCCTCTGAGAAGAATTTGCATAAGAAACCTGATGGACAAAACATGACCTTTACAGAGTCCAAGTAATCACTTTGATTTTAGGCAAGAACAGTGCCTCACATGACTTTCCAGCACCAAGCAGAATGCTATCCAATAGCAAACCCTAAACATGTTCATTATTTTAAAATAAATAAATAAATAAATAACAAAAAATTGAAATATGGAATGAAGCAATGAGTAACCAGTGTATTCCTTAGCAGTTTACTTACAAAATGTATATAGTCCACCTGATTGTTTCATACTATTACCTCATAGCCCATTTTAAATTAATGAGCATAATAATTCATTAATTTATTTGCCAAATGCTATTGGTGCTTAGAGTCACACCTTTAGGTGATATAAATACTAAACCATGTAAGACAGTATGTTTATAACCTAGTGGGATAGATAGATAAGTGAAAAAACAGCTACAGATGGAAAAACAGACAAATTCAGGGTGCTATGAAATCCCATAGAAAGAGTAACTAAAGTAGACTAGGGAAAAGGAAGAATCACTTTCCTTTACAGACAAGGCAGCTCTACAGTGAGTACACATTAACATAGTCGAAGTATGGGGCTTCCTTGTGATTTGACCTAAAACAGGGATAACACCTGGGCTCTTAAAAAAAGAGTGGTTGACATATATGATCTTCATGAATATCAGATGTTTCAGACAAGATCTGAAAGTAGTAGAATGACAATGTAAAATTGAAGTTACTAGTAATTATCTGAGGAAGAGCCATACTTTGCTTTAGATTGAAGAAAAGATTCGCACTTTTAACATTAGGTAGCATCTGTTATGGAAATATATGATTTAATGCAAAATTTATCAACCAAGTCCTAGCAGGAAACTGATGGTACACTGAAAATGCATAGCTGAAGAAGTTAATGGAAGAACTATTGATGGGGTTGGGCAGAATTAAAGAACCGACAAAAGAAGATGCACCATCTAGGGACTGGCAACAATGGGAAGCCATTACCAGCCCTGGCCATAGCTGGCACAGGAGGAAAAGTCTGCTTTGTAAAGGTATGGCCTTAATGAGAGGTGCAAAACTCAAAGCCATGCCTGAAAAGGAGAGAGCTAGGGAAATAAATATTTACTTATACCTCTCTCTTCTTCTGCCTTTAAATTCTTGTGGGTGCTTACCATTGGCTGAACCCAACTAGAGGGAGAGGGCAAATGAGAGTACTATTGCTGAAGGTCTTAGAAATATGCTTTCTGGGAATAGAGCCAGGGGGAAAGGATGAAAAGTGAGTCTAGAGTAGCAAATGAAAAATGTCTAGCATAATTGAGTATCCTGATTGCTAATTTCATCAAGAGAGTTATTTCATTTTTATTCAGTAAGTTGTTGAAGTTGTCTTTAAGTACTTAAGAAAACAATACTATCAACCCTAGAAGAGTAAAGAATCATTAGACACAGTATTCTTTGTTGTAGGAAAAAATTTTTCTTTTTTACCACACTTGATTTTTTTTTATTGGTGGCAGTACAATAGAGTCAAAGATATTTGTTTGTGTATATGAAGTTGTGTGTATGAAGTTGTTGTTCTTTCTTGTTTCCTTATTTTCTTAAGTAAGATTCTACCTGACTAACTTGGGCAGAGATGAACATCATTCTGGGGAGATAGACAGTGGTTCTAGAGAAGATTGATCAGATGGATTTCTGGACCTCTTTCTAGAGCTTTCTAGGGATTTTGTATCTCAGGTACACAAAGAAGTTTTGTTGTTGCTGTTATTGCTGTTTGATGTAGAAGAAAGGCAGAAAGGTTTTTGGATACTAGATGTATTTGCACAAGATTCTGGAGAAATAATTAAATTCCATGGTTAATCAAGGAGCAATGAAAGTGCAGGAGGCCAACCTGGGTTAGATCATAGCTTTATCTTGAACTGATGTCAGATTGCCTGTGGCAGAGCTTTTAACCTGGACACAAGATGAGAGAGCCTGTTGGCCTTAGGAATGATGCACGGAGAGATTGGATGAATCTGGGGACCAAGCTCAAGTGGCACCTTGTCAAAATACCAATGTGTCACATACATATTTGTAGGGTGTTTTTTGTTGTTGTTGTTTGATTGATTGATTTTTCTATGGTGCTGGATATTGAACCCAAGGTCTTGTGCATTTGAGGCAAGCACTCTGCCGACTGAGCTACATCCACAGCCCCCATATTTGTAGTTTAAAAATTTTTTTGTTATTACTTTTGGAATTTAAAGATGATCTATCTGATGATGGTTATCTGTTCATGTCCATATGGCTGGTAGAATTTATGTCATAACCAATGGATTCTTTAAGCCTGATAGATTATTTCCTTCTGATTATAAGTGATATTTTCAGAAATTGTTTTTCTGAAGATCCTTTCTTTTTGGTTTGTGGTCAACTAGAGGCCTCAATTAAGACCTTGTTCACCATCTCCACTATTTATGACTGAGTAGAGGATGCTATCTGACAGTAATGCAATTTCCCAACATTTGCTGACAGAGTTACCTTTAGGTGGCCTGATAATATGTAGAATCAGAACATGGGTGCCTAGATAAAGAGTGTTATAGAATTTGAGAATAATACAATGAAAATTAAAACACTGTATTTCACAGACTTCAAGATAAATTTCTCCCCACATTTTAACATCTCTGAAATTAGATTGTATTTATCAATTATTGAAGCCTTATAACTAATTAATAGCATTTTAATTCTTTAGCAGCAAATTGAATAGTGGTGTACTTGTAGATTGATAGCATCTGAGAATTAAGAGAATACAGTGTAACTTTGAAAATTTAACCATTAAAAGGCATTTATAAATAAAATTTAGATATTTCTTTGGTCTTTCTTAAATAACACAATATATCTCTGGAACTAGAATGTAACTCAAGAAAATTAAAACCCCGTAATCGCATTCTGAGGTGAAAATCTACCAAATATATTTTGTGTTATTTTGCAACTAGTCTTGATTTGTAATCATTACCAAACATACTGCATTAAGAAACATTCTGAAACTGCATGCAGGCTCAAGGCTGGATCCATTTTTAAGATCTTTAATGGGTGAGAGAATCTAAAAATGGCTGCATGTGAGCCAAGCATTTGTCTTCTTTCCTGTAAAGTAATTAAAAAAGAATTGTCCCTGGAGTATATACTAAAAACAGAATTGGAAATTGATAACTAATAACTATTTATCCAGCCCTGCCCAGATCTCTGAAAAATAGAATCTGATGGACAAAGTTATCTGGTAATAACACTGATGTGTATTGTATTCTGCCATAGGATTAATTTAGTATATGTTTCCATTTTCATCAGTACTATGCAAAAATCTTTGCTTTGATTCTGCCCTTGCCACAAATCCTTCTGAGTTAACTTTCCAGGGGATTTATGCCCTTGAAAATCTATTGGATGTTTTATAAATGGGTAAGCACTTTGGAATGTGGCTTAATGCGAACATAGATGGACAAATATCAGAGTAACTTTCTCTTTTTTTTGTTTTTGTATGGTGACTGTACTTAAACTTGTCTTGCAAAGTTTTCCTGCTTTCAAAGAAACCCAATATTTCAAGATCTTGTGTGAGGAAGTCTTACCTGGGAGAAACTGATGTAGCAGCTTGTCCCACAAGGAAGGCAGACCAGGATTAAGAAGAGATGAACATGACAGGGGCAGCTTGCTTCTTACTTCTGTACCCTGTCTTCACTGACAAGCACCATTTCACTCAAAGCCTTTCTTGATTCTGGTGTATGTGGTGATTCCACAAGTATCTTAATCATTTCCAGGCTTGCTTAGAAATTGTTTTAGAATAAACAGTCTCTCTTTGTACCTCATTATGCCCAGCACCAGGAACTTGGTATGCAATTCTGGTCAGCAAATCTCAATGAAGACATGATTAAAGTAAGAGAGTCCAGAGAAGGTTAACATGAGCAAAAGAATAGTCTTCTATATTGATTAATTAGTTTAAGTTGGTGAATCAATTCATATTTTTTTCTGAGTGAAGCAGAAAAAAAGAAGGGCTATATTTACATAGGAAGAAGGCTGAGAAAGGGGATATGAATGTGATCTATAATACTGTGAATACTATGTTTATTTATTTATTGAATCCTGATATATTTGGACTCAAGAGTCTGAGAAGCTTGAACGAGATCTACAAGGAATAGAAACTTGTGGAATGCATTATCCCAGGATACAGATTGAAAACATAAATAGATTTATTAAAAGTTTAGATAAGCTCATAGATAACAGATTGGGAAACAATGACATTTTATTTACAGTATGTCCAAAACATTGAAGGAAATCAGACCTACTCTTCCATCATATATCCCTTGGTATACCCATTAAAAAAGATGAACATATATGGGTAAATTATATATTAGAGTCTGAATAGGCTAGTAAGGTAATTGGCAAATTGTGGAAAAAGTTAGATCCATTGAATTATCCAGGTTCCAAATACACATAAATAAAATAACTGCCGGTGAATGCTAGGGCACTGAAGTGGACAGCCTCTGTGAAGAGTGTACCTTATACACTAGGAACATCTGATTTTTGTTATCAGAGGAATGAATAGTAGTGTGCTTGTGTTGAACACTAGCACAATTAGGCATCATGTAGCCTTCTCTTTCACAGATCACCATGTTGCTTATGTCAAGCCTTGTGTGGAGTTACCAGGGTTTTTTTTTTTTTTTCTGAAAATTAATGTGTAATAAATGAGGCCCAGCCATATATATTAAAAACAGAAATAAAAGTTTCCTTTAAGCTATATCCTTTAAAAATGTTCCTGGAAAAGGCTTCTATTCTTTCATTTAAAACAAAACTGGAAATGTGGTAGAAATATTTTTTGTAGTAATTTTTTTTTTTTTACAAATAAATTTTACTGGCATCCTTTGTTGTCTCTCCCAGTATGAATTAGTTCCTTGCGTGATTTACTTCTGTTTTCAACGAAGAAGGCTGAAACTACTTTAAATTAAAACAGTCTGCTGCTCTATTAGGATGCATGTGGTCCTGTTTCTCACCTCCTATCTTTATTGATGATAATAATCTATTTTTTCCTTCACCAATATGCTGGCATATTTCAAAGGCCATTTCCATATATGTTCAAAAACTCTTATTTACATACATACAAGATATAGAGTCATATAAAAATTATGAAGGAATAATCCATTATTGTCACTGATATGAGTTGTGTTCAGAGTACTTTATCTCATGAAATAGTGGGTATAATGGGTGCTTTTGGAAACCAGTCCCCTAAATATGAAAAAGGTGAGTTAAAATAGTTATATGGTATCATTAATAATAGTAAAAGAAGTATCTCAAATGTTTTTGTTTTTTTAAGAAAAATTGCTTTACTTAGCTTATAGTGTTTGGGGAGTCTCAAGAATTAGAAGAAAATATAAGATTGTGTTTACAGATGTTTTTCAGCCATATTATTTATTTTTTATTTACTTTATGTCTGTTATATGGCATGTACATATCATTTATTAATAAGAAGTCAGTGCCTATACTGTACATTCTTCAGCTGAGCACATGTTTTGTAACTGAATAGGTAAGGAAAGTACATTGAGTTACCAGTATCTGGCAGTATTTTTCCAGAAAATGACCAAAATAAGTTTAAATCCATTAATTCAATTAACTCACGCTTAAGTTTTGATACTAAATGATTTAAATATAGCTATATGATATAATTTTTTGTATAACATATATTAATAACAAAGAATCTGATTGAATTGAGATAATAAAACATACATCTCTAAAATATTTATTTAATTAATATATGCTATAAGTAAATTCATCAGACCTAAAATTGATAACATTTTACAATGTAAAATACATTTTATTATACATTATTTCATCTGAACCACAAAGCACTCTTATGAATTTCCACTTCCACTTTATAGACAAGGACACTGGTCTCAGAGTCGAAAAGCACTTTAATCAGTGTCAGAAAACAATCTCCTGATCCACCTCCTTTTCTTTAGGCTTTTGTCCTCTACTCTATTTACCCCTTAGTTTCAGGGATGACCTTTCCCCTGCTAAATCCTTTGAAAGCTCCCTATTGCCTCTATCTTTGTGTCCATAATGGGTTATCTTATGAGCTCTTTACTTACCTGTTGCTGTCTATGTTCAAACACAGGGTTTGGCAGTCTTTTCCTACAATGGACCAGAGAGCAAATATTTTAAACTTCATAGGTCATCCATCTCTGCTACAGCTACATCTCCTTTGTAGCATGAAAGCAGTCATAGCTGGTACATAAGCAGATGAACATGACCATGTTTCAATAAGACTTTCTTTACAAGTGCAGGTGGTGGCTCAGATTTGAGGAGCAGGCTATAGTTTGCCAATCCCTGGTTTTACAATACAATCCCTTACATTATGGGGAGAAAGTATAAAAGTTCTATTTATATTTTGTTTTTAATATCATTCTTTGAATTTTCATATTTGTATATTTTATAAAATATGTAATATATTCATAAATAAGTAAATCTGCAAGCATTTAAAAACATATGCTTAATTTTATTTTTTTTCTGATAGGTTTTATCTTTGGTCAACTTGAAAGACTAATTCTCTACTTCACTAAGGCATACCAAGATGCCGGTAATTTTCTGAATACATCAGATTCTTTTTACCACCCTGCTTTTCTTTATGCTATCCCTCTCATTTGTTTAGTGGTCATTTGCTTATTATTCCTTCATACATCTCAGATCTTCCATCTGGGATTACTTTCCTTATGCTTGAAGAATATCCTTTTTTGAATTCCTTTTTTGAATTCAGGTTTCTTTGTTTGCCTGAAAACATCTTTATAACAGGATACTTTTTCTGGGTATAGAATTCTAGGTTGACAGTTATTTTCTCTCAGTCCATTGAATATGTAATTCTACTATCTTTTGAGTCTCCCCCACCTTTTTTTTTTTTTTTTTAGGTCAGCTATCAAACTGATGTTTTTAGGAAACACTCTGTCCTTTTTTTTTTCTTCCTGCTTTCATTTTGTCTTTTGGTGTGATGCAGTGTTTGTTACTATGATGTATAAACATGTTCATTATATTTTATTTGCCTATTTGAGATTCATTGTGATTCATGAATTTGTGAGTGGTGTCTTTCATCAGTTCTAAAAAAATTTTAGACATTTATAATTATTAGTCAATTCTAATTTTTTAAAAATATTTTTTAGTTGTCGATGAACACAATATCTTTATCTATCTATCTATCTATCTATCTATCTATCTATCTATCTATCTATTTATTTGTATGTGCTGCCAGGGATCAAATTCAGTGCCTCACACATGCGAGGCAAGTGCTTTACCACTGAGCTACAACTCCAGCCTTAGTCAAATTAGAACTATCCTTGCTTCTGTCCCATAATTTTTCTTCTCCTCCTGAACCCTAGTTAAATGTATGTTAATCCTCAATTCTTAGTCTGTGTATCCTAAGCTCTCTTTCATGTTTCCATGTTTTCCTACTGTATTGCATTATACATAATTTCTTCTGCCCTATTTTCTAGTATACTATCTTTTCCCTCATCTATGTATAGATTATGGTTGAATCCATCCTTTGAGGTGTTTTTTTTTTTTGAAGAAACTTTTTATTTGTAAATAACTTCAAGGATTTAAAGTTTATAGATAAATTATCAAAATAAAAATAGTATAAGGAACAATTCTAAATGTTATTTATCTAGATATACTATTACCAATACTCTATTTGTTTTATCATTTGCTCTCAATCTCTCTAATTTTAATATATAAATTTACATGTATGTTCACATATATGCATATTATATCATATGTGTATATGTATGCATATATATATGCATACACACACACACACACACACACACACCTGAATGAGTCATTTGTCTTAATACCTCACAACCCTTTACTCCTGAGTTCCTTAGTACTTATTTCTGAAGAATAAGTATATTTTAAATATCAATACATTTACCCATGGTAAATTTAAATTTAATATTTTGAAAGTTCCATGTCAGGTGGTCTGCAAGCTGCAGACTCTGGGATGGCATCTGAAAACCTCGGAACCAGGGAAGCCAATGGTGTAACTCTCCATTTAAGGTAAAAAAACAAAACAAAACAAAACAAAAAACCAACTTGTTAGATCATTTTAGTAGTCCCAGAATCCAAATGCTGGAAAACCTGGAGTTCAGATGTCCAAGGGCAGAAGAAATATGCCCTAACTCCAGGGAAGAGAGAGAAAGGATTCTCCTTTCCTCTTACCTTTTTGTTCTATACAGGTCCCCAGCCAATTAGATGGTGCCTGCACACATTGAGGATAGATTCTTCCCCTCTCAATCCACTGACTCACATATCAATCTCCTCTAGAAACACTTTTACAGATGCACTTAGAAATAATGCTTTATCAATTCTCTAGTATTCTTTAAACAAGTCACCTAAAATTTACCTTTCACAGTGCTAATCAATATCACAAGTGGAAGTCATTTCAGGAAGTCTTCTTTGGCTGCATTCTTAGCATCTGATTGTTGTGTGAGGTTATTTTATGTTTTGAGCTTAGCAATACACGAGCTGCTTCTTAGGGCAAGGCCAACTTCTTTTGGGTTAGCTTTTCATTGAAAGCTAAATTCTGTGGAAAGGGATTTTACTGCTACCAGGTCTGCATTTACTTTGGAATTTGGCTTCTTCTAACCTTATCTACCTCCCTGCCCCTTTCTAGTTAGTGCTCATCAAACCAAAATCTTGACAACTCTGTGGTAATTGCTGCTGCTTGCCCTTTCTACACAATTTGTTCCCCAATTTATACCTTGACTGTAATGTTTTCTAATTCTAACATGCCTTTCTCTGCATGTATTCAGGAATCAAGAGCCAACTAATCTTTCAACTCTGCTAAGAAAACCTATTATTTCAACCCATTGATCAAACTCCTATAGTTTGTCTGAACTCTCTACCTTTTATATTTAATGTCGTGCTTCTTATTTCCTATTTCCAATAGGTCATTCCTATTGTGAAATCTTGACTGGTTTCCCTGGCTTTGGGCATTTAGAGATTAGAGATGAGTGTCACAGGGAAAATTATAATCTCAGCATGGTGACTGAAGTTTAGAACTTACTATTTTCATGACTCTTCAGTGAGAACACAAGTGTAACATCGTTTACCCCGTAATAGGTAAAGTACCATGGTATCATTTTCCTTTCCTGACTTCCAAAGCCTATAGAATTTGGTTTAAATCAACACATTGGTGAACGTTATACCAATTGGATTTGTTTAATCCATATGTAGTTAAAATGAAAGAATCACCAAAACAAAGTATTTTATTACTTCTGTTTACAGGTTTTTTTCAGTGTTTTATTTAGACTGTCACAGCTCCTCTGCACATAGCAGAACCTATCAGTGGATTATTGTACAGGGGATTTCTACAGGGGGGCATGCTAGTCTGACCATTTTCCCTTGGAAAGCTCTGCCAGCCCTTATGATGCCCTGGTGCTTTAAGTCTACTTTTGGAGGTGGCCTCCCCTTAGGCAGTCATTCTGAAGAGACTTTCAAGAACCTGAAATGTTGCCATTGGAGCGTTTCCCAGAAGGAAATTGAACCACAGTTTTTTGAAGTGCAGGGAACTCTCTACCAGGAGTATGTCATGTGTCTAGACATATTCTGATGTGTTTTTCATTACAATAATGCAATAACATGGGCTGCACCAAATGATAGGGTAAATTCATTAAGATTGTTTTCTTGTCCATTTCTCTTACTTCACTCAATGAAAAGAACACTATGAAGTATGAACTATCTGTGTGTGTGGCATCTGCCTTTTTTGTTTCCTTTCTCTACAAATCTGTGTACACTTGATTAATTTTTTTCTCTTCCCTATAATTTAATTCCTCACATTTTCTAAATAGAGTATAAAAATAAGAGTTTATCAATTCTACTGTATTTCTCATCTGACTAGAAAGGGGAAAAGAAATTATCCTGGTTTGACTAATAGAGAACCAGGGAATTACAAATAAATCAGTAGTTGCATAAGGGAAAGAATGAAATTTAACTGAGGAAATTGGGGCTTCTGCTGCCATGAAGAAAATAAATGAGACAATGTAGGGTCATTATAAGAAGACTGGGTGGTCTACAAGAAAGAGAGCAGATTGTGCAAACTGACATTTGAGGAATCAGTCTGAATGTTGTTGCTTGGGACCAGTTGCTGTTCATTTGTGTCATAGCAAAATGTGCTTTATTTGTGAAACACTGGAGCCCTGGCAGAAAAGGGAGGCTCTGAAATATAGGAGGGCTTAACCTCCTACTCTCTGAGGTATGTTTCCTATTTAGAATGGAAAGTTCAGGGACTCTTATCCGAAGACTCTCCCTAGAATCCCAGCTATGTGTCTCTGCCCCAGCAGGGAATAGAGCACACCTGCAGGGAGAGGGCTTTCTCTTCCAGCCACCTGCATTCACTTCCTTGTGAGGAACTGATTCAGGGATAGCTACTGCCCACTACCAGCTTCAGTTTATAGCAAAACATAAGGACAGCACTACTGGGCAAATGAATTTCGTGGCTCAGGCTACTCTTCAGGCTACTCTCTGTGGTTTAGATTCCTGATGCCATTATCTTTTTCTTTTTCTTTTTTTATGACAACAGAATGCATTACAATTCTTATTACACATATAGAGCACAATTTTTCATATCTCTGGTTGTATATTCACACTAATTCGTGTCTTCATACTTGTACTTTGGATAATAATGATCATCATATTCCACCATCATTTCTGACCCCATGCCCCCTCCCTTCCCCTCCAAACCCTCTGCCCTATCTAGAGTCTATTCCTCCCATGCTCCCCCTCACTATCCCATTATGAATCAGCCTCCTTATATCAAAAAAAAATTCCATTTTGGTTTTTTTTGGGATTGGTTAACTTCACTTAGCATTATCTTCTCTAACTCCATCCATTTACCTGCAAATGCTATGATTTTATTCTCTTTTATTGCTGAGTAATATTCCATTTTGTATATATGCCACATTTTTTTTTTGTTTTTTGATGCCGTTATCTTAACTCACTGAACTTCTTGGCTTCTGGGTTTTCTCTTGCTTTTACCTACAGGATTTCCTTACTTTTTCCCAATTCGTCTAGCTTCCTACATTTTACACTCTATCTTTATTTCTGACCACAATTAACCATGTTACTTACTTGCCCATGTAGTTATTTCCCACTTTCTAAATGCTGGGGAATATGGAACCTCTATTCCAAGGTTGCATATGTGGGCCAAAAACCAAATCTGACATGCAATCTTGTTTTGTTTGGCTGTATCTGGGCTTTATTTGCATTGTGGATTTTTAATGGAATTAATTGCCAATATTGAAAATTGGAAGGTTTTATATTATAATCTAAATTTCTGACTTTCCATGAAAAATTGAAAGATTTGGCAACCAATGCCTACACAAGTATTTTAGCTTCTACCTTTATTTCACTATAGTTTCTAGACTGCCCTACTTCTGTTGTGGTTGTATTATTGTAATTATTTTTAAGAGTAGAACATCCTAGTCAGCTCAAGCTGCTATAACAAAATACTATAGACTGGGAGATTTATAAACAATGGAAAATTGTTTCTTATAGTTCTAGAGGCTGGAGGACTAGATCAGAGTATCAATATGGTTGTTCTGGTGAACGTTCTTTTCCAGAGAGAAGACTACAGTGCTCTCTGAGGGCTCTTTTATAAACATACTAATTCTAATCATGAGGGCTTTATTCTTATGACCTAAATTAGCTCTCAAAATCCCTACCACCTAATAACATCCCACTGGGGGTTAGAATTTCAACATATGATATTGGGATCAGTACACAAACATTTAGGGCATAATGTAGAGCTAACAGAGAAATACGATATTTCTTTTATCCTGGTCTTTATACTTTCTTTCCTAACCAGATGTCCTTTAATCTTGTTAACTAGCTGCCTGATTCCCTGAATATCACTTGAACTTTGTATCTGCTGTTTAGACCTTGCTGAAGCAAAGCTTGCTAGTTGTTGGCTTCATGTGTAAGTGTAGAAATGGTGCTTCATGCTCCTCTAGTTTTGACTGTATTCACACCTCCATTGTCCTTACCTGGCTATTCCAGTCTAATTAGTGGCCATAACCTTGGGTGGCAATATTTGAAATATGGCATCTCAGATGCCAGATGGTGTCTACTCAGGACCCTGTTTATGCTTGTCAGCTCTATGAAGACTTTTGTTATAGAAGATGATGCTTGTACATGTAACTTTGTGGGCATTTTCTCTAGTGGTGAACAACCAAAAATCTGTTCCTCATATTTTTGTTTTATTTGTTTATTTGTTTGTTTTTAGTTAATGATTCCCAACTGGAATTAAAGGTATATGTGAAAAACCCGGTTCTACTTTATATAACTCAGTATATCACCTGGAGACCCTAGTTAGAAACAAAGTGCTTTGTTTCAGAAAGGCGTGGGGCGGGGATCACTCTGAATTTATATTCTGCCACTGTCTAGCTAACTATAACATTGGACAAGTTACATAAACTTGTGGATCAGTTTCTTCATCTACATAAAGATGATGATAATAGTATATATTTTAGAGTTGGTGTGAGGGTTGAAACTTGATATTTATAAAGTGCCTGTCACATAATGAATGCTCTATAAATGTTGGCTATCACTATTACTTTAATGTCTCCAATGTAGTAAGCCCTTGTTAGACAAAAGGTAAATAGGACATGATCCTTACCCTGCAGAAACTCATGATTGACTATATGAAGCATGTTTAAATAATATAATACAGTATGAGCATAATCATAGATACATTCAATTTAGTCTAGCAATTAGGACTAAATTAGGACTTCTAGAGAAGTCACAGAAAACTCTTTAATTTTTGCTGGGGGAAGAATTTGAAGAAGAGGGGAAATGTCACCAATTAAGATACCATTCATGTTCATCTGATCCAAAGCTACCAGCTCAAACAAGGCTCTAAGGAACACACCAACTACTGGCGCCAGTTTGTACATTCTTTAGAGTAGAAAAGACTGGTATCCCAAAGCAACTATCAACTTTGACAGAACTTGACCACAAATGTCACAAGCCCTTCCAAAGATCTTGCTATGGTCTTCAAACCTAAAGTTCTTAAATTCATTCAATATTTCAGATATTGTAACAATGCACATCAGAATAGCATCTTTCTAGTCTGGATAATGTTCCCTCTTACTAGTGATAGAACAGAATCCATATACTCAAAAATGGAAAGAGGCCCTAGACATCATCTGTCTGATCGCTTCATCTTATAGCTAAGAACATTAAAATCTATGGAGAAAAAATAGATTTTATAATTGATTACTAGGTCTGAAGTATCTTTACTCAAAAGAAATATTGAAGTTTTATCATTTCATTTTGTTGTTAAGTGGTATTACAATAAAGATAGCCATTGGAAGACTTGTTCTAAGACACAGTTGCAAATGAATTGTATCTTCACCCACTTAAAGTCTAACAAAATAGTGAGGATCTTTCTAATGGCAGAAGAGATACTATAAGGACTTTGTTAGACAGTATAGATCATGTTTTCACTAATTTCCTAGACTGTGCTAAATATTTGCTGAATTGATTTCAATGGATTTGATTGAATTGTATGCATATTTTAGTAAGTATATAAAATAATTTTCTATTGGTATGCTTCATTTTCAAGTTCTGTAATATAATTTTGAAAGTTTTAGATGAATAGACTGAGATTTATTATGATTTAAGTCTGGGAAAGTGCTGGCTATAGTATCTCATGAACACCTTCCATATTCAAAATTGCATAGGTATGATCATTGCTGCATATATAGAAAGCTCTTCATATGCCAAATGTAAATATGCAAATAATTCTGGATACTGTGAGGTTTGGTATGAAGGATCATCTATGTTATCTGTGTGTTATTTGGGTTTTAAACGTTTACTACAGATTTAACAAATGAGATTAAAATGCATTTAACAAATGCATATATTGTTAAAATGGGAAATGTACTTAAAATGCCAAAGGGAGGCTTATATTACAAGACAGAGCTAAATATTTTGGAATAAAATATGTTTCCAAAAGAAAACTTTTACTTGTATGAAAACTGAGAGAATTTCACACAATTTTCAGATCCAATAACTTTTTGACTAAGGATATGAAGAGAGAACTAGAAAAAAAAGATGAAATACTCCATTCATAATAATTTGTCTTTTTGTGACTGAACTTGCCAAAGTTTTCCAATTTAAATTTATCATAAAATTGTTTGACTGCAGGGGAGGAATACTGTATAAATGACAAGAAATTTAGGATCCACCTGGAACATTGCTTTAAGTTCTGTCATTGTATCACATATGAAAGCAAAAGAAAACATTTTTTTTTTATTATGAGCTCAGGTGAGGAATGTTCAACCTAGATGCCCTTCAACAGATGAATGGATAAAGAAAATGTGGTTTATATACACAATGGAATATTACTTATCCATAAAAAAGAATGACTTTATGACATTGGTGGGTAAATGAATGAATCTGGAGACTATTATGCTAAGTGAAATAAGCCAATCCCCAAAAACCAAAGGTTGATGTTTTCTCTGATATGTGGATGCTACCTCAAAATAAGGGGGTGGGGAGTTGGATAGGATGGGAAGAATTATAAGCTCAGTGGATTAGGTAAAGGGGGACTAAAGGGAAGAGACGAAGATAGGAATAAGAAAGACTGTGGAATGAACCAGACATAACTTTCCTATGTACATATATGAATACACCACAGTGAATCTCAACATTGTGTACATAGACAAGACTGGGATCCTAATTAGAATAAGATATATTCCATGTTTGTATAAATGTATCAAAATATAAAATTAAAACAATAGATTGCAAAAGCTTAAGATAGTTAGGGAACCCATGACTAAAGAGAGGTTATTGCAGCAATGTACCATATTTGAAAGTTCTAAATCCAAAGGGAAGAAAATGGTACTGCATTCCTTTAGAAATAATGGTAAAAATTTAAAGAGAGGATTTACATTAAATCTCAAATTTTAAAAATTGTGAAATTATATCTAAAATGGTCTTTGATTTTCTCTTGAGATGAAGTAAAAAAATAAAATTAAAAATTTCTTATCCAATTCTCTTAATTTATTTAATGCTTTTAAGGAGGGGCATGAGAATATTTTGAAGTGTTTCACTAGTCTTTATAGATCCAGGGTGAAAATCAATACAATGTCCAGATAAAGATATTTGGAAGTTTGAGAGAAAAAAGCATTATAATTTGGAAAGGTATGATGGATTTGGACGAAAGATTATCCTTCTTATGTGAAAATAAATTATCTTTCAGTGTTGTCTTGGCTACAGACTCCAAATCTATGTGTAGTTGGAAATCAGTGCACAGCAGGGTAGCCAGAATGCAATGTAGGCTCATCATGTGTGGACCTGGTAGAAAAGTATATGAGTCATTTCATAGACCTGGAGAATTATGGAGATGTGTTTGTGTCATTTTAGGGATTATAGAGAATGGGTACATATTTTTTTGGAATTTACAATACTTTTGAAATATCATAGTGTCTTCATTGGGCTATTATCTAAACTTTTAAAGAATGGAGTGAGCTAAGAAACTTTTTCTTTATTTGAAATTCTGATTGGTTATTCACATCTCTGGCACCTTCCAGGGATGAATGAAAGAACCAACTCTAGAACTGTCACCTATGAAGCCTACATCTTCGTTCTTCAGCAGAGAGTTCTTAGGGTAGTTGGACTTCCATGTATGGCAACTTAGGCCTACCAGGAAGAATTTTAAAAGGTATGGGGGGCTGCTGCAATGCTTCCAAGTTATAAGAACTTCTCAGATATCACTTTTGTGTTCTTCAGTCACTCAAGCCACTAAATCTAGCCAAGATTCAAGGGAAAGGAAATGAGATTCCACATTTTCATGCGAGGAGCAGAAAAGATTTGTGGCTACATATAATCGACTTCAGGATGCCCTATTGTTATAAACTATTTACATTCTCTACCAAGTGCAAAATACACTCATCTTCTTCCTACCCAACCCCCAGTCTTACCTCATTATGGCATCTGTTTGAAGTGTTAATATGTATTATTTGAATCAGTTCCAGATGTGAATGAAATTCTTTGGGTGTTATTTCTCAGGTATAGCATTTCCCTACTGAAGTTCTTTTCAATTTGAAGCCTTGTGAATTAGAGACAAATTTATCTATTGTTCCATCCCACCCACTCACCAAACACTTCCCAAAAGCTTAAGATTTCCACAGTCGATATTCCCAATCAAAAAGGGGTACAGGAAGCACATAGCTATGAACATTTATAGCAATTCTGATTTTTAGCTGGCAAAATGTCATCAGTTCCTTGCTTAGGGCTCATTTCCTGGAAATGTTTCCTTTTCCTTTTGGGTATACAATGGAATAACCTTCCCAGTCAATTTTCTTGCAGAAGTTTGGAACCCCAAATTCCTCTTTTCCTACAGGGTTATTATTTTGGCTTTCAGTACAAGTTTATATCATTTTCTTTAACAATTTTATCAGTTTCCTGTATATCAAATTATAAATCTAATACATTAGACAAAAGCCATTTATACATTTCATTCCTAAAACATGCATTTTCAACCTTGAGCTGAATGCCTGGGTGCTGTGGCAATGACTTTAAGAATCTTATAAGCCTATTACCTAGCTAAAAGGGCACACCTTTAAGGTTCTTGGAGGCCTTCTTGTCTAGCAGAAAGGTCTAGAATTTGCAACCTGTATAATTCTTAGAAGCTTTGTTAAACACATACTTATTTTATTTTAAAGTTCACATCAAAGGGTTTTGGAGCCACACTTGAAATCTTTTCTCTGAAGCCATGCTTTGCTTGTGGGACTGTGGAATTGATATTTGCCCCACAGCCATTTATAACTGCAAATATTTTGCTAGAAGAGATTGGAGATGAGAAATACCTTTATTTCAACCTAGAAAGTCCTACATCTTATTATTTACTATGAATTTTGTGGAAAAAAAAGAACAGTCCTTTTTTAAGTTAATTTCTATTTTCCAAAATACTGAAGGCCATAATCTTCTCAAACTTTCCAATACCATGTAAGGGTTGCGTTTTTTTTTTTTAAAACCTCCATTAGCATTTTCTTCACTGTTCTTCCACTCCTCACCAACAGTCACCCTGGAGTCCTTCAGCTGTCACTTCCAGGCTGCTTATGGTTCTTCCAGCTTTTGCTTACCACCTAGCCCCAAAGCCAATGCCCATGTTTCAGATTATTATTACTATAGAACTCTATTTTCAGGTACAAAATTTCATTCCAGTGTTCTATTTATGTATAATAATTTACTCTAAAAAGAAAACATTTTATTATATCATATGATTTTGTAAGTCATAAATTTAGGCAGAGCTCAGCAGGGTGATTCTGTTGCTCTATGTGGCATGAAATATGGTCATTTGCTGGTAATCAGTTGTATATGAGCTGGTTTGAGAGATCCAAGATGGATTTACTGGTACGTATAATGAATTGGTGAGTGTGGCTGAAAGACTAGACTTAGCTAGGATTGTCAGCTAGATAGTTTGTTGTTGTTGTTGTTTTGTTTTTTAACTATAGAATTTTACCAAATACTTTAATAAGGCCTAATTTTAAAACTCTTACAGAATGAAAAATCAGAAGTGACATTTCCTAATATGCTCTATGCATCCAGTATTCCACCAATACCAAAATCGTGAAGTTTGCAATATGAAAGAAATATTTAGAGCAAGATCTCTTATGCATATAGGTATAAAATCTTCAACAAAATATTATCAAGTTAGATATAGTAATATACAAAAACAATGATATTTTGTGCACCAAGGTGATTAGACTGAGATTTTCAAGGCTGGTTTAATATTCTAAAACCAATTAATGTAATTTACTACATAAGTTGATTATATAGAAAAATCATATGTTCTTATAAGTTGATACAGGAAAAACATTAAAGGAAATCCAACACATTTATGATAATAATTCTCAGCAAATTAGGAGTAAATGGGCATTTCCACAACTTTCTAAGTGACTTCAAAAAAAAAAAAAAGTCTTATAATTGGCCTCACACTTAATGTTGAGAAACTGGATATTTTCTTTTACAATGAAGAACAAGGCATGGATATTACCTCAGATTACATCTTTTGAAAATCATCTTCAAAAACCTGACTAGTGCAATAGCAGAAGAAAAAAAAAAGAAATAAAAGAGATATCAGTTTGTAAGGAGAAATGCAACTTTATAAACAGATTTTCTGTATGGAAAACTCCAAAGATTTTTAAAATTTGGTTTTAGATATACATGATGTTAGGGTGTTATTTGGACATAGTATACATACATGAAGTGTCACCCATTCCAATTTTGATCCCATTCTTGTGGTTGTACATGATGTGGAATTACACTGGTGGTGTATTCATATATGAACATAGGAAAGTTATGTCTCATTCATTCTACTGTCTTTCCTATTCCTATCCCTCCTCCCTTCCCTTCATTCACCTTTGTCTAATCCAACCAACTCCTATACTTCCCCTTTACCCACCCTTGTTATGGGTTAGCATCCACATATGAGGGAGAACATTCAGCCTTTGGTTTTTGGGGACTTGCTTATTTCATTTTGCATGACATTCTCCAGTTCCATCCATTTATTGACAAATGCCATAATTTCATTCTTCTTTATGGCTGAGTAATATTTTATTCTATATATATACCACTTTACAGAAGAAGAAATACAAATGGTCAACAAATGTTTGAAAACATATTCAACATCTCTAGCAATTGGAGAAATACAAATTAAAACTAAACTGCAATTCCATCTTAACTGCAGTCAGAATGGCAGTTATCAAGAACATAAATAATAATAAATATTGGCAAGGATGTGGGGGAACATGTTTACTCATACATTGCTGGTAGGATTGCACATTGGTGCAACAACTATGGAAAGCAGTATAGAGATTCCTTAGAAAACTTGGAATGGAACCACCATTTGACCCAGTTATCCCATTCCTCGGTTTATACCCAGAGGGCTTAAAATCAGCATACTATAGTGATGCAGGCACATCAATGTTTATAGCCACTCAATTCACAATAGCCAATTTATGGAGCCAACCTACGTGCCCTTCAACAGATGAATGGATAAAAAAATGTGGCATACATTACACATTTTTTTATCCATGAATGGATAAAAAAATGTGTAATATTACTCATCTAGATCGTTGATGAGGGCTCCCAGAGTGAGCATTTTAATGGGACCAGATGGAAGTTGCAAGGCTTATTATGACAGGCTTTGCAGTTATTTGAAAACTATTCCTTCTACTTCACTCTACAGCTCAAGCAATATCAAACTAGCCCATATCAATGAAAATAGATTCCACCTTTCAGTGGGAGAAATGGCAAGGAATTTGTGGCTATTTTCAAACTATCACACCATTCTAAGATGACTTTTTAAAAAGTATTATTAACTCATGTATTTCAGTATATTAAGTACTTCAGTCTATTGTAGCTTTTTTTTAAATGGATGCTCAAATTATCTTTGAATAATATGAGCCTCATTAGTTGATTTGCGAATCCTTTGATATGATCCTTAGCATTTGATAGCTTTCTTGTTATATGGTATGACAAAATGTTTCAGACTTTATTTTGCACATTTTCCCCTAAACTTAGAGTTAGTCATTTATACAATCATCCTTGTATCTTGTAGTGGGAAATGGCATCTAAGTCCACAGATTGGATACTTCCATCAAAATGATTATGAAATTAGTTATGAAAATTATTTTTACAAAAAAATATAGTTTTACTGTATCTTCCTATATACCCACTATATACCTGCTAGGTACCATTTGCCTTTCCCCCGTAACTTTCCCTTTTAACCCTTATTTGGTCGTAATTCTAAAAACAACTGTATTTAATGAAAGCAGTATGTATTTAATGCTTATCACCAATTGATATTTCTGTAGTCATTTTGTTTCCATGAAATTTGAAAGTAGATTTCTATGGAAGAGTTCATGGAAGTAAAATTTACTGAATTCCTACATTCCATAATAGCACATTGGTGGCTTTCATACTAGAGTCAGTTAGAATTAATACAAGACCCTGGGCTCATATTTTATTTCCCTGAGCATCTTAAATATGTGACTTCAGTCTCATAGAACACAAAGCATTGCCATTGAAAAGCTAATAGTAATTCACTTTTATTTCCATTTTAAGTCATTCAGATTTTTGCCTGAATACTCAAAGGATTGTTTTTTGTATTTCAAAGTAAAATAGACACATATATATTAACATTCAGTTTATTCTATGTAATTATGCCTTAGTTAAGCTGTTAAAAATGGTATATTAAAGTCTGTTTGTATTATATAAAAAACAAATAATCTCAAAGTTAGACTCACATTAAGAATTCTTTTATTAAATATATGTTTATTAATGGTTCTACAAATTTGAATAACAAATTGTGTCAGATTAATACTTAGTTTATAACAGAAAACAAATATGCAAAAATAAAAACTCATTTAAAAGAACCAAGATATTTAATTTTAAAGGTAAATTTAAAAACAAACATAAATTTCAAAATCTGTGCTTCATAAATTCCACTGCTCCTCCCCTAAAAAGTCAATGAAGTAGAGTTGATTGGATCCAGAAACTTATAGTTTTAAAATGTTATACAGGTGGTTTTGATATGTAGTCAGATTAGGAACCACTGGCCTGAAGTTCATACTATTAATATTTTTTAATGTTCTATAACTCTATTTCTGTATAAAGTTAATATACTTTTTAAAAAACTTCCATTTTACTGGATCACATTTGTTTAATTTGTCATTTAAATTCTTTAGTAGAACTGTATTTTAATGCTGTAAATTTAACTTTTAACAAAGGAAATTTATTAAGCACATAACTTGTCTTCTGAATGTGGTTGGAACAATTTCATGTTTAATTTAAATAATGTTTTTTCCCTAAGATTCAAACATGATGTGGTATGATGTAAATCTCCATTTATGCTGCATTTCCCAAACTATTCTGGGAATCTTCAGGTCAACTCTTCATTTCTCCCCAGCCTGCTTTGTACCTTGGTGGGCTGGCTTGGTAGTACTGCTTGGTAGGCTCCCGTACACCCTGGCTTCCAGTTGAGTTAAACTAGTTGGAGGCCCTGGTGGGAGATCAAGCAGAAGGAAGGAGAACAAGGTCAGAGTACTTATCCACTGTCTCTCTCCCTATTCTGACAGTATTACACATGGTCATAGCTCAGGAGTTCAGTCTAAATAATTAACCTATTCTTAAAGGAAAAGCCTTTGATAAATGTTGGGCTACTTCTGATATTGTCTAATAGCTGGGAAATGAGTTCTTTCCTTTCCTCCACTGAAGAGAGTGCATTTATCAGTTGTAGTTTCTTTGTAGTTCCCTGAACCAGCTGTGCTATTCCAGCCCCCTGTTTCATCACATTCAGTATTCCTTCTTCTGCATCTCCCTCAGGTGGTCTTTGACAGTAGATACTGTGAGAATAAGGTTCCTGGAGTATTTCATCAGATATTTATTTTAAAATGTATTAATAAGTATCTGGACTTACAGAGTGGGAATAAATTAGTGAACAACAAACAAAAGATCTTTCCCTCAAGGAATATACATGCTACTGGAGTTTCCCGATATTCAAGAAATAAAGAAATACCTGAACAATGTAATTTATGATTTAATGCTGAAGCCAATTGAAAAAGATAAGTAATATAAAAATGACAAAGAGTTACTAGGGTATATAAGATAGTTATTTTATATAGAGAAGCCTGAAGCTATTCTATACTAATATCTGAAATAAGACCAATATATTTTTAAAACATAAATGGGTAGCAAGCTTGATTTATTAGGAAGACTAAAATTATGATTTGCCTTATGCCCAGAGAATCAGACATTCACACTTTTCACCGGATGTTGCAGGTTAATATTTTTCATAGAAAAGTACCTTGGGCCTGAGGAGTACTCAGCTGCCACTCAAAAGTTTGCCTTGTTAAGAACTAGCAAAGGAGAGAAGACTTTATGTTGGAAGATATGGAGAATGGGTTAGATCTGTCATTTAATTCTACCCAAATGAATAACTTCTAATAAAGCTCCCTGTGCTTCCAAGACTCAGAATCACCATTGAAAAGAGTATCTAGTACTGTTTTGATATATTAGAAAAAAAGTATCCCTCTAGGCTGATGAATTAGAAGAGTTCAAGGCATTTCACCCCCTTGGTAAACAGAACTACCTTTTAGCCCCCAAGTGCTGTATTGGGTGGGAGTCTTTGTATGGTGAAAAAACTGTTGAACTCTATGTGATGTGTTCCCAGACAATTACATGAATTGATCTGTTATTTAATATATACATGAATATACATTAAAATGACTTATTTCTTAAGAAAATTGCTGTTTCTTTTACTACTACATACTGCATTAGATGCAAAATTCTGTGTGGGATATATACACAAACATGCAATGATAGAAACAGTAATATGCCCCACAACAATGTTTGGGTCAATGATGGACCACATATACAACAGTAGTCCCATAAGATTATATCACTTAGTGGTATTATGGTGGTATTAGTATGTACACATATACTCTCTGATGTTCAAAGAGTGACAGAATCACCTAATGATGCTTTTCTTAGAAAGTATCTCATCATTAAACAATGCATGATTTTGTATATTTTATAGATATATACCCACTCAGCAAATGAACATTATTTTTGAAAAATGTAATTTAAGTACATTTTTTCAGTAATATAAATAATTTTGAAAAAATGTCACATGATAGTCAAAATAACCCTGCCCAGTAGCTCTTAGAAATCTCATTGCCTCTATTCTTCATAAGACATCTAATCCCCATGGTGCTGTCACAGAGGTATGAGAAATTATATTAGTGTAGTGTTTTCAAGTTTTATGAAAAGAATGATAATAATATACTATATTTATAGCTACACACACACACACACACACACACATACACACACACACACACACACACACTACATATCTGTGTTCTCCAGTATAGTAATCACTGTCTACATGTGGCTATTGAGCACAGGATTTGTTACTCAAACAAATCAAATCCAAATTAAATTGTGCCCTGAATGTAGAATACACACCAGATTTCAAAGACTTCAAACAGAAAAGTGATGAAAATGTCTTTTTAGTAATTTTTATAGATTACCTGTTGAAATGATGGCATTCTGGATGTATTGGATTAAATAGAATATGTTATTAAAATTAATTTCACCCTTTTTTAATATGGCTACTAGAAAATTAGAAATTACATACATGGCTCATGTTTGTGGTTTTTATTATACATCTATTATACACATTAGTCTAAAATTCATACTTTTTAATTACTATGTTAATAATTCTTTACTATGTTGTTCTTGATTTGTGATGGCTTGCAATCTTTTAAGACTTACTGACTTGATTTATTCAGTTACTATATGTTTAAACATTGGGGTTTCAAGAAATTTGACAGGTTATGTTAGTGGCTCTTAACCCTGGCTTCTTCAGAATCTTTGGTGGAAATTAAAAATAAATGAATAAAGATTACCTTAACCCTAACTTTGTAGTTCTGATTTAAAAGGTTTTGGTTGGGAGGGGCAACGGTTGGTCCAACAGATATATTAAAAACAAAAATAAAAACAAACTTCCTACAGGTGAGTCAATAACTAGCTTAACTCTATCTGAAGATAAACCTGCCTTGGTAAACTGCTTTAGTTATTGTTCTTAGAGGCTAAATCCAAAGCTCCCACCAAGATGCACATGTGTGAAAGTTTGAGCATTCACCATATATTAGCCCCCTTGACTATCCAAGAGCTAAAATAGACATGCTCAACCCTGTGTCACAGAGAAGGAAGCCAAGACTCAAGAGAGTTTAGGCAAGTGCTTTTCCTATAAGTAACACCAGAAGAAAGTTTTTGACCTGTCTGCAAAGATTTATAACATAGGTGCCTCCCAGCTGTTGGATGTCATAGGCCTGTGATATCTCCATGGTTACAAGAAAGCTATTTTTTAGTCAGGTGGAGTGAGTAATTTAGGTCTATTTCAGTGGTGCAGCGATATACTTTTTACTACAAAATCAGTAGGATGTAAGAATTCTTATTGCAGTTTCCTTCTTCTAATCCCATAGCTTTCTTTAGGTGGTAGTTGATTGAGATACATACCCAATTTTGGATGACAATAATTTCCTACCTCTGTGTTATTGGAAAGTGGTGGGTACCATATGAAAAATGACACAACCACTGGCATTCTCAGGAGACAGAATTTTTCTTGAAGGTTTTCCTTGGGTTTCTTTCAGATATTATTTTGAGGGAGGAATAGAAGTAGTGGTCATTTTCCAAAAGGACCAAATAGGTATGCAAACATTGTAAACAATGAAAGAACTTTGTGAATTGTCTGGAAAGAGTTTTTAAAGAATAATTTTCTGCCAAAACATAAAAAGTCTTCATTCTTTAGATAATTATGGTAAGTTCCACATCAATTTAAATTTTTTCCCAAAAATATGATATGGTCAAACTAAAAGTATATATATATATGTGTGTGTGTGTGTGTGTGTCTGAACTCACTTAAGGAATGGTATGAATCCAATACCTGTATTTCTGTGTTACTGATATATTCTTATTGTTATTCTTGGTAAGCCTGGTAAACATCATTTGGAGTCTGGCATGGAATGATAATACATTGAAGATCCCATCTACTTTGTGTGAAATTCAAGAAAGTTTTGTTTTCTGTCACCACATATGGATATCAACAACTCACTTTTGTTTTGCAAAGCAAATCAAAAGCACCAAGATTGCATTTTAGTTTTTAATCAATGTGAATTTCTTTACTGCCCCATTTCAAAACTCTGCTAGGGTTATTTAAAAACTCTTGTTATGTTGCATATTTTCTGTTTCTGGAATGATCATGCTGCTTGATAAATAATTATTCAGTACTTACTCATTTATTTTGCATTACCATCTGAGTTTGGTGAGACCCACAGCCTCCTGAATTTGCCCCTTAGCAAAGTTCCAGCAATGGACCATGGGCTGCTTTTTGCTACTTTGCCCCTTTGGGTCATATTTTTCTTATTGCTCCCATAACTTTCAACTTTGTTCTGGTTTCACAGCAGTTGATTTGTATCAGTTAGTGCACAAAATGTGCACTTTAAGATATGTCTACATTGCCCTGGACAAAGTGTTTTATTTGCATATTCCAAGGGTTTGAATTTAACACCCAGGCCGAATTTCCTCTAGCCTGCAGTGTGCTGTTCAAAATCTTTTGTGAATTGAGTTCCATGTTGGTTTGGGGTAAATACAACCCCAACAGTGTGCATTTCCTTAGCCTCAATGTTCCCTTTGACTCATTGTGACTTTTCAAAGTTTTAAAGTCTTGGAAGAAAGACACTAGTTAAATCATTTCATAGTTCCTGTGTGAGAGATTTCTCTATGTTTGGTGCAGCTCAGTAGTTGCTTAGAGACATTTTCACTGTAGACTCTTAAAACAAATTACAATAAGGCCAATGTTCCAGATACCATTGTCCTGTTTGGCTCCTATTTAAGACAGACCCAGAGGATCTTTGGGGAGTAGGAATGAGGTTGTGGAAGGTTACATTAGGCAAAAACTGTTCAACATTTGCAGCTGCGTTTCACAACCTACTACACTTTTAATTATTTTCTTGTTTCTACTGGGATCTAAATATCCCCCATCCTGTACATTCTACTGATAGAACTCCTAATTAGAGGGGGAGAAAAAGAACAGTAAGGACAGAGCACAATCATGAACACATACAGGATTTCAGAAATCAGTGGAACATCTGCATTGTGGAAACTTGTTCAGAGAATATTCTGCAACAGGTTTTACTTTATAAGCTGTTATCTTGTTGGTACTTTGATATTTACTGCCAGGTGTCAGTAACAGAAAGTCTGGGTTTAAATAGTGGTATTATTAAAATGACTGTAGGGAATAATAGTTAACAAAATTTCTAAATCCTTTTAAATTTTAAACATATATGTATCAAAAGATAGTCCAATTCAGTTAAAAATGCCATTTTGAAACTATTTAACTCTCCCCCACAGTGCAGTCACATCTTTCTTTAAGAATGGGGGAAATGTAAGTCCAGTCATAGTCCAAGATTGTACAAGAATAAACATAGTTAATCTGATTAGATAGAAAATTAAGAGATAGTTTGTGCTCTAGCCTTCTTGTTCTTTCCCCTCATAGCACTAAATCTGGGAACATCTGAGAGCATCTAGCATTGCAGCATGCTCTAGAAACAAAAACTCTGGAGCCAGTTTGTCTGGATTGGAGTTCTGGCTCTGCTGCTTACTAGATATGTGACCTGGACAAATTCTTTGTGCTTTCACTGCCTTATTTGAAAAATGAAGATCATAATTTACCTTACTAATAGGGTCTTTGTGTGGATTAAGCATGCTAATTTATATAAAACATTTATAACTGATCCTGGAAGAGAATTATTTCTTAGTAAGGTGATAACCATTGTTATAAGAATTAAAACAAATAAACAACAACTAAAAACATTGATAATAAAGTATCAGCATGACCATTCTTAGCTTGCTTCCAAATACTAGGAGACAAATAATTTGGATGTTCAATCATCCAAAGGGGGAAAGATCATTTCTCAGATAGTCTAGAGTGAAAAAATCATGATTCTTCAAAAAACCCCAGGTGAATTGATCACAGAATCTGATAGAGGACCCAGGTTTCTTAAACTCTAGTCAGGTGCTGGACCACAATCAGGATGAATGATGCTGAACAATGGCATGGCTGTTCAGAGCCTGACCTTCAAGGTCCAAAAGGAGACGCCAAAGCAAACAAACATGAGTTCTTGTTTTTGTTACCCTGGGGTGAAAACTGCTTGAGACTTTGGGGAATTTAGCTCATTGCTTTTAGTCTCTGAGTGTCTCACTCTTTCTTTTAACTGAGTTCCTGTCATGACTTTGTGATTCTCCATGAAATCCACTCTTTTCACTTTCCAATTTTGGAAATATTAGTGAAGAGTTTTTCCCCAGCAGTTTTTCTCCTTATTTTATTGTCCTTGCTTTAACAGACTCCCTTAAACAATGGAAAGAAATAGACTTTAAAGAAAATGATTACAGAAACATTATAGGATCCATCAATTCTATGTTAATGATGCACAGAAATCTCTCCTTCATAACTGCATTCATTATAAACACAGCTATAGTACAACATTTCCTTTTCATATTCTCCAGGTATAAAGAATAGATAGTTTAGCCACTCTTCTCCAGGTAAGTGAACATTCAGAAATGCTGGGAAATTTTAGAATCCCATAACTTCAGATTTGAAAGGGGTCTTTGAGGATCTCACAGAAAGTGTGTTTTTAAAGCCATGTGCCATGGATTTCCTGGAACAATAGAAGCAGCATGCTGTGGGGCAAAGTATGTGTGGACAAGAATGCCTCTTTTTTCATCTTCCTACACAAGTTTTTTTTTTTAAATATTCTATGTGTATTGGTCATCTCTATAATATTTATTTTGAAAAAATAAAAGGTTTCCAGTTGGATAATGTTTGGGAAACTGATCTAGAGCATTTTTTTTTCTCATTTCATCCAAGAGGAAATGAATAACAATTAAATACTTTAATTTTTAGGTTTTGGGATTTTGCCACACATTTAAAATAAAGAAAAAAATGGAGATCATTTTTTTAACCTTTGTTTCATTTATTTATTTGTATGTGGTGCTGGGGATCAAACCCAGGATCTTGCACATGCGAGGCTCTATTGCTGAGCCACAACCCCAGCCCCAGAGATCATTTTTTTAAAATCATTTTTTAAAGACAAAAGTTAGAAAAACATTATTCATTATGTAGTTTCAAAATCTGCTTTTTCTGTTTTCACAAGCCTGAAATCTCTTGGTTTTAAGTACCTCATGATGGTTCCTTACCTTAGGAAAGCCCAAATACTTTACATCAAAATTCAAATTTATAAACTAAAAAGAATGATTACTCACTTTACACAAAACCAGGGTCCTATAAGTAATGAGACAAAAATCTCAATGGTATGTTTAGATTTTATATTATTTCTAAAATCTACTTTCAGGATTCCCTTTATGTTATTTATTTAAGTATCCTTGCCCTGATATTTCTATCAATAGGTAAGTGAACCTTTAGTTTAAAATAATAGTATATTATTAATGTTCAGGAGAATGTGCTTATCTTTGCTTTTAAGAAAAGATAAGTAAATGTATTTTTTGTTTACATTTTTATATATTGGGAAATTAAGACTATAAGCCTATAAGAAAAGGAAAGACCAACACATTAAGATTTAAACGATAATATTAAGAACAAATGGAGAAGATTGCCTTTAATCCTTGGCTTATGTTTCTTTCTATACTTTTATTCATTCTTTTATCGCCTGAGTTGGTCTACTATGTGCTAGGCTTTGTTTTTTTTTTTTTTCCCTAGGGATGTAAAGTAAAGCAAAGCACAGTCCCTGATCTCAGGATGTTTGTAGTCTTAGAAGGGGAGACAAGCAAGTGGCCATATAAGTACAATGAAGGATAATAAATGTTTTGGTATGGTTGAGTACAGAGAACTTCCAGAATACATAGGAAGGGTTCTGTCTTCAATCTGCAAAGGGTGGAAACAAGTCAGGGAAGCTTCATGGAAGAATTATTGTCCTGAAATGAGACATCAAACTCAGTTAAGCAAAGACAATTGGTAGAGTTTAAGAGAATTTTGGATCCATATTAGGGAGAACAATGGCACATTCAAAGGCCCAAAGCGACAATGAGGGAGGCACACAGGAAATGACAGGTAACTCTATTGGTAGAAGTACAGACTGGATGTAGGGAGAGACTGAAAGATATTTTATGTGATGCTAAGGAGTTAGGCCTTATTTTATCTTAATAAAAATTTAAGCAGAAATGATTTTCTTAGATTTGCAGCTTTAAAATATAACTGGTTGTTATATGGAGGATGGATTAAAGAAGGGAACATCTGTAGAGTTAGCCATGCATTTGTGTAAGGGAAGTGGAGCCCATCTGAACCAGATGAA
Source organism: Marmota flaviventris (assembly GCF_047511675.1). NCBI lineage: Eukaryota > Metazoa > Chordata > Mammalia > Rodentia > Sciuridae > Marmota > Marmota flaviventris. The sequence goes on along the minus strand of NC_092499.1, from coordinate 49,270,379 downwards.
AAGTGGAGAGGGAGAGAAGTGCATTCATTTAAGCCTTATTAAGAAGTTGGAAATGCAAGTGTGGCTAAAGGCGAGGAGGAACTGGGATGACTCCAAGGTCTTGAGTTGGGTACCTGGTGGTTGGTTTAGCACTGAATTAATGAATTGGAAAGCGGGTGTTTGGAAGATGGAGTGATGCTGTCAGATCTAAATGCATCACATTTGGATTTCCTTGGGTCAAACAAATGGACACATAAGGAGTTAACATATTCTAGAAAGGAGGAAAAAAGTCTAACCTAATGGCAGGCTTTGGCGTATTAGGAGAAAATTGAGTATGTAGAAGAGATAATGATTGTCTGAGTAGCATGGACCTATTCTTATTTTTAAAAATTCATACATGCTTTAACTTACAGAACAGATGTATTTCTCCAATGGCTATGTGAATCGAATGTTTACAAATTGATTTTTTTTAAAGTTCTCTGAAGAGATTACTATGTTAATAAATCTTGTGAAGTGAAGAATGTTTTTCTAATACAATTAATATCCTCCTAATTTATTTTTTTGCAAAGATTTTGCCTATCAAATTGTCTTAAATGAAGTGATAGCTAAAGAGTATTTCTATAAAGAGTCATAAAATGCACCTGGACCCCTAACAGCATTGTTGTTTTCTATTTTGAAAAAGAAACTTCAGAAAATGTGTGAATCTAAGCCTGTTAGACATCTTTTGGAGAAGGTAAATTAAGTTTGTTTTATTTCATTTGTAAGGTTCACCATTTAAAAGAAATTGGAGGATGTTTTGGAAACAGTATAATAATATCAAATATAAGAATCTTCCCCTCAACTTAACTTAATATTTTTGCTGTTTTTGGAAATTGAAGTAGACAGTTCACTATGTCCTAAAGTTGACTTCCAGCTAACCAAGTGGCAGTTGAAGCAAAAAATTACACATTCTACACTGTTTGCCTGCCAGCTTTAAAAACATATCAACAAGCAGAGAGTATTGAATTCATACGTCTGTTTTTCTATGGCAAGTAAAGGTTGCCCCTTAATGTATTGTTGAGGAGGGATCATAGGGGAAAGGAGTTAACCTGAGAAACACTTTCCCAAGCAAAATTGCTTAAATCTCAGCTTCTCCACTGGATGTGGGAAAAAATAAGTTTTGATTCACCGATGTTTCCCTGACTTCTTTACAGTCATTTACCTCAAAATAATCTAGTTTAAAAATGGAATAATATTTAAAGTCTTTATATATATATATATATATATATATATATATATATATATATATATATATGTTTTAGGTGGACACAATATCTCTATTTTATTTTTATGTAGTGCTGAGGATCGAACCCAGTGCTTTACGTATGCCAGGTGAGCGTGCTACCACTAGGCCACATACCCAGCCCCAATATTTAAAGTCTTTAGATTTAATTTGGATTAGGAAAGCTTTCCTAGTTTTTGTGGGGTACTATTGATAGAATTGGGGTTTTTAAACATTTAAGTAAAAACTTATTCAATTTGTCACTTGCTAACTTCAAAATTGATGTATAGTGTTTTGTGTGAATGTTTATTTAGTTATATATTTAGGCCCACCAGTGGGGTGTTATGTCATTGATTCTGCCAACATTGCTAGATTTGAAACTGGAAGAACTTTTTCCTTTTACATATTTAATAAAATATCTGAAACTTTTGTAACTAGCGATTGTTGTTCCTACTCAAAAGAAATAGATCACATCTGTGTGTTGTGGATAAGTCCAGACTAATTATTGAAGCATTTTCATAATCCACATGAATTGATTTCACAGAGACAGCTAATTATAGACCCAGCTTGACCGTAAACTCAATTTGCAAATATGCAAATAATGAATTTGTTTGAGCCCCTTCTCTGTTGGAAAGTTTAAGGCACCCCTTTCTACCTTACTTCAAGAATCTGCAAACTAAGGAGCAAGAATATGTATAAGTGCATGAACTAGTTTTTCTCCCACAGATACACTATTTATAATAGCCATAGATTAAGCTTTTTTACTCTTTTTCATTCTTTATTGTCTTCCTTCTGCAAACCTGTAAATATGAAGAAAAGTCTCTCTAAACTCCCAAATAGTCTAAATCTATATTTTACATCCATCTAATTTCTGGACCTCTCATAGCCCACACAACTCAAAATGTTAGAGTGAATTTACCTTTCTCAGTTCTACTTTCTTTTATATCTGTGTTCTATTTACCTAGTTGTTCAAACCTTAAATTTAAGAACCTTCTTGAGCCTTTCCTCTATCTTACCCATGCATTTAATTAATCACTGAGTACTTACAGTTCTCAGTTCTCTCTGCCTGTATCACTTTCTTTCTGGTCTATCCATTTCCTGAAGTCTCCACTTTCACCATCTGAGCCTAATCCCCTATTCTCTCTCACATGGGCTATTTGATAGCCTCTTTTTTGGTCTCCTTTTCTCTTCTTCTCTTCTTCATTCTCATCCTACGTAGTGAAAAGCAAATTTAATTATGTCATTCCATTGCTATTTAGATGCTTCAATATATCTCAAGATATAATTTAATCTTCTTATCCAGCATAAAGGTCCTTCTCACTAGTTTCATCTGTCCCATACCATGTCCATCAATAAGAACCTCTAGTACCTCTTTGACTTCAGCCACTACTTTCTTCTTATCCACCAAATACCACCTCAAGCATTAGTTTCTTCAGGAGGCATTATTATTGAACCCCAAGTCTGATTTACATGGCCTTTGGTGAGTTTCCAAAGTCCTGTGATTACCTCCCCTATGGCATAAATTAAGCTTTATCATAATCGAGTTATTTATCTGTTTATGTAGGAGACACCAGATAAGATCCTTCAGGACTAGCCTTTAGTGACTGTGTGTTTCAGTTTCTAACACAGTACCTGTCACATGGAAAAGGCTCATTAAGGCATCTCCAATAGTACATCCATACAATAGATGACTACTCAGTGATAAAAGTGAACATACCAGTGGAACATTTAACATGGATGAATCTTAAAATAATTATGCTGATAGAAGCCAAATGAAAATGCATATATTATATGATTATACATGCATGTGTGAAACTCAAAAAAATAAAAACTAACTTACAGTGATAAAAAAAAAAAAAAGCAGATGAGTAGTTGCTTGAGGAGAGGGAAGGATAACAAAGGGGATGATGACCCTTCTGGGGATGATGAATATATTCATTAGTAAGTTGAATTGTGATAATTTCACAAGTATGTATAAATGTCAGAAAAATTTAATATCTGCAGTCTATTGCATGTCATTTATATCTCAGTTAAACATAGCACATATAAGATAGAGGAGTGATTGTGTTAATGAATGTCTTTGTTGGGATATATTGTCAATGACTCAGTCAAAAATGCAGGATCCTATCTGCCAGTAACCATGGTTTCTTTTTTCTTTTGTTTTGTTTTTTGTTTTTTTAAATAATGTTGCGTCACAATGTGCTTTGGCTGGTGGTGGTTCCCACCACTCACCTTGTCTTCATTGTTTCTCACTTAATTCCTATTTAGCTACTATTCCCTCTTCTAAGGCAGTATGATTCAGTTGTTTGGGATATTGAAATTAAATAAAACTTTGGTTTATATAATTGTGAATTATATTCTAGAAGAAGCAAAGAGGGGCCCAGGGAAGAGCATACCATTTGTCCATGGTGGGGGTAGTGAAGTATGTGAATGGCAGTGATGCTAAGAGATCCAGGCCAGGGTTGGAGGCATAGGGTTCCTGTTTCTATGAATTTTGGGGTACAGGAATCTTTTTTAAAATTTGTTTTAATTAGTTACACATGAAGGAATCTTTGTATTAAGGAAAATAGGAAGGAGGATACTGTTAATTCCTTACTAAGATAAGCACCCCAAACAACTAAGGCAAATTCACTCTATGGTCTGAAAAGTCAGAATTAAATGCTGCATGATTTTAGGGCCAAGAAGAAGTCTCTTTTCTCTGTCCCTTTTGCTGTCTTCAGTAACATTCTTCTCTCTTTCTGAATATCCCTTAAATTCACCTCTCAGGAGATAGACTTCTATTCCATAACAGGAAATGAAGATTAAAATAGAAAATTCTCAAAAGAGTTAATTAATGAGATAATTATTTCAGTGAAAGTATAAGTAATATCACATTTTACTATCTTTATGGTGGGAACAGGGAGTTAGAAATTAAGGCACAAAATACCTGAATTTGGAAAGGAGAGAAGTCTCTCACAAATGCTGGGACAAATTTCAGATATTATAATATTTCCAGCCCTAATATTCCTTTTCATATTGACAAATGGGAGGTGTGTATACTATATGTCACCCCAGAAATTCATAGTTCCATGGGTCAACCACGTGACCAGCACGCTAGCTTCATACTAGAGGTTCAAAGCATAGAAGTTAACTAGTGAGATCAAAATAAACACACAAAACTCAATTTACCTTTTTCTTTGACCAGGTCTGAGAGGGCCCTCCCCTCTGGCTCCTGCCTTGAGCCACCCGGTGGGGCAGCGAGGTTTACACAGACTAGCAAGAGAGAGAGAGAGCACGCCAGAGGATGCCCTTTTATTGGGGAACAAGAAATTCAGGGGAAAATTCCATCCAATGAAGGTCGAGGGGGACAGCATTCCAAGGTCAGGGTCAGTGATTGGTCTCAGGGTCAATGGTCAGTCACACCCCTACACGGATGGGCTCTCGCACCTAGAAAGGGTGAGGATTAGTTCCGACACAGTTTAGCCAGAACGCCTCACACCCAATCAGGGAGGTGCCCAATCATGTGGGAGAATGGCTTCCCACACATGGGTGATTAAGATGCCTTGGTGAGAACAAAGGACAATTAATGGTCATTTAATGTATACTTAGCAGTCCCAGATCAAAAAGCAAGATAGATAGAAAGCAATTTTAGACTTTAGTCAGGCAGCCATATTTCTTGATGTTTCTGCATATAATATGGTGACCACTGAACTGAGGATTCAGGAAACATTAAAAAGAGTATTTCAGAATAATATCATTACATATGCACAAAGAGCTTTAAGTTTAAACAAAGACAATAATATTATACAAATGAAAGACCAAAGAATAGGGGAGAGCAGTTGTTTAAAAAAAATCTGCAGAATACAGAAACATTTTCCTAAGCATTTTCTTCTGGCAGTGTGCAAACAGTATTGTTGAATGTTTTCAGTTGAACAGATTTATATGGGGTTAGTTTGGGAGATGATTCCTGGCAACATTTTGAAGGAGGAGGGGCATGATTTGACATTGATGATCTGTGAAGACTTCTGGGCTGAGGGAATATAGAGGTATGAGCCAGAAACTTTCAGTGCTCCTGAAATGTAAAATATGTCAAAAATCAGGTACTGATAAAATGCAGCAAGAAATGTTTCAGACAAGAAAGGGTCAGAACATAACCAAGAAATAGGAAATTGCCAAAATTACCACTGAGGTGGTGAAAAAAAATTAAGCCATAGGATAAATGTGAAAGTATGTAGCATAAATAGCATGAAAAAAAGCAGGGGGTGGGGAGGAGAGAAAAGGCAGAAGAGAGAGAGGTAGAGATGAAACTGTAGCCTTGAATGATAAATTATCAGACATTGACTTCTTGACTTCTTGCATGTGGAAGTAACCCTGGCGAGTTTAGGCTTTCCTTGTGTAGATGATTCTGGTGAAACTCAGGATCAAGTTAACTGCTTTATTGAATGACTGATCATTAGTAGCAAACATAAGATCATGGTAATTGTTCCAGGGAATTCTGTATTACATACTTAAGGAAATCTTCTGAAAATTTTAAAGTCTGCTGCAAAATAAGAGTAACCAAAACTTAGACTTTGCTAAAAAAGGAGAACTGGAAAAGAATGTATACCAGGCAAAAGAGCAAAATGACTCATTTCTTAATAAAAGATGTGAAAATTTAAAAATAACATTGTTTCATCAAGAACTTTGAAACAGTTTCTTACCTCCCTGCCTAAAAAATAGCTCCCCTCCACAACCACCATCTCTGTTTTATTTGAGGTTGTCTTTGGCTTCCAACCTGTCATGATGCATGTACCAGGGCACATTGAAAAATAATTTGATGTTCATTGATGGAAAGAGAAAACATTTTCTAAATCTTCTTTCCAGGCCACCTATAAAACCAGTGACAGGGCAAGCTAAATAAACAGGAAAGCCAGCATCGTCTGCTTTAGAAACCAAACACTCACACAAGAACCAATTCTCTGGGTAGGTAGGTCAGTCATGATCCACATCTGAACATCTGCTTTTCTCAACTTCTGCTCTCCCTTGCTGTACAAGTCCTTGGCTTTAGTCATGTGAAAAAAGTTCCCTTTATTAATAATTGGGTGAATTGTGCTTCAAATTTTTGGAAAATGTAGGTTATGGGTAGAAAAAGGAATCAATCAGATCTATTGATTAAACAGCATGTAAAACAATACCTTATAAAGGATCAGACATTTTGGAATTTTTTAAAACTCTGAAAATGATTCATCTTGTTGATAAATTTGGGTATGTGGGTATGTGTGATAAAGGAGTTAAAGAGCAGGTAAGTTTTAAAACTGCCCACAGAAAGCAGAAAGAAGGTGGAAATCCACATATCATAATAGGGGAAAAATTGGATTTATCCTCTGGATTTCACTTCATATTCTTGATTTGCAGTTAAGTTTTTTGATTATAGCACAGCCTTGGCAGAAGAATTCAACTTACTAGAAGTGTTTCAAAAAGAAAAAAAAAAAAATCTCTGGCATTTCCTGTTGGTTGGAAGCTGTTTGGTTTTCTGCATTAGTATTTAGTGTTATCATTGGCCAAGCACCTTTGCTGGGTAGAAAAATACTGGTGCAAATTTTACTGGTGAGGTGGGAGTAGAAACCATAAAAATTCTCAATTTCCCTTTTAAAAACTTAACTCATTTGTCCAAGAGGAATAAATACAGAAGGACAAGAGATTTTAAACTTCCCGTACATCTGGGTATGGCAGTGTATTTTGACTCCAAGCACAATAAAACAACCTTACTTGCTGGTGGTATATGACATAATGACCCAAATATGTTTTTAAAAAATCATTTATTGCTGTACATAAACAGCAAAGTTAGCGCAAGGGATGATAAAATAACATGGGTAATTCTTCCTTTAGCTGGGAACCATTGGCGGCCCATTAGGATTCCAGATGTAGCCGTGTGTGCTTTTCCATTTGTTTTCCAATGTCTAGTGCTTATGCCCTTGGTACCTTGACGGTGGTTGTCAGGCATGTTGGCTTTTCAGCTTGAGGTCTTCCTTGGAGAAACACACTGATCAGGCTCTGGGCTATAAAGCACATTATTGTCTTGGGCCCAGTTTGTTGAGAATATGAGACCCAGGGCAGCCTCCTGCCAAAGGTCAAATACCAGCTTGACCTAAGTTCCTCAAATCAACACAGGATCTCCCAGACAAGAGACACTTCAACTTTTCCTGTAGAAAAAGTGGTTTTATATTTTTATCACTCTGTAATAATAGAGATTGTTAGAGTACAAATAAGCTCAAATACATTTCAATAAACTATCATGAACACTCAATGAAAAGTTTAGAGAGCAAGAGCCTTATAGATTAAACAATAAAAATAAAAATAAAATGTATTCCGATATTTTGGGTATTGGCAAAAGAAGCACACTCCAATGATTTCTAGTCCAAAAGACAAACTAGTAGTTAAGGACATACATAGTTGTAAAACTGTGTTATACAGATAGAATCATTGTATTTTAGGCAGAGAAATAAAGCAGCTAAAAATAAAACCATAGCTAATTTAGCCAGTGCATGACTGCCAAAAATGCATGTCTGAAATCAGGTGGGTGTTTCTTTATGAGTCACTTAGCCAAATGTAAAATTTATAGCCTAGTCTTGTGCAGACTCTAGCAAAGATTCAGAGCATCAGTTTATTACAGGGCTACTATTAAGGATGCTTTAAATTCCCCAGATTTACACTCCTCACCCCAGGGGTCTAGCCTTAGCTAGTTATGATTGGGCCTGGCCCAAATGCTCCTATTAGGCAGGGATTTAAGTATTCAACAATACAGTTAGACCCTTTCTGTAGAGCTGAATGCTCTTCCTCATGGGGAACTCAACTCACCCCTCCGTGTCCAACAACAGCAACTTTCCTTTGCTTCTTACCTCTCTTCACCTGTGCCCTGGCTTAGCAAACTAAGGGAAATAATGCTTAAAGAAAACAAAATAAACAGCAGATGGTTCAGTGTACTCTGGGATGAATAAATTATGGCTCTGGAGGAGAAAAGTGAGCCAGGGGATGCACACGGGTGTATTTGTTGATGACACACAGGATGCTCAGCACACTGACCTCAACATGTACCAGGCTCACCACCATTAATCACCCCATATAATTTAAGGCAGAAATTTAATGAGCCCAAGGGATCAGTGGTCCCTTGTAGTGGGAGTAGGAACTGAGAAAGTGAATAAAAAGCAAAATATGAAATGCAGAAGTGACTCCAGGTAAGATGGAGTTGGAATCTCGGTGCCCTAGAAATGCAAGTGATTTGGGATGGATTTTATCTCATGGTGAATCAGACAGATGGACTACAATCATCTGAAGAGTTTCATCCTCTGGAGTAGGTTCATTATCTTAAACAGTAAAATAATTATCACCTCCCACCTCAGGATATCACAGTGCCATTTGGAGACATTTTCTAAGTTGCTAAATGGAACATAGCACTCAGCTTCTTCAAAATCAAATCTGTCACCAAGATAAATCATAAAATACCTGTAGCACTAGTTCCTTTTATACATTTGGGATTTAAGTGCAATTTTTATTAGTCAAATATTTTTTAATCTGAAAAATTTGGCACTTTCCCAATCCTTACCCATTCAAAGTACCTTCTCAAACCACTTTTTTGTTTACAGCATATCTCTAGACTAAGGAATTAAAATATACTAATTTTCATCAGTATCCTCTGAATATTTCTGCCAAGAAAGTATCAAAATGGTGGTGTGTGTGGAAAACAAAAGTAGAAAATGATAAATTTAATTTCATATAAACCCATTGTCCAATTTCATTAGGTGTGCAGAATTTGTTGTAGACACTGGAGTGTTACAGATCATATTGGAAAGAGCTGGTGGATAGACTTTGTTCCAGTTATTTTACAGACATTCTTTCTCCTTGATACTTAGTTGAATTTTTCTTTTATTCTTTCAATTTAATTTAAGTTAATTTTTTGCTGTTTGGGATTGAATCTAGGGGTACTTCACCCCAGCTCTTTTATTTTTTATTTTTAAAAAGGGCCTGGCTAAGTTGCCTAGGGCCTCACTAAGTTGCTGAGGCTGGTCTTGAGCTTATGATTCTCTTGTCTCAGCCTATTGAGTCACTGGAATTACAGGTTTGTGCCACTGTACCCAACTACTTAGTTGAATTTTTTTCAGAGAATATTACAGTTCATTTTCCTTTGAAAATATAATCTTAGATGAAGACTTTTAGGTGGAAATAACTCAAATGTTCATCAGTAGATAAATGGATTTTTGAAAATGTGGTATATTCACAACAGGGTAACTCCACATCATGTACAACCATAAAAGTGGGATCCTAATAGAATATGTTATACTTTATGTATCTATATTGTACCAAAATAAATTCTACTGTCATGTATAATTAAAAATTTTAAAAAATGTGATATATCATACAATGGAATGCTAGTCAGTCTTAAAAAAGGAAGAAAATCTTATTGTATATAACAACACGGTTAAACCTTGAGGACAATATACTAAGTGAATAAAGCCAGTCACAAAAAGACTAACACTATATGTTTCCACTTATATGGGGTACCTAAGTAGTGGAATTCATAGAAACAAAGTAGAATGGTGATTGCTAGAGGCTCAGAGTGGGGGAATTGGAGAATTGTCATTTAATGGATATATCAACATTGCTTTGCAGTATACTTAAAAATGGTTGAGTTGATGAACTTCATGTGATTCTTTTTTAACAACAATTTTAAAAAGCCAGAAGACTCCACATTCTTCTTTATCTGTTTAGTGTTGATTAGAATGATCTATTGGTACAGATTGGGACCAGGGAACTATTTAAGATCTCTCAAAAGACAATGCATAGATTGATTTGGATTTACTGAATAGTACAGTGTATCAATTGCCAGTTATAATTTTGTAACAATAATAACTAAATTATAATTACCAGAATAGTTTTGCTAATCTTGTTTTATCTATTCCCAATCTCTTTCTTTCTTTTCTTTTTTTCTTGACTATTTTAAAATAATGAATAGATTTATTTTAAATTATGGCCTAATCAATTTTACAGGAACTTATAATGCTTTAAGTATCTTGTCACATTAAAATAGTATTTGTGATTTTGACAGTTTTTCTTTGGTACTTTAATTTCTTCAAATACAAAATGCAGATAACTAAATGGGAAAAACAATGGGTAATAACTCAAATGTCCATCAATAGGTGAATATTTTTTTTAAAAAGGTGATGTATACATACATACAATGGAATGTTATTCAGCCTTAAAAAGGAATAAAAACCTCAAATGTGCTATAAACATGGATTAACCTTGAGGAAAGTAGGCTAAGTGAAATAAGCCAGCCACAAAAAGATAAATACTGTATGATTCCACTTATATGAGGTGTCTAAATTAGTAAAATTCATAGAAACAGAAAGTTGAATGGTGATTTCCAGAGGCTGAGGTTGGGGGAAATGGAGAGTTGTTGTGTAATGACCTGCAATAATAGTAATAGCAATGTTGAATGGGAATGAGCAGACACTTATGACTGAACATGGTACTGCTGAAGAAGGGCTTAAGAGGACTGAAATAGTTCATTTTAGTAACTGAGAATTCTTTAAGGAGCACATCTTTATTTCTTCTTGATATCATGTGAAGTAAAATCTCTCTTAAAATGTGATTATGTGGGCTGGGGATGTGGCTCAAGTGGTAACGTGCTTGCCTGGCATGCATGGGGCACTGGGTTCTATCCTCAGCACCACATAAAAATAAAATAAAGATGTTGTGTCCACCGAAAACTGAAAAATAAATATTAAAAAAATCTCTCTCTCTCTCTCTCTCTCTCTCTCTCTCTCTCTCTCTCTCTCTCTCTCTTTAAAAAAAAAATGTGATTATGTTACCACTCTTGCCTGGAGAGCCAGTCTGGACTCATCTCCCAACCAGTTGTGTGACCCTGGGTAAATCCCTTCATCTTTCAGGGCCTAATATTCTCATATAAATGTATAAAATGGGAAGGATAATTGGTAAGTTCTTTCCTAATTCAAGAATTATATGATTTGGGAGTAGTAGTGAACATTTTACTACAAAAGATTCAGTAGATTAAATTCATGACTGAAATTACTTTAGAAAAGCTTTGATATGGCTGCCACTATTTACAGTATGTGAAAGATGAGACAGTGTTTAACATTCCTTCTATCAGCAAGTGAAAAGTATCCATGTTAGTCAGGTTTCTGTTACTGTGACAAAATACTGATAAGATGAATTTATAAGAACTTATAAAGAGAAAAGGTTTGTTTTGGCTCAGGGTTTCAGAGGCTTCAGTCTATGGTCAGTTGGCCCCAGTGATTTGGGCCTGTGACAAAGCAGTACATTATGGCAGAGAGTATATAATGGAGCAGAGCTACCCACTGCATGAGGAGCTGGAAGCAAAAAGAAAGAGCCCAAGGTTCCAATATCCCCTTCAAGGACTTGTACCTAACAACTTTTTTCTATGATGTATCCCATCTTCTAAAGATTTCATCACCTCCCAACAGTGCCTCTGGCTGGGGACCAAGCATTTAACGCATGAGCATTTGGAGGACATTCCAGATCCAAAATATACCAGTACATGTGATATAAAATAATCCATAAATTGGTTTGATAGAAGTTGGTATGATATTTTATATTCTGAATTTTTAAAATCTAACATAAAATATTATTTAACAAAATAATTTGAACTAAGGAGTTACTTGATTACTTAGAGCCAAAGAAAGAATTTTTTTTTAAAAGAGGAATAAGAGGAAAAGAACAGTGCTTGTAAAATATGCTTTGAAATGGTTGACTGCATGGTTTAAACAGTGTGATTGTAATAAACACTGTTCATCCTTCAAGGACAAATATTCTTCAGGATAGTATGTGTATTCCATCTATCTGATTTCATCTTGTCTCCTTGCCTCTATATGAAGTGTTATGCCATTCTTTAATAAGTGTGTGCAGAGGGTTTGTTGCCTTAAAAACTCTAGTTGTTGGAAAGTGGCTCTTGTTATAGTTTTGAGAAAAATGGGAAAGAAGGCAATGGAGAGGCTTAAATAATGCCAATCTTTGGAAGTTTCTACTTCCTGCTCATTCTTAGGAATAAAGCAAATCATAGAGGAAACAGAGGAGTAGAAAAGTGCCCTTTGAGCTGGATTGTACTCCTTGTTTTAATAATTTCTTCAAAACCAAATTGGAAGGGATTCCCAATGTCCTCCATGCTAAACTGCGGGTCAATTTTCACCTAGTGCCAAATAACTGCTAGAATTTAGAGAACCTTGACCAATCTCAGAAAATCTATGACCTTGACCTATGTTCAACCTGATGTTCAAACTTGTGGTTTCAGTGGTTATAGTAGCAATTACTAATGAGTGTACACTGATGATAAGAAAGAAGGCCCTTAGTCATAACAGTCACCAGGGTGTATGTTTTCTCTTTCTCTAAGTGTGCCCTTTCTGAAGCTGAGCACAGGACAGCAACAATCTCCTGAACCAAAAAAGAAAAAAAAAAGTGATTGATTCTTAGATTCTACTAGTTTAATTTTATTTTTTATCTCTGGAATTCTGTCAAGAAGAGGGAAGGAAAATAATAGGTTACATTATATATTAGGAGACTAAATTCAGAAAAAAATTAGAAAGTTTACAGTGTGGATCCAGAAATTCCCAAGATGGAATTCATGAAGATATTGCAACTAAGATTATTCAGGGGGTGAATACTTAGGTGGAGGAATTATCAGGAGGAACTGAGAGCTAGAGAGAAATCAGGGACTCAAAAGAAATATAACAGTAAGGTTAAATAGTTTTCAGAGAGGCAAGTTTTGCTTTCAGCATAAGGAATCTATCTGTAATTACTTCTCTGACACTACTAGTGGAAACATTCTACAGAGAACAGTAGAGTTTGACCTTATCCTTTGGCTTAGCAATTATAGAAGCACCGTTAAAGTGGCTCCAACTATGCTCAGCCCTTTTTATAAGTGTGAGTTAATGACATTTGCCTATTTAAAAAGATTTAAGGAGCAACAACTTTGGGCTTTGTGTTTCTTGAAAGGAAAACACTAACTGCAAAGTGGTAGAACCATTCGTCTGTTATGCACCTTAAATTAGAGACATCTCAAAATATAGAATGGCTTCATATACCCTATAATTTTTGAAGACCTCACTTATTAGACTTTATGTTAGCTGTTTGAAAGGAAAAACTAAATGTTCCAATATGTATTGCTTCTTACTGAATTCTTCTCTAATCCTTAAGTAAACTGTACATTGTTGATCTAGTTCTGCAGGACAATTTCTGAATGGAAAGCCCAAATATGACATTCTCTTATTTAAAAAATGTTGACTCCAGAGAAAGATCATAATGCATCAACATTTTGGAGAAATAAAACATATAACTCTATTGTTTCTGTTTTCCTGTTGTGCTGGTAAGCACTAGTTAGAATAATTGGCAAGGACTAGTGAGAAACACAATTTAGACTTAGGAAAGCTACAAAACTATATCCCACTGGAAAGGTAAATATTTCATGTTTTGTGTCCAGCAATAATAATTATAAGAAGAACATCTGAGACTGTTCCTTGTGCTTTAAACCACCCAAGTAATTTTCCTCAAAATATTGATTTTCTGATATAATATCTCTCTCTTGCTTCCCCCTCTTTCTTTCCCTCTCATTACAAACTAAGTTGAATGCAACCAAGTGAATTAAAATACGCTAAAGATGTTGCTATTGAAGAAACATAGTCCTATAATTTAAATTCTTATTAATGTAGAACATATTTTAGTGTTGTTATTACTGATATATTTAAGTATCCATTTAGTAATGGAATGGAGGTGACTTAAAAATTAATAACCAGAAAAAGTGACCAAGACTTTTAGTCTTTGTTTTCTTCAGGAATCAGACAACATTTTAGATTGTTTATATAATTTAAAAATAATTACTGGAGTATCATTTTTTAAAAAACCTATCACCAACCCACTGTTGATTTTATCTTTTTTTTTATCCTAGGCAAGCTAAAGCAGAAATATAGTGCTTTACTAAGGGATAAATGGCACAAACAATAATGATAGGGAAATGGAAAGCAAGTATTCACAAATAAGAAAAGGAATCTGAAGTAACTAAGTCACTTACTCTAAAAAGTATTAAACACAGAAATCTCTCAAAAATATTCTTTTGATTTGTTTCTATCATTGTAATTGTTTTCCTTCTTAATCACTACCGGTAAACCAAGGTTTAGTTTTTTAAAAAAAGTTTTGCACTACTAAAATAGGCTTCTTTGGGGGCTCAAGAAGTAGTACTTGTTGGTTGCTCTTCATAAAAATGTCTATATGAAAAAAAAGGGTTAACAGTTATTTGGGAACTGGAATATATCACTTCAGTAAAACTTGAAAAACTTTGTGTTTTAAAGTTAAATTATTAATAGTTTCTTAACATAGATACTAAGGGTTATTACTGTAATGAAATTAGGTATTGTGTAATTATGTCTTGGAACATTTAATCAATTGGTATTTGTAAAGGTTTATAGGTAAAGTTTTTAGAAGATTACGTTTCTGGAATTTTTTATACAGTGGAATTTCTGATGCTACAGTAAATTAAAAAGTTGGATGATTTTCATGTGATATCTTATTTCACTAATACAGAACAACCTTGAACCACACTAGAGCAATAATTACTTAACCTAAATCAGAGACCAAGCCAGGCCAAACAGCTGTTTTCATTTTGTTAGGAGATCCATTTGATTTACTCTTTTAGTCAGCTTTCATTACTGTAGAAGACAAAACTTCACATGAGTTTTTAACCCTGAATTCTCTGCCTTGTTTGCTGCCTGCTATAAAATTGCATGGTTGAGCTGCCACAGCCGCTGAGCACACTCCCCAGCTACTGTAGTATTGTGGGAGGCTCTCTTTCAGCTCAGAAAAGAGGAGCTTTCCACAAAGAGATAACATATGGATCCTTCCCACTGCCTTAAGAAAAAGAAAAGAAAAAGAAAGTTAAAAAAAAATCAAAATTTACCATTAGTATTCTGATTAGAATAATCTTTTGAGGTTGATATCTGATTTGAGTTCCTATAGAAATAGAAATAATCATCTTAACAATTGTCATGAGCTGTATCATTTCTCAACCATCTTGGAAACTGGGGAAATGAATATCAGAGACACAGAGATAGAAAACAGAATTTAAATATAAATTACTGGAAGCTAGATACAGATGTATTAGATATTAAGACATTACTTTTAGAATGTATCTTACATGCTACAGTGTGTACCTCATTTAAATTGTGAATCCAGTCCCCCTAGAACAGATAGGAATGGTGATGAACCAATATTTTGTGTTTCATTACATGGTCTTGTAATTCCATAATTGTTCCTGTTCCCCTCGATAAAAATAAGGTGAATATAATGTGACCTTGTGGAAAAGATAGCTTAAACCATTTTCTAAGTTTGCTGTCACTGGGAAAAAAAAAATCTATGGAATCATTGGCGGTGATTAAATATGTTTTTCTCTTTCCTCAAAGCAATCTTTAGGTACTCCTTAAATAAATAAAACCTGGCAAGGCAATAGGTTTTCTGTGGCCACATAGATTATCATAAGTGGAATAAACCATGTAAGGACAACTATAGTCACAAGCTGTGTAGGGCCACATATCTAACAGTGATTCATAAGATTATATTGCCTATTGATGTATCTGTGTTTATTTGTCCAAGAAGATTCCATGATGTTCAAACAATGATGAAATCAGCTAGTGATGTATTTCTCAGAACTTATACTGTCATTAAACAATGCACAACTGTGTTAGAAAGTCATAACAAATCTGACATATTTTTGTCATATCACTGACGAGCATTTCTTAACCGCATTTCTTCCAACTTTTTCCAGAGTTCTCAGAAGAAAAGTTTCATGATCAAATAAAATTTGTAAGCAATTTCTGAGTGTCATATACATGATAGCATATATTACAACTTTGGAAAAACCCAGCAGAAGAGGAAATATGTTTAACCTAGTTTAGTTCAGTGTTTCCCAAACTTAAATTTTAGTTTGAGACATTTTTTATCCCTTCACATGACACCACAATATCTCACAAAGGAGTTTTACCTTGGACACTGGTTTGGGTTGGGGAATATACTAATTCCATTATTTCTTCAAATGCAAAGTAGATAGAATTTAAAGTTGTGGGGGATGAGGCGCTCCTTTTGACACCGATTTTTAAAGAATAAAATAATTTGGAGGTCTTGCTGTTGCTCACTAAAAGAAACATTTGGAAGGTTTCCAGCTTACCTAAGGTTCTTTATAAATGCCTTTATTGAAGAATAATACTTTTACAAGCCCAGGGAACTAGAATGATGACTACCTTTTTCTAGCCAACTCATAATAGTGTTGGAGAAAGTCTTACAGAAAATAATTAATTAATGATATGTAGAAAAGCAAATTATTTCCTATGGTACAACAGAATCTTCACTAAGGGCTATGGCTTGAAGCTAAAACTGCATCTTGTATGTAGCACTCCTGAGAAGAAAAAGCTAATTGAAAGTAGCTTCTTTATTTAGGAAGTTTGTCTTAAGGAAGAAAGCTAGTATCCTCTAGGTGCTTTCCTAAAACATAGTAGACTTAGTGGGTAATGTCTAGGTTACCTCCTGACCAAAGTATCAATAGTTACATGCTTGGTGCAAGTTTTTTTGTTTTTTGTTTTTCCCCTTTGCTAGAAGTTCTGGTATTTACCACATTTTATCCACACCAATTTGAGATTGTGTACTAGTCTTTGTTTTACCCCATTCCCACCTCACCCCTATTTTCTTTTTTATTTTTGAAAAGAACATGATAGGAGCTGCTAAACTTGCATCTGCAGCAAGCAGATCCATGGAGCCTATGGCTGAAAAATTTCTGTCTGGTTGACCCATTTCACAATCAATTTAATAAATATGATTGAGGTTTGGTAGCAAGTTTGTCCAACAAGAGTGAGAAGGAAGTCTGACTCTTTAATTTTAAGGAATGTGAATTATATAGTCTTTCCTGGCACAGCTGTGTAGTATATGGGTTTCTTTATATCTTCATTTTGAACTAATATAAGTTTACTTGATGTTGTCATAATGAACATTTCAGCCTTGTAGGTGGCTAAATCAGAACAAAAATTAATTTGGCACTATGATAATCATGTTTACTAACAGCAGAGCATTAAGTGATGCCTTTGTTGGCAAACATAAAACTATTACTATCATCATGGGCCAAGATAGTAATGATGATATTTTTACATTGTGTAGTAAGCTATTGTCTCAAAAGTACTTTATGTTACCTCATGAACTTCTTAAGAAAATCCCAGGAATTAAATAAGGGAGTGCTTTTAATTCTGTTTTGAAAATGAGCAGAGAAAGATCAGAAGGTTCAGTGACTTGCCCAATATCACATAGTTTATGACTGGTGAAACTGAGACACAGACTAAGATTTTCTGATTTCCAGGTTCTTTCCTACTTCTCTGTTCTAACCAGTATAGTGTAACTGTAAGTGTGTCAGATTATAAATTTTTATTAAGTATTGTGTTTGTTACCAGTTTTAAAATCCTCCTTTTTAGCCTTGAAACAATAAAAGTCTTTATGTGCGACAGTTAATTTTTAATATAGTTTACATATCCAATATAACTTTTTTCAATTATTTACAACTAAGTAGTTGCTTGAAAAATTTAAATTTACAAATGCAAAGTGTTTTTTAAAGATTGTGTTTTCTCATGAAACAAAACATTTTGCCCCATATCTTTTTTTTTCTTTTCTTTTTTTGGGGGTACTAGGGATTGAACTCAGGGGCACTTGACCACTCAGCCACAGACCCAGGACTATTTTGTATTTTCATTTAGAGACAGTGTCTCACTGAGTTGCTTAGTGCCTTGCTTTTGCTGAGGCTGGCTTTGAACTGTGCTCTTCCTGCCTCAGCCTCCTGAGATGCTGGGATTGCAGGCATGCACCACCGCACCTGGCTCCCATATCTTAAGCTAGATACATGTATATAAGGAAATTAATTTCAGTCACAGAGTGACAAGGCATTAAAAGTATTTACATTTTTAAACTGCCACTTTGACATTTAAGCACCTTTGCTTTTTCTGCTTAATCCAAATACAAATGAGCCAGAAAAGGAAAGTTGTTTGTTGTTCACAAATATGTATACTATAAAAATTCAAGTTGTTGGTCTGTGTTAAAAAGCAACAATTTTCTTTCTCTAATAGTCCTTAAAGTCCAGTAAGGATTTATCTTCATCCCAAAAGGTAAATGTATTGAGAGACCTCTTGTGCTTTTTATCTAGAGGATCATATAGACTTCTTTTGGAGAAACTATGTGCTAAAAGTTGAATTTAGTTGTGCAACCTACTAACTCTGGTATATAATGAAGATATGAGCAACTCACTATATTAGTAGGGTCCAGTCATGGATTTCACAGAGCCTTCAACACATCGCCCTCAGCTGACCCTGCTTAGAACCAAGGGCACTCCCAATGCAACAATTGACAGAGATTATAATGCAACTTTTGTCTTTCAGCGATAGAGGTATAGGGTATGCTCAGCATCAATATGAAACAGATGACTCAGTCATAACATAAAGCACAAGACAGAATAAGATGTCCCCAAAAGGTCGAATTTCCATTAGCAGAGCTAAGCATTGCAAGAAAATGATGGATTAGTTCAGTTAGGCAAAATTTTGCTTACTCACTTTGCCCAAATTAGCACATATTTTGTCCTCAGTGACCTGGATAATTATTTCATTTCACTTCTGTCCTCTGTTTGTGGAGGCCTGGTCTTATCTAATAGCTAACATGGCTTGAATTGCAATTTGTCAGTCCAATTCAATTTAGCAAATCAATTTATGGAACACCTTGTATATGTTAAATATTGTACAGCATTTTGAAATTCAAAGGTGAATAAATCATGGCCCCTTGTCTCCCAGGAACTCACAGACTAAGCCAGCAGGGAGAAAGCAAATTCATGCAACTACTGTAATCCAGTGTTGGTAAGTGCTATAGTGGTGGCGAGGCAGTGTGGAGTGGTGGTAAGGAGACTATTCTGTGAGAGCACAAACAAGAGAAATGTACCAGAAGTCATGGAAGTACTATTTGAAGAAAGTAGAAGAAGGAGAAAAGAGTATTGGAAGGGAGTTCTGGAACTCAGCCTTTTTATTTACACTTGAAATTTTACATGCTGAGTAAATAGGGAATGGAAGCTCTTGGATATAAATGCAAAGATATTTTGGAAGAAAGGTGATTGATGAATCATAGATGGAGAAAAGGAATCCCTGGTTTAAATTTCTTTGCTGTTGCTAAAATAAGTTGGTGCTCTAACAGAGGAAATAACTATGAACCCTTGACCAAAAGTATAAGGAAATTGGATCTTTTAAACACTGATTTTTTAAAAGGTCCTTCTTGAACTTTAGCAATGGAGCACCAATTTAAAACAAACATACCATTCTTAAAGCAGCAAATGGGTGCCCAGTTGTGCCCTAAGGCTTTTTGTTTCGTTTAAAAGTTCAGTCTGAAATTTCCTGGCAGCATAGAGGAGCCCTTACATAATAATGTACACTAGGGAAAACTTTTGGAATACTTAGATTAAAGTTTGACAGTGAGATTTCCAGAAAACCAGTTGTAGCAAAGATTGTTATAAAATGTCACCACAGCTTTCACCAGAGGAGCAGAACTGCTCTGGAGGTATGTTCAGCCTGTTGGTAATCACAGTCAAAAGTGACAAAATTTGAGGGTTCGGATGGTGGCCTGGAGAAGGAAATGGACCCTCTAGGAAATTATCTTAAATTGATAATCATTCTTGGATCAAGTATTCCATTAGGTTGTCTTTTAAAAATTCAGTTTAATAATCATATACTATTGTTTTTAAACTAAGAGGGAAATGTGGACTGGCAATCCCATGTGTTTACCAGCATAGATTATGTAGAAGTGATTTGTCGCAATCCATTCATTCTCTCATTACTTTACAAACATCAATGTTAGTTTTCAGAATATTTGAGCATGGTTGAAAATAGTTTCCTAAGACCATAGAACTGAGTAAAGGCAAGTATTTCATATTCCAGACTTCATTAACTCATGTTTAGAGTAATATTTTAGAAGAACTAATCAGAAAGGTATTCATAGGCTGAAGAGCTGGGAAAAACTCAAAGTAAAATGGTTAGACAAAATGAAATGGTTGTAGCTGGGTGTGGTGGTGCATGCCTGTAATTCCAATGATTAGGGAACCTAAGGCCAAGTGTGAGGCCAGCTTCAGCAATGTAGTGAGGCCCTAACCAATTTACTGAGACCCTGTCTCAAAATAAAAATGGCTGGAGTTGTAGCTCAGTGGTTAAGTGCCCCTTTGTTAAAAAAACAAACAACAACAACAACAAAAAAAACAGTTGAAATCTAGGGTTGAAGTGATGAGACTTCAGACTAGGATGATGGTAATAGAAACAAATGTAGAAAAATACTAAAGGAAGGAGGGATATGATTAGCTAAAAATTGAGTATAAGTGGAATCAGGTATAGGGAGGAACTAGAGTGCCAGCCACAGAAATGGACAAAAGAAGTATAAAAGTAAAGATAATTTGATGGGAAAAGGGGAGAAGATTAAATGTTAGTTTAGGACCAATTGGGACAAACTTTACTAAGAAGTTGATAAGAAAGAGATCTCATATATTGATAATAAAAATAAAAGGGTAATCCATTAAAACCAAGTGCCTGGATTTTATATAAAACTGACCCTCAGAAACCACTTAATTTGTGATATTGAGTTGCTTTCCCTTGTTCCTATTTTTTTCTCACTGATGATCTGTTTCGATAGTGGTTGCACATAGGTTGGTTGGTTTGTTTGTGGTACTGAGGATCAAACCCAGGGCAACAAGTATGCTAAGCAAGCATTCTACCATTGAGCTATATATCCCTAGTCCTTATAGTATTGTATATTTGCAAAGGATATTAAAAAACATGTTATGTTGGATATTTCATAATGGAAATATGAGAGTCTATCTTCTAATGTGATTGATGTTGGCATAAAATATGTAAATATACTTATTACCAAATAAGTTTTATATAATTAGCTATATTTTGTATCCTACTTGTTATTAATCATTATTTCAAATATGAGCTGCATCATAAAAAAAATACTAATAATCACGCAAAATTTTTCACCTCATCAGTGAGTTTCTAAGGAAACTTTCCTTTTGTGAAAAATAAGGTCATGTGAAGGATACAGGAAAAAAAAAATTTCCCTGTGAGACATTGAATTCCCAGAGGTTTATTTTAGAAATAACTCCCCTGCCCTATATACACCTTTGTTATACAACATCACTCTGTCTTTTCAAAGTGCTCTAGTCCATTTACAATCTTATCTCCAAGGAGGCATTAGCCCAGCTCACTTTGTAATTCTGATACACTCCACTGGACTTTTTAGAATCCTTTTCTTTGGGAGAGAAATCTCTATTGTCTATATTTTTTTCAATCAATGCTATTTCTGGACCTTTCTTGTTCTATATCAAGGCACAGTGGTTATTGTTAACAAAAAACACAGATTGTATTGTAAGCTTTTTTCCTGGAACTTATTCTGGTACCAAACACTCTTCCCTCCACTTGCTTCAGGCCTCGCCAATTTGCAAGTTGTCCCAGCCTAACTCAAGCAGGGATTTAAAGTCTGTTAGAGAGCTCAGCCTGTTAATTTACAGGGCTGAAGTCTGCACAGAGGAATCATCTGTAATGGGATTCTTTGCTCCCTGGAGAGACATTACATAGCAGAGCTGTAAATTACTGAAGAAATAGAGGAGGAGGGAAGGGGAGTATGCACCTTAAAAATAGGATATACTATCGATCAAAGTAGTTGTCTTTTTATCTTTCATCATAAAATTAAGTGATCACCCTGAGGGGAAAAAAAGAGTGAATATTTAAGAAGTTATGCTTAATTTGTTGTCCCATTTACTTTATATGTTTTGATTTGTTTGGTTTTCCAGTTGTGTCTTAGTAAATTCTGCCCCCTCCTACCCTCAGGAATTTTTTTCTTAAGGCATTATTATTATTATTATTATTATTATTATTTGTTGTTGTTGTTGTTTTAAGTATCTATGTGACAGTGTCTGGGGATCTGATTTGCAGTCAGGATTCATCACAATCAGTCCTTTGCCCTCTGTTATCCCGGAATCCAACTATAATACCAGACTGATCAGGGTAACATACAAGGTGTAGTAATATAAAGTTCTGAATGAAAAGGTCCTAAATATATTGCTAATGCAGTGAGACCAGCCACAAGAGAAATAGATGACCTCAGGAAACGTCTGGCTTAACAAATGTATATCTTTAAATTGGAAATCTAATTATTTGCCTTAGATTTGCACTGCTGGGAACCTAATGCAAGACCATGTTAAATAAACTTATTATTTCCGTTTTTCATTTAACCTGTGGGTTGTAGTATGACCAATCTGTTTTATATCCTCAATCAACAGATGATTGTATTTGGTAATAATTTATCAAGAATAAAAATCTGTTTTTGAAACTAATCACCTCATGTTAGGTCTGCCCTTTTTCAAAACCACCATCTGATATTCATTTTGTCTGCAAGACAAACATACTGATGAAAATGCATATACTACAGGATACAGCTAGTGGAATGAAGCATTTCCACTCTTTGTATATATTTAGAACATTTTTTGCTTTCTCAACAGATGGACTAAATTTTAGTATTAAAGAAAAAAATCAATTTTACATAGTACAAACAAATTGAACAAGTACTCTGTATATTTCTGATTACTTTGTGACAGAATCGCCAGTGGAATTTGGGGTCAAATCAGGTCATGTCTAAACTAAAAATGACTTTTTCATATTTACTAGGATTTTTTTTCCTTCAGGTGATTGGAAAATACTAAGTTTTATGGATTTTCCAAGTCTTCAATTTAATGACTTTTGTTTATGTGCTATTATCTTGAAATGTTTTTGTTTTTCTATAAATCCAAAAACCTTTCACTGTAAAGTATAGCAAACTGATATGTGGATTATATTCCTTGATTTTTTTTCTTCTGTTATTTAGGGAGAATGATTATGCTTCTGTTTCTGTAAACTAACTACATTGCCATTTAGTTAGCACAGTTTGGGCAGTGGTTCTTTTGGAAAATTATCTGTATTTCCAAACTACATTATTTAAAAAAAAAAGAGTTTAGGGCCAGAAATGTTGCTTACTGTAGAATTCTTGCCTAGCATGTGCTAGACTTTAGGTTGGATCCCAGACTCCAGATTCTGGAGGAACAAAAGAGTTCAATTTATAAATGTGTATGAGTTTATACTAAATATTTATATGCCTTTTTTGTATATTCAACTTTAATTATAATTATACTTATTTCATCTCTCATGTTGTAGACTGATCTTACATATATTTATTTTTATTAATGAGGTGAATTAGGGCTATGGATTTGTGTTTTAGAAGATAATTTAGTGTTTTCTCCTCTTAGGCCACCTATATCATATTATAGATCTGGTGTTTCACTCTTTTTTTAAACCGGCAGACTCCCCAGTGTTTAAGAACAAGAGAAGTCTCCTTGGTCCTTTACCACCTTGTCTTACCTGTCTTTCCAGTCTAGATGTCCCCTTCTAGTCTCAATGGGTCCCTCTTATTCCTCACTTCTCTTCTTAATTCTCAAATACCTCTCACAGTTTTCTGATGTATCATCTGTTTTTGTCCACCTCTACCAATAGTCCACTTGACCTGGAATGATCTTCTTTACTTTTCTTAATACAAATTCCCTTAAATTCAGGACTTAATGTTATATTCTAAGAGGTCTTTCTGATTCCTCAGTTATTACTCATAGATCCCACAACCAGTTCCTTTATTATATATGCTTTTCATATCACTTTCAAGATATTGGGAAGACAGATGACAATTAAGTATACAAACTATTTCAATTTGTAACAAGTTATATGAAATAAATCAATAAAGGGCAATAAGAAAGAAGAGTTGGAGTAGATACTTACTTGTCAATGAAGGCCTCTCTGAAAAAGTGAAATTTAAACTGATAAGGAAAATATAAAAGCCAGTTATTTAAAGCATGGAGGAAAGAGTGTTTTAGGCAGAGAGGCACATACAAAGCTGCAAGATGGAAAAGAGATTGGTGCATTTGAGCAAAGGAGAAGAGGCCTCTTGGCTAAAGTATAGAAATCCAGGGGACAATGGCTTGAGATGAGGGTAGAGAGCTATACAGGGCCAGATTAGGCAGGCATTGACCACTGAAGGCTTTTAAACAAAGGAATTGCTGTGATTATGTTACTGCTGAAAGACAATTTCTCTTGATTCTCTGGGGAGAATAGATTGGAGGAAAGTAACAACCTTAAGGAAACCATAAGAATGCTATTGCAGAGAACCGGGCAAGAAAGCACTTTCAAATAGTAGATCCTGGGATAAACTCCTGTTATCTTCAGGATATTTTCTAATCACTGTATCTCTGAGTAGTTCCTTTGAAATCTGAATGATAAAACATTTGACAATATTATTGTTTCTGTTACAAAAATGATATCATTGGCTACAGAAATAAAGTGTTAAGAGAATGCAGGCAGAATAGGCCAAAGAAAGGAATATAAATTTCCAATGTGAGTGCAAAATGGGAAGGTGGGCACTTGGAATGCATGAAGAGAGATGATCCAAATGGCATTTTTAAATGGGATATAAAAATGGATTCAAAATTTGCAACAGAAGACAAGAAATCAGAGTGGAGGTAGTTGGAATAGGTTAAAAAAATGATGGCGACCACAAAAAGGTTATGACAATGTAGCTATGAGATTGGATTGGAAGTGAAGAATATGAACAGAGAAATATACCTAGTTTTTTTTTTCCTCCCAGCTTTATTGAGGTATAATTAATAACTAAAAGTTGCATGTTTATAGAGGATGTGATGGCTTAATATATGTATATACTGTGAAATGATTAACATAAGCTAATTAACAAATTCATTATCTGGTTGCACTGGTCTCCTGAATGAGTGAGCGAGTGGATAAAAGTGCCACTTAGTAAGGGGATAATGCTGGGGGAATTCAGTAGTTCAATTTTGGAAATATTAAATTTGATAAATTTGTGCCTAATGGAGATTTTTATGTAGGCAGCTAAATGAATGGATCTAAAAATACATTTCCCTGTATATATTTGTAGACAAACAAAAAATCATTCTATAAGTATTATTCTACTGTTTGTTCATGTTCATTAAAAATATGACATTCTTCCTTATTTGTAATATACACTTTATTTGATTATTTTTAAAAGCTGCAGGATTGCATGTCTGTATCATAATTTAATCAATAATTTTAGTGTATGGTCATTGTTATATGTAGCATCACACAATTTTACAAATATTTTATTAGGATACATTCTAAAAAATGGAATTTTTGAATTAAAATCTATGCATATTTTTGGCAGAAACTGCCACCTTGAATTTGACTGCACCATTAACCATGTGTTAGAGTATCAATTTCCCTGACAGTAAATTTCATTAACTTGTTTTACATTTTTCAGTCTGACAGGGGAAAATGTTATTTTATTTCATCTTCCCTGGTCCATGATGTTGATTATCTTTTTATTAGTTTGTTAGGTATTCCATTTTTATAATTACTATTTATTTGTTTGTTACTGGATGATCTGAGAATTTCAGTGGTTGGTAGAGGGAGGAATGGATATTTTATAAAAGTTGATAATTATATGTTTTCATAAATGTTGAATATTAGCAAAATATTGCAGGTAGTTTTTGGAAGGCACTTTAGAAATCAATGCCTTAATGTTTGTCTATTTATTTATTTATTTATTTGTTTATTTATTTATATTTTACATTAGTTCATTGTACAACAATAGAAAACTGATACATGAAGACAGGAATAAGCTCTCACCATTTACTATCAATTTAGTTAGGAGTTGGGAAGAAAACTGTAATTGTTATTCAAAGTAATAACAAAGTACTTCAAAATACATTTAATTAATTTCATCAATAAGAGATTTATTTAGAATAACAAATTTTTTCCTGCAGTAAACACTCCTAAAAGAGAAAGAAAAAACCTACAGGCACTGTATGTCTCCAGTGTTTGATGTTAACCTCCTTAATTTTCCTATTGTAAATTTTCCTATTGTAAATTTTGAATTTTTTTTAAAAAATTTTATATATAACAGCGGGATGCATTATAATTCTTATTATATATATAGAGCTCAATTTTTCATATCTCTAGTTGTATATACAGTATACTCACACCAATTTAATGTTTATTTTTGTTACCTATGTATTAAGAAACTTTGAAAACAAATGTTCAAATCCTCAAGAAACTTTAAGGATTTAACTAGGAAAAGCCTGAAGTATTTTCCCCTTGAAGAGTCCTGAGTGCTTCACAGAGCAGATGCAATTTGCAGACTGCTACAACAGTCATAGCAAACCCAGTAAGAGGTCACCCACAGCCATGTGTATCCTGTTCTATTAATAAAGGAAATGTAGACTAGGACACTGGGGATTAGACACAACTAATTTTCTAAAATGCCATTGAGTTGATCTTTATCATTAAAGCCAACATAGACATATGAAGAGTTAAACCAAGCTCTTGCCTCTCAGATTTCAGGAGGATAAAGCCTGGTGTTTCATTTCACGCCCACTGAATAGCAGCTCTCAATGGCAAGAAGTCTTTAAAACTTGTATTTATGGAAGCTATGATTTTCAAATACTACTCCAATGATTAAGGTTTTTAGGGTGTATATTTTTAATCAAAAAGTAATTTAACTTTTTTTAAACTAAATTCTGAGTTCCATATCTCACCACTATCCCCACAGGAAGTCTAATACTGTGCTTTAAGGGTTCTAAGTTCAAGGTGCTTGGACCAAGTTGGCATGTCCCCAAAGCACAGTGGCAATCTTTGGAGACTGTTCATGATCAAATCGGTTTTGTCATTCCAAGAGTGGGAATGACAAGTTAAATGCAGCCCAGTATTGTGGATTCTTTGTGGTGACCCTTCTAACTTTAAGAGTAGTTGTTTTATACTGAATGTCCTGAGTGGTTGGTATTTTATGAAAATTGAGTTCCTTAAGCAAAATAAGTATTATTCAAGTTGAAAAAATTGGCTACCATGCAGAGACACTGTTCTGAATGCATTAATATGTGTATTGAATGAAGGAATCATAAAATAATAATAGAATTTGACTAAAATTATCAAAACTCCTTATTAAGTTTCTTTCTGGATGCTTTGAAACTGAGGTTAATTTTTCTGTGATAACTGACAGTTTGTTTGTTTGTTTTTTACCACTTTTTGCATATATAGTTTGTACTACTTGTGGGCATGTATTTACTCAGACATAATTTAACTTCTAATTTTCTAATCATTTAAAGAGTGCTAGGAGGCAGAAGTTACAGTGTTAATTTTTTCTTGTAATAGATTTATTTTAAGTTTGATGAAATATGTGAATTACATGTAAAAAGCACACATTATCAAGATAACAAAAATAAATTTGATAGCAGAGGCTCTTAAACTTCAATTTTAAATATTTCAATTATTCTCACTATATAGACTATATATCATGCTGCCATCTAACCTCAGTGATCATAAACAGTAACAGACCTTTGGATTTGACATCCTTGATTTCACTCTTCATACCTGGTACCAAGGTCTTAACAGGTACCAGTTTGTCATTTTGCTGAAGTATGGATTTGAATTGCTTGTACTAGATGGAAGCAAATCAAGAACTTCTCAAAACAACTTGGATTTTTCCAAGTTATAATTTATGTGAAAGGTTAAAAAATTAGTTTATTTGTAAAAATTAGTATAGAAAATAAAGATAAGAATTGGTGGGTATGATATAAAGCGACAATTCAAAAGCTTGTGAATGATGTGTTTTTGTTTTAATTTCTTCACCATGGTTTGGATGTGTGAAGTGAGCTTACTACTTGCTTCACAGAAAAATAAGAAATGATCCATAAATATGTGCTGGGAAAGCTTTAGCCAATGTAAAAATTGCTTTTTGTTAGGAAATTTTAGCAAAAATCAAAAATACCATTGACTTTTGGTATGAGAATATATTCATCATTTTGGTAATAAATAATTTCTTATCTATTAAGTATTGGCAACAGTGTCTAGCACATACACAGTATAAAATAATTCACTCCCGGTGTTATTGGCGATAATGGTGATGATGATGTCGTTGATGATCATGATGATGATTTTCTGGATGGAAATGTGATCTGAAAACCAAAGACTCATACAGGCATTTCCATACATAGAATAGCAAAGATGTGCTATTGTCTGCCAGTTGATGACAAGTATATAAAAATAGAATGTTTGAGGTTGTTTTATCAAAGTATTTAATCACTGCTTACTCTTACAGAAGTTCTTCTCATAAATTTCCCCCAAATAAAAACCTCTAGGGCTGGGGATGTGGCTCAAGCGGTAGCCTGGTCGCCTGGCGTGTGGCCCAGGTTCGATCCTCAGCACCACATACAAACAAAGATGTTGTGTCTGCCGAAAACTAAAAAGTAAATGTTAAAAAATATTCTCTCTCTCTCTCTTAAAAAAAAAAAAACCTCTATTACTTGTATTTTCTCAAAACCACAAAAAAGTATGATTCTGAATATTTAACTAAAGACACACAATCCATAAGGGTTTAGAAGTTATGTATGTTCAGAAAGAACATTTTAAGCATTTAAAAGTATTTAAAGTTTGGATATTTTCCTTCAATTTTTATCTGAAAAGCCTCTTTTCTCTCTCTTATGCATGGTAGACTGCTTCTCTAACCCCTAAGTCCCAGTCCAAGGTCTGCTTTTCTCTGAAGTCTTCCTGGCTCCCTCAAACTCATGTTCTCTTCCCCAACTTGCTGCCAGTGTGCCACCAGCTGCCTTACAGTGATGGTTGCAGGAGTGTACAAATTTGCATTTCTCTCTTACCTTTAGACTATAAGACTTTTTAGGAAGGCAGTAGGTCCTCAATAAATATATGCATGCACTTCAAATCATTTAACATATGCTAATAGGAGATAAGACAGCCCTAAGATTTCAATTGATGAAGGTATCAGGCAGTGGCCATTTCAGAAATAATATTAGTTTCTTCACACAAAGAAAGATTTTAAGTTATGAGTTGATAACACACAAGTGCAGCAGATAAAAGTCATTTTTGTAAAATGTTTATTAAATATCTACTATATTTCAAGTACTATTATATTTGGTTTTGCATGTATGACCTTATTAAATCTTCCAGCATTTTCATCATGTATGGACTTGTGTTTTCTCAATATTCAAAGTCATAGGTAACAAATGACAGAGTGTAATTTAAAACATATGTTTTGACTCTTGAGTTTTCTTTCCACTATTCACACCAAATTTTCAACACTTATGCCTCCTAGACTAGACAATTATTTGAGCTCTAGAGGCATTTTCTATACTTTTGTCAGAATTTCTTAACTTGTTAATTCCTGCAAAGCTCTGATATTGTTCCTGACCCCTGTCTCCCCTCATTATCTATAGTGTGAATTTATAATTGATTTTGCTGATCTAATACCTGAACTAGTTGGACCACTAGATAATGTCAGGATTCAAATTCATCTGTAGTATTCATTGAACATTCTAAGGCTAGGATGTTGCTTTTAATGAAGAAAAATTCATTGATTGGAGGGAAACAAATGAGTCAGAGAATTTTCATTATATTTAGACTCCACACACAAATTCAGAGATGTCACCAAAGATGGTAAAACAGCCTTTAGGGACATCTGAAAACCAACTTTTCTTTTTTCTCTTCTGATCTTCCTAAATTCATATTTTTTCTTTTCAGATTCAAGCTAAATTCTGAATTCCTTAGTTCTTAGGAAATATATATGGCTCTTGCTAAGGTAAATGAATTGACTCTGGGCAGTTGAGGGAGTAAGATTAAGTTCTAAGTTTTCAATTCTGTATAGTACAGTGGGATATAATGGGTTAAGAAAGAGTAAAGTGGGGTGGGGAGGAAAGAACTAAGAGAGGGCTTTAGGTTTTCTCTACTGTACTCTTGTCTTGGGACCCTGGATTTCTCCCAAGTGTTTTATCTCCATATACTTCCTTCTATAAGATATATTACCCTACCAGAGTAAGATGTCTATTTCCAGTTGTTGCTTGCTGGAATTTATTTGATCAAACAAAGTAGAGGTTGTATTAGAGCAATAAAGTATACTTGCAGCCTTTTCATATAAAATCACTTTTTTGTTGTAAACAATTCTTTAGCTAACTTCACTATAAGGTCATTGAGACATAAAACTTTAGAGAAAAACATTTGAAGAAGGCCCTGTATTTGATCCCCAGCACTGAAGAAGAAGAAGAAGGATAGAGAGTAGAAGGAGGGGGCGGGGCAGGGGAGAAAGAGAGGGAAGGGAGAGGGAGAAGAGGGGAGAAGGAGTGCTTAATCAAAGTATCTCTCCTTTCCTCACTAATATTATCTTTTAATTGGTGATAAGCATTATACCTCCTCGTAAAACCATCTCTGCCTGATACCAAGTGGTTAAAATTATGAAGTGTTCTTCTAAGCAGGAGGGCTGGGTAGTTGTGGTGGATCCTAATAAGATGTAATTTAAAAATCAGTGTGAGAGGAGTTGCCTCTACATTGATGTGGTTCCAGTTCCTACAGTACATTATGAGCTTCAGGGCTCCACATTGCTATTGCAACAGCTGAAACTTCCTCTTTGTCAGGTCAGATATAGACAAAACAGTGTCAAGTTTATATTTATATTTAACCTGTAAGTTTTCTACACATATCTGGACAGTTGAGGCAAATTCCAAAATTCTGTTCAGGGCAAAGAATATGTACAGTGATATTTAAAGCACTGAGAAGTCTAGGAAATTGGTTGGGTTATTTCTTCCAATAATCAGGGTTTTTTTTATTATTAGTTGTTCAAAACGTTACAAAGCTCTTGACATATCATATTTCATACATTTGATTCAAGCGAACTATGAACTCCCATTTTTACCCCATATACATATTGCAGATTCACATTGGTTATACATCCACTTTTTAACCTACTGCCATATTAGTGTATGTTGTATTCTGCTGCCTTTCCTATCCTCTACTATCCCCCCTCCCCTCCTCTTCCCTCCCCTCCACTCCCCTCCCCTCCCATCTTCTCTCCCTGCCCCATCTACTGTAATTCAGTTCTCTCTCTTGTTTTTCCCCCTTTCCCCTCACTTCCTCTTATATGTAATTTTGTATAACAATGAGGGTCTCCTTCCTTTACCATGCAATTTCCCTTCTCTCTCTCTTTCCCTCCCACCTCTTGTCCCTGTTTAGTGGTGATCTTCTTCTCATGCTCTTCCTCCTTATTCTGTTCTTAGTTGCTCTCCTTGTATCAAAGATGACATTTGGCATTTGATTTTTAGGGATTGGCTAGCTTCACTTAACATAATCTGCTCTAGTGTCATCCATTTCCCTGCAAATTCCATGATTTTGTCATTTTTTAGTGCAGAGTAATACTTCATTGTGTCACTCCAGTGAGATTGGCAGCCATTATGAAGTCAAACAACAACAAGTGCTGGCGAGGATGTGGGGAAAAGGGTACACTTGTACATTGCTGGTGGGGCTACAAATTGGTGCGGCCAATTTGGAAAGCAGTATGGAGATTCCTTGGAAAGCTGGGAATGGAACCACCATTTGACCCAGCTATTCCCCTTCTTGGACTATTCCCTAAAGACCTTAAAAGAGTGTACTATAGGGACACTGCTACAACGATGTTCATAGCATCACAATTCACAATAGCTAGACTGTGGAACCAACCTAGATGCCCTTCAATAAATGAATGGATTAAAAAAATGTGGCATTTATACCAATAATCAGTTTTAAACAGTCTAAAAATCTGTAATGTGATTTGGCCTCATAGTTTGGTTGAGAGTGGAGAAATTATGTTGAGGGCTTGATTAGCAATTGTATAGACCTTATTTACAGTAATCAGAAATAAATGTAGAATCCTTGAGTGGTATAAGCTATAAAAGTAATTTAGCCTATTGTTAAATATACCTATCATGATTTTTGAAAGAATGAATGACTATAAATGAATAAGTTATTGATAATTTCTTACTTTAAAGTTATATCATTAAAATCAAGATATATGAACAAGCTTTTGTTGTTACTATTGTTTTTCCTTTCTCACCCAAATAAGTAGATTTCTCAGGTGAGTTTTGCTGAGTTACCTGAAAAATCTGGTTTTTTAATGCCAATATAAGTCTCAGACTACAGAGGTAACTTTTAGCCAAGGCTTTTGCATAATTAGTTTTTAAAAGTACAGCCCATACTCTGGCCAAGCCAATGTTTCCACTACATTGAGTAACTCATAGTGTCAATCTGGCAACTAACCTGATATTTTTCAGTACGTTTTTGTCTTCATTATCTATCCTTTGAATCTCTAAATTACTCTCTGGTTTCTTCACATTGGTAAGTGATAAAATTATTTGCCATGGTAGAAAAAGTACATTTTTGAAAATTAATTGGGCCCAAGATTATGCTATTTTTTTGTTTTGGGAGATTAGAAAGCTTCTACTTTGGGCAGGGTAAATAGTGACCTTAATCAGTAGTACTGGAGGAAATAGCAAATTAAAAGATATTTAACTTAGACTTTACCTTAATGAATAATACTATATTTCTGTGTTTTTAAACCTTCATCACTTAGCAAATATGACCTCAACTTAATATGACTTTTTAGTTGTTGTTTAAAAAGGGGGGGAACTACCATAAGTATGTATGATATTTTATTATCACTTGTATAATAATCCCAATTTTAGGAACATTAAAGTGTTGGAGAAAATAGGAATTAAGGAAATTAGGTGTAAGTCTAAAGTTCTGGAGTAGCATTTTAGAAAAGTAACTGTTGATATGCTTAAGTAAAATAAAATTTTGCAAACCACATTTTCTCCCCCAAATAGTATACCAAACAGTTGAATAGCTGTTCTAGAGAATCCCTTCCCATAAATTCTAGTTGTACATAATTTTAGCAAACCTTTTCATAGAAATTGTATTTTAACAAGCTATTTAATAAGTATATGAATATTTGATGCATGCATAAGTAATATTTTAAGATTGTGGTATAAGATAAGGAAAGGGAAGTAGGGCTATTATGCTTCAAAATAAAATGCTATAACAGATAGATAACACTCATAGGCAAGCTACATGGTGTCTGTTCTTCAAGATAAAAAAGTCTTTTTATTTCACATGTAATATGCTTTAATTGCACATAAACTGATTTTATATGTATAGCTTTGAAAATTTTTAACTTCAAATCATATCATGTGTATGTGTATGTGTTCTCACAAAGGGTATACAATATATTGATTCATAAGGGAATATAAATTGTCAGTGTAAATAATTGAATACTTGAAAATTCTATAAGAAGTTTAGAAAATGGGACCAATAACCACACTTAATCATTAATAAGACAATAATGGAAAAAGGTCATACTTCACAAATGTATCAACATATATATGTGGTCACATTTAAACATAAACATTTGTTTGACAATTGGCATTTTATTTTGCATAATGATATTGACTTCTTATTAAAAACTTTGTAATAGTTCATGGGGCCAAGAACTGTATGAATTTACTATTACCTAGCAAATTATTTTTTAGAGAATTTTATTGTTATTTACCCAATAAGTAGAAAATGAGTATGTTCAGCTTAGTGTCACTGTGATCAAATACCAGACAAAAACAACTTAGAGGAAAAGAAGTTTATTTTAGAGATTCATTCCACAGTGAGCCAACTCCATTGCTCTGGGCTGAAGGTGAGGCAGAACATCATACCAGAAGGGTGTGGTGAAGGAGCTTTGCTTGTTTATGGTGGCCAGGAAGTAGAGAGAGGGGAAAGGGCCATAGGAAAGGTTACACCCTTCTAGGATATACCACCAGTGACCCACTTTCTCTAGTCACCCCCCACATGTCTCCAATAACACAAGAGCTTTGGGGGTACATTTCATATCCAAAGCATACCAGTGGGCTTTATTTTTGAAGAAAAAAGGTCAAAAAATTCTAGGGATACAGTGGCCATGTACTTTGTTTTCAACTCATAGGCAAGCTACATGTTGGATGTATTTCATGCTAAAGGTCTTTTCATTTCATGTGTAATGTGCTTTAATTCCACATGTACTGATTTTAATGTATAGCTTTGAAAAATCTTAATTTTAAATTGCATCAGGTGTATGTGTATTTATACACATGAAAGGTATACAATATTGATTCATAAGGAAATATAAATTGTAAAATATACATAAAACAAATCTAATACATAAGCTCATTGTTTTAAAACCAAAGTGTATGATAATTGTGTAAGTGGACTCAATTCTTAACAGATGTTGTATATATTTCATAGTTTTTAACAAAAACTCTTTTTTTAAACTTCATGTATTATTATACTATCCAATTATGGATATTTAATAAAGTATAATGTATGAATATTGACGTAGTCCTTGGAGAATAAATAAGGGAAACCAAGCAAGATGCCACATTGGCTAAAGATGGTAACCAAGTATTCAAAATAAGAGAAGGTTCAGTCTTAACTGATGCTTGAACTTCCTATAGGATGAATGTCAAAATGAGTGAATCTTAAGTAGTGGCTTTTCAATTTTTGCTGCTTTCATGGATAGTGCGGTGGCGGGGTGGGAGGGGGACACACAGTCCTTGTGGTATAGATGATGGAAGGATGGCCATCCACTTAGGTGGAATGATTTGGAAGGTTACATTCTGGAGAGCAGTATCCTTAAGGGATTGTGTGATTCCAGTTAAGTACAGATCATCAGGAGGCCGGCCTGCATTGAATGATGGTCAAGACCCAGAATAGTGATCTTAAGGGATAGGCATAGGTAGTAATAAAGTCCCTGGCCTTGCTCCCTTCTTTATCTTTATATAGTAAGAAGGCAAAAAGGGTGTTTAAAAATTAGGAAGTGGTATAGAATAACAGCTATGAGATTGGGCCTTGGAATCAGCAAACTTGGTGTGAGTCCTGGCTCTGCCTAGTACCAGTTTCTCCATAGCAGGTGCCCCTGAGTAATCTGGACTCTAAAGGGTGGGGAAAGGATAAGACCTCCCAGAGGTGTTGCACCTGGCCCCTATTCTGGATGTGTCCTCAGAAGCCTAATGGCGCCTCACACCAGAGGCAGGAGGTAGTTAGAGAATAGCTGAATAATTCTGGATTTTGTTTTGCTCAAAGGTGCTTACCTGATCATTAGCTGTAGCTGTTTGGTGGCACAGAAAATGTTCAACATCCATCTTCCTGTCTAGTGACTTTTTCAGTTACCCCATGAATTACATATTTTCACTGACTTAACACGTAACCTTGGTGCAGGTGCTCTCAAATGCAGCACTAACATGAAAGGCATGTGTTGACTCTGCAGCCAGTTTCAGGTTTGCAGATAAAACATTCTTGACATCTTTAATACCCTTTATAAGGTCTTTTATAAATACTGGTTGTCAGTTGATAGATTTTTTTCCCCCAAGCACTGAAATTCTATTTCAAAACAGAATTTGGTGGGTGGCTGCAGGTTGTTTTTAGAAAATAAAAACTACTTGTTTACATGCTTTACCATTAAATGCCTCTTTCATTATTTTGCCAGTTTGAAAATGTCTTAATGCCCCCACAGAACATGTGGCACCAATGAGCTATTCATAGTAAAAGAAAACATTGATTCTAAGAGTCATTGCAGAAATACTCTCTACTGACATTATGCTTGCAGCAGGAAAGATTATTACAGCTTAACATGGGTAGATTCTCTTAATTGGTTTTGGTGGGAGTAGTGTACAAAGCAAAAAACAAACAAACAAAAAACCCACATTGCTTGGGTGTTCCGTAGTAAATAGGATTTGTAATATATTGGAGGGGGCATTTTATTAAAGAATAACATTAAGAAAGCACATTTCTTAAGTGTTCAATTTGATGAATTTTTACTAACTACATATATGACTAGTGCTCAGAGCAATAAACAGACAATACCCATACTAAATTCACACCAACCTCATCATTTTATAGAGACAGGGTTGAGGAGAAAGGCCCTGGAGCTGGGCATTCTGCATTTAAATCCCCATCACCCTCAGAGTTGGAGAAGATAATGCTAAGTGAAGTTAGCCAATCCCCCAAAAAACAAATGCTGAATGTTTTCTCTGATTTAAGGAGGCTGATTCAAAGGGGGGTAGGGAGGAGGAGCATAGGAGGAATAGATGAACTCTGGATAGGGCAGAGGGAAAGGGAGCGGTTAGGGGATTAGAAATGATGGTGAAATGTGATGGACATTATTATCCAAAGTACATGTATGAAGACATAAATTGGTGTGAATGTACTTTATATACAACCAGAGATATGAAAAGTTGTGTTCTATATGTGTAATATGAATTGTAATGCACTCTGCTGTCATATATTAAAAAATCAACATATATCATATCATATATAAAAAATCAATAAAAAAATCCCCATCACCCCTAACAGTTTTTTTTTTTTTTTTTTTTTTTTCAGAAAACACATCATTCCATCTCCTTTTCTTCTGGTGTTTTTTGCTTGGTGTCTTGCATTGCACAGTTACTTCTGACTCTGTCCTTCTGTCTGTGAATATAAGTTCACTGGGGAACAGATGCCATGTTAAAGTTATTTTTAATCCCTTGCAGTGCTTTGAGCTATGCCATAAACAGGCTTAATATTAGTAAGTGTTTGCTTAATGAACAATGAAATACATATCATTTATTATTATTCCACATCTACTTTCCAAAGAACCAGAAACAATTTGTAGGAAAAAAATAACAAATGGAGTATTTACATGTTTGAGGCGATTGAAATAAGAAGATTACAACATTTAGGCAATAACTTTGACTAAAATTTCTTTCAGTTTAATGAGAAGTGGAAAATATGTTGAGTGAAATGCTTCCTGTTTTCTAAAAGAGAAAATAAATACATATCTTCAAATCATTTCTTTATATGTCTGCCTTCCCCTCTGGCCAGAACAATTCTTTGTATATAGACAGTGTGTCTTATTTAAACTTATATTCCTAGTGTCAATCATAGGGCTCAGTACATATGCACATGAATGAAGGAATAAATGGAATGAAATGAAGTGAATGAAGAACAAAAGAAAGAAAGAGAAGGAAGAAAATAAGGAAGAAAGGAAATGCATTTCAGGGAATTATGATGAAAAATAAAAATATTAGAATGATAGATATGTGTTCACTATACCTGTGCAGAAGAATGTAGAACACCGTTTCTTCAGAGCCAGATGACTGCTTGGGTCTCAATCCTGACTCTTGATGTGTGTTCTTGAGAAATTATCTAACTTCTTTGGGCACTATTTTTTTTCATTTGTAAGATAGGTTAATAATACTGCCTCTTAGGGATCATATGAAATGCATTTAAAAGCCCTGGCATTTAATAAACACTAAACAGTGTTAGCAATTCAGACATTCAGTGTATTTTTATCAGGTGCTACAACACACCAGGCACTATTCTATGTGCTGAAGCTACAGAATTTAACAAAACATAGTCACTAGTTTTATGGACTTTTTATTTATTCTAGTGGGGGATAGAGACAGATAATAGATAGCCACATAAAATCAGAGAGTGGCTGGTGCTATGAAACAACAATAAGTCAAAGTGAGAGGATAAACTTATTCATGGTGGTGGTAAGGCTGCTTGCTCGTCTATGCAGGTGGTCAGAGAAGGACTGTGTAAGCAGAGACAGGGAGCATGAAGGGAATGTAATATGCTCTCTAAAGGAAGGGTGTGCAATTGTAGAAGCAGTGAGTACAAGGCTCTGCGGTGTGGAGGGCACTGGCTATAATGGAGGACAGAGGATAGCAAGGAAGTCAACAAGCCTTGTCACTATAATTGAGAGAGAAACTGAAGCTTAATTCTGAATCTGGTGGAAAGCCATTGGAGGACTTTGAACATGGGAGAAATGAAACCTGATGCATAATTGTGAAGGATAATTCTGGTTATTCTGTGGAGGAGAGATAGTAGCAGGGTGTGAGCAGAAAGAGAACATATAGAGCTATCAAAATAGACCAGACCAGAGATGATGGTAGCTAGGACTATGGTAATAGCATTGAAGTTGGGAAGAAGAGATCATAATTGGGATACATAGATATGGGATTCTGTTTGCTGATTGATTGGATGAAAGTGTGAGAGAAAGGAGTAGAAGTAAAGATCAAGGTTTTTGACTTAAGGAACTAGGTCAATTGGAATTGTCATTGATTATGATGGAAAGATGGAGAGGATTAATTAAGGGTGAGAAGAGAGGTCACAGATTCTGATTTGATCATGTTAAGTTTCTTTTATTCATTAATTCACTCACTGTCTATTGATCTACTGTGAGCCAGGTACTTTTCTAGAATCTTGGAATTGATCAGTGGAGCTGGAGATAATAAAAATTTCTGTACATGAAAAGTTTTCATTGAGTAGAAAAGGACAGATAGTGAATAATATACAATACACAAGTATTATAAATAATATATAATGAATTTGACACTGGCTCACTCCCCTTCTGAGCTCTCAAAAAGTATGCTTCTAAGACTTTGAAACACAACCTATTTAGTCCTCTCTAATGTTGTTTCTTTCCCACTTGTGTACATTCTTCTCAGTTTTTATACAACAAATAGGCTCTTGTTTTTTAAGATTTCACTGTATACGAGCAATTTTAGGCTCACAGTAAAATTGAGAGAAATACATAGAAGTTACCACTTGCTCCCACACATTCATGGTCTCCCCCAATGTCAATACCCCTGCCACCATGGTACATTTGTTATAATTGATGAATATATACTGACACACATAATTCTCCAAAGTCCATAGTGTATAATAGGATTCACTTATGATGTTGTATGGCTTTAGAAAAATATAAAATGATATGTATTCATCATTATAGTATCATACAGAGATTTTCACTGCCTTAAAAATCCTTTATGTTCTACTTATTCAACCCTCTCCCAAACCCCAACCCCTTGCAACCACTGATTCTTTAAACTTCTCCATAACTTTCTTTTCTAGAATGTTATATAATTTGAATCATATATTTATGTAACCTTTATTGACTTAATATGGACTTAAGGTTCTTCATGTATTTTCATGGCTTGATAGCTCATTTCTTCTTAACGTTGAGTTACATTCTATTGTCTAGATATACCATAGTTTATTTGTTCACTTACCTTCTGAAAGACATTTCGACTGGTTTGGGTTTGAATAATTATTAATAAGCTGCTATAAATATCATGTGCATTTTTTGTGCTTTCAGTTCTTTAGTGTTTTTAAGTCTTTTGGATAAATACCAAGAAGATAGATTGATGAATCATATGGTGAGAGTGTGTTTAGTTTTGTGAGAAACCACCAAATTGTCTTCTAAAGTAGTTATATCATTTTGCATTTCTACAAGCAATGAATAAGAAGAGAAATTGTTCCCACATTCTTGCCAACATTTGGTATCATAAGTGTTCTAGGTTTTGAACATTCTAATTATGTGTAGTGAATCTCATCATTGTTTTAATCTACATTTTCTGTATGATATATAATTTGGAGCATCGTTTCATATGCTTATCTATTAACTATATATCTTCTATGGCCAGGTGTTATGTTAAGGTTTTGGGCCCACTTTTAATTAGGTGGTTTGATTTCTTATTGTTGAATTGTAAGAGTTCTTTGTATATTTCAGAAAATAGGTTTTTTAACAATCAGATGTGAATAGGCTCCTCTTTGTCCTACATTCCCCACTAAATCTCTAGATATTATTTATACTTAAATTCTTCAAAATCAAGTATACTTATTCAGAATCAAGGTTGCC
Organism: Marmota flaviventris; assembly: GCF_047511675.1. Classification (NCBI taxonomy): domain Eukaryota; kingdom Metazoa; phylum Chordata; class Mammalia; order Rodentia; family Sciuridae; genus Marmota; species Marmota flaviventris. The sequence continues at coordinate 49,230,466 of NC_092499.1, read as the reverse complement.
TACATATTTATGGAGTGTGGCACCAATCTCTTTATATTTAATGGTAAGTTGATCTAAGTGATTTATTTATTCCCGATTCATCTTGTCATAATTCTTCTGACACATTTTTATTTCTCTTCCCATATTCACAATTTCCCTAACTCTTTGCTTAACTCAGTACACATAGATGCAGAACTTTCCAGTATGTTCCATGTTATTCTAAGTGTGACAGACCCAACACAAAGAAGAGTACTAGGATCAAATAATTTAAGAACAACCTCATTGTACATCCCCTTCATTTAAAAATGTACAATATTTACTATTATTTTTAAGGTTCTGAGAAATATCACAGTAAGAAACTTGTTTGACTCTGTCTAACTAGCATGCCCAAGACTAACTTTACCCTAAAATAGAAACTAACATTCTTTAAAACAGTGTTCCAGGAGTCATACTTTGAGAAAATGTTTGGGTAGACATCATAGTGGCAAGAAATCCAGAGAAATTAATTCCAATATTGAAACTAGTTTTGTTTGTATAACTTTGGGCAAAGAAGCTAAGCTTTCTGTTCTTAGATTTCTCATTATAAAATGACAATACTAACAGGCTCTCCTATGGTTGTTTTAAGCTTCATTTCAGTATCTTTATTGCATCCAGAGATGAAACATGGATGAAAGTGCTTTACAAAAGTTCAAATAATATGGTGTTAAATCTTACTTCTTGTGTCTTTTCAGTCAAGCGTTTACTTCCCATCTCATGCACATTCTGAAGTAGTATTTATTCTTAACCAATGTTGTAATTTTATTGCCACACTCAGTTTCCCTCACCAACTGCCTAATTTGTACTTATTATCCACAGCCAAGCATAAAGTGCCTCCTCCTACAGGAAGTCATCTTCAATCTTGCCTTCTCTCTTTCTGGGACGTTCACTGAGAGAGTGCCTCCCCTGCAGAGAGTAGCTCTGCATGGGCACAGGCTGTCTTCAGTGGCTGGCATATAATAGGGTTTCAATTAATATTGAACTGAATCCTAAATTGTTCCATTTCTAAGAATTATATCATCCTGTTTTCAATTTTTGTTACCACATGTTGGGTGGGGAGGGACTCTTCTTTCATCCTGAGTGTGTTTATCATCAGGGTTCCCACAACATAATCATGCACTGACTTTGCTTTGGTTCTAGTTCTGAGAACAAATTGTCCTGTGGTTCAGGGCATTGCCTGCTTTCCTACTGAGATTTGGGCTGTCTTTTCCCTCTCATTCCTTCCTTTTCTTTTAGTGAAGTTAAACACTAATCAGTGAAAGTAGATAAAACTCCAAACCTTCTTTCTCATTTCTTTTTAATTATTTGCTCCTCACTTTGAATCTCTCTATTTTTTTCCTTCATTTCATTTACTCTGTACATTCCTGTTTGAAGACACACTGAGGAGACAAGGCATATGGCCTAGCCACTTCTGAGAGTTTTAAGAAAATGCTGACTGTCTGATTTTTGAGTTTACTCTCGTCTTTCCATTTATTCTTTAACATGACTTTCTTGGTTTCATTGCTTATTTGTTATCTATAAGGCCATTTCATCACACAAGCAGCAAACTTCAGGACAGAAGATAAAGAAATAGTGCAACAAATAGAGTGTATTATAGCCACTGTGATTAAGGAACAACTATATTTCTGCTGACAACCACATATTATTATCCCTATTTTATAGATGAGTAAATGAGGTACAAAGAAGCTAGTAACTTGCCAAGCCAGAAAGTCAAGAATCCAGGCTTTTCAGCCTGCTTATCTGGCCATAAAACCTCCTTCTTTTAATCAAGTCTATTTTATTCTACATGCAATATAAAGCCACTAATATCTGATGCTGAGCATTTGTGAGGATCTGGCTAAGGTTGACTGACATGATGTCAGTCATAGATATGATATGATGTCACTCATAGATAGGAGCTAAGGTAATGAAGTTTGCTGGACCAGGCAATGACAGTTGCTTGAATAAAAGTATTAGATATAAAGGTTTCTGATGTTAAAGTATACTGAGGGCAGGGAGAATAGAAGTCAGCTATGGTAATGATGGAAACACAGTTGTTGGAGTAGTATAATAAGATGGTTAAAAACTTTAAAGACATGGATTAGAAGCCATGCTCTGCCAATTTTAGCTGATTTTGGTCAAGTTACTTAATTTCTTTGAATCTCAGTTTCCTAGTGTTAAAATGAATATATTATAGATTGAATATCTCTTACCTGAAATGCTTGGGACCAGAAGTGTTTTGAATTTCAGATTTATTTGAATTTTGGAATATTTGCATATACTTAATGAGCTATATCAGGAATGGTATCTAAGTCTGATATGAAATTCATAGTCCAAAGGTAATTTGATCCAATATTTTTAGTATACCTGTTTTTGACTGCAACCTGTCACATGAGGATTAGGTGTCACCTAAAGTCAGGTGTCCATAAAAATCAGATGTGGAATTTTCCACTTGTGAAATAATATTAGCACTCAAAAGGTTTCAGATATTGGAGCATTGTAGATTTCTGGATTAGTGAGGCTCAACCTACAATATGACTTACAACATAGAATTACTGTGAAGATTAAAAGAGTGACTAGCCTATAGTAAGTGATAATAATTATCAGCTACAATATTATGCTGTTTTTTTTTTTTTTTTTTTTTTTTTTTTTTTTTTTGGTAAGAGTGAAGTAAGATTAGGGAAGATATGAGTTTTGGAAGGTTCTATCCAGAGAAGAGACACTTTGTGTTTCAAATTTTTTGATCTATTAATTTGGGACAAAATAATGTCCACAATATAACCTTGTAAGTGAAAAGTCAATTGAGAGGGAAATTTTGCTAGTTAAGCAGATCATGGAACTGTAAGGTCAAGACACAGATAAATCTTCAACAACATGGATATTGTAAATGTTGAGATAAAATGCAGTCCACCGGTTAAAAGCCTTGAGTGAAGGTGTAACTGAATCCTGAATGTCACTTGGTGATAGGGGCAAAAATGAGGAGAGGATTGACAAGTATTATATGTCATACCATATTTTTGTCTATTAGAGGGTTTGATCCTTGAAGGTAGAGATGTATACCTGTGATTTCTAGTCTGGGCATAAAATAGTTGATCAATGTTTATTGGCAAATTTATTAATGTAAAATTTTGAAGGGCTGGGGATTGAAACCAAAGTCTTTCACATGCTAGACAAGTGCTTTCCCACTAAGCTACACCTTCAGCCCTGTAAATCATTTTAAAAGTTATAGATTCCCCTAAGAATGGCACAGTATCCAAGAGTGACATTTAGGAATTTCAAACCACTCTCTGTTGTTGATATTAGACTTCCCTTTCTCCTTCTCTCTCTCTCTCTTTCTCTGACTCTCCCTCTCTCCCTCCCTCTCCTTGCAGGCCGCTCATATAATTTTAAGAAATAACCATTTTAGACTATGGGCAATATTAAGTATTTGTGAATTCCAATGTTACTGCAGAAATATTAATTCTACTTAAATTAATTCACTAGTTCTGACACTAGCAGGTTAAAAATTATTATAGAATCAAGGCGTGAAGTATTGGCTTTGTCAGCCTTCATGTAGACACCTTCGTGTTTCAAGAAAGGATATAATTTTCTTTACTATGCTTTTAGGAAAGATACATCAGCAATTGCACATTCCCACACCTTTGTAAACTTGGAAATACATGATTCTTGTCTTCTTCCAGTTAAAGTTTATTTAAATACACTTTATGTTTTGTAAAAATTGTATTTTTAGTTTGCAGAGTTGATCATCCAATATAAATGTTATAGTCTTTTTATAAATGTTCAGATAATGACAGAAGGAAAGGAAATTGGTTTTGGTGAGCTGGAATTCAAATTATACTCCTTATTTTAAAAACAAACTCAAATAAACTATACTTCACTCCTGCCTCCTATGTGCTAAACATTGTACAATATGTCTTACATATATTATGCCTAAGCTTCACAACAGCCCTACAAAGTCTTCCTCATTTTACAGATGGGGAAGTAGAGGCTTGAAGTGTTTAAATAGCTTGCCCAAAGTCATTTCAGCGAAAATTCTACCTTAAATATATGATGATGTGATTAAAATCATAGAGCTGACATTTTATTGCTCAAAAGGTTCTCAGAGAGTCCAATTTGCTAGAGTACATTAAGGCCTAGAGCATTTGCTAAAGGCCACAGAGATTTGCTATAATATTTAAAATTCCTAAATGTTTGGAAAACACCTTTCCCTCAGGAGGGAAAATTGCTCTTGAAATTGCAAGCAGGAGCAGAAAGAGGAAACTTTAGTCCTTTCTCCTAAGTAGCTCTTCATTGTTTTCCACTCCTTTTCTTCAAATTTTAAATGAAAGAACATGTTTGTGAATTTTCTGCCTGATTTTTGCCTTGGTGTTTATTTTGGGCAAAATGTTATAATTATGCAACTCTAATTCTCACTGTATAATTTTTTTCTCAATGAGCTTGGCTCAAAACCCATATTGCTTCCCAGACCTTGTATATATTATTTGTTGCAAAAGAGGGAAACCCAAAAACTGAACAGAAAACTAGCTTGAGTTAATAAAAGTAATTAAAGCACTGCATCAGAGGTTTGAAAATCAGAGTGAAGCTCAGTGTGATCATTACCCACTTAATCATAGCCAGGTTTGATGCCCAAAGGAGATAATTTTAGGAGAAGAAAACTAGAATGTTCTCTTAGACAGGGTCTTCCACACAGCAAATTGGCATTATATGTGCAAAGATTTTACTAGAAGAAACCAAGGTAAAACTCATGGGCAAGTTGCCTATACAGATCTACAGAGCTTGTGGTCAGTTTCTTTCTTATGGACTGTTTATGTACCTCTCAAATTCACGTTGAGTCCTAAACCCCAATGTAATGGTATTAGTAGGTAAAGTCTTTGAAAGGTCATTGAAGTCATGAGGATGGACCCCTCATTAATGGAATTAGTGTCTTTATAAGGAAAGACATGAGAGCTTGCTCTTGCTCTCCATCATGAGAAGAGAGTGATCTGCAAACTAGGACATAGATTCTCACCAGACACATGATTATGAGCACCTTGACTTTGGAATTCTCAGCTTCCAGAACTGTGAAAAGTAAATGTTGTATAAGATACCCAGTACACAGTATTTTCTTCTAGCAGACTAACCTAAGGCACTTTCTTTTTTTTTTTATTTTGTACTCAAAGTTATATAGCTGATGGAGTGGAGCCAAGAGGAAAGAAAGGCTGAGTGGAAACATTCTTGTTCATAATAGTTCATTCACAGGGCCAATACTAAGTGCTCAAGCCAAAACTGGCATTCAGAGGAGTTTGGTGTCTCCCAGGAAGCTATCTATATCAGTATTGCCTGTCCAGTTCTTGGGTAGGGCAGCCTGTGGGCAGCACCATCTCTGCATGAATACAAACATGGATTTCAGAGCAGCATTGGAGCCCTGGCTCATTCTTCCTGTATTTGGAGCTCTTTGAGGTGCAATCTCTTTGCTCTGCACAATGCTCCCCATACCCTGATTTTTGCCCGATGACTGTTGATTAAAAGTTAATGTCAAAGGGGCTGGGGTTGTGGCTCAGAGATAGAGCACTTGCCTAGCATGTGCAAGGCACTGGGTTCAATCCTCAGCACCACATAAAAATAAATAAATAAAATAAAGGTATTGTGTCCAACTACAACTAAGAAAAAACATTTTTTAAGTTAATGTCAATATCTGTACTAGTTTCTGTTATTTCTGTGACAAATTTCCACAAACTTAGTGGTTTAAAACAAGACTAATTTGTATCTTATTGTAATATGGATCAGAAGTCCATAGGGTCTCCCTGGGCCAAACTCAAGGTGGCCACAGTGTTGCCACTTTCCTTTCTACTAGCTTTAGAGAAACTGGTTGCATTCTCTTCCAACTTCTAGAGGCCTCATGAATTCAGTAGCTCCTGGCCTCCTTCCTGTGCATTCAATGACAGCAACATTATATCTTTCTGTTCCTGTATTCTGTATCAGGGCCTCCCCTGTTCACAGCTGGGAAATGTTCTTTGATTTTCAAAGGAGCCATGTGATTAGGTTTGGCTCACTTGATTCCAGAGGAATTTACCCATTTCAAGTCCCACATTTAATCACATCTGCAGAATTGCTTCTGCTATGTAAAGCAACATATTCACAGGTCTCAGGCATCAGGATAGAACATCTTTAGGGGTTATTATTCCGCCTACACACTACTTTTCTCTCCAAATTAGCTGTCTTTCCCCAAATTCTCTCTCATCTATTTTGTTTGTTTCTTTTCTTTGCTTTGCTTTTGAGACTGGTTAAGTAATAAAAGAGGTGACATTTTGTAGCTTCTACAGTGAGCATAAATTAAATTGATGTCAACTGAATGAACAAATTGTTGGAGCATTCTGTTTCACCTCAAATTAATGGTGAACACAAAAAGAATTAATTACAAATCCATTAATTGTGTGTGTATGTGTGTTTCTATTTTTATTCTAAATCAATGTCTCTCAACCTTCATTCCTAGGTATGCCACATATCAATTAAATTAGAATCTCTGGAACTAGGACCCATTGATGTTTTTAAAAGACTTTCAGGTAATTCCAATATGTAGGCAGGTTACAGTATTTTATAAGCATTAAGCTTTGTGACATATCTTTTAACTTGGATGATGACAAGTGAAAAGCTTTCAACATTAGACTTTTTCAAAATAGGTGCTCTTTATGTTGAATAGCTTTGATTTTTAAAATCTTAATATATTGATGAAAATCAGGTAGTTTCGCTTATCATTGATAACCTACCATGACCTACTCAAAGATTTGAGGGCAATAATAATTAATTTATATTTTTAGAATAAAAGAAAAGTTATAATTTGTGTCCTGTTTTTTTCTGCCAAAGCCTATGCTATTATAAAAACCTGAAAAGCACTAACATTAAAGACGTGAGGAGCAAAATAACTAACAAAAGCAGATATTGAAATTGTACAAAGTAGAAAAATATTTTAAAATGGAAAACTTAGGATAAATCTATACAGAATCCACAGTTGTAATTGAGCAATTATGGAATGCTTTCTCTAGTGTTGAATTTCTATGATTCTAAGATTTGCTAGTTATTACTTTAAATTGAATAAGACAGTACCACTTCACCACACTTTGCTAAGTATAATGGGACATCATAAAAATAATCCCAAAAGAAGACTCAAGCCAGATCTGAAAGGGTATCATTTCAGACAAACTTGGGAACCATTTGACCCAGCATCAGGGAAAATGGAAAGAGAACTTCAGTTATTTGCTTATTTAACTATTTTTAAAGACATAATTAGTTCTATTAAATTATTGCAGTAGAGGAAGGATAGAAATACGAGAACTAGTGAAAAATAAGAGGGGAAAATAAAGGCGGTGGTAAGTCAACTTGAAAATTTCAAGAGCTAAATAATGTTGAAAACAAGGACCATGTTGGCTTAATGACTTGTTTCCTTTTGTGTATTGCTGGGCACTGGGTAGGAGATTCATGGGCCTATGTACCTGAAATGGTATTGGGTTTAATGGACCTGACTTTCACTAGATTCTCTGGCTGCTCAGGGTCAGGAAAGGGCAGATCTAGACAGATGGACAATATCTGTGGTCTTTGTGCTTACTCTCAGTGGGTGGTATTTACCTAATAACTCAGTTCAAAAACAAAATCAATTTTTCTGGCCATTTTATTGAAAATACTTCACAAACTTCCAAATTCCTAAGTAAGATCAGTGAAATAAAAATGCCTGATTACTTTATTCTCTCCATTCTCACAAGGATATTGATTCCCCTCCTGTTCTCTCCTCTTTGCAATTGCCCTCCTCTCCTGAAGGAAATAAACAGAACCAAATACTGAATCTTTGGGACCCCCTTCAAGACATAATGCATTTTTTTTCTAGACTTCTTTCCAAACTAAAGCAGATAACATGACACATAGTTTTGGGAAAGACATATTCCCTACTTACTATGGCCGGTCACTTAAAAGCATTAGTTTATTAACTAATTATTAATTTATTAATCAGTCATCACTGAGACACATCAGTTGTTTGAAAATGTCTTTGTAGAGAACTCATTATCCCTGGGGTTGCTAATATTGCAAGTGGTTCATTTACCAACAAAATGCAAAAACTCTCATCTCCTTTCAGTAGTGTTCTCCTTGTAGACTTGTTGTTGTTGTTACAATTCTCACTGAGTATAGTCATTTTCTGTGTTATGGTAAATTTAGGTGAAGGGTTGTCAACTGGCCACATTTTGGGGATTGATGAAGTGTTTCTTTCCCTCCATATAAATTTACCCTGAATTATACAAGATTTCTGGGGATAATTTTCCATGCAGAGGGCTGAATTAGTCCCATGTTAGTTAACATTTGTGATGCAAACAAGGATGAAATGTATTGTCTGGAAATGAAAATATCAATCCCTCATATCCAATTTGTCTGTTGTGCTTTGGTACAACCTCAGTTAAAATGAAGTTAATCAGGAGTGACCTCATAGGGTCACTAACTCTAAAATTAATTCTGGTTTTAATGATATATGTCTCTAATTTATACCAAAAAAGTGTGGACCACCTGTGTTGTTGACTGGTTGTGATCATCTTGAGACCTAAGGGATTTATATTAAGAGAAAACCCAGACATGCAGGATACATGTTTCTTTAAAGTTATGCTATAAAAATTATTTTCTCAATTAAATCTAAGTGATTCACTTTTTATTTTTAAAGCCATAAAACTTGTGGCTTTGAAATGATTGAATATATGTTTGTGATTTGTTTTCACTAGTCTTTTTCCTTATTGCCCTTCTCCAATGACACCATTCATGTAGCATAACCACAAATCTTAAAGCACATTTCATAGACAGGGCCACATTTGGCACTGGGCTATAGCTTGCAGTAATATAATTTTATAGAAAATAACAGTATTAATTAGATATATTTTGGTGAGCTGGAAATAAATGTTTATGATTATTGTCCAAAGCCAAACAGGAAAATGTAAAAGCAATAATATGTTCTCTCATTCCAGTATACCAGCTTAGGCAAATTTTTGGCTGGAAAAGCATAAGTGAGTAATTAGATAATTGCTGCCTTGATTGAGCTTAATAGGAAACATTTCAATTAGGCTAAAACTACACAGAAAGGAAGTGGGCTTTTTACAAAGGGAAACATTCCTTGTCATGCAACTGTCAGCTTGTGCCCACACTAAGAGATGGGATTAAGTGGATCTGTGCAAAGGAAACAAAAAAGAAATGATTGCAGTAATTAGACCTATACTTAAACATTGTGTCTTCTGATAGAATTTCTTGATGATTCTAGCATTGATAACGCAGCCCCTATAAATGTCTTGCCTGTAACAAATTACTGCCTTAAATCTATGGCAATGCAAGTTCCTGAGAAAAAAAAGTTATGATTTTTCTCATACTAAAAAAACTAACATTCTAGAATTGCACTCCTCTTTTCCAAGCCACCTGCACACTAACAAAAAATCAGAAATGTCATTTGGGGATAGTTTACATGGTTAATAGTTTCGCCTTAGCATACCTACAGTATATGTATCCAGTTGTTGACTCAGGACTTGAGCCAGAGGTAAAAAGCCTCCTTTCTTAGAATAAGTGTCCAAGGAACAGTGCTATTCTTAACACCTCGGGGTTAAGGTTGTAGTGTGACCCCTCTGATGTGTCAGCATTAGGGGTGTTATCCATATGGAGGGTATATATCTCCACCCACAGGTTAAATTCATGGGGATAATCTAATTACTGATGTAATTTCATGGCTCCCAGCAGGTTGCAAAGTGCCTACCTCAAGGCCTTACATATATAGACAATAAATCTCACTAATGCTGTTTTGATATTGCTTGCTAAATGAGAAATGGAGAAGACACTGTTAGAACACCAAACTACTATGCCACCTCTTTAAATATTTGATGTCACCCAGTCTCAGAAGGAACTTGTGACGATAAATGTAGGTCCAATTTAAGATACAGGTACTGATGTTATTGAAAAGGTCCAAGAAGCAGTTAATTCTTTCTGCCTATTCTGGGTGGATATCCTTCTGCCTCATTACATCAACCTTGCAGGGAAAGCAGTGTGAACAGCCCTGTTCAGGAGTTAGCAGTGTTGAAGAGTCTGCTAACTCCCTGTGTTGTATAGTGGTTAAGAGCATGAACTTTGGAATAAGGTAGTTTCTTTGTCTATAAAATGGGAATAATAATATTACCTCCCTTGCCAGATTGTGGTGAGGAATTTATAAAGTAATACTTGCAAGGCCTTAATACAATTACACATTCAAAAATTCTTCCTTCCTGTTATCACTATAAAATATCATTCTCAAAATAGTGTAGGGCTTAAGAAATGCTTTTTGAAGTCAGTATTACCAAAGATATGTATCCAAATGCCCTTTTCTTTTTTTTTTTTTTTAATTTTTTATTGTTGGCTGTTCAAAACATTACATAGTTCTTGATATATCATATTTCACAATTTGATTCAAGTGGGTTATGAGCTCCCATTTTTACCCCATATACAGATTGCAGAATCACATCAGTTACACATCCATTGATTTACATATTGCCATACTAGTGTCTGTTGTATTCTGCTGTCTTTCCTATCCTCTACTATCCCCCCTCCCCTCCCCTCCCCTCCCCTCTTCTCTCTCTGCCCCCTCTACTGACATTCGTTTGTCCCCCTTGTATTATTTTTCCCCTTCCCCTCACTTCCTCTTGTATGTACTTTTGTATAACTCTGAGGGTCTCCTTCCATTTCCATGCATTTTCCCTTCTCTCTCCCTTTCCCTCCCACCTCTCATCCCTGTTTAATGTTAATCTTCTTCTCATGCTCTTCGACCCTACTCTGTTCTTAGTTACTCTCCTTATATCAAAGAAGACATTTGACATTTGTTTTTTAGGGATTGGCTAGCTTCACTTAGCATAATCTGCTCTAATGCCATCCATTTCCCTGTAAATTCTATGATTTTGTCATTTTTTAATGCAGAGTAATACTCCATTGTGTATAAATGCCACATTTTTTTTATCCATTCATCCATTGAAGGGCATCTAGGTTGGTTCCACAGTCTTGCTATTGTGAATTGTGCTGCTATGAACATCGATGTAGCAGTGTCCCTGTAGCATGCTCTTTTTAGGTCTTTAGGGAATAGACCGAGAAGGGGAATAGCTGGGTCAAATGGTGGCTCCATTCCCAGCTTTCCAAGAAATCTCCATACTGCTTTCCAAATTGGCTGCACCAATTTGCAGTCCCACCAGCAATGTACAAGTGTACCCTTTTCCCCACATCCTCGCCAGCACTTGTTGTTGTTTGACTTCATAATGGCTGCCAATCTAACTGGAGTGAGATGGTATCTTAGGGTGGTTTTGATTTGCATTTCTCTGACTGCTAGAGATGGTGAGCATTTTTTCATGTACTTGTTGATTGACTGTATGTCCTCCTCTGAGAAGTGTCTGTTCAGGTCCTTGGCCCATTTGTTGATTGGGTTGTTTGTTCTCTTATTGTCTAATTTTTTGAGCTCTTTGTATACTCTGGATATTAGGGCTCTATCTGAAGTGTGAGGAGTAAAGATTTGTTCCCAGGATGTAGGCTCTCTATTTACCTCTCTTATTGTATCTTTTGCTGAGAAAAAACTTTTTAGTTTGAGTAAGTCCCATTTGTTGATTCTAGTTATTAACTTTTGTGCTATGGGTGTCCTATTGAGGAATTTGGAGCCCGACCCCACCGACTGTAGATCGTAGCCAACTTTTTCTTCTATCAGACGGCGCGTCTCTGATTTGATATCAAGCTCCTTGATCCATTTTGAATTCACTTTTGTGCATGGCGAGAGAAAGGGATTCAGTTTCATTTTGTTGCATATGGATTTCCAGTTTTCCCAGCACCATTTGTTGAAGATGCTATCCTTCCTCCATTGCATGCTTTTAGACCCTTTATCAAATATAAGATAGTTGTAGTTTTGTGGATTGGTTTCTGTGTCCTCTATTCTGTACCATTGGTCCACCCGCCTGTTTTGGTACCAGTACCATGCTGTTTTTGTTACTATTGCTGTGTAATATAGTTTGAAGTCTGGTATCGCTATACCGCCTGATTCACACTTCCTGCTTAGCATTGTTTTTGCTATTCTGGGTCTTTTATTTTTCCATATGAATTTCATGATTGCTTTCTCTATTTCTACAAGAAATGCCGTTGGGATTTTGATTGGCATTGCATTAAACCTATAGAGAACTTTTGGTAATATCGCCATTTTGATGATGTTAGTTCTGCCTATCCATGAACAGGGTATATTTTTCCATCTTCTAAGATCTTCTTCTATTTCTCTCTTTAGGGTTCTGTAGTTTTCATTGTATAAGTCTTTCACCTCTTTTGTTAGGTTGATTCCCAAGTATTTTATTTTTTTTGAAGATATTGTGAATGGAGTGGTTGTCCTCATTTCCATTTCAGAGGATTTGTCGCTGATATACAGGAATGCCTTTGATTTATGCGTGTTGATTTTATATCCTGCCACTTTGCTGAATTCATTTATTAGCTCTAATAGTTTCTTTGTAGACCCTTTTGGGTCTGCTAGGTATAGAATCATGTCATCTGCAAATAGTGATAATTTAAGTTCTTCTTTTCCTATTTTGATGCCTTTAATTTCTTTCGTCTGTCTAATTGCTCTGGCCAGTGTTTCGAGAACTATGTTGAACAGAAGTGGTGAGAGAGGGCATCCCTGTCTTGTTCCAGATTTTAGAGGGAATGCCTTCAATTTTTCTCCATTCAGAATGATGCTAGCCTGAGGCTTAGCATAGATTGCTTTTACATTATTGAGGTATGTTCCTGTTATCCCTAGTTTTTCTAGAGTTTTGAACATAAAGGGATGCTGTACTTTGTCGAATGCTTTTTCCGCATCTATCGAGATGATCATATGGTTCTTATTTTTAAGTCTATTGATGTGGTGAATAACATTTATTGATTTCCTTATATTGAACCAGCCTTGCATCCCAGGGATGAATCCTACTTGATCATGGTGCACAATTTTTTTGATATGTTTTTGTATCCGAGTGGCCAGAATTTTATTGAGGATTTTTGCATCTAGGTTCATTAGAGATATTGGTCTGTAGTTTTCTTTCTTTGAAGTGTCTTTGTCTGGTTTAGGTATCAGGGTGATGTTGGCCTCGTAGAATGAATTTGGAAGTTCTCCCTCTTTTTCTATTTCCCGAAGTAGCTTGAAAAGTATTGGTATTAGTTCCTCTTTAAAGGTTTTGTAAAACTCTGCTGTATACCCATCCGGTCCTGGGCTTTTCTTAGTTGGTAGTCTTTTGATGGTTTCTTCTATTTCCTCAATTGATATTGGTCTGTTTAGGTTGTCTATATCCTCCTGACTCAATCTGGGCAGATCATATGACTTAAGAAATTTATCTATGCCTTCACTATCTTCTAATTTATTGGAGTATAAGGATTCAAAATAATTTTTGATTATCTTCTGTATTTCTGAAGTGTCTGTTGTGATATTGCCTCTTTCATCCCGTATGTTAGTGATTTGAGTTCTCTCTCTTCTTCTCTTCGCTAGCATGGCTAAGGGTCTGTCGATTTTGTTTATTTTTTCAAAGAACCAACTTTTAGTTTTGTCAATTTTTTCAATTGTTTCTTTTGTTTCGATTTCATTGATTTCAGCTCTGATTTTAATTATTTCTTGCCTTCTACTTCTTTTGCTGTTGTTTTGCTCTTCTTTTTCTAGGATTTTGAGATGAAGTATGAGATCATTTATTTGTTGGTTTTTTCTTTTTTTAAGGAATGAACTCCAAGCAATGAATTTTCCTCTTAGAACTGCTTTCAATGTGTCCCATAGATTCCGATATGTTGTGTCTGTGTTTTCATTAATCTCTAAGAATTTTTTAATTTCCTCCTTGATGTCTTCTATAACCCATTGATCATTCAGTAACCTATTGTTCATTCTCCAAGTGATATATTCTTTTTCCTTCCTTCTTTTATCGTTGATTTTCAGTTCCATTCCATTATGATCAGATAGGATGCATGGTATTATCTCTACTCCTTTGTATTGTCTAAGAGTTTCCCTGTGACATAATATATGATCTATTTTTGAGAAGGATCCATGTGCTGCTGAGAAAAAAGTGTAACTGCTTGATGTTGGGTGGTATATTCTATATATGTCAATTAAGTCTAGGTCCAAATGCCCTTTTCAACCAACAGCAAGTCCATAGTTTGAAATGCTGTGCATCTGGGCAACTTCTTGTATGCTTCAGTTTGGCTCAAGGTAAAGCCAGTACGGAGCTCAACAAAATGAGCCAGTCTCCATTAACAGTCCTTCTGGTCTTTGCGTGTTATTCAGCAATCTGACAGATGGGCACTCTCCCACCATGGTCAACAGCACTCTTCAACTCATATCCAGGTAGTCAGGTGTGTGGTGTTCTTCCAGTGCTTATAACTAAAAATACTCCATTTGACTATTTACATTATTAGGACTTTAGCATAAAACAGACTTCATACATATTTAACTTTTTTACAAGAGTCCTTTTGAAGGGAAACTGTTTAATAGAATAATTTGTACTGATTTGTTTTCCAGCACATGGGACTAAGAACTCCAAGTCTACTGACCATAAAATTAAAGATCTCAGGGCGTACCCAATTTTAGATTCTCAAAATTAGATAAAAAATTTGTAGTTTGTATAGTAGCCATAGTAGTGAATGTTTCTTTTGGGAGTAATTTATAAGCATTTCATTTCCACATACAGAATATTTTTGTATCTCTTCAAACCATCGTATGTTAAACTAAAGAATTTTAGACTTTGATTCAGTGTGTGAAACCTTAATTAGCTATTAATTATTTAGGGAAGAAGCTTAATCAAGGAATATTTGGAAGAGCCACAGAGTAACTCCATGGAGAGAGATTGGGAGCAGCCCTGTGGCAGGAGGTGGGAGGCTAGAAAGGTTTGTGTAACTTGACAAAGCTTGACTTTTGTGTGAATTGTTGATAAATGTTTTCACATACACTGTCCCCATTTGTGCTTAGACAGTTTATGGCCAGTTTCCCTTTCTAGCTGGGAGTCTCAGGTGGCAGATTCCACTCTAGTGACAAGACAGGTGTTGTGTGTGCCCTAAAGGACAAAACATGCTTGTCTTTTTGTATTATACTCTTTCTCATGAAGTTCTGCTTTGAGCATAACATCCTTTCTCTAAAAACCCTCTACTTTGTGACAGCAACTTGACTTGCTGCCAGAGAAGCTAGAAATGAAGGAGGTTTAAGATAAACATCAATGGTGATTTTTTTTTCTTGGTGTCTCTCTCTCTCTCTCTCTCTCTCTCTCTCTCTCTCTCTCTCTTTAGAGAAAGTCATATGCTCATATCCTAACTTGTCCCAATAGAGGGTCAATTACAAACACTTGGCCATAAATCCAATCCAAGAAAAATACTGAGAGAAGAAACTGAACCGCTAGATACCAAGGTCAGAATCACTATAAATGGTCAGAACATTTCAACTGTGAAGCCATTGCCTTTAAACAATATTTTAGTACCAAGTGATTCCCACTGTGGCTCCAAATGAATAAAAATCAGGTAGGCATTTTTTCTATGGTTAGGTATTTTTTTCTGGAAACTTTTAAAGTTAAATCAGTGTCATACTTAAGATTTCATAAATGACATGATTAAAGGTTCATTTACAAGCTGTCCATTAAAAAAATTAAATGGTAAAAGAATGGTTAAGTCATTTTCCCATTCAAAGACTTGTACATCATCATACCTCCATTATTATATACCTAAGAAATCTTCAACATTCACCATCCCTCACCCCCAGTATTTAAAAAGAGAGATATTAAGGTGGGAAATCTTCACAAAATTTATAGCAATAATAATTACCCTTAAGAAATTGGAAAGAGTTTTAGGGGTAGCCACCCACGTGGAACTTTTAAAATATCATTTACCTCTTGGTCTTGCACATTCAAGCAATTTTGAAAAACAGAACAGCTAAGAGGACTTAATGTAATGGAGGAGAACAAATAGCAGTCCCTTACTTCCTGGGGAATAGTAAGTAGTAAAGCAAGCATGTTTTGGCCTTTCATCCATCTAATTTCTTCAGCATTTACATACAATATGAAATTTGATCATTTACAAAAGAAAGCAGTAAAGATTCTTTGCCAAATGGCAGTAATTGCTTTTGAAAAAATACTTTTTGTTTCTATGAGACATTTGTCTCCTCTCCATTAAGCTTCTGGAAGACATTCTGGCAATGTGCTACAATTCTAGGTTTTCATCCTCTTATTACTGAACTATGTGATATTTAGCTTTGAACTTCTTGAAGCCTTAGTTGCAAATCTATAAAGCAAGGTTGTTTAATTAAAGGTTTAAATGACCAATTCCAATTGTTACATTCCAGAATCTATGAACCAAATTATCCACTAAACCTCAACATTTTGGCAGTGAATCAGAATCAGCTAGGGAGCTTTTAAAAAATCCAGGTACTTGGGCCCCATCCCACAGAGATTCCAATTCAGTAGGTCTGGGTGGAGGTTTAAAAAACTTTTTAAAACTAGATGTACAGGGCTGGGGTTGTGGCCCAAGAGGTAGAGCGCTCACCCAGCATGCGTGAGGCACTAGGTTTGATCCTCAGCACCACATAAAAATAAAATAAGATATAGTGTCCACCTATAACTAAAAAATAAAAATATTTAAAAAGCATATATATTTTATATTCTCTCTCTCTCTCTCTCTCTCTCTCTCTCTCTCTCTCTCTCTCTATATATATATATATATATATATATATATATAATGTACAATCACATGTGAGATCCTTTGTAGTGAACAGTTAACTCCTTGACAGGCACCATTGTGTTCCTAGATAGAATGGCCTCGTCTAATCAGTTGAACTGTGCAGGAGCCATCCCTAAACTGTGCATGAACTAAAAGCAATATTGAAGCCATTGGGCAGAAAAGCCTGGTATCAAGAACTCCCAGCAGCAACCCTGCTAGTTTGAGAATATCTGGTTCATGTGGCATCCTGCCTAGCGCCATCTCAAGCTCCAGCACAGCACTGGAGATGGGCGTGACCCACTACCTACCTCCCAGCCTACCTACCTCCCAGCTATATCCTGTTTTTCCTAAAGACACAAGCTTGGGATTTCTCCCATGCTGAAACATTATACCTACCAACCCCCTTTGATCTGTATCTATTAAAGCAAGGGCAGGCTCCATCTTTGTTAGACTGTGTACCCCTCTGATCAGTTTAACATGTCACTGCCCCAGCTCTTTCAACTATATTTCTGATCTCTCATGTTTATTGGTACTATTTTCATAGCTTTTATTTGCAGCCAGCCCATCCCTCTGACTGGAACCCTTTCCCTCACCCACAAGGGTTGTGAGCAAGCAAATTATAATGAAATGTTTCTTCCGAAACCTTCCTATTTTGGCTTCTATATCCTTTATTCCTTCTAGCCCAGATTAGCCCTGCATTTTCATGCTGCCAGATTACACACATGAAAGCATCTAAAATATCAACTCAGTAATCCGGTGAATGGTAGGAGAATGTATATGCTGTGACCTATTGAAGAAGCCTACCCTATTTTATCTTGCTCTTTTGGGGGGTACTTTTTATTGTTCATTTTAATTATACATGACAGAAGAGTCCATTTTGATATAATTACATAAGCATTCAATGTATCTTATTCTAATTAGGACCCCAATGTTGTGGATGTATACAATGGTAAGATTCACTGTGATGTCTTCACATATGTACATTGGAAAGGTATGTCAGATTCATTCCACTGTCTTTCTTTTTTTCCTATTGCCTCTCCCTTTCCTTCATTCCCCTTTGTTTTATCCACTGAACTTCTATTCCTCCCTGCCCCCCTACACTCCACCCTTATTGTGGGTTAGCTTCCACATATCAGAGAAAACATTCAACCTTTAGGTTTTGGGGATTGACTATTTCACTTAGCATGATAGTCTCCAGTTCCATCCATTTACAGGCAAATGTCATAAAGTCATTCTTCTTTATGGCTGAGTAATACTCCACTGTGTATATATACCACAATTTCTTTATATATTCATCCGTTGAAGGCCACTTAGGTTGGCTCCATAGCTTAGCTATTGTGGAAGTATGCTGCTATAAATATTGATGTGGCTGTGTTACTGTAGTATGCTGATTTTAACTCCTTTGGATATGCTGAGGAGTTGGATAACTGGGTCAAATGGTGGTTCCATTCCTAGTGTTTTTGAGAAATCTCCATACTGCTTTCCAGAATGATTACACCAATTTTCAGCTCCATTGACAATGTATGAGTGTACCCTTTTCCCCATATCCTGGCCAACATTTATTGTTACTTGTATTCTTGATTGTTGCCATTCTGACTAAAGTAAGATGAATTCTCAATGTAGCTTTAATTTGTATTTCTCTAATTGCAAGAGATGTTGAACATTTTTTCATATATTTCTTGACTGTATTTTTCCTTTTGAGAAGTGTCTGTTTAGTTTCTTTGTCCATATTGATTGGGTTTTTAAAAATTTTTTTGTGTTCTCTATATATCCTAGAAATTAATTTCCTATCTGAGGTACAAGTGGCAAAGATTTCCTCCCATGCTGCAGGCTCTCTCTTCATACCCTTGATTGTTTCCTTTGCTGCGAAGAAGGTTTTTACATATGATGCTATTCCCATTTATTGATTCTTAATTTTACTATTTACTTGAAGTAGTCTAAGGGTAGAGATTCAAGCTTTATATGAAGGATTAATTAGGGTATAAGGAAGTATCAGGCACTTTTACATTTAATCTTTACTACAAGGTTAGGAATCAATATTCCATTTTACAGAAAAGGAAGATAAGTCTCAACAAGGCTTACCTTTCTTACACAGGATTACAAAGTAATAGGTGGTGGGAATGAGACAGGTAAGTGTAACTACATAAACTGAGCTATTCTGCAGGCTATGTTGCCACAGGGAAAGGAAGAAGGACAATTCTGCATAGGCAGAGTTTTTCTGGTGCTTCTATGGTCTTCCTTCTACAGGCCCATTTACTTGGAGACTACTCAGAATGCCCCTTGCCCTGATGCCATATTTCAACAGCCCACTAACTTGCAACTTTAGAAAAATAATGAAGAGGAATTCAGTCACACACTGCTTAATCATGAGGATATCTTCTGCAAAATGTGCCTGTCTATTTTATTGTTTTGTGAACATCACAGAGTGTAATTATACAAAGAAAGATGGTGGTCACTAATAAATACAATTTTATGGGACCATCGTCAGATATGTGGTCTGTCATTGATCAGAACATTTTTATGAGGTGCATGGTTAAACCATAAGAATGATTAAACCATGTGAAAGAACCATGGTAAAGATGTGAATAGATCAACTCACTTAAACCCAACTGGAGGTAGCATAAATTGATACTATTTGTCTGGGAAGCAGTTTGGCAATATGTATCAGGAATTGTAATCATGTTCACATCCTTTGACTAGCAAAACTACCTCTAGGAATCTGTCCTAAGGAAATAATCATCACTCTGGGATAACATTGATAAACAAAAATATTCTTTGGAACATTACATGTAATAGGGAAAAAGTCACAATCCATTTAAAGAAGGTGAATAGTTCACTGTATTTAAGTAAATCCATATGATTAAATATTATGTACCATCCAAAATAATGCTTATGAAGAGCTTTTAATGATGTGAAGAAATATTAATGATATATTATGTGAAAAGAAAAAGATATAAGACTACATGGTATGATCTCAGCTATGAAAATAAAGGATGTAAGCATTATAAACACCAAAATGTTAACCATAGTTATTTCTAGGTAGTAGAAGTATAAATAATGTTTATTTTAAATAATTTTTGTACATTAATTTTTTTTCAAAAATGATCATGTGTTATTTTAATAAGTGAAAATCACATTAAAGTATTCTTATGGAAAACAAATCACTGATTTTGATTAGGTAAAGAATACTGAACAGAAATAAATTAGGGATAGAGACCTCAATTCTAAATAAATGTAAGTAAGCCCACCAAGATGCCATTTACTTTGGTAGAGATACTTCTTGGCTGTTTGGGTCCCCCCCCAATATATCAAATTATGGGACTGTTTCAAAGGAATGTTAATATTCTCCTTCATTTTTGAGACTAACAAAAGATTTATTCTTACCCCAACTCTGCTTTAAATAACCCCTACTTCCTCATAAGAACAAAATTAGATTTGTTACCAATACTTTCAATAGTGTCACTTTATTTTCCTGCCTTGAAACAGTAACCAACTTACAGCAGAGATTCTTGTAATGTTTCAAGGGCATTAATAGTTTGGCAACACAGGGAAAGATAAAATAGGCACATTAAAATACAAACTAAATCTTGCTGAATGATAAGAATAGCTTTCAAAGCATTCCTGGGACTGCAGGAAGTCAACGGAAGTTGTTAAGGGCAAAAACAAAGAAATAACGAAACAACACCATAACACACAAAAGTGAACGAATAAAAAACAAATAACACCCATCCTTAAAAAAATCTTCCCCTACCCCCAGAGTACTGATTGTAAAGGTCAGCAGTAAATAATGAGCTCAGGAGATCTAGATTGTGGCTTGCTTAAACACAAGATTCCTAACCTAAGAATCCAGGATTAACTAGGATCCTCTGTAGGAAAACTAACATGGTCTCATACTGGTGGTTCCCTAGACTCTTGGGAGGAAATACAAATCCTCTTTATGGGAAAGAAAACTCTCAGTAGGCCTTCAGGACTCTCACAGATTAAGTCTAATTAAATATGAGTTTGTAAAGATCAGTTAAGCAGCTAAACTGTATAAAGGTCCAACAGGGTCAGGACATTGGTTACATAAAGGATAATTGAGTACATAAATAAATGGATTTAGGATAATGGGAATTAATTTTCTCACTTTTAGAGATGAGAGTTAGTAATATGAAAAGGAAGAAGTCCAAATGTATATGTGGTGTTGGGTTAGAATTGCTAGTTTGGGTGTGAACTTCTGGTTAGATAAAGATATAAATGTAAAAATATGTATATTTAGGTATATAATGCATGTATTTTGCTGCTCTGTCTTTGAGAGAACCTGAGAGATTTTAGTAGTAAAAAACACTCTACAGGTTTAGATCTTGCTTTCTCAGTTCCATTTTCTAGAAAAATGGAGGACTCCATGGAGAAGGGATTCATTTCAGAGTTGGGACAGGGACAGTATAAACTTGGGATGTCTTGCAACATGCACATCTATTATCCCTGCAGCTCAGGAGGCTGAGGCAAGAGGATCATGAGTTTCAGGTCAGCATCAGCAACTTAGCGAGGCCCTAAGCAACTCAGTCAAACTGTGTCTCTAAATAAAACATAAAAAGGAATAGAGATTTTACTCAGTGGTTAAGCCCCCCTGGTTTCAATTCTTGATAACAAAACAACAACAACATCAAAAACCAAAAACAAAAAAACCCTTGGAATATCTTGTATCATGTACTAGACAATACTCGGAGAATGATGGGGACATGTTAAAAGGTTATAAAACAGTTTTAAGGGCCCTCACTGGCCAAATATGGATCGATTTGAGGATTAAAATACATCATATGTTAATGGATTATATCAGTTTCAATAAAACAGGAATCCATTAGTTCTCACTAATATAAAAATACAGAAGATTCTTTCTTGTAGTTGAATACTAATATGTAGAAGGAATGATAGAATTTAAAATTACAGCAACCATTATGGTAATAATTAAATCAAGAAGCATCAATGTGGGCTAAAATCTGATATTTTGTGCTTAATATGTTCCTGAGGTTACAATATAATAGTTTTAGAATTTTAATCTAATAATGAAGAAATATATAAACTCAAAGAAAAACATTCTGCAAAACCACAGGCTTATAATCTTAAAAATGATAATATCAAGGAAAATCTGAAGAACTGTTGGAGATTTAAAGGAAACTGAACAGACATAAAACTAAGTGAATTGTGTAGTCTTAGATTGGATTCTTTGCTATAAAGTATATAACTAGGACAATTGGGGTAACTGGGCCAAGGGCATAAGGGAAATCTTTATAATTCTTCTCTAAGTTTAAATTTATTTCAAAATAAGACATTTTAAAAGTCATCAGACAGGAAGAAATAGCGGGGGTGGGGAGGGAGGCGGGGAAATGGTGAAGGGAATCATCGGATTTCCTCCTAAGGTCATGTAACCTACTTGTAAGACAGAATCTTGTATACCGGACTCTCTCTAGGATTAAATCAGCATGTTCCCAAATCTTAGTGGTCAGGAAATAACTCAGCCTGCCTCGGATGTAGGCAGGGAAGGGGGTTGTCTTTGTCTGCCTGGAAGATGGCGACCGGCAGGGTGTGAGAAAATGGCCGCCTGGGTCACATGTATAGCCGAGAATTTCCCACCTGAAATGAATTGGGTTAGCAATTCCCAACAACCTTCCCAGTTCACAGGGCTCCAGATGAACCCTGAGGCAGCCACTCCCAGAACTTTCTGCAGAAGCTCACATCCATGGCCAGGTTCTGCCCGAGAAGGAGCCAGGAATAACTTGGAAGCTTCTCCCACCCATATGCTGACCCTCCTCCCTCCTTCCCTGAATTGCGGAGCAGCGTTTGCGGAAGGAATGAATTTGTGTCTCTGAAGTGGGACCAAGTCTTGCTAAACTGCCCAGGCTGACCTCAAACTTGTGAACTTTCTGCCTCAGCCTCCTGAGTAACTGGACTGAATATCAAAGTATTTTAAAATTATGCTTTGAGAGAAGGCTCTTCCAGCACCATGCAAAGCACAGTACTCATGTCTACCTACAAGGAAGTGAGCATGTTGCGTTTTGAGGAATTCAGTCAGGCTGTGAAGCAGCACAACAGACAAGACCATTTTCTCCTACTTTACCAGTACTAAGGACCCTGAAGGGAAAAGCTAGTATCCCTACTGTGTGCAGGCTGAACCAGTTGTTCAAGAGGGGCTGAAGCATATTAATGAAGGATGTATTTTCACCCACTGCCAAAAGAAAAATCTTACTGGAGAGATCCAAATGATGATTTCAGAAAACAATTGAAAGTACCTGCAGTGCCTACACTAATTAAATATGGAATGCCTCAAAAACTGGTAGAATCTGAGTTTTTTTCAGGCCAAACTTATGGACATGTTGTTGTCTAGAAGATGATGGTAGAGATGGAAGATGATAGGAGAGCCAGGTATGGTGACACATGCCTATAATCCCAGTGGCTCAGGAGGCTGAGGCAGGAGGATTGTAAATTCGAGACCTGTCTCAGCAAATTAGTGAAGCCCTAGGTATTTAGCGAGACTGCCTCTCAAAATAAAAGATCAAAAGGAAGGATTGGGGATGTGGCTCAATGCTTAAGCCACCCTAGGTTCATTTCCCAGTATCAAAAAAAAAAAAAAAAATTCATGATGGCAATTGTGTCTTGATTTCCTGGTTTGCTCTAGTATAAAAGAGACTGCATACTTGCTTTGAATTTATTTTAGCAATAAATAAATGGTGAAGCCAAAATTAGCTTTTGTCTAAACAATAAAGAATGCTATTAAAAATAAAGTTGTGTTTTGAAACATTTCACTTACCCCTGTCCACTCAGTTGACCCCCACCAAAAAAAAAAAAAAAAAAAACACCCTTTGGTATCAGTTTTGTTCATTTGTTTTCTCTTTCCAATGTTTCTTTCTGCAGTTACAAACACTATAAATGTATATAGCTATTCTACCGCCCCCTTACACAAAGTACCATACTCTCCATATGGTTATATATGTTGCCTTTTTACTTAATAATACACCTGGAGGTTTTTCCACATCAGAGCATTAGAGCATTTTCACTATTTTGAAAGCCACTTATAACAGTACATAGATGACTGCCTTAGAGTCTTAAATTATGTGAATGTACACTCTTATTTAATGACTGTGGTCCCTGACTGATACATAGTTGGGGTGTTTTTAGTTTTTGGTATTACAGTGAATGGATATCGCATACATATGCAGATATTTCATTGGATAAATCCCCAAAATTACATTTATAATTTTAGTAGATATTGCTAAATTTGAACTCCATAGGTGGTGTATCCTTTTGCATTTCTACCAGCAATGTGTGGGTATATCTGTTTCACCACAGCCTTACAAGTAACGAGGTATATTGTTAGACTGAGGTTTTTGACCATGTGATAAGTGAGAAATGGTATCTCAGTGTAGTTTTAACTTGTATTTCTCTTATTATGAGTAAAGTTGAATATATTTCCATTTGTTTAAGAATTATCTTTATATCTTTTACTATGAATTAACTTTTTATCATCTCTCCTTTTTCTGTTGGATTGTTGGCCTTTCTTTGATGTCTAGAACCTTATTGTATAATTAAAGATATCACATCTTTGTCAGCGGTAAAAATAAATAAATAAATAGATAAATAAATAAATAAAAGTCATCAGACAGATGGGTTGGAAGAGAATGTTGGGTAGTGGGTTTCTGGGCAAGGCCCCTCTCTGCCATTAGACTTAGAAGAGCCAGAGCCATTGTCACACTGACCCATGGTTGCACACCAGTGAACTCAATGATGGCTATGATTGGGGTCATCTTAATCTTAAATCTGTGACTGAACAGAGCTCTCTTGATGACTTTCTTGCAACTGTAGAACTTTCAGGAAGAGTTCATAGTTGAGAAGCTTAATATTAAGTTTGTGCTGGCTGAGGCTAGAACTGGACTGCTGTGTTTTGAAGAAAGCCGGAGAATTAAGAAACTCCATGAAGAAAATAGACAGTTATTGTGTATACCAGGGAGACCAAACTTGAATTAAAAACAGCAACAACAACAAACAAATAAACAACAACAAAAAAAACCTGGCCTAGAAGAACTGAAACAGACAGATAAAGATAACTTCCTAAAATGGAGACATCAGCCTATCTGGCCAGAGGAGGAACAAAAGTTAATATTGACTTTATTCCAATGAAATTTAGATTTTTGGTGCTAACTCTGGAGGGTCATCGAGAGAAGTGATATGGTGGTTCAGGTTATTATTAAAAAACTAATAACTAAGATGTGTAAAAATTAAAAAATAAGATGTGTAAAAACAGCTTAAGCATATACTCTTCCACAAATAGGTGCTCGAAACCCACTCTTGTTTAGATGCAAAGATTTGGAATGCTATGTCAAAGAGACAGATGCTGAGAAAGAGAACATTATTCTGATAAACAAGGTCAATTTGCCGATTGCTGAGCAGTGAAGTGCCTTGGCCACATGCTTTGAAAAAGAAGATCTGAAGGTTATTTTCTGGTTACCTTTCATTGAAACTGCTCAACTGAATGGTGGTGACTCTAAGGAACAAATGAACAGAGATGCTGGAGAAGCCAATACATCTGGGTCATAAAACTCCAGTTTTGAGGAGAACGAAATTCCACACAGTGAGACCAACCATCTCTCAGAGTTGGGATGTTTTAAGTCATCACACAAATTTTAACAATAATCAGGTAAAAAATAAAAGTCAGTAGAAACAAAACTTCAAAATGCTTAAATCAACAAATTTTTATATATTTTAATTATAAGATTTAAAAAGTGTAAATACAATTGTAAAATATTTAAAGAAATAAAAGATGAAATTTTTAAAATGCACAAAGACTTTGACAATCACAAGACCAGTTGAAAAAAAAAAAGACACTAAACTTAACTTGTAAAAATGAAAGGAAAAGAGTTGAAGCTAGAAACTCAATGTTTAAGCCAAACATAAAACCTATGAACAGACAAGAAAAATAATGAACTGAAAGAGCTAAATAAATTATCAGAAAGTGGCCCAAAGAGATAAAGAGGATTGGAAGTAGAATGGACAAGTTAAGAGACATGGAGAATGCAATTCAAAGGTTCACTACACATCTAATATAATGTCTAGGAGTTATAATAAGGATAATGGAAGAGCAGCAATATAAAAAAAAAAAAACAGATGTGTAAAAACAGCTAAAACATGTACTCCTCCACAAGTAAACCTAGCACTAACCTAGTATATCAAGCAAAATTTAAAAATCTATATACACATATCATAATGAAACTTCAATAAAACAAAGACAAAAAGAGAAACTCTAAAAAGGCCAAAGAGAAAACACAAATTATTTAAAAAGGAATTAAAGTTGAACAACAGCAGACTTCTTTTGAGCAACAATGAAAGCCAGGAGATAGTGGAATAACATTTTTATATTGTTGTAAACCTAGAATTTTGTAACCAGAAAAACTATCTTTTAATAAGGAAAGTGAAATAAAGATATATTCCTGTTAAAGTATAGTCTATTTATAGTAGTATTATGAGCTGAATTGTGCCACCCTCCCCCATCTCCTATATTTGTAGGTTAAAGTCCTAACTCTCATTACCCCAGAATATGACTTTATTTGGAGATAGATCTTTAAAGAGGTAACTGAACAAAAATGAAACCATTTGGATGGGCTCCTTTTCAGAGTCCTTATAAGAAGAAGAAATTGAAATTAGAGAGACACAGGGATATATGTGTGCCCAGAAGGACAAATATGTGAGAACAAAGCAGTGAGAAGGTAGCTATTGGCAGCTTAGGAAGAAGCCTTAGTAGAAACCAATCCAGCCAACTCCTTGATCTTGGACATCCAAACTCCAGAACTAGCAGAATATAAATTTCCATTGCTTAAGCTTCCCAGTCTTTGGTGTTTTATTATGGCAGCCTTAGCAAACTAATGGAAGTAGACCTTTCTTTGTTTACCAAAAGACCTTTAAGAAACACATTTTATATTCAAGGACAATGACCTGAGTCTGTTTTGTTAACTGCTCTATATTAGCACCTATACCAAGGCCTAACGTATAAATAGGCACCCCAAAATATTTGTGAAGTAAAGCAGATGTGGCAGCCAGACTTATGGTTCCTTCTTTCCATATCTAAGTTTTAGTTTTAGGTGAGGAAAAGGATGAAGCAATGTTGTGAAAGTGAACTCAGAAATATGGACTATTTACTGAAAATGTGTTCCTTTAGTACATGCTGTCTAGAAGACTTTTATATCATGTTTCAAAAAATCTTGTATTCAAGATTCAAGTGAAAAGAAAAATAACTTTTCCGTTTAAGAACTTTATAGGTATTTAAGTCTAGAGACACTTAATATCAGATAAAAGGCCAGATGTTTATATTTAAGCATTATTTATTCATATTTTATGATGATTATTAACATTATTTTGGTCAATTTTAAGAAATGTATTTTTAAATGTTGCTTTAATTTAGGCCTGGAAAAGTAGCACAAACAAATGCATTTCTTAAAATTAAAGGTTTATTATTTAGTGTGGAGTGTTTGTATTAGCAAATTAAAAAATCTCCTAATAATATATTAGACTCTTGGAGAGTTATTTCACCAACTTCATGGGTTTCTGTGTTATCAGAAGAATCAAATAAAAGCACATTGGCACAGGAACAAGTCTTTTTCTTTTTATTTTTTTGCTCAAACCCAAGGGAGGCAGCATGTGCAGAACAGAAATTTCTGGCTAACTACAACATTTAATGAAGATGTGAGCTCTTTGGCATCTACAAGATAGATAGAACCTGATCATCACACATAGAGATGGAATTTTTGCAATACCCGTGCTCTTCTTTATCATGCTTCTTCATGCAGTGCATCTTATTACCATCTTCAGTTTTTGCCTCAGGGTGATTTTTACTAGTTAAATAAAGTAAAGGTAACTAAGTAACTAAATAAAGTTACTTTAGTGAATGATTTTCTATATGTATTTGTCCTTTACCTATTGGAATTTTCTCCTTATCATTTGGGGAAGTTCTTAATTTTGGATTAGGGCGTATCCACTGCTCTGCCTCAGTGGATTTAATTTTAATCTTGTTTTTCTTGACCCTGGCTTCTTGATATCTTTGGAGACCACATAGTCTTTGAAGGCTGAACTGACTTTCCAACCTCCTGTCTCCTGGTGTTTTATCTTAATTTTATAGCCTTGAAATTGGTCTACTGGTCTACTTTTTAACTTTCATTTTTTTCTGCTGTGCTTGCTAACCCCATAAGTTAGAAGTCTTGTTTAGCTGTCTTAGTTAAATCTTCTATTATTCAAACACTTCTGTGCTTATAAAATTTTGTTCTTTGATTCATGAGTATGATCTCAATAGGATGAAAATAAAGTTACTGTGTTGGTGTAGTTAATAATATTTTACTATTTTTTATATACTGCAGGTTTATTCATTAAGAAATATTCACACTAAGAATGATATATGAATAATACACAATGAATAATTTTAATCCCTGAGTCATGCTTTCTGTGATGGTATATTCTGAAACAATTTCCTCAGTGCATAAATTCTTTAAAAAGGAATTTAAAAGATTCTAAAATCAGTTCTAAAGTTGAATTTGGTGCTGAAATTTTACTCTTACCTATAAGTAATAACATCACATCATGATAATAATAACAGACATTCTCTATATTTTGTAAGAACTTTCCAGAATATTTGACTCTATAGGATTATTGTCATCATACTCCAAAAGGTATAAAATAATTGGGATAGCTGACAGAAAATGTAGAGTATTATTTGTATGGTGCCAAAATGATCATCCAGTTCAGTAAAATAGTAAGGAGTAAATTCAGTTAATACATCAGATAGCTAGTTGGATATTGAGAAGAGCAAATGCTTAGTTCAGTGATTTTTTGATAGTTGTTATTGTGTATACCCAGGCTGTGTCTTAGTAAATAAATGGAAGGTAAAGGAAAACCTATTCTGTGATGGTGTCATCTCATATGCCACTAAAAAAAAATCGTCTTTGCCCTTAGGGTTTCTCTAGGTCTAAAGAAACACTCAGAGGATACACTGATTCTGTCTTCCAGGATTTTATAGGGCTAACATTCTATAGGAATTTATTGTTTAATCAAAAAAGAATTTGCTTCCAGACAGCAGCTTAGAGAGTATTTTCTGAAGATCCTCTACTCTGTACAGGATACCCATCTTTCTACAGAAAGTTACACAGACGAGAGCACCATGTTTAATTTATATGTTGGGTT
This sequence comes from Marmota flaviventris, assembly GCF_047511675.1. Classification (NCBI taxonomy): domain Eukaryota; kingdom Metazoa; phylum Chordata; class Mammalia; order Rodentia; family Sciuridae; genus Marmota; species Marmota flaviventris. Next base: position 49,201,585 of record NC_092499.1, on the reverse strand, counting down.
TTGAGAATCTGGATTTTTCTCCATGATCCATTATTTATTTAGCCAATTAAAAAGGTTTTTTTAAAGATTTTTTTTTTAGTTGTAGATGGACACAATACCTTTACTTTCTTTCTTTATTTTTTATGTGGTGCTGAGGATCAAACCCAGTGTCTCACACATGCTAGGTGAGCGTTCTACCACTGAGCCACAACTCCAGCCCCCAAACATTTTTTATTTTAGACAGTGTAGCAAATTTTTTGAAATACTGCCTCAGTTGTTTGGGTCACTTCATAATCTATTAATTTTTACTGATACTTTTGGCTGAGTTGTTTCTCCGTGCAGTAATAACAAACTTGGAGGTAAAGATCCTGTATTCTACTTTTGTTTGAGTACCTTGATGGACTAGATACTTGGCAAATATGTGTTTGACAGTACCAATGTAATGCAGTCTAACCTGCTAGAGCATATTGTTTTCCTATGGTAAATGATCTAATTTTAAGGACTAAAAATAGCTGCTGGATAGCAGTGACCATAGTAAGGTAGCTAACAATGCACTGATGTAGAAATGTGTTGAATTTATGGTTAATGAATTTCTTAGGCATTCAGATTATCAGATTCTTCCAGGATAGGACATTTTCTTCCAATATATTTTGAGAATAACCAAATACGAAATAGGAAATGATACACAATATATACAACTTAGCCTTCTGAGTCAAGTAATTATAGTATTCTAGAGCATACTAAAACTATTATATTTTTCAGTTTTACATATATAGGACTTTACACTCTATTTTGAGGAATGAGAATCATCGTAAAATATAAATTAAATATATATAGATAAGTATTACCCCTAATAATTGCCATCTTAGAATTTTTGCAGCAGTCATACCACTGCACAAAATATTTTTGTCTTACCCTTAGTGCTAAGTTGAGTCACCGAAGCAAACAGCTAATCACTTATATAGCATCTTATACTCATGTCTTGATTTTAACCAAATGGTGTACAGTGTGATCATATTATTGCCAGTGGTGCCTCCAGGTGATATTTTGACATTTACAAAGTTCAAATTAATTCTCAAAAGAAAAGTTTTGTGACCAATGAGGAGAAAGGAAGGAAGGGAAGAGCAAGGGGAAAAGAAGAGAGAAAATGTGGGGGGTGGAAGGGGAAGCCAAAGCTCCAAGGGCATATCCAAAAGAGGTATTCCTAAAGTGCCAAAGAAAGACACTAATGCTATGTGTTTGTCTTTAAAAGACCACAACATTGAAGGAGACAAAAATCTTTTTTAGTTTTAAGATTGTTATGTTAGTTCTGTCTCTTTTTGGTAATGATGTGTGATATAAATGAATAGTATCATAGATTATGTTATATAATTAATAGGCTTTAAGAAAACAAACTTTATTACAAGACTCCTACTTGTGTTAGAACCAAGGTACTTGTGTTAGAACCAAGAAAATTATTATGTTGTGATATTTTCCTCCCAAGGTTGTCTTACCACAAGAGATAAGAGGAATCACCAACCATTCTGCTTTGCCAAGAATTTGGGGAGAGGTGGGGGCAGCCACTACAGAATTCAAGATACCTACCAATTTTGTGTTTCATTTTTAGGGAGATTCCTTATTATTTCTGATGGTTGTGTGATGATATAACAGGCATTTTCAGTAAGACCTTTCCTGAAAACCCTTTATTTTTTCAAACATGGAAGCATATACTGTGAGCTGGGGTTTTGCTAAGCAAAAAACTGAGACATAATTCTCATCTCTGGTTAACAGAGAACACCTTCTTCAGAACAGGAAGGAAAAGGAAATTTTCATTTCAAAATGAGCCAATGCCACTTTTCCTCCCCATTACAAAAACCAAAACCGAAACTATTAAAGACAGATTGGGCAACAGGTTATTTGATCATAGAAATAAAAAAAGAGAGAACAACTAGTTATGTGAATTTAACTATTTGTGTCTTGACAGAATTTGAATGCAAAATCATAAAGTTATACATGTCGCAGAGGAAATACAAGTCATATAAACTTTTTTTTTCCATGTGCATAATGGAAAAACTTATGCTTTTGATTCTGTATTTCTCAAATAACATTTATTCCCAGGTATAAGTGAGCAGGTCACTTCAATGGCTGAGGTTGAGGTGATGACTAGGTGGTGGGAAATGGAGCATTAGGACTTGTAGCCAATAAGGTGGCAGAAGAGATGTGTAGAATTTTGCATGCAGGTCTCTCAAAGCAAGAGGATGAAATTGCATAGGCTGGCAGGTGTGGCCACAAAAGAAAGGGAAGTATGCTTCAGGTGCAAATCCTAAATGACATTTGATTCCTTCTGAGGCAGAGTTTCTGCTGTCTCACCTGGTGGCTGGCAAGTGACTCAGCATTTTCCAAAGCCCTTACTTGCATTAACCTTACTCTGGATGTGAGGTCCTCTTGGAGCTCAGGGTACCAGGAGAGGTGAGATGCAAAACCTCTCACCACATCCTGACATCCCATTGCATAGGCACTGTGCATTAGGGTTTTTTCATCTACAAGTCATGGCTTGTTCTTCAGGAACCACTAATCATTTAATTCCAGTGATGCCAAAAATATGGGTCAAAAAAAAAAATCAAATGATTGCATAGACAACAACAAAAAGAAAACAGAAATGAATATGTAGCTTTGAACCTTTGGGGATATTTGAAGTAAATTAGTGTTTGCTTACTGACTTTACTCAGGTCCACAGGGAGCATTTTGACCACTCTGTGGTCAGTACTGATCTCAACTTTATATGTTCTCATATGACATGCACATGTGAAGAACCTCCACCACTTTTGGTGGGCCTGCCTACAATTATTTCATGGGCTCATTGCATGTTTCTTCTTTCCTATGCTGCATGATTGGTGGTCTTTTGTACATTGTGCAGATGTTTCTCTTGTGCTATTTCATGATTATTTTTCAAGTGGCCTCTTAGTCAAGGGATGGCAGGTCAGCACATGAAAACATCTGCTGTTACCATTTTTCTAAGCAAACAGCAGATGGCATTGCTGCTGTCCTTTTGATCTGGCGCAAAAATTCCCAAGGCTGAGGTGTTGGTTTACATTGACACTGCCTGGCAAGGAACTGCTTGAGAGTTTGCCTCCCCCAACAGTAGCACTGCTTACAGATGTTTTCTCTGCAACTCTCATTTTTAGTTTGTTTCTTCCTGTGACTCTACTTCTGCAGGGTGTCATGAACTTTGATTTTTCCCTCCTGTGTCTGTTGCTTGGTCATCTCATTGATATCAACCATAACCCTCAGGTTGTTTCCCATTTATCACCTGCTGGAAGTACCACTGGTGTTGCCATAGAGAAGACAGAACTGTATGTTTGGGTCACCTCAGGATTTGGACAATGATACATATATGTCTCGGATAAAACAAGGTTATTTGAAAAATAGCTGAAACACCAAGCTTTGTCTACGTAGTACCTCAGGCAAACATTTTACTAGCTGAATTTGTAAAACTTTAATGCATGTATTTTTTTTTAATTTGTTTTTAGTTGTAGATGGACACATTACCTTCATTTTATTTATTTATTTTTATTTGGTGCTGAGGATCAAACCCAGTGCCTCACAAATGCTAGGCAAGTACTCTACCACTGAGCTACAACCACAGCCCCAACATGTACTCTCTTAAATCTGTAATTATTGAACAAGATTATCTTTACAAACAATGCAAATATGCAGAAAACAAACAAACAAAAAGCCAACTTCTTAATTTTCTAGGTGGAGAACAGCCTGTTGGAAGAAAAAAAAATCCTCTTAATTTTTTTCTTGTTTATACTGAATTTCCAATGACTTTAACTATAATGTAAACTTTGGTATTCTACCATGCTTCCTCATTCTTTGACATCTTTCTTTTGTAGGTGTTTCTTTTCTGATACTGTCAGTCAAATGTTTATGTGTGTCTTTCTGTCTTCTGCCTAGCCTTGTATATCCTGTCAGGAGTTCCAGAAAGCGTCAATTTCCTCATCTGCAAAATAAGAATAATTAAAGTATTTTCCTTATAGAATTGTTGTGAGGATTAAATGGGATAATGTATGCTTAGCAAGTGCTTTAAAAATTGCAGTCATCATTCTCATCATCACTTCATCATCATCATTGCCTCATTCATGGGTCAAAGAGTCAGAGGACCCAGCTTGATCAAGTCCTAGCTGAAATGTCAGGCACTATTATTATCTCTTCTTTCTCATCCTAAGTCCAAGTTTTATTGCCTTTTATTTATTACTTGGGTTTTTGTATTATATATTCAAACTCCACATTGACAGTTAAGCTATTCAAGTTCAAGATGCTATTCTTGAACTTATTTTATTGGATTACTTGAGATATCTATCAATATTCTATCTATATGCAGTGTGTGTGTGTGTGTGTGTGTGTGTGTGTGTGTGTGTGTGTTTATTTATTTATTTATAGCTTTTTGGCTCAAAAAACTCCAAGTTCATATTTGTAACTTGACATAGTATAGTGATTATCACAGGTAAAGTTTCTAATTTTTGCCTTTGGTTGTTGGCAAGACAAAAATAAAGCCTTTGTTAAACCTGCACAGGGACTGATATACTTTTAAGTACACCTCAGAGTGACCTGTACCTTTCCATATATTCCCAATTTGTCATTGTCCACAGAATTTCATCCCCTTTAACCTGCAAAGCATATAATGATACTAAATGACAGGTAGATATGCATACTGGATTGCTTCTTGTGTATCACATGGTCAAGCTACTGTAGTTCCATTCGATTTAAGTTTTATGCAGCTATTGTTGTCTGTTTGTAGTCTTGCAAAATTGGACTTTCAAATGGCCCAATTTTCTAGGATACGTAAGTTTTCATAGCAAAGTATTTGCAGCCTCAAAAACATATAAGCTTTCAGAATATTTGGCAGCTATCTGAAGTGATTAGGAAAAATGAAATAATTTACTGCTTTTAAATTTTTTTAAGGCAAGCTCTCAAATCTAAAAAAAGTTGTCAAAATGAATTATTTTGTGTTATTTTCTTGGTAGATGCCACCTTTTCAGAATTTTATTAAAAAAAATAAAAAGGGAGGAGTAAAGAGGATATCTAAGAAAGAGCGTGACTCATTTTTCTAACAAGAAAAGGCAGTCGCTGACTATGTGTGGAAATAATGCCGGAGCATGTCTGTTAACATCTAAGTCATTCTAGAACTTGGGATTACCAGGAGTCAGTAAACCTTAAATACTGGTGATTAGTTTAATTAACACTGGAAAAACAAATCTCCTTCCATCTCTCAAACACATATTTCTGGTGAACCTATCCCAGTATCCTTTTATTTCATTTCCACTCAGTTCTTCTGGAATTTGTCAAATCCTCTTATTAAAATGTTCTTTCTTTTTGTTTGTATGTTTCCTTAAACTCTAAAATGAATAGACTTGTCCCAAATATTCTTACCCATTCTTAGACAACTTCTTATTTTAGCACAACATTTGACTGTATCCTTTAAAGTTTTGAGTTGAAAATTGAATTTGCTTTAATTTCTTCTCCTTCTGACCCAATTAGGTTTCCAGTCTTCATCCTTTGAATGAATTATTTTGTGTTATTTTCTTTCCCCTTTTTCCTGTGAGGTTGCAGCTCATTTTTCTATTCTTTCCTTAGATTTTTAAAAACTCACTTTACAATCTAATTGTATCATTTAACTATTATAATTTATTACACTTTAAATTGGATTCTTTTAGAGAAAACTTGACCTTTTATTAGTTATGCAATATTTACAAATCAATAAATTATTAATTTTCAACTATAGGAAGTGAACTCTAAAAGGGCCCTTGTCTGTCTCCTGAACCTAAATCTGTCTTCCCTATCTCCTGCTAAACACCTTTACATCAGAGTCCCTCTAATACAATAAAATCACCACATCCCTGTTTCTGTTTATGGAACTAATTACTCATCCGACCCTGAAACTTTGGCATGTTCTTCACCTTATGCCTCCTTTTTTCCCCACATTTGACTGGCCACTTGTCCATTGAGCAGCCTATGCTGTTTTTCACATCCATTTGCTCAGTTCTAGGTTTACATCTTTGCAGTCCTCGAGACTTTTCTCCTCCTCCACGTTCCTGACATTATAGTTCATTTCCCACCTTGCCACCCTACCACCATATGTACCACTTCCAGCCTTTTTGCTTCCTGTCATTCTCCATTAGCTTGCATATGGCTGCTGGATTTTTCTTCCTTAAGTGTAGCTCTAATAGTTGCTTTTCTGTTGTGTACATAATAAACTCTTTCCTTTAATTAAGATCTTCCATATTTAAGAACCAAATTTTTCTTCTACCTTTCTCCTTCATGCTGTCCTCTATACCTCCATATACTTTGGGCAGTTTTGAATTTCTCTGATCTCTCTGTGCCCTTATGGTCCTCTCTATTATTTTTCTCATGTTCCTTTTTCTATCAGTTCTCTAAATCTCCTTCTCGAGTCATGAACTACCAGGGTACTAGTCAAATGCCACTTCTCCGTAAAGCCATCCTTGATTATGCTACCTCCCCCCGCCAAACTTACTAGTGAATTTTCACTTTCTTTATTCTTTTTCTTGATGTGTTAACTCTTGCCTTCCTTTGTTGTTTGTTGTGTTCACTTTTCTCTTTATGGCAGGAATTTATGATCCAGTGTCTTAATTATTTTTGTATTCTCCCTGAGAACAGTATAGTATTTATACATTCTTGGTATTTAATAAATATTATATGTCTTGAAATATGGGATGCACATATATATACATATATACATACAAACTCACACATACAAAATTAAAAAGTAATCTTCAATATCTCTGTTTATATGCATCCTCTTTTTAACACAATAATCACAGCCAGTATTTCTTTACTTTTGCAATAGTCTGAAAGTCAGGATCTCCCTTTTCCAACTAAGACTTGTGTGCCCTGAGAAGGAAAGTAGAAATAATTACCTGGAATCCTGGTATTGCTACTTCTGTACTAGTAGGGAAAAGCTGAAGGTACTTAGTTGATTTCAGTTTACATGACTGTGAGCTTACATATATAACTTAACTTTAAAAATTTAAAAGAACGTTTTAAATAGAGATATGTATTTATTCTGCTAAGAAGTATTTGAAGCCGGGCATGGTGATGCATGCCTGTAATCCCAGCGGCTCAGGAAGTTGAGGCAGGAGGATTGAGTTCAAAGCCAACCTTAGCTATAGTGCAGCACTAAGCAACTCAGTGAGACCCTTTCTCTAAGTAAAATACAAAATAGGGATGGGGATGTGGCTCAGTGGTTGAGTGTCCCTGAGTTCAATCCCTGGTATACACCCCCCACCAAAAAAAAGTATTTGAGTCTTTATGGGTATGAGCCAATTGAATGCATTCAATGTATGAATATTTAAATGTACAAAATGAATATATAAATACAGACTTATAAATGTAAAGATGCTGAAAATTTTTGAAGGATTTTATTTAAGAGCTCTTCAAAGAGTTAAATACTTATAATACACCTAACCTATACTAATTTCTTACCTTTATTTTTAGATCAACACAAGAATACCGACATGAAAACATTAGGTTCACCCATATGAAACTGATGACAGTTGAGAAATGGAACAAAAACAACAATTTGAAGTGGTTCAATCCATGTAAGCATGGAATGAGAACTGTCTTGAAACTTAGAACTTACTGCTTAGGATCTGTGTCTATCTGGTTCTTTCTTCACCCTGAACTGGCTTGTTATTTTCCTTTTCACTTAGCATATGGAGATAAAGTGCTAATTAGTAATGCTATTCTTCAGGTATACTGGTAATTATTGGTTTAATTCTTTCTATTTATTAGTTCATAGTAGTTCATAATTAGTTGAGTTTATTACACTACTAATTAAAATATAAAATTAATTGCATATTTTCTTTACTTTGAAGTTGGTCTAAAGGTGTATACATGCAAGACATGACTATGACTCAATAACTTTCATGTACATATGTAAGTGAATTATGTTCACTGGCTCACCCATTCAATCACTATCCCATCAGTCATTGTTTCTTGAACACCTATTCTGGGCACACCATCCTGAACCAGCAGAAGGTTCCAGGCTTCAGAAGTATGAAAAGTACCTACTCTATGATCTTTGTCTAACCCATACGCACTGTGATAATCATTATTATGATGTGAACACAATTGTTAGTATTAGCTAGCTATGTTAAGAATTTCTTTTCATAATAATAATAATTGATATACCATTTCCCCCCTCAAATTTTTATGACTAAGGAAAGTTAATAGAAACCAAAGGAGATGTCTTCATTAAGGAAAAAAAATCAAATTGCAACAACTTTTATAAGAATTTATTGATTCTTTGTCTAAGGTAATCATAGACAGTGCTGAGAGTCATTTTGCCCTTAAGAACATGACTCAGAACTTGTGCCTCTAAAACTACAACATACACTAGTATGGCAGTATGTAAAAAAGTGGATATGTAACCGATGTGAATCTGCAATATGTATACAGGGTAAAAATGGGAGTTCATAATCCACTTGAATCCAATGTATGAAATATGATATGTCAAGAGCTTTGTAATGTTTTGAACAACTAATAATAAAAAAATTTTTAAAAAACTTTCCTTCCTTTATGCCCTGCTTGGGGTGGAATAACTAAAGAATAAAACTGAGATTCTAAGGGTTCTTAATAATCAGCTTAGTCAAAGAAATAAAACCCACAGTGTGATTTCAGGCCTCCATGTGTCTGGTAGACTGTGGTCTGTAGTCACGCCCTCTTGTTTCATAAAGGTCTTCCATAGCCCACAGGGCTCTAAGATACATAGAACAGCCAAGCAGATCTACCTCCACTCCAGGAAAAGCAGCTCAGCATACGAGCTGTGTCAGCAGGGGGTTTGGAACCTTGGTTGTCAAAGTCAACATGTTTATTTATTTCATTAATTTGTATCTGTTTTATACATTAGTATCATATTTTCTAATTTAATTGGAATTGTTATAAAATAATTCAGAAGAGGAAAAAGATGAATTTTCAGATATATTTCGTTTCTACATTAATTATTTCAGATACCAGTCTTTGATTTTTTAAACGTCTGTGAAACTTCACAATTAAAAAATTAAAACCTGAATTAATTCTAAAGGACTTTAGTCTGATTAGAATTATTAATTCTGCTTTTTTGAGAAGACCTTACCCCTTGGCTACATTATCTTGGGATCAGGCTATATTTCACTGTATTTTCTTTGATATGAGTACAGTAAAATACCAGACCTTAAAATACAAATCCCTTGCTGGGCTTCTTCTCCCTGGGAAAGAATACACTTTATGGCCAGATGGAATGGCATCATGTCTCACTGTTGGGGTAGCTCAGAAAAGACAACATCACCGAACACTTTCCATTCTCATACCGGCCAGGCTTCTTAGTTTAGTCAGGTGCTGTAACTTGGACCCAACACTGAGCTGCAGCTCAAGAGACAAAACAGTTGGAAAACTTGGAGAAAGGCTCTAAGGGTCAGTGAAATTTACTGTGGGCAGCTGCTGCTTCAAAGCCACTCTCTGTGCAGAAGCCTATTAAGAAGTAGTAGGTTATGTTCCTGCCGTTTCCCCCAGCATGATGGATGATGCTCTGAAAAGAGAAAAGACTTCCTGTTCCACGGAGGTGGCTTTCCTCAAGGCCACCTCACCGCCTTTCTCAGGCTCTCTCCATTCCGTTTCTAACCATTGAATTCACTGCTCCACTACATGTAATAATAACCTGGGCTTGTCAGGATGACTGACTGTGACTCACCAGTGACTGCTTGTCCATCAACAGGACCTCCCACTCTCAGAACAGAGTCTTAGCTCTGCTGTCAGTCCAGGGGGAAAGGGCTGTGAGGGCATTCGTGAGGGCCTGGATTCAATCCCCAGCACAGTAATAATAATGATAATAATAATAACAAAAAAGAGAGAGAAAAAGTACTGTAAGGGAAAAAATACAGTTGCATATGGAGTTGCATAATAACAGAAGAAGTGACATTAGAGTTTGCTAGACTTCCTTTTGCCTTCAGAAACATTTTCACTTTACCTCAAATTAAGAAATTATTTTTCTCTGGCATGCTCTTGGGTCATGGTATTTGCCAAGAGTGGTGGCGTACATGCCATTCACTCAGTTATACATATTCTTCCCTTGCTTTACTTCTTAACTGTGACTCATCTTTCCATCCTTGGTTTAGAGAGAAGCCTGAGCCTTGTTTAAGTGAGAGCTCTCAACTCAAGGTGCTTGTAGCGAATGTCTTTTCCATTTTGCAACTGTTTGGGTCACCATTTGAGGAAACTTTGTCCTGCCACATGTTATTGGAAACTGTATTTCTCTCTCTCTCTCTCTCTCTCTCTCTCTCTCTCTCTCTCTCTCTCACACACACACACACACACACACACACTCTCTCTCATGCCCAATGCTGTCCTCCTTGCCCACAAGGGCAGGCTCCAAAAGGGCAGACATGATGACTGTCATTTCTCACTTATTCTTCCAGTACCCATCACTCAGTGCATATTTATCATTGCTGGATACCACTGATATTTAATTTGTACATCATTGTTACATCCTTTTCATAGGCATAGAGACACAGCAATAACAGTATAAGGTACTTTTACAAACAAAGCTGAGTGTTTAGTAAAAAGCATCATCTGCTAGTAGCCCTTCTGTATATGCAAAGAGGTTATGCATAATTTGTAGGTACAAACTTCAGAGTTTTCAGATCTAATAATTATATATATTTTTTTTTCAAAAAGTTCTTTCTTACTGACCCTATCCAACAATGGTTATGAAGTGCTAGTGTGTGTTTAGCACAGTCCATGGTGCTATGTAGAGATAGATAAGATTCCTGCCCTCCTGAGGCTTATCGTGTATATAGGAACATTGTGTAAAAACCAAAGAAGAAAGTTTTCATTTATGGGAATGTGGGAGAACCACAAACAAAGGAGAGAAAAATCTATTTTTCTGACCTTCTATAGTTCATGGCTGTGAATTATGAAGAATGAAAATGCAACTGATCTCCAGTTAATTGATGACTTATATAGATCAATAACCCATGAAGCTTGTGGTTTCATTCTAAAATTAATCTACCACTCAAAAGGAAAAATCAAGTCTTCCTTGATAAGATTTGAGGTGCTGGCAGGTACATTTTGATGAGCATTATATTTAGATTGAACTAAGGAGTTATTTAGGAAAATAAGGATTCATGTGGAAGTTTCCTCCTACTGTCTAATTTAGAGGATTTTCATTCCCTGTGGAATTCCTTCAGGGGTTGCTGAAGGAGGTGTCAAGAAAGGAGGAAGTCAAGGGATAAAGTTCTGGTCCCTCCAACTCACAAACAGAAAGGCTCCTTGTAGAAACATTTGTTTTAGAATTTCATTAAAAGAAATTATTCTGCTGCCATGGTTTGCTAAGTTTTCTTTAAATTACCAAGTTCAAGAAAATCTTTCTCAGGACAGATGGTAGTTAGTTTGAATGTTGGGGAGCAGAACTTGAGTAAGCTGAGAGGTGTAAAAGTAATTCATAGAGCAAGATAGAAGCCAAGACTTTTCCTATGAGAAAAGCAAGGACATTCTTCAGGAAATGATAAGATGTTGACACTGATCCTTTGATCAGTTGGGACATTTGGTCAGAATATTCTGAATCTACTGCAGGACATGCAAGGGTTCTTCTTTGAGGTATCTGAGTTGAGTAAATGAGTGAACTCCATTGACCAACTCTTGTATTTACTCTAATTGACCTCCATGGAGCTTGGAGTTCCTTCCTCTGTGCATCAAATGGTGGGAAGTTGTTGCAATGTACATGAACTATAAATCACTATGTTGATGGGAAACTCCCTCTAACACACACATTTTCTTTTTTTTGGGGGGGGGACACTTTCTTGAAATATTTACTTGGGGGTAGCAAATGAATAGAAGAGCAGAGAAGCTACCTTGAAAATGGGGAGTAAGCATTTGGTCATGACTGTGGCTGTGATACTCCTGCAGGTGATGCTTATGAATCCCCATTGTCTGCCAGCCTCCACATCTTTATGTTTTAGGTGATTCTTATCTCAGACTCAAAGCATATTCACAAATTGTCATCAGATGGGTAGGGCTGTCTTATAGATTGTAATTTATTTTTAAATTTCTTAATCATAATTTAATGAGAATCTATTGGGATGAGAGAGAAGATAATAAACCCAGAAAGAAAATATTTCTACTCAAATGTACTCCAGGAAATATTTGACTTGTTCCAGAGTATTCGACTTTTATTTCTACTAGGAACAAATAGGAATGCTAAAGCTGTTATGTGGAAAATATGTCTATATATAGTTTGTATGTATTTATATGCTTAAAACAAAATGAGACTATTCAAGGAATGTTTGGAATTATAGAATTCTCTGTAAATATCAGTATCTCATGAAATCTTAGTCTTTTGTTAAAAGTTGAGAAATTTAAGTGACTATGGAAAATTCTTAAAAATAATAACAATAACAGTAATTTTATTCTTAAGCTATCAAAAAATTCATGACCACAATTCTCTAATCTCATTGAGAGGAAACATTAAAAAAAAAAAAAAAGCAAAACCCATGGCCAGAGACTAAATTTAATGGAGTGGGAAAGATGGACAATAACTGTGGAATTGCAAATTAATTATGTTTACATGAAAAATCATGGTAATTATGATATGAAATGTGATGCCCTTTGATTACAGCAAAACTCTGTTCTATAGATCAGGATCAAAAGGGAGAATTTTTAATTTTCCTTCAATTTGGTCAATTCTGGAGATTTCAAGAGGGAAGCAAAGCTAACAGATATTTATGAAAAGAATCAAATTAGCATATGCACTAAGCAATAGGTCTGTGTCTTTTGAATAACTACAAACATTTAAAACTGACCATGAAGTAGATAATTGGAAGACAAAATCAGAACTCAAGTAAAACCATTTCTTCAGTAATTTTGAAAAGTCTATTTATAAAATACACATGGATAGAAAAAAACTATACTAATAAATCAGAACTAAATGATGCAATAAAAATAAAAATTATTATCCTCCCCAATCAAAAGTAAGCTTATAATTCTGATTTAATAAAGCTGAATATGTATGTTCACATTGGACAGCTTATCATCTTAAAATGTACAACTAAATTATAGTTCTGGATTATCACAGTGATCAAAATTATGTTATTCGACTGCAGGAACTGATTCTACTTATCTTTATAGTCACTTTTGCTTATTCCTGAATGTATTGTTAGAGTGTTGACAGGCTACCAGTAATGTTACTTTGTCCTTTTACTGCACCTCTCACAAGAGGATCTTTAAGAGCTTTACTCACATTAGTGTGTTATTCCCAGGATTATTCTTCCTGTTTTATAACTGAGGAAACTACTTCCCATGGATATAAGTAACTTGTTCAAAGACTGCAAACCAGCTCTCTAATGTTGCTACAAAGGCTCTCCTGATTCCAGGGCTTGACCATTCCACCCTCGAGATTAGCACTTGAAGGAGGCACTCTGTGATGGTTCTCACCCAGAGAATGGTTCTGTGCACCACATTAAATTAAGATTTTGTGAACATACACAAGACTTACGTTTCAATGTCCATAAAGAAAGTGTTTACAGAGCAAAAAAAATAACAACATAAATATAGAGAAAAATGAGTAACCCCCTGCATAGAAAGGTTGCCAGACATTTCATCTGCATTGGCTTACACTTAATATTATAAACAAGCTGTTGATTCACAAATGAGGTTGCATAGACTTAGAAACATTTTATTGGTATTTGATTTCAGTCCATGACAAGTAGTGTTTATTAGAAAGTAATAAATCTGTATTCATTAAAATAATTATTTACTCATTTTGGTTTTTCATGGATTCAGACTAGGAATATGTATGCATAAGAGTCTTGGGAAAGGAAGGCATTAAATAACTCTTATAAATATGGCATAAATGCAGTTTTGAAAAGAGGTTTCAAAGGACACATGGAGAAGAACCTTGTGGAACAGTGAAAACAGCAAAGTCATAGACAGAAGATGCCATTCTTCCCCTACCATTTGCAGCCTCTACTTCAGTTAGCAACTTTCTTCATAAATGAAAATACAGTGTTCTACTAATGAATACTTTGGATAGTATAGGGCAGTGAGGGGTCACCTGTGTGCTCCTGACATTCTTCAAGCAGGCTTATAAAGTTAGAGCAGGACTGGCCTGACTCTGAATAAGGGTAGATGCATTTTGTTGCATAAACCTTTAGTACTTCATTTTGTAGGCAAGGTTAACTTCCTGCAGCAAAGCATCACAATGTGCCTTCTACCCAGAGAGTTTACAATACCAGGCAGAATGGCCTTATGCTCATATATGTTGACCTGTCTGTTTTGGTCCCAACCCCATCCATGGTCTGTATTCCTTTGTGATGAAGGCAGACAGAGCCATTATAATCCCTACATGAATGATCTATTATTTTTAAAGATAATTTTTCCCATTACTCTATCAGCCATAAATACCTATTTTGCTAGCATGCTGTTTAGAATCACCATAATCTGGGGAGGGATATTTTATACCCTCTGTTTACATGTTCTAAGCAGTGGTTTTGCATGACTTTGGGGAATAAAACAGCAGAAGGGGGAATATTTTAAAGATAGAATAAGCTTAATGGCTTTTTCATTTATTATTTCTTTAACCTCTTTAGTATACTATGTGGAGATATGTATTAAGCTTTTGAGGAAAGGGGTGCTATTTTGTAACCAAAAGAAAGTGGAAAATATTTCTGGAACATTTTGACTTTCTTTCAACCTCTTTAGTGACTCAAAAAATATGGAATAATAAAATAAAAGTTCAAAAACTGCCAACTCAGGTCTCACAATAACTTTCCTGACAAAAACTAAAATTAATACTGTTCATATTAACAGTTATACTCTACTATCAAAAGGAAAGTTCTGAGTCAGAACATCATATCTCCTACTTCTACTTCTAATTCTAGAATCAAGTAAAACATTAAAATTATAAATTAAGTGATTTCATTGAGTTTGGTATGTCTGACCCTTAAAAGAGACCATTATCCTATGAGGTAAGAAAAGTTGGTTAGTTGTATAGCATTTTATTATCTCTAATCAAATTGGAGAATAATTTACTTCCTTTTCCAGACACTTCTGAAACAGAATAAATGTGATATTGTTTGCTTTGAAAGCATTATTCTAATGAATAGCATGAAGCCTAGTAGATGGAAACAGGGATATTAACAATAATAATTGATATGTTAGGAAATTGATAGATTAGAGAAAGGATGAGTGGTAGGAGATAGTAAAGGCAGTGAGCCACTTTGGAAGCTGTCACAATTGTCCAGAGAAACAATGAGAGGAGCTCAGACTGGGGTTGTGGAGATGGAATTGTAATACTTCCAGGAGCCAACATGGCTCATAGCCTGGCCCGGTATTATAAAACCTGGAGGAGGCTGTCACCAGTGCTCTAGCTCCTGCTATGTTTAAAGAGTTTAGATAGAGTCAGGGTTCAGGGAATACTTCTTATCTCCCTGGTACTGGGGAGGGGATGGTGTGTCTCTTTATATCTGATGTAGTATTCATGTGCAAGGAACATTTGTAAGACACTGATTAATAACTCTGGAATGTCCTGCATTTCCTTTGCTTCTCCCCAAAATACATCAGAGCTTTGGGTGTCAGCTGGAGAGCCCGACTTTGAGTTACTCCTCACCAGCAATAGAACATGGATGGTGGGAAAGGGTATGTCCCCAGAGCTAGTGAGATAAGATTGAGGCTAAGGACAGTCAGGGAGACAATACCAGGCCTGGAACCAAAGGGACAAGTCACTCTTGGGACCATCCTCTTTTACAAGATCTTCTAAGTCCTGTATAATAGTGACCATTTTCTTAGCAAGTCTCAGAGCAATGTTTCTTAAAGTGTGTAGTCCATAGATGTCCTTTATGGAAAAACACCTGGGGACATTTGCTAAAGGTACAGGTGCCTAGTTCCCTTACCATGTCAACAGCATTATTGATGTCAGAATTCCATCTGAGGATTAGGTTGTTGTGCTCTATATTGTGTGGACTTCCCCTTTTCTGGTTATTGGCAAAAAGCAAGAGTTACATCTAATGAGCATGGCTCCATGTTTGGGGTGGCTGGAGAGCAGACTCACCATGTCTGTTTAGATAGGTGTTCCCACGGTCTTTCTTGCTTGTTTTGGCTATGACTGTGTTTGGTGCTGCTGAACAGAGCTGTGCATATAACTGCAGTTCACAGCTGTACTTTTCTCACTCGAGTGGCATTTTCTGTAAAGGTGCAGGCCAGAGAAGAAATTAAGGAATGATCATAGGACCACACATGGGAAAAGTGATTCTGAGTATTAGGAAAGGAAAAGACTGAGGTGGCAGCCTGGGGCAAGGAGAATAACAACAAAAGAGATAGCAAGAGGATGGCCTCAAAACAGACTACAGGATAAAATAGAACATTTTTATGATAATAGCTCTTGAGAAATCTAAAGAATTATTAAATACAAATCTTATTGTGATTTGAAAAACACTGGAATTTTTTTTTAATATGGAACGCTTCATGAATTTGCGTGTCATCCTTGCTCAGGGGCCATGCTAATCTTCTCTGTATCGTTCGAATTTTAGTATATGTGCTGCCGAAGCGAGCACAAAACACTGGAATTTAGTATTTTTTTCACCTACCTATTCTTTCTACCTCATCTTTCTCTCTACCCATACCACTGGCTTCATATGGAAAACTAGTTCTCAGTTGAAAACAAAATTTTCTCAATACTATCTTGTTTTCCATTATTATCCTAGAAATTCTGAATAACCTTTCAGTCACAAATACGCATTTATGTGAGGTTAAGTGGTAAAACTAATGACATGAAAATGATATAATTGGATAGGAATAGGATTCCTGAGACTAAAAACAGGGATGACACAAATTTTCCAGTGAAAATAAACAGCCATATTTTGGATTAAAGGTTTACAATTATTTTTAACAAATTACAATTTTCTAATAATTTTTTTAAAGTAGGTACATTTCATGGACCTTTCTACCATAGGCTTTTATGGATTTTAAACCTAGCTCATCTAATTCATTGTTCAGAATGTTCCCACAAAGAAGCAGAGAGTGTATTGTCTTAATTGGATAGGTGGGAGATCTAACAATTACAAAACTAAGGTGATCTTCTATACAGGATGTGATCAGCAAGTGCCTGCAGGAAGATTCCAGCCCATATCTTCTGGATCCAAGTTCAATGACTTTTACTCTAATGTTCTGCTTTTTATTTTACCTTAATATTTCAGAAGAAGGTAGACATTCAAACTACTTCTTGGTCACTGATTACTAAACGATTAGGAACATCCATCATGTGTTAGTCTGTTTGCTCGGAACTGACAGAGAGGAATTGCAGTCTAAATTATGGGATCTAGATTCAGAAAATTCAAAGATCTGCAGGTCAAGTTAGCAAAAACTGTTAGCCTTTCTTTCATCTTTTTCTATAGGTATTTCAGACAATGTCCTTCCTTCCCCATTTCTTTGACTGCTCTAAGAGTCTTCAGGCTCTAGAAAAATTAGCAGACTGAGCATGCTCAGGTTCAAAGACCTTATTTCTTGGGCTGTGAAAGCAGGTGAAGCATTGCCCCTCCAACTGTAGTCAGTGGGGGAATACAAGAGATTGGACTATTTAAAGATGTTTCTCAGGGTTTACTTTTAATACAATAGAAAGGAGACTATTCTGATTTAAATGAGTAGGATCAGACACAAAGGGCTGAGGATCTAGCAATCTAAACAGTCAGTTCCACCTGTCTTGACTCCATCAGGGGGTTTCCTCGAGGAAACTTAAGAAGGGAAGAGTGATGGGGGAGGGCAGAGGAGGAGTAAGTGAATCAGTTGTTCTCAGTCTATGTGTTGGGAAAGAATGGGGCACGTCTGGAGAAATCTAGGGCAGCAACACCTACTGAAAGCAAAAGTGGCCTTGGATTCATGCTGCATATTCTGGACTTGCTCATAAGACATTTTTAACTGAGAGTCAAAGCAACCACAAGAAGCACATAACAGTGTTTTCTTCATTCCATGCTTTTTTATGGTAGAAACACTTATTTATTGGACAGCTAAAAGGTGAGTATAAGAATTTGTGGAATCAATATCCACAATCTAGCAAGACAGTTTAAACAAACAGACCTTTAAAAGTATGTTAATATACTAGCTGTTTGCTGAACACATTTTTGGAACATGGTCTTGTTTCTAGAGGTTCCCTTTGGGTGGGTTTGATTCTGTCCACTCTGTTCTGATTCATTTATTTGGCTGCCTCATGTAAGTTTTTGACAAGCAAGGTCATCTTACTCAGGTATCCTCCTCCCTTCTGGCTCTTTTTCATATGCATATATGTGTATATCTGCACACACATATGTGAACCACCATTATATGGGATGAGGTTGCCCATCTCCCATGTCTGGGTAAGGCCTCAACACCCTGGTGATAAGGCTAGTTCCCACAAGGAACAGTTGACAAATTTTAATATCTCTGTGACATCAGAAACCTTTCCCCCTGAACTAATGCTTGTGTGTTAGCTACAGTGACCATAATGAAACACATATCTACGGTAAGAAGATTCCTTAAAGGAAAATTTTCTTTTCACCTTATTTTTTATGTGAAATAATAAAACACTGATTACATGGGACAAAACATGAACTGAATGTTGTTGGAGCTGTAGTTGTCTGTGTTTCTCAGTGAGTGTTGTCACCTTTGAAGGACCCAGAGAATTGTGCATGGTTACCTCTTGGTGATATATGACACACATCATAAGTAATGTGATATAATAGAGAAAATTGTAGGCCTTTTGGTGGTTTGGTTGTCTGGGAAAGTGCACCTGGAAATGTTCAAGGTGAAATAGCCTCAGTAATTGTATGTGTTTTATATATATATAGGCCTAATGGCTAAGTTAAACAACAACAACAACAACAAAAAAGCCTTTAGAAACAATCATTAATATGAAGAGAGAACCTACAGTGTGAGAGAATATCTTTACTACACACACATTAGATAGAGCACTAATTTCCAAGATACATTAAGAACTCAAAAAACTTAACACCAAATAAATAAATAACCTAATCAATAAATAGGCTAAAGAACTGAATAGACACTTCTCAGGAGAAGATATACAGTTGGTCAACAAATTTGTGAAAAAATGTTCAACTTCCCTAGTAATTAGAGAAATGCAAATCAAAGCTACTCTAAGATTTCATCTCACTCCAGTCAAAATGACAATTATCAAGAATACAAATAATATTAAGTGTTGGTCAGGATGTGGGGGAAAAAGGTACATTCATACGTTGCTGGTGGCACTGCAAATTGGTACAACCACTCTGGAAAGCGGTATGGAGATTATTTAGAAAACTTGGAATGGAACCACCATTTGACCCAGCTACCCCACTATCCTGAAGGACTTAAAATCAGCATACTATAGTAACAGCCACATCAATATTCATAGCAGCTCATTCACAACAGCTAAAGTGTAGAAGCAACCTAGATGCTCTTCAATAAATAAATGGATAAAGAAACTGTGGTATATATACACAATGAAATATTACTTGGCATTAAAAGAGAATAAAATTATGGCATTTGAAGGTAAATGGATGGAGTTGGAAAATATTATGCTAAGTGAAGTAAGCCAATCCTCAAAAACCATAGGCTGAATGTTCTCTCTGATAAATGGAGGCTGATCCATAATGGGAGGTGGATGGGAAGAATGGAGGAACTTTGGGCAAAGTGGAGGGTGGGAGGGGATGGGGGATGGGGATAAAAAGATGGTGGAATGAGATAGACACCATTACCCTAAATACATGCATGACTGCACATATGGTGCGACTCTACATCATGTACTATCAGAGATGAAAAATTGTGCTCCATTTGTGTACAGTGAATCAAAGAGCATTCTGTCATCACATATAAATGATTAGAACAAATTTTTTTAAAAAAAATAATATCTGAAGATATTCTTCCTTTATTCCCTGCTAGCATACAACCCAACAATGTCCTGTGTTAAATAAGTTCAAATTAATCAAAAGTATATTTGACCACTGCCAATGGAAACATTAAACTTTTGCATAGAGTTCCCTGAAGAGACAGGTGTGTGTGTGTGTGTGTGTGTGTGTGTGTGTGTGTGTGTGTTTCAAACAATGAAACATAAGCAAAATTCTGTATATATAAATATCATAGTAAGACAAATCTGTAAAATAAAACCATCTTCATGATCTGGCCAGAGTCTATACTAATGCCAGTTGTTAAGTGGACATATGAATTTCTTTGGAAAATAAATCATTTAGGAGGCACTTTGTTTCCCATCAGAGATATTGTTTCCATGCCTCATTTATACCAGCAGTTGCATTTGAAATTCTAATCAGAGTTAAATGTCATTCAGGCATTGTGATTTATGTCCCTTATTTTGGAGTTCTATGTCCTTTTGGTTATGGTTGATGAAAGATGCTTTCTGACTTGATGTTTATCTGGGGCAGCAACCCTAAGGTCATTGTACTGGGGAGCAGGAAGGATCCATAAACATCACCTGTAGTAGCCCACCCCACTTTCATCTCACCTATACTATCAATGAGGAAATTAAAACCCAAAGAGGTGGATTCTCTTATCTAAGGTCACAAAATACATTAATGAGTAAGCCAAGATCAGAATTCAGGGTTCTTGCTGTGGTCAGCCTGTTTCAACACTAGTATCAGCTTCAATACCTTCTCTACGCATCCTAGTGAAAACTGAAGAAGGAACCTTTTGCTCCCTAGTCTCCCTGAGTCTGTTATGTCCTCTGAATCTTTGCTAGCATGAGCATGGTCTCGGAATGAGGATGAAACCAGAAGTGAGAGTTGAAAGGAACTGAAGGAGATAATGACTATGGATGAATATCCTGTGCCTCTAAAATAATAAGATGTGTTTTCTTTTATGACTCACAAAGTTTCTCTGATAGCCATTTCAAAGATAAGGGCCAAAAATGCTCTGAGCAACAGACAAAAATCTCAATTCAGGCTTTCTGTGTGGTGCTATTGAAAATCAATATAAATTTGAATAAAAATTCTGAGTTTTTTTTCTAATTGTATGCATAGAGATGAATAAACTTAAGAATTTTATATTTTTAAAAATTAGTTATACATTCTGTTTATATCTCCATGGCCAACCCACATGACATAATGTATACATGATGCTATTTCTTTTGGTCAGTCTACAAAAGTGAGTACTAAATGATAAAAATACTTAGCACAAACATTTCATAAAACTAAATTTTAGTTTGCTTTGTATTTTTTTTTCTTCAACTTGGATAGATATCCTTAATTGAGTAAATTCCACTGAGACCTTTAGAGAAACTTGTAAGTATTGATTTTTAAATTTTTCAAAATGAGATTTCATGTGTCTAAAAATGAACATAATTCCCTCCAGCTACAAAAGTAGATATATAATAACTATTTATTTGTTAAGATAATAAGTAAATGAATGAATGAGTGAATGCTAAGGATCTGGGAGTGGCTGATTAAATTAACAGAGATTGAGCTAGTTTTTAGAAAAAACATTCAGCAACATTAGCTTGATGTTATTTGGTAGACACAGTAAGGTATAGTATGCGTTACCAACCTCATTAAGTTCCAAATAAAACTCTATACTTTACACCATTTCTACAAGAGGTTTTATTAGATTTCCTTAACTGGTGTCATATTTTTTTGGCCAGGGCATTTTTAACCAGCTTCACATAAATAAAGTTCTATTTTGTCACCATGTCATAGTAAAATAAACTGCTTGTACTATGCATCTCTGCCAAAGTCAGAGCAGACGGGGAAAGGATATAAATGTGTCAGTATTCAGGGAGAGAAAACACATAAATGCACATGGCGACTCTCTTAACTCTGAGGCTCAGCGTGATGCTAATTCATTTGGGTGACATTTAGAAAGGTACTCCCAACATAAATAACACGTGTATAGTGGGGGGTATCTCTGACAGACACAATGTTGAAAAAAATGGCCTGAAAGAATGCACATCGGATTTTACAGGTGCTCAGAACATTAATGCACAGTGATGGATGACCTTTGTGCTGAAGGTTGACATAATGTTGAATGGAATGTTTTGTTTATATCTGGTACCAAGTTTATTGACCAGCACCAAAGGGTAGGACCAAGCTGGGATTTGAACAGTCTCTACTTTTTTCTCTTTGTGGAAACTATTTTCTCTGTCCTACCCCCTTACAGACAACAGTTCTTAAGTTGTTTCACAGATATCATTCCACAAGATGGATTTCTCTTTTAAAAGGAAAAAAAATGTTAGGTCTAAGCATTCATTACCAGAGGTGCAAGTTTTGATGGGTAAATATGAAAAATTAAGCAGGGAAGATTTTTTTGCCACATTCATCATACATCTTTAATCTTGGTTTGTCATCTCTAATGTGCCTAACAGTTAAAAATCCTCATGATTAATGGCAAGTTGCTACTTAGAGTGCTTGTAGATAAAAGTCACAAAATCCAGATATTAAGAGAGCAACAAGTCAACTAGACCATCTAAATGA
This sequence comes from Marmota flaviventris, assembly GCF_047511675.1. Taxonomy (NCBI): domain Eukaryota; kingdom Metazoa; phylum Chordata; class Mammalia; order Rodentia; family Sciuridae; genus Marmota; species Marmota flaviventris. Next base: position 49,179,134 of record NC_092499.1, on the reverse strand, counting down.
TGGTATAAAATTGTCCTCATAGTGTCCTTTACAGTATGATTAGAAGTGGAGTTATAAGGAAGAATGGAAAAAAACTTTCAGTACCAATCCAAATGATAATTTTCTTTCATGGTACTGGGAAAGTATCAATATACAGAAGTAATCTCTTTGGGAAATTGTTCAAGTACTTAAATTGTTTATTTTATAATGTCAGCCATTTTAATTAGTTATAATCTTTTTAACAATGTTGTACATTCTTTTTGCTTTTCATTCTTTTTTCTTCTCATTCTTTTTTTTATGATTGTATCTTTCAAGTTTGTTTTACTCTGTCCTTCTTTAGTCACTCTTAGTTTGCTCATTTGTTTATTTTTTATTTATTAATTCATTCAATAAGTATTTATCAAATGCTGACAATGTCTGGTTTTGAGGACAATACAAAGATGTATCAGACTAAGAACATTCAGAATGTTTAAAAAATAATAGGCTATGGGGGTTGGGGTTGTGGCTCAGAGGTAGAGCAATGGCCTAGCACGTGGGAGGCACTGGGTTTGATCCTCAGAACCACATAAAAATAAAAAATAAAGGTACTGTGTTCACCTACAACTAAATCTAAAAAAGGATATAAATGTAAAAAATATTATTTTAAAAAATAAATCTTTTTAAAAAATAATAATAGGAGAGATAAAGCAGATGCAAAAAATGCCCAAAATACAAAATAGAAAATGATTCATGTCCTTAGAAAATCACATGTTGAGAGAGGAGGTACAGATGCAGAAGTGATCAGTACTTCTAACAGGAGTACTCTGGTCTAACCTCCTGAAAGTGACAATCTTTGAACTGGACCTTAAAGGGTGCCTAGAATCTGTACCTCCTAGGAAGAGGAGGAAGCAAAGGAAAGCCATTGCAGGCACAAGGAAAATAAAGAAAGGCACAGAAGAGGGCTGGGGTTGTAGCTTATAGGTAGAGCCTTTCCCTAGCACATGTAACGTACTGGGTTTGAGCCTCAACACTACATAAAAATAAACAAAATTAAAAGTAAAAAAGAAAGGCACAGAGGAAGAGGATGAAGGGACAAGAAATAAAAAATTAATGGAATGGCTCCATCCCTCCATCCAGCTGATTAACAGATGCATTGCCTCACATACTAAGCATTTGTGAATGCACAAGCACATGTGTGTGATGGGAACACTTAAAATTTATTCTCTTAGAAATTTTCACAGTAGTAGAAGTTGTTAATTACTATAGTCATTATGATATACAATAACTCTTGAACTTATTCAAAACATTACATTGTACATGATATAAGTACACAGTTTGTCAATTTAAAATAAAATAATACTAATTAAAAACTTTTTCAAAAAGAGAAAATAATAGAAACTAAGTTGGTTCCAGGTCAGCAACAACCTTGATCAGCCATGCTAAAGATATCAGGCCTTCCTTCTTCACAGTCAGTAAGGAGAAAGTCTTTTAGCAGAAACTCACTTGTCAAAACTCTGCTAATGAAGAGCTTTGTAGGATGGTGTGGAGGGCAAAAGGCTGCAGGATAAAATACCCTGATGAGAAGAAGGAGATATGGTAAATGAATGTAGAGAAGGCAGAAGTCACATCAAGAGGTTAGAGACCTTTTTATTGAGGATGCTGTATCAAGATAGACCTTCGCATTTTAGCTAGAGACAGAGAGCTAATAAAAATGGGAGCAGTATAGGAGGAATGGGATAATAAGTTTTGCTCTGGACAATGCAATGATAGTCTGGTTCTACATAATCACAGTACGTTCACCTTTGAATCCTCATGTTTCTAACACAGTGTAGAGGTTAAATAAAATCAGAATATTATTTTAAAAAGTTATATCCAGTGGAGAGTTGGAAAATCAAACAGTTCACTATTTTTTCTCTTCATGGTATCCAGCACATAGCATGTACTTAAGCTTGTATTAAATATATAAAATCAATTTATTCCTTAATCATAAATGGTTAAAATACATAAATGTGAATAAATATTTTTGAATGAATTCTTATATTATTGTGATAATTTCAAAGTGATAGATTTATATTATCTTTTCATTTAATACTAAACACAATACAGATTGAGTATCCTTTATAAAAAATGCTCAGGATCAGAAATATTGCATATTTCTTATCTTTTCAGACTTTGGAACATTTGAATATACATAATGGGATACCTTGGTGATGGGACCTCAGTCTAAACACATTTTATGTTTCAAATACACCTTATATATATAGCCTGAAGGTAATTTTATATGATATTTTTAGTGTGTTTCATTTTTATTTTGACCCATTACATAAGTGAGGTCAGGTGTGTAATTTTCCACTTGTGGCATCATGTTGGTACTCAAACAGTTTCAGATTTTGAAACATTTCATATTTCAAAATTTTTGATTAGGAATGCTTAACTTGTATTTGAAATATATGCTCTTATCCTGAGGAAAAAAAATTTATACTGAAGAACTTTGTGCCAAAATTAGTTTCTGCTAATAAAGAACACTAAACTTTTTAAATATATTTATTTTTTTGTACTTGTACACAGTAACTTTTATTTATTTTTATGTGATGCTGAGGATCGAACTCAGGGCCTTGCACATGCGAGGCGAGCGCTCTACCCCTGAGCCATAACTCCAGCCCCAAGAACGCTAAACTTTTAAACCGCTTGCCTATATTATAAAATAAAGTAACTAAAAGCATTTTGCCTCTGTTGTTTCTGTCACATATTGAATATAAATTTTCATTAGGTAAACATTCATATTTAATCATTTATAAACTTTATCCTCTTTTGTTCTTTAATTTTTCCTCAGTATTCCATCTTTCTGACTATATTTGCTTTAAGATTTAGGACAATTTTGTCAGCTATTTATGCCATCTTCATGGTTTAAATGATGTGAATCTTTTGAGTTATGATAGAATAATATTAACACAATATTTGTTATTTAGCCAGCTTATCATTTGCACAAAGTAGCCTGCTGTATTTATATGAAATTCAAAGTTGATGAAACATCTTAAAGTTCCAGCACATTGCTGATTAGTAATAGTTTATAGTTGTTATCATTAACTAAATATTTTCTGACATTCAACCCTTGATAACAAAAAGCAGTGATTAGACATGGACCATAATATAGGCAACTGATACTTCAAAACCAAACAGATAGAGGCAGAAGTAGAATAGCAAAATGATAAAAATCAAATTCCACAACACCACTGAAGGATCCAGAAAACACTGGGTGGACACAGCTCGATGACAGATGAGTAACCGAATCTAAATGTTATGCAAATACCTAGTCATTTGAGAGAAGTCTTCTTGACTATCCCATTCTTCATACCTGAAACATAACAGGTTGGGGACCAAGCCCAGACTACACAGCAGGTGTGGTCTTTTTGCCCAAGGCCATACTCTTGTGGACTGGATAAAAATGGGGACATTGTATTTATTGTTGTAATGTTAAGGAATTATTGGGTTTTTTGTTTTGTTTTGTTTTTACCCTTAATTATTGAAGCATAGAATTCCCAAGGTAGTGGATATCCAAACAAAAGAGTCAGGTCCCTCAGGCCTCTTAGTCCTGAACATGTCCAGTGAAGAAGAGGGATTAAAGTCAATAAATAGATCCTGAATGACATAATTATATTCTGCCTTTATTGGTACCAAGTACAATGTTATTGAGTTCTTACTGAATCACAAGGCAAAGTTTCTAATTAATTAATTAAATATACAGTATTGTATATTTTGATCTTGTGATCATGTACAACATGATGCCTTTGTGTATGAGAAGTTGGGGTATCTGAGGATTTAACCCAGGTGCACTCTACCACTGAGCTATATCTAAGTCCTTTTTATTTTATTTTGAAACAGGGTCTTGCTAGGTTACCCAGGCTGACCTTAAACTTAGGATCATCCTACCTCAGTCTCTCAATTTACTGAGATTACAGGTGTATACTACTGTGCCCAGCCAACATGATGTCTTGAAATACTGTGTGTACATAGATGAATGGGTTGGTCAAATCTACCTAGTTAATAAATGCATCATATCACTATCATCATTTTTATGGCAAAACCATATAACAACCACTCTTTACATTTTTTAAGAATATCATCATTAAGTGTGTACCCTGCCATACAATAGATCTCTTGAAATTTATTTTCCATATCTAATAGAAACTATGTATTCCTTATCTGCCCCTCTACAGTGAAATACCAAAACTATTTAACTGTTTTCATACAAGCACACATACTGAGTTTATTTGTACAAATCTCAGGCTCATTACTTCTTCACCACTGATCTTATCTCTATTTCTGAACAGAAAATAGTACATGTAGTTGACATTGTTTTGCTGCTTTTTGTTATTTAAATAAAAACCACAGTATAACTGGATAGTTTTGCAATCATTAAAATTTCAATAGAACTAGTCTACTTTTGTAGTGTATCATGATTTACCTAAACTTTGGAATTTCAAAATGTAAGAGGGGATGGGGTTTTAAAGATAGATTTACAGTTTAAGTTTCAAAGAATTGTTTTTTGTTCAGTGATGGTATTTGGGGATATTTTATACCTCAAATAATCTTTTCTTGAATTTTGAGATTGTGGAAACTGAGGTTCAGAGCAACTATGTGGATTTTTCAAGATTGTATAAGCAGTTCTAGAGTAGATCATCTTAACAATTAAATTGTCTTAGTATTAATATATTTTAACTATTGATACTTTTGCAAAACAATTCTTTGTGCATACATGCATGTGCACACACACTCCAACACACAAATTTGTGTTCTCTGCACAAATACTTAGATAAAATGACTTTGTTGAATGGATAGGTCTGTGGCAAAGAAAAGCCCTATTTCTTTGATTTGCTTCAGTAACATTGCTAGTGTAACTGTCAGGGTCTGTGCATCAGTTTGTAGGGCTTTGGATATGAGACCCAATGTGGCAATTATTCTAAGATACTGCTCTGGAAAAAGTAGTAAAAATAGTATAACTGATCAGCTGTTCCAAAATTGTGCAAGTTATATATTATTTTTAAATATTTTCTATTTTTAAATAGTATATTGCTTAAATTCTATTTATGAACAGAATTATTGACTACTTAAAAATAGACTATTTGTCTTGGTGATAGTTATTTATTCATCTATTTATTTTGCAATGACAGGAGAGAAGTCAAACTGTTGCTCCTTTCTGTGTGATTTTAAAGGAGAGGGATAGTTCATGTTATGTGACTTGATCACCACAATCTTATCTGTGAGACAGAGAAGGCTGGCTCTATAAATTGTGGTAAATGCGCTTGACTCCAGATTGGCTCCTTTTGTGCTAAGAATAAAGGATTCAAGGGACAGAGGATACTCACAATGTGTTTTTTTACAACCAGATATGAGAAAATAGAGGAAGTAGAGCATTGTATCTGTGCTCCTGGAGAGCAGCTGTAGGAAGGAGCATGGAATGTACATTCTTCACTACCTGGTTTCAGTAGCCCTCTACACTCCATGACAAATGTGGAGGGACTTAGGCTTGGATTCCTAGGATTCCAGGTTTTTCCAAAAAATGGGAAAGAGACAAGAGATCCAATTGATCCTGTTGTTCAAGTAAAGATTTATAAAACAAATAACTTGAGTATCACCTATAATGAGAATGTAAGTTGGTGGTTAGTATGTAGGGCCAAGAACTGCTGACCCTAAGTTAACTAATTGAGTTTTTCAACACCAGAAAGTTACTAAGTGTTTCCCATACTGCCTTTGATCTAGATGGCAACATCTTCAGGGGAAAAGGATGGTATATCTCTGTTCACCATTTGCATTTCTTAAAACATGGTAGGAACTAAGAATTAGCCTGCAAGGACTACTATAACAAAATGCCACAGACTGGATGGCTTAAAACACCATAAGTTTATCTTGTCCTACTTCTAGAGGGTGGAAGTCCAAGATCCAGATGTTGGCAGAGAGTTGATTTCTGGTGGGGTCTATTTTCCTCCTTTGCAGATGGCCTCCCTCTTGTGTCTTCACATACCTTTGGAAAAAGAGAGAGAGAGAGAGATGTCAGGTGTTTCTTCCTTTAATAAGGTATTAGTTTTATCTGAGTAGGGCCCCAATCTGTGACCTTACTTACCTTCTTAAAGACCCTGTCTACAAATACAGTCACTTGAGGACTGAGGTTTCGTCATACAAATTTATGAGAAGTGGTGGTGAGAAGGACAATTCAGTCTATAGCAAGCTAATAAAAGTTTATTGGATAAATGACTAAATATAATAATCAGTGTGATTCAGTAATAATTAAAGGTAAAAGCTGATATGTAGTATCTTGCAATAAATCACACAGTTCAGGTTTTCCCAAATATACCCTAGGAGATAAAAGTGTCTCAAGATGCTCTGTGAGAATTGGATTTACATGATTTAAACAGATTTGGAGAACTCAGTAAATTTGAAGCGTTAGATTATGTTAGCATATTAAGGTTTCTGAGATACACTTCAGAAAACAAAGTTATTTAACTGTGTTTTACCCAGAGTCTACTTTCACATATTACATACATACGGGGTCCAGAATCATCTTTATCCATTGAAAAATTCTATTGCTCTCTATTTGCCCACTTTGGAATGCTTCAAACTATGTTGAAAGACAATATTCTCAGAATTCAGGGCAAGGGAAGCAACTCTAGTTTATTCTGATTTCCATTTACTGTCTCAACTCCAGGTGCTCAGAAACTTAAAATCTAGAAATGAACATTAATATAAATTTAAACTTAATACAGGATTATAACAATACAAATTAAAAGTGAAAGTTGTTGTACTAAGGAAAAAATGTATCCCATAGATATGGAAATGACTGTAGAAAGGAGAAGCCCTTTGGCTGTGCATGAGACCAAGAAATGGTAAAGATTCAGAGAGGGGAAAGAAAAAGGGGTATAGAATTCCCAAGAAAGCTCATGTGAAAAATGACTTAATGTTTCTTGTACTTTAAGTGCAAATTTAAAGTGTTTTTTTAATTGGTTTGTTCCTAGCTTATTTCATTTAGCGTAAAGTTCCATGCAGGTTGTTGTACATGAGAGGATTTCGCCCTTTTTATGGCTGAATAATACCCCTTGGTGTATATGTACCACATTTTCTTTATCCATTCATTCATTGATGGAAACTTAGGAATTGGTTTAAAACCTTGTTCATTTTCTAAATAACTTATGACATGAATTAAAAGCCTTCATTGAGACATAACAATTTTCACAGTATATACAAATCATGTCGCGGGTAAGTGCCCATCACCAAGACCAAGAGGAGCATGAAGGTGGTTGCATAGTTGGCTATAAGTCAAGATGAAAGATTCTTGTATTACATCCCAAATGTAGTGATTTGTTTCTATCACCACACTCAAAAGCATTACTTTTGAGTGTGGTGATAGAAACAAATCATTATCTCTCCTTCCTGATGCTCCCAAGAAAGGAAAATTGGACTGATAAACCCTTACCTCTAAGAGAATACACTGCTAAATTCTGGTCTGATCCAGAGTCCATCACTCAATAAAAGCCACTGTTTATGTTCGTCAATTGTGGGGCATTGGGCAACATAATTTGTAAGTTCTCAGTTTTCACATTCTGTGACTTTATACCCTTGTAAACTTTGCAAGAGATATCCAATAGAAATGTAATGCAAACCATGTAGTAAGTTTAAGTTTTGGAGTAGCCACATCAAAAAAATAGAAACAAGTGAAATTGGTGCCAATAATACCTTTTATTTAACAAAATCAATTCAAAATATTAACGTAACATGTAATCACTTAAAACATAAATGAGGTCTTTTACACTGTTTTTAAAGCCAAGTCTTTGAATTTGGTATTTTACAGCTACAATACATCTCAATTCAGACTAGCCATATTTCAGACCATATTTCAGGTGCTCAATTGTCACTGTGGCTAGGGGATGACATGTTTGGCAGGATAACTTTAGTCCTAGAGAAGAGAATTGGAAAACCAATATTTTCATCAGTATATACCAGAGTAACTTTGCTATGTTTTTTAATGTTGGTTATTTTATAATGTTCTACTAGATGTCTAGTTATTTCTATTCTCTTTAAGCGATTTTTCATTAAATGGCTCTTTATTAGTTGTTTTCTGACCTCCTCTCTGCTTATCACTACAGAAGTTTTCTTCAAATGCAAACTTGTTAGTTATGATAGACTATCTACAATAGATTTTTAACTTATCCATGCTGAGAATGACAAGCATATCTGAATCCATTTGTGTCCTAATTTAGCATCTGAACTTAAGCTAACATATATTTCTAAGGAACATATATAAATCTATATTACAACTAACTAAATATTTATTTTTTCTGACTTACACTGTATTGTTCCAGCTAATTAGGATGGTAAATTTTAAAAATTGAAGGCTTTGACTTTTATACATATTCTGCACCCCTATATGTGTTATACATAAAATACTGCTTCTAGTTGTATTTGAAGTTGATTGTGTGTGTCATATAGATTTGAAATCACAATTGTTCAGTCAGAAACTAGGACTTCTGGGGGTGAGGTTGTAGCTTAGTGGTAGAGCACATGCCTCTCATGCATGAGCCCCTGGGCTCAATCCTTAGCACCTCATAAAAATAAATAAATAAATATAAAGATATTGTGTCTACCTACAACTAAAAAAAATATTAAAATAAAGAAACTAGGGCTTCTAAGTTGATATGTCTTAATTTCCATCAGAGCAAAAAGACAATCAGAGCAAAACACACACACAATGCTTTTATAAAATACACATACTTTGGAATAATGGCAGTCTATCCTTAGAAGAAAAGGAAATATCTAATTGCTACCCCAACATTCCTTGGGATACTTTTATATTTATTTCCACACACATATAATTTAGAATAGAGAAATGCCTAAAATGTGTTTGGAGTACAGTGTTTGTTAATCTTAACAGCAGTCTCTCCTAAAAGGAAGAATGAATATCAAGTTACTAACCCAATAGAATCTGAGATGCCTTTGGCATATATGTTCAGATACATATCATTTGATATAAAGTACCTCCTAAAATGTGTTTTGAATATCACATTGGAGAGAGAAAATGTGTGCATCTGACCAAACTCTCTGGGTTTAGTGCCACAAAAATAAGTTAGAATTAAAATATGATGAGAGTTGTGTGTATGTATATGAGAGAGACCGTTTTGTAATAGTCTGTGTCATGCATTTCAGAGCAGACCTGGTAAATCATAAGCTGAGGACCACCACTGTGTTTTTAGAGCAAAAATCCAGGCTTTATTTGCTGGATAATAAATGATTTCAGTGCTAGAAAGGAATCAGATGTTTCAGATCATCCAAAAACAAACTGTCTTTGAGTTCAGTCCTCTTAATTCACCTGTACATATCCTACATTATTACTCTGGTGCTAAGCAAAAGTGCTTTTTGTCTTTGAGGCTGAAAGACCCTTTAGTTTAAATTATGAACCTTCTCTGGTTTTCTTTTAAAAAGTAAAATAAATGCTGTAGTGGTTACTAGTTGTAAAAAGTTGTTAAAATACACAAGTTCTGCCCCATTTCCAATGAAATGCTGTGACTTAAGAAGGCCTGTTTATTGTTACTAGGTGTGCAGGTAGACTATGCAGGTAAATGTAATTGAGTTCTCTTTCTCATTCTTCTATGCATTTTATTATCACTTATGGGCTGTTTCAAAAGGCTGAAGTTGGAACTGCCAAAGACTGAAGTATAAAATGACTTTCAAAAACTTTTGCTGTCACACCAGGGTGGGATGAGGTAGGCTGGAGGACATGGAATAAAGTTCTAAGCATTAAAAATAAAACTTATTATTAAAGAAATAATTTACAAAATAGGACTGCTACAAGACAGACTAAAAAAAATGTAACATTGTGCCAAATGAACACATATAAAATATTAGAACATGGTCTGAACACAGGTTGGTTTGCATTAATAACTCACTAAATTTATCTGTCAAGTTAGATTTCATGGTCAGGCCTTGACATGCTGACAGCCTAGAGGTATTATTAAGATTATAGGGGTGGCCATCTTTCATTGGACTGCTAGGCTGAACAGTTGTTGAGCAAAACCTACTGTTACTTGGATTTTAATTAATTGGCCAGCTGAGAATTTTGATGACACATTTGAAATAATGATTAATGGTAGAAAAGTTTCACATACCCAGTATTTAGCACAGTGTTTTCTTAATTCTAATTATACTAGGCAGACCAATGTATATATAAAATGGAAGTTTAAGGGGGAACATGTTAATGTCATTGAAAGATTTAAAAACACAAACAGTAAGCTTTTGTTGGAATTACTATTGCTGTTATTTACCTATGGAGTTATATATTTAATGGTACTAATAGTTGATCAAATCTGATTTTATTTATGGTACACTTAATTAAACTTAATTTATTATATTTAAAGTAACCATGCAATTTTATTTCTTCTATATGATGCCTTTTGGCTGGTAAGTACAGAAATTATTTAGACGCAAGAGGATTTAATCCTTGCATATAGTTGTGTTTTGTGAAGTACCTAACATTATAAAACTTTTAACACCGTATTTTATTAATAAACTTTTTACTATATTAGTAGAATGTGAAAAAAGAAGTGAATTTCCATTTGCAAGTTTGTTCATACATTATTCAATGTTTATAAATAATTGATAGCATCATCCTGCTTGATCTTAATATGTTTCTATTAACAACATCCTTGAGTTGTGCACTGATTTTTCTGATGCTTTTTTCTTGTACTAACAGAAGCATAGGCATCATCCACATCACAGGTACACCACAGAACTGGTTTGCCTGTGTTCATATATTCTAATTCCTATTCTAGATTTTGAATGGTGAAATGTCAATTTTTTCTTTATTTAATAATATTTGTTTTTATTGTGGTAAAATACACATAACATAAAATTTTCTATCTTAACCATTTTTAAGTGTACAGTTTATTGGCATTAAGTATATTTGCATTGTTATACAACCATCACTGCTACTACCATCCATCTCCAGAATGCTTTTCATCTTGCAAGCTGAAATTCTTTACCTATTAAACATTAACTCCGCATTCTATCTCTGAATTAAACTGTTCTGGGTAGGTACTAAATATAAGTGGAATCATACATCATTGTCCTTTTATGACTGGCATAATGTTCTCAAAGTTTAACCATGTTGGGCTGGCGTTGTGGCTCAGCAGTTGAGTGTGCACCTAGCAAGTGCGCGGCCCTGGGTTCAATCCTCGGCACCACATAAAAATAAATAATAAAGGTACTGTGTCAACTACAACTAAAAAAAAATTTTTAAATTTTTAAAAATTTTTTTTAAAGTTTAACCACGTTGTAGTATGTGCTGAAATAGTTTGAAAATTAGAATTAATTCCCATGACAAAATTAAACTTATGGGATGAACCAGCTTCAGGTAGTGAACCTAATTTAGGGATGCTTCATTCTTGGTTCTGTGTTGCTTCTGAAATAATGCTCATTGTACTGGATAAAAGGACAAAAGATGGGACGGGCAGGATGAAGGGAAAAACATGGAGTTTATCTTTGCTAATGAGGCCACATGTAAATTCTGTGGGCTTAGAAATGCTTTACAAATGTGCAATATCTTTTTATATTTTAAATAGGGCAGTCATAGTCACTTGTTCATATGTTGGAGCTTAGCCCTTCCTAGACAGAAGACTAGGGCAAAAGTCTCTCGCCTCAAGCTGTCTGCCTGAGGCAGAGGGGAAGTTCTATCTGCAAAGATTCCTCATGCCAGTTGCTCTACTCCCCAGCGTGATTTACCTAAGTCTTTGCCATCTCTCAGGGTCCAACTAACCTCTTCAGGAATTCTTCATGACATTCCCGTCTCCCAACTCCCACCCCAAGCAGAGGACAATTTCCTTCTTCTGGCTCTTAAAAGGATCTCTCTAAGCTCACTGTGACAGTCACTTGTTCCTGCTACTTGCCACATGTGTTTCCTCTCCTACTCACAGAAGGCTCTGGCTCTGGTTTGTCCTTGTTCCACCACCCCTGGGCCAGGGCCCACAAGTGGCTTCAGGACATGACCCTGACAATTGGCTCACCAGAGCCAGATCCCTGTTGCCTTGATCTGTGGCCACTCTTTACACTGCAAAGATTCCTCATGCCAGTTTATTCTACTCCCCAATATGGTTTACCTAAATCCTAGCCATCTCAAAGGCCCCAGCCACCCTCTTCAGGAATTCTTCCTTGACATTCCCTCCTTCCAACTCCCACACCAAGCTAAAGACAGCAAGATCACCTGAAAAAGTACAGAGGTCAACACAGGTCCATGGTTCTATGGTGCAACTAGAGTAGGATTAGGCCAGAATTTTTGTGTGTGTGAATTTGGAATTTCAGAGAGTTGGGTATTTTTTGAAGGAAAACTGTTGTTGCAAGTGCATTAGAATCAATCTATAATCTGATTCCTTTTTCCCTTTTTATTCCTAATCTTATAAATCTAGTGATAATTTCATATGTAATATAAATATTATTTTACTATGTATTTTTTCAATCATTTCATCAAACTTGTTGTACGGAAACATGACTATGAGGTTTCTGAGACAGCTTTTTGAACACAGGATACTTTCTGTGGCACCATCCAGTAGTGAACACTCGTATCCTATATCACTTTTCTAGAGATTACTCTGACTAGACTTTCAATATCATCAGGTGTGGTACTATGTAAGCTTCACAAAGACATGGGGACATATATCACTGGGGGGTTAGCTGGGATTTCCCTCAACCAAATTTGTAAGGAGCAGCTTATCTTGTTTTTATATATGACAGCAGGGCAGGAACTCAGAAATGACATTGATACTTAGAATAATTTGTTTGTTTGATAAGAAATAAACTTTGAGATGACTAAAACATGATATTTTAAATTTTTTATTTATATATGACAGTGGAATATATTACAATTCATATTAAACATATAGTACACAATTTTTCATATCTCTGGTTGTATAAAAGTATATCATACCAATTTGTGTCTTCATACCTGTACTTTGGATAATAATGTACATCACATTCCACCATCATTTCTAACCCCCTTTCCCCTTCCTTCTCCTCGCACCCCTCTGCCCTATCTAGAGTTCATCTATTCCTCCCAGGCTCCCCCTCCCTACCTCACTACAAATCAGCCTCCTTATATCAGAGAAAACATTTGGCATTTGTTTTTTTGGGGGGATTGGCTAACTTAATTTAGCATTATCTTCTCTAACTCCATCCATTTACCTGCAAATGCCATAATTTTATTCTCTTTATTGCTGAGTAATAGTCTGTTGTTTATATATGCCACATTTTTTATCCATTCATCTATTGAAGGGCATCTAGGTTGGTTCCACAGATTAGCTATTGTGAATTAATTGGGCTGCTATAAACATTGATGTGGCTGTGTCCCTGTAGTATGCTGTTTTTAAGTCCTTTGGGTATAGACCAGGGAGAGGGATAGTGGGTCAAATGGTCATTCCATTCCCAGTTTTCCAAGAAATTGCCATACTGCCTTCCTTATTGGCTGCATCAATCTGCAGTCCCACCAACAGTGTATGAGTGTACCTTTTCCCCACATCCTAGCCAACACTTATTGTTGTTTGTCTTCATAATAGCTGCCATTCTGACTGGAATGAGATGAAATCTTAGAGTAGTTTTGATTTGCATTTCTCTAATTGCTAGAGATGATGAACATTTTTTCATATATTTGTTGATTGATTGTATGTCATCTTCTGAGAAGTGTCTGTTCAGGTTCTTGGCCCATTTATTGGTTGGATTATTTTCTCTTTTGGTGTTTGGCTTTTTGAGTTCTTTAAATACCCTAGAGATTCGTGCTATATCTGATGTGTGAGGGTTAAAGATTTACTCCAAAGATGTGTTTCTTTTGCTGAGAACTTTTTAGTTTGAATCCATTCCATTTACTGATTCTTGATTTTAATTCTTGTGCCAAAGGAGTCTTATTAAGGAGGTTGGGCCTAATTCCACATGATTGAGATTAGGTCTGCTTTTTCTTCTATTAGACACAGAGTCTCTGGTTTTATTCTTAGGTCCTTGATCCATTTTGAGTTGAGTTTTGTGCATGGTAAGAGATAGGGGTTTAATTTTCATTTTGTTGCATATGGATTTCCAGTTTTCCCAGCACCATTTGTTGAAGATGCTATCTTTTCTCCAATGCATGTTTTTGGCACCTTTGTCTAATATAAGTGAATTGTAATTTTGTGGGTTAGTCTTTGTGTTCTCTGTTCTGTGCCATTGGTCTACCAGTCTGTTTTGGTGCCAGTTCCATGCTGTTTTTGTTACTATTGCTCTGTAATATAATTTAAGGTCTGGTGTAGTGATGCCACCTGCTTCACTTTTCCTGCTAAGGATTGCTTTAGCTATTATGGGTCTCCTATTTTTCCAGATGAATTTCATGACTGCTTTTTCTATATCCATGAGGAATGTCATTGGGATTTTGATCAGGATTGCTTTAAATCTGTATAGTGTTTCTGGTAGTATGGTCATTTTGATAATATTAATTCTGCCTATCCAAGAGCAAGGTAGATCTTTCCATATTCTAAGGTCTTATTTGATTTCTTTAGCGTTCTGTAGTTTTCATTGTAGAGGTCTTTTGCCTCTTTTGTTAGATTGATTCCCAAGTGTTTTATTTATGTGTTGTTGGTTTTGTTTTTTTTTTTTTTTTTGAGACTATTGTAAATGGGGTAGTTTTCTTCATTTCCCTTTCTGAGGATTTGTCACTGATAAACAGAAATGCATGTGATTTATGGGTGTTGATTTTATATCCTGCTACATTGCTGAATTCATTTACTAGTTCTAGAAGTTTTCTGGTGGAACTTTTTGTGTCTTCTAGGTATAGAATCATATCATCAGGAAATAATGCCAATTTGAGTTCTTCTTTTCCTATGTGTATCCCTTTAATTTCTTTTGTCTGTCTAATTGCTCTGTCCAGTGTTTCCAGAACTATTAAAACATGATACTAACAAACCAAATCAGGTTAGCTAGAATTTAGTTTTTAAAGTTTAGCATCCATGAAGTACATAAGACTTAGTGAATGATTGGGTCTGAGATATTAGGTTAATGTAAGATAAAAACAAGTTACTCCATAATAAAGAAGATAAGAAGGTTATTAATAGGAAGGAATATATATAAAACTCTCATAATGTGTATTAACTAAAAATTAAGCCAGCTATCTAAAGCAATGTAATTCCTTGATAAAGTAAAGCAAACTAACTTGACTCCTAACTTACCACAAGAATAAATTTTAGTTTGACCTTAATATGACTTGACCCCTCTGTGTCTTCATCAAATAATAGTTATTAATCATTCTGGGAATACCAAGAAATATAGGAATAGATATAGTCCTTGAATATTTAAGTAGACAATGAACTAAAATCCATCTCCCAATGTAGAAAAATATAATAAAGTTCTTACCTTAAGAAATTATAGATTCTCACAATTAGAGGAAACCATAGAGTTTGGCCTGGTGGACTTAACTGATGTATAACTCTCCCCAGAAAGTAGCAATTATTCCTTTGTTTGCCCACATCAAGACTCAATGCCTTCTAAGACTAGCTCTCCATCAAAACCACACCCTTCTCAGTCTCAAAAGATGAGACTGGGAGGATGGAGATGGGGCTCAAATATAAATTTGCCCTCCAACTAAATAATGTCATGAAGGAAAAACAACTATACCCCTGCATGTAATATTTAGCTATTTGAAAACTTCAAAATTAGTGCTAAATGGTATAAGTAGTATTTGGTGACTTATGTCCCAAATACAGACAGAACCTCATAAACAGTCTGTCACTTGATTTGATAAAAATTATTTGCTTGATGGAGAATAGACTAGTGTGACCAGGTTTGGCAGAACATATCCAGGGAAAAGAACGTTCATTGCACAATCCTTATATTTACCGGATTATAAATTTTTTTTAACCACAGCTGGTCTTTTTCCTCTCCACCACTTCCACCCCTCCAAATTTTATTTCTGTCCTTGCATAAAATCAAAAGCATAACATTTGGTTGCATAGTTAAGATTAATTACTCCAGATACTTTTAATCTACCTTCCTTTCAAATTTGTGTGATAGAAAGCATAGATAAGAATAAAATGTGTTCTTTCCCCATCCTACCTCTGAGAGCTAAGGAGGACAGCTGTCTTATTGGCTTCTTCCACTAGGTGTCAGCACGGCTCTGCTTCCTGCTGTGTCTTTTTTTTTTTTTTTTTCTGAAGGCATTTCAGCCCATCTTCCAGTCTCATTAATAACTCGTACCTTGCATATATGGTGTGCTTTTTAAATTTATTTTTTCCCTGGGAATTTTGACTGTATTTAGCCAAAAGTATTCTCATTAGATTGACTCTCTAATCTCTGACAATTTCAGTTTCAAAAACAATTCTGGGTGCCATATACTAAATTTAAGTTAGTAGCAAAGACATTTTTTTTTCCACTTCAAACTCTTATAAATTTGATATTAATTGTAAAATAATGGATAATAATTAAAACAATTGAAACCTGAACACTCCCATGTAATATAAATATGTAATATAAATAGGTTTAAAGTGATAGTGATATATTTTCAAAGTAATAAGAAACAACACTTTACCAATTTGGTTATCCTAAAGTTAGTTTTAAAAATTGATATAGTTACGCCTCCTTCAATGTTGTATATGTAATTTGACATATCATTTGTTTTTATTCACCTAATTACTTGTTTTAGATTTTTTTGGAATTATTTTCTTACATTTCAAAATGAAAATACTACCATACTATATTTTCACTCAATCTTTCACTTGTTATAATAGTCTATGTAAGAAACAACCTCAAAAAACATGTAAAGTACTTATTATATTCTTACTTTCAAAAATTTCTGTATTTTAACTCATTTCTTAAGAAACAAACTTTTTGATAATTAGCAGTTAATATTTTGACTTGTTGAAAATTTGCATGTAAAATTGTTCTGTGAACAAAAGCAAAATTTTGTATAATCTAAAGTACATAGGAAAACAATAAAGTATCCCATGCCATAATTTAATATATACAAGAGATCTTCTACCTAGAAAATACAATCAAAATGCAAGTTAATGTAGTAAAAGCATTTGTTTAAAGAGTGAGACCATCGTGATTCAATATTTACATTAAAATTACATAAATATAATTTAAATTTTCAACATAGTTATCTTAATAATGTAGGCCAAAGCTATAGTCACTGCTGTTGATGCAGTCATTTCTATATTTTTAATGTCAAATGTACAGTAAAAATAATCTCTGTACAATTTTGTGCAGCATATATGAAAATGATGAAAACCATAAAATGTCAACTGCTTAAACTGTGTGTTTAGGCTAATGGGACCTGGATTTCTAAAAATGTTAAATGATTTTTTTCTTTGGTTTTATGATATACTATGGGATAGATCACTGTTCTCACTAATCACACATTATAGGAAAGACCTCTCTGTGTTCCCAGAGTTTGATTTGATAAAATTTAGTGTCAGTGTTTTGAGTAAAGCTTGGATTACTCAAATATCAGGAACTTTCTGGACCTATGTAGATAAGATACATATTGCATAATTTTATAACTTCCATTCCAATTCTTTCTTTTATTCTGTAGAAATATTCTTGTGTTTAAGAAAAAGAAAAGGAAACCAATGAAGTTCTGTTTAATCTGAAACAGAGGTTTTTAAGTTTAGTCTCAGAAGCAAGATCAAATGACCTATCCAGTCATTCAATATCTGTAATTCTTTCATAGTACTTCTCCCGAGTTTCTCAGATCAGCGCAAATCCTGGTTGGAATACTGTATTCTGTGCTTTGTCCTTTTCCAGTATCAGACAATCATAGTATGGCCAGGGTTCTATCGAACTTCAAAGATGGTCATCTGTAAGTTTGAAATTCTTTGTTGTTGTAAAGTTCAATAAAAAGATTTCAGTGTTGAATTCAACCCAGACCACAGAATGATTAAATTCGTTGTTTTTGATATGTTGCATGGTAAGATATTGTGTAATCGAATTGCTTGAAACTTTGCAATTTATTTTCTTTAAAAAAAAATGGCCAGGCTATTAACTATATATGGCAATTAAAGGAAAGTACACAGAACATCCTGGCAACATATCACTTTTTCTGTGTTTGATTTAGGCATCTGTAAAAGGACACCACTCATGCCTTTAGAGTTAAAATGCTGTCATTTCCACCCTAAACTCCTATTTATAGGAGTTTTGGTTTTCTAACTCAACCATTTAAAAAAAAAAAAATCCCAACCTACACTCAGAATAGTGAGCTTCTCTTTTTAATCTCAGAGAAAATTTTACTAAGAATTTGTTCATTTCTTTTAATTTGGAAGAAAATAATAAAAAACTGTCAGTGGTTTCAAACATATTTTTGTTCTTTTTCAATTCTGAATTAGCTTAGTTGTGTGGAAAAATAATGTTTTAATGTTTTATTTCAAAACAACTGCTGATAATAGTTTTAGAAGTTGACTGAATTAAAGTATAATTATGATACATTTGAATAAGTATTTTAGAATCTACATTTATATATATTTTAAATTTCTTACTATATTTCTGTTCTATAAACTACATGAGAAATTAGGTTTGTACTTAGCTTCATTTAGTTTTAAAGTCTACTTTGGTAACTGTGTGGATGGCTAATGGTAATGAAGATCACTTTAAAGTCTACTTTGGTAACTGTGTGATGGCTAATGGTAATGAAGATCACTTTAGAAAGTCGGAGAACCCTGAATATAAAACAGTTAGGTAAAACAATTAGAACTTAATCTCCTTATATCTTACAGTTCACATTTTCAGTGAATAAAATTGTGCATATTTTCTATTCATTCATTTCATATTTTGCTCATTAAGTGCTATTAATGGTGCTAATTTTTTTTAAATTTCATGCATCTTCAGAATCCATTTTATTTCCTTTTTATGAGCTTGCAAAGCATAAATAGAACTATATGTGTGCAATTTACTTACATATGTATATAACTATCAAATAATTTCCCTCTTAAAGAAGCCATTGATCTTTCTGGTATGAAAGACATTAAAAATTAAAAGGGTTCAAGGGTGAAGGTCAAGGAGAGGCAGATTGTTGTGAAGGTAGAGAAAGGAGAAAGACTGGGTTCTGGGAGATTTGACAAAGCTGCCTGGACAAAGGTAGCCTGGACATGGTATGTTAATAAGATGTAGGTGGACAACAGGAAGATTATGGGTAAAAGAAAGAAGGACATAAATCATGTTTACTTGATAGGGCCATTTAACAAAAACACCATGTTACCAAGTATTGTGTGTGAATATATTCAATCATATTGTTGTCAAACCCTTCACAAAAGGAAATATGCATGATAGGGAACTCATATTTATATTTTACCCCTCTGGTTCCAACTTATTAATTAGGGGAAAAAACCTGCCATTTCCCCCACTTTTAAAAAATGTTTATTTAGTTGTAGATAAACACACAGTATATTTATTTTTATGTGGTGCTGAGGATGGAACCCAGTGCCTCACATATACAAAGCAAGAGCTGTACCACTGAGCTACAGCCCCAGCACCCCACCCCCTGACTTTTTTAAAATGAAAAAAACAAAATGTGACTTTTTTGTTTTTCCATTAATGAGTCTGACCACAAATTTAGGCTTCCAAAAAAATTGTTACAAATTAGCTGGGAAACGCAGAATTTGCAACAAAAATTCCCTTTGAAACAAAGCTATTATGTGAAATTCCAAATCTATACCATTGAAATATTTGAGGGGGCTTTTATAAACAGATTTGTAATTTAATCAACACATTTGTAATTTAACCAATACATTATTTTATTGTATTGAAAATACAATTCAGTTCACAAAAATTCAGTTGACATAACACTTTTTAAAAATGGAAGCTGAGAGTAAATAAGAGTAAGATCAAGGGAGTTAAACCTGAATATATTACAGGTGATCTCTTTCAATGATGCAATATGAAAAATAGATTTCTGAAGAGTTTTTAAAATAAATTTATGTTTTACTCATCACATCTCTATATATACATACACCTTAAATTAACTATTTTTCATGAGGTTTCTGTTTGGAATCTTATGTGACAAACTAAAATTCTGTGTGCTTGATCCTGTTTGGTGATTAGGTGAATACAATAACCTGATGTAACCTTGATGATCAAATTAATCAATGTGCATGATCTGATTGGATTGGTTATTGTTTGTTATCATGTATTGAAAAATCAAAATTAATTAAGCAGAAGAAAGCCAATTTAATTGGCTAAACTCAATGGGATGCAGACTTACAAAGAGTAATAGAGGATCTCCTATTTAAAGCTACCTAGAGCTCAAACATCTCAAGCAATGCTTTGCCCTGACACCCAGACAGGATCTGTATCATCCTGCAGCAAATCAACTGCCAACAATCAATGGATTCCTGTGGGATCTTGGTTAAAGCCTGGGCATAACTTGCTCTGTTCTTAGGGGCTAGATCTGTTCCCATATGTGGGTCCACTTAAATCAAACTCAGGGTGCTGCTATGGGGAGGCTTATGTAAGAAAGGTGAAGTGAGAAAGGATTCAATACTAGGTGTCTGTATATGGCTTCACCACATGCTGCCAGAGGGTGTATTGGAGAAAATAATTGAGTAAAAATGCAGACCTTTCAGGCTTCATTGCAGCATTTTCCTGAGCACCCAGAGGAAAATGTGCCAAATATTATATTGAGTCCTCATAAAAAAGAATAATAAAGTGTTCCTCTCTCTACAAATATCGAAATAATAGATTGACTTTAGAATTACATTTAGTTAACCTACACTTGTTCTTTATATACCTTTGTTCCTTTATTTCTCAGCTAATAGAAACTCAAACATTAAAGCAACAACAAAAATGGCAACAAGAAAACCTTTCCTCTCTGCCATGAATTTTTGAGCAGTTTTCATTTTCTCTTGCCTCATAGCCTTTACATTTGCTGTGTCCTTTGCCTAGATTCCTCTTCTAATTCCGTGCATGGGCAAGGCTTTTTCCCTTTGCATATAGACTGTTCTATCTACAACACTCTGCCTCTACTCTGCCTTGTTACTTTATACTATCTTCTTTTTTTTTCCTACACAATCAAAAATTATGTTGAGGATTCACTTTATTGTTTCCTACTTCTCACCACTTATCTCCTTCATCTTAAGCAAGGCAAGCACACAGTAGGTTTTGAAAGAGAATCAGAACAGTGAATGCTGCCCTTTGAAATGTGGTGCATAGCACACACTTGTTGACAGTAGGCAACAATGGAAACCAATGTCACTCTCTACAATGCTGCCCCAATAAGTCTGTTCCAGTTATTGATTTTTTTTTTAATTTTTTATTGTGGGTTGTTCAAAACATTACAAATTTCTTCACATATCATATTCCACACTTTGATTCAAGTGGGTTATGAACTCCCACCTTCACCCCATACACAGATTGCAGAATCACATCAGTTACACATCCATTGATTTACATATTGCCATACTAGTGTCTGTTGTGCTCCGCTGCCTTTCCCATCCTCCACCAGTTATTGATTTTTGAATATGATTAAGCCTAAGCAGTTTTGTTTTTTGCTTTGCTTTATCCATGTAGACATTTCTAATTCAGTCCGTGCCCTTTGGAAGGAAAAGATCTATCAGGGAACATTCATCCACTAATAACCCCAGCAAGAACTGCACTGCTGGGGCTCCTCATTGGCTGTGTTATTTCTAGGAGCCCAAGTCAGTGTGTAATGCTGAGACATTAAGCCTTCAGGATCACTCTGACCTAGTTAGACACAGCAGTTGCTGCACTGTAACTGCAGGGTTTTGTTTAGTGACAGGGCTTTCAATTAACCAACCAAAGAAACTTAGAAGTACCCTGAAATGAAGCAAATGTTTATCAAACTCTCCAGCCTTATTCTTCCTTTAGTTTTCTGAGCTGAAATGTCATATCAATCTGTTTTGGTACCATAGAAAGAAGTTCTGGCTGTGTTCTTGTACCTCCAGGTACACTATTAAAATGAGTCTCTAGTGACATGAATACATGGGGCAGGGTGAAGGGAAAGCATTATTCATTGAGCACCCCTATTTATTTATTGAAATTCTAAATGAAGTTCAAATTTAGAAATTGTATTATTTTCTTCTGGATCATCTAAATGGAGAAAGTGGAAAGAATAAAATTCATTTAAAAACCAACATATTGAAACAAAAAGCCCAATATGTGTGCCTTATTTCTATTTTGTGTATTCCTGTGATTAAACAACAATGAAAATGATCTTATTTTACGTGTCACACATTCTTTGATCAAACTATGGATGAAATCCTAAGAAAAGGGTTCCCAGAGAACCTTTTGGTGATTTTCATTTGTTTGAAGCAGTTCTGGTCTGTGATTTAGTTCTCGCTTTACATTGTCAACATTTCTATCACTTATCAGTTGCCAAACATGGAAAAGTTGTTAGTAGCTTTGAAAGCTAATGCAGAGTGGTAGTAATCATTTAAGGGACTTATCTGCCTGTCTTGGGCAACACAGAAACTGAGAAAAGGCAAACAGTACAAATGGTTGCCATAGTACAGGAAATACAGAGGGGAGGAGAGGGGGCTTGTGAAAAGCATTCCAGTCTGTTTGGTTCCCTCACAAGTCCTAATGAGATAATAGCTCATCCAGTCAAGCCCATTCCTTACTTTCAGGAAGTGCCACACAGGTAAATGAAGAAATTATTTGAAGAGGGATCATGATGGGTGTGGACTGTTTGTGATTCAGCTTGGAAGAAATGCAGATGTGAGTTTCTTTAGCTTGACTAGGATGGATTTCCCCTGATGGGGCTCTCTCAACTTCTGTGATTGTTGGCCTGAGGTTTGCAAAACTGATAGTACCGATAAAGACTCAGTACTAGTAGCCAAAGGAAATGTGGGATAACTTAGCCTGGAGAAAATATTCCATCATTTAGAAACAAATTATTTCTTCCTTGACATTTGAACCATGTAGAATTTTACTCTTTAAACTTAAAACCCACAAGGTGGCCCATTTTAATAGAGGATTCATATCTACTTGTAGTTTAAAAAAACTTTTAATCATATTTTATAGAAACTTGGTAACTAAAAATGGAGAAGATGAGTGAGAGACATTTGTGATACATACATGGGGGAGGGGTGGAATCTCAAAATTAGATATAAACAGCATTCATCATGATTATACTTGAAAGGTACCTACCCTGCCTTCCACATTCTTTTTGCCAAATTTGAAAAAAAAGGTGTTTTGTTCTATTTCAAATATGCTATAGTCTGATTTATTCAAGGAGATGACAGTGAGAAAAAGTTGGAATTAAACAATCTGATTGGTCAGATGTTAAACAATGACAAGAATAAAATAATGTGGATCTATGCCAATAAAAATAATTATGATGGATATAGACTTTAGGTGATTTCTATGTGAACCTGCTTGCTTCTAAAAAATAATTGACAATGGATGTGTAACTGATGTGATTCTGCAATCTGTGTATGGGGTGAAGGTGGGAGTTCATAACCCACTTGAATCAAAGTGTGGAATATGATATGTCAAGAAATTTGTAATGTTTTGAACAACCAACAATAAAAAATTAAAAAAAAATAATAATTGAGTTCCTAGTACTAAGCTAGCAAGAGAATCCCAGTGTGTAGAGTCAGCTTTCACATAGAATAGTTAAGAGAATCCTTTCAAACTAGATGCATAGTTGAGCTCTTGAGTAGTAGAGCATCTGAGTCAGTCCTTTGCCTGGCCACAATTTGCTCAGTGCTAGGACAATTTAAAATGAAAGAGGTGAGTTATAAAGAAATTCACCTCTGACTCAAAATTATCCTGTTAGGAGATTCTTGTGGAACATTAAGGAAGCTTTGACAGGGCAACAATCTAGATGTTGTATGAGCAGTCAGAAAATCTATACCAGTGTAAAACTTGAGATCTTAACTAGTTGTTTGGAGGTAGCAGTGACAGAATATGAAATTTAGGCTGGATGAAGAGATCACTAGAATTATCTTCTCCATTAATATGCTAATAGGATTACTGAAAGTTTCAGTTGCCTAGTGACAGCCTCAGCAGAAAGATGAGGAACTGCAAGTTTTTAAACCATCAGATTATTTTTCTTTTTACTTTTTTGGCCATCCTGCCCTTCCTTCTTTTCTTTCCCCGTCCTTTCCTTCCCACCTCTCCCCTCCCTCCCATCCTTTCTCTCTCTCTCTCTCTCTCTCTCTCTCTCTCTCTCTCTCTCTCTCTTTCTCTCCTCTCTCTCTCTATCATAGTAAGGGTAATAGTGAAAGGTTCTTTGAGGATCTTGTGAAATCAAACTCATGAAAATGAAAAGGCAAGGCACCTAAGATGGAAATAGCGCCTGGTAAACATAGTAGATCCTTAATAAATGTTAATATTTCTTGAGCACTGTTTTGGGAATAACAGACATCAGCATACAAGAAGTTTCAAAAATCTTAACTCCTATACTCTGTTGTGTATATGTGAGTGCATGTGTGCATATAAATCTAATTAGAGAAAAAGAGTGAGCATTTTAGCAACTATATTTTATAAACTAAAATTTATAAACTAAAAGTTCTGCCACCTTCTTTTCACCCCATAAGTACTGGAGAACTGGAAATTAAGTGGAAATGACATAAGGAATTGGGTTATTAATTTCATCTAGTGGTTGGTGGCTGATGATTTATAGTTTTAATAAAATTGAAGAGTTAATTCTCAAGAGATGGCATGCTTTTAATTTTTTTAATATTTCAAGCCAAAATACATACAGATAAGATGTAAGGAAGTGTTCGATTCTAAATAATTTAAAATATTGGAATGAATTGCTGAGAAAGTTGTGTAGCTTACTAGAATTTGCTTGTGCTTCACTACTTTAATTATAGAGATTCACCTTTCTAAAGAGATTCATTGATCTTTCAAAAACAAGTATGTGAAGTCCCCTGGATGACAATTCATAGTAAAAGTCATCTGTTTTGCTTGAGAGTCAAATGCTCAAAGTCTAACAGATTTCTAATATTATAATTTCTTAAAACTAAAAAATCTAGTTAAAATTTGATATTTTTCTAACTCATCTTTTTTCCTGAATCTACTGTAGCTGAAAGCTAGTTTGTAGTAAGAAACTCTTCCTGAAGATTTGCATTCAACTTTGACCCACGCTTAAATGGAAGAGAAGCTTATGGTGATGAGTTCTTGGTAGCCTAAAATCTCCTTATCCATCTCTACTATTCATTCCCTCTTTGGGAACTAAAAGAAGAATTATAAGCTGTAAAGAGAAAGTGGAGTCACTCTGCTCTCTTTTATCTTCTTATCTACAGTCTAGAAGCAGGAGAAATACTTGGTTCCCTCCTCAGGAAGCTTTCCATCTGAGACTTGCCCAGGAGATGAAGTTTCCTGATTCCTCTTTCTCAGATTACAGAGAGTTCTTTTGAGGCTGGTGAGGGTGTTAGTTTAGATCCTCTCTTTGGTGTTAAGTGTCTGCTTTAACTTTGAGTATCTTAGCAACAAAAGTTTCATGAGAAATTTTCTTCTTCAAGGGTCTGGACCTTTTATAATAGAACATTTTGAACACAATCTAGTGAAGTTTTTGATTACAGACAAATGATTTTTTTCAATCCAATTGACCTCCCAAAGTTAACAAACAGTTCTGTAGAGTCTGGCATAAATCACATCATGGTGGTGGAAATGTCTCTCTTCTGGCACTGGATGGGGTGTGTGTGGATAGCATAAGTTTCAGGGGAGGTATGAGCCCCCCTAACTAGGAGTCTCCCTCTGAAAACTGCAGCCAGGTGAAGATTCATTTTAAAACTCAAACTGGGCAATCTGGGTGGGGCTTCTGCTGGCCTTCTCCCTTGTTCTTAATCCAACTTTATGGTCACAAAACATACATTTTATAAGTTCTGTCCTAGGTGAGCAGCCATCTTGCAGTGATGCAACTATTTCCAGTTTTAATTTAGTATTTAACTAGAACTGATCAGGGGTGTGTCCTGATATTATTCAACTTACTCTGCTTTCATCTTGGGATTTAAACTTCCATTAGAATAAATGTAGTAGGCTTTTGACTTTAATGTGATTTTATGTAATGCTACCAAACAACAATAACTAATATTTATTTAGTGCTTTTTTATAAAGGCTCAAAGTAATTAATGTGGATTTACTTATTTAATCCTTATAATATCCTGTGAGGCATATTAGAAGTAGGCCTTATTATCTCCACTTTATAGTTAAAGAAATGGAGTCAGAAAATAGGGAGTTTGCAAATGGTCTGTGAGTTCAAGTGAACACATGATGATTTTTCAGTTTTCCTGCCTTCCCTTCTCGGGGGACCTTGTTGCCTTACTATATACTATAAATACATTATACAGTGTATAGTTTTACTATTCTCAGGTCCATCAAGTTTAATGGGGTAGCCTGGCATGGTTCCTAGAGTAGGATCATGTACATGATAAATATTACTTTATAAGATGATGTATTTTGGCTTGAATATGGTTTACAGTTTAAAATTGCAACAAAAGGGAACATGTCTCATTTAATTTTGTTTCACCACACCTAAGGTCCAGGTACATACTAGGCTCTCAATACATATTTGTTAAGCAAATGAAAACACCTAATTAAAAAGTAACATGATAAGGAACAGAAGACCATTAAGACAAATAAAAGGAAGTACTACTTCACTCAGCAGGAAGTACTTAAATAGGACAACTTACCTCCACCATAAATCCCTTGGGACTTGTTGAGGAACAGCCACTGACCTGGGTAGAATGTGGCTCCAACCAAGTGCTCTGACTTATAGAACCATTGATCTTTGGAGCTAAAAGGGCCATTTGAAATCATTTAAGCCTTCTCTCTTTTAATTTTTTTTTTCTTTTAATAGAGGAGGAAATTGAGATTGGATTTCATCTTGATTTTAGGAAACAGAAATTACTATGCAGACAAATTTACTTTTGAATTGCTTTATTAAATTATCAGGGAGGCATATTTTTTTCTTGTGTATACAGAAGAATTGCAGTACTGAGGTGCAGAAAGTTTAAATTACCCTTTGGGACTACACAGTGAATCCATGGAATAATCTGAAAGAATTCTATTTCATGATACAGGGTCAGAATCATCTCTTTGAAAACATCATGCCCCTTGTATTACAAATGTTCCTAGCTCAAAATACATTATTAAATGCTCAGAAGTTATCAAAAATTAATTGGATTGTATTTTAATATGGCATCATCATCTACATAAGTACCTAGAACAAAATCTAAGAGGTGTCCTAGTTGACCCTCCATTATATCAGTAAATTGCTAAATACTGTCAATTCTGTGTCTTTTTATTTTTCCTAGATTATCAAATTGGAATCTTAACTGTTTTCTGTCTCTCCTTTAATCACTTCTTTGAACTTAAGCTTTCTAACATGTAACCCAAATATTTCTTGTCTGCTTAAAATCTTTTTTTTAATAGATTCCCATTGGGTGCACAATAAAGTATCATGTCCTTCTCAGACATGCAAAGCCTTTCATCTTCTGGCCTCTGCCCATCATGTTGCTGTCATGTTTTGCTCTCCTCCTTACAATCACAAGCAATAGTAACACTGATCTTTTTATGCATCCTGAATTCAATTCATTGTTCTCTCACTCTACACCTTTGTCGAGACTTCTGTTAGGACATATCTGATTGTGTGTGTGTGTGGTGCTAGGGACTGAACTCAGGGCCTTGTGCATGTAAGGAAAACACTCTACCAAATGAGCTATATCCTCAGCCCCACACATCTGATCTTAACTCAGCCTGGCCAGCTGTTCTTACCCCTGCCAAGACTCAGATTGGTGTGATAGCCTCTGAGAAGCTTCTCATCACCTCTAATATGAATTGCATGACCCTCCTTAGAGAAACAATTTCCTCCTCACTGTTGGGAGTGATATTTATTTATGACTTTTCATTGCACAAATGCAAATATAATGGTGTTTAATAATTTATTTATTCATTCAAGGAATATTTATAGAGAGTCTAGTATACACCAGACATGATCCCAGTCTCCTTTCCTTTAACAGAGAGAGGAAGAAAAGTACTCAAGTATACTGAACTCACAAGTAGGAAAGCACATGAATTCATGCAGGCCCAGAAGAGACTTGTTAAAATAGATGGGCCAGTTTAGGGAGGCCTTCCTAGAAGAGGTATTTTTTAATTGAATTTTGAAGAATTAGTAGAAATTAGATGAAGAAGCAGAGGGATGGGTGTTGTGAAGAATGTTTGGGTAAGCGATACTGAAGTACATAACTTATTCAGGCAGTTAGAAGTTTGGTGTGGTCATTGGTGCAGCCAGTATAGAAAGCAGTATGGAGATTCCTTGGAAAGCTGGGAATGGAACCACCATTTGACCCAGCTATCCCTCTCTTTGGTCTATACCCAAATGACTTAAAAACAGCATATTACAGGGATGCAGCCACATCAATGTTTATAGCAGCACAATTCACAATAGCTAAACTGTGTAACCAACCTAGATGTCCTTCAGTAGATGAATGGATTAAAAAATGTGGCATATATACACAACGGAATATTACTCAGCAATAAAAGAGAATAAAATCATGGCACTTGCAGGTAGATGGACGAAGGTGGAGAAGATAATGCTAAGTGAAGTTAGCCAATTTCCCCCAAAACAAATTCTGAATGTTTTTTCTGATGTAAGGTGACTGACTCATAGTGAGGTAGGGAGGGGGAGCATGGGAGGAACAGAGAAACTCTAGATATAGCAGAGGGGTGGGAGGAGAAGGGAGGGGGCAGGGGGTTAGCAATGATGGTGGAATGTGATGGACATCATTATCCATAGTACATGTATGAAGACATGAATTGGTGTGAACATACTTTATATACAAACAGAGATATGAAAAATTGTGCTCTATATGTGTAATAAGAATTGTAATGCATTCCTCTGTCATGTATTTAAAAAATAAAATCAATTTAAAAAAAAAGAAGTTTGCTGTGGTCAGATGGACATGTGAGGTATGAAAGTTGAGAGGTAGGTAGATGCCAGGACATGAGTCCCTCAAGGGCTATAATGAGGAATTTGAACTTCATTGTAATAGTTATTGAGAACTATTGAAGGATTTTTTACATATATGGGTGAGATGCTTGAATTTGCTATGAAAAGGTTATGATAGTGATGTAAGGAATGGATATAGAGTTGGACTATTTATATGATAGAATGGGGACTTGAAGTGGGATTTAGATGGTCTAAAGAAAGGAATACTAGTTCTGTAGTCTAAGCAGGAAGTTTAAATTTGACATAAGGTAGTAGCCATGTGAATGAAGAGAAGTGGATAGAATCAAGAAGTATTGAGAAGGTCGACTGAAGAAATTGGTCAGTGATCGGATGAGTGAAACTAGACAGTTTAATACTTCCGCTTTATTGATTTTAGAATTTGTGCAACACTTAAAATTAATTAAGCGTCTACTTATATTATTCTAAAATCTTACTGACTTAAAAATGTCTATCAATTAAATAATGTTAATTAGGGGCCAGGGTTGTAGCTCAGTGATAGAGCACTTGCCTCGCATGTGTGAGGCCCTGGGTTAGATCCTCAGCACCACATAAAAATAAAATAAAGGTATTGTGTCCACCTACAACTAAAAAAACCACATTATTTAAAATATATATATATATATATATATAGTTAAAATATATATAAAAAAAATATATATATATATATATAGTTAATTATTATTTTGAAAACATGTCTAATGACTGTTTTTGTGTGGTGCTCTTTGGCACGCTAGAATTTAGTGGATTAAATTAACAATTTAGAGACACGTGTCCTGATTGTGGGGTTGATTGGTTCAGCAAGGTGGCTCTCACTTGGTATTCCTCATAGAGAGCTAGATAGATTTGAGGCTAGAGTGATCTAAAGACCCTAACTCACATGTAAGCCTGCAATTAAGACTAGACATTTTTCTTAGGTTGGTTTCGTCAAGTGGCCATCTTGGATCTAAAGAGTAGTTGAACTTCTTACGTGATGGTTGGCTTCCCCCAGAAGTAAATGTTCCAAGAGACCAGGTAGAAGCTACAAGGTTTCTAATAACCTAGTCCTAAAAGTCATATGGTACCCAAGTTTACTGATCAAAATAATTGTCAACCTACCAGATTCAAAGGGTGGAAGAGTAGATTCCAGGTCTCAGTGGAAGACTGGTTGCATATACAAGGAAAGAAAGACTTGATGGTGGTCAGCTACATTATAAAATCTATTACAAACTCTTGCCATTAATTTTTTAGTTAATGTGCCATTCATCTTTTCCCCTTAAATATCCTTTTGTATCCTAATGGGAAAAATTATAGGACCACTTTTTATTTAAAAGCATAAGATGTCTTCCAACTCTTGGGAATATTTACATGATATTTATTCTTATTAACATTATATTCAAGACTGATACTTCTGCCTCATGTGATTCCTATTCCACTTTTCCATTCCTATCACACACAAAATTCTTTTTTTTGTCTAATATCCTCTAATTGGAAACAGACTTACCTTTTAAGAAGAAAAAAATAATTGCAATGTTTACTTTTCCCATTCTTCTCCAAGTCAAGGGTAGCCAATGAACTAAGGCAATGAAAAACACATTAAAAACATTATTAATCCTACTAGAGGATGTCTATTAAAAAAAACTCTGTTAAAAACTACTTTTAATCAGAATCCATGTTTTTATCTTTTTGTTAAGAACAAGAGTCGTCTCAAGACCTGTGAGTAGAATACTCCAGTATTCGTTCAACAAATACTTATTACAGAGCACTATCTCCCAGTATCTTGTGAGGTAGAGTAGTCTTGTTCTTCCTGGAGCCTCAATATGTGCATTCTTGTTTAGAGTTTATTTTTTTTTAATTTATTTCTTATGGAGGACCTTCATGGTGTTGGTTACTAAATTGCTTGTACTTTAAGTTTTCTATAAAATGCGACATTAATGTAGCTATTCCTTATTAGTGGAGTCATCTGCAATTGTTTTATGGTGACATAAAGTTTTCAAAAATGCTGCAAAGTAATAAATGTAATATTTCCTTTTTCAATGTGTAGTTATTTCTAACAATTCTGCCATTATACAGAATGAGGGAATTCTTTCCTCAGCTCCCTTTAAGTGCTATTGATATTTATAGTGTTAGTTTTTCCTGTAAATAAACTCCTTAAACAACTAGGCAAACTGTTCACATTTCTCTAGAATGATTTTTAGCCAGGAGAATGGAGTACATTTTAGGAAGAGGATTTTCTTTGCAGGGATTTTATTCTGATTGAATAACCAGATGGAGAGTCACGGATTTGAAAATGTTTAGCTGAGCAATTCAGCATTCTCTACTGGGTTCCACAGTAGGATGCCAAATAAAAATCACAATTTAAGCTGTTATGAATTAATGAGGGTCTACAATACACATACCTATTTATTCTAACCCAGACCTAAATGTGCATGCATTGTGGATAAATACATCTGAGGATAACCATAGATCTATAATGCACAACATTAACCTCCTTAGTTAACCATAGTAAAGTTTGGAAAAGGGCTTTGATTATTTAAAACACAAAACAAAGACAGTCTACTTGTAAGCCTAATCCTGCCATAAAATTTGATTGAAATCTGGCAAAACCCAAAATCAATAGTAATCAAATTAACCACATTTTATTAAAAGCAAAACTATCACATTTAATGTTTCTGGCATCATTCCTTAAGTAAATTAGTCCTCTTTGGAGTACCTATTTATTTTTCACATGTGATAATTATAAATTCTTATGCTGTGACTATTACCAGGATAAGTGAATTATTTTGAGTTGTTTTTTTAAAAAAACATTTTTATTTGTTCTTTTTAAAAATACATGACAGTAGAGTGTATTTCGACATATTATACATACATGGAGTATAACTTCTAATTAGAATCCCATTCTTGTGGTTGTACATGATGTGGAGTTACACTGGTTGAATATTCATGCATGAACATAAGAAAGTTATGTCCAATGACAGTGTCAACTCAATGGGCCAGACAATATTGAGGGTAAGAAAACCCTCCTGGAAAGCTTAGATGCTTTAAGAAGTCAGCATGAATTCTTCTAATCTTCTAAGGTGTCATTAAGAAATCACATTTTTAAGTCCCTAGCTTCCATTGGTTTGGTTATATGCTAGGCACCACAAATTCCTGATGAAAATTATTTATACACAATGAAAGGAATAGGGTGATTCCCCACCCCCAGCAGTTGGTAATACTCTGTTGCTGAAGCTACTAGCAGTTGGAGCTTGTAATTTCAGATACCATGGAGCAGATATTGCATTATTTAAATATTAGGGGACATGTACATCTCTGGTTTAAGTCAGTCCTGAATGCTATTGAATTGCTTGGAGAACATTGTGGATATAATGAGTTTCCTTTAAAAGCTGAAATTTTCCCACATCAGCCATATACTGGGCTTCCTTTCCTTATTAGTAGAGTTGTTGATTTCATTTGGCTAAAGAGATTATCAGAAACTTTATTGAATAAAATTGGTGTACAAGCAGAATTTTCAGATGCATGATATTTGCCTCAAAGTCCAATGGAAATGCTTTAGCCCTCATGTAGACATGTCAATATATTTAGTGTTTCCCAGGAGAAAAAATGAGAGAGAAACCCTTGAGTTTCTTCACCTTTCAATGTTTAGAATATCACAGAAGTAGCACTTAGGAGAGAGAATAATCAATACTAGGTTTGGGCTATCTTTTGGTTGAAAATGCTAAAGATTTTTTGACAGTTTTCAAATTTATCTAGATGACTAAATTATTACTGAATGAATTCAGTAATTTAACTTTTTTATTATGAGAAATATCAATACAACCTTGGAAATACCTTTAGTTTGCCAAAATAAAAAGTGACTCTTATTCTATAAGGGTATGATTATTATAACTTTAAGTGATATAGGATTACTATTCAAAAGCCCTCTTTAGCTTTAGTTGTAAACATGGCAGATAGCTTTTACAATTAATTCTTTTAGTAGGGTGACAGCATATAACCATTAAGAAAGGTATTCCAAAATATTTAGTCTGCAAATGCTAATGTAATTAAATATCAAAACTATGGGCTGGGGTTGTGGCTCAGTGACACAGGGCTTGCCTCGCACATGTGAGGCACTGGGTTCGATCCTCAGCACCACATAAAAATAAATAAACAAAAAAGTAAAGATATTGTGTCCATGTATAAATAAAAAAAATTTAAAAAATACCCAAACTATTATAGGAGCCAAAGGTCTAAACAGTAATCTCTAAATTCACTGAGTCTTCATCCAAATGCTTTTCATATAATAATTTTAGTGAATTTTTATAAACATTGTTGCCCTTCAGCTTTCTTTTTTATCTGAACTCTTGGATTTATTATTTGGCATCTTAAAGTTGATGTCACTCTACCTTTATCTTTAGATTCCTTCTGAGAAGTTACCTCTGAATGTCTCACCCACCTCTCCGATTCCTTTCTTTCTTTCCCTTCCTAGGATTTTCTTCATCTGCTCTTCCTCAAATGTCTTTGCTTAAAAGTATCATATATTTTTATTTTATACTTAATATTTTCTTGATTTTTTAAGAAATTATTGTACATCCCAAGGTCAAATTATGTTATCTTGTGTTTTCATTATCATTCAACTAAAACTATTTTCCGATTTGTGTTATGATTCCTTCTTTGTGTCATGAGTTGTTTTGAACTGTGTTCTTAAATTTCCAAATATTCAGAGATTTCTCCAGATATTGGTCAATTTTTGATTTTTAGTTTAATTCTACTATGGCCAGATAATGTATTCTGACTTCAATAAAATTTATTAAGACCAGTTTTAGGGCCCAGCATCTGGTTGATTTTAGTAAATGTTTCATGTATACATGAAAAGAGTGCATATTCTGCAATTGTTGAGTGGAAGGTTTTACAGATGCCAATATTGTCCAGTTGGTTGATGATGCTTAAGTCTTTCATATACTCACTGATTCCTGTTATCAATTAAAAACTATTTGGTGGATTTGTCTATTACTGCTTTTGGTCTGTCACTTATTGCTTCACATATTTGTAGCTTTTTTGTTAGAGGAACACGCATTTAGGTGGTTGTGTTTTGCGATGAATTGTCTATTTTTCATTACAAAGTATCTCTTTTTATAACATTCTTTATTCTGAAGACCACATTTTTTTATATTAACTCATGTTTGTGCAATATATTGTTTTGTCCTTTGGCCTATCTGTGTTTTCATGATTAAAATAGGCTTCTTCTAGATAGCATATAGTTGGAGCTTTCATATTAGTTTAATTAAACAATCTTCCATGATATTTTAATATTTAAACTTTTACTTTTGATGTAATTATTTTTTAAAATACTTATTTTTTAGGTGTAGATGGACACAATGCCTTTATTTTATTTACTTATTTTTATGTGGTGCTGAGGATCGAACCCAGGGCCTCGCCCATGATAGGCAAACGCTCTACCACTGAGCATACCTTAGCCCTTTAATGTAATTATTGATATTATTAAGTCGAAGACTACTATGTTGCAGATTGTCTTTTTTT
The DNA here is from genome assembly GCF_047511675.1 of Marmota flaviventris. NCBI lineage: Eukaryota > Metazoa > Chordata > Mammalia > Rodentia > Sciuridae > Marmota > Marmota flaviventris. Next base: position 49,144,723 of record NC_092499.1, on the reverse strand, counting down.
GTTGTTCTTCTTTTTGTCCCACCTTTGTTTCCTTTTCCCTCTATTTTTGCATTCTTTTGTACTGAATAATTTTTACTATTGCATTTTAACATTATTACCCCATTACTTGTTTTTGCTTTGTTTTTCAAGTGCTTGCTTTAGGGTCTGCAGTATGTATTTTTACCTTAATGTGGTCTTTCTTAATTTACATTATACCACATCCCATATCACCAGATTATTTCCATCTTTCACATTTCATCCTTTGTGCTATTGCTGTCATGAACCTTATTTGCACTTATGTTATAAACCCATAACACATTGTTATTTTTTCTTCTGTCTATTGTAGTTTAAATACATTTAAAACTAAGAAAGTTTCTTCCACATTTATTTACATTTATTATTTCTAATGTTCTTCATTTTCTGTGTAGATCCAAATTTTCATCTGGCATTATTTTTTTTTCCGCGTATAGGAAGAAAATTCTTATAGTGCACTACAATTCTTATAGTGAATGGAGTTCTGGCAATGAATGCTCTCAGATTTTGTCAGAAAAAATATTTGTTTTTTTTAAAGATAATTTTCTCTGAGCTTAGAAATCTAGGCTAGCATTTTTTATCCTTATTTGAAAGATGTTTGTTGTTTTTAGCTTAATTTTTTAATAAGAAATCTTCTGTCATTTTAATTTTTGTTCTGTACATACTAGTTTTTGTTTATTGGTAGCCTCATTTAATATTTTCTCTTTATGACTGCTTTACAACAATTTAAGCATGATTTTCCTTGTAGTGCTTTGAAGTGCTTTTCTTGTTCTTTAATCTGCTTAGGATTTTTTTCAGCTTCTTAAAAATGTGATTTATAGTTTCCCCTTAAAACTTTGATCATATTTATTATAACTAATGGTTGATAATTTTGTAATCTCTGCCATTTATAGTTCTGTTTATAGACTTATTTATTTTCCTGAATATGATTGTATTTTTCAGCATCTTTGTAGTTTTTAGTTCGATGCTGAACAACATAAATTGTAAATATTGTTGAGTACATAAATTTTACTGTCTTCCTTTAAAAAAATTTTTATTTTGCTTTACAGGAGTTAAGGTATTTATGGATCATCTTGAATTCTTTCTTATTTTTAAGTATTTTAGAATGGGTCTAGAGTAGCCTTTATTCTAGAGTTAGTTTGGACCTGCTACAAATGTATGGCCATTCTGGAGTCTGTACTGATTGCTATATGTTTTTACTGAGGTCTCTCTACTCTGACTATTTAAAGTACATGAATATCTCTCAGCCTTGAGTGAACTCTGAGAATATTTTACCTTCCTTTCCCTCACAGTTTTTTGCCTGGCCTTGTAGAATTTTATGTGCCCAAGAAGAACCCCATGGGGATTTCTGGAGCCTCTCCCTGCATAGCTGATTCCTCTGTAGTATTCTGCGTTTACTAGAGCTACTTTGGCCTCCTGGAGCTTTAATCTTTGTCTCCTCCATTTAGTAAGATCTGCACTTTGGTTACATTTCTTCTTTTTGCACTGTATTCTAGAAGTTATTTCCAAGAGGAATACAGGGGTGATCATAGAGATAATTTCGTTTGTTTGCCTTCTCTTAGGGAAAACAGCCCTTTGCTGCTGGTTATCCATTTTCTGAAAACAGCTGCTCTCTATTTTGTCCAGTTTTCTAGTTGTTTATGGTAGAAGGACAAGTTCAATTATTTTTAGTGGGATGCCAAGTCATGGATGAATTGATAGTTTCCATACTGTAATTTTTAATCAAAGTATCATGTACATACAGGAAAGTATACAAGTTATATGTGTTCAGCCTAACAATATTTTCATGACATGAACACACCTATATAAACCAGCATCCCAGAACATAGCATCCCAGAAGTACCCTTTTATCCCCTTCAAGTTTTAACTCCACCCCCCACCCCCCAGCAAGGCTAACCACTAATATCTGCTGCTCTAGCTTGGTTTTGCTGTTTTGTGAATGTCATTGAAGTGAAATCATATAATTTGTACTCTTGTAGATCTTTATTTTAAAATTCATTGTTATATGATTTGTCTTATGTATCTGTAGTTCATTCATTTCCATTGCAATATAGTACTACAGTATATATTAATTTATTCACTTTACTTCTTTTTTTAAATGTTTAATTTTTTTAGTTGCAGTTGGACACAATACCTTTATTTTATTTATTTATTGTTACATGATGCTGAGGGTCAAACCCAGGGCCTCTCATGTGCTAGGCCAGTGTGCTCTATGCTGAGCCACAACCCTATCCCTATTCATTTTATTTCTAATGGTCTAGTTTGAAGATACCACAATGGTACAATTATGAACATTCTTATACATGTCTTTTGGTTAATATTATACCTCTTTCTGTTTGACATAATCCTGAAAAGGAATTGCTGTGCCCATATATATATTCAGCCACAGTAGATTCTACAGATAGTTTTTCAAAGTAGCTTTAGCAATTTATAGTCAATTAATATATATGAGAGTTTATTTGCTTCACATCCTTAGTGAAGTGTGTATGTGTGTGTGTGAGTGTGTGTGTGTGTGTGTGTGTGTGTGTCAGAGAGAGAGGGGGGGGTGTTTTCACTTCAAATATTCTTGTGGCTGTATCATGATGTTACATTGTAGGTTTAATTATAGCTAATAAATTTGAGAACATTTTCATTTGCTCATTTGTATGAAAAGATTATAAGCATTTTTTTCTCCCTTTTTCTTATTGATTTGTAAGTTATTTACATTTTCTAAGCAGGAGCTCTTTGTCAGTCCATTAAGTCATAATATCTAGCTTGTGTACAAATATCTTGTACCCTGTGTCTTTCCTTTTACTCTGTTATTTGCTTTTTTGGTGAATTTTTAAGATTTTAATGTAATAATTTAACATTTTTGCCTTTATTTAGCACTTTCTGAGACGTTTTTTAATTTTTTTTAGTTGTAGATGGATAAAATATCTTTATTTATTTATTTTTATGTAGTGCTGAGGATCGAACTCAGTGCCTCACACGTGAAAGGCAGGTTTTCTACAACTGAGCTACAGCCCCAGCTTTCTGTGAAATTTTTAATAGATCTTTGTCATCACAAGTTTACATCAATAGTCTTGTATAGTTTTTCTAAAAATATTATTTTACTCTTGATGTTTAGTTGTACAATTCAACTGAATTTGATTTTTTAAAATATTTTTAGTTGTAGATGGACATAATACCTTTATTTTGTTTAGTTTTTTTATTTGTTGCTGGGGATCAAACACAGTGCCTAACACGTGCTAGGCAAATGCTCTACCACTGAACCACAACCCCAGCCCTGGGTTTGATTTTTTTGCTGATGTGTGATATAGTAAAGACTCTTTTTTTCTATATAGATATCTAGTTGTCCCAACACCATTTATTGAAAAACCTTCCTTTTCTAACTGCTCTTCAGTAGGAGAGCAGTTTAGTTATAAACAAAGTGATCTTATCTGCACAGATTTATTTGTGGATTATTAAATCCTATTCTCTGGGTCCATTTTTTATCCTTGTGCCAACATCATATTTTCTTAATTACTGAATTATTATAGTTTTTACATCTTGCTATATGATAATGTAAGTCCTCCTTCTTTGTTCCTTATTATGTTCACCTCAGTTCTTCCTGTTTTTTCATCCCTATGTAAATTTTGGTGTTAATATATCAAAGTTTACAAACATATTTTCCTATTATATTTTAATTCAGTTGAAGATAAAGAATTCTGTTTATTTTGGCATCTCTATACCCCAGTATGTGTTGTATATAGAAGGTGCTCAATATGTGTATTCTGAATGCAAAAAATGAAGTAGTATACTCTTCAATGGAAAGATTATAGGTACTAATGTCTTCTTTGAGTATGGTAGAGAGAATACACTTCCCTGAAGTTCATATAGAAACAGGTTTAATTCACTATCAGGCAAGGCCCATTAAGTCATAATATCTAGCTTGTGTGTTAGAAGAAGAGGCTGCTAAACAATGTTAAAAGAAAGATTCAAGTTCTAAGAACACTCAGACCTTAAAATCCATAAGTAGTTTTATGGAACGGTTGGAAGCAAATACATCCACCTTCCTATATATTTGATTATAAATAATGAATCAATGATTATCAATATAATTTGTTTTCTTAGTACATATAGTATGTAACCCATATTTGTTGAATAAACAAAAAAAGAGTGAATTAGCCTTAGTTAATTTTAGAATTTCTTTTGGATTTAGTGCTATAAGTACTACAATTTTCCCTACAAGATCTAGTGCTTTTTCTATTTTGTAGATTTTGTCTCTATAGTTATCTGTGAAACACAAATACCAAGAATGGAGGTAAACATAATGAAAATTTTCATTTGGTATAACATCACTGTATAAAACACTTCTATCTTACTGCTCATGTGGCACTTCTCCCAGGGACTTAAAGGAAATGTGGTGGGAAGTCTTTGTGAATGGCTCAATATTTTTAAGACAAAAGCTGCCTTCTTAACAAGTGGTTTCACCTCAAGTAATATTTATAGGGGTTTATTTAAAGATTCTTTTGGGGTGTCTGTCCTGATTATAAGGAATATTTAACTTGCCATGATTTTAAAATTATGTAAATATAAGCATAGTTTAACTGACTTGAGTCCATATAGTTAGAAATATGATAACATTCTTGTCACCAGTATGTGAACATAAAATTTCAAAAGGAGCCTGTTTTATAATTCTAAATTTTCTATGGAAATAAAACTGTAACTGATACCAAGAATTATTTTACCCAAATCTTAATTGTTTTTCTATGCATGTATCTTTCTAATATGAGAGACATGTTGTTCAAGAGAACATTTTTCTTTCCATAAGTGAATTTTAAAAAAAAAAAATCTTAAAATTAACACAGTGTCTGGAAAAAATGCTGGGCTACTTTATCAATACAGCAAAACTTCAGAACTTGCTTCTTCAGCTATTTTCTGTGTGTTTGTTTATTTGACTAATTTTCAGAGTTGAAAATTAGCAATCAGAAAAGAAAATTTTGGAAAACTGACAAAACAAAATATCTTCAGGACATCTATACAAATTAAGAGTTTTCATGGAAGTGTAATTTCACTTAGAAAGAAAAATTCATTGGCAAGATCTTCACTTTCATTCATCACCATTATTTGTCTGTCTTTAAGTATGTGATATAATAGTATGGTCTGTGGTCTTCAGTAAAGAAACATTTTGATTGCAAATCAAGTGAGTGTATAACTCTGATTCAATCAAAATTCCTACTGTCTGTTCATTGGCCTTCTGAATAATGACCAAAACTTTAGCCCTTGGATATTTCAGGTTGTTAGATAGACTAGATAGATAAAGAGATAGATAGAAAAACAAATAGATTTCTTTGATATTTTAAGTATTTGGGTTGAAATATATATCTATATCTATATATCTGTATGTAGATTTACTTTCAGATATATTTAGATTTAGATTTATTTATTTGTGTGTGTGTATCTGCGTGTGTGTGTGTGTGTGTGTGTGATCAAGGAGAATTTTTAAAAATTTTTGGTACTGGAGATTAAACCTGGGGTATTTTACCACATCCTTAGCCCTTTTTATTTTTTATCTGGAGACATGGTCTTATTAAGTTGCTTAGGGCATTGCTTATTTGCTAAGGCTGGCTTTGAGTTTGCAATCCTCCTGCCTCAGCCTCCCAAGTTGCTAGGTTTACAAGAGTGAGCCACCACACCTAGCCCAAGGACAAAATTTTAAATTTCAAAAGGTAGAGAAATTGCTTTGGACATAGGAAGTGCCATTGTGGAAATTTGAACCTGGAGTAATGTATTATCCCAATATCAATTTGTCATACCTCTTAATGGGTGTTCACAAAAAAGGTCAAAAAACACTTAAAATTAATTCAGTGCTCCTAAAGATGGCTTAGGTTTTTTTACCCAAAAAAGATATTCCATAAGAAAATCATGTTCAGATGTAGCCAAAGAAACCTTATTGTTATTTTAGACATAACTTAAAAAAAATTCCTAATTGTTAACATGTAAATAGCTGATTAAGTTTCACTGTGAAGCAGTTTAAGATAAAATATATCTAACTCACTTACAGATTTGGTAAAGAGATTTTAGATTTAAAGGATTTAGAGACAACTTTAGCATTTGAAATTATAAGAATTTTGAATTTATCTTATTTATCTCTTTGAGATTAATATTTCTAGGAGCAGTGGAAAGAACATGAAATCTCAAGTTTTGGTCACTAGTTAGTCTCTACCGCTTTTACTCTCTATTTCCCTCTGTTCTAGTTACTATGTAGTTCTGAGTGATCACATAAAACCTTTTTTCACAGAGGAGGGTTGTTAAAAAAGAGAAAGAAAAATTTATGTGTCTTACACTTAAAAGGATCTCTTAGGCTTTTCCTTTTACAGCTTCTCTCTCTTTTTTCATGCCATTTGGATGTGTGTGTGTATGTGTGTGTGTCTGTGTGTGTGTGTGTCTGCGTGTTTTCCATTAGTTATTTTTAAAGGTAATAAAGATGTGTGACAAAGTTATAGTTTCTACATTTTTTTACTATTTTTATAGTTCTGTTGGTTTTGATCATCTACGATGAGAAAGTATGACATTTATTTGTTATTAACTTGAAGGTGATTTCTAAAAATGGCTCTAGATTCATACAATTATTGTAGATAGTATTTCCTTACCCTTGGTAAAATCCCTTTAAGTCCTTCTGTCTTGGACTTTCTTATCCTGCATTTCTGAAACAATTCTGATTCAAGTCTAGCCAATTCATTAGATCCAGGTTGGGAGTCTGTAGTAAATTTTGTTTTTCAGGAAAGATTTAAATAAATTCAAAGATGATACCTTTTCAATCAGTTTTTTAGGAAACTGGGATGTTTGATAAATATTTATTATTTTGTTAGGCATTGAGAGAAGCCATAACATCCTACAAACCGTACCTTGATCACGGAGGAGACGTGATTCTCGGGTAGATGACCAAGAGTCTGACTCTTTAGCAAGGCTTTTTGCAGACATCTGGATCTCAAAATATATCTAACATCTGTTGTACTGATGTTTCAGGGTTGTTTTTCCCCCCCATGTTTTCAACTCAATATCTATAGTAAATCTTATGGTATAGAAAGCTGGCTTGTGCTAAGAAACGTATGGAGTTTTCCATTTTATATTCCTTTGTAAAGAGCACATATCCGTGTCACAGTCATATAAGGAGTCTTTATCTCTTCCCTGAGGCCCAGTGCTTTGAACACTGGCAACATTCATACACAAAAAGTGATGCTAAATCATATACCTACTTTATATGGAAACTGTTATATGAAATGGCAAAAAGTAATAGGATTGATGTCCGTTTCAGTTTTTCAGATGGGAACATTTAACATGCCCTCAGTCAGGTTGTAATTGATTGAAAATAAAATCTGCATATATTGAAACTTCATCTGTATCTGTAAATATTTTAATCTTTTCTACTAATGGTAAAATGTAAACGTAAGGTTCCACCTGGTTTTTTATATGATTAGCATTATGTTTCTTAGAGTCTTAATTTTTTCTTTCTTAGAAATAATATGTTGCTAATATTTGATTAGAAACTGTTCAAACCATAGATGCTTTTTATAAAATGACCTTTATATATAAAACCATTGGCCTTATATAGCCTGTCCCATTGATATAGCTTTGAATCCAAGAATTGAATCATCTTTCATTTCTATATTAATTTGTTTATTTACCTGTTCAGCATTATTAAATTATTTTCTGTGCTCCATGCATTGTGATTTTGAGGAGCTCACACTTTGGCAGGAAGGGGTATAAATACGTACCAGTGCCTGAATAATATTCAGAAGGCAGACAAGAAACACAGGGCATTCCAAACCCTGGTGACCAAAGGGCCAGGATCAGACAGGCCTGTAGTTGCTTTATAGGGCTGGAAAGCATGAGGCCCACTGTGGAAAGAGAGGACAGGACTTGGCTTGATGGGCTTTGGGTGGACCTTTATTTTATGAGTGGTTGGGAACCAATGAACAAATGGAGCAGCAATATCAGATATGCATGAAAAATGAAGAGAAATTTGAAGTATAAAGAGCACAATTGAGAATATTGTTAAAGAACTACAGTTGAGGAAATTATTAAAAGAGCCACAGTTGAGAATGTTGTTTAATCAATTGCTGCTGCTATAATTGTTTTTAATCTGAGAACTATCTTTTGCTCCTTTGTTTTCTCAAGTAGTACCAAAAGTTTTGAACATTTCTTTTGTATTTGTGTATTCTTTCCCCAGAAATCTTCATGGATCCACTTCTGATCTGAGAAAAGTTTAGGTATGCAATCTGACATATCCGGATAGTAGAATGGAAAGAAGGAAAGAGATATGAGAGAAAACAAGGAGTTAGAAACCCCAGGATCAAACCCTGCTTGAATGTGAGGGCTAAGGGAGTCTAGGATGAAGCCCAGGTTTGTGATTTGAATTGTTGTATGTAGAATGTGTGGGCAAAACCTAAGGAAGAAGCAGTTTAATTGTGGGGATAGAAGGAGAAATGAGAGATTCTTCTCTAGTTAGATTTAGATTTAGGTGTTCATAGAACATCCAGATAGAGCTGACAGGAAGCAATTTTAAGGTTTAAAGCTTAGAAAGACCAGATCTAGATAGATTTGGGAATCAGCAATGTCTGTGCCCAGTCCTTCAAAATTAGTTGAGCTTTTAATTTATGTTATTTGAACAAGATAGTATCTTTTAATGTTTTTTGCTAGATCCACCAACATCTTTACATAATCTACAGTTACTAAATAGTGGATCTGAATGAAGCCTTAATCAAAATTCTATTGGAAATACATTGTATTTTGTTTGTTTTGTGCTGGAATAGTATAAATAACTTTGAACTGTGCAAAAGAAAGAATGTGGAATATTTCTATTTATTTTCCCTGATGATAAGGAATAAAATCAATTAATTTTTGAGAGGACAAAGGATAAATAACCCTAATGAAAAGTGATCTCCTTAGTAAACAATATCTGAGCTCTTTTCCGTGTCATTTTATTATGCCCATAATGCTTTTAGCATTGCAGAAGTCACTTATATTGATGATAGTCCAGATCTGTAGATCTTGTTCTTCTCTCTGAATTTTTCTCGTGTTTCTGAAAATCTAGGAAATGTTTTTTTTTAATATTTATTTTTTTAGTTGTAGTTGGACACAATACCTTTGTCTTATTTATTTATTTTTTATGTGATGCTGAGGATCAAAACCAGGGACTCACATGTGCTAGGCCAGCACTCTACTGCTGAGCCACAACCCCAGCCTCTAGGAAATGTTTCAATTAATTGGTGCTGCTATTGTTACTTTTAATCTAAAAACCACCTTTTACTCCTTCATTGTTTCAAATACTACCAAAAGTTTTAAACCAAAATTTTTGAAGAAAAGTTTTGTTCAAAAGTTTTGAACATTTCTTTTGCATTCCCATAATATTTTCCTAGAAATACTTATGGATCCAGTTCTGATCTGAGAAAAATTTCAGGTATGAAGGCAGTAATATAGCTCCATTATGTAACTCCTGGTCAACTTGACTGACAAATTATTTAGAGATGCTGATTAGGTTACATGGAGGCCATGACCTTCCAGGCCTTTGCTGATTTTCCATGTGGTTACTGGTCATTTTTCAAGGTCATCAGGCAGGAGGCAGTGCTAAGAGAAGCCATTATAAAATATGTAACTTGACTTGAGACAAAATGTTGACCTCTTGTCATTAAGGGGACATAGGGCAGATCACAGTCAAAGCTAATGCCTGAAAGTGTGATGATACCTCTAGGATGTCACAGCAGGAACCTCAATAGCTATTCAATTAAATTCAGATGTTCTACCAGAGGAAGTGACATGGCATGTATCAAAACAAACTAAAGGGCATGATCCTTTCACTTGCAAGGGACAGAACTTTACTTATATGGCCATGTGGTCCTTAGTTAGAGAAGTTTGTTCTTCTAAGTTGAGAAGACAAACAGTATTATTTTCTGATTCCATAGTAAAATGTGCATGATGGACTTTGTGTGATTATCTTATCTCTCAGTTATAGAACTGTCTCCAGCATCTTCTCATCCAATCCTCTCCACCCTTTTTGCTATGTTTCTGCTATCAGTTTTGAAAGAGAAGAGAGAATGTAGGATTGCTCTTGTTAAAGATAGGTTAATTCTAGACATGGCTTTACATGTTGACATTTCCCAGTTAGCTCACAGCTCATAGTAGAATTCTGTTGAAACTGTGCCATGATATACTGCCAGCAAGTGGGAGTGGTGAAAAATACTAGGAAGGCTAGTGACTGCTAAAATAACACAAAATAGTACTGCTGTCATCACCTGTTTTGACAACATAGACCTTACCAAAAGTGCAACAAGAAGACCCCTACATAGTTGATAGTATTTTAAAGAAGAATAAGTTAGCTTGCATCCTTCTGATCATTTCTAGGGTGAAAACCTAGTAAGTTTTTTTTTTAAAGGAAACAAAATCTACTTATATTAAACAAGCTGGCTCCGAATGGTTTACCTACCCCCTTTATTTATTTTTATTTAAAATGCCTTGTCTCTATTACTCCTCTCAGTTTGAAATCAACTTTCAGTTTCTTTCCTTCAGGGAGAAGACAATCATTTAGTCCTTTAAAGTAGTTGCTTTGTGTAATAGCCAAATTTTAGGGAAATACAAATTAAAACCACTTGCTGTGATTAAATCTGAAACTAACAAATACTTCCATGCATGCAACATAACTACTTTTTTTCTTTCTTTCTTTTTTTTCCTGACATGATTATTTGGTGCAAGATACCCTATTTGTAAAATGTTTGTACTTGGCTCATCATAAAAGGTGTTTTCTTTGTTTTTCTCTCTCTCTCTCTGAAAAATACCAATTAGCCCTGATTATGTGTTGTCACTCACTTTATGTTCTTTTTCCAATGCAAAGAAAAAATAAACAAAACACAGAAGTTGGTCTTAAATATCAAAGATCAAACCAGATGAAGAAAAAAAAATCCATTACCCTATGTACTCTTGGAAATTAAAACACAAAAGTCTCCTGAAACAGCACTGCTTTATGTAATGTTGCTGTGAAGCAGAGGCAAAAACCTGTTTATATTAATCATCATTTCCTGTAGCTTCCATTGGCAATCAACTGCTGCATTTCAGCTGTAAGAGCTTACCTTCTAGTGATTTCTGTCACTGGGTAGTACTGGAAAATGTTTCATAAGCCCTGAATGTACCAGATGGAGACTATGCTGTCTCCTGAAGTAATGACAAATCATTTATTAATTTTCATTATGGTGATTAAAACCAGTCAGGTATAAGGGGATTTGCACAGAAATGAAATGTACATTTATTCTAATCTGGAAGATTTCCTTAAAGTCTTCCCAATTTTTATAAAGTAAATATTCATTTGTTCTTTTTCAACTCCTGCCAAATTCAATGTATTTAGCATTGGGCTATTAGGTAATCTGAGCTAGAAAAGTCATTTCTTAAGGGAAAATCCTTATATTATGGCAATTGTGCCATATTATTATATGATTTATTTATACAACTTAGCAGGATGCTGCATAATCACATGTTGTAAAAATCTGATATTTCTTAGAGTCTTTTGATACTTCCTGGAGTATCTCTCAAGCTTTATTTTGTTGTGATAATTCAGAATATCCTGACTTATCTAATTCTGCATTGCTGTGTCTATCCAAGGCATACCCATGTGGTGCTTTCCAATTGTGCTTAAATATTTAATTTCATATTTAAGATAATTAATACTTAGTATTTGCTGTGATTAATTTATTCTGGTGATAATTAAGGGATCCATAAAAAGGTTCCTTTGACAACCTGTGTTTTCTCACAGGCTATGAAATTGCTTCACTCAGACTTAACCCTGTTTTTCTACCATTGTGGAAAGGTTGTAAACTTCTACCCAAGCAACTCATTTTTAGTCTTCACAACCCAGTTCAAACATCATTATTTCTACTTTTATCTTAGAGAATTTTTTTTCTTCCCAAGATTTGTTTTGGATTTTAATTATCTAAATACTGTCTAGGTTTATACTTTAGCCCTATGTTATCAATGTTCCATTTTTTATATCATAATCTGATCCATAAACCCATACTGTTTAAAAGGTTTTTGAAATTGAAAGGGAAAAAACGATTCCAAAATAGTGAAAACTTAATATTTTCTACTCTTCTCTCTCAGTAGAAAGAACAAACTTTTTCAGTCTGTGACAGGTGGAACAACTGGGGAGAGGAAGCATAAAGGTTGGAAAGAGGCCTCATTCTACCTGGGCACATATTCTCAACCAAGATTCTGCGACAGTATAGATAAAACATTTCTTCTTCTCAAGGTAGTCACAGTCAGCCTGGGTGGAATAGAATAGGGAGATAGGTGAATAGAAAGTTAAAATTCAATGTGATATGCTATATGAGAGAGAAGATGGGCACCTAACTTGATTGTATTGGTCCAGGTTGGTCAATTGCCTAGAGAGAAGAGAACTGAGCCAAGGATTTAAAGATAGGTTTTAATTAGGCAGAGGCTTAAATTTTTTTCAGTCTAGTGTGTGGGAAAGTTTTTCTCCATGCACACAATAAAAAATTTTATGCATTAAATATTAATTTATGCTTGTGTATTAAGTTTTAATGATTTTTAGCTTTAATTTATAGGCTATAGGGCTGGGATTGTGGCTCAGTGGTAGCGTGCTCATGTAGCACATGCGAGGCTCTGAGTTTAATCCTCAGCTCCACATTAAATAAATTAATTAATTAAATAAAGGCATTGTGTCCAACTACAACTAAAAATAAGTATTTTTTAGAAATTATAGGCTACATTATCAACTCAAGTTGAAATTAGGAATAGGCACTTTTTGATATTTTTCTACTGAGGACTAGCTATTGCCTTCAGTCAGATTTGAAAGCCAAAATTGTCATATTTCTTTGGAATTTACTTAGCATCTGCTGCTTGTAGTGTAGCACTGAGTATAGAAGAAAGTGGGGCAAAGAGTGTGAACTAAGTTTGACTGACTTGAACTTGGAGTCAGACTTTGTCACCTTACAGCTGTGATCTCAGGCATAGTTTCTGCTGTATCTCCATTCCTTATTCAACATGTGGTTGTGAGGAACAAATATACATAGAGTCTTTAGCATGGTTTTTAGAAAATAGTATTTGTACAATAAATTTTAACTATTTCTTGGATGTTTAAATGAATGAACATCATTGTAAGAAATTCTTAGCAGAGTTAGTGAAACAGATTTAATCCTTTTTAGAAATAGGTTCTTGTGGTAAAATGTATTTTCTTGGCAATGGATAAGTAGTTTGTAATGTGTTAGTTCATATTTTGGACTTAAAGTAGAAATTTATGAAAAATATACATAGAATACCACACAAATAAGTCATTTTATAAATATAAATTTAAAACAATAAATAGTTATAAAACACATAAATAACAAATTATACATATATTATGCTTATTTGGAAGATCACTTCAACATAGGATAGAAAGTAGTAAGAGTAGGACTTTGGGACCAAACCAATTGGATTTTATTTTGGTTTTCTACTGCTGTGTAACAAATAAACCCAAGACTTAGTAGTTTAAAACAACTAACATTTATCATCTCTCATGATTCTTGTTTTTTTTTTCCCCCTGGGCTCTCATGGGCAGTTCTTCTACCGATCTCAACTGGGGTGTTTCATGCAATTATAGTTGGATGGTGACTGGGCTGTGATGGCTGAGATAACTCCCTTGCATGGCTAATGGTTGGTGCTGGAAATTACCTGGAACTAGGGTGCCTCAGTAGTTCCATAAGGCCACTCCTTGTGATTTGGTCTTTTCAGTATATGGGTCCTAACAAGAAGTGTAGGTGGAGGAAATACACCAATGTCCAAGGGCTTTATCAAACACTCCCATTCCCAGCATTCTTACACTACACAAGCTAATGCCTCATTGTCCAAAGCAAGTCACATGGCCAAGCTTGGAGTCATGTGCATGAGGGCATTCAACCACAGCAGGAATGCTGAGAGGTGTAGTGGATTATGTGCTACCAAAGTCACAATCTACAAAGGTTTGTTCTTTAATAGCTGTGTGACCTTGGGCAAGTTACTTTTCCTCCCAATGCCTCAATCTTCTCATTAGTAAAATAGGGAAAGCATCAGTACTCTCCTTAGAGTGCTACTGTGAATATTACTAAGTTAGCAATGAGTTAATTAATTAAGCATGTAAAATATGTGTAACATTTCCTGGCATATAAAAGCAGGTAATAAATTAAGCTAGTTTTAGTGGTGATAGTAGTAGTTATAGCTGTTGTAATAGATTTATTAATAATAGTATCCATAATCATAGGAATAATGTAAGAAATACCATCAAAGCCATATAGTATCCATGCTTCATACCAACTGTTAAGCTTTTAAAATCTATGTTATGATGATTCTTAGAAAACTAATGGGTTAGGTTCAGTTTCTTTTTATTTCTTTTTGATCATGTTAAAAACTACTGAAATATTCATCATAGTTCAAAGGAACATAAAACACTCTCTGAAAGATAGGTATAATTCATTTAGAGAAGCAAACCAGAATTTACAAAATACAGTAAAAGGATCTGTAATTCAAAGAATTAATTTAAAGCGTTCTTCCCGGTTCAGTTAAGAATTTTACAGATCATTAACTACTTGACAGGGCTGTTAAATGAAGAAACAACTGTAATTCCAAAATAAGCCACTAATGAATGCTTACTTAGCACTTCCATGACACTTCTTGGAGAGTGCCACAAATGGAGGCTAAGAAATGATTAATATCTGTAGAGAAGCCTCCTGGGATCTACCCAATTCTCCTAGGTAATAACCTCAGAATTATTTCTCAAATCCCACATTAACTTATTATCTTTCTGACTAATCCCTCTCTCTCCATTCCCATCACCACTTCCCAACTTTAGGCACTAATCTTTTCTTATCCTAGATAATTTTGCAAAAGCCTCCTAACTGGGCTTATGACTCTCTGCACTCTAATTTTGCTGCCAGAGAGCTCTCTTTGACAACACAGATGAGAGCTTGTCACTACTACACTATATCTCATCTCCCAGCACTTTGACACCTTCTTTTTTTTTCATACATGTAAAGTTCAGACTATCCAATGTGACACTCAAAACCCTCTATACTTTGACATACTTCATAGATAATAAGTAGTAGAGGTCATTAAATGAAAAAAAAATGATTAAATATAGGGTATGTAATTGTTTATGGAGAAATACCTATTGGGTTTCTGAAATAAGAAAAATCCAGGATGGTCTCTATACTTACACACATGTAAGTATTGTCTCCGAGATTTTATGAATATTTAAGTTGCAGTAAGTAATATGTCAGTAAATTTATTAGGTCAACTTCCCCAAATAAGAGCATTTGGCAGTCTGATACATATAAAGAATTGAGAGTAGTATGTAAAGAAAACAAAAGGAGACAGAAGCAAGGTGCAGAAGCAAAGTGGCAGAATAGCAGAATGGCAGAATGGCAGAAAGCCCCTTGTCTAAGCTGCCAGCTTTATTTATAACAATAGGTGAAATTAGGTCACTGGCATCAGTAGTACATTATTGTTCATTGTGTCATTAAGCAGATTACAAAGTTAACAACATTATTCAGCTTATTCCTCAGTTATATACTATAGTTGCAATGTGCAATGTTAGGACCTTTTTATAGCTCTCAAGAAAGTCCATTGTTTAAAGTTACTGTTCTGTGCACAGATTTAGGCTCAGCAGAGCTTGGTGAAACATTGTGGTTGTCTAACAGGAGAGTTCCTTTATTCCCAGGAGCTGAGTGCCTGAGATCAAGGTGGAGGTGATAAGACTCTAGCACAGAGTCTCCTCATGCAGGGCCTTGCCACAGCAGCTAGGCATTGCACCTATATTACTTATCTTACTAGTTCCTGGGGGAACCTTCAGAATATTCCAAGTGTGGAAAACAGGGCACCTGTTATCCCCCCAGGAGTTGCTCACCAGAGGAATGCTGTCCTGTACATTTCTACAGCCAGAATCCTTACAGTAGTACTTAAATACCCTGACATTGCATGATCACAACTTTGATGTAGAAGCACCTGATCTGATTTGCATAGTGAAAACTGTTGATAAAGCAAGGTAGGTTATAGCTCCATGGAATGGTATCAGTGGTCTTTGTATTTAGCTAGGAGAGTTTGTAATGTGCTTCCACTTTTAAAAATCTGTGTACTCTTTGGCTTTATGATGTGATTGTTGTTGGTTTACTGATGGCTTATGAGATGTGTTTGGGACATTTGTTTTGTAATAATTTGCAGGAGAGAGAAACACTTGTGGACTTTTTTGACAACCGTGTTTTTATTAACTTCTTTTAAAACTTATTTAGTTTATATCGTCTCCATCACCTGTGATTTTTTTTCCATTTGTATTCACTTTGCTGTATCTGACATTGTGTCCTAAATGGGAAAAAAAAAAAACACATTTGGAATACATTCTGTATGTCAACACATCCTAAATCTGGAGTGTACTCAATACCTACATGAGGCTAGTGGATGCCATACCATACTGTACAGCACAGATTATAAAATATTTCCATTATTGCAGAAATTTTCTTAGCATTATACATAGTGAAATTCTTTCATTTCTTGGAACTTGGCCTACTTCTCTTACTTACAGTCTTTTATTCTTTGCCTGGGAAGTTTCCTAATTCCTCTTTCTTACCATTTCTCACCAGTGCCCTGTGCTTTCCCATCATCATTTTTTAAAAGATAGACTTTATTTTTTTAGAGCAGTTTTATGTTCACAGCAAAATTGATCAAAAAGCAGGAAAGGTTACTTCAAACTGCTTACTTCATACACAGGCATGCATATCTTTCTTCACTGTCAAAGTCCTGAGCCAGAATAAGACATTTGTTACAAATGATGAACCTACATTGACACATTTATCATCACCCAAAATGTACAGTTTACATTAAGGATCATTCTTGATGTTGTACATTCATTCTATGGACTTATACTAATGTATATCCACAGTTACATGTATACCTACAATTATATTATCACATAGGATAATTTCACTGCCCTAAAATCCTCTGCGCCCCACCAACAACTTTCACACATTCCACCTCTCTGAAATTCATTTTTTATCTGTTCTCCCAACTGTACCTTGTCTAGCCTTCAATAACATATCAAATCCAAATTAAATTGGGAGCTTTTCCGTGTCTCCCTTTTCTGAAATCCAGTGCAACTGCAGAGCGTGAAGTTAAATTCACTAGTACTTTTTAAAATAAAGATGAAATCAGAATTTATTCACTCAATTGAATATTATTCTTTAAACTAGTGCCTTATGCCTCAATCAAAATATTTCTTGTTCACTCACTCTTGGCACATTCTTCAGAAATAATTTATTCTACATATGCTCATTGGTTTCATTATTCTGGGGCCATCTCCCTTTTGGTTTCTTTTCTTTTCTTTTTTGTTTTTTTGTATTTTTTTTTTTTTTTTTTTTTTTTTTGGTACTGGGGATTGAACCCAGAGGCAATTTACTACTGAGCTTCATCTCTAGTCGTGTTTATTTTATTTTCAGACAGGGTCTCATTAAAGTATTTAGAGCCTTGCTAAGTTGCTGAGACTGGCCTCAATTTTGCAATCCTCCTTTCTCAGCCTCCTGAGCCACTGGGTGACAGGTATGTTCTACTGTGCCAACTCTCTATTGGTTTCTGTCATAGTCTGTCTTGTGCTGCTATAATAGAATACCACACACTGGATAATTTATAATTAACAGAAACTTACTGCCTCATAGTTCTGAAGTTAGGAAGCCCATAATCAAGGACCTTCTTGTTGTGTCATCCCCTGGAAGGGGAAAGAAAGAGTAAGAGAAGAAAACTCAGGCTTTTATTGTGGGACAAATTCTACCAATGATGGTGGAACCCATACAGCCTAATCACCTCTTAGAGGTTCTGTCTCTTAATACTGTTAAAATGGCAATTAAATTTCAACATGAGTTTTTGAGGAGGAAAAAACTCTCAAATTCAGCAATCTCTAAGGCAATATCATCCAGTCCAATCTGCTTCTGTATTCACGACTCTAGGTTCCATCTGATGCTTGATTCTTTCTAGAAACAGAAACCATCTTCAAAAATGCCACTTTAAGTTATTTAAAATTACATGCCATAAGCTCATGGAAATCTTATGGAGACTAAAAATTTGTTAAGCAATGGCAATGCCTTTTTAATATGTTTATAGATGGCCAAGGTGACAATTTTTGTGTTGGTTAGTTCTAAAAGGTTTGTTAAACAAATAAACTCACCAAAAACCTGCACTCTTTATAGTCCACTTTCGGATTTTTACAGTTCATTTGATGACTAACTTGCACACAGCTTGCATTGTAAAGTTGAAACTATTTTCAAGCTTTTATTGACATTTTATTTGTTTATATAGTGTACTTCCAAGTGCATGATAAAAATTCTTCAAAAGTAGGTCTTTATTGATTTTTAGTGTCCTCTACAGCACCTCAATTATGACTAATCATAGTCAATAAATAATACTTGGCAATTTCCTTAGCATTCCTAGAGTTGTGATCCCTCTATTGTTTTATACAGTCCTGAGAAGTAGACATTTTCCCCATGACTCCCAATCTCCAATCAAGGAAAAGTGAAAGTTGGGGCATGGTGTGTCCATTCTGGGCCTCTAGAAAGTAAGCTGACAAGCAGGGACAGGAGCTGTCCAGTCACATTGGGGATTATAGAAGCAGTATCTTTTCATTTATCCATGCTGGAGATGTATTTTTAAGGGCCAGTGTAGACCCTGACAGCCATTTTCCTGGTATTGATAGAAGTTAAATGATTTGTCTGAACCTAGACATTTCACTTCATCATCTACACATGATAGTCATCTTGGCTATCTACAAACATAGACCCATGCTACTTTGCTGCTTTGGTCACAGTGTGTAATCAAAATTTTTCTCTTGACTTAAATATAGATCTTAACAAAATTCTCTGAGTCTAGGTTTTTAGGGAAATTTATATATCTCTGGAATTGTTTTTCCATTTTTAGAATAAACATGTATTGCTTTAGGAATCAGAGTATGTTATGGTTTTACTTGAATTACTCAGGTGTGAATAACTTTTTAGAAATCAAAAATATTGTAAATTTTAAAAATTTGAATATTGGATAATATAAGAGTATTCTTATTTTATTTTCTTTTAAATTGTAGCATTTGATTTACTCTCCCAAATATTATTTTTATGATTTGATTACCTACCTTTACCTCTCTATAACAATACCACTTTATTTTCAGTGTGAGAAAAGATCTGCAAAGGGGAATGAAGGAAAGGGAGGGGAGATGGGAAAAGGAAAGACAGTGGGATGAATCTGACATAACTTTCCTGTGTACATATATGAATACACCACAGTGAACACCCACAAGAAATTAATTTAAAAAAATATGGGTAAATGGTGAAAAGATCAATAGAGGGAAGGGAGCAGGGGGTAAGAAAAAGGAAGGAGAAGGAAAAGTATGAATCTGAATTAGAACAAGATATGCTTCATCCTTTTAAAATTATGTCAAAATGGATTCTTATGTCATGTATAACTAAAAAAAAACAAAACAATAAAAAAAGATTTTCTGCTTTATAATAGGAACTCTGAGTGACTTCTGCATATCTCTGGATAACTCCTTGTGTTCCTCTTTTACATCATTTTCTCTTTCTTAAGCCACACCCAAGGTATTTCCCCTCTTTTCCATTTGTAAATAACATGAGACATATCTAATTCTCAAGTTTTGCGACAGTTCAGGACCAAGGGACAAGGTCACAGAGATTATAGACTGTTGAATGTGTGACAAGGCGGCTCATAAAGAATCTGGTCAGATGTCCTTCATTTGCCTTTAATTAACTACAGCTGCTTTTTATGTTGCGCACTGATCTTTGATCTGCTTTCCCCTTCAGACCTCTGTGCACAAGGTAGTTAAAAACAAACTAGGAGGCCAATTTTAAAGACAAAAAAGAAAAGAAAAGAAAAGAAAAAAATCCCTCTGGGGTAATCAAGTGACAGTGAAAGCAGCCATAAGCTGTTAGCTTTATTCATTAGAGAACTTTAAACATGTCAAGAAATAAAATAATGTCCCTGCTGTTAGATCAGTCTCAACAATGAAAATTACAACAGCTTTGGGACGCCTGAGTGGGCAAACTTCTTGTGAAAACAAGTTTATTGAGGAGCATTTTACTACAGTGGCACTGAGTCTAGCTTACACCGTTTCATAGCGGGGAATATTGGTTCAATATGCACTGAGAAGGTTGGTCCTCTAAGAATGGCAGATTTACAGTGCAACCTCGCTCTAACCCAAATGGCCCCTGCAATTAAGTGCAGAAAAACTTCCTATAGGTTGTGCTGCTGAAATGGATGGCCTATATTATAACATAGATCTTTTGTTGAAGCATTGCTGTAGTTAAGGTACTATAATTAACTGTACTTAATGCACTGTAGTACATAATCAAGCATAACTTTTAATTCGGTAATGAGTGTAAACATCTTGAAATCTTTCAGAGATCTATGTAATTGATATGGTCTTCTTTTGAACAAAAATTCCAATTCCAGTATCACCAATTTTAGAAAAATAGAGTGTACCTTGGAACAAATAATCTTGGATTAGAGTTTAAGAATTGTTTTGAAAGGAAGTTCATTCTAATCATATCTAAGTGAGTTTCTTCATGCCATTTTTTCCTTTCTTATTGTAATCCACAGTCACCTGCTCATGATTTGGGAGCCCTTAATAACAGGAGAGAATATTTGGTTTCAAAGAGAGAAGATCAAGATCATCCTAGTCCTTGCTGGACATTGAGGCACATACCTATGATCCTAGTGGCTCCAGAGGCTAAGGCAGGAAGATAGGATCATGAGTTCAAAGCCAGCCTCAGCAATTTAGCGAGGACCTAAGGAACTCAGCAAGACCCTGTCTCTAAAATAAAAAATACAGAAAAGGAATGGGGATGTGGCTTGGTGGTTAAGCACCTTAAGTGTCCCTGGGGTTCATTCCATCCCTAGTACAAAAAAAAAGTGCCAGTCTTTAAGTATTCACCAGTGCATTTTCAGGATTCACAGTGGCTCTTCCTCCTGAGTTCCAGAGCAAAGTCAACCTTATGAAATATTACACAACCTATGAAATTTAAAAGAAATGTGTCATCTGTATTTCACGATTTTCTTAAACATCCTTAAAAGTGACTTTTTTCTCAAGACAAAAGAAGACCTTTTGAGTTTGCTGATTCATCTCTGTTCTCCCAAATGATATGTGAGCAACCTGCAACCCATTTACAGTTTTTCTCCATATCAGTTGACTTTTGTATGAATCAAGGTATGAATCAGGGTCAGGACTTCCCAGGGGCTAAGCCCATAGCTTTTCCCTAGTGACATCGACTCTCGTTTTCTTAAGTCTTATACTCACGTCATGAGTGTTGCCATTCACTCTTTCTGTTAAAGGATGTTCTTTCAAAGGACTAATTTACTAATTAGAAAGTTTACTAATAAGAAAAGCAGTATATATGGAAAATATATAGTTTTTCTCAATTGCCTGAATGTGAATTCTAACTGTGGTATACTTGAAATTTGTAAGGATTTTCTAAAAACAAAAAGGAAGAAGGAAGTAACACTTTGTTTCATATATGCTCAAAGCAAAGTGATTGTAATCAGCTCAGATTTAGGATTAGCTGTAGACTAGGGACACCCACATGGCCAGTCAGCTAGAGGAGGGAAGCAGTAGAGCTGATTCAGCTCTGGGGAGTGCATGCCCCCTGCCCTCTGCTCCAGCCAGTTGCTGCCCTGCAGGAAGATGTGTCAAGAAAGCCAGATATTTCAGTTTTTGAAGTAAAATGGAAATCTAATTTTTTGAATGTGAAAACTCCCAATTTTTAAATGTTTACAACCAATTCAGTTTTAAAAGAACACTTGTACAGATTGAACAAAATACATGTGCAGATGTGTTTTCTGGATATAGTGCTTCAATCTTATTTTTAATGCTTACTGCTTGGACCAGTATGGTATGACTCTTAAAAAGAAGATAGAAGATTTTGAGTTCTTATGGGTAACACTATGTAATCAGGAACGTTTACAGAAAGTGAAAAAAATATTGACAGCAAGGCTAGTAATAGAACTGTTTGTATGATGATAACTTATAGTGAGCTTCCATGCTCTATTTAAATTGATCTTCAAAACACCACTGAAGGCAGTAGGACACCTATGATTTTTATTCACATTTATAGAGGAAGAAATTGAAGCTCAGTGAGTAGTTCTTAAACATTTAGGGACACAGAATCTTTAGAAAATTTGTCAAAAATCATGGACTCCTCTTGCCATAAAAATGAACACTAAAACTAAAAAATCCAAAACATTCAGCACATGATTTTCAGTAGTTCATGGATACTGTCTTCATTCCAAATTTTCTCTTTCCACAGGTTAAAACTCCTGGAATAGATAGTTTTTGAAACCTGTTACAACACTCATACCCAGAATTTCAGACCCTAGTTGTATGTGTATATAGTTGAGTATGTGTGTGTTTTTTCCTCCCAGGAGGGCATGATTGAGACAGTGGAGTGAAGCCTGCCCTTGCTGACTGGTCACCACCAGCCACACCTGTGCCACCATCACTTGGATGACTGGACTTGGGAAGCTGAGGAAAACTGACTGGGAGGAAAATTGCAGCAGTGCAGCTAGCCCTTGTCAGAATAATATCTGAAAAGCTTCTTACAGTTGTCTGAGGAAACTCAGGGTTATCCAAAGGAGAAACAATAGTAAGACTAGCCATTGTTTATTGTCTGGTTTTAATGTGCCAGGCACTGTGTTGAATGCTTAAGTCAGTCCAGTTTTTACGTCCATTCCACAGACAAGGAAACTCCTAAACCAAGATTATCATTCTGACTTTTGATGAGACACTGTTGACTGCTACATTGTAAAGGGAGCATGTGGGGGAGCAGGTGACAAGGTTGGATCCTTTATTCTGTCAACCTTCTTAAAATAGATGTTAGTGCAAAAAAACTCCTGAAAAGTTGATTGCTTTTTTTTCTAAGAACATAATGATTTTTTTTCAGGTGTGAATCTAAGAATATTGTGCATTTTTTTTAAGATAAAGGAAAAAAATCATCATTTTGCAAATTGAACCCAGGTGTTCTTAACCACAGAGGCACATCCTCAGTCTCCTCCTCCACCTTTTTTTTTTTTTTTTTTTTTGAGACAAGGTATTGCTAAGTTGCTTAGGGTCTTGCTAAGTTACTGAACCTGGCTTTGAATTTATGATCCTCCTGCCTCAGCTTCCTGAGTCTCTGGGATTACAAACATGTGCCCCCATGCCCAACTTCACATATGTGAGTTTAACAAAGATTATCTGTATCAATTTTTCTTTTTTGTTTACTTTCTTTCTTCTTTCTCTTTCTTCCTCCTCCCTCCCTCCTTTCCTCCTTCTTTCATTCCTTCCATTTGTTCTTTTTTCTGTTATTGCTAAATCTTTATAAAACTGCCAAAGTCAGTGATAATCTGTGTACTCTTCACTGTCCCTTAAAAGTTAATCATACCAAATTTGTCTACAACCCCACTGAATATCCAGTGTTTCCAAACATTTGGGAAAATAATGCATTGTAGATTTTCTTCCTTCATTCTTCCTCCACAGTGTTATATGTGCCATATAAAATGAGATAACTGCCAAATTTAAACAGGCAGATGGTAAACATAAACAATTTATATAAGATACAGAATTAATTAGATTTTTATGTAGAAAGATTCAATACTCAAAAGATAACCCCTTAAAAGAAGTGTATAACTTTTTTTTTGGTACTAGGCATTGAACCCAGGAATGCTTTACTATGGAACTCTATCCTTTTATTTTTATCTTGAGACAGGGTCTCACTAATTTGCCCAGTCTGACCTTGAACTGTGATCCTCCTGCCTCAGCCTCCCAAATAGCTAGGATTACAGGCATGCACTACTATGTCCACAAAGCATATAACATCTAATGAGCTATATAAGCCCCTTATTAAATAGATAATTTTGGAATTCATCAAATTCATGTTTGTTATGCACACATTGTAATGTAAGATTAATTTGCTACATAGATGATATTTAAAACAGAAACTTAAGCTTCAAGTGAACATTCAAAATGTAGAACTTGAATTTTAAAAAATATTTAACTTGTATTTAATTTATGGAAACCTAAAATAAGGAGTTATAATTTTTAAATTTAATACATAATCAAGGGTTACAGTGTGACATTTCAACAACTTGTATGTATTATATGATGATCTAATTAGTAATAAGCAAATCCATCACCTCAAACATTTATTATTTCTTTGTGTAGGAAATATTCAAAATCCTCTCTTCCAGTTATTTTGAAATATACAATAAGTTATTGTTAACTATAATCACTATACTGACTCTACTGTGCTTTCAAAAACTTGAAACTAATATTTCTATGTTTTTTTTTTAACCTGTTAATCCTCTGTGAATCTTTTCCCTTCTTTCCAGCTTCTGTTAACCACTATTCTCTTCTTTTATTTTTCTTTTTGGTATCAGGGATTGAACTCAGGGGCACTCAGCCACTGAGCCACCCCCAGCCCTATTTTGTATTTTATTTATTTGGAGACAGGGTCTCACTGAGTTGCTAAGTGCCTTGCTTTTACTGAGGCTGGGTTTGAATTTTAGATACACCTGCCTTAACCTCCAGAGCCACTGGGATTACAGGCATGTGCTACTGCTCCCAGCTGGTAACCACTATTCTGAGGAGTCAAAATATTTTCCCCCTTTATATTCTTGAAAGTAATTTATACTAAAATTTATTTATATTTAAAAACAGCATTTTATATTATGAATCCAGTTTAAGTACAGCAAACTCTGTTCCTTGTCTTTGTTAGATATAATTTTCTATTAACTGGTACTTCTAGGACTAAAAATAAAATAAAAACTGATATTTTATAGCTCAAAATATATCATTTTATTGCCTTTATCCCTATGACTAGGATATTACTAATCCTGTATAATTATACCACTACTTGGAAAGGTTGTCAGTCTTCACCTTAGACTTTTTCTATTTATTTAAAGTCTTATACTATTCTTTTGGATCATTTGAAAAGATTGTCTCACCTTCAGTTATTTTTTTCAGGGAAAAAGTGGCTGATATATCTTTAACTCATCACAGACCCATTTCTAAATTTTAAAAATTGACATGTTTCTTTCTTCTCATTATTTCTTCTTCCTTCCCTTGTGTTCCATGCCTCCTAAATTCTCCTTTGGATTTTCATCTTATGACCTCATGCTTTAACTTTTTTTTTCCATGAGGCAATGTTTGCACACAGATGTTCTGTAATGTATAGCATATATTGGCTTGAGAATGGAAATTTCACTTCTGTAAAGTGGTTTGGGATATACTTTTATGCAAGATGCTATGCCAAATTGAATTGTGGATTGTAACATGCAGCCAAAGTTACCTCTGTTTGCCCCTCCAGGAAGCAGTTTGGTTTTAATAATCATGATGTCCTATTGCAATGGCTTCCAGAGTTATCTTGTAAACCATTGAAGCAGGGATTATGTTTCTCATATTTCTGCACACCTTTTCTGATATGATAAATACTTTAAAAATCACAAGTTTAGGTGAGCCAGCCTTATCCATAAGTTAACATAACATCTCATGAAGTATATACGTATTTAAAACTTAAGTCATTTCATTTCCTTTCCAAGTTTGCTAATCTCATAGGAATATAGAATAACCTAAGTATAAACTAGAGCCCCTTATAGGAAAAATTTTTAAAGGTACAATGCAATTAAATAATTCCAGAACCATTGTTGTGTTGTTACCAGAGTGGAGAGTCAATTTAGGATTAAAAATTAATTATTTAGAGGAGGAAATAAGAAGAGTATTGTTTAGGTAACTCATACATAGTAGTATCATTTTCTAAATTGTGAAGAAAGAAATGGTAAAAGAAATTTAAAATACTAAATATCTCTCTTGTACCCCATCCAGGGGCACACATGTGACCAAAGATCTTCCAATCAGTTGTCCCTCCTCCTGGCCTTAGGGATTGGTTATGGATTCACATGTGACTGAAGTGAGACCAATCAAAGGCCATCCAGAGATTTTTCTGCTGGAACTGACAAAGAAGAGTTCCTGCCTCTCACATCTTAAAGATGACATGATGGGAATTTGGGCTCTGAGAGAATGTGTACTTCTCTGTGTTTGGAAAGCTCTGTAGCAGGAGTGAATAAAGACAAGCAGTGACAAGCAAGTAGGGGAAAGAGAAAGTCTTGAAGTCAAACATCCCTGCCATTTCTGTTGTTTCCATTGTGAGCCAATAAATTCCTCTTTTGTGTTTAATCTGATTTGTGATGAATTTTTTTCTAAACAACCTAGAGTCTTGACAAATTATTTTTGTTGGAATTGTCTACCTGAATGAATAAGAAAGCACTGTTTCTGTCACACAAATTCCCCCAGCTTCTCACTAGTAAGATAAAACAGAAAATAAAACAAAACAAAGAAATATGTGTTCACTCTGGAAAATTTTAAAACACAAATAGCCCCTTTTAAGCATGTTTTTCAAGCTGGTGAAACAAATACCAAATAAATTTAAAACTATTATTTCATTTTTTGATAACACCATTTTAGGCTTTGTTCATTTTAATAATTATACTAGTAGCCCAAGTATATTTGTGTCTTCCCATTGAATTGAAACTCATCTTATACTGAGTTTTCCATAACTAATGCCCCAAAACCCATTCAAAAGCAAAAGAGGCCTTAAATAGAACCTGAGTGAATCCCATGGAATTTCTAGCTCTGGTCTCATCACACTTCATGTTTTTCCCTTCTCCTTTTGGATAAGAGGGAATAACCCCTTTCTCTCTTGGTGGTAAATTGATTTTAGTTCAAAAAAGGCACTATTTTGTTAACTTACATTCAGTAAAAGGTTTAAACTCCTTTTAATATACAAATTTGTTTATGTATATTTGTCTTCATTTATTAGACATTATGATGTGTTTAAGATCCTATTTCTAGAACTTTGTGTTTTGGTGACAAACTCTATTTCTTGTTTTTAATTTTTTAAATTTACATAAAACTTTATGTATTTATCATGAATAACATGATGTTTTGAAGTTGACATATGTATTATCACATAGTTACCATTTTTGTGTTAAAAATACTTGTATCTACTCCCTTAACATTTTTTAAGAATGTAATATATTGTTAACTATAGTCACCATGTAGTATTCCTCCTACCTAACTAAAACCATGTATCTTTTGACTAACATATCCATAATCTACCCACTCCCATCCTCTGGCAACCATTATCATTCTCTCAACTTTTATGAGATCAACTTTTTAGATTCTACATCTGAGTGAGATATTTATCTTTCTGTGTCTGGCTTATTTCACTTATCATAATGTCCTCCAGGTGCATTCATGTTGTCACACATGACAAGATTTTCTTCTTTTTCTGACTGAATAGTATTCTATTGAGTATAGTCAAGTGCTGCAAAGTGACTGTGGTCAAAATATGCATTGGTTATGATGTTACAGTACAGCCCATTATTTACAGTTTTATGATGATGCTGGTGAAAAGAAACCTGGAAGATAGTGGAGCAACCATTGGAACAAACTGCTTGTTGCATAAAAACCTAGCATCATGTACAGTGCATGCTACTTGATAATGATAATAAATGACTATATTGATTATTTATGTATTTAATAATATACTTAAAAATTCTGTAAAACCATATGCCAAGTTATGCTGACAGCAACCTCTTACATCTTGTGTTTACTACATCTCTTGATTGCACCAAATTCTCTTGATAAAATCTCATGCTGTTTCATTCATTATGGCCCTAGGAGCAATAACTATACCATATAAATGTTCTTTGTAGCCTAGGTGCATGGTAGGCTATACCATCTAGGTTTATGCAAACATACTATATAGTATTTGCATGATGATGAAATTGACTAACAACATATTTCTCAGAATGTATCCCCATCATTAAGTGACACATGAATGTATGTACACCAAATCCTTTTATCCATTCATCCTTCAATTAACAATTAGTTTGTCTTAGATATTGTGAGTAATATTGCAGTAAGCTTGGGAGTATAGATATCTTTTTGACTTTATGATTTCATTTCTTTTGGATATATACCCAGTAGTGGTATTTCTGTATCATATGTTCTATTTTTAGGTTTTTGGCAAAATTTCCATACTGCTTTCCAGAACGGCTACACCAATTTATATTTCTACTAACAGAGTGCAAGGGTTCCCTCTTCTTCATGTCCTTGACACTGCTCTCTTTTGTCTGATGAACTCTCTTTGGATACATAATATAGTTAGCAACTATAATGACACTAGTTGGTCAAGGTAAAGCTTAACTTCTGTATCAAGGAGACATAACAAAAGAGTGGTTTAAAGAATAAAAGTTTATTCTTTCATGTAACAGTCCTGATGGTAGGTCCATGTCATCACAATAATCTCTGCTCTTCAAGGTCACTCTGAGACACAGGTTCCCTCCAGTCATGCTCTACCATTTCCTAGGACAGTTTTGTCATCTATAAAGTAAGTGGAATCACTGCCATATTGAAGTCCCAGTTAGAGGGAAGGATAAAATGAATACAGAAGAGGCACAATCATAGTCTTAGGCTTTCTGTCTCTCACATTCCATGGACAACATATTAGTCATATGACCACACACAAGAGATGCTGGAACATGCCATGTTGCTGAGATATTATGAAACTGAAAGAAAGAGAAATGGATTTTGGTGGTGCCACATATTGTTCTCAAAGTTATAGATATCCTGTTAGTTTCTGCCATTGTTTCACATGTAGCCTGTGTATACTTTAGTGTGTAAAAGATGAATAAAGAAATTAACCCTTGTAGTATCAAAATAGCCCATGAATAAATCAGAGTTATAACAGCAATTTTGCTTTTCACATTTTATTTTATTTAATAAAAAGTAATCTGGCAGTTAAATCTAGTCATTGGGTAAATACAGAAATCATACCTCTCCTATTATGTCAACAAAGTATTTAAAAAGTCTGGCCAGTCTTGCTGATCCATGCCTGTAATTCCAGCAACTAGGGAGGTTGAGGCAGAAGGATCTCAGGTTTGAAGCCAGCCTGGGCAAATAATCAAACACTCTCTCTCAAGATTAAAAAATAAAAAAATCTTGAGATGTAGCTCAGTGGTAGAGATTGCCCTTGGGTTCAATCCCTAGTACCAACAAATTAAAAAGTATGGAAAATAAATAAATAAATGTTAATTTACTTTTTTAGAGATTCACTATGTCTTTTATGACATATTTACTCATATATGTAGTTAAACTTTTCAGGCACCCTGTATAATTCCATGGTAGATTGTTAGGATTTTAATCTTTATCTGTCAAGAGATTCTTGTAGTGGAGACATATTTTAAATTGCTTGACAGAATTTTCATGCTGTTTATCCTAAAAAATATAATTAATTCCCTTAAAATATGCATTTCATTAATTGTTTCATCAATTACAATCTCATCTTGACTCAGAATATGAATATAAGCATATCCATTTATTTTTTAGAACTTTCTACTGTAGATTTCAAGTCTTACAATGCATTTTATTTTTATTATTAGGAAAATAACCCTTCTTTTTATTATTGATGTTTTTATTAGTGTATGATAGTCACATATAATAGTAGTATTCATTTCAATATGTTCATAAATTCATACAATTTATTTTGTTGCATTTTAATCCCCTTTCCCTCCCATTATCCCTTCTTCTAACTCCCTTTCTCTATTTTATTGGTCTTCCTTCTATTTATTTATTGTTTTTAAATTGGTGTGTTACAGTTATACATAAAAGTAAAATTCATTGTGATATATTTATATGTGCACATAGTATAATTTTATCAGTTTAATTCCACAGTACCTTTCCTTTCTTATCCCTCCTTCTCCATCCCCTATCTCTGCTCCACAGATCATTCTTCTGTTTTCATGAAATCCCTGCTTTTTAAAATTCCTTGTTTCTTTCTAGCTTCCTCATATGAGAGAAAGCATTCAAACCTTGACTTTCTGGGTCTGACTTATTTCACTTAACATGATGTTCTCCAGTTCCATCCATTTACCAGCAAATGACATAAATTTATTCTTCTTGTGGCTGAGTAAAACACCATAGTGTTTGTGTGTGTGTGTGTATTTCACATTTTCTTTATTCATTCATCTATTGATGGACATCTAGGCTGGTTCAATGATTTAGCTTTAGAGAATTGTGCTGCTATAAATATTGGTATGCATATAACACTATAATATGCTGATTTTAGATCTTTTGGATAAATACCAAGGAGTGGGATAGCTGAATCATATGGTATTTCCATTATAAGTCTTTTTTTTTTTTTTTTTTTTGGTAGAGGAGTACCAAAGATTGAACTCTGGGGCACTCAACCACTGAGCCACAACCCCAGCCCTATTTTGTATTTTATTTAGAGACAGGGTCTCAGTGAGTTGCTTAGTCCCTTGCTTTTGCTGAGGTTGGCTTTGAACTCTCCATCCTCCTGCCTATGTCCCGAGCTGCTGGGATTACAGGCATGTATCATCACACCCAGCCATTCCTAGTCTTTTGAGGAATTTCTATACTGTTTACCAAAGTGATTATAATATTTACACTCCTACCATCTTTGGTGACCTATATTTTCTTGTATGATTGCTGTATTCATTTTTTTCAAATTTCATAACTGAAATTTTATTAGTTTAATAATTTTTAGACCATTTTTGCCTTTCAAATGATTTTTTTTTTAAGTTCACTTATTTTTGAACCCTGCTTTAGTTTTTCTCCCTCCTTTTGGACATGCTCCATTTAACAACATTCCTAGAGGATAATGTTTATAATGCATGTTTATACCTTCAAAATATAGTTCCTTAAATTCTTAAGTCAATTAGATAGCAAACTGTGAGAGCAAGCAGTATGGAATGAGGAAACTATTGCATTCCTGCTAAATAATATGCTAATGACCATTGCTTAGTGTTAGTTTCTTTTAAAAAAAATACCATACTAGTAGTAAACTTATATAAAAATATTTGCTTCAAGTTTTTTAAGGGAGACTATGGCTTGCCCAAACACATAACTTTTAATAATATCTTTCATACCTACCAAATACATTATCTGTTTGGCAAATTCAGTGTGCATATTATTAATTTACTGTGCCACAATGGTAATAAGGTAATGTACCTTCCCTGTTATTAGGGAAAAGCATAATATATTTAATTTCCCTTTATGAGTCTCACATTGCTTATAATTCAGTAGGGCTACCACATTTTCTGGGCAGGCTATCAAATAGGATGTTGTAATGATTTGCTTGACTAGTAGAGTAGATGAAAAAATATCAGTTCTGTCTATAGCTGTTCTGTTTTTAAATTTGAAATTTGCACAGTATGAAACCATCTGTCTGTGATTCTCTTTAACAATAAAAATAATTATTTTATATTTTAAAGAGTAAAAATACCATGCAAAATCAGTTAATGATTTAAACAGTGTGAACATCAAGACCAAAAGAGAGATCTTAGGTTTGATTTTAAAATGCCAAAGAAGGGGCTGTAGTGCAATGCAAAGATTTTGGGCCTGATAAAAAGAAAACATGGGTTTAACTTACAACTGACATGTTGGGGATGCTTGAATGCCTCAATGCTTCTCACTGCATTGAGATTTTCTCTGCTTTGTAAAATTTTACTTACCATTCATTCAAAGATGGATATGAATTCAAAACCTATCAGCCCACTTATTTCCCACCTTAAACATTATTATGCATATGAAACAAATAAATGGAAAAATTATCCTTATTTATGAGTTGGAAGAATTAATTTTGATAAAATATCTATACATCCCAAGTGTCATTAGGATTCAAAGTGATCCCTATTAACTTCGATGTTATTTTTCACAGAAATAGAAAAATATCCTAAAATTTATATGGAACTACCAAAGAATAGCCACTTAACAAATAACCAAAGTAATCTGGAGTAAAAAGAAAAAAGCTAAAGTTATCATATACCTGATTTCAAAATCTATTACAAAGCTTTAGTAATCAAAACACCATGGTACTGGCATAAAATCAGACATATAGACCCAGTGGAACAGGATTGAGAGTCATGAAATAAATTCATGCCTTTAAAGTCAGTTGATTTTTGACAAAGATTTCAAGAACACACAATGGAGAAAGAATTGTCTCTTTGATAAATGATGTTGGAACAACTGGGTATCCACAGGCAGAAGAATGAAATTGGACCCTTCATCTTACATCATACACAAAATCAAGACAAAATGAACTAAGGACTTGAATGTAAGACCTACAATTGTAAAATTACTAGCAAATGGAAGGAGAATGTCCCACATCATTGATCTAGATAAATATTTCTTGGATAATACTCCAAAAGCACTGACAAGAAAAAGAAAAATATGGAATTTCTTCAAACTAAAATGTTTCTAAAACCAGGGAAACAATACAATGAAAAGAGAACCTATACACTGGGAGAAATATTGTGAACTATAGATCTGATAAAGAACTCAAGCTGGGCATGGTGGTGCACACCTATAATCCAAGTGGCTCAGGAGGCTGAAGCAGGAGAAACCCAAGTTCGAAACGATCCTCAACAATTTAGTGAGGCCCTAAAGCAACTTAGCTAGAACCTGTCTCTAAATAAAAAATTTTAAAAGGGGCTGGAGATATGTTCAGTGGTTAAGTGCCCCTGTGTTCAATTCGTGGTACAAACAAACAAACAAAAAACTCAAATAAATTAATAGCAAGAAAACAAATATTGGATTTAAAAGTGGACAAAGTACCTAAACAGACATTTCTTAAAAGAAGATATGCAAATAGACAACAAACACATGAAAATATTCCCGGCATCACCAATCATCAGGGAAATTCAAATCAAAGCTACAAGGAGATGTCATCTCATCCCACATAGAATGGTAGAGAGTAGAATGGTGGTTGCCAGAAGCTGGAGAGGGAGTTGGATGGGGAATGGGAACATGTTGACCAAAGGTCCAAAGTTTTAGCTAGACAGAAGGAATAAACTTTAGTGATCTGTTACACAGTCTAGATCAAACATGCAAAAAATAACAAACATTTGAAAGGTTATGGAGAAAGGGAAATTCATATACTGTTGGTAGGACTATAAATTAATGTAGACTTTATGGATAACACAATAGAGGCTTCTCAAAAAACTAAAATTGGAATTGCCAAATAATAGAGCAATTACATATCTGGGGATATATCTAAAGGAATTAAAATCAATTTACCCAAGAAACATCCAACCCCCATATTTATTGAAGCACAATTTACAATAGATGTCATCAATCTGAATTCTAAGTGTCCATCATCAGGTGAATGGGTAAGGAAAATGTGAGATACACACACAAACACACACACACACAAAGGAATACTATTAGGGCTTAAAAAATAAGAAACATGTCATTTGTGACTTCATGGATAAATCTGGAAGATATTATGCCAAGTGAAATAATATAGACACAGAAAGACAAGTAACGCATGACCTCACTTATATATGTTATCCCAAAAAAGTCAAAATCATGGAAGAAGAAATTAGAATGCTGATCACCAGAAACCAGGGAGGAGGTTGGATGGGGAAAGGGACATGTTGATCAAAAGTCCAAAGTTTCAGCCTGACAGGAAGAATAAGCTTTAGTAATCTATTACACATAATAGCAACTATAATTAGGCATTGCATATTTCAAAATTGCTTAAAGAATAGATTTTAAATATTTCCACCCAAAAGAATTGATAACTATGCAAGGTAATGAGTATGTTAATTGACTTGAGTTAATCATATTACAATGCAACCTTATATCAAAACATCACGTTGTACACCATAAATATACACAACTGTCTTATCAATTAAAAATAAGACAAAATTTCAAAAGCAAATACTATCAGATAGTTAAAAAAAAGTATTATGAATTCTTTGGATTGAGTGAGTTCCCACTGTACACACTAACTTCTCATAACTTCATGTTGTACAAACTATTGAAAAGGAATACTATCATTTGTTGTTTTATTGTAATTCAGGATTTCCTCCAACATTTATTGAGAAACCACTAGGTATAGACATGTGTTGTGGACAAATTTTTATATGTTTCTACATATTGCCAACCATAGTATGGTATGATAAATGCTAATCTTGATATAGATATAGTGTGATTGTAATGGAATTATAAGGTTAATATGATATAATTGGTGAAATAATGGAACTGTTGAAAGAGGAGTGGTAAATTGATTCAGTAAAAATAAGGCAGAATAGATTTAGAATATTCTATTCTCAAAAATGCATCTCAGGACAGACCAGTGTATAATAAGATTGCATATAATTAAAATCAATCTTAAGACTTTAACTAAGGAATCTCTCAATATTCTTCTTTAATAATTTATATTCAACTTTGGGTCATCCAGTTTGCTTCCCATAAGCCTACCTTCTTTGCTAAAATGGTCACTGAAGCCAGGCACAGTGGCACACACTGGTAATCCCAGCAACTTGGGAGTCTGTGGCAGGGGAGTCCCAAATTTGAGGCCAGCCTTGGCAATTTAGTGAGACCCTATGTTAAAATACAAATAAAAAAGGTCTGGAGACACAGCTCAGTGTTAGTATGCCCCTGTGTTCAAACCCCAGTACTTCAAAAATAAATAAATGAGTCACGGAAGTCCACAGCAACACTTTTCCTGGGTGAAGGCAGATGTGGAGTGGAAAGGAAGGCACAGGAATGACAACAGATATCTAGATTTCTAGTCTTTAAAATTCAATTAGGGAGTTAGCAGGGGGTGCATATGTTCCATAGTCAATCAGCCCATCATTGCAGTAATGCACTTGCTATTATCAATTTTTTGAGACCTTCTCTGGGTAAAGAGATGGGTAAATAAAAAAAGAAAGAAAGAAATCCTCTGGTTTATGTTGTAAGCATTTTAAGTCTCCAGAATGAAAAAAAAAAAAAAAAGTACAACCCTGTCCTTTCTGGGTAGTGATGACTTTGATGTGGTTTTCTATTCCTAGCTCTAAAGAAAAAGGATATCGTTGAGTTATAAGATATCTACCAGTGGTTGCTGGCAAAGAAGGTGAAAACCTTAGAACTGCTTCCTTGTGAGATACTTATTTTTAAAATATATCACTTTACCTCACAGAAATCAGCCTTGTGACTTAGGACAAGAAATAATAAAATACAAAGAATTCCAAGACCACAGATTACATTTTTACTTAAAAATTGAAAAATATTTGTTTATATTTTTGTCATTTGTTTTATGTGATCTATAACATACTGTTTGAAGAAGGGTGACAAATTGGGATGAAAGGAATCAGTCACATAAGGCTTGAACTGATGCAGAACATAAATAACAACATTTTCAATTGTAAATAGCAACACTAAATCACTGCGATTGAAAGATGATTATATGTATGTTACTTTTTTCTGTTTGATATCTTCCCTTTATTTTTACCTTCCTCAGTGAGTATTTTACTCAGCTTTTTCACTGCTGTAACAAAAAGACCTGACAAGAATAATTTTAGCAGAGAAAAGTTTACTTGGCACTCACAGTTTCAGAGTTCTCAGTCCACAGATGGCCTACTCCATCGCTCTGAGCTGGAGGTGAGGCAGAACATCATGGGAGAAGAGTGGTGGAGGAAGGCTCAGGACATGGCACCAGAAAGCACAGAGTTCTCTCACCATGGACAAAATATAGACCCCAAAGTTGTGCATCAATGACCCACCCACTCCAGCCATACCCTACCTGCCTACAGTTAACACCCAGTTAATCCTTAAGAGGGGATTAATGCACTGATTAGGTTAAAACTCTCATAACCCAATTATTTCACCTCTAAATTTTCTTGCACTCTCTCACACATGAGATTTTAGGGAATACCTCATATCTAAATCATTACAGTGGTGTCACTTTTTTAAAAAACAAGTTCTCACTCAGTTGCTAAGGCTGGCCTCGAACTTGTGATCCTCCTGCCTCAGTCTCCCAAATTGCTGGGATTACAGGCATGAGCCACTGCACTCAGTTCAATGAGTCACTTCTGTATAGACCTTTGAAATCCTTCAGCCTTTCCAGCAGCCCCGATGCTGTATCAGACTGTTCCCAGTACCTTGCACAATACCATGAAATCACACAGCTTGCAACAATCATTTGTCAATCTATTAGGTATTAGTTTGCTGGTTGTCTTTCCACATTTACTTAATAGCTGAACATCTAGATGTGTGATAAACAACATTGCAATTCTGTATTCAAGTACTTCTTTTATGCTTTATTTAGTATCATTTTTATGATTACTTCTCTGCCCTTACCTGCTTATTTGTATAATGTTTGAACTAATGAAATAAGTGCAGAATAAGTAGCTACCAGTTCAGTTTATTTTGAGAATTATGATGGCATGCACAGAAACACAACTCAGCATTCATTTGTTTATTCATCAAATATTTTCTTGATCTTACCAAGTGCAATCATCATGCAAAGTGATAAGAATGCAAAGATGAACAAAGCAGGTGGAGTTTCTGCCCTCATGGAGCTTTCAGACAAGAACATAGATGGTTGCAGTGTCAGAATACAAGCTCAGGGTTCTGGTAGTGCACATTAAATGGCTCCTAATCAGACAGAATTAGGTCAATTGCATGTGGCAGAAATGCAAATAGCAGTAGTTTAAAGTAAACAGAAAATTTTCTCCAAAATGAATATCTGGAGGTAGACAGACTACAACTCCACAATGTCAAGGACTACTTCTGTCTTGTTACTATGCTATTTGTGGCCTCAATTCCCAAAGTCACCTTGTCCAAGATGGCTATTTCAACTCCATTTCCCCATTCCACAATAGGAAGGAGGGGAAAGAATGACAGGAACAATTTCTCTGCCATTGAAAGACTTCTAGATGTTGCTCAAGCCACTTTTACTTACATCCCATTAGCCAGAACTTAATCACATGGCAATGTCCAGCATCAGGGAAAACTGGGAAATGCATTATTTATTTTGGGTAGCCAGAAAAAAAGAGGGGATGAATACGAGAGGATAACTAATCATCTCTGCCCCAGGATTTCTGGGAAAATGGTTGCCAAAATTGAGATTTGAAGGTGAGTAGAATTCTCAGAAGAAGTATGTGTGTGTGTGTGTGTGTGTGTGTGTGTGTGTATGTGTGTCCTTATAGGAGTAAAACATTCTAGAAAAAAAGAAAAATCCCAAGAAATTGAATACTGAGAAGCTGTTCTTTTGCCAACTAATCATTGCATGACGGTGTTTGTACTTTTATTAGGAAAAGAGGTATAGCTCAGCTTTTATCAAAGGAAAGAGAGTGGAACTAATGTTCAGTGTAGGTTTGGGTTGAATGGGCCAGGAAAGCCTCTCAGAAAAGATGGAAAGTGGGAGAAGCATTAAAAACAAACTAATGTTAATCCTTTCCCAGCAATATTGGCCCCCGTGAAGGCATGTACTTAAGCAGAAGGGAGCATTCATTCAGTAATATCCTAACTTACAAGTTCAGAGGCTAGCCCATGCCTTCCTGTGCCCATAGTAGTCACATTCCCAGCTTCATTGGAACCATACAGAATTGTTATGCTCACTAAAGTGCCACAAATCTGTAGAAACACCAAAAACATTTATGATATATTAAGTTTACAACATCAGTATACTTTTGGGTTTCCTTAAGTTTTATGTCCAGCTTTATAAAATTAGTCTTTCTCCTACTTTAAACAAATCAAGTAGCAAGTCTATTTTTCTTGTTATTGTGATAAAGCAACAGTTGCCTCAAATGAAAATAGCAATGGAAGATTTTAACTTCCTGATATACAGTATGATTCTTTTTATGTTTTTCGAATTATTTTCATACTGTAGTTTGCTTAAGTTTTTATTGTGTTTTTTATCCATAAAATGAGTAGAAGGTTTATATAGTTTAGCCCATTAAAAAGTAAAATTCACTTGTAGATATTTTATTTTTTAAAATTTTTTAAATATACTTTTTAGTTGTAGTTGGATGCAATAACTTTATTTTATTTATTCATTTTTATGTGGTGCTGAGGATTGAACCCAGCAACTCGCACGTGCTAGGTGAGCGCACTATTGCTGAGCCACAACCCCAGCACGCTATTTTATCTCTTAAGTGTCTATTATTCTGGTTTTATATTGAATGTAAAATTTTTTAAAAAAAGGTCTATTAGAAAAGCACTTATCTAAATCTATAATTATTTAAGTTTTTTGTGCATTTTTCACAACCCTCCTCAAGTTACTATGAAGTTCTAGTGTTCCCCCCTCCCAGGAAAAGTGGTTTTATAGTTGATGATTGGCAATATAATTTTTATATTATGCATGAGTGAGAAGATTAAATCATTTTATTTTGTGTTTATCTGTGACTGATGAATTTAAATTTAAATACCAGCTTGGTGAGAGCAAATTTTCTAGGTCTCATTTGTCTTGAACTAGCAATTAATTAATGTGTCTTAAACTAAGCAATTAGGATAGATTGTTAAATGGAACTGGATATTTGAGTCATCTTCTTTCTTATGTTAGACTTTCAATTTGATGAAAAAGAGAAATTATTAAAATCTATTCCCTACACATTATTTAGGCTGTGACTTCATACTAGGTAATACGATTGCCAAGAAGTACATAGTATGATTCAGTTTCTTGAGGCCACTTCTAGGCCTATGGTAATAGTTCATCTGATTCCATTTTAATGTTTATTTCTATAAATAATAGATGTTCCCAGTCTTTATCAATTGATCTGGATTGAGATTGCAATAATACCTGCTTACATGATTGGAATACAGGCTGATTCCTGTTTCATTTTTCTCCATTAGCCCTACCAAGCTACAGAGCACTTTTAAGAAAATACTCAAAAATTCTACTCCCATTGAAATAAAATCATGTTAAGCTTTTGTCTTTTGTAACTAGTCTACTTCTATTGGTTGTCAGGTCCAAAGTTCCAAATTCTTTATTTGGATCTTCAACTTTGAGAAATTAATAGGGTCAAGGAATAAGAACCAGTGTTTACATAAATGTTTATTGGACTATCCTTTATCATCTTTCAGGTCTTGTAGAAATTTGCCTGATGCACCCCCTGGATGTGGTGAAAACCAGGTAAGTTTCTGCATGAACAAGTTTTATTGACTTTGGCTGATATCCAAATTAAAAT
This sequence comes from Marmota flaviventris, assembly GCF_047511675.1. NCBI lineage: Eukaryota > Metazoa > Chordata > Mammalia > Rodentia > Sciuridae > Marmota > Marmota flaviventris. Next base: position 49,105,672 of record NC_092499.1, on the reverse strand, counting down.
CTGTCAGAGTTCTAAATGCTAGAACTTGTCCCAGGCTGGTAGCCTCTCCCTATAGTGGCATTTGTATTTGCTTTTTAAAGAAAGTACTATTTGACAGATAAAATGTGAACAGTGAAAAGAATTTCTGGATAGAGGTCATCTGAAGGTATGTAATATTTTATTGCCTTCACTTGACAACCTTAAGTTATGATTTGTGGCTATATTGGTAAATGAGGAAAATTTATCAAAATGATGTAAAAATTCAACTTTATCCAGTGAATTATGATAGCATTTTCATTTGAAATTTCATATAACATATTGCTATTTAATAGTAAGCATTTGGTGTGAGACTCCAAAATTTCAAGTAAGCTTCTTAAATGGTGCCTAAAGAATTTATTCCTATAACTCTTTTCCAATTCAAAATACCATGTTTATAGGGAAATGAATTTGCTCTTGAAGGGAGATAAAAATCAGGGCAATGTATTATATCTATCTACCAAGAGCAAAAACAAACAAACAAAAAAACAAAACAAAAATAACAAAATCTTATAAGGTTTAATATGATCCTAAAGCATTTTTTAAAAAGTTTATCCTGTGGTTGAATTATGGAACTCCCTATTGCCATTAGAAGTTGTTAGAGTTTAATGAAAGTCTCCATTTATTGGTTGAAGCCTAAGAGTGCTATCCAACAATGGTAGTTGATCAAATCATTACTGTCTCAGGAAATACTTAATAAGTCAGAGTAGTCACTGTATGGTCATGTTACTTTATCTACAGAATCTGGAAAATCTTAGACTGGTTTCTGGAAAAGTGTAATAATATTAATATTAATAATTTAATAATTTAAAGTGTAAATAATATTACATTTCTCATTGAAAAAGAGAAAATGAGAATTTGGCGTCTGACTTAGCTGCTGTAACAAAAAACATGGCTGGGTGACTTAAATAACTGATGAGTATTTCTCATAGTTTTGGAAGTTGGAGAGTCTAAAATCAAGGTCAGAGAAGCTCATTTCTTTGTGAGGGCCCTCTCCTTGGCTTGCAGACAGCCTCCTTCTCACTGTATCCTCACTTGGCCATGACAGAAAGCTCTGCTGTCTCTTCCTTTTCTTATAAAGTCACTATTTCCATGATGGATGTTTCGCCCTCATGACTTCTAAACCTAATCACTTCCCAAAAGTTCACTTCCAAATACCATCACACTGGGGATTTGAGTTTCAGCATACAGATTTTGTAAGGATACAAAATTCAGTTGTTAACAGCTTCAAGTCATTAAACCAAAACAGATAAAGAAGAAAAATCACAAATTTCATTCAAATTCAAGGACCCTGGATCATCTTTTGTTATAGGTTTCAGAAATAGAAGCAATACTCATGCTTAGAATCTGTGTTCACTTTCTTTAAAAAACCATAATATTGTTTCTAGTCTTACTCAGGAATAAATTCTTACTCATTTAAGGGTGACTCCCTAAATTAGTTTTCAAATGGGTATACAGGAGATATAAGAATGATTTAAACAAGATGTGATATTGAAATTATGATCATTCACTCATTTCCCCCCAATTCTTCATTCATCCACTCAACAAATATGTTTTTGAGCACCTAGCATGTGGGTTGCAGACTAGCTATGCCTCAAAGAGCTCACAATTTGAGGAGCTCTTTGAGGCATGGGAACCTCATGACCATGAACTTTCAAAACTGTTTCATTTTGCTGGACTAGAATTGAATTGCTTACTTCTTGAAATAGATGTGCCAAATAACTGGAGGTTTATATATTCATTGTTATATAAATATTTTCATGAAAATGGCATTCATTAATTGGAATTAGTACATGCCCTTGCCTAACTTCAAGGGGAAAGAATAATACAGGTACCCTGAAGATGGTAACTGGATACTAGATGGTACTTGACCTGCACAGCAATAAAAAGTATATTGAATAAAGACCCTAACCATAGAGAAAACTGAAAACCCAGAGTATTTGCAACTAACTATGCAATGGAAGATTGATGGAAAGATCAATGGGATTTACCAACTAGGCAATTGACATAATGGTGATAGTGATTGGACAGGAGCAGACTAAAGTATTGGAATCTCTTTACTCTTACATTCTACAGGAGATGACTACATTTTTAAATGGGGATAAATTCATGCCAAAGAATGCAATTGATCATTTGCAGAATGAAAAAAAACAACCTTTGAGAAAAGATTTTGAAAATAAATTTTTAGAATCTATTGTTTTTCATTCAGCAAAGAAAGGGATTAGGCACAAAAAGAACCCAAAAAGTAAAGACTAGACTCCCAAGAAACAAACACATTCATATTGCTATATCCAACACATGAGATATTGTAGAATGAGCTATACCATACTTGGATTAATTCAGTGTACCACCGTTCAAGTAATAATATCCAAGGAGAGGGAAAACAGTTCTTAAAAAGTTGTGAGCTTTGTTTGATCTGATGATCCCATGCCCTACTTTTTATTGTTGTTGCTGCTGTTGCTGTTGAGACCAGGTCTTGCTATGTTGCCCAGGCTGGGCTTATACTCTCAATACTCTCACCATAGTCTTTTGAGTAGCTAGAATTATAAGTGTGTGCCACCATGCCCCTCTTCCATGCCGCACTCTGACAATGCCTACAGCAACTTAGAATCCAGTGTTCTTAGAATACCATGCACTTAAAAAAAAACCTACTAAAATTACTAATGCTGTTATTTCTTACATTCTCATTTACAACTTATTTATTCATTTTTACTTTTATCACAATAGTAAACATTCATTGTATAAAATTCAAATATTAACCCTAAGCCTTGCGTTCAACAAGATAGACTAGGTTATGCTGCTATAGCATCAGTAACAAGCCACAAATCTCAATAGATTACAAGGATTTGTGGGGGGGTCATTCCCACTTCAGTTTAATATGAGTAGGTATCTTAGTCCATTCAGGCTGCTACAATAAAACACCATTATGGGTGGCTAATAAACAACAGAAATTTATTTCTCACAATTATGGAGTCCAGAAAGTGAAAGATCAAGGCATTTGCCTTGATTTGGTGCTGGTGAGGGTCCATTTCCTGGCACATAGTCAGCCCCTTCTCACTATATAGTAGCATGGTGGACAGGACAAAGTAGCATTTAGAATCTCTTTTATAAGAGTATTAATCCTGTTCAAAACCTAATCACCTCCCAAATGCTTCACCTCCTAAATCTACCTTGGGGTTTAGTATTTTCATATATGGACTTTAGGGACCGTAGCAATGGGAGACTATGCTCACTGAAGTCATTCAGGTTGACAGAAACTCTGTTTTCATACATGCTTTCACCATCCCTGTAGCATGAAGAATAGAGCTGATGGTCTCATACTGGCAAGTATAGATCTGACCAAAAGTGTCATTTTCTCTCAAACCTGTTGTTAAAAACTAGTGTCTTGGCCAGTCAACCAGAAGAAGTATGATCCTCTTCTCTGATCTGAAGGAGGGTATCTAGGTGTCAGTATGCCATAGGCATGCCTGTTCCAAGCCTTAGAAGTATAAATGTTATTTCCTTAAACCCATCAGTTTCCATTCCAGAGATAAGAACCCTTGACTTTTAGCTGTTTCATTAGAATTCATTTCCATATTTCTAACTATTATGCTTATACTGATTGTATTGAATTGAATAATGCTCTCTGCCCCAAATCATGTCCTTCTCAGAACCTCAAAAAGTGACTTTATTTGGTGTAGATGATATTCATTGAGATTCAATTATACTAAAATAAGTGGGCCCTAAATCCAGTATGACTTGTATCCTTATAAGAAGAGACCGAAACAGATGTGGAGGAAAGACAGCTACATGACACTAAAAGTAGGAATTGGAATTATGCAGCTAAAAGCCAATGTACACCAAGGATTCTAGCAACCACCAGAAGCTAGAAGAGAAGAATGGAATAGATTAGGAAACTAATATAGCACTAATATGAATAAAATGTGTAGTTATTCATGGCATTTATAATTATACCTAGCCCCTATTTCCCTTCCCTTCATCTGTCCATTTTTTTTTATCAGTAATGAACTGTTTAATTATTTTGACTATGCAAACATTGCCCACTGCGGTACCAAGTGACACTTAATGCTTTATTTTCCTGGAGTTCATTATTGCCTCATTTTTATTCTTTTATTTTCGTAAGACTATTGCTAGTTGCTATTTTTTTCACAAATGCTTCTACAGTTTCCTTTTCACTACTGTTTTCCATACTGTCAAACTAATAGCAAATGACATGGTAGGGCTTGTTGAAGGTGGTTGTTTTTTTGGTTTTTTTTTTTCCCACAATGATCTGGTTAGTTTGTTAGAAACTTCCTCTTCCATTTCCAATGTCAATAGTTGGGGACACTTTTTTTTTTTTTTTCCCAGTGAGGAATCTTTTACTCCAAGTCATGTGAGGCAGAGAATAAAAAAAAAATCCACATCATTACAATGTATTTTAGTCAGCTTTTTCTCTGCTGTGACTAAAAGGACCCAATCAAAACAACTGTAGAGGAGGCAAAGTTTATTTGGGGCTCATGATTTCAGAGTTCTCAATCCATAGACAGCAGACTCCATTCCTCAGGGCTCAAGGTGAGGCTGGATGTTATGGCAGAAGAGTGTGACAAAGGGAAGCAGCTCACATAGTAATAAGAAGCAGAAAGAAAGACTTCACTCACCAAATATAAAATATATACTCAAAGCTACACCCCAATACCCTACCGGCCTTCAGTTACCACTCAATTAATCCCATCAGGTGATTAATTCACTGATTGGGTTAAGCCTCTCTTAACCCAATCATGTCTTCTCTGAACCTTCTTGCATTGTCTCAGATGTGAGCTTTTGGGGGAAACCTCACATCCAAACTATAACACTATGTTTCTAGCAAGGAGCCACTCTCCTGTCTTTTGCTATCCCTAGTCTGAGGTTGTGCTGATTCAGCCTCCACAGAATAAGCTTCAGGTTCCTACCTGGGAGGTGGATAAGGACAACATGTGTGGACTCTAAAGCAATCCTTCTCTTTTCAGTCACATATTCCTACCTTCCAAAGTATCCAGTGTCCCCAAGGCCTGAAGCTTCCCAGGGTTTTTCCTGGTATCCTCTTCCTCAAGTACTTAGGGTGTAGCAGCCTTTCCCCTGCTACGGCTCTCTCTCATCCATTCCTCCAGCCATTTTCATATTACAAAAATATATGTTGCACCCATCCATGGGTACTTCCTGCTCATCGTCTTTGTGCTTATTAGTTTATGCTTATTTATGATTGTTGTTCTTTTACTAGCTATATTAGTCAAGACCCAACCAAGAAAATATACCCTAAGTATTTGAAACAATGGTAATTTAATGCAAGGAATTAATTATACAGAAGATAGAACTGACAAGGAGCAAACAGAAGTAATGAGGCAACCCAGTGATTAGCAATAGCTCTACTACCCCATATTGATTGGACAAAGCAAGAAGGTAAGTTTTGGTAACCCTGGTAGAGCTATAATTGTGGTGGGTCTACCTGTTATAGCGGGAGCTTCAAAAGAGACCCAGCTACTGCTAGATCTTCTGCCTAGAGCAGACAAGTAAAGTGATAAATACTCTAATTTCTCCCTTCTTATCCTCTTCAGTCTCCCACTAACAGTGCTCTTGCTTGCTGAACCTATGTAAGCTTGGAAGGCCCAGCATGGCAAGGGTTAGTCCCTCCACATTTGAGCAGAACCAAATAAAGGAAGAATGAGAAATGGATCTACAAACAAACAGTGGTGGGAGTGAGATGCTGTCATGTTAGTGAACTTTGAAGAAAGGTTTGAGATAAGCATGCATTTCCAATCTATCAGGTTGAACAGAAGCACACGTTGCATTTTAAAAGATGATTTGAAATTATAAATGGTAAATTTTTATGAAAATATTTTAGACACTGTGTCACTTGACTATATAGAAAACAGCTTATTCTGTTCCATGTAGGGATAGTTCCAGGAATAGGCCTAATGTGAACAGAGGCTTGCCACATGACAACTAGCTTATTCTAAGTACTCCTACCTAATTTTAGAAAAGGATATTTGGCTAAGATGCTGTACACATGAAAGTTGTGTAGAATCAAATTTCCTTTGAGATTCTTCCTATAGAGTACATACACACTTTTTATAGTTCTCTTTATGCACAAGCAGAATTTTGTATACAGTTGTGAGTAGACCCTCCCCCCAATTATACAAATTATAAAAGATTCTATTTACTTGGGAAACTAGGAAGACCGAAGGGTATGTTCTGGCTTCATGTTCTTTAGGGGTTCAAATAAGATAATCAGTAATATGTCTCTCATATTCTTTCTTTTTCCTCTCTTCCCCTTCAGATGTCATTCTCTTGTATAGTCATTATTTGGCACCAGATTGTGCCAGAATCATGCTTAAATGGTCCTTGGTGTTTGTATAGTGGTTAATAACTGTAGTTCTAAAGTGAGACTGCCTAGGTTAAAATCCTTACTTCTTTACTCATTACCCCTGTTACCTCATTAAGGTATTTAACTTCCCTTAGTCCCAGTTTCCTCACCTCCAAGGGGGAGCAAAAATGGAATCTACATTGTGAGAGATAAATGGCCATATAAATACACAGTCACACACACACTCATGTGAAAGCATGGTGTTTAATCCTGGCTCAGCAAAATATAGAATACAAGAAGATGGAGTTTTTAAGGTAGTCAGTGAAACATAAGGGAATATACAAATTGTGGTTGAGGGGAAATATTTATTATATAGTCATGCAGTTTCAGGTTTTCAAGCCGGAAGACTTGTGTTATATGAGCACTACATTTAAATCCTTCCTCAGAAGGTGTTTGCAAGCAGAGAGTCCTTCTGGGTCTGAGGGCAGGAGAACACTGGTTTAGTGTATGTGTTTCTGTTGACATCACTCCACACATCATTTTAAGCCTGTGTGCTGACATTATTAGGTATCCCCTGTGGCTAGAACAGTGCCTGGACTCCAGCAGGTGCCCAGTGGATGTTATTGAGTAAATGAATAAATTACTATTCTTTTAAAAAATCAGAAATAACCCTGCTACTTCTGTGACCAAACTGGAATGTCCAGAAAGTGAATAATAGACAGATGTTTTGTCTTCTTTAAGAAATGGAAGATTTCATGGAAGAAGTGGGAATTAAAAATCTGTTGAAATAAAAAAAATAGAATAAAAAGGAAGACATTATTTGACATAATGGTAGGCAAACATGTCAGGCCTGTGTCAGAGACTCAGAGACAGAATAAGGCAAGAACTCTTCAGTTAGGTATGTTCAAATGAGAGGTAGGTATACTGAGCCAAGAGAGGGGATCAGGAGTACTGAGAAAACACAAGTAATAGTCTCTGAGATGGAAAGCAGAATGCTAGTCTTCACCTAGCAAAGCACTTTTTTCTAGAAATAAAATGCATAACACAGGCATAATTTTTATTTTTATTTTTTATGTTTCTATTAGTGCATTATAATTTTAAGTTTTCTAAAAGACATATTTAAAGAAACATAAAATTAATTTTAATAACATATTTTTATCGTTTTTTTCTTTTTTATTTGTTCTTTTTATATAGATAAGACAGTTGAGTATATTTTGATATATTATCCATACATGGAGTATAACTTATTCTAATTAGGATCCCATTCTTGTGGTTGTATGTGAGTTACCTTGGTCATGTATTCATATACAAGGATAGGAAAGTTAAATCCAATTAATTCTACTGTTTTTCTTATTCTCCTCCCTGCTACCTTCCTTCATTCCCCTTTGTCTAATCCAAAGGACTTCTGTTCTTCCCCTCGCCACCCTACCTTGTTGTGGGTTAGCATCCACATATCAGAAAGAACACTTGGGCTTTGGTTTTCGGGCCTAGCTTATTTCACATAGCAAGATATTTTCCAGTTCTATCTATTTATTGTCAAATGCCATAAATTCTTTTATTTATGGCTGAGTAATATTCTATTGTGTATATATACCACACTTTCTTTAACCATTCATCTATTGAAGGGCACCTAGTTTGGTCCCATAGCTTGGCTATTGTGACTGGAGATGCTATAGACATTGATGTGGCTGTGTCACTGTAGTATGCTGATTTTAAGTTCTTAAGTATAATACCAAGGAGTGGGATAACTGGGTCAAATGATGGCTCCATTCCAAGTTTTCTGAGAAATCTCCATACTGCTTTCCAGAGTGGTTGTACCTATTTGTAGTTCCACAAACAATATATGAATACACCTTTTCCCCCATATCCCGTCCCAACATTTACTGTTATTTGTATTCTTGATAATTGCCATTCTGACTGGAGTGAGATGGAATCTCAGTACAGTTTTAATTTTGCATTTCTCTAATTGCTAGAGGTGTTGAACATTTTTTTTCATATATTTGTTCACCATTTGTATTTCTTCTTCTGTGAAGTGTCTGTTCAGTTCCTTTGCCCGCTTATTGATTTGATTATTTTTGTTGTTGTTATTGTTGTTGTTTTAAGTTTTTGAGTTCTTTGTATATCCTGTATATGAACGCCCTATCTGAGGTGCAGGTGGTAAAGATTTTCTCCCATTCTGTAGGCTCTCTGTTCAATCTTATATCCAAAATGGTGTCATAATAACATGTTCATCAATATAAAGTTAATACTGAAACATTTTCCATTTTTTTCATTCTAGGTCTTTGAAATCCAGTGCCTATTTTACACACAGATCACATCTCAACATTGACTAGTCAGCCACATTTCAAATACTCAAAAGCTACATGGGATAGTGGTTCCTGGATTTGACAACATAGGCCTAGAACACAATGGAAGTAGGAAGGTCTTTTAGGGAAAGAAGAACAATATTCCATGGTTTCTTTGAAGGAACAATTCTGTCTTAGAGTGGGTTGACAGATGCAAATAAGCAGGGTCCAAGGCGGGGTGCCGGTGGGGTGGCGGATATTTTACTACATATGCATTTGAAGGTTCTTAGCTCAGTGTGGAAAAAGTGGCATTAAATGCCACAAGGATTTGTGGAGTCAGTCTGAGGGGCTGTAACTTACATGTCTTTCATATTTTGATTCCCAAGAAGGGAAAGGGCCATTGTGCTTGAGGAAGAGAGAATTAGTTAAGTGTTCATTCTGTTTCACCCCAAGTCATTTTTTATCACTTTTGTTTCATTTTTTAATAGAGCATAAATCAAGTGTAAACTAAAATTAATTTGATCCTGTAAAGGCTTGTCAAAGAACTGCACATTTTCTAGTGGGTGCTGGGGAAGGTGAGAAGGGAAGAGGCAATTTCATATCTCCTTGTAGACATATAGTTGCAGGCTGCTGAGGAGTGGACAGTCGAATACACACCTTGGCTTTTATCCTTTTTCCCATTAGGACTTAAGTTTCACTGAAAAGTCTTCTCATACTTCTCCCAAAACATATTAATCACAGTGCAAATTCTAAAAACTCACATAGTTGAAAATTTGGCATCTGCATGTTGTTATATATGTGCTTATGGGGCTTTTACTCAAGCTGTTGAGATTGATTTACACACTGTATTGGTGGCTTCCAAACCTCAGACCTACTGAATCAGGAACTCTAGGGGTGTGGCCTACCAATATTTATGTTCAACAACCTCCCAGGCGGTTCTTATGCAGTAATCCCAGACTTGTCACTGGATCGGCCTTTGGGAACCATTGCTAAATACTCTATGGGAAGTTTTGTAAAAAGTCATGTAAATAATTCCTTCCTTTTTCTTCTTCTTCTTCTTAATATTAAACATCTCATTAATGTGGTTCTCATTCATTTCATTTATGAAAATTTCTTTGTTAGCAATGAGTGGAAGTAGAAGGGCAAAAGCTTGCTTTCCAGAACTCATTTTGTGATTTGTGAGAGCGATATAGGAATATATTATCTAAAGCCAGGAACAACACATTTTGTCCTACTGAGTGGGGTCATATGGTCAAAAATCAGTACCAGGGGAAGGGAGAGGAGCTAGCATTGGTTGTTCCAGAGAGAAGGTAAATGGCTCTGATGGATAAAAATGATTTAGAGACATAAGCCCAACACAAACTTTATTAAAAAGAGAAATTTGAGGATGGACTATAGTGAGAGGCTGCTTCATTGGGAGCCCAGAAGAGTGGGGAGCCAAAGCCTGGGAAGCAATTCACAGCCCCCTTTTACCAAGGAGAAGGGGAAACAGCAGTTAAGTTTAAATGAACACTTAATTTAGAGGTAGGTGAGAGAATGTTGAACAACCATTGGGGCCAACAGAACAGTGGGGTGGAAACAAAGAAAGAAGAATGTTTTCTCCAATCGATTTTTTTTTTCTTTGAAAAAGGAAAGAATCCCTTTAAAATGAGGAAAGAACATGGGAAAAGGTGAGGATAGGTTGTCCAGTGAAAGCAGTAGAGCCTATAGAATTGAAAAGAGTAATAAAAGAGCAGCTGGGTTATTTTCATGTGTTAGTGATTTACCAGTGGTGTAAAATATTAAGATCACATTCAGGGTTAGATCATGGTTACGGCTAATTTCTCATCATAGATAAAAATGCAGGATGAGACCACTGTCATGGCTTATTTCTAACCATGGACAGAATGTGTCTTAAGTAAAGCAAATAAGGAATAGAACCACATTTGTATAAACTATATTTTTTGGGGGGGACTTTGTCACATAGCTAAATCCATCCATGGCAACATATAATGGTAGGAAATGGTTACAGTATCTTCACATACATATTTATTGTTTCTTGTTACTTATACATGACAGTAGATTCCTTTATATAACTATACAAGCATGGGATATATCTTATTCTAATTAGAACCCCAGAGTTGTGGATGTATATGGTGGTAAGATTCACTGTGGTGTATTCATATATGTACATAGGAAAGTAATGTCAGATTCATTTCACTGTCTTTCCTTTTCCTATCCTGTTCCCTGCCCTTCATTCCCCTTTGGTTAATCCAATGAATTTCTATTTTTGACAGTGTTCTTCCTCTGTTTGGAATAGTGAGTTGTATCCCAACTCTGGAAAACTCAGAAGCATTAACAGAAGGTAGTCTTGACCTTCTGCCTCCTTTACATTTTGGTGATCCTCCCACTAAACATAAACCCAAGCCCTGGGCTGGGTTGGGTACAATAACAGCCTTATCCATAGGAAGTACTCCCTGCTTGTCAGCTTTTGTTGCTACTGAGAAGTATAATCATTTCTTCACCAGGCCAGTAATGACAAAAGAGAAGTACACACCAAAGAATTTGAGGTATTGGAGAGAAAAAAAGATCTTATCCAAAAGAATCTTGCTACATGGACTCAAATTATTTTTGAGTTTTATCAATAAGGAGAAAAATCAAGTTAGTTCTCTACACATAAAATTACAAAGGTATGTTAAATCAACTGTAACTCAGTTTATAATCTTGAAAAGCTCCTGAATTTACTTTTTTTTTTTTAATAATTTTTATTGTTGGTTGTTCAAAACATTACATAGTTCTTGATAAATCATATTTCACATTTTGATTCAAGTGGGTTATGAACTCCCATTTTTACCCCGTATACAGATTGCAGAATCACATCGGTTACACATCCACTGATTTACATATTGCCATACTAGTGTCTGTTGTATTCTGCTGCCTTTCCTATCCTCTACTATCCCCCCTCCCCTCCCCTCCCCTCCCCTCTTCTCTCTCTACCCCATCTACTGTAATTCATTTCTTCCTCCTTGTTTTTTTTTCCCTTTCCCCTCACTTCCTCTTGTATGTAATTTTGTATAACCCTGAGGGTCTCCTTCCATTTCCATGCAATTTCCCTTCTCTCTCCTTTCCCTCCCACCTCTCATCCCTGTTTAATGTTAATCTTCTTCTCATGCTCTTCCTCCCTACTCTGTTCTTAGTTACTCTCCTTATATCAAAAAGACATTTGGCATTTGTTTTTCAGGGATTGGCTAGCTTCACTTAGCATAATCTGCTCTAATGCCATCCATTTCCCTGCAAATTCTATGATTTTGTCATTTTTTAATGCAGAGTAATACTCTATTGTGTATAAATGCCACATTTTTTTTTTATCCATTCGTCTATTGAAGGGCATCTAGGTTGATTCCACAGTCTTGCTATTGTGAATTGTGCTGCTATGAACATCGATGTAGCAGTGTCCCTGTAGCATGCTCTTTTTAGGTCTTTAGGGAATAGACCGAGAAGGGGAATAGCTGGGTCAAATGGTGGTTCCATTCCCAGCTTTCCAAGAAATCTCCATACTGCTTTCCAAATTGGCTGCACCAATTTGCAGTCCCACCAGCAATGTACAAGTGTACCCTTTTCCCCACATCCTCGCCAGCACTTGTTGTTGTTTGACTTCCTAATGGCTGCCAATCTTACTGGAGTGAGATGGTATCTTAGGGTGGTTTTGATTTGCATTTCTCTGACTGCTAGAGATGGTGAGCATTTTTTCATGTACTTGTTGATTGATTGTATGTCCTCCTCTGAGAAGTGTCTGTTCAGGTCCTTGGCCCATTTGTTGATTGGGTTATTTGTTTTCTTATTGTTTAATTTTTTTAGTTCTTTGTATACTCTGGATATTAGGGCTCTATCTGAAGTGTGAGGAGTAAAGATTTGTTCCCAGGATGTAGGCTCCCTATTTACCTCTCTTATTGTTTCTTTTGCTGAGAAAAAAACTTTTTAGTTTGAGTAAGTCCCATTTGTTGATTCTAATTATTAACTCTTGTGCTGTGGGTGTCCTATTGAGGAATTTGGAGCCTGACCCCACAGTATGTAGATCATAGCCAACTTTTTCTTCTATCAGACGCCGTGTCTCTGATTTGATATCAAGCTCCTTGATCCATTTTGAGTTAACTTTTGTGCATGGCGAGAGAAAGGGATTCAGTTTCATTTTGTTGCATATGGATTTCCAGTTTTCCCAGCACCATTTGTTGAAGATGCTATCCTTCCTCCATTGCACGCTTTTAGCCCCTTTATCAAATATAAGATAGTTGTAATATTGTGGATTGGTTTCTGTGTCCTCTATTCTGTACCATTGGTCCACCCGCCTGTTTTGGTACCAGTACCATACTGTTTTTGTTACTATTGCTCTGTAGTATAGTTTGAAGTCTGGTATAGCTATACCACCTGATTCACACTTCCTGCTTAGAGTTGTTTTCGCTCTTCTGGGTCTTTTATTTTTCCATATGAATTTCATGATTGCTTTATCTATTTTGCTCTTCCTTTCTTTATGATGGCAGGGGTTTTTCTGGGGGAGTGGCTGGTACCAGGGATTGAACTCAGGGGCACTTGACCACTGAGCCACATCCCCAGCCCTATTTTGTATTTTATTTAGAGACAGGGTCTCGCTGAGTTGCTTAGTGCCTCACTTTTGCTGAGGCTGACTTCGAACTTGTGATCCTCCTGCCTCAGCCTCCAGAGCCATTGGGATTACAGGCATGTGCCACCGTGCCCGGTTGATAGCAATTTTTAATGAACCTTTTTTTTTTTTTTAATTTTTTATTGTGGGTTGTTCAAAACATTACAAATTTCTTGACATATCATATTCCACACTTTGATTCAAGTGGGTTATGAACTCCCACCTTCACCCCATACACAGATTGCAGAATCACATCAGTTACACATCCATTGATTTACAAATTGCCATACTAGTGTCTGTTGTGCTCCACTGCCTTTCCCATCCTCCACCCTCCCCCCTCCCCACCTCTCCCCTCCCCTCCCCTCCTCTCTCTCTACCTCCTCCACTGTATAACCCTGAGGGTCTCCTTCCATTACCATGCAATTTCCCTTCTCTCTCCCTTTCCCTCCCACCTCTCATCCCTGTTAAATGTTAATCTTCTTCTCCTGTTCTTCGTCCCTACACTGTTCTTAGTTACTCTCCTTATATCAAAGAAGACATTTGGCATTTGTTTTTTAGGGATTGGCTAGCTTCACTTAGCATAATCTGCTCTAATGCCATCCATTTCCCTGTAAATTCTATGATTTTGTCATTTTTTAATGCAGAGTAATACTCCATTGTGTATAAATGCCACATTTTTTTTATCCATTCGTCTATTGAAGGGCATCTAGGTTGGTTCCACAGTCTTGCTATTGTGAACTGTGCTGCTATGAACATCGATGTAGCAGTGTCCCTGTAGCATGCTCTTTTTAGGTCTTTAGGGAATAGACCAAGAAGGGGAATAGCTGGGTCAAATGGTGGCTCCATTCCCAGCTTTCCAAGAAATCTCCATACTGCTTTCCAAATTGGCTGCACCAATCTGCAGTCCCACCAGCAATGTACAAGTGTACCCTTTTCCCCACATCCTCGCCAGCACTTGTTGTTGTTTGACTTCCTAATGGCTGACAATCTTACTGGAGTGAGATGGTATCTTAGGGTGGTTTTGATTTGCATTTCTCTGACAGCTAGAGATGTTGAGCATTTTTTCATGTACTTGTTGATTGACTGTATGTCCTCCTCTGAGAAGTGTCTGTTCAGGTCCTTGGCCCATTTGTTGATTGGGTTGTTTGTTTTCTTATTGTCTAATTTTTTGAGTTCTTTGTATACTCTGGATATTAGGGCTCTATCTGAAGTGTGAGGAGTAAAGATTTGTTCCCAGGGTGTAGGCTCCCTATTTACCTCTCTTATTGTTTCTTTTGCTGAGAAAAAACTTTTTAGTTTGAGTAAGTCCCATTTGTTGATTCTAGTTATTAACTTTTGTGCTATGGGTGTCCTATTGAGGAATTTGGAGCCCGACCCCACCGAATGTAGATCGTAGCCAACTTTTTCTTCTATCAGACGGCGCGTCTCTGATTTGATATCAAGCTCCTTGATCCATTTTGAATTCACTTTTGTGCATGGCAAGAGAAAGGGATTCAGTTTCATTTTGTTGCATATGGATTTCCAGTTTTCCCAGCACCATTTGTTGAAGATGCTATCCTTCCTCCATTGCATGCTTTTAGCCCCTTTATCAAATATAAGATAGTTGTAGTTTTGTGGATTGGTTTCTGTGTCCTCTATTCTGTACCATTGGTCCACCCGCCTGTTTTGGTACCAGTACCATGCTGTTTTTGTTACTATTGCTCTGTAGTATAGTTTGAAGTCTGGTATCGCTATACCGCCTGATTCACACTTCCTGCTTAGCATTGTTTTTGCTATTCTGGGTCTTTTATTTTTCCATATGAATTTCATGATTGCTTTCTCTATTTCTACAAGAAATGCCGTTGGGATTTTGATTGGCATTGCATTAAACCTATAGAGAACTTTTGGTAATATCGCCATTTTGATGATGTTAGTTCTGCCTATCCATGAACAGGGTATATTTTTCCATCTTCTAAGATCTTCTTCTATTTCTCTCTTTAGGGTTCTGTAGTTTTCATTGTATAAGTCTTTCACCTCTTTTGTTAGGTTGATTCCCAAGTATTTTATTTTTTTTGAAGATATTGTGAATGGAGTGGTTGTCCTCATTTCCAATTCAGAGGATTTGTCGCTGATATACAGGAATGCCTTTGATTTATGTGTGTTGATTTTATATCCTGCCACTTTGCTGAATTCATTTATTAGCTCTAATAGTTTCTTTGTAGAGCCTTTTGGGTCTGCTAGGTATAGAATCATATCATCTGCAAATAGTGATAATTTAAGTTCTTCTTTTCCTATTTTTATGCCTTTAATTTCTTTCGTCTGTCTAATTGCTCTGGCCAGTGTTTCGAGAACTATGTTGAACAGAAGTGGAGAGAGAGGGCATCCCTGTCTAGTTCCAGATTTTAGAGGGAATGCCTTCAGTTTTTCTCCATTCAGAATGATGCTAGCCTGAGGCTTAGCATAGATTGCTTTTACAATATTGAGGTATGTTCCTGTTATCCCTAGTTTTTCTAGAGTTTTGAACATAAAGGGATGCTGTACTTTGTCGAATGCTTTTTCCGCATCTATCGAGATGATCATATGGTTCTTATTTTTAAGTCTATTGATGTGGTGAATAACATTTATTGATTTCCGTATATTGAACCAGCCTTGCATCCCAGGGATGAATCCTACTTGATCATGGTGTACAATTTTTTTGATATGTTTTTGTATCCGATTCGCCAGAATTTTATTGAGGATTTTTGCATCTAGGTTCATTAGAGATATTGGTCTGTAGTTTTCTTTCTTTGAAGTGTCTTTGTCTGGTTTAGGTATCAGGGTGATGTTGGCCTCATAGAATGAATTTGGAAGTTCTCCCTCCTTTTCTATTTCCTGAAGTAGCTTGAAAAGTATTGGTATTAGTTCTTCTTTAAAGGTTTTGTAAAATTCTGCTGTATACCCATCTGGACCTGGGCTTTTCTTAGTTGGTAGTCTTTTTATGGTTTCTTCTATTTCCTCAATTGATATTGGTCTGTTTAGGTTGTCTATATCCTCCTGACTCAATCTGGGCAGATCATATGACTTAAGAAATTTATCTATGCCTTCACTATCTTCTAATTTATTGGAGTATAAGGATTCAAAATAGTTTTTGATTATCTTCTGTATTTCTGAAGTGTCTGTTGTGATATTGCCTTTTTCATCCCGTATGCTAGTAATTTGAGTTCTCTCTCTTCTTCTCTTCGCTAGCATCGCTAAGGGTCTGTCGATTTTGTTTATTTTTTCAAAGAACCAACTTTTAGTTTTGTCAATTTTTTCAATTGTTTCTTTTGTTTCGATTTCATTAATTTCAGCTCTGATTTTAATTATTTCTTGCCTTCTACTTCTTTTGCTGTTGTTTTGCTCTTCTTTTTCAAGGATTTTGAGATGAAGTATGAGATCATTTATTTGTTGGTTTTTTCTTTTTTTAAGGAATGAACTCCAAGCAATGAATTTTCCTCTTAGAACTGCTTTCAATGTGTCCCATAGATTCCGATATGTTGTGTCTGTGTTTTCATTTATCTCTAAGAATTTTTTGATTTCCTTCTTGATGTCTTCTATAACCCATTGATCGTTCAGTAACCTATTGTTCATTCTCCAAGTGATGTATGCTTTTTCCTTCCTTCTTTTATCGTTGATTTTCAGTTTCATTCCATTATGATCAGATAAGATGCATGGTATTATCTCTACTCCTTTATATTGTCTAAGAGTTGCCCTGTGACATAATATATGATCTATTTTTGAGAAGGATCCATGTGCTGCTGAGAAAAAAGTGTAACTGCTTGATGTTGGGTGGTATATTCTATATATGTCAATTAGGTCTAGGTTATTAATAGTGTTATTGAGTTCTATAGTTTCCTTATTCAACTTTTGTTTGGAAGATCTGTCCAGTGGCGAGAGAGGTGTGTTGAAGTCTCCCATGATTATGGTATGGTGGTCTATTAGACTCTTGAACTTGAGAAGAGTTTGTTTGACGAATATAGCTGCACCATTGTTTGGGGCATAAATATTTATGATTGTTATGTCTTGTTGGTGTATGGTTCCCTTAAGCAGTATGTAGTGTCCCTCTTTATCTCTTTTGATTAACTTTGGCTTGAAATCTATTTTATTTGATATGAGTATGGACACTCCTGCTTGTTTCCGAAGTCCATATGAGTGATATGATTTTTCCCAACCTTTCACCTTCAGCCTATGTATGTCCTTTCCTATCAAATGCGTCTCCTGTAGGCAGCATATTGTTGGGTCTTGTTTTGTGATCCATTCTACTAGCCTGTGTCTCTTAATTGGTGAGTTTAAGCCATTAACATTTAGGGTTATTATTGAGATATGGGTTGTTCTTCCAGCCATATTTGTTTATTTATGTTACTAAACATGGTTTGTTTTCCTCTTTGATTATCCCCCCCCCCTTTACTGTCCTACCTCCCACTGTTGGTTTTTATTGTTATTTTCCATTTCCTCTTCCTGTAATGCTTTGGCGAGGATGTTTTGAAGAGATGGTTTTCTAGCTGCGAATTCTTTAAACTTTTGTTTATCGTGGAAGGTTTTAATTTCATCCTCCATCCTGAAGCTTAATTTCGCTGGATACACAATTCTTGGTTGGAACCCATTTTCTTTCAGTGTTTGAAATATGTTATTCCAGGATCTTCTAGCTTTCAGAGTCTGTGTTGACAGATCAGCTGTTATCCTGATTGGCTTACCCCTAAATGTAATCTGCTTCCTTTCTCTTGTAGCTTTTAAAATTCTCTCCTTATTCTGTATGTTGGGCATCTTCATTATAATGTGTCTAGGTGTGGATCTCTTATGATTTTGCACATTCGGCGTCCTGTAGGCTTCTAGGATTTGGGATTTTGTCTCATTCTTCAAGTCTGGGAAGTTTTCTTGTATTATTTCATTGAATAGACTTCTCATTCCTTTGGTTTGGAGCTCTGTACCTTCCTGTATCCCAATGACTCTTAAATTTGGTCTCTTAATGTTATCCCATATTTCTTGGATGTTCTGCTCATGGTTTCTTAACAGTCTTGCTGAGCTGTCTATGTTCTTTTCCAGTTGAAATACTTTGTCTTCATTGTCTGATGTTCTATCTTCTAAGTGTTCTACTCTGCTGGTAGTATTCTCCATTGAGTTTTTAAGTTGGTTTATTGCTTCCTGCATTTCTAGGATTTCTGTTTGTTTGTTTTTTATAACCTCTATCTCCCTGTATAGTTGATCCTTTGCTTCCTGGATTTGTTTGCGTAATTCGTTGTCGAAGTGATCTTTCATTGTCTGATTTTGCTGTTTAATGTCTTCCTTGATACTCCAGATCATCTGAAGCATGTATATCCTGAATTCTTTATCTGACATTCCATCTGCTGCAGCTGTTACCTCTTCTAAAGTTGCGTTGACCTGCATTGCTTGTGGTCCTTTCTTTCCTTGTCTTTTCATACTGCTTGCGTATCTTTCCTGCAGGTGCGGGCGGCGGCTCTGCTCTCTCCTTATTCCAATTGGGGTGTCGTGGCTACCACGCCGGCAGGTCACTGGGCCTGTTCTGGGAGCTGGCGGCGGCTCTGTTCTGCCCCTACTCCAATTGGGGTGACGAGTGTACCACGCCGGCAGGCCACTGGGCCTGATCCGCCGGTCGGTTGCAGGTTTGCCTACCCTGCAGGCGTGGGCGGCGGCTCTACTCTGCCCCTACTGCAAATGGGGTGACGTGTCTGTCGTACCGGCAGGCCACTGGGCCTGTCCCGCTGGTCGGTCGCAGATCTGCCCACCTTTCGGGCACGGGTGGAGGCTCTGCTCTGCCCCTACTCCAATTGGGGTGTCGTGACTACCCCGCCTGCAGGACACTGGGCCTGTTCCTGGCACGGGCGGCGACTCTGCTCTGCCACTACTCCAATTAGGGTGGTGTTTGTACCACGCCGGCAGGCTTCTGGGCCTGATCCGCAGGTCTGTTGTAGGTCTGCCTACCTTGGAGGCGCGGGCGGCGGATCTGCCCTGCCCCTCCTACCATGCCTGCGGACCCCTGGGCCTGATCTACAGGTTGATCACTGGTCTGCTCACCCTGCGGGCACGGGTGGCGGTTCTGCTCCGCCCCCGATTGGGGTCACGTGACCACCACACCGGCAGGGCCTGATCCGGGCGTGGGAGAAGGATCTGCTCTGCCCCTACTCCAGTTGGGGTGACGTGTGTACCACACTGGCAGGCCACTGGGCCTGACCCGCCAGGCTGTCACAGGTCTGTTTACCTTGCACGCTCATTCGTCACAGCGCGAACCGCGGCTCTGCCCTGCCCCTCCTACCACTGGGTCGCGGGTCTGCCCACCTTGCGGTTGCGGGTGGCGGCTCCGCTCCGCCCCCTCTCCAATTGGGGTCACGCGGTCACCACGCTGGCGAGCCGCTGGGCCTGCTCCGGGCGCTGGCGGCGGCCCGGCTCCTTCCCTCTGGCTCGACGACAAATTGAGGAGACTCGGGTGACTGTGCCTCACCCCCCCTACCAGGAGACCAACTGCTTATGTCACCACTGGTATTGATGAAGTTCCCTCCTCCGCCGCTTTCTGCAGACATCAGATCTCTGCCATGTTGGTATCCTATGCGAATGGCAGCATTTCGTTCCCCTTGCCGGGCAACCAAAGCACCGGGTGAGTCCTGACCGGCCCTCAGCAGGACCCGGACCGAGAAGCAGTTTCCGCGGGCTCCTAGCCCCGGGCCAGGGAAGTTCCGGGAGCCGGAACTCGGCCACTCCGTGCTCGGTGTAAGCTCCTATAAATGTAAGCTCCAAGAAGCAGTCCCCGCGGGCTCAGTTCCGGGAGCCGTAATTCGGCTGCTTAGTGCTTGTTGTATGCTCTGGTAGGCGCAGGGTCCAAGAAGCAGCCTCCGCGGGCTCAGCAGCCCTGGGCCAGGGCGGTTCCGGGAGCCGGAACTCGGCCGCCCCGCGCTGGGTATTCACTCCGATAAGATCAGGTTCTAAGAAGCACCCAGGCGCTGAGCCCTAGCAATCTGTCTGCAAGCCGCAGGCGAATTGCAGCCTGAAATTACCTGTTCTATGGCTGAATGAGCTGCAGTCAGTCGAAAACAGCGGTGGTGACGTCAGTTTACCAACATGGTGGCTGCTGGCCTCCTCTGTGGTCTGACCGGTGTGGAGAACCGAGATGGACCGCTTCCTTCCCCGTCTCGAACCCAGAATTCAGCCCTGAGTACGGTGCTTGCGCGGCTGGCAGAAACTGAAGCGCTGTAACCCTGCGTCTCTATCCCAGCGCACGCTGCAGATTCTAGCCTCGGGCCGATTTGCTGAATAAGCAGTGCGACAAACCTCTCGCGTTTGAGTCCCCGTAGCTGATCCTCGTGCGATGGAAATCCTTCCTCCAGGTTCCGGAGCACCCCACTATTGCTGGAAATTCCTAACAAGATATCCTTTAGCCGTCCTGACTTGTCATACTCCCACACAGTGAAGCAGCACACGGGGGCAATGCACTCCCCTCGCCGCCATCTTTAATCCTCCTGAATTTACTTTTATAAATAGAATTCTTCTTAAAATCACTTCATAGGGGAGTATGCTATTTTTATGACTTTTAATGTGGAACCTTTGTAAAGTATTTAATTACTCCTTGATTTGTGTGTCTAAATTTTTAGAAATAAAGATTAAGTGTCTGTTTATAGCACAGTAACTATTATGCCTCAACTAATTAAACATCCTTAGAAAATTCTCCCTTACTTAACAATCAAAGGTGTGTATTGTTTTAATATTTCTTGCCTCTTTTTACCACTGGATCACAAAGGCTTCTCCTTTTGTGATGATCCCAGCCAGCAGGTGGGAAGGAAAAGTGATGATGTCTTCATGCCTGTCAATAGGGTTCTTTTCAATAGACATCTTTTTTTTTTTAAGCTGAAAGGTAAATAATTCTTAAATGCCTCTCTTATCTTTGCCATGGGAAAGTGACTTACTTCTAAATCAACATCAACATGAAGACCATTTCCTTTGCTCCTCCCCCCAGCATTCATCCAAGGTTTTGCCCCAGCTGCTTTTAAATTTTCAGCAATTTTATTGATTACTGTTTTAGTTAGCTTTTCCACTGCTGTCACTAAAAGACCTGATAAGAACAATTTTAGAGGAGGAAAAGTTTATTTCGGGGCTCACAGTTTCAGAGATCTCAGTTCATAGTAAGCCAGCTCTATTTCATGGGGCTCAAGGTGAGGCAGAACATCATTACGGAAGAGTGTCGGGGAGGTAAACTGCTCACACAATGATCAGAATGCAGAGAGAGACTTCTACTCCCCATAGACCAAATATGTATCCTAAAGCCATGCTCCCAGGGACCCACCTCCTTTAGCCACACCCTACTAACCTTCAATTAATCCAATCAGGGGATTAATTCACTGGTTGGGTTAAGACTCTCATAACACAATCATTTCTCCTCTAAACCTTCTTGCATTGTCTTACACATGAGCTTTTGGGGAAAAACTAACTTCCAAATCACAACACTTACTTATTTAGCCAATGTACGTCACAGGTTTCTATATGTGAGATATTTTGATATTTTTAAGTCATAGTTTCAATTCTAATTTGGGGTTATTATAATTTAATATAAATGAACAAACTGTTTTGGTATTATTTTGAATTAAAAACAATTGATTTGTGTTTCTCAGTGTTTGTTATGCAATCACAAACTTTTCTCAGATAATTTTTCTTCCCCCCCATGCTGGGGATCAAACCCAGGGACTTGTACATAACAGGCAGGCACTCTACCTCTAGGCTACACCCCTCAACCCTTTAGGTAGTCTATTTTAAGGGCAGGTGTTTGGAAAGAGAATTTGGAGCTAATTCATTGTCAATTCAAGGGCTAGCTGAGATAAGTTCTAGCTCTAAATTTAAGAAGGAAAACAAAGAGCAGGGGATGCAGCTCAGTGGTAGAGTGTATGCTTAGCATGTACAAGACCTTTGGTTCAATCAGCAGCTCAAAAAAGTAAAACAAATGTTCACAAAGATCATTTACTTTTCTGTTTTCTATTATTGTTATATTATTTTAAATGACTTCTAGTTAAACTCTAAACAATCTCCCACCAGTAAAACAAAATTACCAGGAGTGCTTATGCCTCAGTAGCCTCCATAAAGAGCAGGTTCCTATCCCAAAAGACCTGAAATATTTCCATGAAAATATTTTCATGTGCCATGGAAATAACACTCAGTTACTTACCTGGGATTTTCCTGTGGCATGAGAGAAGCTGGCAGTGTTGAGAAAACAAGCTGCTGTAGATGAGAAAACTCTAGCTGTCTGCAAAACCTGACCTCAGGCCACACCCATGGGAAAGCTGCTCTTGAACATATAGTGGGAATTAGGACTAATAAAGTCTAAAATTGTTGGGATGCTAGAACAGCTGAAGACTATGGTTATTGTGGATAGTCTAGGGTTTACCCCCTTTTGTGAAGCCAGAATGAAAATCATAAATTTCTTTCAACAAACAAATTTAAGGCTGATAATATAACTGTGTACCTTGACCAAAAATTCATAATAATGTTTGGCATTCCTGGAAAATGGATTAATCCTCAGAATATTCTTGTTGAGATGGCTAAAATAGCCTATATTGCTTCTGCTTTGCTATCAGGACACAGCTGAGATTTCATTTTGAAATAATGAAGAAGTTTGCAAGATGATAAATAGAACAAAATGCAGTTTATATACTCTGGGCCAAGTTCATACAGGATAAAATTTTCCCATTTGGGGGTTACTGAATATTTTCTGCAGTGCAACTTTGTGAGTACCGAATATGTTGCATGCTTCCTGATTAGAGCAAAAACCATGTGAATAAAACTGAATATCATCAATTTTTGGTAATCAAAATCTATCTGGGATATGCATTTCACTTTTTTATGAAAAATACAACCTACTATAGTCAACTTCTCATTACCAGATCTGACTTATTACTGCTAAATACTCCAAAAAAACAGCCTTAGAATTTAAGTGATTTCTGTATTTGTGTCCTATTATATTATGAAAAGTAAAAAAAAAAAAAATTCATAGAATTTTCTTTCTTTTAGATAATATCCTAAAGTTGTTAGAGTTTTAGCCCATTTTCACCCAAGAAGGACAAGTTAGCAAACAAACCCTTTGTGGATAGTCAGTGTTCAGGGAAGAGTGTGATTAATTTGCATCAACTCAGGAGAGGCCACAGGTCACTGGGAAGGTATATAATGAACACAGGAGATCAGCATTCTAGGTCAATGCTGTGGCCTCCAGCTCTGTGAGTCAAGGGAACTGCTCTGGGTCTTGACTCCACCTGGAAATTGAGGGTATTCCCCAAAATCAGCATGGAGGTTTCTTCCAATTGGATGTGCTGTTTCCAAACCTGTTTTCATTGTTTAAAGTAACTTTAGAAGATATTCAGAGTGGGATTTCTTCACTCCATACACTGAGCCTCTCCTGTTTGGGGAACTACACTTTAGCACCCTTTCTCTTCCTGGAATGACTGGCTCCTTCTCAACTTTCATACCCCAGCTTCACCATCATCTCCTCAGACAGCCTTCTCTGGCGACCTCTTCTCCAGTGGCCTCCTGTCTGCCTCTCTTTCTAGTTTCCTCATTTGTCTTTGCTCTAGTCTTCCAATCTCATCATGTTTATGTATTTGGGTATATGTTAACTGCTGATCCACCTCTGAGGGGATGCAGGCTTTCTAAAGGCAAGGGGCCTTCCTTCTTTCTTAGTAATGTATGTGTTGGGCACAAAATAGGTGCTCAAATATGTATTTGGTGGGCTGGGGTTGTGGCTCAGAGGTAGGAGCACTCGCCCAGCATGCGTGAGGCACTGGGTTTGATCCTCAGCACCACATAAAAATAAAATAAAGATATTGTGTCCACCTAAAACAAAAAAAATAAATATTAAAAAATGTATTGGTGAATGAACAATTAATGACTATAGTAATATACACATAATATATATTTTAAAATTATATATTTGGAAAAATAAAACACAAAAAAAGCATATTTTTGCTCTAACCAAGAGCCAGGCTTCATACCTGGCCAAATTATAGTTTTTAGATATTTCTTTGGATATGTAATCTAGGTATTTCATATAATTTAAGTTGTGTTTTCTTCAGATTTAGACACCCTTGGACCTATGATAGTTGAGCTTCTCTCAGTCCTGTCCATTCTCCTCTGCTGAGGGTCAAGCCTGTTTCCTCTGGTCCAGTGTATGAGTGACTTCCCACCCTTAGACTAGGAAGAGACCACCCACTCTCGTGGGAGATACTTGGCTTAGTGGGTATGATGCTGTGATAGTGGGTGTCATAAAGCCAGCCTGGATGCTACTGAAGGAAGTGTTTTTAGAGTGCATGATGTGTTATTTTTTACTTGTACAATTCATGAAGTTAGTTATTTGTTAATTTTTTAATAAATAATGCCAGGTGGAGTAGGCCCTCTGTTACATTCCATACTGATAGGCTTAGTTCAGTGTGGCCTCTTGCTGAGTTAAAATATGGAGAATCTCTTTATATCAGAATGTGCTGGATATCTAAAGTTTGTTCTTAAAAAAAAAAAGTGGATTAGTAGAGTAGGTGTGTCAAGCAGGACTCATTTTGAAACAAAAATAATGGATGACTTCCAAAAGTTACACTTTCTAGTCTCTTCGGGAATCTGAGAAAGAGAGAAAGAAGGAGAGATTTATTAAGAGAATGTTAACACTATCTCCACAGAGAATAATTTTGGGATGTTTTCTGATGTTTGATCCCAAAGAATCTGAAATTAGCTTTTCTATTTTCTTAATACATAAGAAAGCTTAAGTAGATTATTTTATTTCCCTTTAGTACAGAAACAGGGAAACTGAGATTAAATAGAAAAAGAAAAGAAAGAGGGAAAGAAAGGAAGAAAGAAAGAGGGAGAAAAAAGGGGAAAGAAAGAATGAGGGGAAGAAAAGAAAGAAAAAGGAGGGAGGGAGAGAAAGCAAGCTCAAATTTATCCTCAGGTTGAAGAATTGAAAAAGAGCTGTTCTTTTATATTTTGATTTCCCAGAGTGTGAGGAAACTGTCCTTGTCCAGATACTTGCCAAATTCTGAGAGAACATTTAAGATTGTTTTTTGGGTAGCACAGGGAGATAGTCAGAGTTTTGTATGCGGGTGTTCCAGGTTTCAAACTGCAGCAGGGGAATGGGAGAAGAGAGAGAAGCGTTCCCAAATCAAACATAACTCTCAGGAAATGAGCCAGAACACCTGTGAGAGGCCAGGGGTTAGAAAATGCAAACTCAGGGTTCAATATTTTTATCTCATCACACAAAAGAAAATGGTCACAGATCGGGGGAAGAAGAAAATCTGGAATCTTGCAGAGTAGTTAGGAATTAAAGACTTGATCATTCTCAAACTTATTTCTCTCATGACTCATGATGTTTCAAAAATTATTTTCAGAATTGACATTGAAAGTTTGCTGGTGGTCTCCATTGCTTAAGCATCAGATTGAGGGGTTATCTCCTTCTCCTAATTCCCAGAAGTTTGCTATGGAAAACTTCTGAGCCAGATTCTCTGGCCATTAGTGACAAAGCACTGGAGTGTGGGGACAGGGTGGTCCAGCAATTAGAGATGAGGGGACACCACAGCCCTGATCACAAGAAATGCATTTCTAGGAAGAAAATAGAGGATTTGCAAAAGTTACTTCATCGGACCTCCTAGAGAAGTGAAGAGTTTTTTTTCCTTCTCATTTCCAGCTCTAAATTCTCTGAAATCTGCTTGATTTCTGCCAGGTGTCAAATTATAACTCTCCTTGTCAACCACAAATGACTAATGCTTAGCCTAATGACTATGCAAAGTTTGAAACTCACATTCACATTTTAACTTTCTGGCTACATTGTGTTTTCATAAATTGTGAGAAAAAAATATAACCTCCTCCCCCCCAAAGCCAATAAAAACAAAGTTTTAGAGTCTTAATTGTAATGTTCACTTGCAGTTGCTGACCCTGTAGATGCTTGAGGAGAAACAAAATGGGGCTGCAGCAGACCCATCCTCAGGCCTTTGGCTGGCCAGCCCAGCAAATGAGGCCAGTGCCCCTCTCCTGGGGAGAGTTAAGTGATGTCAGCACCACTGGGCAGAGCAATATTTGACCCTTAAACTGCTTTATATACAATCAGCTGTTTTCCTCTCTCCACCATTCCCTGAAGGAATCAGGAGGGTTAAAATCTCTGATACTCCTTTGCATCCCCCTAAATAAAAAGTAAACTGAAAACTTTAATTGAATGAGAACCACTTTGCTCACTGGTCATTTACTGACAGGTGGTAATTCTCAAAAAAGCCTCTGCATTCTTTTCTTTTCTTTTCATTTTGTGGAAAAGGAGCAAGGTCTCAGCAAGTTTCCTCTGTATTTAGGCCTGCCCCCAATGTGTGCCTTGAGAGCTCATAAAAACAAATCTGCCTCTCAGCCGGGCAGTCAGTAATGGGACCTGGAGCCTCTCTCCACAAGGTCACCTGTTTAAATAGAGACTCCCTGCAGTGATGCCTGAAAGGTGTTTCCATCCCAGAGCTGTACACTTGCTCCCTCCCTCTTAGTCTTTTAAGAAGTGAGCTTCCAGTTGCTCCTGTCCTCCAGCAAGGCTTTCCAGGGCAGAGCTTCCTTGCAGTTGATGATGAGAAGTGCTGAGACCCAAACCAGGCAGACCCAGAAGCTAGCCTAAGCTAGAGCATGTTTAAGACTTTATAAAGAATTTCCTTTAAAATTGAAGCAGAATTGTATTCCATGTGGCTACTGGAATGTGTTATAGAGTCATCTAAGTGGTAACTGTGGAAATGTGAGGGCTGTAAAAATCATTGTATAAAGAAATGCCAAGAGTTGTTCACAAGATTTAAATGTCCTTTTGCACCAGCAGCAAGCCTCCTTGGACAGCACAGCAACAAACTTCCCCAAATTACATGAAAAGAAAGCAAGTCAAATATCCGCGGCAATCATTACCCTGGTATTTCCGTCTGACTTCACATTTTCTGCATGGGATGTATTTCCATTTTCCATAGTTCTATCTCATTCATGCCCCTCTATCCCACAAGTAAGCCCTATTCCTGCCTCATTAGGATCCTAGCAGAATGCATTTAATGAATAGCCTTGTTATCCCCACCTCTACTAGAGCAGCACTGTGCCAAGGTGTGGGGCTCTAGGGTCTTTCCAGCCATCCCTCACCCACAAACGGGCCTAGACCTAACCAGCTCTTCTCCAGGGTGATGCCAGTGACTCTCTTTTTCCTAGCCTCTCAGTTTAGGAAGGGAGATAGATCAAGCATTCCTTGGTTTCTTGACTTTAGCATTTCAGCAAGGTTGGCCCCCAAAACTAGGAGTCTCCACCCACCCCCACACCCCCTGTAGGCTAGGTCTGAGCAGCTAGGGTTTAAAATGGAGATCCAGATTAGGACTGACCTGACTGCTTAGGAATCAAATTAAGTCAGGGTAGAAACAATATACAGAAAGACAAGCTCAAGAAAAGGAGAGCAAACAAAGCTGGTAGTTCCTGGTTAGGGTCATAAAGCTCTTACTTCCTCTACGGACCAACAATAAACAGAGTCAGTCACCAATCAGTAAATATTCCTTACCACACGAGTGGGATTTGTGTTCAAAGACACCAGATTGGATGCCGACTTGTCCATCCAGCTTTTCCCTCCCCCCAACTTAATGGGGGATCCTAAAGTAATCTACTTCTTTGTAAGGTTAGCCAGGATTTCTCAACCTCAGCTCTATTGACATTTTGTCTGGATAATTCTTTGGGGGAATTTATCTAGGGCATTAGAGAATGTTTTGCTAGCATCCATGGCTTCTACTTACTAGAAACCAGTAACATTTGTTCCCATTATGACAATGAAAAATATAATACTGATATTGGTGGCCATGAAAACCACTGGACTGGACATTTCTGGATTGGTACTTGATCCACCAATGGTTAGAGCTACAGATTAGGCAGGTGTATTATTTTAAGCCTTCTCTCTCCCATCTTGAATTTTCTGTGTCTGCATTTTTCTATTCATTGCCCACCATCCAGTGTCTCTTGGCCTCTTTTTTTCAAGATATCCTGATGGTATCTTCCCTTTGACCTGTTCTCCTTGGGAGGTGCCCCCAACTTTTCCCATTCTTTGGTCTCATTTAAACTTTACATTTGACTATTTGTTCGTCAGGTCTATTTCCTGCTTCCAAATTGACTCACACCTAAGAATCAGGGAGTTTTAGGGCACCCAGCTTCTGGGTGTTTGTTAATCCTCCTCTGACTTAACAAAACAAATTACCAAACCATGGTATACCAAAGGGTTGACTTGCCCTTCAGGGAAAAGCACGTTGTATCACTGACATTGTCCAGAATTATCAAGGCATGATAATACTAAAAAGCAAACTAATGTTTATTTTAAAAATTCTATACGTATCCCCTTATTGCTTTTATCTCAGGCAAGCTGCTACCACCTTGGTACTTCCAAGGACAGCAAAATGCCTCCCATTCCTCATGTCTGCGGAAAAGAATAACAACAACAACAATAACAATAACAAACACCAACTACTCTCTTGCACTGCAGGTTTCTATTCATTGTAGGTCTCTTAACAGGTACTCATCTGGACCATTTGCCCATCCATGGTTCCCTTTGTTGATGGAATCAATTTCAGACTCTTTAGAATGGCATATCAAGCCTAAATGCAGGATCTATAAGTGCTTTTTCCAGAACCCACCATATCAATTAACTCTGATGCATTTTCATTTTATTCATACCAGACATTTATTCTTTCTCAAATGCAACCTGTAAATGTGAACAATAGTGATAATAATAATAAAAACATTAGCCACTATCTTATCAGACATTTACTGTGTGCTATGCATTGTTCTTTGCTGTGTTGTCTACTTTAATCTTTCCAACAAACCTATGGAGGGCTTGATTATCATCTCCATTTTACAGATTTGGAAACCGAAACTTAAGAGTTTAAGAAATGAAAAACTCAGACAGTAACCACTATTACTATTTGTGTTTGCTATGACTACTCTCACACAGCTAGCTTTTCCTTGAGGGAAACCCAATTCAATTGTAACTACTGAGATCCCTGCTCTTCAGGGGGAGTTAGCCACTTCTTTCTCTGACACTGGATAGAACTCTTCAGGTATGTGTCTGTAATGTAAGTAATATATATTATTTGAGAGTTTCACCTTATCATATTAGATTTTTATGGTTCCCTCTATTAAAATTTGAGATTGTGTCACATTTTTATTTGTACTTCTAGCATCTAGTACTGTGCTTGGAATCAAATAGGTATTACAGAAATGCTAGCTGAATGAATGAGTGAGTGAGTGAAAGAATGATGTTCCAACTTTATTGCTTTACATCAATCTACTTGTTGTCAAACCTGAATTGAAATTAACACTTAAACATATACTTCTGGTTCCTATAATTTAAAAGATTTTCACCCTACCTACTTTTGTCTTAAAGGGGGAAAAATTAACAGACTATATGAACTGTGCTTTCTAATCCAAGTGGAACAAAAGCACTAGATGTATAATGGAGCAGTGTTGGTTGGAGGGTCTCAGAGGACACCTAAGACCTCTGAATAAATAGGGTGTTGGCTGATGAAAGTCCCAGGGGTCAAACCATTAAAAAGCTGTGGCATTTGTCGCTGGTCCAACAGAACCAAGAATAGTGAGTTGAAGCAACTGTAGCCATTGAAGCATGTGTTTCTATATAACCAACTATTTAGTAGAGGGAGTGCATGTTTGCATGTCCAAATGAGCAGAGGAATGTGTTTCTCAGGCCTGAGAGAGCAGCCACACACAGGAACTGGGTACCAATTACCTGGGCTGGGAGAAGAATCCTGTGTGGTGAGGTATCAAGCTAGTCCTGAGGCTGTTGAGCATCTTCAGAAATTATTTCTAGGAATTAAAATTAAATACTCAAATATAAAAAACAGAAGATGTCTTAGAAACACCATACTTCAGAGAGGGCTATATAAATTTTTTTAAGAAGTTAACAAACTGAAGTAGTGTAATGTTCTGCTGAATGGTGTTCAGACAATCCACTGTAAAATGCTTTGTTTGCATACAACATTCACTAAGGCAGCTTCTCAGATTTTGCAACTTTGGGTTGTCCTTGGGAGACATTAATGGAAGTATGGTCCTGCCAAAACATTTATCTAGAACATGTAATTTATACTGTATCATTACAGTCTTCACATGAACAATTTAATAATCATACTTCCCCATAAACAATTGTTTTGGTTTTAGTGCCAAATTCTTTAGCAATATTCTATTTTATTTTGGTTACTGAGACAATCTTATAGTCCAAGAACTTTACAAACACTCCTGGTTTTCACAATAAGAATGTCATAATTTATTATCAGGGATGTATATGTTCTAGCAGATTTACAATTTTCCTGTTTCAGTTCATGGAAGCAATTTGATCCCATTTCATGTTTATGATATTCATTATATTCAAATTTAGTATATTTGGTTTCCATGTAAAATTTTAAGAGTGTTTCCTGTATGGTTTGTAAATATATATGTATTTAAGCCTGAATATGGTTAACTATGTGTTTTTCTTGGACATATTAGAGAAATAATTTTCTTTTCCCAAATTTCATGTATTTTCCTAACACATAATGGTAGATATTAGAGGATACATGACCATACTCTAATCACACATAAAATAAAACAATAGAAATTTATACTTTTATGTGAAGTTATACTTTAATTTTTCTAACATTATAATTTGTGAAAGTCATACATTTCATTATAATATGTGAATTTTTGGTCCCCTAAATGAGTGTAAGTTCAGTGAAATAATTCTAGGAACTACATTTATACTTTCAGCTGTTCTAGCCATATAATGCACAGGAATTACGCTGACATTTTAATATGCTGTCACCTTAAGATATAACACAAAGTGTGAACAGAGTGCAGGACATTTTATGCAGGTGTGTCTAATTGTTGTTGATTTTTTTTTTCTGAATAGAAATGGTATAGTTAAGAAAAGATGTAGAAAGCAGGAAAAGTGTTTAGAAGCTAAAGCAAATGAACCAGGTTCACTTTTGCTGACTGGTGAAGACAAATTGGACTTTGTTGCTTTCTGTGTATGTAGATGGTTTTGCTTTTGGGTTATGCTTTTTTCTTGTTAGGTCTTTACTGCACCATGCAATAGAGGAAAGGACACATAGCACACTCATTTGGATCAGCAATGTGTGTGTTTCCAGCACTTTTGGCTTTGAGTTAAAGTCTACAACTGCAAAAATAATCATTAAGTTTGGTGGGGATGGAGATAGATCTGCTTTCTTATTTTAAAAATATGTAACAGTGTTTTCATTAGCTCTTTAAAATGTTTAATATGCTTGGTATTCTTCCAGAGTACCATGCTTATTATTTAGGAATTGGAGAGACATCCTTGAAGTAGCCAGTCTGTCCCAGGAAAAGACTTTTGGGGATGTGGTCTTCATGATGACAAGTGAACAAGCAAATATCAGCATATAGAAAAGAACCCTTTAGCAGGTTCTGAGGGTTGACAATCCAAAGAAGACTGTTAATACTCATTTGAAGAATATACATTAAAATGTCTTTTTTTAAAATTGGAGACACAACATTTTAGATACCCAGATATACCTTTGAGAATAATGATTCCCAACATTTTTCTAGTCCCCATTGTTGATACAGTTTATCAATGTATTTTATAAACAACAACATTCAGCTATTTAATTCTCCTGATACTGGGATATAGCACTTTGTTTCCTAGCAGAATATATTATTCATAAAAAACAGTCCAACTTATCCCAAGCTAACAGGTGTCTCTGGTCCTTAAAATAACATGGATTAGAACTATTGAATAGTCCAAGGTATTTGCCTTTCTGGGTTCTTAAATTCTTGCTGCTTGATTATAGAAACTCTTGGGTATCAACTTGTTAGCCAGGCTTTAGTTAAGGTAAAGGAATTCTGATCAATTTGCTCAGAATTGTCTCCAGCTGTGCAGGTTTCCGTCCTTGGTTGAACAGAAGCTAACCAAACTCTCCCTTAATTGCTTGCCTCTTTTTCTTCAGCCACTGAAATTAGGTGTGATTGGGCCCTAACAAATCATGTGATGCCTATGGCTCTCAGGTTATCTTACCTCCTATATTTTGTGCATAGTAAAGACCACATTTAATAAACTATTAATGACCCCAGCATCTAAAGCTTGTTTAGAATAAGAATATTTTACTTTAAATAGAGATATCAAGCAATTCCCTGCAAAGAACATATTCTGTACCTTGAAGTCTTGACTATATTTCTTATTTAAAGAGGACTATAGAATGTCATAATATTTTCACCATTTCCACTACTAACATTTGTATTAGAGAAGAATAAGTAGAAAACAGGGCTCTGTCACCTGCTGTGGCCCCTGTGCACACTTTCTGTATTATACATTAAGTCTGAATTTCTAGTAGTGAGTGAAGGAGTCCCATGGAGCATAATCAAGAACAAAATATTGCTTCCTACATAGATGCCAACTCCCTGCTCTCCTTTTTTGGCTGAATGGTGCTAAAATCCTTTCAGAGACTTTAGTTGTACTTCTGTGCCCTGCATTACAGCTCTGTTAGATGCCTGGAGAGTACAGGGAATATGGAGTAAGTAATATGCTGCAATGGACTATCAGTCAGTTTTCCAGAATGTTACAAAGTACCCTGGTGAACATCATTTTGGAAGGATTGAAATAAAAGGCAGTAAAATCTGAGATCTGATTAAGTAACTTTCTGGAATCATACACCTTTCCCCTAATAGACACTCTAGGCAGGACCTTCCTTTCACTTTCATGCTCTGCTTTCTGAAGCTGGCAAGCTAAGGTATAGAGAAAGAATTTTAGTTTTAGAGAAGACAAGCCTGGGTTTGAATTCTGACTTTACTGCTTATTAACAGTGTGATTTGATCAATTACTTACCTGGTCTAAAGTTTTCTAATCTGTAAAATGGAGGTCATGATATCTACCTCATGGCATCCTTGTATCACATACTATGTAGTTTGTCAAAGAGTCAGTCATAGGTAGCAATCCTTAATTCTCTGCATATATAAATTTGGTGTGATTGGAAACACACCCAAATATTCAATTTTCTTTCTTAGTTGGGATAAAGTTCAGGGTCCTCAGCCCTCTTTATAGAGCTGTCATGATCTGGTCCCTGTGTGCTTTTTGCTACTTCTCTTCCACCACTCACTCTTTGTAAACTCCATGCCCAAAACACTGCTCTCCTATTTTCACTCTGCCTTTGTTCACACTAGTTTCTCTATCTAAAACACTCTTCTCTCCACCTCACTCTTTCCCTTTCTCTTGGCTACCTTCTCCTCCTCCCACCTCTAGAAGGCTCCTCTCCCCCAGCTACTTGCTCTTATCACAGCACTTCAAACACAAATATCGCCAATTACCTGTTCACTTACCTGTACTCTTAAGACTGAAATCTCTGTGACTGTTGGTGCTGTATTCCTTGACTCGATCCCCAGAGATTGTCACACAGCTTCATAAAAATAAAGATTTGCACTAATGAGTGAATTAATTAATTAATCAGAAAATTAATGAGTAACGAATCAAATAAAATTATATGTTTTTATAAAAATCTAAGTTCTTGATTCTGAAAACTTAGCAAGATAATGGATCCTATTGAGTTTATTTCAGTTCTTGTTTAGTTTTAGCAGTAAATAAGCTCTGGATAACTGATTTTCAAGGTCCATCAGAGATCTAGGCAGTCTGTCCCAGATATCAGCATAGGCCAATGCTTTAGAAATGCCATTTCTACCTTGTTTTGCTTTGTATCACTTAAAGTTATTGCCTGAATGTCTTGTACATGGTGGGAAATCCAGAAATATTTGTTTCATTGAATTGATATAAAAGGAAATAAGTTACTTCTCACTTTAGAATGGTATTGGTAAAATAATTTATGACAACTGGTGTTAGAGTGTTTTGAATTTTTTCTCAGACTGGTGGTGATAGTTTTGCTTATTCTGAAACATAAATATATAAGCCCTTTTCATCACTATCAGTTCCTTAATATTGCATTTGTTGAATCTGTGTCACTTCACAAATGTGTAATGCATTCCCCTGTTGTCCAAAAGAGCCATGCTTTAGAAATATGGTAGTGTTTCATAAAACTATTCCCCAAAGTCCTCTTCATATGAAATGAAAGGGGAACAAATACAGACAAATACAGATGGGCAGATGGAGAAATTATAGAGGAGCTATCTAGAGATGTTCCCCCAAGTAGTTTATAGCAAAGTCAAATCTCCATATTTTATTTTTAAAACTTATTTTAATGTTGCATTATACTTTATAAGATATTGCTTTTCATATTTATTCCAAAACTTAGAATACATTAGGAGCTCCAAGAATAGTCACCATGTTGATTTGATGACTCTGCAAATCCCCTGTACATATTAGTTGGAAAATGCAGAATTAAAAGAATATTTCAGAGAGTTTACTACAAAGCATGCAGACCCACACTAACAGAGAGAGAGAGAGATGAAAAGTCAGAATTTTGATTACAAAAATGATCCTTCAAAAAACCTGAACCCAAACCAAAAAGAGAGGGATATTAGCACACAAGATTCATGAATTTCCACACCTCATGATTCAATTAAGTTTTACAATTTATTAATCTCTTAATAAGTAAAAAAAGAAATGAGGTTCTGTTTGAAATTACCATCCCTTGATCAATTATTAAGGAAGCCATTACCAAAATAAGAAATGCTATTTCAAATATACAAAGATTTTCCTAGGCACAGGATTGATATTGATTCCATTCACAATACTTTTTGTAAGAAAGAGAAATCTGTTGACCATTTAGAAATAAGAATGACTTTTCCTGCATTTCTTCTGACATGAGATGAGTCCTTGTTCTGGGCCAAGTTCCGTTTTGGGGAATTGCATTCCACAAACCTAAATGCTGCTAGGAGTTCCATGGAGATCCTGCATCCTCCCTCTTGTTCTGTCCCTGCTGCAGAGTGCTGCTGACAGCTGTTGGACAGCTGAGGCAATTCACCTCCAAAGTTGCATAATCTGGAAAGTGCTTTGGGATCCATTCAGTTGAAAGGTTGTTAATTATGATGATTTATGACACTGGAAACAAATCTGGGCCTTGACAGTATGGAGTATATACTTAAAGTATAATTCTTTTGCTTGTCCCATTGGAGAGCCCCTATGTATAAGAGAAAAAAAATGATCTTACTGTGCCTTATAAGTAGGGTCCACAGTGTAGAAAACAGAATATCATTGACTTTTTTAGTTAGGTTGATAACTTAAAAGAGAACATCTGGAGACTGATGTATACTATTTAGCAGTCTTATAATTATCTCAAGTTATGGTGGTTTTTTGCACCTGGTCTTCTAGGTTGGACACTCTGACTCTTCTCTCTTTCTTACGGCACACATCATTGGTTGCCACACCATTTAGGGTCTCCCAAATGTCTTTTGACCCTGCTGTGCTTGTCTCAGTTCAGACTTCACCCCCACTTCTCTAGGGCCTGCCTTCCACTGTTCATCCGTATTCAAACCGAGCTTCATATTGTTTCCAGTGTTATTTTCTTGAAACAATAAATGAAATAAAGCAAAAAGCATAGTGATTCATCTACTCTCGTGCCTGAAAGTGTCCTATAAAACATTCATTTCCTTTGCAAGGCTGCAGGCAGTTTTTCTTAGGTCTCTAGTCTTTTCTGTCTCATAGCTGTGTCTCCCTATGTTCTCTCTGCTACTGCCACAGTGACTTTCTCTCCTTTTCCCCAAACATGCCATTCCCTTCCCAAATTCTAAGAGCCTTTGAACATGGAAATCCACCTTCTGTAAGGTTCTCTCTCAACTTCTCTGCCTAGAAAACACCTCCTTATCTTTCAATGATCTTCAAATTCACCTTTTTCTGCCCAGTTCTCCCAGACAAAATAAGGTGATTGTGGCATTTATCACAGTGTACTTCATTCTTCTATTTTCATAACTATTTCCTCTATTAG
Source organism: Marmota flaviventris (assembly GCF_047511675.1). Lineage (NCBI taxonomy): Eukaryota > Metazoa > Chordata > Mammalia > Rodentia > Sciuridae > Marmota > Marmota flaviventris. The sequence goes on along the minus strand of NC_092499.1, from coordinate 49,069,528 downwards.
GCTGCAGATTTTAAGGGTAGAGACTATGCCTTACTCAGTTTAGTTTCCTCAGTAGACAAAGCCAGTACTTGTAAATGAATGTATGACTGTCAGGTCTAATAACTGTCAATGAACCTGGTTTTAGGTGGCAGACATAAAAAAAAAAAAAAAAAAAGTATAAGTCTACTTGTGACTGAGTAGTTTAATAGAATTATCAGATTCATCTGAAAAACATAATTCTAGACATCTTTTCCTTCATCCAGGTATCTTTTCAATTACAGCCCACTGCTATGCTACACACAGGCAGTGACTTCCTTAACTAAACCTCTGAATTCCTTAATCAGAACTCTTGGGAACAGAAATGTTCCAGAATTCAGAAATTTTTGTATTTTACAAAAGTAGTATGATACAATTACTTATCATTTATATTAAAAAATACCCCAACGGTCTGGGGCAAAATTCCATAATCATACACATAATCAAAATTCTACTGCTAGACACATAAACATTCACATCAAATGGAGTAAAGACTAAAAATAACCTCATCTCTTTTCAGGTAAGATTTTGCTACAAAGTGAATTTACCACAAAATTAAGGGAAAATCATGTTTGGGGAATTTTTTAAGCATCAGGATTTAGAAATTTCGAAAAGGGATTGGGACTATTTGTCCATTTGTTTATTATTAATCTCCCTCCCTATGATGTGAACTCAGTGGGGCCACATTTTATCCATCACAAATAGTAAACCTGTGTCTGATGTTGTGCTCAATACATTTTTGTTGGAAGAATGAATGGATGGGTACATGAATTAAACTGAAGACTGGTTTACTATGGACAAAATCTGAATAATGGGGACTATTATATGTTTCTAAACATTACTTTTTCAGACTATAATTTCTTATGAATCAGGAATACTTTATTTGTCATATCTTGCTTTCTGATGTATAGTACAGAGTTAGTACGTGTTGTCTACATTATCAGGAATTATAAATTTTTTTCATAACTAGTTTGAGTAATTTTAGAAAACTTAAATTTCTTCTAGTAAGTTTACTAAGTTGTAAGGTAGACTAATGTGGTTTGGGGATTTAAATGTAAACATTATCAGTCACTCTTCACTGGAGTCCTGGGTGCAAAGGAGCAAATAAATATCCTAATCACCATGTTTTAGAAATATATTGCCTTGCCCTCCAGTTTACTATCCATGTCCAGGACTAAACTATAAACTTTTATTTCCCTCAAACAAACCCCCAAACATTTATCACATTAAAAATGAATCATCTGTTATACTCCAACCATAAACTGAATAATAAACAGAGACAGAAATTATGATCTCTGGAAAACTGGAGAAGCGCTGGTGTGGGATCACAATATCCCGCCCCATAAATCTCCAACTTCATATTTACATTGAATTTCCAGACTTGCCTGTCAAGAAAATCTCAGCTAATTGTTTTACAAGAATAGGTGAAGCCAGTAGTCAGGTTCTATTCATCGAAAGAGGAGTCTGAGGCAAATGTGATCTTTTAGCCATCAATTGGATCATACTTTTCTACAGAAATTTTATTTGAAATAGTTTAATTTGAGGAGTGGAAAAGTTTTCTGCATTCCTGAAAATCCCATTGCCTCATGCATGGTTTGGCACATTTTAGACTTCTGCTATGAGTAAGCAAGAACTTTTTTTTAGAATATAGTTTGACTCATGGCATAAATCCATGTAACAGTTACAAGAATTTAATTTCTACTATTTTTAAAAGAATGTTGAGGATGTAAGGTTGGCATCTATTTGCATGGAAATACATGGTATTTACTTTTTTCTATTTTTAAATATACTCTGAAAATAGTATATACTTTTTTTTCAGAAATTTGTCCACTCTCAAAGAGGTATTCTAAGCAATTGGAACTGTTCTTTTAAAATTAATATAAAACATGATCATGCTTGATTCTCTGGGTGATGTAAATTTTTTCAGGATAAGTTTTAGTTAAATTGTCAGCCTTTTTTGCATGTGTATGGACCTAGAAAGATAGAGAAGCTACTTTACAGCCTGGCTTTTTTACTATGTTACATGATGGCAATAGGTCAACACTGACATGGTGTTGAAAGAAAGGTGCTTTTGCATATAATTAATGAAATGTACCACAAAGTATTCCATCACCTAATAAAAACATCAGCTTGTGAGAAATGTTTACTGCTCTTTTCAAAAACTTCCCTTGGATTTGGGCATATAGAATATTACATTTCATGTATGACTCTGGTTTCCTAGGCAGCTTGAGTTCTTGCTGTGTCCAGCTAAAGGAGAGATTCTGTAAGGAAACTATTAGCCCTGGGCCAGTCTCTTAGGCTCATGATTCAAAATGACCAGCATTCATTAAACTTTATTACTGAGCTGCATGAAGTTTCTTTGGACTAGGAGACGGCATGACCCTCTGTCCAGATTTTCAAATGGTGCTGAAGCTTTTCATTAACCTGGAAGCCTTCTATTTACATGGTTCACAGCCTGGTCTCAGCTCACTTGGAGGCAACAAAGGGTGTCGGGTAGGAGGGAAGTGGGGGTCCCACTCCTCTAAGACTTCCATCTGACTGATCAGGTCAACATTTTAACTCCTGCCTTATTAGGTAAAATAAATGATTGAGCTCCCAGGGATTCTGTGTCAGATGTATCTTTGTCTTCTTCATACCTTTTCTGGATTACACAGCTTTTTGTGGTCTGTTTTTCTGGGTTCTCTGTTTGCATGCTGTTGACATTGCTGGTTCCCATGTAAACCTAGCTTCTAACCAGGGCAATGGAAGGGAACAGCAAGTGAGTCTGAGCCAGCATCTGACCAAGAGCATGAGCAAATTGTCAGACAATTTCACTCTTATTTCTCTAATTCCAGGAAAGCTGTAAATTAAGTAGAATGTGTTCTTAAGGTACAACAAGAAAATAAATACTAAGTTGTTAACCTGATCAATATTGAATTAGTGACTTCTTTAGTACCAAAGAGCATTCAAAACTGTATTTGTCCACCTAAAATAGAACAGGTTAACACCAGATATCTCCTAATGTGACACACCTAAAAGGACACATATAAATATTTTTATCAAAAATATTTATCTTGAACCTGAAGAATAGTAAGGAACCAACCAGTAAAATTTAGATTATGGGATATTCCATAAACAACCCATTTGTATTCTTCAAAAAGATCAATGTCTTAAAAGACAAAAAGAGATCAAGTGTCTCTTAGATTAAGAATTACTAAAGAGACACAACAACTGAATGCAAGATGTGGCATTGGATGTGAAAAAAAAGCTATAAAGGATGTCATTGGGACAATTGAGGAAATATGAATGTAGATTGAATATGAGCTCATATTATTGTACCAATGCTAAATTTCATGAATGAAATGATTGCATTTGGCAATGTCGGAGGATGTTTTTATTTTGAAGATATATTCTAACGTATGTGGGGACAAAGTGTTATTATGTCTTTAATTTAATATCACATGATTCCGTAAAATATTCTTACATCTATTGATACACACACACAAAGTGAGAAGGAATAAAAACAATGTGTGGCAAAACGTTAAAAATTGGTGAGTAGATTAGTTTTAAATGAGATTTATTTACCTTGTAAGGTTGTTTTAATAACTAAACAAAAATCATGTCTGTGAGGTGAATAGTACCCTGAGTAACTCAATGAGCAGTAGCTGCTTCCACTGCTGGTGGTACTAACAGTGAATTTCTGATAAGTCTCATCTTCCTTAGGCTGGCTGTGGAGTTTTGATCATTTACTATCCTCTTTGACCATGAGTTTTTTAACTACAAATTTCTGTAAAGTTTTAGCTAAGCTCTAGCCAACATAGTGCTGAAGACGTCCCCTGGCAATTTCTTTCTGCTTAACATCCAGAGATCAGCTATCTCTGGCAATTCAGAGAATAAAAAATCTTGGTGCATCTGTTCCTGGTCCTGTGTCTTCCTGCCTTTCCACCCAGGCTTCTACTTCTGAGGCAGGAGAGTGGATGTACTGCGTAAGTGTTCCTCTTGATTTGCTATGTCTTTCAATCCATTTTATAAACCTTCTTATTTTAATCTTTTTCCTGCTTATACTAAAAGTTATGATTTTCTCCTCTTTAAGTTATCTTCTATTCAAGCCTCCTTCTTTATTGGCACCAGTATAAATTAGGAATTGTGTTTAGCTGCATGTGATAGAACTCCCTTTTCCCCACCACCTTCCAAAAATAAACCAGTAGTTCTGCAATATCATTTGAGACCTAAGTTCCTTCATTTTTAAGGGGTTTCTGTCCTTTTTGGTGCCTGTCCTTTTAGTATCACTTCACAATGCAAAATGCCTGCCAGAATTTCACCTATACATCTAGCTTCCAGGCAGAAAGTACAGAAAGAACATGTCTCCCAGTTGAGTTGAAATAATCTCTTGGGAATCTCACCTAATAATTTCTGCCAGGACCTGACTGGGTTTGTAAAGAAAATTGAAAATGTAGTAGTCTTTCCCTTGACCATGTTGTTGCTGCAAATAGAATCAGAGAATTGATTGAGAAGAATATTGGAAAGGCAACTATATCTCTGTGCCAGGATCTTTTGATATATCATTGAGTCAGATGTTTCCTGAGCATAAACTCTGGGCTGAGGGAAAATGGCATAAAATATGGCATGTCTTCCATACTATCTCATTCTCTAGGAGCTTACAATTTATTTAAGGAAGACAAACATATGGAGAAAGTAAAAGAAAATTTGGTGCTAAGCTAAAAGGAACTCAGAGAAAAGGGAGAACCAAAATTCTCAGACAAGTTTTATGACTTTGCAGATTTTGCTAAAAGTTTTGGTTAAGATAATTTCCAACAAGAAGAAACAGCACAAGTAAAGCATAAAGGAAGAAATGAGCAGCCTACTCTGTGGTATCTGCCTTGGTCCACTTACCTAGACAGAGAGTCTGGTATAGAAGAGCAGCAACTAAAGTGACGGGGTTGGGGTGGGGGGGAAATGGATGGATTATAGTGGATACTGAACTCAAGACAAGTGTTTGGCTAATGGACTCTGCAGTTATGGAATCACTGTAGATTCTGGGGAAAGATTTTAATAGATGGAGGTGGTATTTTAGAAAAATTGTTGGTAATAAATAGGAGTAAAGCTGGAGTTAACAATGACTACAGTTGTTAATTAATATGTATCTTGTGTTAGGAAATTAGTGGAAATGGGAGGAAATGGCATGCTGAGAGCCATTGCCAAGTAGGAATGACACATGGCAATTTCTTTGTCAGCCTACCCAATGTTGCTTAGAGGAAGGACTCTCCATATTGACCCACGTCATTTGCAGTGACATTGCATGTAAGGTGACCTTGCTCAAGGACCAGGGCGGATCCGGGTTTAGGGCAGATCAGGGTTTAGGGCTCTCCTTGGGTTTAGGGCGGTTCCAGGTTTAAGGTGTACTCTGCTGGGAATAGGGCGTATCCTGCTGCCTCAGGCACGCCCGCTCCTTGAGTTCCCCTTGAGTTCTCACGGGATTCAGAGAGTATTTGGGATCCAGAAAGTGGATTTGGCCCAGAACGTGAATTTCCCCAGAACGTGTGTAGAGTGCTGGTGTGAGTTCGGGAGTTGCTGTTTGAATCTACAAGGTGTGTGGTGGCTCGTGATTTTGTGCCCAGCCAGACTGCGGCAATGGCAAAACTGAAAGATATTTGAGAAAAAATATATGGGGAATGATGATGAGGGAATGGAAGGAAAGAAAAAAATATATGATTCTGAAGTTTTCAACCTGGGGTTGAGTAGTGGTGAATTCTGAAGGACTTTGTATGTTTGAGAAAATACTAATAAGAGTATATAGGAGAGACATTACAAAAGTTATAAATAATTCTTACAGAATTAAAAACCCCAAAGTTATTTATTTCTGTCAAGTTAATTGAGACCTGAATTATGCTTTTGTATTTAGCTATGGGTATTTTCTAGTCAGAATCTATTTAGTATATTTTTTAAAGAAGGGTAATGTCTTCATGAGAGAGACACTGTTTTTTAAATCCTATGTACTGCATATAATAGACAAATTAAAGGCATTTTGATACTTTGATTATACTTCAAGAAATTCAAAACTAATTGTGTTGACTCTTTATAAAAGAAGAAAAGGAAATTTCATTTCCTTGAAGTTCCTAAAGGGAAAATAATTAACATTTATTTAGTGCCTGCTTTATGTCAAACAAATTGCCATACATACTTTGATTTCATTCTCCATTATTCTTATTTTTAGACTTCAAGTGGGTATGTGCTGTCACCAGTTACACAGTGAAATTGTGGAATTCACATTCAAACCCAAAGTTATTAGTGTCAAAGCTACTGCTTTTTTGCATGGTATCCCCCTAGTTTTCTTATTTCTTTCTGGCTCATCAGCTAGCAGGTCTATTTAAAAAGTATGACTTACAATATTTTGATGCCACAGCTTCCAAAGACTGAGAAACTTGTGTGTTACATAATTCTATTTTATAATATTAAATGCAAAAATTTCAGATAGCAACATTGGGTTGTCAAAGCCTAACCTAACAAAACTGATGTTATGAAGCCATTTGAAGAATGATACATTTTAAAGAAAATTTATGTGAGTAAAATCTTTCCAAAACAAACTTATTATTTTGCTGCTATTAATGAAGCTAGTAAGGAATTTGATCAAGTTACCCATTTGAATAACTCATTTTTTTTAAAAAAAGTGATGTTGAAAACAATGAGACTTTTGGTAGATAAAAGATAATTCCAAGTAGGGAACACGGCCGTTGTTTTGCTTCAGAAACAGTCTCATTCCAAAGGATAAAGGCAAATATGTTTGTGGTTGAAACAAAGTATTTTTTTATTCATTAGAAAATTATCTTCTTTCTAATCACACTGAGGGCTTGACTCTCATGGGTCTTCCCCCAATGACATCTTTGATGATAATTTAATAATAATAATAATAATAATAATAACAACAACAATATGCTCTTTCTTAAAAAGTCTTGCTTTTATTCTTGACTGTTAGTTCAGAACTACTGTGATACGTGACAATAGAGCCTATTAAAGAACGTTCTTATGGAGTTAGTTCTATGAGCTTTGGGCTTGCTCTGGAAGGCTACTCCATTTTGCTGCTGCTGTGGGAAAGTTTAGGACTTGAGTCTCTTCCCTTTATGTAACAGTTCATTTTGCACTTACTTGTAACCATCTCCCAGAAGTGACTAAGTCCTTCTAAATCTGCAAAATACGTGTCTCCTATTGTTGGAGCTTTTTTCCCCAGCTTTGTCACCATTGGCCTGGATTTAATGGCAGATATTAGTTTCATATAGATCAGAGTAACTTTTCAGAGAAAAATTTTGTCATCAGTGTTATAATATGGCTTTTACTAAATTAAACTATAGGAAAGTTAACTTAGTTCACTTTGGCCAATATTTAAGTTTTGGACATGATTTTCTGGCCAAAATAAAATCCACATAAATGTTTTTCATGTTCCCAGTTCTGTGTTCCCTATGATCATTATCTGCTTCTTAGTAGATCCTCAATGAATGTTTATTAAATTCTCCCTAGTATATACAAATGCAAATGTTGTTTCTGAAATTTGGTTTGAGAGATTAGTTAATTGTGTTAATACTATGAGGATTTGTAATACAATTTGTCAATATAATTTGAATGAGAGCCTCTCATAGTTGACTGTAAATGCATTTTAATTAAGGTTTAATAACCTTCATATGGAAAATGGTAAATAATTATAAGTAAGTGATCTTGGATAAACTTCCAGTGACTCCTTTTAAAAAAACATCAAATAAAAATATAGTAAGTAGAGTACTTATAGCAATTATGTAGATTAAAGAACTTCATTCAGCTGAATGCTTTTTGGCAAATTGTAGAATACACACTCCACATCAAGTGGAGTGTTGAACATGGTAATGATACTAACCATGTAACAACTTGAAATTTCCATTAAGAGGCTAGTAGATGTACTGGTTAGTGTACTTCACCAATTAAAATCTTATTAAAATGGAAAGGTGTGTTTCTTCTGGCAACTACTAAGAAATGAATAAGACTTGTCACTCAATAATTCTAAAGATAACCCTCATTATTTCACATTACCATTAACAGGAATGTTGGCCAGTGTGCCAAATAATATCTTCCTGATAATGTAGCCTAGACTTTCAAAAAAAGAAGTATAAATTGCTTTTAACAATGATATTTTCTCATCTTCCATCCTCCCTGGAATTTACTTTCTCCTATTTCATAAGATTGATTTTCTATAGACCAGACCATCTTTCTGGGGTGATATTTTTATCACATTCTGTTCTAAACACCCTAGCCATATTATCTCAAGTAGGCCAGATTTATTTAAAAAAAGATACACAATCTTAGCAGAATCAAGGTAGCCATCAAAGAAGAAGTAGGTGCAGTGTGTCCCCATTTGGCTTCCCAAAGATCCCAACAGGGCTATGCAGCTACTAATACTGGTGTTAGAGAAGGTGCTGTTGTGCTGTAGTACACTATAGCACTTTAATAATTTATACTTGTTTCACTGTTCCACAAGAAACTAGAAAATCTTTATAGACTTCTGACTCCTCTATTCTTCAATTGAACTTCACATTACCAAGCACATAGCCTCACTCAAAGGCGAAAGCTGGGCAAAAGCCCTTGTACCTGTCAACACTTTGCCCACCATTACCTATTCGTATTCCTCCTGACTCTGATTTAACTCCCTTCATGACAGATCTGGATGTTCCTTGTACCACCTTCAAGGTCCGCGATCATAAAACCAGTTGCCAACATCAACCTTACACAGGAAAAGCTATAGAAAACCTCTATTTATAATCTCTTCCATTGACTCTGGGGGGATGACTTGATTCCCAGTGCTCATTGCTAGTGTAGACTTGGAGCCCATCTGCAGACCCTGCTGCCCTGAGACAGGGTGGTAGACATAGTAGTGAACACTTGATCACAAGACTGAAGAGTTCATTTGCCAAAAAAATTGGATGGACAACCCAGCAACAAGCCAAAGTTTGAGATCATGATAGTAGAAAGTCTTGCAGTGTGACAAGATCAAGTTTTAGCTATGTGAGAGTAGTGTGGAGACAGAAGTCACTATAGCTGAAAGAAGAAAGGAGTTTCAAAGCCAGGATATCCACACTGCATCATGTTTTCTGATCTCAGGCTAGGTCAGCCTTTCTTACTCTGGGTCTCACCACTGCTCTCTTACCTCACACCACTCACTGAACATGGCCCCACAACCTGCAAGAACTCCAGAGTGTGATCCCCAATAACATCATCAGGCTTTCAACTTCAGTGATACCAATGACCATGCGTCATGTCCATACCATTCCTGGACCAACCCTGCCTGGCCTTCTCTCCATGCTATCCATTGGCAGAATGGTAACCAGAAATTTACACCTAAAGTCAAATGTGAAATTTCCCCTCTTCTTGGTCTTTCACTCATCCTCTATCCTGTACTTCATCCCTTCAGGACTGTCACCCTGTACCTTACTAGGGTCCTAAACACCCTCTGACTTCATGTATCTCTTAATTTGGACACCCATAGCCAGCCTTTTCAGATAACCCTAGTTCCATGTCTCTGGCCCCACTGAATCTTGGCAAAACCTCTAATTAGTTTCTTTTTGAGGTTGTGCTTCACTCCTCACAGCAACTTATTTCTAGGAGTATTCCCTCCTAAACCTACTCCTCTAGGTATTACTTTATCTCTTTTTTAACTTCTTTATCACCCTTCCTACCTGGTTTTGCCCTCTAACATAAATATGCTTGTTTTTCATATCCTTTAAAACAAAAACTATTTTAAAAAAAATTTTTATTAGATATTTATGGACCTTTATTTATTTATTTGTTTATATGTGGTGCTGAGAATCAAACCCAGTGCGTCACACATGCTAGGCATGCTCTCTACCGCTGAGCCACAACCCCAGCCCTCCAAAACTATTTTTTTTATTAATTGCTCTTATTGTCCTCTCTATCCTTTTCTTTCTTTCTTTTTTTTTACTTTTTTAACTTATTTTTTTTTCTAATCAGTTATACATGACAGCAGAATGCTCTTCTATTCATTGTACACAAATGAAGCACAATTTTTGAGTTCTCTGGTTATACCCAAAGTAGAGTTACACCATTTGTGCAATCATATATGTACCAAGGGTAATGATGTCCATCTCATTCCACCATCTTTGCTACCCCCATATCTCCTCCCCCATCCCCTTTGCCCCATCCAAAGTTCCTCCACTCACCCTATGATAATTATGGATTAGCATCCACTTATCAGAGAAAATATTTGGCTTTTGGTTTGTGGGGGATTGGCTTACTTTGTTTAGCATGATATTCTTTAACTCCATCCATTTAACTGCAAATGCCATAATCTTATTCTCTTTCACTGCTGAGTAATAGTCCATTGTGTATATATCCCACAGTTTCTTTATCCATTCATCTATTGAAGGTTGGTTCCACAGTTTGGCTGTTGTGAATTGTGCTGCTATGAACATTGAAGTGGCTGCATCATTGTAGTATGCTGTTTTTAATTCCTTTGGGCATAGACCAAAGAGTGGGATAGCTGGGTCAAATGATGGTTCCATTCCAAGTTTTCTAAGGAATCCCCATGCTGCTTTCCAGATTTCTTTTTTTAAATACTATACTTTTTCTTATTAATCAAAAGAACTATTTTTAATTAAACAAAAGGACTTTAAGTACCATATTTTAAAGAAAAATATATTTACTGACTATACTCATTTTCTCTGCCACCTGCTAGTTCCTTTATCCAAGTACCCTGTTGCCTACCTCCAACATTCTACCAAAACTTCATGTGCCAACATAGGTTGACTTCAGTGTTAAAGAGCCAAAAAGTCAAAGCTTAGATTGTTTCATCTTCACTACACAATCACACAGTCTTTCATGCTAGCTCTCAACACATATGTCCCTAAGAGCAACAGAACATACATGAAATGCAACAACATTATTATAGAGCCAAATTCTATAATATTCAAGTTGAAAAATAAGAAAGTAAACTTATAAAAAGCATTATATATTATCTACTCTTCACAAAACAGTATTTTGAACAGAAATGGCACATCATAAGAAAACTATATTGTGCTTTCCAATAAAATTCATAGTTTGAACAAAATTGGGTTGTAGCAAATGCCAGTGATGTCTTAAATATTCCACATTTTCTCCACTGATGCTTATTAGCAAGTTACAGAAATAGCAACTCTCACTTTGGCAGCAGTTGGTCCATTCAATAGACTAAACATTCCTATATTACAACTTCTTAGGTAACAGGAGCCATCGATTCTGCATATCTGTTAGATTGTCTTTGCTCCATCCATTGTACAGTGGAATCAAGATACAGTCAAATGTAGAAACCAGTTAGATTCCATTTGGATAATAGTTGCTGACTGTCCACAATGAAGACATTTGATCACTCTCTGAGAGGATCCAAAGATATGTAAAGATGAACTCTCTGCACCCTTAGGAAACTTACAGTCAAGTAGTAGAACTAAGAGAAGTATCTGGAAAGGTAATTGAGGCTGGCAGTGATGAGTGGGACTCTAAGGAAGTAGGACCTAACCCACAGGAGGTAGCTCCACTTTAAACTCAAGCACAAATGAATCCTCTTGAGAATTAAAACTGACAAAATGTCAGCAGATTTGACATCTATGGACATGCCTATTATTTAAGGAATTTTTTATTGAGGAAAAATATTTCCATTTTAAATATCAGAAATCTCTCTAAACGTGTTATATTTTAACAAGTTATAAGTCGTTACCTAGAAGATAGATGCTTGTGAATATTTTACTTGTGTTTTCCCTGCATGCCCTCCCCCCATTTTAAATATTTGTGTTAAGACTTTCCTACTTCTTGGTATTCTTTCCATTTAGAGACTTTATGACCAAAGAAAAGTTTCTGCAGGGGGGCAGAGGGCCTGTGGAGATAAAATGCCTTGTGTTTCCCTGCAGGAGGTCTAGCTGTCTCAGACACATTTAATAGCCATTCATGCTCTGAGAAGATCTTATCTTGTGTCCTATTGGTTTGGGGTCACTTGCTGGCTCACATTATATTGAAATGTGGGCAGAGAGAGGGAGTAATTTGTTAATGTCATGTAGGATGAACTTGGTTAGAAAGGGAAGTGTACCCGCTTTATAATAACACAAGTGTTTCCTTGCTAATCCCTTGGCAGGTTCATTATCTTTGCAGCCCCAGGCAATGGTTAGCCTATCATGAAAGTGAAATTTAACCCTCAGCGTGAAATTAATCCTCAAAGACTTATGTCTGCTTGCTCTAGAAATAATACATTCTAAGTGATTTTATAATTCCTGGCTCTTTCTTTATACTAAGGTGCTAAATTGTTATCAAGATATTATAGAGCATGCTAGGAAACTGATGTTTGTTTACTTAAGAAAACTGGACAAATCTGTAAGAACAAAAGGTCTGATTTCCCATTTCAAGTTTGCAGTTGTAACCTGACCTGGTAGCATGACTACTTTTTAAGCATTAGTAGATTGATCCTACTCTTTGTTGGTGCTGTGCTTTACCTAATATACATAGGAAAAGATATTTTTTAATGCCATTTACCAAGGAGTCTATTCTGTTCAGCTTATTGACATTTGACATAAGAAAAACTGGGGAACACCATAAGTATGCCAAATGTGTGTGAATGGTTCCTTAGAATCAGGGAACCTTTACGCAAGTGTTGAAAAATAAAAGGAAGTTAGGCTGTGTTCCTTTTCCTATTTCATAAGACAGGTCTTTCTTCTTAGCCTTTACTCGAATCTCCCCTTCCAAGGTATACAGGCAGTTAGGGAAGGAGAAAGGAAGAGACCTTAAGATTGAGAAGTGGGAGTGGGAAACCAATATTTATTGAGAAATAAAGGTATGAAGCACTTTACAAGCATTGTCTTATTTAATTGCCACTATAAAGAGCAAACCAAGTATCACTTTTCCAGATAAAGAAAAAGAAAGGTTTAAATTCCCTGTCCAAGTTCATGCATGATTACATGGCAGAAAAAGGATTGGAACCCAGATCTGTCTGGCTCCAAAGCCCTTTTTATTTTCAATGTATTTTAGAACCTAATCCAGATATAAGAGAAGATACTTGGAAAAATCAATGAAACTTTGCTTGATTGACATTCAGTCTTTTCCCCCTGAAAGATAAGAGATTGATGCAATGCATTTAATTGGACTTTAGAATATTAATGTTTCTCTGTGCTAATTGTTTTTTTAACATATCATTAAGACATGTTTTTACTATATTCCTAGATTGAATACCCTATATTCCATTGTTAGAAACAAGCCTAGCACTTTAAAAGATAATTATGAGATAAATGAGCAGAAGGTTCCTATGGGATCTGTGTGCACTAGAATTTATAGAATTCTTTATTTCTAGGTAAGTGCTGTACCACTCAGCTACATTTTTTTATTTTATTAATTTTTTAATTTGTTTTAATTAGTTATACATGACAGTAGAATTCACTTATGCACTTTGATATATCATACATAGATGAGATATAATTTCTCATTTTTCTGAGTGTACATGTTGCAGAATCTTATTAGTCATGTAGTCATATATATACATAAAGTAATAATATCTACTCGGCTACATTTTTAGCCCTTAATTTTTTATTTCTAGACATTTCAAAGAAATTAGGATCTCGGGCTGGGGATGTGGCTCAAGCAGTAGCACGCTTGCCTGGCATGCGTGCGGCCCGGGTTCGATCCTCAGCACCACATACAAACAAAGATGTTGTGTCCACCGAAAACTAAAAAATAAATATTAAAAAATTCTCTCTCTCTCTCTCTCTTTGAAAAAAAATTAAAAGAAAAGAAATTAGGATCTCTTGAATACAGGAAATATATCTAATTTTCTAATTTAATCCAGCAAATGCACATTTTTTAGAAGTTTCTTACTCCTTTGTTACTGACTTCATACAATTTTAAATTCTTTTTCAATAGGAAAAGTTGGTCTTTCAAAAGAAATACAGCTGTACCTGCATGTGTCCTTACCTTGCCTAAGCCCTTATCAAATCTGCACTTCAGAATTTGATTCTTTCATGCCTGACCTATTTTAACATTTTTTTAAAAAAGAAAAACTATTGTTTTCTGTTGGTTGACATAGCCTGTCACTCCATGGTGAGTGGAAATTAAATTGGTTTGGCACAATTTTCCTTTTACAAAGCCAGCTTTAGTGGAAGCCAATGTCCTTTCCTAAGTAAATACAAAAACTATTTGATAATTTACTCTCATTTCTGCCAATTATTTAGGTACTTCTTTTTTATCTTATATGCATCTTTTTTTCTAAACATACAGAACATTTCTACTAAGCTTTAAAAATTATAAATTTTGTTCTTAGAAGAAGATTATCAGCTCTGATGCACACATATATCCTTTTTAAAACCTCTCTCTTTAGTCCTGTCCTGTGCTGGTTTAACTTCCCATCTACCCATGAGATACCTTGCTCACTGTCCCAGCAGCCACCCTTCCTGGAATCACAAGTTAACTGCTTTAAGTAGGTTTCTTCCATTTAACCCCATATATTTTCCAATCCATCAACTCAGTGTATATATACTGACTTCTCTAAGTGTTTATTTATTTTCTCTTTGTATGTATATAAAATTTATTTTAATAGTATTGTGTATTTAGTTTGAATTCCCTTCTCATTGACTCTGGTTTTTAAACTGCCTTAGGTATCCTCTTTTTTTATTATCCTTAATGACTTGTGTAGTTTGCTATGCACTTTATAGATGAAATGAAACTGTAACTTTAATGAACTTAATACGTGAAAGCTTTAACTTTTAATGAAATGAATATCATTTCTAATTTTAAATAAAGTGAAATTACTCAAATGCTGATAAATGAGCACTTATTTTAGTAAAATAAAATAGGACTAATGAAGTGTTCTTGATTATTTAGTCATACACACACAAAAAAGTGGAATCCACTTTGTCTTCTGAGATTTGTTTAGTCATTGTAAAGAGTGCCACAAGACGTTCCTTTGAAGTGATGATTTTCACAAGGGTAGAAACAGTCATTTATAGTGTTTAAAAAAATAATCTTAAAAAGGCATAAAGCTGCAAACAGGCAGTAAAAATTTGTTGCGAAGTAGATTCTTTTTTGTACCCAAGAATGTCCTACTGCTGGCATTTGTTTATAATTTTGTTTTTCTAAAATTACTTCCAAATTGTCAGTCTTCAGAAAAGGTGTAATAATCACACTTCAGATCCGTTAATACAGAATATTATGGAAAATTGTTTTAACTCTTGAAAATCCCTCTACAACTATAAAAGTGCAAATGAGATTGTCCCTGCTGTTTTAGCTAGGCCTGTGAGCCTCAAAGCAATAGGATATTTATAAGAAAATTCCAGACATAGCAGTGCTGCCATGATCCATATGACCCAAACTTTCCAGTTTTTGTCTCTTGTCCTGTCTAAGGAGAAACAAAGAAGCATGAAATTTGTATTGAGAGATCTCAAATCATTGTTATGATTCATTATAATGAAGATATGTGTATTATTTCATGGAGTGATTAGGTTGATCTGGAAGGAAAAAGCACTTTTTATTCCTCCCTGCACTCTAGTGATTTTCAGTCACTATCTCTCCATAAACAGCTCCAGCTTCCCTCCAGCAGTGTCCTGAAAAACTGGCTATTTCTGTTTTCCAGTGAGGGATTTGGTTTTCTTTTAGACCATGTAGACATTCCTTATGTTTGGAAGACTGTATTTCATTTTTATCAAACTAACAACAACATAGGCATGGAAATGACTTGAGCATATCTATGTATTGATCTTTCTCAAATTTTATTCTTGGAACAGACTACACTGCTATCTTCAGCTGTGACTCAAATAGCTGGAAGGAAAAGAACGTTGTATATTTAAGAGTCATTTCAATGTTCCTAATTTGATTTGGAATTTAATTCAGTAGATTACATTTTGCATTTCTCAGGAAACATTTGTGCTGGTCTTATAGGCTCTGTACTTTCATTCTAAGGGTTGTTGCATCTCACAAAAGATTGTTTGAGGAAGACCAAAGGAGGCATTTTGATCTTTTCAGTTCAAAACTGGCATAATAAAATTAACTTGTTGTGGAACCTTATTTTATTTCAAACTTACATAAATAACTGAAGTAATGAGGCACTGTACAATTAGTAACACCAAGTTTATGTGAGGAGAATTGAATTTTGAAATACAAAATTAAATTTTGATATTATCTTAACTCTGTATCTACTTTATGTGCTAGAGATGTCTTCCCACACACTCAGATAATGGCCCACATATTTGGGTACAGCTCTATGCTCAAAAACTAGTATTTTAGACTTAAATATTTGTTTTTAAGCTAGTACTTTTCAAGAAATATAATGTAAGCCAAACTTATAATTTTAAATGTGCTACTACCTACATTTAAAAAAATATTGCTCACTACAATACAACATCTAACAGTTGAAGTCAAATACTGTCCTAGTAAAACAACAAAGTTATGTTTAATGGAAAATATTTTATTCTTCTTTCATTTTTTAAATTTAAATCTAAATTAATTAGAATAAAATGAAGCAAATTTATTTTCTCAGTTGCACTAGCCACATTTTTAAAAATTATTTGGTTTTTTTTTAGTTATACATGAAAGTAGAATGTATTTTGACATACTATACATACATGGAGTATAACTTCCCATTCTTGTGGTTGAACATGATGTAGAGTTACACTGATCATATATTCATATATGAGCATAGGAAAGTTATACTCAATCCCATTCTACTGTCTTTCCTATTCCCATCCCCCTCACTTCCCCTCATTCCCCTTTGTCTAATCTAATGAACTTCTATTCACTAGCCACATTTGAACTGCTCAGTAGTCACATGTGGCTTGTGGCTACCCACTGGACAGCAGAGTTTTAAGTCTTTGTGGGTTTTATTCAAATCTCTAGTGTTATTTCAATGGCCTTTTTAATGTAGTAGTGGTTTAGGAAAAACATGATAAAACAAAAATAAATTGTTTTCTATAGAGCTACTAGAAGCTTGTGTAAATAAAATGTCTTTCTGCTGGATTGATGTCTAGTCAGATTTTTCTGATCTTATGTGTTAGGAGGTTTGGCAGCAGAGTGGGAGAGACAGGAAAACCAAGATCATTTGATCAACCTATAACTTTTAGAAATGAATAGCTATCTCCCACTTTGAATCCCACCATGAAGTTCTAGTAACTCTAAGCTTTTGCATATATCCCAAGTCATAAAATGGATGATGTGGGATATTGAGGAGGAGATGATAATGTGGGCTTCCTGTGTTTGGGGAAGGATGATAGCAGTACTCTTTAAATTTATTAATTTGGAAGCTGGATGTGGTGGCACACACCTGTAATCCCAGTGGCTTGGGAGGCTGAGGCAGAAGGATTGCAAGTTCAAAGCCAGCCTCAGGAATTTAGCAAGGCCCTGAGAAATTTTGTGAGACCTTTTCTCAAAAAATAAAAAATAAAAAAGGGCTGGAGTTATGATTGTGCTTAAGTGCCCCCTGGGTTCAATCCCTGGTACCAAAAAAATAAATAAATAAACAAACAAAAAGAATATACCAATTTGGAAAGATGTCTTGCAATTTTAATCTTATGGCAGCTTATCTAAAGCATGCAACTTTAAAATATGTAAATCAGCATTCATTCTGGTGAGTCTGCAAATTGGTGCAACCACTCTGAATGGAACCACCATTTGACTTAGTTACCCTACTCCTTTTGTAACATCTTTGGCTGGGAACTAATGGCAATAAAAATATATGAATGATCTCATAAAAATTGAAAGAGAAAGTTGTAATTATTTCTTTGGATACAAATACTACCTAGCATTTCCAATGAATTAAGTTGGTATAAAGATATTTTCTTTCTAAGAAATAATGAGGCAAAAGTGTTATTCTGTAGTTATTTCTACTTTTCTCCCTTTTTATATGTACAGTCATTTCCATTTTTAAATATAAAGACTAGCATTCTAAACAATGTTGCACTAAGAATTTTCACTATTCACAAGGCACAATCTGGTTTTCAAAAGGCAGTCATAAAACAATCCATGAGGAAAAAAGATGCAACAGCAGACACATAGCTGGAAAAGGAGTGAAAAGAAGAAGGGAAATGTTCTCTGAAAACAGGGAGGTGTGCTTTTTGAGAACCTGTTTTAAGGTACCTATAAACCCTCTTCCTGGGCAGCCTCTTGGCCTCTGTTGAAGGGATGGGCTTGACAGCCATATTTGCACTATAACTCTATTCCCTGGACATCATTAAGTAAACTAGTATTAGAGAGATGACCCAAGGACCACCCTCTTATCAATATTAATTATAATGTGGTTATTGCAGTGAGAGAACCAACAGGAAATAGATAGCACTCTCAAATTAGAATAATTTGAAGAGGGCTTATATATGGATTAATTAGTAAAATTAGAGCAGGATGGTTGGAAACCAGAATCATGGGGCTACCAGCAGCAGGAATAAAATCTGTCACTACCTCTAAACCCAAAGGCATGTGTGAAGGGAAAGGTGACTAAGACTTCAAAGATGAAAGTCATGGGTCAAAGATGAAAGTCATGAAGAGAGGGCTCCTTGGTAGGGTCAGTGAACTTCAGCTGATAGAGACAGCAGGTCTAAGGAAGTCTCACAGGTAGGAACCAGTCCAATAAATATCCCAACCTCATTCTCCTCCCTCCCTCCTGTCACCTGCCATGGTTTCTTATTGACGGAGTCCAACTGGAAGGCAGAAAACAAAGGAGTCTTTTGAAGACATGAATTCAAAGAACCTCTTGAGACAAGGAACTAGGTAGAAGAAGGCAGAGAATGGCTCTGGATGGGCAGAAGAAAAATATTTGACACATGTCATTGCAAAAAAAAAATTAAGTGATAGGCATAGGTTTGTATCATATTATACCAAATTCAGCACTATGAGGAAGTAGGAAGTGTGAATAGCCAGAAGGAACCAGTCTATAAAGAGGACATATGTTGATTCTTGTATCAATTAAAGCAAACCCCCTGCAGTAACAGATAAACCTCTAACAATATAAGCATAGTCACTCACATGGTAGCCCAAAGAAGTTGTGCCTGGATTGTAGGAGGCTTTCCTTGGTGTTTAACTTAGAAATCTAGACTTGTTCCATCTTATGGCTGTTTACCCACTAGAGCTTTGGATTCCTCTGCTTCCAACTTGTGGGTAGCATAGTCTTAATGTAAGATGTATCTTGCAAGGTATATCTTGCAGGTGAAATAAGGGAGAGAATAAAAAATTATCACTCCATTATTAAAAGCCTCACTCTGAAAGTGGCACACATCACTTCCACTTACATTCTATTAGAAAAGCTATCATATTACCTATACCTGGTTATATAGGGAACTGGAGATGTGCTCTCTGGCTGGGTAGATGTCTTCCAGCATGTACTTCACACAACTGAAAAGGGAGAAGGAGATGTTAGTGTACAGGTGATCACTTTGTACAGTCTCTGATGGAGTTCCATATTACAATTACACCTTATCACATACCATCTCTGTTAAACAACCACCTGTTCCCTTATGTGAGTAACCTTGAGACAGGTCAGTCTTGACAACCAAAGTCCTTGACAAAGCCACATTCACTTTGGATAAGGAGTTAAATGTAAGGAAAAAGTCATCAGCTTATGCCTTCATATTTCTAGAAGGTTTAAATTGGGGGTTCAAAATCTTTTTTTCAGAGTCTTATTTGAATCTAAAAGCATGATATTGTCAATTGTATACTTATTGACCTGTAGTAAAATTTTTCTTAAAAACACTTTCAGAGCTTCATAACATTTTTTCACATTTTTATATCTTTTAATTGGCTAAAATTGTATGTATATACATATATGTGTGTATAGATATATATTTATGTAAAATATGTGTTCTTCATAACTTTATAATTCTCTTGATAGCTGAACTCAACCTGACACAAGTACTACTACTAAAAAAATTAATCAAACCAATCTTTATTGCAGAAAGTTCTCTTGGCATATTTATAGTTGTGAATATATTGACTTTACTGTTGAAAATAATAACTTCCTTTTTTATTTCAAAAGTTGTCTATATTCAAGAGAACAAGAAAAAGAGAGGGGGAGAGAAAGAGAGAGATAGAGAGAACCTGCCAACTCTTCTATAAATTATATCAAGATTTAAAAAAAAATTTCAAAGTACGGAAGGAACTGCAGCTGTCCCATGACTTCTGCCAGAATTTGACCTAACACTCTTGAGTAAGAGGGGGCTTAGCAGTTCCAAAAGCATTCGTACTGGGAAGCAGAATTCTTTGTGGTGTTTTTTTTTTCTTTTTCTCTTTCTTTTTTCTTTCTCCTTCTTTCCTCTTACCAAAAAGGATAGCACAGTACTACCAGAGCCAACAGAAAACCACAGTGATTTTGGTCTGAATTCTGAAACTACAGGTTTTTCAACAGACATTTTCTTTTTTTCTCAAATTGTCAAACTAAACATACATCTATGAGACTCAAACAGACACTCACCACACAGTCCATAATACAGAAATGAAAAACAAACACAAACAATACAGAAAGGCATTTTATTTGAAGAAACAAACAGAAACAGAATCCACAAGACAAATAGGGGAATATAATGAAGAAGGAATCGCTAAGGCTGCCATCAGCTGTGCTTTGGGTCATCATTTGAATCCTCATCATAAGTTATAAATTAGTTCCTGCTTGGCATCCAAGAGTCACAGGATACTTTATTAGATCCTTGGAGGGGAAGAATCCAGAAGGAATAGGCACATACAGGCAGGGCCTTCCTCCCACAAGGAGATACTATACCATCCAGAGGTGCTCTGCCTGAGTATGCCCACCAGAGTCTCTGGGCAGAGAAGTCTAGAGAAAAATGGAGCCTGGCTGGTTCTTCCCTTCTCTCAAGATGGCCCATTTTCCAGGGAAAGTTCAAACTCAGCCAGAGACCACTTATCTCAGAAACGCAATTCTCTGGCACAGAACTGAGAAACAAAACACATGCAGAAATCATCTCTGAATAACCAAAGTAGATGTTGCAAGGGCCAGGCATTAATGTTCATGGACTTAACTCACAGTATGGCCCCTCAGGCCCTCACTAAGAGCCATGACCAAGCTCAGTTCTCTGGTCTTTAGTGTACTGCTGATTTTAAGTGATAAACTAAAGCACATAGGAGGAATGCAGGAGAGAAGGATTAGGAGGGGAAAGGAGCAGAGAGTGGTTTATAGGCAGAAACCCTGATGTGTGAGAAATAACTGATTACCTAGCAATAAGGGAGAAGATAGAACAAACTATCCACAGTAAACAAAGAACCAGAAAAACTGTGAGGCCTCTAGTGAAGGGACTGGACTAGTTAAGCCTGGCCAAGTCTGGCCAAGCCAGAGATCACGTGTAACAACAGCACAGGGGAGTAATACCCGTTCAAAAGGCCCCCATAGACCCTGAAAATTCTGGAATGGGTTCCCTATACTATTCAAGGAGGCTAGCAAGTATACCACAACTCTGAAAAAACTTGAGGGGGGGAATGAAGGAACTTTGGATTGTGTAGAGAGAAGGGGATGTGGGGATGGGAAGGATGATGGAATTAGATGGACATTATTATCCTATATACATGTATGATTATACTCCCAGTGTGACTCTATACCATGTTCAGCCAGAGGAAGGAGAAGTGGTGCTCCATTTGTGTACAATGTGTCAAAATGCATTCTACTGTCATGTATAACTAATTAGAATACATTTTTTAAAAATCTGAGAAAATTCCTATCATTAATGTTTTAATGCTACATTTTTGTCCCATATTGGAATGCAAATTTCTGTAAGAATATCAATGTCTTAGTTAAGAAAAGTTTAGTACCTGAAAGTCCAGTACAGCCTGGGCATTCAATAAATTTTAGTCAGTTTTTATTATCTGTAAATTTACTATTTAGGAACATTTTTTGGTCTTTCATATTTGATAATAAGGTGTTACTTGTGAAGAAAGACTGAAACTCCACTGTAAGTCTAATCTCCCACCTACCTTTTATATGATTGATTGAATGATAGCAAGTGGAATTTCCTTGGATACAACCAGAGCTCATCCCAGCAAAAGTTTGAAGGAGAGGATTCAAACTTTATGTATTTATTTACTATAGATTTCTCACTTAGGTCTCACTTCAAATGAATGTCTTATGTTTAGTATTTAGTATTTTAGGAAACCTAGGTTACCTAAGCTCCTCAATTATCTAGATCTTAATTTGTTTTTGTTTTTTTTTAATTTTTTATTGTTGGTTGTTCAAAACATTATAAATTTCTTGACATATCATATTCCACACTTTGATTCAAGTGGGTTATGAACTCCCACCTTCACCCCAGTAAACAGAGAATTATTTTCTAAAGGTAATCATGATTTAAAATGCAAAGTTACACAATGTAAAAGTTGCTTGTTGCAGTAAGGTCAGCATTTTATAAAATTAATTTTCTTGAACTGTCTTGTAGTATTTTATGACCTGCCAAACTACATGCCTGCAGTACTGCCAAAATTATTAGTTGTCTTTTATTAAACATTTCATTAATTAGTGAAGCACAATTTTGTATACAAGTTCTATAGACAGGTTAGGCCTGCTCCTGGCCTAATTATTTGGGAATAATTCATGTATCTCTTCTGTAGCTAGTGTTCTAAGTAATTTTAAAATTGTTTTTAATGATAATGATAATAATGAAACTACATGCTTATACAGGGGCTCTTTTGAGAGTGGGTCCATGAACATAATGGAATATTAATTATTAAATGAATTTTTTAGTTGAGAGAAGGAGGATAGGAGAGAGAGAGAGAGAGAGAGAGTGTGTGTGTGTGTGTGTGTGTGTGTGAGAGAGAGAGAGAGAGAGAGAGAGAGAGAGAAAGAGAGCACACTTATTAGCTCATTGGTTGATACAGGTTTGACAGTGTTCCCCAGGCACACAGATGGCATTTAAACACTTGAATATATGTAAACCCCATGGAATAAAACATAGATAAATATAGAAAGATCTTTTGTTGATGTCCAAGATATATTGATCCAGTTGGCTATAAAGTGAGGACTGAAAGGGATCACACGTGTCATTTGCTCTTCAAATAAAAATGATCTAAATTTTCCTACGAAGATGTCCATACAGACTCCAACATGAAGAGCCCCTTCTCTGTCTACACTCTGACAAGTGAGGGATCACTTGAATCAATTGAACAGTGTCTTGGAAAGCTGGTTCTCCCCAGCACAATTAATTGAAAGCTGGGCGGGGGAAGTGTCCAAAAATAAACCTCAATGTCAGTTGAGTGCTGCACAAGTAACATTAACCTCTCTTTACTAATGAACAAGTTTGGTTCAGAGAGGCAATTTTACTGAACTAGAAATGAATTTATAGTACAACTGAGATACTCCAGGGAAATCTACTTGTAGCCTGATGCTTCCTGGTTCCAAAGTGGTACTTTTTATTTTTTTATTTACTGAGTTTATAGCTACAAATATAAGTAAACTGAAATTAAAGGATACCCTGAGATGAGAATATATGTGTAATAATGCTCTCAAAGTTAAAAATTATATAATTAAGCAGTATAATTACCCTTTAATCATCACTTTTGTGCCCTATCTACCTATGATATGCTTTTGAAAACTGTGTCCTTGTTTGGAACTGATAACAATTAATATAAATCTTGGTGACCTGTAAGGTCCATCTTGATATAAAAAAAATAAGCATATTTTCTTCCTCAATATTAGCCAAGCTTATGATCTCCATTCCCTAAATTTCTTTCTAACATAAGCACTTATGCTTATGAGTGCAAAGAAAACACTCACTCTTTTAATCTTTCTTTCTTTGATATTACTGATAAGTATCCTTATCAGTGCTAAATAAACCATACAATGGGCTAATTTGAACCATTAAAATAAAATGGAGTAGTCTGCCAGGTTTCCAGCCACTACATCCATATTCTCTAACATTCTCCCTGGCCAGACCCTGGTTCATAGTCTCTGCTGTATAGTTTCTGTGAAGTGGCTCAGTTCCCAGAGCCATTGAGTGGGTTCTGGCAGATTTGGCCACATTTGAATCCTCTGTTCTGGAAATCTTTTATGGAGGTTAGAAACCAAGAAATTAAGATTTATCCTGAACAACAAGCTGAGATTCAACAGTAAGAATGGTGGTTCTCTGATACCAGGCAGTAGATGTTATCCATGAGTGCTAGAAAAACATGTGGATCTAAGGAGGTAGGTGGAGAGAATCAAAGAGAGAAAGATCCTAGCTAACTTTTGGGAGAAGAGGGTCTGGTTTTTAAGAACTAATTATTTGGAGAATAGATAAAACTATTATTTTTGTAATTTCTATGATAATTTTAATATTTCATTGCTGAAGTTAATGTACCTTTCCCTATTCTCATTGCCTTGATTAGTATGTTTTATTTCCAATCTTTGATTCATTCTTCATTTCCCAAGTACAAATTGGTCTCATGCTAATTAACCACTGTAATGGCCAGCTTAGGCAGTGTACTTGGAAGAACGGAGGTAGGTGCCTATGAATCTGAGGCATTTGTTGGCATTACATATGAAGTTTGACTAAATATATGTATACATATACATATATGTATTGAAGGAGGTGGCAGCACTAAACTTAATGTTAGCATAGTTTTATGATGTGACATCTCTTACAAAACAAAATAATTGAAAGTCATGCTAGTCAAGTTTTTGTTTAATTGAGACCAGTTTATGCTCGAAATATTTTAATTATACAGCTATGTTAATTAGTCTATTTTATTACTTGTGATTTAACATTATTAGATTTAGGTTGTAATCTCTAATGATCATTTGTCTCTGACTTGTTAACTAACATATTATCCTTAAAATAAATTTTAGAATTACATTGTCAGTATACTCAGGTTTTAACTGATAAGTAATATAAACAACTAGAAGAACTTGTGCCAGAGGGTAGAATAAACTCTCTTATCACAATTTATTTTGTAATGTCAAATTTTATAATGATTCTATGTACTAGAAACACTGTGTATCTTGCAATGGCGTAAGATATATAAAAGTAGATGTATTACACCACACCAATCAAAGACAAATAAGCAAATGTTTATTGTAATAAAATATGTGGTTGGCAAATGATGAACCATTTATATGATATTTAATTGTAATGTTTAACTGTAAATTATGAAATGCATAGTCACAGAACTTTAGCTTTTAAATCTTGGCTTGTGAAAAGAACAGCAATTAGATGTGTCAAGGATCACAGAAAATTACTTAAAATACAATCAGGCTATCTGGGTTGATCTGATATTTCAGGGAGATAATATTTTTGAAGCTCTGTTTAAAAACATGTTCAAAATTACATGGCACAGAAGATTTTCCTTGCTTTTGTGGCCTTGCCAAAATGTTGTCACCTTATCTGTAGTAATTATCTAGGCTGATGGAGCACTCCAGGTTACACATTTCTTCAAATTATAAACTGTTTTATAATAACATAGAGAAATTCATTGGTTTCCTTTACAATCATAAATACTAAGCCAAAGCATAGCCCAGCCCACCTACACATAGTGAAGACATACAGAATTTAAACAAGCAAAAGACATATTCATTTTTGTCAGGTATAGGTTTCTATTTCTTTTATAAAAAAGGAAATGACTAAGGAACAATCAAGAAAAATAACTTTCTTTCTTTAAATTTTTAGAATAATTTGATAGGTAGCCAAATATGAATGGGCTTAGATTTTGAACTTCAGTAGGTGATCACTGTGCAGTCCCAAACTCTACAACCCCAGTGGA
Source organism: Marmota flaviventris (assembly GCF_047511675.1). Classification (NCBI taxonomy): domain Eukaryota; kingdom Metazoa; phylum Chordata; class Mammalia; order Rodentia; family Sciuridae; genus Marmota; species Marmota flaviventris. The sequence continues at coordinate 49,043,842 of NC_092499.1, read as the reverse complement.
CTTGTTAGCATTATTTTAGAGTGTCAATTGATGACAGGCCCAGACTAGGAACATAGCAAGCAGAGGCAATGCTTAAATCACAGATAAACCAAGCTCTTAGAATCTCTACTTAGCACAAGTATTTCACTTTGTTTAGAGTTAATTATTAATATCTCCCTACCCTCCAATTGTTTTCTTCCAGAGGGCAGGTCCTGTGTATTATTTTCTTTGGATTCTCCAAACTCTTACCCTTCCCTTTTACATATGGGAACCTCTCTGTAAACATTGAGATAGAAATCCATGTCTAGAACTGGAAATCATGCCCTTTCAACATGATTAAAGGCCTTTATTGATGTCAAGGTGAAGTTATGTGGATTAATATTATATTTTATCTGAAGGTAAACAAAATATTTATAGCTAACTTTTTGAAACAAATTATTATCATACTCACTAGGTACTTAAAATTAGAACACTAAAGTTATGAACACAGAGAAATGTTAGAAGGAAATCTTTCCTCCCAAAACTCATGAAAGAAAACTGAAAGAATAATCTCTTCAAAATCAGCAGCCTCACTCACCTACCATCTGATCTGTCTTTCTGCAGGATGGAAAATGTAGAGGCCCTGGGGGTTATGCTTTCTGTAGGAAAATGATGTTTGTTCTGCTCGAAGGTGATTTTTCAGAGCACAGGAAAAAACATCCATGGCAGGAATTTTTCTAACACTATGATTTCTGGGCTTTTCCCCAAAGTTTGTGAGGTTTATGTGTATGCCTAAATTTCAAAACCTTAGACATGTCTTTGCGTGTTGATCTGAGTTTAGCCATGCTCATCTAATGAGTGAGAAAGAAAACTTACTCTTATTTTGGTAAGATAGACTAATTAGGGTGAATTAAAATCTTTATTTAATCTTCCTACAGTTATCCTTTTAATGTGTTCTATAATTGCAAATCTTTGGTCTGTTAATCTCTGATTCATTAGTGGGCTTCTTAAGTGTTTATTAAGGAGCATGTGTAATATTCTGATAATTACTAATAATCTTTGTTCATAGCACATTTATAAAGATCTCTGCAGGGAGTTCCATTAGGCTCATCACCACTTATTATCAGTGTACAAGTTTTACTAGAAGTCTCCCACCCATATAAAATATGGAACTTGGGAGATTTATAAAATAAAATGAAAGGTCTTTTCTCTCTTATAGCTAAGAAACTCAAGTATTAACTCTGTATTGCCCTTCCTCAAAATAATAATAACAACAACAACAGCACAACTGTCCTCTGCTATCTGCTGTTCCATTTTATCTCTGAGGAGAAAGAGGATTAAATTACACCTTTCACTAGTGTGTGCTGTGAATCAGTGGCAACACAAATTATAACTGGTAGCTGCTGGTCTAGTCACTAAAGTGCCTCACCTCCTTTGACACAAAGGCGGAATTATTATGTAGCCTAATGCTATATAGAATGTCACTGAGGGGGAAAATAAGTACCACTTACAGTTGTCTTTGGTAGTAAGGAGCCTCTTCATCCCCACCCTAGAAAAAACAAACCTTGGCACCTCCTCTTTGATAGCTTAAATCCCCTTAACAGAGGACAAGCTTTGACAGATAGCACATCAAAGTAAAAGTGGCAATAAAGATAAATGATTGATATGAACACTTTCTGAAAGTAGGGGTAAGTAGAGAAAGCTAGGAAGAGCACAAAAATTGCAAATCTAGAAAATGATCTAGACACAGAAGAGATAAACTGCACCTACTGCAATAATTTGCTTAGGATTGGTGGAACGTCAAAGAGGCAGCTCACAATAGCTTTTGCCCCCCCCAAATTTCCATTGGTTCTCTCCCCCAGCACACACCATTTTATCATATGATCTGATTAAAAAGTATGTATGCTATACAAATATAGCTCAAGGTGAATCCCATTAGGTATCCAGTCCAACCCTTTGTAACTAATTGTTGCATATGAATAAAGATATGAATACATAAATCATAAATTATATATAAACATGTATAATATATTATACATATATTAAGTATACATATATATCCCAAAACCTACAATCCTTTGGAAATAAAGGCACTGAATAAAATGAATTTTTTTGAATTTTCAAATAGCCTGTCCTAAGGCGTTTAAGACAGAAAAGCCACTTTATTTCTTTCAAACATCTTTCTTATGGCCATGTCTTCAGAAGTCCTCAGACAAGCTATAGTTATTTTGATGTCACCTCCCCTGTTTGTATCTAACTATGCTGATAATCAACAGCAGAGAAATTTAAAATGTCTCATTGAGCACACAGATAAATTAGTTGGAAATATTGTAGTCATGATTCTTGACAAAATCTACTGAAAAATTATTTAGTGAGGGAACACATTTTTTAACTTTAAAAAATACAGTTGTGCCCAGAAAAAATGAGAAGTTATGCTCCATTTCTATAGTTTGTCAAAATACTCTATTGTCATATATAACTAATTAGAACAAATTTTAAAATTTTTTGAAAAAATATTTGTGCATTTGTTTGTGAACGCTGAGAAGCCCCCACCGGCCCTGAAGGTTACCACAGTATGTCACTTAACATTTACAGTGTGGCAGCCTACTCCCTCCTTGTTAAGTGCATGCAGTCCTGTGCAGACAGGCATTGAGGCTGGCTGCATAACTGATTCCTTTGCATTGTAGCCCAGGGTTTAATCTACATTCCTTTCCTTTGTGTTTGATTGTGACTGAATGTTAGGCACCAAATATTTCTTTTGGTTATTCCTTTGTCCAGTTTGTTGGCTTGGTAGCAAATTTTTATTTTAATAAAATAAGTTACTTGGATGGAGATTCCAGATGTGTAGAAGCTGCTTTTATTAGGACAATGGAGAGGTCCAACCTTTTCTTCTAAATACAATCAAGAGTAGTATGGCTTTGCCTTTGCAATTTTACAAAGAGTTGTATTACGTAACTGGAAAATTGTCTCCCTAAGCATAGCGAGAATTTGTTAGCATAGAATGGAGCTTGAAAAATGCTGATATAAAGCTTCAATCCAGGATAGAGACCTTTTAAGTTGCTGAAATATAGTAGAGAGGAAGAAGGAAATTGCTGTTTTACATGATTGACCAAAATACACTATAATTATATCAACTTGAAACAGATTCCTTAGAAGACCTGATAAGTCTGTGATCAGAATAAGTCATGTGTAGTGGAACTAAATACTGCATGTACTTTCTCTGCAGTGTGGGCATGCCATATGTGAGATGCACAGTAGAAGAGACAACTGTACTTGCCCTAACCCTTTTAATGGGACCTCTAGCTGCTTTAGGCATAGTGAGTCCTATGGGAGGTTGTACTAAGGCAGCAGAATTTACCATGCCTGTCCATCCCTTCCCATTGCTCATCCAACACAGCTTGTAGGCTCCCTTCATGTAGTTATTTTGATGTCACCTCCCCTGTTTGTAATGAACAGCAACTCAGGAGACTCTTAGCTTCTATATAAGTACTCCCCGAGGATTCTGCTAACTATTCTTGTTGCCTATTCTAAAATAGATGGGTAAAGTTTATCACACATTTTTTTAACTCAAAATATCCTTCCTTTGCTTTCCTCTTCACTCCAGTGTCCCTGAAAAGTACTACTTTGTGTCTGTCACAGTCTACCCCTAGATTGGAGATTATCCCCCAAACAAAGGGTACTAGTATCAGTAGAACTCATTGGCCAGCATCTGATACTCTGAAATACTATTCCTAAACATTTTACCTTGTATATGGTATCATGTCTCTGCACACCTCCTTTACCTAACTATAAACTTCTGAAAGGCAGGGTTATGTCTTATTTCTATGTAACCCCCCAATATAGTAGTACATCAATGCTTAAAAACTCATGTTAGCTGAATGAATAATGGGTTGGAAATATTATTTATTGGATTCTAAGAAATGAAAGAAATTACATACATGGGTGAATGAAGTGCTTGGAATTCCAATAGCCAGGTTAGGTAACTAGTCACTTATGAAGTAACTATATTTGTCATTCGTATATGTACAAACCTTGGTGTTTCCTGAACTTGGTGTTTCCAGTGTAGACAAAGCTGACATGTCCATCTGCTGTCTCTTTCACAGTCCCTTTTAGGAACAGAGTCACATGACTCTGAGATGGCCACCCAGAGGTAGCTGAAGCATTCAGCTTAGGACAGAAAAAGGTCAAATGTTCAATACTGACCTTTGACTTTATCACCTAAGCACCCTCCTCTAAACAGCTCAGGTCTCCACCACCATGAGCAACCAAGCATGTGCAGCAAGCAGAGAAATGGAACATCTTTCTGAAGGAAATCCAGATGGGGCTGCTATGGGGGAAAGTCTTTTTCTTCACTCCCCATGAGAAGGGGCAGCTTTCCTTCACTGGCCTTTGTTCCTTTCAGCACCTGGAATGCTTCCTCCTGGTCTGCTCTTTTTGCCTCTCTGAATCCCACAAGGACCAGCTCAAATGCCTTCCCTTTCCTGAAACCCTTCCTGACCCTCCGCAGTAAACAGTAATTATCCCTCCACCCCATGAACACCTGGACAACCCAGTGCCCATGCTACTTAACATTTCTGGTGTTTTCTCTTATATTGTCAATTATTTTTTCTCATATTTTTTCCTATACTACTTAAAAGGGACATAATGGCCTGGATTTTTGTAAAACCTATAGCATCTTATATCATATGGCACACATTAGGAAAATACTTGGTAATTTGGAAGAAAAGCATCTAGAAAGGAATTTGACTGAGGTAAATGTACTTAATGAAAGATTATTGGAGATATTATGAGAAACATCTATGTGCCTATAATACTTTTATAATTTATGAAAGTATGTTAAATAATTTCCTTACGAGAACAATTACAAAAGAGTCTTGGATTTCCCGAGTAGACATGAGAAAGTGTTTCATAGTTAGCAATGAGTAAGGTTACAGATACACAAAGGCAGAGATGGAGATGCTTATTTGAGCTGAAACAAAGTCATATTTTGGAAATTGCTCTATATATTCCACAGTTATTTGTTATATAAACCTATATGTGATTCTCCTATTGTGTTAATTTCTGGTTAGTGTTAATTCATTTGTATCCAAAGTACCAAGTCATCTCATTTATATGTTATAATTCAGAAATACCAAACAAAGTACATCTAACTGACCATCAAATTTTGTTTTTATTCTAGACGAAACCTCCTACTGAGTCAGGTCAGTGAGATATACACAAAATGCATCTCTGGATCCAAAACAGTTAAAATGAGCTAGTTGCAATGGCCCATGGTCTTCTGATAAGCTATGTACAACTTACATTTTTTAATTTGTTCTTTTTAGATATACATGACAGTATAGTGTATTTTGACACATTATATATACATGGAGTATACCTTATTCTAATTAGGATCCCATTCTTGTGGCTGTACATGATTTAGAGTTTTACTAGTCACATATTTATATATGAACATAGGAAAGTTACTTCTGATTCATTCTATTGTTTTTCCCATTCCCTTCCCCCTCTCTTCCTTTTGTTCCCCTTTGTTTAATCCAATGAATTTCTGTTCTTCCCTCTTCCCCCCATCTTATTGTGTATTAGCATCTGCATATTAGAGAGAATATTTGGCCTTTGGTTTTTGGGATTGGCTTATTTCGCTTAGCATGATAGTTTCCAGTTCCATCCATTTACTAGAGAATGCTATAATTTCATTCTTCTTTATGGCTGAGTCATAGTCCATTGTATATATATATATATATATATATATATATATATATATATATATATATATATAAATATATACCACATTTCTTTATCCATTCATCTGTTGAAGGGCACCTAGATCAGTTCCATAGTTTAACTATTTTGAATTGAGCTGCTATAAACATTGATGTGGCTGTGTCACTGTAGTATGCTGATTTTAAGTCCTTTGGGTATAAACCAAGAAATGGGATAGTTGGATCAAATGGTGGTTTTATTCCAACTTTTCTGAGGAATTTCCATACTGCTTTCCAGAGTGGTTGTACCAGTTTGAAGTCCCACTAGCAATGTATGAGTGAACATTCCCTTCACATTCTCATCAACTTTTATTGTTACTTGTATTCTTGATAATTGTCATTCTGACTGGAGTAAGATGGAATATCAGTGTAGTTTTAATTTGCATTTCTCTAATTGGTAGAGATGTTGAACATTTTTTGGATATTTGTTGACTGTTTGTATTTCTTCTCTGAAGTGCCTGTTCAGTTCCTTTTCCCATTTATTGATTGGGTTATTTGTTTGTGGTGTTTTTTGAGTTCTTTATATATCTGGAAGATTAATGTTCTATATGAGGAGCAGGTAGCAAAGATTTTCTCCTATCATGTAAGCTCTCTCTTCGAGTTCTTGATTGTTTCCTTTGCTGTGAAGAAGCTTTTTGGTTTGAATCCATCCCATTTATTGATTTTTTATTTTACTTCTTGCACTTTAGGAGTCTTGTTGAAGAAGTCAGTTCCTAAGCTGGCATGATGGAGAGTTGGACCTATATTTTCTTCTAGTAGGCAAATCCCTAAGTCCTTGAAACACTTCTGGTCAAATCTCTAAGTCCTTGATACACTTCATGTCGAGTTTTGTGCATGGTGAGATATAGGTGTTAAATTTCATTCTGCTATGCATGGATTTATACCAATGATGAATCAACTGAAAGAAAAATTGGGAAAACTATCCCATTCACAGTAGTTTAAAAAAAATACTTGTAAATCAATCTAACAAAAGATGTGAAAGACCTCTACAATTAAAACTATAGAACATTAAATAAAGAAATTTAAGAAGACCTTAGAACATGGAAAGCTCTCCTAAGATCTTGGATAGGCAGAATTAATATTGTCAAAATGGCCATACTACCAAAAGCGCTGCACATATTTAACACAATTCCTATTGAAATTCCAATGATGTTCTTCACATAAGTAGAAAAATCAGTCATAAAATTCATTTGGAAAAATAAGAGGCCCAGAATAGCCAAAGCAATCCTTAGCAAGAAAAGTGAAGCAGGAGACATGACAATACCAGACCTTAAACTATACTACAGAGCTATGGTACCAAAAATGGCATGGTATTGGCACCAAAACAGATACATAGACCAATTGTACAGAAAAGAAGACCCAGAGACAAATCCACATACATACAGTCCTACTAGACAAAGGTGCCAAAAAAATTAATTGGAGAAAAGAAAGTTTCTTCAACAAATCGTGCTGGGAAAACTGGAAATCTGTATGTAGAAGAATGAAATTAAACCTCTATCTCTCACCCTGCACAAAACTCAACTCAAAGTGGATTAAAGACTTAAGCACTAGAACAGAGATCCTGTGCCTAATAGAAGAAAATATAGGCTCAAATCTTCACCATATCAGCCTATGATCTGACTTTCTTAAAAGACTCCTAAAGAACAGAAGTAAAATCAAGAATCAATACATGGGTTGGATTCAAACTAAAAAGCTTCTTCTCAGCAAAGGAAGCAATCAATAACATAAAGAGAGAGCCTACAAATTGGGAGAAAATCTTTACCACATGCACCTTAGATAGAGCATGAATCTCCAGGATATATAAAGAACTCAAAGGACTTTAACACCAAAAGTATGGTGGGCAAGGCACTTCACAGAAGAAGTAATACAATTGATCAACAAATGTATGGAAAAATGTTCACTATATTTAGCAGTTAGAAAAATGCAAATCAAAATCACTCTAATGCTAAGAGCCAAGTATATGATGCATGGCATTTTTGGTCGAAAGGTGACGCCAGCCAGCCATTGAGATGATATGATTATGTTAAGATTTGCATTCATATGGATATTGGACTCCTGCTGTTCACCTAGGCCGGCTACGGGACTCCTGGAGAGTTCCCATTGGTTGGGGAAGTACAGTAGGAGGGAGTTCCCGGGGAGGAGCTCTCTCTGCGGGTCCGGGAGGAGGCTGCGTGGGTGGAAAAAATCTTCCCGGGTGGTACGGACATTGGCGGCAGTTTCAAAAAATAAACTTTGTTCCTGCTTGAGTGGCTCGTGATTTTGTGCCCAGCCAGACTGCGGCACTCTAAGATTTCATTTCACCCCAGTCGGAATGGCAATTATCAAGAATATAAACAACAACAAAACTATGTAGGGGATTGATACAGAATAATATGCAAATCAAAGTCATGACAAAAAAAAAAGAATTCAAACAACAAGAAAGATGGTGAGGATGTGGGGAAAATGTTCACTCATACATTGCTGGTGGAAATTTAAATTTGTGCAATCATTATGGAAAGCGGTATGGAGATTCCTCAGAAAACTTGAAATGGAACCACCATTTGACCCAGCTATCCCACTTCTTGGTTTATGCCCAAAGGACTTAAAAATCAGCATACTACAGTGACAGAACTATATTGATGTTTAAAGCAGTTCAATTCACTATAACTAAACTATGGAACCAACCTAGGTGCTCTTCTACAGATGGATAAAGAAAATGTGATACATACACCCCCCCCACACACACACACAATGGAGTATTGCTTAGCTTTAAAGAATGAAATAATGGCATATGCCAGTAAATGAGTGAAGCTGTAGAATATCATGCTAAGTGAAATAAGCCAATCCCAAAAAAACCAAAGGTGGAATGTTTTCTCTGATATGTAGATGCTAATTCACAATAAGGGAGGGGTTAGGGAGGAATAGAGTTACTTTAGATTAGATACAGTGAAGGGAGGGGAGGGGCTATGAGGCTAGGAAGGTTAATAGAATGAATCAGACATTATTATCCTATGTACATATGTAACTTATGACTGGTGGTATTCTACATCATATACAACCAGAAAAATGAGAAATTATACTTCATTTATATATGATGTATCAAAATGCATTCTGCTGTTACGTATAACTAATTAGAACAAAATTTGAAAAGTAAAGAAAAGAAATATAAGACCAACATACAATCCCAGCTCTCACTCCAGTCATAGGCTTCTTTTCCCAAAATTAATTCTAAGTTTACAAAAAGGAGCCAAATTAGGACATATTAGTTTGGCTCCTTTTTGTAAACTTAGAATTATTAGTTAGTCTGAATTTTCAAACCTTACATTAAATCATCATCAAAGAACACTAATTTAAATAAGAATTAGAGTTATTTGTTTCATTCACATCTTCAGATTTCTGAATTATACATTAAAGCAATACATGACATCTGCATATGCTTTACACAAAAGAAAAAAGTATAAATGCCTCAGGGTGCATCTGCCTAGCTAAGAAACAGATGAAAAAAGTCTTTTTCTATAGTTCCTATTAAAGTACAAAGAAATATAATATTAAATGCTACAAAAATAAGGTCAAACTTATATAAGGCAAATAAATCAATAAAATCTATAGCAAAGACCAGAATATGTTAAATTAATCTGAAAAAGCTGAATTTCTAAGACTTTGAAAAATGAGAAAAGTCATTTGGTAAAATCCTTAACTTGGATTCTTTTTTCTTGTTGTTGATTGATTTTGTTCCTAGGTTCCAGATTCAGAGATATGCAACTGATCCAAACAGTTATAAAAGCTTAGGGGACAGCTTTCGTATGATCTTCCAAACAGAAGGGTATGTATTATTTTTCCTGTACAGACTATGTTGACACAGACTTTTTAATGTATTTCTATTTAACATGTTTCCTCATTTTCAATGGTTTATTTTCATAGTTTTTTAGGGAAAACATACTTAAAAGTGTGCCTTCCTATTTCATTATGTTTTTCCTGAGATGATTAAAAACTGAACATGTATATAATATGATTATATGTATGTAATATAATATATGTGTATATTATATGTGTATATAATTACTACCAAAAATATTAATAATTAATAATAATTACTACCAAAAGAATATTAATAACCAATTTAATGACTAGAGGACAATTTCTAATTTATTTTATTAAAGCTTTTAAAACAAAAATATTGATAATTAATAATAATTACTACCAAAAGAATATTAATAACCAATTAATAACCAATTTAATGACTAGAGGACAATTTCTAATTTATTTTATTAAAGCTTTTAAAACTTCTCATAATGGAGACCATCTAAAATTAACAGTTATTTATATTGGTATTTAGATATAATATACAAATGCATTCCTTGTTTGCACAAGATTTATAAATATGCAATCAAAACAAATCTGTGTCAACTCAAAATCAAGGGTCAAATATTCTCATGTGGAAGCTAGAGCACAGTAAGGGGGAAAAAGGTGGGGCAGGATATCATAAAGACAGAGGGAAGACCAGCTGTGTAGAAGGACAGTGAGAGGGAGAGAGGAGGGAAGGGAAAGGGGAAGAAATGCAGAATGGATTTGACAAATTATTCTGTATGCATGTGTAAACATACTGCAGTGAATTCCACCTTCTTTTATACCTACAAAGAACCAATTAAAAATACATAAATGAGTGCAAGGTAGACCAGTAGAATAGAAGGAGGAGGATAGAGGTAGGGAGGAGGGAAGCACTAGAGACTAAAATGGAGTAAATAAAATTTCATGCATGTATAATTATGTCAAAATGAACCCAACTATTATGTACAACTATAATGTACCAATAAAATTAAACATATATAAAAGACCTTAAGGTCTAAGGGAATAATGAATGTTTTAACAGATCATAAACTTTTGATTTATTATTTTACTTAAATAAAATAAGTAATAAATAAATACTCTAGAAAAAGTAAATATATATATATATATATATATATATATATATATATATATATATCTTCTGTTCTCTATAATATCTACAGATTCTATAGTCAGTAGAATTTCATAGTAAATTCATAATAAAAATTTAAAAAGATTTGTCAAAAACTGATGCATCAAAGTCATTATCATATCTGGTAAATGATCAAATAAATAGAATATATTGCTCACATAAGCTAAAATTTCTTATACAACACAGTTAAAGATTGTACTGTATCATTTTTAAATTATATTTTATAATACTAAACATATTACATTTGCTTTTGAAAGTTGTTTTTATTTAAAGATCTTTAAAATGATAATTATTCAAAATTTTCTTAGTAATAATAATAACTAGCATATTTTTAGCCTCCTTATGTGCTAGGAATTCTCCCTACAATGTTGAGCTATGTACCTTTCCAGTTGGACAGATAAAGAAACCAAGATTTAGAGAAGCTAGTCATTTTTACTTATTTGATAAGTGGTGGAAACCACTTTTAAACCAAATTTAAGTCAGTTGACCCAAAATCCTTGCTTTTAATCACTGTAGTCACTGCCTCTCTTGCCAAATTATACTATAAGTGCTATTCTGATAATCATTTATTTCAAGTAATCCTATCTCATGGATATATTTCCATGTCAGTATATTCTTTTTAACAACAACATAATTATTTATCTGTGAGCTACAATTTATTAAAGTAATCCCTTTGGTCGATTTTTATGTTGTTTCCAGATTTTTGCTAGTATAAACACCAGTACAATGTTGTCTCATACTGTCTTTGCGCACTGGTGCACACACACACACACACTCACACACTCACATACATATACTTGAATTTTAGAAATATATATATTTTTAAATATGGTATTTATATTTTAAGTATATTTTATATTTACACATTTATATAAAATAAGTTGCTAGCTATGGATTTCTAGGATCAAATTATATGCACACATTGTATTATAGATGCTGACAAATTACCTTCCAAAAAGTATGTACTGATTTTATACTCAGTATTTGAGAGTTCATATTGCTCCATGCTCTCTCAAACATGGGACATTATTAATCATTATGTGTGATATCTTTCCCTGACATGTATCTCCTGCTGACCATCTGACAAACTGAAAATGAAACTGTCTTAATTGTGTTCCTCTTATTGTCACTGGCATTGAGCATACTTTTTTTTATCATGAGGTATCATTTCTTTCAATTCTTGCCAATTTGTGTTCTTCACTATTTCTCTCAGGTTAGTTTTTAAATTGATATGTAGGAACTTAATATATATTACAGAAATAAATTCTTTGACTGTTACATAGATTGCAAACATTTTCCTAACTTGTCATTTGCTTACAACTGTAGTATCTTACTTATCCTTTCAGAAGTTTGACTTTTGAAAACTTACATGTGATCCTATCAGTCCTTTGAACTGTCTGATGTCACACTAAAATAAAAACAAAACAGTCTCTAACCCCAAGGTTACAAATATTTTCTTCTTTTTTTGTTTGTTTTTGTTTTTTACATTTAAATCTTTAATTTATTCCAGAATTTTTAAAAAATGTACAGCTTGATATACAGGAATTAAATTTCATTTTGAAATGATTAGTCAATTGTCCAAACACCACTTGTTGAAAAATCCATCCTTTACTCATGAATTGAAAATGCTACTTTTCACATATTACACTTCTGCATATAGCATCATCTAGAGTTTCTATTGTTTCTCCATTTCCTGTTCTGTTTCATTAATTATCTCTATGTCAGTATCATACTGTTTTAATTATTTTATCTTTAGAGTATTTGGGGACTAAAATGTAAAAACATGCCCTGCAATATAAAGTTTAAATTCCTTTCTTAGTATGCAGAGCCCTTCCTTGTATGGCCCTCCCTTCTTCTCCTGGCTCATTCTGCATACACAGATAGGTTCTAGGAAAAGCAAATGGTTTGCAGTCCTCTGATCTCTCACACTGTCATGGCTTTTTCATGTTCTCTATTCCTGGAGGACCCAAAATCCACCCAAGGAACTACCCCTCTTCATTCAAAGGTGATTGCAAATTTCACCAGCCTGACCATCGCTTGTCTACCACATGCCAAATTATTTTTCCTCTTTCTTTCTCTCCTCTCTTCTTTCCTCCCTCCCTCCCTCCCTCCCTTCCTTCCTTTTTTCCTCCCTTCTTTCCTTATGTAAGTATGGTATATAAAATATAGTACACACTACCCTTTCTCCCTCTCCAACCCAAGATTATATTTCTCTAAGGGCCAAACCCCATTTAGCTCTATATTCCTGATGCTGTGTTTGTACTGAGTGGAGACAGTATATGAATACTAAACAGAAATGAAAGTCATCACGGCAACATCATAATGCTGCAAAGTGAAACAGAGACAATAGTTTATGCAGTAGACCACCCTCTCTGAAGTTATAATAATGATCTTGAGACCTGATTAAATATTTTCTAGTCATCTAGTGACAAAGGATCAGCAAATCCTTCTTGCTATGACTTTGAAGATGTGCTATCTAAGTGCCATACACTGACAATACACTTCTATTAACAATAAGTGGGATAAAAAAAATCATGTGTATTTCACTCAATGTATAAAAGTTAAAGAAATCATAGTGTGTTACCTAGTAACTGAATTTCCCTTTCTGGTGAAACAGTCACTTCAGCATTGCCAAGTTCTGTAAGCTGTAACAGATATCTGAATTGGATGTGGGCGTTTCTTAGCCAAGGTCTTCATTTCATGTGTGTTTTAAGAAAAAAAAATGATGTTTCTGCTTTGATACCAAAAATATAACAAACACACAGTATGTGTGGTCCTTGCATAGAAAAATTGGGCTTTTCCTATACTGTATATATAATTGCTTCTAGAACAAACTGATATTTTTCTGTACTGCCTGTAGATCTGGTCATCTATTTGTTAACCAAAGGCCAAAGGGTTCTCATCTTAGAAATGAAAATATTTGTCAAAATACAAAAGAAAAATTTGCTTGTTAATTTTGATATGGAGCAAAAGCATTTCATAGCCTTAGGTTAAAGAAAGTCAAGCAAACAAAAAAGAAAGAAAAAGAAAAGAAAACATTTTAATACATGCTATGTTAGATTTTTTTTCCTCTAGCAAAAGCATATCTTTTTAATTTTGTTATTTGGAGTATACTGTGTTTTTAAAGATGTTCTTCTTTCCCTGATGCATAAAGGTTGGTTTTTCTCTTTGTCCTATGAGGAGATTAATACTAGTTAGTTTGACCATTAGGATCTCTCCTCCATGTTGAAAGTTTTGAAAATTAGTCCTTTCCCTTTGAAAAACACTAAGAATATGTACATTTAGAATCTGTACAAATACCCCCATTTCCCCACTGTAAGAAAGTGAAGTGATACTCACCACCATTCTTAGAGACCCACCCATTTCCCACCTCTCTGCCTAGAATTCATATGCTTCCAAAAGACAGTTGCTCAACCACATGAGTCTAAACCCCTTTATTGCTTCTAAGATTCCAAAAACACAGAAAGATTGTACTTTTATTAACATCATGGGTTTTCAATAGAGTTTTTCAGAGATTAGATTAATTTAAGTTTTTTTAAGCCTTCTAAATTCTTGGTAGAGGTTTCTATCATATGGAATTTTCATAATTAATTGACTTTTACCAAGAAGGCTGTTTTCAGAAAGTAGAAGGGAGAACTTCAAAGGGAATGAAGGCAGGAAAGGAATGTGTTATTGATATTGTTAATGATATCTCTGTTATCACCATGATTCTTTATTTTTCTCTGGTTTGACAGAATTAACTAATAGTTTCATCTATTATATAATAAAGTGAGCCCCAAAGCTATAAAGATGCAGTCTAGTTTATTAGGAGCCTCTAAAGCCACTAAGTTCCCTTCTGTAAACTCTCCTGTTAAACAGTGGCTAGTGTCCCTGTTAACCATGTGCCCACACATCAGCCTCATTTCCCTTTGCCTTGAGTATCTCAGGAAGGCTTTGGTACTTGTCAGTCCTTTAATTAAGAGTGACTGAGGTGTTCATAGAGGGATGAGGAGATTATAAATTATGTTAATGTAAAACCAGGACAATCTTCCCACCCAAACCTTACTCTCCTCCACTGCAAGTACTCTAAGTGGCCATTCTTTCTGAAATAAGGAGAAAAAAATGATTTAGAACTGACAGGAAGACAATATGGAACTAGTGCTATCAACTCCTAATTTTTAAATTGATATTCTATAATCTTTGGTATTTCTACTTTCAAATCACACAGCATTTTAAAGCAGCTTTTATCTATTCCTTAACTAAAGTATGAAAACTCTGGGAAACCAGTACATATGTTCAGTCAACCAAATCTTGGCAATTTTGGGGCAGCACCACAATCTTCTGGCAACTCAAGACTTAATCCACAAGTTCATGGTTTTTAGTCAGTCTACTCTCATCCTGTATGTTTCTTAGCTCTCTTATGAGAACAATTCTTGGGCATTGGTTTGCTTGAGGCAAATAACTAGGAAACAGCTAGGTCAGATTAAACTTAGTTTCAAATGAGAAACATGTTGATTGCTGGTGCCTTCAGAAATATGGTACTCTTCAGAAAGTATTACTGTAGAAAATATGTGGTTGCATTGGGGGGGGGGGGGGCAGTTGAACTGTGTTTTGTTTCACGATTTGTTTTCTGTAACCACTGATGCTGCCCCAAGTATCATCTTACAATCAGACCACTTGGTGATTATAATATTTTCTAGTTAAATGACATTTAAGGCCTCATTTTATGAGCTCCAGCATAATTGGCTAATTTGGTAAACTCCAGATGTGTGAGATAATGTGCCACTCATTTAAGTGCCTTTCAGACGGCATAAATGGCACAGCCCCAGGAGGTATAATCACTCCCTCTTGTTTTCATTAAGAAGGAGGAATGAGTGGCTTGTGACACAGACAAAGGAAGTAGGATGTCTACAACTCTAAGTCAACAACTTGGTAAGATTTGAACATATTTTTTTTTATCGGTGTAATTTGGTATCTTAGTAGGTCAACATTTTTTTAAAAATGTTTTACCTAATCTAAGATGGCTGACTGATTTTAAAGCATCTCAGACAGTAGAAAGACCTGCCCCTATCCTATGTAAGGTGGTCTCATAAAAGTAAGGATGAGGAAGTATCATGGTCAAAGAGGCAAGAAAAGAACTAATTCTTCCCACAGCCAGGAATTATAGGTATTATATAGTCAGCATCCTCATACCTAAACCAAGTTCCAACTTCACAAGGTCCAGCAGTTGTTGTGGCTGGATGTTTTTCTTCTCCTCTTGACTAACAGAAACCTACCAATCTACCCAGCATTACAAAGCTAGAGCAAGGTGCACTATTCTTGGCATCAACAGTTTTTGATCCTAGAGCTAGTCCCTCTTATCTGACTCTTGATCCATTAAAGTTTACAAACATCTGAGTCATCTCTCAGATGGGGTCTACAGCCCAGTCCACAAATAATTGGCAGCAAATCAGTTGTATGTATATTGAGTATACTGATGGACTTGCAAGCCTGGTTTGCCCAGGTGAAGTCTTTTTTTTTTTTTTTTTGGTGGGTGCCAGAGGTGCACTGTGACTTCCGATGATGAATTTCCTGGTACCTGACTGCCTTCTCTCTTCTCCTTTATATATTACCAGAGAGACCCTCCTTGGCACCCACTGGAGCTCTGTCGAGCGCATTCTTGCTTTTATGTAGTGGCCATGAGTAAAGTAGAAAGGCTTAGCTACGCTACCTCCTAGATCTTCTTGCTGTCATCACCCCAGATTGCAAGCTGACAGTTGCACTCTCCCATGCCCCCAGCCTAGTACTAACAAAACAGTTTAACCCTGGCCTGCCTAGAATTCTTAATGATGTTATGGCAAGTTTCCTCTTTACCTAAGGAAAAAAGAACAAAGCAGATTTTAATATGGAGAATAAACTATAGCAACTTTATCTGACAGGTCCTTTGAGTGATGGGCCTAGGTCCAGAATGTGACTCTGCCAGTCTAAAGCTGTTTTCTTCTTCCAAGTCTCTTGTTTTAGAAAGGAAAACAAGAGATGCTCACTTCAAACATGGCTATACTATTATTGTTCTTAAATAAAATAAATAAAATAAAAAGGGTGTTCCTTTTAAAAATGGTTTATCTATATTTTTTAGTCATAAAATATGTGTATAGGCATCCCTTGGTATCCTCAAGATCGCTCCCAGGACCGTTAGAGGAGATCAGAGTTCATGGATGCTCAAGTCCCTCAAGTATTTTCAAATGACCTATTTACATGCTTTCAAATGCTTGAAATAACCCAAAGATAATTATAATAGCTAATATAATATAACTGCTATGTAAATAGTTATCATACCATATTGTTTAGGGGAAAATGTTAAGAAGAAGAAAATCTGGACATGTTCAGTACATGCAACTTTTAAAAATGTGTTTGGCCAGGAGTGGTGGATCATTCCTGTAATCCCAGTGGCTCTGGAGGCTGAGGCAGGAAGTTCCCAAATTCAAAGGCAGCCTCAGCAACTTAGCAAGGCCCTAAGCAAGTTAGCAAGACCCTATCTCAAAATAAAAAATATAAAAAAAGGCTGGGGATCTGGCTCAGTGGTTAAGTGCCTCCGAGTTCAATCTCCAGGACCAAAATCAACCAACCAATCAAGGTATTGATTCATAGCAGAAGCAATACCTCAGATTTATGCCATGTATTTTTTCCCATGGTTGGCTGAATTCCTGGATGCAGAACCTGTGAATATAGAATACCAACTGTAATTTCTTTTTATGGAAGTTAATGTTAAAGATAATTTTAAACCTAGATTGCTTAGCAATTCAAGGTTGAGAATGAAAGGACAAAGGGTTTGAAGGCAGAATACCAAAGAAGAATAGGCAGTAGCTTATTTCAGTATTTTTAAATATCCAGGCCATTGAGCCATTGATGCATTATTTGGCGTTTATATATTACCAGATTATTTAACATCACTGCTAAAGCACATAGTTGTTAACTACGGCTGCATTGGGTGGTAAAGTAAAGCAGGCTCTAAACGATTTCACAATCAGGGAGAAAGTGATAAATTTTCGGAGTCCTCAGAGACAGGGCACCCAGTCTTCTCAAGTCCCAGAGTTCTATTTCTTATTCTAAATCAGAAGTCTTTTTTTCTGTCCACAAGGTGACCTTTAAAATTGTGTCAGCTCCTAGATCTCCCTATCATCACCATAGAATGCAAGCTGACAATCACACTTCCTTGAACCACGGCCTAATACTAACAGCACTTTCTGACTTACCGACTGGTCTTCAGTAAGGATTTAACTGTTGACAAAAAGTGAGTGAAAACCTTCACAGCCATGTCAGCCTGTCATCAAGGTCTGATTAAAAGACCAAACACAGTCTCTGTCCACTCATAATGGGAATAAGAAGGAAAGGAGGAACAATTGTTGCTGGGTGGGGGAAGTAGTAGTCTTCCTGGAAAGCTGGTATCTCAATTGAGAGCCTGTGCAGAGCTTATCCCATTGGAAATATTTTCATGCCTTTATTTTAACTTATTTTGGGTTTCTAATGGACTAGAAGTGGGGGGGGGGGGGAGAAGGGGGGTTCTATACCAAAACCAAAATCCTTTTTCTAGTCGTTGTTAAAATGAACATTCTAAAATGAGAACGAGAAAGAAAACCTCCTAAAAGCACTCTTCTACCTGAGCCTGACTATTATATTGTAGAAAATAAGAAACATGATTTGACATAGACACAGTTAACATTTTATCTTCATCATTGATTTCATGCTTTGGGGGCTAGTCTATGACTTTAGCTGTACTTTTCATTCAGATCTTGTAGATGATTTGAAACTGGAGGAAGAGAGAAAATTCAGATGCTATTGTTATAATAGTGATTATATTTAAAGCCATGGAGTGGTATTAATCATAACAGAAGCAATACCTCAGATTTATGCCATTTTCTTTGTTGGTTCAAAGTGTTGTCCCTTATCTCATGTAACTGTATAGCATCTAGACAAGATAGAGAAGAAAGGGTATAGTTGGTTACAAGAAGGTTTTTGGTCTACACACAAGAAAACTTCAGCAAAAGGGAATTTTGTCAGTGTCCCAGAAATGTATTGGGTCCTAAGATTAACATTCAAGAAATACAAAATTTAATTTTTCAAAAAAAGAAACAAATCTCTTGAACAAATGAAATTGGACTACAAATGTATTCTGCAGTATGGCATCATCATCCCATGAGATGACAGACAACATTTCAAAAAGAATTACCAGGAAAATCTCATGCAATATAAGAGACAGCATTTAAGAATAAAATAATACATTTAATTTAATTTAATGGTAATATTAGAAGTCAATTTTCTAATACATGTTCATTAACCAAGAATACCCTTTCCCTTTCTATCCAATTTACGGAAATGCTGATCATCTATAAATGCCTAACTCATATGCTACCAGCTCTTTGATATCTTCTTTCACCATTTAATTTAGAAATAATTTTGTTCATCCATTCTTTTATAGCATTTTGTGTTTCTCTATGACAATGCTTACCTTTTGAGTCAGAGTAGAATTCACTTATATGTTTTGGGACCTTTAGCAAATGACTTACCTTCATTATATCTCAGTTCCCTGTTTGTAATAAGGAGATAATAATAGTGCCTACTTTACTGTGCTGCTAGCATTCAGTATTAATTCATGGCATATAAATATGTACACAACAATTGTTCAATAGTTTTAGTATTTCATGTGAAGCTAATTATTTATAATTTCACAATTTAAATATGTAGAACTCTGATGAAGTTATATTTGGGGCTTTAATAGCATATAACACAGTTCTTTGTATATAATCATCATCCAACATTTTTTAACTGAAATTAATTGAATAATTACTGGTTTCAATACTTAGCTATTCTCTCCACATTCATTTAGAAAATAGAGTCAAATCAGAACAAACAACTTTCCCATACATTGACCAAGTTACTAAACATGATAATTTGTCTACAGAAAAGCAACATTTTTTAAACAATCTCAGGAAGGTAGAATTATTTTAATAACATGTAGGTGCCTGAAGGTGACGGGTTGAATTTCATCGTATAGTTTTTAAACTCCTGGAATCTGCCATTGGCAGGTGAGGTGGGGTGGTATTGGGGGATCTAATTAGGAAAACTGGAGGGGCTAAGACCCAAGTGAAGTGCAAACCAGGTTCTTCCCTGGCTTTGAATGTGTCCTGTCTTCACTACTTCACTACTGTTCTCCTTGCAAAACTTTCTGCCTGGGGTTTTAAAAAACAGAGGAACCAAAAACAGTATAGGTGAGAACCGAATTTTCTGGCCAATAAAAAGATCAAATGAAGTAAAAACAAAAGTACATTTAAAGGGGCTATGGCTGTGGCTCAGCAGTAGCGCACTTGCCTGGCATGTGTGAGGCATGTAGGTTCGATTCTCAGCATCACATATAAATAAATAAAATAAAGGTCTATCAACAAATGTATATATATATATATATATATATATATATATATATATATATATAGAGAGAGAGAGAGAGAGAGAGAGAGAGAGAGAGAGAGAACATTTAAACAAGAACAAAATCAAGAGTTGAATTTTAAAAGACATATTAAACTTTTTGTTCCAATCATGAGAATATCTAGTATTGGAACAACCCTCCTACTGAAAACAGCAATAAACATAAGACAAAATACACAAAACTACTGTTTGAAGACATGCAAGAGGTTCCAAACAATGGGGCTATGAAGGGCTACCAGATCTGAGGAAAGGAAATATACCTAAGTGAAGGTATATTCTCCCAGGGTTTTTACCTAAAGGCTTTACTAAGTCTCATGGAAAGGGTTGGGAACAGAGACAAGATCAAGTCAGTCTGACTGAGGAGGAGAATTGTAAGTTGGCATTCAGAGTTGCCAAATGGCTAGAACCTAAGGAGCAAAAGTCCTGGAGAATAGGAAAATTGCCAAGAACTGAACCTAAACTTTTTTTAATAAGTAACAAAATATCATGTTGGGCTATAAATTATTTGAAACATTGTTTCCTTGTTGGGAGTAGCCCAGGCTCCAAAGACTAACTTCCCCATCCCCCGAGAAGAGCCATTACATATTCCTTACCCACCTATCAGAGTAGCCCTGCTGGCTCACATGACCCTTACCCACCAATCAGACTAGCCCTGCTGGCTCACATGATCCTTACCCACCAATCAGACTAGCCCTGCTGACTTGCATGATCCTTACCCACCAGTCAGAAAGCACCCCATGCCAACTGTCAAACCGTTCAACCATTAAACTGTGGTAACTGTCAAACCACCCTCGGCTCTATAAATATGCAGAGCTGTTCCTCAATAAATGGGCATTTTCTCCAAGGATGAGCCTTGTTCGTTCTTTCATTGGTGCCGAAACCCAGGAGGGGGAATTCCTCAATGCTCGAGGGCCCCCTCTCTCAAGGCTTGCCGTCATCATCCACTCTTTCGAGCGCTGCTGCTACTCACACAACACTGGCTCTTCAGTAGGTGAGTTCCCCTATTGGGTATCCAACTTCAGACGGGATACGCAGGGGCTTTGACCGTGATCGGCAGGCAAACCTCTGAAGCCCAATCTGGAGGAGAGAATGCCCCCCACTACAACCTTCATGGTCACAGTGGACTCTCTGGAACCCGGTTCATGAGTGGGAGTACTGAGGGGTGGAAGAACAGGCACTCCTCTCTCTCTCTCAACCACCCTTGTCCCTCTCCTGACCTATGGGGGCCTCTTCTTCCCTCCCTGCAGATTCCCCCTTATTAAATTCTGCATGCAGATTGGCCTTACTATCAATAGGACAATCAAAGTCAATGGCCCCCAGGAAGATCCCTAGATCCTGCAATTCTCAAAGATCTGTTTAACTTCTGCGAGCGCTCGAAAAAGTGGAGGAGATCCCCTATGTTGAGGCTGTTTTTCTTCTTCGTTCTCACCCCGACCTATCCAGCAGATGAACCCATCTCTACCGACCTCCCCGTCGGCTCCATCCAGCCCCTCAGGTATTCCCCCTGACTCGGCCGACACCTTTAGTCCCCCCAAACTAGGTCCCACTCCCTAGTCCCACAAACCATGGCCCCCTTAATGTTGGGCTCATTCACCACAGAAGAGAGTTTCAATGGGTCCTCCAGGCTTATAGCCTCACTTATATGTTATTGGCTAATACTCTCCTTCTTGAGGAATGTACCAGAGTCTGGGAACTTGCCAGAGCCCATGCGGATGAAACTCACCAAGTTAATCCCAGTCACCCTCCGGGGCCACTTGCTGCCCCAGATAATATACAAGTTGGCACACAGAGTAGAGACCGATTCTCCACATGTATTATTGCTGGGTTCAAAAAAGCAGCACATAAGGCTTTCAATTTCCAAAAATTACAAGAGACCCCATTGGAATTTCTGGATCAGCTTACGCAGCAGTAACTTAGATCCCGAAAACCCAGATAGCCGTCATATTTCCTCTCACAGAGCTACCCCAACATCTGGGCAAACTAAAAAAGCTCGAACAAGGCCCTGCCACCCCCCAGACTGAGAAATTTCAGATGCTCGCCCACGTCCTGCGGGGTGCTTCCTTGGGTCACCGCCCATCACCGAAAACCCCCCTGGGCGCCTGCTTCATGTGTGGCAAGGAGGGACATTGGGCCAGGGCATTGCCCCACACTACACACTCCATGTACCCCATGCCCTAAATATCAACAACAAGGTCTTTGGGGCTCTGACTGTCCTAGATCCTATAGGAGGCCTATGGCCAGGGTACCCTCCGACCTTCTGGGCATGGCAATCAATTGACGGAGCCTTGGGTCCTTGTTCCTGGCCATAATGATCAATAGACAGGAACCCAGGGTATGGATTCAGATGGACAGACACAAGGTTGACTTTCTCCTTGACACTGGGGCTACCTTCTCAGTCCTGACAGAATTCTGGGGGCAAACAGTGCCGTCCACCTCTCCTATTGTTGGGGTAGGAGGAAAGACCATCTATCCAAAAAAGATTCCCCTATTACTCTGTTCCATAGACAACTTCCCATTCTCTCAGATGTTCCTAGTTATGCCCCAATGTCCAGTTCCTTTGCTCGACTGAGATATTCTCTGTAAATTCAATACAACAATCAACATCTGGGCTCCTGGCATCAGTCAGGCCCCAGAATTGGCCTGTTCATCTTTTCTGGCCCTTTTGGCAGAAGAATGGCCATTCTGCTCCACTTGTGAGGCTGACATGAAACACCATACTACCTACGAACCTGGTTGACCCGATTGTATGGGATACCCACACACCTTCCACTGTTTCCTGCCCACCAGCTAACATTCATCTGAAAGATCCCAACACCTTCCTCAATCAGGCTCAATACCCTCTGTCCACAAAAGCTCTTCTGGGCCTACAACTCATCAACACCTCCATTAGGCCCATACATCCTTTGGTTCCCAACCCATACACCCTGCTGTCTCAGATCCCCCACACTGCCACCCTCTTCTTGGTCATAGATTTAATGCTTTCTTCTCCATTCCCCTTGACCCGAATCACAAGATCTTTTTGCCTTTACCTGGACAGATCCCACCACCAGACATTCTCGACAACTTACCTGGACTGTCCTTCCACAGGGATTTCGAGATAGTCCACACCTCTTTAGACAAACCTCCAATCTTTTCACCCCCAGTTCCCCAAATCCACCCTCTTGCAATATGTTGATTATCATCCAGCAAATCTCTTTGCCCACCTGCGAGGAAAGCAATACCATGCTGTTTTTGTTACTATTGCTCTGTAGTATAGTTTAAGTTCTGGCATAGTGATGCCACCTGCTTCATTCTTCTTGCTAAGGATTGCTTTAGCTATTCTGGGGTCTCTTTATTTTTCTGGATGAATTTCATGATTGCTTTTTCTATTTCTATGATGAATGCCATTGGGATTTTGATCTCTAGGGTATATAAAAAACTCAAAAAGCTAAGCACCAAAAAAACCAAATAACCCAATCAATAAAAATGGAGCAAGGACCTGAACAGACAATTCTCAGAAGAGGATATACAATCAATCAACAAATATATGAAAAAATGTTCATCGTGTCTAGCAATTAGAGAAATGCAAATCAAAACTACTCTCACTCCAGTCAGAATGGCAGCTATTATGAAGACAAATAACAATAAGTGTTGGAGAGGATGTGGGGAAAAAGGTACATTCATACATAGATGGTGGGACTGCAAATTGGTGCAGCCAATATGGAAAGCAGTATGGAGATTCCTTGGAAAACAGGGAGTGGAACCACCATTTGACCCAGCTATCCCTCTCCTCAGTCTATACTCAAAGGACTTAAAAACAGCATATTACAGGGACACAGCCACATCAATGTTTATAATAGCACAATTCACAATTGCTAAACTGTGGAACCAACCTAGATGCCCTTCAGTAGATGAATGGATAAAAAAAATGTGGCATTATACACAATGGAATTTTAATCAGCAATAAAAGAGAATAAAATCATGGCATTTGCAGGTAAATGGATGGCGTTGGAGAAAATAATGCTAAGTGAAGTTAGACAATCCCCCCAAAACGAATACCAAATGTTTTCTCTGATATAAGGAGGCTGATTCATAGTCGGGTAGGAAGGGGGAGCATGGGAGGAATAGATGAACTCTAGATAGGGCTGAGGGAGGGAAGGGAGGGGAAGGGGAAGGGAGTTAGCAAGGGTGGTGGAATATGATGGACATCATTATCCAAAGTACATATATGAAGACACGAATTGGTGTCAACATACTTTATATACAACTGGAGATATGAAAAATTGTGCTGTATATGTGTAATAAGAATTGTGATGCATTCCACTGTCATTTATTTTTTAAAATAAATTAAATTAAACTTAAAAAATAGAGCTGGGGATGTGGTTCAGTTGTCCAGTGCCCCTGAGTTCAATCCCCTGTAAGCCCCACCACCACCACCAAAATAAAAAGCTATAGAGGTGAGCAGAGATTTCAGCAGCCCCATGATGCTTAGGACACAAGGATTAGAGTTCAAACCCTGACAAGTGGAAGAGTGTTGGTCAGCACTCAGGTCTTCAGTTGAGACCCAGAATCTCTGCTCTCTAGGGATAGGGGAAAACAAACACATTGTCCCAAACAAAGCCTGAAACCAATCCTTAGCAAATCAGCAGATGAAAGTAATCTGCTGTAATCCATTTGCTTTGTAGGAGAAAATGCATTATTCTTTGGAGGAAGATGTCATTGTTCAGAGGCTCTTCCATTTGTTTATGTGCAACATGCTACATTCAATTTAAAAATGCAGGATCTTAGGATATAAAAGCAGCCAAATGTCAAAAGGAGTGGACAATTAGTTATTCAAATTTTAGAATTATCAGAAAGGGATTTTAAATATTATCTTTTACTGTGAGAAACTATATATAATACAAAATTTATTATTTTAGCCATTTTTAAAACATATAGTTTACACTAAGAACACTCACAATGTTGTATAACCATCATTACCAACCATCTCCAGAACTTTTTCATCTTCTCAAATTGAAACTACATACTCATTAAACATAATTTCCCATTCTCTCCTTTCCACACCCCTGCCAACCTCCATTCCACTTGCTCTATGAGTTTGATTACTGTTTGTACCTTCTATAAGTGAAGTCATACAATATTTATCCTTGCATGACTGGTTGGCTTATTTCACTTAATTTAATGTGTTCCAGCTTTATCCATGATATAGCATATGTGAGGATTTTATTTCTTTCTAAGAATTAAGATATCCCATTGTACATGTATATACCACATTTTTTAATCTATTCACATGCAAGTGACAATGGTCATTTATTTGTGTTGCTTCTACCTTTTGGCTATTGTGAATAATGTTTCAAAGAACATGGGTATGCAAATATCTATTCAAGTCCTTACTTTCACTTTTGGGGGGCATATACATAGAATTGGAATTTCCAGATCATATGATAATTCTCTGTTTGACAGGAGCTTTTAAAAAATCAATAAATAAAGAATGTAGAAAAAATTGAGAATTTCAGCAGAGACTTGAAATCTATAAAAATGAAATCAAAAACAAGTTGGGTGCAGTGGTACACATCTATGATCCCAGCAACTCATGCTAAGGCAGGAGGATTTCAAGAATAAGGCCAGCCTCAGCAAATTAATGAGATCCTGCATCAAAAAAAAAAAAAAAAAAAAAGACTGGGGATATAACTTGGTGGTAGACTACCACAGGATTCAATCCCCAGTACTGAAAAAAAATTAAAAAACAAATACAAAGGAATCTGAAATGAAAATCCTGAAAAAACTATAACATAAGTATTTAATAGGTGGATTTTCATCCTACATGGCTTAGTATCAGTATTCAACTTGTCTTTTTTATTAATTAATTTATTTTAATTAGGTATATATGAAAGAAGAATACATGTTGATTCATTGAACACAATTGTAGCACAACTTGTCATTTCTCTGGTTGTACACTATGTAACATTGCATCATATGTGCAGTCATACAAGCACCTAGGGTAATGATATCCATCTCATTCCACTGTCTTTCCTGCCTTCGTACCCCCTCTCCACCTCTCCCTCTCCTTCACCCAATCAAAGTTCCTCCATTTTTTTCCATGCCCCCACCCCATTATGGATCAGCATCCACTTATCACAGAGAACTTTCAGCCTTTGGTATTTTGGGATTGGCTTACTTCACTTAGCACAGTATTCTCCAACTCCATCCATTTACCTACAAATGCCATAGTTTTATTCTATTTTAATGCTGAGTAATATTCCATTGTATGTATGTATGTATGTGTGTGTGTGTGTGTGTGTGTGTATATATATATATATATATATATATATATATATATATATATATATCACAGTTTCTTTATCCATCTATCCTTAAAGGGCATCTAGGTTGCTTCTACAGTTTAGCTATTGTGAATTAAACTACTATAAACATTGATGTGGCTGTGTTACTAGAGTATGCTGATTTTAAGTCCTTTGGGTATAGACCAAGGAGTGGGAGAGCTGAGTCAAATGGTGGTTCTATTCCAAGTTTTCTAAGGAATCTCCATACTGCTTTCCAGAGTGGTTGCACCAGTTTGCAGTTCCACCAGCAATGTATAAGTTCACCTTTCCCTCCACATCCTCAGCAACACTTATCGTTTCTTATATTCTTGATAACTGCCATCCTGACTGGCATGATATGAAATCTTAGAATAGTTTTAATTTGCATTTCTCTAATTACTAGAGATGTTGAATATTTTTTCCATATTTTTTTTGATCAATTGTATATCTTCTTCTGAGAAGTGTCTGTTCAGCTCCGTAGCCCATTTATTGATTGGATTGTTTGTTTTGGGGGTGTTAAGTTTTTGAGTTCTTTATATATCCTGTTAGTGCTCTATCTGATGTGCCTGTAGAAAAAATTTGCTCAGAAATGTAGGCTCTCTCTTCACCTCATTGTTTCTTTTGCTGAGAAGACGCTTTTAGTTTGAGTCCATTCCATTTATTGATTCTTGATTTTATTGCTTGCACTTTAGGAGTCTTGTTAAAGAAGTTGGGGCCTAATCCAATGTGATCAGGATTTGGGCCTACTTTTTCTCTATTTGGCTCAAGGTCTCTGGTTAATTCCTAGGTCCTTGATCCACATTGAGTTGAGTTTTGTGCATGATGAGAGACAGGGGTTTATTTTCATTTTGCTGCATATGTGTTTCCAGTTCTCCCAGCATCATTTGTTGAAGAGGATATATTTTCTCCAATGTATGTTTTTGGCACCTTTGTCTAGTATGACATTACTGTATTCATATGGGTTTGTCTCTGTGTCTTCTATTCTGTACCATTGGTCAACATGTCTATTTCAGTGCCAATACCATGCCATTTTTGTTACTATAGCTTTGTAGTATAGTTTAAGTTCTGGTATTGTGATGCCTTCTGCTTCACTCTTCTTACTAAGGATTACTTTGGCTATTCTGTGTCTCTTATTTTTCTAGATGAATTTCATGATTGCTTTTTCTATTTCTAAGGAATGACGTTGGGATTTTAATTGGAATCGCATTGAATCTGCATAGTGCTTTTGGTAGTATGGCCATTTTGGCAATATTAATTTTGCCTATCCAAGAGCATGGGAAATCTTTCCATCTTCTAAGGTCTTCTTCAATTTCCTTCTTTAGTGTTCTGTAGTTTTCATTATAAAGATCTTTCACATCTTTTGTTGATTCCCAAGTATTTTGTTTTTTCTGAGGCTTGTGAATGGGTAGTTTTTCTATTTTCTCTTTCAGAGGATTCATCTCTGATGTATAGAAATGCATTTGATTTATGGGTATTGGTTTTATATCCTGCTACTTTTCTGAATTTATTAATTAATTCTAGAAGTTTTCTAGTGGAGTTTTTTGGATCTTCTAAGTATGGAATCATGTCATCAGCAAATAATGATAGTTTGAGTTCTTTTTTTCCTATTCATATCCCTTTAATTTCTTTCATCTGTCTAATTGCTCTGGCTAGAGTTTCAAGGACTATGTTGAATAGAAAATGTAAAAGAGGGAATCTCTGTATTGTTCTAGTGTTAGAGGGTATGCTTCCAATTTTTCTGCATTTAGAATGATGTTGGCCTTGGGTTTGGCATAGATAGCTTTTACAATGTTTAGGTATGTTCCTACTATCCCTAGTTTTTTAGTGTTTTGATCATAAAAGGGTGCTATATTTTGTGAAATGCTTTCTCTGCATTAATTGTTTTAATCATATGATTCTTATCTTTTTTATTAATGAGTTCATTTTAACTAGGTATATATGACAGAAGCATTTTTAAAAAATATTTTCAGTTGTATATGGACACAATACCTTTATTTTGCTTATTTAGTTTTGTTTCTTTTTTTAAATCTGGTGTTGGGAATCGAACCCAGTGCCTCACAAATGCTAGGCAACCACTCTACCACTGAGCCATGACCCCAGCATGGCATTTTGATACATTGTACACAATTGCAACACAACTTTTAATTTCTCTGGTTGTACACGATTAACGATGTAGTATCGCACCATATGTGCAGTCACACATGTACCTAGGGTAATGATGTCCATCTTATTCCACCATCACTCCTGCCTCCTTACCCCCTCCACCTCTCCCTCCCCTTTGCCCAATCAAAGTTCCTCCATTTTCCCCATGCCTCCCCTCCTCCCTGTTAGGGATGATTCTTACCTTTAAGTCTATTGATGCAATGAATTATATTTATTGATTTCTGTATGTTGAACCAAACTTGCATCCCTGGAATGAACCCCACTTGATGATGGTGCATTATTTTTAATATGTTTTTGATTGTGATTTGCCAGAATTTTATTGAGAATTTTTACATCCATGTTTATCAAGGATATTGATATGAAATTTTCTCTCCTTTATGTGACTCTGCCTGGTTTTGGTATCAGGATGATACCAACTTCATAGAATGAGTTTGGAAGGGTTCCTTCCTTTTCTATTTCATGGAATAATTTGAGGAGTATTGGTATTAATCCTCCTTGTAGGTCTTGTAGAACTCAGATGTGAATCTGTCTGTTTCCAGGCTTTTCTTGGTTGCTAGGTTTTGATAGCATCTTCTAATTCCTTACTTGAAATTGATCTGTTTAAGTTGTGTATGTCCTCTTGACTCAGATTGGGTTGATCATATGCCTCTAGAAATTTGTCGGTGTCTTCAAGGTTTTTTTTTATTTTATTGGAGTATAAATTTTCAAAATAGTTTCTAATTGTATTTTGTATTTCAGTAGTGTCTGTCGTGATATTTCCTTTTTCATTACAAATTTTAGTAATTTGAATTTTCTCTCTCCTTTTTGTTAGAGTGGCTAAGGTTTTTTCAATTTTATTTATTTTTTTAAAGAACCAGCTTTTTGTTTTGTCAATTTTTGAATTGTTTCTTTAGTTTCAATTTCATTGATTTTTGCCCTGATTTTAATTATTTCCTCTCTTCTGATATTTTGATGTTTGTTTGTTCTTCTCTTTTTAGGGCTTTGAGCAGTAATTTCAGGTTGTTTATTTGTTGACTTTTTCTTCTTATAATGAGTGAACTCCATGCAATGAACTTTCCTCTTAGCACTTCCTTCATAGTGTCCCAGATAAGTTGTATTGTAGTTCTCATTTAATTTACCTCTAAGAATTTTTTTATCTCCTCCTTAATGTCATCTATTATCCATGAATAATCATTCAATAGCATATTATTTAGTCTCCAGGTGTTGGAGTAGCTTCTGTTTTTAATTTTATCATGGATTTCTAATTTCATTCCATTATGGTATGCAGGGTAGTATCTCTATTTTTTTGTATTCGTTAAGACTTGCTTTCTGTCTTCCAAGTGATCTAGTCTGTTGGTGATGCTTTCTATTGAATTTTTTATTTGGTTTATTGTTTCCTTTATTTCAAGTATTTCTGTTGTTGTTGTTTTTTTCCAGAATATCTCTTTCTTGACGTAAAATCATTTGCTACCTGTACTTGCTCCCTTATTTCCTTGTTGGTGTGATCAATGATTGCCTGTATTTGCTCATTTAGGTCATTCTTTAATTCACAGATCAATTTAATTATGTATATTCTGAACTCCTTCTCTTGACATTTCATCAACTGCGCTGTCCATGGATTCTGTTACTGTAGTATTCTGGCTTGTTTGGGGCACTTTCTTCCCTTTTTTTAATGTTATCTATGTGTCTTCCTTTCTTGCAGTGTGGATCTGAGGTATAACAGTTTCTACACTATAATCTTGTAGTATCCGTTCAGATTATCTGTACCTCACTTTGGTGTTGGGCTTCCAGACCCTGCAGGTGTCCTGCAATTCATGCTACTGCAACTAAAGGTGGTGGCAGCAATAGCGGAGTTAACTCCAGATAGCAGTGGGGGTGTCCCAAGATAGATGCAACCTCTTTTAGAGATGGGGCTGGAAGGGTGGGCCTTACACCAGTTTTAGGATGCCTGTTCCCAGATGCAGCTGCTTCTAGGCCCTGTCGTCGCAAGATGGGGCTACTGTGTGGGGAGGGCTAATGGATAGTCGGGGTCTGGGCTCTGGCCTGGATCTCTCCAGTGTGTGTCTACCTGTCGGCAGGGGTGGTCCTAGGCCTGTGCTCCTGCATGGGTAATATTCAACTTGTTAATAATTTTATAGCATCTTGTATATCAGGGAGGATGTTTTATCCTTCTAGTATGCAGTAGCAGCTACTTAGTATTGTAATTAGTTGGTCAAATGAATAGAGGGATAATAGTAATAATAATAATAATAATAATAATAATACACAGTGGCACACTCCTATAATCTCAGCGGCTCAGGAGGCTGAGACAGGAGGATCACAAGTTCAGAGTCAGCCTCAGCAATGGCAAGGTGCTAAGCAACTCAGTGAGACCCTGTCTCTAAATAAAATACAAAATAGGTCTGGGGATGTGGCTCAGTGGTTGAGTACCCCTGAGTTCAATACCTGGTAACAAAAAAATAAAAAATAATAATAATACATATATTTTGGTGGAAAGAATTACAAACTTTAAAAAGCTTATTTTAAAATTTACACATATTTTTATTTTTAGTATAATTATTAACACATATTAATTGTACACATTAATGGTTTCACTGTGATATATCCATGCATGTATATATCATGTTTTGATCATGTCTGCTTTCTACTCTCTTGTCCTCCTCTCTCTCCCCACTCCCCCAGTTTGCTTTTCCTTTCCTAACAATCCCTCTTCTAATTTCAGGTCATATTTTTTTAGAAAACTAATTTAAAATAATAATAATAATAACAACAACAACTTACCAGGTGCCAGGCACTTTACTAGGTTAATGCTGCATAGTAAAACATATAGTCCCCACAACAACCCTGTTGGAGAATAACCATAATTCTTCCCATTTCACTGATAAGTCAATCAAGGCCAAAATTTTTATGAAACTTTCTAATTTATCATAAGTTGGTACAAATTTGAATCCAGGTGATCTGGGTCCAGATCCTTTCCTGTACATCATTTTAAAAGATACGCTTTTTAAAAGAAATATATAAATTGTTCTTCTTTGACTGAATGTCTATTTGCCATTTTAGAAAATTGATGGAAAATTGAAAATCCAGATTACTTGGTGACTTCTGCTAGGGCACAAAATACTTATTGTAATGTGACCTTTGCATTTTTTTCACATGCTCCTTCAAGACAGTGGGACATTTCTTAATATATTTTGGCTTGGGCAAGGTTATGCATGTTTGACACACAAGAAACACCATCATGGTGAACAAAATGTCCCGTCTTTCTCCTTAAACTCCAAATTGCTCAGGGCCATAAGATACAACCCATGGGTTTAAATTTGACACTCTCAATTTCCTCCTTTCATATTTGTGGATCTCATTCTCAGGATGCTGACATTTTACCTTTTCTACATCCCTGTCTTTACTCCTTCCTCTATCCCATCATCTGTCTTAAATCTTTAATCTCTTTGCTACACCTCTTCAGAACATGATGGCTTTTGATGGCACATGTCTCCAATGATGGGGCATTCCTTGGGGAAATCCATTTTCTTTCAGTCTTGGCAGGGAAGATCAGCCATTTATTATATAAAACAAAGGGAGTATTCATCAGGTTCCCAATATACTTGCCTTCAGCTCTCTTTTCCTCAAACTCTTTGTTCACCCAGGTTACACTTCTAAGTGTTCCACATCTTATTTTGATCTCATATTTTGGAACCTCTAATATGAAAGATCTTGATATCTCCCTCTCTCTCTCTTCTCCTTTCTTTTTTCCCCTTCCTTCCTTCCTTCTCTCCTTCTTTCCTCTATCCCTCTCTCTCTGAAAAGGAGCTATGCTTTTCATATAGAGAATTAAAATAAACAACTCTTTTTGTGACATTGCTCAATTTTATTATTAAATAGTCCTTAATATTTTTAATGTGAGGACCTATTTCCTCCACTCTATAAAGCTTTCTGATACAGAAGATGAAGGGTAAACACTATTGTAGCTAAAAACAGATAACTACATATTTTCTGAATTTATGTCATTTTTTTACTAGCCTCAAGAATACTTACAACCCAGTAAGCAAATAGTATTTAGCGGCTGCCCATGTATACACAGTCCTCAATTAGGCAGCATACCTTGTACATAGAGAAAGACATGGTTCTGGCCTTATAAACACTTAATTCTTCAGTAAAATGGGTATAGAAGCAAAAATAATTATTTTGGTTAGAGGATTCTATCAGCCTCTTCAAATATTTTTTCTTAAAGAAACTGTATAAATAATAGAGAGTCACCAGTTGGAAAACATTAACGTTTTGAATACCTTTGTGTCTCTTCACACCTCTTATATAACCATTCTCAATTACAGGAAAAAACCCCACCAAAACTATGAAGGGACTTTCCAGACAGAAGTAAACTGTCCCCATAGGAAATAAAAATCTTCAAAGTGTCCCTTTCATTGAACTTGTTTCTCTTCCTACAACAAATGGACACATCAGACATAAAATTTAATTGAGACACACTAAAGTAAGGGTCTGGCTTACCTGAATAGGAGAGGTTACAGCATTCCATTAAGGAGACACTAAGGCACTAACAACACATTGACTACCAGATATTATATAATATTGAACTTCTAATCACCATTGACTATTTGAACCATCATTTATTTAGGATTTCAATAGTCTCTCATTAAACTCTGCTGTGTGCTTCTATTTTACATTTCTTTTCTGTATGTTTATTTTAAGAGCCAGTATACATATTGACAATTCTTTGACAGCAAAGGAAAAACCACCAGGAGTGTATCTGTTTATTGAGGACTGACAGCTTTATAGCTAACATAAAAATAATCTAATGTTTATTGGGGCAAATGTTTGGACTGAGGATTAACTGAAACTACTGAATAGAGAAACCCTTTTCATCCTATTCAGACTTTTCAAATAGGGTTTGAAATCTGTGACATAAAAACTTTTTGTGTTGATTTCCTTAATGTTCTTCCCTTAATTTGTCCCACTGCTCTCTCTCTTCTACTTTACTTCAAATTATGTTTTACAACTGGGTTTTTGAAGTAACTAAAATCTTGAGGACAGAGATGCTACTGTTCAGAGTCTCATTGCAGATTTCATGGGCCATGCAAACTTTCTAGATAACAGTAAAGCAAAGTCTAAACCACCCAGCTTATCACATAGGCTTTTCTACTGTTTTATATAGCTTGCACATAATAAAAGTACTTTGTGGCCATTGTCTTTTTGTTTTGTTGTTTTCGTCATTGTTGGGGGTAGGAAGCAGAGCTTGTTTTAAACTGTTTTAAAACTAGTCTTAAACTATTGAGATTTTTTTAAATTTTTCTGTTTTGCCTTTATCCAGATACTAACAACATTACATTATTGTCCTTATTTTTAATGAGACGTTTGAAATGTCTTTTAAAAAACACAGCTACGCTTCTATTATGTGAAAATATCACTCATTTGAAAATAGTTAATCTTTTAGAGTAGAAACAGTTCATTAAATATTGCTAGGTCAGCAATGTTTGACTTTAATTTTTTTTTATATTGGTGTCAATTGTAATTACCACAACCATCTCTTTTCCCAACATTCTTCCACCAAAAAGTGAGGAAGAATTTTATACTCATCCAATATATCCTATCAGAGTTCAGGTCAGCTATTAGTACTTCTCTCTTTAACACAATCTCCCACCCCAGCCCCTCTCCTGACCCTATTTTTCACTGAATAAAATATATGGGAGAAAAAAATTAAGCAATTTAAATGCTGCAGAGGAGCTTTTGTGGAGCTAGAAATGGAAACGAGGTTTCCTGGATGAGTCCAGGCCCTGAGGCAGTTAAGAAAAGTACATTGGCTCTTTCTTCTTAAAAAGACTGTCTATATTCTGCCAAAGCTGGTATGTGTGCATTTGGATAGCTCAGTTTTCAATTTCTTTATTGGAGCTATCTATGGGTAGGTTTTTGTGAAAATGTACAAGAAGACTCTGGAAATATCAGAATCCTGTAGCAGCTGAGCAATAAGTTTTTTAAGGTATTTTACACCAGGTGTGCACCTAAAGCAAATGAAGTTAGTGAGCTACTCAAGGGTCAGGATTCTATCATACCCATGTGAGTGTCCCTGGGTCCACCTGTGGGAATGCTTGAATCACAGATGGAATTCTATAAATGTTTGTGGATCTAGCCTATATTAAAATGTTAACTCTATGAAGATAGATTTGGTCCTTTAAAAAAAAAAGAACATTACATACTTTTTATTTACCAAGTAGAACACGTGATTTATTCTTAAATAGAGTAAATCTATTCTTAAATCCTTTCTGCATCATGTCCATAGTTGTGATGATTGCCTGCATTTCAGAGCACTAAAATGCCTTGACACGTAGAGACTGCAACTCAGTTGGCAATTAGGCCATCGGTGGAATATACATTCTGTTCCTACAGCAACAACTTGTTGATTCTTCCTGAAAGCTAACTAACTTAGAGATTTGTGGGCCCTCGTGGTTTCCATTGTGCAGTACTTCTCTTTCTTAATAAATGGGGGAGGTCGTCTTATCCCTCAGTCACATGCCATAGTTGTCCTTTACCATACACTTTCCTTGACTTGTACACTCTGGCACAACTCCTTGACATTTAGATTATATTTAGGTTATACTTGTTCTAAGGGGACTATTACACACACACACACACACACACACACACACTTTTTTTTTTTTCTGTGTTACTTCGGCATCTCCCCCTACCTGAAGCTACTCTACATAAACACCTTGTTACTTCCCAGACATAGCTCATGGTACGAACACGATTCTTGGTCTCATTTTGTGGATTTTGTCCCTGATTCCTCTGGGTTGGTGACAGGAATCTCAGGCTTGCAAATTTTCAGTTCCTGCCCATCATCTCAAGAAGTACTAATGAGCTTCAGCAGAGCACATGAGCCACACTGTGCTGATATTTCACAGCACCACACTGACCCCACCTTTAGAAATAAACTTTTCCTCAGCTTAGAGCTTCTATGGTAAGAAATCTAGAGGTTATAAGGAACCTCTTATAAATCTGTCCTTCCTATAAAATCAAACACAAAAATCTCTAAGTTATTGACATTTTATTTTATGCTTCTTAAAGACGTCTGGACCTTAGTTAGAATCTGTTAGGTAAGCAGAGTTGTCATGCATGTATGCGACACTCCCAATTCAAGAAGTTTCCGGCTCGGGCTGTAGCTCAGTGGTAGAGCGCTTGCCTGGCATGTGTGAGACACTGGGTTTGATCCTCAGCACCACATAAAAATAAATAAAATAAGGTCCATCGACAACTTAAAAAACTTTTTAAATATATAAAATAAAATAAGATAAAAAAAGAAACTGGGTTTCTGAAGTTGGTCCGACAGTCAGGTAGCACAACAAAACTCTTCCCTTAGCAGTATTTTCCTCAGGATGGATTGGTTTACTTGTAACTTAAATTTGGCCAAATGGACTACTTTATTTATGATCCTTAAGATCTCGATAACAAAGTTAAAATCATGCTTTAGCTATGAACCACTCAGCAGGATTCAAAAGTCATTTTCTAATTTTCTTACTTAAAAAGTGGTTTTCTCCAAACCCCCATGACAAATAGATTTTTAACTATATCACTAAGATTATTATAATAATATTGTCATATTATGGGGCTCCCAGAAATTCCCTCATTTCCCCTTGAATCACAAAGTCATAATAAATAGTTTTCACTAGAATGGTCTATTGGCCCCCAATAATAAAACAAATGGAATAAATCCATAAATTAATGCTATAAGTAAAACTTGAACTATTTGAGATTCATGTTATTTTTTTATTCTGTTGCTTTTTTAGTCTATTTTATATATGAACTAAAACAGTAGCATGAACAAACTTTTTGTTGTTTTTTTCTTTTTTTTAATTTGTTCTAAGTAGTTATACATGACAGTAGAATGCTTTTGATACATCATACATAAATGGAGTATAACTTCTCATTCTTTGGGTTGTAAATATTTTATTCCTTAGACAAGAGTCTAATTTTTCTAGGATGTTTATCTATATTATCAATAAGCTGCTCCACAATTAAATTTTTGATTCAGTATGTATTATTAATTTTCCAATCCTGTTTCAGTCTGAAACAAGCATATTACATATTGGTATTACTCATCTATTAAAAGACATGTTGAAATGCATTAAGAGTGAGAATTGGTTTTTCCCCTTTTTTCTTTTGAAAAAAAATAAAACTCTCTTTGGGAGAAATGAACAATGAACATCACTAACTAGGAAATGCCTTCTTACTCTTTTTTACTCCCTTGTTAATGCTCTGAGCACCTGCCCCTGATTGCACGTGTTTATTGCCTGCATGATGTTTTACCTGCTCTAACCTTGGCCAAAGACCATTTTAAAAATATTTGCCTAATGCTTACTGATTGACAACTTCATCTCTATTAACTATTTATTTTCCTTTGAGATTACCTTATATGCACTTTCCAACCCTGTATTCTTTTCATAGTCTAATAAAATAAATGTGTTTCATGAACATCTTTGATTTGCTTCTTCTTGCCAAGTTTTTTCCTACTTTTTTTTACTGATCTCCACAATGAGTGCTTTACTCCAGGTCTCTTAAAGGTGTGTGTGAGTTGTTGAAGTTTCACTGTATACACAGAACCGAGCCAAAACTTGCCATTTGCAAGATAAAGCCAGAAGAGAATAAAGGCCATATGTCAATACAGAGAAAACGACTGACTTCAGCTCTTTTTTTCCCCTCCTTGGTGTTTATAATTATTTCTATGGAAACTGCACGTGGATTTCTGAGGATTGAATTTGACCCTGGGGATGTACACAAGTAACTTTGAAAACATTTGGTCCATTAACTTTGGGTTCATCATATACTTAAGCTTATCCTTCTCTTTAACTACTAACTACAAGAAAACATGACATGTGTGAGACCATCATGACATTTGTGCTGAAAATTTTTTGTGTCTTTAGGAAGGGCAGGAGTGAGTGAGTGAAGTGTTATGAGAGGCTGCTTCTCTTTACCGTTGATTATGAGGTTCAGAATAGCATGTTGGCTTTCTCATTCACAGTTCCTCAGTGCTTTAAAGTGTGAACCCCAGACTCTTCCATTTATTCTGTTCAGATTTTCCCATTAATGACTGTCAGGAACACAAGCAACTTGTTTATCTATCTCTTCTATCCTTATGCCCCCTACAACCTACCTCTATTTTTTTTCTTAACAAATATTTTTATGATTTGGGATATCTCAAATAATCTGAAAATTCTTTTGCATTCCCCACACAGTATGGAGAAGTGATCAGATCACAATACCTTTGCCTGTATTTTGCTTTTTTTGTAGCTAAACGTGTATAAAAGTATGCATGTGTATGCTTGTGATACTTTTATTTTACTCAGATTAGGAGAAAAATGTAACCTCATTTCAGAAGGCTAAGAGCACTAAAGGAAGGCAAGCATTAGCAAACAAGAACTAGAGAGAGGAGTTTTAGGAAGAGAGAACCAGAGAGGACTGTTTTTAAGATGCAGGGTGTAAGACGTGATAGGATCTGTACTGACCATAAAGATGTTTTTCCTTGATGGAACTCCATATGGTATTGGGCACCTGAGTAATCCTCCAGAATGCAAAAATTAATCCTATAAATGGTTTTTAATTCTTTTAACGAGAGAGTAAATATTGTATTGAGACAATGAAAAGAGTGCACATCTTTGTGCGGATGAATTAAACTATAGAGTTTTTAAAGAACAAAATTTACAGAGTAAATGTATAAATCAAGCTCTTACTACATAAAGGTATCTACTTCATGTGTCCAGTCCTAGATTTTTCAGAAGATCATTAGTTGGATGTTGTCCTTTGTGCTCTGTAGTTGCCTACACTTTGGACATTTCACAGTTTATTAGCAATGTGATTGCAAACCAATTTTTCTATTTATTTAATACTCAGGTCAACATTTTGATGGGGGAAGGGTATATTATAACTCTTTACTGTGGGTTTTCAATTATCCATGTGGTCTGCCTCCCATTAGCAAGAATAATTGGGAACTGGATGTGTAGAATACAGATTCACAACCATTGAAAAATGCCATTAGGAACATGAATTTTACAGTCCTCTGTTAAAAACTCTTCAAAAGGATCATGTTTTTGTGGAGATTTCAAATATGAGACCTTGGATACCCACTCTTCTCTCTCCCACTCTCCCGCTTTCTTCTCCATCTTCCTCTCTCCCTCCCTTTCTCGGATCTGTCTCTGCTCAGTGTAAAATATTACCCTATTCTCTCTCTCTTTAGGATTAGCATGGGACACATCACATGAGCCATGGAATAATTTTAGATTCTCTAGTCATATGGTTTGGTTGATGGCCCAAGTATACCTCAGGGTATTTATTTTAAAAGAGAGTACTTACCTAGTTACACTAAATTTTTTTTTTAGTATCATTTAAAAAAGACAAAATGTAATTGCTTTTTAGAACTTTTTATTGAAGCATAGTATAACAGAGACAAGTACACATGAGTGTACAATTCAGTAAATTTTCACAGGCTAGACACCCATATATGCACCACTCAGAATATTTGCAGCTCCCAGAAGCCTCCTGGTGCCTCTTTCCAATTACTGTTATGCACTACCCCCACCAAAGGTAAGGGCCATCCTTATGTTGACTCTTTAATTTTCAAATATTCCATCATTTTCTCACCAGGTTTATTGGCTGATTTTTGTGGGAGAGCAAAGGGGGGTGGTTAATCCCCTATAGCTGACTTCTTTGCATTGTGGGAATTTCCTAGCTGTTAATTATTAACTTTTCCTTAAAATAAAACTTCCATTGTTCAAGGAGAAAAACTCCATGAGCGCAGTACATGTGATATAAATCACTTTTATGTCTGTGAAACAGCTGAGTTTACATTTTTATTACATTGTTTGAAAAAGTATCTTTTCATCTGGAAAGAATCAGTTTAAAATGTGATTGTCAACACAAAAAACCAGTTTTCTGTTTAAAATGGCTGCCAGTGGAGCTAAGAACTATAATTAAGCCAGATTTTTCTTCATAGACACTAGTTACTAAAACCTGGAAGTTTTTGCTGAAATTTGCAAAATAATTTTTTTTTACTTTAAAAAGCAGGTAAGGGGTTTTTGTTGTTGTTGTTGTTTAGTTAGTAAGCAAAATAATAGAAGTAAATGATTAGTGAACAAAAATATTTTTTAAAAGATAGAATGCTTCACTGTGAAAGGTAATTTATTGGTGTAGTTTCAAGTTAAATTTAAAGTAATATATACATTTATAAAGTGTCGCCTAATAGGAATATTTTAGTTGGAAAAAGATGTTTACCTAGCTAATTTGCAACTTATATCATAAATTTCTCTCTAAAATATTTATTTTAGATTTAAATAAATCTGAGAAGATTCTTTTAGAAATATTCCACAGTTCAATTAGATTAGCCATTCTATTATAGGTATACTGAGATTGAAAGCCTACAAAATTTTGCTTATGTTCATTAATTTCTTGCTATTTATTTTGAAATAATTTTAAAAAGGAAGTATAGGTCTTTTGATGGTATTTCCTGCTGCATTTAATTTTGAACTCTATTATTAAATAAAATTTTATATATACCATGTTCTTTTTATTACTGAAATACTCTGGATGGTATAATAGAGATTTTGACTGTAACATACACCCTTATTTCCAGCACAATAATTCCATGATAGATATAGTTTTAGAATCGTCCAACCTTCCCAAATTCCTGCTTTGTAAAGTTTATTTTTCAAAACATAGGGCAGTCATCACTAAACAATTGTGTATGCTAACTGACCTTTCATCTTAAACCCAGATTTCTAAAATCCCATTATTTTGTGGCTTTTTCAACAGAGGATTTATTTAGGCTCAAAAGTGTTGCAGCCTTTTTGGAGAACTAAAATTCTCCATGACTTATAATAGAGTGAATAGTGAAAACTATTTAAATATGAGCAGAACCCACCTTTTTGAGTTTTTGTCCAGCATGTGATGAGGTGTAAAATAATTTTGTGGATTTAATGCTGAATTCATAATTATTTCTATGAGCTAAAACAGAGTGAACTCATCATTCAGCATTTTACCTGGCAAAAGCAGAGTTTACCTAGTATAGCAGAATTTTGAAGGCCGAAGGAGAAATACAGATTCTTTATAGTTTTAAACAGTATAAAGTACCAAACCCCCAAAATTAGGATTGAAAGTAATTGAAATTTTGCACAAATCTAGAGTTTTGATGGTGATGATTTATTTTGGTTTGGACATTTCCTTTGAGCTAGCTAGTCATTATTATTCTACTTATTACCTTTGAATGATCACTGTAAATGCACTTACAACCTAAGATGTCAACACACTTCAGAAGAGAAACTTAACAAAAACACTTCGGGCTGCTGGAACCAATGGATATTTATGACTAAATTAAATTAAAGTTAGTTAAATTACATCTTATGTTCAAAGCTCCTGACAAGTACTTTGCACATACCTTCTTCTCTTTTTATGCAGCATCAATTTAGCTAGAGTACTGTTCTTTACACACACACATACACACACACACACTTACGCACTCTTAACTACAGGAAAAAGATGAATTTTTATATAAGCAAGATTAAACTTTTTCCTGCTTATCTTGTTCTCTGTATTTTTCTTACACATTTTCTTTTTATTCTTTCCTGCCTACAAATGTATTTGTGTTGAATGACAGGCATAGGATAAAGTAAATGCTCCCTGTTTTCTTCAAGGGGTTTGATAGAACTGAACTTTCAGGAGAGAAAAGTGTAGCAAAATGAAACCATAATAAATAACCACTTTACATCAAACCTACCAATGATTTTCTTTTAAAGGAATGGCATATTCTTCCATCCATCCTTTACTCCAGTCCTTTTCCTTGCTTATGTTTTCTCCAAAACAATCTATGGAATACTTTAAGAAAAATCAGATTCTCTATAGCAGAACTTCAAACATCAAATGACTTCTACTATTCATCTTACCTTATTTATTTATGAGAAATTATCATAGCAATGTCAGTTAATAATATCAACTCCAAATAATTCAGCTACCTGTAAAGATTTTTATTTGTCAAAAAGTTAATATTTATATTGTTTAATTTATCAGTGCAAAAAGGACATTAAGTGGAAAATATTAATAAATAGTCAAATGTTAATACATCATTGGAATAAAATACATGTACAAAATCAACAAAGAAATACTAGGTTAAATTTTTTTATTTTTTTAAATATTTTATTTGGTTTCAGACAGCTAAAATGAGCAAAGCCAATCTACAAAAACCCTGTTTTCACCTGTAATTTATATATTCAATAAGTTTATTAATCTATAAACCCCTATAGTTAGAAAAGTGATCTTTTCTAGGTAAATAAAATAACTAGAGAGAAAGCAGTGACTTACTTTTTTCCTCAGGGCCAAACCAGTAAGACAAGTTTAGTTCTCTGGACTATGAGGTCCTCTTAGGAAAGAAGAAGACAGATAGATGACAGCAAAACACATATTTTCTGTATAGAATCCAAAGGTTTTCATCAAAACTTTAAACATATACATAGACACATTCCTTAGTCAGTTGTGAAAGCAGAAATGCAGTTCAAATATTAAATATTTCAGAGTATTTTAAAAGAATATTCAGAGCCTTTTTGTTTGTCAGCACATACAGATCTAGGATGCCTGTCCTCAGTTGCTGTGGCCATCCACAACTAAAAGGCAGCCTAGTGCTTGGGCTTAGCTGATCCATAAAGAAGGTGGGCTGAGAGACAGCATCCCCAGCTGTCCGCCCCAGTGGCTCGGCCTTCCATGACCGCCACTCTTTGTTGAGAATTGTTGGCAGTGGCAGCAGTTTGCAGCTTCAGATAAGAGCCGCCTATTTCTCAGGTAATGCCCTCGATCAGAGCCCTGATGACAGACTGGGGAGTGCAAGTTTTTTCAGGTGCTCTGTTTGCTCAGTAATCCTTCAGTGCCAATCTCCAAAGAGTGCGCGGGACCCATCCGTAATGGACATCAGCCATTAAGCTCGTAGTATTTGTCATCTCTCAGGTTACTGCTTTGTTATTCTCAAGTGATGAATGGATGCTGTTATGCTTTAAGAAAATAAACCAATGCTGTAAATATGTCCAGATTTATAAAAGTGGCCACTTTATTTCTCCCATTTTTTGAGAAGTAAATGCAGAGTATTTCTGAAATACTAGACTTTTCCTTTAAAAATACAAAGAGAAATGTGCTTTACGTTAGTGTTTGTAGTTGCTTAGAGTCCACATCAAACAAATTACTCTAAGCGTCTATAACATGTTTTCACCGTGGTTTGATACAGTTAAGTTTATGCCTTGCACAAGCATTCTGATGAAAACAGGCATGCTTGCAAAGAACTATTCCCAGAAACCATTTGCACTTCCGTGGAAAAAAGAAAAACCAAACAGGGAATTTAGGTGTTAACTATAGCATGACACCAAAGCAATTCTCCATCTTGGTTATTCCTATTGACTAGGTATGTTTCTGCATCACAGGAAGAAGTAATAATTTTTAAAGACTTGTTATACTTCAGTAAGAAAGTTTCTAGAAAATGATATTCAGTATTTTTGATACTTAGTATTATTTAAAAATGCTTAGTATTGAACTTAGCATTGTTTTGTACACATTTATGTATTATTAACCTATTTATACAATTATTGGGACTAATACTAATTCTGTTTATAATAAAATGGACTGTCTAGTCACTCTTTCCACCTTTTCTAAGTTAATGTCAATTTCTATATTAATTTTTGAAGATCTTCAAGAGTTTGTCCTTTTGAAAGCACCCAGAAATTAAATCCTGGGACTGACATGCAAAGCATGTTTTAAACCCTTTTGAATTTTCATCTATTGTTTTTGTTATTCTTTTTTAAAAATACGACTGGTCCCATTTTTTTTTTCATGACTTTTCTTTTTTTTTTTTAATTTTTTATTGTTGGCTGTTCAAAACATTACATAGTTCTTGATATATCATATTTCACAATTTGATTCAAGTGGGTTATGAGCTCCCATTTTTACCCCATATACAGATTGCAGAATCACATCAGTTACACATCCATTGATTTACATATTGCCATACTCGTGTCTGTTGTGTTCTGCTGCCTTTCCTATCCTCTACTATCCCCCCTCCCCTCCCCTCCCCTCCCCTCTTCTCTCTCTGCCCCCTCTACTGACATTCATTTGTCCCCCTTGTATTATTTTTCCCCTTCCCCTCACTTCCTCTTGTATGTACTTTTGTATAACTCTGAGGGTCTCCTTCCATTTCCATGCAATTTCCCTTCTCTCTCCCTTTCCCTCCCACCTCTCATCCCTGTTTAATGTTAATCTTCTTCTCATGCTCTTCGACCCTACTCTGTTCTTAGTTACTCTCCTTATATCAAAGAAGACATTTGGCATTTGTTTTTTAGGGATTGGCTAGCTTCACTTAGCATAATCTGCTCTAATGCCATCCATTTCCCTGTAAATTCTATGATTTTGTCATTTTTTAATGCAGAGTAATACTCCATTGTGTATAAATGCCACATTTTTTTATCCATTCATCCATTGAAGGGCATCTAGGTTGGTTCCACAGTCTAGCTATTGTGTATTGTGCTGCTATGAACATCGATGTAGCAGTGTCCCTGTAGCATGCTCTTTTTAGGTCTTTAGGGAGTAGACCGAGAAGGGGAATAGCTGGGTCAAATGGTGGCTCCATTCGACTGGTCCCATTTTTAAAGAAAAAGAAAATTAATGGTGACAGTCCTGAGGTGATACAATAAATGAACACCTCACCCCACATGGTTTTCATGGCCTCTTAGGATATTCTGCATAGAATATATTTCAAGTTCCATTTCATTGACTTCATTTCAGTGTGCTTTCTATTCCTTTTCTCCTACCCACTGCTCTTATCAACTAATGCAAAACTCATTCAAGTATGTGAGAGCAGGTGCCTTGTGATATTAGTGAATCCAGCTCACCCAGGGACACTGAGAAAGTGTGAAAGAACACCATCCAGTCCCTGCCCTAAGACTGGAACTGTCATTCTTTAGGCTCTTAATATGGCCTCTGAGACCATCAAGCAAGGAAAATCTCATGGAGGACAGTGGCTGTGTGTGTTTATTTTATTACCACGGGCTCATAATTGCCAGAGAGATGAGGGGTCTCACCTCCATCGGCTCTAATTGCTGTGAAGGCCTATGAGCTTCCACTGAGGCCACAGCATGGCTGGGAACATTTCCTGTACTGAGGCTGGGGCCTGGGGTGCAGGGCGATATGCCAAACTCTTTCAA
The DNA here is from genome assembly GCF_047511675.1 of Marmota flaviventris. NCBI lineage: Eukaryota > Metazoa > Chordata > Mammalia > Rodentia > Sciuridae > Marmota > Marmota flaviventris. The sequence goes on along the minus strand of NC_092499.1, from coordinate 48,999,060 downwards.
TGCTTCCCTACCCCCATTTTTATACCACTTTTCTCCTTCTTTGTCATATGCCCCTTAAAAGGCATTTTAAACTTTCAGGAGCATCTAATCAGATGAAGGGAGCAATTAATTGCATAGGTCTTCTGCACTCCAAGAGGGGAAAAGAAAAATCAGTCATCTCAGGACTCAAAGGAGTTTTAACAAAGAGATCCTTGAGCAAGGATTAAACAATCTACAAATTTAAACTCTACCTGCAAAATGATATCCCTGGGGATTGATTGATTGATTGATTGATTTTTACAACTAAAAAATATATTTATTTTTTTTAATTTTTATTATTGGTTGTTCAAAACATTACATAGTTCTTGACATATCATATTTCACACATTTGATTCAAGTGCGTTATGAACTCCCATTTTTACCCCGTATACAGATTGCAGAAAAAAATATGGAACGCTTCACGAATTTGCGTGTCATCCTTGTGCAGGGGCCATGCTAATCTTCTCTGTATCGTTCCAATTTTTTAGTATATGTGCTGCCGAAGCGAGCACTCCCTGGGGATTTAGATACAAATTAGGAATAAGCTAAAATTCATTTAGTGGTGAACCTCTGGATTAATTTTCACATGGAGCTGTTTTAATTAGGCTGTTCTGAATGTACTTGTCCTTTACAGAATATCTTTTTAGTAAATTGTCCATAGAACAGAAAATCACCTCCAGGCTTCTCAGCATTTAGATTCAAGTATTCAAATGTGGACTGTTTTTTGTTGTTGTTGTTGTTTGTTTGTTTTTGTTTTTTAATGTCAGTATATCAGTTGTATTTGAAGAACAATATAGGGGCTTGAAACGTGCCGAACAGCAGGGAACAGGAATAACCTTAATGAGTGACCACTCTGGTGCTGAGTCCTTTATACACATTACATTATGTGATCTTCACAACAACCTTTGAGGTAGGTTTTATTGTCCCCATTTTATAGGTGGAAACTGAGGTGCCCAAGTTCCCACAGCTAATAAATAAATCCAGGAATGTCTGATTCCAGAGTTCATGCTCTTACCTATTATATACATATACCAGGGTGCCTTCCAAGAATCAAATCCACTTTCAGGATCCTAAAAGACTAGAACTATCACATTTGTCACTGAGAAATAATGTTCATTGATGCTACATTTTTTTGTTTCTATCAAAATGCTTCACTTATTAAAGCAAAATTTCAGTATCCCTTTCCAGCTGATCCCTGATCACATAATCTGTACATTAAGCACTTAATAAAGATGTGTAAAAGTCTCCCAACTGCACCGCAGTTGTAATATAAACATGCATTACCGAAATGAGAGCTCAAACATCCATTTTCCACAGGTGTTACTTTGTGCATGTCTGTTCTTGCACCCTCGTTATTCTTCGTGCAGGGTAACTCCATCTGGCCCCCTGAAAATGCTTTCATCAAAAGAATGCTTTAATATATGACCTGAGCATGCAAAGACAACCAACTTCAAATTGAACTTAAATTATTCAGGATGCTGACACAGTGATCTATATAACCTGTTCTTCATATTGTAATTTTAAACCACATAACAATGGTAATGCTAATAATAATTTGTATTCCAGTAGCACCTTTTGGTAAGAAGCTCAAATAGCTTTATGGCTATTGTCTCAATAATCCTCTCACCATCCCTCTGGGATAGGTGAGAGAAAATATATACATTTTCACCTTTCACATGCAGAAAGTCAGGAGAATTTTCAGGGTAACTGGAAGGGGAGTGTGTTGATGAATCCAACAAACATAGATCTTGTTTGTTTGCCAGTTAGTCTGGTTTAGTTTGGTTTTGTTGTCCAAGACACAAACAGAATCAGAATAGTATAGCAGAGAAAGAAGCAACCCAAGAGCATATGGCTCACTCTGCTTAATTCATGAACATTTACTCTTATGCCAAAGAGGAATAGTCAGATCTCAAATGAATTTCCCTGATCTGTTCCTATAAGAGACCTATTCTTTTTTTTTTTTCCTAGAAAAATATTTTTATTTTGTGGGAATATGGAAATAATTCTTACTTCATGAGAAGGAGAGTGTTCAAGATTTTAAGGTACTCATATTATTAGTAGTTACTGAAAAAGTTAGCCTTCAATTTTAAAATATGAATTTATAGAACAGTTTGAGGAACAGTTCAACAAACTTTGATATACCTTTCACCAGGACTCATCAGTTTTTAACATTTTTTTCCAGAATTTGCTGTAGATTTCTATTCTCTTGAGAATAAATTATAACCACCATGTCCTTTTTTTAAATCCTTAAATATTTAAGTGTGCGTTACCTAAGACAGAGGTGTTCACTTACATAGTGAATAGCTACAGTGCCATTATCTGTATTAAGTAATTTAAAACTAGTAGAATATGTTACCAGAGTCTTGTTTCTTCAAATTTTGCTAATTGACACAATAGTGTCCTTGATGGAAATTTTTTTCTCTTGTCCTTGGACGTGAAATTCTGTAATACCCTCAATTTTCTTTTTTTTTTTTTAAATTTTTTATTGTTGGCTGTTCAAAACATTACATAGTTCTTGATATATCATATTTCACACTTTGATTCAAGTGGGTTATGAACTCCCATTTTTACCCCGTATACAAATTGCAGAATCAAATCAGTTACACATCCATTGATTTACATATTGCCATACTAGTGTCTGTTGTATTCTGCTGTCTTTCCTATCCTCTACTATCCCCCCTCCCCTCCCCTCCCCTCCCCTCTTCTCTCTCTGCCCCCTCTACTGACATTCGTTTGTCCCCCTTGTATTATTTTTCCCCTTCCCCTCACTTCCTCTTGTGTGTACTTTTGTATAACTCTGAGGGTCTCCTTCCATTTCCATGCATTTTCCCTTCTCTCTCCCTTTCCCTCCCACCTCTCATCCCTGTTTAATGTTAATCTTCTTCTCATGCTCTTCGACCCTACTCTGTTCTTAGTTACTCTCCTTATATCAAAGAAGACATTTGGCATTTGTTTTTTAGGGATTGGCTAGCTTCACTTAGCATAATCTGCTCTAATGCCATCCATTTCCCTGTAAATTCTATGATTTTGTCATTTTTTAATGCAGAGTAATACTCCATTGTGTATAAATGCCACATTTTTTTTATCCATTCATCCATTGAAGGGCATCTAGGTTGGTTCCACAGTCTAGCTATTGTGAATTGGGCTGCTATGAACATCAATGTAGCAGTGTCCCTGTAGCATGCTCTTTTTAGGTCTTTAGGGAATAGACCGAGAAGGGGAATACCTGGGTCAAATGGTGGCTCCATTCCCAGCTTTCCAAGAAATCTCCATACTGCTTTCCAAATTGGCTGCACCAATTTGCAGTCCCACCAGCAATGTACAAGTGTACCCTTTTCCCCACATCCTCGCCAGCACTTGTTGTTGTTTGACTTCATAATGGCTGCCAATCTAACTGGAGTGAGATGGTATCTTAGGGTGGTTTTGATTTGCATTTCTCTGACTGCTAGAGATGGTGAGCATTTTTTCATGTACTTGTTGATTGATTGTATGTCCTCCTCTGAGAAGTGTCTGTTCAGGTCCTTGGCCCATTTGTTGATTGGGTTGTTTGTTCTCTTATTGTCTAATTTTTTGAGCTCTTTGTATACTCTGGATATTAGGGCTCTATCTGAAGTGTGAGGAGTAAAGATTTGTTCCCAGGATGTAGGCTCTCTATTTACCTCTCTTATTGTATCTTTTGCTGAGAAAAAACTTTTTAGTTTGAGTAAGTCCCATTTGTTGATTCTAGTTATTAACTTTTGTGCTATGGGTGTCCTATTGAGGAATTTGGAGCCCGACCCCACAGTATGTAGATCGTAGCCAACTTTTTCTTCTATCAGACGGCGTGTCTCTGATTTGATATCAAGCTCCTTGATCCATTTTGAATTCACTTTTGTGCATGGCGAGAGAAAGGGATTCAGTTTCATTTTGTTGCATATGGATTTCCAGTTTTCCCAGCACCATTTGTTGAAGATGCTATCCTTCCTCCATTGCATGCTTTTAGACCCTTTATCAAATATAAGATAGTTGTAGTTTTGTGGATTGGTTTCTGTGTCCTCTATTCTGTACCATTGGTCCACCCGCCTGTTTTGGTACCAGTACCATGCTGTTTTTGTTACTATTGCTCTGTAGTATAGTTTGAAGTCTGGTATCGCTATACCGCCTGATTCACACTTCCTGCTTAGCATTGTTTTTGCTATTCTGGGTCTTTTATTTTTCCATATGAATTTCATGATTGCTTTCTCTATTTCTACAAGAAATGCCGTTGGGATTTTGATTGGCATTGCATTAAACCTATAGAGAACTTTTGGTAATATCGCCATTTTGATGATGTTAGTTCTGCCTATCCATGAACAGGGTATATTTTTCCATCTTCTAAGATCTTCTTCTATTTCTCTCTTTAGGGTTCTGTAGTTTTCATTGTATAAGTCTTTCACCTCTTTTGTTAGGTTGATTCCCAAGTATTTTATTTTTTTTGAAGATATTGTGAATGGAGTGGTTGTCCTCATTTCCATTTCAGAGGATTTGTCGCTGATATACAGGAATGCCTTTGATTTATGCGTGTTGATTTTATATCCTGCCACTTTGCTGAATTCATTTATTAGCTCTAATAGTTTCTTTGTAGACCCTTTTGGGTCTGCTAGGTATAGAATCATGTCATCTGCAAATAGTGATAATTTAAGTTCTTCTTTTCCTATTTTTATGCCTTTAATTTCTTTCGTCTGTCTAATTGCTCTGGCCAGTGTTTCGAGAACTATGTTGAACAGAAGTGGTGAGAGAGGGCATCCCTGTCTTGTTCCAGATTTTAGAGGGAATGCCTTCAATTTTTCTCCATTCAGAATGATGCTAGCCTGAGGCTTAGCATAGATTGCTTTTACAATATTGAGGTATGTTCCTGTTATCCCTAGTTTTTCTAGAGTTTTGAACATAAAGGGATGCTGTACTTTGTCGAATGCTTTTTCCGCATCTATCGAGATGATCATATGGTTCTTATTTTTAAGTCTATTGATGTGGTGAATAACATTTATTGATTTCCGTATATTGAACCAGCCTTGCATCTCAGGGATGAATCCTACTTGATCATGGTGCACAATTTTTTTGATATGTTTTTGTATCCGAGTGGCCAGAATTTTATTGAGGATTTTTGCATCTAGGTTCATTAGAGATATTGGTCTGTAGTTTTCTTTCTTTGAAGTGTCTTTGTCTGGTTTAGGTATCAGGGTGATGTTGGCCTCGTAGAATGAATTTGGAAGTTCTCCCTCTTTTTCTATTTCCCGAAGTAGCTTGAAAAGTATTGGTATTAGTTCCTCTTTAAAGGTTTTGTAAAACTCTGCTGTATACCCATCCGGTCCTGGGCTTTTCTTAGTTGGTAGTCTTTTGATGGTTTCTTCTATTTCCTCAATTGATATTGGAAGAGACCTATTCTTGAGCCATTTTTTTTCTTCAAAGGCACAAAAATACACTGAAACTCCAAATTGGACTATTTCCCCTGGCTACCATCCTTTCTAAGAGCCCCTTAGGCCGAAGAATACTATTTCATGTGGGAATAGTAAGGATAGATGACATTCACAGAGTATCCAAAAATTCCTTTTTAGTTTTCAGTTGCAATGTTGCGCCTCTCTGCTCCCTATATATACCATTTTTAAAAAGCAAAGTGTCGAATATATATAGTATAGTAAATATGGAACCCAGGAGTTCCTGTTTTCTTTATCTATAAAATGGGAATCTTGGTAGTAGAGTCATGGAGTAAGATGGCAAGTGTTTGGCATGTGGTGACAACTTAATCCATGTATCTATTTCTTCATCTCCTCCACTCTGGTAGTGGGAAGAGAGACACAAAGTCAAACCAGCCTAGTTTGATTCCTTATTTTTGCTGCTCTTGCTCTTGTCTCTTTGTAGTTATTTGATCTGATTTATATGTCTGTGCTCCAATCTGGGAGCATTTGAGACGACTGCTTCTACCTGAGGTTATTTGCACTTCAGCTCTCTCAAACACTGGAAGAGATTATTCTTGACTTTATGGATGACAGGGATGAGGATGAGGTTAGCTCTAGAAAAGATAGTGTGCTGCTTAGGGGAGATGTCAGACCAATCTTGCACAGAACCATTGCTATGGCAGAACTAATTCTTAAATACTTCCTAGTCTAGAAGATACAAATTACCAGTGCCAACATTCTGGTAGCATACAAATCATCCAGACTATATAAATGTATAAGTTTCTATCAGGATTTTAAACTTCTTTCTTAACAAACCTGCCCATGAACCACTTGATCTATCTTACTTGTCGACAGCCACACACACACACATACACACACACACACTCTCTCTCTCTCACACACACACACACACACTCTCACACACACACACACACACACTCACACACTCACACACACACACACACACACACACACGACTAGCCCACTGGTGTTCCTAACATTCCATATCCCCTATTTCCCCAACTCTATGACCAATTCCCCATATAAGATTTTTTTCTCAGGTGATAAGTATTTATTGTGCTAATAGTCAATGGAGATCAAATGTGTCTATTGAATTATGTACTAGAAAATTCCCCAAACCAGTTTAATATAAATATTTCTCAAAGCCTGCAAATAAGAACTCACTGATGGTGCCTGGTCTCTGTACTTAAAATGATGACTTTCATCACCAAAATGTCTAACAATCTGGATCATCATTTTGGTGGTTTAGGGAAGTTTTCAACAACAATGACAACAAAAAAGAATGTGGAAATAATTTCTAAGCCCTTATGTTTGCTTCCATATTTGATTTAAAAATAATATCCATCCCATAAACACAAGTTTGGGTAATAACCCTCACTGACTAAAGGTTCTGGATGTGGGAAGTGTAGTTCTAGTTTGCATTAATTTCCTGGAAGAGGAGTATCAGCAAGAAAGCAGAATAGAAATTTTCTACCTTAATCTCCCCCTCAGTGCACCAATTTTAACAAATACTAACACAAAGTTGGGAGTCCAGGAGTCCCCTGGAGAAATCTCAGCACACTGTCAGAACAAAAACTCCAAGAATAGAAACATTAAAGAGAATCAGAAGAATAGTCTTTTTAACCTACATCATCCTTCCTTCAAGATGGCCCAGCTCAGTGCAAAAAGAGAGTCCTGTCAGCTCACAGTTCCACCCACAGAGGAAAGTGAGTACAGTGAGTGAACTCTTAACCCCCAGCCTAAGTAGGATGATGACCATGGGACCTATTCTTTCTTTCCCCACTGAGAAATTTGAAATTATCAACATAGCTGAGTGGCTGTGAGAGACTGGAAACAGGAAAGAGACTGTAGTCTTGCAGTCATAAGAGTTTAAAACTTAATTAAACTGCTTCTACTATTTCATGAACTCCATCAGGAGGCCTGCCCATGAACTGCTTGATCTGTCTTACCTGTCGACACCCCCCCACACACACACACACACACATGACTGGCCCACTGGTGTTCCTAACATTCCATATCCCCTATTTCCCAAACTCTATGACCAATTCCCCATACAAGATTTTTTTCTCAGGTGATAAGTATGAGTCTTTTCAAATGGTTCCAAGCATGTGCAGTCAGCTCAATGAACTCTATCAGATCAGATGAGGGCACACAAACTTAGGCATTTCAAGGTACCACCTTAGGGGAAACCAGAAGAGGATTTTCAGCACCCTGCATGGTTTTGCAAAATTCAGACAAAGCACACAATCCTAATAATCCCCCCAAGTGGGAACAGGACATATGGGTGCACCTACAGAGAAAGTCTGAGAGCCTCAGAATCTCTAAGAAGGCTGACTGGTGAAGATATTTCTCCTCCAAAGTCAGTCATTAAACACTGAAGAAGATGAATACTTCTTTTTTCAAAGAAAACAACATAAGTCTTCAAAAAAACAACAACATTAAAACCAAGGAAACATGGTACCACCAAAAGGAATACGATAATTTTCTAGTAGCTGATGCTAAAGAGATGGAGATACATGAATTGCCTAGTGAAGAATTCAAAATAATTTTAGTAGAACAAAATAGACATTATTTCTTTATGTATGTATATGACCAATGTGATTCTACAATATGTATAATCAGAAAAATGAGAAATTATATCCCATCTATGTATATCAAAGTATATAAGTGCATTCTACTGTCATGTATAACTAATTAAAACAAATAAAAAATTTAAAAACAAAAACAAAATAGTTTTTTAAGGAAGTTCAACAAACTACAAGAGAATACAGATCAGCAACCCAATGAAATCAACAAAATTATACCTTTAAAAATTGAGAAGTTCAACAAAGAAATAGAAATCATTTTTTACTTCCTTTATTTATTTTTTTTTAATTTCCTATTTTTTTTATTGGTTGTTCAAAACATTACAAAGCTCTTGACATATCATATTTCATACATTAGATTCAAGTGGGTTATGAACTCCCATTTTTACCTCAAATACAGATTGCAGAATCACATCAGTTACACATCCACATTTTTACATAAGGCCATATTAGTAACTGTAGTTCTCTGCTACCTTTCCTATCCTCTACTATCCCCCCTCCCCTCCCCTCCCATCTTCTCTCTCTACCCCATCTACTGTAATTCATTTCTCTCCTTGTTTTTTTCCCATTCCCCTCAAAACCTCTTATATGTAATTTTGTGTAACAATGAGGGTCTCCTTCCATTTCCATGCAATTTCCCTTTTCTCTCCCTTTCCCTCCCACCTCATGTCTCTGTTTAATGTTAATCTTTTCCTCCTGCTCTTCCTCCCTGCTCTGTTCTTAGTTGCTCTCATTATATCAAAGAAGACATTTGGCATTTGTTTTTTAGGGATTGACTAGCTTCACTTAGCATAATCTGCTCTAATGCCATCCATTTCCCTGCAAATTCCATGATTTTGTCATTTTTTAGTGCAGAGTAATACTCCATTGTGTATAAATGCCACATTTTTTTATCCATTCATCTATTGAAGGGCATCTGGGTTGATTCCACAGTCTAGCTATTGTGAATTATGCTGCTATGGACATCGATGTGGCAGTATCCCTATAGTATGCTCTTTTAAGGTCTTCAGGGAATAGTCCGAGAAGGGCAATAGCTGGGTCAAATGGTGGTTCCATTCCCAGCTTTCCCAGGAATCTCCATACTGCTTTCCAAATTGGCCGCACCAATTTGCAGTCCCACCAGCAATATACAAGAGTACGCTTTTCCCCACATCCTTGCCAGCACTTGTTGCTGTTTGACTTCATAATGGTTGCCAATCTTATTGGAGTGAGATGGTATCTTAGGGTGGTTTTGATTTGCATTTCTCTGACTGCTAGAGATGGTGAGCATTTTTTCATGTACTTGTTGATTGATTGTATGTCCTCCTCTGAGAAGTGTCTGTTCAGGTCCTTGGCCCATTTGTTGATTGGGTTATTTGTTATCTTATTGTTTAATTTTTTGAGTTCTTTGTATAGTCTGGATATTAGGGCTCTATCTGAAGTGTGAGGAGTAAAAATTTGTTCCCATGATGTAGGCTCCCCATTTACCTCTCTTATTGTTTCTTTTGCTGAGAAAAAACTTTTTAGTTTGAGTAAGTCCCATTTGTTGATTCTTGTTATTAACTCTTGTGCTATGGGTGTCCTATTAAGGAATTTGGAGCCCGACCCCACAATATGTAGATCGGAGCCAACTTTTTCTTCTATCAGACGCAGAGTCTCTGATTTGATATCAAGCTCCTTGATCCATTTTGAGTTAACTTTTGTGCATTGTGAGAGAAAGGGGATTCAGTTTCATTTTGTTGCATATGGATTTCCAGTTTTCCCAGCACCATTTGTTGAAGATGCTATCCTTCCTCCATTGCATGCTTTTAACCCCTTTATCAAATATAAGATAGTTGTAACTTTGTGGATTAGTCTCTGTGTCCTCTATTCTGTACCATTGGTCCACCTGCCTGTTTTGGTACCAGTACCATGCTGTTTTTGTTACTATTGCTCTATAGTATAGTTTGAAATCTGGTATCGCTATGCCGCCTGATTCACACTTCCTGCTTAGAGTTGCTTTTGCTATTCTGGGTCTTTTATTTTTCCATATGAATTTCATGATTGCTTTATCTATTTCTACAAGAAATGCCATTGGGATTTTGATTGGCATTGCATTAAACCTATAGAGAACTTTTGGTAATATCGCCATTTTGATGATATTAATTCTGCCTATCCATGATCAGGGTATATTTTTCCATCTTCTAAGATCTTCTTCTATTTCTCTCTTTAGGGTTCTGTAGTTTTCATTGTATAAATCTTTCACCTCTTTTGTTAGGTTGATTCCCAAATTTTTTTTTTTTTTGAGGATATTGTGAATGGGGTGTTTTTCCTCATTTCCGTTTCAGACGTTTTGTCGCTAATATACAGAAATGCCTTTGATTTATGCGTGTTGATTTTATATCCTACCACTTTGCTGAATTCATTTATTAGTTCTAGTAGTTTCTTTGTAGACCCTTTTGGGTCTTCTAGGTATAGAATCATGTCGTCCACAAATAGTAATAATTTAAGTTCTTCTTTTCCTATTTTTATGCCTTTAATTTCGAGAACTATATTGAATAGAAGTGGTGAAAGAGGGCATCCCTGTCTTGTTCCAGATTTTGGAGGGAATGCCTTCAATTTTTTCCATTCAGAATGATGCTAGCCTGAGGCTTAGCATAGATAGCTTTTACAATGTTGAGGTAAGTTCCTGTTATCCCTAGTTTTTCTAATGTTTTGAAGTTGGTTCTTCCTAAAAGTTGGTTCTTCGAAAAAATAAAGAAGATCGATAGACCCTTAGCCATGCTAACGAAGAGAAGAAGAGAGAGAACTCAAATTACTAACATACGGGATGAATAAGGCAATATCACAACAGATGCTACAGAAATACAGAAGACAATTAGAAATTATTTTGAAACCCTATATTCCAATAAAATAGAAGATAGTGAAGACATCGATAAATTTCTTAAGTCATATGATTTGCCCAGACTGAGTCAGGAGGATACACACAATTTGAACAGACCAATATCAATGGATGAAATAGAAGAAGCAATCAAAAGACTACCAACCAAGAAAAGCCCAGGACCGGATGGGTATACAGCGGAGTTTTACAAAACTTTAAAGAAGAATTAATACCAATACTTTTCAAGTTATTTCAGCAAATAGAAAAAGAGGGAGCTCTTCCAAATTTATTCTATGAGGCCAACATCACCCTGATTCCGAAACCAGACAAAGACACCTCAAAGAAAGAAAACTACAGACCAATATTTCTAATGAACCTAGATGCAAAAATCCTCAATAAAATTCTGGTGAATCGGATACAAAAACACATCAAAAAAATTGTGCACCATGATCAAGTAGGATTCATCCCTGGGATGCAAGGATGGTTTAATATATGGAAATCAATAAATGTTATTCACCACATCAATAGACTCAAAGATAAGAACCATATGATCATCTTGATAGACGCAGAAAAAGCATTTGACAAAGTACAGCATCCCTTTATGTTCAAAACATTAGAAATCATTTTTAAATTTATTTATTTATTTTAATTAGGTATAAATGACAGCAGAATGCATTTTGATTCATTGTACATAATTGCAGCCCAACTTTTCATTTTCTGGTTGTACACATTGTTGCATCAAACCATATGTGCAAGCATACATGTACCTCGAGTAATCGTGTGCATTTCATTTCATCATCTTTCCTGCCTCCATGCCCCTGCCCACCTTTCCCCTTTGCCCAATCAATGTTTCTCCATTTTTCCCATGCCCCCCCCTCCCCCAATTATAGATCAGCATCCACTTATCAGAGAGAACTTTCAGCCTTTGGTTTTTTGGGATTGACTTACTTCACTTAGCACAGTATTCTCCAACTCCATTCATTTACCTACAAATGCCATAATTTTATTCTATTTTAATGCTGAGTAATATTCCATTGTGTATATATACCACAGTTTCTTTATCCATCCATCCTTAAAGGGCATCTAGGTTGCTTCCACAGTTTAGCTATTGTGAATTGAACTACTATAAACATTGATGTTGCTGTGTTACTATAGTATGCTGATTTTAAGTCCTTTGGGTTTAGACCATGGAGTGGGATAGCTGGGTTAAATGGTGGTTCTATCCCAAGTTTTCTAATGAATCTCTATACTGCTTTCCAGAGTGGTTGCACCAGTTTGCAGTCCCACCAGCAATGTATGAGTGCGCCTTTTCCCCCACATCTTCACCAACACTTATTGTTTCTTGTATTCTTGATAACTGCCATTTTGACTGGCATGATATGAAATCTTAGAGTAGTTTTAATTTGCATTTCTCTAATTGCTAGAGATGTTGAACATTTTTTTCATATATTTGTTGATTGATTGTATATCTTTTTCTGAGAAGTTTCTGGTCAGCTCCTTAGCCCATTTATTGGTTGGGTTGTTTTTTGAGTGCTAAGTTTTTTTGAGTTCTTTATATGTCCTGAAGATTAGTGCTTTATCTGACATGCATGTGGCAAAAATTTGCTCCTGAAATGTAAGCTTTCTCTTCACCTCATTGATTGTTTCTTTTGCTGAGAAGAAGTTTTTTAATTTGATCCATCCCATTTTATTGACTCTTGATTTTATTTCTTGCACTTTAGGAGTCTTGTTAAGGAAGTCGGGGCCTAATTCAACATGATGAAGATTTGGGCCTACTTTTTCTTCTATTAGGTTCTAGTCTCTGGTCTAATTCCTAGTACTTGATCCACTTTGAGTTGAGTTTTGTGCATGGTGAGAAATAGTTTATTTTCATTTTGCGGCATATGGATTTCCAGTTCTCCCAGCACCATTTGTTGAAAAGGATATATTTTCTCCAATGTATGTTTTTGGTGCCTTCATCTAGTATGAGATAACTGTATTTATGTGAGTTTGTCTCTGTGTCTTCTATTCTGTACCATTGGCCGACATGCCTATTTTAGTGCCAATACCATGTCATTTTTGTTACTATAGCTTTGTAGTATAGTTTAATGTCTGGTATTGTGATGCCTCCTGCTTCACTTTTCTTGCTATGGATTACTTTGGCTATTCTGGGTCTCTTATTTTTCTAGATGAATTTCATGATTGCTTTTTCTATTTCTATGAGGAATAACATTGCAATTTTAATTGGAATCACATTGAATCTGTATAGCACTTTGGGTAGTATGGCCATTTTGACAATATTAATTTTGCCTATCCAAGAACATGGAAGGTCTTTTTATTTTCCAAGGTCTTCTTCAATTTCTTTCTTTAGTGTTCTGAAGTTTTCATTGTAGAGATTTTTTTTCACCTCTTTTGTTAGGTTTATTCCAGTGTTGCAAGGTTGGTTCAACAAGGAAATCAACAAATATAATTTATCATATCAATAGATTTAAAGATAAGAATCATATGATTATATCAATTGATGCAGAGAGAGCATTTGACAAAATGCAGCACACTTTCATATTCAAAACACTAGAAAAACTAGGAATAGTAAAAAAAAAAAATACCTCAATATTGTAAAACCTATCTATGCTAAACCCCAGGCCAAATTGGAAGCATTCCCTCAAAAAACTGGAATAAGATGGGGATGTCCTGTTTCACCAATTCTATTCAACATAGTCCTTGAACCTCTAGCCAGAGCAATTAGACAGATGAAAGAAATTAAAGAGATACAAGTAGGAAAACTTAAACTATCATTATTTTCTGATTACATGATTCTATACTTAGAGGATCCAAAAAAATTCCATCAAAAAACTTCTAGAATTAATAAATTAATTCAGCAAAGTAGCAGGATATAAAATCAATACTCATAAATCAATGCATTTCTTTACAGCAGTGATGAATCCTCTGAACGAGAAATTAGGAAAACTACCTCATTCACAATAGCCTCAAAAAAATGAATTAAATACTTGGGAATTAACTTAGAAATCATTTTTAAAAACAAAAATTCTGGTGTCGAAGAATATACGCAATGAAAATGCAATAGAGGCCTTCAATAGCAGAGTTTATACAACACAAAAAAAAAATCTGTGAACTCAAAGATAACTCATTTGAATTTATCCAGACAGAAAAGAATAAAAGAAAAAAATGTGGAAGAAGAATGAAATCAAGTTTATGGGATATATGGGACACCAGCTAGAGAATGTACATATTATGGGAATCACAAATAGAGAAAAGAAAAGGGAGTAAATCTTATTTAAAGAAATAATAGGGGATGGATATGTAGCTTAGTAATAGAGCATTTGTTTAGCATGCATGAGACCCTGGGTTCAAGCCACAACACTACAAAAGAAAGAGCTGAAAACTCCCCCAAATCTTTGGAGAGATATGGAAACCCAGGTGTATGAGGTTTAGAGACCTCTAGAAAGTTTGACCCCAAAGGAGACTTTACCAAGACACATTATTATCAAATTGTCAAATATCATAAACAAAATTTTGAAAGCAGCAGTAGTAAAGAGATTCATCAAATACAAGGGAAACCCCACTAGGCTATCAACAATTTCTCACCAAACACCTTATAGACAAGGAGAGAGTGGAATGATATATTCAAAGGTAGTGAGAGAGAGAAAGAAGAAAAAACCTGCCAGCCAAAAACATTTTACCCAGCAAAGCTGTTCTTCAGAAATGAAGGAGAAATAAAGACTTCCCCCAATAAACAAAAGTTGAGGAGTTCATCACCACCATAGACCTTTCTTCCATGAAGTGCTAAAGGGAGTTCTTCAAGTGGAAACAAAAGGACACTGATTAGTAACAAAAGGACACTAATTAGGAAAGTTTAAAACTCACTAGTGAAACATAAGTATTAGTCAAATTCAGAATACTCTAATACTAATATACAATGGGGAAAAGATAGGCTCTTTAACAAATGGTGTTGGAAAAGTTAGATATTTACATATAAAAGAATGAAACTGTATTCTTATCTTGGCACATACTTAAAAATTAACTCAAAATGAATTAAAGGTTAAACTTAAGACTGAAAGTGTAAGAATCCTAGAAAAAAATGGGGAAACTCCTTGACTTTGGTCTTTGTAGTGATATTTTTTGATATGATTTCAAAGCATTGGCAACAAACCAAAAATAAACAGTAGAACTGCATCAAAATAAAAAAGTTTCTGCACAATGAAGGATATAATAAACAAAAAAAGCAATAGGAGAAAGACTTCAGAAATTATATATCAAACAAGGGACTGATATTCAAAATATATAAGGAACTCAGGCAATTCAATATATAAAAAGGCAGAGAATCTCAATAGCTATTTTTCCAAAGAAAATAGATAAGAGGCCACAGATCTACATAAAGGTGTTCAACATCACTAATCAGAGAAATGAAAATCAGGGCCACAATGATATTTTACCTCATAGCTGTTTGGATAAGTATTACCAAAAGCCAAAACATAACAAATATTGATGAGAATATGGAGAAAAGGTAACCTGTTGATAGGAAAATAAATTGACATATCATTTTGGAAAATAATTTGAAGGTTCTTCAAAAAATGAAAAATAGAGTTATTATGAATTCCCCTTCTGTATATCTAAAGAAAAGGAAATCAGCAACTTGAAGAGATATTGCATGGAAATGGAAGGAGATCCTCATTGTTACACAAAATTACATATAAGAGGTTGTGAGGGGAATGGGGAAAAAAACAAGGAGAGAAATGAATTGTAGTAGATGGGGTAGAGAGAGAAGATGGGAGGGGAGGGGAGGGGGGATAATAGAGGATAGGAAAGGTAGCAGAATACAACAGTCACGAATATGGCATCATGTAAAAATGTGGATGTGTAACTGATGTGATTCTGCAATCTGTAATTGGGGTAAAAATGGGAGTTCATATACACCAAGCACTAAGCGGCCGAGTTCCGGCTCCCGGAACTGAGCCGGCGAGGGCTGCTTCGTGGAGCCTACTCTTATCGGAGCATACACCGAGCACGGAGCGGCGGAGATCCGGCTCCCGGAACTGCCCTGGCCCAGGGCTAGGAGCCCGCGGAAACTGCTTCTCGGTCCGGGTCCTGCTGAGGGCCGGTCAGGACTCACCCGTTGCTTTGGTTGCCCGGCAAGGGCAACGAAATGCTGCCATTCGCATAGGATACCAACATGGCAGAGATCTGATGTCATCAGAAAGCGGTGGAGGAGAGAACTTCATCAATACCAGCGGCGACAGAAACAGTTGGTCTCCTGGTAGGGGGGGTGAGGCACAGACACCTGAGTCTCCTCGATTTGTCGTGGAGCCAGAGGGGAGGAGCCGGGCCGCCGCCAGCGCCCGGAGCAGGCCCAGCGGCTCGCCAGCGTGGTGACCGCGTGACCCCAATTGGAGAGGGGGCGGAGTGGAGCCGCTACCCGCGCCCGCAAGGTGGGCAGACCCGCGACCCAGTGGTACACGGGCGTGGTAGGAGGGGCAGGGCAGAGCCGCCGCCTGCGCTTGCAAGGTAAACAGACCTGTGACAGACTGGCGGGTCAGGCCCAATGGCCTGCCAGCGTGGTACACAGGTCACCCCAACTGGAGTAGGAGCAGAGCAGATCCTTCGCCCACGCCCGAATCAGGCCCTGCTGGTGTGGTGGTCACGTGAACCCAATTGGAGTGGGGGCGGAGCGGAACCGCCACCCGTGCCCGCAGGGTGAGCAGACCTGTGACCAACCTGCAGATTAGGCCCAGGGGTCCGCAGGCGTGGTAGGAGGGGCAGGGCAGATCCACCGCCCGGGCCTGCAAGGTAGGCAGACCTGCGACAGACCGGCGGATCAGGCCCAGGAGCCTGCCGGCGTGGTACACACACCACCCTAATTGGAGTAGGGGCAGAGCAGAGTCGCCGCCCGTGCCAGGAACAGGCCCAGCGACCTGCAGGCGGGGTAGCCACGACACCCCAATTGGAGTAGGGGCAGAGCAGAGGCACGACCCGTGCCCGAAAGGTGGGCAGATCTGCGACCGACCAGCGGGACAGGCCCAGTGGCCTGCCGGTACGACAGACACGTCACCCCATTTGGAGTAGGGGCAGAGTAGAGCCGCCGCCCGCTCCTGCAGGGTAGGCAAACCTGCAACCGACCGGCGGATCAGGCCCGGTGGCCTACCGGTGTGGTACACTCGTCACCCCAATTGGAGTAGGGGCAGAACAGAGCCGCCGCCAGCGCCCAGAAAAGGCCCAGTGACCTGCCGGCGTGGTAGTCACGACACCCCAATTGGAATAAGGAGAGAGCAGAGCAGCCGCCCGCGCCTGCAGGAAAGATACGCAAGCAGTATGAAAAGACAAGGAAAGAAAGGACCACAAGCAATGCAGGTCAACGCAACTTTAGAAGAGGTAACAGCTGCAGCAGATGGAATGTCAGATAAAGAATTCAGGATATACATGCTTCAGATGATCTGGAGTATCAAGGAAGACATTAGACAGCAAAATCAGTCAATGAAAGATCACTTCGACAATGAATTATGCAAACAAATCCAGGAAGCAAAGGATCAACTATACAGGGAGATAGAGGTTATAAAAAACAAACAAACAGAAATCCTAGAAATGCAGGAAGCAATAAACCAACTTAAAAACTCAATGGAGAATACTACCAGCAGAGTAGAACACTTAGAAGATAGAACATCAGACAATGAAGACAAAGTATTTCAACTTAAAAAGAACATAGACAGCTCAGCAAGACTGTTAAGAAACCATGAGCACAACATCCAAGAAATATGGGATAACATTAAGAGACCAAACTTAAGAGTCATTGGGATACAGGAAGGTACAGAGCTCCAAACCAAAGGAATGAGCAGTCTATTCAATGAAATAATACGAGAAAACTTCCCAGACTTGAAGAATGAGACAGAATCCCAAATCCTAGAAGCCTACAGGACGCCGAATGTGCAAAATCATAAGAGATCCACACCTAGACACATTATAATGAAGATGCCCAACATACAGAATAAGGAGAGAATTTTAAAAGCTACAAGAGAAAGGAAGCAGATTACATTTAGGGGTAAGCCAATCAGGATAACAGCTGACCTTTCAACACAGACTCTGAAAGCTAGAAGATCCTGGAATAACATATTTCAAACACTGAAAGAAAATGGGTTCCAACCAAGAATTGTGTATCCAGCGAAATTAAGCTTCAGGATGGAAGATGAAATTAAAACCTTCCACGATAAACAAAAGTTTAAAGAATTCGCAGCTAGAAAACCATCTCTTCAAAACATCCTCGCCAAAACATTACAGGAAGAGGACATGGAAAATAACAATGAAAACCAACAGTGGGAGGTAGGACAGTAAAGGGGGGAAAAATAATCAAAGAGGAAAACAAACCATGTTTAGTAACAGAAATAAACAAATATGGCTGGAAGAACAACCCATATCTCAATAATAACCCTAAATGTTAATGGCTTAAACTCACCAATTAAGAGACACAGGCTAGTAGAATGGATAACAAAACAAGACCCAACAATATGCTGCCTACAGGAGATGCATTTGATAGGAAAAGACATACATAGGCTGAAGGTGAAAGGTTGGGAAAAATCATATCACTCATATGGACTTCGGAAACAAGCAGGAGTGTCCATACTCATATCAAATAAAATAGATTTCAAGCCAAAGTTAATCAAAAGGGATAAAGAGGGACACTACATACTGATTAAGGGAACCATACAACAACAAGACATAACAATCATAAATATTTATGCCCCAAACAATGGTGCAGCTATGTTCGTCAAACAAACTCTTCTCAAGTTCAAGAGTCTAATAGACCACCACACAATAATCATGGGAGACTTCAACACACCTCTCTTGCCACTGGACAGATCTTCCAAACAAAAGTTGAATAAGGAAACTATAGAACTCAATAACACAATTAATAACCTAGACTTAATTGACATATATAGAGTATACCACCCAACATCAAGCAGTTACACTTTTTTCTCAGCAGCACATGGATCCTTCTCAAAAATAGATCATATATTATGTCACAGGGCAACTCTTAGACAATATAAAGGAGTAGAGATAATACCATGCATCTTATCTGATCATAATGGAATGAAACTGAAAATCAACGATAAAAGAAGGAAGGAAAAAGCATACATCACTTGGAGAATGAACAATAGGTTACTGAATGATCAATGGGTTATAGACGACATCAAGGAGGAAATTAAAAAATTCTTAGAGATAAATGAAAACACAGACACAACATATCGGAATCTATGGGACACATTGAAAGCAGTTCTAAGAGGAAAATTCATTGCTTGGAGTTCATTCCTTAAAAAAAGAAAAAACCAACAAATAAATGATCTCATACTTCATCTCAAAATCCTTGAAAAAGAAGAGCAAAACAACAGCAAAAGAAGTAGAAGGCAAGAAACAATTAAAATCAGAGCTGAAATTAATGAAATCGAAACAAAAGAAACAATTGAAAAAATGGACAAAACTAAAAGTTGGTTCTTTGAAAAAATAAACAAAATCGACAGACCCTTAGCCATGCTAGCGAAGAGAAGAAGAGAGAGAATTCAAATTACTAGCATACGGGATGAAAAAGGCAATATCACAACAGACACTTCAGAAATACAGAAGATAATCAAAAACTATTTTGAATCCTTATACTCCAATAAATTAGAAGATAGTGAAGGCATAGATAAATTTCTTAAGTCATATGATCTGCCCAAATTGAGTCAGGAGGATATAGACAACCTAAACAGACCAATATCAATTGAGGAAATAGAAGAAACCATAAAAAGACTACCAACTAAAAAAAGCCCAGGACCGGATGGGTATACAGCAGAATTTTACAAAACCTTTAAAGAAGAACTAATACCAATACTTTTCAAGCTACTTCAGGAAATAGAAAAAGAGGGAGAACTTCCAAATTCATTCTACGAGGCCAACATCACCCTGATACCTAAACCAGACAAAGACACTTCAAAGAAAGAAAACTACAGACCAATATCTCTAATGAACCTAGATGCAAAAATCCTCAATAAAATTCTGGCCACTCGGATACAAAAACATATCAAAAAAATTGTGCACCATGATCAAGTAGGATTCATCCCTGGGATGCAAGGCTGGTTCAATATACGGAAATCAATAAATGTTATTCACCACATCAATAGACTTAAAAATAAGAACCATATGATCATCTCGATAGATGCGGAAAAAGCATTCGACAAAGTACAGCAACCCTTTATGTTCAAAACTCTAGAAAAACTAGGGATAACAGGAACATACCTCAATATTGTAAAAGCAATCTATGCTAAGCCTCAGGCTAGCATCATTCTGAATGGAGAAAAACTGAAGGCATTCCCTCTAAAATCTGGAACAAGACAGGGATGCCCTCTCTCTCCACTTCTGTTCAACATAGTTCTCGAAACACTGGCCAGAGCAATTAGACAGACGAAAGAAATTAAAGGCATAAAAATAGGAAAAGAAGAACTTAAATTATCACTATTTGCAGATGATATGATTCTATACCGAGCAGACCCAAAAGACTCTACAAAGAAACTATTAGAGCTAATAAATGAATTCAGCAAAGTGGCAGGATATAAAATCAACACGCATAAATCAAAGGCATTCCTGTATATCAGCGACAAATCCTCTGAAATGGAAATGAGGACAACCACTCCATTCACAATATCTTCAAAAAAATAAAATACTTGGGAATCAACCTAACAAAAGAGGTGAAAGACTTATACAATGAAAACTACAGAACCCTAAAGAGAGAAATAGAAGAAGATCTTAGAAGATGGAAAAATATACCCTGTTCATGGATAGGCAGAACTAACATCATCAAAATGGCGATATTACCAAAAGTTCTCTATAGGTTTAATGCAATGCCAATCAAAATCCCAACGGCATTTCTTGTAGAAATAGAGAAAGCAATCATGAAATTCATATGGAAAAATAAAAGACCCAGAATAGCAAAAACAATGCTAAGCAGGAAGTGTGAATCAGGCGGTATAGCGATACCAGACTTCAAACTATACTACAGAGCAATAGTAACAAAAACAGCATGGTACTGGTACCAAAACAGGCAGGTGGACCAATGGTACAGAATAGAGGACACAGAAACCAATCCACAAAACTACAACTATCTTATATTTGATAAAGGGTCTAAAAGCATGCAATGGAGGAAGGATAGCATCTTCAACAAATGGTGCTGGGAAAACTGGAAATCCATATGCAACAAAATGAAACTGAATCCCTTTCTCTCGCCATGCACAAAAGTGAATTCAAAATGGATCAAGGAGCTTGATATCAAATCAGAGACATGCCGTCTGATAGAAGAAAAAGTTGGCTATGATCTACATTCGGTGGGGTCGGGCTCCAAATTCCTCAATAGGACACCCATAGCACAAAAGTTAATAACTAGAATCAACAAATGGGACTTACTCAAAGTAAAAAGTTTTTTCTCAGCAAAAGAAACAATAAGAGAGGTAAATAGGGAGCCTACACCCTGGGAACAAATCTTTACTCCTCACACTTCAGATAGAGCCCTAATATCCAGAGTATACAAAGAACTCAAAAAATTAGACAATAAGAGAACAAACAACCCAATCAATAAATGGGCCAAGGACCTGAACAGACACTTCTCAGAGGAGGACATACAGTCAATCAACAAGTACATGAAAAAATGCTCACCATCTCTAGCAGTCAGAGAAATGCAAATCAAAACCACCCTAAGATACCATCTCACTCCAGTAAGATTGGCAGCCATTATGAAGTCAAACAACAACAAGTGCTGGCGAGGATGTGGGGAAAAGGGTACACAGGTACATTGCTGGTGGGACTGCAGATTGGTGCAGCCAATTTGGAAAGCAGTATGGAGATTTCTTGGAAAGCTGGGAATGGAGCCACCATTTGACCCAGGTATTCCCCTTCTCGGTCAATTCCCTAAAGACCTAAAAAGAGCATGCTACAGGGACACTGCTACATCGATGTTCATAGCAGCACAATTCACGATAGCAAGGCTGTGGAACCAACCTAGATGCCCTTCAATAGACGAATGGATAAAAAAAATGTGGCATTTATACACAATGGAGTATTACTCTGCATTAAAAAATGACAAAATCATAGAATTTGCAGGGAAATGGATGGCATTAGAGCAGATTATGCTAAGTTAAGCTAGCCAATCCCTAAAAAACAAATGCCAAATGTCTTCTTTGATATAAGGGGAGTAACTAAGATCAGAGTAGGGACGAAGAGCAGGAGAAGAAGATTAACATTTAACAGGGATGAGACGGGGGAGGGAAAGGGAGAGAGAAGGGAAATTGCATGGAAATGGAAGGAGACCCTCAGGGTTATACAGTGGAGGGGGTAGAGAGAGAGGAGGGGAGGGGAGGGGAGAGGTGGGGAGGGGGGATGGTGGAGGATGGGAAAGGCAACGGAGCACAACAGACACTAGTATGGCAATATGTAAATCAATGGATGTGTAACTGATGTGATTCTGCAATCTGTGTATGGGGTGAAGGTGGGAGTTCATAACCCACTTGAATCTAATGTATGAAATATGATATGTCAAGAGCTTTGTAATGTTTTGAACAACCAATAAAACAAAAAGAGATATCTACACTCCCATGTTCATTGCAATCTTATTCACAATAGCCAAAATTATATATATATATATATATATATATATATATATATATATATGATTTATTTATCTGTTTAGAGAGAGAGAATATGAATATTTTTCAGGCTTTAGAGAAGAAGGAAATTCTGTTACATTGACAATATGAATGACCTTCGAGGACAATACTAAGTGAAATAAACCAGACTCAGAAAGATACTGTGGGATCTTACTTACATGTGGTATATAAAAATGTCAAGCTCACAAAAAACAAAGGATAGAATAATAGTTATCAGGGGCTTAGGTGTGGGGAAGATGGGAAATGTTCAATCAAATGATACAAGCTTTCAGTTATAAGATGAATAAGTTCTGGAAAGCTAATGTACAGTGTGGTACTCTAGTTAGCAGTGATGTATTAAATACTTAAAATTTGCTAAGCTAGTAGATCTTAAGTGTTCTTAATACACACAAAAATAAGCACCTATGTGAGTTGGTAAATATGTTAATTAATTTGATTGTGGTAATCGAAGTATATACATGTATACCTGTATCAAATAATCACCTTGTGTACCTTAATTATAAAAAATTCTTGTTTGTCCTTCATATCTCAATAAAACTGGTAGAGGGAATCTACTCTGACTCCTTCTCCAGTCCAGGGCTAATTATGTTCATGCCTGGGACTCCATCTAATCAATAAAATGGGGGTGATAATAAGACAGCCCCACCTCCATGGTTTGAAAGAGTCTTTTAAAATTTTGGTCTCCCTCTGAACAATTAGAACTCAGTATTTTAAGTAACAATGTAGTGATTAATTGATCTCCCCACCACCCACCACCTCAAATTTAAGTCCATGCCCAATTAACTTAAAATTATTGAACACAATGAAGTATGTATGTTTCAGATGCTGACATCCCAGAATTAAGAAAGTACCTAATCACTTAGTTTCTCCTATTACTGTTATGAGGCACACATACACTCAGCATGGCCCTGGAATGCGATTTTGGAATGTGTGGGGAAGATGAGTGGGCAGGGCTCCTGCTCTGCCAAAACTCTTTGTGCCTATGCAAAGGCTTTTGACAACTTACTCTTTTTCTGTAAGAGCACCCTCAGATGTACCTTTATATGGTGCCAAGATCAGAAATCCTGGACACAACTTCATTAGAAAATGAAGAACCATGTGAAGCCAATAGAAATGTTAGTGGGTATTATTAATGCTATTATTGTTGAAAATTCTTTAGGCAGCTGAATGATAACATCACTAAAGATTACATGCAATTGCATTAGAAGCAGGTTCTGTGCAGAGTACCATGTGCTAAAATCGATGTTTCTAATATGGGCATTTTTTTGATATGTACCCTAAAGACATTACTCATGTATTTATTTCACTTAATAAGATTTGGCAGAATTGTCTACAGGTTATCTGGTAGAACTGAAGCATGGAGGATATATCCAGTGGTGTCTGGTTTAGTCTATAAGTTGATAAAGGCATCAACTGTTCTTGGGCAAAGGACAATATCTGGTGAGGGGGTATGATCAATGATTTTGCCTCTACTCCATTGATTCTCCCTTCCCAGACTCTTTTCAGTCTTAAACCCTTAATCTAATCCTCATCTAATCTAGTTCTTCTTTTGGAGCATTTCTCCAGTTCTCTGCCTCTCCATTCCCACTATTGCCTCACAGATCTTTGACCAGCTCTTTTCTTACTCCTACTTTTCCTCCTCCTGTTCTTCCTTCTCTTTCTCTCTTCCTTCCTGAATCCCTTCCCTTCTTTCTCTATCAACTTGGCTGAAAATCACTATTATTCCTTTTTACCCTCCTTTCCTTTCCATCCTTTTCTTTTATAACACTTTTACTGTCCTTTCCTTTGCTCAGAAACTTGTGCAAGACTCTTCTTGTTTCTGTGCCAAGTAAGATTTTATACTATCTTACATTTTTACATCCCTTTTGCTCCTTTCAGGTGTTCTCTTACATCTCTTCAAGTGGGTCCACTTGATACCTTCTGCATCTCTGCCACTAGGCCTTTATTCATGCTTTACTCTTCCCTTAAATATCCTTTCTTCTCCTCTACAAATAACACCTCACTCTACCTGAAATTCTAGATCAAGCCCTACCTGAACTTTTTCTTGCCAAATGACTTCTGTCCTTACCAACTTTAACACAGAGTAGCTTTTCAGCTTCAATTATCAGGGATGGATAATATTATACTGATGGTCGAGACTGATGATCCATGTTTAGAGGACAGAGATCTTAACTTAGGGTTGATAGACCCCTGTAGAGGTATAAAGCTACCAGCAAACTTTGTGTGTGTGTGTGTGTGCACACATACATGCACACTTCTGGGAGAGTCCATAGTCTTATTAGAGTCTCAAAAGAGTCCTTGACAGGAAAGAAAAAACAATCACTAGAGTCTCAATACGAGAAGATATGAAGAAAGACTGGAGTGCAGTCCCTGCCCTCAGTACTATTTAAACCTTAATGAGAAGTAAACTTAACCCCACCTAAAACAACTGAATAGAGCTTTGATTAAGTGCTTTCTTGGATAGAACTAAAGATAGACTTACAGGATGGAGGCTTTTGTAGTAGTCCGGGTAGACTGCAGTGGGTGCAGGTGCTGAAGGATGGAAATGAGGGACCTGAAGAAGGAACATCAGGAATGAAGGAATTATGGGACCTGGATGGGGAGGTGAATAGGGATACAGGATGGAATGATAAAAATAAGAAGAAACAACTGTGTATCTCAAGGAGTTCTACTAGGATGATGGAGAGAAAAGTGGTACTATCTGACGGCAAATAAAACTTCTTGGAGAGAACAGGTATTGGATTGAGTTAGAGTGGGAGAGGAGACATCAGAGTGGACATATCCCCTGGGTCATCAAAAACAGAACTGAATATTAAGAGAAGGATCTGGGCATTGCTCACATAATATTGTTTTGGAGGTTATTTCAGCTATGATTCTAAAACTAATTTTTAAGGTTTTATAAGACAGACATTTATTTCTCTTTTTCTTGTTCCCAGGGTTGGGTTCATGTAATCCAGGTTTAAATCCTAGCTCTACCATTTTGTATGACCAAAGAAATGTTTTTCTCTCTAAGTCTTTATTTTTCTCTAAGCTTCTATGTCTGCCAGATGAGGGTATCTGTCTTATCAGGTCACTGTGAACATCAAATTGCATAGTTTAGTAGAGTAGTGTCTGCATAGGATAACAAAACAGAATACCACAGACATGGTGGCTTAAACAGCAAAAATCTATTTTTAACTGTTCTGGGTGTTTGAGGTCCAAGATTAAAATGTCAATATGGTCAGTTTCTGTTGAGGCATCTTTTAATGGTTTGTAGACATTTGCTTTCTTGATGTTTTCCAAGTAGGCCTTTCCTCTATGTGCATTTTTTTGTGTCTCCTTCTCCTCTTATATGGATACCAATCACATTGGATTATGGCCCCACCCTCATTTACTCATTTAACTTCAGTAACCTTTACAAAGGCTCTATCTTCAAGTATCATCACACTGGGAACTAACTGGTGGGAAGCCTAGAGGACACAAACATTCATTCCATTAAAATTTTTAGATAATTCCTGGTACAAAGTAAGTGTTCAAAAAAGCAAGTTCCTCACTGCCTCCCATTCATTCATTCAGCAATGTTTTAATAGAGTCTATTATGTCTGGTATCATAATAAATGTTAGGATATGTGTCTTAATTTGGGCTGCTATCACCAAGTATCAGAGTCTGGATAGCTCATAAACAACACAAATTTATTTCTCACAGTTCTGAAGGCTAAAATTGAGAGATCAGGGTGTCACCATGTTTGAATTCTGGCAAGACAACTCTTCTGTGTTTCAGACTGCTGACTTCTCACTATGTTATCACATGGTAGAAGAGGCAAGGGAGCTCTCTGTAAGCCCTTTCAAAAGGGCACTAACTTCATTCATGGGCTTCATTTTCATGAAGTAATTATCTCCCAGCAACCCTACTTCCTAATACCATCCTGTTGGGGATTAGGATTTCAAAACATGAATTTCAGGGGATACAAATGGTTGTTGCAGATAAAAATGTAAATCTGACAATATTCACCTTTAAGCCAGTTGCAGTCTAATCAAGTGTCAAATAATTGATTGATGATGGGTGCCATGATAGATGTATCCACAAAGTGGAAAAGTGGGTGGAGTGTTAGGAAGGAGATGACACAAGAGTGCCTTCTTTCCCTACTGATTATGCCCAGGCACAGTGGACTCCTTTCTGTGCTCAGCCTGCAAGTTGACTTCCACTTCTTTTTTTCTTTGTTTTCTTTTCTTCTTTTAGTGATAGATGGACATAATACATCTATTTTATTTATTGATTTATTTTTATGTGGTGCTAAGGATCGAACCCAGTGCCTCACACGTGCTAGGCAAGTGCTCTACCACTGAGCCACAACCCAGCCCCATTCTGCATCATTTTTTTGCACTTGCAGTTCCCTCTTACCCATAATGTTCTTTCTTTAAACTCTTTGAAGGATTGGTTTCTCAGTTTTCAGTTCAACCATCACCTATTGGAGAGATTTTACTGATAAAGCTAGTATATTCCTCCCTTCCAGGTTATTTCCAAATGAGCCAGTCTGTCTATTTTGCTTCCTTTATAGAAGTTATCACTGTCTGAAATGTTCTTTGAATTGATGAGTTCACTGTATTTTTCTTTACTAGAATATAAACTACCTTTGTGTCTAGCATATCTAGAACAGACCTGTTAATGGTACAAATAAATATTTCTGGAGAAAATGAATAAATGAACACCTGAACTAAGGTAGAAAAGAGAAAGAAATAAGATATGTTGAGTTCCCACTGGGT
This sequence comes from Marmota flaviventris, assembly GCF_047511675.1. Classification (NCBI taxonomy): domain Eukaryota; kingdom Metazoa; phylum Chordata; class Mammalia; order Rodentia; family Sciuridae; genus Marmota; species Marmota flaviventris. The sequence goes on along the minus strand of NC_092499.1, from coordinate 48,971,765 downwards.
AGTTTCTGTACTACATGTGATACTTTCTAGGCGATAGCTCTTTTTTTTTTTTTTTTTTTTTTTGATGCTCTTATAACAGTGTAAAGGAGGAAACTGAAGCTCAAAGATATTCCTAAGTGTTGGTTTTTCTACACACCATCTCCTACAACTGCAGTGATGAAGGGGTGGGGAGGAAAAATTAGATGTGAGATATGTGTAGGATATGGAGTCAAAATGCCTTAGAAAACAAGAACAGGGGCCAAGGAAAAGCCTGAATATATGAAATTTAAAACAAGAAGGAGGGAAGAGAGTACACTGAACCTTGAAGGAATAATCAAAGAGGTAAGATGTAAAGCAGAGTGGAGGATATCCTGGATTCCAAAGGAAAAGGAGGAGTAAAGAAGGAGGAAGGGATCAGCAGTGTGAAATGCAGCAGAGAGCTCAGTGACGTCAGGAATGAGTTCCCATTAGATGTGGTAGCTGAAATACAATGACTTTGTGTCATAATAAGGGCAGGAGACAGACTCAAATTAATTAATGTGTAGCTTCTAGGGGTAAATATATTAAGTATCCTAGAAACCAGACTTAAACATAGACCCAATTTGTGCTCCTCCCCCTCCACTGTTGATTTCATGAATGGCAGTCACCCTTTGACCAAAATGAACATACTTCTTTTTATAAATCCTATGGGAATTAATTTACTCAAACAGTTCTTCGGAAATAAATGATTGTAGAATGCTCCATATGCAACACTTGAATGAAGGAAATATAGTCTCATGAATGATAAAAATGAAGTATGTGATTTACTGTTGTTTTATCTATTAATACTATGCTATACCAGTATTTAAAATAATATTGCACATCAGTATCATTAGAATTGATTTAAAATTGTTACACATTTTCATTAAAATATTTTTAAATGGTGATTATTTCTAAAATAGAAATATCAGCTTTCTACTCTCATTTGTAATAGTTTTGTTACAAATATAAATATCAACTTTTCACTCTCATTTGTAACAGTTTTGTAAATAAAATGATAGAATAATTGATACAACACAACATGTATTACTAAGGAAAGTAGATTTTCTCGAATTGGTTGGTATACTCAAAGGCCAATAGATAATCTGAGTTCTTATTATATCCTTTTGTTTTTTTAAAAAACTAGTCTCTAAAATAAACTCAACCTGTGTTAGTAAGATGGACATAGAACCTTTAGTCATCTTAGAATTTGGAATTCAGAGTATATTGTTATTAAAACTTGTCTTCCAAACTATTGGTTCTTTTCCTCTTACGGCTTTACCTGAAGTAATCTCAGACAAAAAGTACTGAAAATACATTGTATTTTTATTTGCTTTTAAAATGGTATCTTAAGTGTCACAGGGAATATCTGCTAACATATAAGCTGAAGCAATATGATGTATTTAAAGAAATTGAGAGCATATAATGATGACTTCCCCTACCTACTGAGTAATTAATTATAGTTAGAATTTATAAATATTGAGTTCCTGTTATATATAAAGCACTTGCCAAATATTAAGCAACCAAATCCTTTTTTTCCAAGAGTTTAGAGTCTAATGTAGAGCATTATAATCATCACATATAACAATACAATAAATGGCAAAAGGCAATATGCTGCTAGAGAAGTATAAACAAAGCACTCTTGGAAGTTACTTCTACAGAGGAAGGAAGGAACGTGGCCTTGGCCTGGAACTGGTATCTGTGCCAGTTGATACATTGAACATCATGACAGAAGGGAATGGTGGAAGAAGGGATCTCAGAATGTGGCAACCAGGAAACAGAGAGAGCAAGCTCCTCTCACAAGGGACAAAATATAAATCCCAAAGGCATGTCTCCAGTGAGCTACTTCCTTTAGCCACACTCTAGCCATCTACAATTACCATCCAATTAATTCATACCAGTGGGTTAATTCATTGATTAGGTTAAAGCTTGTATAATCTAATCATCTTACATCTGAATGTTCTTGCATTGTCTCAAACATGAGGTTTGGGGGAGCATTTAGTGTATAAACCATAATGGTGCCTAATGTTGTGAGCCTGATATCACAGCAGTGTCATTAGCAGACTAATTCATCACTCATAGCTGAGAAGACATAAACATTCTGCTTGTTATTTAGCCATCCAGTGACTGGTAGGTGATTTTTTTTTTCCTTCCAAAATCTGTCATCATGCATGCAACCAGGCAAAGTACTTTAAGTTTATTTTGAAAGAACATGAAATCCCTCAAGAATGCTGATAAATGTCAGCTATTTTTTCTTTGGCATAGTACCTCAGAAATAAAGAAACCTTTTGCTATTTTTCCTCCTGAATGTTCAGCAATCTCCTAATTTCTTAATCCATAATATTCATTTATCACCATGCCAATGCAGAGTGGAAACAGAACTTCATGTAGGCAATTGGTATGCTAGTTTTAAATATATTTTGCTTTTATTTTACTATGCTTTGAATTGCAACAAAGGAAGATGTAGTTAGCAATTGTTACCATTTCCAAAAGCAACCGGGGTTTCTCACCCCAAATTATGTAACACTGAACAGCCAGAGAACTATGCAGGAGACTCTTGGTATTCATAGATTTAACACTCTAGGTTTTGAATACTTGCAATCGACCATGAAGGTTTGTGATGTGTTAATTGGCAGTTTTGCTGAGGTTCAAATTTGAATCGTATGTACTTTGAAGCTAGTGTTAGAGATCTGGAGGAGCTGTGGGTTAGCCTAGTCAGCCACACAGTCAGACTTTTTTGTTGTTATTCTCTTCTCCTGAAATAGGCAATAACACTTAAGATAATTAAAAACTTGGTTTATGTGAAAAGAAAAATGGACATAGTATGAAATATAAAACACGAGTCAGTCTTTAAAAAACATTTGCTTGGTTTGAGATTATATCCTGTGAAAATACATATAATTTTTGAAGAAGCCAGAAGTCTATGCAAATATGTCCATATTCATGGATTTGGAGATTTTTTTTTTCATGTCTCAAGATTTATCCCTTGAAAATTACCAAAGCTTTCAAAATATGTACTCTGGAGTGTCTGGATGAGATTTTAAAATACTAAAATGTTTCCCTGGCTTTGCTTCTGATACAGTTGAAATATATACTGATGAGCACCAGACTACAAGAGTTCTGTTTTCTACTTCTCATGAAGGCTTTCAGTGGCATGACTTGTCCCTGAAGAAGGCCATATGGCCTATAAGCAGTGTGTTATGGCCAAGTTATAGCCATAAAGTGGCACATTCTAGGAATCTGAAATCTTAAGGTTTGGCAGGCTTTTCTCGTTGCTTGGCCCTCAGAAAAATGGCACTCCTGTACCTCAATCCTGCTTGTGAGCTCAGACCTCTGCTCACCATTCTTGAGCACTTATCAGATAAGAGAACAGCCAGTGACCCAAACACCACACTGTATAGCAATGTGTTCTCTGGTCTGTGGGAAAACAAGAAGACAGGGTTTTTGTTTTCCTTTTTCTTTTTTTTTTTCTTCTTTTTTTTATAAAGCTTAAATGTATTCAATTTAAAGGACTAATCTGTGTTAACATTTTAAGCTTAAATATCTTTTAAATAAAAGTAATGTAGATAGTAAATGTTAGTTTTGGTTTTTATGTTTCTTATTTGGCAAGATTACAAGTTGGCAACTTTATATTAGGACCCAATTTTTTGAAATTTTGCTTACAATGAGAAATTTAGTAGATTATACATAGTTCTAAAACTATAGAGACTATTTTAGCAAGGGAGAAACCTCTTTGGAGAGCTCAAGTTTTTCCACACAATCAGAAATAGATACAGAATAGCCTCTGGGCTTTTTACACAAAAGCATCTGAGTCCCCAGGTCACCCCTCAACCCATCTCTTCTGTGGCACTGTGTTTCATTGCCACTCAAGCCATTGGGCCAGCTGTGTTTACATATCTTGAGCCATTCAAAGTAAGTGATCTTTGTTCTGATAACAATGAAGAGAGGTGTACTTTGTATTCATTAGTACCATAAAAAAAAAAATCCATTCTTGGCTCTGGTCCAAAATGACAATTGCAAAAGTAAGACTGAGTCAGTGATTTATTTTGTATCCTTTCCTTTTTCAGTTGCAGTATTTATGGTTTTGTAAGATTCATGCAGTACTTAAGGTATACTGAGGTTTAAAAATTAAGGCAAATATTAATCAATATTTTTTTAAAAGCATATTAAAGATTTATATATAGAAGATAGGTCAAAGACCATATGGGCTGTAAGATAACAAAACTTGAGTTAACAAAAGCTTATTCTTGAAAGTACATCTTCACTTGTTGTTTATCACAATGGAATGTTGACATATCAGTTACTGCACTGTGGAGTCAGAACAGAACGCAGCATCTTAGATGTGATCCCCAGAAGGGTCTTTAAAGTTAGACTTCCTTGATAAAGAAAAGAAGTGGACATCAGAGTAAAAGGTAAACATCTAAATAAAACAGATATGCAGAAAGTCAAGAAAGCTGCAAGAGTAGTAAAATAAACTGATATGCACATAACATAATTACATATGGCAAAATGAAATACAGGCAGCCTCCAAAGCTACCTGTGTTCCAAGTAAGGGTAATCTAAGTAAGAAAGACATAAGTCAAATCTGATTTCCTCCTAGAAACAGTTATAATAGGGGATTATATGCCTCACCAAGAGCCTGATGTCTAACGTTTTTTAGAAATCATAAATAATCAACAACAAATGCTATGTGTACATTATGTAATGCTTTCTGAAATAGATATAAACCAAACAGGGAAATCTATCAGGTCCAAGTCTTAGAAATCACCTCTATCTAGACCAGATACCACTGACTTGTATGGGAGTGAATTTGAAATGGCTCTCTAAAGAAGTGTGGGAAATGTAGATATTTGTACACAGATCCATGCTAGGCTCTGTGGGGAAGAAGATAATGATCAGCCCAAAGAGGTATAACAGTAAGAAGTCTTAATAAAAGAGATGTAAAGATAGAAATGACACTATAAATATTTCAGTGACACATGAAGTTTTTTCATGTTCTTTTTTTTTTTTTTTTTTTTTTTTTTTTTTAAAGAGAGAGTGAGAGAGAATTTTAATATTTATTTTTTAGTTATCGGCAGATACAACATCTTTGTTTTGTATGTGGTGCTGAGGATCGAACCCGGGCCGCACGCATGCCAGGCGAGCGCGCTACCACTTGAGCCACATCCCCAGCAGTTTTTTCATGTTCTAAGAGATATCTTCAGTTTTCTTGTCATGAATTCTATTTTTGTAGGGAAACTGTAAATCTACATATTTTTAAAAGAATTTTAAGCAACTAAGGAAAGTTTAAAATTCTAACATACCCCTGGGAGAAGAAAAACGTAAACATGGGCCTTGCAAACAAAATTGCCATTCTTGTTAAGCATTTGGAAAATATGGAGACAAATAATACAAAGAGTGCTTTCTTCTTGGGAATTTTAGGAATTTAAGTTTTTTTGTTATCACTAGAATTTTATTTTAAAATCTTATTTCAAGGGTGATAAATGTAAAATTTCCTCAAAATGAATGTACTTATTAGAACAGTGATACTGGATGGGCTAGTGAAAATTCTTTCAAAAAAAGACTTTCTATTCATGAGAATATTGAAGGGAAAAGTTGCTTGTCCTGACAATTCCTGGAGGGAGGAAAAATCATCATTGTTGGAAATGGGATAGAGATGTTTAAAAGAACCAAAATAGAAACCAAAGATAAAGCAGCTTGGAATTGCATTACCTGGACAAGAGTCCTACAGTTATATCTGCAAACAGTCTGTGTTATCCCTAGACACTTTAGCAATGTTGTCATCTATTCTCCTCTTCAGATGCAACAATATCAAGGTGGCATGGCATCAAGTCACATCATATTGCTTTATTAAGAAACCGTAGAATAAAGACAATCTAGCACACAGATTTTTATCAGCCTGGAGTAATTATTTTAGTAGTTGTCCTTTTGTAGGTATTTAGCCAGGCATTATGCTAACTTGGTCTATGTACTTCCTTATTTTATCTTCTAAAGAACCCTATAACTTAAGTTCTGTTACTATCTCACTTTATAGACACAGAAGCTAAGATTTAAAGGAGTTATTTCCCTATTGTCACAAAACCTAGAAATGTTTGAACCCAGGCCTGTCCAAAAGCAACTTTTAGTCAACTGAAAGCAATCATGGCAAACTGGCCCAGCCTGAGGAATTATGGATGTAATAGGGGTGCTGTAGCTACAATGAGGAACCCCGGATAAGTCAGAACTGACAGTGGAGTCAGAATAAGAGAGACATGGTTCTAGTATGAAAACTGTATCATTAAAATTATTTTAATAAAAATGTTAATTAAAATTTCATAATTAAAAATAAAATAATTGGTAGCTAAACCCAGGTCACTGTCAACTTACTGATTGGGTTTTTTTCTTTGTTGTTTTTAGGATGTCAGAATTAATAGAAAGCACCACAATTGCTTCTCACCTTGTTTGTTTTGATGCTGACACTGGTATTAGTTGCCTGTCTCTTGCTTACCCATTCTCAAACTGCAGCTGGCTCCCTTCCACCTCCCTCTCCTGGTCAACAATTATGCCTTGGTCTGTGCCCCTCCTTCTCTGCTACTTAAAATATAAAGCCCAACTATACCAAAGCCACTAGGCAAAGACTATTGCCAGTAGGTGATTCCAGGGCCACAGAAATATGAAGAGCCAACTGGAATGCTGCAGATTCTTAGAATAGAGAGCTGCAGGCAGCTACATGTTTTTCCACACTGCAAAATTCAATGAAAGAGTATTAGTACAGTCAGCCCAGATGTGAATCAGGATTACAACAGCCCAGTCACAGCAGTGCTTGCAGTGCCAGATGTCCAGTAAAAAGGGGTTAAAACTTCAGATCCGAAGCCTGCTTTGCCACCTCTTACAGAATGTGCTAGTGAGACAATCCTCTGTGATTACCTCATTATTCATCACCTCCCAGCAGATACCATCAGGCTTGATTTGCTGGGCTAGAAATCCGTTTGGGTGTCATGTGTCAGCTAAACAGGCTTAGTTACAATAGAGCCTGATTAGTTTTCACCTTGGCCTCATAAAATGTGGCATATGTATTAGCATAATGGATTAGGAGGAAAAGAGCATTCACTACAAGGAGTGAATAAGTGCAGTCCTGGGATTTGCACATTTGATCTTTGGTGTATTTGACTCACTCCAACTTTTCAAGATTTGAAGCCTCCTTTCTCCCTAAAATAACTAGTTTCAGATTCTTCTTTCTACTTTTGTGCTGACTTTCTTAAAGTACCACACAGAATTTATAGGCTTGATCTTCCTAGCATCTCTCTCAGGAAATCGAAAAGCCAGAGTCCATTTCCACTCTATCTGGATATTCTTATGGATACAGACCTTAACTGATATATATGCACCCATCCTGTGAGGTGAGAACAAAGTCAGAATAAAGAGACAGGAAGGCTCACTCTCATGGATTTATGCAGGGACCAGAGTGGAAATTTTCTCTGGTTGGAATATAGTATGATAGCATTTCTACTTTCAATTCCATTTAATTATTTGAGCACTTCCTATATGGAATTCATTTACTAAGCAATGTTAGAAACACCAGATTACTTTTTAAAAAATTTCCCTGATCTAAGAACATTGTCTACCCAAAAGATTAACAAACACAAAATTCATCAAATTTAAAATAGAATAAAATTCGAAAGAAAGCTTGAAGTAAAACAAAAGAACATTTGAGTGTCTTCAACATGCTTAATATTATATCATAAATTGTTTATACTTAGAACAATATAAATGTTAGCTATATGATTATGAACATAAATATTATCACACAGTATTATTTCGAAGACACTGGAAACAAGAAAGCCTGAATAAGATATGCCTGGGTGCAACATATTGTACTGAATGCAGTATGTGCATTATCACATGTAATCTTAATGCCAGTCCTAAAACATCCCCTTCTTAGAGATAAGAAAATTCCATGTCTATATCATATAACTTATAAAGTAAGTGGCAGGGTCTGTAGTCAGTTTCTGGTTGGTATGACTCCAAGGCTTGACCTATCCCACAATGCCACTGTAGCACTAACATGAGAGTTGGTTTATGGAAAAACCAGAACAATTAATGGAAGCAACTGAAATAAAATCCCAGAGGCCAGAAAGCATGGGATATGTTCAAATATTAGATAACATTAGTGGGATATTGTACAGTAAAGTGGCAGGAAATAAGCTGAAATGGAAGTTTGTACAAAGTCAGAAAAGTTGTGGAACCCAGGTTTAAAGTGGGCACTTTCTTTGTGGCAGTGGTTAAACATCAAAGTCATCTAAGTATGAGAGTAATATGACCAGATCTGAACTGAAGGAGCATCAAGACTGACAAGAATGTAGTTTAGACCAGTGTTTTTCCACCTGTCTTTGATCACAACCCATAGTAAGAAATGCATTTTCCATTGCAACCTGGTTCAAGCATATTTAAAACATTTTTTAATTGAAGCAAAAATAATGCCAGATAATACCTTTCCTTGATGCAAAACTACTGGTAGTTTCCATTATATTTTATCATATAATTTTATTTTAATTGATTTTCATAACCCTCTGATTGGTTGCAAACACAGTAAGGAAAACACTGATTTAGATCATAGTTGGGAGAGATGGAACAAGACAGGGCAACCAGTTATAGGCTATTGCAGAAGTCTATTCAAGAACCAGAGAAATGAGAAGGGTGTATAAAAAAGATATTTCAGAAAAGGATGACTTGGCAATTCAAGAAGCTCCAGGGCTGACAACCACAAATAGAAGTTGGAAAGATGAATGGAGAAACTGTCTCTGCATGGGGAAAGAGTTTGGTTTGGGGCATTCTGGGTTTTAGATTGCAAGACAGAAGTTTCAGGTTCCAAAATGTATCTGCAAGGCACTTATGAGAAGAAGCCTGCAGCCCAGGATAGACTTTTAATCTGGAGGCCTACGTCTGTGTGTATTTCCATCTGCATGGAGGGACAGGTGAAGCTGAAGAGAGTCAATAATGTCCACATAAGAAGAAGGTAAAATCCTGGGACAGATCCATTTGAACACATACATGGGGACAGCAGAGGACCCCCACAGGAGGAGCCAAAGAAGCAAAAAGATAGGAAGAAAACCAGGAAAGTACAGTATATAAGCTTCTTCTTCCTGGTTTTAATTTTTTTTTTCTTTTTTCTAGTATACTTTAAATTTTCCCAGGCCACAACAGACTGGAAGCAGCAGTAAGCAATGATAAGCAACATTAACTTCTTCTATTCTCTAACACCTATTTGCTAAATCATTGATACTTGTACTTTTCCTTCAGACGTCTTGTTCCAGTCATTTTATGCTAACAAAATACCCCCCATGGGGCTTCAACCATGTTACTTTGTTCACCATGTCACTTTGTGGGTTGGGAATTCTGGAATGGTTTGGTTGGTGCTTCCTATGTGCTCCACATGGTCAGTTGGGGCAACTGGAGTTAGATGATCACTTCCATCACATGTCTACTCACATGTCTGGCACCTCAGTGTTCTTTTATATTTCATTCTCTTCACTGAATAGACAAATAGAATATGGTAGAAGTGAGGCTGGGAGTTTCTGGGCTTAATCCTTATGCAACTAGAAGCAATTCCTGTATTTTGAAAAACTTGCTTTCAGTGTCCTGAGATGCTATGTAAAAACGTCTGACTACACCGAGGTTGCCATGCTCTAAGAAGCCCAGGACACATGAGGGGGTTCTGGAGGGTGAGACACCATATGGAGAGGGTATTGGACCATGGAATGCTTTTTATTAATACTACCTTGATCTCCCAGCAGTGCGCTTACACATCAGCATCAGTATCTCATGGAGATTGCATATGAAAACCATTCTTCTTGGACTGGCTTTTTTATCCATTGTTTCTGTTTTTAACTCATGTCTGACTTCCCCAGGAGGCAGACAGAGTTTCTACTAGGGCCTGGACCAGAGGAGAAATCTTAATGAAAGGCGCACTGTGACCCAGAATTGTTGTCTTGTTATTGGACCAAATAACAATGATCCTAGCTGGATCCTAGCTGGATCCTCTGTTAAGATGCGTTTTATCTTGGGAAGTTACACAGTGACTATGGTAAAGAACTTGATGGCTGCTTTCTCTAGTATTCTCAGTGTGCTCCAATGTGTCTGATTCCTATGTGAGCAAGAATTTTAATTAATGAGGGACTCTGCTACAATATTAAAAACCTCTTTCAAGCCTCACCTCAAATACCTGAGGTGGTACAGTACTTTTATTTCAACACAAGCAACTCAAGTTTCTTCCTGTTCTTCTTACTTACAATGGTAGAGTGGACCCCAATATCTCCAGCACCATCCACAAATAGCTTCACAGCACTTGGTAAATATTTGTCACATGACAAAAAGAGAAAAGGATTAAATGAATGAGCAAATAAACAAATGAACATTTTCTCTCCTAAATTATTTTGGAGAAAAGCCCAGGTCTGGGCCACTTTGGTACTAATTAAATCTCACTCCAGAATCAGTGCATCCACTTTTCATTTTTGTTTGAGAGTCTACATTGAATATAATTCAATTAGCATGTTCTAGTTGTTTTATAAAAGTACAGTGTTACTTGTTGAAGTTCCTAGACTTAATCCCTTTGCTTTTGTACGTTTTAAGACAAGCAGTTTAAGCTACAGAAATATAATTATGACATGATGTTCACCTGCTTACAAACTCAGTTGCAAACTTGTGCATCACATGACTACCAGGGTCTATATAATTTAGGTAATGGGTTTATCTTTACTAAATTGTCTGAATAAGTAGGTTGGATTAATTCAAGATAATGACATATTCTTAAAGTCAACTTTGTGCTACAAAGATATAAAAATGCTAATACTTACTGAGGGCTTAGTAGCACCAGACATAGATATAAGTTCTTTACCATTATCTCAATTAATTCCCATAACAACTCGAAGGGCTGGCTATAACATACTATCTCATTTGACAAATGAAGAAATGAAAGCTTAGAGAGACCCATGGTCCGAGGCTATATAATGGAAGAACTAGTATTTGAACTAGGATCCAATTCGAAAATTAAATGCTTGATAACCACTGTATTAGTCAACTTTCTATCACTATGACAAAATACATGAGATAATCAGCTTAAAAAGAGCAAAGATTTATTTTGGTTCATGGTTTCAGAGGTCCATAATCACTTGGCACTTGGTCCATGTTGCTTTGGTCTATGTTGCTTTGGGCCTTTTGGCAGAATAGTACATCACAGCAAGAACATGTGGCAAACCAGGCATGGTTGGGCACACCTGTAATCTCAGCAACTCAAGGGTCTGAAGAAGTAGGATCACAAGTTCCTGGCCAGTCTCAGCAACTGAGTGAGATTCTGTAGCAAAATAAAACAACAACAACAACAAAAAGTCTGGGGGTATAACTCAGTGGTAAAGCACCCCTGGGTTCAATCCTCAATATAAAAAAAAAAGTATAAGTGACAGAGTGTCCTGTTCAGCCTCATAGCTTCTGGGAAATGAGAGAGAGAGAGAGAGAGAGAGAGAGAGAGAGAAGGGAAAGGGCAAGGGTTCCAATATCCCCTACCAAGGCACACCTCCAGAAACCTAACTTCCTCAAAGGCCCGCCTCTTAAAAGTGTCACCACTTCCCAAAAGCCACAGCTGGGAAACTGGGAAGCAAGTGTTCAATACATGGGCCTTTGGAGAATTTCCATTCAAGATCCAAAATAATAACCACATTATATTAGAATTTATGATAGCTTATGTTTTCCAAACTCAGACTAATTTGCAACATTCAAGGAAGCAGGAGTCTTCTAAACTGTTGTTTGAAATTCTTGCTATCTATGTGATTTGGGGTGAGTCTCACAGCAGCTGCCTTTCCCAAACTCAGACAGTTTCCACTCACAGCTGGCTTAGGAGAAGAATCTCAGTATAAGGCAGAATGCTGACCTGAGCTGCCTCTCCCCTCTGCTGGCACATGACTGAACTCAGATGCTCATATGAAAAAATGCAATTAGGAAAATCTAAGGATTATCCTGAGAATCAGATAAATAATATGTATAAAACAACTAATTCAGTGCCTGATAGATAATGAACCCCTCAATATGAATTGTTATTGATATTATCATTATTTTTGTTGAGATAAAAGTTTTTGGAATACATGACATACATTCTGTATTAACAGAAGAGAAAGCACCTCATTTCTGTAACAGATCTACCTGGATTGGCAGGATTTTCTTCACTATGTTTATTATGGCATGGTCCTTGCTTATATATACAAATATAACTTATATAATTGAAATCCCCATGATACCTTTATTTTGAAAAATTTCAATAGAATAAAAGTGAACAGATTTGGGCTATATATTTCTCCTCTCTTGTCCATACCCCATTTTTTAGCAATAATATAAACAAAATCTGGCAGCCATGGGGCTGGGGGCTGTAGCTCAATGGCAGAGCATTTGCCTAGCATGTGTGAGGCACTGGTTTGACCCTCAGCACTACATAAAAAATAAATTAATAAACAAAGATATTGTGTGACCTTCTACAACTAAAAATGTTGAAAGAAAGAAAGGAAGGAAGGAAGGAAGGGGTGAGGGAAGGAAGGAAGGAAGGAAGGAAGGAGGGAGGGAGGGAAGGAGGAAAGAAATAAATAAATTTGGAAGCCAGAAGAAAAAAGAAAAAAAACTAAACCAGATATATTTTGAACAAGATGAATAATTATCACCTAATAACCAGAGTTAGCTATGTTCTCAAGTTATCCAATCAATTTATATATGTGTGTACCTGATTTAATAATTGGATCTAACTTTTCTAAATCCTATAACAGTCTAGATTTTTATATATCTTTTTCTTATTATTTCAGGCCTAGTCCATGTTAAATCTTAGTTGCTTCTATGCAAATATATCCTAATATCAGGAGACCAGAATAATGATTCATAAACTGGCTCTTACCCAACTTGCTGTGTGGCCTCTGAGAAGTCAGTGAAGATTATTGGTTTTTTACTACACAATGCACTTTATGATTCTCCATGAAAATTTGTGGAGATTAACCAACTTTCAGTAAATGTTGCAAATCATTTAGAAATACTCTTTAGCAGTCTGTGCAACTCGATCAAGTCAGCTTTAAAATAAGCCAACTTCATAGAGAGAGTAGCAACAGTTTTCCTGATTTACATCTTTTGAGAGAGGAGCAGGGTTACAGCCCCTTCAAGGAAGTTTCCTGAAGTGAATGCTCTCCTAAAAGACATATTTGGCATAGAACAGGACACTAATGTGATAGGTACTTGAGGGAACAAAAAAAGGATGAGAATAGCAAAGTCACACCCCCTGGCTGGCCCTGCCAACCTAAGCAAGGGAAAAATGCTTAAGGCTTCTGTTTGGATGCACAAACTGAATGGCAATGTGGCATGTATAACATTTCAGGAGATAATGGCCAGGGCAGGAACTGAGCTCCTCAAATGCCCAACATGAAAGGGAAGAGGAACATCTCTGTGGCTGTAATTAAAGAGATGCTTTTAAATTTGGTCTAGACATCCAGTTGGTTTTCAAGGAACAGGCCCCGCAGTCTCTAAGACTCTGCCAAGCAACTTTGGCAAGAATGAAGAATAATAATAAAAAGAGGCAGGAACCACTTTTTTCTTTTTCTGTTTCTTTCTTTGCTTTCTTCCTTCCCTTCTCCTTCCTTGGAATCATCTTTACTCCCTTCCTCTTTCCTTCTATCTTCCCTAACATCTTTGATAGGGCATTTGGTAAGAAGTCAATGCCCTTTCGTGTGTGTGTGTGTGTGTGTGTGTGTGGCGGGGGGGTTCTCCTAAACACACGTGCTGCATTCCATGTTATCAGTAGATACAGAAGTGACTGAGAGAGTCAGAAAGAAAGTGAAAACACTTTTCAAAAACTATGCATAAGGTAGATTTTTGCTCTGACATCTCTAAGCCATTCACTTCAAAACAGAAAATCTTGGGTATTTAGACAATCTCGGGAAAGCTGAGGTTCAGGAGCTGGCAGAACCTTCCCTGTGAAAGCAGGTAATAGTGCTGGTGTTTTTTACTCCCACTAAATTTTAGAGACCAAACTTCTCCTTGTGTATGTAAAATGATACAAAAACATATACATTTTACATACACACACACACACACACACACACACTTATCATCATCATCATCATCATATTCTCCAACATTCTCATTTTTGAGATATTTTACTTTTCTTTCTCTATTTTTTCACCTAGCTGCATAAATTAACATGGTAGTAATATTTAATCACTCCAGATTTTTTTTAAAAGTTTGATTTGGGTTTGCTTTGTCATGGTCTGTGATAATGCAGAAAAAAGCAGCAGTTCAAAGCTCAGCTCAAAGCCGCAAGGGGAAGCAGCCCTGGCTGCCCCTGGAATTGTAGTACCTACATACATCTTCCAGGAACATCCCAGGACAAACCCTCAGCGAGATGATAGTGAATAGTCAAGATTTTTTTCTCTCTCTTACCCAGAGAGAAAACATGCATGGAGAGATGTATGCTGATTTATTTCTTGAGAAAACTTATTTTTAAATAAGTTAAAATTGCCCAGGGACTAAGCAATTTACTTTTATGCTCAGTCATTATCTGGAAATGAGAGCTATATGCTGTGAAAGAGAATTTTCTACCTGTACTAACTGAATTATTCTGTGATCCTGACCTTTCCCCTTTGGAGACTTGGTTTTCTCTTCTATAAAACACAAATGATGTCATCTTGGGCCAAACAGCTTTGAGAGGACATGAGGCCTAGAGCTTCCTTGTTACCAAGGGTTGTCTCAGCAACACAAACATTTGGAACCTGTCTGCTAGATAGTTAAAACTGGGAATTTAAAGACAAAAATAAGCAATTCTATGTCAATACAACAAAAGGTTCCCCATAAAGAGACAGTTATAAGGAAAAGATTTCCCAGGTTCACCTTAAGGTTGCTTTCCCGAGGTCCAAATGGTAGTTTTGCTTTAACACAAAAGAGTCTGAGAGTAGGAAAGGTGCCCACTCAAAAGAGCATATTCGGAAGAAAAAGAAAACATTTCTGAAGGGCTGTGTAAGGCAGGCCTGCTGGGGCAGGTTTGCACTCAAAAGGCTCTTTGCAGGTTTAAAAAAAAATGAAAGAAAAATTCTGCAGAAGCTGTGCACCAGGGACAGGCAGATTACTGAGGAAATGCAAAGTCCGAGTCCTCTCCCTGGGCAGGCAATGCCTGAAACACAGGATACCACTCAGAGCCCAGACTGAGCACTAGATGAAAAATAAAAACACTCTCATGTCTCTGGCTTGCTTGCCCACATGCCTTGTGCGCCTCTGTTTACAAGCATAATGCACACTCCAGAAGCAAAGCCCAAGCACCCTTTGATGGAATTCATTCTTTCTTGAAGTAACTTGAACTTGATTGTTAACCTGGACACTTCCACTCAGCATTTCTCTCATCAGGACCACTTGTAATTTTAGCAAAACCAAAAAATTAGGTTTCTTCACTCGTTTTCAATGTGCTTCTAGTTCTCACATGAGAAGTTTTCAGGTCCTTCCTTATTAGATTTTGGGGCATCTAAAGGTTATTTCCCTTCTAAGTTGAAAATGTAGAGAATTAGTGCTATTTTTCTTCTATGTGCACTAACCAAACCCAAGTTAATAAATTTCATGGTACGAGCCTAGAACCTCCTTTTCCTTTTGACCTGGCTAACTTGTAAAAAGGAAAACTTGTCTTTCTGCTTGAGTAGTTTTACTTTTAACACAAAATCCTTCCCAGGATCTCCATACATGCCCACAGATCTGACATAACTGGCTGTGTTGGAGACATCTGAATTATAAACATGAGAAATGCTACTTCTGGTTCATGTCCTGTGCCCAGAGCAAGATTGCTAGGGTCAAATGCTCAATTCATTTTGACTAGACTTGCCTACATTGGAGTGTGACTTAACAACACAAAACTAACTGCTCCCACAATGGTCCACCTGAAGCCCTAGCCACAATGAAAACACATGCAAGTAAATATAGTCCCAAATTTACTTCTTCAGAGAGTAAAAAATCCACAGAGAGAGGGATTGAGCATTAAGCCAAGGCTTATTACCAGGCTGAACTCCCCTTCATTCAGGTTTTCTGGGTGAGGCCTGAGCCACCAAGATAAGAGCTGAGTGGCCCTGATATGCTTTCAGCTCTCTGAGGCCCTGAGGCACCTGCATTCATGGCTGTGTATTCACTTTTCTGCTACTTAATGTAAAAGGCAAAGCCTGTCCATTGAGGTGTGGGTCCCAGCCCTCTTGTAGTGGCACCCAGCCCTCTTCTCTGGAGGGTATGCTGCCATTTGTTGACAAATGTTCAGTCATTTTACCACTGGTGTGACTCTGAAAACACCAAGAACCTTTGGGCTGCAAAACATTTTTCTTTGACTCACAAAGCATAAAGTCTAGCAAGTGCTAGCAGTAGCTTCAACTTCAAAAAGTACATAGAGGCTAAGGATAGCTCAGTGGTGGAACCTTAGCATCAATGAAGCCTGGGTTCAATCCCCAGCACTGAAAAAGAAATTTTATGTGTGTGTGTGTGTGTGTATTTTTTAATTTATATAGATATATGTAAATCTACATACATACATGGAGAGAGAGAATGAACAGTAGTCTGTTTCTGGAGGTCATGCAATCAAATTATTTTGACTATAAGCAAAATATAGAAACCACCTGCATATTTATAAATATTGAGACTATTCACACCAGGAAACTCACAAAAAAGAATGAGAAAAAAATGGGGTAAATCTTGAAGAGCTAACATATTAAGTACCAGAAGCTGTTCTAAAATTATCTGTATATTCACGTTTGATATGATAGAAAAGTTTTAAATCTCCAGGGGAAAATGCATGGTTCAAGTGTCATCCACAGTAATTACAGAAATTGAAAATATTTAGAAATGTTATAGCAATTTAACATTGTTACAATATCCACTTGTGCTATCTGTTTAAATTGGAATTTTTTTAATGAGTTTGTGCTTTTAGGTCTTTGTGTGTTTTTTTGGCAATTATTCTAACAATTCATTTTTATTGTATTTTACAAAATTATTGGTCCATGATGATTGGAAACCAAAAAAAAATATTTCTTTATTTTAATTATTTCTACCACAGACTGTTTGAGAAGCACTATACTAGGAATACAAGCAAAGAATCCTATTTATACAATCACTTCACAATTTTCATTCTTATGTATTGTTTGAGTTTTTATCTTCAATATCTATTACTTTTATGATAAGACATATGGTATTTAATGTTGGTTTTAAGAAAATGTACCATTTTAATTTTTTTATCTAGACATCCTTCCTTGATTTGTTTATCCTAAGCCCTCAATCTCAGCATCTTTTGAGCCTTCCTCATGCTTAGAAATTGCCAAGCTTCAAAAAGAAGCATTTCTGTGAGAAAACCAAAGCAAGGCAAGAGAAATGGGCAGGCAGTGACCAATCAAGAAAGACTGCCCAAGTTTTGCAAAAAAAAAAGTTTTCCGCATCCTTGAGCACAGCTGGAGTGAGAGGCTCTCTCTCAGACAAAAATGCTAGACTCAAGTCTCATTAAACTCTCCTCACTGGATTACAGACCCCAAATCCTCTAGGGAGCCTTGGGAATCACGTAATGTTTCTCGCTTTGCATCTTCAATTATGCATCTTTGATTTAGCTGACAGATGTGAAGCAGTGCGCATAGCCAGGCAATCCCCTGGTGACCACACATGTGCGGAGGGAGGCTGGAGAGCACTGTCTTCCAGCTCCATCTGGCACCAGCTTCCAATCACTCAGAACCTTTCTTCTCCATCCACTTTCCCTCAGCCCCCCTTCTCTCCTCCACCAGGCCCTGGCGTGGACTGGATGGACACACCCACTTGTACAAAAGCCCCCCTTCCCTTTGGAAGACTCCCAAGGCAAATGGGAACGGTTTGCCGATCGAAGGGACCACCTCTTCTATTATGGGATGGCACTACCCCAGCATTCCATCAAGCTTTTCAGTGTAAAAATCAGGCCAAATTCTGGCTCTTTTTCAAGCCATGGCTGCCAGGACCATATAGAAAAACATCTGGCTGGACAGTTGGAAGTGATTGGCTTGGCCCTACAGGAAATCCACTTTCAGCTCTGTGTCCCAGGCTCTCATTTGCTGTTCTGGTAGATGCCAGCCTTGCTACATAGTCCATCAGCCTCCAGGGGGAGAAGGAGAGCTCTGATGCTTTCATTGGGAACATCAGCTGGTGGCTCCATAGCATGGATGTGATACCAAGCTCCATAGGAGTTGGCTTTGAATAGGAATCAGGAATCATCACCACAGGCCACTGACAGAAATAGAGGGGAATAAACTACCAAATAACAAGTATGTGCATGTGTGCACAAACAAGTGCTTGTGTACATACATCTGTGGTTGGTGGAAGTGTTTTATGTGCAAAATGCTCACTTTCTGAATAGTGTTGGTTTTTTTGTGATAGATGGTAATCATGAGCTCTTGGATGTCATGCTATTGCTTTCTTTAAGGAATGGAGAAACCCATGTGTATGATTTTTAGTGTCAGATTTTTCTAAAGTGTCATCAGGTAGCAGATTTATCCGGATTCATCATCAGTATTTAATATTGATGAGGAGGTGATTTAGACTACAGTTTTTCAAGGATCCAGACTTAATGGAATTATTTTTTATTTCCTTTTTCTCTTTATCTTAAAATTATAGAGTTTATATTATTTTAATTTAAAATTTTTATACTCCTATGTCTGAAGCATCTTATTGTCTTCAACATAAATAACAATTTAAAAGTTAACTGTCATGATTATTGAGTATGTATTAGGTTCTTAAAAAGATTACATTTCCTCACCCCTTACTTCTCCTGAAACAAAAAATTATTCCTCTTTTACCATACATTCTACTATTGGTGATAAAAATACATTTCTATGAAAATTACTGAATTCTGGTGACAGGAATACAAAGAACAAGTATATGAATTAATAGTGTTGCTATTAAACTTCCTTGTGCTATACTTTTTCTTTCTTTTCTCCCTCTTTTGGGCATTTCTTTCCTTTTATATTTTCATGCCATCACCTTGTATTATTCTGAAAATTATTCTGGAAATTCTTTTAAATGCCCACTGTGTGCTGTAGCCCAAAGGAAAGACCATAGGCTTTAGGATCAGAGAGGCCTGTAGTTCAATTTCATCTCGATTACCTTTTTTTTTAATACCATTTTTTAATTAAGTATCCAGGGGTACTTAATCACTGAGCCACATCACAACCATTTCTTTGTTTTTCATTTTGAGACAGGGTCTCACTAAGTTGCTGAGACTGACTGAACTTGCGGTCCTCCTGCCTCAGCCCTCCAAGCCGCTGGGATTATAGGCATGCACCTTATAACTTTTTAGTTTCTGGTGTCATTTTTTAATTGAATTAAAATGTATATAACATAAAATGTACCGTTTTACCCATTCTTAAGTACATACCTCAGTGTCATTAAGTATATGCACATCATTATGCAACCATCACACCATCTACCTCTAGAACTTTTTCATCTTCCCAAACTGAAATTCTGCACCCCATTCATCTCTCTTCCTACCCTGGTAACCACTATTCTCCTTTCTGTCTCTGTAAGTTTGACTATTCCAGGTACTTAATATAAGTGGAATTATGCAATTTGTACTTTTATGCCTGACTTACTTCACTTGGTGTAATGTCTTCAAAGTCCCATGTTGTAGCGTGTATTAGAATTGCCTTTCATTTTAAAGCTGAGTATAATATCCTATTGTATTTTGTCCCATATTTTGTTATTTGCTTGTTTTCACACCTTTTGATTATTATCAATAAAACTGTTGTGAACATGGATATACAAAAACAGTCATGCAGTATATAAAATTATTGATCAAGGATGAACAGACCACATACATGACAGTAGTCTTGTAAGATGACAATAGAGCTGAAACATTCTTATTGCCCAGTGACAACATAGACATTGTAAGGTCATAGAGCAATTCATTACTCATGTGTCTGTGGTGATGTTGGTGTAAACAAACCTGCAATGCCTATTGTATAAAGTTAGAGTGCATACAATTATGTATAATATGTAATACTTGTTAATAAAAATAAATGACTGTTACTAGATAATGCCTTCACTATACTATATTTTTGTCATTATTAAAGGAGTGTAATCCTTCTACTTAAAAAAATAGTTTACTATAGTATGCCATATTACACTGGCAGCAGCCTCATACATTCTGTGTTTATTTCATGAGTATCTTGATTGCATCAAGGACCACATCAAGGGATTGACCTATATCATCTAGGTTTGTGTAAGTGCACTCTATGATATTTACACAACAACAAAAAGGCTTAACAACACATTGCTCAGATCATATCCTCATTGTTAAGTGACATATGACTGACTGTATCTTCAAGTTCCTACTTTGAATTTTGTGGGGTATATACCCAGAGTTGGAATTTCTGGGTACATGGGCCAATCTGTTTAATGTTTTGAGGAACTTGTTACTATTTGCCATAGCAGCAGCACTATTTTCAACACTTCTTATTTCTGTTTTTTTTTTTAATAATAATCATCCTAATGGACATGAAGTAGTATCTCACTGTGGTTTTAGTTTGCATTTTCTCTAATGATTTGATGTTGATCTGGCATCAATTTATTAAGTAGTGGTTGTTATTGTTGTTGTTGCCTGTTCATTGTCTGGTTCCCCAGTAGGACATAGGCTCTGTGAGGATAAGAAGTGTGTCTGACTTGTTCACATCCTAGACCTAATCCAGGAAGACCTGCCTGACACAGAGCAGATATTCAACTATTTGCTGAATGAATGAATGAATGAATTCACTGGAGAGAAAAATTCAAGCTCCAAATATGGACTACAAATTACTCAAGCACTCAGTTTTTTTTTTCTTGAGAAAATAATTAAAGTTCCCTTTCCTTTATATAGTGTTCCTTGGAAAATGGAAGAAAAATATACCTTTCCTGTCTCACAAATAACCAGATTAATAAAATATTGTGGATGGTTCTTCAAGTTCAGAACTTAATCATTGATCAGATGGAAGCAGGTTTGATATTTCAATGACCAAACTAGATATACTGTTAATAATTCATACCACACATATAGCAGTTGCTCAGTAAATACCTGTTGATAAATGAGTTAATGGTTCTGAAAACAATAATGAAACTATAGATTGTATGTGAGAGATATGGAAGTCAATGAAACAAAAGATTCCCTCCACCCCCAACAGTGACTTTGGTGGAAAATGTAAACATCAAGACTAGTGGGTAACTCACATTTTCTTTTCTTCAACTAACTAATTAATTTAGAAGTTAAACCTATTGCCAGATTCTCTGTGGAGTGTTGCTTTTCAGTGACCTGCAGAACATCAGAGAGGCCTGGCCTTTTGTAGATTCATTCCATAAAGCATAAGGAAAGAATTTTCCTACATTCTTCAGCTCATACAACTGTAGGTGTAGTCCTGCTTGCTTTACAGAGGGGGCTACTTCCTGTTGTACCTGTTCTGCAAAGTGCAAGACTGTTAGCAGAATGAGAGGAACGTGCTCTCTTTTAAATTTTGTTCTAATGTTTAAACAGAGAAAGCATGCTTTATTCCAATCAAGATTTCTGCTAGTCCTAATAGAGGTGGAATGAAATATTAATCTCTTTTGAGAAAATGTAAGCAAGATAAGAATCTGGTCTTGTTATGTCTCAGTATTGTTCCTAAATAAACAAAAGAAGGAAACCAAAAAGTGGCCCTCAGTGCAAAAAGCCCTCCAGCCACTCAGTCTTAGGGAAATGTGACATGCTACTATTCAATGACAGTGATTGGTAAGAATATCTGTAGCTTTCTAGTCTCAGAGACTAGAGATGGCCATAGCAGAAGCACAGATCATATCTGCAATCAGCAGTCTTTGTTTCCCTGAAAAGTGAGGATATTCTAGTACAGAAAATGGAGGAAAGTGAGGGTGATCTCATGAAGTTCTAAGTCCTTTGGTCTTCTTCCTTTATAGAATGGACATTTGGATAAAAGCAGCCCTTGTCATTCACTTGATAGGGAAGTATTTGTTTCTGATTTTCAATGTGTAGTTCCTGGACCTTCTGCATCAGAATTAGGGGTGGCATTAGAAATTCCCAAATCTCCACTCATACCTACCACATCAGAATCTCTGAAGACAATCTCTAATCCAAGAATCCTATTTTTAAGAAGGTTATAAAACATATCTCAAAGACACCCTCAAGTTTTTATTGGCTAGGAGTAAGTCACTGCTTATGTCCCATATGATGGACAGCCAGGAGAATAAGAGCAGGTAACAAATCTTCATACCAGTGATGGAGAGAGTTCCTCTTTTCTGAGCACATGACCTCACAGGTTCTGTCAGAATGGAGAAGGGATGGGGCTGGTTGGGGATTAGGGGTAAAAATGGCCTTTGATATCACAGCCTGGTTGCCAATGGGGAATAATAGCACATAAAGTATTGCCTTCCTTGCTTGCCACTTATTTAAGTCTACTCATGTTTAGGTCACATGCCCAGAACTTTCTTTATTCAACAATAGTCATTTTTGTGAAGTTTAGAAGTCACCAACTAAAGCAGAAAGAAATGGTATTTGGTAAGAAAATAAAAGAAATGGCTCTTAGAATAGTTTAAAATGCTATTTACAATTTTCTTCTCACAATGCCATCAGCCTTGGTCAATGTTAGTCAATGGGAATATAATGCATCTCTCTCTCTCTCTCTCTCTCTCTCTCTCTCTCTCTCTCTCTGTATGTGTATGTCTTGTGGGGTTGTGGAATTGGGGATCAAACCTAGGACTTCACACATTCTAAGCAAGTGCTTTACCACTGAATTATATCTCCAGCCCTGAATTTTTCTTTTATGCAACAAATATTTACTGAGCATCTATTATATGTTAAGTACTATATTTGGCACTGGGGAGACATCAGTAAATAACACAGATAAAAATCTCTTTACTGTCCTCGTGGAGTTGCCATCCTGGTGGGAGAAATAGAGTAGATTAAACAGGTATACTAGAAAACATTTGAAGGAATAAGTTCTATAAAGAGAAATAAAACAAGCTGAAAAAAGAGTTAATACTCAAGTGGGCATATTACAATTTTCAATATAAGAAAGGCGATATCACACCTCTAAAAAGAGACTATTTGTGCAAAAACAAAAAGAAAGTGAACAGTGGGCTATGGGAATCTGCAGGGGGAAGATCCAAGCATGATGCAGCTAGTGTAAGAGCACTAGATAGGGTATGCCTAACCCAAGGAATAGGAAGAAGACCCATGGGCTGAAGGGGAATGAACCAGGAGGAGTAGAGGACTAGGAGAAAGGTAGAACATAGTACGGTGGGGGATAGAGTACCTGTGCCTTTTACAGGGACTGTACCCTAAGGAGATTGGAAGACTTTGGGAGATTGAGAACAGAGGAGTGACATGATCCACTCTTTAGCTTAATAGGACCATTCTGGAACTATTTTGAGAATAGATATAGGGAAACCAATGAAAATACTATTATATTGATTCAGGTGAAGTATGATCAGGGCTTGAACCAGGGTAACAGAATAGAGGTGAACAAAAGAAAGGACTCAAGTATGAGTTCAAAGTTTCTGGCCTGAGTGACTGGAAAGATGGAATTACCATTAACTGACCTGGAAAACATTGTGTGTGGAACAAGTTTATGGACAGAGAATCTGTTGTTATTTTGAATACACTTATTGTGGTTATCTATTAAAGATCCAAGTGGAGATGTTAATGACTGGATGAACTGGAGAGGTATGACAGTTATCAGCAATTGAGTGATAATTAAGGTCAGAAGTAGATGAAATTACCATGGAGAGATGGAAAAGTTCAGAAATCAAGTCTCTGGCATTGTTTTTCAAGTGTTTTGAATTCTACTTAATTTATCCAACTAGTGTTTTTCTAGGACACTGAATGAAATAGTTAACCTGTAATTATTCAATGATAATAATGTAGTAGGAAGTAAATATTTTGTCAAAGTGATCTGGAAGACTACGTATTTTTGGAAGTCCAGAAAGAATATATAGGCTTTGATTCATTAAATCCAGAAAGTTTAGTGACTATCCATTGATTGTGTGTTTTAGACAGTTAGCACTTAGCACTTTAAAAAATGGTACAGGGATCTACAACAAAAGGGGATACAGACCTTGGCTCAGCTATTCCTCTATTCAAAAACCAGCATTTTAGACTCTTCCAAAAACATACCACGGCCTGGGAAGCAGCCTTCAGTCAACACTAGAGACACAGGGAAAGAGCACTAGAGCTGGGAGCAGAATGAAGTTTACCAGAGAAATCAAAGCACAGGGTTCAAGAGCTGAAATTCTGGAGCCCAGTAAATTTATCTTCACATTCCAACACTTCCATTTACTAGCTGTTTGGCTAGAAGGAAGGCTTCTTATTTTTTTAAGTTTTCTTGCCTTTTCTGTCACATACTTGGCTATTTTTATAACATTTCCCTCAATAGGTTCAATTTCAGTGGAATTCCAAGATATTATAATACTTTTCTTTTGAATGCTATTAGTGAATTGAAAGTCTACTAAATCAGACTAATTTGTAACCAACAAAATGACCTGATCCAACATTTGGTTATTTGGCAGCCTTAGGGCAATTGTTAATTTAGAGCATTTAACTCTGATACCACTAGGGGGCACTTCAAGAAATTGATTTTCGAATGGACTATAGTGATTGGTGGCCACAAAGAATGAAATGCACTTCCAACTATGACTTCTAGTTTGGAAGTAGACAACTCAGTGCTCTTAGTGTGCAACATCTTTGGCACACTATACCACAAACATATATTAATAGGTTGTGGCAGAATTCCATAACAGGTGTGAACTTTTTTAAGTATTGGGTCACATGTTCTAAGATTCCATTTATGAAGAATATCTCCTGAATTCTGAAACTTTCTGTCCCAGCCTCAGTCAAGTATAGCCCTATAGTTAGGTCAAGGTATTAAATTAGGCAACTTTCAACTAACTTATTTCCATAACCACGTATAATAGAGAATTGGCATAGTCCTAGAGACATTCTACTCCAGTGGCAATGCTTTGAAATTAATTTGTTCACCTTTTGTACCAAGAATTTTCTATGCTGAGTAAAGAGCTAACATATGGTTCAAGGCCAAAGAGTGTGGCTCCAGAGCCCATACTCATTGCCTTTATTGACAAGTAATCCTGAATTAATGCTAAATTCCAGAGGATGGTGATAAAGAACAGGAATGACCATTGTTCCTCAAGCAGTTTATAATAATGTGTATTAAATATGGTAATTGTGTAAATAACAATACTCTATTCAGTTTAAAATATACCAATTTTCAGACTATTAATATAGATATTGAGTCATGTCTGTGTATATGGATCTACATATGTGTGTATATGTACATATAGATGTACAAGTGTATTGTGTACAGTATATATATGTATTTAATATCATATCTTCTGAGCATTACTAGGCCCATAATATAATATGAAAGGCAACATCTTGATCAAATAATGTAGGCAGGGGCAATATTAAGGTTTGTTCTGCCATGTCAGAGATAGCCTCTTGGATAAAATTAAATTTGGGGACAATGGAACTACTGTATCAATATGTGGCCCTAGAAAAAAGTGTCTAGCCAAGTATTTTGCCCAAAGTATATTAAATGAATAAGTAAGTAAATGAATGAGAGTCATCTGATGAATGGGAAGGACAGAAATTGGACATAGAAGATGTGAGAAAAACAGGACTGATGAGTAGATGGGATTTATCAGAATGGAGCAAGGAATTTCTTCTGTGACTGATTTAGCAAAAAGTTACCTAGGAGATGGCTGATGAAGGCTTTTTCAACTCCCTGATCTGTCTGTTTACCTGTTCTGGCTTTCCCAAGTCCTAATCCCAAAAATCAGGGGTAAGGGTTGGGGTGGAGTTTGTTTGTTTGTTTACTCCTTTTCCTCAAAGGTGTCATCCACAGATGGTCCTTCAGTGATTCTTATTTCCTAATGGAAATGTGTTTCATGTTTATAAAAAGAGAAGTCTGTCATTGAAAATGAACATTTGCCATGAAAAGTGATAAATCACTTACTGATTATTGAGGCCATTAATTAACACCAGCATTTTACCAATGTTATTCACCACTTTGCTTGTTTCTCAAATATCTTTTCACTTTTTCTTCTCTTAGCATTTTCCATCAATGTTCTGGTTCTTATATCATGCTAATGCTTTCCTTGGGCTGAACTGAGCAACATGTTTAGTGAGTCAAGCACCCTGCCAACTTTCCAGGGAATGGAGCCATAGAACTACCTCCTAAATGATACTGACAGCTAAACTAATCTTTTTGTATCTTAGAAACACAAAGTTGTAGTTTATTTTAGACACATCAACAAAATTTAATTGTTGTGGTAAAATCATACTAAAGATTCAATTAAAATATATGTTGGGGAAAACTTTAAAGAATTCCTCTGTACAACATATATTGAAAGTGGTATGTTTTAGAGTAACAAATATATCCAAGTACCATATGCAGAAACTTAATTCAATTAATTCTCAGTAATGAATAATAAAAACTATATTGTTTGTGCCTGACGACCTGATATGAGTTGAGTAAGGAAAACTGTTGTTGGTTTTATGTCAGAATGTTAACTAAAACCTTTATTATGTTACACTAACTTGAAGTTAATTCACTGCCTTTAAAATAAAATTTGTGTCAACAAACTCTTTTCAAGCTATTTTTCCTCTCCTATGAAAGATACCCATTTCCCCGCCCCCTGTCTAGTGACTAAATTAAAATGGCCCAAAGATGCCTACAATTTTGTGAATTTGGAATTGCAGATTTTACATAACTCAAATAACAGAGCCATGAGACCCCACTCTTTCCTTTGGATTCTGTGAACTGCTGAGACTTGTGAAGAGTAAGTAATGCCAGAATAATGCCCTAAAGGTGTAATGGCAAGCTAGAATTCTGCCCTGGGATATACCATCCATCCAGCAATGGTGGTGCACTTGTAACCCAGGGGCCCTTGTTGTTTTAATTACAGAGTCCACAGCATATGGGTAAGAAACTTGGATTTGATAGCAGGAGAAGAAAGAGGATATTGTATGCTTCAATCAGTTTTGTATTAGGAGATCCTTAAAAGGAAAATGATGTTAAAGAAAGAAGGAGGAAGAAAACAACAAACTAGTAAGATCCTTATTACAATATAATTTGGAGAAAATTACTGATTTGGGTTGGTCATGTTGCCAGAAGAGATGACTCAAGGCTTCCACATGAGAAATGGAAATCAGGAGGATGATGCCTGAAACCTGAAATGAGAACAAATTGTGAAGATATGATTGACTGTAAGGCTTCAAAATCAACCATACAGAGATGAGCTTGGATCATTGCCCAGAACAGAACTGAATGGTGATGTTCATTTAGGTTCTGACTGTTGAAACAAAATAAAATGTAGTAATTGTGCTCTGTTAGGTATACAGACGTGTTAATGCTTTCCAATTTCCCCAACTGGGGATCTGGTGTCACTTTCCCTGTCGCTCCTATTTCATGCTTCACCGATGAGTATTATTGCTGCTCTGGACATTTACTGAATGCCAGGTTTTTGGCAGAGAAGTAGGATCCAGGTGAAAACATCCTTCTCATGCTGTGTGTGTGCTGCAGGTGGCTTGGAAAATGGCTTTTCAACTTGAAATCATTTCTGTAATTGACAGTTTCAGGCTCATATAATGTGCATCTCTATCCTGGCTTTCTCAGTTTAGAGTAACAAATATATCCAAGTACCATATACAGAAACTTAATTCAATTAATTCTCAGTAATGAATAATAAAAACTATATTGTTTGTGCCTGAAGACCTGATATGAGTTGAGTAAGGAAAAATTTTGTCCGTTTTATGTCAGAATGTTAGCTAAAATCTTTATTATGTTATACTACCTTGAAGTTAATTTGCTGCCTTTAAAATAAAATTTGTGTCAACAAACTTTTTTCAAGCTATTTTTCCTCTCCTATGAAAGATACCCATTTCCCTGTTGCTGGACTCAGCTTATGAATCTCAGCAGTTTGAGTGTCAAACACTTTACCTTTGACCACCAGAGAAGTCCTCAGTTTCCACAGGCAGCAGATTTATACTCTGACCTTTTTCTCTCTTAGGAGGAAATATGTTTTGTTCACTATTTCTTTGCACGGTACTCAATTTCTCATGAATTTATTTGTTGAAGTTTATAATAATCTTTCTGATAGACAACAGGGTTTGACTTTCTCTAAAGGTCAGTCATAAAATGGCCACTCTTCTTTCTTTCTCTATGGGATCTACAAAGAAGAAAATATTCCACATTGTTGCTTCTAGCAGGTTTAGCCTAGCAACTCAGGAAATTTCCCAGCTTGCTTGTAGAAATAGTCCAACTATACAAATGATTTCCAAACAAACAATTTCTACATACTAAATTAGAAAAATAACAGCAAAACCAACAAAGAGGTGACTCAGAGAGAAAAAAGGAGAGGCAGACAGACATGTAATTTTTCCACTTTTTTTTAGTTTCTTTACCTGAGTCAGATTTTGAGAATGTTAAACCCTCCCGTCTACCCACTGTTTACCACAAAATCTTCGGATTTCAGAAGCTAAATGAAAGCAAGTAGCTTTTCTTTTTTTTCCCCCCTGTCATCCACATAGACTAAAGGTATTGTCAGGTACTCAATGTTTAATTAAGGATCTGCCTGGCTATCTGGTCTCTTGGTATCTAAAATGCAGACTTTAAAATGGGGTAACCTAAAACTGGGCCCTAATAATGAAAGATGGCAGAAAGGTGTCTTTGCTGTCTCTTTGACTTTCAGCACACAAACCGGTGACCCTGGACACAAGCTGGAAACAACAGGAAATTCTGCATATCCTTGCTTCCATACAATCAGCATCATTTCATTGGTTGTTCTATGATCTTGCAGCCACCTATATGTTCAAGAGTTTCACACTTTAAAAATGTAGGTGGGGAGAATGGGTAAAATCATTTTGTGGGGTTTGGCACAAATCTGTATTTCATATAAGCTATGTGTGAGCTGTGTCTTTGAGAAAAACATGTGCAATGTACTTTTTGATCTTCATTTTATAGATGCACATAAGTACTACAAGGCCTGTTTGATTATTCAATTAAAAACAAATGTGATCCAATATTACATACTCTGTGTCTACCAGGTTTGTGAACGAAAACTCTCATTAGTATATTTGCCATCAAGAGCTTATGGCTCTGAAGATTTGGTCCTCATATTTGCTATATAACTTTGGTCTGCTAGCATCTCCATGTTCCATCTATGGTTTGAGGTCTATCACAGGTAATCATACTAATGTGCTATGGACTCCCTGATTTAAAAAAATCTAAAAACATTTTTTTGACAATTAAAAAAATTTAAATTTATTTGTTCTAATCAGTTATACGTGACAGCAGAATGCTCTTTGATTCATAGTGCACAAGTGAAGCACAATCTTTCACTTCTCTGGTTGCACATGAAGTAGAGTCATACCATTTGTACAATCATACATGTACCTAGGGTAATGATGTTCACCTCATTCCATCATCTTTACTATCCCCATGTCCCTTCCCTTCCCCTCCCTCCCCTTTGCAAATCCAAAGTTCTAACATTCATCCCATGCACCCCCCCCCCATTATAGATTAGTATCCACTTATCAGAAAAAACATTTGGCCTTTGGTTTTTTGGAATTTGCTTACTTCGCTTAGCATGATATTCTCCAACTTCATCCACTTATCTGCAAATACCATAATTTTATTCTCTTTTATTGTTGAGTAATATTCCATTGTGTATATATATATATATATATATATATATATATCAATCACAGTTTCTTTATCCATTCATCTATTGAAGGGCATCTAGGTTGCTTCCACAGTATGGCTGTTGTGAATTGTGCTGCTATAAACATTGATGTCGCTGCATCATTATAGTATACTGTTTTTATGTCCTTTTTATGTCCTGTTTTTATGTCCCACTGAGGAGTGGGATAGCTGGGTCAAAAGGTGGTTCCATTCCAAATTTTTTAAGGAACTCCATACTACTTTCCAGGTTGGTTGCACCATATTGCAGTCCCACCAACAATGTATGAGTGTGCCTTTTCTCCCACATCCCCGCCAACACTTATTGTTTCTTATATTCTTCATAACTGCCATTCTGACAGTGAAATTAAATCTTAGAGTAGCTTTGATTTGCATTTCTCTAATTACTAGAGATGGTTGAACATGTTTTCATATATTTTTTGGATGATTGTATATCTTCTTCTGAGAAGTGTCTGTTCAGTTCCTTAGCCAATTATTGGTTGGGTTGTTTGGGTTTTTATTTTGGGTTTGTTTTTTGTTTTTTTTTTTTTGGTATTAAGGTTTTTTGAGTTCTTTATATATCCTGGAGATTAGTGCTCTATCTGATGTGCGTATGGTAAAAATTTGCTTCCAAAATGTAGGCTCTCTCCTCACCTCATTGACTGTTTCTTTTGCTGATAAAAAGCTTTTTAGTTTAAATCTATCCCATTTATTGATTCTTAATTTTGTTTCTTGTACTTTAGGAGTCTTGTTAAGGAAGTTGGGGCCTAATCTGACATGAAGATTTGGGCCTACTTTTTCTCCTACTAGGCATAAGGTCTCTGGTCTAATTCCAAGGTCCTTGATCCACTTTGAGTTGAGTTTCATGCATGGTGAGAGATAGTGGGTTAATTTCATTTGCTACATATGGATTTCCAGTTTTCCCAACATCATTTGTTGCTAAAACCATTTTTAAACAATTTTCCCAGTCTCCTTCTAAGTGTTTTGCTGAACATTTAACAATTACCTTCTGTATGATTATGGTTTATGAATTACAATTTAAGTTTTTTTCAGAAATGAGGTACTAATGGCTATACATATCAGAATGTGCTTAGTTTTAGGTTCACAGAAGACAAATTAAAAGCAGGTAAAATAGTAAAAATTTACTTTTATTTTCACATAACCAGAAATCTGGATGTAGGATGCCAGGCTTGGTTAATTCAGCAGCCCAGAAATGTCATTTAGACTCAGGTCCTTTATGTCTTTCTGTTCTACTGTCCTTACCTTGTGACAAATGACAACTCACACATACAGTGCACAGGCATCTCATGGAGCCAGGACAACATCCTGCAAAGAGGAGGAACTACTTTGATTCCCATGGTGTCTTTTTTTATGGAGGCTGAAAATCCAAGATTTCCAGTATATATCTTTGATGGTCCCATGGGCTAGGTTTGGGTCATATATCCATGCCTAAACCCCTTAATAGCAAGGAATGGGATTACTGTAACTGATTTGAATAATCCTGCTCACCCCATGGGCTACAGAAAGGCTGATCTTTTGGATAATAAAAATTTTATTTTAATATTTAACATTATGTTTCAGTGCTTTATCATATTACATAATTGTATTTCTTCCTCATTGACAAAATTATCTTGACATGCTTCTTCTTCTTCTTCTTTTTTTTTTAGGGGGTACCGGGAATTGAACTCAGGGGCACTCAGTCACTGAGCCACATCCCCAGCACTATTTTGTATTTTATTTAGAGACAAGGTCTCACTGAGTTGCTTAACACCTCACTGTTGCTGAGGCTGGCTTTGAACTCACAATACTCCTTTCTCAGCCTCCTGAGTTTCTGGGATTACAGGGGTGCACAACTGCGCCCCCCTCTTGGCATGATTCTTAAGGGCAAAGTTTATCTTTAGGAAAACAATTTTAATCTGTGGCCCAATTTTTTTTCTAATTCTTATACAAGCAGAATACATTTAATCAACAATCCAGAAGTTTTCACCAGAATGATCTTGTTCATCTTAGACCATTGCTATTAGTTATGCAGTCAGTGTTTCACTTTACTTTCCAGCAGAATTAAATAAAATTCAGAATAAAGACCTGATCTTAATTTGCCTTTTCTAAAATTTCTTCCAGAAATAAAAAATGATAAGCACTGTTGCAACATATATAACTTAGTTTTTTTTATTAAAATAATTTTATTTCAAGCTGGGCATACAGCTCAGTGGTAGAGCATTTGCCCAGGATATATGAAGCCCTGGGTCCTGGGTTCAATACCCAGCACTGCAAAAACATAGTTGCATATCAAGAAAAACTTCTATGTAGTATAACCTTATGGTCAAAGACATGGATTGTGAGAAGACAAAGGAAATTAAGTCACTGTACACCATTTGGCAATGATGTGATAGTAGGCTTCCTGAAAAAGTTGAGATTAATATATATACATACATCTATATATACTTATTATTAACATAGCAACTAGTATATAAGAAGCAATCAACTAATTTTGACTATTTTTACTTAAAATAATAGTAATAGAAGTCTATAAGAATTCAGGTTAATATTTTCTTACACAGGAGAGTTAAAATCAAACTTATACCTTTTAGAAGTAACAACTTTGAGGAACAAAATTATGAGGGCTACCATGGAGTTCATACTAAAATTTACTAAGAAGTCTTACAGTGACTCTGTGTCTCTTCCAAAGGTTTCTCCTATTGATTTGGTACAGGTCAAAATTTAAAAGCCGGGTGGTGCCTTTTCTGTCTTATCAGGGAAAAGAGCTGCTGTCAATGCCACATAAACCTTCAGAATACCAGCACCCATCCATCCAGCAAGTAGACTGAAGGCAGCAATTTGCTTCGGTAGAAATAAATGGGATAGATCATGTTAATATGGATGCCACCAATTTCTTAATTCCTCTGATTATTGTTCTGAAAAGCAACATTCTGAATAGCAAGCCAAAGCTACACAGAAGGATAATGAACAGTGCATGTGGGTATATACTGCAGTCCGTTGGCAGGAAAAAAATAAAAATATCTCCTTCATAAAACATTACAATTTCTTTTTTAAAAAATCTGTGCATCACATTTTGCAAAAGGAAAACTTTCAATAAGTATTTAATCAAATCAGGCAAATAGTTTATCAGCTTGAGCTCTTGCTCACATTCTCTTGCCCACATTTTATATGTAACTCCTCTGATTGGCTCAAGGGTCAATCCTAACAGACAAACAAATCTCTTCCTATGAGAAGACATGGCAAGGAACAGCCATTTTGGTTGTAGGGACCATGAGGTTTACTTTCTGGATCCAGGACTCTGGGCCATAAGTTACCAACCCAACTCAAACTCATTTAAGTAAAAAAGATAACTTATTGAAGACATTACTTGGTATCTCTTAGATTAGAGGCAGAGGTAAAAACCAGATATTCAAAAAGGATCCAGATGTAACTAAGCATACAGAAATCTTGGCAGCAGAGTCACACTCACAATACAAAAACTCTCTTTCTTAACTTCTCCCTAAATAGTGTCTCCCTAAATAGTGACTTCCTTCTTTATTATCACTGCAGATTGGCTTTTTCCAAATGACCAAAAATATGACTGCCCTTGATATCATAGTCTTATATCTTAAGGCTTTAACTACTCAGAGAAAGACTGACCTTTTCAGTTTGAGTCCCAAAATCCTGGAGAAAAACTCTAATAGGTCTAGCTTGAATTAAATTAAATGAAATAAAGAAATAGAGTACCATTTGGATCCATTTGAGTAAGGTGTCCAGTCAACCTGTACCTATAAGCTGTGTCATATTGTAATAATATGTTGGTTCCAGTGGTTTTTTTAAAAAACTGGGCATGGCAGTTCTCCACAGACCTGGTGCTGGCCCCACCAACTATTCCATAGATGACTGCTGTCGCATGGATATACTTTGAAAACAATGCAAAGAAAAGATGGTTCTCACTTCCCATTTGATAGCAAAGGCTGCCTACAGTCCCTGAGAATTTCCAGTTAAAACTGTTCATTTGCTGTTGGAAAGCTCAGGGTAGTGGAACAGGGGGTGGTGGTGATTGCACATGAAAGGAGCCAAGCAGAGAGAAGGGAAGGAGGGCACGTCAACGAAGCATCGCCAACATGAAGCAGAGGGCTCTGGACCTCCCAGCTCTTTTCAGATTAAATCCTCATGCTTCTTCCAGCTGCCTCTCTCTTCTCTCCTGCCTTACACCTCTTTTTAATATTTTCTCCCATCACTTTTAAAATGAAGTCCTTCTGTGTTACTTACAAGACTTCAGTCGTCTTCCAGAGAAGCAGTGCTGTACTTGAGGCAGAAATCTGAAGTAAGGCAGAGTTTGTCCCTCTAGAAAAGTACTTGCCTGTGTCTTCTTGTTCTTTTTCTTAGAATAAAAGAATAGACCAATCATGGAGACCACTGAGTCCTTCCACTGCTGTGTACATCCCATCTATAGCATCCCATTGCAAGTGGTCATCCAGGGATGCTTGCACATGCCAAATTGTAACTGCACTTTTAGGAAAGCCCATTCTATTTTTAGATAGTTCTAACTATTAGAGATACTACTTCTTTAAGCTCCAACT
Source organism: Marmota flaviventris (assembly GCF_047511675.1). NCBI lineage: Eukaryota > Metazoa > Chordata > Mammalia > Rodentia > Sciuridae > Marmota > Marmota flaviventris. The sequence goes on along the minus strand of NC_092499.1, from coordinate 48,937,462 downwards.
GGCCAAAAATCTGTCTTTTCTTGTTGCTTCCACCTGTTGGTCCCAGACCTACCACCTGGAAACAAACACAAAGGTCTAATATATTTCCTACATGCTTGCCTTTCAAGAGATCCATCATGTTCATCACATTACCCCATAAAGCTGTTCTTCTCCAGGCTAACCAACTTTTCTACCTATAACTGTTATCTATCATATAGAATTTCAAGTCCCTTTATTAACCTGAACATTATTTTAAAAGCTTTACTTACTTTTAGGTTTCTCTTCATTTTTCCCACATAACCAGGCATAATTTTTCAGATGTGGAAAGATCAGCACAAAAAGAACCAAACTAATAACTTCTTCTATTAGAGATATAGACTGTCTACCAGAAAATCACATTTATCTTTTGGGAAGATCAAATCTATGCTTAGTCACTCTCATACTGAAAATTTTAAAATAATTAATTTATAATGAAATTTAGATGATAAAGAGGATTTAAATTTGACAAGTGTCTTGAGTAAATAAGTGTAGACGTGAGAATTTCAGGCATTGGTAGTTAAAATTGGAGTGGATGGGGGTGGGGCAATTCATGAACTCCCAAACTCCTTCAAATCATATGTCTGTGTTGCTTGCTATCATAATACTAACATGATCCATTAAATCAAAATAATGGGCAGATGTCAGCTTGGTAGCACATGCCTATAATCTCAGCAACTCAGGAGGCTGAGGCATGAATATCATGAGTTCTAAACCAGCCTCATTAACTTAGCAAGGCCCTAAGCAACTTAGCAAGACCCTGTCTCAAAATAAAAAATAAAAAGGGGGCTGGCCAACCTAGATGCCCTTCAGTAGATAAATGTATAAAAAAATGTGGCATATATACACAATAGAATTTTACTCAGCAATAAAAGAGAATAAAAATCATGGCATTTGCAGGTAAATGGATGGCTTTGGAGAAGATAATGCTAAATGAAGTTAGCCAATCCCCCCCCCCAAAAAATGCTAAAGGTTTTCTCTGATATAAGGAAGCTGATTCATAGTGGAGTAAGGAGGGGGAGCATTGGAGGAATAGACAAACTCTAGATAGGGCAGAGGGCTGGGAGGGAAATGGAGGGGCCAGGGGTTAGCAAGGATGGTGGAATGCGAGAGACATCATTATCCAAAGTACATGTATGAAGACATGGATTGGTATCAACATACTTTATATACAACTAGAGATATGAAAAATTGTGCTGTATATGTGTAATAAGAATTGTGATGTATTCTGATGTCATTTATTTGTTTTAAAATATCAATAAAAAAGGGGGAGCTGGAGTTATGGCTCAGTGGTAGAGAGTGCTTGCCTGGCATGTGTGAGGCCCTGGGTTCAATCCTCAGCATGCATATAAATAAATTAAATAAAAGACCTATTAACAACTAATTTTTTTAATTAAAAATAAATAAATAAATAATAAAAATAGCTGGAGATGTGGCTCAGTATTTAAGTGCCCCTTAGTTTAATCCCCAGGACCAATTAAAAAACAAAAGTGGCCCTATCTGTAGTCACTTATGGACTTGTCAGGATAGCTGATTACCTCAGAAAACAATGCAGAATATTCTATTTAAATATTTTCAAGTTTAAAATTAAGATATGGCATGTGTATGAAGATTCCTGGGCAGAGAAATTTAAAATTTTGAATCCTAAAATCTAATAAGAAACAAGTTGTGACTTTTTAAAAATCCAGTCATAAGCATATACCACACATTGTAGTTTTCCCCTTTCTTTTATAAAGGTCTGAATCTATGTCCTTGGACCCCTCAACATTCTTAATGATAGCTGGCCTGCATCCTACTAGACTGTATAACAGCAAGGGAGTTTGAAAATTCTAACTGCCCTTCCTGAAATTCTTCTACTTCCATTATGAAGTAGAAAAAATAATGACTAATTCAGAAGAGGACTGGAAGCACTAGTACCATAGACCCATAAACACAGAGCTTGTTATTAAAACTAAAATTGAAGATTTCATTACCTTGTTAGCCTCAAAAAAGTTCAGTCTAGTGAATTTAGGAGTAGCCCTAACCTCACTGAATTATCAGAAGGGAAGAAATGCAAGACTGTTGACAGCTTGAAGCTACCCACCATACAACTGAGAAGATAAATTAATTCAAGATTCTTTAAAGTGAGAAGGGCCAATTTCATCTTGAAGGTATAACTCATGGTCATATTTAGCAATTTACTTAAGTGATTCCAGTCTCAGTGTCATTTATTCATTCTCTCAATATTGTAATGCTAGGAAACACAGAATTCATATCTTTAGAATTAAAACAAAGGAAATTTTCATGATTGGTAAATAATTAGGAAGACTTTATGATTTAATGGTGGAATTACCTATTTTCTAATTCCCTTATTTATATTAATTTTTTTTTCTCTAACAGGTTGTTTGGTTTTTACAAGGGAATTCTGCCACCCATCTTAGCTGAAACACCAAAAAGAGCAGTGAAGGTAAGCATGGTATGCCTTCCCACCAAGTGAAAATAAGGTGTAGTAACAGCCTCAGCATTAAAATATCCCACAATAAACAAGGGGAAAGTAATATGACTTAAACATAAAACACTAAAATCTTTAATGCAGAAATTATAGCACAATGTTTATTATAATTAAATTTGATCAATCTCTCAAATATATGTATCAGTTTGTAGATTTTTTTCAGGTAAATGTACTCCCTTCTAATGAGGAAATTATGCAAAGGACACAGTGGTGAATGAAATTCATGTAATCAAACCACAGAAACCACAAAATAGCTTGGGCCTTTTCTCAAAGCAATTCAGACATTTTCCTTTGGAGCAGAAATTATTAAAGAAAGAGAAGTAGAAAAACCTTCTTCCCCACATCATTCTCATCTTATAAAATAGACTATATTTCTTTGTATATGATTCTTCTGGCATGTCAGCTTTATTTTTACCTTTAGTCTCCTCTTAAAGTTCTCCATTCTGGTACTTATAAAATGATTATTTCCACTGCCCAGACTTCCATTTCTTTAATCACTTAACTGTGGAGGTTTATGTACTATTTCCAGTTGAATATCTGATTAGTAGCAGAGAGATGTGCCAGAGGCTCCTAGGATTAAAAAACTATAGCTGCATTTTTTTATATGTTCTCTCAGACAAAAATTCTGATTACAGTGACTGACTGGCATTGCTCCCTTACCCCCAGCACTGACATCACCAAATAGGGCTTTGTCTTTCAACAAAAATAACATATACAGATATATTTCCAACTTTGTGTCATTTACCTTAATGACATAAAGATTTTTCACATTCCCAATTTATATTCCCAATATTCCTGAAAGGCAAGAAGGAACATCTTAAAAACTTTTAATGAATAAGTGGAGGGAATTACTGTGTTAAAAATTATTATGAAATAACTAAACATATATACACAAACATCAAACTTTTACATTATGTTAAAATAGTAATTTGGCAGAATTTAATTTGGGTAGAGAATTCAGAAACAAACCTTTAAAACATACTTTCTCTATAAATTTTTCCTCTTTGTTGCTATAGTTTTGTGATTTTATATTATTACTTCATTATAAGGATCTGAATTGCAATACAGAATCTGGAAAAAGTTCACCAAAGTACACAAAAGAGCTGAATTGAATTATGAAATGGCTTCACTTGATAAAAGATTGCCCAAGTAAACAAACAGAGCAGAGTTCCTGTTCAAAAAGAAAGTCACTTTGTCTCCATGAAATAATATATTCATGTGTTCAGTATTTTGCATGTATAAATAAAGTACATTATAATTAGAGATTTTCCTGGAATATTTTTAATACCATATATTAAAGAAAATTTAAACTTTAAGAAGATTAAAGTTTATCAACACTGAGCAATCTTTCACAAGGAAAAACGAAAAGTTAAGCTTTACAAAACTGAGTTAGTCTGTACTTTAAAAAAAAATAAAAATAAAAAAGAAGCAGTGCTTCATGCCAGAACAATGGTTAACAGATGAACTTTTGGGCAACTGGATATAGTGTATGTGTCCCAGACATCTTGTTTCAAGCAGATTTTACCTTAAAATTATTGAGACATATGGTAAGTCCGTTGGCTTTTTAAGTATAACTTGGAGTTAAGTGTATCTTTGCCAGATGGATAGCACTAGTTTTTTCAACACAATTTATAAAAACATTCATTTTATAGATATTTATCTTAGGATTTGTGAGGAAAGCAATCACTTGATTGTAGTAATTTCATACATCATAAACTGCATCATTGTATGTCATCAAAGTTTACTTCAGAAAAAAAAAAATATTCTGATACTCTGTGTGTGTATGTGTCCATACATGCATGCACTGTTTTGTATTTATTCTTCGGTGTGGACACTTTAGTTGCAGTTGGTACCATAATCAAAAACAGACTATTTTAAGTTTGTAATTTATTCTTTGAAATTATATTTATCATTAAAATAATAAGACTCACTGATGCTAAATAAGTGAAACTTTCCCATTCTCAAATTAATATGTAATTAGTATTGCAATTAGAAAAGGGAAATGAAAATCTCAGAAGAAAACAACTGATCTCAGAGATAGGAGAAGTATGTTCCAGTTCCAGGGTTTAGTCTTTAACTTCACAGGTCCATAAATACCATTTTTCCATGTTCAGATTTTCAAGGACTACTTTATATTAACCAAACTCATATTATTAGATATTATGAATTATGAAGGCTATTTGCTCACTATAATATACCTACACTTATGATGTCTACACATAGTAGATATTCAATTGAATGAATTAAACAGAGAAAGAAACAAAGAAAATTTGTAGAAAGAAGTCTAGAGAGAGAGAGAGAGAGAGAATTTGTTTACCCAAATCTCCATATCAACTCTTCTGTGTATCTGGAGGGCCAAGACTTCTATTTCTAGTCAAGCTGGAGTTACAGAGACCAGATTTACTCTACCACCTGAAACAACAAGACAGAAATGAAAAAAAAAAAAAAAAAAAAATATATATATATATATATATATATATATATATATGAAACAACAACTTTCAAAACACTGGAATCAGACAAGGAATTGTAGTAATAACTAAAACAAATGAGATGAGCCCTGTGATGACCACAGCTTAAGCCTTGAGAGTGTTTACAGGCTTAAAGATGGGAGGGAAAATAAAAGTAGAGCCCAGTGGACTCCCTGGGTGGTAAAAGAGCTGAGAGAGTGGGAAGAACAAAGGAGCTAGAGTTCACAGGACAGAGTACCAGCCAAGAGCAAGCTGTGCAGGAAGACAACTCCTAGGATTGCAGAAGGTCCCCCCTCAAGTATTCAGCTGAGTATGACCCGTGCACACCTGTAGGTACACCGCCAAGACTTGGGAAAGAACTGCACAAGAGTTTTAGAGGGACTCTGCTCAGCAGACACACAGGTCTAGGAGTAGTGCCTGTACCTGCCAGCTAAACTAGAAAGCATCAAAATTCAAAAGACATTGAAAGGATATTTAGAAGCATCGTGCCTCAGAATTAGCCCTAAATTGAGCACTACTCAGATCCCAGTTGTTAAAAGTAACACTCAAATGGTTCAAACTGCACAAACTGAAAACAAAGGGGAAAATGGAGAACTGGTTTAGCCAGGTAGAATGTACCAATGTACCCATGTCTTCTGTCCTACCACAGTGTGACACTTCTCCAGGAAGGACATGGTCAATAACTCCAGCCAGATCACCAATTTCTGCGTATTATTATAGGTTATATACAGCAAAATTAATTTTGTATTTGATGTGAGGGGATATGAATGGTTTCAAAACTCTTTAGCCATACATTTGCTTGACTTTGGTAAAAAATTTATGTTGACCTTTTGGATTTCATACCTAGAGTGCAACCTCATATTTTATATGACTGTGTACTTTTATCAGTCTATGCTTTAGCTAATATTTTGGCTGAGAAATTATTAAGAAATATCATGTCCAACAATCAATAAATGGGAAAATTAACTAAAGAAATGTGTCTCAAAAAAGAAATACAAATGGCCAACATATATGTGAAAAAAATGTTCAACATCCTTAGCAATCAGGGAATGCAAATCAAACCTCACTGGGACTTCACCTCACACCAGGTGGAATGGCAATCATTAAGAATGCAAATAATAAATGCTGGCAAGGATGCAGAGAGAAAGGAAAACTTACACACTGTTGGTGGGGTTGTAAATTACTCCAACCACTATAGAAATTAGTATGGTGATTCCTCAAAAGACTAGGCATGGAACCACCATATGACCCAGCAATACACTCCTCAGTATTTATTCTAATGAAATTAAGTCAGCACACTACAGTGATACATACATACCTGTGTGGAAAGCAATGCAATTTGCTATAACCAAGTCATGGGACCATCCTAGGTGTCCACTAACAGATGGATGGAAATGTGATGTATCTATTCACAATGGAGTTTTACTCAGTCTTAAGGAGGAATTAAATCATGACATGGGCAGGAAAATGAAGAGAACCAGAAAACATCATGCTCAGTGAAATGACCCAGACTCAAAATGTTAAGGAGCATGTTTTCTCTCATATGTGCAAGCCATAGAGACAAAAGGAATAAAAAAGGTATCTCACAAAAATAGAAAGGAGTCTGATGGAGTAAAGAAATGGGACTAGGGAGAAGGAGCAGGAGAGGAAAAGGGAGGTGTTGGGAAATGAAATCAACCAGATTATGTGATGTGCATGTACAAATATATTACAATGAATCCCACTATTCTGTGTAACTATATCATCAAAATTGAAAAAAAATAAATATCATGAAAGCCATAAAGGAGTAGTATTATATTAACAGGAATTAAAATAACAGCTGATCTATTAGTTCCTAAGGATATAAATCTAGTACAAAGTCTCCTAAGCTTTAAACATGAGACACATCCTGTAAAATATTTCTTGAACAGATAGATGGATGAATAATTGGATATTTTTAATGAACATTGATTTCAACTTACAATGAATATATTTATATTATTTTACTGTTGTTAGAAATCTATTTTTAAAAGATTTAGTTTTTCCTTTCTGGAAATATTGTTTTTATTTATTTATTTATTTTTATTTGTTCTAATTAGTTATGCATGACATCATACACAAATAGATATTGTTTTATTTTGTATCCAGACAACTATGTTTTGGTTGCAAAAGTAAAAATTAAAATGCATTTTTTTAGCTTTAAGTACTATTTGCTTATTAGAATATGTGAGGTGTTCATTACTTTTGAATTTAGTACCTTAACAATTTATCACTGTGACCTGTAAGGCTTCTTTATTCCCAGGAACCTGAATCATTTCATCCTAGTCATTCACCAAAAGTTCCATCATGACTGCTAATGGGTGCCAATCAACTAGTCTAGCTTGGTTTTTAATAACCTTAGAGATAGGGAAATAAATGCCTAGAATTGCTCCCAGGGTGTAGACTTGGAAATCCTCACAAGGACTTTTCCCTTGACATCCCTTGGGCCCTTCATCCTTATAATGATGGAAAGCCAGAAAAAATACAAACCAACCAACAAACAAATACATCTTCACACTGGAAGCTAATAAGATAGAGGAGATTTCTGTGAGGTCATCAGAACTTCCTGTAACCCTATCCTAATGTAGGTCCCTAGTCCAGTGTTTCTAAACTATAGGTCATGACCCAGGGGACATTGATTCATTTTAGTAAATCATTAGATGCAGTGGGTCATAACCAGAAAAAATTTAAAGAAATAGAACAGAAAATAATGTATTACCATAGGAAGTAAATATTGTTTTATAGTAGTGTTTCATTTCAGTTTTAAATCTAAGACCACATGCTCTCCCTTGTGCATGTGTGCATTTGTTTGAGTGTGTGTGTGTGTGTGTTGGATAAATATTTTTATGCGTATTTTTGGTAACAAAAATTCAAAATCTTCTGCCCTATGGGACTTCGGAGCTTCCAGGTTCTGTGTGACCACCTCAGGTATAATAGAAGGCAAGAAGACCTCATCCTCAGCAGCAAGAAAACCCAAGGGCAAAATTTTTCCAAACCACTAACAATCATGGTAGCAGGGAATAAATATAATGTAGGGGTAAGAGTACTCAGAAGCTTTGGAGTTAGACTTAACTCAAGGATAAGCTCAGTCCTTTGCTTCCATATGCAATGGGACTCATGATTGTATTCTAGCCTCTTAATCTGATGGTATTGCTATATGGGTTATATAGTAGCACATGCAAAAGGTAGGTGTTAGCATGTTTCCTGGACCACAGTAGGCTCTCATGAGAAGTATACATAATTAACGCATCTATGGTTCCTTTACTAACCTAAGTGAATACAGAGAATGGAAAGTAAGCCTTTCCAAAAGTCTCCTATGTGCCAGACATGTTAGGGAATCTTACTTAAATTATCTTATTAGGGCTAGAGATGTAGCTAAGTGGTTAAGCATTTGCCTAGTATGTGTAAGGCCCTGGGTTCAATCCCCAGTAGAAACACTTAACAGGCATGCTTTGTGTTCTTGAGGGTTAGAAAGGTTAAACAACTTGCCCATGCTTTCAAGCTAAGTGGCACACCTGGAATGCAGACCCAGCATTGCTTACCTTCCAGCAAAGTGATTGTCAAAGCATAGCGATGAGGTGATCACAAAATGGAGGAAAAATAAATTATATTTAAAACCTAAGGTGATAACCCTTTTCCTCCCATAGTTTATGATTGATTTCTAGTGTGAATCTCATCCAACAGTGGTCTCCATTAATGCTATCTAACACCAGTATAGTTTCAGGGTTATCACCATCTCCTAGAGCATGATATCAAGAAGTCAGGGGGTCTCTTTGTTCACTGGTGTATTCCCAGTGCTTAAAATGGAAGGAATCTAGTAAATATTCATTAAATGAGTGAATAAATGTAAACCTGTTCCAAGAAAGTCCAAATCTATAGTTAATCTAAACGACCATGGCCCAAAAGTAGTTCCTGAGTCTTTAAAAGAAATTAAAATTCATCTTGTGGTATAATGACATTTGAGCTGCCCAAAGACACAGTAAGAACCTTGTCTATAAGGCACCAGCTCCTTCTAACAACCAAGTATTATTTGGCCCCCAAAATCTCATTTTCCTTCTTGCCCCATTTTACTAGGCTATAAAGTAATAGAGTAGAAAACATTTGATTTCCCTTGCCATTTCTTAGGTCTTAAGAATCCAACCTAGCAGGACCTAAGAGCATACATTATCAGTGATGTTGGAACTACTCGACTAAGTACCCAGGAGCAAAACATGTTCAGGAGCTGGGGATGTAATTCAGTAGGTGCATTTTGCCTAGCATGTGCAAAGTTCTTGGTTCAATCCTCAGCACACACACACACACACACACACACACACACACAAACACACACACACAAATAATAATAATAATAATGTCTAATCATAGTTTTTTTAACTAGGATGTAGAAAGGAGACGGATTAGATTTGCCTTTATAGAATTTTTTCTTTTTTAAATTTTGTTCTTTTTAGATATACATGACAGTGTTTTGACATATTATACATATATGGAGTTTAACTTATTCTAATTGAGAAAAGAATTTCTCTCTTCAAACATTCTTCTTTGAAGATAAAATTATATTAAACATCATCTTCTGAAGGAATTAATAGTATCTTGATCATCCTCATCATCATGATAATCATCTCCATCATCATCATCATCTTCTTCATCAGATTTTAAAGAAAAGAATAAGCAGCTGTGTTCATTCAGGTTGGGGACAGTTTGGCTTTAAGGCAGGGAATGGACTAGATAACTTCATTGGGCCCTTCCCTAGTTTAGCATGGCATCTTCATAATTATTTAATGTTTAATAATATCATGAAACAGTAGAGAGACACAGCAATATAATATAAAGTCTGAGAAGTGAATGTCTTTTACAAGTGTGTTATAGAAAATTGGACATTTGCTGGGAAAGCAGTTCATAGAGAAAACATAGGAGACCAAGACTTCAGGTCTCTGTGCCTATAATTTTGAATCACTGCCATAAAAAAGAAGTCTATTGATGTCTGGGGAAACTGAAAATGGTCATGGTAAATGGAAGTTGTATGGTTCATTTACTGCTATAAAGGATTCCATCAGCTCTTCTGTAGGTTATTATAACTACATTTGAAAAATGTGAATGTTAAAATAAGATTCAATAGCAACTGCCCGAAACAGGATTAAAAACTGTTATATGGCTTATCATTTTCTAAAATGCTGGTTAATATAATGATTTAGCAAAGAAATTTTAGTCAATTAAAGAGTTTGTTACAGGAAATTGTCATAAATCTCTGGGCTTGGTTTTGTTTCACAGTTTTTCACCTTTGAGCAGTACAAGAAATTGCTAGGATATGTGTCACTGTCACCAGCATTGGTAAGTGAGAGTATTTATTATACTTAAGTGTGTGTGTTATTTCATAAAGCAAAAATCTAGAAACAAAAACCCTTTTGATTTCCCCAAGCCCAGCTACTAAAATATGAATTCAAGTTATTCAATGTTCAGCTACTTGTTGAAAGCCATCTTCCTAATAACTCACAATTTGACTATTTTATAGCTCCCAGTGATGAATTTATGATAATAATAATGATATGCCTGGAAGGACCTATATGAGATATGGTCAAGAATATAAAATAAAGAGTACATTTATCAAAGACTCTTTTAAAACCAAAACATGCATATGTTTACATACATATGACACATATCTATTTATGTAAAAGTCAGTATGCCTGAAATTGCCTAACAGGTCACTATTCCAGCTATTGCTTAAGCTGTAGCCAATATGAGACTTCAAGTCACTCGGGACAAAATCACTCTGTGGTCAGGCACAGATTGAAGGGCCTTTTATAGAAATGGCTGTAAACAACTTAGCCAGGGTGAATAGTCATTTTATAACAACACACCTTAAATATTACATGAAATTCACTTGTTTTGATCATTTCCCTATGCCACTCCTCTCTATCTTGGTGATTTTGCTGCTTTTCCTACGCCAGTTAAATTATATTAGCCAAATGTGTGAGCACCAAGAGCCCCAGAGAGAGCAAATGCACTAATCTTTCCCTCAAAATCTGCAAAATAAAGTGCATTGTTGCTACAATTGGCAATGTACAGTCTATTCTTTAGGAAAATCCTCACTTGCCCAGTGAAATGTGCCTCAAAACTCAATAGAAGAGACAATGTTCTGAGGTTCAACTCTTCAATTATAGATGTTGCTTCACTTGTGATGGAGTTACATCAGATAAGCCCACCATAAGTTGAAAATATAATAAGTAAAAAATGAATTTAATACAACTAGCCTACCAATCATCATAGCTTAAAAACAAAGTACACCATAGAACATTGGCTGTCTATACCTTCTTGAGGATATAGCTGATGGGGAGCCACAGCACATGGTCACCACCCAGCAAAATGAGAGAGTATAATACTTCATGTTGCTAGTCTAAGAAAAGATCAAAATTCAAAATATGGAATATGAATCATTTTTGCACAAAAGTAAAAATTCGTAGGTTGAACCATTGTATATCAAAGATCATCTATACTTTACTTGTAAAGTTTCATTTCAGAATATTTACTCTACCAAACAAACGATCCAAGAAGAAATTTTTGTTACTTTAAAAATGATACCTGCTTCCTTTCTAGAAGGGATCTCATTAAAAAATGTAAAGCTATTGCTATTTGTTATCACCAAGAAATCTCCTCTCCAACCTTCTGCCTGAACAAAGTGGCTGTGAAGCACACCCTCTTGGAAAGGAGGGGTCATGCCATGAATCTCAAAATTACATCAAGATTTTGTTTTTTTTTAATCCCTCAGTGTCTTCCCTTAATGTCATTTTTTGGCTTTGTAAACATGTTAGCCAAAAGAGGATTAAAGACTTCCTAGCAAAAGACAATAAAATATGGCCTCCAGAGGGCCAGCTGGCATTTTTGTGTTGAGCATTGGTTCCATGTGAGAGACTGCAGGTCTTTGACTTAAGAGTTGAAACAGTAAAGCAGTTGGCTACTCCAGCTACTATAATAAAATGCATGCAAAGCAAACTGTATACAGTTCTCTTTTCTTGAACTCATTTATTCTAGTTTCTTTTTTGATACAGCTAGGCACTTAGGTATTAAATATTCCCTGGTGCTCCCATGAAAAACCTAGGAGACTGGGAACCCAACAGTAAACTCAAGTCTCTGCAGCAACCTAAGTAATATGATCTGCTGGTATCTGATCAATTCTTTTGACAAGGGACTGCTGAACACTAGTTCTGACAGCAAATGTAGCCGAGCATTATATAAGAACCAAAAAGTGAATTACTTGGAAGATTGCATATAGTAAGTAATAAAAACCCTGAACATCTGGATTTTAGCTTTCCCAGTCAGAAGAGTTTGAGACTGGTATTTTCCCCCTGCTTTTGGCTTCCGTGATAGAAGTTTGAGATAAATGAATAAAGTATTTGGTCAGTTACCCTATACAAATTATGCTTAAAATTGTAATGAAGTGGGATAAAAGGAAAACATCATTAGTTATGCCTTGTCTCCTAGAATCTATATGCAATACCATTCTTCATCCCTTTTTATATGCAACAAGAACAATGGTGTTTGGAAGGCACTTTCAAGGAGCTTTTGCACATTGTTTTGACCCTCATAATAACTTTCTGAGGTATGATATTATTATCTTCATCTTACAGATGAGAAAGCTGTCTTATCAAAGATTTGATGATTCATAGGCAGCCCCAGCTAGCACACATGGTGCCTTTGTGTGAATCATGAAAAGGTGGCCCTACCTCCTGACTAATGTCTGTTCAGGGTCTGGCTTGGCAAGTAGAGTACAGGCTGTGTTTCAGCCTCCATGCACCCCATGGCTGAGCACTTTTATCTGTGTACAAACTACAGTCCATGGAAGCTGTAGTCATACAGCCAATGTGTGGCAGAACCAAATCCTTAACCCACTTTTACAGGTCTGGATCCAGCCCTTGTTCTACCTTATCTGCCCCTCTAACATTAGAGAATATTCCTTTTTCCCTTCTCTTTGAAGATATTAGAGACCCTTAATAAGAGTATATGTTCTTTACTCTTCATTGGTTTTATTCTTCTGTTGTATACGTGCCACTTCTTCTCCTGGAAGTAGAGGTTCTACAGCAAAGAATTACTTTTTGTCTGGCATCTATTTTGGAGACTAGAGGATTTGATTGATTTTGTTTCTGTATTTGTGTTTTTGTTTTCTGTAAGTGTGTTTTAATTTTCATGGTCATTTTTGATATAATTTTTTCTGGAAAACTCTTAACATTATACTTGGAAGAAAATTCCATAAAATTATTATTATTATTATTATTATTATTATTATTATTATTATTATTATTTCTGGAATTCTTTTTTATTTGTTCTAATTAGTTATACATGACAGTAGAATGAATTTTGACACATCATACGTAAATATAGTATTCTCATTCTTCTGGTTATACATAATGAAGAATCATACCAATTGTGTAATCACATATGTACACTGGGTAATAATGTCTAATTCATTCCCCTATCTTCCTACCCTGTACCCCTCCCCTTCCCTCACTCCCCTCTGCCTAATACAAAGTACCTGTATTTTAATTCACAGCAATTAGGAACCTGAAATATAAAAGAAGTATAAGGATCATGAAGAAGATAAAGACAGGAAGAAAGCATTAATCTAATGCCCACTGCATTTAAAGATGCTAATTAAAAAAAAAAAAAAAAAAAGTCCAATGACAATTTTTTTTGATAAATGTTCTAGATTTTAGTTGGGCCCTTCAGAACAACTTAGCTATTTTTTATCTTAGCTTTTATTCTCAGCTTTAAGTCCAGAGAAATAGAGCAATCATCAGTTTTATTTTGTTTTAAATAGAGAAAGTGAATAAAAATTAATTTTTGTTTATTAACAGTCTAAAATAGTGACTCTAGGAACATGACTATATATTTGAATGTTTCCAGCTACCTGGAATTTAGCTTTTTATAAACATTTTATTTGTGGTTCTGCTCCTTAGATTTCTTCATATGCTCAATAAAAGTACTTAAATAGATGTTTAAAAAATGAAGCTCTCCTTTTACAATTTAAACTCTCTTTAACTGTTATAAATGCAGATGTTTTTAGTATCCACCCCAAATCAGTAAAATAATCTTGCCTTTTGTTAAAGGAAAAAGTCATTGTTGATGGGGCTTTGACATTTTATTTTGAAATTGTTAGGATGTGGTTTGTGGCTTCTGTAATTTCTTCTTCATGAATTGTCAGCATCTAATCAAGAACTAAAGCTGTTTAGTAATGGTATATGGTACACTTACATAGGCTTCTCCATTCTCATCATAACATAGCTGCATAGTATAATGAATAGGATACCTAACCTAGTACACATGATCACTTGTTTTAAAGAATTGATGGATTTAATTTTTCTAGACATTTGCCATTGCTGGATTGGGATCTGGACTAACAGAAGCCATCGTGGTTAACCCTTTTGAGGTAGTAAAAGTTGGCTTGCAAGCTAATCGGAACACATTCACAGAGGTAACCATTTTAATGTTTTCCTACTGTTAAGAAATGTAAAATCTTATTTTTAAGTATACATAATAAATTATGGGTCCACCTCTTATCCACTTATTAAAGCTATAGTTAATCATTGTTAAGAAAGTAGTATATAAAAAATTCAAATATCTTCCACAAGGAAAGTGTTAACAAAATGCACTAAGATCTGATAGACAAACACATACTTATGTTTTTATTTTAGAGCTCGAATGTAATCTAAAATGACTTATTTAGAAATGTTTTTCTGACATTTGGCAAAACTTCTCTTTCATATTACACTAGAATAGACTAAAGCAGAACCATTGAGATGATAATACTATTGTGCTTTTAAAAATCAAAGTCATTCTTCAGAATTACCTTACTCCTTTCCCCACTCCACCTACCACCCTCACCAAAAGATTCTGATAATCTGTCAAAGTTGTCTTTGGGTTAAATCTAAGTGAGTAACCTACTAAGCCTGTGCAGATGTCACCACCTGAACAATGATGGGTCTTAACATGTAATCATTGGTACATGATGTTCCAAGTAAACAGCTTTCTTTGGTGTGTGCTGCCTTTACTTTCTTCTAGTTGCCTAATAATTCCCTTTAAAACACCAAGTCCAACTGTTCTTGTTTTGTTCTTTTGGTCCCAGGCACTAAGTGAGAGAAAACAAGGGAATTGGCATTCCAGGTCCTTTCTAAGCATTTTAATTTAATTCCACAACTGGGTAGCATGTGATATAAATTGGTTTGGAATATTTGCTAACCTGGATTTTTCTGTAGAAAAGTTTTCCTGCCTACTGCTTAAACAGCTGCTAATGGGTGGAGAACCCCTCAACCCCAACCCATTTCCTGCTTGCTGGATACTGCCTCAGAGGCTCCTGACAGCTTCTTGGGGAGGGATGTGGGAAAGAAAGGGGCCCCACTCACCTGTTGCTGCCAAGGCCTAGGCAAGGGAGGATAGGACAGGGTTGGGCTGCTACAGCAGATGTATCTACTCAGAGGAAGTCAATCCTAATTCAAGGAGAATTTTTTAAGTTTCAAAAGGTTTACAAAACCTCAGAAAAGTTGAAAATCTTTGTATACCCCTAGCTTTTGTTTATGTTCTACTATCTCTATATTCTTTCTTGAATTAGGAGAAAATATGGTGAGATATAGGAAGAAAAGAAAGAAAGAAATGTTTTTCAGATATCCCATCAATATGGAGCATTTAATACAGTTCCCATGGAATCTGGGGGAGGAAAACTTGGTTTATTAGATTGAGAGAATTACCAGAAAGAAGAAAAATTTGGAGATCCCCATTCAGTGCCTCATTTTACCCATTGTCTTAGAGTAATAACAAGTGAGAAAAGGCATAAACAGGCTTTCAGTCGCAGGTTTTTCTTTTTTCCATCTAGATAACATGTAACTACAGGGATGCAAATGGAGAGAGCATCAAGGAACATTCACAGCTATTAAAATAATAAGTTTCACAGCACCTGTGCTCATGCCTAATGTTCTTTTTCTCTCTTCTGCTCCCAAGGAGGTTCTACACTGAGCCCAAGTAAGAGCTGCTAATGTTGCATGTGCTAACACCTTGCTAGAACATGATAAACACTATGCCAGCCTGACACAAGAAATTGCTGCATGCATATGTGTTCCCAGTCTATTTACACAGTGCAATCTATATAAATTATTTATGTATTTCAGTTTATTAATAAGCAGGGGATACAGGGAGCTTGCTTGGGGTAATTTCAATTGTAGAATCCACTTAACTGGACATTAATGTTAGGTATTTTCTCAGAATAAAATCTATTAGATATATTATAAAATATTTTAATATTACTTCAACTAATGATAACTTAGCAAAATAGTGATCACATCGATCATACATTTCAGTGTTTATTTACAGCAACTATCAAAATTCAGTGGCTGAACTGAGGTTTTTGTTTCAATATGATCCTTCAGAGGCAGTAGAGATCAAACTAAAAAAAATAGTTAGCAGAGAGTGGTCACCCAACATAAATAATGGAACTATACCTACTGCAAAAAAATGTTTGAGAAAAAGAGGTAACATAATGAGAACAGAAACTTTGAATATAGTTGTTTACAAAAAAATTTTCAGGTCATTTTGGCACTGTTTCATAGATCTTTTGTCCATGACCCATTAATGCCCAAAGCCTTCCTTCATTGACTAGCACTTTCTTTATCCAACAAGGGGTACCCTTTATGAACCTGTACCTATGTTGATTTAATTCACATATTAAATGTACTTACTTCAGCATTTTTATAGCTAAGAATAACTATGTTTCCTTCATTCTAAGGCTTTGTAGGTTGTGAAATGTAAAAGAAGTGTAAGGATCATAAAGAAGATAAAGACAGGAAGAAAGCATCAATTTAATGCCCCCTGCATTTAAAGACTCTAATTAAAAAAAAAAGTCCAATGATAAAGGTAATGCAGATTTAAGTTAGAAAACACCAAAAATCTATATGTTCTCTATATACATGTGAATATGTAAAAGCCCAAAGTGATCTAGACTCTAGAGCAGTGATGGTTCAATAAAATTAAATGTGCACCACCTTTTCTGTTAGCTAGGTGAAAAAAATTAAAAGAAACAGGTGAAATTAATTTGATAATGTATTTTACTTCACCCAATATATCCAAAATATTTTTTCTTTAAGACTTAATCATTTAGAACAAGTCTAGATTTGTGGCAAAATTGAAAAAAGATACAGAAATTTTTCACAAACCTGTTTCCCCTGCATATGTATAGCTTTCCCCAGTGTCATTATCCAACCTTAGTATATTTGGTACAATTGATAAACATACATTAAGACCATTATCACCCAAAACCCACAGTTTACATTAGGGTCCACTCTTGGCATTGTACATTTTATAGGTTTGGACAAATTTATGATATGTATCCACCATTAAAGTATCATGCAAAATGGTTTCACTCCTAAAATCCTCTATGGTGTACATATTCATCCCTTTCTCCCAACCCCTTAATCCCTGGCAACCACTGATATTTTTATAGTCTCCTTAATTTACATTCCAACATGTAATCAATACAGAAACTATATAAATTTTTTCTATGCTAAATTTTGAATTTAGCATGTACTTTATGCTTATAGCACATCTCAACTAGGGTATGTCAAGTGCTCAATAGCCATATATGACAGTGTAAGGAATTCAAACTAAACTTCTAACTGTAGTCACCTCTAAGGAGGAGATTGGAATGGGTGAGGGAAGGTAAGAGTTTAAAGAAAGGGTTTTTTTGTATGTTTGAATGTCTTACCATGAGATGTATTATCTGGGAACACTTGCTTTAAAAAGTAAGACCTGCTCATTGTAGAAAAAGTAGAAAACACAGAACAGTATAAAGTATATAATCCAGAAGAAATGCTTCTAATGACTCTGCTAGAGTCAAACCCCAACTTTTGGGAAACCTTCTCAGCTGACTAGGTGGGAATGACTAGTTGGCTCATTTTGGGTCTCAACCTTGCATCATTCAGGTTCCGTAATTCCATGACTTTATTTATAATAATAGTAATACCACTTTTGGTAATTTCTAACAAAGTTCAAACCTTGTGAGAAAATTATTGAAGGACATATATAATCAGAGCTGTCAAGAACAGAAGGCAAGTGGAGGATGGGCAAAGTAGGCCCAAGTTCCCATAATGCTTTTCACCATTTCCTCATAGCCTGTTTTTTGTTTTGTTTTGATTTGTTTGTTTGTTTGTTTTTACTGGGGATTGAACCCAGGGGCACTTAACCACTGAACCATATCCCCAGCCCTTTTTAAAATATTTTGTTTAGAGACAGGGTCTCACTAAATTGCTTAGGGTGCTAAGGTTGGTTTTGAATTCATCCTCTGGGATAACAGATATGCACCACTACTCTCAGCCACAGTATGGTCTTGAAATACTTGCACTTCCCTCACTGGTAAACCAGCAGTGATCAGTCCATCTTCCCTATAGCAAGACATTTATGTGTACCGTTTAGAACAAACCCTGAAGGGATATTGCAATTAGTTATGTGATGGCTTCATATTTCCTGCCTTGACTGTAATCCGGTTTCCTCATTTGTTAAAGAAGAATAATAGTATAGTGGAGATTAAATGAGACATATATGTAAAGATGTCAGTACAGTCTGATGTATAGTGATTGTTTTAAAAATGTTACTAGTTATTATTCCAGCATGCTATTTACAAGAATTCAAATGTGATAATGTATGTAAATGTCTTTTTTATTGATTTTATTTTTTTAATACACGACAGCGGAATGCATTACGATTCTTATTACACATATATACCACAATTTTTCATATCTCTGTTTGTATATAAAGTATGTTGACACCCAATTCGTGTCTCTATACATGTACTTTGGATAATGATGTCCATCACATTCCACCATCCTTTCTTGTATGTAAATGTCTTAACACAGAATAGTAAGTATTCAACCAGTAAGAACTATTTCTAAATGCAAGTTGATTTTTTAAATCCTTAAGCTTGGAACTGGGATAGTAGTTAGTACTTGCCTAGCCTGTGTGAGGCACTGGGTTTGATTCTCAGCACCCCATATAAATAAAGGGCCATTGACAGTTGAGAGCGGTGGCACACACCTGTCATCTCAGCTGCTCAGGAGGGTGAGACAGGAGGATCGCAAGTTCAAAGCCAGCCTTAGCAATGGCGAGCACTTAGCAACTCAATGAGATCCTGTCTCTAAAAAAAAGTACAAAATAGGGCTGGGGATGTGGTTCAGTGGTTGAGTGCCCCTGAGTTCAATCCCCAGTACCCCCCCCAAAAAAAAATCCAAGTTCCAAATTGGATATCCACAAGTAAAAAAATAAAAAGATTTTTTTTAAAAAAGGACCATTGACAACTAAAAAACATAAATTAAATTCTTATGCTTAAGTAGAGGCAGATTTATCTTGAGATATTGCTCCAATTAATATTGAGCAGTCACATCTGACTTCAGTGGTGGGAACAGATATAGATCACAGAGTGGTGGCCAGTCCTCTCCCTCAGTTCACTAGGGCATTCTCAGATGTCAGTACCATCCATTCAGCCTGAATTCTTGTTTATTCTTCTTTTGTTTTCAGCTGACACATAATGGTACAGATTTATGGGATACAATGTAGTGTTTCAGTACATGTATGCATTGTATAATAATCAGATCAGGGTATTTGGCATATCATGATTTCATTCAGTTATTATTTATTTGTGGTAAGAACATTCAAAATCCTCCCTTCCACTTTGAAATACTCAATACATGTTTAATCATGATTACTCTACTCTACCAGAGAACACTTATTCCCTATTCCTCCTATCTAGCTGTAGTATGGAGGGTCCTCAAAAAATTAAAAGTAGAACTACCATTTGATCCAGCAATCCCAATACTGGAAATATATTCCAAGGAAATGAAATCATTATATCAAAGAGATATCTGCATTCCCATGTTCATGATGCGTTATTCACAATAGTCAAGATATTGAATCAACCTAAGTGTCCATCAAATGATAAATGGATAAAGAAAATGTGGAATATATACACAATGGAATATTATTCCACCGTAATAAAAGAAGAAATACTGTCATTTGTGGCAACATAGATAAACCTGAAGGACATTATATTAAGTGGAATAAGCTTCTTGATCTCACTCATATATGGAATCCAAAAACTGATCTCATAGAAGTAGAGAGTAGAAGAGTAATTATCGGAGGCTGGGGAGGAAAGTGAAAGAGAAGCAGGGAGAGATTGGTCAGCCTGAATTCTTTATCAAAGATTAAGGACAGGTGGTCAGCTTGCAGACCTTTGAGAAGGCAGGCCCACTATCTTGAGCAGAGGCAGTCCTGCTATAATAAACAGGAGTAGCTGGCTATCTGTTGGCTGTAAATAACTAATGTATAGCAACAGATGTTAGAGATGTAATTAAGAACATTTGAAGCCACTGTAGGAAAAATTCTTCCACAGTCAAGATTTTCTTTCTCTGGAATAGTGTATAACATTAACATGGACTCTTGTTCAAGCCTCCATAGTTACTTCATGAACTGAGCTCATCTTCAGTCTTTCAGTCAATTACAGCTAAGAGTTCTTGTGGGACACTAAATGCATAGGCTGCATACAGAATGGGCCAGCTTACTTGATAGCACCTGTAAGTAAAGCAGAATGGACTCCCCATAGAGGCTCATTTTGTAGGTAGATAACTGTTATCCTGCCAATTGTGTGAGTTTCTCTGACAGAATGTCTGAGTTCAGTCTCTTTACCTTCACATCCTGGATATGAACCACCATGTAATCCAACATGTTAATTTGAGTTTTCCTATTTCTTTAACCTGAAGTGGTGAGTCAACATGGTCTTTTAAACATGAAAGTTCCCAAGAAGTTGCCACAGCTGAGAAGGACTCTGCAGTGGAAGACAGCCTGGAAAAAAACAGGCTGTTACCCGTAACAGCTTCTAGGCAAAAGCAGAGTGATAAAGATGAAACCAAAGGACTACAATGATCCCAACTGGAAAAGAGAGAGAGGGAGGGAGGGGGAGGAGAGAGAGAGAGAGAGAGAGAGAGATGAGATGTAGGTGAATGTTGTTCCCTTGGCTATATGGAGAAGGCATTGCTGGAAGAAGATTAAAATGGGGCCCTCTGCAGCATGGGGTCCAGGACAAGGATCCTCTAACAGAGGTCCAAATGCAGTACTGAAAGTAGAGACTCCTTCTGTTATGGTATTGGCAGCTGTCTGATGGGATCAGCAGTCCTGGAGTCCAAGCGCAATTCCAGCACGCCTTCTCAGGCAAGGCAGGTACTGTGCAGCTCCAGACCCCCTGGTTATCTTCTCTGTGGTCTAGGCTAATTCTCTAGCCAGTTAGAGGTATGTTACCCATAAAGTATTCCTTCCCACCCAATTTAACCATAAACTATTTCAAAAATTTAAAGGAAATTGTAGTCACTTTGGTTTCTGATACTGCCTTCATATCCTTCCAACTTGTATATAAAATATTTCAATAAGAGTACTTGTCTTGCCTTCACTTTTTAAATTACTGTTCTATCAGTCAAAGACTATAATCCCAGCCACACTTCCTCCAATTCCAGTACCAGAGCCTTGGCCAACATCTTGAAATTCACAGTGAATAAAGAAAACCGGTCTCTAATTTAAATATGCTTGACCTTCTGTGGGGAACAGAGTAATCACAGCTTTGTCATGCTCTGGTTTGGTTCAGTGGGTATAAAAACATGTTCTGATAAAATCAGGATAGATGCAAATTTCCCACCATCCTTCAAACTAAACCTAGCAAAAAGTTGTTCTGGTTTGTAATCTCGTTGGCTTAAGACTAAGCTTGCCCTGGGATTTTTCCTATTGAAGGAGATGGTTTGCAAGTCCAGTCTTGCCAAAAGTGTGACTTGGTAGCTTATTGTCCTTATAGGAACTTTCTCCCCTCTAACTGAATACATTTTTTAAAATCTGTATATTTACAAGAACTAGAAGTCCCCTATCAGTTGTACTAAGCCAAGTGGTGGCTGGCTGACATGCTCTCTGCTAGATTGGAAAATGTGAATTTCTCCCCAGGAGCAAAATCTTGTATGAATTGTTTCCCAGTTTTCTCTCCACTTTGAAATCTACTTCAAAGTTATTATTTGGCTAAAGGGTTATGTTTTCCTTCCCTTGAGGTCTATAGGATTTGCCTCTGATGTGTGACTGGGGCACAGGTTTTCCTTCTACTCTCTCATTTTGACTACATTACATGGGAACATAATCATTCTCACCCCCAAATATTAAAGGAGATGCAATTTCCCTAAATAAACCTTTAGAAAACTGCAAAAGCCTATTTTACCTCTATGTATTCTTTAAAGATGCTCAACCCAAGAAAGAAATAATTAGTCTTCTGTTTACTTGCTCTATAATTATAATTTTAAGAGTCAGTGAACAGATAGTAAATGTGTGATTAATGGTAAAATTTTTAGAGATAAGAACTTTTTTTGAAAAGAAATTAGTTCAGAGTTTATTTCTGGTTTGTGGATAACACCATTAAATATGGCTCTGCACACTCTGTGCTGGGAACTTAACAACTGATAGAGACCAATTAGATCAGATAGGATATCACAAAACTTGGTGATTAACTTTTACTGTAGACAATGAACAAATGCTTAACTAAACTTCATAATGTTATGTGGAGTCAACATAAAGTAAATAGAAGGGCTGTCATCTCTTTCAAGGAAAGGAGAGAGAAGTTGAGTTATTTAGAGAAAGTGTGTGGTTGTGTTCACAGATAGTGTGAGAAGCCAGCTTCAAGGGCATGTCAGCATTCATGATGTTGTATTAAGTTCAAATTTTTCCTGCATTATCATGTGAAACACTGCTTGGCAACTGTTCAATACCTAAAGTATTTCTTTCCACTCTGTGATGTTTGTGAGCAGAAAAGAAAATTATGCATATGAATCTATTCCTATAGTTATCTTTCAACAATACCTAAGGGAGCAGCCAAGTTACTTCTCTATTCATTTACAGAAAATAGACTTAGCCTTCCACTCAGCTGTGCCAGGAACCCTACATTTCTGTTTTCAGAATCAAGACTTTAATGATAATGGCTACCATTTACAGAATATATATTATATGTCATATGCTGAAAGATACCTGATGTGTTTTTCCCTTTATTTGATTCTTTAAAAACTTTTTATGTAATTTTGTAAGTTACTCATACAATGTTGTTTGATTCCTCAAATGAATATAGAACTGTCTAAAGAGAAGATAATTGATGATTTGTGCCAACACTTCTCCCTTATCTCATCCCTCTCATCACCATTGTGAACTCTTCCACTTTTCCCAATGCTCATTTGATATTTCACATTCTCTCTTTATAATGTTGGTGGCTTTATTCCCATATTATAAGTAGTAAATATGAAGTCCAATGGTTATTAGTAGTTCTAAAGAACTGAGTATTAACATAGAAGCCTATTTCTACTCAACCACAATGCTTTCATTTGGATAGAGAAACCTGAATAATTAAAAAGCTCTAAGAAAAATCAAAAGTGTTTCTGAAACCATAAAGATATCTTTATTGCCAGTCTCCTCTCAGCAGTAGCTCCGGTGGCCATGACATGGTCATAATCCTTCCTGCTCTGCCAACAGTGCAGGGCAAAGTAGTGTCACCATTTCCTCACTTCTAGGGCCTGTGCCACGCTGACTACTGTGCAGCAACTGCGTGTCCAGATAGCTCCATGGCTCAGCATCTGGGAGGGTTCAGATAGTTTTAAAATATATCTGTTCATCAAAAGTAGATAGAACATAATTATATTTGGGGTATCTTCTTTGTTCACACTCATGTTCTACTAAAATAAACTGTAATGTTGAATTAATGAACTAAAGCTAAAATAAATGTATAAATGTAGACTTGTAAGCCTGATTCCTCTCC
Source organism: Marmota flaviventris (assembly GCF_047511675.1). Lineage (NCBI taxonomy): Eukaryota > Metazoa > Chordata > Mammalia > Rodentia > Sciuridae > Marmota > Marmota flaviventris. Next base: position 48,913,620 of record NC_092499.1, on the reverse strand, counting down.
TCTTCTTTCACTTACATTTTGTTCTCAAATAAAAGGAAGCTTTTTCTTTTTTTTTTTTCAAATTTATGAAAATGCATCAAGACCTCATTTGAGTAATCAAAAATATAGGTGATCATATATCTCCTGAAGAGCCATCATATTCTCTTACCTAAATGTAGCAACAGGTCTTCTCTTTTTGAACAAAACAGTATTTTTCTGAAGGTGCAAATGTGGACACAATCCATTGTGTAAAGGTCTCATCCGGTTTGATTTCCAGCCACGTGATGAAATCCAGTGCAACACCCTCATTCCCTTGGCAATAAAATGCAACAGAATTAGCCCTGCTTTAGAAAGTAAGTAAAGGAACACATGTGGAGCGTGCTGTCTCTTGACATGGTGTGCCTAGAACTCTTCCCTGGCCTTAGAGAGGGAGGAAATCCACTGACACACCCCACGCCTGTACCTATTGACCATATTCTGATAGCTATTTACCCAGGGAACAATGCCCACTGCCTAAAACCTCTGTCCATGATCACACAAGCTAATCAGAGCCAGCAATGGTCAGTAGTTGGATGGAAGAATGCCAGAAAAAATAACTCAGGCTGCCATAAGTCATCTCAGTGATTTGTAAGTAATACTAGGATCTTGGAGAGTGAGGAGTCAGTGCCCCAGAGTGGTGCCTAGGAGCATTGTTTACAAAGAATCTTTTCTTCCTTTTCCTTTCTTTCTTTGTGTGTGTGTTCTTTTGTGTTTGTATCTTTTAAAATTAATTTTTAAATAAATTTTATTGTGTTTATTTGGGATTTACAAATGATGCTATAGGATACATATAGATAGTAAAATGGTTACTATACTGAAACAGATTAACATCTATCATCTCGGTTATTTTTTTGTGTGAAAACAGCTAAAATATACTTATTTAACCAAAATTCTAACACAATCTGATTTTACTAACTATGATTCTCATGATGGACTTATTCATCCTACATATCTGGTACTTTGAATTCTTGGATACTTTATATTCTTTGACCTATATCTCCCCATTTCCTCCTCCTTCCCTACCTCCAATACTGCCCTTGTAAACACTATTTTATTCTCTATCTCTGTATATTTTATATGACCTTTTAAAAAAAGATTTCATATAAGTTAGATCACATGATATTTTCCTTTCTGTGTTTGGTCTAATTCGTGTAAGATATTCTTTTAAAATTAAACCTCTTAAGGACTTTTTAAACAGAAATTTGATTATATATTCCATAACCATTGTGGAATACTGTCACAGGTACATAAAAAAATTATCAGCATACATCTCCAAATAAAAACTAAAGCAAAAAAATGTTCAAATCTATAGAATATAAGCAAAGCACTGTGCTAGATGTTTAGCACAGTCCATGGCATCTAGAGGCACTTAATAATGCAGGAAAGAACACAGAGTGTCCAGCATTACCAGTTGACAATAGCTGAAATCAGAGTTAAAGAAGATTTTGAGTTACTTCCAATGAAAATGCTTCTAAAAATTACCAGTGAACTGAAGATTCCTAAAAACCAATGTCAAAATCAGTGTGCTATCACAACATTAGCTACATCCCAATCCTTTTACTCTTCCATGCTTGCAGCTCTGATGAAGTCAATGAAAGGTAGAGCTAGGAAAGTTATAATGCGATTTGGCCCACAACTGGTAACTAAATATGAAAATCAGAGTGAATCTAACTAACACAGGGAAATTGAACCGATGGACGACCTGCTGGGTTGGATAGTATTGGAATCATTTGGCTGATGATGGTAATCAGCCACCATTTTATTTTGAAATGGAAGCCCAGTAATCAAATAAGTTTAGTAAAATTTCTTGTGTTTACAGAGAACTAGTCAAAATGATTCTATATTTTCCTGTTTAAGCATCCTAGTGGAAGTCATGTTTTGCCTTTCTAATTGAATATTTGCTTACATGTGTGTGATACAGTGTCCCTGAATGAAGCAAAAAACACACATCATACTTTTACTTCTAATTTTTGAAGTTTTTCTTTATCCCAAGGCCCCAACTTGCCAAAAAAAATACATTTGTACTATAGTGTATCTGTTAGCTCTTTCAGTTGATTATCAAACTCTGAAAATCTTGTCACCTATATATAACAAAAACGAGTGTGAAAAGAACACTCGATTAGATGCAGAATGTGCCATTTATCAGCAGCATTTTACCTGGGAACAATGCTTAACTATCCTTTGTTTCCTAACACAAACAATTAGAATATACAGTACCTACTGCCCACCTTACAGGGTTGTTAAAAGAAGCAATCACATATGTCAGAATGACAGAACCAAGCAGAGTATAAAAGCATAGACTTGTAATTCAAGAGCCCAGTTTGAGCTCTGGCACTACTCATGTACTCTGTGTCCTTGGGCAAATAACTTGACTTTTAAGCCTTAGTTCTTAGTTCTTAGTTCTTCAAGTGTCAAATGAGGATGATAATACACACACTTGTTGAGAGGATTAAGTTACACAATAAACAGGGGTGGAACATCTGTGATAACAGTGATATTGATGAACATTTCCCATGTTTCAGGTACCTGATAACATATGTGAGAGTGCACTCTAGGATCCAAAGCCATGCAGTAGAGGCCTAGCTTATGTGCTTTTCTATTTCCATCATTTGCTTCCTTGTGGCCTTGCTTCTAGAGCCCATAGGCTTGCCAAAGTAGAGGGCTCTTACCAAGGTGCCAACTTCAAGAAGCAAACCCTTGGCTCTATGCACGAAAGGTTATCTCTAACCTGGGGGTTGGATTTGGTTGGGTCTCAGAGGAAGCAGATGTGTTATTTTGCATTCCTCATGCATTTCTGATGGACTTCATCATACGGGTCTAGGATACTGGGAAAAGGAAAACATATCCAGAAGGAAGAAACTGATTAAGCATATCCTTCTTCTCCCTCAACTCAGCCACCACCTTTTGACTGCCACTGCCTCAACTAAAAGTAAAATTTTCTGTGATTTTGTTATTACTGCTTTTATTATTGTCAACATAATTGCCACTATTATTAATAGCTAAATATACAGTGACATATGTAGTGATATTTTGAGAAGAATTCTGTTATTACCCTTATATACAAACTAGTGAAATAAGGATTTTGTCAGAGAGGATAAAATACTTGCCAAAGCTAGCAAGTGTTATGGCTGAGACTCAAAGCTGGAGCTGTCTCCTCGAAGCTCCTATTTCCAATTCCTATGTTACTCTCTGGTCTACTTATTGACAACTAGGGCTCAAATTCAACAGAGCATGAGTTTAAAATCCATGTGTTACACTTTCTTGTACCCACCCAGAACTTACACAAGTGAAAATTAGGACACAGACATTAATAAATGCCATTTGAATATTTGTTGACACCAAGATTTTGTAAGAGTTTTCTTTTCTGAAGATTGTAAGAAAGATGCTGCACAAATTAATACTTAGTTTAGTCATCCCAATTCTGATGATTTAGCAAACTAGGATTCTTGCAATAGATAGTTTCTTTCTAGTTTTTTTGTTTTGTTTTGTTTTTTATTTTAGGAAAGTCTTATTATCTGCAAATTCATTAAAGTCATTGATTCCTCCATTGCTTGAGAACCTTGATAGCCTCTAAGCTTACCATCCTTCCTGCCCTCTGGTTCTCAGCTGTGTGAGAATGGAAAACTTAGGTTGGTGAAGAGGGCACTACACTGGTCCAGTTTAGCTGTGCAACTTCACCTCTGCCCTGCTCTTCTTATTCCCAGGAAAGCCACCTCTTGTCCTTTCCCTGTCTCCAGGCAGCCTTCAGAGAAAGACTCTCCTAGGCAGTTTGTTCAGTACTGCCAATGCCTTCCCAGGAGGAATGATCTTCTGCTCAATTTGTCCTCTTCTCTGATGAAGACCAAAATAAATCGTTTTGATTGATAGTGAACCAAAATGAAAATGTCCCATGTTATAGAATAGTGAACTTTAACCTGGGAATTTGTTTTCCTACATGAGATGTCTTTTATTATTTCAAGATATATCCTCACATGGTATTTTCATGTTACAAAGATGAGTTTTCTTAAGTTTAATGTAACTTATTGTAATTAATACTCTTAAAAGAAAAGGTGAAGTTGAGTGTAGCCATGTAATTATCAGTAAAAACTATAGGATTTACTATATAAAAAAGCTCATTTAAATGTATTATGTTAATTATATAACTATAAATACAAGTTACATGAAAAGCCTTGATTGTATTTGTTTTGTCTATTCTACTGATGTAGCCTTAATTGCCATGATAAGAAAACACTTACACTGAAATCACATCAGACTGTTGTGACCACTCCAGAAACCTGCTCTAGTAAAATATCAAACAAATGTCATGTCACTGCTTGCCTCATGGAGGGGGGATTAAACACTGAATATGTCCCCCCATTTAATATTTAGTCAAAATGTGAGCGAGATATCCTTTGTGTATTAACTCCAAAAAAGGAAACAATCACTCATAGTTTAAAAAAAAAACCCATGAGTCATTGTAATTGTATTGTCATGAATTATAAACCTCAGAGCAAACTGCAGTAAGTTCCTTAGCAAGTTCCCAAAGTAGCAGATTGGATCCCAGTAGTTATTTCAGCCTTGGGTAATCAATCAGAGAGCTGAAAAAGAATAAATTAAAGGTAACCTAGTTCTTCTGTCACCAATGATTTATAATTTATCACAGCAAGTGATACATGCACTGATTGCCTATTTTCTTTAGGATATATACCAATCAAGAGCTATTTATCCATGGTCGATTTCTAACCTACCACCAGTTTAAAACTATTGAGGCAATAGGATTAAGACTAATTTTAACATTAGTTTAGAAAAACATAATTAAAAAGGTAAATATGCTGGATTCAGGAGCCAAGTATAAATTCCATTTGGATGATGTGTAGTTCTGGATTACTAATTTATCTATATGGCTAATCCCCTTCATTAGAGTGCATATTTCAGAATTGGATACAATTATTTACATGTTGAAAGTGGTGATAGTTATTACATGACATTAGTTTCACTAATTCCACCAAAGATAGTTTTTCTTTGCCAACAATCTTCTCTATAAATCCTGTTGTTATGCATGCAATTTTGTTTGCTTTGGGGGTTTTCTAATTTTGAAAAGCACAGATCTAGGCATGATTATTCATGTTTGGGATATAAAAAAAAATCCTTATAATTCTGGCTTAGAGGGAAGCTAATACAGTAATTTACTCTGTTCCACAGTCCCAAAGATGATCTTTCTGGCTTTGCTTTTCTCTCCTGTAGCAACCATCCACCTTAAGTTATGCAAGACAAATCATTAAGAAGGAAGGCTTGGGACTCCAGGGCCTCAACAAAGGATTTACAGCAACTTTGGGACGTCATGGAGTTTTCAACATGGTTTATTTTGGCTTCTACTACAATGTCAAAAACATTATTCCTGTCAATAAGGTAACTATTTAATGGATTAAAATCTGGGTGAGGGATGCTATCTCTAATAACAGCTTCATTTGTAGGGTCTTTATCATACCCCAGTCATTGTGCAGAACATTTATATCCATTATCTAATTTGATCCCCACATCAGCCTTATGTACTGAGTGTTGCTATTCCATTCAAATCCAGGAAATAAGGTTTAGAAAGATCAAGTATATTTCCCAGGATCTCAGAGTAAATAGTGAAGCAAAGACTTGAACCCAAGTCTGATGTAAAAATTTATCTTCTTGAAGAAGGTACCATATCTGAATATTTTCCATTTATCAGTAATAGGAATTTCTACACACTGTGTTATTCCTTTCTCAGTCACATCACTTTATCAAGAAGTAGAAGTTTTCATATTCTAAAGAAATTTTGAGCTCATGGAGAAAAAAAAATGTCAGTCTAAATTTTAATTTTTGCCTAGATATTTTTAATTTACATAGGTTAATTAAGGTTAAGCAATAAATAAACTCTTCTAGAATCATTTGCTTCTGGTGCAATATAATAACAATTATTATTATTATTATTATTATTTTCATTACTTTTAAAGGTAACTGACATGCCAACTGCCTGATTTCTACCATATAAAGTTAGCAAAGAATGTGTTTCAATCTAGAGTTACAGAATCCCCTCTCCCATGAAGCCGCACATCCATTGAGCTAACCTCCTTTTTAGACTCTGAGACAAGTAATTTGTATAGCATGAGAGAAGTGTCTATTCCTCTGATTCTCCAACTCTCTGAAGTCTTGAGACAATGAGCCAGATGTGATGGGACACCTCCAGCAGCTCCAGAGACAGAGGCTGAAGCAGGAGGATCGCAAGTTCAAAGCCAGCCTCAGCAATTTAGGGAGAGCCTAAGCAACTCAGTGAGGCCCTGTCTCTAAATAAAGATACAAAAAAGAGCTGGGGATGTGGCCCAGTGGTTAAATGCCCCTGGGTTCAATCCCCCCCCCCAAAAAAAAGAAATTACATACAATGAAATGAATTATATAAATTATTTACATAAATGAGATAAATATTGATATACCTTACTTATAATATTTGTGAATGTGTTTTAGTATATTTGCTATTACAATAAAATGAATTTATTCCCACTGCTCAGAAAGAAATTCAGAAATATGGATAAGATGTACATATGATCACATGTCCCCAAACTTTAAAAAAATCCACAGATACAGACTTCACCCTACAATTAATCCAAACTCAAGGTATTAAAGTTCTATATTATTAGTAAAGAACCAGAAGCCAGTCATTTTTTCGAACATTGGAATATTCTAAAACTATGAGGAGTTTGTTTATCTTTTGCAAACCAACCTTGTTAATAATCTGAACATAATGCTGTATTTCACTGAATAGTTTTATTAAGACAATGAGCCAGGTGTGGTAGTACATGCCTGTATATATGTGCTGTATGTACCAGACACTCTGGTAAAGCCCAAGATATCCTACGATGACTAAAACATTGCCCTATTCTTAAGGGGCTTCTCCAGGAGACTTAGAGAAACTCTCTGAACAGACACAGTGAAAATGGAACATCATGTTTAGATAAACATCATTTTGGAAGTCACTAGTTAGTAATAATGTGATATTTTATTCTAGATCATGTTTTAAAAAATGTACAAATTCTCAGATTTGGCTTTTCTTTTTTTTTAATTTTTTATTGTTGGTTGTTCAAAACATTACATAGTTCTTGACATATCATATTTCACACTTTGATTCAAGTGGGTTATGAACTCCCATTTTTACCCCGTATACAGATTGCAGAATCATATCAGTTACACATCCATTGATTTACATGTTGCCATACTAGTGTCTGTTGTATTCTGCTGCCTTTCCTATCCTCTACTATCCCCCCTCCCCTCCCCTCCCCTCTTCTCTCTCTACCCCCTCTACTGTCATCCATTTCTCCCCCTTGTATTATTTTTCCCTTTCCCCTCACTTCCTCTTGTATGTAATTTTGTATAACCCTGAGGGTCTCCTTCCATTTCCATGCAATTTCCCTTCTCTCTCCCTTTCCCTCCCACCTCTCATCCCTGTTTAATGTTAATCTTCTTCTCATGCTCTTCGTCCCTACTCTGTTCCCAGTTACTCTCCTTATATCAAAGAAGACATTTGGCATTTGTTTTTTAGGGATTGGCTAGCTTCACTTAGCATAATCTGCTCTAATGCCATCCATTTCCCTGCAAATTCTATGATTTTGTCATTTTTTAATGCAGAGTAATACTCCATTGTGTATAAATGCCACATTTTTTTTTATCCATTCATCTATTGAAGGGCATCTAGGTTGGTTCCACAGTCTTGCTATTGTGAATTGTGCTGCTATGAACATCGATGTAGCAGTGTCCCTGTAGCATGCTCTTTTTAGGTCTTTAGGGAATAGATCAAGAAGGGGAATAGCTGGGTCAAATGGTGGCTCCATTCCCAGCTTTCCAAGAAATCTCTATACTGCTTTCCAAATTGGCTGCACCAATTTGCAGTCCCACCAGCAATGTACAAGTGTACCCTTTTCCCCACATCCTCGCTAGCACTTGTTGCTGTTTGACTTCATAATGGCTGCCAATCTTACTGGAGTGAGATGGTATCTTAGGGTGGTTTTGATTTGCATTTCTCTGACTGCTAGAGATGGTGAGCATTTTTTCATGTACTTGTTGATTGACTGTATGTCCTCCTCTGAGAAGTGTCTGTTCAGGTCCTTGGCCCATTTGTTGATTGGGTTATTTGTTATCTTATTGTTTAATTTTTTGAGTTCTTTGTATACTCTGGATATTAGGGCTCTATCTGAAGTGTGAGGAGTAAAGATTTGTTCCCAGGATGTAGGCTCCCTATTTACCTCTCTTATTGTTTCTTTTGCTGAGAAAAAACTTTTTAGTTTGAGTAAGTCCCATTTGTTGATTCTAGTTATTAACTTTTGTGCTATGGGTGTCCTATTGAGGAATTTGGAGCCCGACCCCACAGTATGTAGATCGTAGGATTTGGCTTTTCTTAATTTGGATCAGTATTCTAAAAATAAATCGCCATCAGTCTTTTTTTATATTGAATAAATCATCATATTTAAAAACAATTGGCTTCTCTAACCTTCAAACTAGGAAAGAATATTTTAAAATTCACGAATATTTATCTCCTTTTTTTAATATCAAAACTTGCCCTACTTCCAGCTATTCTTCCTTTCCATTTATAAAGGATATACAAGAATGTAAATTTTATAAGAAAAGGGACTTTGTTCGTTTTTGGTTTTCTACTGCTGATTCTCAGAGATTAAAACAGTGCTTGGGGGCTGGAGATATGGCTCAGTTGGTAAAGTGCTTGCCTTGCATGCACAAGGCCCTGGGTTCAATCCCCAGCAATACCAAAACAAAACAAAAATAGTGCTTGGCACAGAGCAGAACCCTCAGTAAATGTAGATCAAATGAAATAAAGGGATGAAGAAAAGAAGAGAAGAAAGAAGGAAAGGAAAAGTTTGGGCAGGGTTGGGGTTTCTTCCGCTTTTATGGATATTAAAAAGAAGTGTTGGCATTTGAGGGAGTCACTGCATTAGGTGATACTACTTTATCTAGGAAGCTGGCAGAAATTTTATGGCTGAAGGGCTTAGAGCTAGAATTGAATTTGACCCCATAGTCAAACAGAATTCCAGAAGGAAAAAAAAATAGTCACTTAAGGTCATATATAACATAAGTTCTTTATTTTAAGAAGTAAGATATTGATTTGGAAAAATAATTCTAAAAATGGAGGTTTCCATTGACAAAATAAATTTCTCCAAGTTGCCACAGTAGATTTCCAGAGCAGACATGTTTATTGGCAGCAACCAAAAATCCTGTTAACTTCCACAGTATAGACAGGATCCCACTGCCCAGAAAAACCTTTAGAGAATAGAGCACAAAAGGTATGGGAATGACCTCTTCTTCCCATGTCTCATTATATTCACTATCTGTCCAGTTTTTTCTAATTATATTCAGTGAAATGTCAACCAGCATTTTGCCAAATGAATTTTCTATTAGCTAGATTATACCAGTAAAGAAGTACTTCATTCATTAGTTATGACCCTTAAAAAAAAAGTCTTCCAAATCTTTAAGTAAAATATTTTGCATTTTGTTCTCTATGGTTTTAGAACCAATTTTTAAATTTGCATTATAATTCTTAATAAGCTGTGAACTCAAGACTTTAACATCTCCCTGTCCCACACCGCTATCCAAAGCACCATTATAACAGGGAGGTTAATGATATATGGTTTGTCATTATTTTAAAAATGAAGTTTTATAAATTCTACTGTAACCCTTTCTGTACATTAGATTTTCCCTAGTGGAGAAAGCCAAAGCACTGCATATTTGACTATTAGCAATATTAAGTCATTAACCTTGACAGTGCTGAAATGTGCTATGTTGGCTCAGAATTTCATCTCCAAATTTTAGTTTCCAAGCTAGAAGAACTGAATCCTTTTCATTTAATTATCTGAGCACTTGGGCCCCCTAGAATAGGGCGGTGGTAGAAACATTATGCAAAAATGGGGGTTGGCAAGACTGAGCATGACTCCAACATATATTTACCGAGTGTCTTACAGGTGCCAGGCCCTGTGTTGGACACCAGAGGATGCAATAGTGCGAAGCTATCAGATCTTACAAGGCCATGGAAAGTAACAGTCAGAACAAGTAAACAAACACAGACTTATAATAATGGAGAAATGCACCCAATATAAACCTAGAGGTCAGGAAAGGCTTTCCTGAGAGAGTGACATTGGAGCCGAAGAATGAATTAAGATTTAGCTGGTAACAGCAGATGGGCACAAGCATTCCAGACATATGGAACATCTAAGGAGGGAGGGTGCTAGATGCCTGGGACGAGATGAAAGACAGCCTAGGTGACAAAAGCAAAAGTGTGAAAGCAGGAATCTGGCTAGAGAGACAGGGGACAGATTGTATTAACCATTATAGACCATGCTAAAGACTCTTACTTATCTTTTTCTAAAGAGCACTAGTGTCTTAGTACATTTTCTATTGCTATAACAGAATACCTGAGACTGAGTAATTTATAAGTAAGAGATGTTTATTTAACTTACAGTTATGGAGACTGGGAAGTTCAAGACCAGATAGCCATATGTGGTAAGGACCTGATGCCGCATTATAACATGATGGGAAAAACAGAAGAGCAAGTAGACATTTGCAGAAAAGAAAAGAGGACAAAGGGAACCAGATACTTTATAACAACCTATTCTCACAATAACTAACCCAATTCTTCAATAACTACATTAATCCCTTTCTCAGGATCCCACCATCTCTCAATACCTACAAGTTTTGGTAGGGACAAACAGCATCCAAAACATAGCACCTGGGAAGCCAATAAAAGATTTTAAGCAAAGCAACTAGCTGATTTCTCTGACTATAGCACAGAGAATAGATGGAGTAGGAGTGGTGAGGAAAAGGCAGAATGTACAGGTAGGAAGGATTTCAATATGAGATGATGGTGTCTTGGACTGTAGTGTTCATGATGTAGACAAGAAGTGGAGACAATTTGAGAAATATTCAGAGGGCAGACTCCACAGGATGTGACAATGCAGTATACACATGCATGTTGAGAAGACATATTGAGGGGATTACCGATGTCTAGATTTTTGGCTTAAACAACTGAAAGGATAATGATACTGATACCATTCACTGCAGGGGCGGGCAGGGAGACACAAAGAGAAAATCAGGCATATGGGAGAATATTATGGGCTCAGCTTGGAAACTGTGAGTTTAACTACATTTGGTTTGCAAAGTGCAGACACTAAGTCCATTGGTTAGATGTGGGTTCTGGAGCTTGAGAGGAGATACGTGAGTGGAGATAGACACTTAGAAGTTATCAGTTAACGTTGGTGAAAGGAAAAGACCTGTCCTTAATTCCATGACTTTGAACCAAGCACTTCACTGCTCTGAGCTGCAGAAAATTTTATCTGTAAATTAAAAGTATTTGACAAAAATTTCAGGAATTAAAATAAATAATATTCAAAGTAGTTTGTGAATGTTAAGGTACCATGAAAGTGTTATGATGCTGATGACAGTGCTGGGGGAAGAGGAGAGGTTGGAGAGGCCAGTGATGGAAATGGTTAGTATAGAGAATTGCATGAGGAATTTTTCCCCAGGACTATTCTTTTTGCACTTAAATGAATACTATGTTTTTCTTGCCTGGAACAAAGTCATTGATTTTATGTGTTCTGTAATCTAAGCCTGATTCAAAACTGGGAAACTAGTATTCTTTAAATTTAAACCATAATAAATCAATCCTTTGTGAAGGGGAAGGTATGATAATCATTAAAACATGTTGAAGAACGTCATCAAATGGTTATAAACCATGAGGAGGAGGTGGTGTTCCATGAAGGCATTATTCCATCTTTGCTGTAGGCTGTCTCTGGTCATTCACTTTGGGCAGTTTGTTTACAGGGTTATTGTTTCAATTCCCTCACCCAGCAGTCTGCCACTCTGTTGTTCCAAGGGAATTTGAGATTTCACCAACTCTAACTGGCATAAGATAATTCTAGATTTCTCTTTAATTTTTTGAAATCTATAAATGTCTTGCAGTGTTTTTCAACTTCAAAGTATTTGATTTTACAAGAAGCTGGTCATAATGATTATCTCTGGGAAGTGAAAATTGAGAATCTTGTGTGAGGATGTGTGCTTATGAGAGAGAGAGGGAGGGAGGGAGGGAGAGAGAGAAAGGTTAAGAATGATGAAGCAAGTAGTGGTACTTTTTTATAGACCATTCTGAACTGTTGCAAGCTTTTATGTTTACTTTTTTAATTTTACAATAGGAAATAAATAAGTAATAAGTTTAATAGAACCTCCTAAAATAGATTACCTAGGTTACTTCTGCATATTTTACTCAATTCTAAATCTATATCTACAGAGGTAAGTAGGAACTTGAAACAGTAAACCCAGACCACGTGGTTCAGATATCCACCCCTTAAATTTCTGACAAACTCTTTAGGTTGGTCATCTGTGATAGAAACATTTTTCAAGCATCATTTTCCTAACCCTTTATGCCGTTTCACTATTCAAAACATTTTCAAAGACTCCATAATTTTGTTTGATCCTCATCACAATATCTGTTGTTTTCAGACAAGGAAAACAAATTGTGAGAAACCAAATGGGGCTCAGAGGCATAGGAGGAGGAGAGAAAGAACCAGAGGCCAGAATTCTTTGTACTGTAGCATGGAATGCTCTAACTGCATTTTACCTTGTATTTTGTTGCACGTGAATTATCTCTTAAAAAATGGTTTCTAAAATTTAAGAAAGTGAAGTAGCTGGAATGTCCAGATAATGTAATCACATTCTTCTATTTCATTCAGACATGCACCCTGGTCCTTTCTTTTCACAACCTTACTCTATAATCCATAGAAAAACAGAATTGTATGGTCCTGGAAGAACTGGTCATTACGAATTTGAAAATGATGCTCTGTGTTATATGCTTTTACATTTATTTTAGGAATTAACTATTCTTATTGTATAGTGAACATGAAGATGTAATAGAGAAAAAACTGCTTTTGGATATTAACTGACCATGGAATTCATTTAATGGAGGCATCCATTTACATTTTACAGAAAATGGAATAGAATGTCAGTATAAAGAATTACCCTCTCTCCCCAGAAAGAGGCTGTCACTTCTTATAATAAAGCCTTCTAGAAACAGATATTGATTAACTTAAATACTGACATCTTTTTCAAATATCCTTGGGAGTAAGCTTTCATTGCAAAAGCGTTTTCTTTCATTCCTATTCTATGTTGAGGATATTCAGAGCATATTATTTATGATGCTGACATGCAAATAAGAATCAAAAGATTAGACTATTACATCCTTTAATAACTTGATCTTCTATTTCCATAGTTACCTCTTTTCATATGTTTCCATAAATAAAATAATGGTAGAAATCACTGTCTAAAGCTAGTTGTTGTCAACAGTATTAAGCTATGCTTTTAGTTTGCATCCTAACCAGGGATGTTTGCAGGTTATTGTGCCAAAAACAATACAGTTTTTGTGTTGAATTTTGCCATGATATAAATTACATGTGTGGATTAGAAATGTTTTAAGAGAGAACAATTTTTCATGTGTTCAATCTTTCTTACTTAATAAACCATTTAGAGCTGTCCCTGTGGTCTTTTTACTACAGACAGCATTAAGTCAAACAAATTTTATTTTCTTCCAATGTAATAGTCATAGAAGATTGCCTCTCAGAAATGCAAATGTTTTTTCTTTTGGTTTTTAAGATTTTCTTTGTTTTGTACATTCTGTAAAAAGTCTGAGGGTGATGCCAGACATACTTTAGTTTATCAGAAAAAAACATAGAAATGTGTTAGTTTCATGATCGAGAGCTATATCCTTCCCTAAGGTGTGTACTGAACTGAGTGAAAAATGCACCTTTGAGTTCAAGTGGAAAACTTAAACAAAGCCATTTGTATTTTGAAAAGAAGAATCTCAATAGAATTAGATCATAGTAGGATTTAATTTATGATCATTTATTTTTCTGATTCTCTCTTAATCATTAATCTTACCAATCATCCGTTAATGGGAAGGGCAGGAGTATTAAAGTTTCATTAAGAACAATTCTCCTTTCTAGTAACCACTGGGGAGAAAACTACAAGTATATATTTTCTATAAAATTCCAGGATATGTGACAAGATTCTGTAGTAAAAAGACTATCTTTCATTGGCAGTTTGCACAGACTCCCTGGGGCATATGTGCTGGGGGAAGGGGAGGTAGAGGTGGGGGGAAGGGGTTCAGACACTTTCTTAAATAAACTTCAGTCAGAATTTTCCAGTCAGGCACCACCCAAGTGGATGGAAATGAAGTACGAATAGCTTTAGATGCTCAGTGGGTCCAGTCTGTTTATGCATGGCACCATCTTACCAACCATGAGCACTGCTCTTGCCTTAATGGGGTTTATAGTCTAGTAGAGGAAGTAGACAATAAACCAATCATTAAACAGGGAGATGAAGCATCATGATTGTGTTAAATGCCATAAAGACAACTATCAAGCTGTGAAAATTGATAACCAAGGATCCTGATCTAGTCCCACGGTGGAGCAGGAAGAGGATGTAGGAAAGGCTTTCTTTCAGAAATAATGTGTAGGCTGGGGCTGAAGAAAGAGAGCCAGGCCCAGGGGAAGAGGATGAGTGTACTAGACAGAAAGAACAGGTCATGTTCTGCCCTGAAGCAGAAAGATACTAAGGAATCTTTGGAAAAGATAATAAGGTTAGCTGGTCTATGAAGAACCAGCAGGGAAGGAGGAAGTGGAGCCGCAGAGGCAGGGGGGTCAGAATATTTTAGACATATAATTTTAAGGTTTACTTCCCTTAAATGATTTATCTGAGGGGGTATGTTGAACAAATATTTACATAAGTGGAACTAAACAGGCATGGGAAAGCATCATGTATAGAAGTAGAGAGGTAGACTCTCATGAAATATATTTCATTTGAAGACTTCTCCACGATCATCTCCCTACTTACATATCAAATTGTCTCAGTATGCCTTGCCTTGATTCTCAATCTTTAGAGTTCTTTCTGTTTGGGGAACCTGGTTTGTTAGTTTTCTTTGAGGAAAGTGTTTTTATTGAGGTAAGGAACAGATGAAGCATGCCAAAAAGGAAAAATTCTACTAGGTTCCCAAGGAAATGTAGAAATACTTTCCTTCATTTAGTATGATAACACTTGAAGATTTAATTAGCTCTCAGAAGGCATTATCTAACCATGTGAATATATAGGCACGTGTAATTATATAGAATATATTATACATGTAATATATATAAAACAATTGAAAACTGTTTAAATCATAAACCATTTTGACATTTTATATGCTTTATAATTTGAGTTAAGTGGCTAAGACCTTGAAAATTATTGTACATTCACAACACTTTAACAAACGGATAGCTTAGGGGGAAGAAAGGAATTTTCATGGCTATTTTCTGAATGGCTACATTTAG
This sequence comes from Marmota flaviventris, assembly GCF_047511675.1. Lineage (NCBI taxonomy): Eukaryota > Metazoa > Chordata > Mammalia > Rodentia > Sciuridae > Marmota > Marmota flaviventris. The sequence continues at coordinate 48,898,246 of NC_092499.1, read as the reverse complement.
ATGTGGAGCTTTTAAAAAGACTTTGATTTCATTCCAAAGCCCAGAGCCCTGCAAGGATAGGATCTTGGGAATACTGCACATTCCTTAAAGAATGCTTATCAATTAAACCATCTCATTTTAGTTTAGTGACCTTTTGTGGAGTGAGGAGCTAGCATTTCCCCAAATTATCTCACATGAAGAGAAAATAAACACTATAATAGATTCTTCTGATAGCTACAAAGTGGAAACAACTGTATTTTTAATTAAGCTTCAATAGCAGATATTTTCGCCAAGGACAAAACAGCATGGCACCATGACATCAGGGGAAAACATGCTTCTGTCAAATTTTATGAACAAAACAACAAAAAAGAATCAAGATTAGAGAATGAAAAGTGGATGCTGAGAGCTGACTCGACTCCTAGCTGACCTGGGCCCATTAAAACTAACAATATTTAAAATGCAAATTCCCTCTCTAAAAAGGAAAAAAGAAGAAGCAACAGCAGTTCTCTCTCACTCAAGCTGCTTCCTCACTCAGTTACCAGGAGACAACTATGATTTCAATACACCACATCATTTTCATGACCACCATGGCCAGCTGTGGGGAAAGCAATGATAAGCTGCTTTTATTTGCCTTGTGGTTGCTTCCAGGTGCTTAGCCTGTGTATTATGTACCTCCTTTGTAATTTGCCTCTGAAACCTTCATTCTTTGTTCATTACGTCTCTATAGAGGGAAACTAAAGAAACTATTAAACACCTATGTTGTGTCAGGCCCGGTATATACACAAAGATGAATGTGACATGGCACATTCCTTTAAGAGTCTTCACAGGGGCTGGAGATATAGCTCAGTTGGTAGAGTGCTTACCTCGCATGCACAGGCCCTAGGTTCAATGCCCAGCACCACAAAAAAAAAAAAAAGAGTCTTCAAAAATACTATGGTGCTCATCTCCACTAATTCCAATCAGATTTGAACCCAGGCAATTTGATACCAGAGTCTGTGTTGTTAATCATATTATGACTCTTCAAATATGTGGATACATGAAGCTTTGAGTGTTCCCTTCTTCAGAATGTATGCACAGTTCCTCATCCATTCTTTAAGTGACATGTCCTCTAGGTGGTCCTCTCTTCCCACTAATATAGGCATCAGATTTGTCAAGGTCATTGTCAGAGCTAAACAGAATGTTACAGTTTTGAGTTGACCAACTCAGAGTACACTAGGGTCAACCTTCCTGTGATATGAACATACATCTTTCTTAATGCAGCCAAAGACTGCAAAGATTGACTGTTGGAAGACTTTTGGGGGAAAAGGATGGAGAGAAGGGGGGGAGAATGTATGTTGTTTTATGCAAAGATGTTGGTATGTATAAATCTTTATGGTCAATTAAAAATCTCAGATTATGTGAACTGCAGATTATGTGAACTGCAGGCTAGTTGCCCTCATCTTAAACATGTACAATCGCCTAAACTAAGAATTTTGTTGGGGCTGGGGTTGTGGCTCAGTGGTATGGTGCTTTCCTTCCATGCCTGAGGCACCAGGTTCAATCCTTAGCACCACATAAAAAAAATACTTACGACTAAAAAATTTTTTTTAAAAAAAAGAATTTTGCATTCACTATTCTTAAATTTAATCTTTGTGGGTTCAGTCCAGTACTAAAGCTTGTGACAACAAATTTAATGTCAAGTCCTTCCTCTGTCATCCCACTTCCACTTCCCCTCCCAACCTGGGTCATCAGATCCAATGATCAGGCCTTCCCCATCTTTACCCAGGTGCATACAGCCCATCTTCAGCCTATCTGCTATATAGACACTTCTTTCACAGAAGCACTTTGCTAAGCTAGATGTGAATCCCTCCAGCTATACTCTCATCCATCCTCCATTCAGTATGTTAAATTGAATATCTTACTACTCAAAATTATATGGGAGATATTTTTTCAAGTGATTCTCTGAAATTAAGGTATACAGGATGATTCAAAAGAAAATGAAAATTTCAAAAATTTATTACTAGACTGTATTTTCTGCTGTTTCTTCACACATGGATACATTCCAGAGTTCGTGTTTGCACTGCCTTTTGCTTTCAGTCTTGGGAAAATTAAGGACTACATTGCAAACACCTCTTCAGCTATGCTGCAAAGGGTATGGAATGAGGTAGTTTAAAATTGAATTCTGCAAAGAAATACTTTTATATACCCCATAAATCATGTGACTTCTCGTAGGACTGTCCAATTTTATGTGCTACCAACAGGAATTAAAGGATGATAATCACAAATCCAACCACTCTCAAGCAGTATGAAGACTCCTCAAAAAAAGTAGGAATGGAAATATATGTGACCCAGTTATACCCCTCCTCTATATATATCCAAAAGATCTAAAATTAGCATGCAGCCAAGTCAATGTTTATAGTAGCACAATTCACAGTAGTCAAGCTATGAAAACAGCACAGAAGCCTGTCAACAGATGAATGGATTAAAAATGTGGCCTATATATATACAATGGAGTATTGCTTAGCTATAAAGAAGAATGAAATTATGGCATTTACTGGTAAAGGGATGGCACTGAAAAAACATCATGCTAGGTAAGCCAGACTCAGAAAGGCAAAGGTTGAATGTTAGAAGCTAGTCCAAAATAAGGGATAAGAAAGAAAGAAAGAGGGAGGGGGAGGAAATGAAAAAGTGTGGGGGAAATTTCATGAATATAGAAAAGAGATCAATGGAGGTCAGGAAGGAAATTGAGGGGAATGGAGGAGAGACAGGAAAAGGGAAGATTAGTAGAATGAATCTGACCAAACTTTTCTATGTACATATATGAATACACCACAGTTAATTTCATATATAAAAATATATATGTGTAATTCTCTAATTTAAAAAGATATATAAATTTAAAAAGTATAACTAGAGTAGAGAAAAGGGAACAGGGGAAGCAGGAGGGGAGGGGAAAGGAAAGTACTATATTCAAAAGTACTATACAAACTATATTCCATGCTTCTATGATTATGTCAAAATAAACCCTAATATATATATAAATAAATGAACTAATTTAAAAAAGACGATAATTGCAAAGAACAAAGAAAATGTGATTTGGAACTAGGTGCAGTGGTGCATGCCTATAATGCCTGCAACTCCAGAGACTGAAGCAGGAGAATCGCAAGTTCGAGGACAACATCAGCAACTTAGCAAGACCCTGTCTCAGATTATGACCCTTTCCCAAAATAAAAAAAAAAGGTTCAGGATATAGCTTAGTGGTAAAAACACCCTGGAGTCAATCCCAAGTACACACACACACACACGCACACACACACACACACAAATGTGATTTGGGCTGACATAAGATGGGAATATTCTTAAAAAATAAATTAATTAAAAAGGGGGGGTCATGGTGGCACATGCCTGTAATCCCAACGGCTCAGGAGGCTGAGGCAGGAGGATCGAAAGTTCAAAGCCAGCCTCAGGAACTTATCAAGGCCCTAAGCACCTCAGTGAAAACCTGTCTCTAATTAAATACAAAAAAAAGGTGGGGCTGGGGATGTGGCTCCATGGTTAAGTGCCTCTGGGTTCAATCCCCAGTACCCCCCAAAAACACTATATATATATATATATTTTTTTTTTTTTAATGAGGGGCCTCATTGTTGTACTACTTTGCCTTCTGCAGAGCAGCAGTCCTCCTGCCCAGTCTCCTTCACTACCCCCATTCCTCACTAACTAACATATCCTGCTCCCCCATCATCTTTGACCCCCTTCTCCTGGCATGTCTCTGTGTGGAATGTCTTCTTAAAGATGCCAGGCCCTAATCACAAAGGCCTGTGAGATGGGCAGTTGTACTCTGTTTATCAAGCTAGCAGCCAGCTGGCTAGTCACTAAGCAGGGCATCAGAGCACATGCCAGGTAAGGTAAAAGGGGAGGCATATGCCTTTTTTGATCAAGATAGTTTGAATCTGTGCTTATGCATGTTAACTCCTCAGCTGCCATTGCCTTAAGTTTCTGATGCTGTCTTTACCTGTTGGCTATGTAGTTTGGATTCAATGGTTAAATTATTTACAAATATGAAATGTGTTGTTAACCATTTTGAGCCATACATCACACTTCTGATGACTTGGTGCCTTTTTTAAACTTTATCGTTCTTTTTAGTTATACATGACAGTAGAATCCATTTTGATATAATTATACAAGCATGGAATATATCTTATTCTAGTTGGGATCCCATTCTTGTGGATACACATGATGATGGGATTCACTGTGATGTTTTCATATATGTGCATAGGAAAATTATGTCAGATTCATTCCACTGACTTTCCTTTTCCTATTCCCCCTCCCTTTCCTCCTTTCCCTATTGTCTAATCTATTGAACTTCTATTTTTCCCCTCCCTACCCTTTATTGAGGGCTAACTTCCACATATCAGAGAAAACATTTGAACTTTGGCTTTTTGGGGACTGGTTTATTTCACTTATCATGATAGTCTCCAGATCCATTCATATACTGGCAAATGTCATAAAGTCATTCTTCTTAGTGGCTGAGTAATATTCTATTGTGTACATATACCACATTTTCTTTTCCCATTCATCTGGAAACCTAGGTTTGTTTCATAGCTTAGCTGTTGTAAATTGTGCTACTATAAACATTGATGTGGCTGTGTCACTATAGTATACTGATTTTAAATCCTTTGGATATATACTGAGGAGTGAGATAACTGGGTCAAATGGTGGCTCCATTCCTAGTGTTTTGAGAAATCTTCATGCTGCTTTTCAGTGTGGTTGCACCAATTTGCAGTCCCACCAGGAATGTATGAGTATATCTTTTCCCCCACATCTTCACCAACATTTGTTGTTACTTGATTTCTTGATGATTGCCATTCTGACCGGAGTAAGATGGAACCTCAGTGTAGTTTTAATTTACATTTCTCTAATTGCTTCAGACATTGAACATTTTTTTGTATATTTGTTGACCATTTATATTTGTTCTTCTGTAAAGTGTCTATTCAGTTCTTTTGCCCATGTATTGATTGGGCTATTTGGTTTTGGGAGTTAAGTTTTGGGAGTTAAGTTTTTTGAGTTCTTTATATATCCTAAAAATTAATGCTTTATCAGTTTTCCAAAAGTACTAAAAAGCTTCTTCACATCCAAGGAGACTGGGTGACTTTTGTTGAATTTTTAGAGGTTGTAGAATGTTACAACCTCCAATGTTTTGGGATCACTCATTAGCACTTTTGTTAAGTACTGGAGAGTTCACCTCAGTGCAGGTGGCAAAGACTTTCTCCCATTCTCTAAAGATAGACTTTTCAACAAATGGTGTTTTTGGAAAACTTGAAATCCTTATATATGTAGTAGAATGAAATTTAACCCCTATCTCTCATCCTGCATAAAATTCAACTCAAAGTAGATCTAAGAACTAGGTACTAGACCAGAAACCCTGCACCTACTATAAGAAAATATAGGCCAAACACTCCAACATATTGGCTTAGGAACTGACTTTCTTAACAAGACTCCTAAAGCACAAGAAGTAAAATCAATAATCAATAAATGGGGTAACATCAAACTATAAAGCTTCTTCTTCACAGAGAAGGAGACTGGGTGACTTTTGTTGAAATTTTAGAGGTTGTAGAATGTCACAACTTCCAATATTTTGGGATCACTCATTTGCACTTTTGTTAAATACTAGAGAGTTCATAAATAAACCCTTTTGGGATTATTGATCTCCCTGAAGAGGAGCTAGTAAACATATCTTCAGCTCTGCTCTCTCACAAAGATTTCAGAAGAATAATAGAAATAGCCAGAGAATTCTAGTAAGAGAATTTGGTGTTAATTCCCAATTCTCATACTTACTATTTAGTCATTTGGCTTTGACAAGTTATACCTTCTCTCTCTCAGATTCTTGTTTGTGAAATAGAATATTAATTTTAGCCTTAAAGGGTCTGCAAGGAATTAATCCAAAAGTACCCAATGAATATTGCATTTCATATTGTATCACAGAATAAGGTAAATATGTGTAATATTCATTAATATTTCAGTATACTCAGCTCCAGGTTAGTTACAAAACAAATATTTTATGAGAAAAAAATCTGAAAATATTTAGAGAAAAAATGTGTAGAAAGAAAAATAATACATACTCATTATAAATAAATATTTTAAAGGAACTATGTTTTTACATATGGGGAAAAGATTATTGCAATAATGGTTTTTAAATCCTGATGAATTATACTGAAAATGGTGATGGTTGCTTGCCCTGGCATTTAAGCAAAGAATTGGAGTAAAATGATTTATGTCAGTTGGGAAAATTTTCCTGATTGTTGAGAGTTGGAAACAATTATGGAAGTAAGTTGGATATTTTTAATAACAATAGATTTTTCATCAACATGAATATCCTACTATATAATTTAAATGTTATATATCCTGAATATTTGGCTTAGACTAGGTGACATTCTGAGTTCATTCCTAGGCTTTTGATACTAGAATCTTATTTTCTACCATTTAAGTCTTTTTTTGGTCTGAGTAGTGGGTCTCCTAGGATGTTGAATTAGAATACAGTCCTGAGATGCAAGTGTATGGGTCTCTAATTGCACTGATGGGTCAGCCTCAGGGAACCTCAATACCTTGGCATTTTTCACTTCTAAATAATAGAAACTTGAGTCTCTTATCTCTCTGTGTGCATTTTAATTATATATTGTGGTATATTCACACATGCAAATAACATGCTTTGATCATAGCCACTCCCTCCCCAATATCTTTGGTTGTCTTTTGACTCATTTAAAATTATATCCTTTTTGTAAATTAGGAAATTTCCATAAGACTCAAGTACCTCATTTGCTCAGGAATGTTATAAAACTTAAATATGTAGAAAACACTTAACTCAGGGCCTATCTTATCATCATCTTCTTACTGCAGTTTAAAAAAAAAAAACTAAGGGATAAAAGCAAAATGACTGTGAAATTCTCAAGCCAGGTAGCTAACCATTCAGCCTCATGAATCAACTTTTGATGACTTGGTGACTTGAAAATAACATGATGACCTCTGTTCACTTCCTGAATTACTAATGAATGACTAAGCTTTTAAGAGGCATAAGAGAGGCACTGTCTCACAGGACTCTGATAGTGAGATCCCATAAGTAACTTCCGTCTCCCTACTGTGTGTTTGTCCATTCAGTTTGTTCAAAGCCCACTTTGGTACTGATCATGTTGTAGAGAAATGGTTGATTATGTACTTGCCCCAAACCCCTTCTCTGGATCATTTACCTTCATATCCCTTCATAAGGTGTAGAGTCCCAATAAAAGTTTGTTGGTTGGGTAAACAACAAATGAATGATGAGTAAGAATTACTATGACATATAGACTTGGAAGTCAGAAGATCCTGGGCTCAAATCTAGGCTTCACTTCTTAACAGCAGTGGGATCTTGTACAGCTGGCATGTCCTTATTTGTAAAATAGTTTAAGTACCTAACTCTTAGAGTTTGTTATACAATATCTCTGCTTTGTATACATTTTGCATATAGCATTTTTCTTGGTAATAAGTAACGTTAATAATCATATTTATCATGATGATTTTTGAAAAGTAATACAACTATCTTAGCATATATGTTTATTTTATTGTTGCTGTTTATTTTACTATTAATTTAATTGTTATTTATTGTTACCATTATTAGCAGATATGCTGGGATGACTCGCTGATAGCATTACATAATGATTAGTTAAAACTCTGTGATAGATACTGCCCAGACCAGACAACCCCATATGAATGCATTTTTATTTGGACTGACCTGGAAATAGGAGAGACTTTCAGTTCTCTTTCCTAAAAGCCCTGCCTCCACTAATGAAAGTTTTAAGATGTTTCCCAGCATATGCACAGCCTCTTAGAGCCAATGATTAAGATGAATCTTAGAGCATAGATTATCATCACAAGAATCCAAAGAGGATGAATTTTAAACTTCAGTTAAACAGTGGTTCTCATACTTTGGCAACTATCCGAATAACTTGAAGAATTTGTTTAAACAGATTCTTGGTCTCCATCTCCAGATTCAGTAGGTTTGGGGTGAAACACCACTTTTTATTTCTAATAAGGACCCACATGGTGGTAATGATGGTGGCCTGGGCCCAGGATTGAGAGCCACTGAGTGGATGGATGTGGTTGAGGTAATGTGTAATGGGACTCCATAGCAGGAACGTGAGCGGAAATCTGTTCACTAAGGTGAATTGCTTGATAACTGTATGTGAAAATTGGGCTTCTTATTATCAGACTGTTTTAACCCTGCACTGGACTTTTCTTACTTTATAAATTTTTCTTATTTTATTGGTAGAGAAAATGCTCTCGTGAAGTTTTTTTTTTTTAAGCTTTTACAAGCCTGATAAAATCTATAGACACTATTCCCAGAAAAGCATATACACATACACAGAAGCACTGCTTATAATTTTGAGAAGTTCTTGGACATCTCCCCACCAGCCCACCCATGGACTCATACCAGGCAACAAAATGCCTTGAGGCAAAGTCTTGGGTTCCCTTGAATGTGACGAACATTCTCTTCCTATATTTAACTTTTACAAATTTGTTTGTAAAATAAGAATAATAATAATAGTTATTAGCTCAAAGGTTGTAAAGATTTACTGGCCTAAGGCATACATAATTGTCCTTAGCAGGTCTGGCACAGAAAACATACTTAAACATTTAATGTTATTAAAATTTTTACCTTTTCTATGGCAGAATAAAGGATGTAGCTAACCTGAAGTGAGAGGATGGTAGGAAGGAAAAGGTCAAGTAGGAAGGCTGGGAACATAGTGTCCTAGGTTCAGCAGTGTCATCACTAGAAGGTCTGTCACAGGCCTGTGAATGATGCAGATCTCAATGTCTGCCTGATTAGGCAGCAGTTATCAAGGACAGCCAGGATAGCAGCTGCCAAAGGAGGCGCTCCTCCCTAGCCACAGGGTCCTTCCTGGGATGGTAAAGAATGGTACAGTATGCAGGAGGTCCTCCCTGTGGTGACTTTCTGGCCACAGCCACTAGTGGAGCCTCTTTCTTTCCATGTGGACTCCTCAAATTTTGTTCCCTGCCACCAATCTTCTCCAAGATGATGCTTCTCCTCCAAGACTTCCCTCTTCATAATCAAGATCTTAATTTGAAACCAAAATACTAAATACTACCCTTTTCTCTCTGTAATCCAGCTACGACAGTGCTCATTCTTTCAGAAGTGGATTCCTCTGCCTACTAAGCAAAGAGTAATATTCCTGAGTCTCACTCTATTTCCAGTTGTATATTTTTGCTAAAATCTGGTCTGAGCCTGACATGCCATGCTGTTAGCTGAGAGTCAGTGGGCAATGGAGCGTGGCTCTGTGGCCTGAGAGTCACAATTTATCCACTCTGAACTATTATACTTTCCAAATGCCAATGCCTTGTCCTGCTCTCATATTGATGCTTCCTGATGGAAAGATGGAAATGAAGAGTGCTAATAGGTACATTTCCTGGCAAGAAGATGAAGAATCTTGAGAAAGAATCATCAATGATTAATGTTTGTATAACAGTAAAATAAGTAGGTGCATTGATAGTCATTTGGCAGTTATTTATTTAGCACCTACTATGTACGCCACAAAATAGAAAATGCAAAGAAATGTAACACGAGCTCTTGTTTTGTATGGGCTCATAATCCAGCAAGAGAGATAGATACATGCAAAATAAACAAAACACAAAATGAACCATACCAAGGGTTATGGAGTTAAGACAGTGTCTCAGGCCAGAGGAAAGGAAAAAATTAACTCTGATATAGGTATCCATAAGTTTCTTGGGCAAGGGAGATTTAAGCTTGATCTTAAAGGAGAAATGAGATTGCCCTTACTGAATACGATAAAGAAGGACATTCTCAGCTGTGGAGTAATTTGAAGAAAGGCCAAAAATTGGGAATGTGGGAATGTGCTTGGTATATTTGGGTCAGTATGAATTAACCAGTGTGACTATAATATGGACTGGGTGTAGGAATGTAGCACTTGAGGCTAGTAAGACAAGTTGAAAGAGTATCGTGTGAAGGAAACTGAAAGAGTGCTTTGTCATTAGTTTCGATGCATCAGGGAAGTAATGAAGATCTTTGAGTAGGAAGATAACAAAAGCAAATCTCTTAACAAAAAAAAAAGCCCCAGTGTCTTTGTGAAAACTAGACCATAGGTCAGGAAGGAAGCAAGACCTGGTGAAGCCAGAGAGGTGAAGTGGCTGGGAGAGAACAGAGAAGGAGGCATTTGAGAGACTAAATTTCACTACATGGTTCATGACCCCATGTAGTGAAGATAGAAGAGGGGAGTGGAGGGGGCCCTCTTTGGCTCACCCAGTCCCAGCTGGGATTACGTCATAAAGCAAACTGTGGGGTCAGGGGAAGAAATTGATCAGAGTTCAGAAGCCAGGTGGTGAGGAATACTCTCAGACATTCCAAAAGAACTTTTTCACCCTGGAAAGCTCACAAGGCAGCAAGCAGCCATCTACTTTGCATAGAACACCAAAATCACTGGCTCCCAGAACTGGAGTCTGACAGCTTTTAAAACCACTTTCAGGTGCTTTTCCAAGAGATTCTGATCTGAGAAGCTACGCTGGGTCAAGATAGGGGCCCGGCATCTGTATTTGTAAAGCTGCCAGGTGATTCTGATGCATAGCTGGATTTGGAATCTACTGTGGGACATTACCATTATGGTAAGGAATGTACAGAAAATGTAGGGTTGACACTCACTTTGGCCAGTGAACACTGCTGGCTTGGAAACCTTAGGTTTTGGTCTCTAATAGTGCCTCAAGCAGTGATCTTGCAATGTCTTAGCTTATACTCCATTCCTATCCCTGGTCCTCAGCAAATACATCAGGAGATGGGAGAGGTTGAATGCTTGATGATGTCAGCTAAACTTCTCAGAAGAATAACGTGCATATGGTCATCATTTTCAATCTTTTGCTCAGTAGAAAAAGAAAGAGAACTTGGTTGTGTCACAGGGACACCATGAGGGCATATTTTTACAGGATGCTTTGCAACTAGAAAACAAGCTATGTCATAATACTATCTATTTTCTGCTAGGCTTGTACAACATTCATAGCATATTTCCCCTCTTATCACTCTTATTTCTCAGAAAATGACACTACCCAGGTGAGGTAGGTGTTAAAAACTTCCCTCTATACATAGGCTCTGCGGGATTCAGTGACTCATCCAAATTGAGACAACTTGAGCTGGTGCTGAATTTGCCGTCCTCCAGAGCTCCGGTTCTGCTTCTATGCCATAATAGAGAAGGGCAACATAAAGGCATTTTTCTCTCCTTGTAAAAGAGAAAAAATGGGGGAGGGGGAATTATTTAAACACACCTCACTCTTACTGCAATCACTGCATTGTTTTTCCTGTAGAAACACCCTGTTGGTTTTTAAATCCCTTTAAACCTCCCGGCACCTGTATGGCCTAGATCCAAGAATTATTACTGAATCCCTTGCTTTTTATATTCAGCCTCATAGGAGTTTTTGTGATGGTAACTAGCTCCTGGTTCAGTTGAGAATTTCAGAGCCTCCAGGAGTTTTCTTCTTCCATAGAAGCTAGAAACCTGCAGTGCTCAGACCTGAATTTATTTCCTTCCTCCCTCTCTTTCTGTTTCTTTCTTTCTTTCACAGGGTATGCTTCTCTCGCTTAGTTTTGCCATATAAAATAATGTCATGGCACAACCTGTATTGTTCTCTGTGATGATGCTTCTGAAATATTCACCAAAAGAGGGGGGGGGGAGAAGGATAAGATGGGAGTCAGAGTCAGCAGCTGATGATATGTGCCATGACTTCTCTTCATGGCAAGAACTGAGGCTGCAAACATAATGAGAACTTCCCAACAAATTCATTATAACAAAGCACAATGTGAGCTCACTGGGCACAAAAATAGGCTGAAGGAAAGTGACTCCCACATAAGACCTAATTAAATACTTTGATGTCAGAGAGCAGAGCAGGGAGGGGTGGAAAATCAAATCAGACCAACTTGAAGAGCCTAAATTCAAATGGAAAAAGGAAATATTTCTCTCTCTCCCTCCCTGCACCCCCTCCCCACAGCTCTCCTTTTCTTCTTTTGCCATGAAGAAGAATAAGATTCAGGAACAATGGGTTATAAATTCTTCAGCCAATTAGTCCAGTGCCTTACTACTGTTTATAATGCACAGAATGTCACAGGCTGTTTTGCAGCCGCCCCAAGTTGGTTTGTTAATAACAGGAAGCTAGCACTTCTCAGTACAGTGGATCAGCTACACTTGAAAATAAATGCAAAAAACCTGGAGGGGAATAGCAGCAGACTGAGAGTAGCCTTGATTTAATTTAACATTTGGGGGTCCACACACAAATGAGCATTTTAGTAGGCTTCATGGTGGAAGTTGCTGTCATTTGTAAAATATTCTGGCCAATTAGCTAATAGTGTGCTTGGATTTCTCCTGTTTTGATACAGTAATACTAAGTACATTGTGAAGCCCAATTATACAAATCATCCCCATATGCCATACCAGTCTTTCTTTATGAACTGTGTTTATAAATCCTGTGTGAGGAAATGTGTACTTCAGCAATTTAGACCATGTGTAAAAACATAGCCAATGGGATTGTCAAGAAAACAAGTTCCAGCCTAGGAAATCCTAATGCGTTCCGCTGGAGTAACAGGAGGGTGCCAGGGAGTGCAGTGCTCTGCTTAAATACATATTGCATTATAGTGTTTAACCAATGTAGGGGCTTCCACTTCCCTTTCTGTTATTTTTTTTTCTTTTTTTCTTTCAGGATCCAACCTTGGAATTTTTGAGAAAATTTGGGATTGGTCTTCTTTCTGGGACAATAGCCTCAGTCATTAACATCCCTTTTGATGTTGCCAAAAGTAGGATTCAAGGACCTCAGCCAGTTCCTGGAGAGATCAAGTACAGAACCTGTTTTAAAACAATGGCAACAGTCTATCAGGAAGAAGGGTAACACATTCTTACTTTAATAAGTGTGCAAGGTCCAAGTATTGTTAAAACCATATTGTACTTCTATTTTGGTGGGAGTCAGTTAGACTCCTAGATTGGGTGTGTGTTGAAGGAGTTCTGTGGACTATATGACAAACTTTGCAAATCCACACAATAACAAGATGCTGGCAAAAATGTTCTTATACCATCCAGTTTGTGCCATGAAATAAACTTCTTGTCAGTTAGCATAATATGCTATTGTGTGTTACATGTCTTATTAGTATATGGGTAGAAGAATTATTGTCTTCTGACTAAATCTAATAAAAATGTCACCTAATTATATTCTCCTGGGAGAAGTAAATATGAGAATTCTGTAAAATTAGATTTTTTTGTATTTTAAATGTGCCTTTTCTGATTTTTTAAAAATTTTACTATCTCTTCACCCTTCCTCACCAATTACTGATTCTCAAGTAAACAAGTGATACTTTATTATTTTGTTCTAAACTGCATCATATTTCCTAATGTGAAGACTGAGTTTGTGGTCTTTTAAATTCGATTACAAAAGTCATCTTGGCCATATACACAGCTGCCTTGAAAGCAAGACCTGTCTTGAAAGCAAAAACCATTTTGCTGATGAAAGTCATGTTTCTGATTGGACAAGACCAGCATAGCCTGGGTAATAAAGAATTGATTAACTCTTTCCCCTCATCCAAATTGCAGTAAGGAATGCTAAGCCAGATACTGTCAGGTTTGGGGTGGTTCAATTTCAAATAGTTTCTTTTTAAATGCTGGGCCAGCATCTCAATAAAGCTGACGTCTAACTCCATTTATTTTTGGAATGAGAATTTTGCTTTTTCCTCTCTGGTTCTAGGATTTTAGCCTTGTACAAAGGACTGCTTCCCAAAATTATGAGACTTGGACCAGGTAATGATGCTTTTATTATTTATATTCTCCCTTCCTTATTGTTCTAGTGTTTCTTCTCTTGTTATTTGTGTCTATCAGCAACATAGTAAAAATTTACCACACTGTGAGAGGGGAAACTGTGAGGATATAAAGTTGTCTATGAGTAGTCAGGAGACTAAAGGCATCTATCAGAAATGTTCTACCTTTGTTTAGAAAGTACTATTTATGGGCCTATTGGAAGCTGATGGGAAACAAAGCCCAACTTAAGTCAATGGGAAAGGATCCACAGTCTGTTGAGTTCAAGTGAGTGCTAACATGCACCTTGGCTTCTGGTTAAAGTGGTCACTGGGTGAGTGACCAGTCAGATAAAACTCTTCCTGTGCTCCCAGCTCAGTCTTGCTCCTGCCTCAACTTGATTTCAAAAGGAGAAAAGGATGAGGAATCACCTCCATGAACAGCAAAAGTCACTTATATTCAGGGTCACCTCTGGGGAGTGGTGACACTGCTGCTGGCCTCTGTCAGCTTGACAGTGACAACTGCTGGCTCAAGCCTTACCTGAGTATGCCAGCCCACAAAAAGCTGACTGCCATCCCCACAGGGAAAGTCAGCTGTCTCTATGTAAATAGATAAGAAAATCACTGTGGCAGACTCAACCGCCTGAACAAATGGTCTTGGATTATAAGCAATCTTGTGAATAAGTACAGAAGTATGCTCTAGACCAAAAGTATGTTCTTTTTTTTTTTTAATTCTAACCAGGCATGTGCCCCTACTTAGACTTCCTGGTAATCTCTCCTCTCTCTTTTTGCCATTCCTCATTTTAATACTACCATCCTCCTCCCATCCTGCACTCAAACACAAGCACATTTACCTTTTGATCTTAACCCAATAAACTAGCAATTCTTCCATCCTAAGATAAAGAACATCCATCTGTAAATTGAAGTTAAGAAAGCAGTACATAACTTTCATGTATTCTATTTATCCCAACTTTTGTAGATATTAAGAACCGATTCTGTTTTGCATTTGAGATTGGGACCTGCCTTCTGTTAATCATGTGTTAAAAGAAACTCACTAATGAAAAATGTTGGGAATTTTGTGAATTTTTGCAAGTAGTATAGGTAGTGTTTTTCCTTTACCACACAGTAAAAACCTGCTGGTAGATCTAATATTAGAGAAAAATTGCAGGACCAGCCCTGAATCAGCTGTCTCAGAAAAGGATGGACCTAAAAAGGGTGGTAAACCAGGGAGAGTTTAGCTAAAATGGTAATTGACTAGAACCTTAATCCCAAACTGTTAAATAATCTGCCCCCAAGTTTTGTTAGAGGCTTGCAAATGTTTGATTGGGCTTTAAATGCTTTGCATGAGGGGTTCTGAGTTGCTGTGGCGTTAAACCCCATGAAAAGGGTTGCCATGAATTTACTGTCCAGTTTAAACAAAATTGTAAATAACTTCAGGGACCTAGCCTCTACTTCATTTCAAACGTGCAAATTCCTTCTTCAAAGAGAAGTAAGGTAAGACTTTCAAGTTAAGACCAACCAAGATTTAAAAAAAAAAAAAAAGGAGACAGCAGAAAAGAATGATGAACCTGAAATTTTCAGCCTTCAGTCAGCAGAAGCATCGCATCTTGTTTCCAATAGCCTTAACAGCTCTATGTGCCTAATAATCAGGTATTTCCCAAAAAAGAATCTTGAAGTTTGTGGTTTAAATTCCAAATCTTCTCATGAAGCTGAAAACTAACCCAATTCTGTATGTTCTTACCTTACATTGTGAACAGTTGATAAGAGTAAACACAGTAATCACATATGCATTTGTGGTTCATTTTCTTTTGTTTGCTGAGTTCCCAGAGGGTGACAGCAGCTGTAAGGGGCCTAATAGAGTATCTTCATGGGTTAAAAATGAAAATTACAGACAGATAATCATCTTTGGTATATGGTTTCACAAACATGTGCAGCATGTAGATAAAAAAAGAAGCATATGGAAGTGTACACAAATAAGATCAAAATCGAGTTTCATTTCTTTCTGTCAGGAGTCAATCTTCTCTTGAGATAGCTGAGTCTTCTCAAAGTTGTGCTCAGTATACTTGTCCATATTTTGATCTTGTAATATTTTTCCTACCATTAGACACGAAAGTATTGTCCTAAAGTAGAGGATACATACTATTTCTGCATCAGATAGAACACAAAATGATTCACATGCAATTGCTTCTCCCAGTATTGAACTTGCTTTCCTGAATCATATTCCTGTTGCTTTGTTACACAGAAAACCTCTCCTCTTTTCATACAACTCTTTTCTCCCAAGACAAATCGTGGTCTCATGCCACTCAACTCACCTACCAAATTTTCAAGTTCAAATCTATATACATCTTAGGTAGATAAATGAAATGATGGTTAGCTTCCAAACTCCTTTTTTTTCACAACTTTTACAAGTACAGATTTTAAAAAGCATTCAGAAGATATTTTTTCACATTACAATCCACTTTGAAAGCCATCCGAAATAAATAGACTCATCTGTCAAACACCGTCTTAGAGATTTCCTAAGACAATGCCGATTATGGACTGAAAAAGATAAATTCCTGTGCCTACGTATGAAGAAGCTAAAGGTTTCTGTTCACAGGAAAGCCACATGCCCTTACATGACTAAATATGTCTATATTTATTTACTTTTAAAAATTAAAAGTGCCTGAAAAAAGAATCTGATGAGAAATGATGAAAGTTGCAGAAACTCATGAGGAAAAAATGTATTTGGATACTCAAGATGGTCTTGATTTTACCCTGAGAATTTTCCACAATAGTTTTGTATCTATGTATTGGAGCTCCAGAACTGGTAGTTCCAAACAGCCCCTGCCTGATGGGCTGCCTGGGACTTCATGGATTCCGAAACCCCAGGGGAACAGTGCTGTTTCACAGAATTTGTGACAAACAAACACAGTTCTTTTTTTTCTAGGTGGTGCAGTGATGCTGCTGGTTTATGAATACACCTATTCATGGCTGCAAGAGAACTGGTGACTGCCTCCCAAGCATTTTCCCCTTGAGATAATGGGTATTTGCTCTGCAACCCCATGAAGAGGAAAGACTACGGATCAGCTAAACTAGGCATACGATTATGAAGGGGAAAACAGCTTGTTCAAGAACAAAGCCTATTTTGAGACGTTAGAAATTATCTTTAGGCAACTTGAAATGATAGTTTGGGTCATATACATAAAGCTGTGAAAAAAATAGTATGAAACAATGAGATATATAAGTTGACTATTAAAATTGCATAGGAATCAGTTATGTTTTATAAAAGCAAAATGAGTTTCATCACTTATGTTCCTCTTATACTACTTCATAATGAAAATTCATTATAATGATAATTGTTTTTTCCTAAGAGGCCTAGAAATGCTTAAGTTCTTGAAAGTAAATTCTTCTGTGGCTATTTTGAGAAAAACTGGGTGAAAAAAAATAGTTAAAGTTTTTATAAGAAGTTAACTTTTTCCACTAGTAATATTTAAAGAACAGAAGGAGAATATTTTCAAAGTGCATTAAAATGGCTTTTTAAGAATGTTTAATTTCATGAATGTTATTAAAATGTAAATCTGTTCTCTAGTTCTAGTTTCCTAAATCTACTTTATATTTTACATGATTGATTAAGTAGATATATTTTAAGTCATGCTATCTGATGTATTTTACTACTAATGGAATACATGAAATTAAACTACTTTGAAGACAAGTTTTGTCGCTGAAATATTAATGTTAGTCACAAATTGGAAGCACTCCTTGGGCCAATTTGTGCTCTCTGTAACTGCATCCAAATATCCTCGTACAGAACTCCTACCTATGTCATTCTTAAGAACAATGTAAAGCAGGATGTAGGGGCATACACCTGTAATCCCAGTGACTTGGGAAGTTGAGCAGGAGGATCCCAACTTTGAGGCCTGCCTCAACAACCTTGTCTCAAGATAAAAAGCAAAAAGAACTGGGGATGTAGCTCAGTGGTAGAGCAACCCTGGCTTCAATCTGAAGTACTGGGTGGAGGGGAAAAAAGAATGTAGAGGTCGAGTGTGTGGCTCAGTGATAAAGCACTTGCCTAGCATGCACCCATGTACCAGATCCTGGGTTCTATCCCTAGCACAGGAAAAAAAAAAAGTGTAGAGTAAAACTACATTTCTAGGTAGGTAGTTTTAAGTGACAGCTTCAGGTGTAAAGTTTATTGTCTATAATACTAAAATATGTATGAAAGAAAAAATATTTCAAAATAGAAGTACATTCTTAGCATTTCCAAGCATTCTTGTACTAACATGCACTCTAAAAAATAGCTCTTTGGTCTTGATATAACCAAAGTTGATTTTATATCTTCATCCTGAAATGATGCTACTTCAGTAATGAGTCAACAAAAATATCTGCATGTTCTAGATGAAACCCATTATGAACTACTACTATGGGATATTTCTACTAAGTCACTCTTCTACCAAAGCGTTCTGAAAATAAAAAGTAAAGATAGCATAGTAATTATTAGTTTTTATTAATTTAGAGCATTTGAAGTATAAAAATAAAAGGCTTTTTAACATACTGTATATACACACACAGCCTTCTGTTGTACATCCTTTCCAAGGTGATTTTTTAAATTTATATTTCAGCCCAATATTCAATAAGTGGATCATTAAAAACAGAAAACCAAGAGAAACAAGAATGTGTCTATGTTGCACAACTGCATTCTATCCTTGCAGGTAATACTCTTGCATACTGTGAGAGAGAACTATATGCACAGAGGCCATGAAATTAAATGTTTAACCCTGCCATGTGGACAAAATGGAAAAGGATTTCCAAAGAGTGCATTTGCCAATTTAATATCAACCCTTCACCCTCTAAGAAACAGAGGAAATGTTAACATTAAATAATAAGAATAGTGTTTAAAAATTAAATAGTCCTAATCCCATATCCCATTCCATTTTCCTTCTCAAGAGTTTTTAAAGTGGCTTCAAATAATAATTTACTTTGAATAGCAAATTGTATTTGGACTTTCTGTTGTCTTTTTTAAATTATTCCACTGGAATTTATGGTTGCTAAAAACAAAAACAAAAAGATGAAGGAAGAGAAATGATATCACTAATATTAGATTTTTAAAAATAAAGGATCCAGAAAACCATAAATAACAATAACAAGAGATTAATTTAGATAAAGAAAATAACATTTAGTTTTGTTTCCATACAACATTTGATATTTTTTTTAAAGATGCTTAGTAGCCACCTAAAAACATTTGATAGAAAATAATTCTGTACTTTTTTTGACAGTTTTTCTGGACATCAGGTGAGTCCTTGTATGGTCTGGTTTTAAAGTCTCCACCAAAATATTGGATAGGATCATTGTTCCATTTGGTTTATAGTCTATTTTCTCACCAGACTAGGAACTCCAGATGTCAATTGGAGTTTTACAAGATCAAAGGAAGACTATGGCCCTGAGAGTTCATCTGCTCTTTCTGCTTATTCTTCTCAGAAGTTGTAATCCTCTGTTTGTAGCACTAGACTTCAGTTGCTTTAGAAATAAATGCAGTTCAAAGCTCTCTATAAGTTATCTGCTGCTTGCAAAAAAGCAGTTCCTAGAACATTACTTGTATGTCAGAAATCTGCTTAGTGTTTACAACCTAGTGATTTGAAAAACTAACTGATCTAGCCATCTAAGTATTAAAGGAAGCCATGAAACCTATGAGGCAGAACTGGATTGCCATGTCGCTGTGCACAGCACAGATATGAAGAAGTTGAAATCACTCAATGAATGCATCTTTAACCTCCATATCCAATGAGGTGCCCTTTTAGTTATTGCACAGAATTAATACCAAAAAAAGCCCACAATATATTAATTTTCCAATAAATGAATTGTACCAATGTTCTAAAAATGTATTTTAAAGCCTATATTGCCAAGCAGGAAGAATTTCCTAAACAGAAGGTATAAGAACTGTAGAATTTTACCAAAGAAAAATCAATTGTTTCAAAATACAACACATAATCACATGCTCACACACACATATATCCCACAGCTCTATTATTAACATTAAAGTGAAAAAGAAATTGGTCTAGTAAGATTTATCAGTTAATCTGCATCCTGTAATTCCAGAAATGAATAAAGGGAATTCATTAAAATTAAATAGCATTTGTATTTCTAATACCACCACCAATTTACGTACATGTGAAACATGTTCTGTACAACAATGTAAACTTCACAGCAAGCCATTGTTACATTCATTAGAGCAGAATTTTCCATTTTCTTTAAGTTACAACATAATTTTGGGCTGTGATTGCTGAACACACAGGTAAGCCAACAATAACAGTACAATTTAGTTTCACAGTGGTTTTCTTAACATAAAGTTCATTTTAAGTGTCTTTGTAAAACATTTCACATTAAACTTGCTTCTAAGTGACTTCCTTTAGAGCCTTTCTCATTCAGATATTTTCCACCCCCTTATCTTTATATGCTTGGCATGTGTGTTGTTTGACTAGAATATAAAATGGGAGACTAGCTTGTTTTATCTGTTTTTTGAGTCCTTTGCTGTAGAAAGAAAGTGTCCTTCATGATGCTGATGCCTTCACTGCCCACACAAAATTTGGGGGCAAGTTGAGGTCCAGGAGCCCAAGAAGCCCACCACCAAACAAAGACAGAGATGTTGCCAGAAAGTCACCTTTGCAAAAAAGAAAGAAAAACAAAATAGAGAGGAGGTGGGGTTGGGGAGAGGGGGATATCCCATGGCATGAAGACACAAATGCACCACCCAGAGTCCATATTTACAAACTAATAGAAAATATAAACATTACTGTATTTGGAACCAAGACAAAACACCAGGAGCTAAATTCAGAAATTGCTTGTGTTCTACATATTTATCAACAAAATAGGTTATCTCTTAAAAATAAACAAAGGATCACTCAAACAAGTCAATTATTGATTGGTTTCCTAATGGTAAATTAAGGCTTACTTGGTCACCTTATTTGATTAGAGGGTGTAGCATAACTTTTTTTTCTACATGTGTTTTTCTTTATTGATTTTGCAAAATCTCAACAATTGCACATTTCAAAAGTTCAGGTTGATTTAGAATAAATATACATGTGTGGTTTTACCAAAGACTAGTTTAAAAGTTCCTTAAGCCCTTTGAGGGGTGTAGATTTCTTCACTACGTTAAAACAGTGTGTGGGCAACACAAAAGTCTCATTCAATCCTTAACGTTGCTTTTGTTTTAAAATCCTAAGTCGTGTCAGGTTTTCTGCAAGAAAGAGGTTATGGCAAGAAATATTTAAGTGTCATCAGCACAAAGGATGTGAGTCTGTAAAGCCAGCTCTCCAGGCAAGAAGGGTAGAAGGCAGGAGGGGTGAGATGTGAAACCTGGGAAAGTGGGGAGGATGTGCTGAGAAGGGGAGACCCGAGAGCAGCTGCTGGAGACGGAATTTCTCATCAGAGTGCAGAAGCGGTGACAGAATGACTACCTTCTCTGGCTGCCTGCATTCCCTTGAAGGCCAGCGATGCCGGAATGTCACAGTTGTGGGGGGACAGTGGGGTGCCACCCGCATGTTGCCACCCATGTCCAGCAACGTAACCAGAAGGAGCAGCGCTGTAGGTCATGTAAGGTGACACTTGGGCTGGGGTGGGGTAAGGAGCCATGCTGGATGCTGACACAAAACTGCTCACAGCTGGGAGACCGTTTGGTGCCTAAGAGAAAAAGAGATGAAAAATAATCACATTTTTTGTAATCCACAGGTTCTTAGAAAGAAGCAAAATATAAATTCTGAGCAAGCTAACAATATTATTACTATACTTTCTGAAGCATTTTTTTTAGATCTGATCTGAATTACATTCTAAAGGCACTCAAAGTTTTGCTACTTAAACAAATGAGGCTGAAAAGCAAGATATTATTCTTTCCACAAAAATGTTAAGGAAGCTACAACCAGAAAGTTCACACTATTTGCTTTTGCAACTTGGAAATGTAGGAAGGAGAAGCAGGGCAAAGAAAGAATTAATGGTGATTAAATACTCTCAGAAATCTGTTCAGCTGTCCACACTGCCTTTGTCAACTATCCCAATGCCTTGGTTTTGTTTGGCTCTTTTGTTGAGGCATTTGTGACTGCCCTGGTTGGTATAGCTTTCATTTCCAGTAAAAAAAGGGCACAGAGTATGGGCTGTCACATTAGAAATACAAAATTAGCAAGACTTTATTTCCTTTCTGATAAAATTTTGGAAGAAAATAAATAAAAACATGGCCCATATTTTAAGACATCAAGTTGAAAATGCTGGTTGGACAAAAGACACGTAAAATCATGTTTTGTCTTGCAAGTGTTTTGTTTGTTTGTTTGTTTAATGAACACTGGGATTTTTTTCCAAAATTTTATCAGAAAGGAAATTGTCTAGCCAAATACAAATTAACTGCATATGCATGGCTTTAAAATTGGAAATTTTGCTTGAAAATGTTTTGTGCTCAATAGTGTGAGTATTTAAAACCCATATGAACAAATCTCTTGAAATTAACTTAGATCTTTGTTTGAAAAAAAAAAATCTTTGTTTGCAAACAAAACGCAACAGCCCTGGCAGGCAAGCCTGCCTAGAAACCAGTGCTCTTTTGGCACCCAATAAATTATTGTTGGTATCGTTACTATTAACAACACCAAAAACACCCTGATTTCTAATCCTACTTCTGGCATGAACACTCGGCACTCTTCTTCAAGTAGCTTATTTTTTTTTCTCCTCTATTTCTACACTATTTAGAGATAAATAATGAAGCCTATTTCCTGGTCATGACATGAATGGGCTAACACATTAACATATTTCCTAGTGAAAATATAAGTAAATATGAGAATTCAATTAGAAAACTCAATTTAATTCTTAAATAAATCAGACATATCTTAGTTATTTTATCCAATTCAATTACAAAACAGAAATTGTTGTTTTTTATATTTTCCTTTTTTTCAGCACTGGGGATTGAACCTAGGGCCTTGTACTGCTAAGCATGAGCTCTTCCATTCAGCTTCATCACTCGCCCTGGAAATTGTTTTATATTTAATTTACTTGGCTATTATTTTCATTTTTACACCTGTGAGAATGCAATGGTAGGGTCTCAAAAAGTATGTTTGAAATGAAAGTGTGTGTGTGTGTGTGTGTGTGTGTAGTAGTAGTAGTAGTAGTAGTAGTAGAATATGTACGTGGGTGTAGTTGAGCATTTCTCATGAATTTCTGACAAAATAAGAAAAAAATATATTAACCTTGTATCTTGGGTTTGGAAGAACATACACCTTGGTGTTCTTCTATGTGTCAATGTTTACTCTTTGAAAAATGGGGGAAAAGAAAGGAAATTAAAGTTTCTTGAGTGTCTACTGTGTCTTAGGCACCAAGAAATATTCAACATATATTACAGAATTATGAGGATTAATGAATTGTAAACTGTTGGGTTTATCACAATTACAAGATAATATATTATGAATATGATATAATGTTCAATTGAAATTAAAATATATTTCAAGGGATCCCAAGAAAGATGCTGCATTTTTTTAAACAAAACACAGCATCATTAGCAAAGAAACCATTGCGTATCACCATCGGAAAAAAAAAACGGATGTAGATGGAAGGATTTATCCATTTACTCCAAGCCAAGTGGCCAGTCCATGGCCATGAATTAAAAGAATTTATCACCCCTGTCTGATGCAGGGTCTTCTGTAGTGCATCATGCTGTTTTTTTTTTTTTTTCTGGAAAATTAGAAGACAGATCCAATTAATATCAAACTAGACTGTCTTTTGAGATAACATTTAGTAAAAGATTCTTTCCTCTTCTAGAACTCAATTCTCATTGTTACATTCTTTTTTTTTTTTTCTTTTTAAAAAAATCCTTTTTTCTCCATTTTGAGAATGACTAATTATGTCTCAAATGGCTAATTTTATCTCACATTAAGGTTCTCAGAAAATGAACGTCAAGATAGTTATCAATCCAGCATTTCATAGAGATTACAGTTTTAATCACTTTTCTTCAGAGTTTCCCCAATAATCTGAAAGAAATTTACGTTTAGAATGGGATCATTCCAATAGAATTATGGAAAGATGTTCACATCAGTACTTGGCCTTCTCCTAGGGATAATTAGTATTTAATACTATTGATCAGTGTGCACCTAGAAAAGTAAAATAAGAATGTTAAGGCCTGGGAATACAGCTCAGTGGTAGAAAGCATTCTTGGCTTGTAAAGACCCTGCATTTCATCCCAAGACACTGACCCTGGAATATAAACCATGCTGAATATGACTTTCATCTTAGATAATGCTCCTGGAATTTAGGGAAAGCAAAATATCAGACTTAGGCCTTACCTTCAGGTACCTTACTTACTCCATGACTATATTCATTTATCAAGCATAAAAAAATACTACCATTTTATACCTTTATGTCCAATTTCTCATACTTAGCATACCAAACTTCCTTTATGTTATTATTCTACTAGTATTAAACACTTCAAAGTTCTCTAAAATCTACAATCTTTATTTAGTGTCACTTTATTGATAGAATCCCCTCTGTATTACAGAAAGGGTAGAAAGAAAAGCTCAAAAAGGGGTGATTTCTTCTTGCTTAGTGTTTGCTTTAAAAAAACCAACCTTAGTATAAAAGCAGCAGTATAAAAATAATAACCTTAGCTTTTCCTTGGGTTAAATAATGACCTAGATTAGGGGGAGTCTTAACTTTTCATTTTACTTTTGAAGTTCAGATTTAGAAATTTAGAAAAAAATGAGTAAGCAAGAGAGAACAACTGGCTTCAAAATGTTCCTGCCTCCTGCCACCTACACTATTCATTCATTCTAATGACTCAATAAACACATCAATTTTCTCACTATTAATTTTGAAACATGACATTAGTAAAAGATATAAATCTCTACTGGGTAAAGTAATTGTTATTTATGAAGCAATCACTGAAAGAGTAAAATTTTCCACTGCAAAGGAAACAACTACAGGTAGCATTGATATTTGTTTATTCTTTCGAGTAAAAGAGTACACGACTTAAACTCCCCAAATCTGTTTAATGTTTTCATTGAAGGGCATGTAATTAATCTGAAAAGCTAGCTAGCTGAGTACGCTACCAAATGTACACCATAAATATAGTGGGAGCAAACATGCTAAATTACTCTATTTAATTGGATTGTAAATATGATTTATAAATCAACCAACATATGGAATCCCCAGGGAAGAGTAAACAAATTTTCCAAATGAAACTTCAGCAATGGGCATGTAATGGAAATCTCATTTTTGAAAATGACTTTGCCTAAATATTTAATAAATAAGACCTCAACCCATCAATTTATTTTTCGTGTAGATCTTCTATGGGAGCCTTGAGAATTCCTTACTCTGAAGGACTATGCAAGGGCCTTCCCTATAGCATATTATCTTCTGCCTAACTTTGAAAATAAGATTTACTAATACAAAGAAAAACAGACCAAAATGCATACCCTGAAAAAAAAATAAGTTATTTCTTTGTGGAGTATTTTTAGGAAAAAACTTTCATCACACGGACATTACAGGAAACAGTCTAAAACAATATTTAAAATGAAATGTAGTTCTGGTTATAGTTATCAGAGAAGAATGAAAGCATGAACTTTCATTTCACCTGTTCTAAAATATGAGAGAAGTAGATTTTTCAGTTTTTAAAAAGTAGTTTTAATGAACATGTTGAAAAGCTATGTCAGCAGAGGGCTAGATTAGAACCTGTTCAAAGACAGGGACTTGCCTTAATTACCTTGTATCCCCATAAAATAGAACACATCTTATACATTTTCTAAACTCAAGTTACTATAGGTTTGTGAAAGCAAAAGATGTGGTAGTTTAAGGACAAAACAAAAAGCTAGGTACCCTTTATCACAGAGCTAACATTATACTTTAAACAAAATGAATAAAGTTGTTAAAAAAGTAAACAAAATTTCTAAACTACACATTTCATTATTGGATTTATGATTATTCCATTTTTTCCTCTTTTCCTTCCAAGAAAATGGAATTGCAGTAGTATCCAAATACTTGTGATCATAGGGAGGGGGGATTGTTATGATAACTGGCAATTAGAGCTTATAGTTTATTTTTCAACTTTGGGGAATTGTCTGCTCAACATATTCTCTCTTGAAGAAAACACAAATTACAGTGTCAGAATCTCTACCCCAATCTATCATCCGCTTATCAGCACTACCTGGTCGTCTCCTTCTCATAAAATATATTTACCTTGGCTTTATGTTAAAGTATATTTAGCCACAATGAAGTTGTACTTCACCTAGAATTTCAATATTGATATCATAATCAAGAAAAAGTTTCATATCTGCAAATAAGCAAGATGCTTTTTTGGTGAAATCATTTTCCTGACTATTGTTCTTCCCTTGTTAATTCATTATGTAATGACCTACTAAAACAAACCTGATAAAATGAAAAGATGGTTACAAAGATGGTTTTAACATTCACCCACAAGGATCTTAATTATGTTTAGTTATCACACTGCAGAGCTAAATGTTTTCAGGTAGTGGGAAGCTGCTGCACAGTACTTAAAAAGTTTCCAATTTTTAATTCTAATTTTTCTAAAATATTATTAAAATTGGTGTAGCCTTCAACAGCTTATTCTTAAAAGTTTCATTTTGTGTTTTGTTGACACATAATAATTGTGCAATTGATGGGGTGCAGTGTGGTATTTGGATACATGCATACATTGTGTAATAATCAAATCATGGTTTTTAGAACATCCACTGCCTCAAGCATTTATTATCATTTCCTGGGTAAGAACATTAAGAACCCTTTCTTTGAGTTATTTTGAATAAGCTTAAAATTTCTTAATTATCCTTTCCTGATATTTTATATGACACATTTTACTGGTATAAAATTAATTTTGATTAAAACTAATACTAGTTAAAAGTTAGCCAGGTCAAATAATATTTTTCATAATAGCTAATATTATCAATTTCAAACACTCTTTATTGGTATTTGTCTAAGATTTCATTCTGTATAAAATTATAAATTATTTAACAAAAGTTAACTTTATTTGAAGTGAAGAAAATTCAGTATAATTTAACTTCTTCCTTCATGAGAACTATATGTTCCCAAGGACAGCTAGTTTTTAAAATAATGCACTAGAAAATTACATTCAGGATTCTGAATACTATCTTCAATTCAAAGACAATGTACAAGTGAATGCTTTGCGAAAATTTCAGATCATGTCTTTAAATTTAACTGTTTTCACAACATATTTAATTCTGAACTTTTAGAAATTCAAGTATTTATAGACTATTCTCTATTTCTGATATCTGAATTTGTAATTGGTGTTATATTAAAGTTACTGAGTTAACATATGCGACCCCAAAATGAAGAAACTGAAAACTTGTAAATCTACCATTCAGATTACTTTAAAGGACCAGATAAGCAATAATTTTTTTCTGAGAAAGAATATTCATTTGTAGAAAAGAACAATATAGTTACTTATAAACTGTTTGAATAAAACAAGGCATTAATTTGCCAAGTTCCATGTAAAAAGGGCAGATATAGTCCAACCTCTTGTTTGTCTATTTAATGTTCTTTTGCCATTTGATTATATTCAATAGCAGTTTTATGCTTTTAACAGAACAGAATCAGTCATTAGGACCAGGGAACATTGTTGCCATTCAGAATTAGCTGAGATTAAAATGTCCAGCTCAATATTAAATGTAGGTGGAAAAGCTAAAAGAAGTAAATATTCTATCTTCAGAGATACTCAATAAAGTCTTCTGAATAATAATATGTCAATTAGGGTGTAGTGTTAATGTGTAAGAGAAAATTTTAATATTCTAAACTAATTTTTAAAACAAAAGATATGTATATAGCTGCACAGTCCTCTTTCTATCTTCCCGTGTAATTTAAAAATAAAAACTGTAGATTACAGTAATCAATAGGATCCATAATTAGTTGCCAGTTCAGCCGTTTGGTAATTTTATAGGGGACTTCTGAGAAAATGTGCTCTAAGCCCTGATTCTGAATTCTCAATTTCCTCCTTTATACACTAAAATGAAACTGGTATAATATCATTTTGCATTATTTAATAACAACCATAAATGCTCTGAAATTATTTTAGGCAAAAATTTTCAGCTTTTGTCAAAAACTTTCAAGTTTTGATAGTTATTCATACAGAGGGGGAAATGTTACCTGAGTTCACATTTTGGTTGGAATATAATAACATTTTGAAAGATTACAAGTAAGAGAAATGCACACACACACATATGCTATACACTTCACCTTTGCATTTTTATAAGTGAATGTTAATATATCACTTTACCCTCAATGAAGGTAAAGTCCAAAACGGATAAAAAACTGATACAACCTAAGCTTATATGCCTATGTAGCCTATTGTCAGTATTAAGCACTATTTTAATAATCATAATAGACTAGCAACTGACTTACATTACGCTTAGAAACTTTTCATATTCTGAAATTCTGCATCATTTTAATTACCTACCTACATGACAAAGCAGAAGACAAGCATGTTACAATTCAGAACTTTTAAATATTAAAATCATTTTTATTCTGTAAAAAAAATAAAATGTGTTCTCAAATATTTAGAGCAATATGTGGCCACTGATTGAAATCACTTGCTTTTGTAAAACTAACTAATCAATAATAAATATGATTTCAAATTCAGTGTATAAAAGGTAATCTATTTTAGTGTTCAGAATACATAGAGTGGATTATTTGAAATCATATTTAATTTTTTCATTTTAAATTAATTGACAGATTGGTTTTGAAATGTATCATAAATTAACCATTTCTTCAATATAAATCAAAAGAATAAAATGATTTACAACATATGTAAGTCAAAAGAGTAAAAATGAAAATAACTATAAATGTTTTGGATTTAAGGCTGGTTTATACATAAACTGGGTTCATCAACTACACAGGAGAATTAGAAACTTTTAAAACTATACTTCACAATATGTTATTCCAAGAAATGATGAGCTAATAAAAAGTACTAAATACCTATTTAAATGCTTGCTATTATGTTCAGTGTTTTGTATACACCCTTTTTAGTGTTTGTAACAAAATGCCTTGACTTTTTTTTTTTTTTTTTTTTTTGCTATGGGCTTTCTAAACAACGTGTATTATTTTAAATATGGCTGATTTTTAAAAGTCAATCTGTAGCATTTAGAACGTAGGTAATATTTACTGAGTGCTTACTATGTGCCATATGGTTGCATCATCTCATTGAATTCTCATATCTTTTGAGGTTGGGACTATTATTTCTTCCTTTTAAAGATAAAGAAATGAGGGCTCTAAAAAATTAAATAACTTGCTTAAGAAGTGGTGGTGCTAGATCAGAGCTTCTAACCATTGTACATATTTGATGAGTGGTGAAATAAATGGGGCCCTTTTGTAAAAGAAAACGATAAACTTCCTTATAATATCCCATTGGCATTCTTTGCACAGAAAGAGATAAGGAAGAGGATTCTCCTCTGGCTATTTTCTGTGTGGTGTTTATCATGGGATAGCTGATATGCATTCTGACTCTGATTGAACGAAATCAGGGAGGGAAGAGGAAGTGGAACTGGGCTTTGTTAGAGAAAATAGTGACAAGGACCACACACACCAGGCTGTCCCCCATGAATAAGAATAATAAATTCTTATTATTAATAAATTCCACTGGAGTTTAAAAGCTGATTTTTATCCTATAAGAAAGCATTAAACTTTGGAAGCCTTCAAAATAATCAAACAAAAACTAAGTATTCTGAGGCTTTGAAATTGGAGTTGGGGATTAAGAAATTTGCAAACCTACAGAGGTCTGTCTGCTCAAGGAAATCTTAGTCTGCCTTCAAGTCCGGGTTTTGAGAGTTTCGAACTCTTGACTATCTTAGTGATGAATTTAGACTCAGTCTCTTGGGTTTTCGTTGTGGTGATTCCTTAGCTTCCCCCCACACCCCAGGGGGAGGGGGACACAAGTGTTTTAAATTTTATTTTGGAGAGTTGGGGGTGGGACGGAGGGAAAGAAAAATTAAATGGTCCAAAGCCAGTCCGTATAATTTGAGGTTTTCTCACTAACCTCCCTTGGGAGAGGACGATGCGACCTTTAATCGGGAAATGGTAACTTTGTTAGGTTTCTCTGGTTGCCCCTCTGGTCTCTCTCGGAACCACCTTTGGGGAGCGGTCGGAGCTCGAGGTCCCGCGACAGGCGTCCCGCAGGGCCGAGCGACCATCCTCTTGCGCCCCTGGCTCCGAGGCCGCGATCCATCTCGGGCGCTGTTCTGAGAACCCCAGGCTGCGAGGCCCCGGCCTTTAGGAAATTCCTTTTTTGGTTAATTCTAGCCCCTTTGCGAATAACGGAAGGGCTTCAGGCGCGGCCTGCCCGCGCTCCCGGGTCCAAACAGGCCTGAAAGCGCTTCCCAGGGCCGCGCCTGAGGGAGGCACACGCCCTGGCGCGCGCTCCTGGCCTCTGGCGGGCGGGGGTGAGGGGGTCGTGGCCTCCACTCTGCCCTCGGAGGCTCGAGCCTCGGTCCTGCCTCCATCAACTGGGAATCCGGCTAGTGGCAGCAGCAGGTCCTCAGCCTGGGTTTCTCTCGGTTAGGGCCCAGAAAGGGACCCGAGTCCTCCACCTCCCAAACCCCTCCGCCGCGCGACCCACCTGGCCAGGCCCTTGCCTCCTCACCTGGCCGTACTTGACTTCCTGCTCCAAGGCTCCCTTCTCCAGCCCGTTGACCGCGTGCGGAGCGGCAGCAGGGAAGTTGTTGCGGCCCAGGCTGCTCCACTCCTCCACCTTGGGGCTGTGGTAGGGGGAGCTGTCGCTCACTCCTGGGAAGGAGGAGAAGATGTCAAGCTGATGGCTTGCCCGCTTGCCCCCCTCTGGAGACGCGGCCGGAACCTAGCCTAGCAACCAGAGTGCTCCCGGACTACAATCTCGGGGCGGGGGCGGGAAGAGAGTGGCCCAGAGGGTCCCTGTGGCCATCTGCGGCCTCCACCACTCACAGCCCAGGACCTAGTAAAGTTGTACTCGCCTAAGAGTAGGCCTCTCTGAGTCGTTCCACCCCTGCCTGCATGAAGATAGTTTGGGATTTGGGGAAGTTTTGCCTTTTGTTTTCAAGCAGCCTTGGATTTCCCTCCTCCTTTCCGTGGAAGAAACTTGAGAATTTTCCCGAATGAACCTCACAGAAAGAACCTGTGAGGTTGAATACCTTTTTCTTTAACCTGGGGCGAACTGGAGGGAGGTGGTAAAGATCTGAGATTCTGGCAGTTTGAAAATGGAGAGAGAAGTGCCCTGACCTGAGGTACCTGGCTTGGTGCTCAGAGACATCTAGAAAAGTGCTCACTGCATTGTGGGGATCTGGTACTTATGTCAACAAATAGGGCTAAAGACCTGCAAAGTCCTTTGCAAACAAATACATAAATGATGCACACAATACACATGCAAAATGCAAGATTTCCAACTTGTTTGAGCAAGGGACTATTCTTCTGTGCTCTCTGTACACATTAAATATATGAGGTTATATGTGTATGACTCAAAAATAAATTCTGTCGCTGACACTGTAAATAGCACCAGTGACAGTGGCAGAAATACAGAGGGTTTTTTTTTTTAAGTATAAGAGAAAATGAAATAAAAATGAAAGTAGAATCAAGTATTAAGAAAAGGGGGAAAGCCACCAGTTATCCTTTTATTTCTTGAAGGAGATGCAAAGAAAATTATATAGTGTAAGGTGATTACCACAATATCGATGGTTGTGCATATTGAATTACTGGCATCTTTAAGTGACCAAATAAAATTTTAAAGGAGATACTTAGACCACAAGTGATGTCTTTTTGTTTCCTATTTTGGAGCTAGGGATTGAAGGGTGAGCTTTGACAAAGCCACCATAGCTTAATTTTAAACACTTCCATCCAAAACAGTGTTTTAAAGGGGTGATCATTTTAAAGAAATTATCATTCTGTGTTTACAGATTTGTCTGAAACCATGTTGTTCAAAGCTGACATCCACAATCAACAACAATGAAAAGTTGTGCCTCTCCGTGATCCTATACTTTCCTAATTGACATTTGGTCTGATTGTAGGATCCCTAGAGAAGAAAAATTTTCTTTTCAACTCCATCAGCCTTTTTTCACTATGTCTCCCCCTTCCAAAGAAATAGATTGTGCTCCTATTTTTTGCACCAAGAGACTGTTTGGGTCCAGAACTGCCTGAGTTCTTTGCCTCTCCAGACAAAAGGCACTTGGTGGGCACAAGCCTGAAGTTATCTTAAGAAATTGAGATCCCCCTGTGAGCTTCCATTTCTGCTGATCTCACACTTTCCCATGAACAGGGGCTTCCTTTAAATGTCAGTGAGGTCAGTTTATCCTATAAATCAAGGGCAAACTCTCTCCAACTAAAGCCCCAACTAGCTCCAAATAAGACAAAACTGGATTCCTGTAAATTCATGGTCAAAAAACAAGAAGATGAGAAATCAGGGCCCTGCTTTAATTGCTTAAAAAGGTAATTGTGCCAATGTGGTGGCAACTGCAAAAGGCAGGAAATAATTAAAGGAACTATTTCCCCCTTTCCTATTTAGTTTTTTTCCCCCTCTGCACTTTTTAAACTTTATGCTGAGAAATTAAGAAGGTAGGCTATCTCTGCATTATTTAAATTCTGTGTCTACCGCATTTTTACTTTCTTTTCTCCCTACCAAGAAAGAAGTTAACGCCTTTTTATTTATTTTTTAACAGCGCAGTAAAAGAAAACAAACACAGGTCTCCTGCGGAAGCCAGACTGAGCAGGAGGGCTCCGGGAATCGTTCTGACCACGCGAAAGACCTCAGGACTCGGCAAGGTCAGGGGTGAGAAAGGAAAGGAACAGTGGGGTGGCATCGCTGAAGCCTTGCAAGAACTAGATACACGTCCACTTGTTTCCCGGGGACTAGGGGACCCTAAAAGAAAGGGGCAGGCTCGGGGACAACAGTAGAAAAGACGGCATATAATTTTGTCTGCGTCATATGCAGTGGTACTGATGTCTCTGTTAAGGTAAAAGTGAGGTGGGGGGAGGAGAAAGGGGAACCCGGAATCAGCTAAATGCAAGTTACAAAGTTACTAGTAGTAACCGGGACCTCCGTTTCCGAGGAAAATGAAGTGAAGCATAAGAATGAAACCAATTAGGTGACATTTGAACTTCCTGCCTGAGCGAATTTGGCCTGATTGCCTGAATCCGAGAAGAATATTACAATTTCCACAACGTATGAGACTGCTAGCAGTCACATCTAATCCCCCAAACAAGTTGCCTGTAGCGGCATCTGCCGCCGGCAACCTTAAGTCGGCTCGGGCCTCCAGGGCTGCGCCCCAAGTGGGCCCGGGCAGCGCTCACCAAGCCAGCCAGCCCGCTGAGGCTGCCGCAGTGCGAGGGGCGGGGGAGGGTGGAAAATGCGAACCATGTGTTGGGGACGGGGGGATGTTATGGGTCTGGTAGTTTGAGATGAGGCTGGAGACTGTGTGTGGCAAGGAAACAAGGGGCATGAGTTTCAAGTTAATGAGATCAGGACACCCCCTGGAAAGTCTCCTTACGTTTCCAAAGGAAAAAAAAAAAAAGCCTCAGGTGGTGGGATAGGCACCGAGCCCGAGGCCGCAGACACTGGGATCCCCGCGGGGGTGCGAAGACAGGCTCTGCACGTCCTCGCGCTAGGTCTCTGAGCCCTTACCTTGGTCGGTGATGGAGCGGATGCCCAGGATGTCGGTGACAGAGTGCGAAGAGGGCCAGGTGCGCGGCATGGCCACCGAGCCGGGGATGGCGGGCACCCCGGGTGGCGTGGGCACCTTGGCGGCAGCCGCCGTGATGGGACTGGGGTATGAGTAGATGTGGTTGTAGGGAAGCGCAGGCTGCGGCGCGGGCTGGTGCTGCTTGTATGAGTCGTAATGACCCTGTTGGGCCAAGTTGCCGATCTTGTTGCGCAGAATGCGACTGATGGAACTCACCGAGGGCACGTTGTACTTGTCGCACACGCCGTCCGCCAGCAGGCGGTCCCGGATCTCCCAGGCGAAGATGCCGGGGTCCCTCTGCTTGTAGGTCCGGATGTGTTTCACTACGGTGGGAGTGGTGACCCGGGGCTTGCTGCCCCCGATGGCTCCTGGCAAGATCGAGCCTGTCTCATTGTAGCGCGCCAGGATCTTGCTGACGCAGCCGTGAGAGACCCGTAGCTGGCGGCTGATGTCACACGGTCGGATGCCCAGTTGGGCCAGTTCCACAATGCGAAGCCTGATGGCGTTGGGCAGCGGCCTTCCGTTCACGAACACTCCTCCCAGCTGGTTCACCTCCCCGAAAGCTGGCTCTGCAAAAGGAACACACAGCGCGCGGGGACGCGCACCCGCCGCTTGGGACAGCCGCCTGCCACTTGGACTGTGAGTGTCCGGGGACAGAACTAACGCACCCACCCCTGACTAACCACTTGTACTGTCCCCAAACCATAGGTCCCCGAACATTGCCGAACGGCCCCAAACAATCTCGGGTCGGTTGGGATCCCTTTCTCAACCCTGCGTGGGGGCGGCTGCTACAGGCAAGTAGAGTGGCGAGACTCAGGGCCGCTCCAGTGTTGAAGTCTCCGAAGCAGGCGGGGAAATCCGTCTTGACGCCCGAACGCGCCCCTCCTAGCCAAAAGTCCATGGGCCGCTCCTCCCCACCACCAACTCGTCACCAGCGCCGCTCCCGGAGACCCGCGCAAAGTCTAGGGGAAGCTGGAAAGTTTTTGTTTGCGTGTGTGTGCGTGTGTAAAACAAAACTTGGGTTTCCACTGGAGCTGTAGAGCTCGCCAATGCCACAGCTCCTTTCTCTTAAAATCAGAAAATGGCACCAACAGAAACCCAGTAGCCAGCGTTCGGATTGAACTGCTGTGCGTCGCTGACCCTTAGCGTGTTCCTACAACTTGTAGGAACACGAGCAAAGTCAATAAGGAGAGTGTGAGCGCTCAGTGGCGCGCGCCCTCGCACTCCCTCCCTCCCTCCCTCGCCCGCTCGCTCCCTCCCTCCCTCCCTTCTCGGTTCTGACAGCGTCCCTCGCCGCCACTCACCCATTGCTCCGAACAGTACACCAACCGGGCCCCAGTTCCACACTCCCAGAAAAAAACTTTTCTCACGGCCTCAGTGGCCCGGCCTGTTGCTGCTCCGGGTTGCTGGTACCTCAGCTTCTCCCCGGGAGGAGGAGGCGAGAGTGCAAAAGGAAGGAGTAAAAGGAAGTCTGTGCCCTGATGAAAGAGGCTTGAGTTCTGCATTTCAATCTAAGCAGTAACGTGGGCTGGGCTGAGTAGGGCCGGGCGGCTCTGTCTATCACTCACTAAGGGCACACCCCCAAAGAGGAGGGTCCGAGGGCAAGCTGCGTGATGATTGGTGTCGTTCGGTGAGTGACAGCGCGGTCCGGGAAACTCCTTCCGCTGTCTTTTTCAGGCTGGCTCCACACCTGGGTGACTAAATAGAATGAAAATGGGTATTTGACATCTTTCCGGGGGGCGGCACAGCAGACAGCAAATCAGGCTGCTAAAAATGCTGAATAAGCAAATGAAAGCGTTTGGTCTGAATATGAATGACTAGGAGGGGATGGAGACCTTGGAGACCCCTAGGTGGGAACGTGGAACATCTCAGAATGGAAGTTAAGACTCTAGGTGGGAAGCGCGGCACTGTTTACAAGGATGGGGGAGTCTTAGAATAACCGACCATGCAGGACTTTGGGGGCTAGCAGGAGGGAAGTTCTGTTACCCACCGATTCTACCTCATTCCAGACTACTCCAGGTGGCAAGAACGTAGGTGTGAGAAGGTAGGTGGGTCAGAGAGACCAGTGGGTAGCTGTGAGGCCGAGCCAGAGGTGTTAAGGCCAAGGAGGCCCCTCTTGCGGCTGACTTAGCACACTGAACTCATCCAGGAGCGCAGTGTCAACTTGGGCTCCAAGCAGAGATCTCGCCTGTGCGTAAAACAGTCACACGCACACAACCTTGCTGTGTGCAGAGAACTTAACTACACGTAGCTAAAGCTGGCTCACACTCCCACGTCGACCGATCACCAGTGCATAAGGAGCTCCCGATAAAGGCCAGCGGTCGGGGTAGAGGCCACCCCCCGCAGTATTCAGCTATGGTGCAGGGCAGTGAGTTCTTGGTGTAAGAATTTGCCAGGGCCCTCCAAACCAGTGAGCCATAGCAAAAGGGTCTTATTTAAATGTGTCAGTCTTAGTCCCAAGAAGGCAGACAACGGAGACTACATATGTATGTAATTCTGGTGACTTCTATTTAGCTACCAGAGGCCCTGGGACTCTGCCTATATTTGAATTTTCACTTTCGTTCACTCTGTCTAAAGTGTACACTATGCTTTTTGGAGGCCAAGCTTATTAATATTTGAAGTAAAGTCTGTGAAGAATGTGAACAAAATAATAAACAAGGTGAACATTTTAAATGAATCTGTGAGTTCCTACTACTTCGGATAGAGAACAATGATAGTGCTACTTGATGGTCACGACGCTCCTTCTTGTGTACACAGTATTTAAGCTGATCCTCCCACAGTCCCGAGGTATGTGTGTGGCTACACAGAGGGAAGCTGACTGGGCCCAGATGGCTAGCCAACAAATGACAAGAACCCAGGAAAAAAGTAATGATCAGCTGTGCTTCTCAGAATGAACATTGATCTCCAGATCCTCGCGCTTCTATGGTGGGGACACATTCTAAATCCGAATTTACTTAGAGTCTGAAGGATTTGAAAGATAAAGACGAATTTAAACACGTTTGATTTTTCATAATCGGGATCTTGTGAAACGTCTTAAATCTAGAAATACTTGAATTTATTCCCTTTTTTTGGTTGGTTTCAAATGTTTAAAGTCTTCTCCACGTTTGACTTGAGAGATTTTACCCTGGTCTGATACCCAATACCTGTTATGTGGCACCTCCTGGCGCTTTACAACAAGGAGGGCTCTTGGGAATCCAAGATTTTTTAAAGTAGCTCCTTCTTAGGGATAACGTGTAAATTAATTGAGACTTTTCGACTTCAGAGCTGAGTTTACGATTTTGCCTTAGGCTTGCGCTAAGGAATGAACAGGCTCTACGACTTGATCAGGAATGCCCTCCCCCCCACCCAGACACTGGCAGTGAGTGGCGACCTCTAAACAGATTCATTGCCCCACTTCAGGGCACCCAGTGAGCGTTTTCTCACTCTTTGGGGCCGCTATGCCGTTACAGGGTTCTTCAGCCTACAGGTTGGCAAGACCCGATGCCCCGCTGAGGGTCTAACACCACCAGCCAGGAGTGATCCAGAGATCCATATGGTTCAGCGCTTGGGCTAGGTGGACTTAACATACAACATCCTCTTTCTCTCGGTCATCTCCTTCAGCAGTCACGCATCTCACTGGCTCACGCTCAGGTCCGCTGCCATCCACCTGCTGGAGTTGGCTGTAGCTGAGCACATGTAGCCTTAGTTACCGCGAACTCCCTTAGGCACGCTTAGACAGCTTGTCACTGAGCACATAGGTTCCCGCGGTGCGGAGCTCAGCAGGCCCACCTCTCGCGGGCGGTGGAGGGTGCTAAGCGCTATCAGCTCAAAGCGCGCAAAGAGTCATTCTTTGACGCTGTGGGCCACTAAGCATCCCAGGGAAGCGGAAGCCTACATACTGAGGAGCAGAAACACAGAAGCAAACACTGGCAGCTGGATCCTAGCTGGAAGGGCTGGTGCTGAATCCTCCGAACGGGGGTCAGGGGTCGCACACTGAGTGTAGGGGCGAAATAGCTGAGCCAGAGCAACTGACCTGGAGGAGAGGAATTAGGAAGAAGGGAGAGAGAAGAGAGAGAATAGGGATACGGGACTTGGAGAAATAGCAAGGGTCACCTGGGGTCAGCGCCCCCTGGTTACTGCCCGTTCTGGACGCAGGAGATCACACAGGGATCGGAAGAATTTCGATTAAAAGGAAATTTAAGACCAAAACCAAAACACAACCAGTAAGGCCTGCAGCTGGTTCTAGCCAGGGAGAAGCCAAAAGCTTTTCCCTAGGCGCTGTCGAGGCCTTCTCCGAGGGGTAACCCCTTCTCTGGGTAAATATTTATTCAATGGGAGACTGGAAGCTGGCCGGGCCAGAAAGTGTGAAGGAGGAGGCTAACCGGGTGGGGGGAATCCACACACTTGGCACTGATCTTACCCCGGGGTACACCCGCTGGCGGAAAGCCGGGCCCAGGACGGCTGGGCCTGGGCTTACAGGTGGGGAAGCTTTAGCCCTCAGTGCTTTTTCTCGGCTGGACTCAGCCCTGCCCCCGCGGACCCAGGCAGGATGTTTTAAAGTCTCCATAAATCAGTCAGCGGTCCCAGTGTCACGGGCCATCACCTGTGGCGCGCCCCTCCTGGCTCTAGCGGGATCTGAGGAGAGACATGGAGACCGGGAATCTAGCTCCTTCCAAGGCCGCCCTCAAGAGACCTGGCAGACAGCACCCAAGAGCTACTGAGATCATTAAGGGGTGCTGTAGATTGTGCGGTACACGGGGAGACCTGTCCCCGATCCCCAACCTGCCCGGATGTCAGCTTGCGGACGCAGGTCAGTGATTACTGCGAGTGGAAGGGTAAAGTGTATGCATGTGGCGGGAGAAGAGTCCTCCTGTTCTCAGTGGCAGTTAGGCTGAGCAGAGCTGGTATAGAAGATTGCCCTCCTGCTGGGAACAGACTGGATCCCCAGCAAAGCCAGATGACGGCGCCGCCTCTCGCACATTGTGGGAGTTTCCAGGCACCGAAGACAGCCGGAGGCCGAGGCAGTGATTTTCAGAGTACAGTGATTTCTTCCAACCATCTGAGGGACTCTGCTTCCCTCACAGGAACGCCATTCCTAGGGTGAACCCGGGATTGCGGTGAGGCGCCGGGAAAAGAAAAAAGAAAAAAAAAGATCCGGCTTTTCTAGACCTGGGCCCACAGTGAAGGCCCTGCTTCATACGGTCAGCCTCGGTTCCTCTGCCCACTGCATCTCGTAGCAACTGCTGCAGCAAGGGGCAGCCAGAAGCGCGCCCCGTGCCCAAGGCCTAGAAGGGGTCCACCCTAGTCCAGGCAGATCCGTGCTTGGAGCTGCGGGTCCAAGGTCGGGACCGCTAAAGGAAACAAACATTAGGTGCTAAGGCGGTAGTCAGCCCGCAAGGCATTAACCAAGCCCGAGTTAGGGGGAGGGATGCGGGAGGCGCCCACACACTGACCTGCGGTTCTGCACCATCTCAAGGAGAAGTTTCAGGAACCCCGCAGAGATGCCGAACGCCGCGCGAAAACGCTGGAGAGTCGCCCAGCGACTGCTCAGCCTTTTTCACGGATAAGCCTCCCGATTCAGAACCCTCTGCCTGGCTCCGAGAGGCAGCTCAAGCTGCAGCCCGAGGGTGGACCCGAGCTCTGAAATTCTTCATAGTGCTGCGGGTTCGACAGCGGCCAGTTCCGCCCGCCAAAGGCTGCGGGATCTGCGCCACGGACTGCTAGCGCTCACCGTCCGCTTTCTTCTTCCGAGGGCAGGGGAGGGGCCTGTTGCGGCCTGAAACCCGCTTTTAATTCTCCGTCTGCCTGTTTCCGATCACCCGGGGTTGGTTTTTCTGTTTGCTCACTCCTTCTATTACAATAAAAACAATCGACATTTCTTTTCAGTTTCCCCATATTAGCGTCACTCAGTAATTGTTCTCCACCTCCTTCCCCCCTCCCGCGTTGAAGGCGAGCGGGATTGCTGGTATTTTCGCATTGGAAGGTTTCCGAGTACATAAGCAAATCTTCCCTAAAGACTTTAAAGTAAAAATAAATAACGGCCCGGGAAATTGCCGTGACCCTAACATCACTTTCCGAGCGCAAATTACACCCATTTTTCAGTTTTCAACAGCGGGATGGATTTCAGGACGACTCAGAACCCCGTGCGATATTGTTACTTTTTTTTTTTTTTTAATT
Source organism: Marmota flaviventris (assembly GCF_047511675.1). Lineage (NCBI taxonomy): Eukaryota > Metazoa > Chordata > Mammalia > Rodentia > Sciuridae > Marmota > Marmota flaviventris. The sequence continues at coordinate 48,858,655 of NC_092499.1, read as the reverse complement.
AAACCCGCAAATGAAAGAGAACATATTTTTGTGCAAGGGGCAAAACTCGTGGATGCAAGATGGCATTTGAGAGCAAGGATCACATCCCGACTGGGGAAAAGAGACAGGAAGGGGTTCCGAGGGGAAGCTTGGCTGAGCCTTTAGCTAGCGAACGAAGACTTCGCCTTGCAGTTTCAGTAAAGGTTGCGGGGCTCGGTCACTCCACAGTCTAGAGCTGCTGCGCTCAGGACAATTGCAGCTGCGAGTGGGAAAAGCAGGATTGCCTCTTCTTAAATCACAGCAGTCTGAGACCCTGCCCTCAAGCGTTTGTGTAAGGGCATTGGGGCTGCCTCCTTGCAAAGACCCGATTGGCCTAAAGGCTGTCTGGAAAAAAGATAAACGCGAACCAGGCCGCGCCTCTAAGCCCTGGTCTCCGGACTCAAGTACGTGTGAAGCCTTGGGCGGATTGTGGGAGGACACTGTGGTCCAGGTTGTGTTGAATGCAGATTTATTGCGAAGTCTAGGCTCCCTACAGGCCAGCTGTTCTCTGGTCAGGACCTGGTCGTTGCCTTCTAGGATGAAGCTCTGGGCCTGAACTGCTGACAGGAGGGACAACCCGTACTAGACCTGATTTGTGACACCCAAAAGGCCTGAATCAATCCACGGGCCCAAGTCATCATAATAGATGCTAAAGTTCTTCCCGTTTTCAGTAACGCAGCCACCTGGAACTTTCTCACTGCGCGTCCCCTCCCTCTAGTGCGGGTGACATGATACCCCCTCCCAAGTCACCCCGGGTCCTGTGCTGCCCATCATCCCTCCCCTCCAGAGAGTGGACTCTGCTGTTGCATAGCCACCAAACGCGGCAAGGTGGAGAGCAATATATCCAGCTTATTCCTTCTTCTGGATCACCCTAACAGCCAGGAGCTCTGCTCTGACCACAACAGTGGAGACTAGTGCTGCTCGGTTCCTGCTATTCCCCGAAAAAAGGAAACATGGTCTGGGAGCAGAAGGTCAGAATAGGAGTCAAGGAAATTTTCCTGCAAGCTTTCAGCCCCCAGCCTACTCTTTTCTCGCGGAGGCAATTCGTTACAGCGCCACCTACAGGCGTCGGTTAGATCACGCTCCACAAGATTGAAGGGATGTTTTGAGAATCTGCAGACCTTTGATAGCCCGAATTTTTTTTAGCTCCTCCTTTCAGTTCCCCCTGAAACTGAAACAAACAAACAAACAAAACACCTCCCGGTTCTACACTGGATTCCAAATCTCCATACCATTCTTCATCATTCTCCAAAGTAAACCCGTGTTTACTCAATATTTACTTGATTCACCGATAAAAACCTGTCTTCCGCTCCAGGACCGTGGATCTCCCACGGTCTCCAGAGACTACTCCGGGTCACTAGTTGTAAGCTGTCCCTGCACTAAGGCGGGAAAGCCGGACACTACAAAAAGGCTCTGCAATGGGAAAGCGAGTGATGGACCCATTCTTCTCCCGCTCATCCTACCCTTTGCTGAAAGCACACAACATCAAACACTCACAATAATCTCACAAAAGAGGTGTTATTACCGTTCCCATTCTACCACAGATAAAACAGATTAAAAAGGAACACACGTGATACATTGAGATCACACTATTAGTTAAGCAGAATGTATGTCTGAACTTTACTATGCCCCTCCAGACGTTGCTTTCTCCACTTTGTTACTCTGCAGGAGCAGTTTGCGAGGAAGCCCCAAGAGAAGCCCCCATATTACAGGTGTCTGCACGGAAAGTGGACATTCTCCTGCCCCTCTTCACATCTTAGAAAAGAGACACCCGCCTAAGGCCTCACCCAGAGCCTGTGCAAAGAGGACCTGCACCGGGGCCTCCTCACCTTGGCTACAGATTCCTCTCTGCGAAGGTCACAGACGACCGGAGGAGGGCGGGGAACTGGGATCAGGCTCCATATGCTTGCACTGTCCCCTACCAGCCCAGACTACGCCAGGGCATGAAAGGGCGGTACTCAGCGACTGTGGCGGTGCGCAGCATCCCCAGGAACGCCCTACCTAGCAGCTAGAAAAGGGACAAAACAGGACCGGAAAGAATTCTACTCTTGGCTGCAAGCGGTTTGTTTCCCCACAAGCCCTTATGGCGCGGAGTGCACTCAACTCAAGGGCGGAAAAGAAAAAAAAAATCCACCTTTTCCTTTCTGGGGATTCATTCTGGTGTATGCCTGTGTGTGTTTCTTTTTAAGACCATTATAGTGTGAACAAAACCAGGAGGTGCCGAGATGCAATAAAATTAGAACCCGTAATTAACACAGCTAGCTGGGCCCAAGTGGCTAGGAAGCGCACGCGGTGGAGTTAGCTGCGCTCTGGCGGCAGAATCTGGGCTACGGTTGCATTTTTCTTCCTTTGAGGTGCGTCGTAGAGTCCATTTCAACTTCTTGCTGCTTTTGTTTTCCTGGATGAAACGGAGAAATAAGTTATTTTGTTTAAAAACCCAAAATGATAAAATATTTTAGCGCTCCCTGGAAGGGGCAGTAGCTCAAAGATAAAATCCAGAAGCTGGCTTGGGAAACTTGCCTTAGCTGTGGTCCAAGTGGAATTCGTTCTGTCGTTGTCCCTTGAATACCGGGTTGATGGCAGCGGTTCCCAATAGTCCAGAGGATCTGGACTGTGAAACTCAAGCTGGTGTTTTCAGGTTTCAGACAGAAACTTCCATCCAGACTAGGATCTTACTGATCGCTTCTTGGCCAGGATCTCTGCAGGTTGGGAGGATTGGGCTGGATTGGAATATTCCTGCAACCTTCCACTCCAGGTCCTAACTGCAGGTCTTCTTCATCCCTGGGCTTGCCCCATAAGAGGCTTGACAGAGTGTGCCCCTCTGGCCGCAGATTCTCTGTCCCAAGAGGCCCAAGGAGTACCCCCTCCTTCCCTCTGCCAGCACAACATCCCGTCTGTGTAAACAAACAAAATAACAACAACAACAAACTACCCACACTGCGACAAGAGAAAGAACTGGCTTTCCCTCTCCTCTGCAGCAGCTGTCTGTCGACAAACTGTGCAAAAAGAAGTATAAATTCCTCTCCATCTGAGTAGTTTGGGGAAATCACTGAGAGACCCAACAGCGTAATTTTCAATGGGCACACAGAAACTTAAAGAAAAGATGTAACAATGTAATAAATAGAAGCTCTCAAACGTCGTTCTTACACGTCAAGAGGGATCAAAAACAGAATGTACTTTCAGAGTAAACGAATGTTATGGCCAGGTTTTTTAAAAAAAATTGTTTCTGAGAGAGGGAAGGGAGAGCAAGAGCAAGCAAGAAAGCCGCCTTTCTGTGACCCACTTTTCAATAAAATGTTTTTAAAGTAACAGGAATTAACTCAATATTTTTGTGGAAAAAATCAAGCAAAGGGTGCTGGTTTTGTTCACTACTTATGTGTCCTTTGAACAGACACAAAAATTAATTTCAAAAGATTGTTTATACAGAGAAGGAATTTGCACATCTGAAAACTACTCACACAGTTTTAAATGTGTACAGAGAAGTTAAAATGCATAGCTTAGTCACAGTATTTTTTGCAGGACATTTGATAAAAACCAGCATAACTTGGAAGGATGGGCATAGAAGACAAAAATGAAAATGAAATTTCTTTAAAGGAGAATTTAGAAAAATTAAGAAGGGTTTTTAGACAATACTAATAACCTTTATGTTCCATTCCAATTCTTACAGTTAGAAGAGTTTTTACATATTAAAGTGTTACAGTTTGGGTTCTGTTCTTCTGCCATATCCAGCCTGTAAATTTAATGGCTGCAGAGGGAGAAGGGGGATTGCAACAACTGGAGATTAGCACCAGAAATGCGGGGCCAGTGTCCTCTGTACAATGGAGCTATATCAGTGCTGCTGCTGTACTTGACAGACTCCCATGGTAGATAGAGGAGACTGGAGCAAGAAGGCTGGCTCCATTTCCTGTAGGATTAAGACGCCAACCCAAGACAGTGGCTGACTAGTGAACCACTACTTAGAAGCATAGAAAGCCAAGGTTATGGCCATGGGGGACCTTTAAAAAGCCCCCTAGCACCTTCTTGCAGGACCAGAGGTGTGAATCTGATGCTCTGGCGAGCTGACAACACAAATTCCCTTAGCAGTTTTTACTGCCAGAGCGATTCCTATCCAATTCCTTTGGGACTGCCTTCTGCCCCAACACATGATTCTGTTCTTGGAGACACCCCTTTCACTAGGGGAAAAAATAATGATCCCATTACTCAATGAAAAAAAAAAAAACACTTCATAATGCCACTTTAAGGCTAAAAATGTAAACCCCCTGAAAGTCAGGAAATAGAAAAGTCAAAATTCTTTTAGTCCGGTTATATCACCCTCCTGCCTCTCAGGCTATATAACGCATGGTACATTTACGAGCCTCCTAGCAAGGCCATTTCAGCAACCAGGCACTGCTGCCGCCACTGCTGGGTTTAAAGGGAAAATGTTCTAGCACCACTTGACTGGGCAGATTTTCCTTTTGCAATCTGAATGTTTCATGATGACAGATTTCAGTTGTTACTTGCTGGATGAATATACTGAACTGCATGTAATGGCGCATAGATTAAAGTTTGAAGAAAGTAAATTAACTCATAGGTAACAAAAGCCAACTCAAAACAAGATGGAGACATGCTACACAATGCCCAGATCTCCCAGATACTAAATCCCAAAAGGTTTACTATTCAAAAATTCTATACATTTCTTCAACTCTGAAACAAAATGAAGTCCTCAAATGGTAATTGATATGAGTAGATGTATTTTCCTCATCATTTTTTTCTCTTTGTTTCAGAATTAAACATGTGGGTTCCCCATAGTTTTCCCATGAGGAGAACATAGAGTAGAAAATTCTGTGCTGAAAATTCAAAAATGGCTAAATTATTTATGGTTTATGACTTCCATAAAAGTCTTCACCAATCTTTTAATTCAAAGGTGGCAAAAAGTATACATGAATTTTTCTTTGAAATTGGACATGTCTGTAGTCTTTAGCTGTGAAACAAAATTATCTTAAGACTTTGTGCTTCTCTTACAACAAAGGGGACAAAAAAAAGAGAGAGAGAAAGAAACAGAAAACAGAGGGTTAACATTGTAGAGTAGTGTGGAAGACAAGCCAAGGCTTCTGGCCACATCATGCACATGATCTGTATGTTTCATCATGGAACTACTAAGGCCCATGAGGGTTTTGGGGGGATAAAGGTATTATGTGCATAGGAGGCATCATTATTCCTATTAGAGCAAATCAGTCTCATTGAGGAAAATATACCCTTGGGGTAAAATATACATTGAATTCTGTAGAAGAAATGAATAACATACACTTGGATGACACTGCATAAAAGCTGCATGTTTTTTCCCCTTATGGGAAAGTTTCTTGTGTCAATAAAAATGATGAGGGCAAAGTTATGTAGTCTGTACATGTCACCAGAACTCAAGGCATAGCATGGGATTTCATAACTCTATCACCCAGCTGTCCAAAAATCTTCAAACAAATGTATTTGTAAAGCCTTCTGAAGACATACTTCTCATCATATAGTTAAGCCTTAATTAACCAGATCACCCAGGAAAGCAAGTGGATGGAACTTGAAGGAGCACATAGTATCTCAGGAACATTTTCTAAAGTCTCTAAACAGAACACGGTATGAGAAAAACAAAGTGTGTATATGATGTGCTGTCCTTTATGATTCCTTTTGATGTGGAAACCATTTTAGAAATCCTCTTAAGTATTATACACACCTTACCCAGAGTGTGGTAAAGGGATAGTTCTGAAAAATTAATCTAAATGGATGTCTCTTTGGTAACCTAGCCTTCCTGTAAATATAATACAAAGGTAAAGCTAAATGGAGATCATTCATGATCCATTAATGTTACAATAGTGAAAATCAGTATCAAAATTCTGAACAGCTTTCTAAGAAGAGTGATGAAGGAGAAAAATAGAAACATGAATGCTGGGATTAATAGCAGAGGGATATAAACAGTATAAATTAATTGTATTGCTACAACATGCCAATAAGTTTATATACATATGTAAATCTCAATAAGTTTGATCTATTCAGTTATAAGGAAAATTTACCAACTTATCTCAAGTTACCTCGCTATATGAGTCTTCAGAAATGTGTCAGGCTCAAAGGACTGAATTTGGACTGCTTATTTGCTTCTTAAGTCTGATACTCTATTCAGCCTATGAATTATTTTGTAGATTCACAGGGTTCCTCCCTGTCCTTCCTGAAAGTCAGTACTAACTTGGGGAAACGCATGGTATCACTTGTGCTGAAGAACCTGGGAGTATCAGATGGTAACTCAACTCACCGCAATGAAGACAGGCGGAGTTCGCTCTTTCTAGTCTCTAGTCTCTCTTCCCTTAGCTCTGTCTGTGCGTGTACACACACACACACACACACACACACACACACACATCTATACATTTCATAGAAAAGGCAGCACTTTACAGAAAAGGCAGCACTTTACATAAGATTTTTTATTTTTATAAATGTATTTTTCTAGTTAAAATTCCATGAAATCCCTGAAATAGTTTAAGGCACACCAGGAAACTAAGCATAACATTACCAAGATGAGTTCCAGTGAGGTCATAAAGCAGTTAACTTTCTTCATTTAGATTCCTAAACCACCATAAATGCCTATATGCCTGAATCTATCTCAGAGCTTATATTTTAAACAATCCGTGAAAAGTGTATCCAGATTTTTACATGTTTAGGAGAAATTAGCATGCAGCTAACACAAGGCCAGCCTTGCCATCTGTACTTGAACACAAATCCCTTTGCCCTAAAAGCAGGTAGACTGACCCTAATTATACAGCATTAAGAGAACATGGGCTTCCACCAATTCAAAGTAGAGCTTGTGTAGGTGAGAAGCTATTCAAAGTTATCAGTATTGTATGGCTGATTCACTGATCCATGGCTTAAGTCTACATGTATAGTTAGCTGTACCATAAACAATGATTTCAACAGGGTATAGTATTATTTATCTTCTGCAGGTTTCTGGGAACATCAGTTTGGGTTCTTTTCTGCAGTGTAGCTCTGAGTGCCTTCTTTAAACTCATGATTGGGTGTGAGGAGATTGTTAATTATTCATCTGACCTCTAAATAGTAATTTAGAGGTATACTTCTATCAATTTAGAGGTGACACTTCTAAATACCAATTAAATATATTTAACACTTCACTCCTTAAGTCACATAAAAAATAATGTTTGCATGTTAGACTTCTAATGTATAGCTCAGGGAGCAAAAACTCTTAAAAGGTAATTCACAGATTTTCCAAAGAGGAACAATTCTGCATCCAAATTTGAACCAAGATTATGTGCTAGAAATGGACAGTTGGACTTAAAAAATAGGAATCATCATTATCTTTTCTACAATCATATCTACAGAAAATAATAGAATGTAAATTTCACTGTTTGCAAACATAAAGGTCAGAATGTTAACTTGCAGTCCTCAGTAAAGGGCTGCTGTGTTTAACCTCCTCGACTTCTTTTCTCCACTTATAGGAAGGAACAAAATAAAATATTTTGTGGAAGTTTATATTGAAATGAGGTCAGGTAAACTAATGACTGCTTGATATTTTATGACAAGTTTTATAACCTTGGAGTTGCCATAACTTTCAAACGATCATCAATAAAGTTTTATTGCAAAAGGGTCGCCATGTGTCTGAATGCTTTTGCACATAGTAAAGGCATGCTGCCCCATTGGCTTAGCTTGCCAACCTCTTTTCACCTCAGCCATAAAGTCCTCTTCTTTTTTATTGAGGGTTGAAAAGTCTTCAGGTCTGTTCTCCTCCATCAAGTTGGCAATATATGTACTACACGGAAACTGGTTATTCATGATTAATCGTGTACAACTAAATTTTCAAGAATGTGTAATGAGATTTCTAAACATAGATTTTTAAATGGGCTCTTTTAATTAGAAAAATGACAGTCTTTGGGGGGTGTTTGACTATGGTTTACTGAAAGAACACGTGCTTGAATACTAGACAACCTGTATGGTGTACTCCAGAGGGCTGCCATTAAATAATTAAGCACTTAGGGACGGATAATGGTTCCACAGACAAACAAAAACTACAGTACTTAAGATGCTCGGAACTGATCAGAGAATCTTAACGCCTTCGAAGACCTCGCACTGCACGCATCCTAACCTTAATTTTTCTAAAGGAGGAAGGTGTGTTCAATTGGGGCTTCTCTTTGTTGCTTTCCTCTTAAGGAATTCCCAGAAACACTCCCCAGGGCCAAACCAATGACTCAAAATGTGCATTTTTAGAGTCAGTTCTCAGGTTCGGGTCGAGTCCGCACACGTCAGCGCTTCCTTGTCGGCTCTATGGAAATGAAGCTGGGAACAGTGTCCTGCCATTTGAATGAAGAGAATGGTAAAGCCAAGCTACGAAACAAAGCTTTTACTTTATACGTCGGTCAGATCGAAACAAAGCTTTTACTTTACGTCCGTCAGATCGCTGCTCTCCAGGCAGATTGCAGTTGGGAAGAGCAAGTGCAGGGTGCCCTTAGAGTGGCGGGAGGGAGGACGAAAACTGGAAAATTGGCTGAGTGCACTTGTCCCCTCTCGGGACCTGAGTGTGAGAGTCTTGCCCAGGAATCAGCCAGCCCGCCGCGCCCCCCGCCCCCGCCATCGCGCCCCCGGGTGGATAGGCCCTCTTGGCTTCTGATTTTTTCTTTCGGAATTGTGCAGATCCACCAGCCCTAACCACCGCCAATTCGAGGGATTGCTATCGCGGAAAGAACTAGCGAATATCGCCCTCTCCCGGATCTTCAGCAACTCTCTCCAGCGCACGGAATCCGCTCCTTCCAAGGATAGACGTCCTGCGCTCTGAGGTGAGGCCCACCACACGTCCTCTTCGTTCGGTCGCAAACCTTCAGACCCCAGAACCCAGGATCCGGACCCTGAGATGGATCTGCAGAACCCAAAGGAGAGTCCTTGATGAGACCCATCAGCTTGCTGCAGGCGCGCGGCCACGCGCCACGTTCCTCTCTGCGCCAAAACTCAGCCAGCCCCGCCGCCCTCGGGCGGTTCCAGTCCTTGAGACTGGCCGCCAGGGAGCAACCCCTCAGACCTGACAGCGCTTACGAACTGCCTGCTCCGAAATCTCTAAGGAATTCGGACCTGCAGTCCTTTTTTTTTTTTAGTTTGGTGGCCACCGAAAACTGAGAGTCCCCGAGATGAATGGGCTGCCCTTGGGATTGTGGCTCCTAGCTCACCCCTCATCTCCCATAGGTCACCAACCGAGACCCTACCCTGGGCGTTCCCACTGAGGCACCAGGAGCAGTCACGGCCCAAGAGATGGCGTCTGGGTCACCTTTGTGCAAGCTGGCGTAGGTCGAGAGTGGGCAAGTGTTGGGTTGGAGGGAGGCCCGAGAGTGAGGCCGGCTCTGGACATCCGGAGAGCCAACCTTCACGCACCTGAGCGCCGCGCCGCTTTCTCCACCTGGGGTTGGAGCTGCGGGAATTTGGCTGAGGAAGGCTGCTGCCGCGGCGCGGCGTAGCTTCGGCCTGTGGCGCCACCTCCTGAGGAAACCTCGAATGAAGCGAGACTCCCGAGATGACCACCACCATGACTCTCTCAGGGTAGCGCGACTTCTCATAATAACACCCTCCCAAATTACCCGTGGTACAATTACTAAGCCAATGGTCAGTGTCCTTTCCAACTCCCGGGATGAGTTGTGCCCACGCATAGACGCATCCAGGCCCTAGCGCTCCTGCATGAGCAGGGAGTAAAAGGGCGCAGCCTCCCTGGGGCACGATCATCTGGAGTCACCTACCAAGGGAAGTTGTTCTTTCTAGGGATCTCCGACCCTCTTCTAGTCCCAGAAGGCTTCAGCAAGAATCAAGAGGTGACTCACTGGGAATGGGATGTGTGTTCTCTCCGGTTCCCCATCCAAGAGTAGGGACGAGCCTTCTGGAAAAGGCCCTGATCTACTCACCCAACTTGACCAAAGCCAGCCTGTCTTTGGTCACTTCTACTCATACTTCAGAGGTGCACCCAGCGGCCCTCTGTATCACCATAGGAACCAAGAAAGCTTTTCTTAGTTTATGCCAACAAGGTTAGAAGTCAGAGAGTAGGAACAAAACCCCAGCCTCCTCAGTGGTGCACGGCTGTAATTCCAGCAGCTTGGGAGACTGAAGCAGGAGGATCGCGTGTTCAAAGCCAGCCTCAGGAATGGTGAGGCACTGAGCAACTCAGTGAGACCCCATCTCTAAATAAAATGCAGGGGCTGGGGATGTGGCTCAGTGGTCAAGTGTCCCTGAGTTCAACCCCTGGTTTAAAAAAAAAAACGAAAAACAAACAAACAAAAAAACATAAAAAGGTCAGTTTTCAGAATTAGATTCCTAGGCTAATTACAGTCCAGCACCAATTCAGGGCACCCCATTCACGAGTTCCTTTCTCTGGCTTTCTTTTTGCCTCATTTTGAGAACTTGACTTTGTCTATAATTGAGTGCTGTTCAGAGCAATAACTACTAAGCCCACCTTATTAAAAGTAGCTAAAGGTGGATGTAAAGGGAGAATTTCAAGGGGGAATGCAGAAGCGTGATCCTCCTTTCTAGTTACCTCTGACAAACCATTCTAAATTGTGTTCTTGGTATATCCATCCTGCATCTTAACACTGAACTGGGGAGACATCACTGTCTCCTATAGTTTGAATTTTAAATGTCTCCCCAAAGCCCATGTGTTGGAGGCTTGATCCCTAGCTTGGAGCTATTGGAAGATAGTACAACTTTTAAGAGGTGGGGCTTCCTGGCAGGTTTAGGTCAGTAGAAGCATGCCTTTGAAGGCGATTGTGAAACCCTGGTCTCTTCCTTTTTTCTTTTGAGGTGAACAGCTTTGCTTCCCCACACACTCCCCACCATGATATGTTGCAGACCCCAAATTAGCAAGGTCAATCAACCATGGACATGAAGTTCCAAAACTAAGCCAAAACAAACATTTTTCTCTTTTTAAATTGATTATCTCAGGTATGTTAAAGTAAACTGAAAGCTGACTAACAACACTGCTTTAAAACTCTGGCCAAGAGGCCATAAATAAACTATTTTAATCCAGAGCAGCATATACATATTCTACACACATTTACCAAGACCCTACTATGTGTAGCACTGTACTGAGTGCTATGATGCAGTGACAGAGAAGAAAGATATGGTCTCATAAACAAGCTGGACCATTTGGCTGATAAGATACTGCCCTTAGCTTGAGGTTCTCTGTAGGGCTAGCTGTTTCTATCAGGCAAAGACAGGTTTTCTTTTCCATCCTCAATGTCCTCAATGAATTTATCCTCCTGGGAAGTAAAGGAGATGGGGATAACAAGAGAAGTGGACTCTCCAGCCAGACTGAAACAGCTCTCAAATTCCCGAACCCCAGTGGCTGAGGACCTACCATTGATTTGGATGATTTACCTTATGTGAGTTGGTCTTTCCTTATGATTTAAGTAAGAAAATAATATCAAAAGGTAGTAAAATGTCCAACAGCCACAGAAGTGATGCCCATAAACAGTGGCAGGTGCTGGTTCCTTACAAGAAATATTGGGTGGTAATTGAGCAATCTTGGCAAATGCTGGGGCCCAGTCCACCAATCCAATCATAAGAATCTATAGGAGATCCTGTCTGGACCCTAGAATTTGGAAAAACTTCAAGGGCTAGCCAAGAGAAAAGGTCCTATATAACAGACCACAGCTTTCCCTAGAGCTTCCCACCCAGGTTGCTGAAAGTTGTGGTGCATTTGGCTCCAGACTTTACCCCTTTAACATTTCCTTACCACTTTTTGGAGGCCTTTCTTTCTGCCCCTGAATGGAAACCACAAGCCACATGCTCTTGCAAGGTCAATAAATTTTATTTCCTTTTTTTTTTTTATAAGACTGCTAGAACAAGGGAATGCTTACATCTTACATTTGCACATTTTGCAGTTTTGTAAAGCATATTTACATATGTAATTTTTTTATTATTCTTGGTAAGCTTCAATAATCTGCATAGGTTATTCTGAGGCACAGAAAAATAGAGTGGCTGTTACCTAAAATGGGAAGTAGCAGAGTTGGTATAGCTGAAGATTTATATTTAAGTACAGCATTGGACAAAATCTTTTATGGTAACCTTGGGGCTAATGTGGTCTGGGTGATATAATGGATTCAATGGCTCATTCTTTCAACCTGTGAAACCAAGTTTTTCTTTTAAGCACAGTTCATGTGTTAAGGACTGGACTTAGTACTGGAAATACAAAGATAGATAAGCCATTGTCCTGAGAGAACTCACAGTTGAGTAAGGAAAGAGACATATAAATGTATAACAGCAGTGAGGCAATAATATAATTCTGTAGTGGGGTTAGACACAAAATTGCTATTGAGGTCAAGACAGCACTGAAGAGGAGGCTTCACACTGATGAGAGCCTTTTGGCATATTTGTGGAAAACAACACAGGAGAAAAGATAAGAAATTTAAAAAGGACACAGTTAGTACAGAAAATACCTTATTAGGCAGTAATAATTGACGATAAAGACCACTAATCAATACATAGGTAAAGATAGAAATTCCACACACCTATATAAAATGATTGCATCAATGAATGGAGAGACTGCCAGGGATGGTTACATTGGTAAATTAAAGGCCTACAGTTGATTACAAGCTCAACATAAGCTTAGAATATTAATGATTTTACTTTGTGTTAATAGAAGTCTCCATTGAGGTGGGAACATGTCTCACTTGTGACCAGTTACACATTAATAGGGAGGTGACAATGGAGTAGATGTGCAAAGGGAAGTCATAAAAATGAAGAAGAACCCTAAACAAAGTCAGGAATGGCCTATGGAACTGGGATTCTTGATAGAGACTAGAAGACTCAGGAAGTATGACATAGCTACTCTCAAATACTTGAAGGGCTCTCATACAGAAAAGGTGTTGACCTTATTCTGTCAGATGAGCACAGCAAAGGTTTTATTGGTTTATAATTCAGAAGCCTACAGAGCAAAGTCATCTCCAATGAGTTTGACTGTCCTTTCCTGATGAATACCAAGCTCCATGAATGCAAGGGCCAATGCCTTGCTTGTAGAAGGCAGTCAATGAAATTTTAACTTAGAAATCAATCCGCAAATTATTCCACATGGCTCCAAAAGACAAATCTAGTAGTGTTGGGTGACAAATGAAGCCATTTAATTTGACTGTTAATCAGGATCACAGATGTAAATAAAAACATATTATTCAGATTTTTAATTTCAACCATCACTTGACCTATTTGACAAGGAAAATTTAATATCCTTAAACTTCTTTTTCCAGAAAGGTTCCTAACTAAGGAATTAAGTGGGCCTTAAAGGCCTTAGGTAGCATTCCAGTTCCATGAGAAACGGAAGACATATGGAAGTTCTGCTTGAGAATGGGAGAGACAAAGAAAGGGACCCATTAGGTCTTATTTTATCTTAGCTGAAATTTAGACCCAATAAGTGGTAGTAACAGGAGGAACTAGGTCATTTAAGGAAAAAGTGGTAGTCATAGTTTGGATCGGGACTATTCCTCAAAGTCTCAAGTTGAAGACTGCAGCAAGGTTCAGAGGTGGGCTTTTAAAGCAATGATTGGATCAGAGGGCTTTGACTTCAATCAAAGGTGACAGGTGATTGAACTACTTGAAAGTGGGAGCTTGTTGGAGGAAATAAGCCACTGGGGGCTTGCCTTGGAAGGTTTTATGTCTTTCCTGACCCCTTCCTCTCTCTCTCCCTTGCCCCCACTTTCTCCCTCTGCTTTCTTGTGGCTGTAAACTGAGAGCTTTCCTCTACCATGCCCTTCAGTCATGACGTTCCACCTCACCTAGGCTGAGAACAATGAAGCCAGACGATGATTGTCTGAAATCATGAGACGATCATTGTCTGAAATCATGAGACAAATCTCTCATACTCTAAACTGTTTATTGTCAGGTGTTTTGGTCACAGCAATGAAAAGCTTACTAACAAAGTTGTCCAAGTTTTACCTTATGTTTTTCTATTTCAGTTGGTTTTAAGATTTTTTAAATGGACCACTTGCATGTTGTATTAAAAAGATAGTAATATGGCCATTTTGACAATGTTAATTCTGCCTCTCCAAGAGCATAGGAGATCTTTTCATCTCGTAAGGAGAAGGTGGTGCTAGTCATGGTTTGGATCACAACATCTTGTCTTCTTTAATTTCTTCTCTTTTTTTTTTAGTGTTCTGTAGTTTTCATTGTAGAAGTCTTTCACCACTTTTGTTAGATTGATTTCAAATATTTTATTTTTTGAGGCTATTGTGAATGAGGTAGTTTTCCTAATTTCTCTTTCAGTGGATTCATCACTGATGTGTAGGAATACATTTGATTTATGGGTGTTAATTTTATATCTTGCTACTTTGCTGAGTTTATTTATTAGTTCTAGAATGTTTCTGGTGGAATTTTTTTGATCTTCTAAATATAGAATAATGTCATTGGCAGATAGTGATAGTTTGAGTTCTTTACCTATTTGTGTCCTTTAATTTCTTTCTTCTGTATAAATGCTCTGGCTAGAGTTTCAAGGATGATGTTGAATAAAAGTGGCAAAAGAAGCCATCCTTGTCTTGTTCCAGTTCTTGGAGGGAATGCTTTCAATTTTTCTCCATTAAGAATGATGTTGGGGCTGGGATTGTGGCTCAGTGGTAGAGCACTCGCCTAGCATGTGCAAGGCCCTGGGTTCGATCCTTAGCACCACATAAAAATAAATAAAATAAAGGTATTGTATTCAACTACAACTAAAAAATAAATATTTTTTTAAAAAGAATGATGTCAATGGCCATACTACCAAAAGCATTGTACAAATTTAATGCAATTAGTATTACAATCCCAATGACATTCTTCATATAAATAGAAAAAGCAATCAAGAAATTCATTTGGAAAAATAAGAGACCCAGAATAGTTAAAGCAAATTTTAACAAGAAGAGTGAAGCAGGAGGTATCACAATATCAGACCTTAAACCATACTACGGAGCCATAGTAACAAAAATGGCATAGTGTTGGTACCAAAACAGATACATAGATCAATCATATAGAAAAGAAGACCCAAAGACAAATCCACATACATACAATTATCTTAGACTAGACAAAAGTGCCAAAAACATACAATGGAGAAAAAGATAGCCTCTTCAACAAATGGTGCGAGGAAAACTGGAAATCCATATGTAGCAAAATGAAATTAAACCCTTAATCTCTCATCCTGCACAAAAGTCAACTCAAAGTGGATCAAAGACTTAGGCAGTATAACAGAAACCATGCACCTAATAGAAGAAAAAGTAGGCTCAAGTCTCTACCATGTTGGCATAGAAATTGACTTCCTTAACAAGACTCCTAAAGTGCAAGAAGTAAAATCAAGAATCAATAAATGGAATGAATCAAACTAAAAAGTTCTTCACAGAAAAAAAACAAACAAACAATCAATCAATAACCTGAAGAGAGAGCCTAGAGAATGGGAGAAAATCTTTATCACATGCACCTCAGACAGAGCATTAATTTCCAGGGTATATAAAGAACTCAAACAACTTAACACCAGAAAAACAAATAACCCAATCAATAAATAGGCTAAGGAACTGAACAAACATTTCATAGAAGAAGAAATATAATAGATCAACAAATATATGAAAAAATGTTCAACAGCTCTACCAATTAGAGAAATGTAAATCGAAACTATACTGAGATTCCATCTCACTCCAGTCAGAATAGCAATTATCAAGAATACAAGCAACATTGATGTGGATGCATTACTATAGTATGCTGTTTTTAAGTCCTTTGGGTATAGACCGAGGAGTGGGATAGCTGGGTCAAATGGTGGTTCCATTCTCAGTTTTCTAAGGAATCTCCATACTGCTTTCCAGATTGGTTGCACAAATTTGCAGTCCCACCAGAAATGTATGAGTGTGCCTTTTCCCACACATCCTTGCTGACATTTATTTTTGTCTGTATTCTTGATTACTGTCATTCTGACTGGCATGAGATGAAATCTTAAAGTAGTTTTGATTTGAGCAAAGGGGAGGGAGCGAAGGGAGGATGCATGAGGGCAGAAAAGATGGTGGAATGAGAAGGACATCATTACCCTAGGTACATGTATGACTGCAAATATGGTGTGACGCTACACCGTGTGCAATCAGAGAAATTCTAAATTGTGATGCAATTGTGTACAATGAATCAAAATACATTCTGCTGTCATATATACCTAATTAAAATAAATTAATTAATAAAAAAGAATACAAGAGTGTGAGGGGAAAGGTACACTCATACATTGCTGGTGGGACTGCAAATTGGTGCAACCATTCTTGAAAACAGTATGGAGTTTCCTCAGAAAACTTGGAATGGAACCACCATTTGACCCAGTTATCCCACTCCTCAGCATATACACAAAGTACTTAAAATCAGTATGCTATAGTGATGTGACCACATCAATGTTTATAACAACTCAATTCACAATAGTTAAACTATGGAATCAACCTAGGTATCCTTCAACAGATGAATGGATAAAGAAAATGTGGTATATATACACAATGGACTATGACTCAGCCATAAAGAAGAAAGAAATTATGGAATTTTCTGGTAAATGAATGAAACTGGAGACCATCATGCTAAGTGAAATAAGCCAATCCCCCCAAACCAAAGGCTGAATGTCTGCTTTAATATGCAGATGTTAACACACATTAAGGGCAGGATGGGGGAATAGAAGCTCATTGGATTAGAAAAAGTGGAATGAAGGGAAGGGAGGTAGGATGGGAATAGGAAAGACAGTAGAATGAATTGGACATAACTTTCCTGTGTTCATATATGAATACATGACCAGTGTAACTTCATATCATGTGCAAGCACAAAAATGGGAAACTATACTCCATGTACGTATCATACGCCAAAATACACTCTAATGTCATGTATACCTAAAAAGAACAAATAGGGCTGGGGTTGTGGCTCAGTGGTAGAGCACTCGCCTAGCATGTGCAAGGCCCTAGGTTAGATCCTTAGCACCACATAAAAATAGATAAATTAAAGATATTGTGTCCAACTACAACTAAAAAATAAATATTAAAAAAAATAAAAAGGACAAATAAAATATATGACAAAAACCCCTTAAGGTTTTAATCTGGAGTTCTGAGAAACATAATTCCTTGGTGAGTACAACTGATTGTCTTTTTGAAAGGGAAGAAAGAGCCATCCAGAAGATATGACTGTGTAAATTAACTCATTGTTTAATTCAAACAATTTTTATCTTCTGTGCAGGGTATTAAGAAGGCAAAGAGACAAATTTGAAATCCAAGAGCTTACAGCACATGGGAAGAAACAGCCACACAAGCAACTAATTACACATAGTGCAATGAGAAATGCAAACCTTTAGGATTATACAAATGAAAGTATGATCTTGGGGAGACAAGCAATATGCTAAGTGTTTATGTGAAAGGATATAGGAAGAGATAATTAATTCTTAGGGGATAAAAATCAAAGATCTCTGTGCTTTGATTCTAAGGATGCTTGCACGTTTGATCATTTGGTGGCAACATTATTGTGGCAGTCTAATGGCTGTTCCTAAAGGAATGTTCAGTTTGTGAGTATGTGTGTGTACACTGTAGGTTTTTATCGTTGCTTTTGTTATCAGTCCCAGGGCCTTGTGAATGCTAGGCAAGATCTCTACTCTCTACTCTCTTCTCTTAAAAGTGCTGACTATATCCCCAGCACTTTTCAATTTTTGTTTTGAGACAGTCTTGCTAATTTGCTCAGACAGGCCTTGGATTTATGATCCTCCTGCCTCATCCTCCAGAGTAGTTGGAATTATAAACATATGCCACTATACTCTGCTGTTCTTAGGAGTTTTTGGTTTAGTTTTGTTATGCTTTACTGAGAAAAAGGACTAAACTAAGTACAATACAACAAGTCTTGTCTTTAAGAGATCATTAAGTGTGTGTGGTTCCTTTTGAATGCTATGGACTTGTTATTTAGAAGAGCTGGATTCAGATCTGAATTTTATTACTTTAGGAAACTGTTTTCTCTTTCTAGATCATCTATAAGATTTGGTTTTTATAATAAATGATCCACAAGAACCCTTGGAACTCTCATGTTCCAAGATTTTTGGGGGAGAAAAATGGGGAAAGCAGAAGATTTGCATCAAGAGACATTTTTATCTTGTTAGGTTGAGTATACTCAAGTTGAGAATAGAGGTAAAGATGGAGATGTTGCAGATCGGATTACTGTTCATACTGTTGATGAAGTATTCTTGCAAATCTTTTCTTGAAATAGACTGGCTAAAAATGCACTGGAATATCACAAGTGATGCTATAAGAGAATCTCAGAGTTTACTTGGCCTAGGTCGTAATTCTTTGGAAAAGTATATTGCAATTACAGAGGAGGACACCTTTCAGAACTAGTGTTTCCTCCGTGACAGAGGACAGTGGTGTAGGAGAGTTTTTCTAGATGTGAAGATTTGGAAGACCTGTCTTTTCTCTGACTATCACTTTCTCATGTAGAAGACGTAAATTTTCATTCTCAACCTCTCTATCCTTTTCTGTCTCCCAACCACCTAGTACACACCTCCTAGGACTTACTATGTGTTGCTGCTTCCAGATGCATGATTTTGCTTACACAGATTCCCAAAGGAGTAAACATTTGTATGGATAACATAAAAGGTTACCCATTATTTTTGTGGCATTCCTTCTCATGTTGAACTTTCATTGATTTCAAAGAGTTATAAATATACCCTTTTCTTTGTGTCTTCTATAAATACCTGAGAAAGTGCTGTTTCAAGAAAGCATACCTTCAACATCTCTGCTGTTGGAAATGCTTAGGGGTCAGAGTCAAGTGTGGCCGCACATGTGTGGCTCACATTGTGAGGCGAGAGGGGCCTCTTCCTCAGTCTCACACACCTTTCAGAACTAGTGTTTCCTCTGTGACAGAGGAGGCCTTAAGGTTTCAATCAGCTATTTGTCAGCAACAGCACACAAGATGTGAAAATCTCTCTTAATTTGGGTGCATTGTTATGATCCAAGAAGTAAGTATGCTATGTCTTGACCTCAGATATTCATGCATCTCCCGTGGTGAGGCTGAGAAATTAAAAACACAAGGTGTGCACATGATCTCTAAGTTTACTTAAAGTGGGATGAATTTGGGGAGACTCCCAGTGGTGTGACTCACCAGCCTTAATTAATCAGATTATTCAGCTGAATAATCTCAATATTTCTGAGAGTAAAATATTGATGGAGAGGAGGAAAACCTCTTGGGAGGATTCAGTAAGTTGTTCTTGGGTTAGATGTTGATAGAGGAGGAAGGAATACCAAGATCAAGGCAAAGGAAATAGAGACTAGAGTTCACAAAGTAAATTCTCAGGGGGAATTTTAAAATCTTTTATTGCTATAAAAGCAGCCCATATGATAGCAAATTAGAAGATAAAGTCAAACATATTTAGAAAATTAAAACATCCTATTCCTATCAACAAGATTAACACTGAAAATCCAGATCATTCATGTGGGCCTGTGTTTGCTAAATGAGATTCCACTATTTGCTTTTTCAATCAATAATTCCTACTTTTCCATGTTGGGGTGTAAACAGTTTTCATCTGTTGAAACAACTACATCAATTTCAAACTTCCCAATGACACCGAATGCCGCAGTCCGGCTGCAGCAAAATAACCCCGGGGGTGACGAACAACTTGTGAACGTTGATAAACGTTGATACAGCAGGAGTGGGAGCCGTTTATTGCAGGACAGGAGCAGTATTTATACATTCCACACAGCTTATCTAATTAGCATAAACTAGATACATCAGTCAACCAATAAGGAATCTCCACACTTAATGGCTCGCTTTTGTTACTTCTCAAACCACTCCCTCTGGCATTTTGCCAGGCACCATCCAGACTTGTTTACAACTCTAACATTCCCCTGGCAAAATGCCAGGTGTTATTTTGACTTGTTTACAGACTCTAACAACCGAAATGTTCAGTACAGGATCTAACCTAGGACCTCTCTGGCATCTGGTTGTGTCTCTTATGTCTTCATCTAAATCTAGCACATACTACAAGAAACCAATGGAAAAGACTAAGCTTTCAACCTGGAGACCATCACACCTTCTGGGGGTAATTGACTATCATCTTTGGGTGTTATTCAGCCTGTTCTTCTAACTCACTATAGAAGAATGACTTTTGATTTGAAGGTTTGAAGTAGGAGACAAGAAGTATCTGAAGATTTTTTGGAAGATAAGGAAATTATGACTGCTGTTAAAAATTACATGCAAGAGTACATCAAATGCCAAAAAACAGGGGAGAAAAGAATACACTAAAGGGACCATGGCTTTTGGAAATGAAAGACATTGGTATGGTTATGTGAGAAGAATCCTTTTGGGAATTCCCAGGATGAGAACTAACAATTTCTTGCACAAGCAAATGAAAACTAAGAACCATCAGAATTTGAGCATAAATATAAATGTGATCTCAATTATATCCACAGACTGGAAACATTTGGAATACACATGGAAAGATGTTCGAGACATATAACTATAAAGGTAATACATGCACATGGTTTTAAAAATCACACCGTTTAGAAATATGTAAAATAAAAAGCAAATCGTCCTTTCTCTAACCTCACTGTCCCTCCCTAGGCTGCTAGTAAGTTTCTGCTTCTAATTCTTTTATAACAGCTATCATTGTAATTTTGAAAAATACAATTATGCACCTATTTCTTTTTGTGGTCAAATTCAATCATTATTCATTGGCTTTTAGGTACAAAATGTGAGGAGTTTAGGGTTTAAATGATTTCTCATCTCTCTTTCTGTTCAATTTACATTCTCATTACATTAATACTTAAAGTAATCATAAGCCTCTTAAACCATAATTTAGTTTTATGTCCCCTGTATAAAGTTCAATGATAATAATTTAAATATATGTGAAAAAATTATAAAATCATTATTATATAAATATAAATCTCTCTAGAAGTAAGTGGTATGATTGAACCTGCATTTGAAGAAAGCATCCTCAGTCTCAAACATTTTATCACTCAAACAAGAATGGTCTAAGCATCCCTGTCTGAAGGATTGCCTTCAATTTTTTTTTTCACTTCTATAAATCTCTCTTGGTCAAACCAGGAAGTTGAAGCTTCTTGTAGCTCACATTTTATAATTTCTTGGACTATTTTTTTATTTTGCTAGGTTAGTTCACAAATAATACTTTCTTATTGCATGTATGGTTACCAAACTTACTGAATTCTTGTATGTCTTCAAGTGCCTTCTTTAGTCTTCATACTTAATTGAAATTGGCTTAATATAGAAAACTAGGCTCAAAACAGTTTCTCTTCACAAATTTGGCATCATTGCTTCGTTGCTCCATGATGCTGATGCAAGTCTGCTGTTCCTCAATAATTGCCAAAGTTGGGAGAACATTTCTCTGGGGTGAAAGTCTTCAGGGTTATCCACTGCTGAGCAGCTCCCCTGAGTCATTGAGGGGACCCAGATTTATCTCACACTTGGAATTGATTTTCTTGGCTCCCAACTCCCTCACCAGTGGCCCTCCTGGACATCTTTCCTTTGTCCTTTAGAAGTCAAAAGCTGCTTCACTAGTTATTCTATTTGTAACTAGAGAGAAAGCCCCTATCCATGCCAGATAATACAAACCATTCATATGGAAACTAGTTTTACCTGATTGAATCAAGAATACAAAATATTTACTGGGCACTTACTATGTGCAGGGCTAGGCAATGAACCTAAGGGAGCTGCCTAGCTGAGGATAGAAATCAAGAGGGGACAGTAGCCAAAGGCTAGCTCCGAGTTGGATCCATCCAACAAGGACCAGTCTGCTTTGTACTAGAGGGTCCCCAAGAGACTGGGTAAGTTCTGGGCCTTCTTCCAGGTGTTCTAATCTCTGAATCTATAAATGTCATGTCACCCATTTAATCAGAATCTAAAAGGGCTTCTTGGCAGAAAAATATGGGAACTACTGTGGCAGATCAACTACAAAGACAAACCACTTTATTGGTTCAGGCTTCAGAAGAAACACTAGATGAAACTAGAATTTGCTGTAAGAAAAATGTGATAAATCTAGTATTACTTAAAAGCTTCTAAAGCAATGGCAAATAATGATAATAATAAGTTGCATACCTCTTCCACGTGCACAACTTCTGCCTTGTGACTTCAAAGAAAGCTCCTCAAGTCCAGGGGGAGACGCACAGCCCTGCTGAGGAGATATTTATGGGGCTGTTATGGCGCCTAGGATGTTCCTATTATACTCACCATTGAATCTCCAGATTTCCAGGAACATAGAAAACAGAAGACTCGAGGCATTTTAAAAGGGGGTTTGCTTTTTCCTGTAACACAAATGATCAGGTTCACATTGTTGGCATTGATTTTTTGAACGCTTGTCATTAATTCTACTTATAATATACTTTGCCCATAGACAGAACTGGAAAAATCCTCCAAGCAGCCATAGATGGAGTATAGAGCTGGTAGCCATGTGGCTAATTTAATAAATGTCACCACGTGAGATTTACACAATAGAGTTTAGCAGAATCTGTGAAATCTGCTGTAGAAGAGAGGGTTATCCCTTCCATACTGATTAAAACCCGAAGACATCAAATCGTTCATTTGTGGAACGGTTTGACTTTCTTTATCACTCTCTGCTCTCTTATCCTCCCTGGGTGCCACCTTGCAACCATACAGAAGCCAGATGCAATGCCAGAAGCATTCAAGTCTTCTCAATTACCCAGTTTGAGCATGGCATCCATAAATTTAATAATTTTTTTGCATGAAATACATGTGAAAACTTCCTTTCCTATGTTCTGTATACCCTATGTTCTTTTCCCAACTTAAAGAATTTCACTTCAAAGAGTTTTGTAGCCTACTTTGTGTACTAGAGGGAAAAAATAAATTAATAATGCTTTCTTTTTGTGGGGGAGTTACCAGAGATTGAACTCAGGGACACTCAACCACTGAGCCACATCCCCACCTCTATTTTGTATTTAATTGAGAGACAAGGTCTCACTGAGTTACTTAGTGCCTCATTTTTTGCTGATGCTGTCTTTGAACTCACAATCCTCCTGTCTCAGCCTCCCCAGCCTCTGGGATTACAGGCATGTGTCACCACACCCAGCAATAATGCTTTCTTTAAGATACAGCTGTGAAAAGTCAGGCATGGTGGTGCTCATTTGTAATCTCAGGTACCTGGGAGCTGAGACAAGAGGATGGCAAGTGCAAGGCCATCCAGGGCAACTTAACAAGATCCTGTATCAAAAATAAAAAAGAAAGAAAGAAAAACATTAAAATATGGCTATAAGTTATGTTTATCTATGCATACTTTTATATGCATACTTTCAGATTTTTCTTTTATTACATAACTTATCATTCCCTTTATTTAGTATTACATTGTATATAAAGCAATAGCAAATAATGATAATAAGTAGTCCTAGACATTAAGTAGTTTAATTCTTGAATATACTAAAAATATGGGACATTTGTTATAAAATCATATTCCCATTAACATACCTAATAAAAGTATTGATATTTCCTTGGTAGCTTCTCTAATTCAGGCAATGTTTGAATCTAAAAAAAAAATGTGTTGCAAGTTATTGCTTTATCCAAAGTACAAAACCAAAGTAATTGGGTTGTTATATCTCTTAACTATCTTAAAATCCTTCCTCTTTCTTCTTTTCCATGCCATTGGCTTGTCAAAAATATCAGATCAATTTTCTATTAGTCTGTCTTGCAGTAGTTCGTTAACCTACCAGATTTAGCATAAAGACACCTGTCCACAGATTTTCAGATAAATCCTTTGAAGCAGGTGGAATCCAAACAAGGGCACAAAGACTTTGAGTAATATGTCTAAGAAGATCTGGAGCTGAATCCTCATCTCTAATTTGCTATTTAATTATCTTTATACTAAACTTTCTTAACTCTTCGTGTGTGTGTATGTGTGCACGCGCGTGCGTGCAAAATGGTGTGGTGGAATACTGAAAGTATAGTTTCAAACAGTGACTTTGCAAATGACTTGTTAATACATTTTATTATGTTGTCCATGAGGATAAGATCAGGTCTGTTTTATTCACCATAATATTTCTAACGCCTGACAAAACTGGCATAATTTAATGTTCAAAGAATGTTTGTTGAATGAATGAGAAAATAAATGAATATGGATTGTATTTCACCAAAGTGTGGCAAAGTGTTGAGTTTGAATAGCATCTCACCTTTTACAAATCTCCTGTGTGTAGCCTCTCATTTGATCATGCAACAACCACATAAGACAAATACTTAATCCCCATTTAACAGACAAGGAAACAAGATGGAAAGCATTACCCCAGCATGTGTTAAGCATAAATAACAGTGAGACTAGGTCCCAGGGTGTTTTCATTTCATCGGCTGTCTAATTCTTTACACAACTTCACCCACTCTGTTAGGGCAGACATGCATGGTACTTTACAACTTGCAAAGCCTCTTAGATCATTTGGTCTCTGCAGTAACCATTCAAAGTAAGAGTGATTGCCTCAGCTTTATAGATGAAGAAACTAGGCCCAAGCCACGTGAATACGAAGTTGAAAGGACCCAACTGAACCCTACATTGGCTGATTTAAAATATACTTTGGTTTCTGCCACACAACTGGTCTGTCCTCTGTCTTATTCCACTATGCAAACACAAGACCTTCACCTTTCCCACATCCTTGAGCATATCCATGTCCATCTGGGTAGTCATAGCATGTTGTGTACATGTTCATATATTATACCTTCCTTCACATATCACCCCAACCAGTTTCCTAGCATTATCATACCACCTCTCTTGATGCAGAAGTAGTTTTCACCTTTCATATTTCTGATTCATCCTCTTAGGTGGATTAAGTCCAACAGATGTTGTAGATTGGTTGAGCATTTAACTGGTCAGTACTTTGGATGCCCCTTGTTTCTAACAGGAATCAAGCCACAAATTAACTATGGGATTTTGCTATTTGTTTGGCATAAATTATTATGCATCTAAGATAAGCAGCTGTTTGAGAGGATGATATAAAATAATTTAGACTTCTAAAACAAGTGAAAAATAAATGACTTGGGGAAGCAGCCATTGCTTAAATGTTAATGGGATGATGAAAATCTGACCATTTGGAGAAGACATTCATCGCTCTGGGCTATACTCACATATATACATATACACATACACTCTTTCTATTTTTTTCTTACAGTAAAATAAACTACTTGAAATTCATTTTTGTCTGGATTAATTTTTAAAGAGATTCTTTATAAAGGAGCTTAATGCATAAACTCGTTCAATTTGATCCTGAATTAAGATCTCAGTGATGGGAGGATATAGGGTTTATGATATCCACCTCCTCTGCACCTTTGGAAAATCACTTTGAAACATTGGAAGGTTTGCATTGGAGGAAGGATTGAAGGGTGGGAGCATTTTTATTATGCACGTTCTTTTATGGGTTGTGGCCAGATATTTTCAATGTGCTATTATCCTGGGTTTTATGGAGTTCTTGGACCTTGTGGATATAAACATCTGGGAATAAAAGGCTGAATGTGAGCAAAGCTACATACTATTTTGCCTGAGGAAAAAAAAAAACATTTTTCTTGCATTGAAAATATAATAAATTATCCACAAGGGAAGTAATAATTTATGAAGTATACTAACTACAAATGTTCAAATAAGAGTCTTAAAAACCCCTTCTATTGACTCAATACAAATGTTTCATTTGTGTTTTTTCACTTGCATCTGATCAGATCACGGAGTTCTGTCTTCACAAATGTCCATGTCTATCACTTGAGCTTTGGTGAAAGAGACTTATTAGCAAATGAAGAAAAAGATTCTATCACTTAAGTACTGTCTAGGGTTAAGCTGAGAGGGGAAATGAAATTAGATTCCGTGGCACACACCTTTGGGAGGGAGAAAAACAGTATGTCTAAGATGAATTCCTGTTTCCAAAGTCTTCTTGATTCTATTCTTCCTCAGACCTTACTACTATAATTAAATAACTCTAAAACTGTTCTTTTAGTTCTGAGTCCTTTCTTTTAGCCTTATTTTCCCCCCTCTCTCTTCTTTCCTTTCTCTTTTTCTCAAACTCCCTGTGGGAAACACTGACACATCTCAGCATGTGGGGACTGAAAACACCATCTCCTATGTCATTGCTGAACAATGACAAATATTCCACCAGTATGGGGTCCTGCTTTGTTCAGCGAGTCTCATTTCTGTGCCCATTCTGATTTCAGTATGGATAGTGATCCTTTGTCAGTTCTCCAGGCAGAATCAGCCTTCTGACCACAACTTCACCAGCTGTCCAAGAAGTAGTGTTCTTCATATTTGTGCCTTGCCTGGGACAGGCTTTCGGAGAGCCCATGAGGATGAAGCTGGAAGAAAGAGCTACTCCTATCTTTAGTGGCTGCTACTCTAAGAGGGGGTTATCATCAAATAATAGATCCCAGGATAACAGAAGCTCAGATACTTATGGGAGAATTGAGACTGGGTTGTAGCCAGCTTCAATTTTGCTCTTTCGATTGAAATTGAGCCAAGCTGAGGAAAGCGAGGAGTGATAGAGGGAAGGAAAAAGAGAGAGAGAGAGCAAGAGACGGGAGAAAGAGAGGAAAAGAGGACAAGAACACATGTGAATGTTCAAAACCCTAATAGGATTGGGTGAGAGCCATTGAATACCTGGTCCACTGCAATTGTAAAGTCTGCTTTCACCATCAGGAGTGGGGTTTGGCATCTGGAAGTGATTTCATTCCATGATTACCTTTGGACTGCAATACTTGTTGGTTCTTTACTAACAAGCAAGCACAGACCCAGATCAAGCCTTTCATGCTAACAAGCAAACAAGCCATCGGTCTGCAGATTTCAAAACCAGAGGCAGGAGGCGGATGTGGAGTGGATCAAAATTCTGCAGTTTCTCAGAAGGAGAGAAGTTAGGAGAGAGAGAGAGAGAGAGAGAGAGAGAAAAGGTGGCTTTGTCTCCCCAATTCCCTTTTCAAAGCACATGCAACGGCAAAAATTATTTCATACATAGTATGTCCACCCATATATTTCTAAACTTCTGGTATGCAGTTAATATTGCCTCAGGTAAGTAATAAGAGACACTCACTCTGTTCAACTCTAAAATATAACCTGGGTGAACACACTGCCTATGAGACATTTTCTCTCTAAAATACTTGAGGCTTCTATATCCCAGTGGGATCTGAAGCTATATTCCCCTCCTCTATGTGGATTCCTTTAGAAGTGCCAAAAATGCCCAGGTAGCCTTGCTTACCTATATTCACGAATCACACATTCAAAATATGGCCAAGGATTAAACAGATGAAATGTGAAAAGTAAATTTTTTTCTTTCTTCTATAATGTCTTGTTGCCTGCAAACTTCCTTGATAACCTGTACTAATTTCACAAAGGTTTATTTTAGTGTAGACCAAATACTAGCAACAAACAGCTCTCTAAAACCTGTGTCTATAATGCGCATGCCATCGTCATAAAAAACTGTCCATGAGTTTTTAAGAATCCTATAGGGAGGCAATCTAGGCTGTGAGAGCAGAATGTTTAAAGGGAAATACAGTCAATTAAAAATGATAATGGGATAATAATGATAATGATAGGCACCAAGATTTCTTAGCACATATAATGTGTCAGGTGGTATGCTAGGTCTTCAAATATTTAATCACTTCTATTCAATCCTACTCCAAACCTACTGATATGAATTCTATTGTCACCTCCATCCAGTTATAGATGAGGAAAGGAGCTTTAGGGAAACAACAACTTCTCCTCCTCCTCCTCCTCCTCCTCCTCCTCCTCCTCCTCCTCCTCCTCCTCCTTCTCCTCTTTCTCCTCCTCCTCCTCCTCCTCCTTCTTCTTTTTTGGTTCCAAGGATTGAATTTAGGAGCACTTACCCACTGAGCCACATCCCCAGCCCATTTTTGTATTTTAGTTAGAGACAGGGTCTCACTGAATTGCTTAGCACTTTGCTAGATTACTGAGTCTGGCTTTGAACTTGTGATTCTCCTGCCTCAGCCTCACAAGGCTGGTAAAGGGCAGAATCAGAGCTCAAACCCAGTGGACACGAGAGGATGAGGAGAAAATAGGCTGAATTTATGATCTAAACAATCTCTCTCTCTTTTCAATTAACTATAATATGACTCAATTTCCTTAGGATCTGTATATAAGATGTATGACCGTGCTACATGTAACTACATCTATGTTTAACTTTTGTAGGATGATGATTGTTATCAGACAATTATGGGAATCAGAGATTATTCACAGAGATGCATCAGGGTGACATGACTATCACATCACTGTTTGTGCTCCCTGTGGGCACCAAATAACAAGGCTGGATTAAAGCTTTCAATGATCCCCATTGATTCTGGCATTCAAGCCCTGCAGAACCCCTTCCCATTGAGTGTGGGATAGACCAAGTGACTCATTTCTGATTAACAGATGAGGGCAAAATCAATGGGATATCACTGCTAATATTAGGATACAATACTGGTTTGCTCTAGAAAAATCTAGCTGCCATATTGTGAACAACCATAAGGAGAGACCCATCTGGTAAGGAACAATGTCTGCCCTCAATAGCTAGTGAGAACTGGAGGCCTAGCAACAGTCAGTTTGGAAGTGAACCCTCATGTAGTCAATCACTGAGATGACTGTAGCCCCGGCTGGCACCTTGTGAAAAAGCTGAAGTTGGAGTTCCCCAGCTAAGCTGCACCAGGGTTTCTGACACTCAGAAACAAAGATAATAACTGTTCTGGTTTTTAAATACCCCAAGGTTCAGCATAGGTTCTTACATAGCATAGACAACTTTGTTAGGGTGAAAGGAGGCTATTAAAGCCTGCCCTCCATGAATAACCTCAGGGATAGTGACTCCGGCTCAAGGAGTTGGGCAAAATAGTCTCCTTCCAGTCCCCTGATCCCAGTCTTGCTGGAGCCAAGTGGCAGCCTGGGGAGCAGTTCACTCCACCTTTGATAACTGATGGATTTCTTGGCTTTCTCCTACTCCTCTTATTATATTGTGATTATTTCAGTTGGCCCAGGGGAAAGTGAAAGTAAATTAAACTAAATGAGCTTGAAAAAAAAGAACCAAGATAAGGCAAAGTCATTAACTCAACAAATAGTGGGAAGCAAAACAGGCCCTCATCCTGCCCTTGGGTATGATGGGCTCGCACAGCCTGTAATCAAATGTGAGCCATCCCTAGAGAAGTTGGGCAGCCACATGGCTCTGCGTGATGTAAGGTCAACTCAAAGCAACACAATCTTCCAAGCAAAGAATCACTGGAAGAATTAAAATCTTTATTCAGTCTCTCAAGGTAACATCCAAATGAAGAATCCATTCTTTTTTAAAAAAAAATTTATTTTTTAGTTATACTTGGACACAATACCTTTATTTATTTATTTTTATGTGGTGCTGAGGATCGAACCCAGGCCCTCACACATTTGAGGCGAGCGCTCTACCGCTGAGTCACAACCCCAGCCCCAAGAATCCATTCTTAATGTATAACCAGACACCTCTAAAATCTCCTCTCCCAATTTCAGCCACTCTCAGAATCCTCTTCAAAGCTCTCAGAATCCTCTTCACTTTGGGCAGTTCATAAGTCCCTCTCAGCCCCCAATTTCAGATTCTTTTAAGCTTAGCTTTTTACCCTACCATCCCTCCCCATCTTTCCAATGTATACCATGTCACCCAATGTCACATACCATCAGGCTGACTAGGGCCACAACTTGGGTTGTTTTGTTTGGCTTGCACAATAACCAAGAAAGTTTTGTACAGGGGAATGGCTTAGTGGTAGAGTGCTTGCACAGTATGTACGATGTTTTGGGTTCTTTTCCTAGCACTGAAAAGAAAAAAGAAAAGGAAATTTTGTAAATAAATCCAAATTTGGAGCTTGTTTGAAAAATGGTTGGATCTTCCCCCACTACCCCGACTTTCTTGCCTGGCAACAGCGGGCTACACTGAGCACAGTCTGGCGTTTTGCCCTCCTTTTACTTCATGGGAACCCACCTTCTTCTGCTTCTGTACTGTTCCTTGCACCCATTACATCCCTGCCCCACCAGCATTTCACTTCCTAACAACTTTCTACCTTCACATCTTGTTCCCCGTGCTGAGCCCAAGATGAAGCAGAAGAGTGGGCCAAGGGGATAATGCCAGGATATTTTATTAGTGGGAAGAGTGAAGGGAGGGAAAGAGGTGGAGAATACACACAGAATAAAAACAGTGGTTGCTGTTACACGTAAAATTTCCATTTTGATAAATGTCATGAAGGGAAAGTAAAGATTCTCACCCTGTTCCTGCAAAAACTGTGATTGCAAAGCTTAGATTACGGCAGCCTGGGCTGAGGCTAGAGGCTGGACATTGGGAGAATGCTGCGCCCAAGTCAACATTGTTGAAGGGCCCTGAGTGCTTCATGGCTAACGGGGAGCCTGGAGAGAACGGACCAGGAGTATTTTCTCTGCAGAGCAGCATGGCTCTGCTGTTTTCAGAAGGAAACCAGCAATGAGCCGATGGGTTTGCTCTGGCAACAAGATGCAGTGCTGACTTAGGAAAGGAAGATCAAGGTTTATTATGATTGGGTGAAGCTGTAATTGCCACTTTGGATGGAGCTCAGCTTTTAAACTCAGAT
This sequence comes from Marmota flaviventris, assembly GCF_047511675.1. Classification (NCBI taxonomy): domain Eukaryota; kingdom Metazoa; phylum Chordata; class Mammalia; order Rodentia; family Sciuridae; genus Marmota; species Marmota flaviventris. Next base: position 48,828,124 of record NC_092499.1, on the reverse strand, counting down.
CCTGTAGCCAAAGGGCCTCTCTTTATACAAAGGCACTGCAGATAATTAGTGGCTGGGCGTTTTGTAAGAAATGGCTGTTTGCTTTATTTTTAGTAAAAGCATCTTTGAATTTTCCTGACTTATGCCTACTTTCAGTGTTCTTGGCTACCAGAAGATGTTAACAAGAATGATCAGGGTTGAACTTTGCTCATTGCCAGTTAGCCTTTGCTAGGGACCTGTTTTTTTTTTTTTTTTTTTCCTGTCCCCACCTGGTGGTCCCACTGCTGTAACTAAAGTCAGATTCCAATGATGATGGGCCCCTTGTTTCCACTCCAGAGATGGTAAACCTCCGAGCTTTTCCTTCTAGGGAATAGATGCCAACATGGGGATGGAGAGGTTTGCCCTTGTGAAGAAGGGATAGAGGTGTAGGACCTTAATCTACACCTCTACTCACTATATGTATTCCCCTTGTCCCTATTGGATCTGTTCCCCACCTTCAATTACCATGCTCTGGACTCCAAGGCATTCACCTATGTGGACCGCATCAAACTGCTCCATGGTTCTGTGGTTTCCCTTTGGGTTAAGTCAATGTGGTACATCAGTAGGATACTGAGGGGGTTGGTGTGCATTCCCTGGCTCCCACACCATGAGGTTGCAACTCCTCTCAAGAGACCCTCTTCACATAACTTGCTCCATACAGGCTCTAGAAACCGTGTCCTCTCCTCTTCATTTTGGTTTGGGGGCAGTAATGGAGTTCACTATTACCAGCCCCACAGTGGTATCCATACATTTTACCTACACCTTTATAAATAACTAACTATTAAACATTCCTCAGATTATCCTAATTTGAATGTCTCATCTCTTTCTTGCAAGAAACGCAATGGACACAGCTAAATTTCCCTAACCAGATCTTTAAGATCAAGGCTGACTTTCTTTAGGAGCAGGGCAGGAATCAGGCAGGATGGGGACCTGGACTGCTGTGTGCAGAGGTGAGTCATGCTCCTCTCTGACAGAGGGAAGAGATAGCCCAATGTGAAGTGGGTCCATGCTCCCTTCTTCTGGCAGGATTCACCTTCCCTGGACTAAATGAGAGCCACTCTAGGACTGGACACCAAATCTTTTGATTTGCATGTGAATTCTCTTTCTGTGACCTGACTCCTAAGGACTGTGCTGGTCCATGTGGATGACCTAGAGAATTTAGTAAAGAGCCTTGAAAGCATATGAACTTATGAGCTTTCATACCTGCTCTTCTGCCTTTATCAAGCAAGGGTGAAATGGCCTTCTGTAGTAACCTTTTCTACTATGGGGAATCTCAGTGGGGCTCCCATCTGCTTCCTAGTAAATCTCCAAAGACAAAGTCATATGCATGTGACCTTCCTCTAAGGGTTCCTCCTCCCCCATGCAAGGAAAAGCTGAAGGGTGAAAGATGGTGAAGCCATAGGCTTGTACACTGCGGTTTCCTCTTCCATCCTTTTCTGTCACTAGCCTAGCCTCTGGCATGTTTTTTTTTTTTTTAAATATTTATTTATTTTTTTCAGTTTTCGGCGGACACAACATCTTTGTTTTGTATGTGGTGCTGAGGATCGAACCCGGGCCGCACACATGCCAGGCGAGCGCGCTACCGCTTGAGCCACATCCCCAGCCCCTCTGGCATGTTTTGAGAAAAGAGCGAACACAAATGGATTCTCTAAGAACTGCCCCGTGCAGTTTGAATGCAGGTTTGTTCCAGGACTGAAGCGATAGAAAGTATTTATTCCAAGGGAGAAGCTCTTGAAGGTAACATGAGTTGGTGGAACCACACTTGAAGAGCAGAGAGAAAGCATTTGTTTTACAACACAAGCCCTTGTCTTTAAGACAATAACAAACAGCCTTTGTCATTGTGAGGCTGGGACACGTAGTGCCTTATGTTGGTTTCCTCCAAGGTTCAAAACACTCTTCCCTATTTTTCTTTTATGTCATAAAATCATTCCTGGAAAGAAGCACAAGGCCTCTAGAGCACTGGTTTCCTAGATGTTAGTCCTGCTGTTGAGTGACTTATGTCTTTCCCAGGTAAGAGGTAAATTGTCTTCAGACACTCAGCCCCTGGGGTTTTCTCCCAAGGTAGACTCTGACATCTCATCTGTTCCATGAGTATCTAAGTAGTTCTTTCCCACCTTTCACATCTACATACACATATACACACCGTCTTTTCAGGGCCTTTGAACTTTGTGTAGAAAATCCTTTAATTTCTTAGTGTGGTTTGGATATGAAGTGTCCCCCAAAAGCTCCTGTGTTGATGCAGGAAATGAAATGATTAGATTATGAGGGCTGCCACCTAATCAGTCCATCCTGATTTGAATAAACTAGTTGGGTAGTAACTATAAGTATGTGGGGCATGTCTAGAGGAAGTGAGGTCACTTGGGGGTCATACCTTTGGGGATTATGTCTTGTCCTCTAGTTACTCTCTTTCTCTGATTCTGGGCCACCATGAGCTGTAGCTTTCCTCCACCTTTGTGCCCTTCAGCCATCATACTCAGCCTCACTTCAGGCCCAGAGAGATGCAACTAGCTGACCATGGGCAGAATCTCTGAAACCATGACCCAAAATAACCTTTTTCTCTTCTAAGTTGTTCTTGTCAGATGTTTTGGTCACAGTGAGGAAAATCTGACTAACACATTCGTTTTTAAAATTTTTTTTAATTGGTGCATTATAATCATACATAATAGTGGGATTCATTGTAACATATATACATGAACATAACATAATTTTGTCAATTTGATTCCCAGTACCTCCTCTCCCAGCCTCCCTTCACATGTTCCCTTTCCTCTACTCTACTAGATCTCCCTTCTAATTTCATGAGATAACCCTATGAGAATATAAGAATCATATACAAAGTAACTGTGGTAAAGATGGTGGACCAGGGGCAAAATGAGTAGAAATAAATGAACTTTAAAATGAAGCTTCTAAATAAACTCTTCCAAAAACAGAATAAGAAAGAATAATTTCCATCTCATTTAATGAGACCAGTATTACCCTGTTACCTAAACAGATAAGGATATTACAACAAAGTTACTGAACAATAATCCTCATAAAAATACAGGTAAAAATCCTCAAAAAAATTTACAAATTAAATCCAGTAATGCATAAAATTGTAATCATTAGCACTATTGGTAAAGAGGGGTTTAATCACAGAATTACAAAATTGGTTCAATATTTGGAAATCAATCAATGCAATTCATCATTATCAACAATTATATTGTTGATAAAATATTGTCATCTGAAAAGATGTAGGGAGAAAAGCATTTGACAAGGTCTGAGATCCACTTATAAAATAAATTTTCAAGCAAGGATGGAGGAATGTGATGGACATCATTAACCAAAGTACATGCATGAAGATACAAATTGGTGTGAACATACTTTATATACAACCAGAAATATGAAAAATTGTGCTCTATATGTGTCATAAGAAATGTAATGCATTCTGCTGTCATTTATTTAAAGAAATCAATAAAAAAATTTAAAAAAGAAATTTTCAATAAAATAGAAATGTTTCATAATAGAAACTTTCAAGAAACTTCCAAACCAAAAAAAGAGTATTTACAAAAGCCTGGAGTTCAGGACATAACAAAATGCATAATCATCATTCTCCATGATGTCAGATTGAATACTTTACCCTTAAGAGTGAAAAATGTGCCATTTCACCTAGTCAAGATTTTACTGGTGACCCTAGCCCATGCAATAAGGCAAGAAAAGCAAATAAGAGTCACAGTTTGGAAAGAAAGAAATAAAACTATATTTATTGGCAGATGGCATGATTATATATGTAGAAAATCCCAAGGAGTAACAATTACAGAACTACTATGTGAATTTAGCAAGGTCATAGAATATAAAGTCAGTCTAAAAATGAATTATATGTTTATGTACTATCAATGAACAATTGGAAATTGAAGTAAAAATATCACTTATGATAGCATTAAAATGAAATACTGAGATAAATTTAATAAAATATATCTGAAACCTGTATACTGAATATGTCTGAGAAAAATCAGAAATGTACAAATAAATAGAGTTGTATACTGGGTTTGTGAATCAACAATCACAATATTGTTAAGATAACAATTCTTGGGCATTCTCAGGACCTGATATGATTCTCAGAGCTGACTGAAATGAATCATTTTGTCTTATTTTGTTTTTCTTTTGTTTTGCATTCTTTTTGCTCAAATGAATCCCACCAAATTTATTTATTTATTTATTTACTGGTGAAATAAAAGTCAATATTTATTTGGTACCATTTTCTGATGATATGTGTTATACATGTTTATAGCAATGAAAATCTTGAACAGAAAAACTTAGAGAAGAAAGAATTCACAAGCCAACTATATTATGAAATTAATGGGTATGTTTTTTTTCCTGTGTGTGCACATAGATAAGTATGTGTAAGGATTGTGTATTTATAGTATATAGATTTTTTTCTTAGTAAATGTGACCTATGGATGAAGACATGAATTGGTGTGAGCATACTTTATATACAAACAGAGATATGAAAAATTCTGTTCTATATATGTAATAAGAATTGTGATGCATTCTGCTGTCGTGTATTTAAAAAATAAAAGCAATTTAAAAAAAGAATCCCACCAAATTTATAAAGAGATAAATAATACAAATTCTTCCCAAAATTGCTCTCTAGCTTCAAAAATCCCAATAGCACTCCTAGAAGACCATTCTCTTTTACAAATTTACAAGCTTATTTCAAAATGAGTATGGAAATAAAAATCACAGAATATACAAAGCAAATTTTAAAAAGATGAATAAATAAAGGATTCATATTACCTTATTTCAATACAACATAAAGTTAAGAAGTTATAAGAACAGTATACTATTGTTGTAAGAATAGTCATGGATCAATGGAGAGTTCAGGAATAGATCCATATCCATGTGGTCAATTGATTTTTCACAGAGTTGTGGGAACTGAAAAAAATAAAGGATAGACATTTTGACAAATGGTACCAGGACAAGTGGAACACTTAGATATCTACATGCAAAAGCAGGGTGGGCGGAGAACCTCAACATTTACCTATATAAAAATTAACTTGAAATGGATCATAGGTCTAAACTTAAGAACAAAAACTAAAAATTTTCCTTAAAATACAAACTTTTTAGGAAAAGAAAAAGAAAGTCAAAGACTAGGAGGAAATATTTGCAAAACACATATTTGATACAAGACTTACATTCCAAATATACAGAAACTCAAGTAAATAATAAAAGGACAAAGTATTTAATTTAAAAATGCAAAAGATTGTAGCAGATACTTAACCAAACAACAGAAATGAATGGCAAATAAGTATATGAAAATTTGCACACCATCATCAATCCTGGAGAATTTAAATTAAAATCTCAATAAGATATCGCAACACTCCCTATAGAATGGCTAAAATTTAAAAGATTGACAATAGCAAGTGCAAACAAGAATGTGGTGTAACTAGAAATTTTATCCATTGCTGGTGACAATAAAAAAATGGCATAACCACTTTGGAAAACAGGTTAGTAGTTCCTTATAACATTAAACTTCTAATTACTATGTAGCCCCAAAATCATATTCCTGGATATTTACCCATAAAATCCTACAAGTAAATATGCATAGAAACTTTATTCATAAAAATCACAAAACACATATAATCAATTGGTGAGTAAGTAAAGGAACTGTGGTACATTCATATATGTACCCATCAGTAAAAATGAATGACTATTGATATGTATGATACATGAATTTCAAAAGCATTGCTCTAAGTAAAAGAACACAAAAGACTACATGCATATAATTCCATTTATATGACTTTCTTAACAAGACAATACTACATACTTTCCAGGGACTGGGAAATCAGGAGAAAGGCATTGGCCACAAAGGGGCAAAAAGAAAGCCTATTAAAAACTCTTTTCCAATATATATATATATATATATATATATATATATATATATATATATATATATATATATATATATATATATCTCAATTGTACATATTTAATGGTACAATTTGATAATGCATATAATGTTTAATGTTCTATTCAGGGCAATTAGCGTTTCCATCTCCTTAAACACCTATCATTTCACTGTGTTGGGAACTTCTAAATTCCTCTCTTTCGGCTCTTTTTAAAATACATAACAAATTTTTATAATCACCCCACTGAGCTGCAAAACTTTAGAAGTTATTCCCCATGTTTCACTGTATTTTGACACCTACTATTCAATATCCTTCTATCCTCCCTACTTTCTACCCTTCTAGACTCAAGTGATCATTGTTTTGCCCTTTTCTTGTATGAAATCAATTTCTCAAACTTCCATATGAGCAATAACATATAATATTCACCTTTCTGTTCCTGACTTATTTTACTTAACATAATGCCAGAAGGAAAACTTCTGGAGGTGATGGAAATATTCTGCATCTTGATTATTGATGGTTATGTGAGTATACACACTTACCAAAACTCTTCAACTATACACCAAAAATAGTAAATTTTGTTGCATTTACATAATTTTTCTATAAACTTGACTTTAAAAAAATAATGAAGCCATTTCCACCTGTTACTCAACTAAAATCTACCCAGATTGGCTAGTGAAGGCTAATAAAAATACAACCCCGCCAATTATCTTTCAGAATTCTAGTAAAATATTTCTTTACAGGTCTTGCCTTACCTCCTTTTTCATTTCTACCTCCAATCTAAGCTCTGGTTCTCACTTCCTTCAAGGAGGAGGGAATGCTCTATGGTAGAGCTCTGCTCACTCGGTGAGGCAGGGCAATAAAGGCTGAAATCCTCCCACCCCCCACCCCTCAACCCAATTAGAGAAAGAACCATTAGGTTTTGATGGGTACATGTCCTTAGATCATCTGAAACTCACAGAAAGGTGCCTTATAAAGGGTAAAACAGGACCCTTGCTCAGAGTTGGCAGCCTGGCACCAAAGGAAGAAGAGTAAGGGGCTTTGGTGTGCTCCTATTCTAATTCAGTCATTTACTAATGTTAACTTTGAGAAAACATGTTAAAATTCTTAAGTCCTGGTTTCCTTTTCTGTAACATATGGAAATAATATCTGCCTTGAGGGATGGCTGTAAAGATTAAAGGAGATAATATGTGTCAATAATCTAGCACATAGGACCTCTCAACCAATAATTGTTGTCATCATCCTCATTATTAATTATTTAATTAGGCTGGAGAAAAAGTGGTCCAGGAAGTTAAATAAAATTTGTGGTTAGGCAAGGAAGGAGTGACTGGAGTTCAGATGGCTATTTCATTTTGTTTAAAACCAAGCCTTATTCTATGAAGGATTCAAGTCAACTTATAAAAATATGTACAAATGAAAGGCTAAAAATAAACAGAGGAAACCCGTGAAAAGAAAATGGGTAGAAAATGGTAGCATTAATACCAAGAAATGTACATTCTGAGGTCTTGATATTTGCTGGGGGCAGGTGGTTAAAAATTCAGCTTTGAAGTGTTTTGATAATTCCACGTAAAGACTGACACTCTCCACAGGCTACAAACAAGCTGAGTCAGGAGGAGAAGCTCACATTTCCCTTCTACCCAAGAGACCTGACAAAGAGGGTGCACAGCCATGAGGTGGATGGTTTCTCAACCAAAGCCCCCATAAATCCACCAGTGAGTCCCTCATAAAATCCCTTAGAGTAGGCCAAAGCACAGACCCAAACCTCTAGAAAGGCAGGAGACTCACAGGGTCTGGTGTAATCCTAAGGTAAAATATAAAAATATCTTAGAAGAGTGTCTACCTGTCCTTTTAATCCAGGTTCTACAAATAATTTTTTGAAACTGGCTTTTAATAAATGTTGGAGAACAGTGTGAGCTCAAAATTGTAATTTCTGAAGAGAATCTGAGTAGTGAACATTTTTAATTGTTAATTTAGGGAGAAGACAATCATGGGGCTAAGTGTAGGATAAGAAGTCAAGCCCAGACCTGCCTCTGTACGGAGGCAGGATGAGGAAAAAACTATGGGCAGCATCAGACAAACTCCTAGGAAACAGTTCCAGGGGCCTCTGATACACTGAGGAACAGGACTTTGGGACCCAAATTTCTTAGCTATCGCATCAGGCTATAATGATTTTAGCCTGGAAAGTCTTGGGAGCATATGTTAGCAATCACCCACCCTAGGCACTGAAAAAAAAAAATCTCAATAAAATACACATAGCATTTCTAATTTTAACCACTATAGATTTTCTCAAACACTTCAAGATGAATTAGTTGCAAATCATATCCTCAGAGAGGGAGATGATTTGACCAGTGGTAGGGAATTGTTGGATATAAGCCACACGAAACAGCACATCTGCCAAGGATGATGAATTTGGTTTAGAGTAGTTGATCTTTTCTTCTGACAACATTTAGATAGCAGGGTCAATTTTTTAAGGCCACTTCTAGTATATACCATCAAAATCCATGGAAAGAGCTGGACTGGGTCATCTTGAGAAGGGCTGAGTCCAAAGGGGCTGCCTCGTGGTAAGAGGACCCAAAAGAGAAACAGACTTTGGAAATTTGGAGCTGAAAGGAAAACTGGTAGGAACATTTAGCTGGAGAAGCTATCACACATCAGGATCTTCAGTGATGGTTGTTTTTCAGAGAATCCATAAACTTCTTACAAAAAATAAAAACAAGGACTCAGCATTTGGAATCCACCCACTAGCAGGTACCAATGTCATTATACCAGTTGTAGTGAATGCTGTTGTGCTCCTCAGACACTTCTTTCAGGACCAAGGCACTTACCCCTCAGCTAATAGCTGAGTCCTTCCTTAGCAATTGCTCTGGGTAGAAGGTTATGTCCTCTGTGTGGGGGCATCCTGAACCCAGCCTGCTTTAGAAGCATATCCCTGTGATATACCTGAACAGTCATCCCAGTTCAGAGCTGCCCATAAAATGACTGTGACCTTGCTGGCAACTCCAAGTTCACCATCTCCCATTGCCCAGCCCTGCATCTCTTACCCACTTACAGAGTATTCCCAAGAACTTTCCCAACAAATCTCGATTGCAGTCTATTTCCCCCAGGCCTAAACTCCAGTCAAGTAAGACTTCTTCTGACCCCTGCTTCTCTTAACTTCCCTCTCCATCAACATGGGAGGCGCCATGAGCCTTGGCTACTGAGGAGCAGAGGAGGTAGAATGAGAAGAAGTTAAGAAGGAGTCATAATTCTCTTCCTCACTGCAGTATTTGAAAGTTGGGGGTAGTTTTGAGAAGAATGAAGGGAGATACTTTAATTAGATGAATTTTGTTGTTATGTGATCACTGTGTCAAACTTTTTAATTGTTAAAAGGGAGGGGGTATGGGGTTAGAAATGATGGTGGAATGTGATGGACATTATTATTCAAAGTACATGTATAAAGACACTAATTGGTGTGAATATACTTGGTATACAACCAGAGATATGAAAAATTGTGCTCAGTATGTGTAATAAGAATTGTAATACATTCCACTGTCATGTATATAAATTTAAAAAATGAATAATGATTTTTAAAAAGTGATTGCAAAAACTATTGAAGGGCCAGACATGGTGGTGCAGGCCTGTGATCCCAGCAGCTTAGGAGGCCAATACAGTAAGATCAAGAGCTCAAGGCCAGCCTCACCAATAGCAAGGCACTAAGCAACTCAGTGAGCCCCTGTCTCTAAATAAAATGCAAAATAGGGCTGGGGAAGTGGCTCAGAGTTTAATCCCTAATACCAAAAACAAAAACATAAAACTATTGAAGTGCCCCAGATTTCAACCAGAAGAAGGGAGAACTCATCCTACATAAGGAAATCTAAACACAGGAAGCAGGGATAACATAAGAGTTGCTTTCAAATTACCTACCCTACCTGGCCCAAGTCATTCAGTGAACTAGTAAGACACCATAGGCCTCTGGGTGAGGGTGATGAACAGCTGTGGCATTGTGCAAATTCGGCAGGTCCTTGAAACCAGGGAAGACATGCAGCAAACATTCCTGACACAGATCTGGAAATGAGACAAGGCATAGACAAGGCATGCGTAAGTGTGCCGACGGCCGGCTGGTGGGTGTTTTTTTGTTCTGCAGACATTTGCTACCATTGCTTTTGGGGCCTGAAATCTTTTTTATTTACCTCTGACCATTTCCTTTCTTAGAACAGCAGCATAAGCCTCCCCCATCTGTTTTGTTTTGTGTTTTGTTGTTGTTTTTGTCAACATTGTTTGGTAATGGTTACCTTGAGAATTGAAAGAAAGCAAATGTAGCATTGTGTCTTATGGGAGGTAATCATGGAATAATTTTATTTTTACCCCCTCTTTTCCTTTAATTCTGTGAGCTACTTTTCCCATGGCCCTTAGATGAAGCAGATCACATGATTTTTTTTGATCATGCAGTCACTTTAAGCCACAGAACATGATCTCAATTTAATAATTAAAATGTTTTCTTGGCAAATATGTGGGGGAAAAGTATGCTCATACATTGCTAGTGGGGCTATAAATTAGTACAACCACTCTGGAGAGCAGTGTGGAGATTCCTCAGAAAACTTGGAATGGAACCACCATTTGACCCAGCTATCCCACTCCTGGGTTTATACCCAAAGGACTTAAAATCGGCATACTACATAGATGCAGCCACATCAATGTTTATAGCAGCTCAATTCACAATAGCTGCATCTATGTAGTATGCCGATTTTAAGTCCTAAGTGCTCTTCACCAGATGAATGGATAAAGAAAATATCACCACACACACACACACACACACACACACACACACACACACACACACAATGGAATATTACTCAGCCTTAAAGAAGAATGAAATTATAGCATTTGCGGGTAAATGGATGGAGCTGGAGAATATCATGCTAAGTGAAATAAGCCAGTCCTAAAGAACCAAAGGCCAAATATTTTCTCTGATATGTGGATGCTAATTCACAATAAGTGGGGTGTTTCTAGGGAAGAATAGAGGTACTTTGGATTACACAGAGGGGAATGAAGGGAGGGGAGGGTGCTTGAGGGTGGGAAGGACAGTGAAATGAATCGGACATTATTACCCTATGTGCATATATGATTACATGACCAGTGTAATTCTACATCATGTCTATCCAGAAGAATGAGAAGTTATACTCCTTTTATGTATGATATGTCAAAATGCATTCTACTGTCACGTATAACTAAAAAGAATGACAAAAAAAAGAACCTTCTATACTTAGTGAATTCAGAGTTTTTAGATGTGAAGGGATGTCAAATTTGATCAAAGACTTTTTCTGCCCCTTTTGAGATGATTGTGTGATTTTTATTCTTGATTTTGTTAAGGGGGTGGATTACATTTATTGATTCACATATATTTAAAACAATAATTCAAATGTTTCTCTCTTGATTTGTAGTTGGAATTTCCCTCTTTTCCCACCTCGGGCCTGAGAAAAACATGCAGCGAGAGAAGTGAGGTGCAGTGGCTTCTCCCCTTTTTTCTCACCCAGTGCCTCTGTTCACCTCACCTCTTTACCTGCATGGTACTTTTGTCTTTCCTTCAGTTGATTTTTCAATATTTTTTTTCTTTGGTGCTGGGGATCAAACCTAGGCAAGGTCTCACATATTCTAAGTCAGCTCTTTACCCCCCCCCCCTTTTTTTAAACTTAGATCAAGTCTCTTTTGCCTTCTTTAATTTGGAACTATTTCTCAACTTTTCTTTTTCTCCTTTTTCCTTTTGTAGTGATGGAGATGGAACCCAGGGCCTTGTGCACGTTAGGCAAGGATTTTGTCACTGAGCTATACCCTCAACCCTCAGCTTTTCTTTATCTTTCATGATATTGGCTTTTTTTATTACTGTAGTAAAAACCACACCATAAATTTTACTTTCTTAACAAATTTCTAAGTCTACAGTACAGTATTATCGAACACAATGGTGTACAGCAGATCTCTAGAACTTTTTCATTGTGCATGACTGAAACTTCCCATTTTTCTCTCTCCCTAACTCTTGGCAACCACCAGTATCATTCATCTCTGCTTCCATGAGTTTCTGTTACTTTGGATGCCTGGAAATTATTTCTCTTGTAACTGGCTTATTTTACTTAGCATAACGTCTTCAAGTTCTATCTGTGTGGTAGCATGTGACAGGAGTTCCTTCTTTTCATAGTTGAATAATATCCCAGTGTATGTATATACCACTTTTTAAAAAAATTTCATTCCTTCACCCATGGGCATTTTAGGTTGCTTCTACTTTTGGCGGGGGCGGGGTACAGGAGATTGAACTCAGGCACACTCAACTACTGAGCCACATTCGCAGCCCTATTTTGCATTTTATTTAGAGACAAGGACTCACCAAGTTACTTAGTGCCTCACTTTTGCTGAGGCTGGCTTTGAACTCGCAATCCTCCTGCCTCAGCCTCCTGAGCTGCTGGCGTTGGATGCACCACCTCACCCGGCTGTTTCCACTTCTTGAGTATTGTGAATAGTACTGCAATGAACATGGGAATACAAATATCTCTTGGAGGTCTTGATTTCAATTATTTGAGGTAACTAATCCAAAATAGGATTGCTTAATCATATGGTCGTTTTATTTTCAATATTTTGAAGAACCTTTATACTGTTTCCCATTAAAGCTGCACCATCTTATGTTTCCACAAACAGTGTACAACAGTTCCAATTTCTCTACATCCTTGCCAAAAGTTTTCTTTTTTGGATCATAGCCACCCTAACAGGTGTGAGCTGATATATCATTCTGGTTTTGATGTGCATTTCCCTAATGGTTAATTAATGAAGTTATACCTATTGAAAATTTTTCTTTTTTAGAATTTTCCACTCAAGTTCTTTGTTCATTTTTCAGTTGGCTTATTGTGGGGGGAGGATATTGAATTGTAGGAGTTCCTTAAATATTTGGATATTAACTTATGCAACTGCTGTTGTGTGTGTATGTGTGTATGGTATTGGTGATGGAACCAGAGTGCTTTACCACCAAGCTACACCCTCAGCCCTTTTATTTTTGAGACAAGGTCTCACTAAATTATCCAGGCTAGCCTCAAATTGGTGATCTTCCTGCCTCAGTCTCCTGAGTAACTAAGATCACAGGCATGCCCACAGTGCCTAGCAGAACTGATTTTTTTTTTTTTTTTGTGGTGCTGGGGATTGAACTCAGGGCCTTGTGCATGTAAGGCAAACACTCTACTAACTGAGCTATGTCTCCAGCCCAGAACTGATTTTTAATACATGTTTATTTCAAATACTTTTATAGCTGGGAACAGTAGCACATGCTAGTAATCCCAGCAGCTTGGGAGGCTGAGTCAGGAGAATTGCAATTTCAAAGCCAGCTTCAGCAACTTAGTAAGGCCCTAAGCAACTTACTGAGAACCTGTCTCAAGATAAAAAATAAAAACAGGGGTGGGGGATGTGGCTCAGTAGTTGAGCAGTGACTCTGCGTTCAATCCCTAGTACAAAAAAAAAAAAAAAAAAAAGAGAGAGAGAGAGAATATTTTATATATACAGAAAAATTCTAAAGGTAGTACAAAGAGTTCAAATAACTACTTTTCCCCTATTAACATCTTATATAAATAAACTGACCCATATTTAAACACATATCTATAAATATTTCTGTATGTGACTTTTTGTATTTAGTTAAACATACATTTATCTTGATGGTTTCAACTCCAATCCATTACTGCAGCAATCAATCTAGATTCTTGTCTTGCTCCTCTGTAACCTCCTACTCCAACAAGAAGAAGCCTGGCTCCCTTGTGTGGGTGCTTGCGTACCATTTTGGAGTCCCTCCCAATTATTGAGGATCTCTCCCCTTTAATTCCCTCTGTGAGGACAGATGCTTGGCTGACAGGTAACTGACTCCTTCATCAGCCCTGTGCCCCCAGGATGCCAGGAGCCTCTCCTAATGGGGTTTGGAGAACTCTCCTGGCAGTTCTCTAGGATAATCCCCAGTTGTCTCTCCTGCTTGTGGCCTTGAACTGGCCCATGGGAAAATCACACAAGTTTGTATCCAACCCAGCCCCCTCTCTTTCTCTCTTGTCCGAGTGAATATCCAAACCCTCTCTAACCCTTAGCTCTTACTTGTAGATGTTTGACTAGGGCAATGAGCTCTTTCAATGGTCCCTTAAGGAGTCCCTTTCTCCCGACTTGAAATGAAGAAGCAATCACTTTTCTCCTCCTTGTGTAACGGTACCTCAGAGCACATAAATAGCTCTTTTCAAAGATCAAAACGTTCATATATTATAAGTAGTTTGGATCATACAACTTAAGAAGTATTTATACTCTAACAACTTAGTAGTTATTGAAAAAATATTATACATTAATTTAAAGAAAAACAATATTTATATTTAATTCTTAAGTAATTAACAAATATCATAACTGTGGGTACAGCACAATTTCTTAAACTCTAGATTCAATAGGACACTGCCATCCTCATTTCCTGCTCTCCATTGATACTTGGTTTTTATACAGCAACCACTAAAATAAGAACTTCTGATTATTTCTGTCTCCTTTGTCAAGAAAAACAATTTTCAGACTGAAAAGATTCAATTTACAGGAGCATGAAGGCATGTGCCAGTCCGGCAGCCTGGGTATGCTTCAGGAACAAACACCTCCTTTTGGTAAAATGTCAGTGGCTGAAAAAGCAAAGGTTTAATTCTTACTCATGTAAAATCCTTTGACGGGTCCCATCAATTCTTGAATCAACTGTCCTTCCTGTAGTGGCTTGACAGTACAGGTTTCTTTAATCTTGTGGCCTTGCCACATTACCATATACTTACAGGGGAAGAGTGGTATATAGAATGTCACACAACTCTAAAACGTCCCCATGAAGAAGTGATATTCTTCAATGCCTTTCATTGATCAAAACAAGTCGCAGGGTCACTTGACTTTGAGGGAGTGGGAAGAGGCAATCCTCCTGAGCATTTGGAAAAAGAGAAGACCCAGATCTCTGATACGATGCTAACACATAATAAGTGTGGGGCGAGGGAAGAATAGAAGTTCACTGGATTAGACAAAGGGGAATGAAGGGAAGGGAGGAGGAATGGGAATAGGAAAGACAGTAGGATGAGTCAGACATACTTTGCTATGTTCATATATGAATACACAACCCATGTAACTCCTCAATCATGTTCAACCCCAAGAATGGGATCCTAATGAGAATAAGTTATACTCCATGTATGTATAATATGTTGAAAAATGCACTCTGCTGTCATATGTGTCTAAAAAGAACACATTTTTAAAAAGAGAGACAAGACCTGGAAACTTCAGCAAGTTTCAATAATGTCCACCAAAAGTTCTGTCTACTTCTATCTCTTCCCTCAATTCTACTACAAACCTACATTTCCTGACACTTGGAAGAAATTTTCAGGAAGAAAAATAATAAACAGAGGGTTCTAATCCCACTCTTTATTCTGAGTAGACAGAAACTACTCTGGAACATCTGTACCTTGACGACTCTTCCAGTCTGCCCTTCTGAAGTCAGTGAGGTCAGGGTGGGTAGAATGAAGAATTTTCCCTGCACCATGCCAGAGAGAAGAGGACGGGACTGCTGGAGGTGGGGGTGGTTTGGGCCTTAACAGCAGAATACATGGCCAGCAGCAGAGAGCGTGTCCTTAGAACAGATTAGGTTATTTTGCTAGAGATTAATGGTGCTGTGCTTTGGCTTTAAAAAAAAAAAAAAAAGGAAACTGTTGCTAGGTTGCCCAGTAGCTGCTCTACAGGTAAGTAGAAAAGCCAAATTTATGGTCAAAGTTATAACAAACACTAATAATCCCTAAGATTAACCACTGGAAGTTATTTTTATGACCAAGAACAGTGAAGGACATTTACAGCTCTGCAAATCTCTTTCTGATGCTCTGTCATTTCCTGATGCACGGGTGCCTAAAGAGCTTTGTGCAATCCCCACTGTGCCTGATTGTTAGGGTCTGTAAACAAGTCAAGATGGCGCCTGGCATTTTGCCAGAGGGAGTGGTTTGTGAAGTAACACCAGCGAACCATTAAGTGTAGAGATTCCTTATTGGTTGACTGCTGTATCTAGTTTATGTTAATTAAGATAAGCTGTGTCTAATGTATATATACCCCTCCTGTCCTACAATAAACGGCTCCCACTCCTGCTGTATCAATGTACACAAGTTGTTCGTCACCCCCCCCCCCCGCCCCCCGGTTATTTTGCTGCAGCCAGAATGAGGCACCTGACTTCACACTCTGCAGGGGTCTAAAGCCTAAAGTGGACCAGACTTTGATGTGGCTATAGATCAGGTGAGGAAGGGTCTTGGGTCTCCTCTTCATTAGTGACCCTGAAAGGACCACTGCATAACCTCTAAGGATTCTTGAATGGGTTTTGTGCAATATTTGAGTTCATAATAGGTTATTATCAACACTTTAATTTCTGGCATAAATTTTGAATTTTGTCACTGTTGTTTTATCAACATCAGGATAAAAACCCCAATAGAACTTCAATCCTCATTCATTATGTGGAGATTTTGCCAATGCTAACAAAATAACTGGCAAAAGGAATTGTTTCCACTTTTCTGTAAACTGTCCTTTATGTATAGCCCACCAACTAGCAGACTGGTCAATCAAAAAAGAATGAAACCCTGTCATTTGTGTCAATGCAGACGGGACTGGAGGACATTATGTTAAGTGAAACAAGCCAGGCACAGAAAGGCAAATACCACATGTTCTCATTTATGTGTGGAAGTTTTTAAAAAGTTTACCTCATAAAAGTAGAGAGTAGAATATTGGTTACTAGAAGCCAAAAAGAGTAAAGGATAGGGAGAATAGAAAGGTTGAAAATGGGTACCAAAATACAATTAGGTAAGAAAAATCAGTTTTAGTGTTTGATCATACAGCACTATGGCTACAGATGACAACAATGTATTTAATATTTCAAATTTTCTAGAAGAGAGGAGCTCAAAGCTTCCTGACAGGCATAAAGACTAATTACCTTGATTTTATCATCATATATTGTATATACTGTACCCCATAAATATGTATAATTGTCATTTGTCAATTAAAACTTTTTGCAGTACTGGGAGTTGAATCCAGGGGTGCTCTGTCACTTAGCTACATCCTCAGCCCTTTTTAAAATTTGAGACAGGGTCTGGCTAAGTTACTAAGGCTGACCTTGAATTTAGGATTCTCTTGCCTCACTCCCTCAAGTAGCTGGGATTAGACTTACATCACTGTGCCTGGCTAATTCAAACTTTTTTTAAGAGGAAAAAAAAAAAAAAAGATTGACTATAGTGCTGAGATAGTTTAGGCCTGAAATAAAATTCCAAAAGAGACCGAGGATGTGGATCTGCTGCAGATTCAGCTGCTAAGCTTCTAATCAGGAGTACTGTGATTATTATTATTATTATTATTTTTGTAGTCTTGTAGCAGAGCTCTCTTTCTGTCACTGCAGTGTTTTGGTGCACACATTTCTTGGAAGTGACATAAGAAAAGAGGCTGGGATTATTTTTTATAAGTGCTGGCTCCAGAAATTAGAACAGATAATCCTCCCTGGTGCCACTGAGCAACTCACTTAGAGGAGACACATTTACAGAGCAGAGAATCCTTAGAAAAATTGGCCCCTTCTTCCAAATACATGGTGTGGGTTTAACTTCCAACAGCCAAAAGCCATAAACAGCAAGAGTTGGGTGGGGGTTCTGGAAGAGTTGGTTGAACTGAACTGAATTGTATCCGAAGATGTGTGTGTGGAAAAAGGATGGAAAGAATGAATTATATGTTGCAGAAAAAATTCCCGTAGGACTTTAAGAGTTGCCAGACTCCGAGTCTCAAACAAGGAAGCCTCTTATTTGGAAGATTTTTTTTATTAAATCCTTGCAGATTTCAGGTAGAGCTCTAGAGGGCAGCAAAGACATACCTTCTTTAATGAAATTCACATTCACAAACGCAGGGTACCAATATTTTTTGCATGCTCTGCCAAATTTTTTTAAACTGATGTCCGGGTTAAAATAGAGTCAGAATTATTATAGAAACAAAATTTTAAGGTTTAGAAGGCTGTGTGATGTCAATTTAATTCACTCCTCTGGTTTTATATAAGAGGAAGAGGCCCAAAGGGTTAAGTGATTTTCCTATAGTCATCCAGTTAGCCTCAGTGAGACCACCTCCACCTGCTCCACGCACACAGTTGGACGTAATCTCTCACACGTTTAGTGAAGGTTTTAGAAACAGCCAGTGTTTTTTCCACTCTGGAATCATTCAGTCATTATGAAGAACTGAGTTCATATCGCATGAAAAACGACTGATTGGCCCTGGTAAGCCTAATGCTGGTGGGTTTTATGTGGTATAATTACACTTGGACAGAGATTTCTCCAGAGCCAGATCAATTGGAATTTCCTCAGCCAATACTTCCAGGATTTGGACTCTAGGTGGCGACATAGGACTTGTTTTGCTTTCTAGGTCTGTGGGCAGTCTGGACAAACCATTCAGGAGGAAACCTGATTATTGCCTTTTCTTCTTGACCCTAGGTAGACTAATAGCATTTTCTCTTAGCTAAGCTAATGATCAGGGCCTGTGTGCTCACTGCTCAGATGCTATAATTATTTTCACTATAATCCTCTGACAATGACTGTTATTTAACTGGTCTTATTCTCTGTCATGTCATGTTTGGCAGGGTCATGTCTACAGAGAAGAGCATTTTCATTGATTGTTTTAAAACTTCACAGCATTCATGTGGCTGCTTCCTCCTCTTCCCTAGGCCATATCAGCCTCTTTTCCATTCTTCCTAGCCTAGTCACATTGTGTGACTCTACCTCCCCCAGGTCCTTAGCCAGTGTATTGATCCAGGGGAACTGGCTTCAAATTGTTATGAAGGACACCCTGAAAGAAAAAAAAGAATTCAGAGGGTGGTCTGATAAGTTGGAAAGCAAGAGTGTGGCACTTCACACAGCATGGCTTCTCCAGAGATGATTTAAGAATGACATGGAATGCTTGTAAAAATGCAGAGTTCAGAATTCATGGGCATACTCCAGACCTCTTGGATCACATCTCTGGGGCAGGGGGTCCCAGAATCCACCTTTCAGCTCCTAAACCTGCTGCACTGTGAACCACAGCTGCAAAGGAGTTTCAGATCTTTTAAGATCAGCTGATGGCGCCATCTTTCTCCCTGCCTCTAATTTTACTGGTGCATGGTTTTCGTTGCTGAACTTGGACTCTCTTGCTTATGAAGAAAGTCAACGACCCCATCTCCCAGACCCTTGCTTCTCCTCTTTTTCCCTTCACTATAACCTGACCCTACAGTACCAAGGACAAAGTGACATGGAATGCAAAGAATATGCACTTTGAGGTCGTATATTGTAGTTTTCTTCCTTCCCAGTCTAAATTTTTAAAATATGATTTTAAATGTTATAACATACAAATATACTCTAATAACAGAAACTCAAATTATATGGAGAAGATTAAGGACTTCTTAACTCGTTCCATCCAACATTCCTCCCAAATAGGATTGGAATTTTCTCACTTGAGTGCATTTAGATTTGGTTCATTGTTTTGATTTTTGTTTGTTTGGTACTAGGAATTGAACCCAGGAGTATTTTACCACTGAGTTTTATCCCCAGTATTGATTGTTGTTGTTCTTTTTATTTATTTTGGGACAGTCTCAAAAATTGCTGAGGCTGGCCTTGAACTTGGGATCCTCCTGCCTCCGTCTCCAGAGTTCCTGGGATTACAGATGTGTGCCACCGCATCCAGCTCTAGATCTATGTCATTCTTTTAAACTGCTGCATGGCAGATTTTTTCTTTAGGACTACAGATTCTCAAAAAATTAGACATACAATTTGGACATTACTTTTTTTATTTCATAGTATGGTACAAATATTTTCCCATCTCATTTTAATTCATCAGGAAAATTATTTTTAATGATGTATAGCATTCCAGCATATAATTATACTAAATTCGATTTAATAATTGATTTAATAATTTAATTCTTGGATGTTTAAATTGTTGCCAATTTTTTGATAATCATTCCTTTTTTTGTTTGTTTTTGAATTTTTTTATTTATATATGACAGCAGAATGTATTACAATTCTTTTTTTAATTGCTTTTATTTTTTAAATACATGACAGTGGAATGCATCACAATTCTTATTGCACAATATAGAACACAATTTTAATATCTCCATATATAAAGTATGTCACACCAATTCATGTCTTCATACATGCACTTTGGATAATGATGTCTGTCACATTCCAGCATCATTTCTAACCCCCTGCTCCCTCCCTTCCCCTCCACCCCTCTGCCCTATCTAGAGTTCATCTATTCCTCCCATGCTCCCTATCCCTACCCCACTATTAATCAGCCTCCTTATATCAAAGAAAACATCAGCATTTGGTTTTTTGGGATTGGCTAACTTCACTTAGCATTATCTTCTCTAACTCCATCCATTTACCTGCAAATGCCATGATTTTATTCTTTTTTATTGCTGAGTAATATTCCATGTGTATATATGCCACTTTTTTTTATCCATTCATCTATTGAAGGGCATCTAGGTTGGTTCCACAGTTTACCTATTGTGAATTGTGCTGCTATAAACATTGATATGGCTGTGTCCCTGTAGTATGCTGTTTTAAGTCCCTTTGATATAGACCAAGGAGAGGGATAGCTGAGTCAAATAGTGGTTCCATTCCCAATTTTCCAAGAAATCTTCCTACTGTTTTCCATATCAACTGCACCAATTTGCAGTCCCACTAGCAGTGTATGAGTGTACCTTTTTCCCCACATCCTCGCCAAAACTTGTTGTTGTTTGTCTTCATAATAGCTGCCATCCTGACCAGAGTGAGATGAAATCTTAGAGTGGTTTTGATTTGCATTTCTCTAATTGCTAGTGATGATGAACATTTTTTTTCATATATTTGTTGATTGATTGAATATCAGCTTCTGAAGGGTGTCTGTTTAGGTCCTTGGCCCATTTATTGATTGGGTTATTTGGGTTTTTTGGTGCTTAGCTTTTTGAGTTCTTTATACCCTAGTGATTAGTGCTCTATGTGATGTGTGAGGGGTAAAGATTTGCTCCCAAGATGTAGGCTCTCTATTCACCTCACAGATTGTTTCTTTTGCTGAGAAGAAACTTTTTAGTTTGAGTCCATCCCATTTATTGATTCTTGATTTTAATTCTTGTGCCACAAGAGTCTTATTAAGGAAGTTGGGGCTTAATCCCACATGATGGAGATTGGGGCCTACTTGTTCTTCTATTAGACACAGAGTCTCTGGTTCTATTCCTAAGTCATTGATCCATTTTGAGTTGAGTTTTGGGCATGGTGAGAGATAGGGGTTTAATTTCATTTTGTTGCATATGGATTTCCAGTTTTCCCAGCACCATTTGTTGAACAGGCTATTTTTTTCTCCAATGCATGTTTTTGGCACATTTGTCTAATATAAGATAATTGTAATTTTGTGGTTTAGTCTCTGTGTCCTCTATTCTGTACCATTGGTCTACCAGTCTGTTTTGGTGCCAATATCATGCTGTTTTTGTTACTATTGCTCTGCTTCACTCTTCCTGCTAAGGATGGCTTTAGCTATTCTGTGTCTCTTAATTTTCCAGATGAATTTCATAATTGCTTTTTCTATTTCTATGGGGAATGTCATTGGGATTTTGATCAGAATTGTATTAAATATGTATAGTGCTTTTGGAAGCATGGTCATTTTGATAATATTAATTTTGCCTATCCAAGAGCAAGGTAGATCTTTCCATCTTCTAAGGTCTTCTTTGATTTCTTTCTTTAGGGTAATTTTCATTATATAGATCTTTCACCTCTTTTGTTGATTCCCAAGTTTTTTTTGTTTTGTTTTGTTTTTTTTGAGGCTATTGAAAATGTGGTACTTTTCCTCATTTCCCTTTCTGAGGATTTGTCACTGATATACAGAAATACCTTTGATTTGTGGGTGTTGATTTTATATCCTGCTACTTTGCTGAATTTATTTACTAGTTCTAGAAGTTTTCTGGTGAAACTTTTAAAATCTTCTAGGTATAGAATCATATCATCAGCAAATAGTGCCAATTTGAGTTTTTCTTTTCCTATACATATCCCTTTAATTTCTTTCATCTGTCTAATTGCTCTGTACAGTGTTTCAAGAACTATGTTAAATAGAAGTGGTGTAAGAGGGCATCCCTGTCTTGTTCCAGTTTTTAGAGGGAATGCCTTCAATTTTTCTCCATTTAGAATGTTGTTGGCCTGGGGCTTAGCAGGCCTTTATGATGCTGAGATATGTTCCTGTTATCCCTAGTGATAATTATTCCTTTTAAACAAAATAATTATTAATCAACCCAATGCCTCCTTACACTTAACCATTTCCATTATCCCCTCACTTAGAGAAAATAACCAAAAAAAAAATAATAATAATTGAGGATCCTGCAAAATGGCTGATAGGGTCAAGGTCATTTTGTAGTTTTCACACTCACCTTAGACACAAGTTGTACTATTTTTTAGTGTAGATGAATGTGAGTTTTAACTTCTTAAACTTCTGCTGAAAGTCTATTCTCCTTAGCTGAATAACTAAAGTAAAACGAAGGTATCTTCCCAGGTTCACGGTGAGCAAGTGAGCATTTCACAATTAAAAAGGAAGTTTGCAATCAGTTTTTTATTTTTTAATGAAAAAAAAAAAAGGTGCTCTCATAGAACTAATCCATGCATGGTTCAGGGGAAGTGAGACTCGCTGCAACTGACTGAATTAAATGGGCTCCTTAAAATCAGAAATACTTGGGCACTCATCCCTCTGCTGGGTGATTGACAGAGGTCTTCAAACTGTCATCCTTCATAGGAGGTACCTGGCACAGAATCGTTGCAATTTAGAGCCTTCTGGATCAGAATCAATTAAACCTATAACTAGAAATGAACTGCCATTACTCTCCCTAAAATGATACCCTAACACCTTCTGGCTCTTGTGTCATGCAGGAGTTTACAAACAGGCCTATTGCAGGTGAAGGGACACAGCTAGATGCAAATGTTGAGAGTATGAGTCATTGGGAATGATGCACAGGATTTTGAATGGAACATGAACTTGAGTCTTGGTTTTGTCCTTCTAAAAATACAAGAAGATATAGCCTCTGTCCTTGACATTAATCAAATATCACTGGACATTTAAAACACTAAACTAGAATAAAGTGCAACAGTGACTAATAATAGCTGCAGATCAAAATAACATTGAGAAGGAAATGAATAGCATTCAGATTTACCACAGGAAAAAGTAATGTGGCTATTCTAAGTATTCAGTATTTCTCCTAGAAATTCAATGTTCTTTGACTCAAAAGCACTGAGAGAGTTTGGAGTTCAATTGAGGTCATATTATTTCCACTGTTTAACATCTGCCATTTGGGGGAATGTGGTTAGAGGGACTGTTACCTTAGATAACAAGAAACTCATCTCTCTGTTTTGTTATCTCTGTCTGTCTTCTCACTACCTCCTTACCACCCCCATCACTCCCGCCAGATTTACCTGGACAAAGGAGGCAGAAAAATAGAGGACTTCGGACCCTCTGAATTTACATATATACAGCACCATCACTCATGGAATCTGATTTTCCTAAGGCCCTGCATGATGTGGGGAATAGGAATTGCTATCTCCATTTTACTGAGAGGAAAGTGAGGCTCAAAAGGGTGAATGGCTTGCTGGCCACCCAGCAAGACCACAGCAAAGCCAGGATTAGGACACAGGGCCTTTTGAATTCCACCCTACTCTTCTTTTCTCTTTACCCTTCGTTTTGGGCCAAAAGCTTGCTTCCCCCCCCCACCCCTGGCTAAAAACATTTCTTTCACTTGTTTTTTAACCTACCCTTTGGCCATGTCCTGAGTGGAACTTTGTTTTCAGTCATTCGCTTCTGACTCCATAGGATGATAAGACACTGGGTCTCCAGGGAGTTTGTGCTGGGAGCCTGAAGGTGAAAGGTCACCCCCCTCTCCAGCCCTGTTCTTCCTTTGGTGAGTTGTCAGGCAGCCTCTCAACCATTGATCAATCAACCCCTGACCACCGACTGCCTACCATGTGCCTAGCTAATTCTGTCAAAACAGGAATCTTCCTCCCCAGCCCATCTGCCCTCTCCCAGCACCTCATGTCTTTCCCATCATTCTTTCTCTGTCATATTTGTTTCCTTTCTGTTCCCCGATCCTCATACTTGCATTAATCCAACCTCAGGAATTAGTCACTAGCTTTTGCTGATGTGGAAGTTTCCATGAATTTCACACTCAGCACCTCATGCAGCGTAATTATCCGTAAATGTGGATTTTTATGCATATGAGACAAACAGTGGGTGAATCCATGGATTAAAAGCCAGGAGGAAACTTGGAGATCTTCTAATTCAACGAATTCATGTTTTTCATGTAAAAAAAAAACAACAACAAAAAACATAGACAAAAAGAGGTTAAATGACTCTCATGGGTTGTAAAATTAACCAACCTAGAGTTAGCCAGATTTTCTGACATCTAATATGCATTTTTTATACGCCCCCCCCACCATGAAGCTATCCAGCTTCAACTCGATATAAGTTTTTTTTAAAGGATATTTGTCTAATTCCATTTATTTTTAAATCAGATAATGTACATTTTTGTTAATTAATAAATTATATATTATTTTTAGCTTTATTCATTTATAATGTTATGTCACATACAGTACTTTTAAGTCTTTATTTTTTTTCCTAAGTATTAAGTTATATGTCCTCAATATATAAAATTTGGGAAATGAAGCAAACTATAAAGGAAAAAATAATAATTACCCAATTTCACCAAAGATAATCACTGCTAACATTTTAGTTTATTTTCATATACTTTTTATATCACTAAAATGATATTTTTTATAGAATTTTATGTTATAGAGTTTTATTTGTTGATCATACTTTAAGCCTTTTATGTGTCTTTGTACATGTGGCATAAATATCTACATATAGTTCATCATTTAGGTTGCTTTCATTTTTTAATTTTGGTACCAGGGATTGAACCCAGGAGCATTTAACCACTGAGCCACATCATCAGGCCTTTTAAAAATATTTTATTTAGAGAAAGGGCCTTGCTAAGTTGCTGAGGGTGGCTTTGGACTTGCAATCCTCCTGTCTGGCCTCCTGAGTCACTGGGATTACAGGTGTGTGCCACTATGCCTGGCTGGTTCTTCCATTCTTTTAAACAATATTGCAATGATATTTATTCGTACACACACATACACACACACATACACAAACACACATACACAAAGTTCTGATTTTTCCTTGGGAAAAATCCTAAAAGCAAACTGGTCAAAAGCTGTTTACATTTTAAAGGCCCTTGGTACATGTTGCCCCGTTGCTTCCCAAGAAGATGTTGCCAACTGACACCTACCAAGAGGCTTCAAAGTATTCCTTATTTTCTCAACACCAGTGCCCCATATTTGTCGATTCAGTCTTGACTAACCTATGATGTAAATAATTTGCTACCAAATACCAATTCTAAATTAAAATCACAACCCTGCCTGACAGCCCCTGTACCTGTGTTTTTTTAGATCTCTGGTGCTCCATATGGGTTAGACATATCCTCACCATAGCAACACAAAGGCAAGTTTACAGCTTTTTTTGATTTGACTTCTGACTATATATGCATTTTACTGTGTTGAATGTATTTGAAAACCTATTAAGTGAGCCATGTGCTAGAACACCAGAGATTAAAGAGTGTCTAGCCTCAAGTTGTTCTTAGCACAGAAGGAGAAAGCCAAGAGAGTCAATAGTGAGTCAGAGTGCCTAACCCTGCACACTGAGCTTGGTCTCTGAAGGCAGAGGCAGCTTTTAAGGATACACAGAAATTTAAGCTGTGTCCTCAGAGGGGAAGAATATGCCAGATAGAAGACCTAAGGCAACAGTGGTCTACACAGAATATCCTGGAACCAACTGCACCCTCTACTGGGTAAATGAGGAAACACATGGCCTTGTAAAAGCCACTTAACCTGTTACCTATAAAATAATTCCTATAAAATACTATTGATATAACCTACTTTATAGGGCTGTGAAGAATAATTGAATAATTAGAAATTGTTAAAAAGAAATGCTTAGAAAACTTCCAGGCACTTCGTAAGACTCCAAAGATGTTAGATATCATCATCATCATCATTAAGCTAAAGCGCTGAGTTCAAACAAGGAAGTGGTAGGAGATATGTGATTGGCAGGAGCCAGTCAATTCATGAAGACCCTCTATAATATTCTTTACCTGGACATCCTTAAATTCCTTAGAAGTATATTTAGGGTTTTAGAGAGAGGCAGGAGGCCAAACTGATAATCTTCTTTCCTCAAATTCCTTCCAGCTCTGAGACATGAGTCCCACTTGGGAACAAACAAACTCAGTCTCACTCTTGGGCACACAGTCTTAAATAATACAACTTCCTTCATTTAGCTTCATGGTAATTGCCAAAGAGAGATATATTTCCTACTCTCTGGAATGTTAATGGTCAATACTCACCCAGTGGAATTAATTCTTTCGATAATGTTAAACTGTTCAGTTAAGGAATAAATTCCTGGTTGGGAAAGGATATAAAAGAAACCCTCAGCCAAAAAAATTAATTAAAATAAAAACAAATCTGAAAAATATCTTGGAAATTTTTACCCACTGGGGAGCTTGATTTTACCATAAGGGAATGTGAAATAAGATGGACTGATTTGTCCAAAGAATAGAAACTCAGTTGATTTTTCTCTCTTTCTCTTGAAGCTTCTGATAAAGCGGGAGAGAGAAGCCATGGATCAGCTGCTGGCATCCATGAGCAGCCCCAACATCCCCATTTAGATTCATCTTTGTAACTGATTGGCACATCACCCTAAATACTGTTCCCTGTCCCTTTTCCAGTGTCTCTGCCTCCATCCGTCTGTCTTCCCTGCTCTATACTCCTCTGCTATGCCCCTCCTATGAAGGCAAATATGTCTCCAGAGACATATTTGTTTTGTCCTTGAACAGACAGGCTGAGAGATAAGAGAAAGTGGCATTCAGTGGAATAGCCATCTATCTCAGGTTCTACCAGTTGTTCTGACATAATTATTATAGCACTTTCTTTCCCACTCAGAGGTGTCCTGTTTGGATAACAAATTATATGCAATCCCCATGGGCTGTATGCATATTAAACATTTAGCCCTCCAAGACTGGGGACTAGGTCATTTTTTATTATTGAGTCGTTACACAGTGCTACCAAAAGACACCTGATAATCTTCTGCAGTCATCACAGTTTAACAAGAAATGATACCTACCTACCCTCATAAAGATTTGGGGAATCTGAAAACATTAAGAAAATGTCATTTTCTAGAACTTAGCATAGCAATTGTCACATTGTAAGAATGCCAAAATGCTTGTTGATTAAATGAATAGATGAATACACTTTTATAACAGATTTGTAATAATTAATTCTCTAAAATTAGAATGCTATACTTAGCAACCCAAAATTTGAATTATCTATGGATGATAATAGATAATTAACAAAATAAACCTATCCCTTGGACATATTATAAGGACTAGAAAGGAAACAAATAATTGAAAACTGTCTGGGCAGGCATTAAATACACCTAAAGCACAGCTAAAAGTGACTCAGGAAGCAGGTCCCCCTAAGCCAGCGCTTTCTGTTATCCCAGGACTGACAGGTGACAAGAGAGAAGCAGGACCTGCTTTACCTGGTGTTCTGGAAAGGTCATAACCTTTAGGAAGTGCTGGGCCAGGATGATCATTCAAGTTGGATTTCTTGTTTCTTGTTTTACTTGAGACAGTTTAAGACCCAGGGAAGTTCATTGTTATGCCAGTGTGGAAATTCCTCTGCCTGGTGCACTTTTATGACCTAACTGCTCCTGTACTAATAGGTGCCATAAAATGCTAATTTATCTTTTTTTCTGTTTGAAAGGGGAAAATGCAATCAGAAACAAAGCCTTGAAGTAAGTTTGATTTTAGGATATATGATTTTGGTATCACAGAAGTCTGGCTTCCTCATTATATTTGATTAAATAACTAGAACCAGAAGGGGGGGCGAGAGGGGGAGCGCTCTTCAGATCAAGAGGCAGGAATCTCATTAAAACTAAATACCAGTTCTGCAAATTTCTCCTAATATTGGAGTTGGCACTGAAAAAGTCATGTTGGTGTTTTGTGGCATTCATGTCTCCCAGAAATTATAAAGGCTATGGGATCCTTCACTGAGTGATGATTTGTTTCAGGAACAAAATTGTTATCTAGGAAAAATTAAAACTCACTCAGCTGGTCAGTGTTTTTTGAATTTCCCACTGATTTGTGTTAATCAGACATGGTTCTCCTAGTTCCAAGGACTGGGATTGGATGACTTCTTAGATCTCTATGGGTTCTGTTGCTGATACAAATGATAGTAGGAGAGGGAGAGCTTTAGATGGGTAGTGTCATGTGGTAGAAATGACAACCATTCAACTGCCCTCAGAAAAGCAGAGAAGTGACATGCTAAAAGGTAGAGAAGTAAAATATTCCCAAAACAAGCTGAAAGTGGATGAAATGCTTTTGGGCCACAATGGCTGTACATTTAGACATGGAATTGTCAGTACTTCTTTCCTACTTGATCAATATCATCAGATATCTCCTGGTGCAGGACAGGCCCTTAATCTACCACTTCATCGTAGTCTAATTACTTCATTCAAATTCCTCATCATACTTACATAAGTCTATAAGAACTCATGTGCCTGTACTCAGACTCTAGGGCTTGTTTTCTCTTTTCTGAGCCACCATGGTGCCCTGATTTCTTCTGCTTTGCTTTACCCCATTCATAAGGATTTCTTTAAAATGTGCATTCTGCCTGGTGCAATGGTGCACAACTGCAATCCCAGCAATTTGGGAGGCTGAAGCAAGAAGATCACAAGTTCAAGACCAACCTCTTCAATTTAGCAAGATCCTATCTTAAAATAAAAATAATAATAAAGAGCTGGGGATATAGTTCTATGGCAGAGCACCCCTGGGTTCTATTCCCAGTTCAGGAAAAAGAAAAAAGGATTGAGGTGTTTGGGTTGTTCTGGTTAAATGGTTAGTCAACTAGTCAACAGAAAATTCTTGTCACATCATTTTCTCATAATGTAAGTAGAGTAAATATTTCTCAAGCATATGATACAATAACATAATGTGTATCACATATGAACTCAATTTTTCAAATAATAATATTCTATCTATAACATTAAAACACTGCAATGTGCAAGTTACCCTTGGGAGAGGGTTATTAGAATAATATTTCAGGATACTTTACTCAGGGGCATTACTTTGTGTATTAGTTCTCACTGGGTGTGGGTTGAATTGTGTCCTCTCAAAATACTCTAAACCTTATTACTTATCCATGTGACCTCATTTGGAAATAGAGTTTGCTATAATTTGGTCTGGAGTGTCCCCCAGAGGTGCTATTAGAAAGTGGTGGAAACTTTAGTCTTAGTGGGGATCTTTAGGTCATTGGAGGCAAGTTCTTGAATGAAAAAGGAGAAGTCTCTTCTTCTTCTTCTTCTCCTTCTTCCCTCCCCCTTTGCTTCCCAGCCACGAGGTAAGCAGTTTTGCTCTAACACAAGCTTCTGCCATGATGTGCTGCCTCGCTACAGGTCCAAAAGCAATGAAGCCAACTGACTGTGGGTGGTGACTTTGAAAACGGTGAGCCAAAACAAACCCTTTCTCTTTATAAGTTGAGCGTATCTTGTTGTAGAAAACTAACTTAGGGTCTTTGCAGGTGTAATTCATTAAGATGAAGCGATGCGAGATTAGGGTAGGCCCTGAATCCAATGATGAGTGTTATTCTAAGAATAGAAGACACAGCCACAGACAGACAGGAGGAGGCCGTGTGACAATGAAGACAGAGATTGGAATCATGAAGCTGCGTGATAAGGAACACCAAGGACTGCCACAGCCACTGGAACTAGGAAAAGCAAGGGAAGATTCTGCTCCGGAACCTCTGGAGGATGCATGTTGATTTCAGATTTCCAACCTCCAGAACTGTAGAAGAATCAATCTCTATTGTTTTAGGACATTAAATATGTGATAATCAGTTATAGCAGCCCGAGGAAACTAATATATCAGGTAATACCTGAATGGAAGTTTTGATGTTCACAATTTATTACTTGTTTTCATAAAGGTAGAATAGTTATATTTTAAGGGGAACAATGTTCCTGAGTACACTTGATATACTCAGTAATCCTACACTTTAAAAAGTAATCATATATGTACAACCAGAGAAATGAAAAACTGTGCTCCTTTTGTGCACTCTGAACTGAAATACATTCTGCTGTCATATATAACAAATTAGAACAAATAAATAAATTTTTAAAAGTAATCATATATTACTGAAAATTACATGTATATCAAATTGTAGAAAACAAAATAATATGCTAAATACCCTGAAATAATTCACCATCAAACATTTATATTCCATGAAAACAATTGTAAGGCAATTCATCATCATTGTGTAGAATGTTCCAGGAATAAACATAGCAGAATAATATGACCTTTTTCCTTACTTCACAGCCAGCCACCTTTACTTTAAAACTTTTGCTCTTTTTTTAAGCTAGTGATTATTTGGACCTGCTAGAATTACCAAATTTAATTATTATTTTGAACAAAGTGCTCTTTTTTCCATATAGCAGAAACTTAGCATAAAACTCTAAGCATAGGAAAGTTCGGGTTGTCATTTATTTACAGTCTTTATCAAGCAAATAATATTCATATTTTGAATTATGCAAATAAGCATTTACATGATAAATCGTAATTGCTCTCAGACAGCTGTTTATAATTGGGTAAATGAGACACACTTTTAAATTGTCTAAATACATACTTACCCATGTTTACATATTTATACACTAGACTGTAACTATTCTAAATCAGCTGTTATCATCTATTGTGTCTTATACAGACCAAGGGGAGAGAACTTCTGAGTACAAACAGCAAAATCCCTTTGAACTTCCTCTGAGATCAAAAGGATTACCATTTCTTTCAAAGGGAGCTCTCTCTCAATGTACCCCTTGCCTGTAGTATTCCACAATACCTCAAGCAGGAAATGCTTTTATACCAATTCAGTTGAGTTTGGAAAATAAGAGTGCAAGTTGTGTGTCCTCAGTTTTGAGGACAGACTCTAGGAGCTGGCTCACGTTTCCCTGCAGACTGTGGACTCTCCTGCCCCTGGAGGGCAGACACAGATGAAGAATATAAGAACTTCTTCCCCATTACACCCACACAAAGTCTCCCAGGGAAATCCAAGTGTCTGGTGTGAATGACAAAATCTTCCTGTGAAGTGCCATTTTCTCTTCTCAATTCTTTGCATTGGGAAAGAATTGTACCACCACCACTCTTTTTAAAATCTTAATGCATTTCCCTTTGCTTTCTCTTTCTGCTTCTGTATTTGTTTCTAATTCATTTAATTCTGTTCTTATGTGGTGTTTTGTATGTGCTAAAGAGATAGGACTTCTTCTACAACATGTTCTGGTTGAATTGAGAGGATTCAAATGCTACTTCACAGCTTCACACAATAGAAAGAATGAACACTGAAGCATAGAGACGGTGGGGAGGGGGGTGCCTGAAGTGGCTACAGAGGCACCCAGAAATAAAAACATTAGGGTTCAGGGTCACTCCCCTCCATTAAGCACAAGGAGAGCTTGTGTATTGCCAATAGATTTGAGAACCACAGGAGCAAGTAGGCCTGAGGTAAGAAATCTGAACCTGGAGAATCTGGGTAATGCTGCAGAGTTTAAGGAACTCTCTTCTGAAGGCCACTTTCCCCCTACTCTGGTAGGAGAAGAAAAGTGACTTCAAGACCTGTAACACTGTGACTTCTGAAATAGAAAGAATCATAGATTGGGGATCCAAGTTGAGATCTGTGAAATGCTAAGCAAGTCACCCAGCATTTGGAAAGGACGTGACTTTAGCTCTGTGACTAATGACACTAAATTTATCATAGGACAGCTCCCAATCAATTATATGAGGAAAACATCCACTTCTGCCTACATATCCCACCTCCCCAAGATCCATTAGCATAATAGTAACAATTGCCACAATTAATTGAGCACCTGCTAACTGTGGGCAAGTACTATGTCTGGAACTTTACACAAAATATCTCACAAACCCTCACAACACCTGTATGAATTATTATTTCTATTTTATACATGAGGGGACTGAAAGAAATTGTGAAACTTGAGGCAGGTCATTCAGGTGTTATTGAGAGAGCCAAACTTTAAACCCAGATCTGGGAATCATCTGTGTGATCCCCAAGTGTACTGTATATTGGAAAGCTAAATCAAGTTGCTTTTTCTAAACTACTCCCCACACTTGAACAGTGAGCTCAGTACCTGATGTCCATAAATTACTTACCATATATTTTGGAATTACAATTCTCTCAAAATTTTGCCTCATGCGGAATCTGCATACTACTGATAATAAAGCTATGTGGGTGGGCAGCCTGGTGGGTGGTGGAGTGGGGTTGTATATTTGTGTAATTCAATTGACTCCAGCCTAGTTAGTGCTCAGTCACTCTCATTAACAGCCTTCAGGGTCCACCAGGAATGTGACAGCTGGTCACAGCAGCCAGAGTACATACCTATTGATATTTTGGTTGTACTTGGAAGAAAACTGGTTGTGCATATAACATAGCATGGAGCAGGAATAAGACAATTCTTGGCTCCTTCCTGATGAGGACTCTGGGTGGCTGGCCTGGTCCCAGGCTCCAGGTCTCTGTCCTCTCCAGAATTGATTTCGAATCACCTTGGGTGGTCCCTCCCAAGCCCATTGTGCACGTGTGGCTTTCTGCCTATTGACATTAGGGGATGTGCCCCCACCTTCCCTTTGTTTCATCCTCGTTTTTTTTAAGACACATTTGTTCTCACTGGCTTTTAACTGATTTTTAATCTATGTTCATTGCTAGAGAGATTTAACTTTAAAAAAAAAAAAACTGCAACATCTAAGGAGTTTCTAGACTGCCCAATTAGCATTGTAAGAGGCTAAGCTGTTTGGAAACAAATACAACTTAAACCACATGAAATCACACTCCACTGGTTACTAAAATGCTAAATAAATAAATCACAACAGAATTTCTAGATATCAGCCTCTGTTCTTTAGGTGGACATTTCAAATGTGCAGACCTCCTTGTGGTCTCTTAATTGGCATCTGAACAAACCCACCAAACCCTGTTTCCTCTTTACTCTTTTCCAGTGGATGTGCTAGTCTAAATGTGATAAAACGGATTCCCTGCTGCTGGCCTTCCCCTTACCACCCTCGGCTGGCAATGCCTGGGCTGGCTATGGGTGAGGACAAATTGAGACAGGCACTCACTCTCTCACTTCCTCCTCCCTCCCTCCCTGCCTTCACTCAGTCACTTCCACTTCCACTGCCAACTACCTCAGATTGGGTTAGAGACACTGCAGGTCCTGCAGGTCCTTCTACTCCCACACCATGCTGCCCCTTAGGGATGTTTTTGTGATCAGTCAGCTGATGGGCAAATCAGGATCCAGGCTTTGAATACTAGAAAAGCTCAATAAAACAAAAACAGAGTATGATTCATGAAAAGAAATGGTCATGTATTTTATTAGTGTTTTTTTTTTCTTCCCCAGTACTAGGGATCAAACCCAGAGCCTCACATATGCTGGGCAAGTGCTCTAAGCCACATCCCCAGCCCCTTCTTAATAAATGATCAAAATGATAATTCATGGAACCTGAGTGGTTTTTATTTTATTCATATAGAAGCCAGAAGACAATTCACCAGGGAAGACCTGCTAATGATATTGTATAACTCCTTGCATTCTGGCTTCTGGGGTTCCACAAAGTTCATCAATCTAAAATCATTTTAATAATACAAAAGAAATCAAATATAGATCTCTGATATTCTCCCACTACATTTGTTTTACAACTCAACTGTTTAGCTTAAGGAATGAGTAAAAGCCCCTCCCCAAAGGTATAAGATGAATTTATTAAAAGAAAGAAACATCTGATCCCAAACAGTCACCCTCTATCCTACTATGTTCTAATGGTTAAGGCAACTACAACAGCAACACAAAACAGAATTCCTAACATATAGACACATTTGCCATACTCTTATGTAGCTCAAAAATATCCCAGCTAAAAATATCCCAGATAAAGTTAGAATTGAAAGGGAATAGTTTTTGAAGCATGGGTATTTATAGAAAATATTAATTACCAAGTAAAATGCCTGATAATACTAAAGCAAAAATATCCTCTAATCTTGACCTTTTGTTGTTGTTTTAACTCTCTACAAGTCACATGAGCTCTCGTGGATCACCAATCCTGGAAATTGGAAATGACTAAGATGGGAAATGACTCTTCTTCAGCAGGAAAAAAGCTATTCTGGCTTAAACAAAAGATAATGGAATGA
Organism: Marmota flaviventris; assembly: GCF_047511675.1. NCBI lineage: Eukaryota > Metazoa > Chordata > Mammalia > Rodentia > Sciuridae > Marmota > Marmota flaviventris. Next base: position 48,793,935 of record NC_092499.1, on the reverse strand, counting down.
TCCTCCAAAGATATTGCATCTATACCTTTCTGATAATATTGCATAGCTGAACATGTCTTTCAAGAGGATCAACAAGTATATTTCATTTCTCTTCTATATATAATCATACTGTTGATGTTTTATATTTACTTTTTTTTTTGGTACTGGAGATTGAACTCATGGACATTCAACCACTGAGCCGCATCCCCTGCCTTATTTTGTATTTTATTTAGAGACAGGGTCTCAGAGTTACTTAGTGCCTCACTTTTGCTAAGGCTGGCTTTGAACACGCAATCCTCTGCCTCAATCTCCCAAGCTGCTGGGATTGCAAGCATGTGTCACTGTGCCTGGCTATGTGTTTTAAGTTTTAAAAAGAGAAAGTTTTGATTTTGGTTTTTAGTATAGCTAAATTCAAAGACGCAACTATAATCTGATGTGTGGCCATCTATTTATTTTCAAACTTCAACCACCCAAACATACACATAGTTCCAGTGATTAAGAAAATAACTTGGTCTTGGTTATGTATTCAAAATGTGTGTATCCTGATGTCTCAGACATCCAGGAATACATCGGTCCAGTTTGAGTAAACTGACTGGATGTGAGGAGCTGGTAAGGAGAATGAGCAATGGTGACACACTGCTCCTGGGCAGATGGTCAGTAGGGTTATTCTGTGTGGACCATGGACAGACGAAAGCTGCAAACAGACTTGCTGGAAGCACTTAGGAACAACCTGGGGTTGATTATAAATTAAATGAGTGTGACAAGCAGGTGAAATTTAAAAATCCAGTGAAGTTTGCTGAAGTTCCCTCTTGTTTCCTTAGGTTCATGTGATAAAACAAAATGCTATATTTTAAGGCTAAGCCAGGGACAGTTGTGAAATAGCTTGTTAATATAAGAAACATGTTCAATGGAAGAAATTGTAAGGGTCTTCTTTTTTACCAACTTAATTAAAGGACATACCCAAAGAAAATGATACAAAGATATTAAAGATAAATTTCTTATTTGGGGGATAAGAAAGATACAATTTTAAAAGATCACCCTAAAAACTAAAGCTTTAACATAACATAAATTGTGTTAAATACATAGCACATACCATTAGAGAGAATACTCTTACATCAAGTCATCTCTCAGTTGTTTCCTAAATTGAATAAGACCAATTTATGGGTTTTTAGATTCAAGGCAAGACAAATAAAACAATAAATTTCTCAAGAAGTTCTGAACACCCTTCTTCATACCCTGTCATTGAGATACTGCTAAACCTAAAACACCCAGTGCTGAGCTTTGTCATTTATATATTTGCCTGATGACTCCAGAGGTAGTTTCCATGGTAAGCTCCCTGTGCACAAGAAGCAGGGTGAGTGGAATGTCTCCTTCCAACGAGGAACTTTTCACTGACAGTGATAAAGGCCAAGAACCTCCTTCTCACAAACGATTGAAAAACAGAACACGAAGGACATTTTTATTTTGTTTTGTTTCCTTTGTGTGGTATGCGACTTCAGTGCAAATACCCATTTAATCAGGAATACAAAGACAGCCACCTTTGCTGGGTAAGGGGTTTCCAGAGGCTGCAGTAAACAGATACAGCTCTTTCACTTTTGTTTTGTAGGAAATTCCTGCAGGTTGTTATTTCATGCTCCTGTTGTGCACTTTTGCCTCCTCTTGGTAGAGATGAAAGATTTTTTTTTTCTAGAGGAAAATCGAAGAGTTAAATTTGTAGTACTTCAAAGCTACAGTTTATTTACTGACACTGATTCTTTTCTTTTTTTTTTTTTTTTAGAAATATAAAGACATTAGAAAAAAAATAAAACCCACTATCAGCTGGAATGTTCCTTTTATGCCTTTCTCCTCTGAATTGATAAGATCACTGAACTTGATCAGTATAGTATTTAAGTTTAGTATTTAAGTTCTAAACTGGTCCAACTCTCTTTCTCACTCTTTAATCATTCTTTTCCAGTATCTTCTACTAAATAGACACTCTTGTCTCTCCTTTAGGTCCTCTTCATCCTCCACACTAATTTCTTCAATTCTAGGGATATCACAGTCTATTTGTCTTCAAGGCTCCCCTTAAGCTTTGCTTCTTCTAGATAATCTATCCTGACTCAGGATGGGATAAGAAGTGCAAATGTAAGTTGAAAACATTCTCAAATGCACAAAATATAAAGTGATTTTTAAATTAGTGCTATTATCACCATCTCAAAGACTCCTCCTTTGACAATCATTGATAAGAAGACTGAATATTTGATTTTTAGCCCTTGAGAGACTGTCTTCACCAAATATTAGCAAATACTTTTCCAGAATTATTGATTTAGTATTTAAAGTGTTGTCAAATAAGAAATAATATCTCACTTCATTTATGAGTAATCAGTTTATGAAATTGGTCTTTAAAAAGTATATGTATTTTTAAAAACCCCATTATAATTCATACATAATTTGAGAAAAAATAGTAATTGGTTTGAACAGAAGTATTGGTCGTTGCTTATAAGCAGGCCTGTGGGAGGTACTGGGGCAATAACATAAAATGTGTTCCTAGGGTCAGTCTGCCTTGCCAGCCTCTGTATGTAACATTACCTGTGACTTAGGATCTGGACCTTTATTACATAAATATCCATTAGGATTCTGTTTAAGAAACTATATCAGCAGTATAAATTGGTACCTTAAGAAATTGAACAAAAATAAGAATTTCAGTTCTAGGCAAATGATATTTGACTAAATTTTTATTTCTTTTGATAATTTACATGCCATGCCAACACATCTACCATTATTATACCACTGTAAGGTATGGGGAAGATCAAAAGTAATAAACTAGCTAATTTTTTAAAGTTATTGGCTGGCTCTTTAGGAGATGGAGACAATGGATAGTTAATTAAGTACGTTTATTTTTTAATCCATGGAGCCATTTGCCCTCTAAACCTTTTCATGTGCAATGTATAAACAACTAGATAAGCATATGAGGAAAGAAAAACTATCCCCTAGAGATGGGGAACAACAGCAGAGTTGATGAAAAGTCCATATTTTAGGAATCATCAGATAGGATGGTTCAAATCTTGTCATTTGGCATTAATAAAATCTAAAGCCCATTTCAAAGATGGACTAAATTTCCAGCCAGAAAATAATTGCTGTTCCTGTCCTTTGTGTATATAACATCAATATGACTAAGAAAGAATTGTAGCCAGGCCCAGACCACCACCAAGCAATTGATGAGTCCCCATTAAGAGGGAAATGTTTACTTATTCATGGCAACTAGTTTTCAGAAGAAAAAGCAAAGAGGTTTGATTTTAAATGCTGTCTTTTCTTCCTATCCTATGCCCAATCAAGATCATCCACTTCTTCTTGGAAGTGTCAAAAGCCCATTTTTATTTTCCGTTAGCTCTTTTAACCAGAATACTGATAAAGAGGGGAGAGCAGTTGCTATGAGGCAAAGAAAAATGTCCTGTCAGTTGAGGGCCCTCCATCTATCAAGGGGAATTTGCAATGTTGCCTCTCTTCAATACTGTATAGATTTGCAGGATTTTGTGAAACACTTAAACAAAATGGAAGGATTTAAAAACAGAAAGCAAGATATAGACACAATCATTTTTTTTGAAAATCAAGATACTTTAGTTTCATTTCAGAATTTTCTAATCTTGAATTCTTAAGCATCCAGCAGTGATGATCATCTCTGGATAAGACTTTTGAAAGAATGATTAGTGTGGACAATTTAGACATATTCATCATATCACAGATTTCTAAAGATTAAAAACTCTTACTAGAATTAAGATGTACTACACCAAATCACAGGAAAACAAATACTTATCTAATAATATTCATAAGCTATATTGAGCTGCAAAATAAGTTAAAGTGTCTGGGACACCAAACGACATTTGAAAATTTGGAAAGAATGTCCAGTTAGATGTTTACTTGTGATTCTAAGGATCTCTCGTGAATGGGAGACAATTCATATATATAGTTCCAATATGCAAAAAAAACCCCTATATGAATATCTCCACTTTTTCTAATAATTCAATATCAAAATAATTTTCTGCTCCCAAGTTTTGAGTTTATTAGCTATAAAGAGGCAATAAAGAGATCATCTTTCTTGAATAATTCTGGCTCTCCATCTACCTTCCCCCGATTCTTCAGAAGGCATGTTGTATATGGAAAAACCTCCTGGAGTCCCCAGACTCTAGCTCTTGGAGGTAATTTAGATAAAGCCCCAGAACAGAATTGAAAGGAAATGTGGACTATGTCAAAGGTGCTTAAGGAGGAGGAGGAATCCAAGATGAAGCAGGGAAAGTGCAGTGCTTTCTTTGACCAAGAGGTACTGGGGGATATCCAAAGTGCACATTGGGACCCAGGAACACTGTTCCCAGGCCCAGGGATGTGAAGTTAGAAATTATATTTGGAGCTTATCCTAGATCTAAGTCCTCCCTAGAGCACAACTGCTAAATGGGGGATGTATCTGTGCTTTGGGAGCCAAACGCTAAGAGTAAAAGCAAATATTTGATGCTGAAGAGCTCTTAAGAACTGAAGAGTGCCATTTACTTATTTCTACACGTCAGTGTGGTCTTAGGATGTTAAATAGATTAAAAGGCTAAGAGAGGTCAGTCACTCCAGGGAAGATTCTTCTTTTACTTCCCCTAACTTGGTTCTCTTTCCAAAATCGTTATTCACCACACCCCACTCCTGTGGAGAGTCCTTGGCAAACTTATAAGATGATACATCCTTTCCTAGAACATCCAGGAGAAGGTGGAGTCTGAGTTTGGGAACCAGAAATGAAGAAATGCCAGGAGGAGGGAGTTCAAAAATCCACTCGTAAATGACACGATGAAGATGGGTTTAGAAAGTTTACAGAGGAATGGGATTTTAAATCCAACAAGATCCTTAGAAATTACCAAATCTATTCCAGTTGGGGGGCGGGGGCGGGTTTACAGAAATGAGGTGATTAGCGCTGGCTAAGGGGCAAAACTAGAATGCAAACCGATTTCCAGGCCATCTACCTGACTCAGCCTTAGAAGTTCAGGTCCGATTTTGAGAATCCTAAGACTTCCATAGGACCCCACTGTCCACTTCTGGCTCTCGCCCTGGCCTTGTCTGCAGAGAGGACAGCCCAGTCGTTTCAATTTAATCTTATTTAAAAAGACATAACTAATAAATCTATTGCTGGGGCCTCGGAAAGACGGCCAGCAGAGTTGATCGTGCTCCCAATCCCATTGAACCCCATTGAAAACCATGACAACACCCGACAAGCTCCGATTTATCCCGGCAAGCTAAAGCGCATTGTGAGTAGGCGTCAATCAAGCATTATTCGGGACTGAACAAATGCAAAATCTTGACTGGAACAAATGCTTCCAACAGGTCCGGGGCGTCGAGCTCCATTTCCCCTTTGTCCACGGCCTAGCAGTTGGCCTGTATTGGAGTTGCCTCCGCCCGACCACCCAGAGCGCAGCACAGCCCCGGGCACCTAGGGCACGCTTGGTAGCTAGGCTGCTGAGGAGTGTGTGCGGGGCTGGGCGGGGCTGCGGCCACATCCCATCAGGTTCGAATTCAGCCCCAGCAGACTCAGGATTTCGGGTGCGGTCACCTAAGCACAGAGGCCATCCCTAAAATTTACAACCAAATGCACAAACCACTGGCTGCAGTTGAAGCCTCTGAGACGGTCTTCTCTGAGCCCTAGACTGAGGTTTGGCCAGAGCGAGGTCACGTGCCAATTAAATGTGTCCACTCCTGCTGGTTCCTCGGTTCCTCGTGCTTTTTGTATTGATCATTTTCTCAGTGGGGTTGTGGAGACTAGAAGATCCTGGAGAAACCCTGGATCGGCAGGATTTTTGGCTGGACGGACCCAGTGCTCTTTCTACCGATCTATACATTCCTGTACCAGACCCCGCAATTGTGTAAGGAGCTATGCTGTTGGGAGCAGGGAGCGCAGACCGCTGGCATCCTCCTATGGTGGTGGCCGCAGAAGTTATAGGGCTGAGGCGCACAGGGGGCGCCAGGGCGTCTGGCTGTGCCAAGGAAGCCTCAGAGCCCTGGTAGGCCGCCCCGTAGGGTACTACCGGTGAGTCCTAGAATAGGTCTAGGTCCAGCTTTGAGGAGTTCGGCCACTGAATTCAGGCTCCTTGACCGGCAGCGGTCAGGTGGGCACTTAAGAGCTAAGTAGCTTGGCCATATGTCGACCTTTTCTGATCTGGGGTCCTCTGTATGCTCCCCAGAGCTTTCCTAGCACCCCTGAGATTGGGTATGCACGCCGTATGTTGTATGCGTGGGTGGAGGGGGGACGTGAGGGAAGCTCCTAGTGGCCTTCAAAACTCTCTGCCCAGATTCTGGCAAGGCCAGGCCACTCTCTGTGCCCTCCTAGAACTTCTCGCCCAGCATTCTTAGAGGAGCCCTACTAAAAAGAGAAAGGAAGTGCTTCAGAGTTTAACGCAGCTTTGTAAATCATGTTGCAGATAATTAAGGCAAACTAACACTTAAGCATACTAGCTGGAGGAATAAAGCAAACAGAATAAATTCCTTGGCGCTCATAAACCCACCCATGCTGACCCCACCTTTCCCGGTGCTTCTGCAGGGCCAGGCCCCATGTCAGCCCAGGAGGACTAGAAAGCTGGGGCTCGGTCGGTCGGGAGGGTGGTGGCCATTGCTCGCCACCCAAGATGTTATTCACTAGTAACAATCCCCATTATCTGTCCCCACTTTGGGCTAATCAGACAATCGCTAATGCCCAAGGCTGCTTCCTGCCGCCTCTGGGAGGTAACGGGGCGCCAAGGGGCGGGGGACGGGGCGGGGCGGGACGCGGGTGGGGGGCGGAGGTGGCACCTTCCTGGCTCCGCCGGGCTTTAGTCCAGCACTCATTCAGGTACTTAACACCCTGGAGACCCAGACCTCGGCTTTCAAAGCCGACCGGGTGGGAAGAGCTGTTTATATAAACACGGATTCCGCTGTAAATGCGCTAATATCCCCGCCGCCAGCTCATGGCGAGCGCTTCCCACGTCCACTCCTAGGAGCGGCGTGCCCGGCTGCCCCTCAGTTCTCAGCCTGCCCTGCCCCCGCCTCCTTCCCCTCTTCGACCATGGCCACCTCTGGACGTCTCAGCTTCACCGTTCGCAGCCTCCTGAATTTACCCGAGCCGGACGCGCAGCATCGGCCCAGGCGGGAGCCAGAGCCACGCACCCCTGGTGGGGACCACTGGCTGGAGTCTGAGCGCAGCCACTATCCCTGTGAGTGAGAGGAGGATTGCTGAGGTGGAGGGTGGAGGTGAGGTGGGGGACGGAAGGGGGAACAAAATCAAGGGGGAGCAAAAGACTAAGAAACCAAAATCCCAACCCAGAGTCTGGATTTCCTCAGTATTGAAGTCAGAGAGGCCGGTTTCTCAAATCTCTGCCTTGCGTCCGGGTCCGCACAGAGAGTAGATTTCTGCACTTGGCACTAGTGCTGGACATTGTATTTCTGTGTCCGGGGATTCCTACGGGTCGGAATATTGAAATATTTAAAATACCTCCCTTATATGTCTCTTCTCAAGGCTTTGCAAATCTCAGGCAGACTGTAGTGCAATTGATCTGGAGGTGGCCCATTTTTGGTGAAGCGGCTTGTCTCCCAGCGCAGCCACTATCCCTGTTATTTTGAGAGGGCCCTGAGGTGGGTTTCTTTGAAGAAGTATCTCATCCCTGGTGAGCTGTTATGGTATGAATGGGTCAGTAAATTCCAAGAGGTGGGTACCAAGATGCCAACCCAGTGAAGGAAACGGCCTCGCTCTGAAAGTCGCGCGCGAGTGGGGACGCCCTCCAGCTGGCGGCTTGATGCCTAAAAGGGCTCCAGACGCTCGGGGGGACCGGCTTCTCACCAGACCGTGTGTCCTTTGCCGTTCCTAGCCTCGGACGAGAGCAGCCTGGAGACCAGCCCGCCAGACTCGCGGCGGGTGTCCTCTCAGCTTACGTCGCCGGGCTCGGACGCCGAGAAGAGGAAGAAACGGAGGGTGCTGTTCTCCAAAGCGCAGACACTGGAGTTGGAGCGACGCTTCCGGCAGCAGCGCTACCTATCTGCTCCCGAGCGTGAACAGCTGGCGCGCCTGCTCCGCCTTACGCCCACTCAGGTCAAGATCTGGTTCCAGAACCATCGCTACAAGTTGAAACGGGCACGCGCGCCGGGAGCCGCGGAGTCGCCAGACCTGGCAACCTCTGCTGAGCTGCACCCTGCGCCCGGCCTGCTGCGCCGCGTGGTGGTGCCTGTGCTGGTGCACGATGGGCAGCCATGCAGCAGCAACAGTGAGGCCGGCACCGCGTCGGCCCAGGACAAGTACAGCTATCCCGCGTCCGCGGCCTGCCCTCTGCCGGGCTACACGGCCTTCGGGCCCGGCTCCGCGCTCGGCCTCATCCCCGCCTACCAGCACTTAGCGCCCCCCGCCTTGGTCTCTTGGAATTGGTGAGGCCGCACGGGGTACTTGGGGGCTATCCCAGACTTTGGAGCGCGCTGTGTAACCGCAGTAAGGCTACAGCCAAAGACCTATAGCTGTCCGGAACCGCTCTTTGCAGGCCCCTTCCCTGCAGGTCCAACTTCGGGGAACCCTGTCACGCCCTCTCCAGCCGTCGCGGAAGCACACGCAGTGAACTTTCGCTAAGATCGCCCCTTTCGCTAAGATCTCCCTTTCCCTGGACCTTCAGCCCCAGACCTAGATTTTACTGAGTCTTATTTGTATATTTTAAATAGCCATTTGTATGGGAAGCGACTTATTTTTAAAAGAAATAGAATGTTTTTTTCTTTCTATGAATCAAGAATAAAATGTGTAGGGTTGGGTCCCCCAGCGTTTCTAATGGGAACGTATAGGTCGGAGCATGCTCACCGCATTGGAGCTTATAGCGCCGGTCAGCTCCTTGACTGAAGGGCAGGTCGCAGTGCCAACTCGGCTTTAGGAAGATAGGGGAGTGGAGGGGAGGAAGCTGGCAGTGGTGATCTCATTTCCCTGCATCCACTTGCAGGAATCCTGGGGATTCCGTTAACGTGTGGTAGCCTTGGTCCCAGAGTGTCGCTGAAGCTCCTCTGGGCTCCTGGAGTTTTGAAACTCCAAAACTCTACCGTGTGGTCCATGAGGGGCAATGAGGGTCTCCGAAGCTGGGTACCGAAAGCTCAGAGACCCGTAAACCACCAGGAAATTCGCGGTTAATTCCCAAGTGTCTCACTATGCTGTGATTTTCCACCTCCTCTTGACGCAGCGCCTATCCATGGTGGGATTGGGTCGGGCAGCGGTGAGAAGAAATCAACAGTAGTAGGCCCTGGATACTGCCTCAGAGCGGCTTTGTACTGCGGGAACTTTGGTGGCCCTAGGTTAAAACGCAGTCCGCTAGTGCGCTCCCATTGCACATTAGGCTCCAGGGTCCAGGGTCTTAGTGTTCCACCCCTTGGGTTTGCACCCCTTGGGTTTGCAACTGCTCCTCATTATTTGGAACTCCCTGCAGGCAAGTCCCTCTGAAGAAGTGGTGATCTCATTTCCCCATCCACTTGCAGGAAGATGCACCTGAGAAGAGCAGTTTAGGGAATCAGGTCCAGGGGAAGGGAATAGGAGCCCCTAATAGGTCTGTGAGTGGTAGTTATCCAGCCTGTTAGAGGCCCTAGATTTCCTGTTCAAGGAGGAGACAGGGAGGCAGTGTTATCACCTGGGATTTGAGGGTGGGGGTGGAGAAGGACAGAGGGGGATGGGAGTGGGAGTTTGGGTCTCAGCTGCCGGCCACCTTGCCTTCCATATGGATGTGGTTATCTTAGAAGAATCTCGTTCCTTAAACCTCCTTTTGTCTTGGGAACTGAAAAGGGCATTGTCGGGCCTGAAAAGGACCTAGACAAAATCCGCACTGTTTGGATTCAGGACTCTGTTTAATCAGTCCCTGGTGACAATGTAGTGGGTGTTAGGCAGGACAATAGTATCTTTTTAAACCTTGTGGCCTTCAGGAAGACAAAGGGCTTGAATTTTATGGGCTTACAACTTCAATTAGAACAGTGCCAGTGTGCATGGGAGATTATCAAATTTGTATCATAAAACCCCTTTCTATTAAATGATTGTTGGGGAGGGAGCCTGAACATTGTAAGACATATATTGGGACCTGCCAGAGGCTTCCCAGTTAACCCTGGCAGAGCAGATGGGGAAAGAAAAGCAGGAAAGGATTTCTGAAGACTTGCAGCTATGGTCAGCTGGCTGGGTGCTTGGCTCTTCCATGCTCTTCCTTCAAGAATGAAGGGAAAGAGTCATAGCTTACTGAATGCCATTGGTTGTGACAAAGATCTCCTAAATATCCTTGAGGAGAAAATAAAAAGAAAGCACTACAGGGCTGGGGTTGTGGCTCAGTGGTACAGCACTTGCCTCACATGTGTGAGGTACTGTGTTCAATCCTCAGCACCACATAAAAATAAACAAATAAAGACATTGTGTCCATCTATAACTAAAAAAAAATTTTTAAAGAAAGAAAGCACTACCTGTTCCATTCTTTTCCTAGAGCTCCAGAGAAAGTAGATTTTGGAATCTGCAAAGTGGACAGGGCCTATTAAATATAGTCTCATGGAGAGACTATCTAAACCAAGAGGTTTTGTAAGAGAGGGTATCCTCAATCAAATCCATCATGGTCCCAAATAGTGGGACAGAAGACACAATCAGTTGTTTCCAAGGAAGATGGTTAGAATCACAGCAAGATGTGTGTCCTGGACAGGAGGAGAACAGCAATTTCTAATGAAAGTAGAACCAGGAAACATAATGTATGAGCAATTACTCACTTCTTTTCACTCTTTTTCCTTTAGGCTTGGAAGGAAAATCCAAAGGGGAAAGTGTAAAATGCATTCCCATCATGAATTATAGAGGCCCCAGGATGTCGTATTTTTTTTTTCCTGTTCACACCTGTGATAAGCTGGAATAGATATAAATGTCAGGTTCATTTGTGACCTAAGAGGTCAATTCTTCTAGGTTCTGACAAAAGCTGAACGAACCCAAGGCCTCTCCACAAACAGCTGTGAGAATAGTTAAGAGCACCCTCCCCAGATGAAAGTGTCTCAGACTTTTGTCACCCATCATCAACATCACAAGGCAGGTTCACACTCAGAAAACTTTGATTGAAACTTACTGTGTTCCAGGCATTTTTCTAGACACTTTCACAGTTGATATCACAGAAATTTTATACTCTGTGTGTGTGTGTCCTGTTTTATAGGTAAGAAACTGAGACTCAGTGGATGGGGCAGGTGACTTGCCCAAAGTAGTTATAAACCTCAAAGAAAGTTACCTTTGTCCTCGGCTTAACTCACATATAGAGACCTTCCTTACAAGCTGCCCTCAAGGAAGACAATTGTCATTTTGATGTGACAATAGAAATTCTATGAAACCATCAAAAATTATCTTATGGATAGCCTGGGAGTATGTGAGAACATGCCAAAAGCACTCTGTGTAGCTCAGAGCCACTCCCAGAGGCTGATCACATAGTAGAGTAGTTGCTAACACCTATTGATTCCTGCATGCCAGAAAATATTCTGAGTTTTTCCCCCAAATACTATCTCATTCAATCCTCAAAAAAACATCATGAGATAGTACTACTACCCCCACTTTCCAGATGAGGAAATTGAAGGTCAAAGAAGTTATAAGTTCCTAGGGTCATAGTGTTAGTGTCAGAGAGGTTCTGAACCCAAGAAGTCTAGCTCCAGATGCACACTTTTAACCACTTGGTGGGAATGATTTCTCATTCTTTATATTCTGTTGCTCTCAGTGGACAGTCCTAGTTACCTCCCTGCTTCTTTAGAAATGTTCTGTAGTGCCTGCCAGCCCCCCACTTCCATTTACCAAATCTCTAACTTTGGGACATAACCTCTGTGTTTCCCCTAGATTTGTTTGTGTGTGTTATTGTCCAGCTGTCAATGAAACACAGCTCTTGTCTGCAGGTCACAATATTCTCCTGTGACTATCATTTTACCATTCTTCTTCCAGAAAAACATCTGCTGTTGATGTCTTGACACAGATTGTCCACTCAGCATTCAGTAGAGTCCCTGCTGGCTCTGATAAGCTCCTCTAAGCTTTTCCCAACCCCCAGGCTCAGTTCCCTGTGGGGCTTTATGACTTTGGCTTTCCTAGTCCTTTCCCCAGTCATCTTTTTCCTTCCCAGGTCTCCAGTTTTATCTTTATTAGTAAATATGGTCCTCTTCACATTTTCTCTCTCTTCTTCCCTTGTAAACATTAAGTCACTTAAGTCTCTTGCAGGTGGAGATCACAATTTTCACTTCAATTTTCTTTCCTCATTGTTCAGAGGATCTTACATCTTAGCACATCTCTTATCTGACCAATTTAGCACTTTAGAATCTTAGATAATGTGATACTGATGGGTTAGAAGGAAGTTATTTGAGCCCAGGTTAACCTATATCTTCCTTTCTAACAGTGGTGTTTAAATGTTTATTATTCTCTTGCCTTGTTGACACAGTTAATTTTTCTTCTCCTCTCCCTACCCCACCCCTCACTTCACTACTTTTAAAAATACTTTTGACTTGTGAATAAGATGTTCAGGTAGGATAGTTATAGGCTTGGTATGGTTGAATATTTTGTTAATTGTGTTTATCTGTTCTGAGTGGTTCAGTTAACCAGCCTGCACAGGTTATCTGTAAACATGAGAACAACAGATAGTCAAAGGAGTTTTTAGAATGCTGAGAAGTACTTCCTTATCCCAGAGCATAACAATTGCTATGGATATGATTGTATCCCTCCAGGTCACTTACCATTTTTCTAAGTCATGCTATTGGTGGGGCTTTAATAAATGGTTCCTTAATTATTTTCAGAATTCTAATTCTATACCTTTTCACTCCTCTCTGACCGCCCCCCACTCCACATATATACTAATAACTAAAGGTGTCTAGCATCTTCCTCTTTATTTTGAGCTCAGTGCTTATATTACTGTCAGTAAGTTCACTAAAGAATTGAACAACATTCCCTTCAATGCTGAGCCAGAGTGATGATATAAATTTAGAGAAAGATGAAAAATTGTTTAGGCTATTCAGTGAGTAAGTTCTCCTTCTATTCCAACTCCTTCCCTCATCTACCCCAAAGTTTCTAGCACAGGGATTCTTATTTTTTCCAACCATGTCCAGTAGAGAAATTTTAATGTTTGTTTAGGAAAGTAACATCATCACAAATTAGAGGTAGAAAATGATTTTCTCTTCAATAAACTGCCCTACGGACAAAGAAAAATCTCAAGTTCTTCACTGAGGCCATGCAGTTTCAAAAGCTGCTACAGTTTCACATAGCTCCTATGAGTAGGATGTGATAGAAGGAACATCAGAAGGGACTTTGGTCATGCTTAACTTCCTCCTGCCTTCTGATTGGGTGGTCCTTTATGAGTCAACAGGTTTTCAAATGCTTTCCCAAGAGCTCTTGGACTCTTTTCTCTCTTCCTAATACACCAATTGCTCTCCTCCTGACCCCCCTTCCTTGAGACTGGATTGGGTATTTTGCAGAATTTACTAGGAATGGGAATAGAGGCTGTTTGCAAATCAAACTGGAGACAAAGGTATCAAGAAAATCCATTCAAAGGGCCCTTGAATCTCTCACCTGAGGCTGTCTTCTTCCTATTATACCTTTCTCCTCCAGCTTTGCTTAAGGACAGTGTTTGAAGCAACAGTTCCTCCAATCCTAAAGATGTTATCAGCTTAGGTTTAAATTCTCAACTAGAGATAACCCTGAATCATAACTTCTCAGATCTGATACAGTTACATAAGCATCAGTGTAAGGACAAAAAGCAATTTTTATGGCAAACTGCAATGCAGAGGAAAATGCACAAAACACCAGGAAAAGACCAAAGAAACCTCATATGAAGTAAAGAACCAAATCCTGTTCTCTGGGAAACTGTTTTTATTGCCTAATCACACTAATGGATTCATTTATCTCTTTGACCAAGTATTCAACATGCTCTGTTTCCCTGATGGGAACATTTCATATTTAACTCAGTTAAAGCACAGAGGCAGGGCAGATTTTCTTATTGCTCATGTATTGTGGATTAAACATTATCTTAAATAAGGCCAATGATTTTATCAATGTGGGACCATGTGGGAGCAGGAGGAGCACTAACAATACAAAATAGAGCTCCCAGAATATTGTTGTCCAGGAAAAACTACAAGGATCCTCTCTCTCTTAACTGAACTTGTCAGTGATTAAGTGGAAAGAGATCATATTCCTAAATTCCTCAGGAGTGCCTAACAATGGGACAACTTATGTCCATAACACATTCACTTATGTAAACAATAGGAAATTGCTTATAATACACTTGTAAGTGAATGTGAAGGAAATTTTAAAATGCCATGTTCTTTTTCTTAAAGAAAGAAAAACTGTGATTCATAATCCCATTTTTCATACCCATATAGAATGGATATTTTGTTTTTCATTCTCAAAGGACATATACCACGATGTGTTAATAAGCTATGTTCCTAAGTCTAGCTGTTTGTTTGTTTTTTTTTTTGTTGTTGTTGGTGGTCTGTTTTTGTGGTGTTGGGCATTGAACCCAGGGTCTTATGCATGCTAGTCAAGTGTTCTGTCATCACTGAGCCACATCCCCAATCTAGTCATTTCCATAATGACATTTGGTTTCTCATTAATAAAATACTGGTATAATAAATAGGAGACTCGGGTAAGCTATTAAAGTGCCAGGAGGAAATTTCATCTGTATCATTGTAAACTATAACCGCAAAGAGAAATGTCTAAAATCATATTGGCTTGGAAAGAACATTTCCCCTTTATTCTTTAGTTTCCCTGTTCTCTATAGCCTGGGACACTTCCTGTCTATCAAGAATCATGCATTGGGAACTACAACGATGGGTTCTGCCATTAAAAGGTAAAAACCAAACTAAGAAGAAGGACAAAAGGAAATAGACAGAAGCAGCTGGCTGTTTATTCCTTATTTGGCAGGACATGAGTTTGAACAGGACTATAGTGTTTCCAGGGAAGCTCTACCTTACCAGCTGTTGGTAAATCATGGACTTTTGAAAACTCCGCTACCCAAAGCCCATGTCTGTAAAGGCTTAGAACATAGGCAAATGATTAATCCACAACTTCTTCTAGATGTTTTCTGATGCCTTCAATCCCTCTTAAACACACACACACACACCCACACACACCCACACACACACCATTGTAGACTATGTAGCATTAACTTTCTCCCTTCTTTATCATCATATGATGTCACAGCCAGACAGCTTTGCAGACCACCAAAGGAGGCTGAGGAACTTTGGCATAAGAACCTAGGTTAGAGCAGGGAAAGCATCTGGGCTCCAAGGGAGGTAAGAACCCTATCCTCTTAGCAACTACTGATGCTGTGTGGGGCCACTGAGAGACAAACAACTTCTCTGATCCCACAGAATGAGAGAAACTCATTCTGTTCCCAAACCACACACACACACACACACACACACACACACACACACGTGTGTGTGTGTGTATGCACCTATATAAATGATATCTTAATATCTTAAATATATAAGGAACTCATCTATTTCAATACCCAAATATTGACAAATAGATTGTATATATATCAAGATGTACAACATGGTTAAATATGTGCATTGTGTAATGATTACCATAATCAAATAATGCACATACATCACTACCCGTGCAGTACCTTAGATAAATATCTTAAATATATAAGGAACTCATCTATTTCAATACCCAAAACAAATAAATAAAAACAAATAACTTGATTAAAAAACAAATTGACATTCCTCAAAAAAAAAAAAAAAAAGAAAGAAAGATGGCCAACGAGTGTGAGTGTGTGAAAACATGCTCAACATTATGGTCATCTGAGAAATGCAAATTAAAACTAAAATGAGATACCACCTCATGCTTATTAGGGTGGCAATTATTTTTTTAAAAAAAAAGACAAGCAATAAGTGTTGGACAGGGTGTGGAAAAAAGGGAACTCTTGTACACCATTTGTGGAAATGTAAATTAGTATACCCATTAAAGGTTTGGAAGTTTCTCAAAAATAGAACTAGCGTGTTGTCTAGCAATCCTTTTTCTGTGTGTGTGTGTGTGTGTATTTCCCCTCCAAAGGAAACAAAATCAGTATCTTGAAGAGATATCTGTACCTGCATTGTTCATTGCAGCATTATTCACAATAGCTAATGGGGTAGAAATAACCATCCATGGATGAAGGCATAAAGAAAATGTGATGTGTGCATGCAGGCATGTGCATGCATGTGTGCACCCATGCCCTCGTACCTGTGCACATACGCATGACACAGAGGGATATTATTCAGCCATAAAAAAGAAAGAAATCTTACTATGTGAAACAATATGGATGAATCTAAGGGATGTTTTATGGAGAAAGGAAAATACTATATGACTATGGAATATAAGAGTTGAATTCATAGAAACAAAGCAGAATTGGGGTTACCAGAAACTGGAAGGTAGGAGAAATAGTGAAATGTTGTTCAAAGAGTATAAAGTTTGGGGTATGAGATAAACAATTTCTGAGTGTCTAAGGTACTTCACAGGTAGTGATGTGTGTGCTTATTTGATTTTGGTAATCATTACACGATGCACTTATTTAACCATCATGTTATACGTCTTGATATATACAATCTATTTGTCAATTAAACATATGGTTTTAAAAGTAGATTATCATTGTGTATAAGAATGACAAAGGCCAAAACATTCATCAAAATATCCAAATCTACAATCTTAATGTTTTCAACCCTGTGAATCCTGTCTATAGTTGCTCTGACCAGGCCATGCTTTCCTATAGTCTTGTGGCTCTTGTTCAAAACTTTCCTTCAGGACTGGGAAGTAGCTCAGTAGTAGAGCATGCATGAGGCCTGGGTTCATTACTAGCACAGAAACGCAAAATATTCCTTCACTGTCTGTTATGGGGAGGTCTTCATCAAGACTTCCTTGCTTCCCACATTTTTTACCTGCTGAAGCTTGAAACCTTGAGATCATCTCAAGGAAGTCTGCCCTGCTGTCATCATCCAACCAGCACATTCCTGCCTTGGAACTTCTTTAGATTGTCTGTTTTGCTAGGAAATGCCTTCCTCTCCAAGTCACCCAACTCTTTTAACTCTCTTCATGTGACTTCATTTTCAGAATTCTTCCTTTGCCTACATGGCGTTCTGTAACTAATTGGAAGAGAAGTAAAGAATTCCCATAGGTGCATGCTGTCAAGCTGCAACTAAGCTTAGAACTCTTTCATTCATAAGGCCACTAACAAAATGAAGAAAGCGTGGACTTGGGGAATCAGTCAACCTTAATTTTGAATTGAATATTGGCTGTCATACTGATAGCCTCAGACTCTTCAACCTTCATCCATAAATAATGTCATCTACTAAATATGGTTCATGTGAGTATTAAGAGCATGAATAGTGTCTGATAGCTGGTCTCTCCTATTTCTACAGAATGCATTTAAATCTCTTACATATGTCCAGTATAAGGGTCAATTGGTTTACTTGATCAGGGCAGTCAGTTGAGACTGTTTTGCAGAAGCACACAACTCCAACACATCAGTGACTTAACTACAAGGTTTGTTTCTTCTTTATAGTGTATATCCCTGAAGCTCTGCTTCATTTATTTTCATTCTGAGACTCAGGCAGAATGATCCATCTGCTAGATAGGACATTGAAAGGGCAGAGGGGAGAGGGAATATAGCAGAGCTATAAGGTAGCTGTTACACTTCTGACTCAAAAGGGCATGCGTCACCTCTCACATTAAATTAACTAAAGTATGGCCACATGATAAGCTTGATGTTAACCTGCAGGAAGAGGCAGTGAAGATATTCAATAATAATACAATATGACATTTCTGGTCTTAAACGTTTGATTTATAGCCAAATATTATGCATGTTTACAATACCAATTATTCACTTTTTAATAATTTATTTATTTATTTTAATTAGGCATATATGAGAGAAGAATGCACTTTGATTCATTGTACACAATTTCAGCACAAATTTTCATTTCTCTGGTTGTACATGATGTAGCATCGCACAATATATGCTGTCATACATGTACCTAGAGTAATAATGTCCATCACATTCCACCATCTTTCCTGTCCCCATACCTCCTCTCCTTCCCTTCCTCCCCTTTGCCCAATCAAAGTTCCTCCATTTTTCCCATACCCCCATGGATCATTATGGATCAACAATCCACTTATCAGAGAGAACAACCAATCTTTGGTTTGTGGGGATTGGCTTACTTTGCTTAGCATGATATTCTCCAACTCCATTCATTTACCTGCAAATGCCATGATTTTATTCTCTTTTAATGCTGAGTAATATTCCATTGTGTATATATATACCACAATGTCTTTATTCATTTGTCTATTGAAGGGCATCTAGATTGGGTCCACAGTTTAGCTATTGTGAATTGAGCTGCTATAGACATTGATGTGGCTGTGTTACTATAATATGTTGATTTTAAGTCCTTTGGGTATAGACCAAGGAGTAAGATAGCTAAGTTAAATGGTTCCATTTCAAGTTTTCTAAGGAATCTCCATACTGCTTTCCAGATTGGCTGCACCAATTTGCAGTCCCATAATCAATGTATGAGTGTGCCTTTTCAGATATATCCTTGACAACACTTATTGTTTTTGTATTCTTGATAACTTCCTTTCTGACTGGCATGATATGAAATCTTAGAGTACTTTTGGTTTGCATTTCTCTAATCACTAGAGATATTGAACATTTTTTCATGTATTTGTTGATCAATTGTATATCTTCTTCTGAGAAGTGTCTGTTCAGCTCCTTAGCCCATTTATTGATTTTTTTTTTTTTTTTTTGGTGTTAAGTTTTTTGAGTTCTTTATATATCCTGGAGATTAGTGCTCTATCTGACGTGTGTGGCAAAACCTCCCAAAATGTATGCTCTCTTTTCACCTTATTGATTTTTTTCTTTTGCTGAGAAGCTTTTAGTTTGAATCCATTCCACTTATTGATTGTTGATTTTATTTCTTGTGCTTTAGAAGTCTTGTTAAGGAAGTCGGGGCCTAATTCAACATGATGAAGATTTGGGCCTACTTTTTCCTCTATTAGGTGCAGGTCTCTGGTCTAATTCCTAGGTCCTTGATCCACTTTGAGTTGAGTTTTGTGCATGGTGAGAGATAGGAATTTAGTTTCATTTTTCTGCATATGGATTTCCAGTTCTCCCAGCACCATTTGTTGAGAGGATATCTTTTCTTCAATGTATGTTTTTGGTGCCTTTGTCTAGTACGAGATAACTGTATTTATGTGGGTTTGTCTCTGTGTCTTCTATTCTGTACCATTGGTCAACATGTCTATTTTGGTGCCAATATCATGCCATTTGTTACTATAGCTTTGTAGTATAGTTTAAGGTCTGGTATTGTGATGCCTTTCTGCTTTACTCTTCTTGCTAAGAATTGCTTTGGCTATTCTGGGCCTCTTATTTTTCCAAATGAATTGCACGATTGCTTTTTCTATTTCTATAAGAAATGACATTAGTATTTCAATTGGAATCACATTGAATCTGTATAGCACTTTGGCTAGTATGGCCATTTTGACAATATTAATCTTGCCTATCCAAGAGCATGGGAGAGCTTTCCATCTCGAATTATTCCCTGTAACTTCTAGAAGAAAAAATACCACAATGTG
Source organism: Marmota flaviventris (assembly GCF_047511675.1). Taxonomy (NCBI): domain Eukaryota; kingdom Metazoa; phylum Chordata; class Mammalia; order Rodentia; family Sciuridae; genus Marmota; species Marmota flaviventris. Next base: position 48,774,389 of record NC_092499.1, on the reverse strand, counting down.
ATATTTTATACTGTGAAGTATATACTACCTTAAACATATGCTACAGGGCTGGGGCTGTGACTCAGTGCTAGAGCACTTGCCTAGCATGCATGAGGCACTGGGTTCGATCCTCAGCACCACATAAAAATAAACAAATAAAATAAAGGCATTCTGTCCATCTGTAACTACAAAAAATTTTAAAAAAACATATGCTACATACATATACAATAGATTTATACTATAGATTCCAGAAAAATCAGGAGTTATCTTTTTTCATCATTGTACACAGCAACAGGCTCTTGATGACCTTTGGGAGAATGGCCAATTTTACAGGTAGGCAGGATAGCACCAGAGCACACCATGAGCAATGATCATCAGAAATGAGACAGGGCACTGTGTTTACTGGCTTAATTTGAGGGCTGTTCCTGTGGAGTGTATTCTGCCATGACTTATCTGCAGGATGATAAAAAGCATAGCAGGGACCCAACTACATTCTTATTTGTTTTATTACTTGTTCTAGGGAGTCTTCTTATAATATGGGCATCAGAATAATGCAAGGACAGACAACAGAAATACCAGCAAGTAAGTTTGTCAGTCCAGCTCCCATTTAAATTCACAGCATAGCCTCATATGTTACCCAACAGATAAAACACAGCTACCAGTCTGTTTTTAATTTAGGACCATAATTTAACCAAGTCTCAACTAGTGAATATTTATATAACTGTATTATATTTGTAATATTTTATATAAAATACAGAACTAATATTCTTATAGGTATTCCATATCTGCATCAATATTTCTTCAGGAAAAAATATTCAAGATATGGATTTTTGACTGAAGTGCTATGTACATCTTTAAGGCTTTTGATTCAAATTCCTTGGTCCTACTTTTCAGAATCCCCCAATCCTTTAACACACTTACTTCCTTCCTCACCAGACTTACATTCCACAAAAAATCATGTAGTAACTCCCTTGTATGTACCTTCAGCTCCCTTATCACCCTTACTTCATTGTACTGGTAGCAAAATTATGATTCTTGTTAAGTTCAACCCTTCTAGCTACTCTATACCAGCACCCAGGCAGCATGAGGCTGGAGAAAAATGCCCAACCACATTGGCTGGTCTCATTTTAAATTTGTGACCACCAACTTCAAATCAGTCCTTAAAGTTTGCCAGGACCTTGTGCTAGATGTCTCTAGACCATTCATTCTCTCAGTATCTTCCTCAATTTTTCCACACCATTTTATTTCTTCTCAGCTGCCTCCTTTTCCACCCTGATTCTCAGGTTTCTAACCCACTGTGCAAACTGAAACATCCAGAAGGCAGAGCATCCTTTGATTGCGCCACCACATTATTGTCTTAATAATGAGTATTCTGTGATAACATCTTCCCAACTGTTAGCACAGATGAGTAGTCACTGCTCCTATTTCCTTCAACGTTATCACTCCAACGATTTTGTTCTTTTGCTTCTATGTTATTATTTGGGGCAGTGCATCATTCCCAGCCACATATAAACTGTTGCTTTTTTCCCCCATCTTAAAATAAATATTTTCTTTTGAGCCTCTATCTCTTGCCAACTATTGTCCCCTTCTAGCAAAGCTATAAATACTTGTTTATATTCAATCTTGTATTTCTCTTCTTCCATTCTCTTGTTATAACCATCATCAATGGAAGGTTTGCATATAATAGGATTTACCAATTTGATGAGTTTTGCAAATATAGACAGTCATACAGCAATGATAATTAAGACAGGACCTTTTCATTGCCCATCCCAAAGTACCAAATGCCTATTTGCAATTAATTTTCTCTCACCCCTAGCCTCTGGTGGATGACTGCTGATCTTTTGTAATTATGGTAGACGTCTTTTCCCTAGGTGTTTTTTTTTTGTTTTTTTTTTTTTTTTTTTTTTGGTGCTGGGGACTGAACCCGGGGCCTTGTGCATGCAAGACAAGCACTCTACCAACTGAGCTATATCCCCAGCCCTTCCCTAGTTTTATATAAATGGAATTACAAGGTACATAGCCTTTTTGTAAGACTTCTTTCAGTCAGTATAATACTTTGTTTTTTATTTATAGTTGTTTGCTTTTTTAATAAGCTTCATGTCACGATATCAATATACCACAATTTGTTTATCAGTTCACCCATTGGTGGGTATTTGAGTCATTATCAACTTTTTGCTATTATGAATAAAGCTGCTACAAACATGCATAAACAAGTCTCTGTGTGTACATATGCCTCCATTTCTCTTGGGTAAATACTTACAAATGCAATTGCTGAGTCACATAAGAAGCATACATTTCACTGTAAAAGAAACTTCCAACTGTTTTCCAAGTTAGCTGTACTATTGTGTATTTTCCATACAAATGAAAACTAGAATGATAGGTCTAGTTGTTCTACATCCTCAACAACACAGGGATTTCAGGCTTTTAAAATTTCAGTCATTCTAGTGAGTTGTAGAGAAGTATCTCATAATGTCTTTAACTTGCATTCATCCAATGATTAAGGACCTTGACCTCTTTTCATGTACTTATTTAGCATCATATAGTTTCAATTGTCTGCCCATTTAAAAACAAACAGGTCTGGTAGTATAGCTAAGTGGGTAGAGCAGTTGCTAGCATGTGCAAAGTGGTTTTGATTCCCATCACTGGGGAAAAAAAATTCACAAAACAAAACCAGGTTGTTTGTATTTCTGTTATTGGGTGATTTGAACTTTATGTATTCTGGGAAGAAATCCTCTCTTCTTTCAGATGTGAGTTTTGCCAATATTTTCTCTCAGTGACTTACATTTTTATTTTCCTAGTGATGCCTTTCAAAGAACATAAATTTTGAATTTTGATGAAGCCCAACTTATTGAGATTTTTTCTAATCTAAGATTATGCTCTTAAGAAACTTTCATGACCCCAAGGTCAGGAAGATTTTTTTTTTCTGGAAGTTTTATACTTTTATTTCATATGTTTATGATTCATTTAATCTTTTTTGGGAAATAAGAGTTGAAGTTCATTTTTTCCATGTATATATCCAGCTACCTTATCAGTATGTTTTCTTATACTTTACATTCCCACCTGTTAAAATAGATGAATAGCACATTATTACACTCTGTCTTTTCCTTTTGAATTATACCAGTATTTTTGTTAAATGTGAATTTATTATATGTGTAGGTTTATTGTTGGATTCTCTGTTCTGGTGACCTATATGTTTATACTTAAATGAATACTACACTTTTTTGATTACTGTAGCCCAATAGTAAGTTGTGAAATTAGGCAATGTAAACACTAACACTTTCTTTTATTTCCTCAAAATTATTTTGGCTATTCTAGATGTTTTGCATTATCAAATACATTTTAGAATAAGCTTGTCAATTTGTATTTTGTTAAAGCCTGTTAGGATTTTGATGGAGATTACTTTGAACTTATAAACCCATGTTGGAAAAATCAGTATCTTAGTAATATTGAGTTTTCCAAAAGGTTGGAAATATTTCCATATCTTGGCTGTTTTGAATAATGCTGCATGAAGATACAGGTATTTCTTCAAGTACTGTTTTTACTTTCTTCAGATATATATCCCAAAGTGAAATTGATGGATCACATAAGTAGTTATATTTTTAAGTTTTCCATAATGGTTGTACTCATTTATATTCCCACCAACAGTGCACAAGGGTTCCATTCTCTCCACATCTTCACTACACTTGTTATCTCTTGTTTGGTAATAGACATCCTATCAGGTGCGAAGTGATGCCCCCTTGTAATTTTAATTTGCATTTCACTGATGATTTTATCTCTACCATTGATTTATTAGCTACACCTGTTTTGTTTTTCAAAAGTGATAGGGTTTACAGTTATGCATCTTGTTTCATCCTACTTTCAAAAAATATTATACTTATTCATGCAGAAGTTTCAGACCTTACAAAGGTATTTCTCAATCCCTTTCCTTCCTGTGTGCTATGGTTCTCAGACACTTTGCCTCTTTGCATGCTATAAACCATCTAATTCAATGTTGTTAGTTGTGTTTTAAATAGTGGATTATCTTTTAAAATATCTAAATAAGAAAAAGTTTCACATCTATCCACATACTTACTATTTCTGGCACTATTCATTTCTTTGTGTAGATCTGAGGAATCCTTCATTTGTTGTATAGGGCTACTGGTAATAACCTTTGTCAGCTTTTGTTGTTGTTTTTTAATTTGTGGTAAGGACACTTAACATAACATCTACTCTTATAAATGTTTAAGTCTACAATATAGTTTTATTAATTCCTGGCACAAGGCTGTACAACAGATGTCCAGAATCTAGTCATCTTGCATAACTGAAAAATTGTATACTTGTTGAATACATCCCTCTTTTTTGGTCTTAAAGTGTTTTTATTTCACCTATATTTTCATGTGTGTAGGATTCTGGATTGACAGATTTTGTTTTTCCTTTCAGAACTTTAAAGATGTTCAGTTGTCTTCTGATCTGTGTGGTTTCTGATAGTCTGTTGTCATTATTTCTCTTTATGTAGTATATATATTGAAGTTCATTTTTTCCATGTATATATCCAGCTACCTCATCAGTAGTATCCAGCTACCTCATCAATAGTATCCAGCTACCTCTTCATATTTTTTTCATTACCAAAGGATTTCAACAGTTTGATTATGATGTGCCTAAAGTAGATGATGTTTACTGTTAGAGTCTGTAAACAAGTCAGGATGGCGCCTGGCATTTTGCCAGAGGGAGTGGTTTGTGAAGTAATACCAGCGAGCCATTAAGTGTGGAGATTCCTTATTGGTTGACTGCTGTATCTAGTTTATGCTAATTAAGATAAGCTGTGTGGAATGTATAAATACCTCTGTTTCCTACAATAAACGGCTCCCACTCCTGCTGTATCAATCTACACAAGTTGCTCGTCACCCCCCAGTTATTTTGCTGCAGCCGGACTGCGGCAGTTTATTATATTTGGGATTTTTGAATTTTAGAGTTTTTATTTTCAACAAATTTAGATTTTTTTATTATTCTTTTTTCAACTATATTTTATATCACCTTTCTCTTTCTATATTTTATATCACCTTCTCTCCATCTGGAACTCCAGTTAAATGAACTCTAGGCACTTTTTGATCTGTCACACAAGTCACTAATTGTGTGTGTGTGTGCATGCTCATTTTTTCTTTGTGCTTCATGTCTACAGTTTCTATTGAATTATCTTCAAGTTCAGTTACCTTTTATGACTCTTTGTTATATCTTCCATTTCTCTTCTTCTCAAGTTTGTTTCTCTTAGCAACCTCACACATACTTGTAAGATGCATAGCACTTTTTTAAAGGTCCTTGACTATGAATTCCACATTCTCTGTCTATTCTGGGTCTATTTCTATTGATTGACTTTTATTCTGTTCATAAGTAATAGTTCTCTGCTTCTTTAAAGGCTTGGTGGCTTTTATTGAACATAGAATTGTGAATCTTTCTTTATTTGCTATGGGTTTTTATTGTATTCACTTAAAGATTTTTGAGGTTCTTTTCCTGAGATCCAGTTATGGTGCTTGAGGTTCATTCTGACCCTACTGAGACTTGATTTTTAAGCTCTACTAGGCTGGGACCACACCAGCTTTCTTTTGGGACTAATTTAGTTTCATCACTAAGGTATGCAGCTTCTGAGGATTCTAGCTAGCATATATCATTAGAGTCTCCCTAGTTTGGTGATGAATTCCTTTGAGCACTGTGTGACCTCCAGAAATTATTCTGGAAACTCTTTCCTTAACCTTAAGAAACTTTCTGTGAAGAAAGTTCATATCAGTACTTAGCCAAAGGGGAGAAGACTTCTTCAGAATCTTCAAAGAAGTCCCCCAGTCTTCTGTAAACTTAATCTGACCAGCATTCACCTCATCATTCTGCTGAAACTCTTTGCATCAAGGTCATCCATGATCTCCAAATTGTCCGTATAACCCTTGCCTGTATTTCAGATTCACAGAAAATGGTTAACTCTTCTTCAGAACACATAAGCTACTATTGAGGACATAAATAACATATAGAAGCACTAAGTAAATTTGTTTAGCATTTGTCATGAATTCTCACACTTTCTTAATGTGGGGCTTACGTAGGTGAAATGCTGTGAAGATTGAGGATTGGATATTTGAATTTCTTCAGTGGGCTATAGGATGATTTGGGCAGAGGAACATTGCTTCCAGGAGAGTAGAAATTGTAAGAGGAGGTGTTTTGGAGTGGGGCACTATACTGGTTAGTTTGCATTTAAGAGGCATACTTGCTAACAGGTTGTTTGCTACTTTTAGGAATTAGCTAACTCTAAGAGGGGCAAGCCTCAAAGTATCATAAAATACAGAATATAAAAAACATGATTAATACACAGCTACAACAAATTGACCCACCTCAAAGAGATTTATCTTCATCAGGTATGAGAGAGATGTGATAATTCCTGGAGAGTTTGATCTAGTCATGAGTCTGGTGACCAGGGACACTACTGTGAATGGGCCACTGTCTTCTCTCAGCTAGGCTGCTGCAGTTTTCTCCTTGCTTCTAGTTTTACTACCTTCACACTGTAGACATGGTGATGTTTATATGTTGCATGTCTAATCATGTTGCTCATCTGCTTAACACCTTACAGCGCCAACCCCCTACTTATAGAATCAAGTCCAAACTTGTAAAAATGGGATACAGCTATTGGTTAGTCCCATTCCTTGTCTTCAAAGACCTATACTCACCACAAAATACACAGTCTAATCAGCTATACTGCCGCAGTCCGGCTGCAGCAAAATAACCGGGGGGTGACGAACAACTTGTGTACGTTGATACAGCAGGAGTAGGAGCCCTTTATTGTAGGACAACAGAGGTATTTATACATTCCACACAGCTTATCTTAATTAACATAAACTAGATACAGCAGTCAACCAATAAGGAATCTCCACACTTAATGGCTCGCTGGCGTTACTTCACAAACCACTCCCTCTGGCAAAATGCCAGGCGCCATCCAGACTTGTTTACAGACTCTAACATTTGCCAGGCGCCATCCTGACTTGTTTACAGACCTTAACACTATACTGACAACTCCCCATCCCCATCAGTTCTTTTAAAACATCAAGTTCATCTTTTTTTTTTTTTTAAGAGAGAGAGAATTTTTTTTTAATATTTATTTTTTAGTTTTCGGTGGACACAACATCTTTATTTTTTATGTGGTGCTGAGAATCGAACCCAGTGCCCTGCACATGCCAGGCAAGCACGCTACCACTTGAGCCACATCCCCAGCCCTCAAGCTCATCTTTATACTTATTTTTTTCCCCAGTACTGGGGAAACACAAGGCCTCTCACATTCGAGGTGAGTGCTCTAACATTGAGCTACACTCCAGCCTTCTGATTATTCATGCTTGTTCTCTCTTGTTCTAACTTTAAAGAATCCTTCAGTCCTTGATTCAAACATATCCTCCTCACAGAGTTTTTTCCCAACTGTCCCCCAATACAGGCCAGCTTCAGGGACCGACAGAGTCCTGCTTGGTCACCACACAGCCCACTCCCCTTCCCCATCACAGCTCTAATTGGACTTCTATGATTGTATTTATTTCTTTCACTTACCATGAAGACAGGGATCATATAAATGTGTCCATGTCTGTATTACCAGCAACTTGTATGGGGCTCGGGGAACAGCAGTCTTTCAGGAAATAAATGTAAAATGCATGAAGGTGAGTAAAGTAGTGATCTCTAGGACCAGGCCTTCTCAGAAAGGGACTGAACCAAGAGGTTGGTTTCAGAAGTGCTTCAGACTTTTAACACTTTGTTGGGATGAGTAGTAGACCTTGAATTAGAACCAAACTGATCTCCAGGAGAAGAGAGAAAAGAAAAAATAGCATTTTCTTGGTAAATTTCTTCTATATTCACTTTGGGTCATGTAGTTCTTTATGTGCCAACAGGTTAATATACCCCTCAGTATCAGTGAGTGCTCTGACCTTCAGTTGATGACGACATTGGACAGAAGATGTCATAAGAAATTCAGTGTTTCTGAAAGACAACAAAAATTCCAATGTGCATTACAAAGAACACTTGTGGTATTTCTCTGTGTTCAGCATTAAAGGTGTCAGGTGCTATACCTCCATTTTTCTGTATCTTTAACTTAAGCAATATTTTTCAGATAAAGAGAACAAAATTTATAGAAGATTGGAGAAAGAAACCCCCAAAGACTAAAGTAATATCTCTGTAGGAAAATAAGTTCTTAAACTTCTAAAAGGAATGAGAGGGAGGAGGATGTAGAGGTGCTAAATATCCCCCCTGAATTTTGATTGAGGGCTAGACTAGAGAAATGAGCCTGAAAATATAGCAGGAGGTATTAGGTTAGACAACAGGGAAATGATCGTGGCAATTTGAGAGACCCAGCACCCACCCACCCACATACACCCACACAAACACACACATACTTTCTGCCTCTCCCTCCCTCCACCCCTACTCCCTGTCTAGCAGATCAATTAATACCAAGTTTGTTTTAAAAGCAATTCTGATTTAAAGGATACAAGGGTATACCAGACAACTTCCAAGGCAACTTTAAGCAAAGTGGCAGAACTTTTATTCCTCTAGCAATTCTCCTCTTGTTTATGGCTTTCTCAGCACTCTTTCTTCCATGTCAAGGAGATGTTGTCAGAAATTGTGAAAATTGCTGGTAACAGTTCTATCATCAGAAAAGCAATCATGCTGGGTATTGAACGTACTGAGGACAATGCATTAGAAATATAAGGAGGGGTCACTAAGAGCAGGGTGGGGGGAAGGTTTTTCCTTATTATTATGTATAATGAATTTAAGAAACATATATCTAACTAAATATTTTCTCCTCTCAAATCCACCAGCAGCAGCCAGAGTTAGGACTAATGGATTCGAAAATAAGGGCAGATTTAAGTGCATGTCATTTAAGCAAGGACTTGTTAAACATTAGAAGATTGCTAGAAATCTCAGACAAGGATTTGTGCATTGTAGGTAGTTGGATTAGAAAGCCAGTCGGTAGAGTGCTTTTCAAATCTAAGATTCTGTGTCTATTATTTACTCATGTGGGTAAGTGTGTTAGGCACAGTTGTGTAAAAGTGCCAGCTGCAACTGTTTATTACTCTGAGAATGATTTCTTTTCTCTGGACTGTGGCTTTCCACTTCACAAACATAAGCATCTGTAGCAGCAAGAAGGTTTTATAGCCCATTCTGTCCTTTTTGTTTCCAATGTTGTTTGGTGTTACATGGGGGTGGGGATGCAGGGGAAAGGAGTGTCCCAGCTGGAAACAACCTCCAGGGAGTATATGTCCTACCTAGAACCATCCCTGACTCTCTGCTGTCTTCATGTGGTGTATGAAGCACCCAGCTGCAGGAGGTTTTCATTTCACTGTCTACCTATTCCATTTTCCTTAGTCTATCTTGTCTCCAGTTTTATTATCTATTAGTATAAATTATATGGCTGTTGTTCTGTTTCATTCCCAGAGTCTTTGGGACTTGGATTTCTCTTTAGCCCTTGACGAATACTACAATTTTCATATTTGCTTTTCTCTCTTGGCAAAATTGAGATTTTTAGGTTATGTGCTGCCAAATGATAAAAATATATGGTTGTTATATTTTTACACATCTATAAATCCTTCAATTTATTAAGAAAAAGAAATTAAAAGACCTGGTTACTGTAGAAAATTAGAAACACAGAAAAGAGTCAAAGAACCAGTCATTAAAATAGTGAAGTGATAGCCAGTAGTGTCTTTTTGATGGCAAAATAAAAAGTGCATGGTTTCTCCATGGAATAAGGAGACTTAGGTTCTACTTCTGTAGTTTCCTGGCTTTGTGATCTTTATCATCTCAGTAAAATTGAGGCAAGAATTAAACATACCTTGAGTGTGGAGTAGCCTACGCAGAGCATTTCAAGTCATCCAATAAAGGTTAAGAGACTGCTGCTCTGAATAGTTAGGAATTGCTGTATTCTGTTTTTTTAAATGCCTGCACATTTTCTCTCCATTCCCACCTCACCTCGTGGCAGTTCTTAAAAAGAGAAAAAAGAAAATAGAGAGGGAAAAAAATCTATTGATCTGATATTACTTTATTTAAGGCCTTCAGAATAGTTGATACTTTCTATGAAATACACTTTTCTTGAAATTCAATTGGATGAAAAGATTGAACCATTTTTATGAAAAATCAAACACGTCTAGGAAAGCAGGTCATTTCCAACAAGGCCCACACATCTCTGAAATCCTGCATTACTCCCTTCTCTTCAGCCCCTAGAGGGCAGCATGCACTAAAAGAAACTCACCCAAGGCCCAATTAGAATCCATTTAAATGGCCACTTACCTTAGATCCAATTGTTTCTCATCGACCTTAAAAAAGACCTTCGAAAAATCTCATTAGACACACTATCAAGAGTTTTAAAAAGTATTAGCTGTAATTAATGGCTATCACAGTACTGCTTTATTAAGATCATCAAATGAATAATATTAAGTATCTGGGATTTGCCCAGGAAGAAGCACGTGCTTTCTCAAATGGGATTTCTCCAGCAGAAGTGATTTCCTGGCCTATCTGCCCTGGGCAGGCTCTCTTCAAACCTCAGAGTGACAGAGCCATGGCTAGAGGTCTCTCTGCTCTATTTCCTCTCACCCACCTGCCTCCTCCACTTGCCCTTCATTCTTGGCCCACTAAGAATAGAGGCGCTCAGGGCTGGGGATGTAGCTTAGAGATAGGGCGCTTGCCTTGCTTGGATGTATGAGGCCCTGGGTTCCACCCTCTGTATGGGTCAGGTGGAGGGAGGGGACGTTCAAGGCTCCAGAGCCTAGGTTCTTGGACACTGTTACTTTGTTTCTAGAGTTCACTTTTGCTTTGCCCGCTAATACCGTCGTCAGTGCAAATATAAAGGAGGCTTAGCCCATAGTCTTTGCCCACAGTCAGACCACAAATCCTCCAATGATAAAATAAAGCCCATGGCACACAGGCTTCTGAGACTCTCCATCACAGCTCCTCCCGCAGGCTCCTTGGGCTCATAGTGCTGGTGCCTTAACGCCTGAATTTCCATTCTGTTTCTTTCTCCTGGAGCCTTAGATGCATTCTGGGTTCCACCGCTAATCGAAGCCTCATGGTTCTTTTTTTTTTTTTTTTTTTTTTTTTAAAGAGAGAGTGAGAGAGGGAGAGAGAGAAAGAGAATTTTTTTAATATTTATTTTTTAGTTATCAGCGGACACAACATCTTTGTTTGTATGTGGTGCTGAGGATCGAACCCGGGCCGCACGCATGCCAGGCGAGCGCGCCACCACTTGAGCCACATCCCCAGCCCCAGAGCCACATCCCCAGCCCCATGGTTCTAATATGCAAAATGAAGGAGGATGCCAAGTGCCTTCATCCCCGTTCTAGAGAGGCAGATGGGGATTACAGGCTCTTTGATGCCAAAATCATGGAGGAAAAAGTAACACAATTTCTCCTATTCATAGAGACACATCATTGAGGATTCTGTACTAATTCCTGTTGATTTTTGGATTTTTGGCGACTCCTTTTTTCTTCAAAAATGTCTGGCTTCAGAGGGATGAAACAGTTTTCATCAATGTATGGGATGTTGTCAAAACAGGACACTAGAGGATTTTTTAAAATGAAAAATAACCCTTCCAATATTGAAAGGCAGTATCCATTAATTCAATCGAACATTATTTTCATAAGCAAATATGTTTGAAAAAAATTAGCAAGTAAATGCATAAATAAATTACCTACATTGAAAGCTGTTACTGGCAGATATGATGACATGTTTCCTGTTAACTAGTTTACATTTCTTTTGAAGTGAATTTCTGGCTGACAGTGTTTATGTCACAGATGGTATCCTCACCTGCTTCATTAAGGCCTGTTTAGAATACAGTTCTAATGTAGGTTTTATTCCATGTAAAGCCACCTAGAGATAATTTTAAATGATCATATCGACTAACAAACACGTAATCAAGAAGCTCTTAAAATTTTATTAAAATTCAGGTCTTTCACCATTAGCAAACCTGCTTCATTAACATATTAATAGATAATGTTCCTGCTCATAATTAGCGTGTATTTTCTTTGCATCATTGTAGTTGAAAGAATTCAGGTGGGGTTTGATAGAAAAGTTTTTTTTGTTTGTTTGTTTTTTAAATTTCTGCCAACAAAGCACCTGGGAGAACAATGAAGCTCCTGACCACCGTTTCCATTTTAACCACCTGCTTCCTCCTCCCCACATTTTTTTCTCCTTAAACTTCACTCTATGATTTATTTTCCCCACATCAGCCCACCGTGAATTACAGACAAGCAATGAACTACCTACAAATGGATGAGAATTCGGATTGGACGAGATTGAAGGATGAATGCTACCTGCAAGAGAAATATCAGGTACAAAAACATTCTCATTTAGACTTTGAGAAAAGCTGGAATATGAGAATGAAAATAAGCTCATCTGTCTTTAAAATAATTTTAAACCCTCTCTTGTGCAAACTCGTAATTCCAGCTATTCTGGAGGCTAAGGCAGGAGGATTACAAATTCAAGGCCAACCTGACCATGTCTCAAAATAGAAAGGGCTAGGATTGTAGCTCAATGATAAAGCACCCTGGGTTCAGCCTCCAGTACTGCAAACATATGACCAGTGAAACTCCACACCATGTACAACCACAAAAATGAGGTCCTAATTAGGCTAAGTTATATCCATGTTTGTATAATATGTCAAAGTACACTTTACTGTCATGTGTATCTAAAAAGAACAAATTTTTAATAGGCAAAAACAGTTGTAGAAAATGTGAGTATAAAGAATAGACAATCTAGTCCATGTCTATGTTTCTATAAAATAATGATATCCATTTTAAGGAATGCTGTCTTATAGAGAGGAACCATACAGAGAAGTGATGGTTGTTCTTTTTTATTTTTCAGTTACCACAAAATTTAGATTAGGTCTATAATTGAGGTCCTTGGGATAAAGCCACAGTGTTATTTTGAAATATTCTCACTGAGGCAATGGATTAGTTGTGACATATTAGCAATAAAAAGTAGAATTCGCATTATCCCTTAAGGCAATAATCAAAATAAAATGGAAAATGATGTTTAAATTAAAAATAGTAATTGTCTTCAATATGGTCTAAACAATTCACCAATTCTTAACCACATTCTGAAGCCACACTATTCTGTGACTTTAGAGTTCATCTTGACATGAAGCAGAAGCTACCAGTATGTTGGCAAAATTACACTATTGTGTGATTGGCATATTGCAACCTCTTCTATGGGTCAGAACTTAGTCTTAGTTATTAGGAGTACCCACTATTTTCCCGCACTTTGGATTTTTGTTCTAATGTTTTAGGTCTTAGAGAATATGTGTGCCCCCTCAACTCATTTTATCCTGGATCAAAAGTAGGCCCAGAGAAATTTAGCAACTATCTCAACTTGTCAAGGGCTGAGGAGAAAAATTAAGACCTGATTTCTTTCTTTTTTTCTTTCTTTCTTAACCATTCCTTTCTTATAATTTGCTAGTTCTGATTTTCTCAATAAAAGACAAAAATAACATATCTATGAGTTGCTAAAACAAAGTGACATATCAGGCTGATTGAGGAGAGACTAAGTTGAATATGACCATAAAGAACATTTTCGTTTTCCATCTGAGATACCACCTGAATAAAGGGAGGATTAAATATGATACTGGAGAGGTGCTGCTTCTTTATCCTTCTAATAGTGTAATTATGAACTACTATTTCTACATTTATGAATTAAATTTACAAGACTTAGTGCAGCATGCCCACTAGAACTTTCTGCAGTGATGGAGTATTACCCAATGTGGGAGCGACCAGCCATATGCATCTGTTTCACTTAAAATGTGATTAGGGCAATTGAGGAATTGGATTTTTAATTTTATTTAATTTTTAAAAATTTAATCTTAATGAACAAATTTGGATAGCCACATGTAGCTAGTGGTTACTGTATGGGACAGCACAGAGCATATTCCTTAAAGAGTTAGAGTCAAATAATGTCAGTGAGCTAGAGACCTCTGGTGGAGGGGAATGTTATCTGCAAGATACAGAGCACAACTTTAAGATGGTTGATTTGATTTGATTTGATTTTTTAAGATGCACATATTTCAGAATTGGGCACACATTTTTAATACTAAAACTGCCGCTGAATGTGATTTGTAAATTCCATAGCTAGTAAGGTATGGAATAATGAAGAATGTAGGGACTAATTATGCTATTTTAAATTCCCTGTGGTAATAAGTTTCTATTGTTGGGCTTGTTAACAGGACATGGAAGGACAATTAAAACTGGTTAGAAACATTGTACATTTTGGTTATCTGACTTGAATAATGGAATATCCTAGGACCCCAGGCAGACCAAGAAGCATTTTTCAAGATGAGAGATGGTCTCAGATTGTATTCTATCAATTCAGAGATGATGTAGATTGGCTGAAGACTGCACTAAATTCCAAACAGCTGTTTGATCACCTGTCTAGAAAAGAAATGCAGACACTATTGCTACCTCCTGCACTGACTTACAACCACACGTAGTCACCTCCATAAGGTTAAGGTAAACTTTTGTTCTTATATTAGGCTTAAAAGGAGAGATGTGGGCCTTTTACTTCCTAATTTGTGCTCCCTAAAATGAAGCTCACCAATATATTTGTTTCCTTTCTGACTCTATTACCTTCTATATTGTTTATTACCCTCTTTAGCCATCAAAAGCCTAATTACTCAAACCACAGTCTGATACAGCCACTCTCCAGGCAATGTGAGGGCTCCTCTTCTCTTCTCTGGCCATTCCTACCTCTTCTTGAATCCTACGTTTGCTTGGCTTCAATCCTAATACTCTGCTTGCATGGCTGGAAACTCCCAAAGAACTGATGAGACTGTCAGCAGACAGTTGTCAAAAGTATTAAAACCATATCCTGAGCTTTTTCTAGATGTAAATTTCTTAAAATAATGCTCAGTGTGTGCTAGCTGTCATTATATGGGAATTTAAAAATCTTATGTCACCAAACCCATCCTTTATGGTTTCTGAGTTTCTAATTTATGTAAGAAGTTCTCCCCTACCTTAAAGCTATCCAAATATCTTCCTACATATCTGTGGATGATTTAATTACATACCTAGAAAATCAGAGAAACTTTATTTTAAAATGATTACAATTAATAAGTTAAATTGAGAAAGTAGCTAAATATAAATTTTTATAGAAAATAGTATTAACTAGTTAAAATGGAACTGAATTCATTTATTTAATTTTAATTAATTTAAATTTAGATAACCACATGTGGCATGTGGCTATTGGACAATACAGATTTTGTGCACCCCATATAAGAGTTAGATTCAGATAATGTTAGTGCACAAGACAATGAAATAAAATATACCCACATATAAGTTGAACAAAAAGAAGCTATGCACTATGTCTGGCATTCTTGAGGTCCAGGGTTTGATAACCAGAACCTCAACTCCACACACACACACACACACACACAACAACAACAACAAAAAATAAAAAACCCTACAGATAAAAATCATAACATTTTCTATAGGACATAAGACATGGATAAATGTGAAGGCATAATGTGGCTTGGATGGCAAGATGACATGATTAAAAATGTCACTTTCTTAAAAATAAAAATACATATCTAATCAATTCCACTAAAAAATTCAACAAGATTTTCCTAGAACTGAAATATATAAATATATAGAGAGACGGATACATAGAGATATATTAGAATTGCCAGAAAATGTTTTTGAAAAGGGCAAAATATATCCCAAATATAAAACCTACTATAAAGTTACTGTGATCACAAATATGATAATGGTACATAGCTAGAATAAACAAAGAACTCATTAGCAAGTTCAACAATAGATCCAAGTTCATATGATAAATATGCCATTTCAGTTCAGTGACAAAAGAGTAGTTTAATAGTCTTGGCAAAAAATGATTTAGAAGACAATAAAGTTAGATACCCCCAATTTCAATTTTTTGCTTCCACCTTCAGCCATCCCACCCCCAGACCAGAGAGGATTGAACCAAGGCCTTTATGTATGCTCCACACATATTCTACCTCTAAGCTATACCCGCAGCCCAATGTTTCACTTTTTAAATGTGCCATTGTATTAATTAAGAGAGGCTAGAGCTACGGAAATCCTCTGTATATAAGATTATTAGTTGACTAGTTATTTTTGTTTATATCTCCCCCAAAATACAGATGTAAGATAGATACTGATATTTTCATTTTGATATGAAAATATCAAACATCTTATTCTAAATAACAGATAATTCAAGACAAAAATGAGATTAGACACTTAGATTCTGAAAAATCAAAATGCAATATCACTTATGCAATACCTTATAATTTTACATTTTCCTTCTGTTTTTGTTTGTTTGCACTGAAAGTCCTACATGCCTCAGAAAAGTTTTGTCCTGGAGCGTGAGTCTATTCTTTTATAACCTAAGATGAACTGTAACAGTAGTAGGGGAAAAGAGGGGAGTGTGAAGTTATTAAGCCGCAATTTCTTTGGGGTTTCTGATGTGTAAAACCATTAGCAATGTGAGGACTTTCTAGTAGTTTTAATTATAGGTAGCACTAGTGAAAATATTGAGTCTGAGTCCCTGACTAAATTTTTTTTTAAAGAAAAATCTAGTAAAACATATATGTAAAATTACTATCTTAACTGACAGGGATTTGTATAATAAGTAGAAATATAAAACAAATAAATGCAAATTATTTATAAATAACTGAACTTAGTGAATTTGTTTGGTATTTTTCCTGCCTCTGTGCACATTCACTGCCAAATTGCTAGAAGCTAGCTAGCTAGCTAGATGAGTGACAAATCAATCTATACCAGAGTACACTAAAGTTTGAAGTCCCAAACCCTTGCTTTATACTTTTAAAAGAAATATAAAGAAAACACTGATTGACAACAAGGAGTTTTATTTCTAATTTGCCTCAACAGTTTAAGGTTGAAAATGACTTATACCGTGAGAAGACTCTTCAGTTTAAAAAGTGATATTAAATTGAATCATCTTGTGCAATGTTTTACTCTTTCCACTTGTCTGGGAATAGAAGGATGAGATGAGTATACTTATTTCAATGGATGAATGACAACAGTAAATGGACAAAACCGCTGTATGTGGCTTATTTCACATTATCTTTCTTCTGAAACTGGACATATTTTGCTTCTCTTTTTAAACAGAGAGAGTAAGACAGCATGGGGTAGATTATGAACAAAGCAAGGGTTAGCTTTTTCTTTCCTTTTGGTTGTTTTGTTTTGTGGTGCTGGGGTTCAAACACAGCACCTTGCACCTGATAGGCAAGTGCTTTACCACTGAGCTCCATTGCTTGCATATTTTTTTTTTTTTTTTACTTTGCAAGACATATGGTCTTTATCTCTAGGATTCAACTCTGCTATTGTAATGTAAAAGCAAACATGGACAACAAATAAATGAATGGGTGTAACTGTATTCCAACAAAAGTTCTTCTAATAAAACGGACAGTGAAGCTTGGCCTGTGGCGCATAGCTTAACCCCCTCCATTACCCACTTAGACCTCAAAGAGAGTGAAAGTCACTAACCAAGGTTGTTGATTAAGAAATACCTGGGAGGGGTTGAAAATCATAGTGACATTTCCCTTTTAGATCAAATACAGTCTTAAATATTTAGAAATACCAACATGTAGCAAGATATCAGTACATTCCTCAATTCTCCTAATAAGTTAACATAATACATTTATCACCTTTTAGATGACAAGTAAAGATGGCAGAAAGAAGAAAAATGCAATTTCCAACATAGCTTTTTCCATGTTATTTATGCCATGGTAGAGTAGAACTAAAGCTGGGCACAGTGCATGTCTGCAATTCCAGGAACTCAGGAGTTGAGGCTGGAGGATTGCAAGTTCAAGGCCAGCCTCAGCAACTTAGTGAAACTCTATCCTGAAATAAAAACATAAAAAGGACTGGGGATGTAGTTCAGTGGTAGAGCAGTTTAATACTAGTACCAAACAAAGATTTAGAACTAAAATGTTCAACATAGACTGAAGGATGATCTCTTTGTGACCAGGAAAATCAGGGATAGTATCTTCACCATGATGTCCTAACTATAAATTCTTCTGTATTAGGAGAAGAATGCTTGGAGAAGCACCTTGAACAGTTAAAAAACGTAGAGTTCCAGGTGAATAATTCCATTCTTAACTTGCTAAGATGAATTGGAGTTTTATCAACCAGCTACCTTGGAGGGAAGCAGAATGATTTGCTGGCACCCAAAATACTAAATATTAATATTGGAATGTTGGACTTTAGATGGATTTTTAAGACTTTATTCTGAATTAATATATTTGAAAATAAAATATGTTCAATTTTACTTAAATAATAAAGTAAATGTTACTAATAGACATATATTATATGAGGACTTCTCACTTTTGTAGTTTTTTATGTATTGAATTAAGGATCTTTCAGACTTGCACTTATAATTTGATTCTGTTAGTCAAACCACAAACAAGTAAGTTGTTCTCATCACCAAATAATACCGAGAGTTCCCTTTCTGTGCTGTTTATTCCATGATGCTTGCTGACAAAAGTAGGGAAGATCTGGATGGGGTTGGGAGAACATGTGCCCATTTTGGATCTCTCCTACAACATTCCAAATGGGCTTGGTTAATTTTATTCATATCTTTTAATATCTTTTTAATTTTAATTTTTAATTTTATTTTTTAATTTTATTCATATCTTTTAATAGCAAAAAAGTAAACAAAATAAAATGTACCCTCAAAGTAAAGGAAGGACCTTTCCTACAAACTTGCCCTTTATCTGGTGGTGTTGTTCCCTCCCAACCCAGTTATGGCTTCTAGCCACTAGTTCTACACCCTTGTGTGACAGAGCCTTCCAAATGACACAAAATGAAAATGCCAGATACTTTGTTAAAAAATCAGGAACACTGTGATGCTAAATTGTACCCATGTTTTTTCTTCAGTCTCTCATCTATCAGGTTTTTATTAGATATTAGCATCAGATATCATTAGATATAATCCAGTGCATCCACTTCTATATTAATATTAGAAATTTAACATCCTCTCCTAGACCTTGGGAGACTCACTGGACAAGAACAGAGGCTCACAGGTCCAGAGTCCAGAGTGAGGGATACCTCATGACTCCACGTTGGTTTGTTACCCATTACCTGTCAGTTCCTCCTTTTGCCAGCTGTGCCAGTTCCTGCCTGGAGACAGCTGACAGTTGCCCTCATTCCTCACCTAAGACACAAAGAGGCAAGTGCCTGACCCTGACCTTTCCTTTAGAGGACAATGACAGAATGTTGCCCTCCATCCCCAGCTCCCACTGATGTGACCAGGTCTAACTCTTACTCCATGTAGTTTACACAGTTGTTAAACAGTGATGTCATATAATTGTCTAAATATGTTATAATTATAAATCTTTGATTAAGTCACAGTTTGCCCCAGAAATAAGTAAGTTGCTTTGGGAACTAATTGAGTTAGAAAATGTTGTCTGCTCATATTTTAGAACAAATATTTTGAAATTGTATTTAAAAAAAAAAACCACAGTTGTGCCAGGAGCAGTGGTACCTGCCTGCAATTGTAGCTACTTAGGACACTGAAGCAGAAGGATCACAAGTTTGAGGCCAACCTGGGCAACTTAGTGAGACCCTGTCTCAAAATAAAATAAAAAGGGCTGGGTATATAGTTCAGTGATAGAGCACTTTCTTAGCATGTGGGAGCCCTGGGTTCAATCCCTAACACTGAAAAAAAAATTCTATATGCAAATAAAATGGATACAAAAAGAAATATTCCTCTGTACCAAATATTTCCCTTAACTATATTTTATGATAGCTAAAACCCCTCAGATTTACAATACTTTCTTAGAATTAAATATTGTCTTTGCAAGTATTAAAAAATAAAAATATCAATAGGTAGAGTGAAAACAACAGTCATTCAGTTAACATCTCAGTGAAGGTTGGCTAATCAGATCTATTTCCCATAGGAAAGGACATCAGAAGGACATACTAAAGAAGGGCACAGCCCTTGAGTGTGGAAAGGAAAAATGGGAGATGGGGCTGTCCCCCTAATAGTTTTCATACATCCTTCTTTGGGCACTTTGTGATGATATCTTATATGAGTTATCAATTTATCTGTGGAAACTTTCAGAACTAGATCTCACCTTCTAGGACCCTAAGCTGTATTATAATTGTCCAATGAAAGATCCTCTCTTCTCTACCATTTCTAATTTCTTTATCCAAGGTATTTTTCTCAACTAATATTAGTACCAAGAAACTCTGCTAGCCCTTTGAAGGTCAGTTCTACCATATGCATCACATTATTTCCTCCTTTTATTCAATCACTCAGGATTGATTGAAATGCACTGATACGTGCAGATTTTGTTATAAAGTACTATATTTCACATCTCAGTACTGTATCTCAGTTTTCTCAGCAGATACTTAAAATTTGACATTTTCACTGAAAATGAAAATAAAATTATAAAATTCTCCTAAAAAAAATGGGTGCTGGGGATGTATCTCAGTGGTAGAATGCTTGTTTAGCATGTGCAAGGTTCTGGGTTGGATCCCCAGCATCAAAATCAATCAATAAATAGAAAGAATGAAAAACGTTATGATAAATGAAAGAAGCCAGATTACAAAAAACTACTTGTTGCATTATTCCATTTAAATAAAATGCCTAGAATAGGTAAATCTATATAGAGGGAAAGCGGATTAATGATTGATTAGGGCTGAGGGTGGGGGTGGGAATGACTACTAATAGATGTGAGGTTTCTTTTTGAGCTGATGGAAATGTTCTAAAAACTTGACTGTTATGATACCTGTACAACTCTGAAAATATACTAAAGCTACTGAGCAGGATGCTGTAGCACATACCTATAATCCCAGTGACTTGGAAGGCAGGAGGATTGCAAATTCAAAACTAGCTTCAGCAACTTAGTGATATGCTAAGCAACTTTGGAAGAACATGTCTCAAAATAAAAAATAAAAAGGGGTAGGGATGTGGCTCAATAGTTAAGCACCCCTGGGTTCAATTACTGGCACCAATAAAGAAAGAAAGCTACTGAATTATGTATTTATGATGGAAAAAAAATTTATGGTGTATAAACTGTAGTCAACAAAGTGGTTTAAAAAACAAAGTCAGAACTGAGGATATAGCTCAGTTGCAGATATTTGCCTACCATGCTTGAGGCCTTGGGTTTAATTCCCAGCACCACAAAAAACAATAACAACAACAACAGAAAAATCAGTGGGCACTAGTCTTTGGTGGACCTCTCCATCCAATTCCAGCTTCCTTTCTTCTTCCTTCCTTTTCCTTTTTCTCATTGTTTGAATTCCTTCCAGACTGAAATAGAAGAGAGTAGCCTTTTAGAGCTCATTTTGTCACTTTAGAACCAAGAGAATCCCAAGTTTTCTTTTAGAAATGCATTAGCATAGGAAAAAATATAAAGCTAAGAAAGTAGGAGACACTGAAGTATGATTTATGATTTATTTTATGAAATCTTTCTTAGTTTCTTTAAATTGGTAGTTATAATAAGCTTCAAGTATCCCTATTCATACTAAAGATTGATTTAAGCTCTTATGAAAGTATACTTGTATAAAAAACATTCAGTCAGGTTGTCTTTGTCCATTTTGTACTATTATAAAAGAACTACCCTTAGACTGAATGGTTTCTAAGAACAGAGATCAACTTTTTAGTTTTGGGAAGTCTAAGGTCAGGGAACCCCCTTCTGGCCAGGCCCTTTGTGCCTCATTCTCCCATAGTGGAAGGCAGGAGGGCAAGAGAGCACATTTGAGAGTGAGAGAGAAGGGAAGTGGTCAGAATCGTCCTTTTCTCAGGGACTCACTAGCCAGTGATAACCTACTGACCACGGTGATAATGGCATTAATCCATTTATGAGGTGAGGGCCCTCTTGACCTAGTCATCTCCTAAAGGTCCCACCTCTCAACACCATTGCACGTGAACTTTGGGAGATATGTTTAATCATATCACAGGGACAGAGAAAGGAGCTGACCCAAACAGGGCTGCTAGGGTCAGCAAAGCCAGAATTCCCCAGGGTTCACAGCCACAGAAACAAGGTACTGCCAACACCAAAACTTTTGATACATAAGCAATCCATAAATATATAATATTTGTCTGGCCGCAGGGACTAAAGTGGGATAAAAAAGCAGGAAAGGAAACTTCAATATAAATTAACAGTATCAACTGCCACTATTGGTTATTACTATACACCAGGCACTCCACTGAGTGCTATTACACATATCTGATTAACCCACACAACAATCCCAAGACTGTTATCTCAGAATTACAGATAAAGAGCAGGTATGCTGGTGCATGCCTGTAATCCCAGCTACTTGGGAGGCTGATGTAGAGGATCACAAGTTGGAAACTGTCCTCAGCAACTTAGTGAGACCCTGTGTCAAAATAGTTTTTTTAAAGGGCTAAGGATGTAGCTCAGTGTAGAGCACTTGCCTAGCATAGACAAGTCACTGGATTCCATCCCCAGTAGTGTAAACAAATAAATAAACAAGTAAGTAAATTATAGATGAAGAAACTGAGACTCAGAATAGGTAATTAACCTGCCCAAGACCTCACAGCTAGTAAAAATGACCCCTGCATATGTACTGTAGTAAGGTATATATTTATTTAACATTATGTAATATTGCATGATTATATGTATATACAAATATATAATATTAAGAATACATAAGGCCTCTAATGTGGAAGCTAGAGAGCAAAAAAAGGGAAAAAGGCATGGGATCTAATAAAATAGAAGGGAGACCAGTAGAATAAAGGAAGAAAAGTAGGAGAAGGGAAGAGGAGAGAGAAAGGAGAGGTACTCAGTAATAAAATTAATGAAATTATGTTGTGTGCATGTAGGCATATGTAACAACTAGTCCTACTATTATGATAATTATTATGCAATAATAAAAATCAATTTAAAAATTTTTTAAAGATATAAGACTTCTAACTCAAGGAAGAACTTCACTTGTGTGGACTAACTCTCAGAAAATAGGTATGAACTGAAACTTTATTTTGGAACCCACTAGTTGCATAATATAGAATTAAGATTGATGTTTTCAATGGGTGGGGCAGGGTTTTTGTTTTGTTTTCTTTTTTACTTGTCATTTTGTTTCAGAGAACTGAGTTTTTCCCCCCTAGAATATAAAAATACATTTTAGAGCTTTAACTCATAACAAAAAGAAATATATTACACTGCTACTTATTTTAAACCAATTCCTGGGGCACTGTGATTTATCCATCTTTGATCAAAGGTTCTTCCTAAGCAGAGACTGATTTTATGAATTTTCTTGAACTGTGTTAAATGGCATCACATTAGCATCAATATGAAAGAGAAGCAAGGGGTGGGCTTGGCACAAAAGCATGACCTCTTATTAGTTACTATTCTGATACTTTATTTGTCAGCACTGATTCAATGGCAGGGAAAGACGGCTCATAGGAGATTATTTAGAAAGACTATGGTACACTTTACAGCCTTTCTCAAGCCATCAGGGTGAAGAATTGACTGGTACTTACATCCATCATTATATGTAGCATTTTGGCTCTGTAATTAAATTGAAAATAAATCACATGCAGCAATTTGTTAAATTTAAATACTGTTACAAAAAAATTTAAAAAGATCAGTGAATGAAATGAGCTTTTGAACTTAAGGATATGATTTGAAAAAAAGATTGCCATTCATTCCGACTAGCAAAAGAAAACCTAGTAACACTTAACTCCACTGAATCTCGAATGTGATGAGGCCATTAGAATCTGCCACAGAACTGGATTTTGCAGGAAATAACTGCAGTAAACCCCCATGTACAGGAAACTCAAAACTTTAAGTTTAAAATAACTCATGTTCATAGATTGGCTTCGGTATACTTTCCAAATTATTTAATTTTCCTTAAGAATTAGACATAATATTTATTAAAAACTAGTACAATTAATTTCAGTCCTTCAGAAGTAACTAAACAACAAAGAAGAGACTTATTCAAATTAGTGCCTGAACTAGGAAAAATCAAAATAACTATGTATGACAACAAGGGTATTTCAGGCTACTAAATATTTTTTGGTTAAAAGTATTCTCATATATATTAAATAGTTAAGAGTATATCTAGAAGATCCATAAAATAATTTCTGATTTGGGATCACTTTAAATGCTCACAGTTTGTTGGGACAACTGACCAGGTGGGACAAGGGAATGGGATAGCTAGGGCTGGACTTCCCCAACAGACTTGCTGGACAGTGGGAGTTGATAAGGGATTTTCCCCAGCGTTGTCATTGAAAGAACTTCAAGGTCCAGAACTATTACACATGAATGATGTGCAGAATCATTGCTAAATGTGGAGGCGCACAGTGTGTGCTGATTTGACTGGGGGTATAAAGGTCTTCTCTTTTCCAGGCAGGTGAAGCACTTCTCTCTGGGAAGGCTAACAAGAGGAACTAGACATCTAGCATTCCTCCTCGGGATGTGAGAGATGCAATGGGAAGCCACACTTCCCTACCTATATCTTCCTTATATGTCTAAACTTTTCCCTTTTTGTTGGCTGCTTTAGGAGTGAATAAAAATAACCAACATTGAACAAAGTCTAAGTTCTTGCTCATCTTTGAACCTGAACCAAACTTTGTGGTCTGCTGAATACAGGGTAGGCAGGCTCCCATGATTCCCCAAAATATGAATTATTGTTGAGAGCCAAGTCGGAATGGCCCCTGGCATTTTGCCAGAAGTAATGGTTGAGAGGCGAGCCATTAAGATGATGCTGGATTGATTCAATTGTATATAGACTCCTGCTGTCCGCCTGGGACGCCCGCTACTTTGGAGTTCTTGCAGGGATTTCCTGGGGAGTTGTGTTGGTTGGTGAAGTTCTGGTGGAGGGAGTTCCGGTTGGTGTGGTGTGTGGGAGAGGGGCCACGTGGGTGGCGTTTGAGAGAGTTCCCGGGAAGTGTGCGTGGAGTGCTGTTGGAGTTCAGGCAATAAAGTTTCCTGTTTGAACATACAAGTGCTTTGTGGCGGCTGGGTGATTTGTGCCCAGCCAGACTGCGGCAAATTATGGGGGTTTCAGTCCATTCTGTATTTGTATTTAGAAAATAAGCAAACGGAATTGTGTTCGCAGTCGCCACCGCGCAGTTGTCACTCTCTAACACCAGCGCCGCCTCTAGCTCACGGAGCTCCAGCCGATGGCGGGCAAGTAAGAAGGTCTTTCTGTCGTGGCTCATACAAAGCAGACTGCCCCCCAGATCCACTGGTGGTAAAGCACCCAGGTAACAGCTGGCCACAAAAGCCGACTGGCAAGCAGGCACCCTCTACTGGAAGGGTGAAGAAACCGCATCGTTCCAGGCCCAGTGCTGTGGCACTCCATGAAATTACACTCTATCAGACAGAAGTCCAGTGAACTGCTGGTTGGCAAACTCCCCTTTCAGCGTCTGGTGCGAGAAATTGCCCAAGATTTCAAAACAGATCTGCACTTCCACAGCGCAACTATTGGTGCTTTGCAGGAGGCAAGCAAGGCCTATCTTGTTGGCTTTTTTGAAGACACCAACCTTTGTGCTACCCATGCCAAACGTGTAACAATGATTCCAAAAGATACCCAACTAGCACGCGGCATATGTGGAGAATGTGCTTAAGAATTTACTATCTATGATTTCATTCTCAAAAAAAAAAAAAAAAAAAAATCGTTTTTTCTCTTCTTCCTGTTATTGGTAGTTCTGAACATTAGATTTCCCCCCTAATGAGGTCAAAAGGTACCTAAGTATATGATTGTGAGTGGAAAAATAGGGGACAGAAATCAGATATGCCTAGAGATTTACCTCAGAGACATGAATACAATGTTTTCACACACACACACACACAAATGCATGTGTGTGTTTCTAGTAGCTTTATTCCTAAGCACGCACACTCACAAATACTTCTTGAAACAATACAAATTGTTCTTCAGCTAGAGAATGTACTATGGTATCTCCATAAAGTAGAACAGTCATCAGAAATAAAAGGAATGAACTGTGAATAAACATAACAACACTGATAAATCTCAAATACATTCTGTTAATAGGCACAATCAAAAGGCTATACACTATATGGATATGAGGTGTCCCCCCAAAGCTCCTGTGTTAATGCAAAAATATTCAGAGATGAAATGATTAGGTCATGAGATGAAAGCTAATCAGTCCATTCTAGACTGAATGAACTGAGTGATAACTGTAGGCAGGTGGACCATGACTGAAGGAAGTTAGGTCAATGGAGCATCCGACTCTTGGAAATTATGTCTTCTCCACTGGCTCCTCCTTTCCTCTCTACTTCCACTTTGCCATGAGCAGAGCAGCTTCTCTCTGCTATGCCTTTACACTATGATGTCCCTCCTCACCTTAGATCTACAGTGTTGGAACCAGACAGTCTTAGAATGAAACTTCTGACACCATGAGCTCAGACTTTTCCTCTTCTAAGTTATCCTAAATTGTTCTTGTCAGGTATTTGGGCCACAGCTATGAAAATCTGATGAATACATTATATGATTTTTGTTTATATGACATTCTGGGAAAGGCCAAACAATAGTGACAGAAAATAGATCTGTAGTTGCTAGAAAGCAGGGAAAAGAAGGGTTAACTAAGCATGAGGGAATTGGGGATAATAAACCTGTACTGTTTTGATTCTAGTGGTGGTTACACAGTTATGCTTTGTGAGAACAAAACTGTGCACCACAAAGACTGTGCTTCACCATCTGTAAAAAGATTAAGTGAATTGCCTATGGTCGTTAAGTTAGTATGGCACTGTTTCAATATGGAGTATTTCTGACTCCATATCTTCTGTCTTCACTACTGCTATTCATAAAATGCCATAGTCCGGTAAAACAGAAATGTCTCTTGTTAAAAGATATTTCAGGCATCAGAAAAATAGGTTGAGGTAGTTTTGGTGAGTCATGATTCCTAAACTGATTACCCTGAAAAATAACCATTTCAGAAGGTTTACAGTGCCTGGAGTATTGAACTGGAAGTCATTTCAGAGGTGACTCTTTCCTTTTAAGGATCTCTTATGTTCTTGGAGATAGTGATCCCCAGTTACTGCAGCTTTGGGTTGTTCAACTGGGAAAAGAAAAGCAAAAAAAAAAAAATTATTGAATTTCCACTATAGTGCTGGAAGTAACTGAGAATAAGAAATTTTACACATATTTTTTATTATATCCTCATAACAGTTTCACACAAAGGTATTATTATTTCCACTTTATACATAAGTGAAAACTGAGGAATTATAATTAAATAACCTGTTGACATATTGTTTCAAGCTACTGAAATTTGGGGATTGTTTATGATTAGTGTATGACCCATTCTGACTGATATAATTTGTTTTTGATTTGGTATAATATTTGCTGGTCTTGATGCTTCCTCAGTTAAGCATAGCAATCCATGGTCTGTATTTCAGGATAAAGAAGGAATGTTCTCAGCTGGGTGCGGTGGCAAAGGCCTGCAATCCCAGTGGCTCAGGCTGCTGAGGCTGGAGGATTGCAAGTTCAAAGCCAGACTCAACAGAAACAAGGCACTAAGCAACTCAGTGAGACTTTGTCTCTAAATAAATACAAAATAGAGCTGAGGATGTGGCTCAGTGGTCCAGTGTCCTTGAGTTCAATCTCCGGTACCATCCACCCCCCCAAAAAAAACCAAGAATGTTCTCATTGAGCTATACAGCAATGTGATATAAAATTTCTCAAAACAAAAAATATAACATTGTGTTTAAAATGGACTAAAACTGTCCAGAATTACCTTAATAAGATTCTGTTAAATTAGGAAGATGATTGAGTTCATTGTTTATTTCAAAATCATTAAGCTGATTAAACTTTTTGTGTCTCTATTACCATGTTTCTTTAAGAAAAATGTAGTGAGTTGACAAACTCTTTACATCAATGGAAACAAGTTTTAAGCTTTGCTAATTTTCATATTAATCACTACATTATCCCTATACCTTCCAGCCAACTCACAAAACCATGAGAAACAACTAATTGCTGTTTTTTAAATATAGTTTTTTAGATGTCAATGAGCCTTTATTTTATTTATTTATTTATTTATTTATTTATTTATTTATTTATTTATATGCAGTGCTAAGGATTGAACCCAGGGCCTCACACATGCTAGGCAACTGTTCTACCCCGAGCCACAACCCAGTCCTCCTAATTGCTGTTTTAATCTACTATGCTTTGGACATTTCATTACACAATTTCTCTAACTGTTGCAAAATGCTTGTAATTGTCTTCATTATCTAATTGAAAGAGAAATCAGTACATGGAAGTGGGATACTATGGTGATATTTGATAAATAGTAAATATCTGTGCATTTTGTGCATTTTCCTGGGGAGATCAATAACTTTAATTAAATCCTTACAAGGATATAAGACCAACAAAAATATTAAGACCCTCTAATTTTCATACATCTCAATTAAGAAATTGAATGTCAGGGAGTGATAGGTTCAATATGGCCACACATCTGAGTTTTTTTTTTTTTCTCTCTCTCTAAATTTTCATTACTACCCTGAAATGCATCTACAGAAAGCCTCAAGTTAAGAATCCCTGATTCATTAAAAACAGAATACTACAGTGACACAGCCACAT
Organism: Marmota flaviventris; assembly: GCF_047511675.1. NCBI lineage: Eukaryota > Metazoa > Chordata > Mammalia > Rodentia > Sciuridae > Marmota > Marmota flaviventris. Next base: position 48,745,896 of record NC_092499.1, on the reverse strand, counting down.
CCATGGAAAATGTAGCTCAACTCACAATAGCCAAGCTATGGAAACAACCTAGGTGTCCTTCAACAGAGGAATAGATAAAGAAAATGTAGTATATATACACAATGGATATTACTCTGTCATAAAGAAGAATGAAATTATGGCATATGCCAGTAAATGGCTGGAATGGGAAAATATCATGCTAAGCAAAATAAGCCAATCCCCCCAAATCAAAGGCCAAATGTCCTCTTTGACTTGTGGATGCTAACCCCAAACAAGGGAGGTTGGGGAGGGGAATAACAGAAATAAAATGGACTAGGCAAAGGGACATGAAGAGAAGTGAGGGGCGAGGGGAATAGGAAAGACATTACTTAGTCATAACTTTCCTAGCCTTGTGTACACGACCAGGATAACTCCACATCATGTATGACTGCAAGAGTGGTAACCTAATAGAATAAGTTATACTTTATGTATGTATATTCTACCAAAATACATTCTACTGTCATGTATAGTTAAGAATAAAAAGGGTGGGGGGGAGAATCCCTGGTCCAAGTGTTTGTATGTTTTCATTAATTTTTAGTTATCCCTTTACTTCTGTATACACAATTCTTTATTTATTGTATTAAAGTTATTTTATTATTATATATTTGATTATTTCTTCTGTCTCCACTGCTCATGATTGTAAGATTCAACCATCCATATGTAGAACCTCAATGCTCTATTTCCCACTACCACTAGCTTCTGACTCCTTGTTTTCATGTCTACATCCTTTTCCTTCATAACTTCAGTAGATCTTTCAAGTATTTTCTCCATATTATTAATTTGGTGTCCTTGGGTATCAAGTTGAAACTCTTTATAGACATATCATTTGAACACAATGTGTGGAGCTGGTTTGGATTCTGATTAGACAACCCAACTTTCTAAAACAATTGTTGAGACAACTGAGGAAATTTGAACACAGTCTGGGTATTAGATGATACTAAAGAAGTATTATTAATCTTGCTAAATGTGTAATGGAATCATGGTTACATTTTTTTAAAATGAAGAGGAGAAAAAAAGGCTTTATGTATGTGTCGGGGATACTGAGGTTTTTTCAGGTAAAATTATGTTTGGGATTTGCTTTAAAATATTCTAATCAAAAAGAGCTAAGAAAGATAGATTTTTTAAAAATTATTCACAAAATATTTGTAATTATATAAATTGGACAGTGAGCAAGTGGCAATTATTATATTAACCTCTTTACTTTGTTTTTCTGGAACTGGGTATTAAACCTGAGGCTGCTCTACAACCAAGCTACATCCCCGGCCCTTTTTGTTTTTTATTTTGAGACAGGGTCTCACTAAGTTGCCTAGGCTGGCCTTGAACTTTTGATCCTTCTGACTCATCCTCTCAAGTAGCTGAGATTATAAATGTGCACCACATGACTAGTTAATCTCTCTACTTTTGTCTTTTAAACATCTCACAATATGAAATATTAAAATTATTTTTAAAAGTCTAAATTATGGGGCTGGGGCTGGGGCTGGGGCTGGGGCTCAGTGGTAGCACACTTGTCTGGCATGTGTGAGGCACTGGGTTCAATTCTCAGCTCCACATATAAATAATTTCTTTTTTAAAAAAGGGTCTATCAACAACTAAAAATTTTTTTAAATTCATGTAACTTTAAAAAAAGTCTAAATTGTGCTTCTTTTAATACAAATTTAATATATGCTATTTCATTAATTGTTTCTTTCCTTATGCCATCCCACTTCTTTTATATTTCTGCCTGCCTCAAAATAATCTCTTTTTAGCTCAGTCTGCTGTTTTATCTCATCTTTAATGTCTTATTTCAGAAAATAAGTTGGAAGTTTTTTTATAACATTAAACAGATATCCTATTCTTTCAGAAAATCTTTTTCAAAAGCTTATTCTTGCCCATCCTGAAGCTATCTCCTCCATTTTGCAGTTTTGTAATATTTTTTTCATTCTCCCCATGTTAGTTCCCTTTCTTTCTATGTATTATTCTTGAAAGAGCTGGCCTGTTTCCCCCCATAAACAAGATAGCTATATTCTACTTTGTCCCCTCATTATCCCTCACAGTGCTGTTATACTTTCCTTTCAGTCAGAAGTCTAGTTCATATAAACTTCAGTAAGCTAGAGTCCTAAGGCATGTAGAGGGGTATAGAAACATGAAAAATCCAAGCAGAGGAATTCCATCTCTATCGATCCCTTTCTCTACTGTGACTAATGAAGCTGCTATGTTGGAAACTAAATTTCTGCACCAGAAAACGAATACTCTGTTTCTATTTAGCTAGTCATTCATGTTGAATACAAGTATTTTGGGAATCTCTTTTATGCTGCTGCCAGCTTCATGGGTCTCAGGGCCCTGCCACTTGACTAGCTCTATTCTCAGAGGTTTCTCATGGCCACTCTTTTTAATAATTGCAGTGGCAAAATGGAACCCAAGCAAGTTTCATGAAAACAAGTGTTTCTGTGGTGACTTTGTACTATGTCAACTGGCTAGGCTGAACTCAATTCCCAGAATTCTCTTCCCTTATGTTTCCAGTTAGAGTGGGTGACAAGAGACGTACTTGTATCAGATTGAAAGGCAAACATGAAGCAGAAGACATTATTTAAGAGGGTGTACATACATTGCCAGTGACCTTCTGGCTCACCTGTAGGTTTGTTTGCAGCAGCTCCATCTTCCCCAGGATCCTCCTTTGGCTTCTCCAACTCCTAGCCCAGATGTGTATTTCACTCCATGCCTAAGGGTACCATTTTCAGCCATGACCAAGTAGTGTCAAACATCCCCTTCTACTGTATGCAAGTAGAAAACTAGACAAAACAACATTTTAGTCATTGGATCACAAATAGTTCAGAACTATGATTCCCTGAAAAAAGCTGAAAAACCAGCCTCTACCTCAGAGCAAAGCCTGTCCAAGGAAGGGACATGACCTTAGTCCTTGGAAAAACCCACAGAGCACTCCTAAACATCTACAAATAACAGGAGAGATCTGCTGCGCCAGGTGTCCCTGACTCAGTCAGGCTAGGTGGGGATCCATAGCAGCCCCCAAGCAGCCACCAATTAGCATGAGACAGGGAAATACCTGGGATGCCAGATGACCCTCCCAGTGGTTTATGGTGGTTAATAACAAGTTGGGAAACCATGTAGTTCAGCACGTACACCCCTCTTGGCTCAAACCAATCAGTTCAAATGAATACCCCTTTGTACTGACCAATCACCCCTACCCAACTTGTTCCCGCCAGTGAATGTGCTAATCATGTTTTAGAGTTGTTATTTGATTTTCCCGCGGTGTGTGATGATTTGCTAAAAGAGGCTATGATGTATGTGAAGTCCCTGCCCTCTCCAAAAAAATGTATAAAAATGCTGCAAACCCTGGGCTCGGGGCCTCTCAGCATCACCAGTTGCTGTGTGTGTGCGCGGAGGACCGAGCTAGCTCGCAATAAACACCTCTTTGCTGCTTACATCGATCTTGGGTCTCTGGTGGTCTTTGGGGGTCCTGAATTCGAGCATAATAAAGCAAAACAATAACAAGAGCTCTATGACCCACCCAAGCTTTCTGCCTACCAGGACAACTTGGACAGTGACATAGGGAAGATATCCCAGGCAGCCTGTGAAAGTCTTGCCAAGATAAGAAAACAGACATCAAAGGAGAATGAGATGGCTTGAATGTGTGAGAGTGCTATGCCATGAAGGAGGGAGTTATGCCAAAAAAGAGCTCCAGAAATATGCATAATGTCCTCCTGAGTCTCTGACTGAAATATAAGCTTCACATAATTAGGAGGAGATTCCAGAAGTCCAGGCAACAAACCTAGGTATAAATTGAGAGCTTACTCTGAACTGGACTGGGGAGTGTTTGGGTTCTAATAAGATGAAGTAAAGAGTCCTGTTTATATTCAGTAGGGATCCCCAAAATGTTATATCTAAGTAGTAGAACTAAGTTAATCACAAAGGCTACTATAGCTTTGTTCTGAGAGCTTAAATGTAAGCTCTTGAAATCATCAAACTTATCAGCAAAAAAACTTGTCTGACAAAATAAAATCGACACTCATTGCAGAAAGTAATAAAATGTAGACACTCAACATTGTAACCTAATTTAAAAACGACTAGGCGGCTAGGGATTTAGTTCAGTAGTAGAATGTATGCATAGCGTGCATAAGGCCCTGGCTTCAGCATGCACATTCACACACAAATGAATAGTCATGTAGAGGAGCAGGAAAACATAATCCTGAAACAGAAGAAAATAAGACGAGAGAAAGAAATCCAGAACTGATGGAGGCGGTGGGATTAGTAGATTTTAAATATCTTCAAGGACTTAAAGGAAAACATAAATATAATAATTAGAGAAATAGAGGACATGAAAACCACCAACAAATGGAACTTCTAGACACAAAAATACAATACCTGAAATTATAAATTCATGGATGAGCTTTACAAAAGACTAGAGAGTATAGGAGAAAATATCATTAAATACATGACATTAGAACATATTCAAACTAGAGCACAGAGAAGAAAACTGTACAAATACTAAATGATATATAGAAGTGTTTAAAGCAGTTTAGTTTATAATTAGAGCCCCCCAAAAGGGGACAGAAAAAATTATTTGAATAAACAATGGCCCAGAACTTTCTTTTATGAAAGCTATAAGCCCACGTATCCAATAAATTCAACAGACTTCAAGCATGATAATCATAAAGAAAATAACACCAAGGTACATGGTAAACATGGTAAAAGCAGTAACAAAGAAAAAATATTAGAAACAGTTTAAGAGATAGGAATGATAGGGGAGTTATTAAAAAGAAGCAATGGAATAACATATTTAAAGTTCCAAAAGAAAAGAATGTTTCAACCTAGAATTCCATCTCCAATGAAAATATATATTTTTTTTAAATGGGAAGAAACTAAAACATTTCCATACTAATAAAAATTGATAGTCTTCATTGCCAGCATACTTGAACAACAAAAATTGTTTAAAAAGTCCTTTAAGTTGGATCATTATAAAATAGACCATATCTTATGGCACCAAGCAACTCTTAGTAAATACAAAAAAATGGAGATAATACCCTGCATTCTATCAGATCATAATGGATTGAAATTAGGAATCAATGATAAAAATACAAAATAGAAGCTACTCTAACACATTGAGACTAAATAATATACTATTGAATGATGAATGGATAGCAGAAGAAATCAAGGATGAAATAAAAAAAAGATACCTAGAGGTAAATGAACACCAATACAATATATCAAAATCTCTGGGACACCGTGAAGGCAGTTCAAAGAGGAAAGTATTTAGTAAGCCTGGGCTGAAGAAAAGCCCAGGACCAGACGGATTTCAGCCAAGTTCTACAAGACCTTCAAAGAAGAATTAACACCAATACTCCTCAAATATTCCATGAGAGAAAAGAAGGAAACCCCTCCAAACTCATTCCATGAGGCTAATATTACTCTGATACAAAAATCAGACAAAGACACATCAAGGAAAGTAAATTTCAAACCAATACCCCTGATGAACGTACATGCAAAAATTCTCAAAAAAAATTCTGGAAAATCACATACAAAAACATATTAAAAAGATAATACACCATGATCAAGTGGGGTTCATCCCAGAGATGCAGTGTTGGTTCAACATATGGAAATTAATAAATGTAATTCATCATATCAAAAATCTTAAAAACAAAAATCATTTGATCTTCTCAATAGATGCAGAAGAAGCATTTGACAAAATACAGCATCCTTCATGTTCAAAACACCAAAAAAACAAAACAAAACAAACAAACAAAAAAAAAACCTAGGGATAGTAGGAACATACCTCAACATTGTAAAGGCTATATATGCTAAATCCAAGACCAGCATAATTCTAAATGGAGAAAAATTGAAATCATTCCCTCTAAAAACTGGAACAAGACAAGGATGCCTTCTTTTACCACTTTTATTCAACATCATCCTTGAAACTCTAACCAGAGCAATTAGAAGAAAAAAACTAAAGGGATACAAATAGGAAAAGAAGAACTCAAACTATCACTATTTGCCAATGACATGATTCTATATTTAGAAGATCCAAAAATTCCACCAGAAAACTTCTAGAACTAATAAATGAATTTAGCAAAGTAGCAGGATATAAAAGCAACACCCATAAATCAAATGTGTTCCCATACATCAGTGATGAATACACTGAAAGAGAAATTAAGAAAACTATCCCATTCACAGAAGCCTCAAAAAATATATTTGGGAATCAATCAAACAATAGAGGTGAAAGAGCTCTGTACTGAAAACTACAGCACACTGAAGAAACTGAAGAAGACCTTAGAAAATGGAGAGCCCTCCCATGCTCCTGGAAAAGCAGAATTAATATTGTCAAAATGGCCATACTATCAAAAGTGTTATACATATTTAATGCAATTCCTATTAAAATCCCAAATCAACAAATGGTGCTGGGAAAATGGAAAGCTACATGTAACAAAATGAAATTAAATCTCCATCTCTCACCCTCCATGAAATTCAACTCAATAAACCTCTATCTCTCACCCTACACAAAACTCAAAGTGGATCAAAGACTTAAGCACTAGAACAGAGACCTAAGAGAAGAAAAAGTAGGCCCAAATCTTTACCATGTCAGCCTACCATCTGACTTCCTTAATGAGTTCCCTAGAGTGCAAGAAGTAAAATGAAGAATCAATAAATGGGATGGGTTTAAACTAAAAAGCTTCTCAGCAAAAGAAACAATCAATAATGTGAAAAGAGAGCCTACAAATTGGGAGAAAATCTTTACCACATGCACCTCAAATACAGCATTATTCCCCAGGATATATAAAGAACTCAAAAAGCTAAGCACCAAAAAAACAAATAGCCCAATCAATAAATGGGGCAAGGACCTGAACAGACACTTATCAGAAGAGGATATATATAATCAAACAACAAATATATGAAAAAAATGTTCATCATGTCTAGCAATTAGAGAAATGCAAATTTAAACTACTCTAAGATTTTATCTCACCCCAGTCAGAATGGCAACAATAAATGTTGGCAAGGATGTGGGGAAAAATGTACACTCATACATTGCTGGTGGGACTGCAAATTGGTGCAACCATTATGGAAAGTGGTGTGGAGATTCCTCAGAAAACTTGGAATAGAACTACCATTTGACCCAGCTCTCTCAGTCCTTGGTTTATACCCAAAGGACTTAAAATCAGAATACTACAATGAGGGCCATGTCAATGTTTATAGCAGCTCAATTCACAATACCTAAACTATGGAACCAACCTAGGTGCCCTTCAATAGATCAATGGATAAAAAAAATGTGATACATACATTCAATGGAATATTACTCAGCTTTAAAGAAGAGTGAAATTATGGCATATGCTGGTAAATGGATAAAACTGCTAAGTGAAATAAGTCAATCCCCCCAAAACAAAGGCTGAATGTTTTCTCTAATATGTGAATGCTAATTCACAATGTGGGGGCACTAAGGAAGAATAGAGTTACTTTAGATTAGGTAGACGGGAATGAAGGGGATAAGAGGGTCTGGGGATAGGAAGGATAATAAAATGAAACAGACATTATTACCTTGTGTACATATATGACTGCATGACCCATTGATTCTACAACATGTACAATCAGAAAAATGAGAAATCATACCCCATTTATATATGATACATCAAAGTGCATAAATACATTCTACTATCATGCATAACTAATTAGAACTGTCAACTCAGCATTGCTGGTTTTCCAGAGTCCAACTGTAGGCTGCTTTCTCACAAACACATGTGATGATGATGACTGGTGTACAATCCAGTACAGTCTACTCTGCTTCTGGGGTGGGGGCTTTATTTAACCCTGGCATACAAGCCCATTGGTGATGACAAGGGAAGGACAACTATAAAATGTATTGTTGAGGGCCACAGCCCAGTGGGATCACGCATGGCATTCTGCCAGAAGGGAGTGGTTGAGAGGTGACTAGCGAGCCATTGAGATGATGATGGCTATTTTAAGCTGTGTATTCAGTTGTATATGGACCCCTGCTGTCCGGCAATAGGGTGGCTCGGAATAGGATGGTTCCTGCTGCCTGCATGCATCCAGTTAGTAAGGTACAGAACCCAGCCTAATGCCTAGTTTAACTCCTGTTGGACAATCTCCAGCTTCACAGAATGAAAAGTGTTGACTGAAAAGACATCAGATCAATGAGTCTTCTCATAGATCTTCTAAGGAGTTCTATGGCCAAACATTGCAGACCCTTCAGCAGAAACCAAATGGTTTCTTCATACCTCAGAATCAAATACCATAGTAGCTAGCCTGTTAGATATGATTATGTATGGAATCAATCTATATTTTCTTATCAAAGTCCTGTTAGAATATCAACTAGCCAGAATACAGAGAGATCTTGTAAAATTACTCATGGCTGTATCCATTTTACTGAAAAAAAAAAAAAATCCTCAGTTGAACTTTCAAGTCAGAGTAGATCTAGACAAACTGGTGAAAAGAGCATGTTACAATTTCCAAAAATAGGAGATTTGGCTAAAGGAAGTTGAGAGCAAGGTGATATGACTTCCTTCAATAACACTCTCCCCAATCCCTCCGAGGGAAAAAAAAGGAACTTACAACTTATTTAACAGAGGTTTTGATGAACTTTTGGTTGAAGGAAAAGTCAAACCAAGCACTAAACATTTGGTTAGCTAATAAGTAGGTAGAAGAACTTCTGTTGAATTATATTGTCTAGAAGGATGTTAAGTTTTGTTCTGAAAGCTTAATCAGGACAGCCAATAAGTGAATGCCCTGATCATGCTGATGAAGTGTTTGCCACACCATTGGTATAGTGGCTGGACCTCTTGCATGCTATAACCAACTAATGGTATGAAGCATTTTTATTCATGGGCCAAAAATATGATGGTCATGCCAACAATATTTTTCCTGGGTAAAATAACTTATAAATGGAAAATTCACCTCTACCTGTCCAATCTAATAAAGCATAAAAATTAATTTTTGCTTTATGTTTTTGTTCATTTGGTAATTATTCTACCTGTCACTGAGGTTGGTTTTTTTTTTCACTCTGCTTGGATTGGATAATTTTTATTTTTATTTGTTCTTTATTTATACATGACAGTAAAACATATTTGGACATATTATACATACATGGAGTATAACTTCCCATTCTTGTGACTGTACATAATATGGCATTACACTAGTAGTGTATTCATATATGAACATAGGAAAGTGACGTCTGATTTATTCTACTATCTTTCCTATTCCTATCTTCCCTCAGTCTCTTCATTCCCCCTTGTCTAATCCAATGAACTTCTATTCTCCCCCACCCTTATGTTGTGTTAGCATTCACATATCTGAGAACATTCAGCCTTTTTTTTTTTTTCCGGATTGGCTTGTTTCACTTAGCATGATAGTCTCCAGTTCCATCCATTTACTGGTAAATGCCATAATTTCATTCTTCTTTATGGCCGAATAATATTCCATTGTGTATTTTCTTTATCTGATTGGATAATTTCTATTGATCTCTTCTCAAGTCCCCTTTTCTTTTGCTGTCTCTAATCTTTAGCCCATCTTATGATTTCTTTTTCATTTCAGATGGTACATCTCTTTAGTTCTAGAATTTTTCCATTTAATTTTTAAAATAGCTTCCATTTCCCTGATAATGTTCCCACAATTGTTCAGTTATTCTTAAAATATTTTAATTTGCCTTCAAATATTTACACCTCTATAGTATACTTTTCTGCTAATTCCAAACTGTGGTTACCTAGAGCTCTGTTTCTGTTGACAGCATTCTCTTTTGATTTTGGGTGTTATCTCATATGTCTTTAAATGCCTAGTAATTTTTTTCAAGTCATTATGATCTGTTCATTATGATGAACACATTTTAGGAAGTTAGTATGCCTCTCTTCTGGGATTTTCCCACCTAAATCTTTCAGATATTCTTTTTGCCCCTAACTCCATGCTCTCTGATACCAAGTCAAAAACACTGTACTTTTTACTTGTTTTTTGTTGTGCTATGTGGTGTGAGAGCCCTCAGTGGAATAGTCATAGACTTAATTTTTACCCAGTGCATGGTTCCATTAAAGACTAGAACTCCCTTCAGTTTCTGCCTGCTTTTGACCACTTTCTGATGCCTCCAGATGTGTTTGTGTGTATGTGTGTCTAGGGTTTATCATTTTTATCAGGAAAGGCATAGTCTGATATGATGTAGCTTCTATAACTGTAATAAGAACTTCCATTCAAGAAAATACACTTAAAACAAGCTTTATAGGTCTTATGTACTCTAAAGTTTGAGAGCTACTGTCTTCAATAAACTTCTGAGTTTAACTTTGTGTTTTGAGAAGTCATCTTCCTTACTGTGGAGAAGAACTTAAACTCTTCAGATACATTAGTTATACTCCTTCAAAGCCAAAAGTAAACTCCTATAAACACTGTTATCATACTCTTCCCTACAGAGTGTTCCTTATACTATGCTTTCCCAAAGTGACTAGAAACAATTTGTTGAAAATCAGAGAAACATTTTAATAGAGTGGAAACATACAGGTGGTCCCATAGTACTCAAGTTTTAAATGTGATAATGCCTAAGGTAAAAATTTAATTACATCAAAACTACTCCAGAGAACCCATAATATGGTGACAAAATTTGTGTATATAATTTGTGTACTATATGTAGATACTAAAATTATATTGCTATCTAAATAACTGTAAAATTCTAAATTACAAAATGGTGAATAGGTAGATAATTCTTTAAAGTTCCTGTTATTTAGGCTTTGATTCATCTTGCATTTTATAATACTTACTAGTTAATATTTATATAACTACTTACTTAGTTATATAAGTTAATACTTATACAACTACTTACTAGTTATATAATATCTAGCAATGTGTTATACTCTCTAAGCCTCAGTTTTTCCATCTATAAAATTTGGGACAATATTATCTATCTCTTGTAATATGAATGCCAAAATGCCTGGAGAATTTTCTTGAACAGGTAAGAAGGAAGGGTCCAGGATGTTCCTTTTATCTAAGAGTATTATTCAAACTTTGTTCTCAAAAGACCCAGGCAAATGCATTTATTATGATTAGTTTGAAATTCACTCTATGTTCTTTTACTACTTTGTTAGTAAAGAGAGCAAGACTTCAGCGAACAACTTCAACTTTAAAACAAGGTAATCTTTTGAAAACTTACACTGTAATTCCCCCCTCACTTTCCCAATAGTGCATCTTGATGGACAGTTTATAATAATGTTAGGTAAGCGAAGAATAACCATGATAATGGTAATTATATCCCAAAAAGGGCTTAACATCGGGATTATGTAGAATGTCTACTTCTGAAATTCCCAATAGAAATACACTCGTTGCTGTTCTGGAAACAATCAGAAACAATTCTGTAAACAATTTACCATTTTGTAATTTAGAATTTTATAGTTATTTAGATTGCAAGAAGTTTATCAAAGGCAGTAGCTTCTAAATTCTATAATTTCCTTATACAGTGAGGATAAGATGATGAAAAGCAATCTTACATGCCTTTTGGGCATGTGGGAAGCAGGGCTATGAAACTATACTTACACAAGCTAATAAAAGTAAACTTTCTGTATCAGAGATTGGAGGAAGTTTGTGCAGACTGTTGGGGTAGATGTGAAGTCCTTCCAGTGCTCCTCACTTTTGTGCTGTTCCTGGAAACAGTATAGACCAAAACTCACTGGAACATTTTTAAAGTGCTGTAAAATATATATATATATATATATATATATATATATATATATATATATATATATATATATATATATATATGTCAATCTATAAAGCTATAGGCAAGTGAAAGTGTCTTTGGAAAATGAAGTTAAAATAAAGACATTTTCATTTATGCAAAGGCTAAGAGACTCCATCATCACCCAACCTGTATAACAAAATAATGCTGAAAAAAATTATCTGGGCAGAAAGAAAATAATACCAGATAGAAATATAGATAGATCTACACAAAAAAAAAAAATGGAAACCATCATAAATAGTAACTATGTGTGAAATATAAAAGGCTTTTCCCTCAGTATTCAAATCTCTTTAAAGGATAACAGACAGTGTAAAATAAAGGTGGTAAGCATTTATTGTGGAATTTATAGTATATTTAGAACTATTATGTATGACAACAAACACAAAAAACAGAAAGAGAAGAGATAGAAATATGCAGTTGGCGGTTCTTATACCCCATGAAAGGCATGGCACCATTAGAAAGTACACTGTAAGTAGAATTTCAAAGTGATGACTAAAGTAAACCAAGAAAAATCATAGTTAATGTTTGTTTAAGGAGTTAAAATGGAATTATAAAAAATATTCAGTTCGAAGGAAGGCAAAAAGAATACAAGAGAAGTCTCAAATATAATACAAACAACAAGATGATAGATCTAAATCCAACAATATGAATCATCATGATCATAATTAACTGATATTGTTTAAATGTCCCAGTTACGGCAAAGATTGTCAAATAAAAAAGTAAAAGCAGGACCCCACTGTATGCTGCTTTGAAAAAACTAAATTAACTATACAGACACAAAAAGCCTAAAAGAAGGAAACAGATATACCATACTAATACTAATAAAAGGAAAGTTATATTATCACAAAAAGAAGACTTCTGAACATGGAATATTAGCAGGGATAAAACAGGATCATTTCATAATAACAAAGTGTTGGATTCAAGAGAACATAACAATACTAAATGTTCACAAACCTAATAATAAGTCTTTGAAACTGATAAAGCAAAATCTGATAGAATTATATAGAGAACAGAGAAACCCACAATTATAGTTGAACTTTAACACTTCTTGTTTTAGTCGGTGTTTTCACTGCTGTGACTTATAGACCCAAAGAGAACAATTATAGAGGAGGAAAGGTGTATTTAAGGGCTCACGGTTTCAAAGGTCTCAATCCATAGATAGTAGTGTAGCAGAGGGAACCAGCTCACACCACCAGGAAGCAGAGAGAGAAAAACTCCACTCTCCAGATACAAAAAGTATAAATGCCCCCCAATGAACCACTTCTTCCAGTGCCTTCAGTCACTAGTTAATCCAATCAGGGATCAATTAACTGATTAGGTTAAATCTATAGCCCAATCATTTCTCCTCCAAACCTTCTTGCATTGTCTCACACATGAGCGTTTGAGGGATACCACATCTAAACCTTAACACCTCTCTTTTTATAATTGATAGAACAAGCAGAAATAATTTTACAAGTAGAAATAATTTTACTAAGTGCATAGAAGACTTGATAATATTATGAAGCAACTTGAACTAAGTGACATTTATAGAATACTCCACTCAACAAGAGCAGAGTAAGCATTCTTTTCAAAAAGATAGAACATATTCTGGATCATTAAAAAAGTTTCAATAAGTTTAAAACGATTCTAGTGATAAGTAAGACTCTGCAGAATCAAATTGCTAATCAATGACAGCAAGATCTCCAGAAAATACATGAACATTTGGAAATTAACATTAAATTATATAACCCAAGTCAAATAAAACATCCAAAGGAAAACACAAAAATATTTTCACTGATATAAAAATGAAAATATAACCAATAAAAATTGTATGGGATGATGCAGTTAAAGCAGTGTTTAGAGGGGAATCTGTAGTACTAAGCACCTCTTTAGAAAAGAAGAAAGGTCTCTGTAGGGGGCCAACTTGTGGCCTCCAGAGAATTTTGACCTCCAAACAATCATCAGAACCTGTGAAAGTTGCCTTACGATATTTGAGGAAAAAAATCTTCACAGATCTTGAGATGAGAAGATCACCCTGAATTATCCAGATGGACCTTAAATACTATCCCATGCATCTTTATAAGACAGAGGCAAAAAGAGGAGAGGCCACATGAAAACGTAGATAGAGATTGAAGTGATGTAGTCACACTCAAGGAATGTCAAAAGTCATCCAAATATGGAAGAGGTAGAAAACAGAATAACCTTTATTTCAGACTTCTAGCTCCCAGAACTGTGAGAAAATAAATTTCTATTCTTTTAAAACTTTGAGTTTGTGGTAATTTTTTTTTTTTACAGCAGCCACAGGAAACTACCATAGTCTTCACTCAATAACCTCTACTTCCATGTCTCCACAAAATAGGAAAAGAACAAATTAAACACAATGTTAGCAGAATAAAAAGAAATAGTAAAGATGGAGTAGAAATCATTGAAATGAAAAACAGAAGAACAATGCAAAAAGCAGTGAAACACAAAGCAAATTGAGAAACTGGAGGTTCTAGCTAGATTTTTCAAGAGAAAGGGAGAAACAGACAAAGGAGACATGAGTTACCAATAGCAGCAATAAAGTTACGATGACATAACTAAAGACCCTACACATACTAAAAGGATAATAAGGAATTAGTTCATATGAGTAATTTTATGCTAATAATTTCAACACCTTAGACAAATTCCTTGAAGGAAACAAACTACCAAAATTCTCCCAGAAAGAAATAGAAAACCTCAATATATAATATATATTATTGTCAAAGCTTATATACATATATCATATATTTCACATATACATGATCTTTTATAATAAGATATAAAACATTTAAAACTTACACGTTTTATGCTATGAATATGTGTAGTTTAAGGCATATCAGTTATACTCCAGTAAAGCTGTATGAATGGGGGAAAACATGAAAAATTTATAGCAGGTGGAGAGTAGATTTTAAAGGGCTAGATAGGGAGCCAAGAGGAAAGAAAGCTTGAACTCTGTCTTACAGACTGGGTTGTGGATTAAAGCCTGACAGTAGAAGCAGAAGATAAATGATGAGACAGTGGATGATGGAGGGCTGTAGTTAAGACAGAGAAAGAAGAGTGGTTATGAGGGGTGGGGCTGAACTTAGGAGACATCTGAATTGAAATAACTTTATAATCATTAAGTAATGAAGAAGAAAGCCTTGGGAATTTCCATGGACTGAATGGTGTCCTCCTCAAATTCTAATATTGAATCCTTAACCCTCAACATGACTGTACTTGAAGATAGAATCTTTGGGAGGTGTCTTAGTCCATTTGTGTTACTATAACAGAAAGCCTGAGACTGGGTAGTTTAAAAAACTAGAATTTTTTTTTCTCATAGTTCTAGGGGTTATGAAATTCAAGATAAAATTGCCAGCATTTTGTGAGGCCCTTTGTTGTATCTTCCAGAGGGAAGAAATGCTGTGTCATGACATGGCAGAAGAGTACAAGAGAAAGCTAGCTGAATGCTACAAGGAGTCTCTTTTATAAGATCTTAATCCCATTAACCAAAAAGAAGCCCCCATGGTTTATAAGCTCTTCAAGTTTCCATTCTTAATCCTATCATGTTGGCAATATCTGAATTTTGGAAGGCACATATTCTACGTAATTCAACAAGCTCTGGCCTTATTTTAAAAAAATGCCTCTCTCCCTTTTTCTCAACCTCCCCCCTACTATGTGAAGACACATGGAGAAGGCAGCCATCTACACACTAGGAAGAATTTTCACGAGAAAATGAATCTTGCTGAACCTGCAAACTTACCAGCCTCTGGAACTGTGAAAAAAAAATGTCAACTGTGGAAACTGCCTGTGGTATTTTTTTTTAATGGAGTCTGAGCTGACTAAAACAGGAGCTTATGGGGTAGTGGGGTGGTGGGAATGGCTCATGCTAATCATCTACATCAAGAACACAAAATAAGAAGCAAGCACAAGGCAGTGTTCATAAGTTCAGATGGGGATATTTTAGTGGAAATATTAGTCAGAAGCTCTAGATAAAGGTTGGCTGGGAAGTATTTGGGAATCATCAGCAATAGGTGGCAGTTGAAGATCCACGGGGATGGGTATACAAAGCAGAACGGGAGTCTGCAATGGATTCTGAGAATAAAATATCAAGAGACAGAGGAGAACCATGAAAGAGTGGTAACTCTGAAGTCAATGGGAGAATTTTGAGCATGGAGTGATTAATAGCACCAAATGCTTCAGACCACTGGGTACATTTCTGGGAACATTGTCTAAGTGTTTTGATATAGCCCTTAAAATCAAGAAGCTTACGGTCTACCCAAAAAGAACATAAATACGTATGACACAAATCATAGCAAATCATCTTATTGGAATGATTTTGTATTATTAATGTGACCAGACATTCTTGCATTTACTCTGCAGACATATATTGAGCTACGGTGTGATTTAGGCATATTGGGTGGGATGGGATGGGGAAGATGAAGAGGATTCTTTTTTGACAGGAGTTCAAAGAGTGGGGGAAGAATTTGGAGGAGAGCCTATGTGGATAAATGGGTGCTAGAGATTGGAGACTGGAATACATCCACCTAACTGTAGCTAGTCCCAGAGATTTTCTTGCTCTACTATTTTCTAGGGACTTTGATCCTACTGCTTCAGTACAAGGCAAAGTCTCCTCAGGTCAGGCTGCCAAGCAAGAAAATCTACTGCTTTCTCCAGGCTTTGGAAATGCAGAAAGTGCAAGCTACTGTCCATATGTCCTATTATCCTCAGAGAGGAAATGGGGCATAACAAAATTCCAAGGCCAAGCATAATTAGATGAGGACTTTAGGTATCACGGGATCTCCTATGGCCCTGATATACACACAGGATCTTTCAAACAGTGGGTGCAGGAGGCTGGGTGATCTGAAGTCAATCATAATCTATATCGCAGTGACATAATCTATATCGCAGGATGGCCCTATGGGGAGCTTGACATGCAGTTGGGTGGATAATATGGTGAATGGTTAGGGTGAATAAATGAGTGGTAGGTTAACCACTACTAGTCTTCGACAACTTATCAGTATTTTTTTGTCCTGGACCTAGTAAAAAAGACTCTCCGTTAGGACTCTAACGTTGCAGATCCCATGTAGCCGGTAGAGGGCGCTGTGGATTGCCTCGGTCCGCAAACTGTCAAACCTCAAGTCCGCCGCCGGGAGGAGGAAATGTCGCCTAAGTCAAGTCACAGAAAACCCCAGACCTGGAGAAGTCCCGGAGCCGGCCCAGAAAGCGTATATTGCGGCCACCAGAACCTTTTCCTGGCCAAAGTGTTGAGGAGCAGAAACAGAAAGGGCAAAGGTGGGAGGTCAGAAAGGAGGCAAGAAGCGGAGATAGGAACCCCAGGGCGGCTGCGACTCCGCGGGAAATGCAGACACTGAAGGCTCACGGTTGGCACTGCGGTCTGTGGTGGATGGAGGGCAGGAAAAAAAAAAAAAAAAAAAAAAAACACTGCATATTTCGGATGAGGATGCACAGGCCCTGGAGGGAAAGAGCCAAGCCCTCACGAAGATTCTTCTAGAATCTGTCATTTAGATCTCAGAAGCACTTGAAAAACTTTCCTTGGAGCTATACACATCTGAAAGAGCCTCTGTGGATGTCCCTGCCCCTTAGGATGGGGGCTGCCCAGAGGATCACGGAGTCGTCACCGTCCACTCTTTGGCCGGCTTAGAGAGTCTTGATTTAAATAGTAAAGAAGAGCTGAGAGGTGGGTTGGGTGGGGAGGTAGCTCAGTTGGAAGAGTGCTTGCTTCGCATGCACAAGGCCCTGGGTTCAATCCCCAGCACCACATTGAAAGAAGAAGAAGAAGAAGAATTGCTAGGAAGAAGCCATTTCTCTGTATGTCTGCTTTGCTGCAGAGTCGCGCTGAATCCACAAGCGTCTTCAGATCGGCGTCCCCCGACGCTACAGGTCTGGGTTTCTCCGCATTTCCAAGGGAGGGCTGAGTGCTGCGTACCCTTTCTCTCTCACTTCCCAGCCCATTCTCCAAAATCGCTTCTGCCCTCAGCCCCTTCCCACCAGGGGGCGTCCTAGAGTTGGTGGAGAGAGTAAAGACTGAATATTGAGAGGAGTTGGAACTAGGTTTGAACCTTATGGAATGGAAACAGACCTTTTTAAAGAGTTTTTCACCTTTAGGTGGGCGTGGCCCTACAGAATAGCGGGTTCTTGCATCCCAAAGGCCTGAGGGCGTTACTTTCTTCCTCTGAGGGAGTGTGATCTTCATAGGCAGCACCCTAGCACCCTCATTTCCATCGCAGAGGATTTCAGTGCAGCCCTCAAGTATCCCCTGCCCCGCCCCCCGCCCACAGCACCCCATTCCATTCCCGGTCTTCCTAGAGATCATGACTTAAGATAAGTGTTCCTAAAAGGAAAGTCTCTCAAAGGTCCTAGATGGTTAGGACAAGGAGAGAGAGAGAGAGAGAGAGAGAGAGAGAGAGAGAGAGAGAGAGAGAGAGAGAGAAAGAAATATAGGAATCTCTTTTATGCACCTCTGCGAAAGCTGTCCTGCTGGGGGCCGTGCCTCCGCAGACGCTCCAGATGTTTTCAGTTCTGGAGCCTAGGTAGGCAGATGGAAGCACCCTGTGAGATCTTTCAGGGAGCAGAAGTCAGGAAGATATCTTTTAAAGGCGCTCCTTGGATCTCCGGAATGGCAAGTATCAACCCCAGCTCCCGGTTTCATGCCTGACTTGGACTCTGGGAGCGGTTGCCTGACAGAATTCCTGAGCCCACCTCAGCCCAGAGTGGAGCCTACAGCCAAAGGAGACCTGCTGGAGCAAAAGAGGGTTGCAAGTGCTTCCCTCTAACAGAGGGTCAGAGGTTTACTGTTTCTTTAAATCCAAAATATAGAATCAGAAGGAAGAACTTCTGTTGGACAACTCAGGCACAGGATTTCTTCCTGAATTATCTGAGGCCCTAGCACAACAATCCAATAAGATACACAGGGCAGGTTACAACCATTTTTGCAGGTGAGGAAACAGCTTTGTTCCCATAATATTTTTTGAGGCACTGGGGGCTTTAGCATTTCTCGAGACAAGGGTCTGTCCTGGACGACGGGAGTCAGAAAACACAATAGTTTAATCTGCTTGTGATGGAGGTTGCTCCAGGATATGATGGGAACCTACAAGAGTTATACTGCACAATTGAAAAATAGTGAAGCCAAGGCTCAAACTCCAAGATTTCTAACTTTTACTCATGGGTTCATCCCACAACCTTGGAGAGAGCACTAAGAAAATTGGGAAACAGTGCAAACCACCCCCCCCCCCACCACAAAACTTCATTACAACCCTATCTGGATTGGATATTCAGTAACACTTGTCACAAACTACATATTACTGGGAAGATTTATTGTTAACATGTAAATTCTATATGGGGAGTAATTTCATCAAGATTGTTGAAGGCTGAATTTTCTAACCCAGTATAGTGCCTGATAAATATTTGTTGAATGAATCATGAATTTTGATAAAACTTGAGCAAAACACCAACAGGAAACACACTTATTGCCCTCCGGAGATATAAAGGATTATAAAAGAGTTGGAAAAAGCAAGTCAGGGAAGGGTAGCAGGGAGGTGAGACTGGTGTTTCCTCCTCAACATCCCACCCGTTGGAGTTACAGAACTAGCCTTCTATAATGATCTCTCTGTTCTTGTCTCTCAAAGTGACACTGGAGGGAAAGAAGGGAATCTCCCTTTGGCCTCCCTGTGGGTGTAAAGGCTGATGGCCATTCAGCACCTCTAGGACTGGGCCTGTGCCTCCGCAGCTCCTCGATTCCTGGCTGACCTGCTGCCAGGGAGGCAGAGTGCCCAAGACCAAAACTGGAAGGCTTGACCCTAGAGAATAGCGAGCTCTCGCACCCGTAAGGCCCGAGGGCATGACTCTCTTCTTCTGAGGGAGTCTGATCTTCATAGGCAGCGCCCTATCCTTCCATTTCCACCCCAGAGGATTGCAGTGCAGGATAGGGCGGTGCAGCCCAACAGTCGTTGGAGAAAGCGTCTGGGAAACTCGAGGAGAGGCCAGCGTTGGGCTCTGCTCTGCCGGCTCCCCACCGCATCTACTCCACTCGGGAGCAAGTTAGTTGCGGGGCCAAGGAAGAAGCGAGGGCCGGGACGGGAGAAGCAGACTGGATTCTCGGCTATAACCGGCAGCCGTGGAGAAAACACCGATTTAACTCGAATCTGCCCTATTCAGGATGAGTCAGGGAGGAGATAGGAAGAAAGGATGCTCTTTGGTCAGAAAAAGGTGTTGGGGCCAGAGAAAGGACTCACAGGTCTTTGCTTGGACAAGCCCAGAGATACACATATTTGCCTTTTCCCCACAAGGCCCCGGGGTCTTTGGGCTTATCCTTAGCAGTGCAGCGTGCTGGGGGGGGGGAAAGAATGCGGCGCGGTGGGTGTGTATGAACCTGCACACGTGGGAGAGAAGCCTGGGGCCCGGGATGCTGGGAGCCAGCAGGAAAGTCTCAGGTGAGGTCTAGACTAGGCTGGAGCTGGCTGTTGCCACGTCAGCAGCTGAAGATAGAAACGTAGTCCTAATTTCAGGGAGAGAGCGAAGCCGTTGTCCGCTCCACCCCTTGAGCTCTAATTCTTGCTTTGCGCCCCAATCCCACCCACCGCCACGGTCCAGGTGGCTCAGGAGTAGGGTGTCTTCCAGATCTGAGACCCTGATTCTACTGGAGGCTTAGCCCCGAGAAGCTGCCAGCCACATGCATCCAGGGCCTGCTGCGGGGCTGGAGCTAAGCTGCCTAGGGAGGAAAGTTGAGGAGGCACAACTCCGGGGCTGTGGAAGAGTCATCAAACTCTTCACTCAGGTCCGGCATCCTAACTACAGAAATCTGGGGTTCTGGCAATGAGCTTTAAAAATGTCAAGGCTTTGAAAGCACTTTGATATGTTGGATCTTATTTGAATCTCATTTAAAAAATGTCGAAGAATTATCACCATTTCTAAATGGCATTGAGGGAGAGGTGCACGACATTGGACGCTTGGTGTTTCCTACATTTACCACGTATGAAATAATGGAGAGAGAGAGAAAGAGATAGAAGATGAGTAACTGGGAAACCCACTCCACCTTCCAGATAAGACCCCATTCTGGATTTGGGCCCATCTGTGTTGCGCCTACAGTCAAAATCCGCTTTCCGCTTTACCGGAACTTTTGCACTTGAACCCCACGACGCCTCCCTTCCTACACCTTAGACATTACATTGACCAAAGCACAACTGATGTGGTTTGAGTTCTTCCTGAGAGCGCCCCCCAGAGAAGCCCCTGGGAAAGACCGGTGCAGGGCCCAGCTTTGCACCTGTCTTTAGCCACGCGTGTTGCAAGCGCATCTCTGCACGAAAATGCAGGGTTGCCTGCCCCAAAGCCACTGTGGGGGTCCTGTAAAAACGAGGGTCCAGGTGGGAGGTCTGGGAGTGAGGTGGGGGATGAGGTAGGTGGTGAGGAAAGCGAATGTTAGTATAGAAGTTGGCTTTGTATTGAAGGAGTACAGAACACTCTTCAAGGAGAGGATAGAGATCTTAAAAAGCAAACAGAATAACTTTCACTACTATAATTGCTATTAATGAAAAAGGAGTTTAACCTGCTGAATTAAGTAGATAAAACCTGCTTGTTTATTATTGGGAGTTCCCTCACTACAAGGAGGGAAAATAAAACAAGGAAACAAAAAAATTCGAGGAGCTTCATTGACTGGCCTCCGAAGTATCTTGGAGGCATCAGTCGGTCCGGAAAGCGCTCCGCCCTCTCAGTCCCCAGCGCAGTGAGAAAGCTAAAACCACCAAAGAAAAAGCAAAACAAAAACAAACAACGAAAGCGTTTAAAATCCAAGAGGGAAAGTCTAAGTTGGTCTCAAAATCTGCGCCATGCCGCGGGTAGTCAACTCTGCTGCAGATCCCGGACCGCCAGAGCCACGCATCTGACGCCCCCGGCCCCGCTGGGGAGCGCAGCCCACAGCTCCCCCTCGCCAGGCGCCCAAGGACCCTCAAGGCGCGGGGCTCACACTTGAAGCCTGGGAACGCTCAGACAGGAAACCCACTTCCTCCTAAGCAGTTTCTTGCTCGCAGGATGAGAGGTGCCCAATTGAAGTAGAATGATCCTCATCTACTAATATCCAGCGTGGCCACAAAGCGACTGGCCATTTACGCAGCCACTTTAAACAAAGATATTTGGTTATTCCCGGGGAAGCAAGTGCACTTTTGCATGGCTGAGCTCCGGGGCGGAGGAGAGCTTCAGCCCAGCCTCCCGCCCGTTAGGTTGCCAGCGCCAGGGTATTCGCCCCCTCCCGGTCAGCGGGTCCCGCCAGGGTTCAGGTTTAGTTCCACCCGAGTACAGGCGAGAGGGCTCTCTCGCCGCCGGTTGCCGGTGTCCTCTGGAAGCCCCCCAAGGGGAAAACAGAGAGGCTCTCCTCTCTGGTTCTGAGGCTATGAGGTCCTCTGAAAGTCGGTTCCAGCCCCAGAATCCTGAGTGTCCAGACAATGGGCCAGGGTCAGGGACACCAGGTTTGTCAACCAGGGACAACTTCAGTGATGGACTCTCATGTTAGTCGTTCCCCATCTTCCTAGCTCAGGAGGCTACTGGTGTGCTTGCCTCAACCGGGGGTGGAGGTGGGGAGACAGCGTGCGGGTGTGGGGGTGTGATGGGGGGTGGCCCGCTAAGAAGCCCTGAGCTGGGGGTGGGGGGAGGCGCGGGGATCCGCGACAGCCTCCCGGCGGCAGTTGTTCCCTTACTCAGCTCCCCCTCCGCCCGCTAGGATTCTCTCCGGTAAGGGGAAAGGGGGCGGGGAGCAGAGGTGTCCCTCTGACGGCGGCAGAAGAGGCAGACAGACTGACAGACACGTAGACCAACAGTGCGGCCCCAGGGTTCGTCCCCAGACTCGCTCGCTCATTTGGTGGCGACTGGGGCTCTGCGCAGCGAAGCCCGATGTGGTCCGGAGGCAGTGGGAAGGCGCGGGGCTGGGAGGCCGCGGCGGGAGGGAGGAGCAGCCCCAGCAGGCTCAGGTGAAACCCCCACCCCGTCCCTCGGCCCCCTCCTCCTAAAGACCTGTCCCTTCCTGGGGAACCCCGACCGAATTGGAAAGTGGTTCCACTTTGTAACTCCTCAAGTTGGTTGCAAAGCAGTATTCACCTTCCTTCCTCCCCATCCCTCCTCCTCGGCTACTCTCCACCCCACCTCCTGCCTTCCCAGCTCTCGGTCCCCTCCTCCTTCCCCTCCCCCGCCTCCTCCCCGTGCGCTGCCGGCACCCCACAAAAAAATGGGGATGGGGGTGTCTAGGGGAGAGGGAAAGAAATGCTTTGGGTCTCTCTCTCTCTCTCTCTCTCTCTCTCTCTCTCTCTCTCTCTCTCTCTCTCTGTCCCTCCCTCCCTCTTTGAGACCTAAAAATCCTGACAAGTGAAACTTAAAGGTGTTTACCTTGTCATCAGCATGTAAGCTAATTATCTCGGGCAAGATGTAGGCTTCTATTGTCTTGTTGCTTTAGCGCTTATGCCCCGCCTCTGGTGGCTGCCTAAAACCTGGCGCCGGGCTAAAACAAACGCGAGGCAGCCCCCGAGCCTCCACTCAAGCCAATTAAGGCGGACTCGGTCCACTCCGTTACGTGTACATCCAACAAGATCGGCGTTAAGGTAACACCAGAATATTTGGCAAAGGGAGAAAAAAAAAAAGTAGCGAAGCTTCGCCTTCCCCCTCTCCCTTTTTTTTCCTCCTCTTCCTTCCTCCTCCAGCCGCCGCCGAATCATGTCGATGAGTCCAAAGCACACGACTCCGTTCTCAGTGTCTGACATCTTGAGTCCCCTGGAGGAAAGCTACAAGAAAGTGGGCATGGAGGGCGGCGGCCTCGGGGCTCCGCTAGCGGCGTACAGGCAGGGCCAGGCGGCACCGCCGGCCGCGGCTATGCAGCAGCACGCCGTGGGGCACCACGGCGCCGTCACCGCCGCCTACCACATGACGGCGGCGGGGGTGCCCCAGCTCTCGCACTCCGCTGTGGGGGGCTACTGCAACGGCAACCTGGGCAACATGAGCGAGCTGCCGCCCTACCAGGACACCATGCGAAACAGCGCTTCCGGCCCCGGATGGTACGGCGCCAACCCAGACCCGCGCTTCCCCGCCAGTAAGTGAGGCCGCCCCACTGCGGGGCCGCGGGCTGAGCACAGGAGGCGTGGAGGGGTCCGGCTGAGAGCTAGGCATCAGGGTGGGCAGCCTGGCAGCGGCGCCTGGGAGATGGGTGCAGGAGTTGGGGATTCTTCCTTCTGCTGGGCTGGGGATCCAAGAAGAGACACTTGGTAACGCTGGTCCTGTGAACAGGTGCTTCTACTAAGCATCTCCAGGCGCGGCTAACTGGCAGCTCTGCTGCGCGCCTAAGACCTCTGAGAGCCGATCAAAGCCACCCCCGAGTTGAGGGAGCAAGGGTGAGCAGCGCATGGAGAGGCAAGGCCTGGCCAGGAGCTAGGCCGCCCTGCTGGGACGCATTTAGGCGCCCGGCCTGGCCCGCTTTCTAGCGGAGTCTGGCCAGGGAGGAGGGCGCGCGGTTCCGCAGGGGGCTCTAAATGGCCTGAGCTGGTGCCTTCACTGGGACCGACAGCAGAGGCAAAACGTCTGGGGGCTTGAGTTTCTGAAGTGAACACTCTGCTCTTGTTACTTCCCAAAGTTGGGGTCTACTGTTGGACCCCAACTCCGGCTCTGAGCTCTGTCCTCTGCCTGTGGCGGGCTAACACTGTGCTTCACATCCGGCTTGGGCACAAAAGGAGCGGCCTTTCCCCCACTGCGCTTTTTGAGTCAAAAGAGAGTTCTGAGGGGGGTAGCCAGGGTTGAAGCCGCGAGCTCCTTCGACGGCGCGGCTAGACCTCTGGAGCCGAGCAGTAGGCCTGGGTGAGGAGGGCGCCGTCGGGGTTGGACCGGGTGGGCCAAGGGCGCTGAAGGTAGGGTTGGCCTGAACCCGCCCGGTCCCAGCCGACGCTGTGCGTTTGTCGCTTACAGTCTCTCGCTTCATGGGCCCGGCGAGCGGCATGAACATGAGCGGCATGGGCGGCCTGGGCTCGCTGGGGGACGTGAGCAAGAATATGGCCCCGCTGCCCAGCGCGCCGCGGCGGAAGCGCCGGGTGCTCTTCTCCCAGGCTCAGGTGTACGAGCTGGAGCGACGCTTCAAACAACAGAAATACCTGTCGGCGCCGGAGCGCGAGCACCTGGCCAGCATGATCCACCTGACACCCACGCAGGTCAAGATCTGGTTCCAGAATCACCGCTACAAAATGAAGCGCCAAGCCAAGGACAAAGCAGCACAACAGCAATTGCAGCAGGACAGCGGCGGCGGCGGCGGCGGGGGTGGCGGCGGGGGCGCCGGTTGCCCACAACAGCAGCAGGCTCAGCAGCAGTCGCCGCGCCGTGTGGCAGTGCCGGTCCTAGTGAAAGACGGCAAACCCTGCCAGGCTGGCGCCCAGGCGCCGGGCGCCGCCAGTCTACAAGGCCACGCACAACAGCAGGCGCAGCAGCAGGCTCAGGCCGCCCAGGCGGCAGCAGCAGCTATCTCGGTCGGCAGCGGTGGCGCGGGCCTGGGGGCACACCCGGGCCACCAGCCTGGCAGCGCAGGCCAGTCTCCGGACCTGGCGCACCACGCAGCCAGTCCCGCAGCGCTGCAGGGCCAGGTCTCCAGCCTGTCCCACCTGAACTCCTCAGGCTCGGACTATGGCACCATGTCCTGCTCCACCTTGCTATACGGTCGGACCTGGTGAGAGGACACTCCGCCCGCCTTAGCCCGGCGCGCTGCCTCACCGCTTCCCCTCTGCCCGCCACACAGACCACCATACACCCGCTGCTCCACGCGCTTCTACTTTTCTTAAGAACCTGTCAGCGTTTAGACCGAGGAAAAATACACAAAGGCCAAACTGCTGGACGTCTTTTCCCCCCTCTTCCTTTCTTTCTAAATTTGTGGATTTTTTTAAAAAAGAAAAAGAAAATAAAAATCAACCAAGCAAATTCAATTCTTTACGAAGTCTTTAAACATAGAAGGACATAGAAAGAACAGCTCTGGGGTGTCTTTTCCGTGATTCAAATTGATTTCCCACGCTGGGGCGGGGCACAGTTTGGAGAGGGCTGTACACTGGTATGGCTCTGGACTCTAAAGATCTCAAACTTCACTGTGGGTACACTCTGACAGCAAAGTGGGCTCTCTTGTAAATACCAGATTTTTTTTCTTTTTCTTTTCTTTTTTCTTTCTTTCTTTCTTTTTTTTTTAAGAAGGGTGCTGGGGAGAGGAAAGATTCTTGGACATAACCCACTTGTCACTGACACAAAGGAAGTGCCTCCTCCCAGACGCCCTCTGGCCCTATAGGTTCAGCCCCAGACCGTCCCTCTGGAAAATTGTTTTATGTTTGATGTGAACTTGTAGCTGTAAAATGCTGTCAAAAGTTGGACAAATTCATAGTTTTTAGTAATCTGTACATTTTGTTGTAAAAAGAAACCCACTCCCCATCCCCAGTCCCTCATTTTTTTAAGGGCATTGACAAATCTGTGTATATTATTTGGCAGTTTGGTATTTGCAGCGTCAGTCTTTTTCTGTTGTAACTTATGTAGATATTTGGCTTAAATATAGTTCCTAAGAAGCTTCTAATAAATTATACAAATTAAAAGGTTCTTTTTCTGATTAAAAAACTTTCTTCTTGTTTGGTTTTGATTTGACTTTAAATAGCTTTTTTAGTGCTGGTGGCAGTGGGGGGCTCATCTTTGGCCTGATGGGATCTGAATTGTTTGGATTTGAGCTCTAAGGATTCTGAACTAGATAATGAGGCCAGGCCCAGAGTTCCTGTCCCGAAGGAAGAGGGAATTGTATTCTACCTTGCAATTGAGTGGAATCAAATCTTGAGCAGCCCTGCTACTCAGTAATAGAGGACAGAAAGCTACACTACTTCTACCCTAGAGGGAGAAGAAGAGAAGAAGAAAAAGAAACCATAGGACTTGTTTTCAAAGCAAGGCTTTTGTTTTTAGAAACCTCAAAACTATGTACTGTGGTCTTATACAGTTGAGCCAATGTTTTAAAACAGTGGTCCAGGATACCCATTTGAAATAATCCTGAATGAGCTATCATTTCTGGTGAAGGAATTATTTCTGTAGACATGAACATCAAACATAATATTTATAATCCTCAACCAAGCTCTTTTACAGTTAGAATTTGGTGGGTGGCTGTTTTCGAAAGGGAAGCCATTCAGGGTTTTATTTTGGTTTTGAGGCAGTGATCCCTGTTCAGGAATCAGCAATGGCCCCCCACTCCACCTCTCTACTTCCTCCCCTCCTGGCTGCTCCTTGGTCAGTGTCTTTAACTAGATGGCTGGAATGAGGATCCCTCTGGCAGGACTTTGAAAGCTGGGGTTTTATTCTTTGTTCCTGAGATTTCCATCTCTGTTTTCTAAATCTTTGCAGTGATGCCTCTTTCTCCTGCCCCCCCCCCCAACAAAATAATTTTTGCTCCTTTTTTTTTCAATCTCTAATTTCCTGATCCCAGCTTTCAGTTATATGTGTTGGGGGAAATATTGAGGTTTCTGTGGTGAGCCAGGGGTGTTGGTGGTGGAAGAAATGTTTGTGATCAGAGAGAAACATTATAGTCCCTTGGATGGGCTGTTATTCCTTTCCTGTCACCCCTGATGAAACTACAGAGAAAAGACAGTCTAAAAGACTGCAGGAAGATGCCCCTCCTAGCACTTTCCTCTAGGTCTGGAAGTACTTGTTGTTGAAGATTGATTCATATTTGGCATGCATTCACGCCTTGCCTAGATTTTCAACTTTCTTTTCCCCTTCATGCTTTTTTCCCTCCCTCTTTTCTTCCTCTTCTTTCCATTTCATTTAGTCTCCAAGTTTCCCTTCCAATACCCACACCACATCCCCAGCTTTATCCCCAAGACTTTGTAAATGAAGCAGAAAGCCAGAAATGCCTGCCCGGCATCTAGCAGTCCTTTTCACTGTCTTCCAGAGGAGGCCTCTCTGTGTGCCTTAGAACTAGGGGTTAGTGTGGGCTTTCTCCCTCAGAAACCAGGCCTGGCTACTGAGATAAGTTTTCAATATCCAGGTGGGACATGAAGATTCTGAAAGGATGGTTGGTTGGGTCTAAAGAGTGAGCCGGTTTGGGGAAATTTCAGGAGGCATTTCATTTGGGAAAACAATCAAAAAGTTTGAACATTTGCTGTGTAAGGGGCAGCTTTCCTTCTGTGACAAGGCACCCAGCTTAGGGTGGCTGGGCAAGGGACTAGCCTGGACAGAGACATGGCGCGCGCCACTGTGCTGCCCCCTGCCTGTTTTCTACCCGGGGGCCGGTTCCTGGGAGTCACCGTTTTAGTGTGCTGTGATATTCTTGGCCTTATCACAGGATGGAGTTTCTATCAAACACATTCTTCTCCCCGCCGGCTTAGTTTGAAGTCTGTTTACTTGTCCCGGGAAAAGGTGAATTCAGCCGGGTCTGCGGATGGGACCTATACAAACAGGGCCTCCGCCGCCTCTCGCCATCAATCAGTCCAGGTCCACTGGCTCCCGGTCCTAGCTGAGGGATTCGTTGCAGCTGCAGGAAGTAGCCCTGGAAAGCAGTCTTAAACGTCTCTTGACGAGTGTGCAGGGTTCCTCTCGTGGAGTCTCCTATTTTAGGTTTCCAGCAACTCGGGTCCTGGTAGTTTCTGGCCTCCCTGAAAGAGAAATCAGTATTCTGGGAATGCATCTGGCGTTGAGGTGCTGGAAAAGTTGAAAACTTCCCTCACGTGAGGGGGCAGATCAGTTTGTTCAGATATACCCGAGAAACTTTGCCCCTTCCAAAGTACCCCACCCAAACCTAGGCCCCAAAGGCTCCGGGAATGGGGGAGATTTTGCAGATAGCATCTCCCCCTTTCCTACTATCCCCCACCCCACCCCCACTCGGCCATGTAAACAGGAGGACTATCTCGAGAGCCCTGGAGAGCCGCTCTAGTGGCTTCAGGGCCTGAAACCCCAGGCTTGGTTTGTTTGATGTTTAGCATCCCAAAGCGGCTACCCACCCCCGCCCCAGTCTGGGAACCCCGAGCTGTGGGCCTGTGGGCAGGACAGGAAGGAAAGCAGCCTTCTCAGCTGGCGGTCCGTGGACTGGACTGGGCTCTGGGAGGCGTGAAGAACCAAACAGAGATGCCCAGAGGCGGGGAGGAAGGGATCCTGTGTTGCTGCTTCCACAACAGAGACACCTCAAGGATGGGAGGCGGGTGAAGGCATCGGGTGCCTCAGGAGAGCCGGCAGTGGCTCGGGATAGGAGCTGGCGGGATGGGAAGTAGCTTGGAGTCCGCAGCCACATCAGGGCCCCCTCGGCGAGACTCGCTCTGGGCACCTAGTCCTGGAGGCGGGGGAGGCCCCCAGCGCTCCAGTCGGAGGGCATAGCCTGAGGCAGCTCTACTTCCCAGCTTAGGGCTTGGCCTTTCATGGGGAGCGGCTTGCTTTCCAAAGGATTTTATATCCTCCGAGGTTGTGCTAGGGAGCTCCAGCGACAAGGCTTGGATCTAGCATCGTAGTAGTCTTCGATTTTGAGACCCCAGGACGAATCCTCAGACTTTAGAGGCCGCACACCCGTAGCGCGCGCGCGCTCCGCGGCGTCTGGGCGTCGGTGAGGGGCTATCTCAAGGCGAAAGTGCACAAAAGGTAGCGCGAATCTCTTCCCAGGCGATCGAGATAAGAGGAAATGAGAGCGAGGTTTTCTGACTTCCAACTCATTAGGGACCAGGTAAGGTCAATACTTTCTCTATTATGTCTTTATCTTAAAAGCGGGTCAATTTAAGATAAGGGAAAAAAAATCTAGAATCTGTGTGAACCGTGCTGATAAAGACTGACCCCTTTCCTGAACTAAAGCAAGCCAGGCAGACATTCATTTTCTATAAACAAGAGAGTTGAGAGAAGCTGCCTTGAATTCTGATCGGATGTCTCCAGTCTCTCTAGACATAGCTCCCCCCTCCAACGCTTCCACCTCCCAATCATTAGAGTGAGGAACCTGAGTGAGCGGGAGATTTTATTTGTGGAGAACTAGGAAGTCCATTGGGAAATGTGAATCTGAGATGATATGATTCTTAGGTTGTCTGCTGGCTGTTTTCTTCAAAGATGTCTTTCTTTGAAAATGGAAGGTAGTGGCATGGATATTGGGAGGAATGAAGCTGAATGTTTTCCTTGCTTGGCCAGGTCCCCATTAGGAGATGCTTCTTTTGGCCCTCCCTGTCTTCCTGGCTGGTGGGTGCTTCCTCGTGCAGTTGTGTTCCTGAGGCTTCAGGCCACCCTCTGGGGGGCCCAGTTTGGAAGCCTGCCTTAACTTGGAGCACAGAAAGTTTTCTGCCTCTTCAGTGAGTGGTTTCTGGAAGGAGTGACCTGGCTCTAGGCAAACTGTCCAACCAAGTGACTGGAGGAATTGCCATGGATGGGAATAAAGTATGTGTTTATGGAAGGGGTGGCCCAAGGACCTTGTGAACCCCTATTCCCACCCAAATAGTGGTTTCTGAGCTTTCTTTGATGAGTCTTAAAGAAATGGAAGAAGAGCAGCCTCTGTAACTTGGCAGCATAGCTTTTGCCTCATCTGAAGCCATAGCTGAAGTGGCCGGCTACTTTTCTCTCTGATACTGACCTAATACCCAATTTGGAGGGTATCTATGTATAGTCCAGGGCTTCTGTTCCTCCCCACATTTGACAGTGTTTCCCATTTCATCTCTGCTTCCTAAACATTTATGGCCTTTGTAATTATGAGTTGTAGCAAAGTTTTGGAAAAAGGTGAGATTTGAATACATTTCCTGTTTTATTTATTTTTGTAATTTTCAGGACACTGTAATATAAATTGCCGCCCAATGTAGTACTTTGCCTGAATGATAAAACATATATGTAAACATTTCAGGCAGTAGGAAATTCCTTCTTCCAACATAATATTCACATCTGATTCTGCTCACTCTGTATATAGGGATAAGTGGTTGCTTACAATAGATGTCTGTCAATGTATGTATATGTAGAAGTATATATACACATATCTATTTTTAAGATGTTCCAAAACAAAATTTTAAATATAGAATTGGATTTTACAGATTCTGTTAGATGTAATAAAGTTGAGTACATTCATTACCTCAATTGAAACTTAGTTTTCCTTTAAAAATTAAAAAAAAATCTTTAATTTGTCCATTTTAACTGGAATGTTTATTTATTGTCATGTGGAACCCCAGAGAGCTAATCATGTTTGGGAAATTGTTAAATTTGTGCTTAAAGAAATGGAACTTGGTGCCTGAGACACAGCTGTGGGTGAGGGTTTTTTTTTTTTTTTTTTTTTTTTGCAACCTATATCACAAATTGTTGTCTCTCGCTGAACTTACAACATCCACTAAAAGACATCGTTAGTATGAATGCTACTGCCTGGCTAATGAAACAAACCAAACTAACAAAAAACAAAAACAAGATAAATTATTCTGCTCCTTGTTTATAGCCAATGTTCTCTCTCTTTCTGCTTTCATATTATAGTGGAAATACAAGGGCAGGTCTGAATGTGTCCCACAAGAAAAAAAGACAAACTCACTCAACCCCCATTTTGCACATTTTTGGAAAACCTGTCTTTGATTGCTAGATCGTGGTTGTCAGTAACTGTAGATTGTTGATGGAGAGGTAAACATTGCATTTCTAGGGTTTTGGTGATTGCTTATAATTTCATTTCTACAAAACCAGAAATGTCAAAACATGAAAAGTGTCCTTGGGTACCTTTCTCCTACAGCTGTGCTCTGGAGGAGTTCTGTGGACAATTGCCCAGAACTGGACGGCCTCCACCTTGCCTCTAATTCTCTCCCAATGATGGTGCTCAAAGGTGTCCAAAGCTCTAGGAAAACAAGGGTTCATTTGGCTTTCATGCTGCTGGTTTACCTGATCTCCCCAGCACACACAAGGTTGAATGTGCATGTGTAGATGTAAACCTGGAATTACCGTAATGACGTGAAGAGGACTGAGAGCTGGTTCCTCTGAGCTGGCTGTTTGCTCTGCCCTAACCCAGGAGACCTGGGTAATATTTAACTACCAAGTATACCTATGTATAGAATGAAAACTCTTTAGGGTCTTGGAAGATGCTTCCTGAGATACTGAGAACCAGGTCTCTAAACAGAGGTTCAGAGACAGGCTTTTTCAGAGAAGATACTGAAGCCACACAGGATTAAACCTTTCTCTTGGCCACTTCAAAGTGTCTGGAGGTCTGCAGGCCTGAGTGGGGACCAAGGGGACCAGGAGCTGGGCAGTGAGGGCTTCTTTTTTCCCTTCTGACTTGGCTTCAGAAAGAATTGTAACCTCTACCTTTACAGGTGTGCACAAAGCAAGTGCCCACCTCTAGCCAAGGCAGTCAGAAGTTGTAGCTAGTTCATTACTATTCACCACCCTTCAGTATTAACTGGAATGTTGATTTCTGCTCTTTGGTATCACTGCTCCCTGACAAGAATGCTGAAGCAAAGGCCTGAGTGCAGTAAACCCTGGAAGTGTGCACTGTATCATACTTACATCCAATACAACAGTAAAGCTCAGATATCTCTGCACACATCCACATGGTTCATTGGTTTCATACTGACATCAAAAAGGAGAACCTTTTGGAAATATTTGACAACAACAACATCAACAGAAAAGTCAACCCACTTATAGTCTATAATCGAGTACTGGATGGGGGTAAAGAGAAAACCTTTCAGATCCGTGGTAGCATAAAGTAGCATAAAGGTCATTAACCTTACTGAATGAATCACTTTCTAATGATTACAATGCCACATAAACAGAAAATTAGCTGTTGAAAAATCTTGACATGGCTAAATACTTAGATTTTGTTAGTTGTGTTCTGAAAGCTGGGGATTTTCACGTACATGGGTCTGCATGTTGGAAAGACAGAAGAGAGGACAGGGGACTGAAAAGGAAGGAACGGGAGAGGACAGAAACTGTACCTGGTGACAGTGTGTGGGATTCTGTAGGTGGTTGTGACAGCTGAGAGGTGCTGGTTGTAGCTGATTCAAAGTGTTGGGGTGGGGTGGATGAGTGTGTGGTGTGTATACATTGTATTGAGGGGGTGATGCCAGTGGAAAGGGCCTGGGAGATGGCTGGGAGGTGGTGTGTGTACCATGTGTGAGCTTTGGACCGGTAACACAATGGGAACGTAATTATCTGGCTGAAACATGCTCAAATGGCAAAAAGTTGCAAAATAGATCGACCTCCCTGAGAAGAGAGGGAGCTGGTTACAGAGGTCTGCAGCCATCATCCTTTTTTCAATACATTTTAAACAAGAGGATCTAGCGAGTGATTCTGATTCAATACACATAATCAGTTTGCAAGTCTTATTTCCATTTGAAAACAGGGCCATTTGCAATCATAAGAGCCGGACACGCTGAAAGATACGGAGCGCATTCCGAGCAGATGATGGGTGACAGAATCTGTAGGCAAGCACTAAATATTTTCTTCTAGCCTCAGACCTTGTGTGTCTTTAGTCCCAACGTATTTTAAATGGAATATTCCTGTTGAATATATAACTTAATTGCTTAGAAAATCGAGACTCCATGGTGGTGGTGGGGGGGGGGCGGCGGCAAAGAGGTCACTGAGAAACCTTGTTGATTGTGCTTCTGCTTGGCGCTGCTTAATGGCCATGCAATGAAGAATACACTAGGTAAAAGATTTGATGAAAAACTCGAATTTGTTTTTTAAAGGCACGGCCACAAGAAAGTGTTGCCCAGGGCTAAAGCTTGCGGGCTGGAGCCACCCATCCCTTACCTGGTGTGGGAGACCAGCAGGCAGGCTGCGGAGCAAAGGTGCAGAAGCTAGAAGTAAGCCAGGGGGACAACTCTGCGGCCTCCCAGCTATTCTGCTAAAGACCCGGGGGGGGGGGGGGCGGGGGGGGGGCTTCGCGGCCTAGCGGTTCCCAATTGGTTGTCAGGGGTCTCAACAAGAAATGTGGGCACTTGAAATCTCAAGCTGTTTCTTGGTCTCTTATCAAGGAAACTTTTGGTTTCCAGGACCGAGAGAAGCTGCTTACCATGGCCTCACCTTCCCTGCTGCCTCCACAGCCAACCCCCGGCCTCCGCGCAACCCCTGTCCAAGGGCTCACCCCGCCTATCGGTCGCCTCTTCTCTGACGCCCAGCCCACAGCCTCACTCCCTCCACTCTGTCTCAAGAAGCCCCCACCCTGTCCCATCCCAGCCAGTGACTCCATCCGGTTCCCGCGCCAGGAACAACCAACCTCGGTGGCGCGCCGCCTGCCGACAGGACCACCAACCCCTCCTGGAAACCACACCAGCACGTCTGGAGTGCGGTAGAATAGATGCTTCCGCTGAATTTACCCCCAGAATACACAGATATGAGTTCACTAGGTTACAATGATGCGAACTCTAACGTGATGAGATTTTTTTTTAAAAAAAAGATCTTAAAGCACATCTTTGAATTGAAAAAAAAATTAAACCAAAGTCAACAAGCTAACTGCTACTTTCCTTATGAGTTTTCCCAAGGAAAAGAGGCTTGTCTCTGCCAGATACCAATGTTAAACGAACTTTCTAGTAGGCTGAAACTCGATCTAACAATAACAATAGTGTGTACTTAATGAGGATTCCATTTTGATTTCAAATGAGGATAATTCGTTAACCTTAAGTTGGTTCCATCTAGGCAAGGATTGTTTCTAGACGTTCTTGCAAAGCATTTTGCCCCAGGGAACATCTTCGGAGAACCAATAGATGGAGTGTGTGTATGTATGGGGAGAGTGGGTGGGATTCTGAACAATTCCCAACCTTGCTTGTTCAATTTTCTGCAAAACTATCCTAAAAAACCCCCAGCGTCCTCTTTAACAGGCACCAAATGATAGGCGCCACAGAAATCCAAAGACATCCTTCCTCCCTCCTCTACCCCCATCAAACCATCTAAAGGTTGTCTTTTCTTCCTAGAACCTATTCTGTAGAAAAGCAACAGTTGTCCAGAGGCACTCTTCACTCCGAGAAGAGGGATGGTGTTGGTGGTAAGCCTTCCATGGCAGGAAGACTCCGGGCTCTCTATTTCAGCACACTGGGAGAATAGAACTCCTGTAACTGGCAGGAAGTGAGGGTGACTCTAGGACCAGCAGGACACAATCTGCTCAGGCACAAGACAGGGCCCGACTGGGCTCG
Source organism: Marmota flaviventris (assembly GCF_047511675.1). Taxonomy (NCBI): domain Eukaryota; kingdom Metazoa; phylum Chordata; class Mammalia; order Rodentia; family Sciuridae; genus Marmota; species Marmota flaviventris. The sequence continues at coordinate 48,711,102 of NC_092499.1, read as the reverse complement.
GCTTGGTAGACATAGGGTGATGCACAGTAAAGTGGTACCCAGAACAGTAGAGAGCCACAGAAGGCTTCCAGGGTAGGAAGTTTCAATCACCAAACAGCTCCATAGTGATATATGGTAACCACAGGACGAATTCTAGACTTAGCGGTTGATTTGCTTATCCCTCCAGATGCTCTTGGACCAAAGAAACACTCAGGCTTGGAATTGCTAGCCTAAGTCTTCCAGTGCAATTCCAGCCAGAGATAAGAAACTTTCATCAGGGAGCCTCCTTCCCTTGCCTCCCAGTGCAGACATGTCTCCCCATTTGGACCTCAAGTTTGCGGGCAGAAGCCTCTTAATTCTTGTTTTTGTAGCCTGATGTGATTTAATCTACTTTTTGTTTCCTTGTTTTCCTTTTTTTCATTTCAATGTCTATATTTGCTTGGTTTCTTGTCCAATTCCAACCTCATAGCTGCAGTCTTGCAAGTCTTACTTTGTAAGCAATTCAGTATCATTTCCCTAATGCTAGTACTAAAAGGAAAAGCAGATAAAGTGGATGGGCTAAACTGTAAAGAAAGCCAGTAACGTCCATATGGGAGGCCAGCTGGGGAGTAAGAAAACCAGAGAATGGCCAAGGGGACTAGCAAGAAAAAATGATAGAAGCAAAAAGAAACCTCACTCTGGAGAAATTCAATTAATATCAGTAGATGGGCAGAAAGGAGTACAGCCAAGACCTAAGGCACATGCCTAGGTTGGGCAGGCATAGAACAGAATGAAGAGGAAGCAGATGTGTATATAGTAGTGTCTCTTAGCCCAAAGGCAAATCTAGAAAACTCTGCCTTTCCTCTGGCCAAGCTTTTAAGAATGGGGGCTGTCTTGCCAGAGCAAACAGCTATGCAGTCACTCTGGACAACTCTGGGCTCTGCACCCTGGGAAGGTGCAAATTCAGGGAATCCTGGGGGTGGGGACTCAGTCGCCTCTGGAAACTTCTATAGAAGTAGCTAAAACTCTCCCTCACCCCCACCCCCGCCTTTCTCGGAACACGTGCCCCACTCTCCTCCCTGTGGTTGGGAGAAGAGGCTTTGGAAAAGGGGAAAAATTAGTTTCCCCTACCCTGGCCATGGGACAGCGGCCTTGTTAGTCCCTGCGAATGCAGCCTCTAAGAAGGCGTCACGTGGAGGGCGACCCAGCAGCCTCAGAGTATGGAGGGGGAGATTCCGCTGTAATTAGGAGCGGATCCCAGCCCGGGGCCCTCACCTAGGTGGCTTGCCAGGATGGAAGACGTCCTGAAAAAGTGATCTTCCTTACCCGCGACGGGGTCGGGCTGCTTGTTTTGGCAGGCGACACGACATCCCCACTCCCATCTCCTCACTTAAAAAAAAAAAAAATTAAAAATAAATAAAAAAATAAAAACCCTCGGGAGCTGCCTGGCTCGGCGGGGCGCCCGCAACTTAGAAGCCCGGGATTGTGTCCCGGAAGGAAGCCTGGACTTGCCAGGCCGCGGGAGGCTCCGCACTACAGGAAGGGAGCCCCCACTCCCAGCCCGTTCGGGGGCTTCTCTGAGGAGCCTGGGGCCACCGGGCCCTTTCTTTTTACAGGGTCGCACACGCTGTGATATATTTTAGCTGCATCACAACCCTTTTAATACCCCAGCATGACACTGACTGCGTTAGTAAGGACCTCATTTGGTTGGTGACCGCCAAGCGCACATTTGAGACGCTTCCACGGCTCTGAGGCACAGGCGGCTTCTGCTCTGGCCCGGGAGAGGGCAGAAGCGGTGGTGGAGAGCGACCGCCGCCCAGTGCGGGTTAGTCTGGGCAGGAGGGGGTGGCAGCCCTTCGGTCAGTGTCCTTTGCTCAACTCCATTTGTGAAAGGCCTCTCGCATCCCGAGTCGAATCCCCGCCCGTTCCTGGCTCCGCCGTCGGGGCTTTTCTCGGGAAGAACGCGGCGCGCAGCGCCAAGTCAGCCGGGACAGCTCCAGGAGCCCGGGTCCACCGCCCGTAGCCCCAGGCCGCACCAGCCTCCTTCCTCCGCGACCCGCGCGCTCGCCTTCCCTCCCCCATTCATATTCTCCGATAATTTCGGAGGAAAAGAATTACATCTTTTGGGCGAATTTGTTTCATCTCTCCTAAATTCAGAAACGGAGCCTTCGAAAGTCTTAATGTGTGTGTTTATTTTTTCCTAGCATTCAAATGAATGCGAAGCCACGGATCGAATCCCGTCACTCATTTGGGGTTAGCTTCTCCCGATATTTCACACGGAAAACAAAACTGGGTCCCTCTTATTTGTACTTGTCCTTAACCTTTGCAGCAACTGCTGTAGATACGGCTCTGTCCATTCTCTAATAGATTTTACCAGGGGCTGGTGACAGAGAACTGATTTCTTTTCTATTAGGGTTTAGCACATCTTTGTTGAAGGCCTGTAGAATGACCAGGGATTAGATTTGCATCTCTTAGACGCCCTGTGTGGTCTTTGTGCGAAGCTTGTAACTGTTAAAAATGACTTGTTAGGAAGCGTGTGGGCTCTCATCGCTCTCCTTTTGACAGAATGATTGTGAAATTCAGATTGGCCCTGTAGGATTTAGCCCGCAGATTCCACCTGAACCCTAAGCAATTAGACCCTAATCTCACTGCAATCATATTTGAGTTAGGATTTGTTGCACTTTGTTTACTTCAATTAAAAGCAGTGGAATAATTTTTCTCAGCTTTTAAAATGAAATCTCCAGGCATAAAACCTCAGGACTTCTTAGAAGCGGTTTTGGTAGTGATGAGGATTTCTTTTCTTGTGTGGTTTCCTCTTAGTCCTCAAGCCTGTCCCCTCCCCCATTTAAATAACTCTTCTTTCTCCCCCGGTTGCTCGCTAATGCCCCAAGCATCTTCGCAAAGGTTGAATTCGGGTCGCCAGGGACTAGCCGCATGGAGATGACTCCCAGCTGCGAGGGTCGCCCTGGCTCTGGGAGCACCCCTCCAAGTTCTCCACAGGGTGCCCACGCCCGCTCCCTCGCAGAGTTTTCCCACCCGTTGCGCCCGCCGGCTCCAGGCTGTGGGCGCCGGTCCCGAGTCTGCCTTCCCGCGGCGGAGTAGGTGCTTCTAAGGCTCCCGGCATCAGCCCGGTGGCACTGAGATTGCAGAGTCGGTGTGGTCAGCCTGACCTCCGCATGTGTCCCGGGAGGCTCTCGTCAAGCTAGCGGAGCTGCCCTCAGGGATCCACTGTGGTCTCAACTTGGAATTCGTTTCCGTCCTGCAGCTCTGCTGCGCAGAGTCCACACCTAGAGGTGGACAGAGAGTGGTCTCTTCCTCTGGGCTGGCACTGGAGGATACCCAGCCCCAGGCTTCGGGGCGCCGGTGATCCTTCAGGCCCGGGGCCTGCTCCAGAAGCCCAAAGCCCAAAGCTCAGGCCTCTCAGAGTGGCCTCTTGTCACGCTGAGGAGGACCAGTCGCCCAAGTCTTCAGGATCTCGGCCGTTTAACCCCTACGCAGTTCTTAAGGGTTGCTTGCAGTTACTGTCAAGCCAGGTCGCCTTCGGGGTATTTCTTGATCTGTGGCGAGTTTATCGCCTTCATTTGTTTATCTGGTGTGACTTTGTCACTTTTATTTACTCAAAGCATCTCTTTATTTGGAAGACATGACAATGACTTTGAGTTATTGTTTCTTCCATTTCTTCCATGTTTATTTGCTCCCAGTGAATTCGATTCGGTTTCCTGGATTACTGCTTTACGTTTCTCAATTAATACTAAAGGGCCAGCCAATACAGAAAGTAAATGGGGGGAGGGTTTCATTTATTTTTTTGAGGGGGAAAGGGAGACATCATTTTTTATACCACTCACTCTATAAACTTTTAAACAGTACGTGTTCTCATGGTCACTTGTCTCAGAGAGGATATTTTCTTTAAAATGTCCTTGTATTTGATTCAATCAAAATGAAGACAGAAAGCCAGCCTGCAACCTAGTTCTGTGTTGTAACTAAAATTTTTTAAGACGGGAGAAAGTACTTTGCTGGTACTAAGTACTACATGAAAGTAGCACGGTACTAGCTAGTTTAAGCAAGTCATACTCTCCTCCAATATTTTCTGAGGTGGAGTCTATTTAAAATAGGCCTGCCCCTTTATATAATTCTCATTACTAGCTGTTATTAACCTTAGTAAAATATTTTAAGAATTCAAAGGAATAAATGAGAACTTTGTTTTGAACTTGATTTGGGGAATGTGGAACATGGTTTGGGGGGGAGATAAAGAGGGGAGCAAAGCTGTGGTAATAATTTCTTTGAGATCCATCAGAGTCTTGATCAACTGATTTGATGATTTCTGCTTTAACCCAATTCTGTGTGCAGTTTAGTGCAGTTTTTCATTTGTGAATAGGAACTGTATCAAAACCCTAGTGTGACGACGACAATTAAATAATCACAAACAAGGCATCTTTGCTAATGGAAAGATTCTGTAAATATGTTTCTAGTGAATACACAAATAACAGTCACTGGAAGGGTCAGGTGCCACAAATCATAGATTACTCTGCCAAGGGTTGCCAGCCATCTGAGGCTTGGAAGGACATTAACTGCCTTTGCATTCTCAGAATACTCTCCACAGTTCGTGATTTCACTTACTTGACCCTACTTCTGTTATTAAAAAGCTGGCAGGCACAATCAAGGGCAAGCAGGTTGGCTACCTACCCTTCTGGCAGCTCTCCAATATTCCCATTTAGCTGCCAGGAGACATGGAGAGGAGTGAATCACTCATGCAATCCTGTGGTAGCATCTAGAAGGAACCAGGAAAACTTTAGTGGCAGAGGGCTGGTCCACCAGACATCTCCATTTATACATTTTTCACTTCATATATGGAATAAATCACTGGGGGAATTCACTTCTGAGAAGGGAGAAAGGGGAATGATCAGATGTGACTTAGGTACAGGAGATCACCAGAAGTTTCCTTGGAAAGGGGTTTATAAGTACATTACTTGATAGTACCAGTTTTGAAAATAGGATTCTTATTACTAATAGGGATCAAAAATCAGGAAGTATCTCTTATCAAATAGTGCTAGGGAAAAAGAATCTGAAGGAGTATCATTTCTTATTAGTAGAGTGAACTTCTGGTATTTAGTATTTGCTTTAATAGAGAAATTATTGCCAAATCCATAAGACTTAGATACTCAATTTTCACATAAATGTGAAATTGAGGTTATATTAAAATAATTTTTTTCTACCTCAAATTGAAACAAGCTGATATATGCAATACAGGGACATTAGAAAACCAAAATACTTTTTTCTTAAATATTATTGTTCTGTGTTTTAGGCTGCAAAACCTAGAATTCTGGGTCTTCCCCGCCACCCCCCCCCTTTTTTTTGTCAGTACAGGCTCTCTCCTCATACTCTTATGTTGGAAGTGGTTTTTGGGATTTGAAATAAGCCATCATCACTCAAAACAAGGCCATAACTTTTACTAGTAGATACCATGAAAAGTACACGGACTTCAGTGAAGTTTTCTCCAGAAGGTGCACTTATGTTAGAAACTGGTAGCATTTTTTTTGAACAGAAAAGAAAGGTACAATTCACATGGAGAGGGGTATGAGTTTTCAGGAAGGCTAGCAAAATATATTTTTCAAAGAATATAATATTTTCTAATATTCTAATGGGTCTCTAGATGTGAGATATAAAAGAACTTAATTTAATTTCCCCCAAATCATCACATCAACATATTTTTAAAGAAATGAAGAGAGATGTTACTCATCTGCATTACCAAAGGGGAAAAATATTTTAAAACCAAATGACAGGTTTGTGCCTTATAATTTAAACAATAGTGAATGATGAATAATCTTCCAAGTTCATTTCAGTAAAAATGAGAGCGAATATCTATAAGAGAGAATAAAAAAGACTTTATCTTACAAATATGCCTAACTCCCCCATTTTATTAGCTTATAATGCAAATCATTACTTGTTCTTGCTCTTAGGAGTCATTTTAATGTAATTGATTCATTTCAGACTCTTAAGAAAACCAAAGTTCATGTCCTTTTATAAGTTTGTGAAAAGCTTTTAAATGGTTTCACCCCAATTAAAGACATTGATACATTTTTTTTCTTGCTTATTAAGTTATAAAGTTGAAATTTATGCTGTAAGTGTACCCATTGTTCACATTGTTCAAGACCTTTACCATCCTAAATGGGAATGAGGGACTCTAAGGTCACAAATCTTATCATTCCTTAGGGGTAGAAATGGGAACTGACCAGTGTGATCTCATCAACCACTACAGTATTTTAAAACTAATGTTAATTGTTAATGAAAATTTCATGTAGGCCTGCTCCATGGAAAGTGGTCTTAGGACCACAGTAAATTTGTTACACTGGAGAAACGCTAGGTATTACTCTTTCCCTAACTTCTACCCTTCAGTGAGCACACCTCACATTTCAGTAGAAGTTGTAACAACCTAGGGAACAATCTCAGTAGAAGTTGTAACCTAGGGAACAATAATCTAATGAAGTGGAGTCAGGGGGGAATTGTGAGATTAAAAGTGGCCTCAGGCTTGGATACCCTTTGCTTCTATAAGTCCAAACAACTACTGGAACATCTCTTCATCAATTTTGGGCCTGGCCCAAGACTGTTTACATGTTAAGGCAAGAAAATACTAGCAAATTCTTTTGAAAGCAATTGGTTTGTCAGTTCGAAGGTATCATTTCAAGGGAATACTGGGTGCTCTTAGGTACCAAAATCATCCCTGGCTTCAGCTAAACAGCCTCCTTTAGAAGACATTTGCATCTGGGCAGTGTTTGCTCAGCAAGATGGTGAAGACTGGAAATGACAACAGACACCCAAACAAGCTAAATCATAAATCTAAATTCCATTTGTTTAAGACTGAAAATTCTCCTTTAAAGCACTCACTTGGCATGAAGGTACTGATACCAACTCCAATATATTCAAATAAACATTTACAGACTTTCTTTCTTTCTTTCTTACTTTCTTTCTTTCTTTCTTCCTCCTCCTCCTCCTCCTCCTCCTCCTCCTTCTTCTGTACTGGGGATTGAACTCAAAGGCACTCAACCACTAAGCCACATCCCCAGCCCTATTTTATATTTTACTTAAAAACAGAGTCTCACTGAGTTGCTTAGCACTTTGCTTTTGCTGAGGCTGGCCTTGATCCTCCTGCCTCAGCCTCCCGAGTCACTGGGATTACAGGCGTGTGCCACCATGCCCAGTATTAACTTGTATTTATAATTAAAAAAAATCAAGATATAAAAGGCATTGCTCTTTGTCAATGTCTGGAACCAACAGTGGCTCATTGTTTACCTAACATTTCTTCTCTTTATTCACATGAGATAGAAGTGGGTATTTTATCGCCAACCTGATATCAGTGTCAAAACACTATCATGAGAGGGTAATTTAAAATTTGTACTTAGAGAAAATGATTGGTAGAAACCCAAAACAGGTTGGTTCAAATATTCTGTTGTTAGTGTGCATCCTGTTTAGACATTATACAGAAGAATGAGGGGATATCGTTTCAAGACTTAAAGGTAAGAGAAAATATGGTGACCTATTTGTTGATTCATTTATTCAATTGGAAAACATTCACTGAATACTTACCCCAGGTAAAGTACTAAGAATGGAGAGAAAAATAGGACTCTTACCTTAAAGACAATGTATGTGGGAAGATAGGCATATAGATAGACAATTATCATCAAGGTAGTGAGTGAACTAATGTGAAGTCTGTGCATGGTGCACTGGGAATCCCCGAGAAGGAGTATCTGTTTGTCAGGAGCAGAAAAGGTGATGCTCAAGCTCACTTTAGAAGGAGGAAAGTTTTATCAGGCATTCCAGGCAGAGGAAACAGCATGCACAAAGGCCCAGAGGCATCAGGAATGTTTATCACGTTCGAAGAATCATAGTTTGCATCACCGGAGCATAAAGTACGATGAGTGTGTTGGAAGTAAAACTGAAGGGATGGGACAAGTTAAACATTTTGAAGACCCTTGAGTGTCAGACTAAAAAGCACAGATGGAAAGTCATCAAAATTTTATAAAGACCATGCTGTCAGCAGAGGGGAGAATGAATTGGAGTGGGGACAATCTAGTGACAGTGAGACTACATAGTGGTTGTTTTCACCTGCCTGCTTGGTGTAGGAATACTAAAGATAAATACCTTTTATTATATATAGATAAAAATCTTCAAAACCTGGCAAGAATAAAGGCATAAAAGTATTTTCCAGAGAAGTAAATGTTCATACTGTGTAAAGATGGCTGATTAATTTGGTATGATCTGCACATAGCTTTTATATACTTACTTTACTTAATTGTATGATTGACATGCACCTGAGTGGACCTTTCTGCTACTATATTGAAAGACTGTAGAGATGTAGAAAGTGTACTACCAGGAGCCAGTGACTTGCCTGCAGTTTAGCTTTACATCTGAGTATTTGAAACACATATTGGGAAAGTCAACTTATTTCTTTGGACCTTAGTTTCCTCTGTTGTAAAATGGGGGCATAATGTGAATTACAGTATCTGTAATGCCATTTTATTTATGTCATTTGTGATTTACAGTTTTGTTTGCACTTATTTTTTGTCTTAATGTTTATTTCTTACTTCATCTTAATGCTTTTTCACAGTCTTAAGAGGGACAAAAATATGTGGAAGAAAACCCTTTCATGTGTTATTTGGGGTAAAATTCTGGTTTGGTTGCTCCATACTTAATACACTTAGCTTTTCTCCTGGAAAGGGTAAGGATGTTGACAGTCATTTTGAAACAGGGGACTTTCTAATCACATGAATCAAATTTTATCCTCATATGTACAAAAAAAAAAAAAAGGACTATTTAATCACTTTCAAGGTAAATAAATGATTAAGCTCTAATTTTTTTTTAGGTTATGGATTTCTCTGTCCAAAATGGTTCTATTTCTCAGGTTAAACAATTGCATGTTCTCAGATAAAACTGTGGCCCTTAAAATATAGCAAGTGTACTGCTTCTAATAATAGCCTCCTAATTTCAAATTGTGTATTTCTTTGGAAACTTTGTTTTTAAAGTCTCCTATCCCCATTCCTACCTCAAAGGCCTGTTTACATTAGTAATATAGCTTCTAGAGCTCTGGGAATTCACAGGGTTTGTACCTACAAAACATCACAGCACTGTTACTGTGCTTCAGAGACATGCAGGGGTCCCAGGGCAAATCAAAATGTTTTTAAATGTATGACATGTGTGAAGTTGATGAAAATTCATGACTTCTCTCTGTCAGTGCTGCTTGAGCTTAAATCATCAGAGAAAGGTGAGTGTGAATAATTTTTTTTAAAAAATACTTTTAATTCTGGAATCCTTCCCATTTCTTCCTCATGGTCCATATTTTAGCTCTCTTCTACTTAGCAGTCTGATTGCAAAAATAAAAATAAATAAAAATTAGCAGTGTTCTCTAAATTGCTTATTGGAATTTTCTGCTTAAACCATTGTGCAGATGTATAACTTGTAAAGAAGAATTGAAATGTGGTTTGATAATGTAGTAACATACCATAGAACATGTAAAATACACATGAAAGATTACATGAATGATGTTAATTTAACTGATTATACTTTATGGTTTAGGAATATATCCAAATTTATCTTTTAAAATTGAAATGAAAATATTGCAGGAAAATTTCAGGAAAAATTTTTAAAGCCAAAATGCTGGGGATATTGAGATCAGCTGTTTTTAAGTAAAATTCCATTCAAAGCAAAATAAAAGGCATTGTGTAGTGTATGCTGGCTAAAACTGAGAACACAAGAGCATTGCAGTTAATTAGAACCAATCAACAGGATGCTTTACAACATTTCTCACATTAGTACAACATCTGATCTTCATAATACAAATTTCCCACAGTCTTGATGCAAAAAAAGATTGGAAATAAATATTTGACTCAGTTAAAAAATACGGTGTATCTTAACTGCTCTTTCTTCTAATTATTTTTTAGTCACTGTTAAGAAAATAAGATCTTGAAAATCTCCAAATGTTGTTTTATTTTTGCTTTAGAACAATCTGAATTACATTTTTTTGTTTTAGTTTTAAATATATGTGAACTTAAGAAAAATATTTTTTTAAGAATAAAATTTAGAGCATGAATTTGGTTTATTATATACTTTATGTATGACTATTGTACTTTCGAACAATATGGGACTTTTCCTTGGCTATTGAACCCAGGAATATTATGAATGACTAATTAATACATTACAAATGATGAAATACTACATTATAGTCACTCTCATCTTAAGAGAATACTAAGTTAATGGCATTAACATTTACATCATACATGTCTTAAAAGAATATGCAATATTTAACACTATGCTTTTTCCATAATTCTTTCAAATACTTGATTCTGCCCAGAGAAGTTTAGCTTAATTTTCACTTAAGTTTAGCTTAGTTTCATTTATAATATTCATGAAGTTCATAGTCTGTTCATTGTAAATAACATTTGTCTTCTTTCTTTCTCTTTCCCTGCATCAGACTTTTTTTTTTTTTTTAAATAAGTTCTTTGTTACCTTTCCTCTCACAATAAAGGTAGAGCTCCCTCAGAGCCACTGAGATGCTTCAAACCATTTTTAACACTGTTTGTTAAAAAATATGTTTAACTTGAATAAGAAATATATACGTCTTCACAATAGTTTATTGTCAAGTTTTGCTCCTTCACAAAAGCTAACTTGTGAATGAATGGCTAGAAAGTACCCTTTTTGCAGGCAAAACTAGCTGTGAAACTGCTGCTATTAAGGAGAATTGCCTTCGAAACAAGTTGATGATCCCGTCTCTAGAATTTATAAAGTACAACTCCCTAACAGGAGTAATTTGCTCTTCGGACTCTGCAGTCATCTTTTGGTGAAAAGAAATATGCTTTAGAAACAAAACAAAACAAAATAAATACAGTCTAGTTTTGACTGTTTTGTTTTTTGTTTATTTTGTTTTGATTTGTATTTTTTTCTCCTGTCACATCATACAAGATGTTTTTCTCCATCCCGCCCCCCCCCCCAAAAAAAAACTTACTGCTAAACATTTTCTTTCTTGAGCACTCATATTTTTGTAGAAAGAAAAAAAAATTAGTGTTAAGAAATTATCTTCTCTTTAGCATTAAACTTTTTTGTCTTCTTTGCAGCGATTTAATCTAATTCATTGTAGAGAGGGTATCTTTTAGCTAGGTTCTCTTTAGAAAATTTACTCTTTCTACTGCTTTACAGAGACAAACAGCTTTGATGACTAATATTTTATGTTGAAAACTCATTTTACAAATACAAAATGACCACGTTTACATATAGATTTTTTTTTTTACTAAGGATCCTACTAAAGACATAGCAGTATTTGTTTTTGAATTATAAATTTGATATATTTACCTGTTAGGACTGAAACATTCGCTACAAATGCTAACTAGTCCCATGAAAAGCAGTTTCAATAAATAGCAGCCTGAAATTAGCTCTGCTGCATACAGTTTGATTTATAGGAATTGGAATATAATAGCCTAAAATGCATGTTACAATAACTCTGCTTATCTTTAAAATCAGTATTTCTTAAAGCAAACAATTTAAGTAGAAAAGTCATTTGATAAAAATAATTGGTTCAGGCAAGATAGAACACACATTCTTTTGCCAGATAATGATTCAATGGCTACTCTAACTTCGGTAGTACTTCATTAGACACAATTCTCATTCACATTAAAGTCTTAAGAAAATCCGTATTTGTTATTTTTAAAAAATTATTTTTAAAGAAAGTAAACAAATATGGGGAGGAATGGAATAAAATCTCTATCATATCTACTTGCTGTTATTCAATTCCTCAAAAATTTTCTTAGGGGACAGGAATGTCATATGTTCAGTTTTAGGACAAAGGCAGCTTTTAAAATGAAAAGCTTAAGGAAAATCTGTAATGAAGTTTGCTTAACAGAAGGTAGGCTAACTAAGCTCTTGGTTGTAAAAATTATCTAGATCACAATATTAGGATAAAAACTAAAATTTTGTGAACTTTACAACTAATGTAAGACTTGACTTTAATAAACAGCACCTTTAAAAAATAATAAAAGCAACTTCTCAGATTCGCTTTGAGTAACATATTTGGGAGCACATTGTTTTACTGTGTGTGTGTGTGTGTGTTTTAACTTGTGAGTTAAGAAAAATACGTAATTATAAAATGTTTTCAAGCAATAGTCTTTTGCAGGATGGCATATAGTTAAAACAAAAGCTTGTAGTCTAACAATATTAAGTCATTTAACCATTATATATTAGTATTGTTATTGCTATTATTATTTGGTTTGGTAAATGACCAAACTATACAGCTGGGTTATTAAAACAATTCAGATTCTTATCTATGTCAGAAAAATGTTCTTTTAATAATTTAGCAGTTAATTAAAAGCTCCTTGCACCTGATTCATTAATATTCGATTTTGTATGTTAAGACCTTTATTCACTTATATTTTACAGATCTGTGAATGCTTTTAACTGCAAATTGTGTTACGGTAAAAAAAAAAAAAATCTATTCTAAGCTGGTTGAGTTCATTTAAGAGAGCTTTTACATTATTGCACTTTTTAGTACAAATAAAGTTTCTAAATTTAATACAAGGCTATTGTTAATTTGTTAAGGTTATTTGGTAATTAAAAAATAATTTCATGGATAATAATAAATCTTAACTAATTTCTCAACTACTTTCTATCTTCTACAATTTTTAATTTCTTTAAAAATACAACCATATGATTTATTTTTCAAGGAGTTAGTGAATATACTTAGAATTCAAGCTCTATAATGAAAGAGAGTTTAAAATTTTCAACAGGATAATGAACTACTTGGCTTCAGTTTATCTGTCTTGTACATAACGTGATTTGACAGAACTAACTAGTGAAAACTAACCAAAAGTAGGAATCAACAGAGAGAATAGCCAAGAAGGAAAAAGGAAGACTTTCAGGAAATGATATTTTCCCATCAGTGGATAGGCATGCATACATTAAAGGCATAAAAGGCAGCAGGGGGAGAAACAAAAGCTCTAAGCTAAGGATCCTGCAAGTCTGAATTAACTAAATGGAAAAAAAATGAAATCATTCTGCTTAAACTTGTTCACTAATAAAAGGAGAATCGCTTTTGTTAAATATGCTTGGTGTGATTATCAAGCAAAATTTTTTTCTCCCAGACATCTATGAATAAAACATGTGTTTGAGCATTAGGTAAACAAACAATAAATGGATGAGTTCAGTTGCAACATAATAACATTTTATTTAGAAAACATATATAATCATATTTGTATTGGCAATCCAAATTTAATGACTTCTTTCAGTAAAATCAAAGTGCCTTATAAATAACATCTAATGCATAAGGATTGCTTATTCTTTGCCCATTTTTTTCTATTTTCTCAAACAGACAGATTTTAAAGGTCTCTGCTGAGTCATACGTAAACTAGGTGAAGTGTGATTTTTTTTTTCAGGAAAAAAATTTTTCTTTTAAATCACCTTAATATTATGTTACACATGCTTTAAAAATAGACTTAAAAATGCATTTCTGAGACTGAGGGAGAAAATATTTTCAGTCTACATAGCTTGTGCTGATTTGAACAAGGCTGTGTGGCTGAACCAGTCTTTGGCTTATTAGCCATTTCATTAATGCGACGCCTTCTGTAAAATATGAATGAGAAGAAACCATTTACAATAAGGAAAGCAAACAACAGAATGAATTTCCTCTGTTGGTGTTTTATAAGACTGTTAAACAGAAAATGGAGGGAAGAACTCTCTTTAGACGATATCACTTAATTAAGTAAAGCATCCTAATCAGAGTCCCCTCCAATTGTAATGACTGTAGGGAGTCAAGTACATTTCTGTCTATATTAGAGTATCTAACTGCAATGATTTATTGATATTTATTTTAGAAGTACAACACAAAAGCAATAAAACAGTGGAAGCAGGGAGAGGGAACGTGCCATTGCAGGTACAGCCAGAACACTTCAACAAAATTCCTAAGTTTCTTGTGGGAGGTTTTGCTTTCTAAAATCAGAGCACACCTTTAGAAAAGAATGTTCCTTTCCAGCATTTGATTTTTCCAAATGTTTTCTGTGACGTTTCTTTGTCCATTGGGAGAATCATTGATTCACTTTCCTCACTGCAAGAATCACTGCAAATGAGTGGATGAACACCTGCTGTTTTCTGCAGTGACATTACTGGATTGCATGCTACACTGATTTTAGTCTTAAAATACAGCTTCTCTGTATGGGAGAGAGATTTGAGGAAGGAGAGTAAATATACTGTATAGGCAGACAGACATTGGCTGCCCTCCAAGTTGCACACAGCATAAACCTGTTTATCTGCCACATTTCACAAATCTTAAAAACATGTGAATAATCAAGCGAGCAACTGGATAAGTGATTCACACTAGGGAACCTAACCAATATTCTGATGAGAGGATACTATGATGCTAAGACATTGGCACAAATAAGACTTGTATTGTAGAAACTGCACATAATAAAGTTCATTAGTGGTTCAAAGGAGAAAACAGTCCACACTAAAATGAATTTGAAGAAGTATCTCAAACCTGCGGACTTTAGTTTGGTCTATTTATCTGGGAAATTGAATATAAAAATGTAGTTTCACCCATTACCACTCCGATAATTGGGGCCACTGGGCCTTTGGGTATCATGCTAGTTGTCAAGATAAATTTATTTCTAGTAATCAAAATTTAAATATGGGGGGGTGTGAGTGTTTTAAACCCCAAAGGACACCTACACATATATTTAAAGTTAAGTTGCCAAATGTGCTTAGAACCTATTCATTTTGGAAAAGCAAATTTTCTTGGAAAGTTATATTCATTTTTATAATTGGAGAAGATGATTTTTTTTGGTAATAAGTGAACTGGGCAAACAAGGCTCTTTATTGCTACATCACAGCTTTCTTTATTTTTCTCTTATTTTCTGTTGTTTTTTCTTTATTTGCTGATCTTTTAATTCTCCTTTCCTTTATTTCAGTGATAATTGTGCATTAGCATTTAGCTGTAAATTGGAAGCTCTCAAAGGATGGAAGGCTAACCTCAAAAGTACGCCTTGGTTCTGAAATTTTCTTAAGGTTATTCATGAATTGCAGGCTTGTTTCACGTCCATAAACTAGAACTTGTTTATAATTATAGCAAGATGAGTTATCTACTTGCTTGATATATCAATTAGCTTATAATATAGACCTGTCATTTTACTGTCCAAAAATGTAGGTTTTCCATGTTTGCAAACACAAAATACTATTTCCAGAGAAAAGAGCAATAATACACAAAATAATTAAATATACATTGTATACTCTACAACTTCCACTCCCCCTGCATTGCAGAAAGACAAATTGCTAAAATATTTTGACACTGGAAATTTTGGTTAAATTAGTAGCCAGACATCATCATCTTTGCAACAGAAAGTCTTGGAAAAGGTAGGTGACCTGAAAATTGATGTTCCAAATAATATTTTGTTACATTTAAGTTTCAAAGCCTTGCCCCAAGAGAATGTACATTGAGACTAGTGCCAATTGTACTTGCCAAATGTTTTTTCCCGCCTTGACATTTTCTCATCTTCTTGCTTCTTGTCTCAGGTTCTCTTTCTTCAAGATCAGGCACAGAGACTGACTGAATGGCTCCAATTATCAGGATGTGAAAATCTAAATCAGAATCTACCACTTTGTGTAAGTCTGCCCTGAGCAGTCTCTTCTTTAGCAACAGAACACTTGCATAATATGGGCTCATCTTCTTCACTTCTCCCCGACTTTGTAAAATATGATAAAAAATTTCTTTTCATGATTTTAAAGTCAATTGCATGGGGAATCTTGCAGGAAACACAACATAAAAACTAAAAAGAATTCCTTAAAAGATGTGTCCAGGTAAGTGAAAAGTGGAAGTTTGTGGGCACTCAAGGATGATACTCAAATTACTAACCATCTAGTAAATAGTCTGAAGGCTGAACACAGGAAATTTTACCAAGTTTTCTGCATGAGTTGGGTTTTGAGTATATACAAAGCTGAGGTCCATTCTGTGAACATCAATTAAGGCCAACCATAGCTGTTTACTCAGCCATAAAACCCCCCTTTTAAGTTTTTTCTTGTTTTTGTGGTACTGGGGATCATGCCTATGAAGCAAGTGCTCTATCCCTGAGCTACACCCCCAGCCTAAGGGTTTTTAAAGTGATGATTCTTCTGAGTCAAGAGTGATCATTAAACTCTATATAATCTATATACTGCAGAAACCTTAGAAACAATAGCTTGATTGCAAGTGAACTTTGTAATTATAAAAGCAATACAAAACATATAAAGTAAAAAAAAAGTTCCTTTTGTTCTCCAAACCCATTTCCCAACAATGAATATTAGAAAGAGCCTCAAATATTAATAGATACTTTTACTAATGTATATTAGTTGTACAAACTACTGGGTTTCACTGTAGCATTTGCATACATGAATATATTGAGCTTTGATCATATCCTCCTTCCCTACTACCTTCTCTCACCTTCCCCTTTTTCCCCCTCCTCCCAGTCTCCTTTCACCTACTCTAATTGTTCCTCTACGACTTTCAGGTCATTTTTTTTTCAATTCTAGATTTCACAAAGGAGAGAAAATATGTGATACTTTTCTTCTTTTTTGTCTAACAGATATTTTTATTCATATGCAAGTATTTCTTCTTTTGAATCACAAAAAAATCATACAATATATTTACTATTTTGAGCTTGCTTTGATTTTCCATGGCAATATATGTTGGCTACTGCACCAGCGCTATACATGGGTTTACCTCATTCCCTATAGCTGCAGGGATATTACATAATGTTATTATGGATAAAATCATTACCACATTGATGAATATTTAGCTTACTTTTATTTAATCTTTGCTTTACATAATAGTATTTCAGTAAACATATACATATTTTTATGTACTTTGTAAATGTACTTTCAAAATTAACTCCTTGAAATGGAATTTCTAGGTAAAAACACATTTTCGGTGTTGAAATTATATTGCCACATTACTGATACAATAAAAAAGTTGTACCAATTCACCTTTTCCTGACAGATTTTGAGAGGCAGTGATTTTGACAAGGGCTATGATAGGTCATGTGTGTGAAGTGTCTCTTTTATCTCTTCAAAGGTGGCTAACACAGTCCAGTGGCAGCTCTGATGGTTAGTGATGACCAGGTGGAGAGAGCACCTCTAACATACCTGCTAGGGTAGAGCAGTGCTAGAGAGGGGCATGCCTGGGGGAAAAGACTGCCATCAGCTTAGGAACAGGTCTGAGTTTTCACCTGGGCCCTGTGCAACAGTTTTCCTGATAATTATGGGGGCTGCAGTGCAGCTCTCTCTGGCTCTCTCTCTCTCTCTCTCTCTCTCTCTCACACACACACACACACACACACACACACACACCTCTCTCTCTCTCTCACACACACACACACACACACACACACACGCACCCTTCCATCTCTGTACAGACTATACTCTGAACATCCATTTACCTTTCTTCTTTACCTGGGCCTGGCTTCTGAGGAAGTGCTATTCTCAGTCACCTGTGGCTGATCTTCATCAGGCAAGAATTCTCTAGGCTTCCTCTCTGTTTTGCCCTTCAGCCTCACTGTGTGTGATTAACCCAGAAATTTACCTGACTTTGACCCAGTCCCTGAATTTGAAGAGATAGTTTCATCCTGGAAAACTTCTACTCCGTATTCAATACTTTTATTTTTATGAGTCCCATTTTTATCTTGAAATAGAAACACCTTGATCTCAGCCTTTAAATTGAGGGGTTATAGTTACACTAGGAAGTTCAGTTGGTATTTAACTGTACTGTGGTAAAGGCTGTAGAAGTAAAGATAAATGAAACCCAGTTGATGTCTTCCAGAAGCTCATAAAATAGTGAGGAGGTAGATAGCATTAACCAAGTAGAGGTCACACTTTTGAGAAGTGTTGTAACAGATATTTAATTTGTAAAGTTCCAGTTCTGGAACTATGCCTTACAGATACACCTGTACATGTGCAAAAAGATTTATAAGCAATTTGTTCACTGCAAAGTTGTATGTAATGGTAAGGTTTAACAAACCTGATTGTTGACAATGACACTCTGTATCATTTAAGAAATGTCTTCCTGAACTAACATGCAGTGATCTCCAGGATATGTTTTATATGAAATTGCAAGCTATGTGCATAAAAAATCTAGGAAATAAAAATATGTATTAATGCTTATTTGTATATGCAGTCATGTGCCTAATAGCAATTTGGTCAATGACAGACCACAAATACCATGGTGGTTCCATAGACTACAATGGAGCTGAAAATTTTCTGTCACCTAGAGACACTGTAGCTGTGATGTTGTAGCACCAGGTATTACTCATATGTTTATGGTGATATTGATGTAAACAAACCTACTGCACTGCCAGTAGTATAAAAGTATAGCAAGTGCAACTATGTATAGTATGTAATACTAGGTAATGATGACAAATGACCTTTTTTAATATTTATTTTTTATTTGTAATTGGACACAATACCTTTATTTTATGTATTTATTTTTATGTGGTGCTGAGGATTGAACCCAGGGCCTTATACCTGCTAGGTGAGCACTCCACTGCTGAGCCACAACCCCAGGCCCCAACAAATGACTGTTACTAGTGTATTTACTATATCAAGCTTTTTACCATTAAAGTGTACTCCTACATACTTAAAAAAAAAACTTTATTATAAAAGTATGCCACATCATCTTGATTGCATAAAGGGGCCACCTGAAGTCATTGGTCTGTACCACATAGGTATACTTCATAAATTGCTCACACAATGATGAAATCATCTAGTGATGCATTTCTCAGAATTTACCCCATCATTAAATAGTGTATGACTGAACATACATTGGAAGTCCCCAAAGGAAAGATTAGCAAGTGCTAGTCTATAGGGGACATCAGGGATTGGGGGATGGATGGAAAAAGGGAATGAAATACGACTTTTCAATATATTCACTTTTAGGTCATTTAAATTTTTGAACCATGTTAATATATCATCTATTTTAAAAATCATATTAAATAATTTTAAATTTCAAAATAAAATTCCTTCTTTCCAAACTTTGCATTTTCCTAGGTGTTTGGGAGTACTTAGATACATTTACTGGAGATAAAGAATATTTCTCTGGGGCTGGGGTTGTGGCTTAGTGGTAGAGCACTTGCCTAGTACGTGTGAGGCCCTGGGTTCAATCCTCAGCACCACATATAAATAAATGACAATATTGTGTCCAACTACAACTAAAAAAAAATAATAATAAAAAGAATATTTCTCTGAACTGGAGAAAGAAGCCTTCTTAGGGACCACTTGATTTATTTATTTTTTTTAATTTTTTTTTTTAATTTTTAAAATATTTTATTTATTTCTTAGTTTTTGGCGGACACAACATCTTTGTTTGTATGTGGTGCTGAGGATCGAACCCGGGCCGCACGCACGCCAGGCGAGCGCGCTACCGCTTGAGCCACATCCCCAGCCCCACCACTTGATTTTTTAAAATATTTTTTTTTAGTTGTTGAGGACCTTTATTTTTATTTATTTATATACAGTGCTGAACATTGAATCCAGTGCCTCACTAGGAAAGTGCTCTACCACTGAGCCACAAGCCCAGCCTCTTGACCGCTTGATTTTTGTTGCTACATGGTAGATCCACTGTCTCATGGAAACGAGAAAAAGTTCTACAAAGTTCTCGGAGATGAAATTTCATATAAATAGGACACGGACACCCATAAGACATGGGAGCTATTTTAGGAGTAGATTATAGCCTTCAAACTTCCTATTGGCAAGGCTGTTCAAGAGTGACCTTCTTAGGGTTTCCATGACGTCTTGGTAGTAAAGACATGATTTGTTCACATCTTCAGTTTGCCTGCTTACATCACGAAGGTAAGCAATATGAAATTGTTCTTCTTTAAGTTATAAGTAAAGGTCCTATGCTGAGTTACAAATAAGAGAATTTATCTGTCTTGTAACAAAATTGCTTTTCTTTAATGAGAATGTGCTTCATAAATTTCCCAGAACATTGAATTAAAGTGATTTGGGGAAAGATATCAAGATAGAATTAGATCTTGAGAATTCTCTGGGGACTTCCATGAATTGAAATTTGGACATTTTGCAAGAAGATAATAGAGCATAAAA
Source organism: Marmota flaviventris (assembly GCF_047511675.1). NCBI lineage: Eukaryota > Metazoa > Chordata > Mammalia > Rodentia > Sciuridae > Marmota > Marmota flaviventris. The sequence goes on along the minus strand of NC_092499.1, from coordinate 48,691,053 downwards.
TAACATGTGAGAAAAAATGTTGATGATTTATGATTATAAATGACAGTATGCTTATAAACAACAGAAGATTGTTGAAGAGTGATAGTCTCACAAGTCACACAAGGACATGAAAGGCCTCTGGTCGATGAGGGGTACTTTACTTCCCTGTACAACTCTGCATGGAATCTCCTCACTGCTACTGCTACTGCCCTGCCTCTTCAGCTTGTTTTACTCACTTTGTCCATGAAACTGTACCCAGGGGATAAGCCCTACCTAGGAAGCTGGGGACAATTGGCTGGAGGTATGGAGGTAGGTAAGCACAAGGTGAGTGACATCCAAGTTTCTTTCATTGCTCCCTCCTCCACTTACCACTGCTTTCCAGAAGTGCCATTTAGTCTCTCAGCTGGTCTCAAATCAGTCCTGAGGAAAGGATCTGAAAATCCTGACTTAGGAATGAAACATTCACATGTGATAAAGTGACCTTATAACTCATCTAGCCTAAATCTGGTGTCAGTTTATTTTTAAAAGTACTAGTGAGTCGCTATTTTATTTTATGAGATTACCACACAAATGTGAACCTATTAAGTGAATTATTGCCAGCAATCAAGGTCACTTGTTACATAACATTAGCAAGAGGGACTCAGGTGAGAAACAACTCTGATTATAGGTATTTAGTCCAAATGTACATCAGTTTTAACTCCTTAAATGTATTTCTTTTAGCAGCTAATTGAAATACTTTAAAAGTCTTGACACAACAGTTATACAAACATACATGTAACAACATGGGAAATTAAATGAGACTTATAATATACATCTTAACAAAATGATGGCTTAATTTGTACTCCTTTTGTAATTTTAACTAAATATTGTGGTGAGTAGTTCTTACATTAAATCCTAAGTATATGGGCATTTATTACACACAATATGAAAATACTTCAGGAGGCTTGTGATTAACGCTGTGGTATTCAGGCATAGTTTATAGAGATTTTCAATCAAAGACAAAAGGCCCAAGCAGATGATGAAACACATGAAAAAGATGTATGTATATAGCCAAGGACTTAATTCAGACTTGCTCATATTAGCTCAGTTCTAGTTCTTGGCCTATCAGGCATGTACTCGTAAACAAGTATCCCCTGAGACTGGCTCAAGGCTGCCCTATGGATTAACCCCTAGGGGAGGGTGGCCATGTAAAATACAGAAGATTAAGTTAAATTTAATTTCAGATAAGTAATGAAAATTTTTTAGTACAAATAGGTCCCAAATATTGTATGTTATGTACTGTACTAAAAATTAATTGCTTATTATAAATTAAAATATCATTGGATATCTTTTATTTTTATTTTTTCTAAATCTGACAAACCTACCCAAGAGGTTCTAAAGAACACCCACGTATCACCTCCCCTTGTCCTCTGTGACTGAATTGGAGTATGCAGACATTTGCCCTAGTATGTATGTGCTTACTGTCTGAAACAAGATGACTGACAGAGTTGAAATTTCCAGAACAGAATTTTAATCTAGCTCTGTGTCTGAATCTCTTCTTGGATACTGTCTGCTATGGTTTGGATGTGGTGTGTTCCTGGGAGAGTTCATGTGTTGTGCTTTCCCTGCCCCTTAGTGTGGTAGTATAGGGGTGGTGGGGCCTACTGGCAGGTCACTGAAGGCACTGCTCTAAATGGGATCAAGGTAGTTCTCATGAACCCTGAGTTAGTCCTAGGTAGATCAAGTTGTTTAAAAGCAAGCCCAATCCCTAAGCCCCTAAATCACTCTCCAAACTTCTGTCTCAGGATATGATGTCTTCTTCCCAAAAGTGCTCCCAGCATTATAGCACCATTTACCATGGGGCCCTCCCCACCACTAGGAGCTGATGCCTGTACCATGCTACTATGATTGAGACATGAGGTGTCCCCAGAAGTTTATGTGTGAGACAATGCAAAAATGTTCAGAAGTAAGATGATTAGATTATGAAAGCAGGATTAATCCACTGATATGGATTAAGTAGGTGATAACTATAGGCAGGTAGAGTGTAGCTAGAGAAAGTAGGTCACTTGGGGTGTGTGCCTTTGGGGTTTATATTTTATCCTTGGTGAGTGGAGCTCTCTCTCTGCTTCCTGGTTGCCATGTTCTGAGCTGCTTCTCTTTGCCATGCCCTTCTGCCATGATATTCTGTCTTACCTCAGGCCTAAAGGTATGAAGTTGCCAACCATGGACTGAACCTCTGAAACTATGAACCAAAATACACTTTTCATCCTCTAAGTTGTTTTTGTTAGGTCTTTTGGTCACAGTGATGCAAAGCTGACTAAAACATCTCCACGACAGTGAGCTAAATAAACCTCTTAATAAATTGACCCAGCCTTGGGTATTTTATTATAATAACAAAAAAGGACTATTACATTGCCTTATTTCTTATTATTTAGGCTTGTTCCTTCTAATGGAACATTTTGTTCATACTTTCAAATAATTTTTTAAACATAGTGATTGAAGAGGGACATTGGCAACCATGTCACTAATTGTAATGCAAAGAAAATTCTAAGGTCTAACTTCTTCTCTTTGCTCCTCTCCTTGAACTTGGAGCCAGTATTTATTTTTCAAATGCATGTCTGCCGGGTTTCTGTTCTCACGACTAAAAGGCTCAGTGGTCACTCCAGTTAAACTGGGCTGACTAGGCTGCACCAAATAACCACACAAGAGACACAAATACCTTTTTCTTTGGGGTCACTGTGACGGCTCCTCTGACCTTAAGGGTCCGCAGAAAGAGAGAGAGCGAGAGCACACGCTGACCCCTTTTATGAGGAGAAGCTATTCAAATGAGGCAAAGGGTCAGGTTTCAGGGGGCTGAGTCTATCTCATGATGTCCACTGTCAGCAGGTTGACTGACACCTGAGTAGGCCACACCCAAGGGCACAGTAAGAGAAGGGGACACACATAAGGCACTTCCATGGAAGATTCTATCCTAAACAGGGCAAGGGGTAATGTTACAAAGGAACAGGTGAGCATAGCTTCACCCATGGGGCTGTAGCAAGACACACCCATGCACGAGACCCTCGAACCTAAGAAGGGTGGGGAAAGCTCTGCCACATTTCTGTGACTGAGCGCCTCAGCACCCAGCCGGGGAGTGTGACTCAGTCAAGTGCAAGGTTGGTCTCACACACATGTCCTTAAGATTTGATATCTTCTTTTCTTTTCTTTCATGCTTGGGATTGAACCCAGGACACTCTACCATTAAGCCATATCCCCAAGTCCTTTTTAATTTTTATTTTTGAGATAATGTTTTGCTAAAGTTGCCTCAAACTTTTGATCTCCCTGCCTCATCCTTCTGAGTCATGGATTACAGGTGTATGCCACATACCTGGCAAATGCCTAGGTTTTAAAGGGCATATAGATGTGAAATGAAATAGGAGGGTTCCTTTTGGGCTAAGTTTGTACCCCTGGATTAGTCTTTTGGAGCTTTGGTAAATGTAGTTAAGTTTTATTTTAATCAATTAATTTATTGTGCTGGGGATTGAACCCAAGGGCCCTGTACCATTGAGCTACATCTCCAGCTCTTTTCATTTTTTATTTTGAGATGGGGACTTGCTAAGTTGCTTAGGACCTTGCTAAACTGCTGAGGCAGGCCTCAAACTTTTGGTCCTCCTCTCTCAGCTTCCTAAGCCACTGGGATTAGGCATGTGCCACCATGCCCAGCTGGGTAGCTACTTTTAAATATTTAATTTTAAATTAAACCTTGGTTTTCTAAGTCAAGGAAAATGCCACCACTACTAAAATTTAGCAACTAAAGCAACGAAACAGCAATGTGGTAGAGTAGAGAAAAAAAATATAGAGTTGGCAGATCTGAGATTGAGTCCTGGCTCTGCACCTGAACTGACTGTGAGATTCCAGGCAAATCATTTAGCCTTCATGACTTTCAATTCCCCTCCAACAAAATAGGAATTATAAGGCAGTTATAAAGAGAGACAGTATATATAGAAATCATTTGTAAACTTCAAGACCAATTTAGATGTTTGAGGGAATGATGATAAAGATCATGCTCAGGATATAAACATTCTAGCAAGTCAGTTATTACAGAGAAATTTTAATTTGTACCTAAAATGTTTGTTACTTAGTTCACAAGAAGTATATATATGATCATTATATATATATATATATATATATATATATATATATATATATATATATATAATAATTATTTTGATTGAGAAAAGAAGCAAAACACAATAAAAACAAACCTAATTCCATATTTTAGAAAACAGCTTACTAAAAGATTTTGTCTAAAAATTGAATGTTTGAAGTAGAATATTTTATTTATTTAGGTTGACATTAAGAAATGAATAACAGAAAGGAACACTTTTGAAAAACATTTCATTTAAAGCCTTTTATAGCGTGGCATGGTGGCACATGCCTGTAATCCCAGAGGTTCGGGAGGCTGAAACGGGAGGATTGCAAGCTCAAAGCCAGTTTCAGCAATGGCAAGGTGCCAAGCCACTCAGTGAGAACCTGTCTCTAACATACAAAATAGGGCTGGGGATGTGGCTCAGTGTTCAAGTAAGTGCCTGAGTTCAATTCCTCATACCTCCCCAAAATTAATAAATACAGCCTTTTACTTTTATTTTCTGGCAAATAATTATTCAACATCCAACCTGTTTATTTTGTAAAAACATTGGCAAAGTCTTCTTAACCCACTTATTATTATTTTTATGAACATAACAGCTTGGAGTTTTAAAAAAAATTTGTTCTAATTAGTTATACATGACAGTAGAATGCATTTTAACACATCATACATAAATAGAATATAACTTCTTTTTCTTCTGGTTGTATAGCATGTAGAATCAAACTGGTTGTGTAATCATATATGTATATAGGGTAATAATGTTCAATTCATTCTACTATCCTTCCTACCTCCGTACCTTTTCTCCTCCTTTCATTCCCCTCTGCCTAATGCAAAGTACCTCTGTTTTTCCCTAGCCCTCATCCCCTTATTGTGAATTAGCATCCACTTACCAGAGAAAACATTCAGTCCTTGGTTTTGGGGGATTGGTTTATTTCATACAGTATGATACTCTCCAGCTCCATCCATTTACCTTCAAATGCCATAATTTCATTCTTCTTTAAGGTTGAATAATATTCTATTGTGTATATATACAATATTTTCTTTATCTCTTCATCTGTTGAAGGGCAGCTAGGTTGGTTCCATAGTTTTGCTATTGCGAATTGAGCTGCTATAAACATTGATGTGGCTGCATCACTGTGGTATGCTGATATTAAGTCCTTTGGGTAAAAACCATGGAGTGGGATAGCTGGGTCAAATGGTGGCAGCTTGGAATTTTTAATGCATGGTAAAATCTTTGGTAAGATCTTAAGAGTAGCTGGGTGTGGTGGCGGATGCCTGTAATCCCAGAGGCTCCAGAGGGTGAGGCAGGAGGATGGCAAGTTCAAAGCTAGCCTCAGAAACTTAACGAGGCCTTAAGCAACTTAGAAAGACCCTGTCTCAAAATAAAAAATAGAAAGGGCTGGGTTCTCCTACCCTCCGAAAAATCCTTAGTGTATAATTTGCTCAGTAATAAAACAGAGAGAGAGAGAGAGAGAGAGAGAGAGAGAGAGAGAGAGAGAGAGAGCAAGAGAAGAATTTGGGCCAGATGTCCCCTGGTTCCTTTTAGCATTTGTGTCTTGTGCTAAAGGAACTCAGACCAGTTCTTGTGAAGGCTGTGGGAAAGCTGAGACATATGGCACTGGGTGCCAACTCTGATTGAAGGGTATTCTTTTTTTATTTTACTTCATTTTTTACTACACAACCAATGTGTATGGGTCATAGAAAACTAGAAGAGGTGGTAAAATTGAAACAGAGAGCTTAATCAAGATCCCCGACTCCACCTCCAGAGATTTGGAATGCTGGAGAGATGTCGGTTTGTGTCTTCATGTGTGCTCTGTGCTCGATGAAGGTGCAGTGTTCACCTCACTCTGTCAGACTCTCCCAAGGGGATGCAGTGGTCTATACAGAGGCATTGCACAAAAAGTGCATCTTAACCAAGGCCCTGAAGTGGTATGGTTAATAAAATTCCACTAAAATAGTTCTTGCAATGACAAGACAAACATGGAAATTAAACCTCTACATTTTAGGATTACACTTCTTATACCTTCTTTATTTCCATTCACTCAACTCCTCCCCAACATTCTGAATAAAACACAAAACTTTTCCAGAAAAACTCAGAATATAACTTAGTGCTAAAAGTCTTTGTCACCAAACTCTGAGCTCCATCCTTTATAGGGATTCAAATTGCTTTTCTTTGACGTCTACTTCACACACATGGGCTTGAGAGTAAGTGAGATGGGGTTCCAGCTCTAGGCTAAAAGTGTCCACCTTTAAAACTTGGTATCATCTGTCCTGGGAAGGAGTTAGGGGAGGGGAATTGAGTAGGATAAGCCTGGTCCAGTTGTTGCAGCAGAAGAGTTATTCCAAGTACCTCGGGTTTGGTTGTATTTGCCCCAGATTTCTGTGAGCTCAGTTCTGAATCCTGGGTGAGAATGCATGGTGCATAAAAACCAGAAGATCCATCTTTTCTTCAAAATAATTTTTTTTATTTGTTCTTTTAGTTATACATGACAGTAGAATGTATTTTGACATATACTTGGAGTATAACTTCCCATTCCTGTGGTTGTACATGATGTGAAGTTACACTAGTCGTGTATTCATATATGAACCCAAGCCTCTTTGAAGAGCTAGCCATTATTGATTTGCCAACATCTAATGCAAAGTGTAAATGCAAAGGCATTCTTCTCCACTGTTTCACAAACCACTGAGAAATGTTGGCCTGTGTGTGTTCCAGAATTTTGGTGGCAGTGCCCAACAGAAGGGCAGATGTCCTGGTGCTTGTGCAGGAGGCAGCAGCTCTCAGAGAGGCATAAATCTGGGGGTATTCAGAGTGTGGTGAGACCTTGAAGTATTCCGGTTTACAGTAGATACGTTTGTATCTGCAGGACACACAATGGCATTCAACAGAGCAAACATAGAAATCACATCTTTTACAATCATAAGCAAGAATTTTGAGATCCATCCCAAGAAGTGTGTGTGTGTGTGTGTGCGTGCACATACACCTTTTTGGAGGGCAAATGTCAGAGAGAGGGCTCTATTTCAGACATCTTGCTTCACTTCCTAAAACCAGTTCTAGTGAGAAAATGATGATTCTTTCCATTATTTGAAAAATTGACTCATGGACTCAAAACCTTCCTCTGGTTTCCTTTGAAATTTTAATTTGATTTAGGCATCTCTGCCTCTCACTCCAAAGTTTTTGACTAATAATAATACTTATCTTGTACGGTTAGTAGGAAGATTAAATAACATAATATGTGTTCAGAACTTAATATGTGTCCACATAATACGTGTCCAAGCACACAGTAAGCCCATTTCAGTATTAACTCTAATTTGATGGCTGCCTAAATTCACCTTCCGGACAGGCCTCACTTACTACCTCATGTGCTATGAGAGAGATTTAGGCTTAAATTGTGATTCATCATATATCAACTATATGTGCATGGATAAAGTACTTAACTTCTTGGGTATTTTGAATTAATCCTGCAAATATGGCACTATGTACCAGGCATTATGCCAGGTGTTGAAAATTCAGAGGAACAGCTTAAGCATGGCCCCTGCCTATAAAGCACCCCAAATCTGGGATGTGGGGGACAGACAGCTAAATAAGTGACTACAGTTCAGAACTGTATGGACATAAAATGCTCACTTATCTGACTTGAGGTGGACCAATAGTTAGTAGATTAATCAAAAGAGTCAGTGGAGAGTCATACAAATATTATCTATTTGTCTTAAATATTCTATTTCAATTTAAGCAGATTAGGGGTTGCCAGGAGACAGAGGAAGGGAGAGTACAAGGTGTTCTTCTGGGGTTATGAAAAAAACTTGCAACTAGAGAGTGGTGGTTGCACAATATCATCAATCATTAAAAACCACTGAATTTTATACTTTTTAAAAAATTTATGATTTTACAAGTATATTACACTTTTATATAATTGTGGAGTTTAGTAAACGTCTAATTGTATATTATATGAATTTTATCTCAATAAGAAAATATAAATGTGCATTATTTTGCCAGTCTTTTGATTAGGACTAAGAACTTTAGGTTTTTGTTCAGTTAATTTAAGTTATCTTTCCAGTATAAATCATATCCATAATATAGGTTTTTAAAAAATATTTATTTTGTACTTGTAGTTGGAGCCAATACCTTCATTTTATTTATTTTTATGTGTTGCTAGGGATCAAACCCAGGGCCTCGCATGTGCTAGGCATGTGCTCTACTAAGGAGCCACAACCTCAGCTCCCATAATATAGTTTTTTTGATTGTTTTGACTTCCTTAAATTGGAGGAGAAATGTATTACCTACAAATCTATTTCAAGATAGATAGAATCTGCTTAGATTTTTATAATAATTTTTTCCATTTATGGCTTTACTTCTCTTCTTTCTTTTTTTTTTTTTTCTTTTGTGTGGTACTGGGGATTGAACTCAGGGCCTTGTGCATACAAGGCAAGGACTTTACCAACTGAGCTACATCCCCAGCCCATAGCTTTACTTCTTTATATATAATATGACAATTTTTTTGGCACTTCACATTTATATCTTTGGACATAACTGAAATAGAGAACATGGAGCAGATCTGGTCGTGGGGGTGGGGAATGAATTCAGCTTGGAATACACTGAATTTGAGTTTTAAAGCAACTGTGGGTTGGCTGGGCATGGTGACACAGGTCTATAATCCCAGCTACTTAGGAGGTTAGGGCGCAAGAATTGCAAGTTCAAAGTCAGTCTGTGCAACTTAATGAGACCTTGTCTCAAAATAAAATAAAAAGAACTAGGGATGCAGCTCAAAGGTAGAATATTTGTCTAGCATGTGCAAGGCCCTGGGTTCGAACTCCAGTACCATAAAAAATAAAATAAAATAAAATAGAAGGGCTGGGGATATTCATTAAGTAGCTAGACAAATAAATCTAAAATTGAATTTCAGAGGTTAAAGTGGCCAAAAATTCATGTAAGGTAAAAAAATGGAAAACATGCAATCAATTTTACCCAGAGGAGGTAAAATTTCACATTGGTGAAAGCAATTTTAGAAAGAAGGTGACACAGGAGACAGATGGTAGGAGTGGAGGGGTATACGGGCATGAAATAACCATTTGTGGGTAATCAGAGCATTAGGACTTTGAAGATGATAGAGTCAGGGGTGCAGCAGTTGGAAGGGGAGTAAGGGATGAGTAAGAACATGTAAATGTTTCAGAGATGCATCAGTACGAAGGCAGAGGTTGCAAATGCAAGCAGGAGAAGGAATAAATGGGGATTAGATAGAGAAACCCATACTTGTTAGGGACCACTGTTGTGAGGGATAAATGAGTGAGACCACATGGCATGCATGTGCCTTGTTAGTTCCTTCCCTTATCTATCTACTGCCTTGCTGAGAGCCATCCTTTCCTCTATTATGTCTCATTTTGTTTTTATCTACAATCTGCTGTGAGTACATTGGCCTGGGCCTTCTTGACTGCACACCTGTAGTTTTAGAAGTCACCCATGTAATTCCAGATGGACATTTAAATTTAGAAACTAAGACTGGCCTAATGTCTTACCTATACCTTCTTCCCACATATGTCCACAATGCCTACAGTGAGTTTCATTTCACAACTTCTTACTTACATCCTGATTCTTATTCAGCTGCTCAGCAGAGGCAATAGGCTCCTTGTTATACCTGAGTTGTCTCATGTGCTCACTCAGACTTTCTTAGCTCTCAGTTTCCTTCACTAAGCCAATATGGCATATTCTTGTTCATTGTAGAAATAAGTTCTCTTCTCCCCAGAGACTTGTTCCAATAAACATCTTTAATTATTAAAAACAATTGTTAATGGCATTAGATACTCTGTTCAGGACTTTCACACAGCATTCAAAAAACAATTAAGTTTCCCTTTATTTAGCTCCATTTGACACATCCTGTTTCCTCATTGCTCACACATAAGCCATTTCTGTCATCATTTAGAACCCCTCCTCACCATTATTGGGAGGCAGTAGTGGTTGTTTTTTAGTATTTTGGTGTATTTCTTTCCAGTGCTTTAGAAAAACATAGTTGAAAACATACTGTACTTTTTTCACTTGCTATTTTAATATAAGCATTTTCCTGTTAAAGTTATTAACTATGATTTTTGATAACTGCCAGATATTCCTTTTTCCTACAGGTGTTCCAAGTTTCACTTGGCCATCTTCCCATACTTAGACACATTGGTTTGCATGTGTTTACACATACATTTTTCTTTGCTTTGCTGATTATTCCCTTACACTAGGCTTCTGGAAGTGGGACTGTGATGGCAAATATTTTAAAAAGCATAAGAAAGCTAGTTTCAATTTAAGAATTGGAGATGATGTTGTTTTCTCGCCAACAGAGTACTAATTTTTCAGGTTCAATTGAGCTTTCACACACACACACAAAGAATGGCTAGTGCTGAGGATGTAGTTCAGTGGTACAGCCTTTGCCTAGCATGGATGAGTCCTCAAGTTCAATTCCCAGTACTGTATTGAAGAAAGAAAAAAAGAATGGCTTTATGAATCTCTCTTTTTACATTTTTATAAGTAGTATTAGCTTCTTCATCTTAAAAATATTAACCCTGCAATTGTTTATAGTGTTACATACTCTTTTAAGAGAACTACATAGATCTGGTCACTGCATAGAAGTTCACAGTCCAAGGAAGATGTGCTGATGATGCGACATGCATGTTGAAGATTCACTGAGTGCAAATACGGGTTATTACCCCAGGGATGGACCTCCGAAGAATCGAGGTAAAGAGTCGAGATAATTTAGAGGATCAGCCTGAGGGAGGGGAAGAGATCAGAGGGGACCCAGCTGGGACATCCAACCTTCACCTGGGCCAAATGTAAAGAATGAATGTGTGGTGTGCCCATTCCCTCTGAAGGTCTCTGTTGTAATCTATTCCCTCCTCTTTTCCAGAGCATAACAAATGGCAATTCTCAGAAAGGCACTGTAACTACCACATGCTGGGCTCTCTAACTTCCTTCCTCATTTTCCTCTTCACTCACATTTGCCATATCTCTTTTTTGTCCCCCAGCCCTGCTTCAGGCCCCAGACTAATCCTGCCCCAAATGGGTGAAGGTGGCTGGCACTGGTTTGAAGAGCTTACAGAAATCTCTTGTGGCTAGTCAGCTTGGAGTTCTTTTTGGAAACCACAGGCCCTAACCAGGGCTGACAGACTTCAGACACCAGGTGCTGCCCATTTGTCACTTAGCACCGCCAGGTACTGTGCTTCTGTGGCTCTCTCCTCCGCTCACTCTGTGCTGCAGCTGTCTCATAAGGGTCTGCCCTCCCTGACATCACTAAAGAGACCATCTATATTCCAGGGACAAACCCATCCCTGTCTGCCACACTCCCATTGAAGATAAAAATAACATTAACAACAAAAAAATATTTAATTTACTATTATTCATTTAACCATTGGACTTTCCATTCCTGGACATGACACAGGGCACACTATAGCTTATTCCTTAAAAAGATCTGATGATAACTGTAAACAAATATATTGGGCATATTATCATTGGCATAAAAACTAATATCCAGTCTACCCAGTACAAGCTTAGGGGAGAGGGAAAAGCAGAACACCTTGCTTTGTTACCACTCCTGTTCCAGGTCCAAGAAGAGTGCTAAAGCCACAAGGAAGGAGGTTGGCAGAAACCAAGGCATTGTCATAAGAATGTTTAAGTAGAGACCCTAACTTTATCCTTTGGCAGAATCTCTTCCTGTGGAGAATCTGGCCCATTTGCATAGTGTTCTTGTTCTTCCTGAGTCTGATCTGTATCTGTTTTATGTTTTCTAGCCACCAGAGGATTAAAGTAAATTTGGAAGAATTCTAAATAATTTCCCTCCACCCCCACGTTAGCTTCATGTTAATATGAACCTATGATGTTGAAAATAAGTTTTTTTTTAATTATCTGAGGACAGCAGTCATCCATACTCTCTTACCACTGACTACCTGTGAATTAATTATCATCAAATATTCATCTGCCCAGGGTGAGTTACAAGTTTTGCTAGGTGTTTGGTGAATAATACAAATGCAGTTTATTTCCTTGTTTGATCTCTCATCTTGAGGTAATCAGCTAGAGAAGTAAAAATTATGGTTTGGTACTTAAATTTTTGTTGTTGTTGTTTGTTTGTACTGTCTCTGTCCCATCTATATTAGATTTAAACTGCTTTTTAAATTTATTTTACCTTTCATATTTCCTCTGATAGAATCATATAATCATATTCTCTACCCATTTATCCACTGGGGATATTGGTAGTGTTTATCTATATGTTTGGAGATGATAACTATTTTCTGTTTATGGTGAACTTTTTTGCTTTCATTGTTAATTTTTTATTGCTTAGACTTTAAATGTTATATAACTATATTTTATTATTTAGTTTTATTTCTTATTTCTCCTTTTGCTCTAATTGTAGAAATTAGCACTTTAAAGTGGGACTAAAAGCTGTATTCTTCCTTTAGGGTTCCATTTCCCACCACTCTGACATTCTCTGGACTCCAAAGCTCATGCCCGGTAATTCTTTTTTTAGTTGCCGTTGAACACAATATCTTTATTTATTTATTTTTATATGGTGCTGAGGATCAAACCCAGCGCCTCGCATGTGCTAGGCAAGCACTCTCCCACTGAGCCCCAGCCCTAGTCCTCCGGTACTTCTTCCCTATCATTCTTCCCTAACAGAAGGTTGAATACTTGTTATGACTAAAGTTGTGCAGTTTATTGTTCACTTGTTTATCCTATATTCAGAACAATTTTCTGTTTTCTGTTGTTCAAGAGGCATGTGACTTAACATCATTCACACCCAGTTTCACTCACTCTTTTATTCATTCACTCACAAATTCACATGTTTTCATTTACTATAGGTGGCCACAGACTCTAGGTGACCCTCAATGATCCCTGCTTCCTGATGTTCACACTTTGAGTGTGGACAAGTCTAATGACCTGCTTCTAACCAACATTATGGTAAAAATGATGGGGTGTCTTTCCTGTAATTGTGTTACATAATGTAAGGCTCTGTCTTGCTAGAAGACTTATTTTATATTCCTTGCTGGCTCGATGAAGTAAGCAGCCATGTTGGGAAAGCCCACATGATGAAGAAACTGGGGCAGAAGCTTGGATTCTTAGTCTTAGAGCCATAAAGAAATGATTCTGTCAAGAACATAAGTGGACTTGGAAGGGGTACCTTCCTCAGTCAAGACTGAATGAGAACACAAACCAGGAGACACTTGATTGCAACCTTGTGATTCCCTGAGTGGAGGACCTGTCTAATTCATTCCCTGACCTACAAAAGCTGTGAAATAAAAAAATGGTTGTTGTTTTAAGCCAGTAAGGGTGTGGTAATTTTTTTAATGAATAGAAAATAAATACACTGTGCTACACTAAATACTATATGTGCATAGTCTCAGTGCTTAAAAATAATCTCCCAAATCTGATACTTACTAATATCCCCATTGTACATGTGAAGAAATTAAGGCTCAGGAATTGAACTCTTGAACATTCTGTTCTTTACCACAGATCATGACATGTTTTATTTTAACGTTTTTTGTTATTTCATTGTTTCAAATTTACAACTGGTTTAAAATATATCTTCTGTAACACAACTAATACATTTAGGAAAAATCTTACTTGGCACACCTTGCACACAAGGTAAATGCTTTTATAAATTCAATATTGTAAGGAACTGTCCTGTTTTTTACTATATCTTTTTACTATATACCTCCTAGAAATATTAGATATATGAATAGAGTTTCTCTTAAAGTGATAGACACGGGGGCTGGGGATATAGATGAGTTAATAGAGTGCTTGCCTCGCATGCACAAGACCCTGGTTCAATCCTCTCCACCCCCCACCTCCCCCCAAAAAGTGATAGACATGAGAAGGATCATGGGCTTCATATGCATGGGAATTTATCTGGAATAAGGGCCTTCAAATAAACACCAGAATGTGCAGAAGCTTGGATTCTGTCTTTAACTTTTCTATAAAACTAAAACATTTCGTCTATGTTCTAACTTTTTGTTTCTGATTAGGTATAGACATTTCATCTATGTTCTAACTTTTCGTTTCTAAGTAAGAATAGGGAAAGATTAGGAAGTGGAAATATTTAAACACTATTTTTTTTACAACTAAAATCCTCTTTGGATTAGTGTTCTGAGGAATGAAGGTGGGATTGTGACCCCAGTATCATGTCTTCTAATGAGAGTCCTTTCTATTCTGCATTTATCAGATGTTAATTATTCATACTGCATGATTGAAGATTTTGGAGTCAGAGATTCACCTGCAATATTTGGAATACCAGTGAAGGTCTACATCAACACAGAATTTATACAGCAGCTGGTGCTAGTCAAAGCTAATGATGGAATTTCAGTTTAATAAAAAGACCCCCAACTGAGCACACCATCTTGAAAAAAGTATACTTATCAAACAGCTTTCAATCAGTTCAAGAGAGACACCTTAATTGGGAAGAGGAAGAATTGCAGAGCAGTTTGTCATCGTGCCAATTCCAGATCAATAACTGCAAGTCTGTTCTTTGATAGACATAGCTTTTGCTTTATATTAAGTAACCACGTCTACATCCTCTCCATTTGGATAAGGAGATCTTTGTTTCATTTTATAATGTGTAATGATATCCTCTTTTAATTCACCTCTGTGGCTTCACAATAAACATGATCAAAATTTAAGCATGTAATTATAAAGGTCAATATTATTTTTCATTCTTTAAATTTTCTGCTTCTTGTAATTGGAAAGCAGTACTTATAAACATTTTATATTTTAAAAGAATTGTTGAAATAAAACTATATGAAAAAATTAAATTATGCTGTTTCACTAAAATAAGAAACAATGATAATGTAATCTGTATAAGAGTCTTTTGAGGAAGACTGTGCAGAATAATCTACTATCAGGAAACAAAGAGTAAAGGGTTTACTTTTGGCAAGAAGAATCTGGAAATCTAAAGGAGAATATGATGCAAGTCTTAGTTTCCTTATTTTTCAGAAGATAGTCCTTCAACCTACTTATAGACTGCTGGTCTTAGTGATGCATAGGGGGCACCATGGTCAGACTGAACAGGTGGAGGGGGCAGTGGGGGCAGCAAGGGTAGTGAATCAGGAGCCCAATATGAATATTAGGACCAAAGCCTGAGAGGGAGGTTTCTGTAGTTCCTTTTCTCATTTCCAATGAGGAATATATTTTCTCCTTCTCCTCCCCCCTCCCTCCCTCCTTCCTTCCTTTCCTCCCTGTTATCTATTTAGATAGATATAAATATTGACCTATTCATATTCTATGTAAGATTTCTTTTTGAAAAAACAGGATTCTACTACTAAAATATGGTTTGAAAATCACTGGACTAGATAGTTCTAAATCCTCTTCCTTCCATGTTTTGTTTGTCGAGAGATCCAGGTAAATATAGAAAGGGAGATTGAAATCTTTTTGAAATATACAGCAAATATTTATCTTGTTGAACTGTAGTTCTGCTAAGGGGCAAAGCTATGAGTTAAATGGTATCTTGCATTCCCTTTAAAATATATGAGATGATGATTAGTAGCTCAATTTTTTTTTCAGAGTAACTGTATAGAACAATTACCCTCACTTAAGCATTTAATCTATTAAATAATATCTGGGAAAATGGACAGAACTACAGCCTGATTTCAAAAATCAAAGCCTCCTCATATTTATAAAATCATATATGGTTAGAGCTGGTGGAATACTTGAGTTTGTTTCTTTCATTTTATATATTTACTCATTCATTAAATCAATAAACTTGTATTGAATGCGAGTTTGTACCAGTTGCCATGCTAGGTCTTAGGTCTACAGTATATTGTTCCTATCCATATAGAGATTATGCTTTAGTGGGAGAGACAAGCAATCAGACAAATAATCATACACATACAATTACAGATTTTTAAGTGCTATTAAGCAAAAGAATAGGGCTTTCTGAGATCATATGTTAGAGATTATGAGAAGATGGGCTGTAGAAAACAAAATGACTTGCCCCAAGTCATTGAGTGTGTACTGCAGGACTGGCACTAGACTGAGTCAAATGTTCTTGCTGTCTCAATATTGAGGCCATAGAGGTTTAGATCATTAGTAAAGACAAAGTGATGGGAATCTGAAATCTGAATTTGAGGTTATTTTCTCTGACAAAACTGAAGAGTAGGGATAAGTGGATCTGGCTGACACAGAGCCATATTCTTTAAAGATTCAACAATACACAGCCACATTAGTATCCTTTCACAAAAGGGAAGCTTTGCCTATATGGATGCCATCATCTGGGAAGCACCCGCCATCAGGTGGTAAAGTTTAAGTCCTCCCTAGTGTGTGACAGTATAAGTGATGGACCTCTCTCAATCTTGCCTAAATTATAGTCAAGTAACATTAGTTTGTAATGTTTCCTTTGTTCCTATACACACAGGTTTGCATTTTTATCATAATCAGAAATTATGTATATACACTATATATAAATCTTTGCATTAACGAATGAATGGGATTATAGCATACATGTTGGGTTTTTTTTTTTTTGTATAGACTATTTTTTCTTCTCACCTTTTGGTAAAACTCCTCCTTTCCCATCTCTTTTCCTGTTCCTTCCATCCCCATCATAACCCATGCTATCAAACTAGCATCTATTTTTGCATATTTTATCCATGTACATATATATCCTTATCTATGACTATATGTACATGGATATAGAATGGATTTGTATACCTATATATGTATATACATTGCTATGCATAGGGTTTTAGGAAAACAAGATCATATTATATACCTTTTTCTACATTTTTAATTTTCAATAGAAAATATCTCAGAAGAATCCCCCCAAGTCAATAGTATAGTTCTACTTCATTTTCTACCTACTTATATGCTATGCATGTACTGAGATCTACTTTGTTTTCAGTTTTCTGATATGTTGGGATTAACCTTGGCTATGCGTCCCTGTGTTCTAGGGCTTTTATTTTTATAAGTAGTTTTCCAAAAGTATGAATTCTAAGTCAAAGTTATATGAACATTTAATTTCAATAAATGTTGCCAGATTGTTTTCCAAAAGTGATTATAACAATTCTCATTCTCAACAAGAGCACCATTTCCCCCCTGCAGTCATACCAAAATGCATGTTATCACTCTTTTATTTTTGCCAAACTGAGGATCATAAACCTCATTGTTACTGTATTACCCATTTCCCTAAATACTAGTGAATTTAAATGTCTTTTTGTAAATTTGTAGACCATCTGGTTATGCTCCTCTATGAATTGTATTTTCTTGTATGTATCTTAAGATAGCTAAATATACACATATTTTCTTTTTTAGCTTCTAGGTTTACTGTCAATTATTGGAGATTCTCCCATACATGTACATTTTTTAAGAATGTCTATTCTTTTTTCTTTTTTGGTGCTAGGGAGTACACTCAGGGCCTTGCATGTGCTAAGTATGTGCTCTAATGCTAAGCTACTCTCAGTTCAATTTTTTATCTATATAAGTTTTTAATCTTCTTGAAATTATTTTTATATATGAATTCAACTTGATCCTTTTATACCATTTAAAAACATTTTACCTTTCCCCACTGGTTTGGATTATTATCTTTATCATTGGAATTTATTTCTGGGTTCTACATCCAGTTCCACTGATTTGTTTGTCTATTCCTCTGCAAACACATGATTTTTTTTAGAGTCTTTACTATATCTTCTGATGGACACATAGAATAAGTAAGAAATAAATTTGGGTTGTGTTAAGTCACAGAGATTGTGAGGATATTTGTTATGGGAGTATCACCTAGCTCATACCCACACATAAGATTGTTGTGAGGTTTAAAGTCAGAAAGTGCACATAAAAACATGTATCCAAAGTCAGGAACCAAATATAGATCAATAAATATTATGCCAAATCATAAAGCTTTTCCCTCCCAACTCTTCTTTTTTAAGTTCTACCTAAAATTTATATTTTCAGGAATTTCTTTAGGTAAACTTTAAGGTTAATAAGCAAAAACAGAAGTTGTACACATTTCTCCTGGATAGAAGCTTTAGGAACCGTATGGGATTTGCTATGTCTTCTTTTCCTACTTTAGTGATGGCAGAAGTACTTGGTGAAATGAAACTTCTTTTGGCTTAAACTTGTGAGTGACAATAATAAATACAGCTATCCTGGTGACCATGTTGGACACAGAATGAGTGAGAAATAAACTTGTGTTGTGTAAGTCACAGAGATTATTAGAATACAATTATTTCAAATCACAACACTAGTGAAGCTACTCTCATGTCTTGAGACAGCAGTACCTTCTGGTTGTATGGTTTCATTTCTATGGTTAAGATACATATGTAGAAGAAACGTGTGCCCTGCTTGATCACCATTGCCCATACTGTAGTTAAAAGTTAGTGCTAATGCCAGTAAAAATGCAAATCATTTTACCTTGATGATAGTGCATTGATACAAGGAAAAAAACTTACAACACATCTGAAGATGATGATTTTTATCAGGGATTATAAATTGGTAGCCCATGGGCCAAACTTGGGCCACAGATGTGTTTCCATCACAGTGTTTTAAAAATCAAGGAAACTTCCTCTCCCCTCTTCTCCCCTGCTGGGAGCCATTAGCCAAGTAGGTATGACAATTTCCTTGCCAGCGTACCCCATGTTGCTTAGTGGAAGGACTCGTGGAAGTAGGACATTTTGCAGTGACATTGCATGTATGTGACCTTGCTCAAGGACCAGGGCGGATTAGGGTGTTCCCAGTTTAGGATAATCGGGTTTAGGGCGTTCCCGGTTTAGGTTCCAGGTTTAAGGTTTAAGATTATTCCTGCTGGGAATAGGGCGTATCCTGCTGCCTGAGTTCCCCTTGAGTTCTCACGGGATTCAGACAGTATTTTTTGGGAGACAGAAGCCCAGTGGGTGTGGATTTGGGCAGAGAACGTGGATTTCCCCAGAACATGATTGTAGATGGCTGGTGTGAGTTCGGGAATAAAGAGTTGCTGTTTGAATCTACAAGCTGTGTGGTGGCTCGTGATTTTGTGCCCAGCCAGACTGCGACATTTGTGCCCAGCCAGACTGCGGCACTCCCCCCATACCCACCCAGCTTTATTACCCCCCCACCCCCCACCCCAACACACTTCTGACTTCTCTTGAAAACCCTAGAATATATTACAACTCTAAAATCATATTTCTGCATCATCAAAATCTCTGGAGCTGAGTAACTGTATGGACGAGTTCACCAGACCCCTCTATCTCTTATTTACACCCAGTCTCCTCACCTATTTGCATTTCCTACTTGTCCAAGTATGCATAGGAATTTATGACTCCTGGGCATTTGTAATGAATGAAAATTTAACTATTTCTTCAGCAGTAGGGTGTACTGAGCTCTAGATACACAAAAGATGAAACATGAATGGAAAGAAGAGTGGGGTACTGATACCTAAATCATGTGTTACTTTTCTGATAAAACCAATTAGTGGAGGAAGAGACAGTTTTCTTCCTGCCTAAAAGAATTAACAGATTTTTGATATCTCAGAAACAATTTTCTTCATCAAATCAGTTCTAAACCACACAGGCTAATTAATTCTCTCAGACCCCTCATAGGGTGAGAATTCTAGAAGTACTATTAGTCAGAGAATGAACTAACATTTACAAAATCTTTGGTCATCTAGGAAAAATCCTTAAAAAATAAACTAATGAATTGTCATTCAAACCTGCAAGTGGAACCTCCCCACCTCATTCATTTAGGAAGGGGGATCCTAATAGAAAGGAGAGTGAATCAAAAGGTCTAGAATCTAGATTGTTCAGTGTATAATTCCTATGCAATTGCTTGAGCATTATCTAAAACCCTTCACATTCATATCCCTTGAAATCCCTCTTATGTTAATCATATTCATCATTTTGGCTCCATTTTCATTAAAAGAGAAAACATCTTCATGCCACTACCACCTTAGGGTCTGCTAGCTGACCCAGTTTTCAAAGGCAAAATCCCTCAACACAAATATGGCTCTTGTTACATATTCAACCAATGAAAGAAAGAAACAAACAAAAAATGCCTGTACAATATTTTTTAATCTTATTACAGATTACCAGGATACTTTATCACAATTTTACTAAAGTTCTAATTTAAATCAAGCCTTGGGAACCAAGGGAGAGTAATGGATACTGCTCCATAGTAAAAATGGTATCTTCAGAATTACCTGGAACTGGTGATGGGTTTGAGACTAGGACATACTAGGATGTCTAGCAAGATACCTCTTTCTATTTGCTGAAGTTTTAAAGATCATGAAGAAGTCAAAAAGAGAATTTTTCCACCTGTAGTTTTCAAACACAGACTTCTTAAAAAATTCCCTTGGAAAACTTCATTATCACTGATAAGTTATTAAAATAACTTTTTCTCCAAATATAATAAAAAGCATTTTTCATAGGTCTGTTGTATAACATCAGTGGAATATACACACAAGAGAAAAGAGCTTCTTTCTATTTTTATTCTTGTTATAGTGAAGGCATGATTTTTGTTTTTATTCTGGGTTCATTTCCTTTTTAAAAGTACACTGGAAACCCTCTATAAATGAAAGGAATGTGTATAGTATGCAAATTCAAAGTGTGCTGTCCTCATTTACCCAGTGGAATTCAAAATAAGCCCCAACTTGTGAACATATTAAAGCAGATTGAAATGGATATTAGCGGGATTTGTAAGGAGAAGCACTCCAGTCAGTCAAACATGCTATGCACGAGAACTTTGATAATGTTGTTTTACTGATAATTACCTGCCTGCTGTCACCTCAAAGTGGGATTTCATGCAGGTTCCAGTATTTAAATATTATGTTCAGAGCCAAGCCTGCAGACACTTATACCAATCTGGCCATGTCCATTTTATTTCAAATTATCTGTGTCTTTCTTCCTGAGAAGCAACGCAGTTAACTCCCTTTTAATTGTGTTTGAACTGTGTGGGCAGGAGAACAGCAATACCATGCTCCCTCTTCCCTGGTCTGGAGCAGGTTCTGCCCTCTCTCTCCCAGACACCAGCATTGCTGGAAAGAAACACTCCCTGACTAGCATGAATATTCAACTGACCTCAGAAACAAGTCGCTGGGCAAAGCAAACAACAGCCTAAAGGTAGCCTAAGCAAGGACCAACTTATGTGGCCCCCCTGTGCTGCTAGTGCTTGCCGCCTTACAGCACTACAGAGAACTTCCTTTTTTTTTCTGTCACCGCCCCCCACTCACCCACTTTTTTTTTCTCATGCTGAACTCCTAATTAAATTTAACAGTTTCAAGAGTTTAAACTGTATACCTTTTTAATTGTGTCCTACTTTGTATTGGCTGATGCACAAGTCTGAAAATGGATATTACAGCTTTTTATGATATAATATCACCCTAATTGGTGCTTCATAGGCCGTGGCTGAATTCTTTTCAATTAAGCTCTAACATACAGTAACTGTTTCTCTCTGCAAATGCTGGAAAGCCATTCACAAGAGAGGACTGGTACTGCACAATTCCGAAGTACCTTAATGTGTCAAAAATGTTTTGTGAAGAAAGCTACACTGTAAATGCAATCACCTACATTGGTGTTCCCATTGTTAACTGGGAGTGAAAGTATTGCTAATTGTCCTGCGTTTTAGCTGGGTTTTTAAAGCATTATGTAGTAAGTACACCGGAGGGTCAATTTGTGAAGTGAAATACTTAGCATGCAAAGCGTAATACAAGATGCTGTGTAATACTTGACCTCTCAGCATAATAAATGTAGCAGTGAAACGCTGTGCATTCAGTATTCACTGAATAGAGCCTTCGCAGTGGAACAAAACCAGAAAATGTTCTCTTCATTCCTTTTTTTTTTTTTCACTAAGCGAAAATTATTCTTTATAATGGCCATTGCAGCAATTAGCTGGCATTTGGTAGAATAAATGTGCAGAAATAGCAATTTCTTATTTTAAATGAGATTTTGTATGGAGCCTGCAAATTACTTGAGGTATATGAATAATTGTGCCTTAGCTTTATGCTACAGAATAGGGTGTGGGTGGGTATAAAGATTTCCTATTTGCAGTTAAATGTTTAGACATTTTATTATTTTAATTTCACTCACAGTCTGCCTGGATTGACCCTGCTTTCCCATTGATCATTTTATGTGCGCCTGGAAGCAAGTGTGCAGATGGCGGGAGACTCCCAATTAGTGCACCATGTTTTTCATGAATGTGACATGTAAGTGCAATCAGGTTTCCTTGGAGGCAACAGCAGTGTTTCAAGTTTGGGATCCTAAATCAATACAATTTAATAATCTGCGTGGAGTGAATGCTTATCAATATTCTCTATGGTCAAATGCAATTGGAAACTTCATTAAATTTTTATCCAAAGTTTTTCACCTTATTGAAATGCATTCTTCCAGGCGTCCATGATTCATCTAATTAGCCTTAAGTAGGGTATTTTTTCTCTCTCTCAAAGTGATTCAGTTAATTATGGCCATATATTCATAATTATAAGGTGGATGAGTCGGGTAAATCTGAAATTATAAAATCTGCAGAGAGATTCTATGAAGTTTAAAATGTGAAATATAAAAGAGAGAGAGAGATGAATAAAAAGTCAGGCAAAGAAATAATTTGTTTTAAACTCCCTCAGCCCACTTCAACCCAACCTCTTTCTCACAGGGTTTTATGTATTTATTCATTCACTTTTATAATCGGATAACTTCCAAAACTTGATTTGAGGCAAGCTTAATAATCTAAAAAGCAGACACTAGAAATACTAAAAGCATTTGACTAATGCTTTAAAATGTTATTTTTCAATTTAAAAAAATTTCAAGATAATATATGGTCATTTAAAAGTTAACTATTCAAACAGCTAAAAAAGAAAGTTTCTTTCACCGACTGACCAATAGTACAAGTTGTTCTACCAGACGTAACTATTTTAGCCAGCTTCTTGTGTGTTCTATCTTCATGTTTAAGGTTTTTAGTGTTTTCTTATTATTTTTGTTCTTCACAATTTTACTTGCATATTCTAATTACTCTCACATTTTATGTAATATCTTGTTTCAAGAGTTCAAAAAGAATTTCCCTTGCAAATTTTCTAACCAAATTTTTTTTTTGTCTTTAAACCTGTGTTTTTTGGATTCTTTTTTGACACAATGAATGAGCAGTCCCATTTAATTTTTATTTTACCTAAGACCTAAGCACATACTTTTTCCTCAAACTAATTTTCATTCTTCCATTGAGCAATGCCAAAATTTCCTTTGCCAAATACTATAATGAAGGCACCCATTATCAAATGATGTGGTTCATCTGCTAATCTAACCTGGGTTAGTATAAAATTGGAAATATCCCCAATTAGTTATTGTTAATCTAATCTGAGTAAAGTGATGTTCTCCCTCAGCAAGCAAATGCCAGTCCTTCGTGGCTCCACAACCGAGGCTTGTTAGCTATAGCCCTTCATAACAAGCTGTAGGGTGGGTGCTGGGCAACTACATTACTGTTTTTGCTTGATGGTCCTGTTCAAGATCTTTAGCAAATTGTATAACCACTCGCTAAAAAGAACTGTACATGATTTCTGATCCACTTTAATTCCTCATGATTTTTTTCCGCAATAGGGCAAATAATAAGACATAACTGTAGTTTTAACATTTGAAATGGTTTAGGGTTGATTCAGGTAGCTGGCTGTAAGAATAAATTTAAAGTTAACAATTATGTATGTGGGCTGGGGTTGTAGCTCAGTGGTAGAGCACTTGCCTAGCACATGTGAGGCACTGGGTTCGATCCTCAGCAGCAATTAAACCAAATAAAATAAAGGTTAAATTCTTTTAAAAATTATGTATGAATTGAAAGAATGCTAGTTATAACATATTTCTAATTACTTGTTTCTGAAATGTTCCTCCTGAAAATTTGCAAAGGAGAAGAATGTGGTGAACTAAGGGTAGTTTCATCTATATTTTTCTAGGGCACATGTAGATATCATAAAAATAACTGCATGATCAAAGATACTGGTATGTTAAAAAACAGAGAGAAATGTCCACTGTGCTTTCATATTGATGTTACTAATACCCTGGTCATGGTATCTCTTGGATAGTTCTTTCTATAAGGTATTTCAGGTTATTGTGACCATTTAACAATTTTTCACCACATCATAGAAAGGTAAGTAGGTGACTTTAAGGATAGTTTATCTATAAAGAAGATGACAAATAGTAAAAAATATGTTGTATGTAGAGATATTATGATTTTTAATTTTTTAATTTTAATTTTTATTTTTTAGTTCCAATAGGTGTAGAGCTATCATTCTTAACAGCATTGGAAGTTTTATATCATTGCCATAAAATCTGATGACAATATTCTCATCTGAAATTTTTAACAGGGTATAAACTTTCTCTTTCAAAAAAATGGGTAGAGGGCTGGGGATGTGGCTCAAGCAGTAGCGCGCTCGCCTGGCATGCGTGTGGTCCGGGTTTGATCCTCAGCACCACATACAAACAAAGATGTTGTGTCCACCAAAAACTAAAAAATAAATATTAAAAATTCTCTCTCTCTCTCTCGCTCTTTAAAAAAAAATGGATAGAAAATCCATGTGAGGGATACTTCCTGTTTTTTTGTATATATTTCCTTTACTGTCTCAAAGAAACTCTAGGTGAGGGCTTTATTGCACTTCACTCTAAATGGATGACTTCCCATTTTCCCTCTTTATCCTCCTCTCTTTCACCCTGCCTGCACATGGGATGGATCTCCTCTCTGGGAGTCTTCTCACTCAATTCAATTCCTTCTCCTTTTTTAAATAATTAAGTCAAAAGCCCTCTTTTTCATTGAGCTTTCCCTCTATCCTCATTGGAAGGAATCCTTCCCTCTTCTGAACCAGAGGTACATTTTACCTTCTTACCTCTTGCATTTATGCATATTTTAATACCCCTGCTTGACTGTGGGCTTCCTGGGAGTAGGATTTAGTCTGAAAAAATTCCAGTGCTTTGCACATTGTAATCATACAATAAGTATTTCTTGAATGAATGTATCTTATTAATTTATTTACTCAATAAACAAGTTACGTTAATTTACCCAAAACCTTTTTTCCCCATAAAATTTCATACACAATTTATTGTTGGTCAATAATCTGTTACTATATATAATAAAGCATTTCAAACAACCAAGGAAACATAAGCAATCCAGGAATGACTTTATCTACTCTCTATAACATATTGTTGAACCTTTCTAATATTCTCCTACATTTCCCCATAGCAGGCAGTTTCTGATGCTTTTTTATCTGGATCAAAAACAAACCAGTTGAAAACTCAGCTGGGATCTTTTGTTACAACCAGAGCAACTGTGAAAAGCAATTCAAAATGTAAATTAGTAACTTTTCAACCATCCTTCAATCATACACATGATATGGATGGACTTTTGTGACCTTGGACAGCTGTGTAAACTTGCTAAGCCTTGCTTTCCCCATCCATAAGTTGGGGACAACAATGCCAGTCTCAAATGCTATTTTAAGGATTAAATGAGGTAAAATTCCTAAATGGATAGAAAAATGGTACCATTGTGGTAGGGCTGTCAAGGGCCAATGGTGCCCTTATGTTTATTAGAAAAGGAATCCATTTGCATCTGTGAGGAAAGAGAAAGGTGCCCCCTTAGAATGTGGTACCATTTTGCTCTCCACAACTGTACATGATGGTCCAGCATCTTGATGATAATAATTACAATGATGGTGCAGGATCTTTATCTTTAGCTGCCTGAGAACATTCTAGCACTATTCTTGTAACCTAAGTTCTGAGGAATCAGCCTACTTTTGTTAACACATATCTCATTGGATTCTAATAATCTGAAAATACTTCTGTCTCCATGACTGACTAGTCTTTGTATAACATGAGGGCAGGGGCCAAAATTCTATCTTTCAGTATCCCCAGTGCCTGTAGTAAGTGCTCTGTAGAGTCTGCCTAAGTAAATGAAGAATTGAATATGTGTCTCTACGTATTTCAGCAACTTATTTCTTTTCAACATACCTATTAGGTGACAAGTTGAGAAAAAGTATCAGAAAAAAATATGGTACACATGTGTGTACCAAAGTGAAAGCTCATTTATATTTAATCAGGAATTAGAACTTACTGACTTACTTTTGAATTATTGAGAGATAGAACTCAATATTCTCTTATATAAGGTTGGCATTAGAGTTATTAAAACATTTAAAAAATATTTATTAAGCAACCAAAGGTTACTGCTAAGGGCTGTGAATCTCAGATAAAAAAAGAAATTCTGCATAGTATCCTGAATGATTGGGGCTTGTTACCTCCTTATCCTAAGAGGACAATGATAATTTTCTTACTTTTGGCTTTCTGGCTAATTCTCTGGGGTGGGATTCCTAGTAAGATATCAGAACAGGTCTTTGGTACATATTTAAGTATGAAGACTGTGGATGTGTGTAGAGAAGGCTCATTAAATGGTCTCTCAATTTGGACTTGCTTTGTACTTGCTTCTGAAAAAGTTTTCTATACTTGATTTTTCATTCCCTCAGGATTTTAAACATTAAAAAAATCCTTATATAAAATGACCATTAGAGAAATTTGGTGGATTCATTCCTGATGCTTATGCTCTCCTTTTCCTTGAGGAATCACCAGGTTCTAATAGTGCCCTTCCTCTATGGCAAAAAAGTTGGTGTCCAATTTAAAGTGACATTGGTCCTAGTGTCTTGTTGGAAGTACATAAACCCTAAAAAAATGCTACCTATTTTCTTTTGTGGAAGTTTATTTGCCATTCAAGTCATCTAGCAGAAAAAGTCAGTTTATTTTTTTTAAAAAAAAGGTAGTAAAAGTTAACTAACATTTTTTGAGAGTTTTGTGTCAGGAGCTGCTGCCCTGTGGACTTTATAGAAAATGTCTCCTTTGACCCTCACAACAATCCCACAAAAGGAGAGAGAATTATTTATTGCTGCACATGACTGTATGTGGGGACTGAGCTCAATGTTGGATGGCTTCCTCAAGTTACATTATGATTCTGGAAGGGAGCAGAACCAGGACCTCATTAAATCCAGAGTTCTAAATCCCTACACTTTCTTTTCTCTAGCACCACAGTTTTCCTCTGAAGTTTCCCCTGTTTCCACAGTGAATTTTCCATAGAATTCTTCAACTGAGGTGGTGTTTATGTACCTGTATGGGGAAGTGCTTATGGAGAGAAACCAAACTCAAGGGGCTATGGGAGAATATCTCATTGTTTTCAATCAAAATTAATCGCCAGAAAAATCTCATTTCTATCTAGTATGGGCTGTACAAGAGGAAGAAAAGGAAGCTGGGGGAGGGAAGGGTATGCTTCAACAGGCCACAAGGAATGAAGTCATGAAACTCCCTTCTGGCCTAAGGGAAGGCATACTCACACATTTAGCAAGAAATGGACTTACATATGAGAGGTGGGCCCAGGTATGAAAGAGGGGACCCCTTAACCCACCTGGGAGCTATGACTTTGGACCTGATTCCCACAATACCCAAAGCCCTGGCACATGCAAAGTGAATCCAGGAATGACTATCTACTCTCTGTAACACATTGTTGAACTTTTCTAATATCATCTTGACATAAAATTGCCAATATGAGGGAGAGAGTAAAAGACAAAACAATTTGTTCAAAGAAACAGGTCAAATTCCAGATGGTAAATCCTTCTACAGTCTTCCCTTCAAATTCTATTTATTTAGCATTTATGCTGACAATTCTCAAATTTTGGGGTGCAAAATAATCTGGGGAGATTACTAAAACGTATGCGCCTAGATCCTATCCCCTACAATTATAATTTGTGGGTTTGGGGTGTATTCTTGGAAGCAGTATTTTAGATGGTACCCAAAAGATTCCCATATTCCTCATCAGAGAAATAAATTCTTTTTAAAAATTTTTTCACACTTTTTAACTTGATGCATTATAGTTGCACATACTGATGGGATTTGTTGTTACATATTTGTACATGCACACACTATGACAATATAATTTGGTCAATATCACTCCCTAATACTTACCCTCTTCCTCTCTGCCTCCTATTCTTCGTTACCTTTTCTCTACTGATCTACCTTTGATTTTCATTAGATCATTCCCCCCACCCAAGAGAAGTAAATTACTAAGAAAATAATCCTGGAGAACTGACATTCTTTGGGCTTATATAGGGTGAAGTCCATTAATAATATTGTCTAAGACTGTTCATTTTTGGAAAGCTGGCAATGGTTGACAATGTCTGGTTACTGCCAGGAAACTTCCTATACTCCATCACACCTACTTACAGGAAAACTTGGTGAGGTGAGGTGGCACTCAACTGTGGTTCCTGCTCGTCTTATCTGGGTAGACCTTCCCGGACAGGTGGAAGGTACCGACCCCTTAGCTTCAAGGAGGGGCTGCCTTGTAAAGGAGTGCACAGAGGATCTCCAGTCTTTATCAACTGATCTTTCATTTTTTCTACAATTGTAGAGGATGTCTTATATATGCACTCTATTTTACACCTGGGCTTTGTTTGTACTTTTCTCTCTTCTTAAGAAGACTTCTATTCTTCAGCCTTGCTTACTTTACTCTCCCAGACCTGGCCTCACTGATGAGGCCAGTTCTCTCAGGCTATGTGCTCCCGGAACCATGGACCTGTCAAATGTGGTTCCTGGGTTAATGCCTGTCTTCCCCACTTATATGCTTCATAAGGGTAGAGATTATGTGGTTTTGGTGTTTTTTTGTTTTCTAAAAGGCACTATGCCATATTTAGAAAGCTACCAATTTATCAGAGTGCCTTATTTTTCTGTTTATAATTATACAACAAATATTATTGGATAAAATGTTTTAACAGCTTTTGGTGATTTTCAGAAAGTTTAGTTGGTTGGTTTATAATTTTATCTTCATAATGTCATTTTAAGGATGGTCAATTTTTAACAGCTAAGGATCATAGGATTGTGAGCCTTTTACAGTATATATTTAGTATTCAGGAAAGGGTATTTTAAAATCACTAAAGTCTTACTATGTCAGAACCTCTATTCTGACATTCATTTCCTTAAGTATGAAATTGCTAAAGAAGGATTCAGAGCAACTAAATCAACATGAGATGCAGAGATTTTGGATACTAATTACCAGTCATATAAAGTGAAAGCTGATATGCCATTTGAGTTATTGGTGAAAGAACATAAAAATGCTTAAAGATGAGAGAAATTCTAAATGACATTTTAAAAGATGAGGAAAAAATCCAAGTCAATTGGAACAATCTCCTCTCATGTATAATGCTGAAATTTAAAAGTTTAACAACTAGAGACAAAAAAAGTCCTCCATGACTCCAAGCAATTATATAAAGCATATTAATCATGGGTCATAATTTGAAAAAAATAGAAAATGACAAAAATTAGAAGTAACCAAAGATAAAATGCTCATTTTTATTTTCCAACAAGGAGAAACTGAGGTGGTTTTCCCTGGATGTAGTGAACCAAAATATTTGACATCAAAG
Source organism: Marmota flaviventris (assembly GCF_047511675.1). Classification (NCBI taxonomy): domain Eukaryota; kingdom Metazoa; phylum Chordata; class Mammalia; order Rodentia; family Sciuridae; genus Marmota; species Marmota flaviventris. The sequence continues at coordinate 48,661,641 of NC_092499.1, read as the reverse complement.
GGCAAACCTGTTTAAAGATGCATAAAAGAAGTGAGGAGGCTTAGAGGGATTGGCATAATGAAAAGAATAATAAAACTTCAAATGTGATTTATATATTACCATAATTCTAAACTTGAAAAAGGATGTAAACTATTGATTAAAAATCCTTAAAATCAGTTAGAATAAGAATTTAACTAGGAAATAGTGGAGGCCAATAGTCATCATAGAAATAAAATTTAAAATTTTAAGTAAAATTGGAAAAAACAATCCTATAAGTGCTAAGTAGTTGACAAAACTGTAAATGACTGGAAAAAAGAAATATAGACAAGGCTGAATATTTTTAAGAAAAATAACTTAAAATTTTGTAAAAATGTAAAATATTTTATGAATGGAAAATTTATGCAAATCATAGAAGCATAGAATAGAATGGTGGTTATCAGAGGCCGCGGGACAAATGGAAAAGAGTTGGGTTGATAAGGGGTATGAAGTTTCATATAGACAGGAGTAATTAGAAATGATGCATTGCACAGTGTAGCAACTACAATATTAATGCATTGTATATTTCAAAATTACTTAAAGATTAGATTTTAAATATTCCTACCACAAAAATGATAATTATATAAGATGACTCATTCCAGAATGTATATCATATATGCAACTATTGTCAATTAAAATGTTTAAAAAATATTTATATGGAGAGTAAACTACTTTTAGCCTTCAGTAATTAACTTTTCCTCAAAATATTGCTATAAAGAGCAAATGAGGAGCTGGGAGTATGGTTCAATGGTAGAGCTCTTCACATGCATACATGAGGTCCTGTACCACACACACACACAAAAAAAGTGAAAACCGGTCAACTAAAAAAAAAAAAAGCCACAGAAATTTTTACAAGTTTTATAGTTAAAAGAAACAAATTTTTATAAGTAATTACATTTGACAAATTTGACAAATTAGTGATTCAGTAAGTTTATCACTTGATGAATTGATTTTGTGGGTTGATATTTGGCCAACTGGGCAATTTCTTTTCTTTAGGAAGATGGTTAAATTGACTATTATATATCAAAAGTCTGCTATTAGTGCCTGGTATAGTAGGTAATCAGAAAATAGTTGATGAATGACTGAATGAATTGTTTGGGATGAGGGAATTACAAAAGGAAACAAAACCACCAAAGCCCTAGCTTAATGGAATTTACATTCTGGTGTAGAGTGATATAGTTATAGTCCAACTATTTTATGTTACTAGTTGTATAACTACAATGCTCATTCTATGTGTTGTACTTATTCTTAGGCTCATGGTAACAGGTTAACTTAATTATTATACCATATTCAGTGACTATGTAAATGTAACTTTATGCCATAGAGAGATAAAAAACACTTTTTCAAAGAGTCCAGAGTCAGGCAATCTTACCCAGGGTTGTTTGACAGTCAAATTTCTAATGAAACATTTAAAACGCTAAAGGTAAGTTCTCACATATGTGACATTCCCATCACACTCCATTCTGAAGTGATTGTCAAATAGACTCGAGTGAGAGTTGCAAGCAGAGAGGAAGGAAGAGCCGTGCGGCCCACTCCACCTGGTGAATCACGAAGGAAGTGCTCAAATAAATATCATCCCAGGAAGTCACAGCAGGCTGAAGCCTTTTTTAAAATTTTTATTTTCCTTCTACCCCTTCAGTTCACCTCCTTGTTCATGATCAGAAATGAAAGGAAGTGAGATGAAGGTTAAGTCCATTCCACACCGGAGTGGACAGAAGACTGGCGGGCACCTGGGGCACGACCCATGTTGTCGTGAGCTGGTGTGGACCGGTACAGTCAGAGCAAGAGGCTTTTCCTGTGCAGTGAGTTGGAATTAAACATGCTAATTTGAGGTCTCTTTCAAGTATTTTGTTTAACTCCATTGGCCCTTAATTCCTTTATATTGCATCGTTTAATGTAATGTTATTTATATATGAAGCATGTTATGCTTATTAACCAATGTGCAAAAATCTAAAGTACAGATTTTCTGTAATGGGCTAATTACAGGACTTTAAAGCCACCTACTGAGTTTTGCTGAGCTTCACAACAGGTTCACTGAACTGGATAAATTTATTCAAACGTGTGGAAATGAACCCCATTCTATGTGCAATGGTACTGGGAAAACACACAAATTATACCTCAATACCAGTTTAATGGGTCAAACAGTGAACCTGAATACTGAACTTATCCACATCTTAAAATAGTGGGGAAGCCCGTGGTAAGAAGGGGAAATGCCCTTTCAAGGGAGTTTCTCACTGTTTGTAAACAGTGGCAATAAAACAATAAGCCTGGCAATTAAGAGCAAGTTCTCTATGCTCAGAAAACAGAGGTGGTTGCCTTTCAATGACCTTTGAAAATACACAACTTTCATAACTGAACCCAAGAGTGGAAGGGAGTGACCAAGACTCAGCAAATATGTCTCAAGCGCAGCCTTTCATCTCTCCCCTCAAGAACAAGAGGCCAGTTTTCTTGTGTCATGGTTTAGGAGGAATTCAGGACAGAGTGTTCAGTTAGAAATACAAACAAGGTATAAATATGGGTGGAATTATACACTCTTCAAACCAGTTTTTTCCCTGAACTTGATCAAAACAATGGGGAGTCTATAGCTCATTATTTTCTTATTAATCCATTCTCAACTTTTTTTCATTTGTGAACTCCACAGACTTTAGACTTAAGCTCCATAGCCATTTTTAGAATATTATTCTATTATGAAAATACAAATGGTGAGGGGAGAGAAAATGAAAGCAGAGGGAGGTGTGAGAACTTGGTCACGGACAGAATTGAAAAAAAAAAAAAGACCTTATTTCTTATGTTGCACCATTGCCAATGAAACTAATGTTTTCTGGTTACATAAATTTTCTCTCTCTCTCTTTCTTTCTCTCTCTCTCACACACACATGATCATTTTATGCTTGAGATGAAGATAGACATTGCTTTTATTTTTTGATGGGTTCCTGTAGCAGCGATCTGTTAATTTCATCATGAAAGGGAAAAGAATATTATTTTCAAGCCTGCAAGAGTTCCGGTCTTGTCCTCGGGGCACCTTATTTACAATGTACAATGCACACCCAGTGACTGACAGTTGGGTGTTGATAACCTAATTTGTGCTTTTTCACTTCAGAGAGACACTGGTGTGCCCAGCTCTGGAAGCCACCAAAGCTGGATTTTTGGAGCATTCTCTGAAAGTGCCATGTATACCAATAAAAAGAGAGTTCTTCAGGAAATGAGATGTGACGCAGGCCAACTTCACCAAGACTCTCGGACCAAGAAATAACAATTTAAATATGAAATACTAAAATTTAACACATGACTGAAACAAAATAAATGGTGTACCATTGAAAGCATTTGAGGTAATTAATCAATGCTGTGTTTGTACATATCATTAAATATATTATACTCAGTTTAGATTTGATTTCTATGCTCCTTTTATAAAGAGTTAAAAGAAAATACATTTGAATTCATGCTGATACCGAAAACATGCTCCTAGCTTCTAGTTTTTTGGATTTCAAATCATTTCCATTAACAAACAGCTATTTGCCCTCTAATAAAATATGTCATTATGCTTTATTCACATCGCACAAAAGAATCACTGAAAAATCGCCCCAATGATGGCCAATAATTACACATTTTGCTCCTGTGCTAGCGATGAAGAAATCTGTTCATTGGAGAAAGCAGGTGCTGGGGCATCAAGCTAATAGTCAATGTGTGCCGTGGTAATTAGCCGCTGCGATTGCTAAAATTAACAATTAGCTAACATGCAATTCTCTTTTTTGCAGGCTGCAGTTTACTTTGTATAATCCTTGCATGTTCTTAGTAATTACTCTGACAGCTTATTATTTTTATTTTTTCTGGTTTGAACACAGCTTTAACATTTGCATCGGGCGACCCAAATGTTCAACAGGCAGAACTGAAACAACTGCTTGACTAGGCATTTTTCTGAGGCACACATTTGGTTGTTTTCTGAACTTTTCATTGTTGGGGAGGGAAGTGGTCAGAGGAGATCTATGATTCTTTTATAGCTATTGTCTTTGCCTCTAGAGCTTTCCTCCCAGGGCAGCACACTCAGGCATCCTGAGGCTTTTTGAAGGAAAACTGCCCAGTCAGTGGTAATTTAGACTGTAGGGAACAACTCCAGGGATGAAGTGCTGCAGTCAATCTGGTCAAAACATCTTCTTTTCATTCATTTTCCCTGGAGTGTGTCTTTGGTTAATGCATTCACTGCCCCAGCATAAGACCCCTCTGCCCCACTTACTGAGGGAGAAAATGTAGCATCCTGTGTAGATTGTTCTTGTTAGGGGCTATATGTTGAGATAATATTGTTAGAGCTTTTTAGTGAATAGAGTAAGGCCTCATCCTACATGTAGAAAAATAAAAAGAAGAAGAAGGAGGAGGAGGAGGAGGAGGAGGAGGAGAAATAATTAAAAGGCAAGGCAGTGATATGTTTCCAGAAAACCCACAGGAGAAAGAAATGTAATGAAAGCTCTCAATGCAATCAAGGGAGATAAATCATGGCAACAAATTTAGTCAACTGCTTCTCCAAACTATATTAGTTTTCCATGGTGGTCAACCAATGACTATGGATTTAGTAAACAATACAAATTTATTATTTTACAGTTCTGGAGGTCAGAAATTCAAAATGGGTCTCTCTAGGCTAAAAATAAGTGTTGCCAGGGCTACATTCCTTTTAGGAGACTGTAGGAAGAACCTGGTATTTTGTCTCTTCCAGCCTCTGGAGGCTGCCCACACTCCTTGGCTCGTAGCCCCTTCAAAGCCAGCAACATTGCACCTCTCTTAGCTCTTCCATAATCATGTTTCTCTCTGGCCACAGTTGGGGAAGATTCTTCAATTTTAAGGACCTACGTGATTACACTGGGCCCACCTAGATGATCCAGGCTCATCTACCCATCTCCAAGTCTTTAACTGAATCATATCTACAATGTCTATTTGGCCTTGTGAGATAACACATTCACAGGTTCCAGGGATTAGGATGTGGACATTTTTAGAGGGCTGTTATCCTGCCTGTTAAAACACAGTGTTAACATTTGCATCAGGGGACCCAAATGTTTAATAGGCAGAAGTGAAAAAACTGCTTGGCAGACATTTTTCTGAGGTACACATTTGGTTGTTTTCTGAACTTTTCATTGTTGGGGAGGGGAGTGTCTGGGGGCAAACCAAAGAAAAATATACAAATGGTAAGTGTGTGCTTCTCTACAGTTGTGAATCATTGCATGTCAGAGAATTGGATTATTTAGGAGTGGTGGGGCAATGGATTTCCATGTTTCTATAGAAAATAACTCTATGGCCTTCCTGTGCTAGGTTCCTTCACTGATGCGTGGAGCTAGTGCAAGCCATGCTTTGTCATGTGGCTCCCAGATTCTTGACAGCTTGGCCCAGCTAAGAGCTAGCATCATGGGAACTATACTTTAAAAAAAAATCTGCAGCTAGTTGCCTAAAATTTTAAATTAGTGCATTATATTTATACCTAACAGTGGAGTTCCTTTTGACATATTCATAAATTCATATAACAGCTTGTTCCATTTTAATCCCCAGTATTTCCTCTTTCCCATCCCTCGTCCCTTCCAAATGATCCCCCTTCCTTTATTGTCTTGGCATTCCTTTTATTTATTTATCTATCTATATACTGCATTATAGTTACATATAAAATTGGAATGCATCATGATAAAGTCATACATGCACACAGCATATTGGGTCAACTTCATTCCCCAGTGTATGAACTGTACGTGAGCTGCAGCACACCTGCCTATCTTGCATATGAATGACAAGAACTACTGTCCACAGAAACTCTGAATGACATGGAAAACATAGCCCATTGCAGTCCTGCCTCCTAAAATGCAGTGATAGGTGAAGTGCTGGACTCCTGAGAAGTGCTGCCACCTTGCCTATGTATCAGTGTGGGCTGACTACCAGCCAGGTAGAGGCAGGTATTAAGCTGAGCCTGGAGAACCTGAGCCTTGGGGTCTGCTGTTGGCTGCTGAGGCTAAGGAGGGCCTGGCTTAGTAGAAAATGTCATTAAAGTGAGCTATGATAGAGGTCAGACTGGGCTTGTAGAGGTAAAACATAGTAATAGGTTCTGTTTGCTCATGTGGGAGGAAACTGGAATGAGCAGAGGCTTCCCAGAAGATTCAAGCCAGGAGGACTCAAACATCCTGAGGTAAAGTAAGGTAAGACCACATGGTCTTGCCAAATGGCAAGAAAGGAGGGGGTGTTGAGGTGTGCCAGGTATTAATAAAATTTACTCTTTGAAATAGAAATGTGTTAGATTCCTGCTTTATAAATTAAACAATCAAAACCAGGTTTGGTGATGCATGCCGGTAGTCCTAGCTCCTTGGGAGGCTTTGGCAGGAGGATTGCAAGTTCCAGGCCAGCCTGGGCAATTTAATGAGATGTTGTCTCAAAATTTAATTTTAAAAAAGTATGGGGATGAAGGTTAAGTGATAGAGCACTTGTCTAGCTTGTGTGAGGTACTGGGTTCAATCCCTGATAACACACACACACACACACACACACATAGAGCTATAAAAAAGTTTGTTGATATAGTGAGCTCCTCTGATGTATTTTAAATAAAATTCTGTCCACCAAAAATGTATTGTCCACCCTCAACAACACATCTGCTCTGTAAAGTGAGCCATCCATATAAGCAGAGGTTCTTGAAAAAATGGTGGTCCAAGAAAACTTTTGGAAAGGAAGGTAGAAAAGCTTTAAAATACTTTGCTAAAATTGCCAGGTGTATGCTTCAATTCAACAGGCTGGCTAAGATGTGGGCACTAAAGCTGAGCAACATGACAAAGAGTGCATTCTGATATGAAAATATCTTGCCAGAGGATTCTGATTATCTCACATAAGAACAACTGTCATGCACAAAGACAAACTATGTTGGCTTAGAACATGTGTGCAGCCTTTGTTATTCTCTAAGACCCAGCAGTATTTCTTCACTGGTGAAATCTTACCAGAATTCCAGGTTGTTATTTATTTATTTATTTTGATTTACAGATGGAGATACCAAGACACAGTGTGTTAGAAATTAGGTTCCCAGGGCTGGGGTTGTGGCTCAGTGGTAGAGTGCTTGCCTAGCATATGCTAGGCACTGGGTTTGATCCTCAGCACTACATAAATGTAAAATAAAGATATTGTGTCGACCTAAAACTAAAAAACAAATACTACTACAAAAAAAAAAAAAGAGAGAGAGAGAGAGAAATTAGGTTCCCAGAAGCGGGCTGAGTTGGGAATAGAACCTAGAATTTCTAAGTTGTACTCTGCAATTGATCTCTTTGGGCTATATGATCATAATATGGGGGTACAGGAAGTAAGGAAGTTGGCAGAGGATGGAAGGTAAGGAAGAGAGAGCCTGACATTTTTAGAAAACAGTGAACCATATGAGTTATATTTTATGAGGCAAGGGGCCACACAACCCAGGTCTTAGGCATAATAATAGAATATTTTCAAAGATGTCCATGGTTAAGCCCTTTTTAATCATCCACTAAATGCCACTTTGTGGTCAGGATTGGCTGAGGAGAAGCATATTGTCAAAAGCCACTATAAAGTTGTATACTATAAATATAAATGATTTTTAAATTTATCAGTATAAAAATATAACAAAGATACATTCAGAAGAGGAAAAATCACTATGAAGGAAATGGAAGGACAAGGAGATAAGAAGCCAAGGAAGAGAACACTCTCTTTATTGTAGATAATTTTCTTTTCTTTTTGTAAAAAGAATCAAGTTTATTCATGATAAAATTATTTAACTTGGCTACCTGTCAAGGGCAGCACAAAATGGAGGTATAATTCCTAAAGTTCTCCAGCACAAGAAACTTTGTACCTGGCCAAGCATAGTTTGCTGGGGAATACCATGCCTCACAGGTATGTCCCCACTGCCACATTTGCCCCTGCCTTCAAGTTGCTCTGCCAGTGTCCTTCACCTCATTATCCCCTATAGCATTCCAGGAGATAGTTCACTATTAGAACACAGAGAACAGTATTAGGTAGATCGCTTGAGGGAAAGAGGGCAGTAAATACATCATGGATCCCTTTCAGATCAAAACAGTTTAAGGTAAGTATATCAGTATAAAAATTAAACTGAAAGAATATGGAGGAGGTTATGTGTGTGTCCCTCAAAAATGCTTGATTCTTGTTCATTTGATATAAATCTCAGTTTTATAGGAGCTTATCTTTTCCTACTTCCAGTTAGAACATAGATTGATAAGATTGATTTGTTCCTTGGTTCAAAACCAAATACCAGATAAAAGTTTTTTTCTATGTGTTCCACTTTCCAAGGTACATTATCACTTTCTCTTTTTACTCTCAATTCCTACTGTCAGAGCACGATATGCAGCACACTATGCCATATCCTTAGAAAGGTCTTTTTCGTATTTTTTCCCAGTAACAAATATTTTTAATGTTCTTCTTAGACAAACATTTACTTCCAATAAATGGAAGCAGGTAAACACAGGATAATTGTGTGTTTGAAAAAGAGAGACGGGCTATGTAAAGGCACAGATCCCAATGCTGGATCCTGAGCAGCCACTGCATGGCCAACCCAAGCAGTTAACTTCCCTCTTCACCTTCAGCACTTTTGGACAGTTCATAACTAAAAAAAGTTTGTGAGAAAGAAAGCACAATAATTAAATTAATATCTAATTTTAAAATATTTGAGTGTGTCAGAATATCATTTCTCTAAGAAAGAGTACATAAAAACCACCTGCAGTTTAAACAAATCCAGAGTATTTCTATTCTAATGATGATTGCTCTATTGACTGCATTGTGAGGTGACCTGGGGGAGAATCAAGGTCAATGAGGTTGTTGGTTCCTTCCTGACCCAACATTTTTCAGTCTATGATTAATGGGCTTCTTCTAGTACAGAGACTCCCAGGTAATGGGTTCCAATGAGGACACATTCACTTCACAATAAGGCCATGTTTGAAGGGACAATATTGCAAAATTTGGCCACTGTGGAAACAGAAAACTATCACATTAGCTCAGGAAAAGAAGATCTTGGCATTAAAAATTTAATCTTGGATGTATTACCTCTATACTTTCTCCTTCAGGTACTATATATGTCCCACCTGTCATGCGTTATTTAGTTTGATTTTTGTCATAGCTCAGAGCCCTATCAAACAACAAAATCCTACTGATTTTACATCTCCCTTTTAAAACTTTAGGCAGTCAGGGTATTTTATTGAGCCTTTTAAACGTAGAAATCTAATTTTAACTCTTACCATTAAATGTCTCCATACTAGTGTTTTGGATGATTTAATGAGTGGTGCTATTTATAGGACATGAGGTTATACTCTGAATTTATGAACTATAAAGAAAGTACCAGTATGCTGACTAACTAATGAGCTTTTTAATGATGAGAAATAGATAAAGCTTTAAAATGCAGAATGCTTATCAAGGACCTCAGACAATAGCAAAGTGGAGCAATTTAAAAGTACTTACCAGTGCTACTGCTGTGACAGTGAGAAGTGAACTATTTTCTTTCATTTTAAAGCACTGCTTTTCATACATGGGAGTAATTTCTATATTTTCTTAACTAAAATTAAATGCCCTGGTATAATCCTCTTTTCTGTAGAGTTCAAAATATAAATAACCTATTGATACCACTTGTGATAAAGCAAGAGAAAATGCTACTACAAAGAGGGGAAATATCTGCATATCAACACAGGATGATGGGACCCAAGGTTTAGATGGAGTCTGACACTTGAGGCTTGGAGCAGCTTTCAAAACACAGGTGTGCTTCCTCAAGGAGGACCACAGGGCTCTGGGTGGGAGGAGATGGCCTCTCCATCTCAGGTGTTTCACAGGCAGCCTGGACTTTCTAAGGGAGTATCTGAAGTTTGCTTGTGGTTGCCTTTGCCTCTGTGATGGGGGCAATAACATCACACTGTATGTTGCTCTAAACCACCTTCATCTTGGGCCTCTAGAGCATGGTGATCTATGCATGATCTAACATCCCTGGGAGGTGGCACTAGCATGAAGGAAGTGAGCTGTTTCAGAGCACATAGGTCTACAAACCACTACTGGGATGTGAATTTCAAGTCTAAATTCACATGATCTAGGGGTAAATAAAAGGCTGAGATATGCTGGCATGATGTGGTCTTGCTTTCTTGTCACTGCTTTGTTGTCATTGTTAATAAGGAGCTAGACTGACCTTGTCTTTTCCTTCCTAGGAAGTGAGTTTTCTAGGTGATCACTTTAATTGCTCTATTTTGGACAATGGAAAGGTCTCTGAGAGTGAGGCATTCATGGTTTTTGACACACAGTGCAGACCTACCAGCCTTAACAGCTTCAATCCTCTATAGTATATAGGAGAGGCAGCAATTGAAGGATGAGGGATTATCAATTCTGTGGCATTAATTGCTACAGAGGCAGTGAGGTATGATGGCAAGTGTGTCAGCTCTGGATTGGAATCCCAGCTCTGCAACTTCCAGGCTGGGCAACTTCAGGCAAATTGCTTAATCTCGCTGAGACTTAGTTCCTTTAACTCTTGTGAGGATTAAGCAGAAGCCCAAGCAACATTGACTACATCCATCCCCAAAGAGGGCAGAGTGGTGGAAGAGAGTCTATAAGGTCCTGCCTGAGGCTGACTTGCCCTGTGTTCAGTCAGGACCTTCCTAAGCTTCTTTCCTCCCTCATTTCTCTCCTCATCTCTTAACCCCTTTTTCATATCTTTAGTCCCTTCCAATTCTCAAAATCATCTTTACTTTGGAAAAAAAAACAACTTTTTATTTTTACTCACTACCTTTGAGGTTAGTTCAAATTATTTTACTAGTAAAACAAAACTTCTTTCATGTTACTAAATGATAATCTATGCTTGTATTTACTTTATATGTTAATTTAGGCTTTCCAGATAAAATACAGAAATCTGGATTTCAGATAAACAAAATATAACTTCTAGCATAAGACTGTCCCGTGCAATATCTGTATTTTTATTTGCTAAATCTGGCAGTTCTGGTTAACTAAATGTTATCTAAGTATCCTCGACAACATCTTGGTCATTTTCACATTTTACCAGTCTCCAGGAAGATTTTATTTATTAAATTGTATGACTTCTTGTAATCTTGTGAGAGTATTATAATCAGAGTCTTACAATGAAAAGAAGCACAATTAATTGTTCTATTTTGCTTTTGCCAGACTCCCCTCTCTTCCTGTGTCATGGGAGATGGGGGACACAGAGAGGAACAAAATCTTGAGACGGTTTGAAGATATATATGCTCCATGAAATCCATGACACCTATGCTGTGTGACAAGGTCAGGTCTAGGGATCCACTAGTGCTTATCTCTCCTCTTTTTTCCTTTCCTTGTGCTATGACAGGCTGTTGGTCAACTGACAGCACTGGAAGAGCTGAAGAGCTATTGCTGCAGAAGACAGGAATCTCTGGGTTTGTGGATAGAATTTAGGGATCTCATGAAGTTGGATGGGAAACAAAATCATATCTTTATTTTCATAAACATTTTAAATTATGGATACAGGCAACAAAAACAACCACTATCAGTACTTGTGACTGTGTCACCCAAAGAAAGCACAGATTTTTAAAAAGAACACATTAAGGTTATTATAGATATCCAAAATTTAATTACTCATTCATTACTATTTTGAAATTACAGAAGTTGCCGTATCCATCCATAGATCTTGTTATTTAAATAAATAAATCCATTAATAAATTTAAAAATGCTAAATAAATTTGATTTTTAATATTTTGATTTTATTTCAGCATTATTGGTTTTCTCTAAAATCCTGGATATTTTATTTTATACAATTAATAATATTACTCTGAGGGCTGGGAGTGCAGATCAGTGGTAGTGAATGTATGTTTAGCATTCACAAGGCCCCTGGGATCAATCCCTAGCACTGGAAAAAAATTTTTTCATTCTGAGAAGAGGTCCACAGGCATCACCAAATTGTCAAAGGATTTGATTGCACACACACACAAACCAAAGAACTTGGACTAAAGAACACCTGAGTTCATCTACATATAATTTCCTTTCTCAAACCAACTATTTTAAAAAATGGGCATAAACTACTTTCATTTTCTCTTCTAAATGCATACTTACAATTGCAGGTTGCCCTGTTACGGCTTCTAGTTGTCTTTAATATTATTCACTTGCTTAGAATTTTTTTTTTTATGAGGGGGAGTGAATTTCTGGAGAAGAACAAAGGCTTTGGCTTTGGGAAGACCCATGGGAATAAAAGTGACAAAAGAAAAATAATTAAGACCAGAGCCCAAGTTTACCTTCACTGCTTGGCTCTAATTTCAAACCTTTGGCAAACAGCATCACTATAAAATCCAACAGCACAAAAGTTATATTTTAAAAAGAGTAAATAAACAATTATGTGGCATGGTATAGCAAAATTGTGCTTATTTGATCCAATCCCAGAGCATATGCAATTTGGCTGGAGAGGTACCCCTTAGCAACCTTGTCAGTGAGGTTGGAAGCTCAGGAAAGGATGGCTCAGCTCAGGAACGAGGTGACTGATGCTCAAAAAGGGAATCCTTTTACTGCCCACATCTCTTTGTTATTTGTGAGCTTCCAAGGTCTCTGGGAAGGTCGTGGGGAGGAAAGGGGCCTAGAGATGGGGAATTGCATACTGGAAAATGGGTGGCTTGCTGGGTGGGAAGTGGGGGTGCCTGATCCTGGCTTGGAAAGGTTGCTGGGAGGGGGGACTTGAATGAATGCCTGGGGGTTGGACCAGGAGAATAAAGCCACGAAGGACTGGTCTCATTAAAGAATCCATTTCCCATTTTCAGCAGTTTGCTACATTAACAAGCTGAGCCGTGAAAGGATTAGATCCGCTAAGTGAGTGCCTGTTCTGCACACCATTGCAAAACACATTTCAGAAAGCAGTGGATTCGCCTTAAATGAGTATCTGCTGGAGGAGCAAAGCCCTAGGAAAACAAAGGGGCACGCCAGGGTAAGCTAATAATTCCTGCTGTGCTTTGAGGGCAATGAAATGACTGCAGCCCTGAGAACTTTTTCTCCCTCCCCTGCAGTTGGTATAAACATAAGAGCCATTTTGATGATCATATCGACACCTCAGCAACAAGTGCTTCCCAGGTGCCAACAAAATGTCACTTTTTGCAAAGGGTTAAATGAACCAAAAGACCTCCACCTCAAATATTCTTTTTCTGCACACATTTAGTATGCATACCCATTAAACAAAACAATGGGCATAGATTCATATCCTGTCTACAAATAATCGAATGATACAAGAACAAATCTACCACCAGCTGCTTCATCCCAGGCTCTGCTTTGACTGGGAGGGGAAAGCCAAGTTTCGAGCTGGGTCTAGCCTGACTCAGGCCTTAACTTGCGAGTCCTGCTATTCTAACCCTTTCTCTTGATCTGCTTTTCAGCCTATCTCGAAGCACACAGCTCAGAGCAGCAGGGAAGTTGCTTAGCAAAGGGCCACCCACTTGCCTATTATTCCTTCTTCGCCTGTGACATGACACAAGAACAAAGTAGACATTAACCGCTACATTAAACCCAGAAAGAAAGTAATCAGTAACCTGTTATTCCCTTAATAAAGGGAAACACATGCAGTGTGAAATCCAGAAGACTAATCAATAGCCGCAGACAATGCAATGTGCCAAACAAATTGCAAATCAATTAGAATCCTTGTTTTCTTTGAAATGGTTCACTATATCTAAAGCAATTACTCCTTCATTAGACCTAATTTAACAGCATGACTGCCCTGGCTACAACTGGCAGCGTCTGGCTATCAAATGGAAGAATGGCAGCTTATTTCTGTCTGTCTGTGAGTCTACCACCAATCCTAAAAAAAAAAAAAAAAAAAAAAAAGAATTCCTTTATATAAGAGAAACTTTTAATGAATGGGTGGATATTTGTTTTAATCAAAATATGGATACCAGAATAAGAGTTCTTTGCTTCCTCCCCAAGAAATTAAAAAAAAAAAACCTGAAGAATTATTGAATAAAAATTAGTCATCAAAAATGTACTTGTTCTTTTAATGCTTCAAATAGATAAAAATGGTATTTAAGTATTAAAAGTTCTTTCGACTTTTCAAATCTAACAAACCACTTAGTATTAATTTTAGGACTTTTGAAAAGAGAATCTTCCTGGTTTTTATAGAATTTGGAATATTCTTACAAATGATTACACAAAAAATACAGCTCACTTATTATTAAAGCAACTTAAAATTTGTTTTATTAAGGTATGAAATGCACCCATTTTAAGCATACATTTGGTGAATTTTGGCAACTGTGGGGTCATGTAACAGTACAGAATAGTCCTATCATCCCAGTTAGTCTCCTTCCTGTCTCTGGCTCAGGAAACCAGGGATTTGCTTTCTGTCTGTCCATTTTACTTTTGAGAACACTTTCCCATCCTGTGGAGGTATGGGTCTAGTAAAATAATTGAAATAAGATTTTTCTACCAGACTGGAAAAAAAAATGACTTTGGGTTTGTTTCAGGAAGCAAATAAAAACCTGAAGGGGAAGATTAACAACTTTTTTGAAAGTAGATGTGCTTCCAGAGATCAAACCATTTCTGAGAGCTGAAGTAAATATTCCTAAATGAACTAGGAAAAAAAATTAATAGCCACAACTTGTTTTTTGTATCACTAAATTTCAGCTTGATACTTTGAGAATCATCATAAATCCAGAATTTCTTTAAATTTAATTTTTTTCTGACTGTAAAAGCATTACATTTTGATAATAATAAATGCCAATATAATTATTAAAAAAAAGTTGCTTATATTTCTATTTGCCCCAATAATTTTCAAAAGTACTCAAAGTTATATGTCAAGGATAATCTTTATAGAATTGTGGTAGTGGCAAAAAATTGTAATTACTAGGAGTTTAAGTCTTAAATTAAGTCACACATGGTCCTGATTCCCTTCTTCCTCCTTCACTTCCCTCCTAAAAGCTTTTTCTCTCCCTCCCCTCCCCCTAATCCTCCCTCTTCACCTCACATCAAATGGCTTTTTATTCTCTGTATCCTTTGCCTTTCTTCTTTTTTTCTTTAGAGCTCAGTGAAGAAAAATTCTTGCACTGAGGGTACCCATATCCTTTGCTGGCCAATCAACCCATTTCCCATATCCTACTGGTCAAAAGAAAATATTTTCCCAAAGCTCTCATATTCTTCAGGTACATTTGTGCTGCCCCAAACCACATCCCCTCCTGCCCTCTTTAACCTTTCACCATTAACACTGTCACTCAGTCAAATTATTTTTTGTTTCTATTTTGGTTCAGCTAACACTCATGATTTACCCTAGTCAATCAATTAATCAATTCATTGAAGGCCTGCTTCCCCTGATTGGCTGGATTAGGGAGTTGATTTGTAACTCTAATGAAAAGCATTTGTGATGATGGGAGGGAGTGGGAAGAAGTTAGGAAGTTTAATCAGTTTGAAAGGTGATTTATTTTGCAGCTTAGGTTAAGCGAAAGCTTAAAAAGAAAAGGTAAGGAGCAAGTACATTCCTCTCCACTCTCTATGCTGAGAGAGTGAAAAACAGCTTTGTCACAGAGGTTGCAGTTACTCCAAACCCAGGACGTGGCCAAAAAATGGAGAGACCTTGGGAGTTCTTTTACTATCCAAAGAATTGTATTGTTTTGTTTTTAAGATTAAAAACCTTCAGCCTATTGTATGTGTACACTTTTTCCTGTATATAGAGAATGTTTGTGTAAAGGCACTGTGATATCTCAACTGTTCACCCACTCCTCCTTCCAGTTCTTTGCTACTTAACTGGTAGGTGAATACTTGGGCCAGGCTGGAAAAATTTGCCACATGATAGTTAAGAAGAGACAAGGGTTGGTCTCCCACTGACAACAACATGGTGACCACCACATGATTAAATACTCAATAAGTCAATGTGAGTTCTTCTAGGGAGATGAATGGCAAATGCTGCACTTTGTGAGGCAAGGAGACAAGAATTTTTCAGTTTTCAGGGAAAAATAAATTGGGTTTTAAAAGTTCTTCCTGGAGAGTCTTGACAGAAAAATCATAATTATATATCCTGCTCTATTCACTCATTAAGTCACTCCTGGCAAATTTTGAATTGTAAGCCATCATTTAAATGCTTTTTGCAAAGCCATGTCCTACCAAATTAACTATCTGATGGCTCTGGTTCATAAACTTCACAGCATAACTGCACATGGTTTGGGGATCTGATTCTTGCTAATGCACAGATAAAAGCCATAACAGAATGGTGACAGAACAAATGAAGCCTGTTCTTCAAAGTAAGCACTGCCCTTTTGTTTGTTCTACTATAGAAAAAGTGAATAGACGGGTCTTTTGCAAACTTTCAGGGTACCAACTTTTTATCCCCTACCCCCACTCCTGGGAATAATCATTTTGATTGTTGGATTTTTTTCCTCCTGTTCATCTCTTATTTACTATTAATATGAGCATTTTATACACCATGGATGAATGCTTAACTAATACACTTCTTCATACAAATGCAAACTTCCTATTTACCAGCCTCTGGGGACTCCGAGTCTTGTACCAGAGTGGTATCATTCAGCTTCAGTTGCTATAGCATTTTCAAGAACCTCTCTGTTCTTGTCATAAATTATCTTTAAGTGAAAAAAGCTCAAAGGAGGTCTGCTGCAAACTGTATCAAATAATGAATTTGTAAGCAGTGGAAGAAAACACTTATCTTACTTATGCTCTTCTCCCATCGATTGTTCGGTGACCCTTCTTTGGGATACAGATGAGCATAACCCTGAAAAATGTTTGTGTTGTCTTTCTTTAACTGGCAGCCTGTGGGCTGCATGATCTAATAAATATTGGCAGGGCCAAATGAAATAATATAGAAGAGCTTCTCTTCTTTAAAGTCCACAGACCAAGAGACTCTTGTCACTTGTTAATATCTCCATCAAACACTGAAGTGTTAACATATGTGATACGACCACGCAATCAAGTAAGGACCGATTTGTTGACTAATTAAACCAACACAACAAGCTCTTTAGCACCTACAAGTGACAAGTTTAGAGCAGGCAAGTGGAAACTCTCAATTGAGCCCCCTTTTATGAGACTATCATGCCAAATTCAATTCTGACTGAGTAGTATTTGAATGTACTTGACTTCCACCATGTGCTGACATGCTTACAATAATTCATCATGGGTGACAATAGCTCAATATTAGAGATTTATGATATATACAAAACAGTTACAAATGAAATGTAGCCCTTACATGGGTCTGCTTTCCTTACCCACTGCCTATTGATATTATAATTAATGGTCAATTACTTAGGGAATAGAAAATAGTCATTACTGGTTTCAGTCATCATTGGATTTTTTTTCTTTCTTTTTTCTATCTTCCTTTTCTTTGCAGCAAATTCTGAGGGTAAATGAAATAATTTACACACTTTTTGGCAGTTGTTTCAAAATAATAAACAGACACATTCACCTAGTGTTCATGATTCATTTTAGAAATGAGAATAAGTTAATAATGTTTTAAAGGGAACTGAGTGTAAATTAAGTTGCGTGATTAAGAGGGAAATCATTCTGAGGTGCATCTT
Source organism: Marmota flaviventris (assembly GCF_047511675.1). NCBI lineage: Eukaryota > Metazoa > Chordata > Mammalia > Rodentia > Sciuridae > Marmota > Marmota flaviventris. Next base: position 48,644,147 of record NC_092499.1, on the reverse strand, counting down.
TGGGTGAGTGGATGACACATACATGTCATGTCCATGTGTATGTAGGTACCTTCTCCCACAGACCACATGGATGCTTTATTTTCAGTTTCCTTGTTTATAAAAAGAAGAAGCTCCATTAGTTTATTTCTGACAAGCTTTTAATACCCAAACTTTGATGGTCTCTGATCTGACCTGTCCATATCTAGGTTAAGGGAAAGGGAAGTAAGAATCTATTGTTTTTTGGTGTGCAGTTGACCCTACTTCCTCTGCTAACTTTTTTATCTTTTATATGCACATATTCAAAGTTTTTGTATCCAGCCCACCCTCTTCTGACTGACTTATCCTTGCCAGCTGGACAATCTTATATGTAGATGATCAGTGGTTATGCTGTGTGAGTCATGTTCTCCCATTCCTTCATACCTAACAACAAGTAAGGCACATTAGCAGTTGTAGATTCCTTAGGGACTGTTGAGTTAGAAAGGGAAGTTACAGGTTTGGGTAATTTAATTTGGAACTAGCCTGTGCTCTGGGTCCAAATGTATAAGCTCTGAATCTATATTCCCAGTTCTGTGTATCTCAGATCCACAAGCCAGTAGTTTATATCCTAGAGGCTAAATACTTTCTGTACCCCATTAGTGAAGGAGTAGCTATGGGCCCAAATACTTGGCTGGGACAAGGGTCAGACCTGGAAAGATACCAAATAGATTTTTAGCAAATCATGATGTCGACCCCCAGACCCCAAGGGGCCACATCCTGCCCATCAAAAGACTCTCTGATAGATCCTCTACCATGTGATGAAAATGTTGAACTCTGTGCCACCTGCAAGTTCTCTGCCCCCTTCCCACAGCCTTGATTTCTGAGAGATGTGCACATGACCATCTTCCTCAAAGAGATGATTTTCTTGTTTTTCTCACTGATCTTTGGCAGAATTTTATTTATCTTGAGTAGACAATATAGTCCTATAGTTTAAAAATCAAAATGTGTAAAATGTCTTGAGAAAACTTGAGAATACTTATTTATAGCTCATACCTTCATCTCTGCCCTCTCCATTTTCTATCTCCCCTTTTGATAATTTTTTTAAGGGAAGGAATTTTTTAATACTTTTATTCTATTTATTCATTTGTATGTGGTGTGAGGATAGAACCCAGGGTCTCACATGTGCTAGGCAAGCACTCTACTGCTGAGCTATCACCTCAGCCCCTGATAATTTTTTTTATTACTTGCTTGTATACTTGTCCAAGTTTCTTTAGGGAAATGTAAGCATGCGTACACACACACACACACACACACACACACCACATACATAATTCTTGTTTTTTCTTCCCTTAATCAAAATTAGCAGACTGTATGTTGTTCTGAACCTTGTTTTTGTTCCTTAAAAAGGTACACTAGAGACATTTTCAAATCAGTAAATTAATATTTAAACTTTTTTATAACTTGAGTCATCAGGATATAATCACTCTTTATAGTAAATATCTCAAAATTTTGTGTTTTGGCTTCAAGTTGCTTTAAGGGAAGGACATATGCAATCCAGTTTCTAACCCTAATGTAGAGTTGGAGGGGTACCTAAAGAGTTTCTGCACATTATAAGCATGGAAGTCACATTATAATTCTTTCAAGTTTGTACTTCTTTTCTTAAAAAAAAAAATGCATGCAGTTCTGAGAACTTCTAGTTTATGGGCTGGTGAATTACTTCAAAGATAACTTTAGTATATTTGAAAATATGGTAATTCTTTTTATAAATAGAATAATCAAAAAGTTTAGCACAAGACAGGGTGAAGTATTAGGGTTTATATATATACAGACACATACATTTTTCCTTTTGTTTTTAGATGCAAATTATGGAAGGAGGGATCTCTCCATGCTTGAAAAACTGAAAGCTTAGATTTTTAAAAAATCCATTAATTTTAGTTTCTTTCAAGGTCCAGAGGATTTTTTTAGACTGCAATTGAGATCAGATGGTCTCTAAAGAAATCAATCCAATTTCAATAGAAGAGCTATGCTGTGTTGGGATTTTTCACATAATCCAGTTGCTAAATTATACCAGGGCTACTTTGATTTAAAAGAAGAAACCCAGACATCATTGTTCTCAAACCTCTCCATTCTCACTAGATCAGCTGATCAAAAAATCTTTCCCTAAAGAAAAAGAATGCATTTTCCGTGATCAAGGAAAATCAACATTAATAAAATAATATCTGTATCGACATAGAATGCTATTTACTTGATGATATCAAACATCATTCTAATTCCCTAAGTAAAAGCCATGGGAGAAAGGATGAAGCATATGAAACCCATTTCTGAGTTGTTCCTGAAATGTCACTCAACTCCTGAGAACTACAGGGGCTTCTCACCTCTTGGCTCAGAGGAAACCACTACATTCTCTAGATTTGGCAGAGAGCAAGAGAATAAGGTCATGAATAAAGAGAACTATCTTTAACTATAAATCTGAAAATGTGTTTCTATTGCAAAAGGAGAGGGAAGTTAATTCTTAAGTTAACCCCTCAGATAAAATTTTTTAATAGTTTGATCTAGCAGAAGCAATGAAATCTGTTTTATTGACACATTGTTGTACTGGTTTAAAGAATGTATGAATAAAAAAGAAAAAGGTATTCTATTTCCCAGGTTGTTCAGTTATAATTTCCATTAATACTTCTTTGCTTCCTTCACCTCTGTTAGTCCTTCTTCCCTTCCAACTACAATGTATTTAATCAGTCTTGTAAAAAAGCACTTTCTGGAAGACTCTTGGTGGCTGTTATATGTAATTTTGAAAAATGTCTATATCAGGTTTAAAAATTGGACTCCTTGATGATGTTTGTTTTAGTCAGTTTTTGTGTTGCTATGCCCAAAATACTCAACAAAAACAACTTAGAGGAGGAAAAGTTTATCTAGGGCTCTGGGTTTCAAAGGTCTCATCCATAGGTGAGAAGACTCATGGGAGAAGAGTCCAATGGAGGAAAGTTGCTTAGCTCATGTCAGGATCAGGAAGCAGAGAAAGAGAGAGAAATAGAGAGGGGAAGGGCCTTGGGCCTTGGAGAAGATACACCCTTCAGTGCCAACCCCAATGACCTACAATCTCCAGCCATGCCTCACCTGCCTACAGTTGCCAACCAGTCAGTCCTTTCAAAATAGGATGGACTAATAAAATACAGCTCTCATAATCTAAACATTTTACCTCTAAACATTCCTGCACAGGAGCTTTTGGGAGACACCTCATATCTAAACCTTAACAATGTTAATACATGTTCCCTAAAAAAAAGGATTTACTGTGAGGTCCAATATAACCAAAAGAGTCTTGTGAGACACAGTAATTGAAGAAACCACCTGGGAGGATCGAAGGCTGTCTTTTGCTAAAATTCCTATTGCCTGATGAATCAAAGTTAGGATGAATGGTGTAAAAAGTACTTTATCATGTTTTCTTCAATTTATGCCATGCAGTAAACGTTGAACAACAAATTCTTGTTATACATATATATAAAATAAAATCCTTATATTTCATCACCTAGAAATAAGTACTGCTAATTTTTTTGTCTATATTCTTCTAGTTTTTCCTGAGCACATATGTGCATATTCCATACATTTTAAAAAAGGTAATCATAGACAGATGTGGTGGCACATGCCTGTAATCCCAGTGGCTGTCAAGGCTGAGGCAGGAGATTCAAGGCCAGGGCTGTGTTTGTGACTCAGTGGTAGAGCACTTGCTTAGAATGTGTGAGGCACTGGGTTTGATCCTCAGCACCACATAAAAATAAATAAATTAAGTAAAGGTATTGTGTCCATCTACAACTAAAAAAAATTTTTAAAGAGGAAGTTCAAGGTGAGCCTCAGCAACTTATTGAGGCCCTAAGCAACTTAATGAGACCCTGTCTTAAAATAAGAAAGAAAAAGAGCTGGGGATGTGATTCAGTGGTTAAGTGCCCCTGGGTTCAATCCCTGGTACCCCCCCCCAAAAAAAAAGTAATAAAAATATTCTGTCTGTGGTTTTGCAATTCTAAATTGTTCACTTAATAAACATTTTTACAATTATCTTTAAGGCTATATAATATTCTAATTACATGTTTTATAAAGTAACAATTACTTAATGTTTTATATTTATGACCTTTGAAAGTTTTAGTTGCTTGAAAAGTAATTCCATCAAGTAAATGACTCTAAGATAGTCCATAGAAAAGTTCAAAATTAAAAGCAGGACAACCATTTTCTCCTCTAAAATACCAAAACAATATCACAAAGAAAATCAGATATATTAAAGATTGTTATTTATAACTTATTCCCCATTTAGATCCAGAAAGAATTACAGTGAAACGTTTATATCTACAATTGTTACTTTTAAAAGAAAACAATTTAAGTTTAATGGTTTCTCCATGGGGGTATGTACTAGTGTTACCTAATCTTTTTTTTTAAGAGATAGAAATTATTTTTTTTAAAGAGAGAGAGAGAATTTTAATATTTATTTTTTAGTTATCAGCAGACACATCTTTCTTTGTATGTGCTGAGGATCAAACCCGGGCCGCACGCATGCCAGACAAGTGCGCTACAGCTTGAGCCACATCCTCAGCCCACCTAATCTGTTTTCCACTAAGGATCTCTGTCACCCACTCCCCCCAACAACACACATGCTGCCTATGGATATGATGTTTTGAAAGCCTTTTGACCAAACAAACAGCATTTAGTAAATGTTGACACAAATTTATTCAATATTGAGTCCAGTTTTCATCAATAACTAATGGTTATCAAGGTTGCACAATGATATCATAAAATTATTAATATATATTGTGAAAAAGCCATGAAGTTAACACTTGTGAAGTGCTCTGCAGAGATGGCCCTGCAGAGCTGATAACAGTCAGGTATCCAAATCCAGTCCTAGAAATGCTTATGATGCCAACAATGGTCAAGCCATGCTTCTTCTTCTTCTTTTTTTTTTTTTGTTTATTTCTCTAATTTATTAGCCTTTCTGACATCCAATATCAGGACATGAATGCTGCTCATGGAGGGATGTTCTTCCCATCAAGAACAATCAATACTATTTTCTTCTATCCCATCAAATGTTACAAAAAATGCACATTTTACTGTGTTTCATATGCAGAACTTGATGTTCCTTTATTTGTGTTTAGTGGGTTTTTACTTTCTTTTTCATCACTTTGTTTTTTCTGTATTTTCTTTTTTTTTTTTTTTTTTACTTTTGGTTATTTATTATTACTAGGATATAGACTATAGTATATTCTCCCATTCTCTTCCCTATTTCAAGTTTCCCCAATAAAAAGTTGAAACTTCATTTTAACCCAAAGCAAAAATCCATCATATTTCAAACTTTCTGAAATAGTGAATGTGGCCCACAGCTGAAATTAATACTCACTTCCTGTCTTTCTTTACTTCTTTGTGGATGACAAGAAATACTGGGTCCCAGAAACCTATTGAGTGTGCCAAACAACTTCTTGGCATCTTAGATCTTCCACAAATGGGCTCCAAACCACTGTTTGAGCTTGTTTATCACTTTCCCTTCATCAAACTCCCTGTGCCAGCTAAATCAGACAGCTCAGAAGTTCCTGCATACATACTTGCCCAATGGTAAGTATTTCTACCTTCATGCTTCTACTTGTGGGCCCCATTTATCCAAAAATGCCTTTTCCACTCTTATGGGCATCCTGCATCTGTATCCTAAATCCACCAGTTTGTAAAAATCCACTTCACAAGTTCCCATAAGTTTGAGGTAAATAATCATTGCAGGTAAATATTATAAGAGGTGTATACTTGAATATACAAATATTAGCACTTAGGACCTAGCATTATGTGTTTCACAAGGGTTTTGCATAAAATAATTAGTATTAGGTGCTAATTCCTGGCATTAGGCACTTCGTAAGTATTTCTGGACAAAAATAATTTATCTTTCCTCTACATGTGATGTGACATCTTAGCACCTTTACTATAATTCTCATTTTTACTGTGTCATAATAATTTATCTGAATTTCTTATCTTCCCTAATATATTGTGAACTCTGGTGAGTAGGATCTGTCTCCAATTCATCTTTGGATCATCAGAGAAACTTCATATTTTTAGAGGCTGAATAGTATTTGATGAATCATCACATTATTAGTTATTCTGCCTTAGCTCTGCAAAACTTTCAAGGTTCCACATGTACTTAGGTAATGGGGTAGCAATGAGTAGAGTCAAGAAGGCATGAGTGGGTAACCATGGGCAAATCTATTCACCATTTTAGGCCTTAAAAGGAGGGTTGTCATACAGATTAAATGAAGATAATACATGGTTGTCCAGCATACCTGTCTCTACCTGAGATTGTTACCCTTTCTTTGAATGAATTTCCCCTTCCTTTGAATTCTCTGTGTTAGTGGTACCAATATCCATTAAAACTCTCTCCTTCAGCTTCTTCCTACTCAATTGGTCATTTTGTCTTATTTATTTTGCAACATAAATATTTCTTGGATCTTTCCCTTCTTTTCCACTCCCTCTATCAACACCCCCAGTCTCTCTCATCAGGGTCACTGCAAGGCCAATTTGCTTTCTTATGTCACACCCATGCCTCCTCCCTAATCTAACTACCACAGTGATCTTTCTCAAAGACAAATCTTGCTATTTAATTGCTTTGTTTTTAACCTTCTGAATCTCTTCATAACATCTAGATGAAAGCCAAGTTCTTCCTGAGGAACAGAGGGTATTCCATGGTGAGCTTTCTGCCTACTGCCCTATTCATCTTGATACTGTATCAAACCTTAAGATTCAGCCACATCAAATACATGAGGTTGTTTCTTGCCATTGAGTCTTTGAGCTGTTCTTGCTGCCTGGGATGCCCCCTTTCCTTGATCAATTTCCATTCATTCTTTCTCAGTTCAGACATTGTATTTTCCTGGACTAGGCGCCTCCACAGGCTTGACAAGCTGTCCCATTCCTGTGCTCCCTATACATGTTTCTATCACTGCTGTAATAATTTCACATGGCACAATTATCTATAATCCTCTGTCCTTCTCACTAAAATATGAACTCTTTAGATGAGGCACTGTTTTATTCTTTCCCCTCCCCAGTGCTCATTGAGATTCTGGCACAGAATAAGCACTCAAAAATTATAATCCACATCACCAAATTCCTACTGCAGTGTTTGTCTTCTGTAATACATTTCCTTACTTTTTTTTCCTTTCTCAAATAAGGATAGGTCTAAAATCGATGGAAAAGAAGAATTTTAAAAAGAAAAAAATCCCCCAAAGACGTTAAACATGTATATAATGACTAAGTGTAGATTTGGAAAAGGCCTTACACAGCTGCCAGGACAGCTCATTATTCTTTTGAGATGAAATAACTGATTCCTAGTGAAATTGAGTAACAATGTCCAAACTGGAAAATAGATCTTCTTATTCCTAGTACAAAAAAGTTCAGATTTCCACATTTATACAACTTTTGTGTATTGATGTCCTTTGTACATGAAGTCAAGCTTTTAATATTTCAAGTGACAGAAAATCAGCTCAAATAAAAGAGAGAGAGAGAGAGAGAGAGAGAGAGAGAGAGAGAGAGAGAGAGAAGGGATGGAATCTGTGGATTCACAAAGCTGGCAAATCCAGAGGTGTACCTAACTTCAGATATGGCTGGATCCAGGAGCTCAAATGACATAGTTGAAGCTCTGTCACTCTTCTTGGCAGACCCATCCATTATCAAATTAATAACTTAAGAGAATAGAGCTGGTCTTTCCTGATAACGATTCCAGATAATACCCAGGATCCTTCCTAGAGCCCATTCCCAAACTCATCACTATGGCCAGGGACATGGCTGTCCTCTTACTGACAAGGCTTGGGTTATTGGTCTAATCCTTTGGATGGATTTGAGGAGCAGGGTCAACCTCATATTCTTAATAGAGAATGTGTTTCCTTGGGAAAGGAGGGTTCTGTTGCAAGGAGGTAGAGATAAGGTGTTCCAGATACACTAAAATTACATAGTTAGTAGTACTGTGCTCTAGATAATCCCTCTCCAATGCCAGAAAAGACATAGATATTATTGATTTTCCCTTATGAAGAAGAACCAGGAACAAAGCAGGAGACATTTCACATTGGATGGAAAATGAGGCAGAAATGGTTGCCAAGCCTGCTTGGGGTCACTTGCCAGGCTCCTACCAGCATTCTATGTGGCAGATCTGAAATTTAAAGACAGGGTGGGGAGGGAGGAGTTCACGGTGTTGGGATCCATGTCAAATAAGAATCCACAGTAACATCCATACCTGGAATAAAATTTGAAGTGTTTCAGAAAAGCTTGTCTTGGGGAGACAGATGGGGGTCGTGTGGAGAGGAAGACACTATATTTTACTGGAAAAAAATCACCATGTTTAACAAAGATTTTGAGAACAAGCTAAAATGAGAATCTACATTGTCCATTATAGGGCTGCACTGAGATGAGAGAAGGGAATCAATATGCCTCGGCAACACTTAAGCGATGTTTTTCATCTGGAAAATGATCTTAGGAGCACTTTTGCTATTTTGAAATCCGGCCCAAGCACTTGTGAGAGGATGACCTTTTATATATTGCATTTTGCAGAGAACTATATATAGTTGGATACAATATCTTGACCTAAAGGGGAAAAATGAAATAGAAAGAAAAATGGGTTTCCCAGTTGTCAACCCCAAAGCAGTACATGGCAGAAGAGAGAGAGTGGAGGCTGCAAACTTGGCCAAATGGAGCATGCTGCCTGAAATGTCATTATCTGAAGGATTCTAGACATCTGCATTATTTTGCATGAGCCACCATCAGCAAGTGACTTAGGGCAGGGTATGGAAACATTGATTTTTGCATTTCTTAAAGCCATCTTGTTCTGATTCTTGGCTTCACATGCTTTGGAGGGGGAGAGGGTTCTGAGGAGAAAAGGTTACTGATTTCCGAAAGGTTAGAGGTTCTTTTATTTCCTTTAAAGAATAACATTTCAGCTTGATATTATTTTAGTATTTACCACTCTGTATTGTCTTAGACCTCATCTTGGCAAAGGGCTCCTAAACAACTGCCACTTTTAGCATTGCTGCCAAAAGGCGCCCTTTCACAATAAAGCATGCTGTGCTTTGGCAGGAAATCAATAAAGTGAAAATCTGTTCTCATCATCCATACATTTACCATCACAATCAACAATCAAAGGCAAGACCTGGGTTCTTTATCCACAGGCTCCAGCCTCCCAATTTTCTGCTATGAAAGGCAGCATAAATTAGAACCCTTGGTTCCTGTTAGCTGGGCTTAATGGGTATGATTTATGAACCATTAAATGAGGTTATGTAAATTGATCCTTAGCAGAATGCTATCGCCCAGGTGACAGGTGCAGTGCGCTCGTCCACAAGGGTTCTGCACAAATCAGATTTCAGTGACATTCAGTTTGAGGAAAGAGAAATATGTTGTCAACAAGGAAGTGATTTAAATAGTGCCCTGGGTTTGTCAGCAATTATGCCTTTCTTCTTAATTGCTGCAAACTATATAAATTCTAATAGGAAATAAATTAGTAATTTACCAGTTAATGACAAGGGGTATAAAGAAGAAGGGCTTAAATATTTTAAAAACCATATTACCAGTGAGGCCATAACTTGGGTAATTTCACTGATGCTGTTAAAGTTGAAGAGATGCTTTAAAGCCGGAGTATAAACTTTGACACACCACAACTAAAATGACACGCATTGCAATAGAAAACTGTATCTCATAGGAACTGCCCTTGAAGAACTGCTTTGTGTGTTCCATGAAAAATGGAAACATCACTGGGGTTTCTATTTTTTGTTAATTAATATTTTAAGCTTAAAGCAAATGGTCTTTTTAACCCAGGTACAAACAAGTTGTTTTATGTTTAAAAACTTTTTGTAAACCTGCCTCTCACAAATCAAGTAAAAATTATGCAGTTGTAACTGTATTATGAGAGCAAAGTTGGGGGTGTGTGATATGCCTTAATGTTGCAGAGTTTTGAGTATGCCTGCCTTGCTTAGACAATAGATGTCAATAACACACGTCCCGTTCTAGGTTGTGAAAGGAACAGGATTTGTGCACATGATGAACTTATTTTCAATGTCCAAACGAAAGGCTCAGTTAAAAAAAAAAAAAAAAGAACCCGTAGGGAGCATATATGAATTAATTTCATCAGCTTTGAAAATTTCAAATCCATTCTCTCCTTGGGCTCACTGTCACTAATCAAGAATGTGGTGGCCTTCTGAGAAAGGTTTCTCCTGGGAGAGTCAGTTCAATATCACCCCCAGCTTTTGTCTGAAGCTATTATTGGGCCTGTTTCCATGAGGCTGACCCCAGTAAGAGGACACATATGGATGTGATAGTAATGTTCCCTAGTCCCAGACAGAGCCTATTAGAGCTCCCTGCAGGGGGTCTTGACCACTCTTTTTAATAGTCATTTCTACTTCACAAGTGCAGTTGTTTATGGACAGGGGAGATGATTTGACCCACTGTGTTGCTATATGAGATAGGGCAAAAGTCAAATGTTCAGAGACTTTAACTGTGGTTTTGTTGAAGAGGATTTCCCTGGCAAAAGAAAATACTAAGATGTCATTTGTGAAATTACAGAAAGGGCCTGAGAGACCACAAATGAAAAATCACAAAAAAATTTGACATCTCTTGATGATTTTAATGCTAGTAGTTAAAGATAATTTGGAGGTAAAGAAATGTTATGAAAAAGTTTTATAACTAGAATAGGAAAAAATACTTGGGAATCTATGTGGTAGCAAAGGTTCACCAGCTGTTTTAAATACTACCACTATTTACTAAGTGTGGGGCTGTGGACAAGTTGAAGTCTTAAGGTTCTAGAGAATAGTCCTATCTCATAGGATTGTCCTGTGAAGATTAAAAAAGCGATGCATAAATGTACTGACACACACAATAAATGCTCAGTATATGATAGTCGGTTTATGCAAGATCTGCTGTACAACATAATACCTACTTAACAATATGGTTTTGTGCACTTTAAATATGATCAGAGGATAGATCTTGTGTTAAGTATTCTTAACAACCCCCCCCCCCAACACACACACACAAAGTTTTGGATATGATGGATATGTTCGTATCTTGGTTATGGTGACAGGATCTTGGGTGTATGCAAAACTCATCAAAAAGATACATATTAAATGTGTACAGCATTTTGTGTATCAATTACACCTCAATAAAACTTTAAAAAATAAAAACGTATTATGGAATAAGAATGAATATATCAGTAACTTGTACAAGAATACTGGGCAAATAAGTGCAGAAACAGTATTCAGACCCAGGTTTATCTGATCACTAAACCCACTGCACATGCTGCCTTACAAAACTTTCACAAGCATGGGGAGGAAGGAACTGAAGTCCCTCTAGTAGGACCTCACCTTCATATAGTGAAGAGAGAACTTGGCTCAACTCCCACAGTCTTTATTTTCGTTGCTTTACCTATAAAAATAGATACTGGACTGGAGGCTTCCAACCCAACTGTTACTAAAATAATTTTCCAATTCAACAAATATTCTTGGAGTTCTATTACATGCAAGACACTGAGTGATGAATAAACTACCTCACCTTCCCCTCACTGTCTTATAAGAACTCCATGCTCTTTGAGTGCACTCTCCAAATGCATTTCTTTCAGGAATTGTGGTGTTTTTGTTTTTCAATTTGCTTAAAAGCCAGAATGCAAAAGTGTTCCTCCAAAGCTCTTAACCTTTGTACTGCAGATCCCCATCTCCCTGAAAAAATATTTTTATCCCCACCCTATCTTCATGTCTTATCTGTGTACTTTATCTTGTGAACACAGCTCTGTGTCTTAGAGAGCCTAATGCATTGGAAAATTTTCAATACATAATACCAAAGTCCCCTTAGTAGACAGACTCCGAGCATTTCCAATATTTTCTGTTTGCTTTGTGGACACCAGTCTTTGGGTGGGAGTTCCGCTTACCCCACACTTATTCCAATAAGTTTATTCTAGGAGAAGGCATCACTTGCTAATTAGCCTTCCTCATTGTGTTTTGATTCAATGGAGATTACTTTGTGACTTTGTTACTTCTAGCACTAGAAACTATTGCCCTCCCCAATTTTCATTTCTTGGAAGAGGGATCAACAAGGAATGTGGATTCCAGAGAATACTACTTGTTAAGGGCTGGGTTGTGGCTCAATGGTAGAGCATGTGCCTAGCACATGTGAGGCATTGGGTTTGATCCTCAGCACCACATAAAAATAAATAAAGATATTGTTTCCATCTACAACTAAAAAAAAAATTTAAGCAAAAATACCATTGGGTGGGCTGGGGATGTGGCTCAAGTGGTAGCGTGCTCGCCTGGCATGCGTGCGGCTCGGGTTCGATCCTCAACACCACATACAAACAAAGATGTTGTGTCCCCCGATAACTAAAAAATAAATATTAAAATTCTCTCTCTCTCTCTTTAAAAAAAATACCACTGGGTAAGGGATGGAATGCAAATGAAGGATTGTCTTTAACTTGAGGAGAACAACAACAACAATAAAAATGTTTTCAGTTATTTCATGGGGCTAGGAATGAGGACTCATTTATGTTTAAAAAAAAAAAACTTCTTTTTAAGAATGCCATGGTATTTGGGACAGGTACTGTATTGCAATAGTACTCAGGTTTAAGAAAATTCTGGAGACTAATCTTATTATGGATTAAAAATTTTAGAGATTCTGAGGGTATGATGTTCCCAGAATATTTGTGAACATTTATATTTGTAGGGAAAAAATGAATAAGCTTGACTTCCTATCCCAGAAATTTGTGAGTAAACCATTTCATTTTTATAAGAGACTATCTTAGCTTCACTATTTTATAGCCAGTGGCTCACAACTCAAGAGTAATCTGGGATCCAAAAAGGATAACATAAATGTAGACAAATGCAGGCTCCAAATTTGGAGATTCAGATTTTGGTATTAAATTGTATTACCTATCTTTGAAAAGGTCCTCAGGACATTAGGATACCCAACTAAGGCTGTGAATCACTTGTGTAATTAAGTACAGGTACTGAAGTCCTCATTGTGACATCATTGGCTCAACTTGTGGTTTTTGTGGCCTGCTGAGTGTCAATCAGCTGCATGCCACACACAGCATAGTGACAAGATGACAGACAAGTTGATTGCACTTATAGAATGTAGTCCTCACTTTTTGGGATCTGTAAATTTACTGCTTGGGACTATTTCTAAATTAAGACTAACTCCAGAAAAAGTAGAAATCTGACTTAATACAATTGACCTTTATATGAAGTCATTTTATCTCCTCTAGATAAATGTCCTGCTTTAGCAGAGTTAGAGAGTACTATTTGTCACTTTTAGCAAACCTCAGGCCCTATAAAAACATTTTATTTGATATAATAGATAACACTGAACATCCACAATTTCAGTGTCATTTTCTGTTTTTTTTTTTTTTTTTTTTTTACTGTGAACAACTTCTTGAGTCAAGAGATCAATAGACTGTAGCAATATATATATATTTTTTTAACTTGAAAAGTTGATGCCTACTATAATAGACTAGGAAGCTTAATCCTATAGGTTTGTCCCTAAATCACCAAAGTCTTGCTTTAAGGTCAGGAAGACAGGTTAACAGTGCTTCTGGGCTAAAGAGATACTTACTGAGCTGGCACCCTCCCTACCCACTATGTACACAGTTTCTCTCTTCTTTGGCCCATGAGGCGTGATTATTAGAATAACTTTCAACTTCTTTGAGTAATGTTACTTCTTCAAGAACTTCTAAGAACTTCCTAGTGTCAATCATTTCAAATATAATCTAGCCAGGCCAGCCTTCTAACCCCAAGTAATGGCTATTTTTTATTGCTTCACAGTGTAGACCTCTCCCTCACCCAACCAGACCAGTAACTTTTACAGTGAATACTGTACCATATCTGTCCCACTTCTGCCTTAAACTTGGGTGACGGTGGCCAGCACAGCTGGAGCTGTGTTTCCAGAGCCCATTCTAGAATCAGTCGCTCTGTGCCAGCAAAATGAACCTCCATCCTAGCCTTCCTTTTGTTTGTTAATGTACATTTTGGTTCCAGGAAACCAATCCCTTACTACTGATCTTCTCCAAAGCATGATCATAATTCCTTCCTCTGAGGAACACTTCTATGACCAACTTCATTGCACTTTGACTTTTTGGACTAGCCAACCTGCACTGTTTCATTAACGACATGGCCCTCAATTGTTATCTGTGCCAGATTCCACATCTCTAGCTGGATCATAACTTCCACAGGCATGTAGAAGGTTGTGTATGTTACTTCTAAATTTTGGAAAAATAAACCAAAACAGCTGATGCTCTTGTGAGGAAAGTGGCCCACAACCCTGCCTGGGATGAGGCCCAGTCAACTTTTGGGTGCACATGGGAACTGTCAGAATGTAGACACATAGTATCCCACTCTGAGTTAAAGCAGAGAGTCAGGGCATAGTAGTCAGGCAGAGGTGGTAACTGGGGAGCCTCCAGGAGGGCAACTCTAGCGCATGATTTCATTGACCTCACTTTGGAGATCTCCATCCACTCATACTTCTCCCCTTCTCCCTTGTAGCCTCCTCCTGTTACTTAGCCAAATTTGCTTCCTGTACTTGGAGGAATAAAGAAAAGGGGATTGTGTTTTTTTAGCCATAGGAGCATACAGTAGAGTGGACCTCAGACCTGTGTCCAAACTCACTTGACTTGCCTCACTCCTGAATTTGAATTTAAATGATTCAAATTTTTCTGATTCACTAAGGGTATGACAACAGCTTTTTGCACTACAATAAAACCTTTCTGAGTTGGCTTGGATACCTTGTTCACATCAGTCAATTTTTTTAATCATTTTTTTATATCAGTCAATTTTTAATCCTCTGCCATTTGGCTCAAATTAATCAGATAGATTGGGAGGCTGTGGATTTTTAAGGAAAGCATCAACAGTTATCAACAGGTTGGAAAAATCTTTGATCTGAACATCTAATCTGGTATTCTTCCTCCACTAATTTTCCACTAATTTCCCCTTTCTCATCCCCTTTGTAAATGTATAGGCTGACTACTATTAATGTAAAAAGTAAGGGGTTGGGGAGCACTGACCCTGTCCACAGACATGCAGAATGACCTGGCTACAGTGATCTTCTCTTAGATTTGCAAAGATGACTTTCTCTCCCTGGGCCCTTTGTATCCGCCTGGAGTGCTCTTTCTCCTTCCATGGCTGGCACATTTCTATCCTTGCAGTCTTAGTTTGAAAATCACATCTTTATAGAGGTCCTCCCTGACCACTTCATAATTAAAACATCCTTCTCCATATTCTCTATTCCAGATCTTTGTTTATTTCCCGTATAGCACTCATCCTATTTGCAAACTTGGGTTTTCCTAAGGACCTTTAAAAAACCTTTCCCCTTTTGATAAAAAAAAAAAGCCCTGTGGCAGTGGAAATCCATGCAGTGCTTGTGTTACTCATTGATGTGTACATAACACTTGCATGAAAGACTGAGTATAGGTAGATGTCAGGGACACTGAAAGCATTTGCATGAGAGATACTGTGCTGGGGCTAGGGTAACAGCAGTGGGCTATTCTAGAGACATTTATAAGATAGTCAATATAGTTCTCAAGACAATATAGTTCTAGATTCCAAAAGGATTTTAAACAATTATTAATAATTACTAATGGAAATCACATAATAAACAAATCTCAAAAAAATTGTTCTATAGCTATATAAGGGGTTTAAATCTATTACTAATAGTTAAACTGAAACAGTGGGTAGTAAGCAGAAAAAGAACACAGAAGGATTTAAAAATGTTGAAATAAGAAGCAAGTGACAAATGGTTTTTAGAAATCTAGCAATTCCTTATCTGACTGAATTGCTCAACTTAAATGATAATTCTTCAGTTTCAGAATAGTGTATAAGAAGGTTTAAGCTATAATACCAAATCAGTAAGATTTTAGAATAATGTTAAAATGAATATATCTGTATATCTGTAGATAACAATAAAAATATCCTCCATCATCTTTACAATGTGTGCAAAAAGAAATTAACAATAATAGCTTCTTAGACATATATAGCATTTTCTATATACATTATTTTAATTACTATGTATTCTTTGTGAAATGGATTTTATTGATTTAATTTTAAAATTGTGAAAACTGGTCTCAGAAAGGCCAAGGGACTTACCTAATGCCATAAAACTAATTGAGCAGCACCTCAAGCAGGTAAGATACTATAGTTTGGACTGGGAATATCTCTCAAAGGCACATGTGTCAAAGGCTTGGTTCTCCATTTGCTGTAACTGGGAAGTAGTGGAATCTTTAAGAGGTGGGGTCATTAGGTCATCAGGGTTGTTCCCTTGAAGAAGAGAGTAGGACCCAGTCCCCTTCCTTTCCCTCTCTTTCACATTCTGGCCACAAGGTGAATGGTTTTGCTCTGCCATGTGCCCCCTATTGTAATATGCTACTTCATCCTAGGCACAAAGATATCAGGGCAGTCAATTATGAGCTGGAATCAACAAAACTGTGAGCCAAAATAAACCTTTTCTCCTTATAAGTTGATTATCTCATGTATTTGTTATAGTAACAGAAAGCTAACTAATACACACCTTCATTTCACAGATGAGAAAAAAAAAATGCTCCAAAAACACTTGCTTGAGCCTATAGGGACTGTCATTTGTGGAGGTAAAACTAAGGAACAGCTTTCTATTCAGGCTATTTTTTCCCTCTGTGGGTCAGTATAGTTTAATAAAGGAAGATCTATATATTTTGGGTTGGGAGGCTCTTTGGAGGCAGATCAGAAACAAGCATTACCTTTGCCCATAGAGGAGTGTCTGCTGCTTAATTCTTCTGGTGCCCTGCTTTCTCTCTGTGCTTCCCCTGTGGCCCTCCAGCACCACTACCAGTTGTTCTAAAGGACTGATATAGTGCAAAAAGCTGTTGTCATAATCTTAGTGGGGCAATGGTAGAGAGGAGTTCAGACCATGTGCTACCTGTGTGACTCTGCTGATCATTTTGTTGCTTTTGTGGCCCACACAGACTCTAAATCACCCTTTATACCTTTCAACAATAGCAACTCCTAACAAATAGCTCATTCTGTTTGTGTTCCTTATTATGAGAGATAAAGAGAGAGAAAGAATGAATCTGAATCTGTTGGGCCTGATTCCTCTTTTTGAGATTGGACATAATCACTGACCTATGGTTGGGCCATCCTTGGTTTAGGTGCCACTCTTGGTCAGTTATGCAGTGATCTCAGGATCTTTAAGTATCCTTTTAGTTTTGTAGTTGTCGAATGGAAATTATTACTGGCATTTTAGTGGGTAGGACTAAAAATAAAAAAGATAATCCTGCGCAGAAAAGAATTATTCCTCAATTGCCCGTAGGGCATTCATGGGAAACACTGTGATAGACTGTGAAGGTCCTTCAATGTTGTCCCAAAGAATTTGGATTTTAGTCCCAAGAATGAAGAGTCTAGAGTGGCTTCTGGATTTCAGCTTGGGCAGTTAGTTGGGAAGTAGATCCAGTTATTGAGGTTGAGATCATAGGGAACAGAGGTGCAAAATGGCAGGAAAAATAATAAATTTGCACTATACATGTCAATACACAGGTGAAGGTATTAGAGCACTCATAGCTTTGGAGAGGACCTGGAGAAGAGATGTTATTTGGACATCAGAGTATCAGGGACAGGTGAAATCATGGCTATTCATGAGACCACCCAGAGTGAGTGTGAAATTTGGATGATCCAAGGTCAATTTTTAATCTCAGGCAGGTTTTCCTGTTTCCTACTCAGTGTGTTCACAGGAAATACCAATTAAAATTAATTTCAACATAAGTAAAACATAATTAGCAAGATAAATTTGCTGCCAAAAATATAATGAACTCCAGAATGAGATGTAAAATGTTTTTAGATCACTTATCTGATATTTTTATGATGCTTTATCTTTGTTGATTCTACAAGGTCTAGCAAGTTAGAGCATAAAATATTTTAGAAGCTTCAAGAAGATTAGTAACAAAAAGAAATAAAAGTTAGGCCTTCTTCCTCTTTATAAAGGGATCTCTCCCATTATCCCTCCAAGATGATCTCAGCTGCTTGAATGCCTGGTTCCTCATTTAGCTGAGGACTATGGCATACTACAGAGGAAGTCTTTGACTGGTTAGAAATAAGGAATACACCAGGACACAAACTTCATTTCTCCTTCACTTTGTCATGGGAATTATATTTTCCTACTATTGTTAATCTGAGGTATGCCCACCCAGATAGAAAGGGCAATGCATGACACAATTTTTTACTATCTAGTGATATAAATCTTAAGTCTTAGCAGCCAAAACCAATGACATATTAACCTACTGAGAGTAGTCATTAGTTAAGACAATCAATAGATGTTACTTTTAATAATAATAACAGTTGCTTTTGACCACTTCTAGAGGGGCCAGTATGCTTAGTTTTAGCCCATTTTGGATTGCTATAAGAGAATGCATGACATTCTGGGTAATAAAGAAAAGAGGTTTATTCAGCTCACCATCCTGGAGGTCCAAGGGCACAGTGCCAGTATCTGGTAAGGGCCTGCTGGTAGATAGCACCACATAGCAGGAGTATGTGTAAAAGAAATGAGTGCATGAGTATCAAGGTAGGAAGCAAGATACTGGGGTTTTGGGCCAAATGCACTCATTTTTATAACAACCACTCTTATGGGAAGTAATTCAGTTCCATGAGACTTGACCCACTCTTGAAAGACAGCATTAATCCATTCATGAGGATGGAGCCCCCATGACCTAATTACCTTCTACCAGACCCCATCTCTTAAAGGATCCACCAACTCAACACCACTACATGGGGACCAAGCTTCCAGCACAGGAAAACTTGGGGGACAAACAACATTCATGAAATTCCCTGAAATATAAAAAGGTGTTATGTGATAAATGGATCAAATTGTTTTGTAAAACTCTAGATTGGACAGAATTTCTGTACTGAAGGACTTAGAGCTTTTAGTGTGTGTTAATGTACATGTAAATAGCTGAAGCAGAAGGTTCTGAGTATGCAAGAGCTCTTGAATACACTTGACCACAGAACTCTTTGTTTTAGATCATATTACAAGGGATACTCATGTGCCTCAGACACACCTTGTTCTAGATACTCTAAATTTTATCCTTGGAACAAGACAGGATTTCAGAATTTTAGGGACTTGGTTATATTATTTTGATCTCCTTGTCATATAATTACTATATATATATATATATATATATATATATATATATATATATATATATATATATATATAGTGTGTGTGTGTGTGTGTGTGTGTGTGTGTGTGTGTGTGACTGGCCTATATTAAAGGACATTGTCAAAAATAGCCCCATAACATTTACTATTATATCTAGTTATAGAGATGCCCTGGTAGACATTATCTGTGGGAGCAAATAACTCTTTGTGAGGATCCATGTAAACATTTCTATTAGGTCAATATACAGTGATAGTTGTGCTTCATCTAAGGAACTTTTCTTTTTACAGCCTAAAGATACTATCAATCAATTTTATCACTGATTTTTTTTTTTCGTTTGCTTTGACTGATAGAAAGTTCAGAGTGAAATTTGTAGTCCAACTGTAATAATGCTGCATGATGGTGTGCTAAGTACTTAGCACAATTTTTATTTTGGTTTACATGTGATTTCTTTCCCATAATTTCCATTTATTTGATTTCTAAATTTTAAAATCCTGCTCATTCAACCTTTCAATAAATATTTATTTAATGCCTTCTATGGAAGAAGCAAATGGTTTAGGTGTTGAAAATATAATGGAGAAAAAAATATACATGGTCTTTTCTCTCCAGATCTTATAGTCTAGAGGTAGATATAGACTAATAAATATATTATAATAAATATATAATACACTGAATCCAGCATGACAAAGAACTCAGTGGAGAAGTACAAGAATATATCTAATCCTTGTGCAGAAATTGGGGAACACCATTACAGTGACTAGGTATGATCATCAGAAATAAGTTTGTTAAAGAACACTAATCTAATGATTGTTTTGGACTCCTACTCTATCCTATGGTCATATACCTTGGTGCCAATCTCCTATGCTAAGTTCCATCCAGCACAGTGTCCCAGTACTGCATTGCTACCTTAGTTTCTCCTGCTTTGGAGGTTGGGCCAATGCCTGCTTTCATTTCGAACAGGAGATCTGCAAAGTTGCATGCCTGAATATATCTGACCTTGGATACTCCTCTAGTACTCTGACTGGAGACCCTTCTATATTCATTAGACAAGGTATAGCAAGGGAGAGGGGCCAAGGAGGAAAAAGAAGAGCACAGGGCATATTTAAACCTGCCTCTAGGGGGGAAAAGGCCAAATAGCCAAAGAAGATCCAGAGAAGAAACTGTCAGACACATAGGAAGACCTTAGAGGCTCAGCATTATTGAAACCTTGGGAGGGGGGGATTTGTATAGGCATTCAGTTCTACAGAGAAGACAGGAAGATTGTAGATTGCTATATAGCCATTGGATTTTATGATGCAGCAGTAATGACAACTTTCAAAGATAAATTTTAGCTGGGTGATGAAGATGCAAAGTGTTAAGGGTTATAAAATCTAATGTGATTGTGGGTGTGAGGCAGTGGAAACAGCAAGTCAGGACTAGCTTCTTGATAATTTGGGGAGTAAAGGGAAAGCACAAGTTAGGGTGGTACCTTAAGGGAATGGCAGGGTCAGGAGAAGGTTTGTGCTTTTCTGAATGACAAAATGCCTTTACCCACATGCATCTCTCCTCACAAAAGACTTATTAAATGTAGCTATGCCATGGTTGCTGGGCACTGGGATAATGTATACAGTCAACATTCTGAAATGCTTCTTAAAAGAGCACTTGAATCATAACCTAAATTTTTAGGAGGGGCAGTGATTTCTTATCCACCATATCTTGATCAAACTTCAGATAGCCCTAACCTAATATTTGAAAAGTGAATAGTTTAAACTCATTTGTTGAGTTGTTCCTTTGCAGTGGAGTAATAACCAAACAGTGACAACCAAACAGAGGATTTTGCAAGCAGAGTACCTCTGCTGGCAGCAGCAGCCCTGGATGAAAGTCATGGGCTTGACTTTGAAAAAGTGGAGAGGAACTTCAAAGGGTAAGGACAGTCCCTTACTGTCAGTAGAAAATATAGGACAGTACTTTGGGTAATAGGGCAATAAGACAAAGAACTTCCTGGTGACTTCTGAACACACACACACACACACACACACACACACACACACACTACTGGTCTACTCATGTGTACCTGCTAAGACTCAAGCTTGACCACACATTGAAGTCGTTCTGTTTCTAGTGAGGAAGCAGATAAGAAGTCTTGGGTGGTTTCCACAGATTCTTTGTTTGGCTATTTCTGGGAATCTGCTGCCTACATGTTTTCTGATTCCTGCTGTCCTCTTATCTACTTCTTTATTGTTGAGTCCTGGCTTCTCTTTTCCCCACTATAGATGCTCTACAGGGGCTTGTTTCTTTCATTGTTTATCCTTGTGGCTCTTGTTCCACTCTACTACCTCCCTTGTCACCTTTACCCTGCCTGTCTTTCCACGGACCAGTGCTAACTCATTGGGTCAGGGTATAGCTAGTACTACTATCATCTAACTCTAGTGAGTACTTAATAATGTGCCAGGCACTATTCTGTTTTACTTGAATTATTTCATTTTATTCTTTTAATTCATGAGGTAATGAGTTTATAGAGTAGGAAATAGAACAAACAGCTAAAGTAATTTGTCTAAGGTCACATATGTAGAAGTTTCAGAGCTGAGAGTCTGGCTATAGAACCCACGTTCTCAGTCCTATATTATGCTGCCTCATGTATAAATTCAGATGAAAAAGACTAGGAGCACAGATAATTCATTCATATCACTATAAGTCAGAAGCTGGGTATTAGAAGAATCAGAACCCAGTTTTAGAATCTGGGCAACAAACCCAAGGCTTCAGTAGATAGATGGAAGCTCCCCTCCACCCTAAGACAACAGGGGGTTTCCTTTGGACAATCTCATCCACGGGATGACTGGACAGGGCTAGAGAATGAGAAACATCCAGCAAGGTGTGAAAGTGGGGAGATTATCCACTATGCCTGTGCAGTTCAATGGCTCTTAGTATTTTCCTTGGACCTGCTTTGGAAGATTTATTATGGATTGAATTATATCCTTCCAAAAAAGATGTTAGTGCTAGCCCCCAATACCTGTAATGTGACCTTATCTGAAAACAGGGTCTTTGAATAAGTTCAAATGAAGTAATTTAAATGGGCTTACACAATATGATTATGATTATGTTGTTATGAAAGGGGGAAAGGGGAATTTGGACACACACATGTACACACACACAAACACGCATGTGGATAACATCATGTAAAGATGAAGGCAGAGACTGGGATGATGCATCTACAGATCAAGGACAAACATTGACAGTAAACTACCAGAAGTTAGGAGAGATGCAAACAATAGTTTCTCCCTCACAATTTTCAGAATGAGCTAACCCAGCTTACACTTTGATTTTGAAGATTTTGAATTTCTAGCCCTCAGAGCTGTGAAGTAAAACATTTATGTTTTCTTTAATATATATATATGTTGTAGTTGGACACAATACTTTATTTTATTTATTTATTTTTATGTGGTGCTGAGGATTGAACCCAGTGCATTGCACATGCTAGGTGAGCACTCTACAACCCCAGCCCAAAACATTTCTGTTTTTTAAGCCACTTCATTAATGGTTCTATGTTACAGAGAGCCTAGAAAACTATTACAAACCTAATACAAAGATTCTAACTCCACGCCAAGTCAAACTGAAAGGTTCCTGGCTATAGTTCATATTCACAAGTAATAAGTGTCTCTCAGGGACCCCTCTTGACTATGATGGAAACCCTAGGACAAGTAGAACCCAGGAATATACAGGCTGTCAGAAGATAGATGATAATTAAGCCAATATTTGTGGATTTAACATGAATTACACTGGTATTGCTCCAGCCATCAGCTGGTAAATCTTAAATAAAATCTACCCACAGCAACACAAATCCACAACACCCTCATTTAAAGACACAAACACATTACTTACAAATCAGCACATATTAGAATTCCGCATTGCAGAGCAGATGGACTAGTTGGGATGGGCTGCATGTCATTCTAGAGCAGATAACTGCTCCTCATGCCCATTTCCACCCTCCAAATTGGGATTTTTCAAGACAAGTGAAGAACTGGAAACATGGCAGTTGTGTTAAAATCCTGTGAAATAAAAGTGAGAAATGTGCTTTTAAGGTTGGTACTTTGTTCTGAAGATCTCTATAGCGCTTGCAATGCCACATTTGAAAGATGGGAGCTGGCTCCCTCTCATCAGGAGGCTGAGTAGAAGGATCACCTGAGCCTAGGAGTTTAAAATCAGCCTGGGAAACATAGCAAAACCTCATCTTCCAAAAGAAAATAAACAAGTAAATAAAATTTTAAAAGATGAGAGCTTTTTCATACAAGGGATTTGCATTCTAACCTTTCTAGTTTTCTTTTACACTATTTTCAGACAAAGGAGTATGGAGTTAGATTAGGTTTAGCAGACTATAATGATAGAGGCATGATAGTTTATTGGTAGAAGAATGTATCAATCTGTGAATACTTGCCATTATTTGGGAATCTGGACAAAATGAATCACTAGAATCTACAAATACACTGGTATCTATTTGGAGTTTTAGAAGTCTCATTAAGTGCTATTGTTGTAACCACCCTCTAAGGTCTGCACATATCTGTAATGTAAGGTGGCACACATCTGTAATCCCAGTGGCTTGGGAGGCTGAGGCAGAAGGATTGCAAGTTCAAAGCCTCAGCAATTTATTTATTTATTTATTTATTTTTTAATTTTTATTGTGGGTTGTTCAAAACATTACAAATTTCTTGACATATCATATTCCACACTTTGATTCAAGTGGGTTATGAACTCCCACCTTCACCCCATACACAGATTGCAGAATCACATCAGTTACACATCCATTGATTTACAAATTGCCATACTAGTGTCTGTTGTGCTCCGCTGCCTTTCCCATCCTCCACCCTCCCCCCTCCCCACCTCTCCCCTCCCCTCCCCTCCTCTCTCTCTACCTCCTCCACTGTATAACCCTGAGGGTCTCCTTCCATTACCATGCAATTTCCCTTCTCTCTCCCTTTCCCTCCCACCTCTCATCCCTGTTAAATGTTAATCTTCTTCTCCTGTTCTTCGTCCCTACACTGTTCTTAGTTACTCTCCTTATATCAAAGAAGACATTTGGCATTTGTTTTTTAGGGATTGGCTAGCTTCACTTAGCATAATCTGCTCTAATGCCATCCATTTCCCTGCAAATTCTATGATTTTGTCATTTTTTAATGCAGAGTAATACTCCATTGTGTATAAATGCCACATTTTTTTTATCCATTCGTCTATTGAAGGGCATCTAGGTTGGTTCCACAGTCTTGCTATTGTGAACTGTGCTGCTATGAACATCGATGTAGCAGTGTCCCTGTAGCATGCTCTTTTTTAGGTCTTTAGGGAATAGACCAAGAAGGGGAATAGCTGGGTCAAATGGTGGCTCCATTCCCAGCTTTCCAAGAAATCTCCATACTGCTTTCCAAATTGGCTGCACCAATCTGCAGTCCCACCAGCAATGTACAAGTGTACCCTTTTCCCCACATCCTCGCCAGCACTTGTTGTTGTTTGACTTCCTAATGGCTGCCAATCTTACTGGAGTGAGATGGTATCTTAGGGTGGTTTTGATTTGCATTTCTCTGACAGCTAGAGATGTTGAGCATTTGTTCATGTACTTGTTGATTGACTGTATGTCCTCCTCTGAGAAGTGTCTGTTCAGGTCCTTGGCCCATTTGTTGATTGGGTTGTTTGTTTTCTTATTGTCTAATTTTTTGAGTTCTTTGTATACTCTGGATATTAGGGCTCTATCTGAAGTGTGAGGAGTAAAGATTTGTTCCCAGGGTGTAGGCTCCCTATTTACCTCTCTTATTGTTTCTTTTGCTGAGAAAAAACTTTTTAGTTTGAGTAAGTCCCATTTGTTGATTCTAGTTATTAACTTTTGTGCTATGGGTGTCCTATTGAGGAATTTGGAGCCCGACCCCACAGTATGTAGATCGTAGCCAACTTTTTCTTCTATCAGACGCCGTGTCTCTGATTTGATATCAAGCTCCTTGATCCATTTTGAATTCACTTTTGTGCATGGCGAGAGAAAGGGATTCAGTTTCATTTTGTTGCATATGGATTTCCAGTTTTCCCAGCACCCTTTGTTGAAGATGCTATCCTTCCTCCATTGCATGCTTTTAGCCCCTTTATCAAATATAAGATAGTTGTAGTTTTGTGGATTGGTTTCTGTGTCCTCTATTCTGTACCATTGGTCCACCCGCCTGTTTTGGTACCAGTACCATGCTGTTTTTGTTACTATTGCTCTGTAGTATAGTTTGAAGTCTGGTATCGCTATACCGCCTGATTCACACTTCCTGCTTAGCATTGTTTTTGCTATTCTGGGTCTTTTATTTTTCCATATGAATTTCATGATTGCTTTCTCTATTTCTACCAGAAATGCCGTTGGGATTTTGATTGGCATTGCATTAAACCTATAGAGAACTTTTGGTAATATCGCCATTTTGATGATGTTAGTTCTGCCTATCCATGAACAGGGTATATTTTTCCATCTTCTAAGATCTTCTTCTATTTCTCTCTTTAGGGTTCTGTAGTTTTCATTGTATAAGTCTTTCACCTCTTTTGTTAGGTTGATTCCCAAGTATTTTATTTTTTTTGAAGATATTTTGAATGGAGTGGTTGTCCTCATTTCCATTTCAGAGGATTTGTCGGTGATATACAGGAATGCCTTTGATTTATGCGTGTTGATTTTATATCCTGCCACTTTGCTGAATTCATTTATTAGCTCTAATAGTTTCTTTGTAGAGCCTTTTGGGTCTGCTAGGTATAGAATCATATCATCTGCAAATAGTGATAATTTAAGTTCTTCTTTTCCTATTTTTATGCCTTTAATTTCTTTCGTCTGTCTATTTGCTCTGGCCAGTGTTTCGAGAACTATGTTGAACAGAAGTGGAGAGAGAAGGCATCCCTGTCTAGTTCCAGATTTTAGAGGGAATGCCTTCAGTTTTTCTCCATTCAGAGTGATGCTAGCCTGAGGCTTAGCATAGATTGCTTTTACAATATTGAGGTATGTTCCTGTGATCCCTAGTTTTTCTAGAGTTTTGAACATAAAGGGATGCTGTACTTTGTCAAATGCTTTTTCCGCATCTATCGAGATGATCATATGGTTCTTATTTTTAAGTCTATTGATGTGGTGAATAACATTTATTGATTTCCGTATATTGAACCAGCCTTGCATCCCTGGGATGAATCCTACTTGATCATGGTGTACAATTTTTTTGATATGTTTTTGTATCCGATTCGCCAGAATTTTATTGAGGATTTTTGCATCTAGGTTCATTAGAGATATTGGTCTGTAGTTTTCTTTCTTTGAAGTGTCTTTGTCTGGTTTAGGTATCAGGGTGATGTTGGCCTCATAGAATGAATTTGGAAGTTCTCCCTCCTTTTCTATTTCCTGAAGTAGCTTGAAAAGTATTGGTATTAGTTCTTCTTTAAAGGTTTTGTAAAATTCTGCTGTATACCCATCTGGACCTGGACTTTTCTTAGTTGGAAGTCTTTTTATGGTTTCTTCTATTTCCTCAATTGATATTGGTCTGTTTAGGTTTTCTATATCCTCCTGACTCAATCTGGGCAGATCATATGACTTAAGAAATTTATCTATGCCTTCACTATCTTCTAATTTGTTGGAGTATAAGGATTCAAAATAGTTTTTGATTATCTTCTGTATTTCTGAAGTGTCTGTTGTGATATTGCCTTTTTCATCCCGTATGCTAGTAATTTGAGTTCTCTCTCTTCTTCTCTTCGCTAGCATGGCTAAGGGTCTGTCGATTTTGTTTATTTTTTCAAAGAACCAACTTTTAGTTTTGTCAATTTTTTCAATTGTTTCTTTTGTTTCGATTTCATTAATTTCAGCTCTGATTTTAATTATTTCTTGCCTTCTACTTCTTTTGCTGTTGTTTTGCTCTTCTTTTTCAAGGATTTTGAGATGAAGTATGAGATCATTTATTTGTTGGTTTTTTCTTTTTTTAAGGAATGAACTCCAAGCAATGAATTTTCCTCTTAGAACTGCTTTCAATGTGTCCCATAGATTCCGATATGTTGTGTCTGTGTTTTCATTTATCTCTAAGAATTTTTTAATTTCCTTCTTGATATCTTCTATAACCCATTGATCATTCAGTAACCTATTGTTCATTCTCCAAGTGATGTATGCTTTTTCCTTCCTTCTTTTATCGTTGATTTTCAGTTTCATTCCATTATGATCAGATAAGATGCATGGTATTATCTCTACTCCTTTATATTGTCTAAGAGTTGCCCTGTGACATAATATATGATCTATTTTTGAGAAGGATCCATGTGCTGCTGAGAAAAAAGTGTAACTGCTTGATGTTGGGTGGTATATTCTATATATGTCAATTAGGTCTAGGTTATTAATAGTGTTATTGAGTTCTATAGTTTCCTTATTCAACTTTTGTTTGGAAGATCTGTCCAGTGGCGAGAGAGGTGTGTTGAAGTCTCCCATGATTATGGTATGGTGATCTATTAGACTCTTGAACTTGAGAAGAGTTTGTTTGACGAACATAGCTGCACCATTGTTTGGGGCATAAATATTTATGATTGTTATGTCTTGTTGGTGTATGGTTCCCTTAAGCAGTATGTAGTGTCCCTCTTTATCTCTTTTGATTAACTTTGGCTTGAAATCGATTTTATTTGATATGAGTATGGACACTCCTGCTTGTTTCCGAAGTCCATATGAGTGATATGATTTTTCCCAACCTTTCACCTTCAGCCTATGTATGTCTTTTCCTATCAAATGCGTCTCCTGTAGGCAGCATATTGTTGGGTCTTGTTTTGTGATCCATTCTACTAGCCTGTGTCTCTCAATTGGTGAGTTTAAGCCATTAACATTTAGGGTTATTATTGAGATATGGGTTGTTCTTCCAGCCATATTTGTTTATTTCTGTTACTAAACATGGTTTGTTTTCCTCTTTGATTATTCCCCCCCCCCTTTACTGTCCTACCTCCCACTGTTGGTTTTCATTGTTATTTTCCATTTCCTCTTCCTGTAATGCTTTGGCGAGGATGTTTTGAAGAGATGGTTTTCTAGCTGCGAATTCTTTAAACTTTTGTTTATTGTGGAAGGTTTTAATTTCATCCTCCATCCTGAAGCTTAATTTCGCTGGATACACAATTCTTGGTTGGAACCCATTTTCTTTCAGTGTTTGAAATATGTTATTCCAGGATCTTCTAGCTTTCAGAGTCTGTGTTGACAGATCAGCTGTTATCCTGATTGGCTTACCCCTAAATGTAATCTGCTTCCTTTCTCTTGTAGCTTTTAAAATTCTCTCCTTATTCTGTATGTTGGGCATCTTCATTATGATGTGTCTAGGTGTGGATCTCTTATGATTTTGCACATTCGGCGTCCTGTAGGCTTCTAGGATTTGGGGTTCTGTCTCATTCTTCAAGTCTGGGAAGTTTTCTTGTATTATTTCATTGAATAGACTTCTCATTCCTTTGGTTTGGAGCTCTGTACCTTCCTGTATCCCAATGACTCTTAAGTTTGGTCTCTTAATGTTATCCCATATTTCTTGGATGTTCTGCTCATGGTTTCTTAACAGTCTTGCTGAGCTGTCTATGTTCTTTTCCAGTTGAAATACTTTGTCTTCATTGTCTGATGTTCTATCTTCTAAGTGTTCTACTCTGCTGGTAGTATTCTCCATTGAGTTTTTAAGTTGGTTTATTGCTTCCTGCATTTCTAGGATTTCTGTTTGTTTGTTTTTTATAACCTCTATCTCCCTGTATAGTTGATCCTTTGCTTCCTGGATTTGTTTGCGTAATTCGTTGTCGAAGTGATCTTTCATTGTCTGATTTTGCTGTTTAATGTCTTCCTTGATACTCCAGATCATCTGAAGCATGTATATCCTGAATTCTTTATCTGACATTCCATCTGCTGCAGCTGTTACCTCTTCTAAAGTTGCGTTGACCTGCATTGCTTGTGGTCCTTTCTTTCCTTGTCTTTTCATACTGCTTGCGTATCTTTCCTGCAGGTGCGGGCGGCGGCTCTGCTCTCTCCTTATTCCAATTGGGGTGTCGTGGCTACCACGCCGGCAGGTCACTGGGCCTGTTCTGGGAGCTGGCGGCGGCTCTGTTCTGCCCCTACTCCAATTGGGGTGACGAGTGTACCATGCCGGCAGGCCACTGGGCCTGATCCGCCGGTCGGTTGCAGGTTTGCCTACCCTGCAGGCGCGGGCGGCGGCTCTACTCTGCCCCTACTGCAAATGGGGTGACGTGTCTGTCGTACCGGCAGGCCACTGGGCCTGTCCCGCTGGTCGGTCGCAGATCTGCCCACCTTTCGGGCACGGGTGGAGGCTCTGCTCTGCCCCTACTCCAATTAGGGTGTCATGGCTACCCCGCCTGCAGGACGCTGGGCCTGTTCCTGGCACGGGCGGCGACTCTGCTCTGCCACTACTCCAATTAGGGTGGTGTTTGTACCACGCCGGCAGGCTCCTGGGCCTGATCCGCCGGTCTGTTGTAGGTCTGCCTACCTTGGAGGCGCGGGCAGCGGATCTGCCCTGCCCCTCCTACCACGCCTGCGGACCCCTGGGCCTGATCTGCAGGTTGATCACTGGTCTGCTCACCCTGCGGGCACGGGTGGCAGTTCCGCTCCGCCCCCACTCCAATTGGGGTCACGTGACCACCACACCGGCAGGGCCTGATCCGGGCGTGGGAGAAGGATCTGCTCTGCCCCTACTCCAGTTGGGGTGACGTGTGTACCACACTGGCAGGCCACTGGGCCTGACCCGCCAGGCTGACACAGGTCTGTTTACCTTGCAAGCGCGAACCGCTGCTCTGCCCTGCCCCTCCTACCACGCCCATGTACCACTGGGTCATGGGTCTGCCCACCTTGTGGTTGCGGGTGGCGGCTCCGCTCCGCCCCCTCTCCAATTGGGGTCACGCGGTCACCACGCTGGCGAGCCGCTGGGCCTGCTCCGGGCGCTGGCGGCGGCCCGGCTCCTTCCCTCTGGCTCGATGACAAATTGAGGAGACTCGGGTGACTGTGCCTCACCCCCCCTACCAGGAGACCAACTGCTTATGTCACCACTGGTATTGATGAAGTTCCCTCCTCCGCCGCTTTCTGCAGACGTCAGATCTCTGCCATGTTGGTATCCTATGCGAATGGCAGCATTTCGTTCCCCTTGCCGGGCAACCAAAGCACTGGGTGAGTCCTGACTGGCCCTCAGCAGGACCCGGACCGAGAAGCAGTTTCCGCGGGCTCCTAGCCCCGGGCCAGGGAAGTTCCGGGAGCCGGAACTCGGCCACTCCGTGCTCGGTGTAAGCTCCTATAAATGTAAGCTCCAAGAAGCAGTCCCCGCGGGCTCAGTTCCGGGAGCCGGAACTCGGCCGCCCCGCGCTCGGTATTCACTCCGATAAGATCAGGTTCTAAGAAGCACCCAGGCGCTGAGCCCTAGCAATCTGTCTGCAAGCCGCAGGCGAATTGCAGCCTGAAATTACCTGTTCTATGGCTGAATGAGCTGCGGTCAGTCAAAAACAGGGGTGGTGACGTCAGTTTACCAACATGGTGGCTGCTGGCCTCCTCTGTGGTCTGACCGGTGTGGAGAACCGAGATGGACCGCTTCCTTCCCCCATCTCGAACCCAGAATTCAGCCCTGAGTACGGTGCTTGCGCGGCTGGCAGAAACTGCAGCGCTGTAACCCTGCGTCTCTATCCCAGACTTTAGCCGCGGGGCGATTTGCTGAATAAGCAGTGTTACCCTCCCTGCGACAAACCTCTCGCGTTTGAGTCCCCGTAGCCGATCCTCGTGCGATGGAAATCCTTCCTCCAGGTTCTGGAGCACCCCACTATTGCTGGAAATTCCTAACAAAATATCCTTTAGCCGTCCTGACTTGTCATACTCCCACACAGTGAAGCAGCACACGGGGACAATGCACTCCCCTCGCCGCCATCTTCCTTCCTCAGCAATTTATTGAGGCCTTAAGCAACTTAGTGAGACCCTGTCTCAAATAAATAAATAAATAAAAGGGCTGTGGGTGTGGCTCAGTGGTTAAGCACCCCTGAGTTTGATCCCTGATGTCATAAATAAATAAATAAATAAATAAATAAAATATTAGTAATTCTGAGCACAGAATTATGAAAGCTGAAGACATTAAAACTCTTACCCTGTGTGATCACATGTGGACAAAACTTCCTTAAAGCTAAGGTTAGGCCATTAACCATGCCCGAGGCTCAAATCAAGTCAGAGTTCCCATTGTCTCAAATCTAGTTTTCTCTGGAACATAAGAAACAATTCCAAACCTGGTCTAGTCAAAAGACATATAAGTCTTCCTTTCTTTTATCCAACAAAAACTCCCAGCAATGTACATACAATATTAGTGACCAGAGCACAGGTTTTTCTAGTAGAAAGGAAGCAAGCAACCACGAAGCCTAGATCATTGCCCTGAATGCAGGAACTTGGTCAATTTGACCTCTCTTTCCTCACTTGTTAAAAAAAAAAGAACCTCAAAACTAACATCTGACTCTAAAATTTCACAATATTGTCTTTAATTCCAAAATATTTATATGATTGTATAAATAATAAGTGATTTTTCATCATGTTATCAAGGAATCATTTTAGAAATCAGAAAGAACACTGTTATTGCTATCATAGTAGAAATTCACTTTTTTTCCTATTATCACATTATGGCCAAATTTAACATCTTATTATGAATTATTTTATTACAAATATTTAATAAATATTCTACCAATAGTAATACAACATTGATTGTTCAATACTATTGATTAATTACATAAATATCAATAATTACATAAATTGGGATTACAGGTATGTGTCATAAAAATTAAAACCTTCATTTTATCTACAATGTCTATGGCATCATCTTCCTTATTGTTATTATTTTTCTTGGGAATCATAGGTGCAATATTAAATATTTTCAGCGGTGGAAGCTGTAGAACCTTTGCATTTTTACAAAAGGAGCACATAATATGGCTCTGATTATCTGCCAATTACGTGGGACAGTCAAGGCTTTCAGTGAATGGATTTTGTGCTGATGAGCTCTTAAAAGGTTGTATGCTTGGCCCTTAGCCCTTGAACATGGCAAACATTTGCCATGGATAGCAGCCTTGAAAACCCCATGGCCCATAACAAAAGGAGAATTTCCCACTTTTACAGGGTCAAACATATGCTGCATACTTCCCTGTCAGCCCTGACCACAGACAACCTCTTTCATAGTGCAGCATACATAAAGCCTGTAATTATCAGCCACAGGTAGTGGCCACCTGCTCATGGAATACACAGAAATGGGAAAAAAATGGAGAAAAATCTGTAGCAAGAATGCTCCTTTTGAATTGGCCCTGAGAACCTGCCTCTGAGGGTTTTAGAATAGATAGGACTTTTAATCAGCCTCCTTTTACTTACTGAACTAGCAATTTCAGAGTCAGAAGGTAATCACGCACAGACAATTATGGCTTCAAGAACTTTCCAAACATTTTTCCAGGGCATGGCTCCACCAAATTTCATACTACCACATTCTCCGGGTTAACTGCATACTGCTTTCAGAACGGGGATTCATTTGTTTGGTATTCATTTTGGTAATTATGAAGTAGATGCCATTGTGTACTGCCCAGAGCTCCTCTGAGAAACAAGGCACTCTCTGAGAACCAAGGCACTCTCTGCTACCAGGAGTGCTGCCAGCTGAAGATTCATAACTGAGCTCCCTTCCCAGAATTTTCTTCATCCTGAAGAAGCTGCTTTACACAAGCTTATATCCCCTTCCTATGGTGGCCCATATTCAGTGATTAGTCTATGCAGGGATACAAGGCTCATCTCCTTATCTTAATTATTGAAAGCTCTGAAGAGTCTTTCCAGGTTCGGAGCTCCCCAGGGAATCAAAGTCTCTGCTGTGATTGAATTAGAATTCAGTTTTTTCCTTTTGCCTCTTTCACTCTCTATTGTCATTGACAGCATTCGCCAAATAAGCCATCTGCATGCAACTAATATACATTTAGAATAATTAATTTTTAAAGTCTTATTTAAAAAAATTAAAATCCAAACTGATGATCAGATATTTCAATGACTGTTTCAGATTTATGCTCCTAGAATGAAAGAATCCAGCTATCTTTGCCAGCTTCCCATGTGATCTAGTCTAGAATAATGTGAGACTCGCTGAATCCATTAGACTTTGTCCACAACTTTTTGGATTGTGGCGAGTTGAAAGTCAGCTTCTACTCACATTGCTCCCATTGTTCTTAGTCACTTCCATATTTCTAAAATAAGGCTTAAAATACTCTCTGATCAGGCTGTGGCTATCTCAGTGATAGAGCACTTGCCTGGCACATGTGAGGCACTGGGTTCGATCCTCAGCACTACATGAAAATAAAATAAAAGTATTGTGTCCACCTACAACTAAAAATATATATATTTAAAAAAATACTCTCTGATCAACATTTCCCTTTGATCTTGGTTAAAAAATATAAAATTTCAGTTAGATTAAAAGTGTAAGTTTAAGAGATATGGTATATAATATAGTGACTATAGTTAATAACAAATGTATTTTACATATATATATATGTGTGTGTGTATATATATATATTTTATTTATTTATTTATTTATTTATTTATTTTGGTATCAGGGATTAAATTCAGGGGCACTTGACTACTGAGCCACATCCCCACCCCCTTTTTGCATTTTATTTAGAGACATGATCTCACTGAGTTGCTTAGCACCTTGCTTTTTGCGAGGCTGGCTTTGAACTCATGATCCTCCTGCCTCAGCCTCCCAAGCTGCTGAGATTATAGGCATGCACCACTGCTCCTGGCCAATAACAATGTGTTATATTCTTGAAAATTGTTAAGAGAGTAGATTTTAAGAGTTCTCATCATAAAACCAAACCAAACAACAACCAAAAATAAGGTGATGGTGAGGCAATGCATACATGAATTTGAGAATTTTGTCATTTCACAATACATATATATTTCAAAAGATATGTTGTACATGATAACTTGTATGACTTTTATCTGTCAATTAAAAATTTAAAGAGAAAAAGTTGAGGTTTCCCTATGTTTTTCCAGTTTTAAGTAAATCATACTTATGATGTATAAACAAGAGAAGTAGGGATTTTTCCCTTTGTCCTAGACTTAGGAAAAAAAAATACAATCTCGATGAAATTCCATCTGCTATAAGAGTTCAAAAGCAGGCTGCCATCTCCCACTCTCAGGATGCCAGGGAGATGGATCTAAATGTAGAGAAGTTATAAGTGTAAGTTTAGGAGATATGGTATATAATATAGTTTATATAATATAGAAGTTGGAGTCATGTCCGATTCATTCCAGTCTCAGGGTGGAGGTCAACCCTTGGTTATCTCCAAGCCATAGAAGACTGAGAAGGCCAGTCACTTTTGGGGGTGGATTTTGGGGATTTATTCTATTTGGACATAATAAATCAAAGCTAGCATAGTTCTTAGACACTTCTCAGAAAATGATATATAATAAATCAATACATACATTAAAAATGTTCAACATTTCTAGCAATTAGAGTGGGCATGGGAGTAGGAAAGATGGTGAAATGAGATGGACATCATTACCCTAGAACATGTATGAAGACACAAATGCTGTGACTCTACTTTGTGTACAACCACACACATGAAAAATTGTGCTCTATATGTGTACTATGTATTGAAATGCATTCTGTTGTCATGTATAACAATTTAGAATAAATAAATAAATTTTTAAAAACTTCATAAAGTAGACTAATAAAATAAAATCCTTTAGAATTTTCCATTAAAAAAAGAAAAAAGCTAGCATAGTTTTCTTAGGTTTCCTGAGAACTGATTCAAGCTTCTTCAAGTCACTTGTATTGATAACTATATGAGATTGAGCCATAGGAGGGTTATCCCTTCTCTCCACAACTAGGGTTAGGAATGAATGAGGTCACAGATACTTACTTGACTGTCCTCTATTTTGTGCTATTAAGTAGAGAGGGAGTCTGTGCCAACTCAGTTGTGCCCCAAAATGTTCTGTTGTGTTTTTTATAGGACTCAAAAAATCACAGTGAAATGGCTTCTTGCTCCTCTTAGTGTTGAAGAGATTTTGTGTGGCAATCTTTTCTTATTACTACTTAACATTTATTGAGTCCCAACTGTATGAGAGAGAAAGCCCCTGACTCCTAGGCATGTTAAGTGCAAAAAATAGGACACTTACAGCTGTATCAGTACTTTCTGATACTTTCTGTTTGCATTCAGACCAATGACCAAATTGCCTATAATGCTGAGTATTTTAGATTACCAGATTTATGTGAAATGTACACTGTTCTGAACATTCTGGAACAAGTTCCTTATCTTTGTGTTCCTTCTCAAAGCTATTTATTATTTTTATTATTGTTTACATACTATTTGTAGCAAAATGCCCCCTCCTTCCCACCAGGAAAGTTACACATGTAACTTTCTTTAAAGGGAGAAAGAAAATCTATTTATTTATTTGTTTATTTTGGTGCTGGGGATTGAACCCAGGGCATTGTGCATGCAAGGCAAGTGCTCTACCAACTGAGCTATAGCACCAACCCTCCTCATCTATTTTTAAAATTAATAATATATTCATAAAGTTTAAACATCAAAAATTATAGTGAAATCCTATGTGCCTATTCCTCCTCTGTCCAGTAAAAAAATCACCATCTCATCCCCAAATTACCAAAAACAGGTCAGGGAATTTTTCTACCCTTTTCATATAGTTGATGGCATATCACATATATTTCTTTGAATTTTGCCTCTTTTACTTAATAATATGAGTTAGAGATCTTTCCTTAGTTGCTTAAGTTTCCATAAAAAGCATTCTTCTTTAAGAATCATAACAATCAGTGCTGGGAAATTTTTAAGAACTGCTAAGAACTTCCCAAGCTGGTGCAATGAGGGAAATTTGGGAAGTTGCTTGCAGCTAAACTGGATTGGATGGAACTAGAAACCTTTCCCTGTGGGGATTCAGTAACTGGTAGAAATATTGAGGAGAAGGAAGAAGAGATGATGACAGCAAATCAACCAAGGCATAGTATTTAAAAAAAAAAAAAAAAAGGAAAAGAAGATTCATAGCTGGCAGTGGCTAAGATGGAATCCATACCCTGCAGTTGAGACAACAGCCTGAGTTAAAAGCAAGATAGTAGTTGGCCAGGGCATAGGTGCCCTCTTGGACAAGGACAAGATTATGACCTCTGGGTAGCCTTAGATCAATAAGAGATAGAAAGGTGGAAGGGAATGTTTGGATTGTATCAGTAGAAAGGATGTGATGTTGGGTCTATATTCAGGGAGACAGAGATCAAAACACACACTTAGGAGCCAGAGCTATGTTAAAACTCCATGTGTATTAAGTACCTTTAGGTAAATTATTTAATTTGCTTTAATCTAATTTTTTTTTTAAGTTTGTGAAATCCTTACTAAGCCACCAACAAGACAGTCCTGTGCTGGGAGCCATTAGCCAAGTAGGTATGACAATTTCCTTGCCAGCGTACCCCATGTTGCTGACATGTTGTAGCGACATTGAATGTAGGTGACCTTGCTCAAGGACCAAGGCAGATTAGGGTGTTCCCGGTTTTAAGATAATCGTGTTTAGGGCGTTCCCAGTTTAGGTTCCAGGTTTAAGGTTTAAGATTATTCCTGCTGGGAATAGGGCGTATCCTGCTGCCTGAGTTCCCCTTGAGTTCTCACGGGATTCAGACAGTATATTTTGGAGATAGAAGCCCAGTGGAGGTGGATTTGGGCAGAGAACGTGGATTTGGGCAGAGAACGTGGATTTCCCCAGAACGTGTTTGTAGACGGCTGGTGTGAGTTCGGGAATAAAGAGTTGCTGTTTGAATCTACAAGCTGTGTGGTGGCTCGTGATTGTGTGCCCAGCCAGACTGCGGCATTTGTGCCCAGCCAGACTGTGGATGATGTATTATTGGCACATAAAGATAAAAACATATTGCTGGAATGTTATGCCACACTTACAAACTTATTAAAAAATTATAATCTAGAGATAGCAATAGATAAAGTACAATTAAATTTCCCAATTAATTATTTAGGAGTCCTATTATCCTCAACCATGGTCCGTCCACCAAAAATTCAAATACGAGTAGATCAACTCAAATCACTTAACGACTTTCAAAAGTTATTGGGAGACATAAATTGGATAAGGCCTTATCTAGGTATACCAACAGGAGAATTGGGACCTGACAGGAGTAAACATCAAGGATGAATAAACAGCATGGATCAGAAGAGAAACTTGTTTGGACTTGTTTGGACTTGTTTGGACTTTGCAGTAACTCAGTGACTTTTTAGTGCTGGTCACAAGATGACCAGAGAGTGTGTCTATGTTAGATAAGTGGATGATATAACCTTTTTGAGTGTGGATGATGTAACCTTCTAAGTTGTGGTCATAGGATAATAAAGTAGTCAGGCAGTATGCTTATGTTAGATAAGTTAGGTGTGAACAACTTGTAAAGTATATAAGCGCGGGGGAAACTCCATGTAATTGCTCACAACTAACTCTCGTCGCCTGAGAGTAAGATCGTGCAGTTGTGTGCCAGCCACCTCGTGTATTGCTTTGTGTGGTGTGCGAATAAACCAGCATTTCAAAAGGCAATCGAGTTCGTGCTTGGTGTTCGCGTACGTCGCGGTCCGGGGTCCAGTGCAGATATCCGGAAGGGAACTCCTGGTAACCAGACAAGGCTGAGAAGCTGCTCGTGACAGGACCTTTATTTGATATTCTAAAAGGTCCATCAGATCCAAATTCACCCCGCATGTTAACTCCTAAAGCAAGAAAGGCATTAAAAATTATTGAAACATATATGGAAAACATACATTTGGATAGAATTGATATAAGTTTGCCTTTATTATTTATTGTACTACCAACAAAAAATATTCCTACAGGAGTATTTTGGCAAGAAGGTCCATTATTATGGATACATTTATCTTATTCTCCTAACACTATTCTTACTAGGTATCCTGAGGCTGTAGGACAATTAATACTCAAAGGAATAAAAGCAGCGAAGGGAGTGTTTGGAATTTCTCCCAATAAAATTATTACTCCATATACTATGGATCAAATTGATGAGTTAGCTAATGAGTTAAATACTTGGGCAATAATCATGTGTAAATCTAATGTTTCATTTGATAATCATTTACCATCTAATCCTTTGTTGTCTTTTTGGTCTAAGCATCCTGTAGTTTTTCCTAAAATGACAAGAAAAACACCTATCATGAATGCTCCAAATATATTCACTGATGGGTCTAATAATGGTACAGCAGCAGTAGTTACCCCAGATCGAACTTTTACATTTTTAGTACCGAAACAATCAGCTCAAAAGGTAGAGCTTAATGCAGTTTTACAAGCTTTTTTGATGTTTAAAGATTGTGTATTTAATTTATTTTCTGATAGTCAGTATGTAGTTAATGCTATAGTATCTCTTGAAGATGCTGGTAGGATTTCCCCTTCTTCTACTGTTTTCTCTTTGTTTTCCACTATACAAAGTCTAATCTGGGACAGAAAAGATCCATTCT
This sequence comes from Marmota flaviventris, assembly GCF_047511675.1. Lineage (NCBI taxonomy): Eukaryota > Metazoa > Chordata > Mammalia > Rodentia > Sciuridae > Marmota > Marmota flaviventris. The sequence goes on along the minus strand of NC_092499.1, from coordinate 48,605,615 downwards.
TCATAGGACATATTAGGGCACATACAGGATTGCCTGGAGCCCTTAGTTTAGGCAATGATTTAGCAGATAAAACTACACATGACATACATATTTTCTCTACATTTGAAGAAGCTACAAATTTTCATAAAAGGTTTCATGTTAATGCTAATACTTTACAAAAGAGTTTTAAAATAACTAAGGAACAAGCCAGACATATAATAAAACAATGTCAAAATTGTGTGACATTTTTACCACAAGTTAATCTTGGAGTCAATCCTAGAGGACTGATACCTAACCATATTTGGCAGATGGACGTCACACACTTGCCAGAATTTGGAAAATTAAAATATTTACACGTTACAGTCGATACTTCTTCTGGATTTTTGATGGGCTCCCTTCATGCCGGAGAAAAAACTAAAGATGTTATAGCTCATTGCTTACAAAATTTTGCCACTGTGGGCGTTCCTAAACAGTTAAAAACCGATAATGGTCCTGGCTATACCTCTACCTCTTTTAAACAATTTTGCTCATCATTTGGTATTACTCATATAACAGGAATCCCATACAATCCACAGGGACAAGGCATAGTTGAAAGAGCTCATCAAACTATTAAAACATACTTATTAAAGCAAAAAGAGGGAATTGGAAAGGGGTATATATCCCCCAAAGATAAACTTAAAATAACGCTTTTTACTCTAAACTTTTTAAATTTGGATTCATCAGGGCTTAGTGCTGCAGAAAGACATATGTATCCAAAAAATGTACATAAGCCTAAAGTACTTTGGAAAGATATTCTAACAGGACAATGGAAAGGTCCTGACCCAGTGATTGTCTGGAGTCGGGGTTCTGTTTGTGTTTTTCCACAGGAGAACAGCAGCCCATTTGGATTCCAGAGAGATTAACTAAAACAGTCTCTACAGATCGAAAAGAAGATGATTTGACTCAAATCCATAACAGCTGATATCCAGAACTCCAGCTTGGCCATTCTTACATCTGCAACAGTGATTAACCAGGATGCTTTTTTCAATAGCTATTTTATTATTGCATTTTTCCACATCATAAGGTTCTATTTTTATTTTTTGAGCTCATACAAACCTAGGTTAATGTTTTTCTGATCAGTTTTATTTTTTGACTGTGGAGTTTTTAAACATTGCAATGGAGATTTCACCTAGGTAAAGCTACAAGGCCTTTACTATTTTCTTATGTGTTGTACGTTTGTGTACACTCTTGTGTTTTGTGTTGTATGTCTGTATGTGCGTATGTCCATATTTCTTATATGAGGAGCGCTCATGAAAAAATGGATCCGAATTATTATTATTTTTATTCACATGATTTAAATGGTTTAATTTAAATTAGGTAAACAGCTGTTAAAGATTGTTTTTAAAGGTGGTTAACAGATCTGTTTGTTTACTAATTTAAATTAGGTAAACAGCTGTTAAGGATTGTTTTTAAAGTAGGATAACAGATCTGTTTGTTTACTTTCACCTTTCCTTTTCATTATATTTAATAATTCTTTTCAGGATAATGTCTTTTTAGCATCATTGCCAGAATTCCCATCTCCATCCCAGTGCCGGTGAAGACAGCTTCTATGATAGCTATAACAGTAAGCTGTATAAACTGATGCATCAATGAATATAACTCAACAAGTAATGCTCAATCAAGGAGTCAACTTACTTTGGGAGGAGACGGATTTTGGGAGGAAATGGACATATTGATAGATTCCTCCGCTTTGAACTGCTTGCAGAACTTGCCTGGACTATGTAACTATCGTTTGGTGCAGCGAATTGTGGTAATGCTGACATATCTTTGCTGATGGTGTCACCAGTGATGCAATTTTTTCCCAAGGAGCCGTCAATTGGCTTGGTGTCGTGGCATTTCTGTATCCTCCTCCCTTCTGCTAGTGATGGTCTAAAATTTGGGGGCCAATGGCTTATGCTGGACCGGTAGTCAGTGACGGGTATGATCCAATTGCAGTGGTATCAACCTAAGACAGGAGGCTGACGCCTAAAGGTCAGTTTTCCGATGACGGGTAAGAACCATATGTTGAATTGGACAAGCTACCAGGCACGGTCCTTAAGCCACATTGCTTGTTGTTTAATTAATCAGAAGGGGGGAGATGCTGGGAGCCATTAGCCAAGTAGGTATGACAATTTCCTTGCCAGCGTACCCCATGTTGCTGACATGTTGCAGCGACATTGAATGTAGGTGACCTTGCTCAAGGACCAAGGCAGATTAGGGTGTTCCCGGTTTTAAGATAATCGTGTTTAGGGCGTTCCCAGTTTAGGTTCCAGGTTTAAGGTTTAAGATTATTCCTGCTGGGAATAGGGCGTATCCTGCTGCCTGAGTTCCCCTTGAGTTCTCACGGGATTCAGACAGTATATTTTGGAGATAGAAGCCCAGTGGAGGTGGATTTGGGCAGAGAACGTGGATTTGGGCAGAGAACGTGGATTTCCCCAGAACGTGTTTGTAGACGGCTGGTGTGAGTTCGGGAATAAAGAGTTGCTGTTTGAATCTACAAGCTGTGTGGTGGCTCGTGATTGTGTGCCCAGCCAGACTGCGGCATTTGTGCCCAGCCAGACTGTGGCAGTCCTGGAGTTTAAATGAGATAACATGTAAAAAGTGCTCAGCACAGTGCCTGGCACATAGTAGCAGATCAATAATTTTGTAGTTGCATTATAATTATTAAGTTAACAAAAAAAAGATTTCCTCAAAGCCGAAGAGAGGGAGAAGCCAGCTATAAGGTGAGAAAAGTTTCTAACACAGCTGGAGTAGCGAACTTAAGTTCTTGGGTGAAGAAGCTATCTTCCCTGGGGATAGGAACCATGAGGCACCAAGAGAGAATGAAGGTAAGTACAGTCTGAGGGCCAGCAGGAAGAACCTTGCTTGATCATCCATGAGATGGAAGTCATTGGCAAAGAATGACTGGTTATTTCTTGGACTGAAGAAGTAGAGAGTGACTTTGAAAATGTCATGCCTGGAAGAGGCACTGTTTTTCCTACATTAGGTTGCTTAGAGTTTTGGAAAATATAAATACTAATAACTGCAGATCATGATGTAATAAGAAAAGTGCTATTTTAATAGCATTTTAATACACCCACCTGCTGCTTCTAAAGGCATGTGTATAGTGAGGGTTCTGATATACGTGGGCATGCACATTTGGAGAAAGAGGCTGGGAAAGGGCTAAATTGTTATATCTAATAGAGGCAGGACATGGAAGCAAATGAAAGAGAATACAAAAGGACAAAGTAAGAGAGACAAATCTCAATGAATCAGCAATGCTTTATTAAGCAGCTGAGAGGCACATTTTCGAAAGGGAAAATGGAGACTGGCTACAACAAGGGTCTGAGTCTTAGGGGTTTAGCAGGGCGCCAAGTCATGGGAGGAGTTGGTCAGTTACTTTTGGCATGCTTACTTTCAAGGGGCAGGCGGATTTGGGCAGATAAGGGAGATTGCGACAGGACCCAGAGTGTTTTTAAAATTTCCATTTCCTTCAGGAAGCATGTGAGTTTGAAGCACAAATGGGGGGAAAAGACCTTAGAGAACAAATGTCTGAACAGATTTTTAAGTACTTCATCTTTTTCTAATATCCCTACAAAAATCTTCAGTGAAATCAAAGTTGCTTACAAATGCCTGTGGTGTGACTGAATCCTTTCTGGGGGGACGTAAAGCATGTTGAAGTCTATGTTAATGTTCATGAAAAATGAGACTGACTCGGGGGACTGCCACCATCAAATTTCCTGATATTTTTCATGTTATGACATTTTCATATGTTAAATCAGGCGAGTTTGCTTTTGTAAGTAAATGTGTGTTGGGTAGGAAGTTAAGAGGAAGTAGAGCTCGGAGGCTATCTGTTCAAGCAAGAAATGAAATGAGTCCCTACCACGTGCTGGATGCTGTGCCATGACCTAAGAACACAATAATAACAAAGACGTGGTCTGTACTATCCAGAAACTCTCAGTCTAATGAGGAAGAAGGATGATACACAGGGTGGTAAGGGATATGATAAAAAATATGCATAGGGTGTTATGGGAGCACATAAGAAAGTGTCAGGAAAGACCCTAAAACAAAGGAAAACCTTATAAAATAGAAATAATAATGTCAACATTTTCTGAATTTCTAGGAGTAATGAGAGAATGAAAGTTGCTAGCACTATGATAAACATATTATATACTAGTCAAACATTTCATTGGAAAATAATAGTGCTACTTTGTGGGTTGACAATCTAAGATGAAACAACTATAGAAGTATTTGAACATCATTCTTTGGCCTCCTAGTCCCCCCTCTTCCCACAAACATTTAAAAACCATCTCATCTCATGGTATCTGTACAGGTATTTTGTTTCCAGAGGAGCCTGCCTTCAGAGAAAACTCACAAAAGATACTACAGAAACAGTGGATTTTCAAAAGAGAATTGGAAGGAGAGAGGTAATTAATTAATAGATGATGATTTAGTTCTATCCAGGTATAATGAAGCAGGCAGACAAATTTATACTATAATAAGCTTGCTTCTTTAAAACTATGCATTTTAACAGAATTTATATAAATCCAGAGAAGAAAAATTTCAGAATAAAGAAATAAAAGTATTTGGGTGCACTATTTTTATACATAGCACTGTTACTAAGTATAAAAAAGGGGATGAGGTGACTAAATTAATGAGACATTTTATAATTAACATGATAAAATTTATATATTTCAAAAAATTGTTTTTGATATATGTTTAAGAAGACACATATTTATGTCAGTATTTTTGAAATTCATCAAAACATTTCAAGCTTAATCTCTTTGTGTTTCAATTTATTCAATTCTAAAATTGAAATAATGTCAAAAATTTCAGAACTTCTAAAAGGAATGAGAGAATGCAACATTTCAGCACTATGATAGGCATATAGTAGCTGCTCAATAACTCTTCCCTCTCCTCCCCACTTATCATTTTATTTTCACAAAAATACTTTCAATCAACTTGTTATTTTTGTGTTAAAGCTTTGAGTCATTGAATCTGTTAGCAATTCAACTTCTAGAAACTTATTTTCTAGAAATCTCAGACCAATGTACAAATGACTATGTATAAAGGTATTAATCATGGCATGTATGTATTGAATAACCATTCTGTCATTTAAAAGGATGCTAGATACTTACCAATATGGAAAGATATATGAAGGAGCTATTCCTCAAGAAATTTGAAGGTACAATACGATCTTACTCCTATCTATAAAAGAAAAGTGTAAATACATACATTTTTAAAAACTTATAAGGATATATCTCAAACTGCTAACAATGTTTTAGAGGTGGGAGGGATGACTGTAAAATTTTTGAATTGTGTATTTATATAATATGAACTGTTTACAATCTATACATATACTATTTTTATAATTAGAAAACAAACATCAAAAGGAAAGGAAAGACAACCTTCAGGCTTTTAGAAAACTCCAATAAAAGGGAATTAAAAGTTTTTTTTAAGTAAGGCTACATTCAGAGGTAGTTGTTCTACATTGGAGTCTAACACTTATTGGAGAACATATGGGTCCTAATATATGATCAAAAAAATCAGTTGGCACCAGGCTTCTCAGATTGATACCTAAAATTATGAAAACCATGCATACTCTTATCTCATATTATACAGCTCTATAAGAAGTTCATACATCTTGTACACATACCATATTTACACCTTCTTGATAAGACCCTGTGAATGTTGTATGACTTAGAACTCCTCAGGTAGACCTCCCTGACTACAGCTCTCTTACTGGCTTATTAAGATATCAGATATTCTGTCAGTAAGGAGTTTAACTTCTTCAGATTAAAGGATTATTCAATATTTAAATGTTGTATCAAAGGCCCCTTTTATGTGATCCTGCAGTGTGCTAGATTTCTCTATCACAGTGTTCATATGAATTTTCACTGTTCTCCATTTCCCCCATAGAACTCAGCTCCTTCCAGAAGGACCATATCTTGATGGCTCTGTTCCCAGTACATTCGTCAAGGCTAGGCACATACAAGGCTCTAAGTAAAAGTGTGTCAATTGAATGAACACTTCTAGGGAACCAAAATCACAAGAAGACTGCTCCTATTGTTTCTATTCCAACTACTGAGAAGTTTAATCAAGGAAGTATATTGTGAAGGCATTCTATAAACCATAAACCACTGTACAAATGCATGTTATCATCATTGAAATGCAAATTATTTACTCAGATGATTTCCAAAGGGTAGGTTTTGATGGGTGAATATGTGCTACCCTGAATATTCTCTCTCTGATAATGGCAAAAACAACAACAACAACAACAACAACAAAACAGCCTCTCACCATTCCACTAGCTGCCTTCATTCTAAAGACATCAACTTCTGCTATGAAACAAAATTGAGGAAATGTTTCACTTTTGAAAAAATGAAGCAGGAGTGAATGGGCAAGGATTTTATTAGAGCAAGGTATAGGAAAATACATAAAGCATGTCCTGAAAGCCTCAAATACTTTTCATCTGTTCCAGAGTCTTTGGTCAGTAACACTTCTTTATACATGATGGAGTTCTTTGGCACAGGGCTTTTGTCCTCGTGAAAGGCAGGGCTTTACTCTTTAGGTTGCAAAAAAAAAAAAAAAAAAAAGTTTTAAAACTGGAATTTTTGTCATTAGTTTCCCAGGAAACCAATTTGGTTCTGATGTTAATTTGTGTACCTGACTTGTTTTCATTGAAAATGGGTCTGTTGTTCTAGGGAAAGGAAAGCAGGACAGACTGCTTTGGGCCACTGCCCACCAGCAGGGTGCCAGGCTGGGAGTGCCAAGTTGACTCTTGGTTCCACCCTATGCTCGGTGCCAGTTGGCACCAGGCTTCTCAGTTGAGGGCACCACAGTATAGGGCTAGGAGATGGAGAATCATTTTCCTTTTTCAGTCTGAGCCCAACAAGAGGAGAGGTTGGGCCCAGCAAACACTCACTGTAGTCTAAGTTAGATGGAGCCGGCAGACAGGTCTGAGCAAGACAAACAGCTCAAGTCTTGGAATGGTTCTAAGTTTCCTGCTTAAGAAATTTCTTTTTATCTCCTCCCTCAGATGGAATGATGTCCCTAGAGGGTGTGGACACCTGGAACTCACCTCTACCAAGGTATCTACAAGTGAAGTGTATTTACATTTCTGTGGCTTTTTCTTTTGGTGAGTAGAACCTCAGTGATGATGGCATTGGAAGGTGTGGCTTTGCATGCTAAAGAATGCAGCCTTCTTACTTAATGCCTTCAATGTTCTCTAGAGATTTAGCTTATTTGGGCATTTTGGCTCCAAAGGCCCAGCTGAGAAGCTGGTTTGTTTGCTGCTGAAAGTCCTGCTGCTCTATATTGGCTGTTCACAGCTCACACCTGCTTTTTGACTGACTGTCATAGCCAGACTTGCCCTCACATCTCTAAGCAGTACACAAGGGAGACCAAGATTTACACAGTCTTGGTAAAAACCTTTGACAGTGCCATGTAACCACCAAGTATGAGCCCTGGATTACTCTACTGCTTTCTTTATAGGCAAAGACTGTCATAAACCTTAATAGCCCTTTCTCTAGTCTAGAACACAGTGCCCAATATGGTACTATGGTGCACTTGAAACGTGGCTAGTCTGGTTTGAGATGTGCTTCTTAGCATAAAATACACAGTGGGAGTCTGAAGACTTTATATGAAAAAGTAATGTGAAGTATATCAATACGTGTATGTGTTACATGTGGAAACAATAGTATTTCTGGCTAGATTGGATTAAAGACATATAACTGAAATTAATTTCATTTGATTTTTTTCCTCTTTTTAATGTGGCTACAGAAAATAAAAAATATGTAAAATGGCTCACAGTATATTCTGATTACATAGCTTACAATAAGTATCATAATACACATTCATTCCCTCAGCCAGTGTTTATTGAGTGCCTAATGAGATGGGAAAAGTCCCATCCAGGCTGTGTTCTCAGAGTCTAGGGTAGAAGTAGACATTTCCAGAGCAATAGCCTAAGGTGAGTGCTGGCAGAGAATAACCCAGGGAATAACAGGGTGAGTGTTTTGGGAGTCCTAGGGAAAGAAAGACACCAATAAAGAGTGTGAACAACAGAGTCTTCAAGGAGGAGGTGAGTTTTAGGTTTTAGCAGGGCACACATGTGGGGACAAGCCTGGCATGTTTCAACAGAACACAAGGAGTTCAGCTGGGTGCACTCTTAGTACAAATGGAAGAGTGAAGCTGAGAAGATAGGCCCAGGCTGCAGGATCTGAAGGGACTCTTATGCTACAAGAAAAAGTTTTCTCTTACACTGTGGATCAGAAGTTATCTAAGTGCAATGTGCAGACAAATCTGCTGAGGAATTTTTAAAATGCCAGACACTCATGACTGGCTTTACCTCCATGACCTAAATAGCTCCCCCAAAGGTCCCAGCTCCAAATACCATGATTTTGGGAGTTAGAACTTCAACATATAAATTTAAGGAAGGGAGAAGGACACAACATTCAGTCAAAAGCAAAGTTTGAAGTAAGATAATGGAATTTTAAATGGAAAGAACAGATGACTGCCAAACATGCTTAGGCAAAATTGGCCTTGTTGACTAACGTGATCCTTGCTTCCAAGTCCTTGTTTCTTGCCCCAGTATCACATCTAGGTAATGGTTTTGATATTTATCTTCCCCCAAACACTTTAGAATGCAAAAGTCTTAGAATTTCCAAAGCAAAGTTAACAGAGGGTTCAGCTCCATAGAGAATCCTTCCTATTGCAAAGGAACTTTTTTAAAATATATTTTTTAGATGTTGATGGACCTTTATTTTATTCATTTATTTATATGTGGTGCTGAGAATTGAACCCAGTGCCTTACACATGCTAGGCAAGAGCTCTACCTCTAAGTCACAACCCCAGCCCTACAAAGGCATTTTAAAGGGTCTAAAGAAAAACCTGGCATGGCACCTTCTCTAAATTCCCTCTTGTATTTATTATCACAGCTGCAAACAACCAGAAAGAAACAAATTGAAGGTGTCCTCACCTTCCTGGAACTTACTGTCTGACTTGGCAACTCACCATGAAGACACTATTTTGTGGCAGCTCACAGATGACGACAAAGCATTGTATATGAACAAATGTGAGATTACACACTTTAGGTCTCAAGGTCAAGCTAAAACCATTTGAAACTGTGACTTCCTGTTTAATTTGGCACAACTTCTTTCAGATAAATCTCTTTTCTCTCCAATAAAATTCAGTAAGAACAACAAATGAAAGATAAACACAAAAAGTAATTATTTTCTCATCATAACAACAGACTTAAAGAATCATATGATAATATCACTTGATGCAGAGAAAGCATGACAAAATACAGCACCCTTTCATGTTCAAAACACTAGGAACACTAGGGATACTAGGAACATAGCTCAACATTGTAAAAGCAATCTATGCTAAACCCAAGGCAAACATCATCCAAATGGAGAAAAATTGGAAGAATTTCCTCTAAAAACCAGAACAAGACAGGGGATGCCCTCTTTCACCATTTCTACTCAACATAGTCCTTGAAACTCTAGCCAGAGCAATTAGACAGATGAAAAAAATTAAACGGATACAAATAGGAAGAGAAGAACTCAAACTATCATTATTTGCTGATGACATGATTCTATACTTTGAGGATCCAAAAAATTCCACCAGAAAACCTTTAGAATTAATAAATGAATTCAGCAAAGTAGCAGGATATAAAATCAATATCCATAAATCAAATGAATTTCTTTACGTCAGTGGTGAATCCTCTGAAAGAGAAATTAGGAAAACTACCCCATTCACAATAGCCTTAAAAACATAAAATACTTGGAATCAATCTAACAAGAGAGGTGAAAGATCTCTATAATGAAAACTACAGAATACTAAAGAAATTGAAGAAGACCTTACAAGATAGAAAGATCTCCCATGCTCTTGGATAAGCAGAATTAATATTGTCAAAATGGCCATACTACCCAAAGTTCTATACAGATTCAATGCAATTCCAATTCAAATCCCAGCATCTTTCCTTATAGAAATAGAAAAAGCAATCATGAAATTCATTTGGGAAAAAAAGAGGCCCAGAATAGCCAAAGCAATCCTTAGCAAGAAGAGAGAAACAGGAGGCATCACAATACCAGACCTCAAACTATACTACAAGCTATAGTAACAAAAATGACTTGGTATTGGCACCAAAATAGACTTGTAGACCAATGGTACAGAGCAGAAGATACAGAGACAAACCCACATAAATAGAGGTATCTCATACTAGACAAAGGTGCCAAAAACATACATTGGAGAAAGGATAGCCTCGTCAACAAATGGTGCCAGGAAAACTGGAAAACCATATGTAGGAAATCAAATTAAACCCCTATCTCTCACCATGCATAAAACTCAACTCAAAGTGGATCAAGGACCTAGGAATTAAACCAGAGATCCTACACTTAATAGAAGAAACAGTAGGCCAAAATCTTCATCACATTGAATTAGGCCCCCGACTTCCTTAACAAGATTCCTAAAGCATAAGAAATAAAATCAAGAATCAATAAATGGGATAGATTCAAACTAAAAAGCTTCTTCTTGGCAAAAGAAATAATCAGGCAAAGAGAGAACCTACATTTTGGGAGCAAATTTTTGCCACACGCACATAAGATAAGCACTAATCTCCAGGAAATATAAATAACTCAAAAAACTTAACACACACACACACACAAAAAAAACCCCAAAACAAACAACAACAACAACAACAAAACAATAAATGGGCTAAGGAGCTGAACAGACACTTCTCAGGAGAAGAAATACAACCGATCAACAACTATATAAAAAAATGTTCAACATCTTTAGTAATTAGAGAAATGCAAATCAAATCTACTCATCCAGTCAGAATGGCAGTTATCAAGAATACAAGCAATAATAAGTGTTGGTGAAGATGTGGGGGGAAAGGCACATTCATACATTGCTGGTGGGACTGCAAATTGGCACAACCAATCTGGAAAGCAGTATGGAGATTCCTTGGAAAACTTGGGATGGAAACACCATTTGACACAACTATCCCACTTCTCAGTTTATACCCAAAGGACTTAAAAACAGCATACTAAAGAGACACAGCCACATCAATGTTTATAGCAGCACAATTCACAATAGATGCCTTTCAATAGATGAATGGATAAAGAAACTATGGTGTATATACAAAATGGAATATTACTCAGCATTAAAAAAGAATAAAATTATGGGATTTGCAGGTAAATGGATGGAGTTGGAGTATATCATGCTAATTGAAGTAAGACAATCTCCCCAAACCAAAGGCCAAATGTTCTCTCTGACAAGTGGATGCTGATCCATATTGGGGGAGGGCATGGGAAAAATGGAGGAACCTTGATTGGGCAAAGGGGAGGGAGCAAAGGGGAGGGAGCATGGGGGTAGCAAAGATGGTGAAATGAGATGAACATCATTACCCTAGGTACATGTATGACTGCACATGTGGTATGACTCTACATCGTGTATAACCAGAGAAATGAAAAGTTGCACTCCATTTGTATACAATGAATCAAAATGCATTCTGCTATCATGTATAACTAGTTAGAACAAATAAAAAAATTTAAAAAAGAAGTCCCTTCCCCCAAAAGTAGTTATTTTCTGGTAAAATATTAGTTAAGAATAGAGAAAAACTCGAGCATAATAGCCACAAAAATGTCCATCATAATCTATGTTGAAGAATACTATAAAACTTTACTGAGTTACACAAAAGAAAAATTGAATAAAAAACAAATTCCAACATGGAAAAACTCTATATTGTAAAGAAATCAACAATCTCTGAACCAGCCTGTAAGTTTAAGGCAACGCTAATCCAAACCATAGTTTTGAAGATTAGAGTATTTATAAATTGATTTTAAGTTTTTGCAGTTGTTTTTGTTTTTTTGAGATGGTGTTTTAGTCAGCTTTTTTGTTGCTGTATACAAAAAGACCTGAAAAGAACAATTAGAAGAGGAAAATTTTATTCTAGAGTCTTGGTTTCAGAGGTCTTTGTCCTAGCCTGCTGACTCTATTACTTAGGGCCTGAGGGTAGGCAGAACATCATAGAAGAAGCATCTGACAGAGAAAAGTAGCTTCAGACATGGCCACCACAAAGTAGAGAAAGAGACTCCACTCACCAGATACAAAATATACACCCCAAAGTCACATCCCCAATGACCTACCTCCTCCAGCCACCTACCTGCCTTCAGTTACCATCTCTATCAGGAGATTAATCACTGATTAGGTTAAGACTCTCATAACCCAATAATTTCACCTCTAAATCTTCTTGTATTGTCTCACACATGAGTTTTGGGGACACCTAATATCAAAACCATAACATATGGGGTTTTGCTATATTAACCAACTTGACCTTGAACTCCTCGGTTCAAGGGATCCTTTGAGGGGACTGCCATGTCCAGCCTGATTCAAGTTTTGTCTAGAAAACAAATGGATGATAATAGTAGAGAAATTCTGAGGAACAACAATAGTTACATAAAAAAAACAACTTCATAGCTTCAAAATAGCAGATATTAATACCAAAACATATACATGGACCTCAGAGCTGAATGAGAAGTTCAAAAATAAACTTATTACCCTAGATACATGTATAATTAGAAATTACAGTTCAAAATGACATTTGCAAGTAAATGGGTGGAGTTGGAGAATATCATGTTAAGTGAAGTAAGCCAATTCCCCAAAACCAAAGGCTGAATGTTCTCTCTGATAAGTGGATGCTGACCCTTAATTGGGGTGTGTGTGTGTGTGGGGGGGCGGATGTGGGAAGAATGGAGGAACTTTGATTGTTTAAAATAATTCAAAAATAAGAGAATTGCACCTCTGGGTCACCGTCCCCTTGCCACTGAGCACCCTCGGTGGGCCAGCATGGCCCATGTCATGCTGGACAGAGATATCTGACAGAAAAATGAGAACAATGGAATCCTGGGCTTAGACTGCCATCAGCTTTCTAGGCCTCAACTACAAAGTCTGCAAGAATGATGGAAAAACTGTCGGCTTGTTAAAAAATAAAATACCTGGGAATCAACCTAACAAAAGAGGTGAAAGATTTATACAATGAAAACTACAGAACCCTAAAGAGAGAAATAGAAGAAGATCTTAGAAGATGGAAAAATATACCCTGTTCAGGGATAGGCAGAACTAACATCATCAAAATGGCGATATTACCAAAAGTTCTCTATAGGTTTAATGCAATGCCAATCAAAATCCCAACGGAATTTCTTGTAGAAATAGAGAAAGCAATCATGAAATTCATATGGAAAAATAAAAGACCCAGAATAGCAAAAACAACTCTAAGCAGGAAGTGTGAATCAGGCGGTTTAGCGATACCAGATTTCAAACTATACTACAGAGCAATAGTAACAAAAATAGCATGGTACTGGTACCAAAACAGGCGGGTGGACCAATGGTACAGAATAGAGGACACAGAGACTAATCCACAAAGTTACAACTATCTTATATTTGATAAAGAGGCTAAAAGCATGCAATGGAGGAAGGATAGCATCTTCAACAAATGGTGCTGGGAAAACTGGAAATCCATATGCAACAAAATGAAACTAAATCCCCTCCTCTTGCCATGCACAATAGTTAACTCAAATTGGATCAAGGAGCTTGATATCAAATCAGAGACTCTGCGCCTGATAGAAGAAAAAGTTGGCTCCGATCTACATACTGTGGGGTCGGGCTCCAAATTCCTCAATAGGACACCCATAGCACAAGAGTTAATAACAAGAATCAACAAATGGGACTTACTTAAACTAAAAAGTTTTTTCTCAGCAAGAGAAACAATAAGAGAGGTAAATAGGGAGCCTATATTATGGGAACAAATCTTTACTTCTCACACTTCAGATACAGCCCTAATATCCAGACTATACAGAGAACTCAAAAAATTAAACAATAAGATAACAAATAACCCAATCAACAAATGGGCCAAGGACCTGAACAGACACTTCTCAGAGGAGGACATACAATCAATCAACAAGTACATGAAAAAATGCTCACCATCTCTAGCAGTCAGAGAAATGCAAATCAAAACCACCCTAAGATACCATCTCACTCCAGTAAGATTGGCAGCCATTATGAAGTCAAACAACAAGTGCTGGCGAGGATGTGGGGAAAAGGGTACTCTTGTACATTGCTGGTGGGACTGCAAATTGGTGCGGCCAATTTGGAAAGCAGTATGGAGATTCCTGGGAAAACTGGGAATGGAACCACCATTTGACCCAGCTATTGCCCTTCTCGGACTATTCCCTGAAGACCTTAAAAGAGCGTACTACAGGGATACTGCCACATCGATGTTCATAGCAGCACAATTCACAATAGCTAGACTGTGGAACCAACCAAGATGCCCTTCAATAGATGAATGGATAAAAAAAATGTGGCATTTATACACAATGGAGTATTACGCAGCACTAAAAAATGACAAAATCATGGAATTTGCAGGGAAATGGATGGCATTAGAGCAGATTATGCTAAATGAAGCTAGCCAATCCCTAAAAAACAAATGCCAAATGTCTTCTTTGATATAATGAGAGCAACTAAGAACAGAGCAGGGAGGAAGAGCAGGAGGAAAAGATTAACATTAAACAGAGACATGAGGTGGGAGGGAAAGGGAGAGAAAAGGGAAATTGCATGGAAATGGAAGGAGACCCTCACTGTTATACAAAATTACATATAAGAGGTTGTGAGGGGAATGGGAAAAAAAAAACAAGGAGAGAAATGAATTACAGTAGATGGGGTAGAGAGAGAAGATGGGAGGGGAGGGGAGGGGGGATAGTAGAGGATAGGAAAGGTAGCAGAATACAACAGTTACTAATATGGCATTATGTAAAAATGTGGATGTGTAACCGATGTGATTCTGCAATCTGTATTTGGGGTAAAAATGGGAGTTCATAACCCACTTGAATCTAATGTATGAAATATGATATGTCAAGAGCTTTGTAATGTTTTGAACAAGCAATTTAAAAAAATTTAAAAATAAAATAATTCAAAAATAGACTTATTGCCCTAGGTACACGTATACTAGAAATTACAGTCTGTTAAGAAAGGAATTTCAGGGCTGGCCTTGTGGCTCAGTGGTAGCGCGCTCTCCTAGCAAGCACAAGGCCGTGGGTTCGATTCTCAGCATCACATAAAAACAAATAAAGGTATTGTGTCCAACTACAACTAAAAAATAAATATTAAAAAAAACTTTAAAAAAAAGCATTTCAAATTAGCAGGGAAATGATGGCCCGTTTAATTAAAAATATTAAAAATATTAGACAATTGTCAGTGTTTTTTAAAAATGAAATTAAGAGTATTACCTTAACCCTCATCACACCCAACCTGAATTCCAAATGGCTTAAACATTTAAGTATTAAAGTATAAAGCTGCACATATTTGAACTATATATTTTCCTTCTCTCTCCTTCTCCCTCTCAAAACAGGGAGTGGATGCTGTTGTATCCTGCCCAGATTCCTCCTTTGGGACCTAGGCGCCTTCCCCCAGCTTCCTGAGGTGTTAACTGCTAATGACTAACAGCTGCATTCTTTTTTGTGACATGCTCTCATCTCTGATGGCTCTCAGCTGGGGACAATTATGCCCCCAGGAGACATTTGGCAATATCTAGAGACATTTTGATTGTCATAGGGAGGGGAATATTACTCAAATTTCACAGGTATAGGTTAAATATCCTAGAATAGGTTTAATATCCTAGAATACACAGGGTAGCTCCCCTCTCCTATGGAGGTAATATAAAGTCTGAAATGTCAACAGTACTGTTATGGAGAAACCTGGACTTATCAAAGGAAGCTGTGTTGCCCAATATTATACCCTCTCCCCAGTCTAGTCCACATCTAGTACAGCGATACAAAAACCTGGTCCCCTTGTCTCAATTCAGAAGGGCCATCCCCACAAGCACTTCTTAAGGGATTTGCTGTGTTCTCTTGCAACTACTTTGCAGTTCAACTTCTCCTGCACAATTCTGCTGCCTTCGCTTTCTCACATGTGTTGTTTCAATAAATTATTGAATAAACATCCTGTAAGCAAACATTTATTTCATGGGAATCTGACCTAAGATAGTCATCTCCACCAATGGACCTAGGAGGCTGCTTAAGATTTAAAGGTTGGCTTATTTACTGTTCAACTGTCAATCAGGACCCCATAACTGATGCAAATTAAGATACTGTTAGACCCTTGTATCAGTGCAATTGTTAGAACTTTTACAGGTAGAGAACTGGATAAAATGCCAGTGAAAAGGAGTGTACTTATTGAGTGGTGTGAAATCTCAGATGTTGAGAGGTGCAGTAAAAAAGTACTACCTGTGCCAACTATGGAATTGTTTGACTGTTGCTTGGTATTATCAATATACTTGAGAAAGACAATGAAAGGCAGCGGGATTATAACTCACCAACCTAAGGCAAAGTATGAATGTCAGAGGGTCTCCTTGGCCAAATAAATTTTCTCATTTCCTATAACTAGAGGGCAGAAAATGCTGAAGATCAGGACCAAGATTCAGTTTTAAGGATGAAAGAGTCCCAGAGAAGGCTAACTTCTCAACCTCAACAAGTCTCCTATATTAAGATCAGGCCTTGATTAAGAAGGAGTGGGATCCTGGGACATGAGATAGAGATACCTGAGTTATTGCATTATGGAAGTGACCCACTCCCCTCTCTGCAGACAGTTAAGACTTCTTACCCTCATCAAAAATGATGCAGAGAAGCCTCTGCTAGCTAGATCACATAAGTCTTGACAAGGATTTGTTTCCAACTTCCCTCCAGGCCACCAGAACAATAACTGGGATCAAGTTACAATATAACCAAACCAAGAAGTGTTAGGCCTCCTGTAAGAGAGTAAAGGGAGTAAATGCTAAGAATCTTTGGAAAATAGCCAACATGTATTGACCAAAGCCAGGAAGGTTTTATGAGAATGGATCTTGAAAAGTGGATAAAGGGGGGTAGAATGTAAAGCTGGGCAAAGGAGAGTTTATCAGTATGGGACCCATACTTGCCTGGGTCACAAGATCCAATTCCTGGCAAGAACTGAGCAGAGAGTGCTAATGTGCTGCTGTAAGAAGCTTGGAAAAAAACAATAGCCTATCTTAAATAAGAAGTCCATGACAGATGGTGGAGGATAGATTTAACAAGCACACGGAAATAAGCATGTCATCAAAGATGCGCTACTAAGACTGAAATATGCACCAATAGCCAATGTGTTACAGGAGGACCTACAGGGCATGCTGCTTACCAAGCGATAAGGAATATGCTGGTAAGGGGGCTACCACCGTTGCTGAGAAGCTCAGCAGTGGCTGTCTTCTGTAGGCCATGGCTCAGGTAGGAAATTTATTACAAAACTGCTAATCATAGAATGAGGCTGAAAATATGGAAACTAGATTGTAACATCTAATTGTCAAAAACAAGGTGAATCCAGTTCTTGTAATGAATAATTGTGTTTGAGTAGGAGCCAGGATGGACTGACACTCAGAGAGCTATTGAGACAGTTAATAGAGCACAGTATTCTTGGGTACAGGATATGAACAGCTGACCAAATTATTGCTTAATTTATACACTCAGAAGAAATAAAGGAATGATCAAGAAGCTGAGGGCAGGCATCTCAATTAAAAAAAAAACAACATGACCCCATGCCTAATTTCTGGACCTGAGCCAGTTCTCTATCTCTGAATCCATTTGTTAAATTAGAGGCTTTGACCCAGCAACAACATAGCTGGAATGTAATGATTCCTCTAGTCCTTCCTCAAAGGGCCCTCTGACCATGTATTAAAGTAATTGATATAGAAAATGTAGATCACTAAAAGATTTTGATGGGAGTTAGACACAGGGTTTAAGTTACCTGGAAACCTGCTGTGTTTGGATAACCTTCTTATTAGTAGGGAATGTATCAGGGATGTGTTGAGTCCTGAGCTGAGTGTGGTGACGCAATCCCAGTGACTCCAGAGGTTGAAGGAGCCCAGTCACCTAAGTGAGACCACGTCTCAAAATTTAAAATGAACAAATAAATAGAGCTGGGGATGTAGTTCAGTGACAAAGCACCCCTCAGTTCAATCCCCAGACTGCAGAACAAGAAAAAGAAAAAGGAATTTACTCTGACACTGAGACCCAACAAATGGTTATTTTGCAAGTCTTTGAATGTTCATTTGTAGTAAACATATTTGGTTGTAGAACCTCACTTTGGGGCTTTCTTCTATGAAGTAAAAGCTATCATAGTTGAGGAGGCCAAATGGAAGCCTCTGAAGCTGTTTCACCACCTGCCAAGTTATTAATTGATTGTATTATCTTGTCTTAAGGACAATGACAGAGGGTAGTGTTGCCTTTAAAAACATGAAGGATGTAGAGGCAATGGTGTATTTTGTTATCCCCTGCCCAATTTTGACAGCAATAGGACACGTACAGCTGCGATGGTGGGAGAAAAGCCTGGAGACCAGGGGCTAATACCCCTAAGGATTGAGAGTCTAGATTACCAAGCAGCTAAGCTACCTAGACCAGCAGAGGTGCTAGGCAAGGGTGAAATGAACGTAAATAGATTATAGAGGAGGAAGACAATGAATACCAAATACAGCTCTTTAGACCAGCTGTAACAGCAAGATTGTCTTTTTTTGCCCCCTGACTCAACGTCCTCTAGTAAGTGTAACACAAAAGCAATACCAACCAGAATCCTGGAGAACATGTTTTCACATGGAATGAATTTACTGTAAGAAGCAAATATATCTAAGAAGTTCACAGGTTGAGCTATGATGTTGCTGTAGTGTACCACCCAGACCTTATGCCCCAAGGCCCAAAGCACTCAATTCTGCCAGCTCCTGACACCTCAAGACAGACTCCCTCTCTAGAAATTTCCAAGGATCAAAGGGAACTCTCATACAATATTATGCCACCTCTATGAGGCAGCCTACATTGAAATGACCACTCAAGAAAGGGATACAACAGCCAGGCTCACAGTCTCAATATGAAACAGCTCTGAAAAGCCCTCTTAGCTCCAGAGCTCCCCAGTAGATCAGCTGAGACCTCCACTGCAACTGCATTACAGCTCAACTTTCTCTGCTGAGTCTTGTTTCTCACTTCTTTATACTTCCCAAGGTACACTCTCCAATATAATATGCCTCCTGCAGGCAATCCCCAATCCGTTTGCTTCAGAGAAACTGACTTTAGACAGTATGCAATTCACTTATATGTAAAATAATAGGATGTGCTTTCTAATAAAATTAGACCTGATAAACTGCATGCTCCAAGAAGACACTAATTTTCTATTTATTTATGCCTTATCTCATTTACCTTATTATATTGCATTCAATAGGCACTACATAGATAATTCATTATGAACAAGCCAACTCTGTACTTAGTTCTCAGTGGGATGTTTAGAATCTCTTATATTTCTTGAAATCTCTATTTTCCTCAAATAACTCTACAATTGTCAGCTTATAGAAGATTTGAAAGTTAAACATCGAGGATATTTTTTTTCTTCTCCTCTACCAGGTTAATCACTTAGAAGAAGGCTTGAAACAGGAAGTGAGTCTCATAACTGAGAAGACACTCTGGAATGGAAGAGTAAGCATATCTGTTATTTGGAAAAGAAAGAGGGACAGAAAGACAGAGATATTGTATGCCTTTTATAATCTTTCTTGCTACACTCAATAAACCATGGGACTTATTGAGATTCCCTCAAATTTAACAGACACTTCCCTCCAAAATTTATTTTGAATCATAATGAAGACTGATTAGTTAGTTTCCTCATGGGCTGGAATTGTGCTGAGGGTTTTAGTGAACAAGTTAAGCAAGTGTGAATGTAGTTACAATGAGAACTCAAGGGTAACAATGCACTCAATAAAAATAATCTTCTCTTTCCTATTTGCTCACACTAGACCTGCCTCCAGGCTCATGTCTAGACTAGCATCACATATTAGCCCCCTGTCAAACATCAGCAGCTGGCCTCACTGCCACCCTCACCAAGTCTACAAATAAGTGACAGGTGATCTCCACAGGCTTTTAACAGGCTATCAGGTCACACACAGTACTTTGCTCAGAAAAACTCACTTATGTATCTCATCACTGATCAAATTCAAGTACTTCATATTTACAGTTTAAAAGCCCAAAATGGGTTAGTTTATCATAGCCCAGCTTCATGACACTGATGCATGTGCTTGTACCGAGTGGCTATGAGCTTGGTGCTCTTTGATTTAAGTGCAGGAAGCTTTTATTTTTGAATTTCTACCTACTCATGGCAATACATCAAACAATCAGTTTTAATATCTTTAGGGTTAAGTGCACTCATGTAATTTAGAATTAAATGATTTTTATTAAGCACTTTTATAGACTATCTACATGCTATACAACTCCACTGATTAAGGATCATGGTGACTGGTAAAACAGCAGCCCCCGTGAATTAGGGAAACATTAGTGAAATGCATTTTCTGAATATATCACAGAATGCATTCACTACTAAGTAACTCAAATGTCACAAGAGTTCAAATGAAAATTCCTCCCTCACCCCCACAAAGCAAATACACTGATGAATGCTGTGAGCTACATTGTGATTCTAATAGTGATATATCCCTGGTTTATGGTCTTCCTGCTTCTTCTGGCCTGCATTCTCCCCAATTTCACTTTCACTTAAGCCCCATCTAAAACTCAACTTCTAAGTCTATCTGGATTATTTCTCTTTGAGGCTGCTAGGCAGAGTAGGAATGGGAGTAGTCCACCTACCTAGGCCCAATCCCTTTGTGAAAAATTTGCAATACAGCTTCTTACCAGCAGAGGGCAGCATAAATCTGTTGCCTTGCACATGCTCAGAGAGGCTTTAGGCTTCTTTGGGGGCCGACTGGAAAGTAGTTGCCTATCTGGCACCCAGAAGCCATGTGATTGTGCTTGGGGTTAAACCAGATCATATTTCCAGCTCATGGCTACTTGCACAAAACTGATGAAAGCTTCTTTTGTTTGTTATTTCAGCTAGGCATGTTGCAGACACCATAGGAAAACACACAGAGGTTCAATTTTAGCTCAGAGGGGTTTTGGCCTTGTTTTGTTTGGGGGGGGGGGGAGTATTTATGTTTTGCTTTGTTTTGTTTTGTTTTTGTATTTTCTTCCCAATCCCACTCCCCGCAAAGGGAAAAACAAACCTAAATACTTAAAATTATTAAATTTGTGGTTGCATGAACTGGCAAACCTTTCTCTTCACTTCCATTAGAAAGATATCTACAATCTGCTGGGTTCGGTGGCACATGCAGCAAATACCAGCAGCTTGGGAGGCTGAGGCAGGAGGATCCAAGTGCAAAGCCAGCCTCAGCAACTTAGCAAGGCTCTAAATAAGTAACTTAGTGAGACCCCGTTTTAAAATAAAAAATAAAAAGGGTTGGGGATATGGATCATTGATAAAGCACCTTTGGGTTCAATTCCCAGTATCTCCTCCCAAAAAAAGATTTAGAGTCAAAAGGATCTTATTGGAGCCACCCTAGGTGAACTAGCACCCTTCTTCAAATGGCTCCAGTGGTTGCTTTTGTAAAGCTCTCAGTCCTTGGCTCCAGTGGTTGCTTTTGTAAAGATCTCAGTCCTTGGTTATAAGAAGAAAACATTCCTCAGCATAATGACGGCAGTGTTTGATTGTTAGTTTGGTCCCTGAAGGTCAAGGCCCAAACCAGGCTAATAGAAATGTTCTTTCCTTTATGAAGATTTGTCTAAAAAGTTGAATGATGGTTAATACAAGCTGAACTCATTTTTTTTTTTTTTCTGGTGACATACTTATCACCAGTGGGAAGATTATACTGTCATTAAATATTTATTCAGGAAATGAAATAGTCCTTTGAATGCTGCAGAATGAGTGGAGAACATCAACTCATATCTGGGTCACATCTGAAACACTGCTTGTTTGCAAGGGCAGAAATGAGCCAGAGAAGTAGCTTCCTCCTGAGGAGTGAGGTAGGGTTGGTCCAAAAAAGAACAATAAGGAGGCTGGGAGGAGGATCTGAGATGGGGCCTTAGGGTAGGAAGGCCAGAACAGAGAGACATAACTCAAATAAGGAAGCATCTTCTGGCAGAACTGGTCAAGCTAGAGGTTTATGCTTAGACTCCTAATCTGGAAGGCCCTGTCCCTTGGTACAAAGGAACATCAATTTCAAATTTTATTTCTCCGTGCCACACCACTGAGATCTGCCTTCAGTAAATAACTTTATTTTCCTGTCATATAGTCTGAAGGGCTTGGTTTCAGGGAGGCTGATGGGCTTGAAGCCCAGGAGCACTACTTCCTTAAGAATTTTTGAAGCAAAGGGCAGACAGAAATCGGCTTTCTTTTTTCCTGTGGATTTCCTTAGATTACCAGAAACACAGAAACCAGTGACCCAAAGTGGTCATAGGCAGGAAAAATGCCAAGACAAATCTTGTGATATTCTCTGTTGCTCCTTGTTTGCAATTTCTTTGGGGTCACTCAAATAAAAGTCTGATTTTGTTTCTGACTTTCCTACAAATGCAACTATTTTTCCCCTGCAGGTTTGCCTTGTTTAGGTTAGGTGCCTAACCTACCTATACTTATACCCTGTGCTCATACCTGCTGTAGCATTTATCAACAGTATTGAAATTTCTTTATTCTAGATTATGAGCTCCATGAAGGCAGATATATAATTAACTTTTCCTTGGCTCTAGCTCTATTGTAATGCCTATACAAAATAAATGATCAAAAATATATTGGATTAATGTGTGAGTGGATTTATTTGCCTTATCACATTTAACCCTTCAATTTCTATTGTTACCTGCTATTTAACAGATGAGAACAACTGAAACTTATGCAATTATCTAGGCTTTTCAAAGGTTACAGAACTATTATATAATTAAAGAGGAAGTGGTATTTGAATTGAGCCTTGAAGGATAAGTACAATGTTAAAAGGTAAAGACGTCAAGGAGAACTTCCAAGTGGAAGCAAGCCCATGAATACAAGCTTGGGACTAGCAAAGCTTACAGCATGTTTGGGAACTGGTTATTGGTTCACTCTAGTGATTGTAAAAAGGTGTGTATAATGGTGAAGTGGAAGATAAAGCCTGAAATAGAGGTTCCATAGTGATCTAACAATAAGAGTAGATAACATTTATTGAGCATTTAATACATGCCAACAATATTCTAAACACTTAAATGTAAAAATACATTTATAAATGGCTAATACATGCTCATGGTAAAAACAATTAAAAGAACAGAAGCATTTACAGTAAAAAATAAGATTCCCTCCCATTTTGTTTTGGTCTTCCTGGGGCAACCACAGCTGTATATCCTTCTAGAGAAACATATTCTGTACCTATGCTAGCATGTGTGAATATATTTTTGACACAATTGGCTGAATATCTAATATCAGTATATTAGAAATTAGTTTATATTGGTATATTTTAACTGCTTCTTAGTGTTCCATCATATGGATATGCAATAATCTATTTAACCAGCTCCTTCCTAAGAATCTTTTGCTATTACAATCAACTATATTGAATATCCTTATATGTTTTACTTATGACTCACATGTGTGTATGTGTGTATATGTGAAGATTAATTCCTAGAAGTAGAATTAATGAATTAAAAGGAATGTACTCTTTGACTACCGCTCCCCCCCAATTGGGGAATCAAATCCAGGCCTTGTGTGTGGGCAGCAAGCCCTCTTTTTCTACTTTTTACAGTTACTGTAAAATTATTCCCCAAAGAAGCTATTCTCCTTTTTACTTTTATCTGCAGAGTATTATCAAACTTTCTGTTCTAATTTGTATTTCTCCTGTTATGAATAAAATGATCATTACTTTATGTATTTTAAAAACAAAAAAAATTTCATAAAATATAATACAAATTCATAGTATGTTTATTTGAATTAATTCAAATTTAACTTAAATTTCAAGTGTAATTTAAAATAAAATTATTTTTATAAGAATAAAATAAGGATATTTGATATAGTGTCGTTTGCTTAATTTGTTCATTTTCTATTTTATAAATGTTCCTTTGTTGATCTTTTTCTTATTGATTTACATGAGAAATATTAGGGGAATTAGCCTCTAAGAGTTCATAACTTAAAAATTTGTTACTCTTTTATTAGTGACTATGACATTTTAATATTTTTACTTTTTAAAGTTTTATTTCAGAAAACTTCAAACATACACAAAAGTAAAAAGAGTAGCTTAATAAATTCTGTGGTCTAACTACTTAGCATTAGCAATATATACACAATTCATTTATTACTACCCTTCCCTGCACTGCTTTTCTCCCGCCAGTTTACTGGATTATTTTAAAATAATTGTGATCAAAATAGTCCTGCAGTAATTTTAGTTTTTGTGTAGTCGAATTGTCTTTCATTTTATGGTTGCTGATATTTAGATCACCCTAGGAATACATTTAGTTACCACGAACTTGAGTTGAGTAATATCTTAAAGATGAGGCAAATGGAGTCACAGAGAAGTTAGGGTACCTTGCCTAAAGTGACACAGCTTTTCAAGGATAGGAGTCAAACCAAACCCTAGCAACCTATTGCAGGGCTCCCATCCTGACTATCACACCATGCCTCCCCTCCATCCAGTGTGGCTTCAACAGCTGAGCTAAGCAGACCTGAGATCTCATGTTCATTCATGGCTGTTAAGCAGTGAAATCATGCATAAGCACTGTTCCTCAGTGACTGCTTTTACAAGCCTTTAAAGCAGTGCACTTTGGAGGAGGAGCAGGGTCTGTCATAGATCCCTTTGAGAATCTCATGAAATCTCCAGGACTTTGTTTATAGGAAGAATACAGATTTACACACACACACACACACTCACACAGGCACACGCACACACTCAGGCAATCACACATCAGCTGTAAGGATGGCCTCCAGGGACTTGTTTATCTTCATTCTGTCATTTCTGCATTAGGCCAGTAAACACACTTTCGGTTTTTATGAACCTTGGAAAGTTACCAGTTTTTTTTTTTTTTAAACATTGTTTTTTTGCCATTATGTTCCCTAGAGAACAGTGCAGTTTGATTATATTTGTATTTGTAGGCAGGTGAGGATGACCTGTTTAATCAGTGCATCTAAAGGCTAAGAGGTAAGTTATATTACTCAGGTTCTATAACAAAGATTATGCTAATTTAACCTGACATGTACCATGTTAGGTTAATATGATTTGGATTACACGTATCGTTTTTAGAAATTGATGTTTTCATTACTGGTTTTTCTCCTGACATTTCTGAACTATAATATGGAATGCAATACTTCTCCAACAAAGAAGGTAATTCTCAGTAGTAAGGGTAATTAATGGTTATTTGATCATATTACAGCATAGAAATGATGTTTTAGCTACACAATAGGTTTCCTAATTGGTGATCCAAGGATGACCATGTTCATTTTCTGCCCATAGAGATTTCCTACTGTGCATGGTATTATCTCTTAATACTGTGATATCAGCAAATGATGACCATATCCAGTACAAAAATTAATTTATAGTGCTTCAACAATCATTATAAAAGACCTAATAATGCTAATTTAGGTGTAGGATGAGTCCTCTAATTAGTTAATTTAATAGGACCTTGCTGCCAGTTTCCAACAATGAAGGATACTGTTTTGTAGGTATTTATAGAAATGAACAATGACTGCTAAGAGAAGGTAAATGAATATGCATTGACCCTCACAAATGCATGTGATATTTATAGTTATGAAAGCATAAATGGCAGCAATTGCTTCACTCAAAATCAGAACCAAACAGCCAAATTTTAAATAATAGTTACTTCATTCTTATTTTATGAAGAATAGATTTTTTTGGGTCTATTTACAATCTTTACCACTTCTGAAAATGTCTGTAAACTTTGATTTCTAAAGTTCAAATGCTCTTACAAATTTATTACCCTCTGGTTTTTCTTAAAGTAATAAAATTACTGTTATCTGGTTGAAGTTATCAATATTTTCATCAATTTAATTTCTCTTAGTTGCAATGCTTACATCTAATTTATAAAACTTGTATGCACATATAGGTCATAAGCAAAAACGGGGGTTGCTAATCTTAATTAGCTTGTTCTAGCTGGTGGTCCTTCATAGCTGGGGATTCAGAAGTCGTAGTTATTTCTCCTCTTTCAGCTTTTGTTATTTCACACTAATAGGTTTTTGTATTTTTAGTCTGTCTTCATGTGAGAAGTACCCTGTCCCTCCGTGACTTTAACTGTTTTTCTTCCCCATGGTCTTGCCAGATGTCCTGATTCTTTTCTTGGAGGGTGAAGGGAGCGGGAGGGAAGCACTGGAACAACCCAAATATCACATATTTCTTATGTGAATATAATATAATTGCTTAGAAAGAACATCTATCTTTATCAATAGTATGAAATATTCCTCTTCTAACTGACAGCTTGGAATAACTAATTTAAAATGTTTTGTGTTATAAGGTAGGAAATGATTTCTTTTCTTAAAATAAGGTATTGAACATGATTACAATAAAAGCTGTCTAATGATTGAATGGAAATTCAACATTTTCTTACAGAGTTTACAAAACCACAATAGATTTTCTTTCTGTCAATTCAGATATTCATAGGTCATCCAGTCTGGCCTTCTGCCACAGTGTACTATAATTCCTTATTTTAAAATATTAATTAACTTTTAAACATTAGTCCGTTAGCTCTGGATACAGAACTGCCTATATGAAGGAAATAACATGACTGAGATGAAGAATGGTATTTCTTGGAATAGGTATTGTTTGCCAAGCTGTATCCAAGAGCCCTACAGAAAGTAGAAAAAGACATTATAGAAGAGTGAGCAGACATTTTTACAAGGTCACTTCATTCAGACTGGAAAGTGGCCAGCACAATGTCATTATTTACAACAGGATCTGGGAACACTTGAGGAAATTACAGACCATTTAGTTTTGATTCCATTGTGGGGGGCAAAGTCTTAGGAAGTATTTTAGGAGATTAAATGGGGAACACTGAGAAAAGCACAGCTTGATTAAGGATAGCCAATGCAGTCTCTGGAATGAAAAAGTCATGCTTCGATAATTTTTTGACTTCTTTAAGGAAGTAAATGCCAAGAAAAGCAAATGAATGCCTCAAAATTCTCTATTCTAAATATCCAGGAGATGCTTATTAAAGTTTTGCTTTGATCAATTAGCATGTACAAAGAAGTATTTCTTAAAATTGGAGAAATGCAAAAGATTAATTGTCCATTCAATGGTTTTTAGAATGGGAAGGAATCAGGGAAAGATATCTTAGGACCCAAAGAATTTTATTGAGACAAAACATATAATAGTATTTACTACCAGCATCAACAGTATATTTTTGTACATTGATTATGTAGCTGAACAAGCAATGGAAAAAATGGAAATACCTGATTTTAAAGAATATATAGTTTAATTTAAAAAACCCCACCAATTCTGATACATTTAAATAAAGAACTAGGCAAACAACAAAAAATAAGGCTGACTCAGACTGCTAGCAATGAGGAAAACATGTTTTTAAAACATGGGATCAGCAGTTCTCTTTGGAACAAGAACTTCTCCTTGGCCAAAGTATCTTTAGTGGAGGAGCAAAACCTTGTAACCATCAAAGGAATATCAAGCCAGGGCATTTGCTAAGCTTGGAGAGGATCTGTCTGGGAGGTCATACAGGTTCCCAGTCTAGGTGGAAAGTAGGAGGAAGATGAACCTAGAAGGGTAGGTTAATCTATAACTACACATGACTAAAGAGTTAAATGAAAATGAATAGGAAATGGACACAAATAAGGAAATGATGTTAGAGTACTGGATTATAAAACCTCTAAGTCCTTTTCAATTCTAAAATACTATGATCTCCTAGGAATCCTCAGAGAATCTTTTCTAATTAGACAGGAAAGATTTCCTGGATAAAGTGACCTAGGGATGCAGAATGTCCTCTAGAAGGAAAGATTGCTGATACAATAATAGGGAAGAACAGTTCACCTATACAGACATTTGTTGAGTATTTACTGTCCTGGGCAGTATGCTAAGTATTTAACATACACGATCATTTACTTTAATCCTCTTTGAAATCCTACTAATAGAGAGTTGCTATAATTATCACCATTTTGCAGTTGAGGAAATAGAGAGGAGATGAAACTTGCTTAGAATTGACTTAGTTACTAAATGAAAGTTAATGGAACTAATAATTTTAAGCCACTATATCAGATATCTCAATTCACCTGAACTTGACTTATCTGGCATGTTTAGTAAAAAACAGATATTCTAGTTCCTTCTCCTAAAACTTCCAGGAGGTAAATTCTAGGGTGAGGCCTGAGAATAAAACATTTACAAGTCCTCAAAGTGAGTACCAAAATCTACCCTGTAGGAGAAAAAGTGCCCTAATAAAACCAAGATGCCTCCCAGGTAATCTGGTCTGCATATGTCAAAGCCTAGGAGATGCTGGCAGTTGGAAGGCTGTGTGATGGAAATCATGCTGTATAATACTCCTCCTTCTTGATTTTATTTTTGCTTTTTTTTTTTTTTTGTTCCCAGGGATTGAACCCAGAGGTGCTTAACCACTGAGCCTCATTCCCAGCCCCTTTAAATATTTTATTTAGATACAGGGCCTCACTGAGATGCTTAGAGCTTCACTAAATTCCTGAGGCTGGCTTTGAATTCATCATCCTCCTGCCTCAGTCCCCAATCTTCTGGGATTACAGGAATGTGCCACCTTACCAGGCTGGAATATTCCCCATTCTAAGAGAGCTGGGAGCCTAGAGCCCACAGCAGCATCCCTGCATGAGGCTGCAGCCATCCATTTGCCTACGAGGCACACTGACTCTCCTGACATGACCCAATGTAAGGAAACTCTTTGCAGCTTCAAACAGATCCACCATTCAGAGAATCAGACTCCAGCATTATCTTTAAAATTCTTCCACCAAATAAAAGCAGTAAGAAAAACAGAACCCCATGGAATTATCTAGGAAGGAATCCCTTCTGACCAAAAGGAAAAAAATAAATAAAAGAAATATGAAATAGAACAGTGTTCTTAAAATATCTAATCTTAGGTGACTATAATTGGTTAACACTTTGAGCCACCATTATTTTTCATCTTTGGTGTATTTATTAACTGAATATTTAATTAGATGCATAGGTTTTATTTTTTTGAATGAACAATGAATACTTCATAAACATGCAATCTACCTTTTGGTATAAGAACTCTAAAAAGATAACACATTTAATTAAATACACTAGAACTTCAAAGAACTGCTAGGTATCAACATACTCTTCAAGGGATCCAGGGGGAAACAACCAATTACACATTCAAATAAACATACCCATAGCAGACTAGAGCTTATTAGTGTTCACACTTTAATCAATTCAACAAACGTTTTTGACCCTCCTGCTATATGTCAGGCAGTAGAACTATGTTCAATCTTTTAAGATAAAGGCTATTTTATCAATCTTTGTAAAGAATTTGTCATCTAATAAATAAGATAAAACATGTACACAAATAACTCAAGCTCTAAATATCATGAAAGAGTATAACCAAGTATTCAGAGAGTTCAAATTACTTTTAGACCCTTAAAAATCCTCAGGGAGGAGATGATATTTGACTAAATATTTGACTAAAAGATGGGCAGGATATGTCCAAGAAAGCTTACAAAACTCTTATTTTGGCCCTATTTATTTATTTGCTATTGGGAATTGAAATAAGGAATGCTCTTCCACTGAGCTACATCTACCAGCACTTTTTATTTATTTATTTATTTTTAGGTAGAATTTCGCTAAATTGCCTAGGTTGGCCTCAAATTGTAATCCTCCTACCTTAGCCTCCTGAGTTTCTGGGAATTACAGGTGTGCGTCATGGCACCAGTTTGACCCTTTATGTACTTAACTGTAAAATAAAGATAATAATAGTTCTCACTGGCTCCTCTATAGCAATGTTTACAGGTTTGATTTAACTTTGATAGTTCAATGCAGTAATAGTTACTTCTCAAAAGATACTTGGCAGTACCTATTATTAACATATTTTTAAAAATTTCCAATATCAACCTTCAAATGACTTCAAAGTGATAAAGCCTTATATGAAACCCCACAAAAGTATACCATAAGAATGAAGGTACTGTGCACCTGTGTATAAATCTTTGGTTGTTTGCATATTGGTTGCTATGTGTTGAGGTGAACCAAGTGGGCAAACTTTTTTATTTTCCAATTTTTTTTATTGGTGTATTGTAGTTGCCCATGATGATGGAATTTGTTGTTACATATTTGCATGGGCAACCTCTTTTTCATGAGAATACAGTAAAGAACATATCATCCTCTTGATTTGTTAAATAAATGTTCTCTCATATCTGCCTTGATGTTTTCTGCCTTAGTTTGATTTGGGCTGCATCATTTTACCTTTAGAGTATGGCACATTTCTTCCAACTGATCTCTCAACGTCTAAGCTTCTGCTGTTCTTTTTATACAAACCATCATCAGACTAATTTTCTTAAAGCAGTACTCCATTCATGTTACTTTGCTCAAAAGTCCTTCAGGGGCTCTTTTCTGCTCTCCAGAGAGAATCCAGTCCCCAGAGGCTGCCACTCTGGACACTTCGCACCCTGAAACTGGTTTTAAATCCCATGACACTTGCATGTCTATGATTTCACTTTTGTACTTCTTGCTGAATAAGACACTTAGTCTTCAACTTTTTATACCAAAATGCACAATAATCATCCCTCAGTGCCTTCCCAGCTCAACTCCAATCCTTTATCAGCTTGATAGTATGCATAGTTGAGTCATGGCTGTATTCACCATGATAAGAAACATTAGCTGCTTACAATAGAACACATTAATGCTGCTCACTGCAGAGAACTTTAGTTATTTTAGCCACTCAGTAACCTGTTTATTTATATATAAAACTTAGTAATAATACTTAACATTTATTAACTGCTATGTTTCAGGTGATATTTAAATTCTTTACATGCATTATCTTATTTTATCTTTTCAAGAACTCTGTGTATTTACTATCTTACTGAAGTATAAAAAGTAACTTGTCCAAACTTATACAACTAGTAAGTTGGACTCAAGTAAGTTTTACTCCTGATTCTCTTAGCAAATATACTATGCTGGCTCCAAAAGTAAGGTCTTTCACAATCTATAAAACCCTTTCACTTACATGATTTTCATTTTATCTTCACAAAAAATTAATGAGGTTGAAATCATTATTCTTCCTTTCTAGAAGTGGAAGGAAGATTAGTGACAGGCCTAAATTTGACCAGTGAGTCTTAGAGTAAGGATTTGAGCGCTACAGGTCACTCCTTAGTGATGTAGAGTTAGCAATATGTCCCTAAAAAAAAAAAAAAAAGATAACTAGATGCCAATAACTGGGAATGTGGTCTGGATGCTTTTCAAGAAGTGTGGCACTCGTGCATTCCTGTGCAGCAAAGCCAAGGAGTTGCACTGACTGAGCTCTGATATTACCTTTTTAATAGCCCTGATATGTTCAAATTCATATTGGTTGGGGAGAGGAATGGTTGCTCCTCAGTTTCTAAGAAATGCTTCTATTTTAATTTGGGTCCCCTAAAGAAGAGTGTGGGTGCATATGATCTTAGGAGGCAGGAGTATAGGAGTGGTGAGAGGGGTTTGAAAACGAAGGAGATGTCAATAAAAGGTTATCACAGTGACTGTTGGACAAAAATAGCTTTTTATAACTGGAGCTTTG
Organism: Marmota flaviventris; assembly: GCF_047511675.1. Taxonomy (NCBI): domain Eukaryota; kingdom Metazoa; phylum Chordata; class Mammalia; order Rodentia; family Sciuridae; genus Marmota; species Marmota flaviventris. The sequence continues at coordinate 48,574,077 of NC_092499.1, read as the reverse complement.
AAAAATATACAGAATATTTTTTCAGTATTGCCCACCTCAAAGGGAGAAGTCTACTGCCCTCATCCTTCACAGGTGAGAGTGCCATATAGACATTAATCCTCCCCTTACAGGTGGGTTCAGTAAGCTGCTCCTGTATCATTGGACAAGATACAGAAAGCTAAAAACAAAACAAAACTTTCTTGCTTAAAATGGAACTCTGCCAGCCTAAATCTAAACTTGCATCAACCATCTACCACAACCATGGTTGTAACCAGAAGTATTCTGAGAGGACACAACACAGGGCAACTGAAAAATTTTTAAATCCCTATGAACTACCTGGAAATTTAATTCTTTGGATTGTAACTCTTTCTCAATATCCTAATAATTCTCTTAGAGAATTAATATTGAATTTCTTCTCATTTTAAAAGTGTCAAACATAGCCTATACCAAGATAGCTCAATCCTAAAGTTACCAGTATGGATATATGTCAATTTTGTTAGATTCTATGATAAATGCCTAAGGATACTATTAAAAGATGATGGTTAAAAATATATATAAATGTGAAGTGTCAGAAGCAAAATTAAGCTATTAAGGCACTTTGAAATATTTCAATTAACACTGGTTTTTTCTTCTGTGATTATAATGTGAATTGTGTTGAGCTGTGAGCATGTAGTAAGTAATACAAAGAATAAATTTTAGAGTCAGACAGACCCATTAACTGAGAATTTGATTTGAGGCACTATATCAATTAGCTACTGCTGCAACAATATTGTGTAACAAATAACCCCAAGATTGCAATGACTTATGACAATAAGCATTTATTTCTCATTTACCAAGTCTTTGGATAGACAGTGATAGGGCTCTGCTAGCATTGGATTGACTTGGTTTCAGACTTTGAATTAGGTTCAGGTCCACTACATGTTTTTCTTTATTCTCCTCAGAATAGTACTTATATTAGTAGGTTCTTTAGATGACAAATGTAGAGACACATGAAAGAAACTAACTTACACAAGCATATTTGATCCTTGGTTCACATCACTTCCACCCACATACCCTGGGCCAAAGAAAGTTGCATGACCAACCTCAACATCAATGGAAGAAAGAAACACACTGTCCCCTCTTGCAGGAAGTACTACAAATTCACCTGATAGAGGAATACAATGAAGAAGTTTGAATGATGATACAATATAAAATAGGGAAAGTACTATTTACTTCAGTATTGTGTTCTGAAGTGGATATAACAATTGTGACCCATAGTAATTGATCTACAAATAGTAAGTCCCTCTATCTTATCCCCTCTAGGACCATGAGAAGAAAGAAAGAAGGAAGCAATGCTTAGTTAGCTGCAGCTATATGACACCAAAATATTTTATTAATTAATGATTGATTAATTAGAAAAATGGCAAATCATGTAAGACAAAGTGAAGGAAAAAAACCCAATGTTTTCACTAATATATTTTTTTTCATTCTTGACTATCTCAGCTTTTATTTCCTACTGTATTTACCCCTATGTAACTAAAAAAAAAAATCATCAAAATCAGGAAAAGAACCTTAATATATTGTTGCCATCTAATTCTCAGACCCCACTCAATTTGTCCCAATTGTCCCAAGAAGGTAGTTCAGAATCATACAACTCATTTAGTTGTCATATTACTTTAGTTTCCTTTAATCCAAAACAATTTATCAGTCTCATTAACTTTCATAACTATATTAGTTTCCACATTATGTAATGAATTGCCATAAACTTAGCAGCTTAAGACAATACACATTTATTATCTCAAAGTTTCTGTGGGTCAGGAGTCCAGTATAGCTTAATGGAGAGTTTTGTTTCAGGGTCTCACCAGGGTAAAATCCATATGTCACCCAGTGCTGTGGTTTCTTCAGAGGCTTGAATGGGGAAAGACCCACTGCCAAACTCTTTCAGGCTGCTGGCAGACTTCATTTCCTTGCTGCTTCAAGACTGAGGCTTTAGTTGCTTTTTGAAAGCCACTGTCAGCTCCTAGAACTTGTCCATAGAAACCTCCTTGTCACGGAGTTTTCTCCAACAAGGCCTCTGACTTCACAGCAGCTTACTTCTGCAAGGATAGTAAGGAGTCATCTCTCTAGCACCTCTAATAGTAAAATGAAGTCTTATATAAATCATAATGTAATTATGAAAGTGACATCTCATCACCTTGCCATATCCTAATGATTAAAGGCAAGTCATAGGTTCTGCTCAAACAGAAGGGTAGGAGATTTATAAAAAGGCATGAACATCAACAAGTAGGGATCATTGGGTCATCTTAGGTTTTGTGATTACAGTGACCTTGTCCTTTGAGAAATTACTTTTGTCAGGGATAAAAATTTCCAACAATTTAAAGATCTTAACTAGCTTTATTTTCAATTCTAGCATTGAAGTAACATTTCATTCTATAAAGTAGAATGAGTATTCTGATGGGCTGAGCAGAAGTTGTTCTGAAGACAGAGGAGGCTGACAAAAGCAGAACCATAATAAATAGTAGGTTGGTCATTGCAAATTTATTTTCCTTATAAGGCAGGGACAGAACAATTTAAAAACAAAACAACCTTGATTGATTAGCATCAAGTTACCCTTTTTGAGTAAGGATGAAGACAGAGGGAACTTCATTATCATGCCAAGTGAAACTAGCAAATTTAGGAAATATGGCTCTTTCTTCTGACTTCTTCATAATGTCAGATAACAACTTCAGTTAGGTGATGTGGAACTTTAATATGGTGACTGCATTCTGATTTTTAGTGTGGTCTGTTGGGATCAGAAATAGTCCAAAAAAATGACCTCCTATAATTTTAACTTTATAGAATCTTTCTTTAATTTGGATTTTTGTAAAATGTTACATAATTTAGATTTGTCTGATGTTTCCTCATGATTCCTCATGATCAGGTAAAAAAAAATTTTTTTTTGAAAATACCACAAAAGAATGTTGAATTCTTCACTTGGTATGGTAGCTCCCATTTCAATTGTTGCCTCATTATTAGTGTTCACATTTGATTATTTAAATTAAGTGATACTGCTAGGGCATGGTAGGCCTTCTTCACTGGAAAGTAAATGTTTTGTCGAGAGATGCTTTCAAAGTATGTCCACATCCTATTCCCTACCACACTTTCAATCCATCAATTTATTTAATCAATGTGCATTCATGGTTTACTATTTAAATCAATAGTTTATAGTCAATTACCATAATTATTTTAGTGCTCCAGCTGTCCTGGATTTGTCCAATTAAAGTCCCTTCACTTTGGCTTTTGTGTTCTTTAATATGTCTATCTCCATTATTATTTGAACATTTCCTTATTTTCTGGCACAATAAGATACTCAGGCTTATGTACTTTGTTACCCTCCCTAATCTTATACTTCCCTAATCTTGTACTGATAAAGCTGAATTTCTATCCTGACTTAATCTTACTTTATCTTTTAGGACAAGGTGCCTTTAGACCAGAAGTTCCTGGTCAGGTGGGATGGCCAAAACCACTACAATCTAAAATAGTTGTCAGAGTGATGTCAGACTTATGATTTCATTATAATCACATCAGCATACTAAATGACACACCCTCTAGTGCCATAATAGTTGACAGTTACACCATGACAATAACCAGAAAGAACCATAAAAGAGGTAGCACCTGAATTCCTGGAAAATCTCCCCCATTCCCAGAAAAGATATGAATATTTCTCCCCTTTATTAGTCTATCCCTCTTCCTCATTTCTTTTACGCTGTTTGTAATCTCCCAACTTCCAAGGTTTGAGAACTGATTTGTGAGTCTTTCTTCCACCTCTCCTATTTTTGGCCAAGAATAAAAGTCTTTGACACTGCCCAGTCAGCACTCAAGTCTCGCTATTGGTTCCACAATTCTGAGAGGGAAAATAGACTTTGTTAGGGTCAAAGATAAGTAATTGTGCCCAAATGCTGAAATCAATCCTTACTCCAAGGAGTCCTTTACTGCTTCTCTTTATATAGATTCAAATTACTGTTACTGTTTAGGTTCACTTGCTCTCAGTCTGAAGAATTTCCTTTAGTATTTCTTATAAAGTGGGTCTACTAGCAACAAATTCAATTTTTGTTTATTTTACAAAATCTATTTTGCACTGGGGATCAAACACAAGGCTTCATACATGCCACACAAGCATACTACCACGGAGTTACTTGCCCAGTCCACCCTGATTTTTAAAAATAGCATGTTACTTGGTTGACAGGTTGTTTTATTTTTCCCCTTCTGAGCAATGTGCATGATATCTCACTGCCTTTTGACTTCCATTATTTCTCTGAGGTCCCCTTGCAATTGACTCATTGCTTTTATCTTGCTGCATTCAAGATTTTCTCTTGTGTTTGACTTACAGCATTTTTTTTTTTGACTGGTTAAAATTTTTTTTTTATTGGTTGTTCAAAACATTACAAAGCTCATGATATATCATCTTTCATACATTTGACTCAATTGGGTGACTTACAGCATTTTTAATATAATAGGTCTGTTTATAGATCTCTTTATATTTATCCTGTTTGGAGTTTGTTAAGCTTCCTATATGTGTAAGTTATTGTTTTTCAATAAATTGTGAGGAATCAACAGCCATTATTCCTTAGGATATTTTTTCCTTCTCTTCTGTCTCCTTCTCTTCTGTCTCCTTCTGATACTCCCATTACTTGTATGTTGGTGCACCTAAAACTATTCCACATTTCTTCAGAGGTCTGCTCATTTTTCTTATTTTTCCTCCCTACTTTTTACACTATCAAGCCATAATTAACTAAAATTTTAACTTCCTAACCTGCTGCATTGTTTCTGAGTAGGCAAGGCCCATAGACCATATGTATTTCAGACATTCTACATATCAAGAGTTATTTTGTATCATCTGCACTGCAGCTTTTCCTAAGGTCTTTCACCCTTTGTTCTCTATGCCTAGATCTCAGTTTTCCATGGATTATTCCCTCTCCACCCTCACATGATTATTCAAGAATCATCTTTTTTAGCAAGGCTTTCCCTTGCTACCCTATCTAATAATGAACCCTCCCTTTCTAGACTGGCACCCTTATCCTCCTTTTGATTTATTTCCCCCTCCACAATATTCATCACCATCTATACTATATATCTGTTCATTTGATTATTGGTCAGGGACATTTTTAAGAAAATCTTTTATTCACTACCAAATCATTAACGCCTTAAAGTATTAGGCAGTTAAAAAAATTTTCATTATTCTTGGCCTCTTACATATATTAACTCATCTAATGGCCAACCTGTGATCACTAATAGTAATAATTAATGAAAATAATGAATAACTAAGAACAATGCTTTCTATTCTTCACACATGAAAACTGAGATACAGAGATGTTCAGTATAACCAGGTCATGGTAGAATTGGGATTTGAACCTACCAGGCCACTTGATTATTACATTAAACTTTCATTCATTCTCATTCTCACCCTTAGAAACTTGTTTCTTTTTCAGAGCACTAACTGAACTAATTCCAGTGAACATATATATTAAAAGACACTGATTAATACTAGTTAAGATTATTAAGGCTCTATAATATTAATATTTTAGAAATGTAATCTTAAAAATCAAATGCTTTCAAGTATCAGGTGAGTTTTTTAAAGTAATATTTCAGATAGGTAAACTCTTTTTTGAGAAAAAGGAATTTGGTTGGTGCTTCTCAAATAAGCAGTGGCCTATTTGTTCTACTTATGGATATTCAGGCATATATACTGAATTAAATGAGATATAATGGTTGTGAAGTATACAATTAGTGTCCACTCTTAATTTCCAGGAATTATGTTAATGTAGCTGGATATTGTAGCAACAAATCTCAAGGTTAGTTATCTAGAAACTCAATAATATACTGAAAAGCCTACCTTTAAATTTAAATCATAATAGAAACTTTACAAAGTGTATTAAAATTGACATCCTCATACTTGGAATGAAATAGAGAAACAGGACTTGCTGGTATTACTATTCTACCTAACATGAATAAAAATTGTAAGTTTGTACCATGAACTAAATAGTAAATATTATCAATAGATATATTTGGATGATACAATTATGTATATTTAAAATAGATGTATCCTTTTGTGAGTCATAAAATAAACGTTTTAATTGCTATACATATATATAAACCTATCTACATACATAAATAGTTCAACAACTTGTAAATTCATTTTATACAGGTACAATTAAGAAGATTTAGTACTCCTGAAACTTTCTATATAAAGAAATTAGTATGAATGATGACTATACTTTCTGACTCCTTGCTATAAAGTTTGAGATTTTTACTAGAAGAGGCAGCAGAACCGAGGGTTTGAGCTGCATGACTCTGTTTCCACACAACTCAGATTCTAAACTCCAGCTCCTTCCCTGACCAGAAATGAGACAATGAACAAGTTACTCTCAGTCTCTGTGGTGTGGTCTCCTTGTCCACAAAACATGGAGGCAAGAAAAACTCCTATTTCATAGGTTCATAGTGAGGATTGACAATACTAATTCATTAAACACCTTGAACAATGCCCTTATATGGAAGCATTTGCTATCATGATTAATTATCGCCATCTGTCCAAGCTGGCAACCTATGCTGGGTTCACAAAATCTGACTACTTCAATAACTGAAGAAAAAGGTGAAGAAAGCACACAAGCACACAGAAGTACCTCTTCAAAATCTGGGGATGGCTCTTAACCTTAGTGGTCCCTTGGAAGGAAAGAGTACCACCTGTACTCTTTATTCTTATATAGGGGGGACACACAAAGGGAGGTTCCATGGAATGTTCTTGCCCCAAAAAGTAAGGGGTAGTATTACAAAGGAACAAAAAGGCAGCCCACTCCATTGGGTAATGCCCACTCCCAAAGCTTTGCTCCTCTGCTGAGTGGAGATGGGGATCCACCTGCTTCCTGGTCAGGGAAGCCAATCTCCACATTTCCATTGCTCAAAGCTAGGGGGTGCTCAGCTCCTATGTGGAAGCTCCTGACACATGATGATCTCCCAATTGTAAGCATCTTGAAGTTAAGGGGAGCTATTTCATTTAAGTACAGTACTTACAGCTGTCCCTTCCACATAGGACAGCATCAATAAATGATTATAGGATAGATAATGGGATCGATCAACTGAGAGCTAAGATTAAAATGAGAATCACATAATCAATAAAGAAAAATTTGAATGTTTCATTGACTGTCATATGTGAACTCTGAATATTTCTTTTTGGTTCCTAAGAACTCTAGGAAGAGGAACCCATTACTAGTTTTCCATTGTAAACTCTTGACAAATAAGAAAGTTAGAATGAAAGTTTCACACTCTCTATTAAAGTGTCAGAACTCTAATTCTAATTGTTTCATATAAAAGAAAACAAATAATTTGAGAGCTTATGTAACCATGATACAAGAAACTGGCCTTTGGAATAACTAGAATCAAGTCTGCTCAGCTGTTTCTTGCACACATTCTCTGTCTTGGTCACTTTCCTCACTTTGCCTCTTGTTCTATTTCTCTCATGTTGTCTTTGTTCTTTTCCACTGCAAGCAAATTCCATGAAGTGTGTATGGGGTTGGGGGACAGGGACATATATGTAACTACCATCAGCCCTAAACTCATATTATAGTTTAGATTAAGTGTCCCCAAAAAGCTCGTGTGTGAGACAACACAAGGAAGTTTAGAGGTGAAATGATTGGGTTGTGAGAGTTTTAACCTAATCAGTCCATTAATCCCCTAGGAGGGTTTAACTGGGTGGTAAAAGTAAGAAGGTAAGGTGTGGCTGGAGGAGGTAGGTCACTGCGGGGCATGCCTTTGGGGTATGTGTTTTAGTTTTGGTGAGCAGAGTTCTGTCTTTCCCTGATTCCATGTCCTGAACTGTTTTCCTCTGCCACACCTATCTGCCATGATGTTCTGCCTCATCTAGGGCTCAGAGCAATGGAGTGGCTCTCTATAGATCCAGACCCCTAAAATCATGAGTGCTAAATAACCTCTTCCTCCTCTAAAATAGTTCTTGTCAGGTCTTTTGGTTACAGCAGCAAAAATACTGACTAAAACAGCTCATGTCTTCAAATATTCTCAAAAAAATTAGAGGGCAATCTTATCCAACTTATTCTATCATCAAACATACCAGGGAAGTTCTTCTTGGTCCCTGCTTAGATAATCTTTCCCATCCTTAGATCAATTAATCATCATGAATAGGGAGAAGGATCACCTAAGTTATGTACTGGTTTCCTCACTCTGAGGCTTGCTATTGTTATTTGCTTCTTTATATGGACTGGCTAAATTATTTTAGTAAATTCCATTCCATCTCCTCCCCCATCAACGGATGTTGCTCCTCAGGGAGCCTATCTTAGAGTAAGTCCATAATCACTCTTACCATGACCACACCTCAGCTGTTAAACTCCACTAATGTCTAGAGGGAGGGGAGAAGTGGTTTCCCCAAAAGGCAGATAGATAGTTAACCCAGACAGGCTATTGTAGAAATGCCAAATATCAGGATACAATCATCTCAATTTGTGTGATGATTATATCACACAAATTATCACATAATCAAATTATATAAAAAACTTAAGAGATTTAGGAAGAGATACTGTGTTAAACTATGGACTGCATAACTAGGGTAGGACACAGATACTTAAAGTCTTCCAAAATAGGAATGTCTCAGCTCTCTGTGAGGGTTAGATGCCAGATTATTTTGATCAGCCAACCTTTTTCACTTCAAGTTTAATGATTATGATTATAGTACTTGGAAAGGAGTAAAAGCCCAACAATACCTCTAATATCACTTAATAGACCTATTTTTCTATTAAGGCAAAATATTTCTGTTTTGTGATCAATGAAAAACAGATATTAATGTCTTTTGTCCCTCTATGATTCTTACGAGTCTTCTAGTATTAGTTTAGGAAAGAATGAAGAGGCTTGAATTAATTATTATTTGAAGTATGATTAAGAATTGATGTGCTGAAGGATTTCAGTGAAAGTCAATTGAAATTGGATAGCTTAAACTGTAAATAAATAGTCCAAGATTAATGGCTTTTTCACTCTTTAAATAAATTCAGCACATTAAAAGCATAGTTGTTAAAGAATATGTTCATAATACTTAAATATATATCAGAACTCTTTAGATGTGTAATATGTAAATTATA